>NC_140589.1:1592437550-1595320496 GCF_964204655.1 Triturus cristatus
GACCAACTGAAAGCGGATAAACTCGCCCTGCGGCAATCTGAACGCCGCTGGCGTCGCCACTATGACCCTCAACTTAAATTGGTATACACTGAGGCGTTGAAGTCGTACAAACTATCGATCCTGGCAGCCAAAACGGCATATTATTCTAAACTTATTTTGGACTCCAACAACAATTCGAAAACCATCTTTTCTGTTGTAAATGAGTTATCCCTGCCGGATAGGGTCACTCCCCAGCCTTTGCCGACTCAATCCCTCTGCGACTCACTTAACTCTTACTTCATAGACAAAATCATCACAATAAAAAACAACATTCCGACCCCGGCATCCCCCACTCCGCCCCCCCTTCCCCAAAAAAACACTAGTTCCTTGTCTAAATTCCCCCCCATCTCTTCACAAGAATTCGTTTCTCTTCTTCTTAAAGTCAAATCGGGTTCCCCTAATGATTGTTGCCCCCCTCAGATTCTGAGAGAAGCCTTCCTAACATGTCCAGGCCCCCCCCTTGCTCTTCTCAATAACTCTCTCGCTACAGGGGAGGTCCCTCTCTCCTTTAAGCAAGCATCCATCGTCCCCATTTAAAAAAAACCTAACACTGATCCCCTAACACTCAGTAATTATAGACCTATTTCCCTTCTTCCTTACCTGGAAAAATTTTGGAGACCCATGTCACCCGCTGTTTGAGCTCATTCATTGAGGAATCTGGTTTCTTGGACTCTCAGCAGGCGGGCTTCAGACCCCTCCACTCCACCGAGGCGGTCATAGTAGCAGTCATGGACACCCTTAGGAAGGGCGCCGACAATAACACCTCTCAGGCCCTTGTCCTGCTGGACCTCTCGGCTGCTTTTGATACAGTCGATCACACCACTCTGATCGACCGTGTCTACAATGCCGGAATCCAGGGAGTGGCTCTTGACTGGCTCAGATCCTTTCTTCACCAGCGATCACAGTCCGTCCATCTCTCCTCCTTCTCTGCCCCTTACACCTCCCTCCCTTGCGGCATCCCACAGGGCTCTGCATTATCCCCTCTTCTTTTTAATTTGTACCTCCAACCCCTCCTAGCTTCCCTCCGCGATTCGCCAGTTACAAGCTTCAACTATGCTGACGACCTTCAGTTGATCTTTCCTATCGACTCTTCTCCGTCCTCCTGCTTTAATTTTCAGTCTACAATGTTGTCCATTGCGGAATGGATGTATCATAGTCACTTGAAGTTGAACCCTACTAAGACTGAGCTCGTCTTGGTTGGCAGCTCCAATCATCCTTGGAACTCCTCATTTTGGCCTTCATCCCTGGGGACTGCACCGGCTCCTGTGCGTTCAGTCAAAAGCCTGGGGGTGATTATCTCTGATGATCTTTCAATGAAGCCACAAATCAACTCGGTCACCTCAGCCTGTTTTTTCCATCTTAGGCGGGTCCGTAAGATCAGTAGGTTTCTTACTAAAGAAGCCCTGACCTTAGTTGTTATGGCACTTATCACTTCCAGGCTCGACTACGCCAACTTACTGTATGCTGGCATCCCGGCCTGTCATCTTCACCGTTTACAGCTGGTGCAGAATCAAGCCGCTCGCCTGATCTTTCACCAGCCGAAATTCCAGCATGTCACTCCCCTCCTTCACAGTCTCCATTGGCTTCCTATCTCCAAACGCTGCATTTTTAAAATGGCATGTTCCACCTTCAAGGCCCTCTCACATGCTGCCCCGGCCTTTATCTCCTCTAACCTGTCTCGTTACACTCCTTCCAGAACCCTTCGATCCTCCTCTCTCAACCTTCTTGAGATCCCCAAGTATAAAAGGAAAAAGCATGGTGGCCTCTCCTTTTCTGTTTTGGCTACCTCCACCTGGAACGCTCTGCCATCTGCTCTTCGCATCTGCCCTAAGTATGACTGCTTCCGTAGACTCTTAAAAACCCTGCTCTTCCAATCTGCATACGGCTAATTATCTCATCCTGGCTCTCTGTCATTTGTCATTCAGCGCCAAGAAACCGATGGTGAAAGTGCGCGGTATAAATATTTTAACATAACACATACAGAGTAGTACATAGAGGAGCGGTTTAAAAAAATCATAATGGCCCATCTGACCAGGAAAGGTAATATTACATTTTAGTCCATTTGAATTACCTTCCTCCGGAAGTGTCTTGTATCAACTTCTCTTCTAAGTGACACTCATAAATTCCAACAATTTCAAATGTTTGTGGAATATGATCACACTCACTCCTATGTATAATTGGAACTCAGTGACTAAATTAAATGCAGTCCAATGAATGAATCTGCAATCTAAAATGGGCCTCAGGAAGGATACCAGAATAACAGTGGCCTAAGTATCATGCAGCACAAATATTGTGCCCTAAATCGTATTTACCCAATAGTCCCTCATTGGAGTTATTAACAGAAAATCTGCACAACAGTTAGCTCACAATATTTATCAGATGACATTTTTGTTATCAATATTCGTACATACAACTGGATCTCCAGTCTCCAGAAAAGCGAGTATAATGAGCTGGCTGGTGTTTCTCAAATCAGCTGCTGTTTGGTGCAAGATAACCCTATAAATATAAGTGTTGCACGAGAAATGAGCCTTTCATATCCGAGCGTTCCAGAGGAAAAAATTGTTTAGGAATGTTAAAACAACTCCCTCATAGACATGACCCTGTTTGTTGATCAGGGTCAAACAGATTAGAGTTGAAATTCACATACCAAATTATAAGATCCTCTCGAACGTGATCATTCATCACTAGACATTCCTCCAGTGTAGCCTTCAGTTTCCTAGAGTGCAATCTAAGATTTGGAGGGTGGAAGATATCAAGAAGAAGTACTGACCTTGCTACGTTTGAGCCAGGAAATGAAACTATATGTACTGCTAATAAACGTTCACTTGACAAACAAAAAAAGGGAACCTATTATATATGTAAATTGAACGCTACTAAACTCGACAGACCTCCACAACGTCTACCACAACATACAGAAGATAGTGACATCAAATGCCACTGTAATATTATAACATTTTTAAATTTAAATAGGCCATTAGGTTCATTAAAAAGATGCCTGTGAATACCAACCACATTTAATTATAGTATGTGATATGACCCTGAAGTACCACCTTCCAAAGATGTTAGTTTTTCAGTGTTAGGGTCTCGTTTGGGTGCCACTTAGGGGCATGTTTACAAGCCAGTATTGCCACCACAACATCACTTTCAGTGATGTTGTAATGGTGATAGGGGTCTCGCCTTATTTGCAAGGTGGCTTAACGCTGCCTTGTAAATAAGCCCCCCTTTCATGCTGTACTTAGTGTGAAAAAGGATAGCAATGGGTGTTGCTGTGGGCGTTCCGCTGCAGCACCCATTGATTTTGACGCAGCTCCCTATATACGAGGAAGTCGTACATAGGAGGCAGCGCCCAAATTAAGAGCAGAGAAAACCTGGTCTTACCCTGGCGCAACGAGGAGAAATGCTTTATTTCTCCTCGTTTTTGCTGTTTCCGTGTGTGCTGCGTTGTGCAACACACATAGAAACAGCAAATTGGCTATGATTGTAATGCCCTTTTGCAACTTCTATGTGTGCTGCATTAAGCAGCATACATAGAAGTTGCAAAACAGCATTTAAAGATTGTTTGTGTGCAGGAAGGGGGACCTTCCTGCACATAAACAATCTTCCCTTCAACACAGGAACCTTTGCACCATGGAGCAAGGGTGCCTGTGTTGGTGCTAGGCAGCTAAAGGTAGCGCCAGCGCAGATGGAAACGCAAGGCTGCCCCATATTCTAGTAAATATGGTGCAGCCCTGAGTTTCTAAAGTGACGAAGTGTGTCGTTATTCTTCTTGGCTTAACAACAATCTTTGCCACTTTATTGTAAATATGCCCCATAGTTTGATGATATAGTGGCCCCCATTAAGACCTTCCTCCTAATTCTGATTTGGGAGTAAATAGGAGTTTACAAAGAATTGGCATTATTGGCATGCAGTAAAACTGAAAGCTAATTACTGCATTCGCAGCATGCAGTAATGTTTGATCTTAATTACTGCAACCAAAATTACCTTATGTGGTACTGGGTATAATACATATACAACCTTTAGTTCAAACCTGGAGGAATTATCCCGGTAAATGGCATGGAAATCAGAAACAACATGTATGAATCATTTGGAAGGCAACATTTGCTAATGTTATTCCCCATTCTGTAGGGACTGCATAGAGGGATTAGTGTTCAAAGTAACTCCAGATCCCGTAGTCGCCAATGCATGTGTTATTGATAATTTCAGATAGGAAATAACAGCACAGCAATTACAGCAGTACATGTAATGTGGGCCGCTGACGTTTATCAAAAATTATTAAAAGCTGCTAGAGTGAAAAATGTACGTTTAATAATGCGCATTAGCTAATAACAATATCAAATTATCAGACAAGGCAAGACTTACAGAAAATGGCGTAGAGTGAAGATAAACTAGTGATGAAAAGACATATTTTAGAGAAGTAATTAACCTCCTTTTCTATTTTTTTTCTAAATGGTCATTGTGGTGAACAATGAACTCTAGTATGAATTGGTTTGGTATGGAGCCAAATTCTATATGGTGAACTAACTACACAAGTAGGTTTACTGTTATTTTTATGTTCTGTTAAACAGATAACAATGTCTGAAAGGACTTCTTACTTTTTGTTAGACTTTGCTTGGCAAATAAAATTTTAGATATCCCAAAAATTCGAAGATGTTTATTTCCAAAGTAATTGTCAAGTTATAAAAACGAATTCTACAGGAGCACATAACATATTATGCTCTTGGTGGAGGTCGAGGACTTTTCGAAATTATGAAAGCGCTTCCCTCTTGTTCTTAAAACTGTTGTCATGAGAACAGTGATTGCATTAGTAGAAACCATCCTGCATTTTAGCAGCCCACGTAGATAATGCCCTTAAAAGTCAGGTACAAAACAGGCAAATCATAATTAGAAGAAAAAGCAAAAAACACTGATATGAAACTAAAGGTAGATGGAAAATGGAAAACAAACAGTGACTGTATGAGAACAGCCATGTTCCTGTTTACAAGTTAAAGAAACAAGGTGATTGTGAGAAATTGAATTAATAATTTGGGAGAGCCGTACACAACAATTTAACCTAATATCTTGTTAGTTCAAAACACAGTTCACCTCAGAAAACTCTGCTCCACCCCTGGAAGCCTAGGCACAAGCAGCATGTTTTCCCCTGAAAAAAGTGTGATTGGATCGAGTAGCATTACATTCAAGAAAAAACAAAATAACATTGCAAAACTAAGTTAAAAAAATCAAGACAAATTAAAAAAGAAAATTACACAAAATGGAAGAAATAAAATTAAAAGAATCAGATGTATGATTTGTTTAAGTATTAGGGCAAAAAGTATTGAAGAAACACTAAGCATCATTTAAAGTCAGTGTTCGGAGTTGGGCACGAGCTAGGTCTGATTTCAGGCTTAACGTGATGGAAAGAGGATCATGCAAGCATGCAAGGGTGGTCTGCACCCTACAAGGTCCGTAGAGGCCCTGCATTCCACTCCACTGTTGGAGGACTGCCAAAGATATCTAGACATCCCTGCTTACCTGGCAGGGTTGCCTATACCTTCAGAGCTTCTGCTGATGTTGCAAAAGTTCTGAAAGCAAGGATGGATGAGGAGTCAACACCAGCCCAGATTCGGTAACAATTCGTGCCATTGCAAAGTATTGAAAAGTGAAGCACAGTAACACATTGGTGTTTACCTTCCATTGCAAAAATACATTTCCCTTGGAAAAGTGGCCTTTTTTCATCCCAGAAAGTGTTTTGCTGTGCTTTGCATTGCCGTACATCTACGGGGTATTCTTGGATCGATACATTGCAAAAACTCATAGTTTTTGATTCGAAGCATGATCAACTAAGGTCGACAGATAAGGCTTTGCGTCCAACAGTAAGACCTCCTTAAAGTAAGCATGATCAGGGCCACACTTAACGTTTTCACACAACTCAGTAAGACAAATTGCTACACTGCACTGAGTGAAAGGGAAAGAGCAGGAATGAATCATATCTATCAAAATATGGTGCATTCCTCTGCCTGCACTGATGCACAATCTGCAGCCTAGCGACAATACAGGCACCCTTGCGCCATGGAGCAAGGTGGCCTGTGTTGCAAGTAGGACTATTTTTGTGCAGGAAGTTGATCCTCTGTGCACAAAAACAATCCTTAGAGACATTTCCCTCTTTCTAAGTGTGCTGCAGAATGCAGCACATTTAGAAAGAAGAACCAATGAAGAGAAATTTAGATATTTCTCCTCATTATGCATCTGGTGGGAAGGCGCCCACTTCTAATGCATTCCGAGGATCACCCGGGAGTGCTTCAGAATTCATGGGTGGATGGGTGGGAACACCCAAGCTCCACCCATGTAGTGCCCCTACCATGCTTAGTAACGCAAAGCAGCGACTTGAGATGCTTTGGACTCCAGATCTACCAAGCTACACAGGGTCACACAAGATGGCCTTGTGTGGCTTGGTAAATCTCATGCTAGGTTCATCATCATGCATCCCCTTGTGAGGTGCAAGGGGGACACAAAACCATAAGAAATCCGGGCCCTAGTGAGTGGATTGGTCTATGTTTCCCTAGACATAGGAACTTGTACTGGAAGGTTAGGATTCAAGTACGAAACCTAGGTTTCTCAGTGCACACTACTCTTTGTGAGGCTGTATGTTGCTCAAGGCAGGCTTTAAGAGATCCAGAGGCAGGGAAGACAGCAGCAAAAGACCATTTTTTAAATAAATCTGATTCGTCACTATTTTCTATCCATTGCGCAACACAGTACAGTAACTTTTCATGCTGAAATGTGTTGCAGCAAAAATGTAATACATCTCAGCCGCTGTACATTTCATGCCCACTTTTTTAGTTTTATTGAAATAAACTCCAACTTTGGAGTTATTTCAACTAAACAAAAAGGTAATTACCCTGACAGCCAGGGAGTTTTCTCGTGCCATTGTTTGTTTCCCCTGGTAAGGTATGCCATAATTCAAACTAAATTCCTCAGCATAGAAATCCAGTGATAGGTGTCCTGGGAAGGTGACTCTCACTGTGACCTGCGGCCTAATGGCAGACATGCAGCAATGTCAAGGGTCTTCCCTGGTGGAGCCAGCTGAGGCTTTCACCCTTTTGCCCTTTGGTCTCCCACCTGAAATGGGATGAGGGAACCACAAAGTTGGTGGGTGAGGCACCCACCATTTTTGGCATTTGTTCCACATCTTCCCACCTTTAAATGAGGCCCTTATTCTTTTTAATGGAACTCATACTCCTTCAGTAGGGATAGGCAGGGAGCCAAAGCCGACAAGGATCTCTTAGAGTCAAATATAAAGAATTCCATGGATTTTCTTCAGTTTTGGTGCAAAAAGCTTCCAGTAAGTCAAAGCTGCCAGTTGCAGCTGCTGAGGTTGCTTCACCAAAGGAAGAACGTTGCCACCTTGTCCCTGTTCTAACTTTCATATTGAGACTTAGTCACTTTTTAATTCTCATAAATCTCCATGGGGCAAAGCAGGAGAGTGTAGCTATTGAAGGCTTTACTGGGTTGAGTACTACCTTTTGATGGCCCGACAGTAACTCATATTTTTCTGGAAAAGCGCAGAGTAGGACAAAGTGGCAATATGTAGCCCACAAGAACACACCATTCTCAGGTAGCTTTGTCCTGATTCTCCAGAGGTCAAACATAAATGACAAAGTATCACATTTTTTCAGGTGCTTAAAATGTCATTCCTTCTCTCACAGGTCCAACCAAGTGAGAAAATTGTAAACAAACATTGGAGACTCCTGGCATGACGGAAACCTCAACCTTCCCAAACCAATATTTGCACACAAAAGGGGAAGGAGCCTGAGGGACATGCTGGTCCACACAAGACCACAACATACCTTATCAATTGAGGCAGAAAATACCCTCCTACCCCCAGTGAAGGTCCATTATCCTTGTGGTAATTGCAGCACTTGACACCTGACGAAGAAAATCAAAAGTATAAAATTCAGGAATGGTTCGGAATGGGAGCAGAGGAGATTTACGAACTGCAACAGCAAGGAATGTAGTTTATATCCTCACTTGCCCACGCGGGATGGAATATGTCGGAATGACAACTAAACCTGTCAAGACACTCATAGGAGAGCACAGGAGCAATGTACGTTGCAAAAGAAGCACTCAGAAAATGACTACCCACTACTTGACAACCCAACACACAATGGAAGACCTACAGTGGACCATTATCGAACAACTGAACAGTGAACATGGTCTTCTCGAGAAGGAACAGCAGTGGGTGTTCCGATAGGGGACACACATTACAGGTCTGTACGACGACATCCCCTGGGGACAATTTAGCTGATTTGTATCTCCCCGTGACTTTTGTCACTATCTCTGGGAAGAGAAAACGACTGCAAATACATTGCATAGAAACTCTTGAAACGACTGGGCAGAACCCTTATGTTAGCCAACCTTCTATTAAACACTTGGGGCCAGCAGGAAAACACCCCTGAAATAATGTGACCTGTACATTACCATGTGGAATTTAATGTCCTGCCACACGTTTTTCCACTCCTATTCACTTATGCCATCTTGAGCTCACCCTTATGTAAAGAGGTGTCATTACCACTATATGTCCTCTACATAAAAATCTGTTGAAGCAACTGGGCGGAAACCCAGTTTTGTTAACAGATCGTTTTTTAAGAAACACTAGGGGCCGACATAAAAACCTCAACAATGTCACCATGAGGGGCCGAATAGAAACATGGGAAGTCATTGCCTTGCCACAAGACTTGCCACTCTTGTATTTATTTGTTTATGCCATCATGAGCTCACCCCTCTACTGTCAAGTGCCAATACCCCCATTTTGTTGTGCATATTATGAAACATGAAAAAAACACTTTGGAGTAACCCGCATGTCTGGCTGCACACTCCCTTGGTACAATGTCTACCATAAACGCGATTACATGTACCATCAATCAATTCTTGCACAGACCTGGTTTGCTTTATTTTTAATGTTATTATTATTTTTTTCATTATACGCTCGCACAACAGGAAGCTTTTTTGGTGAGCCCTCCATCTATTACGCTCTGTATACGCTATCCGGCTGGTCCACATTTTACGCTCGGATAGTTTAAAGAGTTAGGAAGAGGTATTGTCCCTTTAGTTAGCGCACTAGTCTTTTTCGCTCCTAGGGCTATACAACAGGCACCCTTGAGCAACAGGAAGTGAGGAACAAACACCCTCGAGCAACAGGAAGTGAGGAACAAACACATTCAGCCATCTAGGTCAACATCTTGGATTTTCTGACAGTCCTGTGTTTGTACCAATTTGTGCATTTTTTTGGCAGTAAAACTACAAATTATGCTCAGTATTTAAGGACACTGCCCACACAGGCTCAATGTTCCACAGAGCCGGGGCGAGGCAATGTCCTGGTGAGGAGGTAACCAATTTGCAACAGTGAAACGCTGCTCAATTAGGACGGATCTCAAAACCAACAGTTTTTCTTTTTCAATTTCTTTTAACAGTGTGTGACTATAGATACCCCTTCCCTCCCGTTTTGAAGGCTCATGGGGCATTATCTGGGCGATATAAGAGTACGTGAACAGCCTAAACTTTGGAGACTTCTTTATCTGTCACAAAACAGTTTTTTGAAGGAGAGATATATTTAACAGATACTCTCAGTTATACTTATCATATGGATAAGGACACCCCGCGGACCTTAGATATAGAGTGTGTGTTTTATGTTTTGTGTTTGTATGTTTTTGTATTGTCCCATCTTGCCAGCATAAGACAGCACTGATTACCAATTATAATGGATAAAGATAAGAAAGAGGGGTGCTAGGTGGCGCACAACCAAGATGGCCGCACACCTGTGAGGCTCTGGCAGCTTGGCGGCAGGATCCTTGATTTAACCTGAAATCTACCCAATTAATCCTGCCTTTCCAGGATGCTGCTTGTGCATTAACCTATCCTTAGGCTCCGGGGCGGGAATCAAGGCTCTACGACCCCACCAGGCTAATCCAGGTTGGACTCTGGTACACATGGGAAGAGTGGGGTGACTCTCATTGGTGCCCTGCTAGGCTGTTCCTTCCACGCGAGTCCCGGGGCTTCCATGTGGCGACAGGCCCCTCTGCTCAGCGGGCAGTGGGGGCTGGTTTCCCCCCGCCTGGCGATCTCCCGTATGTTTGCCTATGTCGGCTGCTGATGACCGGGGGGCCACAGCCTGTGAAGATACTCATTACTTCCCGGCGTATGCAGTGAGATAAGCAAATTGTCTAAAATGGACTAAGTGCGCGCCATTGCAATCTCGTGCCTACATCCATCTGTCAACAGCTTTCCATCGCTGCACCGCCACCCCTGCCATGTTGCTACATCCCAGAGGCTCCACTTTGTCCTAGTCCGGAGGGCGCTGTCTACATCCCGCCTTCACGGACGTGCTGCCAGCATGCAATACCAGTACTCCGTCTACGGGGGTCTCGTCGAGCGGGGTGGAATTGGCTGCCAGCCTTGCTCCCTGGCCTGGTCTCCGGTGCGTGGTGGGTTGCCCTGGGGAGCCCCTACCATATACCGGCCTGGCTACTCTTGTTGGCCAGTGATCCTCAATAGCCTGCCGCTCCCTCCGGATATACGCTCCGCATAACTTCATCCCTCAGTACACAAGTTGCTCTGCCACCTTCAAGGGCTCGGAAAGGCCTCGCCTGAACCACTTGGGGCAGTGTTGCTTTTATTCACCAACTGCAAACAAATTTCACCAGCCGTGTCAGGCGCTGCTGCTTGGAACCCCCACGGACCGTCGAGACTCTTTCAGCACATAGTGACGAGACGGGTGTTTTTCTTGTTTCTGGGTGGACAGTACACTTCCGGCACCATTGGGGTGCTGGTGTGGGCGGTGGGTTGTTGGGGGTTGGGGATTGTTGAATTATACTGTTATTCATGTGATCCATCAGCAGATAGACATGTCAGCGCACGTCAAAATACCTACGCACTTTCCACTCACTAGGGCATCTCTTATAGCAAGTTCATTCTTTCAGAATGCCTTCCCACGCTGAACCCTTAAATATAAAATTCCTCACATGGAACCTTAGAGGTCTTGGTGACCCGTGCAAACATAGACAAATCCTCACATATCTAGATAGGCATCAAATACATGCTGCAGTGCTTCAGGAGACACACAACGACCCCCGCCGCCCTATTGTTTTTAGGTGCAAATGGGCCTCCGACCGAGTATTTTCCTTTTATTCCACATACTCATGAAGTACTCTGATCTTAGTTAAAAAGAACACACCCTTCATTTTAGAAGGCACTTTCGGAGACTCTTAATCCAGGAGCTGCATGCTTTGGGGTACTCTGGGCACGCAATCGATCACACTTGTCTGCTGCTACAGACCTAACACAGATAATCCTGATTACTTCACTACTCTCTGGGGCAAATTCTCAAGCTGGGATCCACTCATGTCATTTGGGGAGGGGATTTTAACACTACCCTATGCCCCTCAGCTGATAGGTCCAATCCTCTCCCACACCTCTACACGAAAACCCAGGACACACTTTCTCTGCTACTTCTAGACCATGGGCTAATAGATGTGTGGTGGCATATACACCCAGATGAGAGAGCAGGTACCTACTAAACAATGGCACACTCTTCCTGGTCGCGGCTCGATTACTGGATTGCTCTCGCGGGGTTGTTCTTTTGATCATCTCAGCAGAGCATATGGCCAGGACCTACTCAGATCACGCCCTAATATGCATGACAATTGCGCCTCCCAACCTGATTGACACTCCACGTTGCTGGAGGCTTATGCCGGAGGCACTTTTGGATATCGTCTTCAAGACGGAGATTGGGGAGGAGATAGAAGATTTTTTTAGCAGAAATAAAGGTTCGGTCACACACATGGGCACGATCTGGGAGGCATTTAAAGTCATGATTCATGGCTCGTGCATTTCGTAAAGCTTTGGAGCCCTCAGAGATATTTGGTGAAACTTGCGACAACTTGAAAGTGAGTTGTGGCAGTTGGAAAAGGGTCTGGGGTGCGGCGCATCAGTTGCCCAGAGAGCCTCACTCCACGATAAGCTCACTGAGTATACCGCCACAGCTGAGCGTGAGGCTGGATTCCCGGGGCAAATACTACACTGGGGAGGGGGAAAGGCCAGGTAGGGCATTGGCGACTGAAATTCAACGGCCCCACTTTTCTAATTACGTCCTAGATGTGTTGAATGGTGCTGGGGTACGCCAAAGGGATGGTCTTGCGATCTTGCACACATTCACTGAATTCTACACATACTGTTCTCGTAGGACTAAACCCCCTGATCTCTCTCATTATCTTGAGGATGTGGCATTAGACTGGCTAGGGTGTTGTGTTTCGATTTAGATGTCCGTATATAGGTTTTCCTAAATAATGTCCTTACATAGGCACAATTCGTATTGCCCTTATTTTGGTATAGAATCCCAGTCCTTATTTAGGCATTAGCCATGCTATCCAAATCCAGGCATGGTCACCTCCTTCCGTCCATTCCAACGTCACAACGAGTTCTTAGAAACCAGACGCTTAAGCCTTTGGGACTTTCCCTAGCTAGGATTATTGATTTCTCCAAGAACTCATCTATTATGCATGAACTACTATTCCTTAGGGGTTCATTCTCTGCCTGATTTTACGTCAATGCTAACATTCCTAAGCACTTTCCAGGTATAAATATACTTTCCCTTACCATGGCAAACCATGGCTCGGCTGCACAGCTCGATACAGCTCGCCACAGTAAGTTCGGCAGGAATTTGACTCCCCGCCTGACGCACTGACCAGACGCTATCATCCCTGCTCGCAGAGAATCCAGCTTCCAGTGTTCTGACTCCCTTCGCGGGGTGTTAGAGTTTGAGACCCAGAAAGAGATTCCCACCTCTCTCATTCTAAGGTATGGAGCTGACTAGAACGTAGAGGGACTCTTGGCATATGCAAAACTATAGCATACCATACCATAGAATACAGCACCTACTTCTTACCTTGTACTACAGTTAGGTTAGGTACACTGGGGTAAAACTATTTAGAAGCATCAAACAAGTATCCACTTTTTAGTCTAAATTATTTTTGTATGTGTAGATGAATATACGTCATAGCTAGAAGACAATGCTGTTGCAGTATTATTTCTTCTTACTGCTTATGCTGTACGTATTATATTTCGCATACTGTCTTGCGATTGTAACAGCTCATATCTCTTACACGAGAAACAAGACTGTTCAATAAATCCTTTTTATTGAAACACCCGTCTATCTATTTCTGTGTAACTCTGAAGAAACTAAGCATGCATGATTGACTGAGGGAAACTGTTATCTGTTGTTTCCACGATTCTGAGACATGTTCCGATTCTAAGGGAAACAAAGTTACCATGTTTATGCGGTTGCCAGAAACTACTCCCTTCTTGTTTATTCAAGGAGTTTCTAGTGGCCTCTGAGTTAGCTGGCACACAAAGTAATTAAGTTTAATGTACTCTAAAGAGGCATACTGACCTCAGTCCTATGCCACAACTTTAGTGTATATTATTCCAATGCGCAGAGCCTATAAGGGAAATAGGAACTACACTACATGGCGCCCAACGTGTTTGGTAAAGCACTAATTTAACGCTAGATACTGAAGTAACTCAGTCGTGCTGTTCTCAGAGACCCCTACTCATAATACTCCGTTAGACGTCTGGAGTGGGTAGGGTTAATATCCGCCATAGCTGAGTAGGACGAACATCCTATGTACTAGCTGTTTGGTTTGCTCAACGTTGAAGGATACAATGTTCCAAAATATTGTTCACCTTATCTTTGTTTCCTTGAAACTTGTTCTACATTTTTCAAAAACAATGTCCCAAAACGGGGATAATAATACCATGAGTGGTGAGGCTACGACTGACCAAGTCGTAACAGCTTTTCATCTTACAGGTATAAACATCCATCCAAGTTTAAGGAAAGCTATCACTCTAAAACCTATAAAACACGGCCTTACACCAAGAGGTGGTAGAGCAGTTTTTGTGATAGAGGCAGATAAATCTTTTCAGACAGAGGTATTCTATTCATGGATAGTATTCCCAGAATCAAATCCAGTAACAAAAGTGTTTTACTTCTATAAAGAAGATGAACCACCTGAGGGATATATTTCACTCACATACCAGGAGCATAATCTCTGGTTTAAAGGCACCCTAAAACATTACAATCACATTACCAGGCTCGGTCCACTAGGTAGACCAGGAGCAACATGGCCAATTTTAGCCGGCTACACACCTCATCCTGACATTGAAGCAATGTCAGACGAGGAATTACTTAATCAAATACAAGAATTAATAGAATTACACAGTTAAACCACAACTGTCTGAAGGTCCTGAGAAGGACTCTATTAAACACAATCCTACATCTTCTAAAAAGAAGTGGGAAAATAGCAATCAACATTCAAAAGAGAAACATTCTCAATCCCGAGGTAGGTCTCCTCAAAAGTAGCCCTCTGAAAGGAGGTATAACCTCAGGAATAGGGATAATTTGAGATAACCTGACAGGCATCAAGATACTGCTACACGTTCCTCTTGTGCCTTTCAGATATCGACACAGACATCCGACAGAAGAGGACGGTCAGATCACAAAGAAGAACGTGTGAAGTCCAAAGATGAACAACACGTTTAGAAAAACAAGCCAAACCCTAATTTCACTAAGAAGAAGGTAGCAGGTCTGAAGATCAGACATGTGCGAGAATTCTGAGAACACAACTCAAGAATGGAGAATGGGCTCAGACAATGCTGGACAGTTCAGCAGAAGTAACAATAGCTCGCCAGAACCTGAAGGAACTTCGGGAGATAGTGGACTTGAATGAGTACATCACAGTTGAGACTGTAGACACCAGGGTTAGTACTCCACAAAGGTTATATGAAATAACACTCCGGATGGAGGGAGACACACCAAGAAAAGTGAGAGCACTCTTTTGGGAGAAACTTTCAAGGGGTTATGATATACTTCTAGCAGAACAGGACTGCCACCAGAATTAACAGGGAGTGCCCACATGGTGAAGACATCAGTATGCCAGCCTTCTCCAACCATGTTCCAATACACCTAAAATATACATATGCCAGGAAATGGGGAGTTGCCCAGGCCCCAGCATTATACAAAAATCATGTAGGATGGGATGAGGACTCGCCTCACCACAAGATACAGTTAAATAATCAACCTACTGCACAAAGGCAGTACCGAATTAAGCAAGAAGCTAAAAAAACAGGTCAGGGAGATCTTAGATCAACTTGAATACCAAGGGGTGATTGAAACATGCACCTCATCAATGAACAATCATTTGTTTCCTGTCTCCAAACCAGACAATACATATCGTCTAGTTTTGGATTACCGACACATGAACACTTGTTTTAAGACATTTGCAGTGCAAAATGCACACAGTACAGCATTAATGAATAACATTGTGTGTAAAAAATATAAAACCACATTAGACATTTCAAATGGCTTCTTTTGTCAAAACATAGCAGCTGAAAGTAGTTACTTGACAGCTTTCTCAATAATGGGGACCCAGAGTCACTTTTGCTGACTCCCTCACGGGGTCAAGAACAGCCCGGGGTTATTCTCAGCAAGAGTAACAGAGTTACTACAAATTTATATGACGAGGCATTGTCATATGTCGATGACATCTATCTGACAGACGATGACCTGGATAGGCACTTGAACAGGGTGAATACCATTATACTGGGCTTCGCCTCTGAGGGCTATAAATTCAACTTTAAAAAATGCAGAATTGTCAATCTCAATGTCCTTTTCCTAGGATATGAGCTTTCAAGTGAAGGCAAACGCCTGGCAGCTAACCTTTTAGAAAAGTATGCACTGCTCCAACCTCCAAAAACGCTGAAAAACTTACAGTCGATTCTAGGTTTACTGAATTTTGGAAGAACTTACATTCTAAATTACGCAGAAAGGCTTAAACCTCTCTACGAACTAATCAAACCTGATTTCAAAATCAAAAATTGGAGACAGGAACACACAGATATCCTGCATTCACTTCAAGCTGACATGTTAGCAACAAATCACTTACAAACACGCGTAAATACACGCAATTTAGTGATCCGAATAATTACGGGTCAATGCGGATTCCCATACTTAACTTTTAATGAAGGTGAAAAAAATACCAATTGCATACAAATCACATTTGTATACACAAGCGGAAATGCACTTCACTGCGACAGAAAAAATTCTGACAGCAGTTCAAACCGCAGTGGCAAAAGAAAGAGCTCTAGCTCAGGGGAAACGCATAATTGTCGTGACTCCGGTACCAGCCTTAGAGGCAGTTACAAAAGCGAGCATTCCAAATGCAAAAGCTTTACATCCAAGATGGATAACATGGGTTAATTCTCTTGCTGCAACGGATGTTGAATATGTTTTTGATCCTTATTTAAAAACACAAGCATTCCTGCAATATGAACATGAATGTCCTCTGCCTATTGAGATTCTCCCTCTTGATACGAAATTATAATTTATACTGACTGATCAGCACAACCCTCTACAGAAAGTAAGCAAGCTTACAGTGCAGCGTGCGCAATCGTTATTGATCGCATGCTCGATGGTAAATTCCGACCAATGGTCACTAAAACACAATCTCTAGGAGATTGTACAGCTCAGCGAGCTGAACTACCAGCATTCAAATTGGCACTTGAAAATACAGATCGCGAATTCCCCACACTAATAGTGTGCGATTCTTTTTACTGTGTTCAATCATACAATGAATATTTACAGAATTGGCTTCACAATGATTTCAAAGATGCAAAAGGTGGCACGATCAAGCATAAAACACTTTCGGAACAAGTAGTTCAGTTGCGAAACGGAATACAAAACACTCACGTGATACACAAGCTGAGTCATCAACATGATGGCGTTCACGTTGCAGGGAATTCATTGGCTGACGAAGCCGTGAAGGGGGCTGTGCAAATGGCTTCCGTAGCTGCGATCACTCTTTCAAAAACGAGAATAGACAGTGAGATATTGTTGGCTGTCAATGCATCAAGCAAAGGCAGTGGTGCAGCGTTACCTAAAAAATTTCCACTCAAATACTCGTATATAATTGATGCGAACAACGTTCCGTTTGCTCAAATCCCTGGAGTGGGGGATAGGGTAATTCCAAACATGGAACGTAGATTAGGACTAATCCTAGCAGCATATGAAGGGATAGCCTCTGCCCATGCAGGTGTTTCTGCCATAGTATCGTCATTAAAACAGAGATATTGGTGGCCCGGCATTAGGAAACAGACCAAAACCTGTTTTGGAATGTGAAATATGCCAACAGATGAAAGTCTCCACAGTGAAACGTCCTGCGCAGACGTCCCTGTTAATTTCAGATAAACCATTAGCTTGTGTTTACCTAGATCACTGCGGTCCCTTGCAAAGGAATGGTAACTATAAATATATAATGGTCGCAGTGGATTTGTGTTCAAGGTTCCTATGGATGTGGCCTCAGCGCTCGGCTGACGCTCAAACTGTTTTAAAAGATTTGCGAGTCTTTATCGGCACATGCGCAATTGGCACACTGCATTCTGACCAGGGCCTTGCTTTAGCTCTCGAACTTACAAAGAAGTCATGGCCAGGAATGTGGGTTTCAGATCTCGAATGTAAAAGCACAGTGGTGGAAAATAAACAATTTGATATCAAAGATCGTTTGGCTGTTTTACAGGACTTAAATGAACTAAGATCGAAACAAAGCAACGTGTTCCTGAAGCCAACCACCACAGGGGAAATTCCAGCCTTCCCAGCAAGGCCTGTCTGGATCCCAAATCTTGGGGATCTAGTCAGAGAGAAGATCGCGGACAAGAAGGAATTTTGGCCTTCTTACACATAACCAGTACCTGTCCTAGCCATCCACCGAACAAGAACAGTACTTCTGCCGCCCCTTGCTGGAAAAAAGGAGAAAAGATTTGTGTCAATCGACCTCATCAAACCACACTATGTGGCCAATTCTAAGCAGTAGGCCTTTTGGACTCTGACCAAGTAGCAGACGCACTCCTCTAGCTACCATCCAAGAGGTTCAGACTGAAAGACTCATCACCATCGAGAATTCAGCAGTAAGAAATGAAGGACTAAGCAACAATGCTATGGAACTCATCCTTCTTGAAACCCAAATAACAGTTCGTCCTGATACACCTGTCTACAGCAATGTAACACTTGATCAACTGGTGCCAGCGATTTCAACGAATCCTGATGCAATTTCAACCATTGACAGAACTGCCTCTGGCTATTTCATTAACTTTGATATGTTTTCTGAGGATCCAAGCAAACCGGAAACGTTGCCAGCCAAAAGAACTTTCAAAGAACGAGCACAAGACTTTTTTCATCTCCTGGAAAAGACTTAACTGGTTTCACCATGGATTGATCTATGGATTATTTCTGGAATACTTTTCTTTCTGCTTTGGCTAGCTTTAGTAATGACTCTGAGCATGCTGATAAATGGAAGATATATTCACTTGGTTACAGAAAGTAAAAATGTGAACTTACTTTTGAAACCACACAAATCAACCCATCGTGAAGCAAGAGACTTGTCAGCAGTGAACATCACAGCCGTTCCTATACAAGATGGTATAGCTTGGGACAAAACAGATTTTTGATATATTCGGCCCGTCAGAACATTTGAAGATTCCACACTTACTTAAAATTTTATTAAGTGACTTTATTACCTCCAGTTCCTATTCTGATTATTGGGACTTTGAAACTGTTAATAACATGATGTCTGATCTAGAAAGTTCTGCAGCATTCTCTAACCATGAATACTTATAGGGTTCAATGGAATATGAACAGCTTTATTGTTACAACCACTATGCTTATCATTTCTTGCTTAGATTGGCAACACCTAGAAATGCATTTATGTATAACCAATGGGAACACTGTCCTACACCACCAAGGGGTAGCTCAAAAACATTTGCAATGAAGTTTCCATATTTTTTAGGGTACAATACATCCAATCCGGAAACATTTTACTTTAAAAATGGGAACAAAACAGGAACGAAAAATATGTTAACTAATCAAAACAGATTTAGCCTGCAGCCTTTATTGCCCAACTGTCTAGACAGGATTTTGACTTTTGGAAAAACACAATTGACACAAACTCTGTCTAGGGTACAAAAGATTGGCAAGTGCAGGGGATAGAAGTTTTGTTTAGAGCCTGCATCATCCCACAGCAAATAATGTTTTTGAATGACACTGTCCAACAAACGTCTTGCCTTGGGTTAGCCAAGATCAAAGACATGAACACACCGTCCATAACTACACCTCCAAGTAATAGTACTACACAGGGGGAGGTTGACGTACATACTATTTTACAAAACAACAGATCAGATCCTGAATGGGAAAAATGGTTGCTCTGGCCCACAGTCACAAACATCTGTCATGAAAGATTCCTGAACAGAATACAGGGTTTTACAATCGGTAGGCCAGACCCACGTTATGTTCAAAGACAGCATCCAGGGGTAGTAACAACATAGAGTGTATGAAAATTATGCCTTGATTGGGTGCAAAAATCTACACTAGAGGATGTGAAACAACACTTATCTTTACTTAAAGAAGGCGCAGACCGTAGGGATTTCTTGCTAGGTCCAAGAAAACGCATCAAAAACGTTTCATATATGCCGGCATCTCAGCTGCTTATAATTAAATATGGAAGGTTACCCAAGCAGACGCCGCAGAAAGAATACGAGAAATTGATCGTATTAATTTAGAGAAATCTCTCGCTGTGTTCGACAATGGGTTAACTACTATGTCATCCAGGATATATTCACTGGGCAACATTGTAACCTCTGCTATAGACATTGTGAAACAAGATTTGGTCCTGCTGCGACAAGGCCAGTCTAAATTACATTCTATTCTGTTATTAGGCTGGACGCTACAAAACATGCGTGCAGGCTATGTGCCTTGGCATGTCGTCTCTGTTTTCAGAATACAATCTCACTGATAAACAGATCAAACTGGCACAAAGGGGAGCAAAGTATACAGTGCTGAGCATTGAAAAACTGGAAAAATTGCCATTTACAGTAGCAGAAAAACCAGCTACAGAATGGATCATTCATGGCAAAATAACTCTGCCTGTTACAACTTTCCATTTTCAGTATTGCCTCAAACAAATGCAAGCAGGCAAATATGAAAGATTGGGTAAAGAATACATCGAGACATCCTGGGATTTACCTTACACACACAGATGTTGGAATGGGGTGTGTGAAGTGTTTCTTAGCAGTACACACTGTGAAAATGCACTGAGCGGTTCACTCATATGTCGGGATATTAGTTTATACGGGGCCTGTAGCGGTTCTACTGCAAATTTATCATGCCACCTCCAAGGTTCACCAGCCGCTGTGATTAATCCAACATTTGGCCAACTTTCAAATGGGAGTTACCTCATGTTGAATGATCAGAGCTGTTGTGGCATGTTGGCAACATCTCATATCTCATATCTAGTAACGGTTGGTTCCAGGGTCACTTGATGTATGCAAGTTTTGTTCCCCCAAATAGACACAGTCAGGGAGTCGCCTATATGGCCTTCACTGAACATCTCTTCTATACGACTTGATACTTTAAGCAGAATGAAAGCCATTCTTTTACAACAAACCGTGCCTTTGACCTCGGCCAAAGAAACCTATGATCTACAAGTTGCAAGGACTTCAGCTGAGATACAGGCTCTGTTACGTACAAACTGCCCTACACATTTCACAGAAATTTTGGGACGTATCTTAAACATGTCTGATACGAGGGGTATTGTACATGTATATAAGACCATATGTTCAGGACTGTTAACACCTTTTCAAGCAGTCCTCGGAATCATTCCAAATTTTGTGCACTCGGTGTTTGGTGGTCTGCCGCTTTATTCTTGCACTCATTGCAAGAATCCTGTTATTATTCCTACTACTACACTATGGCAAGCCACTCCACCAGCGTCACTCCCAGCACCTTGGAGAAAGCTCTCCTGGAAAGGAAGTGTCGTGAGCACATAGTACAACCACATGGTTTATGTCATTCAGACCAATCTGGCAAGGTTGCATCTTACCTGTTCAACGCTGCCTGCTTTGCAGTGAATAATGCATGCTAGACATCTGTCTAACACTCCCATCAGTCATGCCAACGGATATCTATAATCTACTGGACCCGATAACGGCCCATGCTCTGTGTTGTCCCCAGAGGCTCCCAATCCTGATGATAGCATTCGTTGAGATCTCACAGACGCAACATGCTACTGCTGAGGCACGAGATGGATCAGCAGGCACACGGGTAACATCGGAAACAAACATTGCTACTGGCGATGCTTCACATCTATGTTCAGTTAATCTTCTAAACAAGGTATTCCAACTATCACCGACATCGGTAGACAATCTTTTGTCTACAGGAATAGAGGATTTTGTGTTTTCACCAGCCCCTTACACTGACTTTTGATTCGGCTCACAGTGTACCGGGAAAGCTACGAATTTGGCCTTCATTTTTCAAAACAAAGACAAAACCATGGAACTTGTTCATACAATTTTTTTTTTCTACATTTGAATTTTTCTTTTTATAGCAAAGTAATATGCTTAAAATAGAAAAATTCATAGAGAACAGACTTCTTTGAACACTTCCAGGGACACATTGTCACCTTTCTTCACAACAACTTCATTTATGTACCATGACATGAAATGAACTTTTCTCATGTATTCGTGAACCATTTCATCATATGTATATATTTATGTTCATTCATTTAGCATTCACTGTAAACATATGCTTAGATTGAAACATTGCTTTAATATGTACAGCACCTTTGCAATTCATGTCTAGCAAATGTTTTTTAACAAAGACTTATTTTAGTATGCTTTTACAAATGTTTTTAGCGACATGTGGTACTCAATTTTAAATGTTTAGCATTTCATGTTTAGCATTTAGAATTATCGTTCATTCGAAAGTGGAGTGGGTGTTGTGTTTCGATTTAGATGTCCGTATATAGGTTTTCCTAAATCATGTCCTTATATAGGCATAATTTGTATTGCCCTTATTTAGGCATGGAATCCCAGTCCTTATTTAGACATTAGCCATGCTATCCAAATACAGGCATGGTCACCTACATCCGTCCATCCCAATGTCACAACGAGTTCTTAGAAACCAGACCCTTAATCCTTTGGGACTTTCCTTAGCTCAGATTATTGATTTCCTCAATAACTCATCTATTATGCATGAACTACTATTCCTTAGGAGTTCATTCATGATGTCTTCCTCTGCCCGACTTTACATCAATGCTAACATTCCTAAGCACTTTCCAGGTATAAATATACCTTCCCTTACCATGGCAAACCACAGCTCGGCTGCACAGCTCGATACGGCTCGCCACTGCAAGTTCGGAAGGAATTTGAGTCCCCGCCTGACGCACTGACTAGACGCTGTCATCCCTGCTCGCAGAGAATCCAACTTCCAGTGTTCTGACTCCCTTCACGGGGTGTTAGAGTTTGAGACCCGGAAAGAGATTCCCACTTCTCTCATTCGAAGGTATGGAGCTGCCTAGAACCTAGATGGACTCTTGGCATATGCAAAACTATAGCATACCATACTATAGAGTACAACACCTACTTCTTACCTTGTACTACATTTAGGTTAGGTACACTGGGGTAGAACTATTTAGAAGCATCAAACGAGTATCCACTTTTTAGTCTATGTTATTTATGTATGTGTAAATGAATATATGTCATAGCTAGAAGACAATGCTGTTGCAGTATTTCTTCTTACTACTTACGCTGTACGTATTATATCTCACATACTGTCTTGCAATTGTAATGGCTCATATTTCTTGCACGAGAAACAAGACTGTTCAATAAATCCTTTTTATTGAAACGCCCGTCTATCTATTTCTGTGTAACTCTGAAGAACCTAAGCATGCACGATTGACTGAGGGAAACTGTTATCTGTTGTTTCCATGATTCTGAGACATGTTCTGATTCTAAGGGAAACAAAGTTGTCATGTTTATGCGGTTGCCAGAAACTACTCCCTTCTTGTTTATTAAAGGAGTTTCTAGTGGCCTCTGAGTTAGCTGGCACACAAAGTAATTAAGTTTAATGTACTTGATAGAGGCATATTGACCTCAGTCCTATGCCACAACTATAGTGTATATTATTCCAATGCGCAGAGCCTATAAGGGAAATAGGAACTACACTACAAGGGGATAATCAGCGAGAATTCTTAGCAGCACCATGATGGGCTCCCAATAGACTTTTACAAAACATACCTCGATCAATTACTTCCAGTGTTGAAAGTCTACATAGAGGCTCTGGAGTCACAGATCCTTCTGGATTCAAGGAGAGAGGCACTTATTACCTCGCTCCTGAAGCCCAGCAAACCCTCAGATCGATGCGATTCCTATCATCCCCTCTCCCTCATCAATACAGATGCATAAATTCTTGCCAAGGTGTTGGCCAACCGTCTCAGTCTCCTGATGGAGAAAGTAGTCTTGCCGGACCAGGCCGGGTTCATCCCTGGCAGGGCGACCTCACACAATCTCCGCACGCTTTTTCTATTTTACAAAATGTTGACCCACAACTGGCTCTCGTGGCGGTCTTTCAAGAAGCCACGAAGGCCTTCGACTCTGTAGAATGGGATTACCTCTTTACTATTATTCAATGCCTTCTCTATACTTCACCAAAGGCAAAGGTTTTAATCAATGGCTATGTTTCCTCCTCATTCCCTCTTTCCCGTGGTACCCGGCAGGATTGTCCACTATCCCCTCTACTGTTCGGCCTTGCCATTGAACCCTTGGCAGACAACCTCAGACAACATCATCAGGACAAAGCCCTCCGTTGCTTTCTTCCCCCAATCCTTATTTCTTTATACGCGGATGATGTTACACTGTATGTTAAGGAACCACAGCAAAATCTCAACCCGCTCCTTTGTGAATTTGTTAGGTTTGGTGGCCTCTCTGGTATCCACATCAACTGGTCCACATCCCAACTTTTTCCACTTACTGCTCCAGTGACACCATATGACACTGATTTCCCTATTGAATGGTGCTCAACCGAAGTAAAATATCTGGTGATACATGTCACCACAGATCGCGAAGAATTGATGAGGCTTAACTACAGGCAAACACTAGAACATATTTCTAGCTGCATAACTAGATGGAATGCACTCCCCCTCACTATGGCAAGATGCATTTCGCTTATTAAAATGGTGGTCCTCCCCAAATTCTTTTATTTGTTTTTAAACATCCCATATGATCCAGGCAGGTATTTTTTCTCATCGCTTCGTTCGGAGCTGATCAGACTAGTGTGGGGCGGCAAACAATGGTGTTTACAATGGGACACACTTGCACGACCTTACTCCCAGGGGGCATTCAATATTCCCAACTTTGAATAATATTATCTGTGCGCCCAAACACATTATGCTCACTACTGATTCCTCCCTCCCAGATACTCGTCTCATGTGGCGATTGAACACTGGCTCGCGGACCCAATGCCGCTAGACGGGGTCATACTGACAACACTCGCACCTCGCACATCTTGCCCATCCTCTGTGGACTGCACGGTCAAAGCATGGCATCGCATTGCGCAACATATGCAAGCTCCTATACTGTATTCCCCATTACTCCCACTTACCTATCATCAGCAGATGCCTCTCCTTCAGGAAGGTATTTTTAAAAGAGTGAAGGCTACACGCCATATTCAGTGCTGGGGCGACCTTTATTTAAACGGCAGGCTTCGCACTCTGCAACAACTATTTTCAGACCCTCCACCGTCCACCATGGATATCTTCCTCTATGTTCAACTGCAACAAGGGCTTAAAGAACATACTCCATCATACCCTTTGGAGCCCCCAGTGGTTGCCACCTTGCACCACGTACTGCGTACCACCACCGTCTCTCACCTCGGATCTGCACTCTATCATAGCCTGTATACTGACACTGATTATGCCCCTTATGCTGCTCGGGATAAGTGGTCCAGTGAGCTTGGGCAGGACATCACTGATCGCAAGTGGGTGTACTGCTGTAAACAGACTGAACACACCTCATCTAGTAGTCGGCTACGCACCACCCATTACAATTTTTTACACCGCATCTATTATACCCCAGTTAAGCTCCACAAATTTGGGTTACAGAACACAAACCGGTGCGACAGATGCAAGGCGGAAGCAGCTGATTTCCTACATCTCGCGTGGGAATGCGGCTCGCTCCTTACCTACTGGCAACAAGTGTTCGCAGCACTAGAATCTATGACATCCTCCACACTCCCATTAACCCCTCTCCTGGCACTTCTCGGGTACACAGAGGGGATACAAGTGGCTTACCGTAAATTTGTCTCATTCAGTTTATTACTGGCCCAGAGGCGGGTGGCCTGTTGGTGGGGTCATGGCAGAGTGCTCAAATTCAAGGACTAGATTGGGGACATGACACTTTGGCAAGACCAAACATGCACATATGCTGATCTACTACCGGCTTCGTCACGTCCCCGTGATATTTGGGGCCCTTTCAAATCATATCTCTTTAAACCCCCCCAGAAATCAGACACGATCTATGACCCCCTCCCAGGTATTGCACCCTACGGCCTGAATATTGACTGCTATTGTGTACTGTCTCTACAATTGGATGTATTGATTCCTCCTAAATCATACACTGCTTTGTGTTATCTATGGTAAGCGAGACCTGTGGAAGGTGTCCCTGCTATGAAATGTCCGCTTTTCTTTTATCATATAATTCTTCTACTCTTGGAATTTGCATCATATAAATTCACTGATTCAATGTCACTGTAATGCATGTACCTATCTATGGAATGTCATTATTATGCTGATTTTCTTTCTGTTTGTTTTATGAGAAAAACTCAATAAACAAATTTCAAATGAATAAATACATAAAGATAAGAAAAATATATCACAGAAATATATCACTTTTCTTTACAGGTCATCACCACATATGGTGCAGTTTGGATGAATTATGTTATTTCAACTCTGTTTTTATTCTTCCAGAACCCATTCAGCAATATACCTACTGGGGTATAGTATACTGCGCATGTTACATTTAAGTTCACCACTTAGTTAGGATTACATGTAAATACACAGTTGTTTTGATTTGAGAGTAGAAGGGATCTCTTCTAGGTCCTGATGAGAAGCCAGGGGAGGGCTTGGAAACATGTTGACACAGGAGACACTGCTCATTAAAGCATAGTATCTCCATCTCATTCCCCACTTTTAATGAAACCAGCTCAAAGGAACATTATAATGCATTTTTTCCACTGAGCCAGGTATTTTTTAATTTTTCACCATTCACCATTCACTCACTTCTGACCCTTCCACTCACACTCCTCACCACACACAGTACTGTTTTTCATAACCAGTGCTCCCATGAAGTCGTAGGTCGCAGCACACCCCATCCCGCAGCGGGGCGGGAAGACCCCGTTGATGAAGCATGCCACCAAGGGTCCTTTTGGTGGGTGAGGGGTATTTAAACAAATCTGTGTGCTCTCCACCATTGTAGGAGACACACGTAGTCTGGAGGAACACTTTGATACTTTCCCATAAGGGTGGATCCCTTTGTTTTTTTGACAGTATAACTTGAGAAGGACGTATCCACCTCTTCTGCTCTTTTGAGCAGTACCTCTTCACTCCCTTCTTGTGTTACTTTGAGCTTTGGAGCTTTGTCCTGATTCTCCAGAGGTCAAACATAAATTACAAAGCATCAGGTGCTTAAAATGTCAGTCCTTCTCTCACAGCTGCCAGCCTTCTAGAGAAGGCCTCATTGGTCCTGGGTCTCTCTTCAGACGTGGCTCACAACATGTTCAGTGTACTTTACTCCCAACTGGGAAGCTTTTTATCCCACACAGGATAGAGACTTTCTCTCAATGTTTATGTCCTGCAGGTGGTATTGGGGGCAGCCAACAAGACAGTTGAGAGGATTTCCTATCCCTAGATTCCAATTGACAGCAGGTCTCCATTACAAGCATGTTCAGACAGAATCCTCTGAGTCTGCACCATTTCTAGGAGTATTTTTATGAGCTGGTGGTCAGGTACCCTAGTTGGTGATTCCTGATCTAAGCCCTTCTGTAAACTATCCCAGAAGCCTTTGTTCGAGATTATAGGACCTATTCCCATAGCTCCCAAGTTCCTTCTAGAAGCTCCCATATTGTAATCAGAATCCAGCTAACCTGGCTGTCCTGGACCAGCTTTTCCGACAACTGAGATCATAGGCAAATATCTCAGATTGAGCACCATAAGCCCCTTGTTAACCAATATATGACTATACCAGTCCCCATCTTTGGACCGTGTACACTGTCAAAATAAGTAGCCAGTGATTACCTTTCCTATTATTCGTGCCTGCAGAAGCAGTCTGTTGTACTTGGCCCTCTCTGCAGGGTCACCCTCAATCATTTTGCCTTTTGCCCTCCATTTATTTACTGAATTCATTTTTGTTGGCCTTGTGAATCGGTTCACTTTATCACATCTAATCAAAGTGCTTGTGCTCACTCCCCTCTAACATGGTTACATTTGCTTATACCCAATTGGCATATTTAATTTAGTTTTAAGTCCCTTGTAGAGTGGGAAACCATATACCCAGGACCTGTAAATTAAATGCTACTAGTGCCAGCCACTTAAGTAGCACTTCAAAACATGTCCCAGGTTTACCACTGCAGCCTGAATGCAGGTTTAAACTGGCATGTCGACTTGGCATTAAATCCCTTTGTCAAGCCTCAAACTCTCCTTTCCTTATGAATAAGTGATCCCTAAGGTAGGCCCTATGTAGCCCATAGGGCATGGTGCTGTGTAACTAACAGGTTGGACATGTGCCTTTAGGTTTTGCATGTCCTGGTAGTGAAAAACTCCCAAATTCGTTTTTCACTACTGTGAGGCCTACCCCTCCCATAAGAGAACATCGGAGATCCCTTATTACATTTAATACGCTGTAGTTTCCAATTGGTAGCAGGGGGCTATATCATGGTTGGTGTCTATGAAATTACAATGATAAACCCTCTTTAATTGCAAAGTAGGATTTTCGATTATAATTTCAAAAATTGCACTTTTAGAAAGGTGGCATTTTTTTCTGTCCTTAGCCTCTTTATGCCTGTAGCCTGGTCTGGGTCAAACAGGGTGAAACTGACAGACTTTGTGAATTCCTCCCAGCCAGTCAAACAAAAGAGAAATTTTGTGCGCTAGAATGGGCCATCTGCTGGCAGGATGGGGGACAGAGCTGAGCATAGCCCATTTGCAACTGAATAGCCTGTCCTCTGCCTCCAAACAAAGGGCTTAATGACCTCACATTGTCACTGCAGTCAGCTCACAGCCAGGGCAGGAGAGTCAGGAAAATCCAAGCACTCCAAAGCCACTGTCTAGAGCTTCTCCCACATTCCAGAATCACGGCACCAGGATAAGAAATTAATCCCTCAGACACCAACTCTTCAGTACACATCTGGACCTGGGATACTCTGCTCTGCTGGATTGCTGCCCTGTTGTCCTACTGTTCTTCTACCTTCTGCCTGGGTGCAAGAACCAAATCTTCAACTGTCCCAGGAGCGTCTGAAAGTTCACAAGGGCAAGTTTTCTGGCCACCTGATCAGAGCCACAGGGACACAAAAGCCTTCCTCCATCTTAAGCCAGCACCCAGACCCAGCCTGAAGGAGTCCTGACACTCCAAGTAGTGCCCCTCCAGTCCTGGACCCTTGGAAGTGATGCTAAATGTGCCCAGGTAGCCAAATTCCAAAAGTGAGGACTTAGAAAATATTTGGCTAAAAAATGCTCAGAGAACCAGAAGGAGACCTGTACCAAACGCCTCTCCTAACTGCCCAAGGTTCATCACCGGTCTGATTAACTTTGCGTTTTTCCCACTACTTTCTTTTATGCAGCAGCAAATCTTTTTCAGCCATCCTTCACCAAAGGGGTATCTGGCCTTGTGGATCTGTCTTTGGCTATAGCCCTTTGCCTCGTCCCACTGGAGACTTTTGACTTCCATTTCACATACTAAATCCGAAAGTAGAAATCTTCAATGCAGCTTTGACCCAAGGCTATCTGACGACAACACTCCCTTCTCGTACACCCCCTGCAGTTTTGCCTTGGTGAACTTTACCTCTCTGAACATTTTTCTTAGGAATCTTTTTTAAGCCTGAAGGTATGCGCTGACTGGGCTATATAAACTTCTTGTATCCAAACCATAGTCCATAGCTGTCACCCATATTTTTTTCACATTGACACCGTCTCACACAACTAGATGTCAGATGCTGGTGCTTTGAACTTTTGGGCGCTAGATTAACTAAAAACGTTTTAAAAATCATAACTGCGGGTTTACTGTTTCGATTTGATTTATTTGAGATCAAATTATTTATGAAATTGTGCTCTATTTTTCCAAATTGGTTTGAGATTTTTCTTGTGTTTTGTTTTCACCTACATGCACAATTGAAATTGATTTTTAATAAATATTAACACAAACTTTGAACCAGTTGTTTTCTGAAGTAAATTGTGTAAAGTTAACTTTTAATCACAAGTGGAAATGTACATTCAAAAATCTAGATTTAAGTATATAGTGAAAAAGCACTTTGTAGCTGGTCACTGAATGAACTAATATATAGCTCCTGTCAGTTTTACAAAGTATAGAAAAACCAAAGGAGTTTTACCCATAAACCAAACTGAGATCTGGGTAGGTACAGTATAAATGCAACAATATCTCAGCAGGAGTTATTGTAATTACTTAAACTTGTATGTGCAAGACATTACAATAGGCGAACAAAAGAGAGGAGGCTTCAAATAATTCAATCCATGTGCCCATAGGCGTCATATATTATAAGAAGATCAATAAATATACAAATATACGGGAGAAGCGTTGATTGGGTCCTCAGAAAGGGGGGCGGAGCTGTTACTGAGGACGCTAGGGGTTGGTCCGTGGAGACGACAACGGACCAACCCCTAGCGTCCTTCCCTGCAACTACCTCGATTCATTTCTCAAAGCGGTGAGTTTTCTGTTCATTTCACTTTCGGTTCCTCTCCCTGTTAACTCTCAGCCTTCCGCCCAGTGCTCTCAGCCGTCCTTGTTCCCCACGGTTATATTCCTTTTCTTGATTCCCATAGACTTTGCGGTGGATTTATTCCTGACATACAGATTAATTGCACTCCGACCACTCCATGGCCAGTCTTCACATCGTCATCGCTTCTTCCCCTACGCCAGCGCTTGATTCAATGCGCTTCAGGTATGCCTTTGAGAGTCTTCCTTCCCGCCAATTTTGCTCCCCTTTTCCAATTCCCTTTCAGCCGCCCTGATACTTATTTCTATTCACAGAGCACTCCACGAATAGGCGACCCAGGTCCTGAAGATGATCCTAATTAAATAGGATCGAAACGCCGTCGACCATTGCCCACCAGCTCAAACGCCTTAGGCGCACTTTGACCCTTGGTTCATTAACATAACGGAAATTACTAATTGTATAATTGAACAAGTTGATGTTTGAACCTTTTAATCTGTATATATATTGCAAATTCTCTTGCGCCGTATGCTGTGGTGTTTTTCACGTTGTCACCTGCGCCGTTACTTCACTTTCACGAGCATTTTGTACACATTCCACTAGGGTTGCCTTGGTATTTATACCCAACAGTGCTTTAATAACAGTTTTGTATATTTATTGATCTTCTCATAATATATGATGCCTATGGGCGCATGGATTGAATTATTTGAAGCCTCCTCTCTTTTGTTCGCCTATTGTAATGTCTTGCACATACAAGTTTAAGTAATTACAATAACTCCTGCTGAGATATTGTTGCATTTAAAGTTTTACAAAGTAGGCACACTTAGATGCTCCTAGGTAATATAATTGTAGGTTTTTCTACATGCCAAAGCCCCTTCCTCTGACAGGGTTTTGACCTGCCACTAGCTAGTGCACAGTGGCCGATAGGGAGCCACGTTTTCCCATTTACACATGTAGATAATGTAAATGGATACCGTAGCCCACATGTGACTTTCAGTTTTCAAGCCACTGATGCACATCCCGCATACCTTGCTGTAGTAAGAAAAGTGAAACAAGCCAATTAAGGACAGACAATTTTTCCTCATATTTTAGGAAAGAACACACCCACTGAGGGTCTTAATGGCAGCCTCACTGTGCCCAAAATCGAAATACGAGCACAAAACAAACAGGAACAGTGAAGGAACCACTCAAAGACAAGCATTTCCCACAATCAGCTTCTTCAATGTTCACTAAAAATGCAATAGGCTAGTGGCGGTTGCAGACTGGAGATATCAGTGCTGTATCACACAAAACCTCCAAGCTCACTTAGGGGCATATCAGCAACAACCGGCGATAATTACCGCTCAGCGCTCTTAGCGTGAGGATAATTATCGCCGGGTAACGTGGATTTTTATCGCTGAGATAGCGTGCTATTAGCAACGCTTATCTCCTCAGCGATAAAAATCCTCACGCTAACTGCCTATCGTGAGATTATCGCTGGAAACCCAGCGATAATCTCATGTAGTGTGGCGTTAGCTTGCTGATAGGGACTCACAAACTTAGTCATGATATCCACCTTCCATAGGATATCATGGCTAAGTCAGTCCTGAAGCAGGCGTAAGGAAAGTAGAGATAACAGGGGTTATCGCTACTCTTCCTGCCGCTTTGCTTCATAGCGTGGGGCTTGATGATGGGAGAAATGTCGCTTAGCGTCATTTCTCCTGTCATGTTAGGTCAGGAACTCTCACTTTGCATCTCATTAGAGATGCAAAGCTGGGCGTTAGGAATCCCCACGCTAAAGCAAGGTTTCACCCGTTAGCATGGCCTTGCTAATTAGGCGATAAAATTATCGCCGTTTTTCGCCCGAAAACGGCCGCAAAAGCGGCGATAATTTTTTATCAACAGCTTGTAAATATGCCCCTTAGTACCTTATTTTTGAAGAGCAGATGTTACAGTTGTGATGCGCAACGTATGGGACATTCGGGCTCCTGCATCTGCAGTTGAGATTATACACTAAACACTTGACTTAAACATTACATCTAAATTATGCTAGGATGAGGAGACATGCATACAGTGTCAACCAGGGACAGTAGATAAATGACTAAAAGTATATTGACAGCATGAACAAAAAACCTATTAGCAGCAGTGGACAAAAGCCAACAGCAGCTGCTGATGTGCTGTGTGTGCTGTGGTGTGCAGGGTCATTAAAGTGTCAAGAGTGAGTGAGATCCTTGGGGAGGGAAATCAAATTGTCCTTTACTGTTTCTGGATGGTGTATGCGGTATGAGCTGATGTATATTTTAAAATTGGTAATATTTCAGACAAACCATCAATGTGCCACCTCCCGAACAGAGCCACAGAGGCATGTATCTAGCTATGGGGAGGGTCAGCCAACTTGTTTGTGCCTCATTTTACAGATTCATGTGTATTCTTCCAGCTAACTTCCTGGTCTGTTTCTCAGTTGCTTTGTGTCTTATCATCTTCACAATCCATTGTTTCTGCATGGTTGGAAATGTTTCTCCTGTTTTTTCCCCAATCATTCCTAGTTCTCTGGTCTGTCCAAGGAGTGCAGGAAGGAACACAACGAATCATGCGTACAGCCCAGAAATATACAATTTCCTTGCCTTTAAACACTGAGATTAAACCTTTAAAATAATAGGAATGCGCCATATTTACAACAATATAGAACATTCCTGTACTCATCCCTGAGACAGCGCAAAAAAAGCAGCCTAGTGTCAGTGCAGGCATCCTTGTACCTTGGTGTAAGGGTGCTTGCATTGCAGGGATGATTGTTGTTGTGCAGGAAGGGACACCGTCAATAGTGTTTTGCTTCTTCTAGAGCAAGCAGCAAGGAGAAATAATCAGTCTATCTTTAGTGGCAAAAAAAGACTGATTTTCCATGTTGGCAGAGATGGACGTAGGGTACACTGACCCTAACTTGGACATAGAAAATCAGAGAATGATCCCTATGCCATCAAATGCAAACCTCCATACAGACTATTGCCAACTTGCTAGCCAGACTACATTAACTATAACTCACACATTTTCCACGTGCACAGCTTTTACCCTATCATGTTACATAATTTATAGCAAGTTTAATCATAGCATTCATGACATCATTTATGTAAACATTATCTATGGTAGAGGGGCAAGTTATAGTTAATATAGTCTGCTTTGTGAGTTTACTAGAGGCTAGAAAGAGGTGCACAAGTTTTAGTAATTTTATGGCAAGGTGTTAATTATAACATTTTTTTTTGCTATTGTGATCATTTTATGATAGGGGAAAGTGTATTATGAATCTCAGCCTCTTCTGCTTGATTAGTTTGATTTCAGTGTCATAGCTTAATAGTATCCGCCCCAAAAGCCTTTGTTTTCCTCCTGTCTCCTGTTGAGACAATTTTTTTGATTGGTAATGTTGAAGATGGGAAAAGAAATATAGTTATTTTGATAAGAAATGTAATGTCCTAAAATCCACAGAGCTTGTAACAATATTAATCATATGTTTTGCAAGTATTAGAAATAATACATTGTAATTAATATAGAGACACATGGTAAGTGTAAGGTACTTTACACATGTGACTTGTGGTGGCTTCATGGCAGATGGTAAGTTAATAATAGACTACTACAGTGATATGTGATTGTATTTAATAAACATTACACAAAGCCAACCCACCATTGTTTTACTTTGTATGTGTTTTCTGACAAAACAACCATTTCTCGGAATTATGTATTAAAGAACTAAATGTGCTGGCTACTTACCTGTAAATACCCTTGCTGCTGTTTTATCCTGTTTTACATGTATTAGGTTAAACTGATTACGGATGAGATTGATGTCAAGAGGGGTTCTGGAAATGTGAGACTCCTCAGCCAGGTCGAGGATTCTGGTGAGAGGGCCTAGGACATCCAAAAGACGGTCCTGGCAACCCTTAAGAGCTCTCTCCAAACCTCTTCTAGGGTCTTTGCCTAGCTTAAATAGGAATTTAATCAAGTCCGGATCAAGGTTGGGAGTTTGGGAGACCTTTTCGTGAATAGTAGGTCTCGGGCACTCTGATCTGAGGGTATTCCTGGTCTCCCTTTCCAGTGAATTCCTTATCCATCTTTTAATAAACTTAGAAACATGATCTTGAGGGAACCATTTAGAACTGTTAGGGTGGGAAAGAGTTAGGGGAGAGAACATTTCTTCTCCCAGAGGATTCAGAATAATATTGTCGGAAGAGGAGGGAGATTCTCCTTCAACGGGAAGGTTAAAGTCTAAGTCTTGGTTCGGGTCGTCTAAGTCTAAGACGAATTCGTCAAGGGGATTATCAAAGTGTTCTTCCTCTGAATCAGAGTCTGAATCTGCGACATCCTTAGAAGCATAGCGGCTTGAACCGCGAAGGCTATTAGACAAAGTTGTGCCGCTATGGACACCGGTCAGGTTCGTGCCGCGAAGGGCAGCGTTCTCATACGAGGCGCGAGGGCCTCCCAACTTAAATGAGGTGCTAGGACCTCCCATGTCCACTGAGGTGCCACGACCTCCCATAGGACCTTCCATGTCAACAGAGGTGCCACGACCTCCCATAGGAAAGGATTGTTCGCAGTTCTTGATTTTTTTACTCTTTTTACCCTCGGTAACAAACTCGATGGAACGACCATCTGGATCGGAGGGAAAGGGTCTTTTGGTAGACATCACCTCTTTAAGAGTTGAAAGCATGCATGCACGCATTTCTTTTTGCAGGAATTCTTTAAAGTTGCCACTATTATGGAGGGGAGAGCTGGCTGTGGCATCGTCAGAGTCAAGGTCTGACATTATGTAGGGGGGGGGGATAATTAAGGTAACTTAAAATGAGTAAAATGTATTTGAACAAGGTAAATAATAGAGATTAGAATTAATAGATTTTTTTTTTTTTTTTTTTATTATTTTTAGTTAATTAATCCAATAAAGTTTCTAGCTCCTCTTTTTTTTTTTTTTTGAAATTAATTTGCAATAATATATGAACTAGGGCTTGATTGGGGCAAAGCAAATAAATAAACTTGGCAAATTTAAGCCAAAATCCTCATTTGGATAAAATAGGAAGAATTCCGTTTGAAGATAGTCCAGACGCGATCTCCGGTAACAGCTGATCCGAGTGGAGTAACTGACGCACTCCCTCGAGCTCAGCTGCCGACGGGGAAGCGTAGGCTTAGAGGAAGAAGCCCTGGGGGGTGCCATGGGAGCGTGCACCGTTGCTAATGAGCATTCCTCTGATGCTCGTAACGCGCTCGCACGAGCTAGGCGAGCGCGACGAACAGTTACAAAAGCAGTGAAAAAGGGAATAAGAAGTATGATTTACAAAGAGGTAACGCCGGAATTAAGTCGTAGTACGGTGTTATTAAAGTAGAAAATTACGCGCGCGAGTGTGACCAAAAGAATCGACAACCTTCATAGGAAGTCGATGAAAAGGGTGAGAGGGGGGGGGAAGCCCATAGACGGACACACGATAGCACGGGGAGTACGAAGAAGCGCTTTAGATGTAAAGTTGTAACGAGGCATAAAACAGTGAAAATGATCAGGAGAATATTAACAGCAAGGCCTTGTTATCACCATATTAACAGCAAGGGATTGTTATCACACTTACACCTTCTTTAAAATAAAGGTTAACAACCAACTTAAATGCAATAACTATGGAAGAGAAGAGAAATGTTACTTATCTGCCTGTGAGCCGCATTTAAAAGAGGCAGTCTGTTTGTGCCTCATGCCACTTGTACTCTACTCTCTACATTCTAGAACTTGCTTGTTTATGATGTAGTGCGGCTGTCTGTGTGACGCATTAAAAGGATTAATGCATAATGATAGCCTCCGTGTCTTTAATGAAATCCAGATTCTCTGGTCATGTTAATAGGAGAATCGCAATTTCTTTCAAAGAATATTAGCTCATGTTTCTAAAATAAGCATATTTTAAATTCATTGTTTTATTCTTTTCAATAGTATTTTATGTACCTTGCTGTTAGGACATATGTTGCCGAATAACGCTTATTTGATTGGTTGATTACCTTTTCACATTGTTTCGATGTGTGTACAACTGAGAAACTTCATTGAGGCATAGTTTTTATAACAATTAACTTCTCTGTGGGAAGTATGTGTCCAACGTGTTTGCTTTCAAAATAACTTTGATTGTGGGATTATAAAGTGCAAGGTATTAACCAGAAGATTTTCATCAGGACCGTTATTTGGCCAAAGGCCATAAAAGGCAAATACATACACAAGTACATTTATCACTGAATGAAACAATTATAGAATGAGACATGATAAAAAAACAACTACAAATAACAGCCTAAAATGACAAATAGATAGTAACAATAATGCCATCAATCAGTTTAAAAATAAAAACAATTGTGTATGACATAAAGAAGTGGGTGTATAGGGCAACATGAAATGTTCTAAACAGGCCAGAATAACTACACTAACTACTAAGAGCCCTTTTTTTATGTCGGGCGGACCTGAGTCTGTCCGACAATGATTCGGTACTGGGACCGACTGACCTCCTGTCGGCGGTCCGAAACCAGTAATTAGAATGCGCCTGAATGCTGTTCGGTCGCATATATTCCGACCGGATAGCATGCTCGCATTGTAAAGAGAAGAGGTGCAGTTCACCCCTGCACCCCGTGGCAGGCACCTCAAGGTGCCTGCCACTGGGTGTATGGATCAACAGGGGGTGCACAATAGGTGGCCCCTCGTCCTCCAACCGGAGGCCGTGCACCCATGGGCCCCCCAAGTCGACTTCCAACAGATTTTTTGTGTCAGAAAGGCCGGCATAGAAAGGCTGTTGGAATCTGACATTGTAATCCCTCGGGCAGGTTAGCTGACAAAAAAAAATCCTATATAAAGCAAATGACTTCTATGAATCTGTGTCGCCATTCCCCAGCTTCTTCCCCAAGTTGGCTTCTATCGTCTCTAGATCATCAGGAATTGTACTCACTAGAATCTTGTAGAAGTCTTTATCCTGGACTGGGGGTTGATAATTACTTCTAAGAGAGGAATTCTGCCTAAGGAGAAAAATTCTGTCTTAAGTTGATTTAAGAACTTTGTTATCTGTATATACTTAAAATAAGATCCCGTAGTTACTCTGCTATGGTTGGTGGTGCCCCTACCAGGTATAAAGCCATGATGCCATGGAGAACCTAGATTAGCTATGATCCTACTTAACTGATTTGCAAATATTTGCGTATATAGTTTGGAATCTGAATTAAACCCCCGAAACCGGTCCTAGGATACTTGTTTACGGTCCAGGGAGGACCTGGCTTGGCAGTTCGGGCTGGACTGTTCCCATGAGGGACAGGGTCAAGACTGATTTGCATATGGACAGGTCTAAACAGGTGGCATGGTGAGCAAAAGAATGATGGATTTAACCCAGATCTCTTGACTGGGGGTGAATGTTTTGATTTGTTCTGCATTCCGTCCATCTATTGTGCGTCTTTTGATTTCTCGCCCTAAGTACGCCAGGTATGCCCAGACGTGGGTCATGGGCTCACAGTGCCACTGGAATCAAGCTATCCTGGCTGAAGAGGGGTGGAACCCCGAAACCGGTCCTAGGATGCTTGTTTTCGGTCCAGGGTTGACCTGGCTTGGCAGTTCGGGCTGGACTGTTCCCATGAGTGACAGGGTCAAGACTGATTTGCATATGGCCAGGTCTAAACTGGGGTGGCATGGTGAGCAAAAGAATGATGGATTTAACCCAGATCTCTTGACTGGGGGTGAATTCTTTGATTTGTTCTGCATTCCGTCCATCAATTGTGTGTATTTTGCTTTCTCGCCCTAAGTGCGCCAGGTATGCCCAGACGTGGGTCCTGGGCTCACTGTGTCACTGGAATCAAGCTATCCTGGCTGAAGAGGAGTGAAACCCTGAAACCGGTCCTAGGATGCTTGTTTCCGGTCAAGGGAGGACCTGGCTTGGCAGTTCGGGCTGGACTGATCCCATGCGGGATATGGTCAAGACTGATTTGCATATGGCCAGGTCTAAACTGGGGTGGCATGGTGAGCAAAAGAATGATGGATTTAACCCAGATCTATTGACTGGGGATGAATGTTTTGATTTGTTCTGCATTCCATCTATCAATTGTGTGTCTTTTACTTTCTCACCCTAAGTGCGCCAGGTATGCTCAGATGTGGGTCCTGGGCTCACTGTGCCACTGGAATCAAGCTATCCTGGCTGGAGAGGGGTGAAACCCCGAATCCGGTCCTAGGATGCTTGTTTCCAGTCCAGGGAAGACCTGGCTTGGCAGTTCAGGCTGGACTGTTCCCATGAGGGACAGGGTCAAGACTGATTTGCATATGGCCAGGTCTAAACTGGGGTGGCATGGAGAGCAAAAGAATGATGGATTTAACCCAGATCTCTTGACTGGAGGTAAATGTTTTGATTTGTTCTGCATTCCATCCATCAATTGTGTGTTTTTTGCTTTGCGTGAAGCACTAACAGCTTTTCCCCAGCTTCTCCATACTCATAATTTGCATTTTTCTGTGTCTGAAATTCTTCTACGATCCTCTTGCTATTGTAGCTACCTATTTCAGCTTTTGCCACCACTATTTCTTATCCCAATGCCAATTCTGTCCGTTCTTGTTTATGGCTTATTGCTGAAGTGTGATCTTTTTCTAGAACAGCTAGTCTTCCGATCGTGCCATTAATTTCATCCTTTTGCTTTTTCCTGCTCTTTTCCACAAATATAATGATCTCCCCCGTTAAGTGAGCTATAAAGCTGTCCCAAACCATTCACATGAGGTACTATACCGGTTTATATCAAAGTAGTATACCACCCAATACCTAATGTGTTGGACAAATGAATTGTTGCAAAGCAGTTTTCTATCAAATCCATAATTAAGGGGTTATGGTCAGACACAATCTTGGACTGCTTCTTAATTCCTACTTTAGTGGGCATAGTGGAAGAGACCATGAAATAGTCTAGTCTAACATACTTCTTTTTTTTTTTCAAAAATTCTTTTTATTGAGAGTTCATAAAAACAGAATACACGATACAGAGCATAATTGTAATAAAATTAATTTGGTACAAGGCACGTAGGTACAAAAACATTTTCAAATTTCATCAATTTGGAGCTGGATTATAAAAAAAGAAACAAAAAAAAGACGAGTTTTAACAATTCAGATCTTAATTATAAAGTGCAATGTGCAATTGTAAAGTGCAAAATGCATGATGGGAAACAGTCTAGCCGACTATTAGTAAAGATAATATAATTAAAATTGAATTCTGACAGACAATACAATAGAGAAGACTACATTTCAAACACACTCCAAAACTTCTCATATTTCTTAAGTGCCCCTGATCTCAATGCGTATTTTCTTTCCCTGCCCTGGGTTCGTAATAATTTAGCCTTCCAAGCCTGAAAAGTTGGTACTTGATCGGTTTTCCAGGACTGCAGAATAAGGGATTTGTCTATTAAAGAGGCTATGAAAAGGGACTCATCATATGGAGAATGGTTCATAGAGCAGCCTATTACAGGAATTAAGTCGTCAAATATTATAGTGGCTTTGAGCTCAAGGGAGAGGTATTTTTCAATTTCCTTCCAAAATGGCTGGATTTTAGGATATTCCCAGACAATATGTTTCCAGTTCCCTTTCTCCTCGCACCGGAAACATTTATCAGCAACTAGGGGGAAGATACTATGGAGATAGGAGGGAGTTCTATAAATCAGCCATTTATTGTAAAATTGCATGCGTCTAAAATTCGCACCGCGGAAAATTGTTTTATTAAATTTATTAATCTTATCCCATACTAGCTTGTTGATTTCAATATTTTCCCTCTTTTCCCACCTCTGAATGATCCTACTGGGGAATACCTGCCCTTTGTCCTCTTTAAATACTTTGATCCAGATACACATCTTTTTTTGAATTTTGTTATTCAAAGCTGTCGAGATACTTTCTTTATGGTATAGATTTCCCATATCCAACTCTCTAAGCCTTGGATTAAACATACAGAAAGACCAATTCAAGGTGGAATAAGAATGATGTATCTGCCTGGAGATTTCATCCCATGACTTCCACCTATTTCCGGTGAGGAAGTCTTCAATCTTCACAAAGCCATTTTCTTTCCATAGATTTGATATTTTACTATCCATACCTCCCTCTTCTCCAAAGTTAAAGTTGTTCAAATCCGTTGTATTACTTATTCTAGGAATAGAGTAAAATTTCAAAAACTGAGTGTTGAGTTTGAAAATCCACTGAAGGAACTTGTAACGAACTTTCTTTGGGTCTTTTGTGATTCTAATTGGATCAATTATTTTTACTTCTGACAGCATCTTCTTCATAAAAAAATTGTCTGCTACGTTAGTGTTTGAAAAGAAAAACCGAAAACTATGGTGTGCAAAGGAAGCAAAATAATATTCTCTAATATTTGGAAGAGACAACCCTCCTTGTGTGAAAGGAAGGTATAAAGTGTTGCGTGCAAGCCTAGGAGATTTTTTAGCCCAGAGAAAAGAGGAGATCAGGGCGTCCACTTTATTAAAAAAGGAGACCTGGATTGCACAAGGTGCGGCATCAAACAAAAAATTAAAAAGAGGTAAAACCGACATTCGTATTAATGCTGCTCAGCCCATTAAGGTCAGGGGTAATAAATTCCAATGATCTAAAAGAGACCCAACCTTTTTTAGCAGAGGTGAAAAGTTCAATAAAAACAGGTCTTCCAAATTATCCGATATAAATATTCCCAAATACCTCTTTGGGGATGGATTGCATATCTGCCTGAATTCTGGTATTAAAGTGTCTACAGTGCAGTTTACTAGAATAATTTCTGTCTTATTAACATTAATTTTATAACCCCCTAGTTTTTGGAAATCCGAGAATATTTTTAAAATTTTCAATTGACTAGAGGGTTTAGAGTCTAAAAAAAGGGCAATATCATCGGCATATAATTTTATATTAGTCATGCCAGCTACTGGGACTGTGTCGGCCGTATTTTCCTAATCGCAATTGCCAAAGGTTCGATGAATAACGCGAATAAAATTGGCGACAGGGGACAACCTTGTTGCGTGCCTCTAGTGGCTAGGCAAGTCCCAATATGCGAATTGTTGATGATAATCTGTGCCCTAGAGTCCGTATAAAGAAGTTTTAAAAGAATAATAAAAGCCTCCGGGAAATTAAAGCTGTGCAAAATAGCAAAAAGGCAGTCCCATGACACTAGATCGAAGGCCTTCTCTGCATCTAAAAGCCAGATTTGAGCCTTCACTTTATTCGTTTAAAAAAAATCTAGTGCCTCCAATACAAACTTCGTGTTTGAATGGAGATGCCTACCTGCAATAAAACCACACTGGTCGTTAGCTACCAGACATCCCACTATTTTATTCAATCGGTTTGCTAAAAAATTTGTAACATTTTTAAAATCTGTATTTAGGAGACTTATGGGTCTATATGAATTTATATTCTCCTTTCCTTTTTTTAAAATGCTAATAACCACAGCTGAATGGAAAGACTCTGGCGGGGAGCCTCCTTGGAGTAGGTCATTTAGTAAAAGTAAAAATTCTTTATGTAGGGTTCCTCCAAACTTTAAAAAAAAATTCAATCGGAAGACCATCATCACCGTTAGCCTTACCGTTGGGGATGGAGCTAATGACCTCATCTAATTCTAACAGTGAGAAGTCCTCTGTGAGGCATTTCTTGCCCCCATCATCTAATTTCGGTATTATCAGTTGCTCAATGAACTCCCCAATGGAAACAGAAGAGGCCCCTTCAGTCGCTTGATAGACTCCCTCGTAGTGTTTTAAAAACAACTCGCCAATTGAGGCTGTGGTCTTAGCATACAATTTAGTGATGGGGTTGATTAATTGATCTATTCTATTACGAGCCTGCTTTTCTTTGGCTTGCCAGGCCAAGAGGTTTCCTGTGTATTCCCGCTCCTCATAGATCTTCTGGGCATAGAGATTACTATTAGTTTCACCTAGAGCATAATAAAAATCCCTCATCCTGCTCTTAGCCTCGTAAAGTTTTTGCCCAGAGTACATTGATCTGACCCTGTAGTGTTCTTGGGTTGCCTCCGTGAGATCAGTTTAAAGATTTATTTTCTCCTCCTTTCTTGCCTTCTGCATTGGTATTTCCTTAGATGTTATTAACCCGCGAAGTGTAGCCTTGAATGCGTCCCAAATCGTACTTAATGGAGCAGTACCTCTATTCTGTGTAAAAAACTGATCGATAAATTCTTCAATGTCTGTACACCATTTAGGATCAAGGAGGTTTAGAGTATTAAAAAACCATCTTCTAGTGGGGCTTATGTCTTGCAATCCCAACTTTAACTCCATGCAGACTGCCGCATGATCGGAGAAAGCATTAAACAGACGTACATAATTATATAGCTCTAAATCATGAGAGGTTAAAAAAAAATCTAATCTGGATGCAGAGTTATACTTTGCTGAATGGCATGAATATTCTCGTTTAAAAGGATTGGAGAATCCATGATATCAAGGTCTAATTTACAAGTTTGGATAGCCAAAGCAGTTTGGTGTTTATTTTGCCAGCGATCTATTTTGGAGGAGTCCAATGAAGGATTCTGAAGAAGATTAAAGTCTCCCCCCCATAAGATTAACCCAGGGAGCCCTGTTGTGGTGTTCTTCAGCTGTAAAAATGGCAAAGAATTATCTAAAATTGGTGCATACATTGTAGCGAGAATTATGTCTATGTTATTTAATTTACCATGTGCAATTGCCCATCTACCTTTGTGGTCTATGACTGTACCAGCCAGAGTGAAACCTACGTGTTTTCCTATTAATATGCATACTCCTCTCTGAGCCAGCGCAGCTGATGAGGATATCCTTTGGCCGGCCCAGTTCTTCAAAATTTTATCTGAGTCTACCTGATCTTTATATTGGGTCTCTTGTAAATAAATGATATCCGGGTTTAGATTTTTAAGCCAACATTCAATAGCATTTTTTTTACGAACATTATTAAGACCATTTGTATTAAAAGAAACAAACTTCAACATATTATTGATTCTTTGAGAGGAGAATGATGGAACATGCAAAAAGGCGGCCGTAACAAATGGATATTGCTTAAGGGAATTTTAAACCTCAGCCTGTGCGGACACTTAAGCAACATACATCAAATAAATAATCATACAAGAACTACCACAAATAAGCTCTTTGTACAAATAGGCAGGTAAAGTGTACAGTTGTATAATAATAATAGCAGGATCTCGCTTTGTGCAAATACGCCAATAAGGAACGAGAACGTCTCTCTGAGGAAATAGGCAAATGAGCTGTATGGTTGTACGATACCAGCAGAACCTTTCTTTGTAAAAACTTGGCAAATATGCAGTACAGTTATATGACAGCAATAGAACCTCTCTTTAAGCGAATAAGCAAATAGATAGTACGGTTGTGCAATAATTTGCAGATAGGCAGCAGATAGCCTCTCACTGTGCAAATAGGCAAATAAGCAGTGCAGATATATAGTAACAGCAGAAATCTCTCTTTGTGCAAAATAGGCAAGCCAACAGTGCGATCATATAAAAGCAGCAAAACCCCTTCTTTGTGCAAAATAGGCAAATAAACAGTGCAGATATATAATAGCAGCAGAAATTTCTCTTTGTGCAAAATAGACAAACCAGCAGTGCGATCATATAATAGCAGCAAATCCCTCTCTTTGTGCAAGTAAACAAACCATAACGAACGTATCAGTCCAGCTGATGAAATAGATGACCTTGTCCGTGCCATAACTATGTTAAAGTTTAACATAGTTATGGCACGGACAAGGTCATCTATTTCTTCAGCTGGACTGATACGTTTGTTATGGTTTGTTTACTTGCACAAAGAGAGGGATTTGCTGATATTATAGTCTAACATACTTTTTGCCTGAGCATGAAAAGTATCTAAGCCCTGGATCAGTAGGCTTCGTAGCTGCCCAAACCTTGGCCAAATCACAACTGGCTTTTAAAGCAACCAAGGCCTTATATACTTATGGCTTCCTACCATAATTTTCAAAAGTTTGGGCCAGCTCACCTCCTGATTTATATTCTAATCCCCACATATTAATTACGGATATGGCCAGGATGTCAATTCAATCTCCAGATCATTAAATCCCTCTGGGCCATCCTGGTTCGATCCATAAATGATGCAAACTGTCAATCCCATGGGCAGCAGTACACCCGCCCATTTGCCCACTTATCTGCTAAATACTCGTTTTACAGGGCCATTACAGTTTCTAATATGAATAGCAACCCCCCTTATAGTAGAGGTTTGAGTGGCGCAAGCTGCTAAGGTGTAACCTTAATCATCAGGGTATCCGGGTTCTCCCATGAGATGTGTGTCTCTTGTTGACAAATTGTGTTAGCACCATATGATCTTAAAGCCTCAGCCATCCTTGCTTGTTTGGTCTTTTCATTTAGGCCCCCCACATTGATTGAGATATATATATATATAGATATATATATATATATCCAACACAGGTAATGGCGAAGGATCCATGCCGCTTACAACGGCGGGCCATGGCAGGGTTGCCAACCCCAATAAATCCAAACAAAGAGGTCGTCTTACCACATCACAAAGACAACATGCCTTAGTCCATACTTGCTTCAAACGTGAGTTTTAATGTCACGGAAAAGGATCACCCAATGCGTTTCGAAGCATCCGCTTCTTGTTCACGGGTAGTGGGCAAGTGAAAAACGATAAAGTTAAATACAAAATCATGTGACACTCAAAATAATAGAAAGTGAAAACAGATTGCATAATCAATGTCTCAGAAATTATTTGTAAATAAGTCTAATAATTATTTCTTAGCATTACAACATCATAGTTCGCTCTGGATAGAATAATCATTTAAATAGTGGTATGTTTGGCAAGTGTGTTAACAAACAAAATTATCGTCGCTGTACACGGTAAACTTCAATCACCACAATGTCGCGCGTGCGTCTACTGCTCAATAGTGAAACATCTACGCAGGACAGGCCATACCCGGAATATGATATGGCCATAAATTCTCCACATCAGAGAGAGTTATTCTTGTATGAATAACATCAAGTAAACCACCCAAGTGGGCAGATAAACACACAGCCTCATAGCCCCAATGGGAGGAAATAATTCCCATGTCCGACAAGATAAACGCTCTCAAGTCCAAGTGGGCAAATATACGTTTTACGCGCTGGCAATCTAATTACTGGTATCAAGCCCCACAGAGCTGCGATAACCATACTCCTGTAAATAAATAAAGCCCAAGTGGGCAATGCTACCAAACAATGTCCAACAATTCAATAAACAGCTGTTGACATTGGAATCACCCGTTACAACCAGGAACTAAATATTTCAGATATTTGTGCTTCTATCGCCTTCCACTTGCATCTGAGACATTTCAACAATCTGAAATAAAAGAAACAGATGAATGTTCAAATATACATGTAAAATGGCACATCATTACATTGACTCAAAGATAGTGGGAATAAAAACAGCAGTTAAAATTCCAAATAGCATATTAAAAGAGAGGTCTAATGCTATGGACAGTCTTAGCCTAAATGTATAGCCAGTGCTTCATCGATATTATGGCCGCCAGGCTGTGTAGTGTTATATTTAATAATCATCATGGATTCGAGACGTCTAAGTTCTTTAGTTCTGTCTCCTCCCCTTTCCCTCTTTGGGACACAATCCAGGACAATAAATGACAGTAGACTGGTATTCTGATGGTGCATAGAATGAAAATGACGCGCAATGGGATACTGTCTATCATTATGTGTTATAGCCCTCAGATGCTTCAAGACCCGTTTTTTGGCCTTGTGGATGGTACTCCCAATGTAAAATGTATTGCATGGGCATCTGAGGGCATAGACAGCATACTCAGTATTACATGACACATGTTTGGGAATCTTGAATATTTTTGAGTCAGCAGACAAGCTGACTTTCTTACAATTAGTGCTGTACCGACAGGCCTTGCATCTGCCACATACAAAGAACCCTTGGACAGCACTCCTTTGTGTCATACTCAATTTGGGTAACAGGGCAGGGCACATCATATCGTTGAAAGACTGAGCTCTCCTATATGATACCTGGGGATAGTCGCCTAAACAGTTTTCCAAATCTGGATCCATCTTAAGGATGCTCCAGAATTTACCAAGACACTTCTTTATCTCCTTGGACTGATTGTTATATGTAGTGATAAATCTTATCTTATCAGAACCATCGGTGTCAACATTACATTTTTTGACTTTGAGTAAGTCGTCCGTGTTTCTAGCCTCTACTTTCTTGCATGCTGTAGCAATGCATTCATGGCTATATGCTCTCTCACTGATGCGTTTGATCATGACGTCTCTCTCCGTGTTATAACTCTCAAGAGTACTGCAATTTCTTTTAGCTCTTAAAAGTTCCCCAAGGGGAATACTTTTAATCAGATTTGACGGATGGCAACTTTGGGCATGTAATAAACTATTGCCCGCTGTTTTCTTTTTATACAGCATAGTTTCTAACTTATCATTTTTAACTTGTAGCTGTCTGTCTAAGAATTCAATAGTCTGATCACCAAAATAGCTTGTAAAAGTCAAATTGAGAGTATTATCATTTAATGCAGTTACAAAAGCCTCTGCTTCATCTTGGCTCCCTTCCCAGATACAAAAAATATCGTCAATGTATCTGGTCCAGACTCTTACGTGTTTATTATGTGCGTCATGGATCCGGACCACCTGCTCCTCCCACCAGCCAAGGTAGGCTTACCTATTTTAAATGCTTGCTGAGATATTGGGGGTGGGGGGGTCGCCACTGAGATGGTGCTAGTGCGCCAGGCCCTTGCACCAGGTTATGTTCAACCAACTACATTGGGGGCAAGATGATGTGCATACATGGGAGTGGTGGTACTAGACCCCACCCCCCCTGCGGGAGGGGTGGAGATGTTATGCAATGTCAGAAAGTAATTTCAACAATCTTGGTGACATATAACCCTGACTGAGCATGTCCTACTAAACATAAGGTATGCACCTCTATATCTTAAGGTGGCAGTCTGGGCTCTTCACCTAAGTGCAGCAGCAATAATACATGTTTAAGCAACACTTTAGAATTACAGTACTCATCACATTTGTGGATCACTAGAATGTATTGCAATTGCAGCCCCTAAAGGCATCACAGATAAAATCATTGGATTACGCATATACAGCCAGACACCCTAGGAGGAATGTCTGGCAACAAAACCCCACTTTGCTTATGACATCACCTCACATGTACATATAAAACATGAACTTTAGTCCCTCTAAAAGAAATAACCATTAGTAAATGCATTTCCTGGTGCAAATACACCTCTTCATCTCCAGGGGATGCCCTTCTCCAGACACCCCCAACTCAGCTCTTCATTCAATGATGCACTTTTCAATTCACCCTGAGCTGTAGAACAAAATTTCCAGCCAAGAAGCAGTTAAATGCTGGCTGAGCCCTTGAGGGGTTAGTCTTTCAAATCCCCAAGACACTTAGGGTGGGACTTTTCTCTTAGGGGGGAGACTGCGCCTCTCCAGCAGCTCCACCAGCACCTTCCCATTCATGTGGTGGTGACCCCATCCTCCTGGGGCCACCACAAGTAAAGAACACGCTGGTTTGATCCTGGCCTGCAAGGCATTATGGGTAGGCTTGCATATGAAAGCCGCTGTGTCAGGGAGAGCCGCGATCATCTTTATGGCGCTCCGCACCGCCTCCTGGGCCTCGGTGGGGGGCCCGGTCGATCTGCTTCATTTTCGGGGGCCTGGTCCCACCCGGGCCCCATGAAATCCCTCCTCGGTTGCCGGGGTTAGGGGTCCCGGTCCCACCCGGGACCCCAGCAGGCCATCCTCCGTGTGCGGCCGCGGGAGCTGGCACAGTCTTCTGGTCTGCCGGTCCGGCAGCCGTTGGGGGAGTGCGACGGCACTCCCCCACCTCCCTCCATTTTCGGGGCCTGGAGATGGGGTCCCAGGCCCCCTCCATGACTTCGGGCCCGGGGATGGGGTCCTAGGCGCCTACCTCCGTCTTCACAGGCTCGCTGGGTGGCCAGGGTGGGCTCCTGGTACCTCCTCCTTCAATTTTCACGAGGAGCATGATAGCGCTCCCTGACTTTGCTTCGGTGATGGGGTCCCGGGCCCCTGAACCTCTTCACGGAGGGGGGTGTGACAGCGCTCCCTCATTCTCCAGCTTTGGTGGGTCAGCCCCCGGGGCTTGACCCACCCCGGGGGCCTGATGGTGACCAGCGACGGAGCCCCATGCTCTTCATCATCAGTCCCAGGCATGGTCAAAGGTCGCCTATCTTCTGGGAGGCATATCTCTGCCCCCCGAGTCCGATTTGCGTCCTTTTCGTGTCCTCACGCTCCTCTCGGCCAGACCCAGCCACTAGAAACACTCCCCTTGGCCCTTGGGGCCTGTGAGAGGGCCATTCTGCAGGGAGTGCTCTTCACTGGCTCCCTGCGCCAGCCTTTCGCCTGATTCTCATCCTGGGCCTCTCTTCTCCCTGCGCATAGGCCCCTGCTTCTAGGCACCGGTCCTGGGCTCTTCTTCTGGTGCCGTTAGGGTCCTGGGGGGCAGTAAGTGGGTCTCCCCTTCCAACTGCCCATTGCCAGGCTCCAGCACCTTTTGCCTCCTTAGACCACACCCCAGAGCGAGCTTCTCTTCATGTGCAAGCACTTTTTAAAAATTGAGTAGAGGGCTGGCAGGAAGTCTCTGTTTGGCCTACCAAACAGCGACACATCACTTCCCTGCCCCTGCTCCCTCCTTCTTGTCCAGCCTCTGGGTTTGTTCAAAATTTGCGCCGTCCAGGGTCTCTGGCCACATGCTCCCCTTCCCCCAGTGCTGACTTAACCTTGGTTCAGCTTGGTGCCTGGCACCCAGCGAAAGCGGTTGATGGATTGGCCTGTAGCTCCACCTATCTCCTTTCCCTTGGAGGGAAGATCTTCGCTCCGGCCCCGAGTGTCAGAACCACCTACTAACACTATAGGAAAATGGCAACATTCTATTTGGCGCCGATTGATGAATCTTATCGAAATTTTCAAAACTAATTCTTTGTTGAGATCAGCTCCTATGTTGAAAGTTTGGGGGTGATTCATCAAGGGGGGGAGGGAAAAAAGGGGATCCCAAAACGTGTTTTCTCCATGTTAATTTCCATCGGAAACTTTAGACAAGGCTACAGGTCGAATGGGTGAAAGGAATTACCCCAAATTTGGCAGGGAGAAGGGTTTTGGTCAAGAAAGCACACTTTTGTTTATTTGGTGTAAATTTGTTCAGTAGTTTTTGAGAAATATAGAAATTTACAGATATCGATATTTGGGAATTCTGCCATCTGATTGGCTGAGGTGTTATGAGCACAAGCTTGTTGCTGATTGGCTTCGAGCGGTGCGAGCGGTTGCAACTGAGAAGTGTTGGCCACCATTTTATGATTCCATTGAAGCAAGTAAGGTGAAAAAAGGGGGAAAAAGTGGGAAATAGGAGGGTAGGAGCACTGTAACCTCTGTGGGGTGTTTAGGGTGTGCTATAGAGAGGGTGCGAAGCGAAGTATTTACCCCTACCGGTGTGTAAGTGGTGGGCTACAGAAATTAAGTGAGGTATTGGGTAGAGTCTGATGCGGGTAAGATGAGCTGGTGCGGGACTTGGGGATTAAAGCGTGAGCCCATATTTTGTGTCTTATCCTGTGAAGTCATGTGCTGTAGCCGCTGCACTACAGTTGTGGAAGTAGTGTCCGGATGTGTTTATAACTACTAGGACGAACTACTGACCCGTACTGGTATGAAAGTCCTGGGGTACGGAATATATGTGAGGTATTGTCTAGAGTCTCATGTTGCTAAGCTGAGCTGCTACCGGAGTCGGGGATTAAAGCATGAGCCCAAACTGTGTGTCATATGTTGTGAAGTCATGTGCTCTGGCCGCTGTGCCACATCTGTGCAAGTAGCGTCAGCATGTAGTCATAGGTACTTGGATGAACTTTTGTTTAGAACATTGTAGCTTTTGTATGGTGCTTAGGTGGTGTTGTATAGGGAGTGCGAAGGTAAATCAATATGGTATTTGTAGAGCGCAAACTACTCACCTCTATCGGTGAGTAGAGCTGGGGATCAAAGCGAAAGGTCTGTGCTGCAAAGTGAGATGGTCTGGCCGCTGCGCCACAGCTGTGTGGAGAATACATTTTCGGGAGGGTGAGGAAGTTGGCGTTATATGTCCCTAAAATAGGGGGCCTAATTTGTAAGTTATAGTGTGGCTCTAAAAAGAGCCCTTGTGTTCATTAGTTGGAGCTACATATAAGTGCGGATGCACAGCTTCAACTTATTCAGGAATACTCGGTTTCCCTGATCTGTGAAGTGTAATCCATTACTTCTGTATATATCCGCCATATCAAAAAGTATGTTGTTGTTGTATATGGATCCCATTTTGTGGTCTCTGAGGTATGCATTGCAGAGACAGCTTTGTTGACTTTTTCCGAGATTTTTCAATCTGAGGACAAAATTATTTTGACCATTTCCACTTCTGTCTTTGGCATATATTGGAATATACAAAGACAGTTTGAGGCAAAAGTAACATCAATTGTTCAAAGGTGTCCTTCATAAGCATTTCCAAATCCACCCCAGTCAATGTGCCTAGGTCGTTTCCACCACAGTGCACAATCATGAGGTCAGGGTGTTGGAGATGCAAACAGGTTTTAACCAAAGGCAGCAATTGGTGCCACTTCAATCCTCTCTGCCCAAACCATTTAATGTCCACATTTTGTAAACCTAGGTCTAAGTCAATACGTCTCTGTTCTGCATACCTCTTGCACCAGAAAACATATGTTCTACGATCCACACTAGCATTTTGAAGGTGTGGCTGGAAGGTATGGAAAGATGTCTGTAGCTCATGCCGTTCCTTCGTAGAATAAGAGATATGTTTAAAGATGGGAAACTACTTTCTTTTCGCATACAAAATGGTACCTGATTGGGAGATGAAAAGCATTGTTTTTTAAAAGTAGGGTGCACATTCGTCTTGTGGAAAAGTATATTTGTGATTGGTTAAGAAAAAGCAGTTGGCACGTACATATCATAGTACATATTATAGGATAAAATTTGCTCAACTCAACCACACCTGCTACTGGATTTGGAAGGCACTGTTCGAACTTAAAACAATTGTGAACTTTTAACCTGCACGTGCCGTTAAATGATTGAGAAAATGTTGCAAAAAAATATCATTAGGTTTTAAAAAATTGATGAACTTTTAACCTCCACGTGTTGTAGAATGTCCTAGAAAGTGTGTTGATAGAATACGTTGCAATTCTGACTCCGATGTGTACTTGAATATTAAAAAAACTATTTATATGGTAAAGTAGAAAGACAGTATTAGAGCAAATTGTTGAAAGCGAAAAGAATCAAGGAACTATTGTAATTTGTTCTTGATTACCTACTGGCAGTCGCCAGTAGGAAGTTATCACTGTTAATGGTCTAAAAGTGCTGTGTTGCTCAGAGTGGCATGGTGGTAATATGATATGGTGCTACACTCGGGTATGAAACCGAGAGTTTAAACCGTGAGGTCATTGCTGTAAAGTGATGTGGTCTGGTGTTTGTAGCATACATGTGCAAGTAGTGTTTGTAGGCGTTTATACCATACAGCGAGTGGGAAGCAAACTACTGACTGCTACTGTGTGTTGATAGTATACAGGAAGCGGGAAGCGAAGTAGTTACGCCTACCGGTGTGAAGACTCGGGGATGAAACCGAGCTGATTGCTGTAAAGTGATGGGCTCTGGGTGGTGTAGGATACAAACCGCTGTAGTATGTGTGTAAGTAGTGTTAGTATGCGTTTATAGTATATAGGGAGTGGGAAGCGAACTACTCATCCCTACTGGTGTGAAGACTCGGGGATTAAACCTGGATCCTAAATTGTGAGCTCATTACTGTAAAGTGATGTGCTCTGGGCGCTGTAGCATACTTGTGGAAGAAGTGTTAGTTTACGTTTTATACAATATAGGGAGTGAGAAGCGTAAGTCTTACCCCTACCGGTGTCAAGACCCGTGGATGAAACTATGAGCTCATTGCTGTAAAGTCATGTGTTCTGTGTAGTATTCCATTGTAAGTCATCGTAGAATGTTAGTATGTAATTCTACTAGAATCTAAGGGGCATATTATCAAGGAACGGTGTTAAAATTATCGCCGCTTTAGCGGCAGGAAACTTCCGCTAAAATGGGGATAATGGGCTTGATAATATGCCATAGAGAATTCCAATAGAAGCCCATTTTAACACGAGAACATGGGCTTCTGTTAGAATTCTCTACGGCATATTATCAAGCCCATTATCGCCGTTTTAGCGGCAGTTTCCTGCGGCTAAAGTGGTGATAATTTTAACGTCGTAACTTGATAATATGGCCCTCAGTATGTAATGTTAGAATGTAGGGCTGTCATGAGGGGAACCTTGGGGAGATTGCACACGGTGCTAGATTAGACCGTTGCTTTGCTATCTACTCCTGTTGGTGGTTGTTTCAGGTTTCTTGTTTTCTAGTAATAAATCTACTTATTGGATTCACTGCTGTCTACCTCTTCACTACATAAATTTGGCAACAAGTGGGAGAAGGCAAAAAGAAGGCACCACTCACCAATATTTCAAAATCGCATGCGTTGTGCTGCAGACCCGTTTTGTTTGTGTTGCTGTTTCTACTCATGCCACCGTCGTCGGCTCATTGAACTATGTCATCCGACTTCTGGTAGGATTCATATTTTTAGATTTTGCACTTCCTCTGCTTCTTCATTACATTCTGGTCGCTGTACTACACGTGTGTAAGTATTGTTAGTATGCATTTATACTAAAAAATGCATCATGGTAGTGGGGAGGGCAACCTCTCAGGTGCAGCTCATACAATGTCCCGGGGTGTGCATTCGCTGGACATTTGTGTTTGCTATTAGAGGGTGGTGCATGGCTTCCACCCTGTGATAGCCAATACTTGTTCGACTACTTGAAGTGAGAGGAGGAAAACTTCATATCGCTGTAATAGACGGGATGCGGATGGTAAAAATGGAGAGAAAAGAACAAAACAAAAAAAAAGCGGGGTCTCACCCGTTCTTTTAAATGAGGCCCCTGGTGGCTGGGTAATGTTCTGTGGCCAATCCAATTATTATATTATGCAGGGTCTCTGTAGGACTGGGGATCTTAATGTCACATGTAAATTAGGCGCGGAAGGGCCCAGAGACGATCTGCAGCCTAGGGGAGCGCCACATCCCTGGGTATTGTTTACTAAATGTTCGGGGGTTCGAGGCCAACTGAAGTCCGGGGATCGCCACACTCTGAGTCTTTATTTAAATATGCCTCGGCAGTCCCTGAAGCCTTGTTAGTCCTAGGCAGTGCCTTATTTGTTCTGTAATCACACAGGCAGTACTCATGGTGTTATAAAGTGATACACTCATAGAATTCTTGCAGTTGTACAATTACCCAGGCTTCATTTGTCTAATAGTCAGTTAGATTATGTTTGGTAGGTGCACTCTAATATTAAATAATGTTGTCCTTAAAATCTCCTATACACAGATGATTTTCACAATAAACAATAGACACGTGTCGTCAGAAAAAGAAGACCTATACACTCAGTTATTTATTTGAAAAAAGAAGTAACCTTTATTAAAACAGAAATAAATAGAAATGTAACTTTAATAGAACAGTATAATAAAAAAAACGTGGGTTGGACTCCAGTGGAAGCAGCGTGTGCTATGTGGAAGAGGTAAAGAAAGGTAGTCCAAATGAAAGGACCATAGTGAGAATGGAAGGGAGGGGGAGTGGGTGGAAGGGAGAAGGGAGGAAGAGACAGAACTTTGGCCTATTGCACCCAGCCCTTAGTGTTTATCCTCCGTCACCCGTTTGTCTAGGACGCTGGGGTCTGCGAGAAAGAGCGTGGTTCAGCAAGTCCTTAAAATTAAATACATAAGGCCAGAGATTATGGGCCATATTATGAAGGAAGGGCAATAACATTATCGCCGCTTTAGCAGCAGGAAACTGCGGCTAAAGCGGCGATAAGAGGTTGATAATATGCCCTTGTGAATTCCCTTAGAAGCCCAGTTCCTGGTGTGAACCTGGGCTTCTATGGGAATTTACAAGGGCATATTGTCAACCCCTTATCGTCGCTTAAGTGGCAGTTTCCTGTCGCTAAAGTGGTGATAATGTTGTTTGATAATATAGTCCTACCCTATTAGCTATATGAAAATCGCTTGCATGCACCTGTGCACCCAGGGTGCTGCACCCCAACCCCTTCCCCCGCACTGTGCTCAATTGTAGGTCTTGCACTCCGAGGCTTCACTGCTCACCTGCCACCACTGGTGTGTCCCACGACGTGTTGGTGCAAGCTCCTAGTCCGGGGTATGTTTGTACGATAGACCAGGTCTCCGGTCGGGGATGGTGTTTTGATACCACGATGGAAGGTGTCAGAATGCCAGGGCATCATTGCAGGGTCATCTCCCGCTCCGCCCTTCCTGTAGCAATCAATGGAATGCCTGAAAAGGGAGAAATAATTTAATGGTGGTAACTAAAGGTTTATTTCAAGCTTGATAGAAAATAGGAGTTGAGTGCATCCTTCGTTATTGAAGTACGATCTACCAACTGTTAATGGTAATCGTGGTTCAAAGAGGAGTTGGAGTGCACGAGAATACACAACGTTAAATAATAATATGTTATGCCAGCGTTCACATACAAAGGAACAGAGTGCATGCTAGAAGCATAATGTGTCCGTGTAATGCAGTGGCGGGAGCCTGTGTGCATGTACACTTAGTAAGGAGCTCACTACAGTGTCCTAAAAGCCAACGCCACATGTCCGTAGGGCAGCGCTGCCCGCTGGCTCAGGCCTACAGTACGGTCCAGCAGGTCCTTAAAATTAGACCGATGTGACTGAATGAGGTCAGAGATCACATCATTACGCACGGAAACATCTCTTTTTCGCACGTGCGCACTCAGGGTGATGCACCCCACCCCTCCCGCAGAACCGCCCTCAACAGGTGTCTGTAGGGCAGCGCTGGCCGCAGGCTCAGGCCTACTGTACAGTTCAGCAGGTCTTTAAAATGAGACAGAGATGTGACTGAATGAGGTCAAAGATCACATCATAACACATGGCAATATCGTTTGTTCAGACCTGCGCAGCTAGGCTGAAGAACCCCACCGCTCTCGCCGCAGCACGCTCAATTGGAGGCCCTGTGCACCCAGGCCGCTCTGCTTACCTGCTGTCATTGTTGTGTGAGCAAGCACTACGGGCAGCAGTGCTCACAATTCAGATGGAGTGCTGATTGCAGGAGAGTGTACACCTCATGGATCCCTTTCGTAGACGACGGGCAGTAGAGCTCACAATTGAGATCCCGTGTTGATTGCCAGGATGAAGTACACCTCATGGATCTATTTCTTTTTTTTATTGTGCATTGTGATATGCGCGGTGGGGGAAACATCATTTATAATGCGGGGATTACATCGCGATGCCATTACATCGCGGTTTTTACAACGCAAGCCGTTACAACGACTTGCGCTAGATGGCGCTCTAGGACAAGGAATAGTATAATTTACTATCCAGCACCTTCCCTACTGTACGTAGACTGGAGTTGGAATAGTAAATTATACTACTCCTAAGTCCAGTGCCCTCCAACGCAAGTCGTTGTAACGACTTGCGTTGTCAAAACCGCGAAGTAAAGTACCGCGATGTAAATGTATGCGTTGTAACGTCATACATCCGCGCGGTGGATGCGGCAAATCATTTGAGGTAGTGTGGAAGAAGAGGGACGTGTGGTGTCGTGGTTATCCTATTTATACGTACGCAAAGTGGGCTGGGCTTGCGTACGCCAAGCCAGCGTAGGGGTGTGAATAATTATTCCGGGGACTTGGGCGTTGTTCAGCTCCTGCCTGGCCAGGAAGTGTACTTAGGTGTGTTTCTTTTGTAGTTTTGACCTCGCGGACTGTGCAATTTAGATTAGTGAAGCATGTGTCGGGAGGGCGGAAACTATCGTTAATGAGATGGCATGTGATCTAAGATGTGCAGTCTGCCCGTGGCTGATGATGCTCCTTAGAGCCAGCAATACCCAACCCGAAAGGCAGCACAATAATGTGCAGACACACACACCAGGGGCATCGTGTAACACATATTTTTTTTTTGATGGAACGTTTGAGATGCATGGCAATCACACGTGGAAGGCTAATGTACAGAGCATGAATATTGATCAAGATGATCGTTGCATGTTGTGTGTAGTCTAAGATATGTGTATACAGGAAAACACTTTTCAAAAAAGCTTTCTTAGCAGAAGAGGTGTCTCTCATCAAATGCTGTAGAGAGAATGAGTAAAATGGGTGGGGTCGTACAACTGTTACAATCGGAAATGTTATGAATCAATCAAATGCTTTTTTTTTAAGGTCACATGGCAATCGCGCACCGAGCGCGCAAGGAGGCCGCACCCGATGCGATTTTGAAAAAGTATATTTATCATAATAGTTTATTACACTTAGAAATATATAAATGTTTAAAATAATTTTGATTTTCGCGTGCTCTTTGACAGCATGTATGAGTGAATCTATAGGTAAGTGATTAGATGTGTGTATGGATCTAGGAATCACTGAGTGGGTGTTTAGAAACTTGTATTGGTGTGTCAATGGTTTTAAATCTGGCACTCTGTATTTTACAGTGAGTGATGAAAGGTTATACTAGTGTATGATGAGGTGTATCTGATTGTCACGTGGATGATGCCATCAGTGATGTCATCAGTGATGTCATTTGAGATGTCATCAGTGATGTCACTGACCATGTTATGAATGATGTAATATGTGACATCATCAGCAGTGGATTGCGGGCGCACGAGATGTAGTTAGTACAACTAACTATATCGGAGGAATGTCAATGGTTTTGTTCGAGTGAAATGTCCAGCTAACTATAACACCCCTAAAACCTATTGTTTTTTCAGTGAATTTCTAAGGTTTTTTAAATGCTAATTCCTAACTATATATTAGGCCTGAAACCTATGGTTTTTTCAGTGAATTTCAAAGGTTTTTTAAATGCTAATTCCTAACTATATCAGGCCTGAAACCTATGTTTATTCCAGTGAATTTCAAAGGTTTTGTAAATGACAATTTTTAATGTATTAATTGTTATACTGATTTTTTTTTTTTTTTATACTGATTTACTACATTGTTTAAACTGTTTATTTTTAGGTATTGTTTTTTTTAATTTACTTTATACATTACAATAAAACATATACTTTCTCAGAATGAATTACTTTAGTTTAAATACTTTTCAAATAGGCAATAGACTTTTAAGTACAGAAGTTACAGTTGTTGCAATGGGCAACACAATTTGAAACACAAAGCAACATTGAGCTCAATGTAAATTTCTAGTCAAATGCAATTAGTTACTTTATGGATTACTTTTCTAACCACAGGACTGGATGCTGGATTCAGTCCTTGCGCATCTCCTGTAAACAGTTGAGTAAAAGCGTTTTGGTTACAGTAGTGATTTTTAAGAATTATTATTGTATTTTAAAAGTTGACACAAATTTTTTTTCACATAGAATCCTATGGCAGAAAATTCATGTAGCAGGTAAGTACTGTTATCGTTACTTTTTCTTACTCAGTGGTGGATCCTGGATCCAGCACAGGTGAATCTCTTGTAAACAGTTGAAAGATTGTGTTTAAGTCATACAGACGATTTTTTAGGAATATTTTTAGTTTGTGAAAATAGACACTTAGAAACTTTTCTGCTGAAAACCACACAATGGATTCCTATGGAAAGAAATACAAGTTACTGGTAAGTACGCTTAGAATTACTTTTCAGGGTCAGTGCTGGTCTAAAAGATGCAGCCCTGGGCTCTCTCCTGAGAACAGGTGAGTAAATCGTAATTCGTTGTTTGGCTGATTTTAGAGGAATATTTGTATGTTTCAAAAATGGACACAGAAACTTTTCTGCTGAAAACCACACAATGGATTCCTATGGAAAGAAATACAAGTTACTAGTAAGTACGCTTAGAATTACTTGTCAGGGTCAGTGCTGGTCTAAAAGATGCAGCCCTGGGTTCTCTCCTGATAACAGGTGAGTAAATCGGAATTCGTAGTTCGGCTGATTTTAGAGGAATATTTGTACAATGGTAAAGGAAGGGGGCGGGGCCTGAGGTGACGTGTGCAAACACGCCCTGTGGCGCGTTTTAAGTTGGGGAATGAATTCCTCTTCAATCCTGCGGTCCCCTGGGGGCCAACTAGCCCACCAGGTACCTCCAGTATGCGTCAGGGAGCTGCGTTGCAGAGCGGTGTTCAGAGGCCACGCCCCTTTTTACAACACTCTGCAACGCAGCTCCGTGGTGCTTCCTGGAGGTACCTGGTGGGGTAGTTGGCCCCTAGGGGACCTCTGGATTAAAGAGGAATTAATTCCCCAACTTAAAACGCGCCAGAGGGCGTGTTTGCACACATATCACCTCAGGCCCCGCCCCTACCTTCACCACTGTGCAAATGCACCCCATGGCGTGTTATAAGTTGGGGCATTAAGTTCCCTTGAATCCTGAGGTCCCCTGGCGGCCAACTTGCCCACCAGGTACCTCGAGTATGCGCCACAGAGCTGCGTTGCAGAGATGTGTAAAAAGGGGCGTGGCCTCATTACACCTCTCTGCAACGCAGCCCACTGGCGCATACTGGAGGTTCCTGGTGGGCTAGTTGGTCCCCAGGGACCCCCAGTATTCAAGGGTAATTAGTTCCCCCTCGCAAACGCGCCAGGGAGCGCATTTGCAGAGTGGTGTAAGGAGGGGGCGTGGCCTCAGCCCGCTCCCCGTCTTTTTTTTAAATTTATTTTTTTTAGAAGGGGGGCTGTATTCTCAGCCTCGCATCTTGGTAAGAGAGAGGCCCGCGAATGTCTTAAGTTGTCCCTTAGATTGTCACCTGACGTTTGGTACTTATTGTTTCGCTTTTCCGGTTACAAAACTTGGACTACATATCCCAGAGTGCCAAAAAGAAGCAGGCTTGTATGAGCAACTCACGAGTGACACCGACAGGCCGCTCAGCCAAGTCACAGCTATAACATTTTAGCTGCCTTGCTTCAAACTGATCAAAGTGCCTAGACACATCAGAAGTGCTACAGTGTGCTATGCACGTGCAGAGTTTTATTTGTTACAGGTGGCTGCAGGAACGGAATTCCTCGCCCCCTGGGGCTGTTCACCCTCCCCTGAAACTGCCGTCACAGACTCGGTGGCCTTGAGATCTGTGGGCGTGCGCCTGATGCTGCTCCCTGGAAGGGCCGGTTGGCTCTATCTGCGGGTATTGCGTTAATTAGCTGTTGATTACATTCAAGTCTCCCACAGCCAGACCGGACAGGACCAAGCATGTGTGCAAAAGGAGACCGGACAGGACCAAGCATGTGTGCAAAAGGGTGATTAAGGGTGCCTTGGGGCGCACCCGAGGCACGACCCACCCTCACATACATTCACATGCTTCACAAACACACTCGGACAGAAATTATGTCCTGGCACCAAAATAAAAGTGGCCCTCCTTCGCATATCAGGGCAGTTTTTAACTTGTAAAGACACGCTGTGTAGATATATGTATGACAGCTCCATCGTGTGACAGCAACATTGCTCGAGGATGTTAAAAGGTGTTATTACAACAAAAATTAATGGCACTTTTCGTGTTGAATAATGCAGGATAAAAGGCCGAGCTAGCTCTGTGGATTTAAACCAGTGTCCCCAATGTCTTACCAGCACCTGCAGCAAGGATGCTAGCCAACTGAGCTACCGTGTAGGCTTCCGCCATGGCACCCCTCTGCTCCTGTTCACACCCTGGAGTAAGGCCAGTTCTTCAACCTGAAATGCAAGTACACACCAGCCTGGTACTGCGAAGTGCCTGTACTCTCCCTTTAAAAGTATCAAGACCATGCCGAGAAGTGCTGGTACTCAATTTCGAATTAAAGAAGTGCAGTACTCAGTATCCCCACTTGACCACCATGTGTGATTCTGTGCACAACACTTATCTCTCCGCCGCACGTCTCTTTCATCAATGAGCTAACAATGCCAACAGTAGGCGCTACAAAAACACACCAGACCGGCACCTGTACAGGTGTTGGGATATGGTAAAGCAAATAACAGACACGGAGTAAAAGTTGGAAGAAAAGTAACCTTACCTGCCAGAAGAGAGAGTGGCAGCAGAAGCCAGTAGTGGAACCCACACAAGACCCGCAACTCCATGGCCAGGTTCCCTGCGCGGGAGTGAGGGGTCACCCCGGAGGAAGGCGATCAAGCACTCGGCATCACCGCCCAATCTTTGCCAGCCAGTGGGGTGAGCAGGTGATTACGAGGTCGTTCCTGCAGAGCTCCAACATAAATCCACTCGGTCCGGTATCTGACTGAATGTGCCCTGAAGAAGGGCCCGGCCGTGCCCGCGGGACTGTCCCAAAGGACCGAGGTGCAAAGTGTGAGCAGGAAGTGGGTGGCAGCGAGGGGTGCCCGCAGGAGCTGCTCCTTCTTGAAAACTTCCCACAGGTTCTGTAACCGGACGCTGCACTCATATGGAGGAGGGGGCGGGGGGGGCTGCTGCTTCCAGACCTGCAGAAAGGGAGAGCAGAGGAGAGTGACTGGGTGGAGGCAGTGCCACGATCATCTAATGCCCAGGTCTGCCACACATGACCAGCCTGCTGGCTGTGACTGATGTATACCTTTCGCATGTGTCAGCACGCCCCCTGGATGTATCACGTCGAGCCCAACCCCAAACTTGTGAAAAGTACCTTTTGTTCTCAAACTCTCCTCAGAGAACTCCAGTTTCACGCGTCCACGTGAGAGTGACTCGTGAATGTAAGTTATTTTGTATTTGCACTCTGGAATTTGTAGTCCTGCAGATCTCATTGCAAAATCAGGACTGCACGTCCCATAATTCAAAGAAAGCCCTGGGATAAATGAGGCACTGGAATATGCATCGTCTTGTGAGACACTGAAGTTCGGAGGCTTCCTCGTTCAGTAGCCGCTCATCCTTGCCCCTGTCCCCCTTTCTATTGGCCTCGCGGCCAGTTTACTAGTGAATGCTAATGACGCTCCTGGAATCGTACACTGATCCTCATTCTCTTACGGTTCTGGGAGATTTTAACTATCACTTGGAATTAAACAATAGTTCGGAAACCGCGAGACTCTTAGATAATATGGCGGCTTTTAAGTTAGGTCAGATAATAGTGGGTCCCACGCACATGGCGGGTCATACGCGGGATGGGATTTTCACTAATGATGCAGATATCTCCCTCTCCAATCTGGTGGACCTACCATGGACTGACCACAAGGCCATTCATTTTAAACTCAAAATTCTTAAAAGGCGGCCCACAGTACAAGCTAGTTCAACCAAAATTCCTATCAGACGTTGGGATAAAGTAAAGGAGGGAGTTTTTGAATCAGCTTTGAGTCCAGGCCCTACTGGGTTAAACTGTGACAACAATACTATGATGCAGTATTTTAATAACTGGCTTCTGGGAGCAGCGGATAAGGCTGCACCATTAAAGTTAGTAAAAATACAGAAAGGGAAGTCATCGTCCCCGTGGTATACCTCCAAACTTAAAAGTTTAAAGATTACCTGTAGAAAGGCGGAGCACCTCTGGAGGATTGAATACGATAATTCAAAGAAAATTTTATATAATCTCTCCATTCAGGAATACAAGGAGGCAATAGTGGCTGCCAAAAAAGACTTTTTCTCAGCCAAAATCAAGGAGGCGGGCAATTCTTCTAGAGAACTGTTCAAAACATTCAACTCATTGATGAAACCCCAGCAAACTAGTATTTTTAAACCAGACTAGATTTTCTGCAATGCTCTTGCGGAACATTTTCAGGAGAAGGTCAAGGGAAATTATGACAAATTCTCTAATACTATACAACTTCGGGATACGCCGGTGTTCCCTATACAGCTTTCGAGCAGGCTGTGGAGTTTTCAGCCGATGAGCAAAGAGGAGGTTAGTGATATCTTGCTCTCTCTGAAATCTGGAGCCCCAACTGACCCTTGTCCACCCTCTTTTATGCACCGAGCAGCTGATCCGATTTGCAAACACCTTACACCGATTTTGATTCAAATCATAACATCTGGACAGTACCCCGCCATCTGGAAACGGGCGGCTATCACTCCCCTTTTAAAAAAACCTAGTTTGGACCCAGCCAATGTTAATAATTATTGCCCCGTTGCCGGCCTTCCTTTCACAGCCAAGGTCTTGGAGAAGTATCTGAACAGAGTGCTCACAGCTTATTTAGATACTAACAACTTGTTAGACCCTTCCCAACATGGCTTTTGGCCACGACATTAGACGGAATCAGCCCTGGTTAAGACAGCTGAAGAGATCCGTAGAGCAGTGAATGGCGGTGGAAAGGCAGTTCTGGTACTCCTTGACCTATCGGCTGCCTTTGATACCGTCAACCATTCGGCTCTGAAGCGGCGGCTGAGGGAAATCAGGAACAGCCTTGGCCCTTCTGGTATCCTTTCTCAGTAGCAGGGAGCAGAAGCTGTTTTGGGAAGGAATGACATCCCTGTGGAGTTCCACTGGGGTCAGCCCTGTCTCCCACACTGTTTAATCTGTATGTGACACCTTTAGCTGATCTCGTCAGGAAACATGGCTTTGTCTTGGTTTCGTATGCCGATGACTCCCAACTTGTCCTAGCTACCAAAAATCAGCGCTGAGCTATAGCAGGCAGATTCCATTCTTGCCTTACAGAGATCATGTCCTGGATGGGTCAGAACTTTTAAAAGATAAATACAGATAAAACAGAGGTGATGGAGTTTGGACCAGGTTTGCCCCTGTGGAATAAATCATGGTGGCCACTAGAGGCTGGATTATGTCCGTCCCCAGTAGAGAAGGTTAGAAATCTAGGGGTCCTCTTTGATAACAAACTAAATCTGGGGACCCAAGTGAACAGCCTTGTGTCTTCTTGCTTTTTTCTCTTGAAAACTTTGAGAAAGGATTTTCCTTTCATTCCATCAGAACGCACAAAAAACAGTGATGGTGGCCCTGTTTCTCTCTAAGTTGGACTACTCCAATGCCTTATTTTTAGGGATCGATAAGTGTCAACTGTTGAAGCTGCAATCATTGCAGAACGCAGCAGCTAGGCTGTTGCTGGGTCTTGATAGAGGACAATCAGCTTCAGCAGGGATACGATCTCTTCATTGGCTTCCCATAAAACAACGTGTAGAATTTAAGGCGCTTACTTATGTGCACAAGGCAATTTATGGTGGCGCTACAGAGGACCTAGAGAATTATTTTGTGCTCTATGTCCCTGAACGCCCCCTTAGATCAGCTATGCAGGGTCTGGTCAGAGTCCCAGAAATCTGAAGAGCACGCTGGGGGGGTCGGACGAACACATATTGTGCGGCCAGGCTGTGGAATAATTTGCCTCAGGCCATGAGACTGCAATCCGACCTCCAGGTTTTTAGGAAAGAACTAAAAACGCGCCTCTTTGAAACCATATGAGTGATTTCCTTATGTTCCCTGCCACAACACCTCAGCGCCAAGACACCTCGGCATTCGAGCGCTTTAGAAACACATAAACATAAACAATGGATCCCCTTCCCCCTACTCTTCCACTCCCCGCGCTGAGATCCCAGGGATACCATAATGTCATTATCCGGACTTCCTGTCACCGAAGATACAAGTATCATCCAAGTGTAGTCCGTTAACAGAAAAGTGCATTCTGGAAGTGGCAGTACTGTTTCCCCCTCATATAGGCTAAAGTTCACAAGAAGGAGGGTGGATTTTTTAAAATTAATGCCCCGGGATTTAGCCCCCCGGGGGCAAATTAGAATATTCAGCGCGGGAGACCGCGCTGAATTATTTTTTTATTTTCGGCCGAAATTCGCGCTGGGTGCGCGAATCTCGCCGATTTAAAAAAAAAAAACCCTGCCCCTTTGTCGCGTTTTTCGCGTTTGTTTTTTAGGTTTCTTGTGCCTCGGTTCTAGATGGCTGCCAACACTTCCTGATCTGGAGTGTTGGCAGCCAATTAGCATTCAGCTCGTGCTCGGGAGGGTTCGGGGAGGGTGCGGGGAGGGTACGCGGATCCTCCGTGGCCATAGATATATATGTACTTTTAACTGTAATTTTCTCAGGAACTACTGAACGGATTTACACCATTTAAGCAAAAGGCACGAGTCTGAACTGAGGACTATCTCTTTGCCAAATTTAGTGTAATTCCATTCTGCAGTTCGGGCTGTAGCTGCGTCAACAGGTCCTATGGGAAAATGCATGGGGAAAACGCGTTTTGGGACCCCCCTTTTTTCTCTGCCCCCGCTTGATGAATCACCATGAAATTTTCAGGATAGGAGCGGACCGGAGCTGGCCACAAGTTTGGAACATTTCGCGAAGATTCGTCAATCGGCGCCAATGTTATTCCAAATAGAATGTTGCGGATTTCCTATGGAAAATAGGTCCTAACTATATTTACCTACTGGCGACCGCCAGTAGGTAATATATATATATACATATGTATATACACATATATATATATCTTACCCATTTATAAAATAAAAAGCACTGCCACTCTTTGTACTCCCAGTTGCCTGCCTGCCCCATTCAATCCTTTTACCAGACTTATTGTGCTCTCTCTCCAATTTTTCTATCCCTTTTTTCTGCCCTACACCCTGTGAACCCCTCTCCTGCAACCCCACCCAAACCAACATCCCCCTACTATTACCGTTCCCTCTAAACAATTACCCCCACCCCACCCCTTCCCTACCCACCCAATACTGATAAGCTACCATACTGACTATCAGTCTGTGGTGATAAAGGTGGACTCCTTGACCAACCTTCCAACCATTACTCATTCAACAGTTTAAGACAGCAACCATGACAACAGGAAAAAAGGTGGAAAAAGAGAGGAGAAAAACCCAAGAGAAAACACATAGAAAATATATCCCTCAAATACTATAAGCAAATCCTGCACCAGGCCCTTCCCCCTGCTATCTTTACCGACATTTAAACACCCGCCCCCTCTAGAAATTCATTTGCCTTAATTCCTTTGCCCTCAAGGTGGCCACCAAGTAGGAGCTCTCTGCAGGAGCTCCTGGGTTGGGGATTACCGTACAAGTTTATAGCCCCTGGTTAACCCCGCCATCCGCCTTTCCCTGACATCTTTTACTGTATGATACTGGATCGTCTGGACCTACGTGGACTTACCTGCAAAGAAGATTTCCTTGACTCCTGATCTGCCTTTGCCTCCTCTGCCTCGTCTCACCACTCCCCATTTGGATAGAACGCCTCGAAGTCTTTGCAGGACGTTCAGCAGTTCCTCCGCCTCTGACAAGTTCAGTGCTGTGGTACGCCTGCAGGGATGGTCTCTGGGAGCCCGACAAGCCTCTCGATATCGCTCTCAACGATCGCCTGAAGGATTTCACCACCTGAGTGGCTGATGCGCGAAACACCTCGCTAGATGAACCGTAAAGGTGTGTCTACTGCTGCGCCCCACTGCTCCCCTGCAGCGTTGCCCCTGCGGCAGCCTGCCCAGACTGGGACACCACTGTTGGCCGTGGGGCCGCCTCCGCTGTTGGGGTTGCGGAGCTGCTGCGTGGGCGACCACAAGACACCTGCGTTGATGTACCCATGCTCGAAAGACGCCCCGGACCGCCCAAGCTGTGACTGCTTTCCCCCTCCCGGTGGCACCTGCCGGCTCCCTGGATTGGAGATGCACAGAGGTGAGCTGAGGCCTACCACGCTGACGGCAAGGGCCCCAAACACCATCGAGAGAATTGGGAGGCCTCCGCCAGGCTGGCGGTGGTCACAAAGATCCTGCTGAAACCGGGTGTACCCGTGGGTGGTTCCTGCCGGCTGGCCAGGGGCTGGAAAATGCATGTGGAGGCGCATTCCCCGAGCAGAAGACGTACTGAATAATTAACTGGCACACAGGTACGGAGGGAGGATACTGGATCAAGGATTATTGGCCTACACTAATGAACTGCTCAGAATACTGGCTTTATGTTCAAACTGTATTTGTGCTGCATGAGCCCTTCACGGCGATCGCTTCCGAGATACTGCCTGTACCTGCCTGACTTTGAAATGGTGGCCGCAATATCCCTCGACCCTCATCTACACACACCTCGCCACAGTATTTGTTTCCTGTGTAATGCTGATTTCAAAGTTTGCCAACGCTCTCTTCACTCTGTGGCCCTTTGACCCGTTATGACTGCTCACTCACTCACTTTAGTCCATGAGGCTAGCAGCAACTGAAGGAGATATGAACAAAATGGTCCCCCAGCCCATGTTAATGCTGTACTTTACCTGCAATATCATTACCACCAACATTTGCTGTATTGGGGCAGCAGATTCCCAGGCAACTGAACTAGCGACCCAACTATCAATTCCCCCTAGAACAGTGAGGGTCTTTCCTACCACCCTGACTGTCCCTAAGCTGGCTGCTACGAGAGGGCCTTTTACAAAAGCAGTCTTTCTCCCCTTGTTGATGAGGGATCCAGCATTTTCTCTCCCCGAGATTTAGAGACCTCTCTTAGAGTGACCACAGCGGAAAGGGAGACACACTCAGTAGAAGATTGGGAGTGGTCCCACTACCACTGGGATAATAGCACCATACACCGGGACCAGTGCTTTCGATGGAACTTTTGATGATGCCCCCCAAGCGTCAACCATAACTGTCTGTACGTACCGCGGTGCCCGAGCAACCTTGGCCGATACCCGGTGGAGCTGTCCTATGTAGCTATAGTGGAGCTTGGCTCTGGTTCACCCCTCAGCTGTCACTTACCCAGCAGGACATCGGACATTGTTTTCCTTGTCTCCCCGTTGTGTTTCTTTTCCCTCCCCGCCTCCTACCTCTGTGATTCATTGTCTGCCTTCCCTTTTCCAGCCTGACCTTTTCTGCGACCCCTGTAGTTCTTTCCCCCTTGCCGTTTTTTAAAATGTTTTTCTATGCTTTAGTAACTAATGTAACTATGGTATATTGTCTCCATTTCTATGTTATGCGACGCTCCAGAAATTGATGTAACTATGTAACAATGTTCTGAAACAATGTCCTACCTCATGTAAAGCGCTCTGATACCTCCGGGTCTAGCCAGCGCTATTTAAAACTTTTCAACTAAATAAATAAAATACAATAAATAATCTCTGAAGTAAAGAACTGGGTTTATTCCCCCTGAATCACTTTGAGGTGGGCCGGATTTAACAAGAAGGCATGTGCCCCCTTAACCTGAAATGGTTTAATCAACTGATGCAGACACCAGCATCTCTCAACTGTAAAGTGGCAAAGTCAGGCCAGTTGAAGGAAGAGAAACCTCCCCCATTCCGTTTAGCTTCAGGTCTGGCCTTCTCAGAGATGGAATGCCACAAGAGAAAGTTACCAAAATAAACAAAAATAACATGGGTGTTCATATCTGGCCTAACTGGTTGTTTTAAATTAAATCACACCCAATGGGCCCTCTGTAACTCCAGAGACCAGTTACAGCCTTCTACATCTGGGAATGCTATGGCCAACATGTCCACCACATATGTATGGGCATCTGATCCTTCCTTGCCCTCCGAAACACCTAGAACCCGTAGATTATTATGGCATTGGTGGTTTTCTTGGTCTTCCAGTTTCCACTGTATATCGACAAGTTGCACCTCATGAGCTGATGTCTGTGCTTGGGTACCAGCCACGTCGCTCTCAAGGGCCTCTGCTCTGATTTCAAGGCTAGACAACCGCTCTCCATTGGCACTACATTTCTTTGCCACTTTTCTTACAGATCCTTAAAGCTTTTGTATAGCTGCCTGTGGGGACAACGGTCCTGTCGGGATTCCTCACGATGGGAGAGTATAGATTTTAGTATGGTATCCAAGTTTGGAGGTATTAAGGTAGGTGAATCTTAAGGGGAGTTATTGAAGTACCAAGCAGTTGCTCCGTAAACGAGTAATCCCACTTTAGATCTTTCTTGTGCGGGTTGGATCGCCCTGGATTCCTAGCTGCTTTACGGGCTGTAACCACCGGGTCAGTTTTACTCATATCTGATATTGTTATATGGCCATTAGGGTCACTGTCGACATTGCTAAGTTAGCATGAGCTTTACTCCCATGATGCTGCTTTTGCGCACGTTACTACATGACTTCAATTTTGCAAGACTTTGTTTATGCCTTTCACATGAGAACTGTCTGCTTTTCACGTTCTCTGCTGAGTTCCTGGAGTTTAGTCTGAAGACGATGTGCAAGGTCGATAAACAATGCCCCTTGTTTTTCTGTTCTGGTCAGTCCTAGCACCTAGACATAACATGCTAAACACAGCTGCAATGCTGGAGACTCATGCTTTGATATTACGGGGATGCATGTTGTTTTAACACTCACTTGGAGGGAGCCCTTTCCATGGAGAAGAGCTGTGCTGTTCTTATGATGTAAACCTTACATCCAGGCTTTAAGGTATGGGGTCTGCTGACAAAGCCCAGAGATCTTCCTTTACATAATAAACTTCTTCCAGCCAAGGGGAGGGTGGTTAGGCCTTAAAGTCCTTTTTCCACTGTCTTTATTATAATGACTTTCCCCTTCTTCATTGTAACAAAGCTAAATGTTTTAAGTTTATGCATTTTGCTGCTGGTAGTGGCTTGTGTACTGTATTATAGAGCACGATAGTTAAAATAAACATTTAGAACTATTACAGTGACTCTGCCAGTTCTTATTGTGGACAAGTATGAGTGAGCGAGCAAAAGGATATGTCTTGCTACTGTGATTCCTGAGAGAGTCAGGAGTGTTCTGGGTTGTCTAATCATTTGTAGCTTCGTGATTTTTGGAGGAGAACGAATGAGACACTATAGCTAGTTGGTTTTGGGATTTTGAGTACTTAGGTGGTAGATTGGTACACCCCTATACACCGAGGTCCTGTTTTCCTGCGCATAGTTCTGTGTAGGTAAAGAATCCTCGCAACAATATACTTCCATTCTCACTAGATTCAGTTAATGGTTCCGACTCAGATTTATCTGCCGACCATACCTCATCCGATAAGGGGAAAAAAAAAGTAATTATTCTCAATGTCTTGCTCATTAATGGTTAAACCAATGGGGTATTCCATTGGCTGTCTGCCAAAGTTGGCAAATTTTAAATATAGACATGTCTACAGAAGGCGATTTCATTCCTAAAGCTCTATTTGCATATAGACGCAACAAAAGCTTAAGGGATCATGTAGTTAACTCTAGGATCAAAGCTACCAATACCTTCTTGCAGACAAGTATTGAGAACAATAGAGCAGTGGTAGGAAACTTTAAATGCACCACCTGTAACTCTTGTGATACTGCCATAGAAGCTCCCACTCTTTCATTTAATGGTCAACTTATATCTCCCAAGACTCTAAACAACTGCAAATCGACTGATGTCATTTATTTAATCATATGCCCGTGCCAACTGGGATATGTGGGTGAAAAGGGTAGAAGCCTTAATACAAGACTGATAGAACATAGATCAGCTATCCGTTCTAAGAAATTAACAGCGCCCATGGTATAACATTTTGTGGATAAAGGACATGCACCTGAAGGTATGCAATGGTACATTTTGGAAAACATTTACCATAAACAAGGAACAACTACAGAGAAAATTAGAAAACTAAGAGAGGTCTTTTGGATTTTTATCTTGGGCACATTATTAAAAGGGCTCAATCAAGAGATACCTTGGGATCAGGCCATTAGAAATACCACATAATTCAATATATAATAAATTACGTTCTGAATATTAAGTCCTTATACATGTTTAAACAATGATTTATTTTTCATCCTGTGGTTCAATTAGACTTTTCATGGAGATCCCGTTACATCTCAAGATTAGTTCAGAATGTGCATCATCTGGATTTGTGCATCTTTGAATAGGGTATTTAAGAGCAGCTGATTCCATCATAAGGGCTACTGTTAAATGTGGACACCAGTCTCCATATACTAATAAGACCCACTTATTTTGTGAGATCGGGCGTCTTTTGAGGCCCATAGTTTTAGTATGGGGATTCAATCGTATGGACTCATGCTTAGCCGGTTTTACTTTCACCAGGCAGCCCAAGATAGTGCTGGTCTTATAGATTAGACAGCGTGCTCTATTAGTCCTATTACCATTTTGACTTTTTGTCCGTAGGAACGCGAAGTATATATAAAAGAACGACTGCGTTTCATCTAGCCGTACGGTTGACTCCACTCAGAGCGAAGGAAGTTTACGTGGCCGTTAGGTAAGGTGTAGCGGCAGTTCTAGCAGAAATTTTGATTCTATCTAACCAATGTCCCGTCGGACATCAGGGAGTAACACCCAAACCGTTCCCACATTGTCGGTTTGTTGTAAATAGGCGCCATTAGTTTAAACGTGAGTCTCTGCCTTCTTGGTAACCCCGTAGAGACCGGTATCATGGCATAGTCTTAGTTTATAGGTTGACTCTACGAGAGTGTATATTCATTTGTTTTATCATTGTGTAGTATAATATGCCATCTTATGTGCTTTTAGTACTGTAGTTTTAAATAGTTGGTTAAGGGAAACATCGTTTACATCGCATTCAGTACACCTCGATGCTGTTACATCGCAGTTGTTACAACGAACGCGATGTAACCACGCGATGCCATTACAACGCAAGTCTTTACATCGACTTGCGCTAGATGGCGTGCTAACATTACAAATAGTGTAGTTTACTATCCCAACACCTTCCCTACTGTTAAGTGGACTGGAGTTGGAATAGTAAATTACGCTTTTCTAATGTTAGCACGCCATCTAGCGCAAGTCGATGTAAAGACTTGCGTTGTAATGGCATAGCGTAGTAACATCGCAGTCGTTGTAACGAATGCGATGTAACTGCACGCGTTGTAATGACTCGCGTTGTTACGTCATAGATCCGTTGGTTAATATTGACACCAGCCTCTTCTGCTTGTCTCCTAGCTGCATTTAATATAATGAAGCACACAGTAATTTCTTGAAGCAGCTTTAAACAGTACTCAACCACAGGAGGATAGTTTTATCTTATTATCAGAAGGTCAGTATTCAACTGAGACGTTATAGCATTATGACAAGCTTTGCTTTCCCGCATAATATATTATAGATCTGCTCCCCTTGCATCTTATCTTCTTTTTTAGGCAAGAGAATCCTGTCTTTAGAGTTTCCCCTGAAAACTGCCTAAAATACGAAACTTTGAATTCGTGACTGGCGATTTCAAGGTAATAATCTTACTGTTTATATTGCTGTTATTGTGCAGAGTTTTATTCAACCAATATAAAGAGTAGATATTCATTTGCCGGTACTTATACTTTGTTCCTTTGTTCATTCCCCTCTTCTACTACTATGAGTATTAGGTTTGAAGCCTTTTTGTACAGCTCTAACCTAGAGCCAAATCCACAAAGGTATAGCACGTAGAAGGAGATCCAGTATTCTGTCGAATAAGGTACACATCCAAAAGATAAAATCGAGTTATGAATCTTTAACTTTGTTATATATGTAGATGGAGCTATTTTACTATTTTATCATGTTCTAATCAATCCAGTTACGTGCTAAGCGGACATTGACGTCATTTCATATCTATATCTACTTTACGAGAGTCACGTCAAGATACTGAATAGGTAGGCTCTAGGTATCTATATCTTTGCCCATGAGGAATGTCTGCACGTATTTTCAGGCCACATATCGGTGATCGTGTGCCATTCACTTATCTTCTTTGCGGTACATGCACTGTGGTGTGGGGCTCATTGGATCTCACTATTACTATTGCTATTTCTGTACACTCAAGCTAAATGCTGGCCACACTAGCAATAATCTTTCTTATTTTCTTCATCCTTAACTCCTCTTTTTTTCATATTTATCATTTATATAGTTTTTTGTATATGGACACACTATAGATAGACTGTGTAAGGGTATGTTTTCTTGTAATCAACAGTTTTATCTGTTGGAATTTAGCCTGACAACAGCACTTGAAGCCTAAACTGTATCTAGCATGTTTTTTAATTCTAAATTGATTCATTTTTAGATTGGTCAACTCTAGATTGCAATTATGTCTTAAAATATTTTTTCATATAGTGAACCACAATAGGCGGATTCCTGACGAAGGCTTTGCCAAAACACGTTGTTTGTCACCCAACTGCCAATAATTTGCCAATAAGACGCTAAGATTCCATTGTCTAGTATTAAGTACTGTAGATCTAATTAACATAAATGTATCAAATTAAGATGTGATGTATTAAAGCTATGTTATGAGCATAAATTCAACCTCAATGTCATGAAAATATAGATTCATGTATTTTTCTTATGTCTATGGATGTTACCAATTGTGGTTATTTATTCTTTTTCATGTATTTATGTACATTTTCCATATACCCCAAAAAAATTTAATCTTGTGTATTTAAAAAAGCTGAATAAATTCTAAAAAAGTAATTCATCAATTTTTTTTATTGCTTTATTACTAATTGTATTTTCAATTTATATGATTTGTCTTTGTCTAGAGTTGACGTGTTTTACAGATCAAATACACTGTGCCCGGTGTCCTTATACTTTTTTCTTTAGAACCTATGGCATGTTTCTACATACTAACGTGCAAAATGATTTCAAATCATAAAATATTAATATTGTTTCAAATGGTTTACATTTGTACATATATGAGGATCATATCTGAAAGCTTCAGGAGAATTGCACTGAAAATGGTTATGCAGCACTCGTTTTTAGGTCTCGCCTGACCCAGCGCAAGCGCTGGTCTGGCGAGACTTATTGAGAGGGCTCCAAAAAGTGCTACCAGGCCAGCCTAGAGCTACAGTGCAGGTGCGCGGGCGCGCGTGCCGCGCTTTACCAGAATTACTTTCACTTTCTCTTTGATGTTTGATCGTGATCGCAATCGCGATCACTTTTACTTTTGTGGCCGCATGGCCGCTTGGCATAGCCAATAGGTCTCGCTTTTGGGACCTTATAAGTATTTAGTTATGCAAGTGTTGCATGGCTAAACACGTATAAGGTCCCAAAGGCGAGACCTATTGGCTATGCCAATGCTTGTTTCTTTTCTCATTCAGTGCACCATTTCAAATATGCAAATAAGGAAATACAAAGAAAACCTTTAAATATCACACGTAAAATTATCTAGATCATGTTAGATTTCATTAATTCTTTAGACACATTGCTATTTAAATGAGAATAATTAGAAGGTTTATGAAACATGAGTATATCACTTTACCTTTTTCATACACATTGAGTCAACAACTAAAGCTGGCTAATAAAATATGAAACTATATTATTCAATGTATATGATTTCACCTATCCTACAATTTATCTGCATGCTTTTACAATGCAGTAACTACATTTTCTCACATTATTTGTAATGCCTCTTTAATGTGAGATTAGTACACATTTGTTCATGTGTTGCTTGAAACATCTCAAAATTAGTTTATGTGTAACGTAAAGATTCATATGGCTTTTCAGCTGTATCACTATGCTATGTCTAAATGTATTTTTGAGAGTTTGCTAAGCTACCTCATTTTTTCAGCAACATTACAACAGTAAAACTTATATTTCACATTAAAACATCGGCACTTTGGCGGCCATATTGGGTGAGTGAAGGACGCCTGGCGGCGCCATCTGTTTTGACGGTCTAGCGTCACAAGGACGCTCAACCTCTTCTTAAGGAGGGTAAATCAGAGGTTCAGTCTTGCCAGTCGACTGACTGACCTTACAAGAGCGGTTAGAGCTCGCTGCGCTTATTGCTGTCGTTTTGCCTGTTTACTAGGCGCTTTTAAAATCCCCGTTTTGTATTTGTTTTATTTTTGTTTTTCTCCCCTGATTTTATAGTGTTGCCCACTTACTTGCACAGTAATAGTTTGATCCACCGCTCTTTTGCGGGTCCTTTTCCCGGCCACTCGGCACTTTGGCGGCCATATTGGGTGAGTGAAGGACGCCTGGCGGCGCCATCTGTTTTACCGGTCTAGCGTCACAAGGACGCTCGACCTCTTCTTAAGGAGGGTAAATCAGAGGTTCAGTCTTGCCAGTCGACTGACTGACCTTACAAGAGCGGTTAGAGCTCGCTGCGCTTATTGCTGTCGTTTTGCCTGTTTACTAGGCGCTTTTAATATCCCCGTTTTGTATTTGTTTTATTTTTGTTTTTCTCCCCTGATTTTATAGTGTTGCCCACTTACTTGCACAGTAATAGTTTGATCCACCGCTCTTTTGCGGGTCCTTTTCCCGGCCACTCGGCACTTTGGCGGCCATATTGGGTGAGTGAAGGACGCCTGGCGGCGCCATCTGTTTTGACGGTCTAGCGTCACAAGGACGCTCGACCTCTTTTTAAGATGGTCATGCTGACGCACAGCGGAGACGCCGGATCCCCGCCAGAGTCACGCCAGAGTCCAGCCCGTCTGTGCCAGTCTGTGCCCGTCTGTACCCGTCCGGGCCCAGACGGGGTTAGGGCCAGGATTCTTGGCCAAAACGCCAGAAATAAGGACAACATATTCTCGTGAGGACATCATGTCATAACGCCCCCTTAAAGATATAACTTGTAAGTATATCCACAAAGGATCTAAACTTTTCTCTGGCTGCAGGATATGTCAGTCGATCCAGTCAGCTAAGGGAAAGAATGCCCTGTTTATGGCTCTGCTGAATTGTAGATCCCTTCCGAGCCACTCATTAGAAATTAATTTTCTTATACAAGATCATGATTTAGATATTCTGTTCTTGACGGAAACATGGATTACATCCTGTTCTGGGGTGGATATAGTGCGAGCCCTCCCCCCAGACTTTCTAATATACCATCTGGATAGGCCTGTGGGACGAGGGGGCGGCATTGCCATTATATACAGGGTTACTTTTGTGTGCAGGGCTCAGATTGGGGGTGTTGGATTGTGAGAGCTGTCAGTTCTCCCTACGGATTTCATCCACGGTGTCGGTGTCAGGCCTATTGGTATATCGCCCACCGGGTTGTGTGGGCAATTTCGTCAGCTCGCTGATGGAAACAGTCACGTTTTTGGCTTCTTCCATGGCCAACTTTATGGCGCTGGGAGATTTTAATCTCCACTTCAATGACCCAGCAGATTTAGTGGCGGTAGACCTGCAGTGTGATTTGAAAGCTTATGAGTTTAATCAACGCGTGAGCTACGCACAATAGGGGTCATCTGCTTGACCCTATTTTTGCTAACATTTCCCATCTTAGGTCTATACCCCCTTATCCTCTCCCGTGGTCAGATCACTTCTTGGTTCCTTTAACTTGGCAAGTTGAATCAACGGCCACCCCTCTCCCTAGGGTCCATACTTTGGAGAGAGTCTGGTCTAGGTTATTGGTGGACAACTGGATTACTAACCTTGAATGTACGTGTCCCTCCCCAGTTTCGGACCCGGTAATCGCAGATGCGAACCTCGATCAGTGGCTGACCAGCTCTCTTGACGCTATTCTCCCTAAAAAGAGAGTGCTAAAGAGGGAGAAGAGAATGGGTTCTGCCCCATGGTATACACCCAAGTTGAGAACCCTTAGGAAGGGATGTAAGAAGTTGGAGAGGGCTTGGAGAAAGGAATGGGTGGAAGCCAGGCAAAAGGAGTATCGTGCGGCAATTAGGGTGGATAAATCTGCTCTTCGTTGCGCTAAGGCTCAATTTTTTGAGGAGAGAATAAAAAGTTCCTCTAACTCCTCTAGAGAGACTTTTAGAGTGATAAAGGAACTTCTTAAAGTTCCCGAGCCCTTGGTAACTCATGATAGCCCAGGTGAGAAATGCAAGGAGCTGGCGAACTATTTTCATATGAAAATAGAGAACATTCTAAATGCCTTGCCCCAGGCTGTCCAGAGAATAGATACTGGCAGTCAGCCAGGGGGAGTTCTCGTCCATTTGGACACCTTTGGGCCAGTATCAGTAGATGAAGTCCTTAAGGAACTGGGCGCTATGAAGAGTGGTTCCCCTAGGGATCCGGTCCCTATGAAATTCCTGAAACAGGTAGCAACCGTTATTGCAGTCCCGGTTACGGACCTAATTAATGCATCCTTAGTCCAGGGCTTGGTGCCACCGAGATGGAAGAGAGCAGTGGTAAAGGCTCTCCTGAAAAAGCCAAATCTGGATCCATCGGATCTGGCAAATTTCAGGCCCATTTCCTTGCTTCGTGGACTCGGTAAGATCGCTGAAAGGTTGGTGAACCGTCAGTTGTAATACTTCCTGGAGTCTAATGGCCTGTTGCGAGACTCTCAAACTGGATTTCGCCAAGGTCAGGGCACCGATACCGCTCTTCTGGCAGTCGTTGAGGAAGCCAGGAGCATTTTGGATTCAGGAGGGTCCGTGGCAGTGATCCTCCTGGACCTTAGTGCGGCCTTCGACACTGTGAACCACCAAGTGTTGATCCAACGGCTGTCAGATATAGGGGTTACAGGTGTGGCTCTGAAGTGGCTTATGTCATTTCTCTGTGACCGGACGTACCAGGTTTGGGAAGGCAGTGAACGGTCGGCATCTATCCCCCTCCAGTGTGGTGTGCCACAGGGCTCCTCCCTTAGCCCCACATTGTTTAATGTATATATGGCCCCCCTGGAGGATGTGGTGGCCCCATTTGGTATTAAAATCGTCAGCTATGCTGACGATACTCAGCTGGTGGTCGCTTTATCCCAACTTGTGGATAACCCAGATTCGCTGCACTCCTGTATGTCCAAAGTTTACACCTGGATGTGTGAATCAGCTTTAAAGTTGAACGGTTCAAAGACCGAAATAATGTTGCTAGGGCACAAAATTCCCTCTCTCCCTTCGACTATTTGGCCTAGCTGTCTGGGAGACCTCCCGAGTCCTAAAGAGGAGATTAAGAGTCTGGGGATCTGGCTGGAACAAGATCTTTCTTTCAGGACCCAGGGGAAAAGAACGGCAGGAGTATGTTTTGGTCTTCTCCGTTCAGCTCGTAAAGTCCTGCCTCTGCTTCCTTGGATATCTAGGAAACTGCTTATTCAGGGGCTTATTGTTTTGAGACTAGATTATAGCAATACTATTTTTCTAGGTGCCCCTGAAGCTACGTTCAATAAACTTCAGCAGGCTCAAAATGCTGCTGCACGGCTGCTTACGAGCATACCAAGGACGCAGTCAGCTAAACCAGCTTTGAAGGCCCTGCACTGGCTCCCGGTGCAGGAAAGGGTTAAATTTAAGGCTCTATGCACAGCGCATAAAATTCTTCAGGGGAAGGGATCTCCTATCCTGAGGAATTTAGCTATGCCCTATAAGTCTAATAAAGCTTTGCGCTCTGACCAGAAACATCTGCTCCAAATTCCCAGAGTGAAAAGGGCTCGTGCTGGTGGGCGAAGATTCTCGGTCAATATAGCCATCCCGTGGAACGTGCTTCCTCTGAGTTTGCGCTCAGAGACTTGTACTTCTCGGTTTCGTAAACTTCTTAAAACCCATCTCTTTCCTGCCGGATGCTGCTGAACCTGTCTTTTGCTGATGGTTGTCGCCCTGGACAAGCGCTGGGATGCCCTAGGGTAACTATGCGCTATATAAAAATTCCAAATAAATAATAATAATAAAAACACATAGCAAATCGAAAGTGTGGCCTAAACAATATGGCTGCCTTTTTACTTTGGAAGGCCTTTCATTAACCAATCATATTGTGTTTTGCCATCGCCATGTACTGCGGTATATCGCTGCCCAACATATCATTAAGAGTTTGTCCCTTATCACTTAAAATCCACGAAACAAATTTAGATCAAATCACAAAAAGGACACTTTCCACTCCATAATCCATATTCCTGCCAAATTTCCTAAAAATCAGTCCAGCCATTTTGGCAGTACGCTGTCTAAAAAGTTCGAGAATTTAAATGCACCTTATGCTGAATTACCATGATTTTTCCAGGGCCTTTTTGACAATAGCTTTTCATTAGGGTAAGATGATAAACGGGAACTTTAAGGGCGCAGAACAACCAACTAAAATTATTCAGGAACCTCTCAGTTTAGAGAAGAGATCAGATGGATAAAGTCAGGCCCTAACGCTTCAAGAAAGAGATGGTCAACCAAATATGACTCAGAAATGCGGGGAATAAAGTCTAAACTGAGCCAAATTGATGCGCCCTAAAGAAAGAACAGTAGGGATGCACATTTGGAGCACTGTAAGACTGACTAATCGTCAAATTGTGATAGATCAAACCACAGTTACTGAAGAGAGGAGACAAATTGCTCAGTCAGAACTGGATGAACGCATGCAAATGGAGATCTTGGATTAAAATTAATAGTGAAGACTTTTAAACACAGGGGGACATTTTTGGACTGAGAAGCAGATTTGTGACATGATATGGGTCTTCTGAGATATATTTTGTTCTCTATTTTGTTTCTGACTTTCTAGCAGGTTGCTCCAGGCCCAGGAGTCTTTTGTAAACAAGAGGAAGGAATGTAGTTTTCTAATCCATCATTTAGTCAGGAGAAGAATTTGGAAAGTTTGGTTCATGCCCTGCATTCTTTTATCTCCCTATCTACTTCTTTGGTAGTTGTGGTTCTGTAGGTGTGTCCTTCGGATCGGTTAGCTTACATATTACTGAGCAAGAATAGCCCCTCCTTCTATGCAAGGTTGCAGACTCTACAGGGTGTGTGTGTGCGTAGAAGAGAGTGTCTAACATTATCCAATAACAGTGTGCTTGTGTAGATATTGGATGGCTTTCTCATTCAGCTCACTATTTTTGTAATGAAAGAGGTAGAGAATGACATAGCCACAGTAATTATTAGTTCGAACACTTAAATATTTCGGATTTCGCTACAAAAATATTCCACTTAAACTTAGCAATCATTCGGGAACTGCAGGTTCCGTGCTTCTCTCTTTAACCACTATAAAGCGATAATTTTATTCCAAGAAAAATGGTGCTTTTATATGAAATCCTGCACGTTAGTGACTGGGTGCAGTAAAACTGTGGTTGAGGCATACAAGGACACGCACATTCCAATGAGATAAACGGAGTGCTCTCGAAATGTAGATGAGTTTCATTAAAGTTGATATTATTTCATTATATTCAATGTCACTTAGATTTTACTTTTTGTGCCAAGGCTATTGATTTCTATGAAGCAGAGAATTGCAGGAGGCGACCTTTTTTAATGTTTACTGTGCAATCAACAATTGGCTAGGCTGCACTAAGAATGCTCTCTTGTACATAATGTACATCTTAAAAACGCCGCTTTGCACTATGTTTTTCAATAACTCTTTACTTTTTCCAAAGTTATGTACACAATTGATGAGGGCCTCCAAGTTATCCAAACTTCTAGTTACCCGGGGATCAGAATACCGAGATCTTGAAAAACATACATTTCTGCAGGTCAAACGTGCTATTATTTACTTGGTTTAACAAGCTGGAAATTCCCAGCATGTGGAATTCTATGGGAAACACTCCAATTCGGCCAGTAGTTCCTCATTTTCACAGAAAAAATGACCATGGGCCATATGTAGGAAGCCAAAGCGATCGCAATTTGGGCAGTGTGCTATGTAGCACACAAAACCCACACGCAAAATAAGGAATCGCAAAATTTGCGATTCCTTATTTTGCTAATGCATTTAAGGAATCCCAAATTGCGATTCCTTAAATGCAATGTAGGAAGCACCCAAGTTGTGCGATTTTGGCTTAAGGAATTGCATTTTACCACCAACTTCAGGTTGGTGGTAATTTGCGATTTCTTTGAAAAATGCACTTTTTTGCATTTTTCAAAGTGCCATGTGGCGCACATACATGCCCTTAGCACATGTATGTGCGCCACATGTGCACACATGTTTATTTCAGGGGTGCAAAAGGGTGTCCTATTGACAGCCTTGCAACCTTGAAATTGCATTCTCAATTTGCGATTCTCTAATTGAGAATCGCAAATTGAGAATGTCTTCCTATTCATTCCTATGGGCCTTCTAGCGCATAGGAATGAATGCCAAGGTATTCCTTATTTGCGAATCTCAATTTGGGATTCGCAAATAAGGAATAGGTGGGAATCGCAAAATATTTTGCTAATCCTACCTACATTGCGTTTTGCAATTCTCTAATTGCGATTCCCTAAAAATTGCAATTAGAGAATCGCAAAACACGTTTTACCTACATATGGCCCCATATGAGGTATTAAATGCAAATGGTAAATACTGCATACATTGGTGTTACCTTTACCTCAGCTTCACCCTACCACCCGCCTCATAATCAGTTTTATAGGTCCGGGAAACTAAGAAAAGGGGCGAACAGTGTCTGAAAATAATTTAGAAAAACCGTTGGTAACCTTATATACAGAGGACACATGTTGCAGAAGGAGATAGGACAAGTGCCAGTATAATGCGAGAAGAACATGGTGCAAACATTGCTGACATCCACAATAATAGTTTGCAATTCCAAGCAGTAGCACATGGCTGAATAGTCAGACTTCCCTGAGAAGGTAGGGAAGAAACCCCCGACTATGACAAGTAAAGGTATGACTGCAATTAACAGTAGGTCCACTTCCTGATTAGAACTCAAACAACATCCCTCAACTGCAGCTCGTGAAATTCAGGAAGATATTGTGCTGTTAAGTAAATCATCAACTTAGCCAAATATTAAGTAAGGTACTAACATTATCAAAGATAAGATACGGGCACAAAGTACACCATACGGCATGTAGTCATCCAACCTCGAGAAATAATTATTCCTATAACTACACCAAAATGACCCAGATCACAGGGGCGGTTCCTTCACTTGAGTGGAGAAGTGTCGCCCACAACCCCCAGAGCTCAAAAATAAAAATGGTAATAAAGATTGTTTATTACCGTTTTATTTTTCAGCAACCTGTCCTGAACTAAGAGTCAGGACGAGGCGTGGAGGGGCGGGGCACCACTGCCGAGTGGCAGCAGCAGAGAGCCATGCCCTTTAAAATACGCATGTCTGCGCATGTCTGTTTGGCTGCCCAGCTTGGGCCGGCCAGCCAGACATGCGCATTTTAAAGTTCTCTAAACCAGCTGTCATAGACAGCTGGGTTAGAGAGAGCGCAGGCCTCCAGCCAGTGCTCTTAGGAGCGCTGAGAGAGGCTGCTCTATCCAATCCTAGCGCTACTTTAATGCTGCGACAGCTGTGCCCGGGATTGGGTAGTGCAGTTTCCTGTTTCCGAGGATAACAGATGATGCAGCAGGGAGGAGGATGTTGTGCGGCACAGAAAGGAAGGTACTTTTTTTTTCGTGCCACCCTCGGTGCATGCCAACTGCCACTGCCAGATCTGAGGACCTCTGGACCAATGGCGCCACAATATGAGCCACAAAAGGATCAGGGCACTAGGAAACACTAAACGAGACCATGTCAAATCAGAGACAAGAAAAAGAAGGTCTTAGAAAAATAAATATGGTCTGAGAAACAGAACAACAGCCTAACAAACGCTGAGCAGTAATTTAACATGAGAGGCTACACATATCATGGCCTTCCTTCCTGTAAAAAAATCATACCTGACTTCTTGCCACCCATCCCCACAACTCTCTGTGCCTTCCATTCCTTTCACCATCAGAATCTGCTCTTGCTGCCTAGTAGTGCTGTTCTAGAGAGGCCTGGAATTTGTTTATGATGTAGCATTTTTTCATAACTGTTGCTATGTCATAGCAGTGAATTACTGGATTTAGTATCCAGTTATTCATGGTAGTGGCTCTCTACCAGAGCCATACGGAAATATATTATTGCAGATGGGTAACAGTGAATTCTGGAAATGGTTTCACTGAAGGGTCCCCATCGTCAAATATGCAATGAGAGCGAAGCTCGCAATGTCTATGATATCACCCAGAACCCCAAGGTGAAAAACATTCTATCTAGGGCTCCTAAAGTCGTCCACCCCTGCTTTCAACTGCTATGCAGGTGCAGAGGAGTGATGGGGGAGTCCTACATAACATGGTCTCTCCTTCCTGTCCTAAATGTGAAAAAATACCCTACCCGCCATCGTTAACCAACCCCCACTACTTTCCCTGTCTCCCTTACTCCTCCTACAGCGCTGCTTTCTGTTTTCAGTAAAAGGAGACAGGCAGTGCTGCTCTGCAGGCTCTCAGGGGGCCCTGTAAGCCTGGCCTAGAAAGCCTTTATGAAGTAGCAACAGTGAGTAATAAGCTTTATTCTCAACAGTTGTTACGGCTGCTGCTTTTGTGATCATTGAAAAGTCTTCCTGCAATAAACAAGATCTTTTGTACAGTCATTGTCAGAACTTCAATCGACGACTGTGAATTTGTGCTGGCTACAGAGACATTTGTTTGTATGATAGTAACAGGAACGTGTGTGCTTCGGTGCATTTTGGAATTTGTTGTTACGCCTTAGCAGTGAGCTATTAGACTCAGAATCTGATATGAAAATAGAGGCATCCTATGAAAGTCATCTAAATCACAGGCGACTCCTGAAGGAATTTGTTTCGATCAAAAGCTTATAAAATTTAGAGGTTGGTCGCACAAGATTTAATCAAAATGAATCTATTGATGAATACAATTTACATAAGTAATTCATATATTGAAGGAAAGAATTCTGTGCTTTGATATATAAAATTGATTCTGTAAGTATTTAGTAACAAACACAAACGTTCCAGGAAGGAGGAATCACAGAGACTCACAGGCACCTTCTTGATTCATAATCCATCATTTATTCCTAACATAATTACACCGTCCAGTGAGTTGGTTCTGAGTCATAATAAACCATTATCTTCCTCATATTTCACCCTCCAGTGGTAACATCAGATAAAAACCCATTCTTAGTGCCTGGTACTTATTTTTTATCCCTGTCTCTTAAGCATGTTCCTATTGACATCCAGCAATTTTCTTTATAATTAATTGTTTTTTAAGCTTGGTATTGTTAGTGCAATATCAGTGACCAAGTGAATAAGTGCATCTAAAAAAGTGCATATAACTAAATAAAGTAAAATTAAGGAACAAAATGTCAGTCATTCTTTTCCATAGACCTACTCAAATACTTCCTTATAAGATTACATACAGCTCTTACCAAATGGTGTGCGGTGTGCAAGTGGGCAGGTCAAGGATATAATGAGATTCTCTCTGTCTTAATTTTCTTTCCCTGTCACCGTCCCTTTCTGAACAGTTCACAGTTTCAATTGCAAAGAAATTCAGTTACTTCCAGTTACCACCATGGTGTGACTCCATGTGTTTCGCCTCCGCATTATTGCGGTCCTTATTTACAGTTGCTCGCACGTGTTCCAAGATGCATTACTTCACCTCACATATTGTACTGCCAACGTACTTCAGAGGGCATGGGCATTCAATTACATATATGGCATTATCAGACTTCTTTGGTGTTTTAACTTTCAAGATTTCCTTTCAGTTCTTCAAATACATTTTTTCCCAACCTTTTTTAATCCGATTTGCCGGATACCCTCTTCGCTTAAATCTTTGTACTGTCAGTTTAATGCGTTTTTGCCATTCATCAGTTGAATTCTCAAAAATTCCCCATATGGAATATATTGAATCAAACATTGCTGATGGAAACTTGATGCGTGTAATGTCGCATTTGTTGCAGTTTCCTTCCGGTGTAGTTTTGTGTGAATTTGATTATCCCGTATGTGAATCTCTGTGTCCAAAAATGTTACCCTTAGTTGACTGATGTTATAGGTGAATTTGAAATTTGCTGGTGTGGAATTCAAGATGTCAAAATATTCCTTAAATTTCTCTTCAGAGCCATCCCACCCAATGAGGAGGTCATCAATGAACCTAAGCCACAAGCTTGTTTTGTTCACAAATCTATCATTCTCTGGTTGCCAGGCCCATTTTTGCACCCACCAACCCATTGTTAAAAAGGCATAGCCTGGACTAAAAGAAAAGCCCATCGCTGTGCCTTTTACTTGTTTATACATTTCTTCACCAAAGAGAAAAACATTTTGGGTCAAACACAACTTTATCATTTTCAGTAACATTACATCACGTTGAGCATATTGTATGTTTCTGTCTTTCAGGAAGTATTCACAGGCAGAGATACCAAATCTCATTTTTAATGTTTGGGTACAACAACACTACATCCATCGTAATTAATCTGTATGTTTCTTGGCAAGGTGTCCCATCCAAGTGTCTCAGAAGGTCACTAGTATCTTTGATATAAGAGCTAAGATTTCAAACAAATGGCATCAGGAAATAATCAACATATTTTGCCACTGGTTCATATAGTGAACCTTTGGCTGATATGATCGGACGTCGCGGTGTTTTAGTCGGATGCATGTATCTTAGGTAAAAACTACATTGTTGCAGTGATTGAATATTGTGTAGTTAAATACTTGCATTCCTCCTCATCAATTAGGTTCATTGTTGTCCACTCTTTCATTTTTTTGTCCAATTCAATTTTCATATTGGATGTTGGGTCGGTTCGTAATCTGTCAAAATACTTAGTATTCCTTAATTGATCATATGCCTCCTTTATATAATCGTCTTTTTCCCATATGATGATCTTACCACCTTTGTCAGCATTCTTTATCTCAATTTGATCATCCTGAATTAGATCGCGAAATGCTTTTCTCTCCTTCGGGTTTAGGTTATCAACATAACTTGTTTTTTTCAATTTGTGCACATATTGTATAATAGCATCGTGGAAGATATCAATCTTATTTCCCGCTGCTAATTGAGGATAGAAGCGTGATTTTGGTCTCTTTCCGCTTATACCAGCTCCCATTTGAGAGCATACTTCCTCCAGATTCACATTCTACGAATCTTTTGTCACATGCAGATTAATTAATGTCAATACATTTTCTGAGTCGTTTGCCGAAAGGGTGGAGCTTGGTGTTTCAATCGTTCTCTTCAAATTTAGCATTTGTTTATTTTCTGCAAAGATCTTAGCCAATTAGATTTTTCCCACGTATTGCACATATTGCGCTATATCCATATGAGTGGTAGGACAGAATTTTAATCCTCGTTTCAGCAATGACAATTCTGGTTCCGTCATATGTCTTTTGGATAAGTCCACAATTGCCAGCTCTTGTGCTTGATCTAAAAGGTCTTCTTCTGTCGCATGCTCCTTGTTGTTGTAACCCACTTTTCTGAACCGCTGACCCCTCTTTCCTCTTTGGGTTTGTTTCCATACATCCGGGCCCATCCTCTTTCTCTTCTTCTGTAAACCTGTGGTTGTGTGTTCATGCTTTGCTCCCACTGGTGTTGTTGAAGCAACAGCCACATGTCCCCTAAAAAAGTGCGGTTAGTTGTACCCACCATTTGTTGCACTTCGCCTTCACTAGCGTCTGTTGAGGTTAGGGAAGCTAAGCTACTTGATGCATTGGCTACGCTGTTCATTTTATCTTGTTGTTTGAGCACGTCAAATTTACTGGCATATGTGAAGATTCTCCCTTCAGCGTAGTCATCCTTGTCACGTTGAAATTTTGTTTGCTTGCGCAGTTGTACCGATTCATCATGTCCTTCAATCTGTCGCTCCAACTCAGCCTTGAATTTGCTCATTTCCACATTTAGTTCTAATGATATTAGCTCTCTTTCCAATCCAATTCTTGTAGTTGTCCCTTGATTTTGCCTAATTCAATTTCAATATGTTTGACCAATATCACTATCAAACCCATTGATAAGTTTAAAATATGTTCCCTCCATTCTTGCAGTTAATTGTGTCATGATGACTAGGCATAGGGGAAATTCTCAACCCCCTTGGTACTCTTTGAACCTCCAGGTATTTTTTTAAGGAGATAATATATATACCACCAATCAAGTTCCTGCTCCCAGCAACCCCATTCGGGTGAAAGGAAGTGACGTTCTGATACTTATTGCATTTCACAGCCGTGCAGCTTAGTCGTTTTCCAATGGCAACAAACCGCCCGACACATTTCAGAGCTCCCGGCTCCTTGATCACAGTAACTGATTGTCTGCTTTACCAGTACATTAATCCACCATGTGATTCCCTTAAAGTAAACCTAGAAAGGGGACTCTCCAATCTGTCATGCATAAATTGATAACATTTCAGACATATTTTCTCATTGTTCATCAATATAGCTCTTGTTTACATTCAGAGCCCATAAACAAGAGCAATGTTGATGTAATTTAGCCCCAGTGAACAATGAGAAAAGATGGTTGAGATATTATCACTTTATGCAAGACAGACTGAAGAGTCCTCGTTCTATGTTTATTTTAAGGAAATTATTGATGTATTAATGTTAGTGTGGACCCCTTGTGTGATGCCCTAGGAAGTTCACGATTATTGGTAAAATATAAAAATATATATTTATATATTTACCCACCTGTCCTGACTTTTACTTAGGCACTCACACACTCACTCACAGACACTTATGCACCTAGTGACACACCCATTCAGAAACGTATACACCCACTCACATTCGCACTCTGAAAGTGACACACCCACTTACAGTCATAGTGAAAGATTCACACAACCACTCTGAGAACCACTTAGAAACTGATACACCCACTCATAGATATACGTACTCACTCAGAAACTCACTGAGACACTGATGCACCCGCTGACAAGTTCACTCAGACACTGATGCACACACTTAGAGACAACAGGGAACACATTTTAAAAGTGTTTTTTGAGAAATGAATACAAAAAGAGAAGTTAAACCAATATCTTACTAAACACCTAGAATCAAATTTATCTAAAATATGTCTAAATATATCTTTTACACTTTGTGAAAAACATGCACTCTTCGCGGTTTCTCCGTGCCGATTGCGACAACATCCTGAAAACCAAAAACACTTTCTAAAAAAAAATTATGATTAATGTACTTTTTGAAAATTTCTTGATGAATACAACATTGAGTGCTACACAATGCCGTTGTAATGTACAATATGCAACTATAGAAAAAAATTGAAAAGTCATAGAAGTTCATAAAAAACACAAATGTAATATGGGCATTAAAGTTAGGATATAGAATTTTAAAAACCTTAGAAATTCACTGAAAAAAAACAAATGTTACAGGGACGTTATAGTTGTGAAATTGATTTTAAAAAACCATTAGAAATTCACTGAAAACAGGGACTATATAGTTAGACTGACATTTCACTCGTACAAAACCATACAAATTCAGCAGTTATAGTTACCTTAGCTAACTATATCTGTCGTCCCTGCAATGCACTTCGTATGACCTCACATATTATTTCACTTATGACATGCTTAGTGATGACATCACTCATGACATCTCAAATGACATCAATGATTACATCATTGATGACATCTCAAATGACATCACTGATGCTATCACCCACAGAACCACTCACACATCAAATTACATCCCCATACAAGATCTCATGCACTCAATCAAATAAAGCCACTCATGTAAACATTCACAGACCCATACAAACAATTACACACCTACTCACTGATCCACCAAAGCACTCACACATCAATTCAACCATACAGCTATTAACACAACCACTAAGTCACAGATATAACCACTGATACAACTACTCACTGACCAAGGCAAGCACTCGGACATCCAGTTATGCAAACATCCAGACTCTTACACACCCAGTCATATACCCAAACAGCCACTCACACACTAATTCACTTACTCATACATGTATTGACATACCTGTTCCCTCCCCCATACAGTCACTCACACAGGCACTCACTCACCCATACAGTTAATCACATACCAACTAACTTACTCATAGATATACTAATACATGTACCCACTGACCTGTACAGTCTCTGACACAAGCACATACTGTCTCATACAATCTCTCTCACACTCACTTACTCACCTATACAGCCACTCAGATTGCCATTCACTCACCACACCATAGAGCCACTCATACAGCCACTCAGCCACCCACATATCCACTTACACACCCATTCACATACCCATACAGCCACTCATATTCCCTCTCACTCACCCAACACACACTTGCATATGTGTTTATTCACCCATACAGTAACTCATACACCATCTCATTCAACATCTACAGGCACTGACTCACCCAAACAATCACACACACACACCCTTATTCACCCACTCATTCACCATTGCAGCCACTGACACTCACTCAGCAATACACATATCCACATACGTACTCACTTACTCATAGACCCACTGAGATACCACTTGCTCACCCATACCTGTGGAGAGTTACTGCAAGTTATATATAAAAGGGGCATAAAGGCAGCCCCCAGCTTCACAGTATATTTAGATTTATGGCAGCGAAAATCCCGACAGCAGCAGCCGCACAGTCAACTATCTGCATGCAGGGAGGACACCAGTTATTTTCTTCATCAGCTAATATCTTGTCCTACCGAAGCTAGATTACGGCAGTGCTACCCTCTGTGGCCTGCCCAAATACACCCTGGCCCCGCTAAGGGCTTCACTGAATGCTGCTGCCAGATTGGTTACAGGCACCAAACGCAAGGAGCGCATATCGCCAGTTCTAAAAACTCTAAATTGGCTCCACTATGAAGCACGAATCCAGCTAAAAATTGCCACGATGATGCACAAAGCTATCCACTTCAAGACGCCCAGGTACCTGGCACAAAAACTTGAATTATCGTGTGGTGTAAGAGCCTCTAGAAGCGCCACTACCTTACTCCTGAAACCACCTATCCTTAACAAAAAGAGAACCTGTCACAGAGCCTTCTCTGGCACGGCTCCAAAGATATGGAACTCTCTTCCTCCAGAAATACGCAGAATCACCAGAACAACGGTGTACAAACTGGAAGTCAAAAGATTCCTGATGAATAAACTCCTTCAGTAATTGGGCTAACCCCTTGGCCCGTTGACATTGTTCTTACTTCCATTGTTTCAACATTTACTACTATACTTTTTTGACATACTATGTCCCTCTGTCGTTACACTGTACTTTGTTTAACATAACTTCCAAATGAATTTTCGTGCTCTCTATGATTCATTTGTGTTTTTCACTTGTGGTTGGTACATTATTAGCCTTCCAGTTCTAGTTTGATTGTAAAGCGCTCTGATATCCCTTAGGATCTTGTTTGCGCTATATAAAACTTTATAAATAAATAAATAAATAAGATGTTGAACCTGAGAGTAATTGAGCTCTCATGTACTCCCTTGGCTAGTGTAGTAGTACTAATGTTTACGCGAGGATCCATAGATCTGCGCTTCTGCGCTTCTGTGTAGACTGCGAGGGCTTAAATAATGTTATGAAGATGGATTTCCATCCATGCCTGAGCTGATTAACTAATTGATAGGTTGAGTGCTACAAAGTACCTCAGTGCTTTCGAGTTGACAAGCGGCTTCCGGCAAATCACACGGTTACCTAGTGCCAAGGAGAAGGTTTAATTCTTGCCAACTGAAGGCCTATATCAATTTAAGTTTATGCCCTCTGGGTTGAGGAATGCTCCTTCCACTTTCCACCACTTTCCAGCACATATTAAACTATGTGTTTTCCAGGCTGGAATAGTTCTGCATGGCCTACCTGGATAATACTGAAAAAGTGAGTTACTAAAACCAGGTCTTTGAGACATTTGTTTGTGAAACAAGTAGATTATATGAATGTGAGTCATGTGTGCTTGAAGTATGTCTGTTGAACGTGGCTATGGCCACACTAGCTTCCTTTTTGAATGTGGTCAAATCCAGTGATACATAAGATAGATTGAAAGAGTCTGAGACCAGCCAGCTGATGTGAATTGGACGGTCCTTTCTCACATTCCAGGTATATTTACAGTGGGCCAGATTGGAGAGTATTTAGAAGTGGAGACAGTGAGTTTGAAGTCTGGAAGTTTTACTCTGTCATTCCCTGGCCCTTTTTCCTTTGGGAGGGAGGGCGACCCCCTGCTGTTGAACAGGCAGATGAGTGGGACCACCCTCTTGTTTTGAGGTTGTCCTGAGAAGAGACTCCCTCTTACATCCCACCTACCTTCTCACGCATTTGAAAATACCATTATTGGCCACTCTATGTGGAAATCACCAAGTGGTGTTCCGTTTCCGTACTCACCTCTGTGTCACGATATCTATGTAATATACACGTGCACATGTCTATTGGTGCATATTCTCTTGTGTCTTCATTATAACTTACAGCCCTGAAGAAGTTCATTTTATGAACGAAATGCGTTGGCTGGCAACTTCTTTTTTGAAAATAAAGAATCACTCAAGACTCTTTAAACATCAAGACTCATTGACTAATTGACCACCATTTTGTCGCGACAACGAGTAGTGCACCACTCCACAAATCCTATTTCCTCACTTCTCAGAAGAAGCAAGGACTGTGAGATGCTCAGCCATTGTAAGATATCAATACCACTGTGACACAGTATGTCAACCAAACCAAAATACTGAGGGTTCACTGATAGAATATCGATGTAAACATATAGAAGTAAAAAATATCAATGAAAAAATATAGAATGCAAAAATATTGACTTCCAATACTTAAACATGTAAGTACAAAAATATTGGCAAAAAATACTGATGTTAAAAATATAGTTGCACAAAATATCGATTTATATATATATATAATTTATATTCACTGAAAAAATCATGGGTTTCACACACGTTATAGTTAGGAATTAGCATTTAAAAAACCTTGCAAATTCAGTGAAAAAACCATAGGTTTCACAGACGTTATAGTTAGGTGGACATTTCACTTGTAAAAAACCATTGAAATTCCCCCGTTATAGTTAGTTCAGATAACTATAACTCGCGCGCCCGCAATCCACTGCTGATGACGTCACATATAACATCACTCATGACATGGTCACAGACATCACTCATGACATCACTGATGACATCTCAAATGACATCACTGATGACATCACTGATGACATCATCCTTGTGAAAAAGTGGCAGACCTCCTCTTACCCTAATATAACCTTTGATACACACATTAAAAAATAGAGACTAAAAAATAAAAAATTAATGGAAATTCCAATACTAGTTTCAACAAACTCTTTTGTAATTCTAAGAACCACATACACATCTACTCATTTACCAACAGTCCTATACAGTCACTCATACATGTACTCACTCATATGTACTCATACACCTGTACATCCTATTACACAATGCCACTCATCCATAGAGTTACTCACACACATAGTCACTCATGCTAATAAAGAATCAAACATCCATTTACCTTCATATACAGTTATACACACACCATCACACTTACTTCTACAGAAACTTACACATACTTGGTCTTTTAAACAATCACTTATAGAAACACATACTTATTGATACAGGAACTCTTCCAATTTCTCACTATCACATATACTCACTTATATACACCAATAGTCACATATATTAGTTTTAAACATATGTAGTTACTCATAAAGACACTATTGAGACAGTCATTCACTCACTAACACACTCATACACACACTCATCCACCCATACAGTCCTGCACACATGCTGTCTTCAACACATACAGTGAGTCACTCATTCATGCACCTATGCACTACGTAATTTCTTCCTCCAAACCATGCAGACACTCAGACTGATACTCAAAAAACCAACTAATAACCTATATAGACACCCATGTAGCTACTCACCAACCCATGCAGCCACTTATACACAAAGTGAGAGACTGATACAGATATTTACATATTAAAACATTACTCACTAAGCCATGTATTCACTTTCATACACTTTATCAGTCAGTTACAAAATATATTTTTCAAAAAAAATCATCCATTTAGACACTTATATACCCATTTATTCTTCCATCGACCTTGAGATATACATATATAAAACATATTTAATTTTCAAAAAAACACACATTCACTGGATGATGTCATCAGTGATGTCATCAGTGATGTCATTTGAGATGTCATCAGTGATGTCATGAGTGATGTCAGTGACCATGTCATGAGTGATGTTATATGTGACATCATCAGCAGTGGATTGCAGGCGTGCGAGTTATAGTTAGCTGAACTAACTATAACGGGGGAATTTCAATGGTTTTTTACGAGTGAAATGTCCACATAACTATAACGTCTGTGAAACCTAGGGTTTTTTCACTGAATTTGCAAGGTTTTTTAAATGCTAATTCCTAACTATAACGTGTGTGAAACCCATGGTTTTTTCAGTGAATTTGTATGGTTTTTTAAATGCTAATTCCTAACTATAACGTGTGTGAAACCCATGGTTTTTTAGTGAATTTTTATGTTTTTTTAAATGCTAATTCTTATATTTAACGTGTTTTTTTTTTGCAGGGTTTTTTACATCTTTTTATTTTTACTTTATATTCTCTTTAAACACTATGGTAAAATTTTAAACATTCTGCAATATATATTTTTTTCACCTTTTTTTTTTAACCAAACAAGTAAGATATATTAGTATAACATAGTGATTCTTTTTTTCCAATTTTTTTTTTTTTTTTCGTGCGCGTACGGTAAGCTTCCCGTAAGCGCACGTTTTGCTTTATGTACGTAATATTTCTACGCTTTTTGCATATGGTTACGCAATTTACGTAGACGTGCGTACTGCGTACGCGGCGCGTAAGCGCATACGTTACACGCGCACGTTACGCGGAAGTGTTGGGGCGTGCCTGTTATGCGCATGCGCGCGTGCGCGTGTCTTTTATACGCGCATGCGTACTTTTACCGTAAGCGCTCCGTAAGCGCTCCGTAAGCGTAACGTACGCGCACGGTGGGTCATGTGATCAAGAAACAACACTTTTGATTGGTTTAAACTACTTTCAGTTCTAGAACTCTCCTACACCACACCCACACACCCATTCCCCTCATTTCTGCTTGTGATCCCTTAGGAGAAGGAGCTGAGTTGTCTTTGGGATACAATGGCAGACCAGCACTCCTCTTCTGAGAGTGAGGCTAGCAGCACCACCATCAGGCAGAGAAGGAGGAAACAAAAGAGCTCTTTTATATGGGAGTATTTTACGTTTTCTGATGGCCAGAAAAAGGTAAATGCTCCTTTAGTGACTTGCAAGCTTTGCCAGCGTGTACTTTCTAGAGGTAATCCTAACAAGAAGTATTCCTTCGGGAATCACACTATGTTAAGACACCTTGAGGATGTACACCCTAGGACAAATGCTCGACATACTGGAGCAAACCCTTCAGTAAGTCGACCGAGCACATCCACAGCAGCTCAGCCGAGTCCATCTTCGGCAGCTCAGCTGAGCCCTTCATCTGTGGGGGGAGAATCACCTTTTTCTGGTCCTCTGGAAACTAACCATCGATTTGCGAGGGTTACAATGCGGTGCTCAAATTGTCATGGTCTAATTGTTCGTGGGGAGACCAGTGTTCCCCTAATTAACAACAGAATAGACCAGCACATTTGTCCTACCAGCTAATACTCCCATTCTTTCTTTCCTCTGTCCCTGTATGAACACAACGGCTCTTTTAAGAGCCAACCTTACCTTTCAACTTTTTTTAATTTTTTTCCCAAAAAAATGTTTTCTTTTTTTTTTACCATACGCGTACGGTAAGCGTATTTTTTTTAATTTTTTTTTAAAAACACTAAAAAACAATTACCACATTACAAAGTCCTTGAGGGATTAATAACGAAAAAGTGAAAATCTGATTGAGGAGAAGTGGAAAAAAAGGACCATGAAATTTCTGACTTACCTGACCCACCCAAAAAATTAAATATCAATTTAAATTTTATTTAAATTGCTAGAAAAATGGTTTAATTTTTCGAAAATTTTCTTTCTCAATCTGAAAAAAAAAGAAAAAAGTATTAATATTTAATAAAACATTTTATAATACAGTACACGTATTTACATATTTTCCAAAAACAATTTTTTGCCATTTTTTTGCTGTTTTCAGAATATATTGCATTTCACTATTAATCGTGAAAGCAATTGCATTCATCACTTAACAGCGGGCAAAAAAAAATAACAATCTCAAAGATTGTTTTAAAAAAGCCCAGAATCTCTTCTCACTTAAACATAACATTATAGAAATGCAAAATCTTCAAAAAAAAAATCATCTAATAACAATAACTATTTCTAAAAAATACCGTCTGACAATTTTGTTACAGAAGCATAATCACAAAAATAATATATCTCAAATAACTCCACAAAACATCTGGTTACCTTTCCTTTAGGCCAAATGGTAATTTTTACATTCTTTTTTGATTACATTTCCAATGGTAATCCAATAAAATTCCAAAATTTGATTTGTACAGATGTTACCAATTCTCTCTAAAATGTTGGTTTCCGAAAGATTAATTAGGAATTAAATAAGTCCACAATACAATTGGTTACCTTTCCTTTAGGCCAAATGGTAATTTTAAAAATCTTTTTATTAGAAAATTCCAATGGTAATCCAATAAAATGGTAAAATTGATTTGTACAGATGTTGCCAATTCTCTCTAAAATTTTGGTTTCAGGAAGATTAGATAGGAATTTGCCAAATCAAAAGGCAAACGTTGCTTAAAAACCAATTGACAATCATTACACATTGTCCAGCCTTTTTTACATTTTAGATAAACTGTGTAATGACCAGAAGTTACAGTAGGTCCATCATGGAAAATTATTGCAACTGTTACAAAAGTTTTTCCTGAAATTGATAATTGCTGTCCTGTAAACTTCTTTATTAAAGTATCCAATTTTGAACCATCAGCTCTACATCGTTGCATCATTAAAATTACATACTGTCCGTATTCCTTTAAAATTAACGTTGAAAACATGTCAGATTTACACTCACCGCATTCCATGCTATGATTAGCATCTTTAACTAATTTAGCAAAAGTGACTGATTTACTCTCTGGCAATGTTAAATAAATAAACCTTTCAGAATCAACATTAGAGCCACATGTATTGAAACAGTTTTCACAACTATGTTCCCATTTATAAGAGACACCAAACATATTTTCTATTTGTACCCCTTCTTCTTCCAGTACCTGAAGAAAATACATCAAGAATTCCTGTGCATCTTGCTGTACATTTTGAGAAAACTGTGTACATCCTGAACATACATCTAAAAGTTTTCTAATTTCAGTAGCACTTTCTATTTTAGTTTTATCAATACTCAGCTTTTCAAAAAGGAGACTCAGCACAGAACAGAATCTTTTTCCCTGATTTACTATTATCTGCTCTTGCAAACGTTCAAGATAAAATACAACATTCAGCACTACATTAGCGTAGCAGTTGACACCAGAGCTATTTTCAAAATGACAACCAACAACCTCTTCAACATTGTCCTTTTTCTTTTTGCTTGCAATTACATCACTCTTCTTTTGTTTTCTCTTCTCTACATCCTCATTACAGATATTCTCAATTCTCCTTTTCCGAGAAACAACACGTATTTCCAACACAGGATACTGACCTAAATGAGGAGCATAGGTTCTTCTTAATCTATTATACTCCTTTACACAATTTGCATCAGCACTAACTTTTGAGTCATCAAAGTCTATCATGAATAAACCAGATAATGTTTTCACTCGTGACAAAGCAACATAAGCCATACCTTCTTTGAACACAGTTGAACCAATGTTCACAAAAGCACAATCTACAGTTAATCCTTGAGACTTGTGAATAGTTACAGCATATGCTAGAGAAAACGGAAACTGCTTCCTACGTACATATAAGTCTTTCACAAGCAAAAAACGGACTGAACAACGACAAATGTCTTTAACTTCTTCAATCTGATCAAACTTTATTTTTAAAAATTCAATCCCATCTTTTTTCTGGTAGTTCACAAATCCCACAACTTTACCCATAGCTCCATTCACTAAGCCTTTTTCAACATCCAAATTTCTCCTAAAAAATACTCTACAGTTCATGCAAACATATAGATTTTTTTCTAATCCAGCTGTTTTCGAAATTTTCTTCTCTAGAGAATCCAATTTTTTTCTCAGTTCGCCTGTTAATGTAATTGTAATTCTTTCATGCTGAATTTTGTCCACTGCTTCCAATTTCTTAATCTCTTCCTTTTCCAATTTCAAAAGTTCCTCATTGAATATTGAGCACTCACGTAGTATTGGCATTAAGCAGATTACAGTATTTTTTTCTGCAATGTTCTGGTATATTTTCTCTGCAACTATTTCTTCACTTGGGAATAAATTATGTAGCAACCGACTCTCTAATGCTTTCCTGCCAACTTCAGTGAGTAGTCCAATTCTGATATCTTTCAGAATACTTGCATAATCTTCATCGTTTGCTTGCCTCATATTAGTAGTAAGTTCCTTGTACTCAAAGAAGTACCAAATATTTGCATTACCAATGCTTCCCAATGACTTCTTTGTGTCTTCATGTGTCACAGTATTAAACACTGGTTGTCCTTTAACTGGAGTAAGCTGTAGAAGATCCCCAAAAACTATGACATGTTTTCCACCAAATAACACGTCACAGTCTCTCCTTAGAATTTGCTGCATTCTTAAATGCACAAAGGCAAGCATTAAGTTTGATACCATGCTCACCTCATCAATAATGAGAACTTGCATCTTCTTCAACACTCTTGACACTTCAAAGCATGCTTCTCCTGTTAGCTTGTTGTATTCTATTTTGTTCTCATGCTCCACTGGTAACATTAGCAAACGATGTAAGGTAATTCCTTTTATGTTATATGCTGCTAACCCAGTTGGAGCAGTAACAACACAAGACAAAGTTGAATCCGTTTTTTGCTGTAGGTAGCTTCTGATGACTTTTATTGAGAAACTTTTTCCAGTTCCAGCTTGTCCGCTCACATACATCCTGATCGGTTCAAATGATGTGCATGAGCACTCTTTTTTTTCATGTAGTAATCCGTGATCAATTTTGTTTCTGATCTCTTCATAAATTTGTTGCTGTTCTTCATTCAGTTGTTCTTCCAAATTTGGTAAGTCTATTAATTCTTCTTGAGCTTGATTCATAGCCGTTTCCACTTCAGTCATGGCCATTGCAGCTTCATTTTCTACGATTGGTTGTCCAAGGGGATCTTGACTGAGCGTTCCTGAACTTTGGCTGTATTGAGAACTGTCTCTAGCTACTTCAGCTGCAATTGTAGCTTCCTGTTCAATTTCTTCATTTAACATTTGGACATAATTTGTGAAAGTACTGCATTCAATCGTATCTTTACATGCATTAAATGAGTCCTCATAGCTCTGGAATTCTCCAAGTAGTTCATCCTCTGAACGCCATGGTTTGAACAGCTGTAAAAGGGCCAAGTAGTAAAATTCCTTTTTGTCAGTAGTGTCGCAACTCAGCTTCCGGTGATTTATCAAACTTCCTTTTGTTTGCTTCACCAAACATCCTTCCTCACCAATGACTTTATATTTTCCATTGTTGATGTCTTCTGTGGCTTTCCGTGAAAAAATGTAGTTCTGCAGCACTTCATAGAGACACATGTTTTCAAGGTGATGACTTCTTTTTGGGTAATATGTGTCCAACATGTTTGTTTTCAAAATATCTGTACTTTCTGGCTCATTCTCGGCCAAATATTCAATTTCTCCAACAGATTTCAGTACCCGATTTCTCATTGCTGCAAGGCCTAAACTTGCCCAAATTATTCTTCTTGATTTCGAGTAGAGACTTGCAGAAGATAACCTATCTGAACATTCGTAGGATCCAATTTCTCGATGCGATAACATCTTTAAACTGAAACTGTATAGCTTCTTACTGACAGTCTTCTCGTGAGAAATCTCTTCCCACATTTCTTTCAATTCAGTCTTTTCTGATTTAGTAATGTAAGACGTTACATATCGAGCAACAGCAATGGAATTGTCAGCTACATACTGTATATCCATGTTAGCATTCCACATGGATAAAATGACTGGGTTGTAGTCATTTATATATTTTGATTCTTCTTTTCTTTTTAGGTTGTAGGTATTCTTAGGTGATTTTCTTGTAATAGTATGTCTCACAGCTGACATAAAACTGTTTACACTTCCTTTTGAAAGAACAGGTCTAGGAAATCCAAATCGACATTTAGTGTAGAATTTATCTTTGCTCTTGTATTTCCGTCGACAGTATTTTCCACACTGATGACTTTGGAAATGTAAAACTTGCTCCTTTAACTTTTTCTCTTCTGTGCTTTTTGGTATAGCACATGTTGCATATTCTTCAATGAAAGATAAAACTGCTTCATCAGCATCTGTTCCAAATGTTGGGGCATCCTTGATCCACAACAGCATATGAATATGAGGAGCACCTCTTGCTTGGTACTCTTTTCTCCAAAAGAAATCCACAACTTCTCCAAGAGGTGGTTTTTTTTATTGCAGATGAAGCACATCATAGCCTCAAATCTATGATTGAAATATCTGCAAACATTTACCGGATCCAATGAGCACAGTTCTCCTGCTGTCTTGTATTGGATGTTTTTAATGTTTGAATTTGCCTCTCGTAGAAAATCCAGTAAATCATCCCAAGCGTACTCAGCACAGCTGTTGGAGTTCCTAAATTCCGTAACATGCATTTTAATTCACCATGGCGTCGGTACCAATATTCATTTGTCCCACGCTGACAAGCCATCAGATTGATCAGTTGTGTTTCCAAATGATCATCTCAGTGCTGCACTTTATCCATAAAATCCTTAGCAGACACATTTTGTAAATGTACTCCACTTTTTAAAATGTGATTTACTGCATAAGATAATGCAGACAAGTCGCTTTCAATTAAAGATGGAACAAATAAGGAATACTTTGACGAAATCTTGGATCTTCTGCATATAGTCTTGTAGTCCGATACTCAGAAGCTGGAATCTGTTCTGGACGTTCATCGTATCGTCCTCCTTTTCCTGTAGGAAACAGCTGGGGAAAACATCGAGCGTCCAAGCTCTCCTCCCATACACTCACGGGAGTTCCTTTTGCTTTCTTCATCTGAAACAGATCAATAGTGTCTCCCATAACTTCTTTTGAATGAAGAGGATGTATGCTAAAATGTTCATAAATTTCTTCTTCCTTTGACTTGTCTTCTTCTTCTATATAAATTGATTCATATCATTTATTATTTTTTTTCAAATACAAATTTGCTCTTTGTACTTTCCGTACATCTACCAGCTCCTGCCAAATCTTCTTATTCTTTGTAGGTACACCATTAACCAGAATTACTAATGGTTCACTTTCCAAAGTATCTGCATCAATAGTTTCCATATTTTTTTTCAAATCCAAGGGCAAATACACCACTCTTCCTTTTAAACCTCTCAGTAAATCAGAAGGAGGTAATTTACCAGTTTTTGGCTCCATACGTACTATGGTCTGGAACGGATGAACACATTGAATGAGTATAGACTCATATGTATTTAATTCAGAAAGTTCGGCAGGAATAGCATCCAATTCTAAATTATTATGTACAGCTCTGGTCGGCATTTTATTTTCTTCTAACTTGTTATAACAGTATTTACAAATATGTTGATCTTCACCCAAATCAAAACAATTTTCCAGAAATATATATGTTGCAAAATCCTTCCACTTATAATTATCTTCTTCTTCACTTTTTCTGTAGAGATCAACATTCCTGGTTTGATTTTTATAATGAGTTCTGCGGCAACAAATACAAGTAATATTTGGTCTTTCATTAGAGATTATTGCAAATTTTGTGATTTGATCATCAAATTTCTTACTTACAGAGGGTTCTACATTCTCTTCCACATCTTCCTCGATAACTGTGTCATTACCTGCACTCTCTTGTTCTGGACCAAAGTAACTAAACTGAATTTCATCAGTAACCTTCTCTACATCTGATACCGATCCACGGAACAGAGCCCTATTCAATTCATCTAACTTTATTGCTGGACTTTTAGCAAAATACAATCGTCTCACAAACTTTCTCATTTCAGTATGATGAACTGCCAGCATCCTAAAATGGTGAAAAATACTTTGACACACTTTCCTAGATAGACAAGCCAGAGAGTGTCCTTGCAAACCAGTATTCTCTCTCACTCTGCATGGATCTAGACTTTGAAGCACCTTAATCTTCTGTTTAACACTTTTTTTACTATATTCTCTTAGAAACTCACGAAATTTATCAATAGATTCCTGACGCACGGTGCAAATACTACTACAATTCCAAGTATACACTGGGGCTTTAGGACGTCTCCCCATAACCTCATCCGCCATCACTTGTTCCTCATCTCTTGGAACCATTTTCTCCTTCTCCATTATACAACCATTTTTCACTTCATAAGCACGACCTCTGGTGTCAACTGCATGCACCAAACTATTACTTTGAAGATAAATCTCTTCATTAAAAAAAGGTTCACTACTTGAACTATGCATCCATTCTCCTAAAAACACTTTACAAAAGTTTGTTCTTTTCACTAGTCTTTTCCTTTTGCTTTGTGATTTCAGTACATTGACCATTTTATCTAATGTACGCATCCTGTTCAAAATTAAAATGAATAGTTTCCTTTTTAATTCTAAAGCCTTTGCTACAATGGCTTCAATTTCTTTTTTTCTCTTATCAAATTTTGCTTTTTTCTTATATTTCTTCACATCCTTTATCAAATTTGACATAACTCTTCTCTCAAACATTTTTCTACGAATCTCTTTAAACGCTGTTTTTCTTTTTAAGTTAATCTTTATTGTTTCTGAAGGTATATTTGCATTAACTAAATGCTCAATTTTTTCCTGTTGTTTTCTATTTAAAACATTATTTCCAGTACAGACATTTTTGTACATTTTTCCTTTTTTTGAAGATATTTTTTAAAAATTCTTTTGTCTGCTTACCAGAAGACTTTCTCTTTTTCCCAACATGAGCATCTCCAACTAACTTAGGTCCTCCAGTTGTCTTCAAATATAGATTTTTTTTCTGTTTTTTCCTTAGTCTGGATTTTGTAGGCATCTTAAATTTTGTTCACTGCTCTTCAGCAATACCTGAAAGAAACTAAAAAAAAATTCCTTTATTTTATTTAAATATATTACTATATTTTTTATGATCTTTTCAAATCTTAAAATACTATGTACCCCTTTCCTACAAGTGAAAATCACAATAAAACCATCACAAATTAAATATCTAAAAACAATTCCTCTTTGCACACAGAGTCATGGTTTGATATTATTTGCCAATTTGAAAGCACACTTACTACTCTTTTTTTGGCAAATGATAAGTACTTTTACTGTCTGACACATTTTCAATCCACTTTTCAGAATCTGAAAACAGCACATGTCCAAAGAGCTTTTTGAGACCAGGAACATGTGTAACCTGGGTGAATGACTACACTCCAGCAAAGGCAACCAGCCTTAGTGAATTTGAATGTATTTGCATTACTCACTGCAATCTCAAACACCACTCGGTTGTGAATACTATGCATGATTCTACAGGATAAGCAGCTGGGTGTGAGCTAAGAGTCTGCTTCTGCAGAAAAATAGCTGACCCTTTCCTACTAATGCCAATCTAAAATTACCAGAGTAATACGCAATAAATCTCTGTCAACAATTCCTCTTTGCACACAGAGTCATGGTTTGATATTAGGCAGAAAACAAAATTTCTTTGCCAATTTGAAAGCACACTTACTACTCTTTTTTTGGCAAATGATAAGTACTTTTACTGTCTGACACATTTTCAATCCACTTTTCAGAATCTGAAAACAGCACATGTCCAAACAGCTTTTTGAGACCAGGAACATGTGTAACCTGGGTGAATGACTACACTCCAGCAAAGGCAACCAGCCTTAGTGAATTTGAATGTATTTGCATTACTCACTGCAATCTCAAACACCACTCGGTTGTGAATACTATGCATTATTCTACAGGATAAGCAGCTGGGTGTGTGCTAAGAGTCTGCTTCTGCAGAAAAATAGCTGCCCCTTTCCTACTAATGCCAATCTAAAATTACCAGAGTAGTACGCAATAAATCTCTGTCATCAATTCCTCTTTGCACACAGAGTCATGGTTTGATATTAGGCAGAAAACGAAATTTCTTTGCCAATTTGAAAGCACACTTACTACTCTTTTTTTGGCAAGTGATAAGTACTTTTACAGTCTGTCACATTTTCAATCCACTTTTCAGAATCTGAAAACAGCACATGTCCAAACAGCTTTTTGAGACCAGGAACATGTGTAACCTGGGTGAATGACTACACTCCAGCAAAGGCAACCAGCCTTAGTGATGTTGAATGTATTTGCATTACTCACTGCAACCTCAAACACCACTCGGTTGTGAATACTATGCATGATTCTACAGGATAAGCAGCTGGGTGTGTGCTAAGAATCTGCTTCTGCCGAAAAATAGCTGCCCCTTTCCTACTAATGCCAATCTAAAATTACCAGAGTAATACGCAATAAATCTCTGTCAACAATTCCTCTTTGCACACAGAGTCATGGTTTAATATTAGGCAGAAAACGAAATTTCTTTGCCATTTTGAAAGCACACTTACTACTCTTTTTTTGGCAAGTGATAAGTACTTTTACTGTCTGACACATTTTCAAACCACTTTTCAGAATCTGAAAACAACACATGTCCAAACAGCTTTTTGAGACCAGGAACATGTGTAACCTGGGTGAATGACTACACTCCAGCAAAGGCAACCAGCCTTAGTGTTGTTGAATGTTTTTGCATTACTCACTGCAACCTCAAACACCACTTGGTTGTGAATACTATGCATGATTCTACAGGATAAGCAGCTGGGTGTGTGCTAAGAGTCTGCTTCTGCAGAAAAATAGCTGCCCCTTTCCTACTAATGCCAATCTAAAATTACCAGAGTAATACGCAATAAATCTCTGTCAACAATTCCTCTTTGCACACAGAGTCATGGTTTGATATTAGGCAGAAAACGAAATTTCTTTGCCAATTTGAAAGCACACTTACTACTCTTTTTTTGGCAAGTGATAAGTACTTTTACAGTCTGTCACATTTTCAATCTACTTTTCAGAATCTGAAAACAGCACATGTCCAAACAGCTTTTTGAGACCAGGAACATGTGTAACCTGGGTGAATGACTACACTCCAGCAAAGGCAACCAGCCTTAGTGTTGTTGAATGTATTTGCATTACTCACTGCAACCTCAAACACCACTCGGTTGTGAATACTATGCATGATTCTACAGGATAAGCAGCTGGGTGTGTGCTAAGAGTCTGCTTCTGCCGAAAAATAGCTGCCCCTTTCCTACTAATGCCAATCTAAAATTACCAGAGTAATACGCAATAAATCTCTGTCAACAATTCCTCTTTGCACACAGAGTCATGGTTTAATATTAGGCAGAAAACGAAATTTCTTTGCCAATTTGAAAGCACACTTACTACTCTTTTTTTGGCAAGTGATAAGTACTTTTACAGTCTGTCACATTTTCAATCCACTTTTCAGAATCTGAAAACAGCACATGTCCAAACAGCTTTTTGAAACCAGGAACATGTGTAACCTGGGTGAATGACTACACTCCAGCAAAGTCAACCAGCCTTAGTGTTGTTGAATGTATTTGCATTACTCACTGCAACCTCAAACACCACTCGGTTGTGAATACTATGCATGATTCTACAGGATAAGCAGCTGGGTGTGTGCTAAGAGTCTGCTTCTGCCGAAAAATAGCTGCCCCTTTCCTACTAATGCCAATCTAAAATTACCAGAGTAATACGCAATAAATCTCTGTCAACAATTCCTCTTTGCACACAGAGTCATGGTTTAATATTAGGCAGAAAACGAAATTTCTTTGCCAATTTGAAAGCACACTTACTACTCTTTTTTTGGCAAGTGATAAGTACTTTTACAGTCTGTCACATTTTCAATCTACTTTTCAGAATCTGAAAACAGCACATGTCCAAACAGCTTTTTGAGACCAGGAACATGTGTAACCTGGGTGAATGACTACACTCCAGCAAAGGCAACCAGCCTTAGTGTTGTTGAATGTATTTGCATTACTCACTGCAACCTCAAACACCACTCGGTTGTGAATACTATGCATGATTCTACAGGATAAGCAGCTGGGTGTGTGCTAAGAGTCTGCTTCTGCCGAAAAATAGCTGCCCCTTTCCTACTAATGCCAATCTAAAATTACCAGAGTAATACGCAATAAATCTCTGTCAACAATTCCTCTTTGCACACAGAGTCATGGTTTAATATTAGGCAGAAAACGAAATTTCTTTGCCAATTTGAAAGCACACTTACTACTCTTTTTTTGGCAAGTGATAAGTACTTTTACAGTCTGTCACATTTTCAATCCACTTTTCAGAATCTGAAAACAGCACATGTCCAAACAGCTTTTTGAAACCAGGAACATGTGTAACCTGGGTGAATGACTACACTCCAGCAAAGTCAACCAGCCTTAGTGTTGTTGAATGTATTTGCATTACTCACTGCAACCTCAAACACCACTCGGTTGTGAATACTATGCATGATTCTACAGGATAAGCAGCTGGGTGTGTGCTAAGAGTCTGCTTCTGCCGAAAAATAGCTGCCCCTTTCCTACTAATGCCAATCTAAAATTACCAGAGTAATACGCAATAAATCTCTGTCAACAATTCCTCTTTGCACACAGAGTCATGGTTTAATATTAGGCAGAAAACGAAATTTCTTTGCCAATTTGAAAGCACACTTACTACTCTTTTTTTGGCAAGTGATAAGTACTTTTACTGTCTGACACATTTTCAATCCACTTTTCAGAATCTGAAAACAGCACATGTCCAAACAGCTTTTTGAAACCAGGAACATGTGTAACCTGGGTGAATGACTACACTCCAGCAAAGTCAACCAGCCTTAGTGTTGTTGAATGTATTTGCATTACTCACTGCAACCTCAAACACCACTCGGTTGTGAATACTATGCATGATTCTACAGGATAAGCAGCTGGGTGTTTGCTAAGAGTCTGCTTCTGCCGAAAAATAGCTGCCCCTTTCCTACTAATGCCAATCTAAAATTACCAGAGTAATACGCAATAAATCTCTGTCAACAATTCCTCTTTGCACACAGAGTCATCTTCTGATTCCATGCAGAAAACAGTATTCCTCATTCATACCAGTACACCTTAATTTATGGTGAAAACATAGTCCATAATATTTTACATGTTCCTTACATTTAAATTTCTCCCAAAACACAAAATGAAAAACACAACTTCAACAAAAGGAATTCCAATTCTATTATTCATTTCTAAATTTACCACATACATCCCCTCTCAAACTCTTAACTCACCTTTAAAATTAGTTAGTTGTGAAAGAAATGTGGCACTCAAACAGCAGATTATCAGAGCCAGGATCTCTGTTCTGTACACCTCTCTCCTCTCAGCAAAATCAGATAATGGCAATGTTTCCCTCTCTTTTTCCACACATATACATGTTAATTACAAATCTCAGTGCTTCCCCCTTTTTTTCAAATGAAATCACACATTTCTATTGGTTGAAAACCAACCCTTTTCCAAAAGTACCCTTCCCCCAACTTGACTTCTGCCTGCTACCATAGCAACAGCTCATGGAACACTGCTGTGTGGAGTCAGGTCAGAAGTTCACCACACAATGTTTCATTTCCAAAGAGCAAGAGTGCTTGACTTTTCAAACCTAACAGCAAATCCATAGTAATGTTCTTTGGTAACACATTTTTCTGTACCAATACAAAACATGCTTCTATAAATTTACACACACAGCCTAGTTTTTAGTGTAGAATGGTGTGAAACAGCCAATGAGTTCTTTTTATTTAAAAAAAATATTTATGCCTCCATTTCCAAACTGTCTTTCATTTTTTTTTCCCATTCTACTGAAATACACCTCCTGAGTGCATCCAGATCTCCTTGGAAGATGTTCACAGTGTGGATTGTAGGGCACAGCTATGTCTTCTGGAGTGAAAAGTATGCAGAGAAAACAGGTATGGTGAGAGACCTTGCTTTGCCAAATGTAGACATTAAATGGATTGGTCAGAGAGGGTTAAAGTGGCACCAATTGATGCCATTGGTGAAATCCTTCATGCAAATCCAACACCCTGACCTCATAATAGTGCACTGTGGTGGCAATGACCTAGGCACTTTGACTGGGGTAGGTCTGGAAATGCTTATGAAGGAGACCTTTGCACAACTGTTTTCACTTTTCCCTAAAACTGCCTTTGCGTATTCTAACATATGCCAAAGGCAAAAATGGAACTGGTCCAATCAATTTTGTCCACAGATTGACAAAGCAAGAAAGCACGTCAACAAATCTGTTTCTGCTTTCCTCAGAGACTATGGTATGGGTTCCATTTACCACAACAACTTGCGTTACAACATGCAAGACATTTATAGAGGAGATGGTGTACACTTCACTGATGAAGGGAACAGAGTCTTCCTCTTGAACCTTAGACTCTGCATCGGTACTTACTTGTAGGTACCACTAAAAAATCACTTCATAAACACAACGGCTCTTTTTAGAGCCCCCTAATATCTAAACACTTAAATCTGAATTTTATTTCTTTTTTTATTTTTTTTTTCTGCCGTACGCGTACGGTAAGCTTACCGTACGCGCACTCTGCGATGTTTTTTTAAAATTAATAAATGTATTTTTCGTACTTTTGTGTCCTTCTTTGACCCCCTTTCAAATGTTAGGGGGTCTGTAACTCTCTTCCTTGCCCCCTTTTCATGTTATCCACCTTTTTTTTTCTGTGTGAAACACACGAAATGGCGGCCGACACTTCCTGATTTCGTCCGATTCGAATGTTTACAGTCATGTGACAACCAATCAGATTTGAGCTCGCGCACGGCACCGTACGCGTACGGTAAGCTTACCGTAAGCGCACGGAGCGCGCTTACAGATATATATATTGCTTTAAATGCTATTTTCTCAGGAACTACTGAACAGATTTACACCAGACCTACAAAAGGCACATCCTTGACCTACGGACTACCTCTCTGCCAAATTACAAGTAATTCTGTTCAGCCGTTCGGGCTGTAGCTCGGACTAAAGGTCCTATGGAAAAATGCATGGGGAAAACGCGTTTTGGGACCCCCCTTTTTTCTCGGCCCCCGCTTGACAAATCACCCCAAAACTTTCAGGGTAGGAGCGGAGCGGAGCTCCCCATTAGTTTTGAAAATTTCGCGAGGATTCGTCAACCGGCGCCAAAGTTATTCAAAATAGAATTTTGAGATTTCCTATGGAAACACAGTCCTAACTATAACTACCTACTGGCGACCGCCAGTAGGTAATATATATATATACATATTTATATATATATATATATATATATATATATATATATATGGGCTTACAGCGTCTTCTTCATAGAAGGACTCGCACTCAGGAGGGAAAATCAACTGTTTATTTAGACACTCGTAACACGTTTCGTCAGTAAGACTGACTTGATCACACGAAGTGTACACAAAATGGGAGGTCTTTTACACGGCTGGAGAAATAAACGACAGACAAAAGTTTGTCTAGTGGTGACTGTGACTTTGGCGGCCATTGCTAAAAGTCAAAGAATGATGCCAAACTATACGGTTTCATGACATAATAACTGGTTACATGCTATGTCAACAAAATAATTGTAAAACATATTATTCAAATTTGTATCTACAATAGTGTATCATCGCAATGGATTGAAGACCAGCTATTGTTAGCCATTATACTTGGCATAGTGCCAAACAGTGAACAAACAAAATTAAATTATCCACTGCAGTAATGTTACTAGTAGCATACAGTAGCATGTGTTTGTAGTGTAAAAATGAAAATAAATACACAAATAGTGTGTCATCGCTAGTATTTTGCATCAATAATCGTCAATTTGATAATATGTTTTACAATTATTTTGTTGACATAGCATGTAACCAGTTATTATGTCATGAAACCGTATAGTTTGGCATCATTCTTTGACTTTTAGCAATGGCCGCCAAAGTCACAGTCACCACTAGACAAACTTTTGTCTGTCGTTTATTTCTCCAGCCGTGTAAAAGACCTCCCATTTTGTGTACACTTCGTGTGATCAAGTCAGTCTTACTGACGAAACGTGTTACGATTGTCTAAATAAACAGTTGATTTTCCCTCCTGAGTGCGAGTCCTTCTATGAAGAAGACGCTGTAAGCCCATATATATATATATATATATAATATATATATATATATATATATGGGCTTACAGCGTCTTCTTCATAGAAGGACCTCCCATTTTGTGTACACTTCGTGTGATCAAGTCAGTCTTACTGACGAAACGTGTTACGATTGTCTAAATAAACAGTTGATTTTCCCTCCTGAGTGCGAGTCCTTCTATGAAGAAGACGCTGTAAGCCCATAAGGAGCCCTCGACCCTTCAGGGCGGCCTCTGGAGACAGGCACGGAGCAGCCTGCCGTTTCACCACGCCAATGAGCACAAAATAGAGGCCCGTCTCTGGAAATAACAGCTTTATTTAGAGACATGCTGCACAGTTAGGCTTCCATTGTTCCAACATGTTTCGGCGGATAGCCTTGGTCACGGACTGGAAGCTGAACGCCAAGTGCATGTGTGCACGCTTTTTTGTAAATGTCATTACATCACGTGACTGAGAAATACAGATCCCATAATGCATCCGAAACACTTGACTGGCTGCTGGTAATACAGGGAACAATTCACGTTGTTTTAGGCAGTAAATAACTTGCTCTTCGCATTGTGCCGGTGCATATAATTCAAATGAATGGTACATCAGTCACGGAAATATGAGTTCACAGGCATATTGCCAGATTTTTTCGTTCTCTTTCAAAAGCTCCCGTTTGCAGAGCGATTGATGTTGGATGTCCTCCTCATCAAATCCCTTCCAACGCTGTAGTTAGATTTGCACATTCGCATTACCTTTCGTAGGTCCAGACTACAGCGAGTGGGCCGTGCTCCTTTATTAAATCCACAAGAAAAACCTCCGATTAAGGAGCCCTCGACCCTTCAGGGCGGCCTCTGGAGACAGGCACGGAGCAGCCTGCCGTTTCACCACGCCAATGAGCACAAAATAGAGGCCCGTCTCTGGAAATAACAGCTTTATTTAGAGACATGCTGCACAGTTAGGCTTCCATTGTTCCAACATGTTTCGGCGGATAGCCTTGGTCACGGACTGGAAGCTGAACGCCAAGTGCATGTGTGCACGCTTTTTTGTAAATGTCATTACATCACGTGACTGAGAAATACAGATCCCATAATGCATCCGAAACACTTGACTGGCTGCTGGTAATACAGGGAACAATTCACGTTGTTTTAGGCAGTAAATAACTTGCTCTTCGCATTGTGCCGGTGCATATAATTCAAATGAATGGTACATCAGTCACGGAAATATGAGTTCACAGGCATATTGCCAGATTTTTTCGTTCTCTTTCAAAAGCTCCCGTTTGCAGAGCGATTGATGTTGGATGTCCTCCTCATCAAATCCCTTCCAACGCTGTAGTTAGATTTGCACATTCGCATTACCTTTCGTAGGTCCAGACTACAGCGAGTGGGCCGTGCTCCTTTATTAAATCCACAAGAAAAACCTCCGATTAAGGAGCCCTCGACCCTTCAGGGCGGCCTCTGGAGACAGGCACGGAGCAGCCTGCCGTTTCACCACGCCAATGAGCACAAAATAGAGGCCCGTCTCTGGAAATAACAGCTTTATTTAGAGACATGCTGCACAGTTAGGCTTCCATTGTTCCAACATGTTTCGGCGGATAGCCTTGGTCACGGACTGGAAGCTGAACGCCAAGTGCATGTGTGCACGCTTTTTTGTAAATGTCATTACATCACGTGACTGAGAAATACAGATCCCATAATGCATCCGAAACACTTGACTGGCTGCTGGTAATACAGGGAACAATTCACGTTGTTTTAGGCAGTAAATAACTTGCTCTTCGCATTGTGCCGGTGCATATAATTCAAATGAATGGTACATCAGTCACGGAAATATGAGTTCACAGGCATATTGCCAGATTTTTTCGTTCTCTTTCAAAAGCTCCCGTTTGCAGAGCGATTGATGTTGGATGTCCTCCTCATCAAATCCCTTCCAACGCTGTAGTTAGATTTGCACATTCGCATTACCTTTCGTAGGTCCAGACTACAGCGAGTGGGCCGTGCTCCTTTATTAAATCCACAAGAAAAACCTCCGATTAAGGAGCCCTCGACCCTTCAGGGCGGCCTCTGGAGACAGGCACGGAGCAGCCTGCCGTTTCACCACGCCAATGAGCACAAAATAGAGGCCCGTCTCTGGAAATAACAGCTTTATTTAGAGACATGCTGCACAGTTAGGCTTCCATTGTTCCAACATGTTTCGGCGGATAGCCTTGGTCACGGACTGGAAGCTGAACGCCAAGTGCATGTGTGCACGCTTTTTTGTAAATGTCATTACATCACGTGACTGAGAAATACAGATCCCATAATGCATCCGAAACACTTGACTGGCTGCTGGTAATACAGGGAACAATTCACGTTGTTTTAGGCAGTAAATAACTTGCTCTTCGCATTGTGCCGGTGCATATAATTCAAATGAATGGTACATCAGTCACGGAAATATGAGTTCACAGGCATATTGCCAGATTTTTTCGTTCTCTTTCAAAAGCTCCCGTTTGCAGAGCGATTGATGTTGGATGTCCTCCTCATCAAATCCCTTCCAACGCTGTAGTTAGATTTGCACATTCGCATTACCTTTCGTAGGTCCAGACTACATAAATTATATATATATATATAAATCGATATTTTGTGCAACTATATTTTTAACATCAGTATTTTTTGCCAATATTTTTGTACATACATGTTTAAGTATTGGAAGTCAATATTTTTGCATTCTATATTTTTTCATTGATATTTTTTACTTCTATATTTTTACATCGATATTCTATCAGTGAACCCTCAGTATTTTGGTTTGGTTGACATACTGTGTCACAGTGGTATTGATATCTTACAATGGCTGAGCATCTCACAGTCCTTGCTTCTTCTGAGAAGTGAGGAAATAGGATTTGTGGAGTGGTGCACTACTCGTTGTTGCGACAAAATGGTGGTCAATTAGTCAATGAGTCTTGATGTTTAAAGAGTCTTGAGTGATTCTTTATTTTCAAAAAAGAAGTTGCCAGCCAACGCGTTTCGTTCATAAAATGAACTTCTTCAGGGCTGTAAGTTATAATGAAGACACAAGAGAATATGCACCAATAGACATGTGCACGTGTATATTACATAGATATCGTGACACAGAGGTGAGTACGGAAACGGAACACCACTTGGTGATTTCCACATAGAGTGGCCAATAATGGTATTTTCAAATGCGTGAGAAGGTAGGTGGGATGTAAGAGGGAGTCTCTTCTCAGGACAACCTCAAAACAAGAGGGGGGTCCCACTCATCTGCCTGTTCAACAGCAGGGGGTCGCCCTCCCTCCCAAAGGAAAAAGGGCCAGGGAATGACAGAGTAAAACTTCCAGACTTCAAACTCACTGTCTCCACTTCTAAATACTCTCCAATCTGGCCCACTGTAAATATACCTGGAATGTGAGAAAGGACCGTCCAATTCACATCAGCTGGCTGGTCTCAGACTCTTTCAATCTATCTTATGTATCACTGGATTTGACCACATTCAAAAAGGAAGCTAGTGTGGCCATAGCCACATTCAACAGACATACTTCAAGCACACATGACTCACATTCATATAATCTACTTGTTTCACAAACAAATGTCTCAAAGACCTGGTTTTAGTAACTCACTTTTTCAGTATTATCCAGGTAGGCCATGCAGAACTATTCCAGCCTGGAAAACACATAGTTTAATATGTGCTGGAAAGTGGTGGAAAGTGGAAGGAGCATTCCTCAACCCAGAGGGCATAAACTTAAATTGATATAGGCCTTCAGTTGGCAAGAATTATTTGTGTATTTATTTTCATTTTTACACTACAAACACATGCTACTGTATGCTACTAGTAACATTACTGCAGTGGATAATTTAATTTTGTTTGTTCACTGTTTGGCACTATGCCAAGTATAATGGCTAACAATAGCTGGTCTTCAATCCATTGCGATGATACACTATTGTAGATACAAATTTGAATAATATGTTTTACAATTATTTTGTTGACATAGCATGTAACCAGTTATTATGTCATGAAACCGTATAGTTTGGCATCATTCTTTGACTTTTAGCAATGGCCGCCAAAGTCACAGTCACCACTAGACAAACTTTTGTCTGTCGTTTATTTCTCCAGCCGTGTAAAAGACCTCCCATTTTGTGTACACTTCGTGTGATCAAGTCAGTTTTACTGACGAAACGCGTTACGAGTGATTTTCCCTCCTGAGTGTGAGTCCTTCTATGAAGAAGACGCTGTAAGCCTATTGAATTACCGGGAGACCTGCTCAGTTTTTACTCGCCACCTGCCTATGGGACACGGATTCCGGAAAACAAGGTCGTTTGTGGTGAATATATATATATATATCCAACAAAGACCCCTCCGTGAAAGAAGCCAGAGGACACAGCGGGGAACGTTTCAGGAATGCTTTAATGACGGTTAGATGTGGCATAATGCATTTCGGCGTCTTGCCTTCGTCAGATGCAGCTAGCTTAAACGAGAATCCTCCTCCTACCACCCTTGATATTCTAAGGCCCTCCCAATCAGGGGAGGTCAGCTGGCTCCACCCATTGATCGCCGTCAGCTGAAGCTCAATGTCTGTGAACTTCAGCTCCCATGGTGCAATATTTCGGTAAGTTCCGTTTGTGGAGACAAGATTGTTCAATCTTAAATTGAACGCTGTAGTTCCTTAACAAGTGGTGGGGATATTGTGGATTTGAAGCAGTCCCGTAAATTACAGTCCAGCATTCCCTCGGGTCCCCGACGTTCCAGCCCCAAAACCAAAAACAACGTCAGAGCGAGCCATGTAGCTGGGATTCAGTGTTCCCGCTTCCCCGTGAAGTCACGGGCTGTTCCTGACAGCAGCCGCTTGCCTGTCTCAGTTTTGTGGCGGTCCTGCGATATCCGATCCCTCGGGTAAAAACTGCAAAGATGCCAGACTTTTCGCAGGACACTTTGTGGAACGGGTCCTCTTAACGTGCTGCTGGCTAGTACGTAAACATGTCCAACAAAGACCCCTCCGTAAAAGAAGCCAGAGGACACAGCGGGGAACGTTTCAGGAATGCTTTAATGACGGTTAGATGTGGCATAATGCATTTCGGCGTCTTGCCTTCGTCAGATGCCGCTAACTTAAACGAGAATCCTCCTCCTACCACCCTTGATATTCTAAGGCCCTCCCAATCAGGGGAGGTCAGCTGGCTCCACCCATTGATCGCCGTCAGCTGAAGCTCAATGTCTGTGAACTTCAGCTCCCATGGTGCAATATTTCGGTCGTTCCGTTTGTGGAGACAAGATTGTTCAATCTTAAATTGAACGCTGTAAATATATATATGTATATCTCTACATAAAATAAAATATTAAATATAGTAAAAAATAAAATTAGTTAAAAAAATAAAGTAGATTTAATATACATTTTAACAAACATAACAAATAAATGTAATAAAAAAATTAAACACATACATAATAATCAATATATATTTATATATCTATATATACATACATATTTACTTTAAAATAATTAATAAACTAGTATTTTTAATTTATTTTATAATTTTAAAATTATATAAAAATATACATATATATGTATATTATCTACTGGCGGTCGCCAGTAGATAGTTATAGTTAGGACCGTGTTTCCATAGGAAATCCGCAACATTCTATTTTTTGGAATAACTTTGGCGCCGGTTGACGAATCCTCGCGAAATTTTCAAAATAGGTGGGGCGCTCCACTCCGCTCCTACCCTGAAAGTCTCGGGGGGATTCGTCAAGCGGGGGCTGAGAAAAAAGGGGGGTCCCAAAACGCGTTTTCCCCATGCAATTTTCCATAGGGACCTTTAGTCCAAAGTACAGCCCGAACGGCTGAACAGAATTACCTGACATTTGGCAGAGAGGTAGTCCTCAGGTCAGGGAAGTGCCTTTTGCAGGTCTGGTGTCAATCTGTTCAGTAGTTCCTGAGAAAATCAAAAGTAAAATCATATACATATGTGGGTGGAGCCTAACCACACATCTCATCCTGAGATCTGATTGGCTGTCAGCACTTCATCCAAGAAGTGTTGGCAGCCATCTTGGGACTAATATACATGATAGCACCTCATTAAAAAGCATTGCAGTTAATAGAAGGTTTTTAGACTTTAGTTACATTATAAATCATTTGTTGATGGTACCATACTCATTTAGGAATTGTGGTATGTTCTAAGGTGATTTCACCATGTGAAAAAGCCTTCTGCTGGGATATCATGATTGAGAGAAAAATATTTTCTCATGCTTTTCCCACAGAGGTTTGGAAGGTGATCTATAAGCTAAACTGAGAGCTTATTTTCTGTAAATTCACATTATCTTTCTCAGTCATGTGAGAATGAAGTCTGACATTCTCAGTAAAACATGTACATCCAACAAGGGCAGAGACTGTCAGTTGATTCCTTTGTGTTCTACTGCAGCTTCCCAGAGTGTTCCAAAGAACAACTAGAGCGCTAACAGTCCTACTTATGATAAACATATGGCACACCTGAAGCCATCTTGATTGGAATAAACTGGTAACACTTAAAACATTGAATTTAAAAAGGAACACAATGAGGGGGTTCATTTTGCCATAGAAATTATGATTAATTCTGAAGAAAGAAAATGAGGGCACATTTTGAGTGAGTTCTCAAATCCTCTTCTATTTCATTAAAAAATTCTGACAGGCAGACTGAAACATGCACTTTTAATACCAGGAGCAGACTTCCATGGTGAACAGTAGTTTTACTACAGTAATCTAATGAGCAACTAGAGTGCTAACGTTCAGAATTTATGGCAAATGTGTGACATATCTGAACACCTTCATGATGGAATCAAAGTAAAAAACTGAAAGCATTTCCTACTGAGGAGACTGCAGTACATGAGGAAATTAGGAAACTTCATAACAAATAAATCTCCCAAGATGGCCACCGGAGACAAAAGAGCCCAAATGTAGCCCAAAATCACCCAGATGTAGCCCAAATATAGCCCAATGACAGAAGTGTGCAAAACACTTATTATTTTGTGTTTTTGCAGTGTTATATAGTGCAGCCTTGTCAGGTATTGGAGTGCTTTACATGAGCATTGGTTACATCACACAAGAACAAATTCATTTTGGTTGTAGACATGGGGAGACTAAGTAATTTGACCAGAATCACAGAATGTCGAGCTGAAGCAGAAACTCCAACCTGGTTCCCCAGTTGCAAAGTCTGCAGTTCTGGAAGTAACACCACATCCTCTCCCCTAAGTGCAACATTTAATCAAGTGGTCAACTGGATAAAAAAACATAAAGATAACAGATAATTTAACCCCTTCGACGCTCATGACGGAACGGTTCCGTCATGAGCGTCGGTTGAGCTGTGCTCATGACGGAACCGTTCCGTCATGACCACGCCCGCGCAAGCAGCAGTCAGCACCGCGGGGGAATCCGCCCCGCATGGAAGAGGTTAAAAGTGCTTTGTCGCTATTTGAAAACTCAGAAAATATGTCCTTTTTTTAGTCTTTTAGAGCACTAACCATAATTTTGATGCCAATAAGACCCTCTCATATATGTAATTTCTAAAGGAAATGCTCTAGGTATTACAGTTTTGATTACATCAAGATGACGTCAGGCGTTCCACACTTTTGTAATAAATATAGAATGTTAGCAATCTAGTTGTTCATTAGGATACTGTTGAGAGGCAGAGGCCAGGGGCACGGACTCTGAAAATTGAAGGCAGGTAGAAGGGTGCAAAGGCAACAATTTAACCACACTGAGCAGGCAGGAAGGGCCGTGGCAGCACAACAGACTATGGAGGGCAGTAGAAAGGGGGGCAGGGGCAACAAACCAACAATACAGGACTTGCAAGAGAGGCAGTGGCAATGTAATAGACCATTGTGGGCAGAAGGAAGAGGCAATGGTAGTACAACCATACATGCCAACAGACCCGATTCAGCCAGGAAACGTCCAATGTTTTTAAGCTCAAATGGGCTTTATTTGATCTGTCTCCTGTCTACAATCTCCTCTTTTTCAATGTAACTCAAAGGGGAAAATCAATACCCCAGTTTTTTTTCAAAATCTCCCTCTTACCAAGTTCAAAATGTTCGCAAGTATGGTACATTGGATCATGGAAGGAAGTGGGGTAGGGACATGGACTTGGATAACAGAGGACAGGAGGGACATGGAGAGGTGCACCAAACTGACCCTGCAGGGCAGGCATCAGGGTTTGCAGAAGCACAATACACCACACAGGGCATGCGGCACTGGAGTGCAGCACAACAATCCATAGAAAGCAAGAGGGAGGGGACAGAACCATGCACATGGACAACAGAGAACAGAGGGGCAAGACGCAATGGTAGCTAGCTGACCATAATGGACAGACAGGAGAGAAAGCTGCAGCATAACAAACCATAAAGAGCAGGAGGGACGGATCAGGGGCATTACAATGGAACAGACAAGCCAGGAGGGAGGGAGTAGGGGTCTGCACATGTAAACAGAGGGCTGGGGGCAAGGGGGCAGGGCAGGAGCAGCAAGATAGCCATGGAGGTCAGGCAGGATGGGCACTAGAAGCAAGACACACCATGAAGAGCAACAGTGAGACTGTGATGGCATACACACAGACCATAAAGGGAAGGTGGGAGGGGGTCAGGGGCAACTAACTGACCACACAGGGAAGGTGGGAGGGGCCATGGCAGCACAGAAGACCATGCATGGCAAGTGGGAGGGTTAGTGGCAGCACAATGGCTATGATGGGCAAGAAGGAGGGTGCAGGGCCATGCACAAAGGACGATGGAGGATAGAAGGGAGGGTCAGGACCTGTGCACAGACAAGAAATTTCAGGGGAAGGGGCCTCACAACAGACCGCATGGAGCAGGCAGGAGGAGCAGTTGCAGCACAACAGACCAGGAAGGGCAGAAGGGTGTGGCAGTACAATGGACCATGTAGGACAGGAGGAAGAGGATAGGGGTATGGCATGTGGACAGGCAGGGTAGAGGTGGCAGGGACAGGTTACAGTCATCTGACAATGCTAGGCAGGTGGGAGGGGAGAGGCAGCTCAACAGAACACTCAGAGTAGATAGGAGTGGCAGGTCCATGGAACATGGTGGGCAAAAAGGATGGAGCAGGGGCATGCACAAAGACATCGGAGGGCAGGGGGAAGGAGAATAGGAGCAGCAAGCTAAGCACAGAGTTTAAGCAGGAGGACAATGATGGGGCATAGAATTGGGCAATGGAGGGCAGGAGGAGTGGACTGGTACATCATACTAAATTGAGGGCAGTGGCAGCACATCAGACCATGCATGGCAGGAGGGAGGAGGCTAGTCCATGGATTCACACAGCAGAGGATAGGGAGGAGGGGGATGGGGCAGCAAGCTAACTGTTCAGAGAAGGCGGGTATTAGGAGCTTTATTGTTTTTAAAACGTGTGTTTGTGCGAACTACTTAAAATATGAACAAGTATGCAGCATAATCTCACTTTTATTCAGGAAGAAGAGGACGTTTGTGACTGTGACTCCGGGCTCACTTGGCAGAAACACCCCCTGACCCTCCACCCCCTATCGCAAAATGTAATGCCCATGAAAAGGGTAGGTGAACACAGTGTTATATGGAACATAGTCCTGAGAGCACGATTGAAAATGAAAACTAGATATAGTGTATGGTATAAACTATGCACCAAAAAGTGTGATATAAGATGAACGGGCGTTAAATATAATATGCAATACATTGTGCGCAATGACAGATTCATTGGAGAGCGCGAGATAGCACAGGCACTAGCGCGTGCTATGCGATATGCGCCTTGGAGTGTAATATGCACAGGGCAGTGTTGTGTAACCTAACTAGTCTCTAAAGTTGTAATATGAAATATGTGCTGGGGAGTGTAACGTTGCATATGCACTGTGACAAAGATATGGATCCCAGATTGTAATATTTATGGGATAGCACCGTGCGTTATAACATAGGCATCGAGGAAGGTACGTTAGATGGGGCATTATAACCCGTGCGAAGACAAGTGTGGCATGACATATTCACAGGGTGGTGTTACAGTGCACATGGGCTAGAGAGTGTCATAGTATATGCACTAGCTAGTGGAATACAACACAGAGGTGTGTGGCACTCAGCAGGCAATGGTGGGTGTAACACAGCATTGGGCTCTGCCAGGAGCGCGCTGTGACTCTCAAGTGATGTTCGTCTCCTTTCCAGAGAGTAAAATAAAAAGTATTACACATCCAGCAGTGGATGTGTGTTTTATTAACCGTGAGGGGGGTTTCTTGCATACTTTTGGTCGAATTTTTGTCAAATCCCCTTTGAATGGCTTGGTGTGCATTTATATTAAATGTGCCCGTCAATAGCTACACATGTTTGTATAAATAAACGACAAGGGTGTCTACCGGGATTAGGCACGGTAGGGCATCAGACTTGTCAGAGCTTCACTAGTGGTGTAAATACATTCCACGTGGATTCCATTGTATGCATAGTCGCCTTTTAATGAATATTACGCAAATCGTCATGGTTATAGGTACATACGGTTTGTCCAGCATGTCCTAGGTGTGTCTATAAATATATATTTTTTTTAAATAATAAAAAACAGTGGCCGGCCCTGGGGATTGGGGTCAAAAAAATATAATTAGGAGACAGGCCCTGGGGGATGGGGTCATCAGGGCCAATAAATTAGAATAAGAAGGGGAACCACACAGCCCCCCTTCTTAAAAAATTAAAATAAATAAAAGACTGGCATCGTGCCGGAGGCCACGCCCCCTCCTTGCAGCACTCTGCAAACGCGCCCCCTGGCGAGTTGTAAGTTGGGGAATTAATTCCTCTTCAATACTGAGGGTCCCTGAGGGCCAACTAGCCCAACAGGCATCTCCAGTATGCGCCAGGGAGCTGCGCTGCAGACAGGTGTTCTGAGGCCAAGCCCCTTTTTACACCTCTCTGCAACGCAGCTCTGTGGCGCTTACTGGAGGTACCTAGTGGTCTAGTTTGACCCTTATGGACCCTTAGGATTCAAGGGGACTTAATCTCTCAACTTAGAACAGCCACAGGGCGCGTTTACACAGTGGTGAAGGGAGGGGACGGGGCCTGAGGTGACGTGTGCAAACATGCACTATGGCACGTTTTAAATTGGGGATATAATTTCCCTTCAATACTGAGGGCCCCTGGGGGCTAACTAGCCCACCAAGTGCTTCCAGTAAGCACCACTGAGCTGCATTGCAGAGAGGTGGTCCAGGCCGTGCCACTTTTTACACCTCTCTGCAACGCAGCTCTGTGGCACTTACTGGAGGTACCTAGTGGGCTAGTTGGACCCTAGGGACCCTCAGGATTCAAATGAACTTAATCTCCCAACTAAAAACGGACACAGGGCGTCTTTACACAGTGGTGAAGGGAGGGGACGGGGCCTGAGTTAACATGTGTAAAAACGCCCTGTGGCCTGTTTTAAGAGGTAGTTTTAATCCCCCTGCCCTATTATATACTAGGGGCTTACAGAGGAGGTCATGCTAATCACAGGGGGACCCCAACGCATAATGTTCCCTAGTGTATGTAGGTGTTTTCACTGTATTCTAAGTGTCTTTTAACATAGCACTGGCTCTAGGACTGGTTAGTCAGACTCAGTTACCACCAGTATCCGTCTGAAAAAGTTGAGGGTACAGGATGATTTTGCAACAAGGCTTCTTTCTGCTCTTCTTTTTGTTCTTTCTGCACGTTATCCTTCTTCCTGCACTTTTCTTCGTCTTTGAGGACTTCTGTTGCTTCTTTCTGCACTTCTTTATTTTCTTTCTGTGCATTTTTTCTTTTTTCTTCAGATGTCCTATCTCTGTAGGCATAGTTAGAAATTAGCATTTAAAAAACCTTTGAAATTCACAGAAAAAACCATAGGTTTCAGGCACGTTATAGTTAGGAATTAGCATTTAAAAAACCTCAGAAATTCACTGAAAAAACCATAGGTTTCAGGGGTGTTATAGTTAGCTGGACTTTTCACTTGTAAAAAACCATTGAAATCCCCCCGTTATAGTTAGTTCAGCTAACTATAACTCGCGCGCCTGCAATGCACTGCTGATGACATCTCAAATGACATCACTCATGACATCATGCTTGTGATAGAGTGGCAGACCTCCTCTCACCCCAATATAACCTTTGATACACACATTCAAAAATAGAGACAAAAATTTTCAAATCAATGGACATACCAATACCAGTTACAACAACCTCTTCAGTAATTCTAAGATCCACATACACATCCACTCATTCACCAACAGTCCTATACAGTCACTCATACATGTACTCACTCATCATATGTACTCATACACCTATACATCCTGTTACACAATGCCACTCATCCATAGAGTTACTCACACACATAGTCACTCATGCTAATAAAGAATCAAACATACATCATTTACTTGCATATACAGTTATACACACACCACCACACTTACTTCTACGGAAACTTACACATACTTAGTCTCTTAAACAATCACTTATAGAAACACATACTTATTCATACAGGAACTCTTTCAATCTCTCACTCTCACATATACTCACTTATATACACCAATAGTCACAAATACTAGTTTAAAACATATGTAGTTACTCATAAAGACACTATTGAGACAGTCATTCACTCACTAACACACCCATATACACACTCATCCACCCATACAGTCCTGCACACATGCTGTCTTCAACACATACAAACAGTGAGTCACTCATTCATGCACCTATGCACTACGTAATACCCCCCACGAACCATGCAGACACTCAGACTGATACTCAAAAAACCAACTAATAACCTATATAGACACCCATGTAGCTACTCACCAACCCATGCAGCCACTTATACACAAAGTGAGAGACTGATACAGATATTTACATATTTAAACATTACTCACTAAGCCATGTATTCACTATGATACACTTAGTCAGTTACACAATCAATTTTTCAAAAACAAATCATCCATTTTGACACTTATATACCCATTTATTCTTCCATCGACCTTGAGATATACATATATAAAACATATTTATTTTTCAGAAAAACACACATTCACTGGATGATGTCATCAGTGATGTCATTTGAGATGTCATCAGTGATGTCATGAGTGATGTCACTGAACATGTCATGAGTGATGTAATATGTGACGTCATCAGCAGTGCATTGCGGGCGCGCGAGTTATAGTTAGCTGAACTAACTATAACGGGGGAATTTCAATGGTTTTGTACAAGTGAAAAGTCCAGCTAACTATAACACCCCTGAAACCTATGGTTTTTTCAGTGAATATATATATATGTATATATATACCACCAAGTTAAGTTATTCCTTTTGTCAGCACGCTTACAATCGGTGCGGGTGATGCGGTAAAGGAATTGAGATCTGCAATTAATATGACTACCAAAGAAAGAATTCAGTCGAACTCCAGGAGATTTAGTTGCAAGGCTTGTTTTAATCCATTAGTGTAACAGCCATCACCATCATCAGTTCACAAACCAAGGCGTTTCGACCAGATTGGTCTTGATCACGGTTAGCGATGATCCACCTGTTATGTCTCTTTATGCACACATGCCCATGTTGCCTTAATGATGCATTATGGAAAGTGTAGTTCACTTGTTTTAAAGTGCATTTCTAGAAAAATTAGATTAGAAATTATATGATATTAATCAGCAAAAGGCAACCTGCAGTAACCTGAGGCCAAATCAACACCTCCAAGATCCCAAGAGAATCTAAGAAGGAAAAAATCCCTCACAAGAAAGACACATCCAGAGGCCTGTATGTAAATGAAAGATTACTTTGTATCATCATGTAAGACAAAGCAAAATAACCCAAACAATTTTATCAGCTTTTTCAGAGGCTCCACATATATGGCGAGCAGCATTGGTTACAGGTATGGTCATTGTGTAACCCCACACTCAGCTTTGAAACTCAAATGAGTTGAATGGGGAGAAAGTCAAAACTGTGCATGATTTTTTAGGATAGAGGTGGACTACTTTGACTTGGTGTTTGTGAACCTGATTAACTTTACTCACTGATCATGATAATATTATCCAGGGTGTCAATAGCGGGGATGTGCCATCAGAGTATCTGCCCCTGAGCAACAGCAAGAGGTGTCTCCATCCCTCTAGCATGGTGATTGTTAAGCTGCCAGGGTCTATTCTACATACTTAGAGCATTCACTCTGGGCTGTACTTGAGATTGCAGCCAGCTGGCATGGAAATATAAGGGATAGCTGAGCTGTCTCACATGTCCTCAGTACTCCTTTGTGGAAAAAACCTCACCAGCATACAGAGTCACAGAGCAGAGCACTCAGCAACCAAACACCTTGACAAGGTGCGTGCTGGCTACAGTTAATACAGTTGAAATTAAGGATGAGTTTATGTCATGGGTAGAAATGGTGAGGATATTCCTATCCACTGAGGGAGCCCTGCAATTTCCCTACATGATTAAGTCTAAGTGGGTTATGATGTATGAATATATGTATGGCATTTGTGTAGCACAGACCTAGCCAAAAGGCAATGTGGCATGGTTATATTGCATGATAAATACATAATTCTTGTGTAGAGATTTCTTATTGACACACCTATTGTTGAACGTGTACCACTAGCCATTTATTTATATTAAATTGCAAATATGCATTCAGGAAACACTTAATGTGATTGAACCACGTGATGAACATGGTTTTTTGTATAAGAAAAAGCTTTTCAAAATATTCTTAGCCATTTATTACATCACAGGCTCCAGTTTATTTTATTGGTGCTGCTCTGAGAAGTTAGGGATAGTTTTTGATCATGTGTGCTATTGTAGCACAGAAAGTCTTAATCAGGATGGTGTTTCGACAGAATATCGGATACAAAAATATTGTGGGAAAAAATATTGTATCAAGAATATCAAGGACAAAAATATCATGAAGGTAACTTTCTCCAAAAATGTGTGCCTTGACAGGATATATATCTTCAAGTTATGTAGATGTGGAGTAAAGAATAGTAAATCTGTACTTAGCTATTAGCACTTACCTTTTCGATATTTTGGTCCTTGATATTTTTTACATGATATTCTGTCCCTACAATATTTTTGTTTACGGTATTCTGTCAGTGATCCAGCCAGAATAGGAGGACAAGGAGCAAACTCCTAACCCGCAGTACAATGTCAATGATGTGGTGATTCCAGCACAATTGAATATCTGGGATGAAATGTTGCTGTAAAACAACTTATAATAAAATATAATAATGGTGAAATATGATCTAGTAGCTTAGGGGCATATGTATCAAGCTAATTTTTAATCGCAAACGCTGCGATTCGCAAAATACAGCGTTTGCGATTAAAAATTCGCAAAACGGGATGTATTAGGCAAAATCCCATCGCAAAATTAAGGAATTGCTAATTTAGCGATTTTTTAATTTTGCGTAAGCATTTAAGAAATCGCAAATTGCGATTTCTTAAATGATATGTAAAAAGCACCCAAGTTGTGCGAATTATCCTTAAGAAATCGCAAATTACCACCAACTTCCAGTTGGTGGTAATTTGCGATTTCCTTTCAAAATGCACTTTTTTGAATTTTGCAAAGTGCCACGTGACGCTCATACATGCCCTTAGGGCATGTATGTGCGCCATATGCACACACATGCTCATTTCAGGGGTGCTTCAGGGTGTCATCATGACACCCTTGCACCTTTGAAATTATTCTCAAATAGCGATTAGCAAATTGCGAATTCGCTATTTGAGAATTACTTCTCATTCATTCCTATGGGTCTCCTGGCCCATAGAAATGAATGGGCAGGTATTCCTTAATTGCGATTTCGCAATTTGCTAATCGCAATTAAGGAATTTTAAGAAATCGCAAAAAGTTTGCGATTTTTTAAATACATCCCGTTTTGCAATTCTCAAATAGCGATTCTTTAAAAATCGCTATTTGAGAATCGCAAATGGTGATGTTGATACATATGCCCCCAAGTTATGTACCTTCCACCCTGAGAATAAGGTTCTAATCTTAGCTTAGATGATTCTGTGCAAAACATTTTGTCTCCATTCATCTAGAACTGATAATATATGGGATAAACTACCCCATGCTGTACAATACAAGGATATTGCAAGCCACTGAGGAGTTCCATGACCATGGAGAGGAACAAGGTTAAAGGTCGGATTCATTTATAAAATTATGTCATGGGTAGAAATGGTGAGGATATTCCTATCCACTGAGGGAGCCCTGCAATTTCCCTACATGATTAAGTCTAAGTGGGTTATGATGTATGAATATATGTATGGCATTTGTGTAGCACAGACCTAGCCAAAAGGCAATGTGGCATGGTTATATTGCATGATAAATACATAATTCTTGTGTAGAGATTTCTTATTGACACACCTATTGTTGAACGTGTACCACTAGCCATTTATTTATATTAAATTGCAAATATGCATTCAGGAAACACTTAATGTGATTGAACCACATGATGAACATGGTTTTTTGTATAAGAAAAAGCTTTTCAAAATATTTTTAGCCATTTATTACATCACAGGCTCCAGTTTATTTTATTGGTGCTGCTCTGAGAAGTTAGGGATAGTTTTTGATCATGTGTGCTATTGTAGCAAAGAAAGTCTTAATCAGGATGGTGTTTCGACAGAATATCGGAAACAAAAATATTGTGGGAAAAAATATTGTATCAAGAATATCAAGGACAAAAATATCATGAAGGTAACTTTCTCCAAAAATGTGTGCCTTGACAGGATATATATCTTCAAGGTATGAAGATGTGGAGTAAAGAATAGTAAATCTGTACTTAGCTATTAGCACTTACCTTTTCGATATTTTGGTCCTTGATATTTTTGACATGATATTCTGTCCCCACAATATTTTTGTTTACAGTATTCTGTCAGTGATCCAGCCAGAATAGGAGGACAAGGAGCAAACTCCTAACCCGCAGTAGAATGTCAATGATGTGGTGATTCCAGCACAATTGAATATCTGGGATGAAATGTTGCTGTAAAACAACTTATAATAAAATATAATAATGGTGAAATATGATCTAGTAGCTTAGTTATGTACCTTCCACCCTGAGAATAAGGTTCTAATCTTAGCTTAGATGATTCTGTGCAAAACATTTTGTCTCCATTCATCTAGAACTGATAATATATGGGATAAACTACCCCGAGCTGTACAATACAAGGATATTGCAAGCCACTGAGGAGTTCCATGACCATGGAGAGGAACAAGGTTAAAGGTCGGATTCATTTATAAAATTATGGAACTCAGAGTTGAAATGCAGTACATGTCTGGGGGTACTTTATTACTTAAATTACATGGTCACACCATCACCCTTCCCAAAAATCACTTAAATTCTTGGTGTGTTGCTCTTTCATATGAATGAAATAGGATACTTGCAGACATGAAGAATACAAGTAGAATGTGTAGTGTAAAATTAAACAAACCAAAGCACAGTTAGATATCTGCAGCACAGAATACTAGAATAAAAATATGTCAGAATAAAAAATATGCTGTAACTTTGAATGTGTTAAAAACATACAGAGAGATTTTATCTTATCTATAATTACAGAGACCATGAAAATAAGGTAAATGTTGCCATATATATCTCCTTTCTTATAAACTCCCTTTCATCTAGAAAGTTAGACCAGAAGAAGGAGGAGCCAGGTGTCATTTCACTGTTTAAACTAAGCTTTAATTGTGTTCTGTAACCTCTCTTTTCCCTTGGCTGTTGGCTCTGACCCCAGGCATAATGAATTCAGAGCTCAACTGTAATAACTTATTACAGTTAAGCAGCTACGTAATTTCTTTTATCATAGGCAACTAGAGATGTCAGAAGTGGCCTGTTATAAGGAAATTAGAGGCATGCTTTTGTACAGGGATTGCATTTTTCTATGAACTATAGGTGCTATACGTGTCACATAACATGATTTGCTATCTAGCAGTAGGCTAAAGGCATCTTTTCAACTCCCTCCCATAATAACATAATTACTTTAGCTTGGTTTCAATGATACCATGGCAAATATCATGCTTTTCTATATAAAGAACATCCTGTTTTAGATGCTCTTTTTTGCAATCAAATTGGTTTCACAAAATAGCATGGTATTTATAATTGGAGCATGTAGAAAATTAATGTTAACATGACTACAGCAACAAGGCCCCAAAAGCTATTTTTACTGTGGAAGGCTAGGCTGTGCTATGAGAAAACTAGAGTACAGATCAAAATATTAATTATGCATCTCGGGTTTGGGACCAGCTAGAAAAATAGTTCAATCACTATTTTTTTTTTTTTTAGTTCAAAAGAGTTTTATTGAACAATGAACCGGTAAATGCAGTACAAAATATCAATTGGGAAAGAGAGGGAGAAATAAAAGGGGGGTAGGAAAAGGGGAAAGGAAGGGGATTGCAAATGAAACGTATAAGAGAAATTGCACAGAAAAGCGATGAACATGGGCATTGAAATGAAATAAAGAAATTGTATCAATCCTGACTAAACAATAAATTACAAACAGCATAAAAATAAAACAGCAGGATAAAATAAAATATGCAAAACGTGAAAAGGGTATCATGGGGGCTTGGGAACTTCTTGTTGAGCAGGCAATGGAAGGGAAGAGCGAGCAGCACAATTATCTAAGTATAGCGTAATGGGGAGCCACAATTCTGCACGTTTAGCTGCTAGTTGAACAGGAAAGACAAATGCATTATCAAGTCTTTGGTTATAACAGACATTATACCACCATGCTTTAAAAGAAATGTTGGACGCATTTTTCCAATTGACAGTAATCTGCTGAAAAGCAACAGCCAATAGCAAATCAACAATGCGAGTAGACATGTCTACGTTATTCCAGCTAGTGGACAAACTACCCAGGAAGAGGTGAGTAAGAGAGAAAGGAATGCAAGTGTGAAAAATAACATTGATTTGGGCCCACACCTGTAACCAAAAATCATGTACATGTTTGCAAAGAAATAGCATGTGTGGTAAGGTAGCATTGGGAGCATCACATGACCAACAGTTGTCTGGGGTGGTAGGGAATCGCTTATGTAGTGTAGAAGGAGTATGAAGTAGCCTATTGTAAATAAAAAATAGAGATTGTGTCAACGAAGCCGCTCTGGAAGTCTTGCGTAGTTTTGTCCAAACTTTATCCCATAAGGATATCAGCCAGTCTGTCCCAAGGTCATCCTCCCAATGAAGTTCAACCTTGGATTTGGGTCTAAGTGACTCGGGTGCGTGAAGGTATTTATAAAGAAGAGATGCCTTGGGAGCAGTGCGGAGAAGAGAATGAAGTCGAACAATAGGGGTGGTGGAAATAGGGGAAGGAGAAGAAGCCGAAAGTCGTATATAAGTCTCCAGAACAGCAGCCTTGAGGAGAAGGTACTTGGAGAAAAAGGATTGAGGTAGGCCAAAGGAGGAACACAGGTCAGGAAAAGAAACAAAGGTGGAGCCGGAAAAGAGCTGCGAAATCCAAATCAAACCACGGGTTCTCCAAGATTTCCAGTAAAAGGGCTTATTGCCAATTAGGAGATATTTATTATGCCAGATAGTGGAAGAAATGAAATCAGCCACAGTCATAGGAGGGCCAGGAGCAACTGACAATAAGAGCTTAAGAGTATACTTATGAATAGGAGTGGGAATCGATGATGGCTTACGGGAAAAAGCGAGATATTCTGCAAAGGAGAATGGGGAGAGTAAAGTACGCTCAACCTTAAGCCATAAAGGGCAAGGGGAAGTGGAATCTTGTAACCAGAGGGAGGCTTGACGTAATAAAAAGGCCTTCTGGTATGCAGGGAAGTCAGGAAAATTGACACCACCTTCAGAAGCCGAACGTATGAGCCTAGCCCGAGACATTCTGGGTTTTTTGGAGTTCCATAAAAACGAGGATAACGTTGAGTTAATCTTGGTAAAGAATTTTACTGGAATGGGGACTGGAATATTGGAGAGTGTGTATAGAACAATAGGAGATAACATCATTTTAATAGTGTCAAGACGACCCCACCAAGAGAGGTATAAAGGATGCCATCTTGTCGTGAGATCTGCAATCTTCTGCGAGCATTTGGACATACATAAAGAAATAGTGTCTGAAATTGAGGGGGTGATATATAGACCTAGATATTTAATGTGGGACGGACTCCAAGTAAACCGAGATTCAATAAATTCTTGCTTGAAAGTAAATTTGGTTAGGGGAAGGATCTCACATTTATCATGATTAAGTTTATATCCAGAGATAGAGGAAAAATTCCTTACTTCAGTAATGAAAGCAGGGATGGATTCTGCAGGTTTAGAGAGAAAAAGTAATATGTCATCTGCATATGCAGCGAGTTTAACATGCGAATCTGCAATCTGGAAACCATGGATGGCAGGGTTTTGACGCAACCTGGAGAGGAAGGGCTCCGAAGCAAGGTTGAAAAGAAAAGGGGATAAGGGGCAACCCTGACGAACGCCTCTACCTAGGTCAAAATAAGAGGAAATTTGACCATTAGCAAAAACTGCCGCTCTAGGATGGGAATATAATAGGGAGACCAAAGAGATAAATCTAGGACCAAAACCAAACCAAGTAAGAGTATGGAAGAGATAGCGCCACTCAACACGATCAAAAGCCTTTTCGGCGTCAAGGGCAATCGCTGCAAGTGAGTGTTGGAAGCGTGAAGACTTTGACAGGATATTAAATAAGAGTCTAGTGTTGTCCGTAATATACCGGCCCTTAACAAACCCAGATTGCTCCTCGCCTAGTAGATCGGGGAGAAGGTGGTCCAGTTGAATCGCTAATGTCTTAGCGAAAAGTTTGTAATCAATATTGACTAGAGATATGGGCCTGTAGTTTTTGCAGTATTGTGTATCCTTTCCGGGTTTAGGTATGAGGCAAATATGGGCATCGGAGAAAGTCCCTGAGGAGGCACCGCAAGAAATAAAAGTGTGAAGTAGAGAGTGAAGTCGTGGGATCAGTAGTTTAGAAAAGTGAAGGTAGAATTCGACAGTAAAGCCATCAGGACCGGGGGCTTTGTTGGGTTTGAGACGTTGCAGTGCAGTCAATAGTTCCTGTTGTGTGATTTCTGATTCTAGGGAGGAAAGATCTGGAGGGAAGTCAGCTGGTGTATTAATGGTGGAAAAGAAACGGGCAAGGGAGCTGGGGGTAGACTGGGTTTCAGAGGTATACAGGGTTTCATAGAAACGTGAAAATTCAGCAAGAATATCAACATCCATATGCTTTAAATTATCATCAGAGTCATAAATAGATTCAATATTTAACTTATTGTGCTTAATCTTCAAATAATTGGCTAGGAGCTTCCCAGCCTTATTCCTACCCCCATAACATTTAGCAGTAGATTTCAGCAGGTACAAGGAGGCATCTTCTGTAGACTTCTCATTAAACTTCATTTTTGCTGCAATGAGGGCTGTCAGGCTATCAGCAGAATGCGAGGTAAAATACGCATGTTCCAGTGTTTTAATGTCAGAAAGGAGATTTTTAGTAAACCTTCGGGCGTTCTTACGTTTGTTCGCAACATAACTAATAATAAAGTCACGTGCTGCTGCCTTAAAAGCATCCCAAATAGTGTGGCCAGGGAGGGTAGCGTCATCGTTAAGGAGAAAAAATTCATCAAAAAAGGAAGTAAAGGTGGCTGTAAATTTGGGGTCTGTGAGAAGGGAATTATTAAAACGCCATCTCCTAGGGCCATCATTTTTAGGGAGTACATCGACACATGTAAGGACGGGAGCATGGTCAGAAAGCAGTATCGGGCCTATCTCAGAGTGTAGGAGTGACTGAGCGAGGTTGTGTGAAAGAAAGATGTAGTCAAGTCGTGACTGGGATCGATGACAGGGAGAGTAAAAAGTATACTCCCGCAGCTTTGGATTGGAGAGGCGCCAGGAATCTATTAGTTTATGCTGTGAAATAGCATGACTAAACAGCTTGTGGGGTTTGTTGGGGACATAAGGGGCTTTGGACACCCTGTCAATAAAGGGATCAAGAGGTTGATTACAATCCCCCGCCAGGATAAAATTGTGGTCCATAAATTTAGTTAAAAGTGAAGAAAAGTCGGCCCAAAAAGAAGGTTCGCCTGTGGTAGGCCCATATACATTGAGAAGAGAAACTGGAACACCTCTAATTGACAACTTAGCATAGACCCAACGACCAGAGGTATCCGACTCATGGGAGATAACCTGGAGGGGAAGAGACTTGCGACAAAGAACTGCCACACCATTGCGTTTGCCATCACCTTGTGAAAAAAACAATTCGCCCACCCAACCACGCTTAAGCTTAACAGATTCAACCTCAGTTAAATGCGTTTCTTGGAGGAATGCAATATCAACATTCAATTTGGCAAGATGTGACAGAATCCGTTGACGCTTAATTGGGGAATTAATACCCTTCACATTCCATGATAAAACATTCAATGACATAATAGCAATTTATTTATAAAAAATGTAAGTGACAGATCCAATGAGAGAAAAGCCCATAAACAGTAGAGAGTACAAAAGGAAAAAAGAAGGAGTAGTGGAGACATATTGAAGAAAAGGAAAGAAAACAAGTGGTCATAAGTATGAGCCGTATGAAGAAAAGGAGAATAAAATGCAACAGCGTCGGAAATAACCCAAAAAGCTAGAGGTAAGGAAGAAGTAGAGAGAGACATGGAGTCAGGAGGAGAGGAAATACATTTCTTACAAAAGACCAGTGCAAAAGCAGTAGCAGGAGGCAGAGAATATAAGAGAAAAATAAAGACATTGGAGTAAGGAGCCAGAGAGGGGAATGAGGTTGAGAAGCGAGTGTAGCATGAAAAAAGAAGAATGCAATCCTCAAAGGTGCAAGGAGTTTCGAACAATAATAATAAATCAACGTGAAAATATGCAGACGAGAACACAAACATGAGAAGAGATAAAAGGGAAGGGAAAGAAGAAAAACCAACGGATAAGCCAGGAAGATGAATAAGGAAATGGGGGAAAAACATACCTACAGAGGGAAGATACGAGAAAGGGTGGAGGGAGGAAGGAACCACAAGGGTGAGGCAGCACATCGAGGAGCAGCGAGACTGGGGTCGGGAGACATCATCAAAACACGAGGACAAACTCCTGTAATATGAAAAAAGAAAAACAAAGGGTTAAAATGTGCTGGGAAGTCAGGATGAAACCATGACTGAACACGGAAAACAGGGAACAGCCATAATGTTTAAACAATAAAGAAAACATTAACGGAGCCATATAAAGGAACAGAGAAATTCAGGCGAGCTATAACAACTAAAGAAACACAGCATAACATGCATAGCCATATAAGAATTATAAAAACAGTATTCATCCGAAAGCAGAGGATGACGGTCTGGAGGCATCCATAGCAGAGGATTTATGTGCATTAATGAAACTTTGCAAGCGTATTGGGTCCTCATAAGTTGTAGTCTTATTATTGTGGGTGACTTTAAATAAACATGGGTGATAGAGGCCGTATTGAGCCCCCATCGCCCGCAAATCCGCTCTCAGATTTAGAAAAGCCTTCCGCCGGGCAGCCGTAGCCTTGGCATAGTCTTGCGCAAAAAACAGGGGAGATCCAGACCAGGTAAGATTCGGAGAGGCTTTAGCCGCCGCCAAAACCATCAAAAGGTCAGTGTACTCCAAAAAGTAGATGATGACCCCTCTGGGTCTCTGAGATGGAGAAGTTGAGGAAGGTGGTCGACCCAACCTGTGAGCTCGCTGAATGTTGAGGGACCTGTCCTGTGTCAGATGCAAGAGTTTAGGAAGGAATGACTTGAAGAAAGTGATTGGGTCAGATCCCTCAAGTCCCTCGGCCAGGCCATAAATACGAAGGTTGTTGCGCCTGTTTCTGTTTTCCAACTGTTCCACTTGTTGTTGAAGATCAGAGACTTGAGATTTTAAGTTGGAGACCACAGAAGATGTTTCTTGGAACGACTGAACAGATTTTTCAACTAAAGTTACTCTCGTTTCCATTTGCGACCAGTTATCAGTAAGGACCTGGAGCTTAACATTAGTCTCTTCCATAAAAGGACGCAGGGATCTTATCTCTTCTAACAACAGTTCCATAGATACAGGCCCCGAATGTTTTGGGGGCGAAAGAGAGTTTGACTTGAGTCTCTTTGTGTTAGATTTAGAGGTATCCTGCGGGATCTTAGATGGCTCCATTGGTGTATCTGAACCAGATGAGTTGAGAGAGTCTTCCAATTGCGACAGAGCGGAGAAAACCTTAGAATTCTTCACAATTTGGGGCGTAGTAGAACGAGGCAGGCGCGACATTGATTTAAGTCTGCCCATGTGGCGAATCCGTGGAATGGCTAACTCATTGGAGATCACAGGAGGCAAAAATGAAAACAGCACAAGAAAGAGCACATCAGGAGAGCGACGACGTCTGAATATCACCAGAAAGGAGTACAGCTAGCTTCAAAGCACCACAACGAAAACCTTCATCTGAGCGCACATAAAAAAGTGAGTGAAGCCGTCCGGATAAAGATCAAAATATCATCCATGCGTCAATGTAAAGTGGAGAGGTGGCACCAACTCACTTCGTAATTCAAAGTGGACTCAATCAGAAAAACGGAAGATGAAAAGAAAAGTCCTCTCACGTACTTCACAAAAATCCGCGGCGCAAAAAGAGCGTCGACAACAAAGGGCCTCCAGGTGCGATGTAGTGAAATAATTTGCTGCTGCAAATGAAAGCAGATGAGAGGGACAGTGAAAAGTTCATGACTGAGAAAAGAGCCTTTCATGGAGGAACGTCGTCCTTAAAAGAAGTGGGCAATGCAGTAATGCTGACGCTTCATGACAAGATAAGAAAACAGGAAAACAGGCATTCTGAGAGTCGTTAAGGGCTTGGAGTTCTAAGCATGGAGATTGCTGAACTGGTATCACCGCCGTAGCCTCATAATGCGCGTCGCGCTACAAATTCAAAATGGCGGCCGCAGCCTGACAGGACTTACAGAAGCATTTTGTAGCGTCATGGAACCTCCAAAATGTAGTTGAAAACAGCGAGTAGGGTTAGGGCATGTTCCCACACTTCACCCGCCGTTCGTCATCCGGAGAACTGGGCAGAAACCGGCATGCCTTCCAACGCCGCCGCGGAGCCTCACTGATGCGCCGCCATCTCCCGCAGGCGCCAAGCCACGCCCCCTTCAATCACTATTTTTAATAAATATTGAAAGCCCAATTCAATGGTGACTTTTAGAAACGTACCTTTTCCCTGCCTGAAGCTTCGGGAGGGTAATTTACATTATTTCTCCAGCATCTGTCCAGCATGTACTTGACCTTAATGAGGTGCGAAAACTGCCAGCAGAGGTGTGGGGAGGTGTTTTTCTTCCCCTGTCAGGAAGACCAGTTAGGATGGGGCAAGGAATTTAATTAACTTCAAATGGCCCCACTGTGTCACAAGTAAATATGAGGTGACACCTGGAGAGGACCAGGTTTTGTTCTCCTAGTCATACTAGCACCAAACCCAGTGGGAGTAGAGCTACACCCAGAACTGGTTTGAGTGACCATGGAGGAGGACACTGTTCATTTTTCTGGCCACACATCTGGGTGGGTGGGCACAAAGGTTATTCAAAAGGTGAGAACGTTTTATCAATCTTGAATTTTAGGATTAAGGTGCACTGTACTATTGTCTGAAGTAAGGCAAATAGGAACTTCTGGAAAAGTGGATAGGGTTGCCATGGGAACTTGTAACCCATTGGTCACAGAGGAGCCACAAGTCAGAACTGCCACTAGCAAGTACCAAGCATAATTGTGGCACCCCAAGACTCCATTCTCAGAACAATCTCTGGATCTGTGGAAGAATGATTTCACCTGCTGTTTGAAATTTGTGAAGGGGCCTGAAGAGTTGGAATAGCTCCCACTTGTACCAAGGACATTGATGTTGACTCGAAGCATCAGTTTGCCGACCTCCTGTATGTCTAGAAATACAAAGCAAGGTGTAAGAGGCCTTTTTCTTGAGTGCTCAGCACGCAAGACGTACAACGTAGTGTTTTTTTTTTTTAAAGAAGATGGACGACGCAAGAGAGGAGGAGCAGGAAGGAAAGCGGCCAGGCAGGGGAGGCGACAGAAAGACAGGTAAGTCCCTTCTCAAAATATTTTTAAATTATTTGGGAGGGGGGAGGGAGCGGCTAATTCTGCTCCGCCACGGAAGCTGTGTTTTTGCCTACTCCGCGTTTGCCACGGGGCGCAGAATAGGCAAACAAACCACCAGTCAGCGTGTTCCAACGCATAACTTACTTTGAATTTCTTCTGCGGTAACTGTGGAATCAGAGATTTCTTTCCTAAAAACATCTAATGCATTTTCTGATGTGACAATTTCATTGGCCATCTGTACCTTTTAAAATACATTTTCTTCATTCTTTCTTTCTGGTCCAAGGTATCTCATTTGAATTTGCTCTGCGATTCGTGTGCTTCAGAAAGTGTCCCTTGTAAACCACATAATTCATTTACTTTAGATGAAGAGCAGGACATTTCATGAAGTATAACTTACTAACTAGGTTGCACAATTTACTGTGGTTAACTGACAACTTTCGAATATGATGGAAAGTACTGCCACACACCTTTTTTTATGAAACAAGCCAAAGAATGTCCCTGTAAATTTGAATGTTTCCTAGCCCTGTAAGAAACTTGTGGTTCAACTGACTGTTGCCTTATATTTCATATAGGGAAAAGTTACAATAACGTTCTGAACACATAAACACATTAGATCACTGGAACCCTATTTGGATTTAATACGGGTTCTGTAGGACAGGAAATTCTACACACATTCAGGTTTGGAACCCTACCTGTTAACGGAACACTAGCTAAGTGGCACAGCAATGGCTCATATTCAATAAATTGCCCAGGATGAATGGCAGCAGTGGAGTCTGTTGCCCACGTGCTATTTGCATGTCCAGCTTACACCCGCCATAGATCCAAATGGATAAGACCCATCTGCCAGCAACTGGGTACACTGAACTTCCGGGACGCCTTGTGAATCCTTAAATCAGATGCTAGACCTCCTTTTGCTTGTGCAGTAGCGAAGTTTATCGGCCTTATTTGGGCCACAAGGAGAAAGGTTCAAGAGAGAAGTACTATCAAATATAGTATGCCAGTTTCAAGTATGTGATTGGCCACGAACAACAAGCATTACTCCCAAGTATAATATCTTTTTTGCTGAATCAACGCACAAGCAATTTACTGTTTTCATTAGCCGAGCTGACCGCTTATGTTGCCCTATATTGTATGGCCCCACAAGGAGTTCTCTAGACAATTAGTAGTGGGGCAGCCTAATATGGTGATATTTCCCCTCCAACCCACTGTAGTATTTGGATTGTGATTTTCTTCTATCTTATTTTGTATACTTGATCAATCTAAACTTTTATTGCATTATTGTCTTTTATGATGCATTGTTATTCTTAATGATCTGGATAGTTGGGCTTTTTTCAACCTCATTTTTGCTCCTTTTATCATCAAGATTGGGAGACCTCCGCAGCCATACCACATGGTCAGTGACTGGCTACCGCCCTCCCCCTATGACCACACCACCCCCGGACACAGCACCCAGACGTGGTATCTTTGGAAGGCGGGAGGTCGCGAGACCCCCCGGCCGTATTTATTAAGTACAAAACAATAAATTTCAAATTTGCATGATAAACGGTTATACAAAAATTCAGCAGGACATTAGATACATTATTGTCAACAGGTGTGAATGTCTATCCTTAACAAAGACTCTAATACAGATTGTTTCCTAACCGAGTCTAACATCCTCCTCTGCATTTTTGTATACTAACATTTCTGGGCCATATGGCAAGGTCGCTAACCGGTGTCAGGTCCTACTAGCTGCGCCTCCCCTACAGGTGTGCGCATGCGCAGCCGGGCCCGGTAATTACCCGGTCCACGCCGTGAACTTCATTTACCCACTAAAGGAGGGCCCTTACTCTGCGCCATCCGGTGACGTCATGAGTATGCGCGCGCGGGGTGGCTACCAGCCTAAGGAAAGCGTGACTCCCCAACCCGCGCCCCTTTGAAGCACCAGTTACCTTGCCCCTGAAGTTCTAGGAGGGGCCAATGGCCCCTCCCCCTGGGCGGGCACCTCCGTAGGATGATGCCCGCCCCCTCAGACCTTCAAATAGTTGCTCACCGGTCATGACCTTACCGCCACGGGCCAGCATTGTTAACCGACGATCTGGCCTCCCCCTCTACCCAGACCTAAACCAGGAGCGCGCTTATTTTGAAAATCCCTCCAAACAGGCCCAGACATTATTAGACCACAAGACGTTCGCTGCCTCCGTCAAGTGCACCCCGTCCCTCAAGTAAAACTGCTCGCCCCAGATACACCCATGTGGAATCGTCTGCAACTGGGGGGTCCGAAATAATTTGTCCAACTGTGTGTTGACCCTCCGTACCGAGTGATTCAACGCCCTGACCGAGACCCCCCCTCGCCACTGCCACCGAGGAATAAGTTGCGACCAAACTACTGTGGAACCCGGGCAAGCCCTGGCCACCCACCCCGCAGTGGAAATGATCTCCTCAATAAGCACGCGCCTCCCCAATTTTGCCAAATCATTCTCCCCCAGGTGAAGTATCACCACTGACGGGGGGGGCCGCTGCTGAGCTAAGAGTCCCTGGAAAAAATTCCGAAACTGTCTGAGGCATAAACCCCCCCTCCCGAAAAATGATATATCCAACCCCTTTTGCGCTGCACTCGTCCTACGGTCTCCTGAAAGAAAAACATGTTCCGCACGCCTAACATAAGAGTGGCCCACAATCCAAGTCACCAATTTCTTGCGTCCTCCGTGCTGTGCCGATGTCGGTCGTTGTCGCCCGGTGACGAGTTCCTCCCCTGCGTGACAGGTTTGAGAAACTGCAAACAAAAAGAAACATACAGGGCGTGAGCACCATCTTGTCACAACATGTCAATTCGTACATAACTCTTGTAACGTTCAGACGACCATCTCCCCAGTGTCTTCACACTCTCCACTGAGAGACCCCTCGCCCGCCAGAAAAACGAGGAAAAAGGACCCAGGAGTGACGCCAGCAACTTAAAACGGCACCAGTCGAGAATGGGCGGCAAATCCGCACCCCACCCGCTCCCTCGCAGTACCTCTGTCGTGCACCGCAGCACTCGACCCAGCACGACGCACCGGACCGGACCTCGCTAATTCCCTCCGAGCCGGGACGATCCTTGGAAGGCTCCCGCACCGCAACTCTGCTCTAGTAACACGACACCGAAGCGAAGGCACGAAGCAGCTTCCTTCGATAGGCGGCAGCCCAGCGCCGACGAGTCGCGATCCGGCCGACCTGAAAGACAAAAAGAAAAGAAAAGTTTTCCGCCCCGAGCGCCGGGGCACGTCCTATGTGGGGGAGCATCCAGGGAACAAGGGGGTCACCTGGGCGCTCCCCGCCGCTTTATCCCCCCCCCAGTGGCCCGCCCCCCCTCCCTTCCGACCCGGATGTCGATTAACGACATCCGGGTCACGCAGGCAGCCAATCGGTGGTAGGGCGCGCCCCCAGTGATGCGCCCCACCACCGAGTAGTCCGGGGGAGGTCGCCGCACTGCCATGCAGGCGGGGGGGCCAAGAGCCCCCCCTTTCCATGAGGGACAGATTTTTGGTAAATATTCAAGAGTCCTCATGTTGTACGCAGTACCGTTTTCCTTTCTTCTAGGAGTGATCCTGGTGGTACCATATGGCATGTCTCACGAACTGGCATTGGTATCTGTTTTATTATTGTATATTTCTCATACAACTGCAAGAGGGACTGACGCTTAATGAACATCAAATGTCTCTAAGTTCTAACACTTACGTTTTCCAAGATAGATTGTCCTCTGTATGTGTTTTTCAGTGCGAGAGGTTGTCTCTATCCTGATTTTGTACTTTTTTATTCTATTATATTCTTCCCTGTTACGTGATTTTATGACACGAATTGTCGAAGTAATGCTTGATTGATTGACATTTCAAATATTACGTCATTGCCACTCGTAAACCGGGGCTGAAGGCCATCTTTGCAAAATCTCATCCATAATTATATCTTCTTTCTTTGTTGACACACTACTTTTGTAGTACTGGTCTTTTTTCACTTCATAGGTGCATGCATCTCTAGAAATAGCAAAAATTAACCTATGTTTCTGATAATAGCTTTTCTCATTATAAAAATGCTTCTGTGTTGGAAGTAGATTTACAGTTTCCTTCATATATGGCACAAAGGTTGGTCTCATTTATATTCTGCTTTTGTTGGCATTCTTTAATGATTTCACTTGTCTATTTACATTGTTCAGTCTACTCAAAATTAGAATAAGCAATTTCCTTTTCAGGGCAAATGGCTTTTGTACAACAATTTCAACAAACTGGTTCAGTTTATATGTGACAATAGAAAGTCTCTGCTTTACCTGCTGCATTGATTTCATAATGTTCATTATTACTCCATTTCCCAAAAATGTAATTGCGCTCTGATCACGGGGCGTGTATGGGGTCCGGCCACCTGGCACCAGCAGCACCAATCACACCAGCAGCCAGGCGAAAACGGTGCAGAACAGGAGTGGCTAAATAGTAAAAGAAGAGGCTGCCCATCCCTCGGATAAGCCCAGGTCTCAGCTCCTGGCTCTAATCCGTAATCACCAGGTCACCCCAATGAAGGCAGGCAGAGACCAGGGATGGAACCCGAATCCAGACCACTGCAGCGGAGCTCACTCGCCCAGACGCTTGTGCTGGCACTCACAATGATGCTGTCCCCAGCTGGGCCCCCAGCAGTGAGCGAGGCCCACCAGGCAGTACCGCAAGCTGTATCCACACCAGGTTGGGCCGCCTCTGTGTTACCGCCAAGGGCAAGCACTCTGCAGCTGCCAACTAACGACGGCCACATTCACCGCGCCTCACTTACCACACCGTAGATGGCTGCCTCTGCACGGTTGTCATGGGAAGAGGGAGTGGCTCAGTGGCAGTGAGGCTGGAAGGAGAGGTTGCGGGTGAATGCGGGTGAAGCGGGCCCACAGGTGTGTGGATGGATGGGTTTTTGGGACAGCAGGAACTTTTGTTCATGCCTTGCCAAACCGCCGCACTGCTACCACAATGCCACACCCTCTGAACTGGAAACCACCACCTATCGTGATAGGGTATTGTATGATATTAGGCCTCAGTCGCACTTGAGGCGCCTGCCGTAATTCGTACCGTAGGCCGCGCCTCCTTTCCTTCTCCTATTTTCCTCAACGCTTAGTGCCAATATCGGCAACAGTTGTCACAAAACACATAAGTACATAAATAAACCACACAACACTGTATTGTAAGTGGAGAAATATTGCTGCAGGTTTATTAGCATAACCAATATTCAAACATGGTGGGTTATCTTACGGGCGATCCCAGGGCAGGCCAGCCCCTATGCCGCCTGCCCGTCTGAAAAGCCTAAAGTCACCATGGCAACGCCAAATGGTGTATACCAAATATTGGGAGGGGCCACCCCTCCCATCCGTGGACCCCCAGTCCACTTGCTTACTCACGCCCCCCCCGTGAGGGGTGGGCGGAGCATACATGGCAGCCCCCGGTTGCTCAGACCCACAACCGCCTGTCGGCTAAAGGGGCACCGTCGTTCTTCCAGGGGACAACGCTAAAACATCCCTGGGTATCCTGGCTTAGCACCCCGCGGTGCTGCTGCATGATATACCCCTTGGTATGTGCAGACTCTGGATCGCCCTGTAACTCCTCCTGCAACACAAAGTAACATGTTAGAAAACCTAAAGCCCCCCCTTTGTACCTCCGGATGCTGGGTAAGCGGAGGGGCGGGCAAGGTGAACGAGAGGGACAAGAGGGCGAGGAAGGGGCAGAGACAGTATAAATACCCCTGTCCCCTCCCCGCCGGAAGTAGCCGTCTGCTGGGGTCTCCCCTGGCAGGACCCAGGGACTAGACCTCCCACCCCTGTGCCTTCCTGTGGCACTAAGGCGGCCACCTTTGAGGGGGGGGCTGCTGCGCAACCCCCTCCTGGGCAGCCTTATATAGTGCCAATATCGGCAACAGTTGTCACAAAACACATAAGTACATAAATAAACCACACGACACTGTATTGTAAGTGGAGAAATATTGCTGCAGGTTTATTAGCATAACCAATATGCAAACATGGTGGGTTATCTTACGGGCGATCCCAGGGCAGGCCAGCCCCTATGCCGCCTGCCCGTCTGATAAGCCTAAAGTCACCATGGCAACGCCAAATGGTGTATACCAAATATTGGGAGGGGCCACCCCTCCCATCCGTGGACCCCCAGTCCTCTTGCTTTCTCACGCCCCCCCCGTGAGGGGTGGGCGGAGCATACATGGCAGCCCCCAGTTGCTCAGACCCACGACCACCTGCCGGCTAATGGGGCGCCATCGTTCTTCCAGGGGACAACGCTAAAACATCCCTGGGTATCCTGGCTTAGCACCCCGCGGTGCTGCTGCATGATGTACCCCTTGGTATGTGCAGACTCTGGATCGCCCTGTAACTCCTCCACAGCCTAGGGAGTGGCCACCGTCACTACCAGGGCCCCCCACCAAGGTAGGCCTTTTTCCTTACAACCTGCTGATTGCCGGGCTTCTCCCAGGTCCAGCCAAAACAGGTCTTAACCAATACAGGGCCGGAGGCCAGCATGCCCCATCAGGACAGGTGCCCCCATCCTTTCTAAATTCCCAGTGGATTTTTGACTGAATTGACCTGAAACCTAAAAAATTGGCGATGGTCCAATGTTGCCTTTGCCTGGCTGAAGAACAATACCTATGACAAGCCACTCCTGCCAGGAAGTGCCAATGCAGGTGGAGTTAAGAGTTGACAAGCCCGCTCTACTTCCCCTTTCCTCAGTTATCTGAGTCTCGCACTAGTCGGAGTATGACCATCACCTTCCGACAGTCACCACCCTATGTGAAGCCTTGCCCTCCGAAACCTCTGCCAGCATACCAGGGAGCAGACAGGACAGCGTGACCCAGGGGGGGAGACCAAAGCATAAATACCTCTCTATGTTGAATACTGGGAAAGCCAATAGTTCTCCTGCTACTTTATAGCCCAGTTGTGTTTCCCAGGAGTTTCCCCCCAATCATATGGACCAAATCGCCCCCGTTGGAAGGCCACTTCCACAACCTGCATAGCTGCCAGCCAGTACTGGAGGGCGGGAGAAGTTACCCGGTACCGATACTCACATCAATGGTACCTGTTTAGTCGAACTCAAGGACGGGCTACTAAGTGAGCAACCAGGCTCCGCCCTTGTATCCAGATGTCAGACCCAAACCCCTCTAAGTTCTGCTGCTTAACCTGCCTGTTAACACGAATCCCAGGGCAGACCACCGGCCTATAACCCATGCTTGGCCAAGCCTGAGCTAAAACACCTCTGAACAGCATGACAACAGGCTAACCACAAGCATTGCATTCTAAATGTTCCTGACACTGCCAAGGAACATGCGCATAACTAAAGCAACTGGCACCATGCCATAAAAGTATCAATTCAGCCTTCTATGAATGCAAAGTGTGCTCTTGTGGCGATCCGTATTAGTGCTCCCTCCAAACCAGAGCCCTAACCAGGCAACCCGCACCCTCTTGGTACTGGCACACTCCCGCCCCAGCTGCCCTAGAGTGCCTGGTCGTGTGTAGCCACAACCTTACGTTTTATCACTGACGTTCTATCGGGGTATGATGACACTCATCTAACTCTACTGCTGAGTGCCCGTTGCACCATCGCAAGTATGTCTTTGCCTACTCAGTGTCTGGCTGCAAAGTTAGATGACATTGGCAGCCCAGTCCCGGGCGAAAATAGCAGCTTTACAGTTTCTGGTGCTATAGACGGTACCCGTAGCCTGATGGAACAGAATGCAATTCCCCTTGCTCCTGTGGAGCACGAACCCACAACCAATTGCTCACCATGGTTCAATACCTTCCTGCTGCTAATCATTTCCTAGCAGAATGTTGACAAATCTATGTTCTGCAATGGCACTACTTAGCAGCCTGCACCATTCTGCCAGTGCCGAAAAGACCTTTGTCATGCTGCCTGGCCTAATCAATCTTGCCCTGCTCTAGAAGCGCCCGATTCAGCCCTAGAGCAAACAATTCGCCAGTAACCCCAAACTGGCCCTGATGCAAGACAAACCATGCCAAGGCACACAGGTGAGTGTAATAACTAATAGCAGGTCTAACAGCGTCAACAGGCATCCTCAGCTTACAATAGGATTGATGGAGTAAGGGTATCCAGTGAGCATAAAGATGACAGCTTCCCATCTGACCAACCGTGGTGGGAACCACTTCTGTATATTCTAGTACAAATGATCCCAGTTCACCTGTCACTGCCTGATGTACGTGACCTAGGTACATAGTCCCCTTGCATGGCGGCATGCCATTGAGACCAACATCCAGTCCCCGATAAGTACCACTATCTGCCTACACTACAATCTTGCCTGGCGTTCCTTCATGGCCAGATATACCATGCGATGATTGCACTCCTCCGTCACTTGACCCGACCACACCTGGAAGAACAAACACAGCAAGAGGAAGCGGCCTGTGACCTGCCCCAAGACTCTACGAAATCCTCCGACCGCATGATGTGGGAGCTCGCCACCAACCTCTGTCCAAGCCTGCCAATCCCAAAAGTATTTGGACCCCTATTGCTCCAAGAATTGGAGGGGGGGAGGAGGGGCAGTCCTGTCTGGAGATGTGTGTAATGGAGGACATGTGTCCTAGAGTACTTATTGTTTGGGTGCAAATATCAGTACCACGAGTACCTGATGTGTTTAATACTAATAACAGTACTAACAACTCAATCAGCACAGGGCTAGTAGCCCCCACCGTCTTACCACCGTGTGTGACAAACAGGGAGATTAAAGGAAGGCTAACCCCAGTCAGACCCAGAAAGACCCACCACGTGGCTGTGCCCAAAAACCACCATCCCGCATCAAACAGACCCGATGGAAAGACAACAAGAGCCTAACGCGCTACACCCGCGGATGACCCAGGAAATAACCAATTGTTGAAAAATCGAGTAAATAACAACGGACATCCTTTCAGCATCTGAAGGCCTAGCCATTTCAGAAGTAACCTGGGACCCCAATGCCAGGCATCAGTGCAGGCCTCGGCACCTGTGGTGTGTGTGATCATTGCCCACTTCCATGTGAGCCAGGGCCCGCGATGCATACTTTCTTCATGATCGCTGAAGCACACGTAAACCACCCTAGCTGTTCCTTGCCGCTAGGTCATCCTACCCTAAGCAGCCCCAATGAACGACCAGGTAACATTAACACTCACTCAACACTAGGCGTAACTCTTTGCTTAGCCTAGGTGCTGGATGCAAAGTGACACCTCCCCTGCTCCCGACCATAGTGGCGAAGCGTCCCAGGAGTGCACGGCTAATATAAAAGACCCCGACCGAACCGAGGGAGCCCTGCGCAGCTACAAGTGTTTTCCAGAGTAAAAACTGGTCTGCAGGGCTACCCAGCATGCTCAGGCACTGGCTATGGCATACAGACCGGCCACCAACACGCTGCGCATTTACTAGGTGTTCCAAGTCCACTCGGTCTCATTTGCCAATGAAACAAACGATTGCAACCAAGCTCCCCCAAAACCAGGCCCAGTCCCCCGCTGCGGCAGGAATACTATCAATCAACCTCCCATCTCTCCTCCTCTGTCCCTGCAACCAAGAAGAACGTACGTCATCAAGCCACCTGCTGGCTCAATGATTCTGGCATGTGTATGGGCCTCTTTTGGTATGGGTTCACCTAAAGCTGCACTCTTTTCCTCGTCTAGTGTACCACACAAGACTTGTTCATCTGTCCAGTTTCCCTCTAATTAAACCCTGTGACCTTTGGACCCCGCCAGTCCTAATATTTCCTTTGTCACAGGAAGATAGTTGCCTAGGCAAATAAGCAACCGATATGGCTTCCTAGAGGGATATTAAAAATTGCTACAGTACTGAGTCATGAGACTGGGAAAGATCTAAACTGCAAATACTAGAGGTTAATCTGTCTCCCACTCCCCCCTTACAACTTTGTCGCAAGGTCGCTCCAGTGCCCGCCTGCTGCATGTGGGCCACTGCTGACACCCTTAGTGAAAGCCCTCCTTTAGCACTTCCCCATAACTGCCAACCAAGGCTGTTTGCATCCATGGGAAACCTTGCAACAACGTTAAATCCCTTACGCAATAGACGTTACACCTATATGCAGACGACGACCCTGGGTTCTGGATGGAACAGAGTTCCTGTGTGTGCTACATCTCACTTAACGTGCGTGTCTGTCAATCTATGCTCCCATCAAGGACCACCAGGCCCCCAGTGTGACCCAAATACTTGCGAACTGCATTGTACAGTTGTATAGCAGGTGTGTAGACTACATTGCTTGTTCATGACCGGACAGTTCGTCCCCCATTCGGCATGCCACGATGGACCTTAGAATATTAATCCTGCACCAATTTCAAATGTGCCGCCTGCATGTATACAGTACTTCACAGGCCCTGGAAGAGGCAAACAATGCTTGAGCCGATCAGCAGCCTCACTAACATTTTATGAAGGTGATACGCTAACCAATACTGGGCAGCTGATAGTTAAATGACCAGCAATATTGACTATCTTCATATCCTTGTGCCTCCCAACCATGTGTGTGAGGCAACCTCCTGCGAGCCTCCCCGCACCAGACAATCATTCCAAGAGCGTCCCAGCCAGTTCAGAGATAGGTACTCGCACATTTCCAAATCTTGTTAAAACACTATGCCAGCGTGGTCGCAAAAACAACCCATTTGTCCCTAAGGAGGACCGAGTCTATTTCCTGGCGCACCGACAGATCCTGCTTCGGACTGAGTCACAGCACACAAACCCCAAATTAGTGGGCTGGGCAGGCTCAGTGCTCCGCAGTTGGTTGCCTGTCTTGGGGAAAGGCCTGACATAAAGACTCAGAACTATCCCGTTAGTTCAGCCCCCTCCATTGCCTCCAATGATTCCCCATTGCTATGTATGACAGTTGCATAGTTTTAGTGCCCCTGTGCTTAATGAAAGGACTGAAAACTCACAATCTCTATCGCTAGGTTGCACAGATGCCAGCACTGCACTCCTGAGAGACAGTGAACACTATACCCTCTCTACCGTGAGGTCAGAGTAGCTGGACGCAACCGAGAGGAGGCAGTGCTAATCTGAGAAACTTCCCCGGTCTGAGAAATGGGACCTTCTGGGACTTCTTGTCACGTGACCCGGAGCCACTTCTACACCTCCCTTCTTACTACCACACAATTAACCGCTATGAATCATATCAATCAGATCCGATTCTAAACATTGATGCAAAATGGTTGTTAACCTGTCCAAAAGATTCTCAGACATTCTCAACAGACTGCTGCTGCTTGAACGTTCACACAGCTCTATAACCAGTAGGCAAACTTAGATAAACTATGTAGTAACCGCACCAGCTAGACCCACTCAGGCAACTTTTAACGCCCCAACATTCTGAACTACAACACAGACTGCACATACACGCGGCCGAGACTAACCTCGACTTGCTGCATAGCGGAACTGAGTGTTTCCCCGTATTACACGACGATCTGGTTCTAACTGGATAGCAGAGGATATGGGACCAACATATTGATCGTAGCTGCCCAAGTTTTAGCTGCTATGTGTGACATTTACATCATTCCCGTGTAATGAGAAATATGTCCCTGCTACGGGTGACACCTTAGTGAACAAATCAAGCAATGAAGACGATGCAAACATATAGCTATCAGAAAATGCACCAATTGGAGCAACAAAACCCCTAAGTTGATCGTAACACTGCTGCAAAGCACCAGAAATAGGAGGCGCCTGCACGCTGCAGGTTTGCCGTTTTGAAAATATGGAAGGCAAATAGCCGAAGGGACATTCACATCGCACCCACATCGGGCTCGAACCCGGGTCCCCCGGACACAAGTTACAGCACCACCAGGTGAGCTACACCCTTATTCAAGCTCCTCCCACACTTGAGCCAACGTCGCAGAACATCCTAACACTCCGAGTTGGGCTGTACTCCCTACGCATCATCACTACCTGTTTCTTATTCCGCATGAAAGAATTGAGTGTTCAGCTGTTCCATCCTAGCCGCAGAGTTCAAAGGAGGATGAAAAAAAAAATTTTTTTACATTTTTTTTTTTAAATGACACGAACATTTGTATATTCCACTAACACTCGAGCTGCGCGCTAAAAATTTAGCTTGTTGCATTGCTACTTCCTGCAGGGAGACACTTGTATACTGTTGGTCCCATGCACCCTGGTTATACATATATACAGTGCATACTATACTGTCCGAGCACTGTTGGATCAAGCGACCCCAACATACAGGGTACACAAATAATAGCTGTAAATGGTTGGAGAAGAGTGACCCCTACTAGCAGGCCAGGCTAAATGTAACCCTAAAAACGGCACCACTCGCCAAGTCCACTGATCATGGGCTTCACCTCCAATCCAACGCCTGAAAACGAAAGGAGAACTCGGCGGCCAAAGCTTCATTTGAGTGGCGATCCACCACGTAACTAGTGCAAAAATTCACAGTTGCGCCGTACGGTACGGTTGAAGATTAGCAAACATTCTTTACGAATGCGGGCAGCGATCTAGGTGCTCATCGACTCACAACTTCCCCGTCTGCTGCTCCCCATGGAGGCCAATACGTACATCCTCCACAGCCCAACTGTGCCGAACAGGCAATGCCCATGCTCTGGCATAGCAGTCCAGTTATGGCAGGATGCATGCGACACTTTTATATCTTCCCTACCCGACTTGGGCCGGGGGTATCGGCCACTACTGTCCACCCTCGTGGTTGGGGGGGGTACCACGATCATTCCATCCCCCCATGCTGCCTCCCCTTCCCTCGCCCTGATAAGGCCCCGGGAAGCGCCCCACCATCCTGCTTCCAATAACATTGCCACCGAGAAAATACCATACCATACTCACTAGGCAAGGGGTCTCCTCCCTTCGACCGAAAAATTCAACTGGAGATGCCGGCGATTGAACCCGGGGCCTCCTGCATGCTAAGCATGCGCTCACCACTGAGCTACCTCCCTGGCATAAGACGCCCGTGCTCCCCACCACGTAATGAATCAAAAGCACCGCACAGGGGCCTCCCGGCCCGCAACAACACCAGGCGCCCTGTGCACATCACCCTGCCGCTCCACAAACTCTCGCTCTCATCCCACAAAGCACTCACCGGGAAACCCGGAGCCATGAAAATCCCCACGCAAGACCAGGAGGATCAAAACGGCATCAAGGCGAACGAGAGGGACAAGAGGGCGAGGAAGGGGCAGAGACAGTATAAATACCCCTGTCCCCTCCCCGCCCCCGCCGGAAGTAGCCATCTGCTGGGGTCTCCCCTGGCAGGACCCAGGGTCTAGACCTCCCACCCCTGTGCCTTCCTGTGGCACTAAGGCGGCCACCCTTTTAGTGGGAGGGCTGCTGCGCAACCCCCCCGGGCTGCTGCGCAACCCCCCCGGGCAGCCTTACAGTCTCGCCAAACCTCGATTCGGAGTTGGCTCCGCAGCGTCCGGTTGGCCTCTCTCTGTCATGACAGACCTTCGCTGGGCGATCGCCGTTGCGGTGTGATCCTGTCTCCGTGCTCTGGGTTCACCGCCCTCTCTATGTTCCGCACTGGTTGCACTCCAGTCCCCGGCTGCAATTCGCGATGCAGGCCGCACCTCTTCTCCTCGATGCTGTCTCTCAGGTTTTCGTTATGTGGGGCTTAAAGCAAATATTTCAGATTCCCATCTATTTCCGACGTTCTGCTCTTCGCTTTTTGGGAGTTTATACTGGTGGATTACTGGTTGGATCTTTGAGAATGCTGGCACGGAACCTCTCTAGGCTAGTAAAAATTTGCCCCAAGTAGGTGTATTCTTTAACGATCTTCAAGGGTTTGCCGTCTAATGTCCAATTAAAGTGGAAAAAAACGTTCTCCCTAGAAAGGGACCGACTTTTGTTTTATAAATATTTGTAATAAGGAAATTTTCTTTAGCAGAGCGATTTGATGCATTTAAGTTTCTTTGTAGGCCTATAGGAGAAAGATCATGGGGCATACCAGCAAGGCGAGGCGATAAAAGTATCGCCGCTTTTGCGGCCGTTCTCGGCCGAAAAGCGGTGATAATTTTATCGCCTAATTAGCAAGCTCACGCTAACGTGTGAAAACTTGCGTTAGCGTACACATTCCTAACGCCCAGCTTTGCATCTCTAATGAGATGCAAAGTGGGCTTTCCAGGCCTGACATGACAGGAGAAATGTCGCTAAGCGACATTTCTCCTATCATCAAGCCCTACGCGATGAAGCATAGCGGCAAGAAAAGTAGCGATAACCCCTGTTATCGCTACTTTCCTTACGCCTGCTTCTGGACTGACTTAGCCATGATATCCTATGGAAGGTGGATATCATGGCTAAGTTTGTGAGTCCCTATCATCAAGCTAACTCCACGTTGCATGATATTATCGCTGGGTTTCCAGCGATAATCTCACGTTAGGCAGTTAGCGTGAGGATTTTTATCGCTTTTGAGATAAGCGTTGTTAATAGCACGCTACCTCAGCGATAAAGATCCACGCTAGCCGGCGATAATTATCCTAGCGCTAAGTGCCCTTAGCGATAATTATCGTCGGTTGTTGCTGATATGCCCTTAAAATTGCTACATCATTGGCGTACATTAAAATATCTATGTCACTAGACGCTATTTTTGGCAGGACATTTTTAATTATTGGAAAACACTCTGGGACATCACTTATACAAAGGGAAAATAAAATGGGGACTAGAAGACAGCCTAGCTTTAATCAATTCCTTGTAGGGAATAATCCCGTTAATCCCTTTTCTCACTCCATGTGAACACTACACCATGTTGCACAGTGTAATGATATAACTATAATGAGTAGATCGTTTGGAATTCCTAACTTCACTAACTTCATCCAGAGTGTTGGTCTATCGAAAAAAATCTTTAAGGAGTTTCTGACATTTTCATATTCTGCAATAGTTTTTCAGAGGTGAGTTACAAATGTGTAAGGTGTGTTATGTATTGCGTAGGAGTGCTTCAGTGTTTGTACGTAGTGATATTTTTAAGTTTGTAATGCATTATTTATAAAGCTTGTAAAGCACTAGAGAAATGTGATGGTTAAAATATGTTTCCAAAAGTATGAATGTGTATTGTAGTTTGTTTTCTTGTACTGAAATGAAGATTAAAATAGGTTGGGCATAGTAGTATGTGTGCTTCCTGAGTGTCTAATGAAATTGGTAGAGAAAACTGAAGTTCAAACCATGTTGACAGATGCACTAAACTATATACCAGTCTATATAACACCGTACCCATCTTCCCTGTCTTATCATCAGAAAGGAATACATACTGTTTCTTCTACAAATATTTAGAGAGCATGTGGTCTGGAACACAGGTTTTGAAGTATTTATATGTTTACTTTTATGTATTTTGTCACTTGAAAAAGGCATAGACACACGCATGCAGGGCTTCAGAATCATGGTGAGACTTACAACAGTGACATGGGAAGGATTGCTGTTTTACTTTTGGTGGGTCTAACATTCTGAGCAGTTGGTGAATAGTAAAGCTGCAAGAGAAAAGTTAAGTTTAAGACATGTTGGCAGAGGGATTAGTGATTAGGCTATTTCTTATGAGTCTGTGGAAAGGTACACTCGAAGAAGGCTGTATAAATTTAGATGGGTGCTTGAAATGGGAAGTGTAGTCTGTCAAGTTTAAAGGTCCGCATGCTCTCGTGGCTGCGGTTTGCGTCTACTTGTACATGTAGTCTCACATGTGTTATGCATCTCAAGATGCTATCTTAAAAAGCTGGTAGCTTCTCCTACAGGTGGACAAATCCAAATTCTGCTCTGTCATTTGCTCACACAAGCAGACATGTGTTACGTGCGAATGTGCGGCCCTTGAGAAATGACTGCGGAGGCTCTTTATCTTTGGAACTGGGCTTTTATTATTTTCAATAGGGTACACAGACAAGGTTCCTCTTCTGCTTCTTAACCAATGATCCTCAGGGATGGTCCTCTGGGTGTCTTCCTGCAGGGGTGACCCACAGGGAAAGAGAACGACCTTATGGGAACTATGTCTCATTAATTGGACAGTTATGGGGAGTTTGGGGGTGAAGGGAGGTTCACAAAACACCCATTCCTAACCACCACCAGTAGCGCGCCCTGTGTGAGGGTTCTACGGGGCCCACAGAGCTATAACGGCACCCTCTTGTTCGCAGCGCTATTGCGTGTTCCCTCCCTTCTTCACCGGAAAGGTGTTACTGCCCCCAGTGCCGTCTCGAAACAAACTGCCAAAGCGAGCACTTACCAGGGATAGCCACACTCCTCCTGCAGCTTGGCGGGACAGCTGGCAGTGTTGAACGGGGTCTGGCTCCCTTTTTGGCTGCATGGGTTTGAAGTCCGGTCCATAGACCGGTCCATAGACGGTCTTCCGCTGATCTTCTTGTCGGCTCTCTGAGGATTCTTACGCTAACGAACTGTTCTCGCAGCTCTCTTGGGCGTCCGTTTCGGAGTCCTTCTTCAGTCTCCACTCATTGCCAACGTCAGTCAGGGATAGACCGCCTATCATGGTGGTTGCAGTTTCTGCAGGGGTCCTGATTGGTTCTCGTGTCCAGGTCACATGAGTTGTTTGTGTATCCAGGAATTGCTTCTCATTTAAGGTGCAGTGTTGGTCTTGCTTTTCCTCGTCGGGTGGGGATTGAAAGTACAGAAGTGGAGACAAGTAAGAAGGGAAAAGATCATCATCACCCCGTCTGTCATGGGAGTTCCAGGCACGTCGTGACACACCCCTTCCCTAGACTGATCCCGATCGGAGAGCAGAGGAAATGGGAAAAGAATTCTGCATTCCCGTTATCAACCCCCTTACGATGTCTCAATTCAAAAGAAAACAGCACAAAACTCGAAGATTGTTCCCTCGTTGCGGCTCATCCACTACAAGGGAATATGGTCTATGTATAGTAAAATGGGAGCCCTCCAGGGAGTAACGCAATTTAGCAACTGCCCACTTAATGGTGAGACCTTCTTTTTCAATCACTGGGTATCTCTGTTCACGAGGAAACAGTTTGCAACTGATGAATATTACAGGATTTTCGGTACCGTCGGCAGACACCTGTGAGAGAACGGCACCCAACCCGTACTCCGAGGCATCCGTCTGTAGAAGGAATGGTTGGAAAAAATTGGGTGATACTAGCATGGGTCTGGAGGTGATGACGTCTTTCAAGTCTTGGAAGGCGCACATGGCATGGGACGAGGGGTTTAGGAAGTCTTTTGGTTTCACCTGCTTCTTCAACAGCTCTGTCAGTGGTGTTGCTATGTTAGAGTATCAGGGAATAAAACGTCGATAATAGCCCAGTAGACCCAGGAAAGCCCTGACCTCTCTTTTGGTAGTTGGAAAGGGGGTATCGGAGATAGCTTTTATCTTTTCTTGTTGCGGTTCGATAAGCCCATTACCTAGGAGATACCCCAGATACCTGACCTTCCGGAAGCCCACCCGGGATTTCTTTGAGTTCACGTGTTGGCCCGCTGTTTTAAGGGCCTGAAGGACTCTCTGACAGTGGGATAGATGATGGTCCCATGTGCGGCTGTAGATCACAATGCCATCCAGATAGGCGGATGAATAGGCTTGATGTCCATGTAGTACCCTATTCATGAGCCTCTGGAAAGTGGCGGGAGCGCTGTGTAAGCCAAAGGGCAACACCGTACATTTGTATAAGCCAGTTGGGGTAGATAAAGCGGTTTTCTCTTGGTCTTGTGGTTGGAGGGGAACCTGCCAGTAGCTTTCATGAGGTCGAGTGTAGTGATGTATTGGGCTTTCCCTACGTTCTCGATGAGTTTGTCCACTTGAGGGAGAGGGTAGGAGTCAAATTTTGATATGGACTAAATGGCCCTGAAGTCGATACAAAACTTGACTGATCCTGTTAGGTTTGAAAACCCCATTCCTGCAATGCACTTGTTTCATGTTATATTAGGTTAGCAGTGTGTAGCTAAATAGACACCATGTGTATTCATGTTATGTAACCCACTGAGTTATCTCCGTAATGGGCAAAGGTTTAGCTAGAGAGTTTGACTCCATTTTTATTTCGTAATCCCTAGTTGGCTGCTTAGGCTGTGCCTGAACTAGGCCCCATTACTCGCATTGCTTGCCTCTGCAAAACACTGTATTTCATTATTATTTTCTCTTCTGTTCAAGGCTACTTCTCAACTTACTAATATATAGGCCATTCTGCCCTTGCATACCTATCCGAGTGTGTAGTTCTACTCCCATGTTAGGAGACCCTGAGACTCAGTGCGGTAACCTTGAGTTGCAGATAGCATGTACCCTTCTGGCAGGTGGCAGCCCGTCCTTCTGTGCCCCCTTTGTTCTTGTTCGGCCTAGGCCAGTAACTTTCCACTGTGGGCGTGGTTGGAGGGCTTGGGAAGAATCATTACGTGTTGCAGACTGTTAGGAGGCCAGTTCCTCGGCAGACATCTTAGGGTGCAGGTCAGATTGGACTCCTCTGCAGAGTATTGCTAATAAAAGCTTGTTTGTATTCTCTACTGTCTGACTGACTCTTCATTACTTGGGAAGGCATAGTGGGTGGTTGTAAGTAACCCGGGTGGCCCCTTAGGGCCACTTCCTTTTATCTGTCTGGTTTTGGTACTAAAACAATCGGGGAGGAACAGTTACTTTGGAAGGGCATGATGACTCCCATTTCCAGCATGTTTTCTACCTTCACCTCTATGACTTCGCGCCTGGTGGCTGGGATACTGTAAGGACATTGTTTCACAACCTTTTTGGGTGCGCTGATGATAGAGAGTTCTACTCGAGTGGTTCTCCCGGGAAGATCTGAAAACAGGGAGGAGAAGGGAACTAGAACATATTGTAGGGAAGCCATTGGGGTTTCTGATAAACTGTCATTAATAACTAGCTGATCGAGAGTGGAAGTGTACTCTGTCGGGTTTGAGACCACAAGGTGGCTATCCTTGGGAAGGGGTCCTAGCCATTTTTTTAGTAGATTGATATGGTACATCTGGGTTTTTCTGGAAGGGATTAGTAATAGATATGTGGTCAGGCCTAGTTTTTTGATGATCTCATAGGGACCCTTCCACGCAGGTCGAGTTTTGGAGAGACAGGAGGGTAACAACACCAGTTCCCAGTCCTGTACATCTAGATGGCGCCACTTTTTTTCCTTGTCATAAAAGGTTTGTTGTTTTATTTGGACCTTTTTCGAAATTGGCGCCTGTGAACTCTCGTAGCTTGCAGTTTCGAATCCACAAACCTTGGGTGTAGTCAAGGAAGGACTTAGTTTCCAAAGCCCCCTTTGTCATATCTAACAGTGTACAGGGACGTCTCCCGTAGAGGAGCTCAAATGGGGAGCACCCCAAGCTGCTCTGTACTTGGCTTCGGACAGCAAAGAGCGCTAGGGGAGGTCTTTATGTGTGAGATATTCAAGGATTTGCATATGTGACCCATCAGGTGTGAAAAGAATGTGGTTACCCTGGTCCGTTAGGATTTCCTTTGGGAAGCCGACTCGGGAGAAGAATTCAACTAGTTTATTGCCTATGTTTGTGGCAGTAGGGGTTCTTAGTGGAAAGGCTTCAGGATATCGGGTTGCGTAATCGACTACCACCAACGCATATAAGTAGCCTTTCTTGGACTTTGGCAATGGCCCTATAAGGTCCATTCCGACTCTCTTGAACGGTTTCCCAATTATTGGAAGGGGATGGGGGAAGTGGGGGATGGGGGAAGTCTATAGGGGTTCTTCCTTTGGCATACATCGCACTTCTGGCAGAACTTGGTCTCGTGGGCAAATATACCCGGCCAGTAAAATTGTTTTATGATGGTCTGGGTGGTTTTCTGGGCTCCCCTATGTCCGGCCTGCAAGTGGGAGTGTGCAAAGGATAGAACTTGGTCCTGAAAAGCTTGAGGCATTAGTAACTGAGGGAAATCGCCAGGTTTTCCTGTTCTATAGAAGAGTTTGTTTTTTTAATGTGGAAATAAGGGTACGTAGGGTGTGGGGTAGATGGGGTATTTTTAGCTTGGGTCCAGGCTGATTGGAGCGTCGGGTCGTGGAACTGGGCATATCTAAAGTAAGGGTAGTTGGCATATTCTGTTCCGCTCACGGCATTTGCGATATTTAGTCATTTTCGCATTCCGAGGAGAGCGCAGAAATGTCGAAAAGGTCCTCGATCCGCTGCGTAGCGTAGATTTTTTTCATGTTCGGGCTTTAAAAATGCATTCTCGCACGAGCGGTTGACTTACTGGGATCAATGTGTTCGCCAACAAATTTTCTGACCTGTTCGCGTGCGCCACGAGATGTTGGTAGCGGGTCGCAGTATCCCGCGAGAGTTTGCGATCGGAATCACGTCATTCGCCGCGCCATCAGACACCGCGAGAGTCTGAGATCGCGAACACGTAATTCACCACCGTGAGAGAGAGCGTGAGATCGCAAACACGTCATTTGGACGCACCATCCGACATCCGGCGGAAGTGTGGTGAAGCTCGCGATTCCAAACATGCAACATTTTCAATCTGGAAAAGAATAATATCTAGAGTACCATAACACCTTCTGTAAATGATGATTTGGATGAAAAAAACTCCTCAGATTGACATTTGGCTGTCCTTTTTTGTGCAAGGAGTCCTTTTTGGGGGGAGAGGGAGGAAGTGCCACAGAGTCTCCAACTTCCTGTTCTTGTCCAGCAGGCTCCTCCCAGTGCTTTGTCCATCTCCTGTTCATTCTGCCTTTGGATTTTGAGCTGGAAGGATCACTCTTTGTGTCTGCTGCATCGTTATCATTGGATTTGAGGACTTTTGAATTTGATATTTTACAAGTAGGTTGCTGTTGTTGTTTGTTTGATTGGGGCATTGCAGTTGCTGCAACTACAATTTTAGTACTTATCATTATTTTTGTTTAACATTGTTGTGGTTAGCCAGTAGGCCCAGAGCTAGTCATGGGTGGGTGCATGATGAAGCAACTGTTCCTTTGGTTCGTGTTGAATTTATTTCAAACATCATTTAGGGCATGGATGGCATTGGATTGAATTGCAAAATGTGTTTTTTGGGGGTATTTCTGTTTTTGGGTGTGTGTTAAATAAATGCCTTTGTTGTGTGTGGTGTGTTGTTGTGTACCTTGCAGACCTTGTTTAGCCCTGTGGAGTTTTGTTTTTGCATTTTATTGCTTTAAACTGGTAAAGCAGTGTGGTTTAGCATGCATCCTTTGCCTGGCTATTATAGGCCTTTTGTCAGTACAATGTTTTCCAGGCCTCCTGCTTGTTGCTTGTGATTTGTGAGTGTAAATGTGGCTGGTGGCCTTTTCTGGTGGGAGTTATTAGTGTGGTGCTTTTGCCATATAGGCCTGCATGGTATTCCTTTGTGGCCTAGGCTTCTTGTTGTTGTGGGCCTGGCCATGAGACTGGCAGCCATTTTGAAGATAGGCAGTGTGCTTTTTGCAATAGGCCTGCATTGTCTGTCTTCAGTTTCTTGTAGTTGTGTGGGCTTGGCCATGTGGCTGGTGGCCATTTTGATGGCCGGTAGTGTGCTTTTGTCATAGGCCTGCAAGCTTGTGGCCTAGTCTGCCAACAGGCCTTTCATCCAGTTGGTTCAGAGGTAGTCACAGGTGCATGAAGAACTGTTTCTGTGTGTTCTGATGAATTTATACATCATTTAGGGCATGGGTGGCATTGGATTGCATTGCAATATGTGTTTTTGGGGGTATTTCTGTTTTTGGGTGTGTATTAAATAAATGCCTTTGGTGTGTGTGGTGTGTTGTTGTGTACCTGGCAGACCTTGTTTGCATTTTATTGCATTAAACTGGCAAAGCAGTGTGGTTTAGCTTGCATCCTTTGCATGGCTATTATAGGCCTTTTGTCAGTACATTGTTTTCCAGGCCTCCTGCTTGTTGCTTGTGATTTGTGAGTGTCCATATGACTGGCGGCCATTTCTGGTGGAAGTTATTAGTGTGCTGCTTTTGCCATATGGGCCGGCATGGTTTTCCTCTTGGCTTACTGCTTCCATCCATCCCCTTTCCCAGCAGCAGCTCCCTGATTGATGTGATGAGCAAATAATTTAATGCCAAACAGGGTCCACTTCCATTACATTTGTATTTTTGTTGTTGTTCTTCTTCTTTCCTATCCTTCCTGAGAGTTTAGTGTACACAGTATACCATGAAAGACCTTGTTGACAAAGTCTCACAAATGGCTACACTATATATTTTATTTGTTTGTTTGTACTAGTCGTAATTGAACCACAACAACAAATGCAACATTTCACTGATGTTCTTCTCCTGGCTTCTTTGCTTTTAGGTGCACAAAAAAACAGAGGAGGAGGTGTCATCCTCCTCATCACCCATTGTACTGCCAGACAGAAGTCCTGCTGTGCACCACGTCACGTCCATGTGTGACCACATACATCTCTGCAACTTGTGGACCTGCGTCCTGCTGACATCCGAAGAAGATGGGCCCAAAGAAAGGTAACAGGTCCTCCAGTACCAAGAAAGTTGTCAGTTAGAAGAAGGAACAAAAAAAGGAAGTGGCGCTTACCAAGACTGGTGTGCCGCCCCATGTGTTTTTTGGGAAAAAAATATTACATCTGCAGCAGCGTTGTCCGGGGACCAAGCTGAGAGCAGCACCTCCGCATCAGCGGGACAGCCCCACCAACCTAGGCCCAAGCCCATGAGTGTCGCAGAGGTAGCCAGTCTACTAACGAGCAGCAATGTTGAAATGTCATTATCGCAAAGTAGTACACAATCAACACAGGCAGAAACTTAGCAGATAAGTGGGCAGCAGCAGGCGCAGCAGCAGCCGCAGCAGCAGCAAGAACAGCAGCAGCCGCAGCCGCAAGAACAGCAGCATGAACAGCCACAACAACAGCCCACAATAGAAGTTGTTCCTCCTGAAGTAGGGGCATTTCAGGAAATCAAGCTTCCTGCAGACAAAGTGGAGCAAGCCACTGTTTCAGAAGATCCATTGTCTTCCAGTCCCCCAGAAAGGAAAATGAGGGTTAGTTCATCATCTTCTTCTTCAAGCCCCGCTTCTGATGATCGAGATGCCACTTGGAAGCCACCAACTCAGTCTGAGAGTGGTACACGTCACAAGACAAGGTTAGTGAAAAGGAAGGTTCCAGAAAGCCTTAGAGTTATGGAGGTAGATGTACAAGAATGGGATGATGATGATGACGAGCCAGTCATCACGAACATCACTCCCGGCCCAAAGGAGATGGAAACCAACATTATTACCCTATCCAAAATGGCTGTGAGGGATGTAGCATGGATACCACCAACACAGGTAACACCACCATGACCTCCAGCTTCCATATTTACATTTGCAAAGGCCCTGCAGGGACCTACATCCAGCTCAACCACCACCTCAGTAGGTAGTGGTAGTTTAGCTGCACAGAATCACATTCCAAGCCAACCCTCCAGTTCATCTGGTATTGAAAGTGGCACATCCAGCAGCACCAGAAAGTTCTACTCCCCAGTTTGGGACTTCTTTTGGTTAGCAGTAAGGAGGAGAACATTGCTATATGCTCAATTTGTCGACATGCTGTTAGGCGGGGTAAGCTTGGTACAAACTATGGTACCGGAGGCTAAACCATCTCAAAATACACCACAATATCCAGTGGGAGGCTCACCTACTTCGCTTAGAAAAAAGTAAAACTCAACCCATTGCTGTTGTTGGGGATGAATAATTTGGGGAAGATATGATCGCGGTGGAAGGTGAACAAGAGGGAGACATTTCTAGCCTTGTCCCCAGCAGTGTAGTGGTACCGCCCACATTCTCAGCAACATCTCAGTGGCACCGCAGTAAGAGCCATACTCAGAGTCAGACTGAGACACCAAGGTGACCGAATACTGCAATGATAAAAAGTGCGTTGTTGAGCCTAACTGGGTTCAAGAAAACAGCTGCACCGCAAATGAAAATAGTCCAGCCTACCATTGAGAGCATACTTAGGTTGGAGGGGCAGTACCAACGCAACCACCCAACGGCACGGTTGTACAATGCGAAGCTGGCTAAAATGTAGCGCTGCACCTTCTCCCTTTTTCATTTGTGGAAGGGGGATGGTTTCCTTGAATTTGTGTCAGCCGTCTGTCCGAAATTGAAGGTTCCCAACCAGTCCTATTTCACCAGAGTTGCTGTTCCAGCACCACATCACGATGTGCTGGAATTGGTTGGACAAGCTTTACAGCAGAGTGCTGTTCACAGTATCCACCTGACAACAGACATGTGGACCAGTTGCCAAGCCACTGATTACATGTGCATCACTGCACACTGGGTTCTTTTGTGGGGGTTAGAAATAAGCTATCTGAAGTAGGTAATGTTGACACAGCTGAGATTTTTAATGCTACTCGGAAACATGCAACTGTAGCCATGTTCGCCATGGAGAAATCTCATACTGCCGTAAACATTTTGGAAGAGATTCACAGCAAGGTCTTTGAATGGCTGCGCCCAAGAGGGCTTAAGATTGTTTTTGTTTCCACAGATAATGGCAGTAATGTACTTAAGGCCATGGCGCTTGGTTCCTATTTCAGGGTCACATATTTAGCGCACTGCATTAACATTATAGTTCAAGACTTTCTGAAAAAAGAAACCATAGTCAGCAACTTACTGACCATCTGCCGAAAAATATGTACTCATTTCAGCCATTCTTTTAAAGCTCGGAAGCAGCTGAGGATTATTCAACGTGACTATAGAATGCCAGTCAAAGCACTAATGCAGGAGGTGGCAACATGTTGGAACTCAACTTATTACATGCTTGACCATCTGTTTGAGCAGTACAGACCAATCAATGAATATGTCATGCAAAGAGGGGATGCTACTGTGAAACGCATGACCCTTCAGATGGACCGATGGTGCCTAGTTAAATGCCTGACTGAGATGCTTCTTCCTTTCGAGGTCTTCACACGTGAAATCAGCAAGGAGGACTGTACTATGGGCCAAGCTATCCCATTGTTGAACATGCTAGAGCAAAAGTTGAAGGAGGTGTCTGAAGCGTACAAAGATGTAGAGGGAAAAAAAGAAGCATATGAGTTGGTGGAGAGCTTATCCCGTAGCTTAGCTGACAATACTAGGGTGCAAAATAAGATTTTGTCACAAGAACATTACATTTGTTCCACAATTCTGGATCCACGGTCCGAATTGGCACTGAAAAGTAAGACATTAATTCCTTTTTCAGAAGTGTATGTTGCCCTGTACAAAACTTGGATAGCTGAGGCAGCCAGTAAGTTGGAAAATGAACAGCTGGTAATTAACAGCCCGCTACATAAACCCACAACAAGTAGTGCAGCAGGGCATCCCGCATCAAGTTCAACTTCGGAGCCTGAGGGCATTGCGTTTGGCTCAGAAGAACACTCACCAACACTATCGACAACAGCAAGAACCGGATCATCAGCCCCAGTAAAATCGTTAAAGGATTGGTATTTACAGCAAGGACTTGCTACGTCCAGTGCTGATGCAAAGACAAAAGAGGCAGAATAAAGTGTAGCACCCCTGAACATTGAGCGGATGTAGGAGAGTAGGATCTGCACTTATGTTGCCCCCACTTTTTTTTCTGATGTTTACACTGGTTTCTGGCTATAGTCTGGCTGGAACCCTGCTAATCAGGGCCCCAGCCTCTCAGTTCTCCCTAAACAACTCGGAGTGTATATTAGATGCACTAGGGATTGGATACTGTGGTACCTTATGAGCCCCTAGTATATGGTACCTTAGGTACCAAGGGCATAGGTACTTAACAGGCCTACCAGGGCTGAAGCATGTATTATGCTACCCCTGGGAAGCAGACTAAATCTGACACCACAGGCCTGCTACTGCAGCCTGGGTGAGGTAGTGTTAGCACTCCTCACTGAGATATAGGTACACTATATCTCTACCTACACACACATATAAACCTATCAGTCACCCCTAAGACAGGCCCTATCAATCCTGAGGGCAGGGTGCTTGGTTTCCATGTGAGGGGGTGCCTCTGCCTGAGCAGGGCCCCTCTGCAGCTCTCAGAGTCCATTCGCTGTGGCTGTTTGTGGATGCGGTTAAACCATATACTCTTAAGTGCATTATAACCTTGCGGTAAATGCTAACTTTGGGATGGCTGCATCTAAACATGTCGTGTTTGGTGTCAAACGCTCTGGAATCATACCCCCACACCAGTAACTGGTGTGGGAGTATGATCCCACCCTTCTAGAGGGATAGACATGTACCCACTGTGGAAACACGGTAGAATCCTGAAGAGCCCTGGCATCACAAAATGGATGCCACCAGTCACAGACACTGGGCTGCCCTCCTGCTGCTGACCGAAACTCACAGTGGAGGAGGCCCAACAATAGGCATCCTGTCACAGGGAGGTGTAACCACCTCCCAGACAGGGTTTAGTGAATTGGGGCTGGGTGGGTGCACTCCTAGAGTGCTTTGAAGTCCTGCAATGGGGGAGCAGTAGGCTCCTCTGTGCATACACCGACTCAAACCGGTTCAGGGGCTACCTGCCCCTGCTCTGGAGCAAAACTGGACTAAGGGAAGTGGGTGTAGCCACCCGCTCCCCTGACCCTCCCATTGGAGGGGTCATTGAGCTAGTCCCTCCCTTCCTTGTAGTATAAGTTAGGGAACCCTTGCCATTGCAAACTAGATATCCCTGGACGACGCTCTGAAGAAGAATCCTGGACCTTCTATGTTCCACTACCTCTGGAAGACTTGGAGTCAAGGAGTGACTCCCCTGCTTGGCAGGCACCAAAACTTTGAATCAATGGTCGCAAACTTTCCCGCTCCTGTTGGATTCCGAAGTCCCTGCAGCCCCAGAAGTGGATTTCCTGACTTCTCCAAGGCCATCGTGAGTCCCCAGCGACGCTGAGGCAAGTGGACCCCACGAGTGACAAGGAACTGCAATACCTGGGTACCGGGCACTATTTCGAGTCACGATGTTCTATAAATTTGTGCATTGGACCACGTCTGGTCCAAGCCTCTAGCAGGATTTCCTCTGAAGATCAGAGGCCTACCTTTTCCCGAGTGACTGTGGGCTCCTGGTGAGTGAATCCTCCCAAGGCGTCTTCACAATCCCTTGCTGGCTGGCTTGTGGGTCCCCTAAAGACTTTTCTACCATTTCAAAGAGCTCCCCTGATTACTCCAGGCCTGCCCTGACTTACCTTTGCTGGGTGAGTCCCTCAGACCTCGCTGGTTTGCACCGCTGACTTTTTATCCTTTCCTCAAGACTTGCTGTTACCAAGGTTTGTTGGCTCCAATCTGGTCACCAACACTGCAGTAAGCTGCAGACTTTGTGGGACACACTGAATCTAGCTCCTGGTTGTCGTCGACGCCTCCTGGACCTCGTGGCTGAAGAGTCAAGACACCTATGATCAGCTGAAATCACCCGATGACTGTGGGCATCCATCTTCCTTGCCCCGGGTCACTGCCAAGTGACTTTGAACACTGTCTCCTCTGCTTTCAGGTCTTCCTTCTTCTGAATCCAGCCTTGGATTCCACCGGACACTTCTCATGTCTTCACCAGCAGCAAGTCGTCTTTGGCTCCCATTGAAAACGACGCCGTGACCCAACACCAAAAGACACCTATGCACCCGGCTTCCCTGGGTGAGGTAACTCCAGCGCTATGGTGCTCCTGTGTGTGTTGGCTCTAGAACTACTTACCCTGTAAGTGACTTGCTTGTAGACTCTCCCGAAGTATCCTAAAACTCTAAAATTCCAACCGTTACCTGCTCCATTGAAGTCAATTGGGATCCGCGGCTGTGTTCTCACACTGCATGCATCTCCCATGGGTCCTTTACTTACCTGCCTTGGGTGGATTAGTGAGGCCCCAGCGCTTCTGAAGGCCCTAGGCCTTGTCCATTCTCAAGTCGGTTTTCTTAAGTCTCTTTTTTAGTATATGGTCTGGTACGCCCCTAGGGCTCCAGCCATATTTGTGCTTAACTTGTTGTGAAATGTTGATTTGTGCATATGTTCCTGACTTCTAATCTCATAAAGAGATTAGTAAAGTGTGTTAGTAATAAATACATATACATTTTATATATATACCTGTGTGGTGTCCTTTCATTTAGTGATTCAAGAGATTATATGGTAAAACAAGCTGCTTTGCATTCCTCTAAAGACTTAGCCTGAAGGCTGCTCTCCACAGCTACCACCAGGATAGCTTTCTTTAAAAGGTTGTCTTAAACCTAGCTACCACAAGAGTCGAATTGTACTGGTGCAAGGTGGCCACTTTAACTAGTGACCAGCATATACCAAGCCAACTTCTCACAGCGGATGGTCCAGGCCTATCTGGATGACCCAACAGAGGTGTACATTTATCAAAACCCATTGCTGTATTGGTATGGGAAAAGGAGCTAATGGCCACTGCTCAGCAGGCTGGCGATAAACTATCTGGCTTGCCCTGTCGCAAGTGTCTCTTCTGAACGTGTTTTCAGTGCTGCTGGCTCCATTGTAATAGTGAGAAGGACCAGTCTCTTGCCCAAAAACGTGGAGAGTTTAACCATGATCATAAATGAAGCAGCACTTTATACCACCGAATTACACAATTCATGAATCAACGCAGGAAGATGAGGACGGTAGCTCAGGTGACAGAAGTAGCGTGTTAGATGATGATTACCTACTTCTGGTTGAACCCCCAGAGTTTGAAGACAAGCTATATTTCCCTGACAACTAGACTTCCACTTCTTACTGTCTTCCTCCCTAATTAACTTTTATTTGTGTGTTTGTCTTTCGGTTTGGAAACTTCGAATCACAAGAAATCCATCATCACAGTCTTCTAGTCTTTTATTGCCATATATGAGTGTCAGCTTTCTGCATTTCAGTCCACTCCTCTGAGTCCTGCTCCTCCATCCTCCTGAATTCCCCTAAATCTATTGCCCTCAAGCCAGATAATTAGTATAATAGAAGAAAAAAGAAAATCTTGCCTCGTCGAGTCCCTCCATAAGAAGTGGAACATGATGATGACTACTATAGCTATCCTCCTTTCCGAGCCGAGAGAGACTGCCCATTAACTGAAGATGAGAAGGAACAGGTAATGAATGATGACATGCTTTGGATGCTGACTGAGTGATTTGTGTTGTTGTTGTTTGTAGTGCATGAAATTAATTCATTTGGTACTACTATCTTATATACACACACTCAAGGCAATGTTTGTTTCCCTTCTTGTTTTTTAATAGCAAATTTGTACTTCTACTACAGGCCGATCCATTGCATTTTGAATATGGAAAGGGGACTCAATCTGTACAATGCACACTGAGTTGGACAACACCATGATGATGACCACATTGACATAATATCTTTGCAGCCACTCAGTAGGATCCAAGATGATTGATGGAATAACTCAGGGCGTTTCATGAGTGGCATAAAAGGTAAACAAGTCAACAACAACCACTGCAGACCTACATGTCTGTGTAGTGGTGGAGTCGAGTGTGGTGGTATGACTGAGAGCAGTGCATTGATTTAGTCACTTAATTAGTAAAATGCTATGTTGCTGTATATTATGTGCTTTGTCATCCTCTCTCCCAAAAAAACAGTAAGCTAACTGGAGATGGGTCACGGCGGGTGCCAGGGCCCTGCTCAGTCCTGTTGTTGTTGGAGGTTAATGCTGGAAACAGATTAGAGTAGACATGATGTATCCATGTCACCTCTGAAAGAGTTCTTGTTGCACTCCACTGTCATTTATGCATTTTTTTCTACTTGATCTTTCAATATGCCTTTTGTTTTTCCATCTACAATTACAGGCCAGCCCTTACCCTGTGCTATACTGGGAAAAACAACTCACACTTACCTTACCAATGAATCTACATCTGTCAGGCAGGCAGTGATGTCACCCAAGATTGATGGATGGAGCGTTCATGGAAGGGTGGACCAAGAGGAATGCCGAGATGCAACTTCCCATTGTGACCAGGATAACATACAGTAACAGTATCAACTTTCATCATCCTCTAAATAATTTGATTCATTTTTTGTCTACAATCATTACTACTGTGTGTTGTTGTTATTAGTATGTTTGCTCTCTGCTTATAATTCAATTCATCCCTACGCTATTTTTTAAATATTCTTTGCTATCTTTAATAGTAAGCCCGGGCTGGTACAACAGAACAGAAACTGTATGTAATTCGGGTCTCTGAGGGCAGACAGGCAAGGCAAATTGCATAATATACTGCTGCCCTGTACTGTCTAATTGTCTAGTAGTAGTTAGTAAGTACTTCATTAACCATCAAGTTATCATCATAATGCATGCATTTCCTTTTTCTCCATTAACAGATTTATGGATATGGTCGTCTGCCAAGATTGTTTTTTCTTTTGTTGTTGTCCATGCGTACTGTTTTTCTTTGTCAAACCTTTCCCCATACCCCCTTCCCAACCATTCATCAAACACTATCCCTCTTCCCCCGGGCTGTGTGACTTATTGAGGTGTGACTAAATTAAATGGACACCAATAATTTATCACAGGTTTGCTGGGGCGGATGTGACAAAAGCAACACTAATTCAATTTCAAGGCAGGGCGAGGATCTTCTTCTGCTTGCCCACCCATGAGCAGTATATTTGTGAGGTAATTTTTTTACCAAAGGAACCTACTCCATCAGCATTAGATGCCGGCATCGATTGGATTTGTTGTCATCCTCCTACACAGCACTAACGGTCACGATTGTGTCGAGTGTACTGTAGGCCTAGTCGAGTGACTTGACACAGCTAGAGTTTGTAACTCTATGTACTAGGCTATCTCCGCCACCGTTATGTTTTATTGTATTTTTGCATATTATTGTTTGGCAGTAAGTTCTGTACTGTACTTCGTTCTACTACTTCTCCAACAGTCTCTTTCAGGCGACTGACTGTCTCATTTTCTCTTTTTGCAAATGCTACTGCCAGTGTCTACTACTACTACCACCACAACTACGGCATGTTGGGAAAGAAAACCATCATCACCATACAGCCATCGCTGTGCCTAAGTTAAACATCAAGTACAGGTAAGAGAAGAAGTTTGGGGGAGCATAATTAATAATGACATTTTTTCCTTTAATTCAATTTCACACACCCCTTTGAGTCCAGTTGCAGAATGCATAGACTAGGAGGAGAGACTGACAGTACTAGTAGGACAAGTGATTCAGTGAGGGGTACCGCATCTATTTGTTTGTGTCTTACAAAGTTAGCCAATTTTTTAAGTCAAACACTGGCTGTGGCCCTGCACCAGCAAGGAAACAGTGTGATGTAAAACAGTAACGCCACCCACAAAACATTAACAACATTGATTGTAAAGTATAAATATATAATTTAATCCCATAACAAAAATAAACTATGTAAAAAATCCCACAACTACACCTGACCCACCCCTCTCCCTAACCCCAACCAATGTCCGGAACGAAAAAGTCCAACCTATATGAAATGTCCAATTGTCCAAAAAAGGTCAATCCCAACGCCCGATTCCCACCCACCAAAAGAAGAAATAAAAAGGGGCAATTAACAGCGTCTTATCGGCGGGCTCGTCTCTCCAGGAGGACACAAACTTGCTCCTCTAGCCGGGCAAGGCGGTGCTTCAATGCGTGGCAATTGCATCCACGGGGGGGCAGCAGTGATATTAAAAGATGGGCGGTGGCGGGCGGCTGCCAGACGGTGGCGCCATAATGCTGGAGAACGGTGGCTAGGGCCCAGGGCATTGGAGGAGGCTGCAGCTGCTGCCGCCTCCTCTTCCTCCTCCTCCGCCAAAACCACCAGCCGCCGGTATTCCCTTTGTATGGCCTCCAGCTTCCAGCGCCGGGCCTTGGCTGCCAACTCCTTCTGTCCGGTTTCCCTTTGGAAGGAGTAGATATATCAAGAAGAAAAAACAAGACTATTGCAAAATATACTCTCACCAAAGCAGAAAGACAAATTAATTCTACGCATAGTGGCACGGTACCACTAGCAAGCATAGTATATAACATTTGTGGTAAGTATTTATCCTCCCACTTCCTCAGCCTTTAACATTTGTGGGAGTTTCAGGCATTCAACCACCCATGCATCTGATTCCTATCAGCCACCTATGCATGCATGCATCCAACGTATCCTTCTCTGCCAGTCATAAATGTTAAATCTCGCCCGTCCTTCTTCCTTCCACCCTTCATTCCCTTTTCGTTCAACCCATCCATCAAGGTCATCTGACCTGACTTTTAGTCTTCTCCATAAAACTTTCACAGCTGAGTTGAAGTCAGATAGAGGAGGCCATTGGTTACTCAACACTCCCGTCGCTAATGCTTTTACTAATGCTAAGTAAAGTGTGTCTTCAACCGTTGACAGCAACTTCTTACTTAATAAGTCTCAACAGTACAGTATACAGTACACCCTTGCAGTGAGTGTAATGTCAATAAGTAAGGATTAGGAATATAACTTACCACTGCCCGTCACTGCTGCTGGCTCACCCCCTGCAGCTCCTCCTGCAACTGCCACATCTTCTCCACCCTCAGCAGCCACATCGCCTTTACCGCTGGCCCTGGCACTGGTGGTCATTAGTACGCCTAGAAAAAACATTACACATTTTTTAGATGCAATATACACCTCCCTCTATTTTTCACTAGCAAGACTGAAAAAAAAGTTAATACATAAATATACAACATACATCACTAGTACAAATCAGGTAGTAGAGTAGACACTAGTATTGTTATATGGTCCCTAGGGTCATTCTAGTCTTTGCCCAAGCCATGCAACCATTTATCTTTGTATCTTTTATTTTTGCGCACGTTACCTCGCAGTTTGTTGTTTAAGACGCCTTTGAGCCCACATGAGCTCATACTGCTACTGTCTGAGAGCTGCGTACAAGGTCGAAAAACAAGCCACTTTGTTATGGATTTCTGGTGTTAGTCCATATTGCTTATCCATAAAAATGCTACACTTTTTGGCACGACTGAGAAATGCTTTCAATATACTAATGCGCACCATTTTTCTCATAACAGACGGAAAATTCCCTTCTACAAACCAGAGCTTTGCAGAGCATATGATGTAACCAGTACTAGGTTCTTCTAACATGAGGGGTCCACATAATTCACTCAAAGATCTTCATTTATAATTTTATATAAACTATATTCCTACCAAGGGGAGGGTGGTGCTTCCACCACTGTTCAGTCATCATGATTTTGCCTTTTGTCTTCTATGGACTTGTAGTTGTTGTAAGTGTAACTAAGTGTAACAATGTTTATTGTTTTAATCTTATGCATTTTGCTGTTGGTGCTGCATTATAGAACAATGGACAGAGCTTGTCAGTTGAAAATAAACCTTTTGAACTTACATAGACTCCTGTGGTATTTGTTGTGGACTTACACGAGTGAGTGAGCGAAAGGGAGTGCATGTGCATTGCTTCTGCGACCAAGAGGTCAGGAGTGTTATAATCTGGGTTGTCTACTCATTGGGTATCTTGGGGGGGTTCGGAGAGCTAATAGTGAGACACTATAACTAGTCGGTCAGGGGATTGTAGTGGGTTCTGATTGAGGTGTGAGGAATGTCCAACCTCCCATCACCAACGTCCTATTTTCTTGTGCAAAGTTCTGTATGTGCAGAATCCCCACAACAGTAGTAGTATGTCCTATCCTATCAAAAATAGTAAAATCTGGTTGGGCCTTTTGTTGGTGGGAATTGTAAAAAAGCCTCAAGATTAAGAAAGCCTCAAGATTAAGAAGACTAGAAGTAGTAGAAGAGGACAACCAAAAGGACTGGACTCAATGGCTAGAGCTATTGGTGAATCTGAGTTTTATATAAAATGTTTTAAATAAAGAGTGGCCAACTGGGCAAGCTTAGCTACAGACAGACTAATAGTAGTAGTGCAGAGAGTCATAGCAGAGGCAGTTAGAGGCAGGGATAACAAGAATTTAGAAACAGATAGTCTAGATCGAAGAATTGGTAAAGAATAGCATTAGGAAACGGAAAATATAGTTCGGAAAAAATAAGGTGCAGTAAAAGTTAGGGAATAATAATTGTTAATATTAACAACCAAAAGACTTACTGGGGTCAGCAGCAAAGCCCTCGATAGAGGAGCGGTCCTGGCCCTGTTCCTCCTGTCCCTGGTGTTCTTCTCCAGCTGTTCCCGCGGACTCCGACCCCGTCTTCTTGCCCCTGGATGCTGATCATAAAAGATATAAGAAAGAAAGAGACAAACATTGATGATTGGTGTGAAACAAATCAAATATTTTTTTAAACGGTCAAAAAAACATTTATGGAAACAACAATTGCAATAAAATTGACCTATCTAATCTGGTCGACTAGTAGTATCGGGGGATTTGCGGACCGACTAGTTATTATTTATCAACACTAATCCAGTGTTCCATTCTGATTCCAGAATACTAACTAAGCCTAGGTACCACCTGACCTAGCCCACCTATCCCAGTCCGGCCAATTGTTCACTAAATCTGCATTTCCATTTATTTTAGTCTTCAAAAATGCATAAATGGAGGACACATGCCTACATTTTTGTATACACCAAATTGTTGGTTGGTTGCTGCTGATGTTCTGCTATTGCTAAGCCTATTACCACTCACTAAAAAAACTACAAAAGGTTCTACTAAGGACCGGGGTAAGCAGCACTCAGCAGCACGTGACAACTAGGGGTGGGCGACAGTTTCCGCTCTGCCCGCGGAAATTGCGACAATTCGACATTTTTGCGTTCCGTGCGGAACGCGAAAATGTCGAATTGTCACGATTTCCGCGAGGGAACGGAAATTGTCGTCGAGTAAGTTGAACAAAATAAATTCAGTAAAGCATTAATCAGCACAAAACATTCGGGAGCTAGGTCGAGGCTGGGCAGGTGTGCTTTTCTCCCCAGATCTACCATCAAAAATTAGCTGTCCTTACCTTGATGGAGCTCGGCCTCTGTGCAGCCATGACTTTCTCGAGCGCAATCCCTGTGTAGTTCCTGACACCAGGAGGTTCTGTCGCCTCGTCTGCTGCTCTGATCGGTCTCTGGCCCTTTATAAACAAGATGCATGTGAACTGCATGGAATCCGGGCCCCACACACCAGTGGTGGGCAACGTCTTCCAGCCCTTTCCCCCACTGATGGACAGCTGACTCGAGGGGCCCGTCGGCGCCGTGGTGTGCTGTGCTTTTCTCTCCATATCTACCGTCAAAAATTAGCTGTGGTCCTTGATTGAGCTCTGTGCAGCCATGACTTTCTCGAGCGCAATCCCCGTGTAGTTCCTGACACCAGGAGGTTCTTTCTCCTCGTCTGCTGCTCTGATCGGTCTCTGGCCCTAAACAAGAGGCATGTGAACTGCATGGAAGTCCCGCCCCACACACCAGCGGCGGGCAACGTCTTCCCGCCCTTTCCCCCACTATGAAACCCCAACCGGAAGCAAAATCTCCGCGATCACGCGAAATATCGCGAGATCGCAGAGATTTTGTGCCGTTTCGCGATATTTGGCGAAAGGCACTTCCGGTAATTCCGCCCACCCCTAGTGACAACAGAAGGTGCATCACACAGCCCACTAAAAAATTACCAACTCATACTAATAAGTAACTAAACCTAAGTATCAATCCACCACTATCTTTTAGTGACAGGAGGACAAAGGAAGGACTAGAGTCTCTCTAGCATTACCTAACTTAATTTCTCTAAAGGAAACTCTTACATAATCACGCTACGCACCTGTGTCATAATAATCACAGAAGATTTTTTAACGTAATTTACCTGCAATGTAAGCAGCAGCATTCTTTCTGGTCGGAAAAAAAATATATTCACAATATATAACACAGAGCGGAAGAATAGAAACAAAGTAGTAATATTAAATAGCTACTCACCAAGCCCCGGGACCTCCACTTCTAGCAGGTCCAGCAGGCCCTGCTCCTGGTCCAGGATATCGGACCACCGGTGCGTCAACTGGTTATGGGTGCGCTGGGCACCAGAGCAGCAAAACACTGCCCGGCGCACCTTTCCCCAATGCTGCTGATGCTTCCGGAGCCCGTACTCGGACCCAGACCTGCCGCCTGCTGCTAGGGTTAAGGGGAGGTGGCACTACACAAAAAAACCCAGTGCGGCCACCTCCGCCTCACCGAATCAGGCCGGTGGCTGCACCCCGTGTTGATGCCGCCTTCCACAAGGAAGGCGGTCGCAGCTCTGGCTACGAGCCCTGCGGCCCTTTGCCATGGTTCTGGGTAGGACAGGGGGTGGAAAAGAAAAGGTAGGAATGAAAAAAATAAGTAAAAGAAATGAAAAAAGCAGGTAATAGAAAAAGAGTGAAAAAGTAGAGACAAATACACAAAAAGTAGAAAAAAACTCAAAATATAGAATCAGGAAATTAGAGAGATAGATAATAAATAAAAAAGATCAAAAAAAGTTTCTAGAAACAAAGGATTGAAAAGATAGAGGGAGGATTGAAAAGCAAGCCCAGAACCATAGCAATAGAGTGAAAAACAAGATGGCCGCGCCCATTGCGACCGCATGGGCAAGTTTGCGTGATATTTCCCCCCCAAGCACGCAAAAAGCATTGCGAACACGTAATAAGCGTTCCCGAACAGGAAATACTTATCGCGAACGGGCGAGAGATTGCAATATGTGACCCGGAACAGGAAATAAGCATCGCGAGCATGCAATACGCGACCCAGGACAGGAAATAACCATGGCGAGCGGGCGGGACAAGTGAAAAACAAGATGTCCGCCCCCATTAGTGACCGCATGAGCAAGTTAGTGATATATTTTCCCACGAGCACACAAAAACACATCGCGAATGGGCGGGATGAGCATTTCCGCGTCTTCGCGGAGATTTCGCATGCTCGCAGAGATTTGTGACTATTTTGCAGAAATTTGCATAAAGCGACTACGCACATTCCACCCACCCCTAATCTAAAGCTTTTGTTTGAAAGCCATGGAGCCTGAGTGATGAGGGTTGTTGCTCCGGGGTGTTTGTTCATTATTGAGGACTGCATTTCCCCTAAGGAGATTGAGGAACATTGGGTTGTGTAGTCCCAGGATGAGCTTTTCTCGGAGGTTTGGTAGGACGCCTAATCTAGTCAGTATGGTCCCTCCGCCTGGTTTGTGAACAGGTACCTGGGCTACAGGGTAGGTCTTCACATCCCTATGGTAGGGGTGGGCGGAATTTGCGGAATTGCGTTACGCAAATCTACGCGAAACGGTAAAAAATCTCCGCGAACACGCAGAAATTCCGCGAACACGCGGAATTGCTTGCTCGCGATGCTTTTTTCCTGTTCACAATTGCTGTTTGCGTGCTCGTGGAGAAATATCTCGCGAACACGCATTTTGAGATCGCGAACAAGCAAAAATTTCGCGAAATCGCGGAAAGCAGACTTTTTTGCAATTTCGCGTTCTCCGCGGAACGCGAAATTATGCAAATTCCGCAAATTCCGCGAGCGGAACGGAATTTACCGCCCAGGCCTACCCTATGGACACAGCGAATGGGTACGTTTGAGGAACTTCGATTTTCGGTCACGATCGAATCGACCCGCCATTTTGTAACCCGCCGCCATCTTGTGTTGCCATCACTCAGGCAGCATGGCGAACGAAGTCTATTCTGCTTTTCCCGTAGCTTGGTGTCGAAATCCGTCCTCGGTCTTGTTTGTGAAGCTGATGTTTGGACTAGCCGAGTACACTAATCCGTGTCTGGCTTTCCTAATCCCTGTTTCAACTATCTGTAGGCTCACACCATTCTTTCTCGATCATATCTTATCGACTGGCCTTCACTGTCTCCTGCTAGCATTCTCTTGTGTCATGCCTGTCCTCCAATACACACAAACGTATCTCACCACCTGCAAGTCAGTTGTAATCTGTTAATAAATTAGTTCGGGGGTGGGATGACAAACACAGTTGGAGGAGAGGTCTCTTCGAGTCATCTGATCTTTCTGTTTTCGAACCCTTCTTACTGGTTCCGCTTTGTTTTCCACGTATCCTATTGGCTCTTTTCTTCTTTGCTTGGGGCGTGTGTTTTGTTAATAATTCTGTATTGTATGGTATTTAATCTGATGTGCCACAGAGTGAAGTGGCAGTCTCCTGAGAACCTACTTTGTGTACTTCTAGGATAACTGTACTAGCTGCAGCGAAATAAATCCAATCTTCTAACGCCGACAGAGTGTCCCGTGTCTCTGTGTAACGAAGCAGGTGAACCCAGAAGACGGAGGGCGTACCCTGCGCCACCAGGTCCAAAAGGTTCTGGTTCTTCAATTGGCGCACAACGTAGGGCGGCTTCAGTGGTACCGGTTCTGCTCGAAGGTCGTGAGGAACCTCGCAAGAAAATTCCGGAGGGTTCGCGAGCCACACTAAGCGACCGCTGTATGTCGAAAGTGGTCCGAAGGTCTTTTGCAGCGCGGTTACTCCTTCCTGACGGCTACTGGCGACCGCTGCCCTGACTGCTGCCCTGCTTTGGCCCATTCCTTTGGTGATGTATGGTAAAGCGAGACGATAGACGGGTCTCTGTTGGTGGAAGAAGACGTCCTTAGTTAAGTTAAGTATTTTCGTGGGTCGCGCCCACAAATTTTGGTTCTTTGTTTGATGTCCTTAGGTTACTTAGATTTAGTCCTTGCAAAGACTAAAGCCGAGGGTAAGTGCATTTGTGCTGCGTAAACTGAGTTTTACTCCCTTGAAGTTTGTGAACAGTCCAGAGACATTGTGAAATGCCTGGTCTGACTAAGTTTGGAAGAATTTGTTGTCTTGGTTGTAATAGGGACTCCCGACTTGAGAACTCTTGTCCGATTCCTTCGGTTGGAACTCCCACATATGAGCTCTACTCGAAACATGGTATCGGCCCCATTGCCTTTAACGAGACATGGACTCGATACACGAAGAAAGATGGTGTTCTTAAATGGCCAGAAAACTGTAGTTTTGACCCGGATGTGCTAGATAATTTAGAAACAGTTTTGTTCAAAAGAAAAGCCCGGCCGGCAATGTTTGACTCTCTTCGCCTTTGGCGTAAGGAAGCCAAACAGAAAGAAATTAAACAAGCAAAATGAGCTAGGAAAGCACAGGGTATGATGATTATACAGGCTGCCCAACAGTTCAAAAATGATGAAATTGACAATGCGACTGAAATTTCAGAAAGACAACATCGTATGGCGATAGATAAATGCTATCCGGTGTTGCCTGTTTCTCCTTCTGATAACAAGAAAGATATAGAAGAAGATCCCCTAATGTCCCATTTATTGAGGTTGCCTCCGCCCTATGCGCAAAATGCCAATGTGCCTCAGCCGTTACAGCCTGCTCAGTTGCTGGTAGTACCTCCGCCGGTTCCGGTTCTTCAGCATTTGCCTCCTCCAGTACTACCGCCCTTGCCGGTTTTACCATTAGTTTCAGCTTCTCAGCCTTTATCTCCTGATCTTAGCTCTCCTTTGCCTTCTGCTCCTCCTGTGAATTCTAGTTCTCCTCTTGATAATTCTCCTAATATTCTGTCTCCAGTTCTGATGTCTAATTCACCGTCTATACGTAAGCGTCTCACAGATTCTGTCACTAGTATTTTATCTCCTTTCTTTGGAGCTCTTAATGCGTCTCCGGCTTTTGCTCGAAGACAATCTCGTAGTCAGTTCCCAGATTTCGAGGAACGAGAGAAGCTAGATTCTCTGGCACAAAGATGGATCAAGAAGGGTCCACAATATAGTATGTCTGATATTATGCCTACCTTTTTGCAATGGAATGCACCTACGCAAAGGTATGTTTTTAATGTAATGTGCAATATTCTCATTAAAGAATGGGAAGATGTGAGTTCGAGTCCGATCTCACAAGATTTGTTAGATGTCCAAGCCGATTTTGAAAAAGGACTTATTGTAGGTTCCAAAGTTGAGGAAGCTGTAAGGACACTCATCTCTTATAGAACCTTATTGTTCTCTCAAATTTTTCTTGATTCTGATCCGTCGGTTAAATTGACATCGAAAAATTACCCTATGAGAGAGGTTCCGCCAGTTTGGAAGGAAGAGGTTGCAGCAGCAGGTGCTAATCCAGCTATTCCAGCTCACTTTCAGCGTATATGGGTACATGTACCATGGAAGAGATCTGAAGTTTTGGCCCTTAAGCAGACTCTACCAGATCCTCGTAAGAACCCTGCAGGTTATTACAAAGAATTATCGCAGACAATCGATGCTTGTATTATGAATCTGGCAGATATTGATATGTTAATGGGTAATATAGTCCCACAGATAATATGGGCTAAGATTCGTAGAGAGGATCATGCACAGGAACTGGGTGCTACTTGGGATGTCATAGCTGATACAGATAGAGACCAAGTGGGTGGTGCAAAGCCTGACGCCTTGATCTCGGAGCTTCCTGGTAGAATCATTACGTTAATGAAAACTATGATGCCTGCATTGAGAGTGAATTGGGATAAGCTAGCAGCATGTAAACAAAAGAAAGATGAAAGTGTCTCTGATTTCTTTACTTGTTTCGAGGAGACATTTAGTGATCATAGTGGTCAGGACATGGCTACCGAGGGTGGACAGCGACTATTCGTGGACAAATTTGTATTCAATTTGCTTCCCGAGCTGTCACACAAATTAAAGGATTCAGAAAGTTCTTGGGCTGTTTCTTCTTCTGCCCAGATATTGGCTACTGCACAATATTACGAGAATAGGGACAAAGATGAAAAAGAAAAGCAAGAGAAAAAGACGAAAGATTTAAAAACGAAGGTTCTCTTGCAGCAAGCTTACCTGCCACGTTATGTTCAGCCTCAGACTCAACAGCCACCGCAGTTTCAGAGATTGTATCAGAAACCTGAGCCATACATTCCGCGACCTTTGTTAGGTCCTATTGTAAAGAGGAAGGTCATTTTAAGAGCAGTTGTCCAGTTTTATTGCAGCGCAATGGAGCGTCATCTGCTCCACGAGGTCGTGCTGGCCTCCAGTCAGCAAACAGAGGTAGAGGTCGAGGCATGTTATCTCAGGAACAGCGTGCCCTTCCTTCTCCTAATTCCATTAACTACTTTGATCAGCAGAATGTGAGATCCACTCAATATTATAATGAGGACCATTATGTTGAAGGCGAAAATGAGAGTCTTCATGCCAACTAGGACAGCCATGGACAAAGTAGAGGAGTTGTGCCAATCCCAGTGGATCAAAATGGCCCTTATGTCAACGTCACTACTATGGGTTTATCAGAGCCATTTCTTCTAGATACTGGAGCAATGAGAAGTTCTATTATTCATTCTAAACTCCCTGGGGCACCTTTGTCTGGCTTAACGAATGTTTCTGTAGGATTTTCTGGCGCCCCTGTTCGCAATCCGGTTTCTTGTTCCTTGCCTATTTCCGTTGGTCCTTATGACTTGGAAGCTTCACTTCTGTTAACGAATGGTTGTGGTGAGAATTTGTTGGGTCTAGACCTATTGAAAAGAATGCATGCTACAATATATTGTTCTCCTTCAGGCGTACATCTCACTCTAGGTCAGAAGTTGATCTCCCCAATGTATCTGTCTAAAGATCAGTTTCCTCCTGAGTTGCTTTCTCTTCCGACAGCACTTTGGGCCACAGGTCCGAACGATGTGGGTTGTCTTGAGATACCGCCTTATGTTGTTACTCTCAAGCCCAATGTTGAATTACCACGTATTCCACAATATCGAATTTCTGCTGAAGGTGAAAAGGCGCTTTTAGAAATCATTCATGATCTCATTCGGAAGGGTGTGGTTGAAGAAACAAGAGGCAACACATGCAATAGTCCTATTCTTCCTGTTCTTAAACGTACTGATCCTTCTCAGCCTCCTGTGTACCGGTTTGTGATTGATCTGCGAGAAGTAAACAAAATTGTGATTCCACAATTTCCTGTTGTTCCAGATATCACTGCCTTGTTGACTATGATACCTTCCACAGCGACTTGGTTTTCTGTTATTGATCTAATGAATGCCTTCTTCAGTATTCCAATTGCAGAAGACAGTAGGGATATTTTTGGTTTTTCTCTTGGAGGCCGAAGCTTCCGATTCAAGCGCGCACCCCAAGGGTACTGTGAAAGTCCCTCCATTTACAGCCAAGCTTTGAAATGTCATCTTGATACTTTTCATTTGCCGTCTGGTGCCGCCCTTATCCAATACATGGACGACTTGTTAGTCGCCGCCGATTCAGAAGATATCTGTAAGGATGTCACTGTTGCACTATTGCGTCACTTGTTTAAGCTGAAACACAAGGTTTCACCTTCCAAACTACAGTATGTTTGTCGAGAGGTTACCTACTTGGGTCATCTCCTATCAAAGGAGGGACGACGGTTGACACCAGAGCGAATTCAGGCGATTGCTCGAATGTCAGTACCATCCACACAAAGGGAAGTACGTGCTTTTCTGGGAATCACTTCTTATTGTAGATAGTGGATCCCTAACTTCTCTTTGATTGCTAAACCTTTGTTGGCACTCACTTTAAAAGATACGCCTCAGCCCCTTCCTTGGACTGAAGAGTGCCAAAAGAGTTTCACTGATTGACGCACTACTCTGTGTTCTGCTCCTGTACTGGGTACCCCAGATTACACTAAGCCTTTTACGCTGTATGTTCACGAGAAAGAAGGTTGTGCATTATCAGTCTTGACACAGCAATTTGGAGATAGACAGCGGCCATGTGCTTATTTTTCGGCTACGTTATATCCCGTAGCTAAAGCATTGCCTAGTTGTCTCAAAGCCACAGCAGCTGCAGCGATTTCTATCCGACAGTCCGCTGGGATAGTGTTAGATAACACTCTCATTGTCATGGTACCACATGCAGTGGATACCTTACTAAACAGAATGAAGACACAGCATCTCACGAGTGCACGTTTAACTGGTTACGAGCTGACGCTATTGGCTAGTCACGTACACATCAAACGATGCAATACTCTGAATCCAGCCACTTTGTTGCCCCTTCCAAATGAGGAGAGTGTTGAGGATCAACATGACTGTTTCTTCCATACTGAGGAAGAGACAAAAGGAAGGATTGATTTGAGAGACACACCGTTAGAGAATCCAGATGGGACTCTATGGGTAGATGGTTCTTGTTTTAAGATGCCTAATGGAGATACGGTTTCAGCCTATGCTGTAACTACCTTACATACGATTGTGGAAACGGCACGTGTTAGACACAATTCAGCGCAAGCAGCAGAGTTGATAGCACTGACGAGAGCTTGTGTATTATCAAAAGGGAAAAGAGTGAATGTGTACACTGACAGTCAGTATGCCTTTGGTGTTGCGTTCAATTTTGGGCGTCTCTGGAGAGAGAGGGGTTTCCTAACTTCACATGGCACTAAGATACAGCATGGTCAGTTAGTGACTGATCTCCTTGAGTCACTTGCTTTACCTGTCCAAATAGCGATAGTGAAGTGTAGTGCTCACAAGAAGATTACGGATGATGTTGGACGAGGAAATGCATTTGCTGATGCAACAGCAAAGAAAACAGCGAGAGATTCAACGAGTCGAATGTATATGGCAGGTCCTGCGAATTGGGTCAGAGAGAGAGGAATGTGTGAGAATACAGTGGAAAGCGTGAAAACGATTGAGAAAGAGGCTACAGAAAGAGAGTTAAGCAAGTGGAGAGAAAGTACGGGAATGTTAGATGAGATGGGTTGTTGGGTAGAATTATCCGAACATCAACGTTGGTTGTTACCGGATGCTTATGTACTCCCAGTGGTTACTATGGCTCATGGTCCAGCTCACCTTAGTGCAAAAGGCATTTGTAAACTCCTAGCTCCAGTTTGGCAGAATGAAAGTATCCCGAAATGTGCAGACAACGTAGTAAAGCATTGTATTGTTTGTCTGATGTATAATCCAGGAAAGGGAACCCCCACTCCAGCAGGTCACTTTGCTCCTCCGACATACCCATGTGAAGTAATGCAAATAGATTACATTCACATGGATCGATGCAACAACCTCAAATATGTTCTGGTGGTAGTATGTGCCTTTTCAAGATGGATAGAAGCATACCCTTTGAAAGACAATACAGCTTTATCCACCGCCAAAATCCTTCTAAAAGAGTTCTTTCCCAGGTTTGGATTGCCGCGCATTGTCTGGAGTGACAATGGAAGCGAATTTGTTGGCCAAGTCATGCAGAAAGTTTGTGCAGGTCTTGGAATCAAGCAAAAGTTCCATGCGGCAAATCATCCCCAATCAGCGGGTTTAGTAGAATGCTACAATGGGACCTTGAAGTTAAAATTAGCGAAGATTCAAGCAAGTACGGGACTTAATTGGCCTGATGCTTTGCCGTTAGCTCTGCTATCCACCAGAACTGCAGTTCACTCTCGTCCGGGACTTAGCCCTTACGAAGTGGTGTTTGGCCGTCCGGCCAACGTATGGGGAATACCTCGTCCTAAAAAGTTCTCAGATTTGCCCTACCCAATGTTGATTGACTATTTGCATGACCTTACAATTAAATTGCATGTCCTTCATCGACAGGTTCAGAGTGCTTTGCCAGAGGCTTCCACAGATCCAGGTCACTCCATCCGACCAGGTGACTGGGTCTGCACCCGAAATTTTCAGAAGAAAAAGAATTTGGAGCCCAGATGGCGGGAGCCCCGAATGGTCCTACTAACGACGAGGACAGCAGTTAAAGTTGAAGGAAAGAAAAATTGGATTCACGGTGTGCATTGCAAGAAAGTACCTTTGCCCTTGCCTTTTGATCAGTGGGTTCGTAGAGGGGTTGGTGATTGTGGAGGCGAAACAGTTCCACGATTTGTACCTTTTAGCGATGCACACCTGAATGGGACATTGTCTGAAAAAGAGGACGACAACATTTTACAGGAAGCAATCCCAGTGCATCATCGCTTGAATACGACTGAACCAAGAACATTGTTTCAAGATCAGAGTGTTCTAGGGAAGGAGCGCTACCATCTGAGGTCCAGACAAAAGAACAATTGAACTTTCTTTCTTCTTCCTTGTGTAGTGTTCTGTTTAGGTTGCAGGGTCATGGTAGGAGTCTAGGTCACGACCTGAGTAGTGACAATAGGTCTGCAGGATTTCCAGTGTCATAGGACGGTTGAGCATCGTGACTTCAGTGATTGAGGAAGATTGCCGTGAGCATCCACTAGTGAAAATGGAAACTACACCAAGTAATAAAGAGAGAAGAAATGAAATGAAGAAAGCATCTTGTAAAATAATGTACAGTCGTTACATTGTAACTCTATGTGTTTTGATATCCTTATGTATTGCTTTGGCGATTATTGGTTGGATAGTTTATGTTTTGCAGCCAATAAACACCTCCCCTTCCTCCTCTTTGCCTTCTTCTACTATCTCTCCACACCTCTTTCATACTTTTCCTTCACATGAACTTGTCAGAAGAACCGAGTATTACAAGAATTCCTTTGTCCAACTATTACACCAGCATCAATTAGTGGTTAACACAACTGATTGTTGGGTATGTGGTCTTACGCCGCATACTACTGAGAAAGGAATACCATGTCTAGTTCTTCCTTTCTCCTACGAGGGTTCTGCTTGGGCATTCTTTGTTATTTTCTCAAATGCATATCAAAGTAAATTCAGACGGTCTGTTGCTTCACAAATTAATTATCTGGATTTTAGTCATGGTTCTTTGATTAAGGGTATGGTAGTTATGGCTAAAATCATGGAGAATAGCAAGATTTCTATCGATGAAAGAAAAGCATACACCAATTGGAACGTCACCCAATACATGTCGAGTCTTAATAATAAAATGGGAAACGAGAAATCCTCACCAATCTGGACTGTACCATATCAAGGTAACTTCTGTTTAAAAATAAACGATCGCTCTTCTGACACTGCACCAAAGAGTAACTGTTCCTACACATACATTTATTCCTCTCTGAACTCCCCTCCTCTAGTACCGTCTCAAGGCACCTATTTCATTTGTCATGATAGAGCTTATACCTGGTTGCCAACGGGTTTCTCTGGTACCTGCTACATAGCTTTCCTTCTTCCTCCTACTTACACTGCTTCTGCCAATTATCACCGAACCCGTCTCAGTCGAGGAATTATTGACTCAAAAGACACCACGGGACAAGAAGGAGGAGATTTCCTTAAAGGTTTTCTTCCCTTCTGGGGTCCAATGGCCAACAGCAGAAATATAAGGCAACTGGTCCATGTCGTAGAAACTACAATAGACATCACTGTAGGAGCCTTGAGTAATATCACGGCGGAACTACAGGCGGATCGTCTTATGACCTTGAAAAACCGAGTTGCCTTAGACTTTATTCTTGCCGATCATGGTGGAGTATGTAAATTGATCGGTTCAAGCTGTTGTATTTTCATTCCTAATGACGCTCCGACAGTATACCAAGCTATTTCCAAGTTGCATATAATCTCCGAGTCTATTCATCAGGACGAAGGAGATTGGTCCCTAACGGAATGGTTTTGGGGACTACTGTCCAAATGGGGTTGGAAAGCATTGACATTCCTTGGAATAATCTTGACAATCGTATTTTCCTGTTGCCTTTGTATGCACTGTGGTCCCGCTATTTGTGATATTTGTGCTACCATGTGCATTTCAAGACCCAAACCTCAAGTAACAGAAAACATAAGGATGATGTTACAACAACAGCTTGATGATCTCATGGCTATTGATGTGGACTCAGATTAACGTGAGTCTATCTTGCCTGAGTTCTGGCAAAAGGAGGGTCTGAGGAACTTCGATTTTCGATCACGATCGTATCGACCCGCCATTTTGTAACCCGCCACCATCTTGTGTTGCCATCACTCAGGCAGCATGGCGAACGAAGTCTACTCTGCTTTTCCCGTAGCTTGGTGTCGAAATCCGTCCTCGGCCTTGTTTGTGAAGCTGATGTTTGGACTTGCCGAGTACACTAATCCGTGTCTGGCTTTCCTAATCCCTGTTTCAACTATCTGTAGGCTCACATCATTCTTTCTCGATCATATCTTATCTAAGGGTGGGCGTAGTTCGCAAAGTAGCACTTCGCGAAGCTACGCAAAGTGAAGTTCGCACTACGCGAGCTACGTGTAGCTCTTCGCGAACTGCGTAGTAACATGTTCGCACTGTGCAAGATGTTGTTTTCAATGATTGCACAGTGCGGACAAGCAACCGGCACTGTGCAATCATTGAAAATGGCATCTTGCACAGTGCGAGCTGTAGTTTTCTGCTACTCGAGTAGCTATTTACTCGAGCGGCAGCTTTCTCAACGCGAACTGGTAGTTTCTCATCGCGAGCGGTCGCGAACATACGCGACCCCTCGCAATGAGAAACCTGACCTCCTCGCGTTGGGAATCTCGCCGGGAGGTTTATTTTCCATGCTCGCGATCGCGAACAAGGAAAATGTCTCGCCGGGATGTCATTTTGCTTGCTCGCGGTCGCCAACTTGACGTTGAGGACCGCGAGCAAGCAAAAAATGACCGCAGCACTACGCAACACTACGCTACGCGTGTTCGCACTGTGCTACGTGCAGTTCGCGTAGTGCGAAGTAGCGCGAACTTCGCCAACTACGCGAATCGCCCAGGCCTAATCTTATCGACTGGCCTTCACTGTCTCCTGCTAGCATTCTCTTGTGTCATGCCTGTCCTCCAATACACACAAACGTATCTCACCACCAGCAAGTCAGTTGTAATCTGTTAATAAATTAGTTCGGGGTGGGATGACAAACACAGTTGGAGGAGAGGTCTCTTCGAGTCATCTGATCTTTCTGTTTTCGAACCCTTAATCTGATGCGCCACAGAGTGAAGTGGCAGTCTCCTGAGAACCAACTTTGTGTACTTCTAGGATAACTGTACTAGCTGCAGCTAAATAAATCCAATCTTCTAACGCCGACAGAGTGTCCCGTGTCTCAGTGTAACGAAGCAGGTGAACCCAGAAGACGGAGGGCGTACCCTGCGCCGCCAGGTACCAAAGGTTCTGGTTCTTCACGTTCTACCCCACCAGAAGTTTAAACTGTTTTATTAAGGATGCTTGAACAACAGATTGGCGACAACCTGAATCTAACAGGCTTTTTATGGGGTCCCCATTTACTAACAAACTTACATAGAAACATGAACCCTATTCTTCAGTATAAAGGACAGGCTTATGTAGAAAGCTGACGTCCATCGGTTCTTCTCCTTCTTTCTTATGGGGACAGAATCTGGCTATGTGTACCCACACTCCACAGTCAAAACATTGGGGTCCTTTTGTTGGTGAGGCCTCAACTCTAGGTCCTCTAGCCCTCGGTGGCTCTGGAATAGGTTTAGGTTGTGTCTTTTTGGTTCTAGGGGATCCCGTCAGGGGGTAGGCAGTCTTTTCGGTGTCCCCGGGGAGGGAATGGGGTTGGGCTCTAGCAAAGGTGGTAGCCATCTCCACGGCATGCTCCATGGTGAGATGTATATTGTGTCTCAATCAGCACTGAGTTGGAGGAGGGAGGGACTCCAGTTATTGCTCCACATATATAAGGGACATGATCTCCTCCCTGGTGTTTTCTTGGGGTTTGAGACATTTGTCTGCAGCGGTCTTTAATTTGTAAAACAGCGTCTTTGGATTGTCCCCAGGAGCACTTCTTTCCTTTCAAAACTTCACCCGATAGGCCTCCTGGTCCATACCGCGGTGGTCCAATATGATGTCCTTTATCTCATTATAGGGGGTGTTCCTGCTAGCATTAGAAACCTGAGAAGCAACTTGCGCCTCCCCTGCTAACGGAGGGTCCAAGAAAAAAGGTCACTTTGGCTCAGGCCATCCAGAGGACCTTGCGGCTCGCTTGAAGTTCAGTAAGAATGAATCCGGGTCTTCGCCCATGATGGATTTTTGTAGTACCACGTTGGGAATTCCTGACTGGACTCCTGGTCGCTGGGATAATTGGAGCTGGGCAACAGCCACCTTTTAAATGCCTTCCACCTGGCTGTTCGTGGAGTCCTTAAACAGCTCCCTATCCACTTGTGCAGACGTCATCGGCTTCTCGAGTGCCCATTCTAGCTTCTGGTTATGTATTAATTGTTGTATCAGGTTCTCCATATTGACTATCTATGGAGCAGTTGCCCACATTCTCTACCACATGTGACCCTTGAAAAGTGACAGCGGAGGATCTTTCTCTTTGGAACTGGGCTTTTATTTTTCAATAGGGTACATAGACAAGGTTCCTCTTCCGCTTCTTAACTAATGATCCTCAGCGGTTGGACCTCTGGATGGTGAGCAGTCAAAATATAGATTTTTTAATATCGACCTACAGTAATATCGAGTTTTTAATATCGTAGGGATAGAATATCAATGTCAAGAATATCAGTGACCAGAATATCGACCTTAAGGTAAGTAATATCGTTTTTTTTATATCGAAGTAAGTAATATCGAAGTTAGTAATATCGAAGTAAGTAATATCGTTAACAAAAATATTGTTGTAAATGATATCGATATTTATATTAGTGTTATGTATTTTAGTATGTATTTTATATGTATGTTTAACATTTTTTGTAATGTATTTTTAATATTTTTAAATATATGTATTAAATGTTTAGAAGTTAGTAATTTTTTCAATGTAAATTTTTCGTTTTAGTATCAGAGCGGGTTGTGGGTTTATAGGGGAATGGGGTGGGAAGTAATTTAATTATAAATAATTAAGTAATATGTTTCTATTTAGGTGCCGATTCCGATCTGGTAAAAATAATTTGCGTACGACCCGTATCAATATTTTTTTACGTACGAGTCGTAGAAGCACCGTACAAACGGCCAAGTACGATTCGTCCGTGAAAAATAACTACGAATGGCGTCGGGAAAAGTCCACGAGAGTGCGTCGGAAAGTTTTCATGTCCATTATCGTCGGGAAAAGTGTACGAGAGTGAGCCGGACATTTTTACGTGCAAATCGTAAAACACAAGTCCGAGCACGCAAGTACGATCCCGACCGTCCATCCGAATACACAATCGCACGTAAAACGGCCCGTACGGAGCCAACGAAGTAGCACACATGTACACGGGTAAACTCATGCCCGTGTACGAGCAGTACAGCCCCCCCACCCCCAAATATGTCAGCACCGTACACCACCCTGTCCGCACTGTACCCCAGCCCTGCAACAGTACGTGCCGTACCCCCCATGTATGCGCCGTACTCCCCCATGTACGCGCCTTACACCCCTGTCCACACTGTACCCCAGCCCTGCACCTGTATGCGCCGTAACCCCCCCCGCATGTACGTGCCGTACCCCCGCATGTACGCGCCGTACCCCAGGTCCGCATGTGTACGCACCGTACCCCCACCGCATGTACGCGCCTTACCCCCACATGTACGTGCCGTACCTCCACATGTACGCGCCGTACCCCAGGGCCACACGTGTACGCACCGAACCCCCACCGCATGTACGCGCCGCACACCAACACGGTATCCCAGCACCCTCACCCAGCATCGCGTATGTACGGATCGTACCGACGCGAAAAATACTCTTACAGAACCAGGACACTGTAAAACAGCACAAGGAGGGTCAATTCGACTCGCACAACACCACAAAACACGTCTACATGACAAAATACATCCCAATGACTGACCTGGCACATCCAAATAGGCAAACAGAGGCCCCAAATAACAACCACCACTTATAACACACCCACCAAAATTCAAACACAGCCACACCCAAAAATGGACCAATAAAAAGGGACCACACACACAACCCATGAGCCTTTGCAACAGACCCACTGCTGCCAGACCCCACTGAGAAACAACTCCACATAGAAACTACTCCACATCACTCATATCTCCACTACACCTTCACTCACACACATTCACACAACCTCCTCCACAAACATCCCCCTCTTCACATTCACACACACACCGTCACATTCACACCCACACACCGACAACCATCCACACCCACACCCACACCCCACACCATGCCCACAGACAAGAATCCAAAGTTCACAACGGCGGAGCTGGACCTCCTTGTCAACGAAGTCATCAGAGTCGAGCCACAGCTGTTTGGAACATTGGTCAGACAGACCAGCATAGCTGAAAAATCTGCCATGTGGCAGAGGATTGTCGATAAGGTGAATGCTGTTGCGCCCATCCGAAGGACCAGGCATGAATGCCAAGCCAGGTGGTACGATCTGCGCAGGGCGGTCAAGAGGAAAATGAATGAAGAATATGCCCAGACTAACATCACTGGAGTTGGGCCGCCCCGCAGACCCGTACACTTTCATCCCTGGGAGGAGAAGGTGATGGCCCTGCTACCGCCGGTGGGAGTACATGGAGTCGAAGGAGTCGCAGAGCCTGGTGAGTATACAAACAACTTACGTAACATGGGGGCAATGGGGTCCACACCACATATACACCAAATGCACGCAACTTCCCACAAGCACTCACCGCAAACAACCAAACTCAAAAACCACGCGCATGCCACTAACGTCTCCATGCACCCTTCACAAATCAAGGCAAGCCCATGCCCAAGCCTACAACAACCACAAACACAAGACTGGATGTCCGGCAGGCTGGGAGGGTGGGCCCCACACAACACATTGTGAAAATGAGACGCACACCAATGCCCTCAGCCCATATGGCAAAGGTACATAATCATGCACAATGCACAGGGACTGGCAAACTACTGACAAGGTAAATGACACTTGGCCCTGCTGTATGCAGCACAAGGCCCTCCTGGGACCACTGTACACTCAAACACCAACTCCACAACCACAGGTATCTAGCACAGGAACTCACACTCACTGTCATGCCAGCATGCACCATGAGGGGACAGACACATCACCTGGGAGACCCAATGACAACTCACACTACACACAACAGCAGGCCCGGTCACAACCCCACCCTAACACAAGCACACACACCCGGGGCAGGCAACGGATTTACATACTCCCACAATGGACATGTGACACAACAAGACAAATCCCGAGCCAAATAAGCATCAGAGCAAACAATCTACAGGTCAAACACTCAGGAGAACATCCCAATCTGTCCCCCGCAACATACCCATCCCCAAGTGGACATTGAGAGGAATGCTAGGCACATCCAACTACCTGGAGGAAATGTGTCAACTTGAATATGTATGAAACATAGATGTTGCATGAAACACCATTAACATTGTCTCTCTCTCACACACAGGGCAACGTCGTCGATCTCCCCCCAACACTTGGGGGGAAGAATCACAGTCCTAGGCACCGCGTGAAGATGATCCCACCGGCAGCGACGACTCTCACCACTCCGTGGATGACCCCGACCAACCTGGACCCTCTGGTGCCCAAGCCCCTGCAGCACCTGCGTCAGGTACATCTGTGCCAACCACCACCCCCATTCTTGCCACATCCCAGGACACACCCAGGAGCCCTGCTCAAACTGAAAAACAGAGCCAGTCTGACCAGGAGGGACAAGGTTCTCCGGGCACCCAGGAGGAGGCAGGCAACCCTGCAAATGCCATCCCTCAGGGTTCCCGTAGACCCGATGTGCCCACAAGGGCAGGCCAGGCTCAAGTGGGCAGGGGTGGTGGGAGTGGAGGCAGGCGGAGGCGCGAACCAGACCAGCCAGCGCAGGACACCGGTATGTCACACATACGCAACATCGTGGAATCATACCAGCGTGACACCAGAGGTATCAACCAGGTTGTGTCAAGACTCTCCGAGATGCAGGGGAACCCTCGATGACATTAAGAACCTGCAGGTCGAGCATCATGCCAGTCATCAACAACACCAAGGACGGATGGAGGCAAGACTGGCTGAGCTCCTGGCGGTGCACAGGGACATGAGCCAATCACTCCGTCGATCGCCCAAAGCCTGCCAAACCCTCCCTGTGCCACCAGGCGTAGACCAGCACCAGACACAGGGAGGGAGGGGGAGGATTCATCTGACGGAGCGTCCCCAGCATCGTCAAGGCCTGCTTCTGAGGGTCCCCGGAGGAAGGTGGATCGTCCACGGAAAAGACCATGAGAGTCAGCGGACCATCCACATCTCCCAGGTCACCTGGCCTGGCAACTGGCCCTCTGGCGCAACAGCAGCACCTCATCCAATGACATTCTCTACCACATGGACTTGCTGGTCACAGTCTGACCAATGATGACCAACACTGTGGTCTGGACTCTGATGACTTCCAATGCCAAGGATACCATCTCCCCCTGTGAACTTTGGATTCTATTCCCCCGGTACAGCACCTAATTGCATCTAACAAACCACTTACCCCACCGCAAATAAATATTTCACTTTGGACATGAGACGTTCCTGTCATTTTGCATTATTCAACGACATATGTGTGTGGAAATGTCAATCTATGCCTGAGTGTGGAACCAACTCCAGCCATCCATACCCTGGGATCAGAGTCTGGTACAGGACACACATGGGTAACAAGGTATCATTCAATGTAGGCATGGAGCACAACACTCACCTGTGATGGCCTCTGGCTGCTGAGGGGGGCTTGCTAAACTGTGCGGAGAGACCTATTAGGGAGATAATCATCAAGGCGTAGAGGTCATGGCTCATGTGGAGGTTCCCGGGGAGGGAGTCCCAGGTATGTGTGGCCAGGTAGGAGAACAATATCCTGTATGCTGGAGTACGGTGGATGTGAAGAACGGTGACCAGGGCAAGGTTGGATGCACGGAGATGGCCCAACAGGATCTAGGATGACAGACGTACAAGGTTGGTTGGGGTCGGGGTTGTGGACTGCCTCCTGAGTGTGGGTGGGGAGTGTGGAGGTCACCCTGCAGCAGACAGTGATCCATTGCAGCTATCCATGGTGGACGGTGAGGTGGCTGGGGCGCAGGGGGTTGATGCTGAGGTGTGCAGATGCCCCCTGGAAGTGGACCAGTTTCCTGGGAGTTTGAATGTACTTGCTCCGTAGAGGGCAGGGCAGTATTTGACACGGATGTTGTCATGGACCTGGGGGATGGTCTGTCTTTTCTTGGAGTGGATCTATCTGTGGATCATGTGCATAATGCAGAGGGTGTTACAGCATGAGGTACAGATGCTGTGGACTAGCATAGCATATGTGAGCGAGCCAAACATGATGCACACCATCTTGTGTGTGTGGCCACTGGGTGCTTGTACAGGGCTCTTGCGGGTGGGACACAGGCACTTGACCCAGCTGGAAGGGGAGAATCCTCAGATGTTCACCTCAGTCCTGTACAAGTCCAGCCTCAGGTGGCTCGTGTGCAGCCATTCATCAATAGATCTCATGCATACTTGAATGATAGAACTGCCAATGTCTGTGTCTTTGTTGAGGGTGAGGAGCACCTGGCTGTCAATGGCATACGACCTGATGATGAGGTGCTGTGCGCATGTGATGGTGAAGAGGGGGGTCCTGGACACTCTGTAGATTGACATGCTGAGAGATGATACCTGTGCTATGTCCCAGACGATGACACCATACTACATGCTGAAGCCTTGAGTCCCACTCCCATGCCCTTGCTGGGCTACAGAGCCGGTGGGGAGTATTAGGGACGTGACCCGGTTGGTGTGACAGGGCCTGGAAGGCGGGGCAGCGCAGTGTAGGCAGCTGGAGTTGCACACTCCGCATGCAAAGGTGTTGTGTGTGTGCCCAGGGTATTTCTGACAGCAGGCGTTAGATGTGCGGATGGACAGAGCTCGGAGTGTGGCTGCTACATCAGACTGTAGTGTGATGTGGGTAATGCAAGGACAGGATGGTGGTGCAATGTGCACCTTGCATGTGCTGATGGTCCAGCCTTTGGCACCGCGTGGCGGCAACAGTGGCATAGACAAGCTGAGGACAGCAAAATGAATGGGTGGAGGGAGGAAGTGAGGAGCATCCTGGAGGCGTGTGTGTTGCCAAATCTGGATTCTCTGTTGGCCCTTGCTGCAGGGGCCGCAGCAGCAGGCGGCATCTCCTTGCAAAATGACAGATTTTGCACACATAGACTAGGATGTCAGAAGGACAACTGCATCAGGCGCTTGTGTAAAGTAAGGAGTGTCCAGTGTCACATGGCACACCCAGAGACAATGCATGCACAATCACCAAAGAAGCATGACACCGGATCAGGAAACTGAAGGCCGACCTGCGCACAGGAGACACACCCTCAGCAGCTGTTGATGGCCCATTGCGTGGACCAACATGCCAAAAAAATACACAACCATGTACTCCATGCCCAATAGGGAGCCTAACCCATGAGCAACTGCATGCATGTTGCTAAACTACACATGGACTCCTATGCATAATCTTCCACAACTATGCCAGATATGCCGCATGCAAAGTGGCAAGAGACCTGCATTGACAGAGATGAGGCACCTTGGAGTGTGACGAACACCTTTATTACTCAGCCTCACACTAAGGGAAATGCATCAATTGGAACAGACTCACAGGTCATTTGGCTGACCATGTGTGACCTACACTGGACACCCCCTTCAACACACAGATGTGTAAATCCTACTGAGCTGGCACACAAGTGAAGGGGTTGAGCCTAACACCCCTTGCTGCACACGGAGAGTCTACAATTCCCCATTGAGCCTCATATGGGGATGTCCCACACTATGTCCACCATTAGCATCCTGTATGTTCCTTGGAGACGTCATACACACATTGATGCCTTCATCAGAATCCACACACCATTACAGATGACTGTCAGGAAGGGTGACCATCAATTCATGAGAGCCATTGTTAGACGGCGACCTCAGAGGAGCCGGGAAGGGGTCCTGACTACCCTGAGACCCACCCTCAAAGTATCGTAGCCGGGCACTGGCGGGAGACTCCCCAGGGGGAGGAATCTCGTATCTAGGATCGTACTTCTGGCACCACACGACACAGAGTGACCACACCGGGTATTCTGAGAAAACAATCTTTATCAAGTAGGTTATCACTGCAAATATGTACAAGGTGAGCCCGGGCTCAAGAGTCTCGGAAGGGGGGTAGGGGGTAGCGGGACAGTCGCTGGTAAAGGTTCAAGCAGGGACATATCCGGCGCGCAGCTCACAATCCTCGAGCTGGGGGATACGATGTTGTAGTCGGGGTCCGGCGGGACCGTGAGAGTCGGTTGGAGCCACGAGTCACTCAGCGGCTCAGGTACAGGTTCGGAGGTCTTACGATCTTCAGGGAGCTGCGAGTCACTCAGCAGGGCTCAGGTACAAGTTCGGAGGTCTTACGATCTTCAGGGAGCCGCGAGTCACTCAGCAGGGCTCAGGTACAAGTTCGGAGGTCTTACGATCTTCAGGGAGCCGCGAGTCACTCAGCAGGGCTCAGGTACAAGTTCGGAGGTCTTACGATCTTCAGGGAGCCGCGAGTCACTCAGCAGGGCTCAGGTACAAGTTCGGAGGTCTTACGATCTTCAGGGAGCCGCAAGTCACTCAGCAGGCTCTCGTTGTTCCAGCGTCGAATCTGCCGGACAGACTCAGAGCACCCCTTGTTATAGGTCGACCCCTCTTTGATGTCCGGAGTCTGTGCAGGCAGGGGTCTTGTCACCTGGGGGTCGCTTGTCGGGATTTCCTGCTATTGCCTTTTGATCCTTTCAGGGCCGGGTCGGGAGGAGTCCCAGACACCCAGCAGGCATGGAGCCAGCCCTCAGGGAGGCCGGAGGGCCGATCGAAACCCATCGTCCCGGGGGAGTTCAGAGGTGCAATAGAAACTGCTCCTCCCTCTCTCATCCCCTGGAAGCGTGATGTCCTCCAGCCGGAGTGGCGCCTCTAGGCCCGGGTCGCGCTGGGGCCGGGCGGCCATCTTGGTGCATGCAGTGGGCACGCGGGCCCGGGGTGGCCGAAAGGAGAGAGGCCAGGGACGGGAGGGTCCGGGTCGGTGCGTGGGTCTTGGTGGGGAGGTTCGGCTGGGCCGTGGGCCTGGGCTGTAGGTACCAGGTTTCGGTGGTGCGGGGGCACGGAGGGCCATTCTACGAGGCCGGGTCCAACAGCCATGCAACACGTCATGTGGCCCATGGTGAGTCGACATGTATGCATGGTAACACAACATGCACAGGAGCAGTCCCCACATATCACAAACACGTACCACCCACAAAATGCCTTGCTGCACTCCTTACCCAAAATGACTTTTCACCATGTCTGTGCATGTAACTCTGATCCAGCACACGTTGCAATACTCATGAGGAATAGCAGGAGGGCAATGATGACATGAGCAGACGACAGCCGCAAGAACCTGGGGAGGACAGACACACAACAATGCAGCCAAGAGCTAGTAATCCGCAGACATGTACATGTACTCTACAGGAATGATGTTGTCACCATGCCCTTAACAAATTTAGTGTCCCAGCTAATATGTGTGGAATGACATCATCACTTGAATGACACATCAGAACACACCTCCAAGTCACTTAGCACACAGTCAGCTCGACACACACATTGCAACACCTGCCACACAAGGCTCAAAGCGTGCACACTCAGACACAGGGACTCACCATCATGAGAAGAAGTTGCGGATAAGCTGACTCCGGATGTCCTCATCCTCATCCTCATCCTCACTTGCCCCATGCCCGAGCCCTTCATCCTCCATGATCCTGCTCATCCGGATCAAGGATGAGTGGCACGGCCTTCTCCACTGCCATGTTGTGCAGCATGCAGCACTGTTAGACGGACCGGGAGGGTCGGCCGAGGACAAGGGGAGAGGTCTCCGGGGAGAGCCGTCTCCAGCGATCGTACAGATGAATAACTTCCCCCCCACAGATATACACCACACAAGGATAAGATTTAGCGTTCTTTATAGGTGATTTCTTAAGGTACGATGAAATGGTACAAGGAGGTCTGGACTCAGGGGTCCCCTCGATTCGAGTCTCTTGGTTTGGGGAAAGGGGGTAGCGGGACAGTCTGGTTACCAGTCTGGTAGCTGAGATGGTATGGTGGATAGCTCACAATCCTCGAGCTCGGTGTTCTAGCTTGGACGGGCCGCGGCAGCGCCAGCAGGTCCCGGTGAAGATGGTCATTACACGGTCCGCGGCAGCGCCAGCAGGTCCCGGTGAAGATGGTCGTTACACGGTCCGCGACAGCGCCAGCAGGTCCCGATGAAGGTGGTCGTTACAACGGTCCGCGGCAGCGCCAGCAGGACCCGACGAGGATGGATGTTGCAGAAGGCCGCGGCAGCGCCAGCAGGCAGGACGATAGTTCACAAGGCAGGGCTACGGCAGCGCCAGTAGTCCGTCAAGGCTGAGTTCTCTCGGTGTCTCTCGACTCCAGGATACAACTGCCTTCCTGCTCTGGAGCTGCCCTAGTTATAGGTCTGGCGCCCTTTGATGTCCGGACCCTCGCACTTGGAGGTCGGGGGGTCCGGGATGAGGGAGTCCAGACACCCAGCAGGGGGTGGAGCCAGCGCCTGGGGGAGCTGGAGGGTGATCGGCACCTGGCGGGGGAGAGCCTTCGACGCTTCTTTCTCCCATTGACCTGCCAAGTGGTCCGTTCACCTCCTGGGTGGATGGTGGTGCCGGGATGTCGGGGCCGGCCAGGCCCAGGGTTAGGGTCGGGCTGAGGCCACGCGGCCTCGTGGCACAGTGTCCAAGATGGCGGCTGATCCGGCCGGGGGATCCGGTAGTGGTTCGGCCCCATGATACATGGATGTCCGGGGGCAGGAGTTCCGTTGGGAGACGGGGTGCGGGTTGCCCTTGGGGGTAACACCTGGGAGTCCGGGGTTTGGGCCCTGTCGTGCGGGGAGGGAGCAAGCCCTTCATGTGGCCTGTCCAACATGCGTCCCCCCCAGCTGAAGTCGGGGAGAGTCACCCATCCTCTTGGGGACTCTCCTCGTCGAGGCGGAAAAAGCGTGACAGGCCATCTGCGTTGGCGTGGTCTTGGCCCGGTCGATGTTCCACAGTGAAGTCCATTCCCTGCAGGGAGATGGACCAGCGCAATAGTTTTGGGTTTTCCCCCCGCATCTGCATTAGCCACTGCAGGGGTCGATGATCGGTTTGCACCCGGAAGTGGGTACCGAAGAGATAGGGCCGGAGCTTTTTGAGGGCCCACACCACTGCGAAGGCCTCCCTCTCGATTGTGCTCCAGCGCTGTTCTCGGGCCAGGAGGCGTCTGCTGATGAAGGCCACCGGCTGGTCAAGACCCTCGGGGTTCAGCTGGGAAAGAACCGCCCCGATGCCGTGGTCGGAGGCGTCCGTTTGTACAATGAATTCCTGACTGTAATCGGGGGCCTGGAGCACAGGGGCGGTGCACAGGGCGGCCTTCAGCTTCTCGAAGGCCGCTTGACAGTCGGGGGTCCAGTTAATCTTCTTCGGGTGGTTTTTGGACGTGAGACCCGTGAGGGGCCCCACAATGCTGCCATAGTCCCTCACGAACCGCCGGTAGTAGCCGGTGAGTCCCAAGAAGGCTCGGACCTCGGTCTGCGTGACGGGGGGTTGCCAGGACTGGATGGCAGCAATTTTGAGTTGCAGAGGGGCCACCAGACCGCTTCCCACCTGGTGTCCGAGGTAGGTCACGGACCCTTGACCAATTTGGCACTTGCCGGCCTTAATCGTGAGGCCGGCCCGCTGGAGGGCCTGCAGGACCTCTTGGAGGTGGTGGAGGTGGTCGGACCAGTGGCGGCTGTACACAGCGATAACATCCAGGTAGGCGGCGCTGAACTCTTCGAGCCCCGCCAAGACCTGGTTCACTAGACGTTGAAAAGTAGCTGGGGCATTCTTCATGCCGAAGGGCATGACTTTGAAGTGGTAGTGGCCATCGGGGGTAGAAAAGGCGGACCGTTCCTGGGCCCGGGGTGTGAGACCGATCTGCCAGTAGCCCGCTGTCAGGTCGAAGATGCTGAGGTAGCGGGCGGCCCCCAGGCGGTCGATCAATTCATCCGCTCGGGGGATAGGATGAGCGTCGGTCCGGGTGACAGCGTTCAAGCCCCGATAGTCGACGCAGAATCGGAGTTCAGGAGTGGTTCCGGGGGCAGCGGCTTTGGGGACCAGCACGACCGGGCTGGCCCAGGGGCTGTCCGAGGGCTCGATGACCCCGAGCGTGAGCATCTTGGATACTTCCTCTTGGATGCAGGCCCGCACCCGATCTGGCACGCGGTAGGCCCGGTGTCGGATAGGGGGACTGTCCCCGGTGTCCACGTCATGCAAGCACCAAGGGGTGATCCCTGGGGTGAGGGAAAACAGTGTAGCAAACTGCAGCAGGAGGTCCCGGCAGCCCTGGCGTTGCTCTGGCGTGAGGGTATCGGAGAGCCGGACCCCGTCCACGGAACCGTCGTTCTCCTGGGTCTTCAGGAGATCAGGGAGGGGCTCGGAGTCTTCTTCCGCCCCACTGTCTGTAGCCATCAGGAGGCTGAGTTCCGAGCGCACAAAGTGGGGTTTGAGTCTGTTGGTGTGGAGGACCCGGAGGGGGTTCCGGGGGGACTCCATGTCGATGAGGTAGGTGACGGGGCTCTTGCGTTCGACCACTTTGAAGGGCCCCGTCCACTTATCTTGCAAGGCACATGGTTCGGTGGGGGACATCACCCACACTTGTTGACCAGGTTCGAATTCGACGGAGGAGGCATTCTGATCGTACCATTTTTTCATGTCCTCCTGACTGGCCTCGAGGTTCGCTTTTGCCATTTCCCTGAAGCGCCGGGTCTGATTGCGTAGTGCCAGGAGGTACTTGAAGACGTCTGGAGGGGTCTTTAGGGGGGCCATCTCCCAACCTTCTTTGACTAGGCTGAGGGGCCCTCGCACAGGGTGCCCGTACAGGAGTTCGAAAGGGCTAAAGCCGAGGGACTTCTGGGGAACTTCTCGATAGGCGAAGAGGAGGCACGGGAGTAGTACATCCCACTGGCGACGGAGGGGCTCCTCCAATCCCCCAATCATTCCCTTGAGTGTGCGGTTGAATCGCTCAACTAGTCCGTTCCCTTGAGGGTGATAGGGGGTCGTGAACCGGTAGGTGACCCCGCACTGTTGCCAGAGGGACTTCATATATTTCGAGATAAAGTTTGTGCCTCGGTCGCTGACGACTTCTCGGGGGAAGCCCACCCGGGAGAAGATCCCCATTAGGGCCCGGCCGACCACCGGAGCTGTTACAGTTCGCAGGGGCACAGCCTCGGGGTAGCGGGTGGCGTGGTCCACCAGTACCAGGATGAACCGATGTCCTTGTGCTGTGCGGGGGTCCAGGGGCCCCACAATGTCTATTCCTACCCTCTCGAACGGGGTGGTGACCACTGGGAAGGGTTGCAGAGGGGCTTTGAGCTTACGGCCGCTCTTCCCGCTGGCCTGGCACGTGGGGCAGGACCGGCAGTGGTTGAGGACGTCGTTCCGCATCTTCGGCCAGAAAAAGTGGGTCACCAGGCGACTGTAGGTTTTGTCCTGGCCCAGGTGTCCAGCCAGGGGAACATCGTGGGCCAAAGTTAGTAGGAAGTCTCTGAAACGGAGGGGCACCACCAGCACTCGACTGGCCCCTAACTCCGCGATTCTTTGTTCACTGTATAGCAGGCCGTTATCCCAATAGACCCAATGGGTTCCGGAGGAGTCCCCTGCGCTCTGGGCGCTGGCTTGCTGGTGGAGTCCCTCGAGGGAGGGGCAGGTCTTCTGTTCCTGGCGGAACTGTTCCTGGGTGGGCCCCCCTTCTTGACGCCACTGAGCCAGGCCGGGAAGGTCCTGGGGCTGGGCGACCCCTTCGGGCGTTGGCTCTGGGGGGTCGGTATAGTCGTTGTCCTCTACTGGAGCGACCGGGGGAGGAGGTGCTGGCCATTCTGGTTCTTCTGGTCGGGGGACGGCACGGGCGGCCATGGACCGGGTGGTTACGCAGGCCCAGTCCGGGAGGCCCAGCATCCCCAGGTGCTCTCTTCTTTCGACGGCGGCCCACGGGGAACTCTCAAGGTCATTCCCCAGGAGACAGTCCACGGGGGCATCATCCCGGACCGTCACCTTCAACATGCCGGAGACCCCTCCCCATTCGAAGGGGACGCAGGCCATTCGACACAGACTTTCGGAATTGTCGGCTGAGCGGACGGGGCAGAGAATGTTCGGCAGGATCTGCTCTGGTTTCACCAGGTGACAGCGGACGGCCGTCACACTGGCCCCTGTGTCACGTAGGGCTTCGGCCCGGCGCCCATTAATGCTCACCCACTGGCCATATTTCCGGGTGTTGGCGGGTAGGGGAGCCCGCGGGACCATGTCTTTTCCCCCTAGGCACGCTAGAACCATGGCGGCCGGTTCCCACTCTTGTTGTGCCTGCTCATATTCTTCCTGTTCCTCGGAGATTTGTTCTCCCCCCAGGGCGGCGGCAGCTACCTGGCGGGGCTTTGGCATTTGGTTCTGCGGGCAGCTCGGGTCATTGGCGTAGTGGCCGACTCGCTGACATCGGTGACACGTGACGTTGGCTCGGAACCCCGGGCGCATCGGGGGGTTGCCCCGGCCGGCCGGGGGCGGGGTGCTGGCCGCGGGAGTGGCCGGGATGGTGTCTCTCCCTCGCCCCTGGCCTCCTCCTCCTCCTCGGGGACGGTGCTGACCTTGGTTGTTTCGGTTTTGCTCGTGTGGCCCTCTCCGGCCCACTCGGGTGCTTTCCCACCGGTCAGCTTCGGCGGCGAGTTGCCGTGAGTCAGTCAATTTACTGTCGAGGAGGTGCTGCCTGAGCTCGACGAAGCAGTTGTTAGACAGGTGCTCCCACACCATAAGATTAAAGAGTTGCTCGTAGGTCGTTACGTGGCTTCCCTTGATCCAACCCTCGAAGGCTCGGCTGAAATAGTTGACGTATTCCACCCAAGTTGTACCCGGGATCCGGGTGCAGTCTTGGAACCTCTGGCGGTACATTTCGGGTGTGAGCCCATATCGGGTGAGGAGGGCAGCCTTCATGTGGTCATAGGATGACATCTGATGATCTGGGAGCTGCAGTAGGGCATCGCGGCCTTCGTTGACGAACCTCCCCCATAGGCCGGCTCCCCAGTCACTCCGATCGATCCGGTGGGAGGTCATGGCGATCTCGTAGGCTTTGAACCACTCTTGTATGTCGTCCTCTCGGACATACTCTCGGACAACATCCTTGGGGATGTGGACTTTCTTCTCGGTTGCTCCCGGGGTGTGCGGTCGCTCAGGCACCCCCGGTTCTTTACTCTGTTTCCGAAGTTCTATTTCCGCCAGTTTGCGCTCGTGTTCGAATGTTAGTCTTTTTTCTTCGAGCTCTCTCTGCCTCTGTTTTTCTTCCCGTTCTTCTCGGAGCCGCAGGTGTTCTAGATTTAGTTTTTGCTCGGCTAACTTTAGTTCACCGTCCATCTTGAGTCGTGCCATTTCCAACTCATGTAATCTGGTTCTTTCTCTTTCTTGGATCTCTTCCTGCGAGAGGCCCGTTCCTCGCTCCTCGGGAGCTGTGGCGTTCCCCTCTGGTGCTACACCGTTTTGGTCGGGGGATCCGGTGACCCCGGTTTCCGCCCACGACTCAAGGGCGTGCTTCAAATCGTCTTTGGTACTCAGGCCGGTGGTAGCAATGCCTAGTTCCATGCAGAATTGTTTAAGTTCGCGATGGCTATACTCTTCCAATTTATCCATCTGGAATTTCTCGGTGGATCCGCTCTCTTTGGTTGACATCGTGGTTTTGTTGTGGGGTGAGCTACTCTCTGTACGATTACGCGTTGATTCGGATCGCGCCGCTGGCCACCAATGTTAGACGGACCGGGAGGGTCGGCCGAGGACAAGGGGAGAGGTCTCCGGGGAGAGCCGTCTCCAGCGATCGTACAGATGAATAACTTCCCCCCCACAGATATACACCACACAAGGATAAGATTTAGCGTTCTTTATTGGTGATTTCTTAAGGTACGATGAAATGGTACAAGGAGGTCTGGACTCAGGGGTCCCCTCGATTCGAGTCTCTTGGTTTGGGGAAAGGGGGTAGCGGGACAGTCTGGTTACCAGTCTGGTAGCTGAGATGGTATGGTGGATAGCTCACAATCCTCGAGCTCGGTGTTCTAGCTTGGACGGGCCGCGGCAGCGCCAGCAGGTCCCGGTGAAGATGGTCGTTACAAGGTCCGCGGCAGCGCCAGCAGGTCCCGGTGAAGATGGTCGTTACACGGTCCGCGGCAGCGCCAGCAGGTCCCGATGAAGGTGGTCGTTACAACGGTCCGCGGCAGCGCCAGCAGGACCCGACGAGGATGGATGTTGCAGAAGGCCGCGGCAGCGCCAGCAGGCAGGACGATAGTTCACAAGGCAGGGCTTCGGCAGCGCCAGTAGTCCGTCAAGGCTGAGTTCTCTCGGTGTCTCTCGACTCCAGGATACAACTGCCTTCCTGCTCTGGAGCTGCCCTAGTTATAGGTCTGGCGCCCTTTGATGTCCGGACCCTCGCACTTGGAGGTCGGGGGGTCCGGGATGAGGGAGTCCAGACACCCAGCAGGGGGTGGAGCCAGCGCCTGGGGGAGCTGGAGGGTGATCGGCACCTGGCGGGGGAGAGCCCTCGACGCTTCTTTCTCCCATTGACCTGCCAAGTGGTCCGTTCACCTCCTGGGTGGATGGTGGTGCCGGGATGTCGGGGCCGGCCAGGCCCAGGGTTAGGGTCGGGCTGAGGCCACGCGGCCTCGTGGCGCAGTGTCCAAGATGGCGGCTGATCCGGCCTGGGGAGCCGGTAGTGGTTCGGCCCCATGATACATGGATGTCCGGGGGCAGGAGTTCCGTTGGGAGACGGGGTGCGGGTTGCCCTTGGGGGTAACACCTGGGAGTCCGGGGTTTGGGCCCTGTCGTGCGGGGAGGGAGCAAGCCCTTCATGTGGCCTGTCCAACAAGCACACAATGAAGATTTTGCAGACCTTCACCGGGGCATATGGGAGGGCGCCGCCGGTCTTGTGGAGGCACCGGAATCTGCTCTTCAGGAGTCCAAACGTCCTCTCAATCACGCGCCTCGTCTGCCCATGGGTGTTGTTGTACCGGTGTGCTGCAGCTGTTCTGGGGTTGCGGAGAGGCGTCATCAGCCATGGCATGTTGGGATAGCCAGAGTCCTCTTCATGGACACATCATGTGAAGAAATGGGTCAGGAGATGCCATAAGATACAAAGATAGCGCTGAACACAGGACTAACAGAGTATACCCACCAACAAGACATGCTCGTTCCGCGTGCAGCTGCAGCATCATTTCTGGCACCCTGCTACGCCTCATGATGTATGCATCGTGTGCGGACCCTGGAAAACGTGCACAGACATGGGAAATCAGCATGTTAGCAAGACACACCACAAGGGTATTAATGGAGTGGTAATGTTTTCTGTTTCTATAGGCTACCTCCTGTGCCTGTGGTGGTACCAAAGCCACATGTGTCCCATCAATGGCACCAATTACATGAGGCATCCCTCCCAGGGCATAGAACTCACCCTTGACACCTGTCAACTGCTCACGAGTGGGAAAATGGATGAATTCATCCAGGTGCACCAACATGGCTTCTATAACATCATGCAGGACACGGCTGAACATTGTCTGGGACATGCCACCGACATCAGCTAGGGTCAATTGAAACGTGCCGGTGGCAAAAAAAATAGGGCTGCCATCACCTTCACCTTGGGGGTCAGAGCTGTAGGATACCTGTGTTGTGGTTGGAGGTGTGGTGCAAGCCGGCGGGTCAAGTCCTCTATCAACTCTTGCGAGAAGCGGTATCTGCGTATGCAGTCATGTTCACGCATGGCATCCAGGTCTGGCATTCGTCTGGGGAGAGGCGGTGCCCTGCAGAGATTTGGAAGGAATAACGAAGAGTGAGTACATTACCACACCAATGTCACTGAGGTGAGCACATGTTCAACAGCTAATACACATCTGCTTAATACAGAGTCTGTGCTGTGCAATACATCCAGGACACGTGGGCCAGCCAGGTGATACTCCTACGAAGAGCCAGCCACAATAGTTGCATGGCAATGTTGACGTGACATGCCATGAAATAGCTGTTGGCCAGTGTAAGTGACAAGCCAGACACATTCCATGAGTGACAGACATCTACATATCCACATATCAGCATTTGAAGGATGTCATCTCATACAGACAGCTGGCGGGAGTCTAGACGCACAGGTCACATGTTATCTGGAAATGGACAGATGGCACACATTTCCATTAAGGGGTCCATGTCAAAAACTGATGTCACAGACATTGAGACAACGCAGATATTGCCTCATGTCAGGAAGTCATCTTCCAACCATCATGACACATGTAACGTGTGAGTCCACATGTGGCATGGTGTGAGTATATGTGTGTCATGCACATATGCACACAGACACATGTTGGATGCTGCAACAGCAGATGGAGTTGACGGAACACCAACGGAAAGCTCATGGGAACACATGACACACATATGACATAGTCACATCGTGGCACACTGGGAGTCACATGTGAGGTGTAATTATCCGTGTACCTGCCATCAGGGGACAGTTGCGGGTGTTGCTGGCTGTGCCATACCAGTGATGCAGTGTTTGACACGTGTGTCGCACATGCACACATGTGAAAAGTGTGAAGGGGAAGTGTGCCACGTAGTGCCCCATCACACATGACATGTGTAAACAGCTCATCACACATCTATTGTGCCACAACATGAGGAGACATGTGCCACATCACTGCCTGACACACCTAGGCCCTGCACATGAAGGACTGCACTGACAATGACTTGATGTACAGCCTTGTGCGAGTCTGACACCTCCATTCCTTTTGTGTGCGCCTCCTATCACCAGTGTAAGCAGTGAAACGCAGAACACACGCTCTGAGGGCGTGTGTAGGGCCCGTACTCATGCGTGTACGGGCCGTACACACGTGTGTACGTGCCTATGACTAGGCCCTACGGTACCCCCAACGATAGGGATAGGCACGTACTCACGCGTGTACGGCCCGTACATGCGTGATTACGTGCCTATCACTAGACCCTGTGGTACCCCCAATGATAGTGATACGGGCCGTACTCATGCGTGTACGGGCCGTACACGCGTGAGTACGTGCCTATCACTAGGCCCTACGGTCCCCCAACGATAGTGATAGCCACGTACTCACGCGTGTGCGGCCCGTACACGCGTGAGTATGTGCCTATCACTAGGCCCTATGGTACCCCCAACGATAGTGATAGGCACGTACTCACGCGTGTACGGCCCGTACACGCGTGAGTACGTGCCTATCACTAGGCCCTACGGTACCCCAAACAATAGTGATACGGGCCGTGATCACGCGTGTACGGGCCATACAAGCGTGAGTACGTGCCTATCACTAGGCCCTATGGTACCCCCAATGATAGTGATAGGCACGTACTCAAGCGTGTACGGCCCGTACACGCGTGAGTACGTGGCTATCACTAGGCCCTACGGTACCCCCAACGATAGTGATACGGGCCATACTCACGCGTGTACGGCCCGTACACGCGTGAGTACGTGCCTTTTACTAGGCCCTACAGTACCCCCAACGATAGTGATACGGGCCGTACTCACGCGTGTACAGCCCGTACATGCGTGAGTATGTGCCTACCACTAGGCCCTACGGTACCCCCAACGATAGTGATAGGCATGTACTGACGCGTGTACGGCCCGTACACGCATGAGTACGTGCCTATCACTAGGCCCTACGGTACCCCCAACAATAGTGATACGGGCCATACTCACGCGTGTACGGCCCGTACACGCGTGAGTAAGTGCCTATTCACTAGGCCCTACGGTACCCCCAACGATAGTGATAGGCACGTACTCATGCGTGTACGGCCCATACACGCGTGAGTACGTGCCTATCACTAGGCCCTACAGTACCCCCAACGATAGTGATACGGGCCGTACTCACACATGTACGGCCCATACACGCGTGAGTACGGCCCATATCACTGTAGTGATGGTGCCCTAGGGGTACGTGTGAAAAGCACCGTACCTCTGTGGGGATTTAAGAATTACAATGGGGACACATGAGGGACAAGTATTAGGGCCTAAATGCATGCTGGTTGTCATGGATACCGAGTTTCAAGTTCAAAATTTTACATAATGTGATCTGGAAAAATCAGTTGGCCACATTTAACATTGTTGCAAAGTGGTTGTTGACTTGACATGATGCTGCAAAATCGAAAGATGCAAAGGCTGTCACTGATGTATGATTAAAGGGGTTGGAGGAAAGGTAGTGTTAGACGGCGGCCTCAGAGGAGCCCGGAAAGGGGTCCTGACTACCCTGAGACCCACCCTCGAAGTACCGTAGCCGGGCACTGGCGGGAGACTCCCCAGGGGGAGGAATCTCGTATCTAGGATCGTACTTCTGGCACCACACGACACAGAGTGACCACACCGTGGGTTCTTAGAAATCAATCTTTATCAAGTAGGTTATCACTGCAAATATGTACAAGGAGAGCACGGGCTCAATGAGTCTCGGAAGGGGTAGGGGGTAGCGGGACAGTCTCTGGCAAAGGTTCAAGGCAGGGACGTATCCGGCGCACAGCTCACAATCCTCGAGCTGGGGGAAACGTTGTTGTAGTCGGGGTCCGGCGGGACCGTGAGAGTCTGTCGGAGCCGCGAGTCACTCAGCGGGCTCAGGTACAGGTTCAGAGGTCTTACGATCTTCAAGGAGCCGCGAGTCACTCAGCAGGCTCAGGTACAAGTTCGGCGGTCTTACGATCTTCAAGGAGCCGCGAGTCACTCAGCAGGCTCAGGTACAAGTTCGGAGGTCTTACGATCTTCAAGGAGCCGCGAGTCACTCAGCAGGCTCAGGTACAAGTTCGGAGGTCTTACGATCTTCAAGGAGCCGCGAGTCACTCAGCAGGCTCAGGTACAAGTTCGGAGGTCTTACGATCTTCAGGGAGCCGCGAGTCACTCAGCAGGCTCAGGTGGGTCCAAGTTCCAGGAGCCGCGACCACGTCGGCAGGCTCTCGTTGTTCCAGCGTCGAATCTGCCGGACAGACCCAGAGCACCCCTTGTTATAGGTCGACCCCTCTTTGATGTCCGGAGTCTGTGCAGGCAGGGGTCTTGTCACCTGGGGGTCGCTTGTCGGGATTTCCTGTCATTGTCTTTTGATCCTTTCAGGGCCGGGTCGGGAGGAGTCCCAGACACCCAGCAGGTATGGAGCCAGCCCTCAGGGAGGCCGGAGGGCCGATCGAAACCCATCGTCCCAGGGGAGTTCAGAGGTGCGATAGAAACTGCTCCTCCCTCTCTCATCCCCTGGAAGCGTGATGTCCTCCAGCCGGAGTGGCGCCTCTAGGCCCGGGTCGCGCTGGGGCCGGGCGGCCATCTTGGTGCATGAAGTGGGCACGCGGGCCCGGGGTGGCCGAAAGGAGAGAGGCCATGGACGGGGATGTCCGGGTCGGGTGCGTGTGTCCTGGTGGGGATTGTCGGCTGGGCCGTGTGCATGGGGCTGCAGGTACCAGGTTTCGGTGGTGCGGGGGCACGTAGGGCCATACTACGAGGCCGGGTCCAACACGCGTCCCCCCCAGCTGAAAGCCAGAGAGAACTGCCCATCATCTTGGGGGGTTCTCTTCGCTGAGGCGGAAGAACCGGGAGAGGCCGTCAGCGTTGGCGTGGTCCGTACCAGGGCGATGTTCTACGGTGAAATCCATCCCCTGGAGGGAGATTGACCACCGCAGTAGCTTGGGGTTTTCTCCTCGCATCTGCATGAGCCATCGCAAGGGCCGATGGTCAGTTTGGACTCTGAAATGGGTGCCGAACAGGTAGGGTCGTAGCTTTTTGAGTGCCCAGACCACGGCAAAGGCTTCGCGCTCTATGGTGCTCCATCTCTGTTCTCGGGGCAACAGCCGCCGACTGAGGAAGGCGACGGGCTGGTCTAGGCCTTGGTCATTCACTTGGGACAGGACGGCCCCAATGCCATGCTCGGAGGCATCGGTCTGGACTATAAACTCCTTGGAGTAGTCGGGAGCCTGGAGAACGGGGGCAGTACACATGGCTTTCTTTAGGGCATCGAAAGCTTCCTGGCAGGCAGCCGTCCACTGCACCTTCTTTGGCTGTCTTTTAGACGTGAGTTCTGTGAGGGGGCGACAAGGCTGCCATACCCCCGAATGAATCTTCGGTAGTAGCCAGTGAGTCCCAGAAAGGCTCGGACCTCCGTTTGGGTGATGGGTGGTTCCCAGGCCAGGATGGCGTCGATCTTTGGCTGTAGAGGGGCGACCTGGCCGCTCCCGACCTGGTGCCCCAGGTAGACTACGGATCCTTGCCCGATCTGGCACTTGCTGGCTTTTACTGTGAGGCCTGCCTGGCGCAGGGCGGTTAGCAACCTCCGGAGGTGCTGGAGGTGCTCACTCCATCCTGAACTGAAAACAGCGATGTCGTCCAGATATGCCGCGCTGAACTGCTCTAGCCCGGCCAGGACTCTATTCACCAGTCGCTGGAAAGTGGCCGGGGCATTTTTCATTCCGAAGGGCATTACGCGGAAGCGGTAGTGCCCATCGGGGGTGGAGAAGGCGGACCGCTCCTTGGCCCCCTCGGTGAGCGCAATCTGCCAGTATCCGCAGGTGAGGTCGAATGTGCTGAGGAACCGGGCTGCCCCTAGTCGGTCAATGAGTTCGTCGGCTCGTGGAATGGGGTGGGCATCGGCTCGGGTAACGTCATTGAGCCCCCGGTAGTCCACGCAGAATCGGAGCTTGGGGGCGACACCGGGGGCCGCCGCCTTCGGGACCAGGACCACGGGGCTGGCCCAGGGACTGTCAGATGGCTCGATCACCCCCAGGGTCAACATCTTCGAGACTTCAGCTTGAATGCAGGACCGGACCCGATCAGGAACTCGGTAGGCTCGGTGTCTCACCGGCGGGCTGTCCCCGGTGTCCACGTCATGAACACACCAGTCGGTGACCCGGGGGGTCAGGGAGAAGAGGTCGGAAAATTGTCTTAGGAGCTGGCGGCAGTCCGCTTGTTGCTGGGCAGTGAGGGCTGGGGAGAGGTTCATTCCTTCCACGGAGCCATCCTGCTCCTTGACACACAGGAGGTCTGGGAGGGGATCAGACTCATCTTCGGCCCCGTCATCGGTGGCCAGCAGGAGGCTCAGTTCTGTCCGCACGAAGTGAGGCTTGAGGCGGTTCACGTGAAGGACCCGGAGGGGATCCCGAGGCGACTGGACGTCCACCAAGTATGTGACTTGACTCTTCCGCTCAACCACTTTGTAGGGCCCAGTCCACCTGTCCTGGAGGGCGCCAGGCTTCACGGGGGCCATGACCCACACCTGCTGGCCCGGCTGGAACTCGACCAGAGTGGCATTCTGGTCGTACCAGCGCTTCATCTCTTCTTGGCTTGCCTCCAGGTTGGCCTCGGCCAGTTCTCGGAACTTCCTGGTCTGGTTCCGGAGGGCCAGGACGTACTGGAACACATCTCGGGGGATGGTCTGGGGTGCTGCCTCCCACCCTTCCTTAACCAGACTGAGGGGACCTCGGACGGGGTGTCCATAGAGTAATTCCAACGGGCTGAACCCTAAGGACTTCTGGGGGACCTCCCGGTAAGCGAACAAGAGGCAGGGGAGCAGGACGTCCCACTTACGCCGGAGGGGCTCTTCTAGGCCAGCGATCATCCCTTTCAAAGTCCTATTAAACCTCTCTACTAGGCCGTTCCCTTGGGGATGGTACGGGGTGGTGAACTTATAGGACACCCCACATTGTTGCCACAGGGACGTCATATATTTCGAGATAAAATTAGTGTCGCGATCGCTCACAACCTCGCGGGGAAAACCCACCCTGGAAAAGATCCCCATCAGGGCCCGGCCCACCACGGGGGCCGTGATGGTGCGTAGGGGAATAGCCTCAGGATAGCGGGTGGCGTGATCCACTAGGACCAAGATGAAACGGTGACCTTGGGAAGTGGGGGGATCCAGTGGTCCCACGATGTCGATTCCGACTCGTTCGAAAGGGGTACTGACGACCGGGAAGGGTTGGAGGGGAGCCTTGCGCTTCCCCCCACTCTTCCCACTAGCCTGGCACGTGGGGCAGGACTTGCAGTGGGCTTCTACCGCTGCTCTCATTCTAGGCCAGTAAAAATGGGTCACGAGACGGCTGTAGGTCTTGTCCTGACCCAGGTGGCCGGCGAGGGGGACGTCGTGGGCTAAGCCCAGGAGGAAGTCTCGGAAGCGGAGGGGTACCACCAGTACCCGTCCGGATCCCAGCTCCACCGACTTCTGCTCACTGTACAAAATGTTATTTTCCCAATAGATTCGGTGCGTCCCGGTCTGGTCACCTGCGGCTTGGCCCTCGGCCTGGCGCCGCAGCCCGACCAGGGAAGGACAAGTGGCTTGCTCCCGGCAGAATTCTTCCCGGGTGGGCCCGCCCTCGTGGCGCCATTGGGCCAATTCGGGTAGATCTCCCAACTCGGGGACCGGGGCGGGGTCGGATGGTGCGGGTTCGTCGCTGGCGACGGACCCTTCTGATGGGGGGACGGGAGGACCCTCGGCGGGGACTGTTCTGGTCTCTTCGATCGGGGTGCTCTCGACTTCTCTCCGGGGAGTGAGTCGGGCTGACATAGATCGGGTGGTGGCGCACACCCACTCGGGGAGTCCCATCATTCCTAGGTGGGCCTTGCGCTCGACGTGCTTCCAGGGAGAACTCTCCAGGTCGTTCCCTAAGAGGCAGTCGACCGGCTGGGAGGTTCTTACGGCAACCTTGAGTTTACCTATCACCCCTCCCCACTCAAACGGCACCAGGGCTACCTGACACATACTTTCTCTATTGTCTGCGGAAATTACGGGGCAAAAGACGTTGGGGAGGATCTGCTCCTCGGGGACTAGGTGCCTGAGGACACCGGTGATACTGGCCCCGATGTCCCGCAGGGCCTCTACTTGGTGGCCATTGATCTTGACGAGCTGCCCGTATTTCTTTGTGTTGGAGGGTAGGAGGCTACCAGGGATCATCTCCCTATCTCCCAGGGATACTAGGGCCATCGCTGCGGGTTCCCACTCCTCGGTTTCCTCAACCTCCTCCCCCAGGGCTACGTTGGCTATCTGTCTCGCAGGGGTGGTAGGGGAGACTTGGGTGGCCATGGGGCACTCTGGGTCATTGGCGTAGTGCCCGGGTTTCTGGCAACGGAAACACGTGACGGTCACCCGGTGTCCCCGTCTCCCAGGGGGCCCTGTCACTGGTGGGGGGGCGCCGGGAAAGGTGGAGGTTGTGTTTTCGGGGGGCTAGGCTGGGACTCTCTCGGCCCTCCCTGGTTCCCTCCCCCTCTCTGGCGGGGTGGTCCCTGACTGGCTCGGGGGTACTCTCCTACCATGCCCCGGGAGACCCGGGTGTTGGTCCAGCGGTCGGCCTCCACAGCCAGCTTCCTGGGATCTGTGAGCTTGCTGTCAAGCAGATGCTGACGTAGTTCTATGAAGCAGTTCGCAGCCAGGTGTTCCCACAACATGAGGTCGGTGAGTTCGGCAAGGGTGGTGACTTTGCTGCCCTTGATCCACCCATCGAAGGCCCGACTGAAAAAGTTTACATACTCCACCCAGGTGGTGTCCCGGATCTTCCTGCAGTCCCGGAATCGCTGACGGTACATTTCTGGGGTGAGGCCGTATCTTGTGAGTAGAGCCTCTTTCATGTGGCTGTAGGAGGTCTGCAGGGAGAGGGGTAGGTCGAGCAGGGTGTCCCTTCCTTCGCTCAGAAACCGCCCCCACAACCCCGCCCCCCAGTCCTTCTGCGGGACCCGATGGGAGGTCATGGCGACCTCGTAGGCCCTGAACCATTGTTGAATGTCATCGTTTTTATAATATTCTTTGACCACGTCCTTGGGGATGTGGACCTTCTGTTCCGCTGGGGAGGCCGTCTCTCGGTTTCCTGGGGGCCTCCCTTCCTCGTTTCTGGCCTTGAGCTCGAGTTCCTTCAAGCTGCGTTCGTGCTCCAGTTGGAGATTCCTTCCTTCGTGCTCCCGTTGGAGCTTCTTTTCTTCCAGTTCGCCTTGTACACGCATTTGCTCTACTGCTACTTTTTTTTCCGCTAACTTCAATTCGCCTTCGATTTTGAGTTTGGCTAACTCGAGTTCATGATTGCGGCTTCTCTCTCTGTCCGCGAGTTCTTCCGGGGATAGGCCCCCGTCTGGTACGATGCCTCGCACCTGATTGCTGCTGCTTTCACTTTGGGGGGGTTCGGCTTCGTCGGGGCGCTCCCCTGTGCCTTCCGGGCGGGAGGCCCCGGTATCCACCCAAGTTTTCAGTGCTTTCTGCAAATCTTCTTTAGTGTTGAGACCGGTCGTAGCGATTTTAAGTTCTTTGCCACATTGCTTTAGCTCTTTGTGTGTGTATTCTTCTAGATGCTCCACCTGGAACACCCTGTTGGCGTTGGTTTCTGCGGGGCTCATGGCGCTTCCTTCTGCCATCTTTGTCGGTAGTGCGTCCGTCGTTCACGGTACGATCTCTAGGTGATGGGCCCGAATCCCGTCGCTGCCACCAATGTTAGACGGCGACCTCAGAGGAGCCCGAAAAGGGGTCCTGACTACCCTGAGACCCACCCTCGAAGTACCGTAGCCGGGCACTGGCGGGAGACTCCCCAGGGGGAGGAATCTCGTATCTAGGATCGTACTTCTGGCACCACACGACACAGAGTGACTACACCGTGGGTTCTTAGAAATCAATCTTTATCAAGTAGGTTATCACTGCAAATATGTACAAGGAGAGCACGGGCTCAATGAGTCTCGGAAGGGGTAGGGGGTAGCGGGACAGTCTCTGGCAAAGGTTCAAGGCAGGGACGTATCCGGCGCACAGCTCACAATCCTCGAGCTGAGGGATACGTTGTTGTAGTCGGGGTCCGGCGGGACCGTGAGAGTCTGTCGGAGCCGCGAGTCACTCAGCGGGCTCAGGTACAGGTTCGGAGGTCTTACGATCTTCAAGGAGCCGCGAGTCACTCAGCAGGCTCAGGTACAAGTTCGGCGGTCTTACGATCTTCAAGGAGCCGCGAGTCACTCAGCAGGCTCAGGTACAAGTTCGGAGGTCTTACGATCTTCAAGGAGCCGCGAGTCACTCAGCAGGCTCAGATACAAGTTCGGAGGTCTTACGATCTTCAAGGAGCCGCGAGTCACTCAGCAGGCTCAGGTACAAGTTCGGAGGTCTTACGATCTTCAGGGAGCCGCGAGTCACTCAGCAGGCTCAGGTGGGTCCAAGTTCCAGGAGCCGCGACCACGTCGGCAGGCTCTCGTTGTTCCAGCGTCGAATCTGCCGGACAGACCCAGAGCACCCCTTGTTATAGGTCGACCCCTCTTTGATGTCCGGAGTCTGTGCAGGCAGGGGTCTTGTCACCTGGGGGTCGCTTGTCGGGATTTCCTGTCATTGTCTTTTGATCCTTTCAGGGCCGGGTCGGGAGGACTCCCAGACACCCAGCAGGTATGGAGCCAGCCCTCAGGGAGGCCGGAGGGCCGATCGAAACCCATCGTCCCAGGGGAGTTCAGAGATGCGATAGAAACTGCTCCTCCCTCTCTCATCCCCTGGAAGCGTGATGTCCTCCAGCCGGAGTGGCGCCTCTAGGCCCGGGTCGCGCTGGGGCCGGGCGGCCATCTTGGTGCATGAAGTGGGCACGCGGGCCCGGGGTGGCCGAAAGGAGAGAGGCCATGGACGGGGATGTCCGGGTCGGGTGCGTGTGTCCTGGTGGGGAGGGTCGGCTGGGCCGTGTGCTTGGGGCTGCAGGTACCAGGTTTCGGTGGTGCGGGGGCACGTAGGGCCATACTACGAGGCCGGGTCCAACAGGTAGGATGCAAATGAGTCTGACCAATCACTCAGTACTCCTGTAAATGAAATAGGCCAGTAAGGCAGATATAAGGCAGGCAGAACCCATGAGAGGGCACTTGCCTGCACAACATGTCAGTCAATACCACTGCTGCTGTATTGTCTCCCTCTGGCACCATGTCAAGGACTGTGGAGAGGGCCCAGCCTTTCACCCAGGAGGAGAACGAGGCCCTGCTGGATGTGATCCTCCCACAGTACCCCATGCTGTATGGTCGACCAGGGGAGCAGGTGAGTGCTGACTCCAGTACCTTTGCCTGTGCACCTTTCTTGTGTCTGTCACTTCTGGCATTGTGGCCAGGTGTGACAGACATGCAATATTGGGTGGAGTGGGTCCCGGGGGGGGGGGGATGGCTTATGTCTCTCATGCAGGGCTTGATGTAGTTCATGTGTGCACTCCTCACTTGCATTGTGCTTACTGTGACATTCACTGCATAGTGCATGGCACATTCCGCCAGTCAAATTCTCTTGGGCATTCTTGTTCTATTGTCCTGCAGTGATTCAGTGGTCACCCCGGTGTGACAGGTGACTGCACCCACAGATGTGTGTGAGAGTTGAGTGGAGCTGTGGTGATAGTGGTGAGAGTGTCCAAATGATGTGTATGCCCCCTGGACATTGATGTGTGTGAATGTTTCTTGTCATGTGGATGAGTGTCTATGTGGAGTGTTGCACCACAGCTGCATGGAGGAGGCAACTGCTCAATCCATCTGATGTGTGAAGTAAGCCGTGCTGTGTGTCTGACTTGCTGAGCTAGCCCCACACCTATGACCCCCCCCCCTGGCAAGTGGCACATGTGCAGAGTGAGATTTGCATCCGCTGTTGCCAATGGCAGGTGATTGATGTGTGCCTGTGTGTGTCTGTGTACTCTGCTGAGGTTTCGTCAGTGGCCTGGGGCATGTGACTGCTTTGCGATGCTGTCCATCAGCCTTGTGTTGCTTGGGATGCACAGTGTGTGCCATGATCAGGGATTGTTTCGCACCCCTCATGCCACCTGTGTACTTACTATGCCATGTAGTGCATTGGTGCGTCCCCAGAGGAAAAAGTCCCTATGACTAAGATGCTATTACTTGCCAGCATACTATGCCCTGTTCTACAAATCTAAGATGTTCAACTGTGTGTCTCTGTGACATGGTGCAGGTGTAGTGATGTTGTCCCACTTTGTCATCCACACAGGTATCCCCCTACCACAAGGGGAGGATCTGGAAGGATGCCGTCAAGGCCGTGCAATCGGCAGAGGGTCGCAGTCGGCACCTGCCACAAGTGAGGAAGAGATGGCAGGACATCCGGTGCTGGACCCGGAGGATCGCCCGGGTCATGCTGAAGGAGGAGGCTCCTCGCAAGCATGGCGGGCGCCGGCGCCTGACCCACCAGATGCGGCGTGTCCTGGCGGTTGTCTTCCCTGACCTGGATAGGCGGATACAGGAGTTACAGCAGCAGGAAGGGGGTAGGTACATGTGTGTTTGTTGTGTGTCACCAGCTTTTGTTGCTGCTCAGTCGCCTGGAGACACTGCCAGGGTATATATGTGCAGTGCATATCCTGTTCCCCCACAGTCAACCTGTGCTGTTCTTCCTCCCTTCCCCTCCTTGACATGTGTTACCTGGTCTGTGTGTTATCACTATTGCACATGGTCATCTAGGCTGCCAGTTTATCAAGGTGCACACTGCTTTCAGCATCATGTGTGGGGGTGGTCTGCCTGTGCCCTGTCATGTACAGTCATTAGGGGGTGCATATTTGTTGCCACTGATGCTGAGTCCCAACATAGGAGTGTGAGGTTTCAAATGTACAGGCTTGCTGCATGCATTACCAATGTTGTGGCCTCGGACATGATGTGCATGAGTGGGATATATGCATAGTGCCGGGACGGTTGCTCCTGTAACAGTCAGCTCATTCCAGGACCATAGAGCAGTGTGCACACTACAGTCCCCTGTCACAGCCTGCCCTCCTACTCATGTGTGTCATCCAACACTGTGCACATTCACTGTGGGTTCATAATGGCTCTGCCTCTGTGGCATTGTTCCCTGGCCTAGGTAGTAGTTTTCACATGTGTGATACTTTTGCCCACTGGACAGGGATACAACAGTTTGCTTGTGCATACTCACACTGGGCAGTGCCTGTGTGGCTATTCACAACAATCTGTTGATGTTTTTTTGTGACCAATATGTTTTGCCAGCCCTACAAGGTGATGTCGTGTTAATGAAGCTAGTTTTCAAGCAGAGTTATTGTAACCCTGAATAAGAGCTTTCACTTCTTGATTGGTATCAGTCACATTGACTCAGGTATGGGTGGGTGTGCGCGGGAGGGGCGTACATGTTCAACCCTGATGTTTCATTGCCAGTTCTGACTTGTGTGTGATGATTCGCAGTACAGAAAGTCATCGTGCAGTGCCCCCGTGATGTTGGCCAGTGCTTGCTGTTGGTGCTTCATTGCCTGTGTCAGTTCTTGGCAATCATGAACCTGTGTGTGGTTCAGATGCTACACAGTTGTGACTTTGTGTGCTGACATCTGTGGGTACATTCTGCCTTGCCATGAGGGGGAACCCACAGTACAGCTAGGCTTTTTTCCTAAACAATTGCAGGCCCATTAGCTTATGCATTGTCCTGGGTGTGGACATGTGTGCCACTCCAGATGACAGTCAGTAGGTCATATGTGTAGCCAACTGTGTGATGAGGTGACGGATAGCCATGTGACAAATGACATTATTCAAGTTGTTACTCTGGGAAAATGTCCATTGGCACTCACTACACCTGTCAACATGTCTCATTGTTTCATATGCTTGACCTTGTTGTTTGGTTGTGAAGGACAATGATGTGCCTGCATGACAGATGTCTCCCAAGGAAGTGCACAAGACACCACCTTTACACTTTCCAGGGACACGCTGGCACATTTTAAAGTAAGGCACAGTTTGAACAACACTTGTTTGGAGTTCATACATATACAGGTTCCCACAGTGTGCTAGCATTTGGGTTAGTCCTTGGTTGTTGCTGATACCAACTTACGAGTGTCAAATCATCCAGCCACCCTGGTGCCATGTATATGCACTTAGTGCTACGCCATTTCTGCCTAACAGTGGCTGATTTGAATGAGTCTGGCAGCTCAGACAATGACTGTGTACATGTAGTTTGGTGTGCACCGCCTTGTGTGACTTCTGCTATACAGACACATGTGTGTTGTGTTCACAGAGTGCCACATTCACACATGCTAGACACGTCCATTTTGTAAAGGGTTGTGACTCTCCAGGAGTCACAATGTATTTCTTTGGGGTGTCAAAAGTACTCACAGGTCTCTGAGTGTGGGGACACCTTCTGCATTGGCATGTGGTATTTGGCCTTGGGTGCGACAATACTGTTTGTTTCCCAGTGAACAAGAGGTGGCATGCCTTCATAGTCTTGCTGTGCTCAACTGATCCCAGACACTAGCTTCTCATGATCTTGTGCTTTCAAGTTATTTGCTGTTGTGTCCTAATTTTCATTGTTTGCAAGTGGCATGGTGCGTCAACCAACTGGGGAGTGCAGGGCTTACATATGTGGGGACTATCCTAAATGCCTTTCCTGATATGCACTGTTGCCTATTTTGTTTGGACTCATGTGTCAGATGTATACAGGTGACTGATTTTGTCCTGTCTCTTCACCTTGCCCACAGCATCATCGGAGGACACTGAGGGAGACACCGGCACGGACGTGGAGGAGGGATCGAGCAGTGGTGCCACCACTGCTGTGGAGTCGGTGGAATCTAGTGGCACGGAGGGCGAGGGGAGTGAGGCGGAGGACCTGCCCAGTACCAACACAGACTACGAGGCAGACAGGTCCAAGGCTGAGCTCCCAGAGGGGGCGGAGGCTGCTCCCACAGCTACAAGCAGCAGTACATCTCTCGCCACCCCCTCCATTCCCATCACCGCCCTCCCACTTGCTCGGGTCCCTTCTGTCCGTGCTAGGCCACACCGTGTCTCCTTCGTGCCAGGCACCGCACCCCCTGCCCCTGTCCCCCCTGCTGCCCTCACTGCCGAGTCTGTGGACATTCAGCGGCAGTTGCACGTTGGGCAGACATCGATCCTGACTGTCCTCCATGGCCACACCAGACTGCTGACCCAGATGGTGTTGTACATGGAGGGCATGTCATCAGCGATGTCTGACCAACGGATGTTGCTGAGGTCCCTGCACTCGTCACTGACGGCAGTAGTGAGTCACCTGCAGCGCTGCCTCCCCCCTACCCCTGGCCCATCCACAAGTCCAACACCCATGCCTGTCCCAAGCACACCTAGACATCCACACACACGCACCCCACCAGACACAAGCAGCACACCACCACGTAAGGGCAAGCGCACACCTCCTGACACACACACTCAGGGGGTAGCAGGCACACCCACTGGGTCTGGGGCACACAGGCAGGCACACAGCCACAGTCCTCATCCACATGACTCACTCCCCAGTCCCTCCGATGTCACTCCCCTTGGCTCCCCTGCCCCAGATTCGGAGAAGGAGGCCTACTTTGCTGGGCTGGGCCTCAGCCCCACTAGTTCACCTGGGCGCAAACGGTCACGGCACCCCACAGGTAGAGGATTTAATTCCCCCAGCCCGTCCACCACCTCCCCCAGTAGCGCTGCAACCCATCCCTCCGACCCCCCCCCTCCTTGGGGCCTGTTGTTTCTCTGGGTGCAGGGGAGATGCTTGTAGAACTGGCAGAAGTGTGCAGCGCCGTGCTCGCCTCCACCTTTGGTGCTGCCCCACCCCCTGTGGTGGAGTCGTCCGTCCCTGCACCCACCACACCTACCCTTCCCCCTCCTGTCCCTGCGGTGCCTGGTCCTTCCCCACATGATGCCCCCCCCCCCAGTGGACGAACCACTCTTGTGATCTTGTGATGTGCAGGCAAGCTAGGGGAGACGCATGGCCATGTGTCCCCACCCCCCCCCCAAGGACTGCTGATATGGACTGGCCATTGGCCTTTGTGAATAGTCTTGTTTAAACATTATTATTTTCATGCTGAATAAAGCATTTTCTTTTTCTTTGGAACAGTCTTGCATTTCAGGTATTGATGTTGATGCTGATGCTGCAGGAGTTGGGGTTGTGGGCATGTGTTATGTTTCAGGGAAATGTTGTAGTCTGCTGCTCATGGGGTGGAACCTGGTATCTGCGTGCCATCACACGATCTCTGCAAAGATTCTTTATCGTGTATGCTCTTTGTGTTTGGAGACATTGTCCCAAGGTGTGTTCCTTCCTCTGTGGCACCTGACATCTCCCCTGCAGAGAGTTGCACAATTGTTGTGTTGCCCTGTGTCTACATGTCCTTTGTTGGTGATGGATCCCTTCAACTCTGGCCATGCCTGCTCAGCAATGTGTCCGGCTGCATCGTCTGTGCCATCCTTGGTACTCACTGTACTTGTGTATAGAGTATTTTGCCATGCCTTCATGGAGAAATGGTCCCTTTTCCGCACAATGCATGTGTGTAATCCCAGCCTAGTACACATATGGTACTTGTTCTGCTGGGTATTTGAACACCTGACTCAAAATTGTGGCCATTGTATCTGTGTGAACTCCACCCTATTCCTTCCATGACAGACAACATCTTGGTGGGTAGCCCACCACCTGAACATTCCTATCAGTCCTGGGATGTGCGTGACAGTGTGTGTTCTCTTTGGCTCTCTTAGTTTGTTAGGCAGTGACATGACTATGAAGTCTTGTGGCATGATCTCAGTGTGTGTATTGTGCTGCATCTGCCAGGGGTGGGTATGCATGTGTTATTTGTCCTCACACCCACATGTGGTGTGTCATGCAGTGGGGGTAAGACCTCCTTCCTCCTGGGAGCCGGACACTGCTGTCAGTGATGTGTTGTTATGGCACTATCATCATTGTCCTAAGTTAGGGATACGTACATTCACCCATGGAGCTGTGGTCATCTGATAATGATGTACACCCCCCCATGTCTCTGTCCACTGCTGGGGGTCCTCTGCACCCACCCCTCATGTGTCTGGGCACTGCTGGGGGTCCTCTTCACCCACCTCTCATATGTCTGGGCACTGCTGGGAGTGATAGGCACCCACCCCTCATATGTCTGTCCACTGCTGGGGGTCCTCTGCACCCACCCCTCATATGTCTGGGCACTGCTGGGAGTGATAGGCACCCACCCCTCATATGTCTGGGCACTGCTGGGGGTCCTCTGAACCCACCCCTCATATGTCTGTCCACTGCTGGGAGTGATAGGCACCCACCCCTCACATGTCTGGGCACTGCTGGGAGTGATAGGCACCCACCCCTCATATGTCTGGGCAATGCTGGGGGTCCTCTGCACCCACCCCTCATATGTCTGTCCACTGCTGGGAGTGATAGGCACCCACCCCTCATATGTCTGGGCACTGCTGAGAGTGATAGGCACCCACCCCTCATATGTCTGGGCACTGCTGGGAGTGATAGGCTCCCACCCCTCATAAGTCTGTCCACTGCTGGGAGTCCTCTGCACCCACCCCTCACATGTCTGGGCACTGCTGGGGGTCCTCTGCACCCAACCGTCATATGTCTGGGCAATGCTGGGGGTCCTCTGCACCCACCCCTCATATGTCTGTCCACTGCTGGGAGTGATAGGCACCCACCCCTCATATGTCTGGGCACTGCTGGGAGTGATAGGCTCCCACCCCTCATATGTCTGTCCACTGCTGGGAGTCCTCTGCACCCACCCCTCATATGTCTGGGCACTGCTGGGGGTCCTCTGCACCCACCCCTCATATGTCTGGGCAATGCTGGGGGTCCTCTGCACCCACCCCTCATATGTCTGTCCACTGCTGGGAGTGATAGGCACCCACCCCTCATATGTCTGGGCACTGCTGGGAGTGATAGGCACCCACCCCTCATAGGTCTGGGCACTGCTGGGAGTGATAGGCACCCACCCCTCGTATGTCTGTCCACTGCTGGGAGTCCTCTGCACCCACCCCTCATATGTCTGGGCAATGCTGGGAGTGATATGCACCCACCCCTCATATGTCTGGTGTTGGACCCGGCCTCGTGGCGTGGTCCCGAACCCTCCAACTCGACCCGACGGGGGCAGCCCCCACCCTTAGGGGTCCCTCCGGATTGTACCTGGCTACCCGCACCAGCCTACGTGACACGGCTCGCCCCAGCCTCGGCCCCAGCGAAGCCCCGACATCGAGGCACCAAGATCCGGCCAGGGGGCACCAAGTGGCCACTCCACCGATCCCGGAGGAGGGGAGTTTCGATGGCACCCCCAATCGGCCCCCAACGCCTGGTTTCGATCGCCCTTGGCCTTCCTGGGCGCTGGCGCCTCTCCCGCTGGATGTCTGGCCTCTCCCATCCCGCCCCCTCCACCCCCCAGGCGCAACGGTCCGGACATCAAAGGGGTCCAGACCTATATCTGGGGCAGCCTGAAACCAGGACAGCAGTTGTATCCTGGAGTCAAGAGCCCTGCTGATCGGATCGCGGCTGACCCTACGGAGAAAGACTCATTACTTGGAACTGGGAACTCTGAGCCCTGCTGACTGCGTCGCGGCTCCCCCCCTTGATGAGAAGAAGACCCTCACGGAACATCGGAACCCTGCTGACCTCGTCGTGGCTCGACCTCGCAGAAGTAAACCATCGGAGCCCTGCTGACCTTGTCGCGGCTCGACCTCGCAGAAGTAAACCATCGGAGCCCTGCTGACCTCGTCGTGGCTCGACCTCACCGCAGCAACACTCGAGCCTGCGGACGACGCCCCGGCTCCCGGAACCCCCCGGCTCGAGGATTGAGAGCTAGGCGCAGGGTGTTCCAGTACCAGGCTAAGACTGAGACTGTCCCGCTACCCCATCCCAACCAGACTTTGAGACTCTTTTGGATCCCTCGATCCACCTGTAAATATTGCCACAGATATCTGCCTTGATAACCGATAAAAACTTAGAAGAATAAATACGCTGGCTGTGTCCCTTTGTGGTGGTGGGGTTGCTTAGCTGATACGATCCTAGGAGAAGGACCTCGCCCAGGAGGCTTCTCAGCGGCGCTCGGCTACTCGCCTACGGAACGGTGGCCCTCGGGGTGGTCAGTCCGACACCATCGGGCTCCCGGAGGGCGCCCTTCTTACATTGGTGGCCAGCGGTGCGATCCGAGCCCGACGCAGATCATACAGCGAGTAACTCACCCACTACCTACCTAGACACAGGGTAACCATGAACGACCAACAGACCACCCCAACCACGGAGTTCCGACAAGAACGGTTGGAGGAATATACACATAAGGAACTAAAACAGTTTTGTAAAGACAAAGGCATCACGACCACCGGATTAAACACAAAAGAAGACCTGCAAAAAGCCCTAAAGACCTGGGTAGAGTCTGAAGCGGCCTCCCCCAAACCGAAGAAAACCCGGTGCCAAACGTACACCGGCAACCAACCGCCGCCCCGGCAGAGGGGAGGACAACCAGCATAGAGAACGGCCTCTCCCCGGAAGAGATACGAGAACGGGAGAGGGTCAGGACCCACGAGTTAGAGCTCGCCCGACTCCGCCTGGACGGCGAACTCCTACTAGCCGAAAAGAAATTGGCCCTAGAGCAACTGCGGCTGCAAGAAGAGATAGAGGAGAAAAAGCGGCACCGAGAACTAGAAGAGAGGAGGCTAACCCTCGAGCATGAGCGGGGCCTTAAAGAACTTGAAATCAAGTCCAGAAATGGAGAGACCGGAAACCGAGACACCCCCACACCGGTCGAGGCGAAAGTACATATCCCCAAGGATGTCGTCAAAGAGTACTACAAGAACGACGACATCCAACAATGGTTCAAAGCCTACGAGGTAGCCATGACCACCCATCGGGTACCCCGGAAAGATTGGGGTGCCGGCCTATGGGGACGGTTCCTCAGCGAAGGCAGAGACACCCTGCTACAGCTCCCAGACGCAGTGATGACCTCCTATGACCATATGAAGGAGGCCCTGCTCACCCGCTGTTGGACAGGCCTCACAGACGGCTTGCTCCCTCCCCGCTCGACAGGGCCCGAACTCCGGCCCACCTGGCATATCCCCACGACAAGCACCTGTACTCCGTCTCCCGACGGACCCTCTGCCCTCGGACCCCTACTCATCACGGGGTCCAGCCCCACCGGCTTCCCCGGCCGGGTCAAGCCGCCATCTGGGGCCCTGCACCACGCGGCCGCATGGCCTCCCCTCGACCCTAACCCCGGGCCTGGCCGGCCCCGACATCCCGGCACCACCATCCACCCAGGAGGTGAGCGGACCACTTGGCAAGTCAATGGGAGAACGAACTGTCAAGGGCTCTCCCCCGCCAGGTGCCGATCGCCCCCAGCTCCCCCAGGCACTGGCTCCACCCCCTGCTGGGTGTCTGGACACCTTCATCCCGGACCCTCCGACCTCCAAGTGCGAGGGTCCGGACATCAAAGGGCACCAGCCCTATAACTGAGGCAGCTCCGGAGCAGGAAGGCAGTTGTATCCTGGAGTCGAGAGACACCGAGTGAACTCAACCTTGACGGTCTACTGGCGCTGCCGTAGCCCGCTCTTGTGAACCATCGTCCTGCCTGCTGGCGCTGCCGCGGCCTTCTGCAACAGTCATCTTCCTGGGACCTGCTGGCGCTGCCGCGGCCCGTTGTAACGACCATCCTCACCGGGACCTGCTGGCGCTGCCGCGGACCGTACATCTTCCGGGGACCTGCTGGCGCTGCCGTGGCCCGTTGTAACGACCATCCTCACCGGGACCTGCTGGCGCTGCCGCGGACCGTATATCTTCCGGGGACCTGCTGGCGCTGCCGCGGCCCGTTGAATCGACCATCCACACCGGGACCTGCTGGCGCTGCCGCGGCCCGTACCACCTAACCACCAAGCTCGAGGATTGTGAGCTCATCATCATCTCATCAGAACTACCTGATTGGTAAATAGACTGCCCCGCTACCCCCTTCCCTACCTTGCGAGACTCTAATCGAGGGGACCCCTGAGTCCAGACCTCCTTGTACCATTCAACCGTACCTTAAATAAGTGCTTATAAAGAACGCTGAACCTTATCCGTGTGTGATATCTGTCTGTGGGGGGGAAGTTACTTGTCTGTACGATCGCCGGAGACGGCTCTCCCCGGAGACCTCTCCTCCTGAACCCGGCCGACCCTCCCGGTCCGTCTACCTTTTCTAACATTGGTGGCCAGCGGCGCGATCCGAATCAACGCGTAATCGTACAGAGAGTAGCTCACCCCACGACAAAACACGATGTCGACCAAAGATAGCAGCTCCACCGAGAAGTTCCAAATGGAGAAATTAGAAGAATACAACCACCGCGAACTGAGACAATTTTGCATAGAACTTGGCATTGCTACCACCGGCCTGAGTACCAAGGATGATCTAAAGCGCGCTCTTGAGTCATGGACAGAAACTGGGGTCGCAGGACCCTCCAACCAAAGCAGCGTCACACCAGACCAAAACAGCATCACACCAGAGGGGAACGCCACGGCTCCCGAGGAGCGGGGAACGGGCCTCTCGCAGGAGGAGATACGAGAAAGAGACAGAGTCAGATTACACGAATTAGAGATGGCACGACTCAAGATGGATGGGGAACTCAAGTTAGCTGAACAGAAACTCAACCTCGAGCATATGCGGCTTCGAGAGGAACGAGAAGAAAAGCAGAGACAGAGAGAGCTGGAAGAGAAAAAAATAACGCTCGAGCACGAGCGCCGACTGGCGGAAATAGAACTGCGCAAACAGAATAAGGAACTGGGGGTGCCTGAGCGACCACACACCCCGGGGCCAATTGAGAAAAAAGTTCACATCCCCAAGGATGTGGTCCGCGAGTATGTCCGAGAAGACGACATACAACAGTGGTTTAAAGCCTATGAGATCGCAATGACCTCCCACCGGATCGACCGGAGTGATTGGGGAGCCGGACTTTGGGGGAGATTTATCAACGAGGGTCGCGATGCCCTACTACAGCTCCCCGATCACCAAATGTCGTCCTACGACCACATGAAGGCTGCCCTCCTCGCCCGCTACGGCCTCACGCCCGAGATGTACCGCCAGAGGTTCCGAGACTGCACCCGGATCCCAGGTACAACTTGGGTAGAATACGTGAACTATTTCAGCCGGGCCTTCGAGGGTTGGATCAAGGGAAGTCAGGTCACCACCTACGAACAACTCTTCAACCTTATGGTATGGGAGCACCTGTCAAACAACTGTTTCGTCGAGCTCAGGCAGCACCTACTCGACAGTAAGCTGACTGACCCCCGGCAGCTCGCCGCCGAAGCTGACCGATGGGAAAGCACCCGAGTGGGCCGGAGAGGGCCACACGAGCAGAATCGAAGCAACCAAAGCCAGCACCGTCCTCGGGGTGGAGGAGGAGGCCAGGGGCGAGGGAGAGACGCCTTGCCGGCAACCCCCGTGGCCAGCACCCCGCCTCCGGCCGGCCGGAGCAACCCCCCGTTGCGTCCTGGGTTCCGGGCCAACGTCACGTGCCACCGATGCCAGCGAGTCGGCCACTACGCCAATGACCCGAGCTGCCCGCAGAACCAAACACCCAAGCCCCGCCAGGTAGCTGCCGCTGCCCTCGGGGAAGAGCAATCATCGGAGGGACCCGAAGAGTATGAGCCGGCCCAGCAAGGGTGGGAACCGGCCGCCATGGTCCTGGCATGCTTAGGGGGAAGAGACATGGTTCCGCGGGCTCCCCTACCCGCTAACACCAGAAAATACGGTCAGTGGGTGACCATTAATGGACAGAGAGCCGAGGCCTTGCGTGACACCGGCGCCAGCGTGACGGCCGTCCGCTGTCACCTGGTAAAGCCCGAGCAGATCCTGCCGAACATTCTCTGCCCCGTCCGCTCGGCGGATAACTCTGAGAGCATGTGTAAGATGGCCTGCGTCCCGTTTGAATGGGGAGGGGTCTCCGGCCTACTGAAGGTGACGGTCCGGGACGATGCCCCCGTGGACTGCCTCCTGGGGAATGACCTCGAGAGTTCCCCGTGGGCCACCGTCGAGAGAAGAGAGCACTTGGGGATGCTGGGCCTCCCGGACTGGGCCTGCGTAACCACCCGATCCATGGCCGCCCGTGCCGCCCCCCGATCAGAAGAAACCGAATGGCCAGCACCTCCGCCCCCGGTTGCCCCCGTAGAGCACAACGGCGAGTCCGACCTCCCGGACCCGACTACCGAAGAAGACGCGCAACACCAGGACCTTCCGGATCTGGCTCAGTGGCGGCAAGAAGGGGGGCCCACCCAAGAACAGTTCCGCCAGGAACAAAAGACCTGTCCCTCCCTCGAGGGACTCCGCCAACAAGCCAGCACCCAAAACGCCGGGGACACCACCGGAACCCACTGGGTCTACTGGGATAACGACCTGCTCTACAGCGAGCAAAGAATCGCCGAGCTGGGGGCCGCTCGAGTTCTGGTGGTACCGCTCCGCTTCCGAGACTTTCTGCTCAACCTGGCCCACGATGTCCCCCTGGCTGGACACCTGGGCCAGGACAAAACGTACAGTCGCCTGGTGACCCACTTTTTCTGGCCGAAAATGAGGAATGACGTCCTGAACCACTGCCGATCTTGCCCCACATGCCAAGCCAGCGGGAAGAGTGGTCGGAAGCTGAAAGCCCCTCTGCAACCCTTCCCTGTGGTCACCACCCCGTTCGAGAGGGTGGGGATAGACATTGTGGGACCTCTGGACCCCCGCACGGCGCAAGGACACAGGTTCATCTTGGTACTAGTGGACCATGCCACCCGCTACCCCGAGGCGGTGCCCCTACGGACAGTGACCGCTCCGGTGGTTGGCCGGGCCCTGATGGGGATCTTCTCCCGGGTAGGCTTCCCCCGAGAAGTCGTCAGCGACCGAGGTACGAATTTCATATCCAAATACATGAAGTCCCTCTGGCAACAATGCGGGGTCACCTACAGATTCACGACCCCCTATCACCCCCAAGGGAACGGACTAGTGGAGCGTTTTAACCGCACTCTCAAAGGGATGATTGGGGGATTGGAAGAGCCTCTCCGTCGCCAGTGGGATGTACTGCTCCCGTGCCTCCTCTTCGCCTACCGGGAAGTTCCCCAGAAGTCCCTCGGTTTTAGCCCCTTTGAACTCCTCTACGGGCACCCTGTGCGAGGGCCCCTCAGCCTAGTCAAGGAAGGTTGGGAGATGGCCCCCCTCACGACCCCTCCAGACGTCTTCAAATACATCCTGGCCTTACGAAACCAGACCCGGCGCTTCCGGGAGATGGCCAAGGCGAACCTCGAGGCCAGCCAGGAGGACATGAAGAGGTGGTATGATCACAATGCCTCCTCCGTTGAATTCGAGCCTGGGCAGCAAGTATGGGTGATGTCCCCCACCGAACCATGTGCCCTGCAGGATAAGTGGACGGGGCCCTTCAAAGTGGTCGAGCGCAAAAGCCCTGTCACTTACCTCATCGACATGGGGTCCTCCCGGAACCCCCTTCGGGTCCTCCACACCAACCGGCTCAAACCACACTTTGTGCGATCCGAACTAAGCCTCTTGATGGCTACAGACAGTGGCACGGAAGAAGACTCCGAGCCCCTCCCGGATCTCCTGAAGACTCAGGAGAAGGACGGCTCCGTGGACGGGGTCCGGCTCTCTGACGCCCTCACTTCGGAGCAACGCCAGGACTGCCGGGACCTCCTGCTGCAGTTCGCTGCCCTGTTCTCCCTCACCCCCGGGGTCACCCCCTGGTGTCTGCACGACGTAGACACCGGGGACAGTCCCCCTGTCCGGCACCGGGCCTACCGCGTACCAGATCGGGTACGGGCCTGCATACAGGAGGAAGTGGCCAAGATGCTCACGATCGGGGTCATCGAGCCCTCGGACAGTCCCTGGGCCAGTCCGGTCGTATTAGTTCCCAAGGCCGCTGCCCCCGGCTCCGCCCCTGAACTGAGATTCTGCGTCGACTACCGGGGCTTGAACGCTGTCACCCGGACCGACGCTCATCCCATCCCCCGAGCAGACGAGCTGATCGACCGGCTGGGTGCCGCCCGCTACCTTAGTATCTTCGACCTAACGGCGGGCTACTGGCAGATCGGCCTCACACCCAGGGCTCAGGAACGGTCAGCCTTCTCTACCCCCGATGGCCACTATCAATTTAAGGTCATGCCCTTTGGCATGAAGAATGCCCCCGCCACGTTCCAACGCCTTGTGAACCAGGTCTTGGCGGGACTTGAAGAATTCAGCGCTGCCTACCTGGACGATATCGCTGTATACAGCCGCCACTGGTCCGACCACCTCCGTCACCTCCAGGAGGTCCTACACGCCCTCCAGCGGGCCGGCCTCACCATTAAGGCCGGCAAGTGCCAGATTGGCCAAGGGTCTGTGACCTACCTTGGGCACCAAGTGGGGAGCGGGCTGGTGGCCCCACTACAACTTAAGATTGCTGCCATCCAGTCCTGGCAGCCCCCGTCACCCAGACCGAAGTCCGAGCCTTCCTGGGGCTCACCGGCTACTACCGGCGGTTCGTGAAGGACTACGGCAGCATCGTGGGGCCCCTCACGGGTCTCACATCCAAGAACCAACCGAAGCGGGTCAACTGGACTCCTGATTGTCAAGCGGCCTTCGAGGAGCTGAAGGCCGCCCTGTGCACCGCCCCGGTGCTCCAGGCCCCCGATTACAGTCGGGAATTTGTGGTGCAGACCGACGCCTCCGACCACGGCATCGGAGCCGTCCTCTCTCAGTTGAACCCCGAAGGTCATGACCAGCCGGTGGCCTTCATCAGTCGACGTCTCCTGGCCCGAGAACAGCGTTGGAGCACCATCGAGAGGGAGGCATTTGCAGTAGTGTGGGCCCTCAAAAAGCTCCGACCCTATCTCTTCGGTACCCACTTCCGGGTACAAACCGACCATCGACCCCTGCAATGGCTGATGCAGATGCGGGGGGAAAACCCAAAACTCTTGCGCTGGTCCATTTCCCTGCAGGGAATGGACTTCACCGTGGAGCACCGACCAGGCCAAGACCACGCCAACGCGGATGGCCTGTCCCGCTTTTTCCGCCTCGACGAAGAGAGTCCCCAAGGAGATGGGTGACTCTCCCCGCCTTCAGCTGGGGGGGACGCATGTTGGACAGGCCTCACAGACGGCTTGCTCCCTCCCCGCTCGACAGGGCCCGAACTCCGGCCCACCTGGCATATCCCCACGACAAGCACCTGTACTCCGTCTCCCGACGGACCCTCTGCCCTCGGACCCCTACTCATCACGGGGTCCAGCCCCACCGGCTTCCCCGGCCGGGTCAAGCCGCCATCTGGGGCCCTGCACCACGCGGCCGCATGGCCTCCCCTCGACCCTAACCCCGGGCCTGGCCGGCCCCGACATCCCGGCACCACCATCCACCCAGGAGGTGAGCGGACCACTTGGCAAGTCAATGGGAGAACGAACTGTCAAGGGCTCTCCCCCGCCAGGTGCCGATCGCCCCCAGCTCCCCCAGGCACTGGCTCCACCCCCTGCTGGGTGTCTGGACACCTTCATCCCGGACCCTCCGACCTCCAAGTGCGAGGGTCCGGACATCAAAGGGCACCAGCCCTATAACTGAGGCAGCTCCGGAGCAGGAAGGCAGTTGTATCCTGGAGTCGAGAGACACCGAGTGAACTCAACCTTGACGGTCTACTGGCGCTGCCGTAGCCCGCTCTTGTGAACCATCGTCCTGCCTGCTGGCGCTGCCGCGGCCTTCTGCAACAGTCATCTTCCTGGGACCTGCTGGCGCTGCCGCGGCCCGTTGTAACGACCATCCTCACCGGGACCTGCTGGCGCTGCCGCGGACCGTACATCTTCCGGGGACCTGCTGGCGCTGCCGCGGCCCGTTGTAACGACCATCCTCACCGGGACCTGCTGGCGCTGCCGCGGACCGTATATCTTCCGGGGACCTGCTGGCGCTGCCGCGGCCCGTTGTATCGACCATCCACACCGGGACCTGCTGGCGCTGCCGCGGCCCGTACCACCTAACCACCAAGCTCGAGGATTGTGAGCTCATCATCATCTCATCAGAACTACCTGATTGGTAAATAGACTGCCCCGCTACCCCCTTCCCTACCTTGCGAGACTCTAATCGAGGGGACCCCTGACTCCAGACCTCCTTGTACCATTCAACCGTACCTTAAATAAGTGCTTATAAAGAACGCTGAACCTTATCCGTGTGTGATATCTGTCTGTGGGGGGGAAGTTACTTGTCTGTACGATCGCCGGAGACGGCTCTCCCCGGAGACCTCTCCTCCTGACCCCGGCCGACCCTCCCGGTCCGTCTACCTTTTCTAACACCCGCTATGGGCTCACCCCAGAGATGTACCGCCAACGCTTCCGGGACTGCAAGAAGCTCCCCGGTACCACCTGGGTGGAATACGTAGACTTTTTTGGCAACAGTGATGGGTCACCTACAAATTCACCACCCCGTACCACCCCCAGGGGAACGGTCTAGTCGAACCATTTAACCGGACATTGAAAGTGATGATCAAAGGCCTGGAGGAGCCCCTGAGACGCAAGTGGGACGTCCTGTTGCCCTGCCTCCTGTTTGCCTATCGGGAGGTCCCGCAAAAGTCTCCAGGGTTCAGCCCCTTCGAACTCCTGTACGGACACCCCGTCCGAGGCCCTCTCAGCCTGGTCAAGGAAGGCTGGGAGACCACCATCCAAGATGCTCCCCCCGACGTCTATCGGTACCTCCTGACCCTGCGAAGCCAAACCCGGAAATTCAGGGAGCTGGCCGAAGCCAACCTCGAGGCCAGCCAGGAGGAGATGAAACGCTGGTATGACCAGAACGCCTCCTCCATCGAGTTCGAGCCCGGCCAGCAGGTCTGGGTCATGTCGCCCGTCGACCCCTGTGCCCTCCAAGACAAGTGGACCGGGCCCTTCAAGGTGGTCGAGAAGAAGAGCCCCGTCACCTACCTGGTCGACCTGGAATCCCCCAGGAACCCCCTCCGGGTCCTCCACACCAACAGGCTCAAACCCCACTTTGCCCGAACAGAACTTAGCCTGTTGATGGCTACGGACGATGGGGCCGAGGACGACTCCGAGCCCTTACCCGACCTCCTGAAAACCTCCGAAAAGGACGGCTCCGTGGAGGGAGTCATCCTCTCCGCCACCCTGACTCCCGATCAGCGCCAAGAGTGTCAAGGACTGCTGCATCACTTCGCTGCTCTCTTCTCCCTCACTCCCGGAGTCACACGATGGTGCGTCCACGACGTCGACACCGGGGACAGCCCCCCGTGCGACACCGAGCCTACCGGGTCCCCGAGCGAGTGCGGGCCTGCATCCACGCCGAGGTCGCCAAGATGTTGGCTCTGGGGGTCATCGAACCCTCCGACAGTCCCTGGGCCAGCCCTGTGGTCCTGGTGCCGAAAGCTGCCGCCCCCGGCACCACCCCGGAGCTCCGATTTTGCGTGGACTATCGGGGATTGAATGCCGTCACCAAAACCGATACCCATCCCATTCCTCGGGCAGATGAACTGATCGACCGCATAGGAGCAGCCCGCTACCTTAGCACCTTCGACCTCACCGCCGGATACTGGCAGATCGGACTCACCCCCGGCGCCCAAGAGCGTTCCACTTTCTCCACCCACGATGGCCATTACCACTTCCGAGTGATGCCCTTCGGCATGAAAAATGCCCCGGCGACCTTCCAGAGGCTGGTAAATAGGGTACTGGCCGGCCTAGAAGCGTTCAGCGCCGCCTACCTGGACGATATTGCGGTGTTCAGCAGCCACTGGGCCGAGCACCTGAGGCACCTCGGGGAGGTCCCGACCACCCTCCAAAGGGCCGGACTTACCGTAAAAGCCAGCAAGTGTCAGATAGGCCAAGGATCAGTAACCTATCTGGGACATCAAGTGGGGAGCGGCCATGTGGCTCCCCTCCAGCCAAAGATCGACGCCATCGTAGCCTGGGAGCCCCCAATCACCCAAACCGCTGTGAGGGCCTTCCTGGGACTCCCGGGCTATTACAGGTGGTTCATTCAGAACTATGGAAGCATTGTGGGCCCCCTCACGGAGCTCACATCAAAGAAACAGCCCAATAAAGTGCACTGGACGCCCCGCTGTCAGGCGGCCTTCGAGACCCTCAAGACAGCGATGTGTACCGCTCCCGTGCTACAAGCCCCCGACTACAGCAAGGAGTTTGTGGTGCAGACGGATGCCTCGGAGTACGGGATCGGGGCTGTCTTGTCCCAAGTGAATTCTGAGGGGGTTGACCAGCCGGTGGCCTTCATCAGCCGGCGCCGGCTGCCCCGGGAGCAGAGATGGAGCACCATCGAACGGGAGGCCTTCGCCGTGGTGTGGGCCCTCAAGAAGCTCCGGCCCTACCTCTTTGGCACCCACTTTTGGGTCCAAACCGACCACCGATCCTTGCGGTGGTTGATGCAGATGAGAGGCGAGAACCCGAAGTTGTTGCGATGGTCCATCTCTCTGCAGGGGATGGACTTCACTGTAGATCATCGGCCCGGCAACGACCACGCCAACGCCGACGGCCTGTCCCGCTTCTTCCGCCTCGGCGAGGAGAACCCCCAAGACGATGGGTGACTCTCCCTGCCTTCAGCTGAGGGGGACGCCTGTTGGACCCGGCCTCGTGGCGTGGTCCCGAACCCTCCTACCCGACCCGACGGGGACAGCCCCCACCCTTCGGGGTCCCTCCGGATTGTACCTGGCTACCCGCACCAGCCTACGCGACACGGCTCGCCCCGGCCTCGGCCCCAGCGAAGCCCTGACATCGAGGCACCAAGATCCGGCCAGGGGGCACCAAGTGGCCACTCCACCGATCCCGGAGGAGGGGAGTTTCGATGGGACCCCCAACCGGCCCCCAACGCCTGGTTTTGATCGCCCTCCGGCCTTCCTGGGCGCTGGCGCCTCTCCCGCTGGGTGTCTGGCCTCTCCCATCCCGCCCCCTCCGCCCCCCAGGCGCAAGGGTCCGGACATCAAAGGGGTCCAGACCTATATCTGGGGCAGCCTGAAACCAGGACAGCAGTTGTATCCTGGAGTCAAGAGCCCTGCTGATCGGATCGCGGCTGACCCTACGGAGAAAGACTCATTACTTGGAACTGGGAACTCTGAGCCCTGCTGACTGCGTCGCGGCTCCCCCCCTTGTTGAGAAGAAGACCCTCACGGAACATCGGAACCCTGCTGACCTCGTCGCGGCTCGACCTCGCAGAAGTAAACCATCGGAGCCCTGCTGACCTCGTCGCGGCTCGACCTCGCAGAGGTAAACCATCGGAGCCCTGCTGACCTCGTCGCGGCTCGACCTCACCGCAGCAACCCCCCGAGCCTGCGGACGACGCCCCGGTTCCCGGAACCCCCCGGCTCGAGGATTGAGAGCTAGGCGCAGGGTGTTCCAGTACCAGGCTAAGACTGAGACTGTCCCGCTACTCCATCCCAACCAGACTTTGAGACTCTTTTGGATCCCTCGATCCACCTGTAAATATTGCCACAGAAATCTGCCTTGATAACCGATAAAAACTTAGAAGAATAAATACCCTGGCTGTGTCCCTTTGTGGTGGTGGGGTTGCTTAGCTGATACGATCCTAGGAGAAGGACCTCGCCCAGGAGGCTTCTCAGTGGCGCTCGGCTACTCGCCTACGGAACGGTGGCCCTCGGGTGGTCAGTCCGACACCACCAAAACCGATACCCATCCCATTCCTCGGGCAGATGAACTGATCGACCGCTTAGGAGCAGCCCGCTACCTTAGCACCTTCGACCTCACCGCCGGCTACTGGCAGATCGGACTCACCCCCGGCGCCCAAGAGCGTTCCACTTTCTCCACCCCGATGGCCATTACCACTTCCGAGTGATGCCCTTCGGCATGAAAAATACCCGGCGACCTTCCAGAGGCTGGTAAATAGGGTATTGGCCGGCCTAGAAGCGTTCAGCGCCGCCTACCTGGACGATATTGCGGTGTTCCCGGAGGGCGCCCTTCTAACATCTGGGCACTGCTGGGAGTGATAGGCACCCACCCCTCATATGTCTGGGCACTGCTGGGGGTCCTCTGCACCCACCCCTCATATGTCTGTCCACTGCTGGGAGTGATAGGCACCCACCCCTCATATGTCTGTCCACTGCTGGGAGTCCTCTGCACCCACCCCTCATATGTCTGGGCACTGCTAGGGGTCCTCTGCACCCACCCCTCATTTGTCTGGGCACTGCTGGGAGTGATGGGCACCCACCCCGCATATGTCTGGGCACTGCTGGGAGTGATAGGCACCTACCCCTCATATGTCTGGGCACTGCTGGGGGTCCTCTGCACCCACCCCTCATATATCTGGGCAATGCTGGGAGTGATAGGCACCCACCCCTCATATGTCTGGGCACTGCTGGGAGTTATAGGCACCCACCCCTCATATGTCTGGGCACTGCTGGGAGTGATAGGCTCGCACCCCTCATATGTCTGTCCACTGCTGGGAGTCCTCTACACCCACCCTCATATGTCTGGACACTGCTGGGGGTCCTCTGCACCCACCCCTCATATGTCTGGGCACTGCTGGGGGTCCTCTGCACCCACCCCTCATATCTCTGTCCACTGCTGGGAGTTATAGGCACCCACCCCTCATATGTCTGGGCACTGCTGGCAGTGATAGGCTCCCACCCCTCATATGTCTGGGCAATGCTGGGGGTCCCCTGCACCCACCCCTCATATGTCTGTCCACTGCTGGGAGTGATAGGCACCCACCCCTCATATGTCTGGGCACTGCTGAGAGTGATAGGCACCCACCCCTCATATGTCTGGGCACTGCTGGGAGTGATAGGCTCCCACCCCTCTTAAGTCTGTCCACTGCTGGGAGTCCTCTGCACCCACCCCTCATATGTCTGGGCACTGCTGGGGGTCCTCTGCACCCACCCCTCATATGTCTGGGCAATGCTGGGGGTCCTCTGCACCCACCCCTCATATGTCTGTCCACTGCTGGGAGTGATAGGCACCCACCCCTCATATGTCTGGGCACTGCTGAGAGTGATAGGCACCCACCCCTCATATGTCTGGGCACTGCTGGGAGTGATAGGCTCGCACCCCTCATATGTCCGTCCACTGCTGGGAGTCCTCTGCACCCACCCCTCATATGTCTGGGCACTGCTGGGGGTCCTCTGCCCCCACCCCTCATATGTCTGGGCAATGCTGGGGGTCCTCTGCACCCACCCCTCATATGTCTGTCCACTGCTGGGAGTGATAGGCACCCACCCCTCATATGTCTGGGAACTGCTGGGAGTGATAGGCACCCACCCCTCATATGTCTGGGCACTGCTGGGAGTGATAGGCACCCACTCCTCATATGTCTGTCCACTGCTGGGAGTCCTCTGCACCCACCCTCATATGTCTGGACACTGCTGGGGGTCCTCTGCACCCACCCCTCATATGTCTGGCCAATGCTGGGAGTGATAGGCACCCACCCCTCATATGTCTGGGCACTGCTGGGAGCGATAGGCACCCACCCCTCATATGTCTGGGCACTGCTGGGGGTCCTCTGCACCCACCCCTCATATGTCTGTCCACTGCTGGGAGTGATAGGCACCCACCCCTCATATGTCTGGGCACTGCTGGGAGTGATAGGCTCCCACCCATCATATGTCTGGGCAATGCTGGGGGTCCTCTGCACCCACCCCTCATATGTCTGTCCACTGCTGGGAGTGATAGGCACCCACCCCTCATATGTCTGGGCACTGCTGAGAGTGATAGGCACCCACCCCTCATATGTCTGGGCACTGCTGGGAGTGATAGGCTCCCACCACTCATAAGTCTGTCCACTGCTGGGAGTTCTCTGCACCCACCCCTCATATGTCTGGGCACTGCTGGGGGTCCTCTGCACCCACCCCTCATATGTCTGGGCAATGCAGGGGGTCCTCTGCACTCACCCCTCATATGTCTGTCCACTGCTGGGAGTGATAGGCACCCACCCCTCATATGTCTGGGCACTGCTGGGAGTGATAGGCTCCCACCCCTCATATGTCTGGGCAATGCTGGGGGTCCTCTGCACCCACCCCTCATATGTCTGTCCACTACTGGGAGTGATAGGGACCCACCCCCATATGTCTGGGCACTGCTGAGAGTGATAGGCACCCACCCCTCATAGGTCTGGGCACTGCTGGGAGTGATAGGCACCCACCCCTCATATGTCTGTCCACTGCTGGGAGTCCTCTGCACCCACCCCTCATATGTCTGGGCACTGCTAGGGGTCCTCTGCACCCACCCCTCATTTGTCTGGGCACTGCTGGGAGTGATGGGCACCCACCCTGCATATGACTGTGCACTGCTGGGAGTGATAGGCACCCACCCCTCATATGTCTGGGCACTGCTGGGAGTGATAGGCACCCACCCCTCATAGGTCTGGGCACTGCTGGGAGTGATAGGCACCCACCCCTCATATGTCTGTCCACTGCTGGGAGTCCTCTGCACCCACCCCTCATATGTCTGGGCACTGCTAGGGGTCCTCTGCACCCACCCCTCATTTGTCTGGGCACTGCTGGAAGTGATGGGCACCCACCCCGCATATGTCTGGGCACTGCTGGGAGTGATAGGCACCCACCCCTCATATGTCTTGGCACTGCTGGGAGTGATAGGCCCCTACCCCTCATATGTCTGGGCACTGCTGGGAGTGATAGGCACCCACCCCTCATATGTCTGTCCACTGCTGGGAGTCCTCTTCACCCACCCCTCATATGTCTGGGCACTGCTGGGGGTCCTCTGCACCCACCCCTCATATGTCTGGGCACTGCTGGGAGTGATAGGCACCCACCCCTCATATGTCTGGGCACTGCTGGGAGTCCTCTGCATCCACCCCTCATATGTCTGGGCACTGCTGGAAGTGATAGGCACCCACCCCTCATATGTCTGGGCACTGCTGGGGGTCCTCTGCACTCACCCCTCATACGTCTGTCCACTGCTGGGAGTGATAGGCACCCACCCCTCATATGTCTGGGCACTGCTGGGAGTCCTCTGCACCCACCCCTCATATGTCTGGGCACTGCTGGGGGTCCTCTGCACCCACCCCTCATATGTCTGTTGTTGGAAAGGCGTCCGCCGGAAGGGGGTTCGACCACGTCTTGCCCACCCCTTTTGACCCACCTCTCCCAAGTAAGCCGAACCAGGCGCGCACACCCTGAGCTGCACTGTGAACAGAGGGACACCACACGTATTCTTTGTAGGACGATAAGTTCTTTTATCGATGATTTCAGGGATCTTTATGACCCAAAAAGGCAAATAGTACAGCAGTGGCACAACGTACCACAAATCAGTCGTGGGGAATGGGGGTAGCGGGACAGTCTTTCAAGGTAGTGTCTCTGCGAAATACCCTGCGGAAGCTCACAATCCTCGAGCTGGAGGGTGTCGTGTCTCTGGGCGATCTCTTATCGAGTCGTCCTCAAGGGGAGCGCCGCGAGTCTCTCAGCAGGCACCAGTGGTCGGAGTTCAGGAGCCGCGATTCCGTCAGCAGGCTCAGATGGTTCAATGCTGGGGGCCGCGAGTCGCTCAGCAGGCCTAGGTGGTTCAATGTTCGGGAGCCGCGACCTCGTCCGTAGGGCTCAGATGGTTCAAATAGCAAGAGGCCGCGAGTCACTCAGCAGGCCCAGGTGACTTCAGCGTTTCAGGAGCCGCGACAGCGTCAGCAAGCTCAGATGGTTCCAGGTCTCTCCTCCTTGTTCCTCCGGCACCCCTTGTTATACTCCGCTCGTTCTTTGAAGTCCGGAGTGCTCGCAGAGGGGGGACTGGGGTGACGGAGGGGGTTTGGCGGGATTTCCTGCCGCTCACTTCTTTGGTCTTTTCAGGTGGGTCTGGGAGAGACCGCAGACGCTCGGTAGGGGAGGCGCCTGCTCCCCAGGGGCCTGGTGGCCGATTGAGTCCTCCCGGGGAAGGCGACCCGAGGTGTGACTGGGCTGGCGCCTCTGGGTCTGGCTCGAGGGTTCCCGCTCCCTCGGTTGGGCATGCGTGGTAGGGTGTTGAGTCTGTCAGGTCTCTGGCCGGCCCGTGGATCGGGGGTGGCTGGGGCGGCCGGAGTCGGGGATGTCGTGTCTTGAGGGTGGTTGCAGGTTGGCGGGATGATGGAGAGGGCAACGCCGTGAGGCCGGTCTCACACGCGTCCCCCCCAGCTGAAAGGCGTGGAGAACTACCCATCCACTGGGGGGTTCTCCTCGCCGAAGCAGAAGAACCGGGACAGGCCGTCGGCGTTGGCATGATCCGTCCCGGGGCGATGCTCGACAGTGAAATCCATCCCTTGGAGAGAGATGGACCATCGTAGTAGCTTGGGGTTCTCCCCCCTCATCCGCATTAGCCACTGCAAGGGCCGGTGGTCCGTCTGTACTCGAAAATGGGTTCCGAACAAGTAGGGCCGCAGTTTCTTGAGGGCCCAGACTACGGCAAAGGCCTCTCGCTCTATAGTGCTCCAACGCTGCTCTCTCGGCAGCAGCCTTCGGCTGATGAAGGCTATGGGCTGATCAATGCCCTTGTCGTCAAACTGCGAGAGCACGGCCCCGATGCCATGTTCGGATGCATCGGTCTGGACCACGAACTCTCGGGAGTAGTCGGGGGCCTTGAGTACGGGAGCGGTGCACATGGCGGTTTTCAAGGCGTCGAACGCCTGCTGGCACTGGGGGGTCCACTGCACCTTCTGCGGAAGCTTTTTGGAGGTCAACTCTGTGAGGGGCCCTGCGATACTACCATAATTTTTCATGAACCTCCGGTAGTACCCCGTAAGGCCCAGGAAGGCCCGAACCTCTGTCTGCGTGGTGGGGGGCTCCCAGGACTTGATGGCATCGATCTTCGGCTGGAGAGGGGCGACCTGGCCGCTGCCCACCTGATGCCCCAGGTAGACCACGGAGCCTTGTCCGAGCTGGCATTTGCTGGCTTTCACTGTCAGGCCCGCTTGGCGCAGGGCCATTAGTACTTGTCGGAGGTGCTGGAGATGCTCGTGCCATTGAGAGCTGAATACGGCGATGTCGTCAAGGTACGCTGCGCTGAACTCCTCGAGTCCGGCCAGGACCTTGTTCACCAACCGCTGGAACGTGGCTGGGGCGTTTTTCATCCCGAACGGCATGACCCTGAAGCGGTAGTGGCCATCTGGCGTGGAGAAGGCGGAGCGCTCTCTCGCCCCTTCCGTGAGAGCGATCTGCCAGTACCCGCAGGTCAGGTCGAAAGTGCTGAGGAACTGGGCGGCCCCCAGGCGGTCGATGAGCTCGTCGGCTCGGGGAATAGGGTGAGCGTCTGCGCGGGTGACCGCATTGAGCCCCCGATAGTCTACACAGAATCTTAGTTCGGGGGCGACCCCTGGGGAGGCAGCCTTCGGGACCAGAACCACCGGGCTGGCCCAGGGGCTGTCGGAGGGCTCGATGACCCCTAGGTTGAGCATTTTCTGTACCTCGGTCTTGATGCAGGTGCGGACCTGGTCAGGCACCCGGTAGGCTCTGTGTCTCACAGGCGGGCAGTCGCCGGCGTCTACGTCGTGGACACACCAGTCGGTCACCCTTGGAATGAGGGAGGAAAGGTCCGCGAATTGTCCGAGCAGCTGGCGGCAGTCGTCGGCTTGCTGGGGAGTGAGGGTGTCCGACAGTTTCACACCCTCCACGGAACCGTCCAGTTCTTTTGTGTACAGGAGATCGGGCAGGGGTTCAGTGTCCTCTTCTGCCCCCTCATCGGTGGCCAGTAGCAAACTCAGTTCTGTCCTTACGAAGTGGGGCTTGAGACGGTTTACGTGGAGGACCCGGAGGGGGTTCCGTGGGGATTGTACGTCGACCAGATACGTGACCTGGCTCTTCCGTTCGACCACCTTGAATGGACCAGTCCATTTGTCTTGTAGGGTGCAGGGTCTCACCGGAGCCATGACCCAAACCTGCTGGCCCGGCTGGAACTCGACCAAGGTTGCGTTCTGGTCATACCAGCGCTTCATTTCTTCTTGGCTGGCCTCGAGGTTAGCCTCTGCAAGTTCCCTAAACTTCCTCGTCTGGTTGCGGAGCGCCAGGATGTAGCGGAACACATCTGGGGGTGTCCCCCGAGGGCTTGTCTCCCAGCCCTCTTTGACCAGGCTTAGGGGCCCTCGAACGGGATGTCCGTACAGCAGTTCGAAGGGGCTGAACCCCAGAGACTTTTGGGGAACCTCCCGGTACGCGAACAGGAGGCAAGGGAGGAGGACGTCCCATTTCCGGCGCAGGGGCTCTTCGAGGCCCAGGATCATTCCCTTCAGAGTTCGGTTGAAGCGTTCCACCAGGCCGTTGCCCTGGGGGTGGTAGGGGGTCGTGAATTTATACGTGACTCGCACTGCTGCCACAGGGACTTTATGTAGCGGGATATAAAGTTAGTGCCGCGATCACTCACAACCTCGCGGGGAAATCCGACACGGGAGAAGATCCCCATGAGAGCCCGGCCCACCACGGGAGCCGTCACGGTGCGGAGGGGGATGGCCTCGGGGTAGCGGGTGGCATGGTCCACCAGGACGAGGATGAATCTGTGGCCCTGGGCGGTCTTCGGATCCAGGGGTCCCACGATGTCGATGCCGACCCGCTCGAACGGGGTACTTACAACGGGGAACGGTTGTAAGGGAGCTTTGCGTTTCCCGCCACTCTTCCCACTGCCCTGGCACGTGAGGCAGGACTTGCAGTGTGTTTCTACATTCGCTCGCATCTTAGGCCAATAGAAGTGGGTCACCAATCGCTGGTATGTCTTGTCTTGGCCTAAGTGTCCTGCCAAGGGTACATCGTGGGCCAGGCCCAGGAGGAGGCTCCGGAACCGCAGGGGTACCACCAGTACTCGTGCTGCGCCTAGCTCGGTGGACTTTTGCTCGCTGTAGAGGAGGCCATTGTCCCAATAAACCCAATGGGTTCCGGTTTGATCACCGGCGACCTGTGCTTCGGCTTGTTGTCTAAGTCCCTCGAGGGAGGGGCAAGTGGTCTGTTCCTGGCAGAACTCTTCGCGGGAGGGCCCCCCTTCGCCGTGCCACTGGGCCAACTCGGGCAGTTCTTCGGGTTCCATCGGGGCCTCTGGGGCGGAAGGTTCCGGTCCTTCCCCTGGGTTAGTGTCTCCTACTTCCTCGGAAGGAGGGTTGTCTGCTTCTGGTAGGGGGTCCCTGTTCTCGGGGAAAGTGTTCGGTAAGAGGGCTTCACCGCCCTTGGAGGGGGCCACTCGTGCGGTCATGGAGCGCGTGGTGGCGCAGACCCATTCCGGTAGGCCCATCATCTCCAGGTGGGCTCTTCGTTCTACCTGCCCCCACGGGGAACTCTCCAGGTCGTTGCCCAGGAGGCAGTCTATGGGCTGCGAGGTCCGGACCGCTACCTTCAGTTCTCCGGAGACCCCTCCCCACTCGAAGGGCACCAGGGCCATCTGGCAGAGGCTCTCAGAATTGTCGGAGGATACGACCGGACAGAGGGCCCCGGCTAGGATCTGGTCTTCGGAAATTAGGCTGCGGTGGACTGCGGTGACACTCGCCCCGGTGTCGCGAAGGCCCTCGACTCGGTGGCCGTTGATAGTCACCTGTTGTCGGTATTTCTCTGTGTTGGCGGGCAAGGGTGTCCCGGGGACCATTTCTCGATCCCCAAGGGAGACCAGGGCCATGGCCGCCGGTTCCCATTCCTCGGAGTCTTCCATTTCTTCCCCCAGAGCCACGGAGGCCATCTGCCGGGTCGTGGGGTTGGTCGTTGTGGTTCGCTGATACTGGGGACACTGGGGGTCATTGGCGTAGTGTCCGGGCTGCTGGCAGCGGAAGCAGGTGATCCTAGCTCGTGGACCTGGTCGTCCTGGGGCTCCGGTGCTGGCTGGAGACTGGGCCGAACCCGCCGTTGGTGGGCTGCTGGGGGGGCTGGTGGAGGACCCCCCGGCAAAGTCTCTTGGTCGGCCGTGGTTCCCTCCGCCCCTCTGGCGGGGGGGCCCTGACTGTTGCGGCCGTAGTCCCCCACGGGGCCCCGGGTGGCCCGGGTGTTCACCCAACGATCAGCCTCAGCGGCTAGCTTCCGAGTGTCGGTGAGTTTACTGTCTAGGAGATGCTGGCGCAGTTCTATAAAGCAATTGGCCGCTAAATGTTCCCAGGCGATCAGATCGAACAGTTCTTCGATGGTGGAGACCTTGCTGCCCTTGATCCACCCGTCCAGAGCTCGGCTGTAAAAGTTCACGTATTCGACCCACGTGGTGCCCGGTATCTTTTTGCAATCTCGGAACTGTTGTCGGTACATTTCGGGGGTGAGTCCGTACCGGCCCACGAGGGCTTCCTTCATGTGGCTGTAGGAGTTCATGACCGCGGAGGGCAGATCGAGCAGAGTGTCCCTTCCTTCGCTTAAGAACCGGCCCCATAGGCCAGCCCCCCAATCCTTCTGCGGGACTCGGTGAGAGGTCATGGCGACTTCGTAGGCTTTAAACCACTGCTGGATATCATCGTTCTTATAATACTCCTTGACCACATCCTTGGGGATGTGAACTTTGGTTTCCCCGGCGGGAGCGGGCTGGGGATTACCGGGCGGCTGTGACTTTTCGTGTCTAGCCCGCCACTCAATTTCCTTCAAGCCGCGTTCATGTTCTAGCTGGAGTTTCTTTTCGTCGTGCTCCCTTTGGAGTCTCTTCTCTTCGAGTTCCCCTTGTAGCCGTAACTGCTCGACGGCTAACTTCTTCTCTGCCAGTTTTATCTCTCCCTCGATTTTTAGTTTTGCCAGTTCCAGTTCGTGGTTGCGGCTTCTCTCTCGGTCCGCTAGTTCCTCGGAGGACAAGTTCCCCTCCGGCCCGTTGTTTCTCGCCGGGGTGCTTGTTTGTTCATGGGTAGAGTCTCTTTCCGTTTGGGTCGGGGGCGCCCCCGTCTCGACCCAGGCTTTCAGTACTTTCTGGTAGTCTTCCTTTGTGCTCAGTCCGGTGGTAGCGATGCCAAGGTCTTTGCAAAACTGTTTTAGTTCTCTATGCGTGTAATAGTCCAATTGATCTTCTCGGAACGGTGAGCTTATTTCGGTACCTGTGGCACCCAGGGAGGTTTCTCCTTCCATTTCTGTTTGGTAGTGCGTCAGTCATTTACTGCACGCTCTCCTTCGGTGTCGGCTCGGATCCCATCGCTGCCACCAAATGTTGGAAAGGCGTCCGCCGGAAGGGGGTTCGACCACGTCTTGCCCACCCCTTTTGACCCACCTCTCCCAAGTAAGCCGAACCAGGCGCGCACACCCTGAGCTGCACTGTGAACAGAGGGACACCACACGTATTCTTTGTAGGACGATAAGTTCTTTTATCGATGATTTCAGGGATCTTTATGACCCAAAAAGGCAAATAGTACAGCAGTGGCACAACGTACCACAAATCAGTCGTGGGGAATGGGGGTAGCGGGACAGTCTTTCAAGGTAGTGTCTCTGCGAAATACCCTGCGGAAGCTCACAATCCTCGAGCTGGAGGGTGTCGTGTCTCTGGGTGATCTCTTATCGAGTCGTCCTCAAGGGGAGCGCCGCGAGTCTCTCAGCAGGCACCGGTGGTCGGAGTTCAGGAGCCGCGATTCCGTCAGCAGGCTCAGATGGTTCAATGCTGGGGGCCGCGAGTCGCTCAGCAGGCCTAGGTGGTTCAATGTTCGGGAGCCGCGACCTCGTCCGCAGGGCTCAGATGGTTCAAATAGCAAGAGGCCGCGAGTCACTCAGCAGGCCCAGGTGACTTCAGCGTTTCAGGAGCCGCGACAGCGTCAGCAAGCTCAGATGGTTCCAGGTCTCTCCTCCTTGTTCCTCCGGCACCCCTTGTTATACTCCGCTCGTTCTTTGAAGTCCGGAGTGCTCGCAGAGGGGGGACTGGGGTGACGGAGGGGGTTCGGCGGGATTTCCTGCCGCTCACTTCTTTGGTCTTTTCAGGTGGGTCTGGGAGAGACCCCAGATGCTCGGTAGGGGAGGCGCCTGCTCCCCAGGGGCCTGGTGGCCGATTGAGTCCTCCCGGGGAAGGCGACCCGAGGTGTGACTGGGCTGGCGCCTCTGGGTCTGGCTCGAGGGTTCCCGCTCCCTCGGTTGGGCATGCGTGGTAGGGTGTTGAGTCTGTCAGGTCTCTGGCCGGCCCGTGGATCGGGGGTGGCTGGGGCGGCCGGAGTCGGGGATGTCGTGTCTTGAGGGTGGTTGCAGGTTGGCGGGATGATGGAGAGGGCAACGCCGTGAGGCCGGTCTCACATCTGTCCACTGCTGGTAGTGATAGGCACCAACCCCTCATATGTCTGGGCACTGCTGGGAGTGATAGGCACCCACCCCTCATATGTCTGGGCACTGCTGGGAGTGATAAGCACCCACCCCTCGTATGTCTGTCCACTGCTGGGAGTCCTCTGCACCCATCCCTCATATGTCTGGGCACCTGCTGGGGGTCCTCTGCACCCACCCCTCATATGTCTGGGCACTGCTGGGAGTGATAGGCACCCACCCCTCATATGTCTGGGCACTGCAGGGAGTCCTCTGCACCCACCCCTCATATGTCTGGGTACTGCTGGGAGTGATAGGCACCCACCCCTCATATGTCTGGGCACTGCTGGGGGTTGTTAGAAGGCGACCTCAGAGGAGCCCGGAGGGGGCCCTGACTGTCCTGAGACCCACCCTCAAAGTATCGTAGCCGGGCACTGGCGGGAGATTCCGCAGGGGAGGAATCTCGTACCTAGGATCGTACACTTGGCACCACACGACAAAGAGACACCACACCGAGGGTTCTTAGGATTCAAGCTTTATCAAATCGAAGTGGTAGGATCTTTATGATCAGCAAGGCAGATATTTACAAGCAGAGCGTGGGCTCACAGAGTCTTGGCGGGGGTAGGAGGTAGCGGGACAGTCTTTCGGGGGATATGGATCAAATGCAGGAGCGTACCCGGCGCACAGCTCACAATCCTCGAGCTGGGGGATACGCTTGTCGTCGTGGGGTCCGGCGGGACCAAAGAGAGTCTGGGGGAGCCGCGAGTCACTCAGCAGGCTCAAGCACAAGTTCGGAGGTCTTACGATCTTCAGGGAGCCGCGAGTCACTCAGCAGGGCTCAAGCACAAGTTCGGAGGTCTTACGATCTGCAGGGAGCCGCGAGTCACTCAGCAGGGCTCAAGCACAAGTTCGGAGGTCTTACGTTCTTCGGGGAGCCGCGAGTCACTCAGCAGGGCTCAAGCACAAGTTCGGAGGTCTTACGTTCTTCGTGGAGCCGCGAGTCACTCAGCAGGCTTAGGTACCAGTTCGGAGTTCTTACGATCTTCGGGGAGCCGCGAGTCACTCAGCAGGGCTCAGATGTTCCAAGGCGAATCTGCCGGACAGTCCCAGAGCACCCCTTGTTATAGGTCGACCCCTCTTTGATGTCCGGAGTCTGTGCAGGCAGGGGTCTTGTCACCTGGGGGTGGCTTGTCGAGGTTTCCTGCCATTGTCTTTTGATCCTTTCAGGGCCGGGTCGGGAGGAGTCCCAGACACCCAGCAGGCGTGGAGCCAGCCCTCAGGGAGGCCGGAGGGCCGATCGAAACCCATCGTCCCAGGGGAGTTCAGAGGTGCGATAGAAACTGCTCCTCCCTCTCTCATCCCCTGGAAGCGTGATGTCCTCCAGCCGGAGTGGCGCCTCTAGGCCCGGGTTGTGCTGGGGCAGGGCGGCCATCTTGGTGCACGAAGTGGGCACGCATGCCCGGGGTGGCCGAAAGGAGAGAGGCCATGGACGGGAGGCCCGGGTTGCGTGTGTGTGTTCTGGTGGGAAGGATCGGCTGGGCCGTGTGCTTGGGGTCCCTGGTACCAGGTTAGGTAGTGCGAGGACAGGAAGAGCCATGCTACGAGGCCGGGTCTAACACGCGTCCCCCCCAGCTGAAAGCCGGAGAGAACTACCCATCATCTTGGGGGGTTCTCTTCGCTGAGGCGGAAGAACCGGGAGAGGCCGTCAGCGTTGGCGTGGTCCGTACCAGGGCATTGTTCTACGGTGAAATCCATCCCCTGGAGGGAGATTGACCACCGCAGTAGCTTGGGGTTTTCTCCTCGCATCTGCATGAGCCATCGCAAGGGCCGATGGTCGGTTTGTACTTTGAAATAGGTGCCAAACAGGTAAGGGCGCAGCTTTTTGAGGGCCCAGACTACGGCAAATGCTTCGCGCTCAATGGTGCTCCACCTCTGTTCTCTGGGCAACAGCCGCCGGCTGAGGAAGGCGATGGGCTGGTCTAGGCCTTGGTCATTCACCTGGGACAGGACGGCTCCAATGTCATGCTCGGAGGCATCGGTCTGGACTACAAACTCCTTGGAGTAGTCGGGAGCCTGGAGGACGGGGGCCGTGCACATGGCCTTCTTTAGGGCATCGAACGCTTCCTGGCAGACAGTCGTCCACTGCACCCTCTTGGGCTGTTTTTTTGATGTGAGTTCGGTGAGGGGGCCAACCAGGCTGCCATACCCCCGGATGAATCTTCGGTAGTAGCCAGTGAGGCCCAGGAATGCTCGGACCTCTGTTTGGGTGGTGGGTGGTTCCCAGGCTAGGATGGCGTCGATCTTTGGCTGTAGAGGGGCGACCTGACCGCTCCCGACCTGGTGCCCCAGGTAGACTACTGATCCTTGCCCAATCTGGCACTTGCTGGCTTTTACTGTGAGGCCTGCCTGGCGCAGGGCGGTTAGCACTCTCCGGAGGTGCTGGAGGTGCTCACTCCATCCGGAACTGAAAACAGCGATGTCGTCTAGATAGGCCGCACTGAACTGTTCCATCCCGGCCAGGACCCTATTCACCAGTCGCTGGAAGGTGGCCGGGGCATTTTTCATTCCGAAGGGCATTACGCGGAAGCGATAATGCCCATCTGGGGTGGAGAAGGCGGACCGCTCCTTGGCTTCCTCTGTGAGCGCAATCTGCCAGTATCCACAGGTGAGGTCGAATGTGCTGAGGAACCGGGCCGCCCCGAGTCGGTCAATGAGCTCGTCGGCTCGGGTGATGGGGTGGGCATCGGCCCGGGTGACGTCATTGAGCCCCCGGTAGTCCACGCAGAATCGGAGCTCGAGGGCGACACCGGGGGCCGCTGCCTTCGGAACTAGGACCACGGGTCTGGCCCAGGGACTATCGGATGGCTCGATCACCCCCAGGGTCAACATCTTCGAGACTTCAGCTTGAATGCAGGACCGGACTCGGTCAGGGACTCGGTAGGCTCGGTGTCTTACTGGTGGGCTGTCCCCGGTGTCCACGTCATGGACACACCAGTCGGTGACTCGGGGGATCAGGGAGAAGAGGTCGGAGAATTGTCCTAGGAGCTGGCGACAGTCCGCTTGTTGCTGGTCAGTGAGGGATGGGGAGAGGTTCACTCCTTCCACGGAGCCATCCTTCTCCTTGACACACAGGAGGTCCGGGAGGGGATCGGACTCATCTTCGGCCCCGTCATCGGTGGCCAGCAGGAGGCTCAGTTCTGTCCGTATGAAGTGAGGCTTGAGGCGGTTCACGTGTAGGACCTGCAGGGGATCCCGGGGCGACTGGACGTCCACCAAGTACGTGACTGGACTCTTCCGCTCAATCACTTTGAAGGGCCCAGGTCCACTTGTCCTGGAGGGCGCCAGGCTTCACGGGGGCCATGACCCAAACTGCTGGCCCGGCTGGAACTCGACCAGAGTGGCATTCTGGTCGTACCAGCGCTTCATCTCTTCTTGGCTTGCCTCCAGGTTGGCCTCGGCCAGCTCTCGGAACTTCCTGGTCTGGTTCCGGAGGGCCAGAACGTATTGGAACACATCTCGTGGGGGGGTCTGGGGTGCTGCCTCCCACCCTTCCTTAACCAAACTGAGGGGACCTCGGACGGGGTGCCCATATAGTAATTCAAACGGGCTGAACCCCAAGGACTTCTGTGGGACTTCCCGGTAAGCGAACAGGAGGCAGGGGAGCAGGACATCCCACTTACGCCGGAGGGGTTCTTCTAGGCCGTTGATCATCCCTTTCAGAGTCCGGTTAAACCTTTCTACTAGGCCGTTCCCTTGGGGATGGTACGGGGTGGTGAACTTATAGGACACCCCACATTGTTGCCACAGGGACGTCATGTATTTTGAGATAAAATTAGTGCCGCGATCGCTCACGACCTCGCGGGGAAAACCCACCCGGGAAAAGATCCCCATCAGGGCTCGGCCCACCACGGGAGCCGTGACGGTGCGTAGGGGGATCGCCTCAGGGTATCGGGTGGCGTGATCCACTAGGACCAGAATGAAACGGTGACCTTGGGAGGTGGGGGGATCCAGGGGCCCCACGATGTCGATTCCGACTCTTTCGAATGGGGTACTGACGACCGGGAAGGGTTGGAGGGGAGCCTTGCGCTTCCCCCCACTCTTCCCACTAGCCTGGCACGTGGGACAGGACTTGCAGTGGGCTTCTACAGCTACTCTCATCCTAGGCCAGTAAAAGTGAGTCACGAGACGGCTGTAGGTTTTGTCTTGACCCAGGTGGCCAGCGAGGGGGACGTCGTGGGCCAAGCCCAGGAGGAAGTCTCGGAAGCGTAGGGGTACCACCAGCACCCGGCCGGATCCTAGCTCCACCGACTTCTGCTCACTGTACAAGAGGTTATTCTCCCAATAAACTCGGTGCGTTCCGGTCTGGTCGCCTGCGGCTTGGCCCTCGGCCTGGTGCCGTAGTCTGGCCAGGGAAGGACAGGTGGCTTGCTCCCGGCAGAACTCCTCCCGGGTGGGCCCGCCCTCGTGGCACCACGGGGCCAATTCGGCCAGATCGCCTAACTCGGGGACTGGGGTGGTGTCGGACGGTGAGGGTTCGTCGCTGGCGACTGACCCTCCCGATGGGGGGACGGGAGGACCCTCGGCGGGGACTGCTCTGACTCCCTCGGTCGGGGGGTCCTCGACTTCCCCCAGGGGGGTGAGTCGGGCGGACATAGATCGGGTGGTGGCACACACCCACTCGGGGAGTCCCATCATCCCTAGGTGGGCCTTGCGCTCGACGTACTTCCAGGGAGAACTCTCCAGGTCGTTCCCTAAGAGGCAGTCGACCGGCTGGGAGGTTCTTACCGCAACCCTCAGTTTACCTATCACCCCTCCCCACTCAAACGGCACCAGGGCTACCTGACACATACTCTCTCTATTATCTGCGGAAATTACGGGGCAAAAGACGTTGGGTAGGATCTGCTCCTCGGGGACTAAGTGCTTGAGGACACCGGTGATGCTGGCCCCGGTGTCTCGCAGGGCTTCTATTTGGTGGCCATTGATCTTGACGAGCTGCCCGTACTTCTTCGTGTTGGAGGGCAGGAGGCTACCAGGGACCATCTCTCTATCTCCCAGGGATACTAGGGCCATAGCTGCGGGTTCCCACTCCCGGTGTCCTCAACCTCCTCCCCCAGGGCTACGTTGGCTATCTGTCTAGCAGGGTTTGCAGCAGGGGGGACCTGGGGGGCCATGGGGCACTCCGGGTCATTGGCGTAGTGCCCGGGCCTTTGACAACGGAAACACGTGATGGTTACCCGGTGCCCCCGTCTCCCGGGGGGTCCGGAGACTGGTGGGGGGGGCGCCGGGAAAGGTGGAGGTTGGGCCTTCGGGGGACTCGACTGGGACTCTCTCTGCCCTCCCTGGTTCCCTCCCCCTCTCTGGCGGGGTGGTCCCTGACTGGCTCGGGGGTATTCTCCTACACTGCTCCGGGGGACCCGGGTGTTGGTCCAGCGGTCTGCTTCCACAGCCAGCTTCCGGGGATCGGTGAGTTTGCTGTCGAGCAGATGCTGGTGTAGTTCCACAAAGCAGTTCACCGCCAGGTGTTCCCACAACATGAGGACGGTGAGTTCCTCGAGGGTGGTGACCTTGCTGCCCTTGATCCACCCATCGAAGGCCCAGTTTACATACTCCACCCAGGTGGTGCCCGGGATCTTCCTGCAGTCCCGGAATCGCTGACGGTACATCTCTGGGGTGAGGCCGTACCTAGTGAGGAGAGCCTCTTTCATGTGGCTGTAGGAGGTCTGCAGGGAGAGGGGTAGGTCGAGCAGGGTGTCCCTTCCTTCGCTCAGAAACCGTCCCCACAGCCCTGCCCCCCAGTCCTTCTGCGGGACCCGATGAGAGGTCATGGCGACCTCGTAGGCCCTGAACCATTGTTGAATGTCATCATTTTTATAATATTCTTTGACCACGTCCTTGGGGATGTGGACCTTCTGTTCCGCCGGGGAGGCCGCCTCTCGGTTCCCCGGGGGCCTCCCTTCCTCGTTTCTGGCTTTGAGCTCGATCTCCTTCAAGCTGCGTTCGTGCTCTAGTTGGAGCTTCCTCTCTTCCAATTCGCCTTGTACGCGCATTTGTTCTACTGCTAGCTTTTTTTCCGCTAATTTCAATTCGCCTTCGATTTTGAGTTTGGCTAACTCGAGTTCGTGATTGCGACTTCTCTCTCTGTCTGCGAGCTCTTCCGGGGAAAGGCCCCCGTCTGGCACGAAGCCTCGCACCTGATTGCTACTGCTTTCGCCTTGGGTGGGTTCTGCTTCGTCGTGTCGCTCCTCCATGCCTTCTGGGCGGGAGGCCCCGGCATCCACCCAAGCTTTCAGTGCTTTCTGCAAATCTTCTTTGGTGTTGAGACCGGTGGTAGCGATTTTAAGTTCTTTGCAGAATTGCTTCAGTTCTTTGTGCGTGTATTTTTCTAGTTGTCCCACCTAGAACACCCTGTTGGTGTTGGTTTCTGCGGGGCTCATGGCGCTTCCTTCTGCCATCTTTGTCGGTAGTGTGTCAGTCGTTCACGGTACGATCTCTAGGTTATGGGCCCGAATCCCACCGCTGCCACCAATGTTAGAAGGCGACCTCAGAGGAGCCCGGAGGGGGCCCTGACTGTCCTGAGACCCACCCTCAAAGTATCGTAGCCGGGCACTGGCGGGAGATTCCGCAGGGGAGGAATCTCGTACCTAGGATCGTACACTTGGCACTACACGACAAAGAGACACCACACCGAGGGTTCTTAGGATTCAAGCTTTATCAAATCAAAGTGGTAGGATCTTTATGATCAGCAAGGCAGATATTTACAAGCAGAGCGTGGGCTCACAGAGTCTTGGCGGGGGTAGGAGGTAGCGGGACAGTCTTTGGGGGGATATGGATCAAATGCAGGAGCGTACCCGGCGCACAGCTCACAATCCTCGAGCTGGGGGATACGCTTGTCGTCGTGGGGTCCGGCGGGACCAAAGAGAGTCTGGGGGAGCCGCGAGTCACTCAGCAGGCTCAAGCACAAGTTCGGAGGTCTTACGATCTTCAGGGAGCCGCGAGTCACTCAGCAGGGCTCAAGCACAAGTTCGGAGGTCTTACGATCTGCAGGGAGCCGCGAGTCACTCAGCAGGGCTCAAGCACAAGTTCGGAGGTCTTACGTTCTTCGGGGAGCCGCGAGTCACTCAGCAGGGCTCAAGCACAAGTTCGGAGGTCTTACGTTCTTCGGGGAGCCGCGAGTCACTCAGCAGGCTCAGGTACCAGTTCGGAGTTCTTACGATCTTCGGGGAGCCGCGAGTCACTCAGCAGGGCTCAGATTTTCCAAGGCGAATCTGCCGGACAGTCCCAGAGCACCCCTTGTTATAGGTCGACCCCTCTTTGATGTCCGGAGTCTGTGCAGGCAGGGGTCTTGTCACCTGGGGGTGGCTTGTCGAGGTTTCCTGCCATTGTCTTTTGATCCTTTCAGGGCCGGGTCGGGAGGAGTCCCAGACACCCAGTGTTAGAAAAGGTAGACGGACCGGGAGGGTCGGCCGGGGTCAGGAGGAGAGGTCTCCGGGGAGAGCCGTCTCCAGCGATCGTACAGACAAGTAACTTCCCCCCCCACAGACAGATATCACACACGGATAAGGTTCAGTGTTCTTTATAAGCACTTATTTAAGGTACGGTTAAATGGTACAAGGAGGTCTGGACTCAGGGGACCCCTCGATTAGAGTCTCGCAAGGTAGGGACGGGGGTAGCGGGACAGTCTATTTACCAATCAGGTAGTTCGGATGAGATGATGATGAGCTCACAATCCTCGAGCTTGGTGGTTAGGTGGTATGGGCCGCGGCAGCGCCAGCAGGTCCCGGTGTGGATGGTCGATACAACGGGCCGCGGCAGCGCCAGCAGGTCCCCGGAAGATATACGGTCCGCGGCAGCGCCAGCAGGTCCCGGTGAGGATGGTCGTTACAACGGGCCGCGGCAGCGCCAGCAGGTCCCAGGAAGATGACGGTTGCAGAGGGCCGCGGCAGCGCCAGCAGGTCCCGGTGAGGATGGTCGTTACAACGGGCCGCGGCAGCGCCAGCAGGTCCCAGGAAGATGAATGTTGCAGAGGGCCGCGGCAGCGCCAGCAGGTCCCGGTGAGGATGGTCGTTACAACGGGCCGCGGCAGCGCCAGCAGGTCCCAGGAAGTTGAATGTTGCAGGAGGCCGCGGCAGCGCCAGCAGGCAGGACGATGGTTCACAAGAGCGGGCTACGGCAGCGCCAGTAGACCGTCAGGGTTGAGTTCCCTCGGTGTCTCTCGACTCCAGGATACAACTGCCTTCCTGCTCCGGAGCTGCCTCAGTTATAGGGCTGGTGCCCTTTGATGTCCGGACCCTCGCACTGGGAGGTCGGGGGGTCCGGGATGAAGGTGTCCAGGCACCCAGCAGGGGGTGGAGCCAGTGCCTGGGGGAGCTGGGGGCGATCGGCACCTGGCGGGGGAGAGCCCTTGACACTTCGGTCTCCCATTGACCTGCCAAGTGGTCCGCTCACCTCCTGGGTGGATGGTGGTGCCGGGATGTCGGGGCCGGCCAGGCCCGGGGTTAGGGTCGAGGGGAGGCCATGCGGCCGCGTGGTGCAGGGCCCAAGATGGCGGCTCGACCCGGCCGGGAGAGCCGGTGGGGTTGGACCCCGGGATGAGTAGGGGTCCGAGGGCAGAGGGCCCGTCGGGAGACGGAGTACAGGTGCTTGTCGCGGGGAAATGCCAGGTGGGCCGGAGTTCGGGCCCTGTCGAGCGGGGAGGGAGCGAGCCGTCTGTGAGGCCTGTCCAACATGCGTCCCCCCCAGCTGAAGGCGGGGAGAGTCACCCATCTCCTTGGGGACTCTCTTCGTCGAGGCGGAAAAAGCGGGACAGGCCATCCGCGTTGGCGTGGTCTTGGCCTGGTCGGTGCTCCACAGTGAAGTCCATTCCCTGCAGGGAAATGGACCAGCGCAAGAGTTTTGGGTTCTCCCCCCGCATCTGCATCAGCCATTGCAGGGGTCGATGGTCGGTTTGTACCCGGAAGTGGGTACCGAAGAGATAGGGTCGGAGCTTTTTGAGGGCCCACACTACTGCAAATGCCTCCCTCTCGATGGTGCTCCAACGCTGTTCTCGGGCCAGGAGACGTCGACTGATGAAGGCCACCGGCTGGTCATGACCTTCGGGGTTCAACTGAGAGAGGACGGCTCCGATGCCGTGGTCGGAGGCGTCGGTCTGCACCACAAATTCCCGACTGTAATCGGGGGCCTGGAGCACCGGGGCGGTGCACAGGGCGGCCTTCAGCTCCTCGAAGGCAGCTTGACAATCAGGAGTCCAGTTGACCCGCTTCGGCTGGTTCTTGGATGTGAGACCCGTGAGGGGCCCCACGATGCTGCCGTAGTCCTTCACGAACCGCCGGTAGTAGCCGGTGAGCCCCAAGAAGGCTCGGACCTCGGTCTGGGTGACGGGGGGCTGCCAGGACTGGATGGCAGCAATCTTAAGTTGTAGTGGGGCCACCAGCCCGCTCCCCACTTGGTGCCCAAGGTAGGTCACAGACCCTTGGCCAATCTGGCACTTGCCGGCCTTAATGGTGAGGCCGGCCCGCTGGAGGGCTTGTAGGACCTCTTGGAGGTGACGGAGGTGGTCGGACCAGTGGTGGCTGTATACAGCGATATCGTCCAGGTAGGCAGCGCTGAATTCTTCAAGCCCCGCCAAGACCTGGTTCACAAGGCGTTGGAACGTGGCGGGGGCATTCTTCATGCCAAAGGGCATGACCTTAAATTGATAGTGGCCATCGGGGGTAGAGAAGGCCGACCGTTCCTGAGCCCTGGGTGTGAGGCCGATCTGCCAGTAGCCCGCCGTTAGGTCGAAGATACTAAGGTAGCGGGCGGCCCCCAGCCGGTCGATCAGCTCGTCTGCTCGGGGGATGGGATGAGCGTCGGTCCGGGTGACAGCGTTCAAGCCCCGGTAGTCGACGCAGAATCTCAGTTCAGGGGCGGAGCCGGGGGCAGCGGCCTTGGGAACTAACACGACCGGACTGGCCCAGGGACTGTCCGAGGGCTCGATGACCCCGATCGTGAGCATCTTGGCCACTTCCTCCTGTATGCAGGCCCGTACCCGATCTGGTACGCGGTAGGCCCGGTGCCGGACAGGGGGACTGTCCCCGGTGTGTACGTCGTGCAAACACCAGGGGGTGACCCCGGGGGTGAGGGAGAACAGGGCAGCGAACTGCAGCAGGAGGTCCCGGCAGTCCTGGCGTTGCTCCGAAGTGAGGGCGTCAGAGAGCCGGACCCCGTCCACGGAGCCGTCCTTCTCCTGAGTCTTCAGGAGATCCGGGAGGGGCTCGGAGTCCTCTTCTGTGCCACTGTCCGTAGCCATCAAGAGGCTTAGTTCGGAGCGCACAAAGTGCGGTTTGAGCCGGTTGGTGTGGAGGACCCGAAGGGGGTTCCGGGAGGACCCCATGTCGATGAGGTAAGTGACGGGGCTTTTGCGCTCGACCACTTTGAAGGGCCCCGTCCACTTATCTTGCAGGGCACATGGTTCGGTGGGGGACATCACCCATACTTGCTGCCCAGGTTCGAATTCAACGGAGGAGGCATTGTGATCATACCACCTCTTCATGTCCTCCTGGCTGGCCTCGAGGTTCGCCTTGGCCATCTCCCTGAAGCGCCGGGTCTGGTTTCGTAAGGCCAGGATGTATTTGAAGACGTCTGGAGGGGTCGTTAGGGGGGCCATCTCCCAACCTTCCTTGACTAGGCTGAGGGGCCCTCGCACAGGGTGTCCGTATAGGAGTTCAAAGGGGCTAAAACCGAGGGACTTCTGGGGAACTTCCCGGTAGGCGAAGAGAAGGCACGGGAGCAGTACATCCCACTGGCGACGGAGAGGCTCTTCCAATCCCCCAATCATCCCTTTGAGAGTGCGGTTAAAACGCTCCACCAGTCCGTTCCCTTGGGGGTGATAGGGGGTCGTGAATCTGTAGGTGACCCCGCATTGTTGCCAGAGGGACTTCATGTATTTTGATATGAAATTCGTACCTCGGTCGCTGACGACTTCTCGGGGGAAGCCTACTCGGGAGAAGATCCCCATCAGGGCCCGGCCAACCACTGGAGCGGTCAGTGTCCGTAGGGGCACCGCCTCGGGGTAGCGGGTGGCATGGTCCACTAGTACCAAGATGAACCTGTGTCCTTGTGCCGTGCGGGGGTCCAGAGGTCCCACAATGTCTATCCCCACCCTCTCGAACGGGGTGGTGACCACCGGGAAGGGTTGTAGAGGGGCCTTCAGCTTCCGGCCACTCTTCCCGCTGGCTTGGCATGTGGGGCACGATCGGCAGTGGTTCAGGACGTCATTCCTCATTTTCGGCCAGAAAAAGTGGGTCACCAGGCGACTGTACGTTTTATCCTGGCCCAGGTGTCCAGCCAGGGGGACATCGTGGGCTAGGTTGAGCAGAAAGTCTCGGAAGCGGAGCGGTACCACCAGAACTCGACCGGCCCCTAGCTCGGCGATTCTTTGCTCGCTGTAGAGCAGGTCGTTATCCCAGTAGACCCAGTGGGTTCCGGTGGTGTCCCCGGCGTTTTGGGTGCTGGCTTGCTGGCGGAGTCCCTCGAGGGAGGGACAGGTCTTTTGTTCCTGGCGGAACTGTTCTTGGGTGGGCCCCCCTTCTTGCCGCCACTGAGCCAGATCCGGAAGGTCCTGGGGTTGCGCGTCTTCTTCGGTAGTCGGGTCCGGGAGGTCGGACTCGCCGTTATCCTCTACGGGGGCAACCGGGGGCGGAGGTGCTGGCCATTCGGTTTCTTCTGATCGGGGGGCGGCACGGGCGGCCATGGATCGGGTGGTTATGCAAGCCCAGTCTGGGAGGCCCAGCATCCCCAAGTGCTCTCTTCTCTCGACGGTGGCCCACGGGGAACTCTCGAGGTCATTCCCCAGGAGGCAGTCCACGGGGGCATCGTCCCGGACCGTCACCTTCAGTAGGCCAGAGACCCCTCCCCATTCAAACGGGACGCAGGCCATCTTGCACATGCTTTCAGAGTTGTCTGCCGAGCGGACGGGGCAGAGAATGTTCGGCAGGATCTGCTCGGGCTTCACCAGGTGACAGCGGACGGCCGTCACGCTGGCGCCGGTGTCACGCAAGGCCTCGGCTCTCTGTCCATTAATGGTCACCCACTGACCGTATTTTTTGGTGTTGGCGGGTAGGGGAGCCCGCGGAACCATGTCTCTTCCCCCTAAGCATGCCAGGAGCATGGCGGCCGGTTCCCACCCTTGCTGGTCCGGCTCATACTCCTCGGGTCCCCCCGATGACTGCTCTTCCCCCAGGGCAGCGGCAGCTACCTGGCGGGGCTTGGGTGTTTGGTTTAGCGGGCAGTTCGGATCGTTGGCGTAGTGGCCTAGTCGCTGGCACCGGTGGCACGTGACGTTGGCTCGGTACCCAGGTCGCAACGGGGGGTTGCCCCGGCCGGCCGGAGGCGGGGTGCTGGCCACGGGTGTTGCTGGTAAGGCGTCTCTCCCTCTCCCCTGGCCCCCTCCTCCTCCCCGAGGACGGTGCTGGCCTTGGTTGCTTCTGTTCTGGTCGTGTGGCCCCTTCCGGCCCACTCGGGTGCTTTCCCACCGGTCAGCTTCGGCGGCGAGCTGCCGGGGGTCAGTCAGCTTACTGTCGAGTAGGTGCTGCCTGAGCTCGACGAAACAGTTGTTTGACAGGTGCTCCCATACCATAAGGTTGAAGAGTTGTTCGTAGGTGGTGACCTGACTTCCCTTGATCCAACCCTCGAAGGCCCGGCTGAAATAGTTCACGTATTCCACCCAAGTTGTACCTGGGATCCGGGTGCAATCTCTGAACCTCTGGCGGTACATCTCGGGCGTGAGGCCGTAGCGGGTGAGGAGGGCAGCCTTCATGTGGTCGTAGGACGACATTTGGTGATCGGGGAGCTGCAGCAGGGCATCGCGACCCTCGTTGATAAATCTCCCCCAAAGTCCGGCCCCCCAATCACTCCGGTCGATCCGGTGGGAGGTCATTGCGATCTCATAGGCTTTAAACCACTGTTGTATGTCGTCTTCTCGGACATACTCGCGGACCACATCCTTGGGGATGTGAACTTTTTTCTCAATTGGCCCCGGGGTGTGGGGTCGCTCAGGCACCCCCAGTTCTTTATGCTGTTTGCGTAGTTCTATTTCCGCCAGTTGGCGCTCGTGCTCGAGCGTTATTTTTTTCTCTTCCAGCTCTCTCTGTCTCTGCTTTTCTTCTCGTTCCTCTCGAAGCCGCATATGCTCGAGGTTGAGTTTCTGTTCAGCTAACTTGAGCTCCCCATCCATCTTGAGTCGTGCCATCTCTAATTCGTGTAGTCTGACTCTGTCTCTTTCTCGTATCTCCTCCTGTGAGAGGCCCGTTCCCCGCTCCTCGGGAGCCGTGGCGTTCCCCTCTGGTGTGATGCTGTTTTGGTCTGGTGTGACGCTGCTTTGGTCGGGGGGTCCTGCGACCCCAGTTTCTGTCCACGACTCAAGAGCGCGCTTCAGATCATCCTTGGTGCTCAGGCCGGTGGTAGCAATGCCAATTTCTATGCAAAATTGTCTCAGTTCGCGGTGGTTGTATTCTTCTAATTTTTCCATTTGGAACTTCTCGGTGGAGCTGCTATCTTTGGTCGACATCGTGCTTTGTCGTGGGGTGAGCTACTCTCTGTACGATTACGCGTTGATTCGGATCGCGCCGCTGGCCACCAATGTTAGAAAAGGTAGACGGACCGGGAGGGTCGGCCGGGGTCAGGAGGAGAGGTCTCCGGGGAGAGCCGTCTCCAGCGATCGTACAGACAAGTAACTTCCCCCCCCACAGACAGATATCACACACGGATAAGGTTCAGTGTTCTTTATAAGCACTTATTTAAGGTACGGTTAAATGGTACAAGGAGGTCTGGACTCAGGGGTCCCCTCGATTAGAGTCTCGCAAGGTAGGGACGGGGGTAGCGGGACAGTCTATTTACCAATCAGGTAGTTCGGATGAGATGATGATGAGCTCACAATCCTCGAGCTTGGTGGTTAGGTGGTATGGGCCGCGGCAGCGCCAGCAGGTCCCGGTGTGGATGGTCGATACAACGGGCCGCGGCAGCGCCAGCAGGTCCCCGGAAGATATACGGTCCGCGGCAGCGCCAGCAGGTCCCGGTGAGGATGGTCGTTACAACGGGCCGCGGCAGCGCCAGCAGGTCCCAGGAAGATGACGGTTGCAGAGGGCCGCGGCAGCGCCAGCAGGTCCCGGTGAGGATGGTCGTTACAACGGGCCGCGGCAGCGCCAGCAGGTCCCAGGAAGATGAATGTTGCAGAGGGCCGCGGCAGCGCCAGCAGGTCCCGGTGAGGATGGTCGTTACAACGGGCCGCGGCAGCGCCAGCAGGTCCCAGGAAGTTGAATGTTGCAGGAGGCCGCGGCAGCGCCAGCAGGCAGGACGATGGTTCACAAGAGCGGGCTACGGCAGCGCCAGTAGACCGTCAGGGTTGAGTTCCCTCGGTGTCTCTCGACTCCAGGATACAACTGCCTTCCTGCTCCGGAGCTGCCTCAGTTATAGGGCTGGTGCCCTTTGATGTCCGGACCCTCGCACTGGGAGGTCGGGGGGTCCGGGATGAAGGTGTCCAGGCACCCAGCAGGGGGTGGAGCCAGTGCCTGGGGGAGCTGGGGGAGATCGGCACCTGGCGGGGGAGAGCCCTTGACACTTCGGTCTCCCATTGACCTGCCAAGTGGTCCGCTCACCTCCTGGGTGGATGGTGGTGCCGGGATGTCGGGGCCGGCCAGGCCCGGGGTTAGGGTCGAGGGGAGGCCATGCGGCCGCGTGGTGCAGGGCCCAAGATGGCGGCTCGACCCGGCCGGGAGAGCCGGTGGGGTTGGACCCCGGGATGAGTAGGGGTCCGAGGGCAGAGGGCCCGTCGGGAGACGGAGTACAGGTGCTTGTCGCGGGGAAATGCCAGGTGGGCCGGAGTTCGGGCCCTGTCGAGCGGGGAGGGAGCGAGCCGTCTGTGAGGCCTGTCCAACACCCAGCAGGCGTGGAGCCAGCCCTCAGGGAGGCCGGAGGGCCGATCGAAACCCATCGTCCCAGGGGAGTTCAGAGGTGCGATAGAAACTGCTCCTCCCTCTCTCATCCCCTGGAAGCGTGATGTCCTCCAGCCGGAGTGGCGCCTCTAGGCCCGGGTTGTGCTGGGGCCGGGCGGCCATCTTGGTGCACGAAGTGGGCACGCGTGCCCGGGGTGGCCGAAAGGAGAGAGGCCATGGACGGGGAGGCCCGGGTTGCGTGTGTGTGTTCTGGTGGGAAGGATCGGCTGGGCCGTGTGCTTGGGGTCCCTGGTACCAGGTTAGGTAGTGCAAGGACAGGAAGAGCCATGCTACGAGGCCGGGTCTAACAGGGGTCCTCTGCACCCACCCCTCATATGTCTGGGCACTGCTGGGAGTGATAGGCACCCACCCCTCATATGTCTGTCCATGTTGGACAGGCCTCACAAACGGCTCGCTCCCTCCCCGCTCGACGGGGCCCGAACCCCGGCCCACCTGGCATATCCCCGCAACAAGCACCTGTACTCCGTCTCCCGACGGACCCTCTGCCCTCGGACCCCTACTCATCACGGGGTCCAGCCCCACCGGCTTTCCCGGCCGGGTCAAGCCGCCATCTTGGGCCCTGCACCACGCGGCCGCACGGCCTCCCCTCGACCCTAACCCCGGGCCTGGCCGGCCCCGACATCCCGGCACCACCATCCACCCAGGAGGTGAGCGGACCACTTGGCAGGTCAATGGGAGAACGAAGTGTCAAGGGCTCTCCCCCGCCAGGTGCCGATCGCCCCCAGCTCCCCCAGGCACTGGCTCCACCCCCTGCTGGGTGTCTGGACACCTTCATCCCGGACCCTCCGACCTCCAAGTGCGAGGGTCCGGACATCAAAGGGCACCAGCCCTATAACTAGGGCAGCTCCGGAGCAGGAAGGCAGTTGTATCCTGGAGTCGAGAGACACCGAGTGAACTCAACCCTGACGGTCTACTGGCGCTGCCGTAGCCCGCTCTTGTGAACCATCGTCCTGCCTGCTGGCGCTGCCGCGGCCTTCTGCAACAGTCATCTTCCTGGGACCTGCTGGCGCTGCCGCGGCCCGTTGTAACGACCATCCACACCGGGACCTGCTGGCGCTGCCGCGGCCCATACCACCTAATCACCAAGCTCGAGGATTGTGAGCTCATCATCATCTCATCCGAACTACCTGATTGGTAAATAGACTGTCCCGCTACCCCCTTCCCTACCTTGCGAGACTCTAATCGAGGGGACCCCTGAGTCCAGACCTCCTTGTACCATTTAACCGTACCTTAAATAAGTGCTTATAAAGAACACTGAACCTTATCCGTGTGTGATATCTGTCTGTGGGGGGGAAGTTACTTGTCTGTACGATCGCTGGAGACGGCTCTCCCCGGAGACCTCTCCTCCTGACCCCGGCCGACCCTCCCGGTCCATCTACCTTTTCTAACATTGGTGGCCAGCGGCGCGATCCGAATCAACGCGTAATCGTACAGAGAGTAGCTCACCCCACGACAAAGCACGATGTCGACCAAAGATAGCAGCTCCACCGAGAAGTTCCAAATGGAGAAATTAGAAGAATACAACCACCGCGAACTGAGACAATTTTGCATAGAACTTGGCATTGCTACCACCGGCCTGAGTACCAAGGATGATCTAAAGCGCGCTCTTGAGTCATGGACAGAAACTGGGGTCACAGGACCCTCCGACCAAAACAGCGTCACACCAGACCAAACCAGCATCACACCAGAGGGGAACGCCACGGCTCCCGAGGAGCGGGGAACGGGCCTCTCACAGGAGGAGATACGAGAAAGAGACAGAGTCAGATTACACGAATTAGAGATGGCACGACTCAAGATGGATGGGGAACTTAAGTTGGCTGAACAGAAAATCAACCTCGAGCATATGCGGCTTCGAGAGGAACGAGAAGAAAAGCAGAGACAAAGAGAGCTGGAAGAGAAAAAAATAACGCTCGAGCACGAGCGCCGACTGGCGGAAATAGAACTGCGCAAACAGAATAAGGAACTGGGGGTGCCTGAGCGACCACACACCCCGGGGCCTATTGAGAAAAAAGTTCACATCCCCAAGGATGTGGTCCGCGAGTATGTCCGAGAAGACGACATACAACAGTGGTTTAAAGCCTATGAGATCGCAATGACCTCCCACCGGATCGACCGGAGTGATTGGGGAGCCGGACTTTGGGGGAGATTCATCAACGAGGGTCGCGATGCCCTGCTGCAGCTCCCCGATCACCAAATGTCGTCCTACGACCACATGAAGGCTGCCCTCCTCACCCGCTACGGCCTCACGCCCGAGATGTACCGCCAGAGGTTCAGAGATTGCACCCGGATCCCAGGTACAACTTGGGTGGAATACGTGAACTATTTCAGCCGGGCCTTCGAGGGTTGGATCAAGGGAAATCAGGTCACCACCTACGAACAACTCTTCAACCTTATGGTATGGGAGCACCTATCAAACAACTGTTTCGTCGAGCTCAGGCAGCACCTACTCGACAGTAAGCTGACTGACCCACGGCAGCTCGCCGCCGAAGCTGACCGGTGGGAAAGCACCCGAGTGGGCCGGAGAGGGCCCCACGACCAGAACAGAAGCAACCAAGGCCAGCACCGTCCTCGGGGAGGAGGAGGGGGCCAGGGGCGAGGGAGAGACACCTTACCAGCAACACCCGTGGCCAGCACCCCACCTCCGGCCGGCCGGGGCAACCCCCCATTGCGGCCTGGGTACCGAGCCCACGTCACGTGCCACCGGTGCCAGCGACTAGGCCACTACGCCAACGATCCGAACTGCCCGCTAAACCAACCACCCAAGCCCCGCCAGGTAGCTGCCGCTGCCCTGGGGGAAGAGCAATCATCGGAGGGGCCCGAGGAGTATGAGCCGGACCAGCAAGGGTGGGAACCGGCCGCCATGGTCCTGGCATGCTTAGGGGGAAGGGACATGGTTCCGCGGGCTCCCCTACCCGCCAACACCAGAAAATATGGTCAGTGGGTGACCATTAATGGACAGAGAGCCGAGGCCTTGCGTGACACCGGCGCCAGCGTGACGGCCGTCCGCTGTCACCTGGTGAAGCCCGAGCAGATCCTGCCGAACATTCTCTGCCCCGTCCGCTCGGCAGATAACTCTGAGAGCATGTGTAAGATGGCCTGCGTCCCGTTTGAATGGGGAGGGGTCTCCGGCCTACTGAAGGTGACGGTCCGGGACGATGCCCCCGTGGACTGCCTCCTGGGGAATGACCTCGAGAGTTCCCCGTGGGCCACCGTCGAGAGAAGAGAGCACTTGGGGATGCTGGGCCTCCCGGACTGGGCCTGCATAACCACCCGATCCATGGCCGCCCGTGCCGCCCCCCGATCAGAAGAAACCGAATGGCCAGCACCTCCGCCCCCGGTTGCCCTCGCAGAGGACAACGGCGGGACCGATCTCCCGGACCCGACTACCGAGGAAGACGCGCAACACCAGGACCTCCCGGATCTGGCTCAGTGGCGGCAAGAAGGGGGGCCCACCCAAGAACAGTTCCGCCAGGAACAAAAGACCTGTCCCTCCCTCGAGGGACTCCGCCAACAAGCCAGCACCCAAACCGCCGGGGACACCACAGGAACCCACTGGGTCTACTGGGATAACGACCTGCTCTACAGCGAGCAAAGAATCGCCGAACTGGGGGCCGGTCGAGTTCTGGTGGTACCGCTCCGCTTCCGAGACTTTCTGCTCAACCTAGCCCACGATGTCCCCCTGGCTGGACACCTGGGCCAGGACAAAACGTACAGTCGCCTGGTGACCCACTTTTTTTGGCCGAAAATGAGGAATGACGTCCTGAACCACTGCCGATCGTGCCCCACATGCCAAGCCAGCGGGAAGAGTGGCCGGAAGCTGAAGGCCCCTCTACAACCCTTCCCGGTGGTCACCACCCCGTTCGAGAGGGTGGGGATAGACATTGTGGGACCTCTGGACCCCCGCACGGCACAAGGACACAGGTTCATCTTGGTACTAGTGGACCATGCCACCCGCTACCCCGAGGCGGTGCCTCTACGGACAGTGACCGCTCCAGTGGTTGGCCGGGCCCTGATGGGGATCTTCTCCCGGGTAGGCTTCCCCCGAGAAGTCGTCAGCGACCGAGGCACGAATTTCATATCAAAGTACATGAAGTCCCTCTGGCAACAATGCGGGGTCACCTACAGATTCACGACCCCCTATCACCCCCAAGGGAACGGACTAGTGGAGCGTTTTAACCGCACTCTCAAAGGGATGATTGGGGGATTGGAAGTACCTCTCCGTCGCCAGTGGGATGTACTGCTCCCGTGCCTCCTCTTCGCCTACCGGGAAGTGCCCCAGAAGTCCCTCGGTTTTAGCCCCTTTGAACTCCTATACGGACACCCTGTGCGAGGGCCCTCAGCCTAGTCAAGGAAGGTTGGGAGATGGCCCCCCTAACGACCCCTCCAGACGTCTTCAAATACCTCCTGGCCTTACGAAACCAGACCCGGCGCTTCAGGGAGATGGCCAAGGCGAACCTCGAGGCCAGCCAGGAGGACATGAAGAGGTGGTATGATCACAATGCCTCCTCCGTTGAATTCGAGCCGGGGCAGCAAGTATGGGTGATGTCCCCCACCGAACCATGCGCCCTGCAAGATAAGTGGACGGGGCCCTTCAAAGTGGTCGAGCGCAAAAGCCCCGTCACTTACCTCATCGACATGGGGTCCTCCCGGAACCCACTTCGGGTCCTCCACACCAACCGGCTCAAACCGCACTTTGTGCGCTCCGAACTAAGCCTCTTGATGGCTACAGACAGTGGCACAGAAGAAGACTCCGAGCCCCTCCCGGACCTCCTGAGGACTCAGGAGAAGGACGGCTCCGTGGACGGGGTCCGGCTCTCGGACGCCCTCACTTCAGAGCAACGCCAGGACTGCCGGAACCTCCTGCTGCAGTTCGTTGCCCTGTTCTCCCTCACCCCCGGGGTCACCCCCTGGTGTTTGCACGACGTAGACACCGGGGACAGTCCCCCTGTCCGGCACCGGGCCTACCGCGTACCAGATCGGGTACTGGCCTGCATCCAGGAGGAAGTGGCCAAGATGCTCACGATCGGGGTCATCGAGCCCTCGGACAGTCCCTGGGCCAGTCCGGTCGTCTTAGTTCCCAAGGCCGCTGCCCCCGGCTCCGCCCCTGAACTGAGATTCTGCGTCGACTACCGGGGCTTGAACGCTGTCACCCGGACCGACGCTCATCCCATCCCCCGAGCAGACGAGCTGATCGACCGGCTGGGGGCCGCCCGCTACCTTAGTATCTTCGACCTAACGGCGGGCTACTGGCAGATCGGCCTCACACCCAGGGCTCAGGAACGGTCAGCCTTCTCTACCCCCGATGGCCACTATCAATTTAAGGTCATGCCCTTTGGCATGAAGAATGCCCCCGCCACGTTCCAACGCCTTGTGAACCAGGTCTTGGCAGGGCTTGAAGAGTTCAGCGCTGCCTACCTGGACGATATCGCTGTATACAGCCGCCACTGGTCCGACCACCTCCGCCACCTCCAAGAGGTCCTGCAAGCCCTCCAGCGGGCCGGCCTCACCATTAAGGCCGGCAAGTGCCAGATTGGCCAAGGGTCTGTGACCTACCTTGGGCACCAAGTGGGGAGCGGGCTGGTGGCCCCACTACAACTTAAGATTGCTGCCATCCAGTCCTGGCAGCCCCCCGTCACCCAGACCGAGGTCCGAGCCTTCTTGGGGCTCACCGGCTACTACCGGCGGTTCGTGAAGGACTACGGCAGCATCGTGGGGCCCCTCACGGGTCTCACATCCAAGAACCAGCCGAAGCGGGTCAACTGGACTCCTGATTGTCAAGCGGCCTTCGAGGGGCTGAAGGCCGCCCTGTGCACCGCCCCGGTGCTCCAGGCCCCCGATTACAGTCGGGAATTTGTGGTGCAGACCGACGCCTCCGACCACGGCATCGGGGCCGTCCTCTCTCAGCTGAACCCCGAAGGTCATGACCAGCCGGTGGCCTTCATCAGCCGACGTCTCCTGGCCCGAGAACAGCGTTGGAGCACCATCGAGAGGGAGGCATTTGCAGTAGTGTGGGCCCTCAAAAAGCTCCGACCCTATCTCTTCGGTACCCACTTCCGGGTACAAACCGACCATCGACCCCTGCAATGGCTGATGCAGATGCGGGGGGAGAACCCAAAACTCTTGCGCTGGTCCATTTCCCTGCAGGGGATGGACTTCACCGTGGAGCACCGACCAGGCCAGGATCACGCCAACGCAGATGGCCTGTCCCGCTTTTTCCGCCTCGACGAAGAGAGTCCCCAAGGAGATGGGTGACTCTCCCCGCCTTCAGCTGGGGGGGACGCATGTTGGACAGGCCTCACAAACGGCTCGCTCCCTCCCCGCTCGACGGGGCCCGAACCCCGGCCCACCTGGCATATCCCCGCAACAAGCACCTGTACTCCGTCTCCCGACGGACCCTCTGCCCTCGGACCCCTACTCATCACGGGGTCCAGCCCCACCGGCTTTCCCGGCCGGGTCAAGCCGCCATCTTGGGCCCTGCACCACGCGGCCGCACGGCCTCCCCTCGACCCTAACCCCGGGCCTGGCCGGCCCCGACATCCCGGCACCACCATCCACCCAGGAGGTGAGCGGACCACTTGGCAGGTCAATGGGAGAACGAAGTGTCAAGGGCTCTCCCCCGCCAGGTGCCGATCGCCCCCAGCTCCCCCAGGCACTGGCTCCACCCCCTGCTGGGTGTCTGGACACCTTCATCCCGGACCCTCCGACCTCCAAGTGCGAGGGTCCGGACATCAAAGGGCACCAGCCCTATAACTAGGGCAGCTCCGGAGCAGGAAGGCAGTTGTATCCTGGAGTCGAGAGACACCGAGTGAACTCAACCCTGACGGTCTACTGGCGCTGCCGTAGCCCGCTCTTGTGAACCATCGTCCTGCCTGCTGGCGCTGCCGCGGCCTTCTGCAACAGTCATCTTCCTGGGACCTGCTGGCGCTGCCGCGGCCCGTTGTAACGACCATCCACACCGGGACCTGCTGGCGCTGCCGCGGCCCATACCACCTAATCACCAAGCTCGAGGATTGTGAGCTCATCATCATCTCATCCGAACTACCTGATTGGTAAATAGACTGTCCCGCTACCCCCTTCCCTACCTTGCGAGACTCTAATCGAGGGGACCCCTGAGTCCAGACCTCCTTGTACCATTTAACCGTACCTTAAATAAGTGCTTATAAAGAACACTGAACCTTATCCGTGTGTGATATCTGTCTGTGGGGGGGAAGTTACTTGTCTGTACGATCGCTGGAGACGGCTCTCCCCGGAGACCTCTCCTCCTGACCCCGGCCGACCCTCCCGGTCCATCTACCTTTTCTAACAGTCCACTGCTGGGGGTCCTCTGCACCCACCCCTCATATGTCTGGGCACTGCTGGGAGTGATAGGCACCCACCCCTCATATGTCTGGGCACTGCTGGGGGTCCTCTGCACCCACCCCTCATATGTCTGTCCACTGCTGGGAGTGATAGGCACCCACCCCTCATATGTCTGGGCACTGCTGGGAGTGATAGGCACCCACCCCTCGTATATCTGTCCACTGCTGGGGGTCCTCTGCACCCACCCCTCATATGTCTGGGCACTGCTGGGAGTGATAGGCACCCACCCCTCATATGTCTGGGCACTGCTGGGGGTCCTCTGCACCCACCCCTCATATGTATGTCCACTGCTTGGAGTGATAGACACCCACCCCTCATATGTCTGTCCACTGCTGGGAGTGATAGGCACCCACCCCTCATATGTCTGGGCACTGCTGGGAGTGACAGGCACCCACCCCTCATATGTCTGGGTACTGCTGGGAGTGATAGGCACCCACCCCTCATATGTCTGTCCACTGCTGGGAGTCCTCTGCACCAACCCCTCATATGTCTGGGCAATGCTGGGAGTGATAGGCACCCACCCCTCATATGTCTGGGCACTGCTGGGAGTGATAGGCACCCACCCCTCATATGTCTGGGCACTGCTGGGGGTCCTCTGCACCCACCCCTCATATGTCTGTCCACTGCTGGGAGTGATAGGCACCCACCCCTCATATGTCTGGGCACTGCTGGGAGTGATAGGCTCCCACCCCTCATATGTCTGGGCAATGCTGGGGGTCCTCTGCACCCACCCCTCATATGTCTGTCCACTGCTGGGAGTGATAGGCACCCACCCCTCATATGTCTGGGCACTGCTGGGAGTGATAGGCACCCACCCCTTGTTGGACTTGGCCCTTTTTGCAGGGTCATCCCTAAACATTTTGCCTTCCTCCTGTATTTTTTCTGACCTGGTGTTGGCTGTTTTATGACTCTGGGCACCTTACCACTGCTGACCAGTGCTAAGGTGCATATGCTCTCCCTATGGTAAAATGTATTATGTGAATTGACTTCCATGTTTGGCGTATTTGGTTTACTATCAGTCCCTAGTAGAGAGCACCAGGGGTGCCAAGGGCTTGTATATTCAAATGCTGCTAGTGGGCTTGCAGCACTGGTTGTGCCACCCACAGAAGCAGCCTGGTAAAATGTGTCTAAGGTCTGCCATTGCAGAACCTGCATGCAGTCTGGTACTGTCGTGCTGACTGGGCAAGTGTCCCCACTTGCCAGTCCCTAAACCTTCCCTTACCTTCATGTTAGTCACCCCTATGGTAGGCCCTAGGGCAGGGTGCATTGTAAGGATAAGGTAGGACATGCCCTGAGGTGTGTGGCATGTCCTAATAGTGAATTACAGCCATTTTCGTTTTTCACTATTGTAAGGCTACCTGCTCTCCATAGGCCAGAATGGGCTGCTAGATTATAACACTCTATAATCCTAGCAGGCTCAGGAAGCATGGTAGAAATTCGTGTTTAGTATGCCTGAACCCAGAATAATAAAATACATCTTTTAGCAAAGGTTATTTTAATATCCCGGGTTTGCAAATGCTACTTTTAAAAAGTTAGCCTTTGCGTGCCTAACCATTTCAGTCCGCCTCTGGAGGGGAGGGCTATTTTCTTTGTATGTAACTTGAGTGACAGGGCTGGGAAATTCCAGGAGACAGGCTGGCTGCCAGGTGCTGGGTAGAGAGATTACACCAGGATGGGTGGGAGGAGTACACCTTTGACTCTGAATAGACCTGTGCTCTGCCACCACAATGCCGGCTCCACCCCCTGTAGAGCAGCTGATGTCTCTGCCCTGCTGCTGAAAGGAAAGAGCAGAGTCACCACAACAAAGTGCTCCAAAACTGGACTGAGCCAGGCCCAGGCCCCCTGGCGACAAAGAACAAAAGAATTGTGCTATAAAAGAAGGAGCCCTGCTCCTAAGACATCAGATCCTGATTGAACCACGAAGGAACTCTGCCTGACTAGAAGGACCTGGAAGAAGCTGAAGGAGGAGTAACTTTCCCTGACCTGGGGGATTGGCCTGCAGTTGGTGCCTTGCTGAGAAAGGAGAGGAAAAGACTGAAAGAGACTTTGTACTTTGTTGTTCAACTATCTCCAAGGGCTTGGAAGAGAGCTTGCCCCCTGAACTGAGTCCCAGGACCATTGGACTCATCTGCCTTCTAAAATTGAGTTGCCTGGACGATCTGTGCTTGTTTCCCGCTGGATTTGGCCCCAGTACGCCTCGTACTACATCTGCCGCGAAGCCGTGTCTTTGCCGCCCGGCACCGTGTGTCTACGCTGATCCAAAAGCGTTAGTACGCACCGTATCCCTCCCGGCTGCATTGCACCTAACCGTCCCCGCCGATTCGAGACGTACATCCCTGGCTGCCGGACCCTGTACGCCGGACCCAAGCTCCATCGTCCTGCAGGTACGGTCCGTACGCTGCCAACATACTGCACCGTTCCGTACTCAGAACCGAGAAGCCGCAGTACGCTGATCCTCCCCGTACGCTGTACGGCGCCGAGAAGTGTCGCCGCTGATCCGCACCGAAGGTACGGCCCGAACGCCGACGCCACGGACTCTGCAAGCTGATCCGGATCATCCACCTGTACCCCTGACAGTCCCGTACCAACGCCGCGTACCGGCGCCGCAACCGAACCAGACCGAGTACACTGCCGAACTACAACCTGGACCCATCAACTTGTCCCGCACTGTCCGTCGCGGACCCCACGAACTTAAAGTACTTTGTTCTGCTCACACCGCAGTGTGCACGTCCCGGACCCCGGAGTCCGCACCGATTGTTTGACTCGTACTTTCTTTGTTCTTAATGCGGACGAGTCGTACACCCCGGTACGAACCGTACAAAGCCTGAAAAGAAGCAGAATTGAGTAAAAGAAGCCTATTTTTGCATTTTAAGCCTTTTTGCAAGAACATTGAACTTTGAAATAATACTGTGGTCATTTCTAATCGTTATTCTGGTCTTGTGCTAAGCCTTATATAAAGAGAACTATTTTTGATACAACCTTGACTGGTGTCCATTTGTGGTGTGTCATTGTATTGCTGTATGTGTTCACAAATGCTTAACCTATGACGCCCTGAGAATAGTCTTGACTGCTTGCGCCACACTACCTAAAGGGTGAGCAGGGGTTATTTAAAAGGGTGATCCCCTTACTCTGACTTAGAATTGAGAGTCCCTGCTTGTCGCAAGTGCATACCTGTGCCAACTAGAGATTCCCAATTCTAACACCCCTCATATGTCTGGGCACTGCTGGGAGTGATAGGCACCCACCCCTCATATGTCTGTCCACTGCTGGGAGACCTCTGCACCCACCCCTCATATGTCTGGGCACTGCTGGGAGTCCTCTGCACCCACCCCTCATATGTCTGGGCAATGCTGGGGGTCCTCTGCACTCACCCCTCATATGTCTGGGCACTGCTGGGAGTGATAGGCACCCACCCCTCATATGTCTGGGCACTGCTGGGAGTGATAGGCACACACCCCTCATATGTCTGTCCACTGCTGGAAGTCCTCTGCACCCATCCCTCATATGTCTGGGCACTGCTGGGGGTCCTCTGCACCCACCCCTCATATGTCTGGGCACTGCTGGGAGACCTCTGCACCCACCCCTCATATGTCTGTCCACTGCTGGAAGTCCTCTGCACCCATCCCTCATATGTCTGGGCACTGCTGGGGGTCCTCTGCACCCACCCCTCATATGTCTGGGCACTACTGGGAGTGATCGGCACCCACCCCTCATATGTCTGGGCACTGCTGGGAGTGATAGGCACCCACCCCTCATATGTCTGGGCACTGCTGGGAGTGATAGGCACCCACCCCTCATATGTCTGGGCACTTCTGGGAGTGATAGGCACCCAACCCTCATATGTCTGTCCACTGCTGGGAGTCCTCTGCACCCACCCCTCATATGTCTGGGCACTGCTGGGGGTCCTCTGCACCCACCCCTCATATGTCTGGGCACTGCTGGGAGTTATAGGCACCCACCCCTCATATGTCTGGGCACTACTGGGAGTCCTCTGCACCCACCCCTCATATGTCTGGGCACTGCTGGTAGTGATAGGCACCCACCCCTCATATGTCTGGGCACTGCTGTGGGTCCTCTGCACCCACCCCTCATATGTCTGTCCACTGCTGGGAGTGATAGGCACCCACCCCTCATATGTCTGTCCACTGCTGGGAGTGATAGGCACCCACCCCTCATATGTCTGGGCACTGCTGGGAGTGATAGGCACCCACCCCTCATATGTCTGGGCACTGCTGGGAGTGATAGGCACCCACCCCTCATATGTCTGTTCCCTGCTTGGAGTTCTCTGCACCCACCCCTCATATGTCTGGGCACTGCTGGGGGTCCTCTGCACCCACCCCTCATATGTCTGGGCACTGCTTGGAGTGATAGGCACCCACCCCTCATATGTCTGGGCACTGTTGGGGGTCCTCTTCACCCACCCCTCATATGTCTGGGCACTGCTGGGAGTGATAGGCACCCACCCCTCATATGTCTGTCCACTGCTGGGGGTCCTCTGCACCCACCCCTCATATGTCTGGGCACTGCTGGGAGTGATAGGCACCCACCCCTCATATGTCTGGGCACTGCTGGGGTCCTCTGCACCCACCCCTCATATGTCTGTCCACTGCTGGGAGTGACAGGCACCCACCCCTCTTATGTCTGGGCAATGCTGGGGGTCCTCTGCACCCACCCCTCATATGTCTGTCCACTGCTGGGAGTGATAGGCACCCACCCCTCATATGTCTGGGCACTGCTGGGAGTGATAGGCACCCACCCCTCATATGTCTGGGCACTGCTGGGAGTGATATGCACCCACCCCTCATATGTCTGTCCACTGCTGGGAGTCCTCTGCACCCACCCCTCATATGTCTGGGCACTGCTGGGGGTCCTCTGCACCCACCCCTCATATGTCTGGGCAATGCTGGGAGTGATAGGCACCCACCCCTCATATGTCTGGGCACTGCTGGGAGTTATAGGCACCCACCCCTCATATGTCTGGGCACTGCTGGGAATGATAGGCACCCACCCCTCATATGTCTGTTCCCTTCTGGGAGTTCTCTGCACCCACCCCTCATATGTCTGGGCACTGCTGGGGATCCTCTGCACCCACCCCTCATATGTCAGCGCACTGCTGGGAGTGATAGGCACCCACCCCTCATATGTCTGGGCACTGCTGGGAGTCCTCTGCACCCACCCCTCATATGTCTGAACACTGCTGGGAGTGATATGCACCCACCCCTCATATGTCTGGGCACTGCTGGGGGTCCTCTGCACCCACCCCTCATATCTGTCCACTGCTGGGAGTGATAGGCACCCACCCCTCATATGTCTGGGAGTGATAGGCACCCACCCCTCATATGTCTGGGCACTGCTGGGAATTATAGGCACCCACCCCTCATATGTCTGGGCACTGCTGGGGGTCCTCTGCACCCAACCACCCACCCACCCACTTGCGCCCTTGCTGTGGTACACTGCTGTCCTGGGCATACACCACCCCCAATTTACAGCTGATGTGCTGCACCAAGCCGTACACCTACATCCATGGCATGTGTATGCCTTGAATCCATCATGTATTGGGGCTGTAGGGGTACGCGTGTACGGACCGTACCCACGCTCTGGGGGCATGGGTACGGTCCGTACACGCATATCCCTACATCACCACTGAAATGGTGGTACGGCCCGTACCCACGCTCTGGAGAGCGCTGGTACGGGCCGTACCAACATTGTGGCGGTGACGTACAGGTACGCGTGGTACGGCCTGTACCCATGCTCTGGGGGCGTGGGTACGGGCCGTACCACCATAGTGGCGGTGACGTAGGAGTACACGTGGTACGGCCCGTACCCACGCTCTGGGGAGCGTTGGTACGGGCTGTACCATCATTGTAGTGGTGATGTAGGGGTACGCGTGTACAGACTGTACCCACGCTCTGGGTGCATGGGTACGGTCCGTACACGCGTTCCCCTACATCACCACTGCAATGGTGGTACGGACCGTACCCACGCTCTGGGGGCATGGGTACGGGCCGTACCACCATAGTGGCGGTGATGTAGGGGTACGCGTGGTACGGCCCGTACCCATGCTCTGGGAGCGTGGGTACGGTCTGTACACGCGTACCCCTACATCACCACTACAATGGTGGCACGGGCCGTACCCACGCTCTGGGGGGCGTGGGTACGTCCCGTACCACCATTGTGGTGGTGACGGGTACGCATCCACGTCCACTTCCATTGTGGCGGGACGTGGGATTGGTGGACACGCCACCCGAAGTGACCAGACCATGGAGGTAATTAATGTGCAGGATGTATTAGTATTTTGTGGGGTGTGGGTTTTGTTTCCTGCCCCTTGCACTCTCCCCCCCCCTTGGCCCCTGGGGGTTGTTCTGACCTTCTGCGGCGTCTGCGTCGGTTTCTGAACACGAGGTCGTAGGAACCTGGGGAGGACAGACACACAACAAGTCAGCAAAGAGCTAGTAATCCTCAGACATGTACATGTACTCTACAGGAATGATGTTGTCACCATGCCCTTAACAAATTTAGTGTCCCAGCTAATATGTTTGGAATGACATCATCACTTGAATGACACATCAGAACACACCTCCAAGTCACTTAGCACACAGTCAGCTGGACACACACATTGCAACACATACCACACAAGGCTCAAAGCGTGCACACTCAGACACAGGGACTCACCATCATGAGAAGAAGTTGCGGATAAGCTGACTCCGGATGTCCTCATCCTCATCCTCACTTGCCCCGTGCCCGAGCCCTTCATCCTCCACGGGTGGATGATCCTGCTCATCCAGATCAAGGATGAGTGGCACGGCCTTCTCCACTGCCATGTTGTGCAGCATGCAGCACACAATGAAGATTTTGCAGACCTTCACCGGGGCATATGGGAGTGCGCCGCCGGTCTTGTGGAGGCACCGGAATCTGCTCTTCAGGAGTCCAAACGCCCTCTCAATCACGCGCCTCGTCTGCCCATGGGTGTCGTTGTACCGGTGTTCTGCGGCTGTTCTGGGGTTGCGGAGAGGTCGTCATCAGCCATGGCATGTTGGGATAGCCAGAGTCCCCTACATGGAAACATCATGTGAAGAAGTGGGTCAGGAGATGCCGTAAGAAACAAGTATACCCACCAACAAGACATGCTCGTTCCGCGTGCAGCTGCAGCATCATTTCTGGCACCCTGCTACGCCTCATGATGTATGCATCGTGTGCGGACCCTGGAAAACGTGCACAGACATGGGAAATCAGCATGTTAGCAAGACACACCACAAGGGCATTAATGGAGTGGTAATGTTTTCTGTTTCTATAGGCTACCTCCTGTGCCTGTGGTGGTACCAAAGCCACATGTGTCCCATCAATGGCCCCAATTACATGAGGCATCCCTCCCAGGGCATAGAACTCACCCTTGACACCTGTCAACTGCTCACAAGTGGGAAAATGGATGAATTCATCCAGGTGCACGAACATGGCTTCTATAACATCATGCAGGACACGGCTGAACATAGTCTGGGACATGCAACCGACACCAGCTTGGGTCAATTGAAACGTGCCGGTTGCAAAAAAATGTAGGGCTGCCATCACCTTCACCTTGGGGGTCAGAGCTGTAGGATACCTGTGTTGTGGTTGGAGGTGTGGTGCAAGCCGGCGGGTCAAGTCCACTATCAACTCTTGCGAGAATCTGTATCTGCGTATGCAGTCATGTTCACGCATGGCATCCAGGTCTGGCATTCGTCTGGGGAGAGGCGGTGCCCTGCAGAGATTTGGAAGGAATAACGAAGTGTGAGTACATTACCACACCAATGTCACTGAGGTGAGCACATGTTCCACAGCTAATACACATCTGCTTAATACAGAGTCTGTGCTGTGCAATACATACAGGACACGTGGGCCAGCCAGGTGATACTCCTACGAACAGCCAGCCACAATAGTTGCATGGCAATGTTGACGTGACATGCCATGAAATAGCTGTTGGCCAGTGTAAGTGACAAGCCAGACACATTACATGAGTGACAGACATCCACATATCAGCATTAGAAGGATGTCATCTCATACAGACAACTGGCGGGAGTCTAGACCCACAGGTCACATGTTATCTGGAAATGGACAGATTAAACACATTTCCATTAAGGGGTCCATGTCAAAAACTTATGTCACAGACATTGAGACAACGCAGACATTGCCTCATGTCAGGAAGTCATCTGCGAAACATCATGACACATGTAACGTGTGAGTCCACATGTGGCATGGTGTGCGTATATGTGTGGCATGCACAAATGCACACATACACATGTTGGATGCTGCAACAGCAGATGGAGTTGACGGAACACCAGCGGAACGCTCATGGGAACACATGACACACACATGACATAGTCACATTGTGGCACACTGGGAGTCACATGTCAGGTGTAATTATCCGTGTACCTGGCATCAGGGGACAGTTGCGGGTGTTGCAGACTGTGCCATACCAGTGATGCAGTGCTTGACACGTGTGTCGCACATGCACACATGTGCAAAGTGTGAAGGGGAAGTGTGCCACGTAGTGCCCCATCACACATGACATGTGTAAATGGCTCATCACACATCTATTGTGCCACAACATGAGGAGACATGTGCCACATCACTGCCTGACACACCTAGGCTCTGCACATGAAGGACTGCACTGAAAATGACTTGATGTACAGCCTTGTGCGAGTCTGACACCTCCATTACTTTCGTGTGCGCCTCCTATCACCAGTGTGAGCAGTGATACGCAGTACACACGCTCTGAGGGCGTGTGTAGGGCCCATACTCACGCGTGTACGGGCCGTACACGCGTGAGTACGTCCCTATCACTATGGTTGGGGGTACCGTAGGCCCCAGTGATAGGCACGTACTCACACGTGTACGGCCCTTACACGCATGAGTATGTGCCTATCACTGGGGCCTACGGTACCCCCAACCATAGTGATAGGGACGTACTCACGCGTGTACGGCCTGTACACGCGTGAGTATGTGCCGTATCACTAGGGCCTACGGTACCCCCAACCATAGTGATAGGGACGTACTGACGCGTGTACGGTCCGTACACGCATGAGTACATGCCGTATCACTAGGGCCTACAGTACCCCCAACGATAGTGATAGGCACGTACTCACGCGTGTACGGGCAGTACACGCATGAGTACGTGCCAACTGATTTTTCCTGATCACATGGTGTAAAAATTTGAACTTGAAACTCGGTATCCATGACAACCAGCATGCATTTCGGCCCTAATACTTGTCCCTCATGTCTCACCATTGTGATTCTTAAATCCCCACACAGGTACGGCGCTTTTCACACATACCCCTAGGGCACCATCACTACAGTGATACGGGCCGTACTCATGTGTGTACGGCCCGTATCACTAGGGCCTACGGTACCCCCAACGATAGTGATGTACTCACGCGTGTACGGCCCGTACACGTGTGAGTACGTGCCTATCACTATCGTTGGGGGTACCGTAGGCCCCAGTGATACGGGCCGTACACGCATGAGTACGGCCCGTATCACTGTAGTGATGGTGCCCTAGGGGTATGTGTGAAAAGCGCCGTACCTGTGTGGGGATTTAAGAATCACAATGGTGAGACATGAGAGACAAGTATTAGGGCCGAAATGCATGCTGGTTGTCATGGATACCGAGTTTCAAGTTCAAATTTTTACACCATGTGATCAGGAAAAATCAGTTGGCCACATTCAACAATGTTGCAAAGTGGTTGTTGACTTGACATGATGCTTCTAAATCGAAAGATGCAAAGGCTGTCACTGGTGTATGTTTGAAGGGATTGGAGGAAACATAGGATGCACATGAGTCTGACCAATCACTCTGTACTCCTGTATATGAAATAGGCCAACAAGGCAGATATAAGGCAGGCAGAACCCATGAGAGGGCACTTGCCTGCACAACATGTCAGTCGATACCACTGCTGCTGTATTGTCTCCCTCTGGCACCATGTCAAGGACTGTGGAGAGGGCCCAGCCTTTCACCCAGGAGGAGAACGAGGCCCTGCTGGATGTGATCCTCCCACAGTACCCCATGCTGTATGGTCGACCAGGGGAGCAGGTGAGTGCTGACTCCAGTACCTTTGCCTGTGCACCTTTATTGTGTTTGTCACTACTGGCATTGTGGCCAGGTGTGACAGACATGCAATGTTGGGTGGAGTGGGTCCCGGGGGGGGGGGATGGCTTATGTCTCTCATGCAGGGCTTGATGTAGTTCATGTGTGCACTCCTCACTTGCATTGTGCTTACTGTGACATTCACTGAATAGTGCATGGCACATTCCGCCAGTCAAATCCTATTGTCCTGCGGTGATTCAGTGGTCACCCCGGTGTGACAGGTGACTGCACCCACAGAAGTGTGTGAGAATTGAGTGGAGCTGTGGTGAGAGTGTACAAATGATGTGTACGCCCCCTGGACATTGATGTGTGTGATTGTTTCTTGTCATGTGGATGAGTGTCTATGTGGAGTGTTGCACCACAGCTGCATGGAGGAGGCAACTGCTCAATCCATCTGATGTGTGAAGTAAGCCGTGCTGTGTGTCTGACTTGCTGAGCTAGCCCCACACCTGTGACCCCCCCCTGGCAAGTGGCACATGTGCAGAGTGAGGTTTGCATCTGCTGTTGCCAATGGCAGGTGATTAGTGTGTGCCTGTGTGTGTCTGTGTACTCTGCTGATGTTTCGTCAGTGGCCTGGCGCATGTGACTGCTTAGCGTTGCTGTCCATCAGCCTTGTGTTGCTTGGGATGCACAGTGTGTGCCATGATCAGGGATTGGTTCGCACCCCTCATGCCACCTGTGTACTTACTATGCCATGTAGTGCATTGCTGCGTCCCCAGTAGAAAAAGTCCCTATGACTGAGGTGCTATTACTTGCCAGCATACTATGCCCTGTTCCACAAATCTAAGATGTTCAACTGTGTGTCTCTGTGACATGGTGCAAGTGTAGTGATGTTGTCCCACTTTGTCATCCACACAGGTATCCCCCTACCACAAGGGGAAGATCTGGAAGGACGCCGTCAAGGCCGTGCAATCGGTGGAGGGTCGCAGTCAGCGCCTGCCACAAGTGAGGAAAAGATGGCAGGACATCCGGTGCTGGAGCCAGAGGATCACCCGGGTCATGCTGAAGGAGGAGGCTCCTCGCAAGCATGGCGGGCGCCGGCGCCTGACCCACCAGATGCGGCGTGTCCTGGCGGTGGTCTTCCCTGACCTGGATAGGCGGATACGGGAGTTACAGCAGCAGGAAGGGGATAGGTACATGTGTGTTTGTTGTGTGTCGCCAGCTTTTTATGCTGCTCAGTCGCCTGGAGACACTGCCAGGGTATATATGTGCAGTGCATATCCTGTTCCCCCACAGTCAACCTGTGCTGTTCTTCCTCCCTTCCCCTCCTTGACATGTGTTGCCTGGTCTGTGTGTGATCACTATTGCACATGGTCATCTAGGCTGCCAGTTTATCAAGGTGCACACTGCTATCAGCATCATGTGTGGGGGTGGTCTGCCTGTGCCCTGTCCTGTACAGTCATTAGGGGGTGCATATTTGTTGCCACTGATGCTGAGTCCCAACATAGGAGTGTGAGGTTTCAAATTAACAGACTTGCTGCATGCATTACCAATGTTGTGGCCTCAGACATGATGTGCATGAGTGGGATATATGCATAGTGGCGGGACGGTTGCTCCTGTAACAGTCAGCTCATTCCAGGACCATGGAGCAGTGTGCACACTACAGTCCCCTGTCACAGCCTGCCATCCTACTCATGTGTGTCATCCAACACTGTGCACATTCACTGTGGGTTCATAATGGCTCTGCCTCTGTGGCATTGTTCCCTGGCCTGGGTAGTAGTTTTTACATGTGTGATACATTTGCCCACTGGACAGGGATACAGCAGTTTGCTTGTGCATACTCATGCTGGGCAGTGCCTGTGTGGCTATTCACAACAATCTGTTGATGTTTGTTGTGACCAATGTGTTTTTGCAGCCCTACAAGGTGATGTCGTGTTAATGAAGCTAGTTTTCAAGCACAGTTATTGTAACCCTGAATAAGAGCTCTCACTTCTTGATTGGTATCAGTCACATTGACTCAGGTATGGGTGGGTGTGCGCGGGAGGGGCATACATGTTCAACCCTGATGTTTCATTGCCAGTTCTTACTTGTGTGTGATGATTCGCAGTACAGAAAGTCATTGTGCAGTGCCCCCGTGATGTTGGCCAGTGCTTGCTGTTGGTGCTTCATTGCATGTGTCAGTTCTTGGCAATCATGTATCCTGCTTGGACATTTTTGGCACCTGTGTGTGGTTCAGATGCTACACAGTTGTGACTTTGTGTGCTGACATCTGTGGGTACATTCTGGCTTGCCATGAGGGGGAACCCACAGTACAGCTAGGCTTTTTTGCTAAACAATTGCAGGCCCATTGGCTCATGCATTGTCCTGGGTGTGGACATGTGTGCCACTCCAGATGACAGTCAGTAGGTCATATGTGTAGCCAACTGTGTGATTAGGTGACGGATAGCCATGTGACAAATGACATTATTCAAGTTGTAACTCTGGGAAAATGTCCATTGGCACTCACTACACCTGTCAACAAGTCTCAATGTTTCATATGCTTGACCTTGTTGTTTGGTTGTGAAGGACAATGATGTGCCTGCATGACAGATGTCTCCCAGGGAAGTGCACAAGACACCACCTTTACACTTTCCAGGGACACGCTGGCACATTTAAAAGTAATGCACAGTTTGGACAACACTTGTTTGGAGTTCATACATGTACATGTTCCCACAGTGTGCTAGCATTTGGGTTAGTCCTTGGTTGTTGCTGATACAAAATTACGAGTGTCAAGTCATCCAGCCACCCTGGTGCCATGTATATGTACTTACTGCTACGCCATTTCTTCCTAACAGTGGCTGATTTGAATGAGTCTGGCAGCTCAGACAATGACTGTGTACATGTAGTTTGGTGTGCACCTCCTTGTGTGACTTGTCCATTTTGGAAAGGGATGTGATTCTCCAGGAGTCACAATGTATTTCTTTGGGGTGTCAAAAGTACTCACAGGTCTCTGAGTCTGGGGACACCTTCTGCATTGGCATGTGGTATTTGGCCTTGGGTGCGACAATACTGTTTGTTTCCCAGTGAACAATAGGTGGCATGCCTTCATAGTCTTGCTGTGCTCAACTGATCCCAGACACTAGCTTCTCATGATCTTGTGATTTCAAGTCATTTGCTGTTGTGTCCTAATTTTCATTGTTTGCAAGTGGCATGGTGCGTCAACCAACTGGGGAGTGCAGGGCTTACATATGTGGGGAGTATCCTAGATGTTACTCCTGATGCCTTTCCTGATATGCACTGTTGCCTATTTTGTTTGGACTCATGTGTCAGATGTATACAGGTGACATATTTTTTCCTGTCTCTTCACCTTGCCCACTGCATCATCGGAGGACACAGAGGGAGACACCGGCACGGACGTGGAGGAGGGATCGAGCACTGGTGCCACCACTGCTGAGGAGTCGGTGGAATCTAGTGGAACAGAGGGCGAGAGGAGTGAGGCGGAGGACCTGCCCAGTACCAACACAGACTACGAGGCAGACGGGTCCGAGGCTGAGCTCCCAGAGGGGGCGGAGGCTGCTCCCAGAGCTGAAAGCAGCAGTACATCTCTCGCCGCCCCCTCCATTCCCATCACCGCCCTCCCACTTGCTCGGGTCCCTCCTGTCCGTGCTAGGTCTCCTTCGTGCCAGGCACTGCACCCCCAGCCCCTGTCCCCCCTGCTGCCCTCACTGCTGAGTCTGTGGACATTCAGCAGCAGTTGCAAGTTGGGCAGACATCGATCCTGACTGTCCTCCATGGCCACACCAGACTGCTGACCCAGTTGGTGTCGTACATGGAGGGCATGTCATCAGCGATGTCTGACCAACGGATGTTGCTGAGGTCCCTGGACTCGTCACTGACAGCAGTAGCGAGTCACCTGCAGCGCTGTCTCCCCCCCTACCCCTGGCCCATCCACAAGTCCAACACCCATGCCTGTCCCAAGCACACCCAAACATCCACACACACGCACCCCACCAGACACAAGCTGCACACCACCACGTAAGGGCAAGCGCACACCTCCTGACACGCACACTCAGGGGGTAGCAGACACACCCACTGGGTCTGGGGCACACAGGCAGGCATGCAGCCACAGTCCTCGTCCACATGAATCACTCCCCAGTCCCTTCAATGTCACTCCCCTTGGCTCCCCTGCCCCAGATTCTGAGAAGGAGGCCTACTTTGCTGGGCTGGGCCTCAGCCCCACTAGTTCACCTGGACGCAAACGGTCAAGGCACTCCACGGGTAGGGGAGTTAAGTCTCCCAGCCCGTCCACCACCTCCCCCAGTAGCGCTGCAACCCATCCCTCTGACCCCCCCTCCTTGGGGCCTGTTGTTTCTCCAGGTGCAGGGGAGATGCTTGTAGAACTGGCAGAAGTGTGCAGCGCCGTGCTCGCCTCCACCTTTGGCGCTGCCCCACCCCCTGTGGTGGAGTCGTCCGTCCCTGCACCCACCACACCTACCCTTCCCCCTCCTGTCCCTGCGGTGCCTGGTCCTTCCCCACATGATGCCCCCCACCCAGTGGACGAACCACTCTTGTGATGTGCAGGCAAGCTAGGGGAGACACATGGCCATGTGTCCCCCCCCCCCAAGGACTGCTGATATGGACTGGCCATTGGCCTTTGTGAATAGTCTTGTTTTCACATTATTATTTTCATGCTGAATAAAGCATTTTCTTTTTCTTTGGAACAGTCTTGCATTTCAGGTATTGATGTTGATGTTGATGCTACAGGAGTTGGGGTTGTGGGCATGTGTTATGTTTCAGGGATATGTTGTGGTCTGCTGCTTATGGGGTGGAACCTGGTATCTGCTTGCCATCACGCGATCTCTGCAAAGATTCTTTGTCGTGTATGCTCTTTGTGTTTGGAGACATTGTCCCAAGGGGTGTTCCTTCCTCTGTGGCACCTGACATCTCCCCTGCAGAGAGTTGCACAATTGTTGTGTTGCCCTGTGTCTACATGTCCTTTGTTGGTGATGGATCCCTTCAACTCTGGGCACGCCTGCTCAGCAATGTGTCCGCCTGCATTGTCTGTGCCATCCTTGGTACTCACTGTACTTGTGTATAGAGTATTTTGCCATGCCTTCATGGGTAAATGGTCCCTTTTCCGCACAATGCATGTGTGTAATCCCAGCCTAGTACACATATGGTACTTGTTCTGCTGGGTATTTGAACACTTGACTCACAATTGTGGGCATTGTATCTGTGGGAACTCCACACTATTCCTTCCATGACAGACAACATCTTGGTGGCTAGCCCAGCACCTGAACATTCCTATCAGTCCTGGGATGTGCGTGACAGTGTGTGTTCTCTTTGGATCTCTTAGTTTGTTAGACAGTGACATGAATATACAGTCTTGTGGCATGATCTCAGTGTGTGTATTGTGCTGCATCTGCCAGGGGTGGGTATGCATGTGTTATTTGTCCTCACACCCACATGTGGTGTGTCATGCAGTGGGGGTTAGACCTCCTTCCTCCTGGGAGTGGGACAATGCTGTCAGTGATGTGTTGTTATGGCACTATCCTCATTGTCCTAAGTTAGGGATATGTACATTCACCCATGGAGCTGTGGTCATCTGATTATGATGTACACCCCCCCATGTCTCTGTCCACTGCTGGGAGTGATAGGCACCCACCCCTCATATGTCTGGGCACTGCTGGGAGTGATAGGCACCCACCCCTCACATGTCTGGGCACTGCTGGGAGTCCTCTGCACCCACCCCTCACATGTCTGGGCACTGCTGGGAGTGATAGGCACCCACCCCTCACATGTCTGGGCACTGCTGGGAGTGATAGGCACCCACCCCTCATATGTCTGGGCACTGCTGGGAGTCCTCTGCACCCACCCCTCACATGTCTGGGCACTGCTGGGAGTGATAGGCACCCACCCCTCATATGTCTGGGCACTGCTGGGGGTCCACTGCACCCACCCACCCACCTGCGCCCTTGCTGTGGTACACTGCTGTCCTGCCCATACACCACCCCCAATTTACAGCTGATGTGCTGCACCAAGCCGTACACCTACATCCGTGGCGTATGTACGCCTTGTATCCATCATGTGTTGGGGCTGTAGGAGTACGCGTGTACGGCCCGTACCCACGCTCTGGGGGGGGTACGGTCTGTACACGCGTACCCCTACCTCACCGCTGCAATGGTGGTATGGCCCGTAACCACGCTCTGGGGAACGTGGGTACGGGCCGTCCCACCATTGTTGCAGTGACGTAGGGGTACGCGTGTACGGCCCGTACCCACGCTCTGGGGAACGTGGGTACGGGCCGTCCCACCATTGTGGCGGTGACGTAGGGGTACGCGTGTACGGCCCGTACCCACGCTCTGGGGAACGTGGGTACGGGCCGTACCACCATTGTGGCGGTGACGTAGGGGTACGCGTGTACGGCCCGTACCCACGCTCTGGGGAACGTGGGTACGGGCCGTACCACCATTGTGGCAGTGACGTAGGGGTACGCGTGTACGGCCCGTACCCATGCTCTGGGGAACGTGGGTACGGGCCGTCCCACCATTGTGGCGGTGACGTAGGGGTACGCGTGTACGGCCCGTACCCATGCTCTGGGGAACGTGGGTACGGGCCGTACCACCATTGTGGCGGTAACGTAGGGGTACGCGTGTACGGCCCGTACCCACGCTCTGGGAAAGTGGGTACGGGCCGTACCACCATTGTGGTAGAGACAGAGGGGTACGCGTGTATGGCCCATACCCACGCACGGGCCATACCACCATTGTGGCGGTGACGTAGGGGTACGTGTGTACGGCCCGCACCCACGCTCTGGGGAACGTGGGTATAAGCCGTACCACCATTGTGGCAGTGACGTTGGGGTACGCGTGTATGGCCCGTACCCACGCTCAAGGCAACGGGGGTATGGGCCATCCCACCATTGTGGCGGTGACGTAAGGGTACGCGTGTTCGGCCCGTACCCATGCTCTGGGTTACGTGGGTACAGGCCGTACCACCATTGTGGCAGTGACGTAGGAGTACGCGTGGTAGGGCCCGTACCCACGCTCTGGGGGGCGTGGGTACGTCCCGGACCGCCATTGTGGTGGTGACGGGTACGCGTCCACGTCCACTTCCGTTGTGGCGGGACGTGGGATTGGTGGACACGCCCCCCGAATTGACCAGACCATGGAGGTAATGAATGTGCAGGATGTATTAGTAATTTGTGGGGTGTGGGTTATATTTCCTGCCCCTTGCACACCCCCCCTTTGCCCCTGGGGGTTGTTCTGACCTACTGCGGAGTCTGCGTCGGTTTCTGTACACGAGGTGGTAGGCTATGAGGGCCGGGATGACGCGTAGGTTGGGGTCCATCGCTGTCCGTCGCGTACCGGGGCTCCTTGTTCGCGTCGTCCTCAATTTCCCGGCAGTTTTTGGCTCCCGTAAAAAATGCTGCGTGCGGAGTGACGTCGACATGAATCGTACTTGCTGGTCCGTAGAACGCTGCCTGACTCCGTCCGGACGTCGCGTATGCGCCGTCCAGAATCAGATTTGTATGTAAGCTGTTTTTCCCGGGTACGAGTCGGACGGAAAAATCGCTCCGTACGACCATTCGTACCCGGGATTTACCGGATCGGAATCGGCACCATATATATATTACTTATAATTTTGAAATATGTTGAACGATGTTTATTTTAATTATATGTATTATTTACTTTATTTTACATTATTTTTTTAACTTAAATAAACAAAACGATATTTTTAACAACGATATTTTTGCCATCGATATTTTTTTTCCATATTTTTGTACTTACCATAATGTTGATATGGTGTTGATATTCTTGACTTCGATGTTCTTGCGTCAATATTTCTGTAGGTCGATATTCTGACCTTCGATATTGTGTCAGTGATTCCCTCCGGATGTCTTCCGGCAGGGGTGAACCTCAGGGAAAGATAGAGAACGACCTTATGAGAACAATGCCCCATTAATTGGACAGTTATAGGGAGCTTGGGGGTGAAGGGAGCTTCACAAAACACCCGTTCCTAACCACCACCAGTGGTGCGCTCTAGTGCGAGGGTTATACGGGGCCCGCAGAGCGATACCGGCGCGCTCTTGTTCGCAGCGCTATTGCATGTTCCCTCCCTTCTTCACCGGAGAGGTGTTACTGCCCCCCGTGCCGGCTCGAAACAAACTGCTGAAGTGAGCACGTACCTGGGATAGCCACACTCCTCCTGAAGCGTGGCAGGACAGCTGGCAGTGTCAAACAGGGTCTAGCTCCCTTCTTGACTGTATGGGTTTGAAATCCGGTCCATAGACAGTCTTCCGCTGATCTTCTTGTCAGCTCTCTGGGGCTTCTTCCGCTGATGAACCACTGTCGCAGATCTCTTGGGCATCCGTCCAGGAGTCCTTTTTCAATCTCCACTTGTTGCCAATGTCAGTCAGGGATAGACCATCGCAGTTTCTGCAGGGGTCCTGATTGGTTCTCGTGTCCAGGTCACATGAGTTGCTTGTGCATCCAAGAATTGCTTCTCATTAAAGGTGAAGTGTTGGTCTTGCTTTTCCTCGTTGGGTAGAGACTGAAAGTAAACAAGAGGAGACACGTAAGGGGGGAAAAGATTGTCATTGCCCCCGTCTGTCACGGGAGTTCTAGGTACGTCATGATAGAACATGTTATAGAGCCACTGAAATAGACTATTAAATATCCATGTGCCATGTTTTATGAGCAGAAAGGAATACATACACCTTCTTCTACAGAAATTCAGAGAACATGCAGTCTGAAACACAGGTGTTCAACTATTTGTATGTTTATTTTTATGTGTCATGTCACTAGCTAAAGGCACAGACACACGCATGCATGCCTTCGGAAGCTTGGTGAGACTTACAACAGTGACATGGTTAGGATTGCTGTTTTAAATTAAGTAGGCCTGACATTCTGCGCAGTTGGTGAATAGTGAAGCTGCAAGAGAAAAGTGAGGTTTAACACATGTTGGCAGAGGAATTAGTGATTAGGCTATTTCTTATGAGTCTCTGGAAAGATACATTCGAAGTAGGCCGTAAAAATGTAGGGGTGTGTTTGAAATGGGAAGTGCAGTCTGTCAAGTTTAAAGGTCTGCGTGCTCTCGTGACTGATGTATATGTCTACTTGTACATGCATTCTCACATGTGTTATGCATCTGAAGATGCTAGCTTAAAAAGCTGGTAGCTTCTCCTACAGGTCGAGAAATCTTCTCAGGTGTGCTGTGTCACACAGGCAGACATGTCTTATATATGTAGGTGCTATAGAGCCCCCTCAATTAGACTATTCAATACCCATGTGCACTGTTTTATGAGCAGAAAGGAATACATATACTTTCTTGTACACAAAGTTAGAAAGCATGTGGTCTGAAACACAGGCATTCAACTATTTGTATGTTTCTTTTTATGTATCATGTCACTAGCTCCTCAAGAAACCGTCGCTCGACCCCACAGACCTGTCCAACTACAGACCTATCTCACTCCTCCCGTGGATAGGTAAAGTCGCCGAGAAACTCGCGAACAAAAAGCTGTCCCACTACCTCGAGTCAAACCACCTCCTCAACGACTCACAGACAGGCTTTAGACCAGGTCAGGGCACGGACACTGCTCTCCTCGTAGCCGTAGAAAGAACTAGGGAAATCATCGACACAGGAGGATCAGTGACAGTGGTCCTCCTAGACCTAAGTGCGGCCTTTGACACGGTCAGTCACCAGGTCCTAACCCACCGTCTCGAGAATATTGGGGTCAAGGGCAGAGCACTGAAGTGGCTATCGTCTTTTCTCTCCCGACGCTCCTACCAAGTATGGGAAGGCGAAAGCCGCTCCTCCTCCATCCCCCTCCAGTGCGGTGTGCCTCAGGGCTCTTCCCTGAGCCCTACGTTGTTTAACGTTTACATGGCCCCACTGGAGGAACTCGTCTCACCCTTTGGAGTCACTATCGTCAGCTATGCTGACGATACACAACTGGTGGTGACACTCTCCCACCCCAAGCTTGAGCCCTCCAACCTCCATGACTGCCTCTCCAGCGTACATAAGTGGATGAGCGACTCCGCTTTGAAGCTAAACGGCTCCAAAACAGAGATCCTGCTCCTAGGACAAAAAACTATGAGCCTCCCCTCTAACATCTGGCCCGCCTGCATGGGGGAACCCCCCACCCCCAAGAAGGAGGTAAAAAGTCTCGGAGTGTGGCTTGAGACGGACCTTACCTTTGGGACCCAGGCAAGAAAGACAGCCGGCATATGCTACGGTCTACTTAAGTCTTGCAGGAAGGTAATCCCACTACTACCTTTCCAGTCGCGTCTCATGATGATCCAGGGCCTAATTTTAGCCAGGCTGGATTACAGCAATGCCATCTACCTGGGCGCCCCTGAATCCACCCTTCAAACCCTGCAAAAAGCCCAAAACGCCGCAGCCCGACTCTTAACAAACACCCCGGCCAGATCATCTGCCAAGCCTGCACTTAGGAAGCTGCACTGGCTCCCCATTAGGGAAAGGGTCGCCTTCAAGGCCCTCTGTCTTGCCCACAAGGTTCTCCACAATACCGGCCCGCCTATACTTAACAACTGGATCAGTCCCTACATACCCACGAGAGCGCTTCGCTCGGAGCATGGAAACCTCATCACGATCCCTAAGGTGAAAAAGGCCCGCATAGGTGGCCGCCGCTTCTCGGTTAACACTAGCAAGAAGTGGAATGCACTCCCTTTGAGCCTCAGAATAGAACCCAACCTCCTTCGGTTCAGAAAAGCACTCAAAACCCTACTCTTTCCCTAATCTGGCATTCCCCTGACTACACCCCTTAGTGAGTAACAAGGTTCAGCGCTGGGATACCCACTGGGTGACTACGCGCTCTACAAAACTATAAATAAATAAATAAAAAACTAGCAAAAGGCACAGACACATGCATGAATACTTCTTTTTGCACTTCTCTTGCCTCTTTCTGTACCTCTTGTGCCTCTTTCTTCTTCTTCATGCACCTGTCTTGCTTCTTTCTGCACTTCTCTTGCCTCTTACTGCACTTCTATTGCCTCTTTCTACACCTCTCTTGTTTCTTTCTGCATCTCTCTTCCTCTTTCTGCACATCACTTGCTTCTTTCTGTGCGTCTCTTGCATCTTTCTGTACCTCTTGTGCCTTTTTCTGCAGCTCACTTACTTCTTTCTGTACCTCACTCTCTTCTTTCTGCACCTCTTTTGCTTCTTTCTGTACCTCTCTTCCTCTTTCTGCCCCCTCTTGCTTCTTTCTGCACCTCTCTTGCCTATTTCAGCACCTTACTTGCCTCTTCCTGTACCTCACACTTCTTCCTGCACCTCTCTTGCTTCTTTCTGCACCTTTCTTGCTTCTTTCTGCACCGCTCTTAGGGGTTCATTACGATGGCAGACGGACTTCAGTCCATCCGCCATCATTACGGATTTGGGACCGGCCGCCTATGAGAGCATGTGGTCCGAAACAAAGGTACACTTGAAGAAGGCCGTATAATATTTTAAATCACTTACCAACCTTCTCCCCTATAACCCCAACATCCCACTCCTAAAAATATAAATTGAAATAAAAAAAAATATTACTTAAACAAATATATATTTAAATTACTCCCCACCCTTATCCCCTATAAACCCAACATCTCACTCCTAAATAAAACAAATGTAAATAAAAAAATATACATTACTTTAAGCAAATATCTTTTAAATTACTCACCACCCTTCTCTCCTATAAACCCAAAATTCCTCTCCTATAAATAAGAAATATATTTTAACATGACATTTATACATTTAAAATAACTAGTATTAACACAAAAAATATTTTGAACATTACACAAAAAACAATAACTAAATAATCAATATTATCAACGGGGAGGAGCCTAGCGCGCATCCAAGATGGTCGCGTGAGCACAGGGCTCCCCGGACCCTTTCTGCTCCTCGGAATTTATCCTGAGAATATCCTGATGTGGTTTATGGAATCTGGGAGATGAAGACCAGCTGAGCACATATCTCTTTTCAAAAATCAACTCGGACCTGGGAATCCTGAGTTGTCGTCGTCGGAACTTTTGGGACCCACCCGACGGAGGTGACCGGGGTGAAGGTGACCCGTGGGGCCGGGCTGCAATTGAACAACAGCGGCTTCAGCGCGGTGCCAGTTGCCGATCCACCACTTTCGGTTTCGGTTTTGGACTTCAGGAGACCAGCTGGCGGGTGCGCTCGGGGTGGCGAGGTGCTTCCTGGGCCTCTGCACGAGGTTTTCCTCCACCTGCCACTAGAGTGCCTATCGCCTCGGACCCCCTATACCGACATTTTGAGGTCTTCTTGCTGGTGCCCTTACACCTCTTGATTGGAGGTCCCCTTGAGTGACCGTGTTCACATGGGGGGCAAAGGGGGTCCCGAGGGGCGCAAGACCAAGGCCTCCCTCCGCGGGGGAGCGGTCCAGAGCAACAACATGGACCGCTACACCCAGGGCAGAGGGTCCCCTGGCGCTGCTGGCCTCCCCCCGGACGCTGCAGGGGGAGGCACGAACGTCTCTACGGAACTTTCCCTGCAGGACATTATGGGCGCCATTGCTGGCATCAGGGAAACCATCGCCACGCAATACGAGGCCCTGGCCCGTAAGATCGACACCGTTGCGATTGATGTCACCCTGATCCGGGCCGACCTCTCCAAAACTAACGAGAGGGTCCAGGCCCTCGATACACGGACCTCCACCCTCGGTGCGGAGGTGTCGGATCTGCGGGCCGCGCTTGGAGACATCAGGGTGGTCAACGATCATATGGCCCGGCGGCTTGAGGACTTCGAGGGACGGGCCCGACGCAACAACATCCGCGTCATAGGTGTACCGGAGTCCTCCGACGGCCGCCCGGTTGACCTCGTGGTCGAGGAACTTATCCTGCAACAGTTGTCCCCGGCTGGCCTAAGTAAGTTCTTTGCCGTGGAGCGGGCCCATCGAGTTCCGGGCGGTCGGCCACGGCCGGGGGCCCCCCCGAGGCCTATCGTGGCCAAACTATTCCACTACAGGGACCGCGACGCTATTCTGCAGGCCTCACGGACCCACGGCCCGGTTCGTCACGAGAACTCGACCATCAATTTTTACCCGGACTTCACGCAACTGGTCCAGAAACAGCGGATGGGATTCCAAGGGGTGAAGCGTCGTCTCCGCGAGCTGGGCCTAAAGTATTCGATGCTCTACCCTGCAAAACTCCGAGTGGAACATGGGGATCGGACAGCCTTTTTTGACTCTCCTGTGGCCGCAAGTGACTGGCTGGACTCGCTGCCGGACGGAGGTGGCCGTCCCGGACCCTCTGCGGGAGCCGCAGGTGACGGGTCCCCTTTAGAATGACTTTTGGTCCTTGATTTTGCCGTTTTGCACTGTTCAGTTGGGTCTTACTTCTTTTGTATATTGTGTTTCACCAGGACCTGTGAGGGGGGCGGGCGGGGACGGGTCCCTTTCCTCCTCCGGGGTCTTTTCGTAGAATGGGGTTAGTGGGGCGACAGGCACACTGCAAGTTGGGGGGGTTTTTTGGCCCGCAGGGGTGCAGGGTGGGGGGAGTTGGACTTGGGGTGGGGTTGGGGGGGAGGAGGGGTTGTTTTGTTGTGTGTTTTTTGTTTACAGGGCGAGGTATTGATTTTTGTCCACATCTGGGAACTGTGCTGCAGGCTGGGGGACCCTTGATCTATTGGAGGGGATGGGGGGGGACGGGTTGAGGCTTATGTCATGGAACGTCAATGGGTTGGGGGACCGTATCAAGCGGGGTGTAGTGCTGCAATATTTGCGTCGTTTGACTCCTGATGTGGTGTTTCTCCAGGAGACGCATCTGGTTGGTAATGTTTGTCATGCAATGAACAGGGGGGGATATCGCCTCGTAGCCCATTCTGGTTTCACAACTGGTTCCAGGGGGGTGGGCATTCTCCTGCGAACCTCCCTTCCGGTGGAGATCACTAAGATAGTCTCGGATGACAGAGGGCGCTATGTGTGTTTGATTGGGAGGTGGGAGGGGCAGCCCCTTACCCTGGTTTCAGTCTACGTCCCCCCGGGCCTCCAGAACTCCACCTTCACTGACTTGGGTCGAATGCTGCTTGACCTTCCGGACAGCCTCCTGCTCATGGGCGGGGACTTTAATTCTGTGGTTTCGGGTGAACTGGATCGTCACCCACCAAGGACCCTCCCCGCTGCCCAGGCATGGCTGGGTGGGATGTTGGAGACCTTCGGCCTGGTGGATAGCTGGAGATTAATGCATCCGACCCAATGTCAGTTCACCTTTCACTCGGGGGCGCATGGGAGTCTCTCTAGGTTAGACTACTTCCTTATGCCCGCGGCGCAGACTGGTCGGATTAGAGAGGTCAGGCACCTGGCGCGGGGTATCTCCGACCATTCTCCGCTGTGGCTTCTTTTTGACACCGGGTCGCGGTCTGCAGGGCGGATCGCTCCCATTAGCCCATAGTACCTGCGAGACCCTACGACTCGCGACAGCCTGGTTAAGGCTATGGACCAATACTTCCTTGATAACGAGGGGTCGGTGTCGTCTGCAATGTCCCTGTGGGAAGCCTTTAAAACCGTGATCCGCGGACACGCCCTCTCCCAGATAGTGGTGGCTAAGAAGGTCAAGAGTGAGGCAGTGGTGAGGCTGGAGACTGACATCTCGGGGCTGGAGTCGGCCTTGGAGGCGAATGTCACTCCGGACGGGCTCCATGCCCTTAGCCTGAAACAGTTTGAATATAGGTCCCTGGTCACAGACGCGGCCAAAACTATGTATAGGGAGCAGCAGGGTCGACTGTACGACGCCGGGGACAAGGCGGGAAAGTTGATTGCGTGGCTGGACAAAAAGGAGAGAGTGAATCGTGTGGTCCCGGAGTTGCGTGCTGCGGAAGGTGTGTGTGTGACTGAGCCGGATGAGATTGTGGAATGTTTCGCCGACCACCTCCGGGCTGTGTACTCCCCAGTGACTGACAGAGATGAGGACGACTCTCGCCTTCTACTGAGGGATATTGCCTTGCCCGGCCTGTCCGTTGAGGACCGTGAGCGGCTGGACGCCCCCTTGTCGGCGGATGAAATAGCGACCGCGATCCGCTCCCTTCGCTCGGGCAAGGCTATGGGTCCCAACGGTCTGCCCATTGAGCTATATAAATTGCGCCCTGATAAGCTTGCGCCCTTCCTCAGTCGCATGTTCCGTGAGTCTCTTGCGGCGGGTTCCCTTCCGGCTGACCAGCGTTTGGCCACGATAGTCGTGATCCCCAAGGAGGGCAAGCCGCGAGACCGCTGTACTTCTTACCGGCCTATTTCACTGCTAAATGCAGAGCCTAAAATCCTGGCGAAAGTCCTTGCCAATCGTTTGTTGAGCGTCGTGTGCGATCTTATTCATCCGGACCAATGCGGCTTCATCCCGCACCGCAACACCGCTCTTAACTTGCGGCGTCTTCACGGCGCCCTGGCCAGGGCGGAGCTCCTCTCCGAACCGGCCGTGCTGGTTTCTTTGGATGCCACGATGGCTTTTGACACCATCGAGTGGCCATTCCTCTGGGCTGTCTTGGCTAAATTTGGCTTTGGGGAAGGATTTATTGGCTGGGTGAAGCTTCTCTACACGGGACCCATGGCTCAGGTGGTGGTGAATGGGCGGGTCTCTCGGCCCTTTGCCCTCGGCAGGGGCACGAGGCAGGGGTGCCCGTTGTCCCCCTTGCTCTTTGCTCTCGCCCTGGAGCCACTCGCTGCTTGGCTCCGCTGGGAGCCCTCGCTTAGGGGGATCCGGTGGGCCCCGGGCTTCGAAGATCGGGTCTCGCTGTATGCGGACGATATTCTCCTGTATCTCACCTCACCGCGGCAGTCGCTCAACGTCCTCTTTGACGTTCTGACTTCCTTTGGGAACAATTCGGGTCTCACGATCAATTGGTCTAAATCCTGCGTCTATCCCATCTCTGGTGGTCCTCCTCTCCTGCCGCCTCGGCTTCCGATCCAAATATCTCTGAGCGGCTTTAAGTACCTGGGGATATACGTTTCGCTGGACCCGGTGGCTCGCTATGAGCAGAATCTCCTGCGTCCACTCCGGCGATTGCGAGAGGACACGGCCCGGTGGTGCAGGCTGCCCCTGTCCCCGCTGGGTCGGGCCGCGCTGTTCAAAATGATGTCCCTTCCCAGGTTCCTCTATGCACTCCAGAACTCCTTCGACGTTATCCCGGTGGCCTACTTTCGGGAGGTGGAGAGCCTGCAGAGGAGACTGGTGTGGGACGGGCGGGCGCGTATTGCTCTTGCTAAGCTTACTCTCCCCTGGTACGACGGGGGCATCGCGCTTCCTGACATTCGCAGGTACTATTGGGCCTCGCAGCTATCGGCCATTAACCATGCCACGTATGCGCCTGGCTTGAATCCGGCGTATGAGATGGACAAGTTCCTGCTTCCCGGCGGGAACTATAACAGGGCACTTTACTCCCGCTCGGCTGGCCGGACCCTTACGGGTCCTACTAAGATTGCGGTGCGGACCTGGAGGGCTGCCACTGCGGCCACGGGCTGGAGTGAGCGACTAACATGTGCTACTCCTTTGTTTGCCTCCGACCGCCTGGGCAGCCTCTGGACTACGAAGGGGTTTGACCAGTGGGATACGATTGGTATCAGCAAAGTGGGAGACCTGTGGCATAAGGGCACGGTTAAGACTTTCGCGGCGCTCCAGGCCGAATACGAGCTTACGGACAGGGAGTTCTTCCGCTATGCCCAGGTTCGACACGCCCTGCTCTCGGTCTTTGGGGAGGGGACCAAGATCCCGGTTTCCTCGCCCCTCGAGGACCGCATACTTGACGGACATGTCCCTGACAGTACCATTTCTTTAACTTATAAAAAACTGATTAATCATCGGGCTGACCTCTTTGTGCGCCTCCGGGAGGCTTGGACGGGGGATGGGGTGGAATTGGACGACGAGGACTGGCAGTCTGCACTGTCGTCCCCCAAGGAGGTCGCCATTCCAGCCCGTCTCCGGTTGGTACAGCTCAAGATTCTTCACCGGGTGTATGTGACGGGTCCTCGCTTGGTCTCGATGGGATTTTCCGACGACGGGCTCTGTAAGCGGGGTTGTGGGCTCAGCGCCACCTTTCTCCATATCCTGTGGGAGTGCCGCGAGGTGGCGGACTACTGGCGCCGGGTCCATGCGGTTATGGGACAGGTCACTGGGGTTGTGCTGCTGCCGGAGGTGCGTCGCTGTGTCCTGAATGTGTGGGAGCCCAATGATTACAGCGCGGCTCAGACTCGGTGGGCGGCCCTGGGGAACATGATTGCCAAGAGAGATATAGCGCAGCTTTGGGGCGCCCAACGGCCGCCCACCGTGTCAGTATGGAAGGAGAATATGGACTGGTGTATGTTCAGGGAGAAGACTGTGTATGTGGCCCGTGGTAAGCCGGGGGCATGGGGTAGAATCTGGGGGCAATGGAATGCGTATCGCGGGGGTATCTGTACGCCCCCCCTGGTGGACACCGATATCGCCATGTCCCCCTGACCCTTGATGGTTCCTGGCACCTTTTGGAATAACTACATATGGACGTTCATCTCCCTTGACCCCCCCCCCCGTCCCCAGCCTCCCGGTACTCCTTCCTTTTGCCGGCTGCTTAATGGTCTGCACTGGAGTTCCCCGGAGGAAGCCTGACCCGCACTGTTTGCCCTTATGCCTCGCCTTTTGTTTTTCTTTTAGTTTTTGTGTCTGTTGGACTTAAGTCTCCTGTTCCTTTAGAACTATCCGGAGCCACTACGGGGCTGCGCCCCGGGACTTGACTGCAGCCTTGATAAATGTATATTTCATTCTGTACCTAGCGGCCGGCCCTGGTGGTTGTAGGCCCGTGCTTGTAACCGCATTATTGTTCAATAAAAAATTTAAAAAAAAAAATATATATTATCAACAACTATACAAATTCCTACACAAATTTTGATATTTTTCACAACATAACTTACCTCGATGTTTTGCTTCCTAGATATTCTTAACTCGATATCCAATACATTCGAAATTTCTACATCAATATTCTGTCTTCACCATCAGATGCACAACACGTGTCAGGATACATGTAGAAGTCTACACATACTAGAATACGTCTGTTTCACAACACATGTTTTCTAAATTTGTGCACAGGAAGATGTATGTATTATTTTCTCCTCCTTATACAGGACAGGTGAATATTGAAAGTGCTTATTATTATATTTGAAAATTTAACAGTTTTGAAGTTTGATGTATCTTCTCTATTGAAGAAGTATTTTAAGATATATTATGGAGCTAATAGGACTAACTTTTAAAGGATAGAATCTACTGTATACGGTAGAACCCATGCACTCATTCAATCATTCAAAATCTATCCTTGCACTCATTCATTCACACATTCACTATGCATACACCCATTCAATCACCCAGATACTACTCATGCACTGTTCCAATTACCCAGGTAGTGCCCATAGACTCAGCCATTCACCCAGGCACTACACAAGCACTCCTGTATTCACCTAGGCACTACGTATCCACTCATCAAATTACCCAGGGACTACCAATGCACTCATGCAACCAAACAAGCACTATGCATACACTCATCCAACCACCCAAGGACTACCCATACAATCATTCATTAGCCCAACTACTATATCCATACACTCATGGAATCACCCAGACACTGCTTTTGCACCCACCCATATATTCAGGCAGTACCCATGCACTCATACATTTGCTCACACACTGCTCATGGACAGATACAGTCATTGAAGCACTACCCATGCACTCATCCAATCACCCAGGCACTACCCATGCACTCACTGGATGGGCCAGGCACTACCCTTGCATGAATCCATTTAACTCAGGCACTACTCATACACTCATCCAATCACACAGGCACTATGCTTGCACTCAACCATTCACTGAGTCACTACCCATGCACTCATGCATTCACTCAAGCAGGATTCAATCATTCATCCAATTAGTCAGGCACTATACATACATTCTTCCAATCACCCAGGCACTAGCCATCCAGTCTGACAATCACCCAGGCACTATCTATACACTCATTCATTCACCCAGGTACTATCCATGTACTCATCCAATCACCCAGGCACTACCCATGCACTTATCGAATAACTCAGACACTATCCTTCCACTCAACCATTTAATCACCCATGCACTCATGCATTCACTCAGACAGTACTCATGTACACATCCAATCACCCAGGCACTACCTATGCACTAATCCAATCACTCAGACACTACCCATGAACTCAACCAATGAGCCAGGCACTACACTTGCAGTAATTAATTCACCCAGGCAATACTCATGCAGTCATCCAATCAGCCAGGCACAATTCATACATGCTTTCAATCACCCAGGCACTATCTATTTTCTCACACAGTCACTCAGGCACTACCTATGCACTCATGCATTCACCCAGGTACTATACATGCACACATGCAATCACCCAGGCACTCCTATTGCACTCAGCCATTCATCCAGCAAATACCCATGCACTCATCCATTCACTTAGGCACTGTCCACGCAGTCATGCAATCATTAAGGCAGTAACCATGCAATCATCCAATCACACAGACACTACCCATGCACTCACCCAATGAGCCATGCACTACCCTTACACTTATCCATTCACTGAGGCACTACCCATGCACTCATCCAATCACCTGGGCACTACCCATGCACTCATCAAATGACTCAGACACTATCCTTCAACTGAACTGTTCACTCATGCAGTACCAATTCAGTAGTCATGCACTCATACAAAAAGTCAGGCACTATTCATACATTATTCCAATCACCCAGAAACTATCCATTCACTCACTCAATCACCCAGGCACTACCCATACACTTATTAATTCACTCATGTACTATCTATGCACTCATACAATTACCCAAGCAGTACCCCAGTACTTGACTATTCACGCAGACAGCATGTTTACATCCATACATTCATTGAGATACTACCTATGCACTCACTCAATCATCCAGGCACTATTCTTACATTCATCCACACACACATTTATGCCAGCAATCAGTTTCACTACATACAATTTTTTTTATGTTTAACCAGTATAAGTGGTTCTGGAAGAACCTTTTCTTTTTTTTACCTATTTTTTGAATATTTTGAATATTTTGAATTTTCTAACATTTAAAAAAAATAATTGGGGTGTTTTTGACATTTTTCAAGTGAAAAAAACATTTGCAGTCCAACTTTAGTGTTTCTAAATAACAAAGAAACTCAAGGTTCCAAAATGAAAAAATAAATTAACACTTCTGTGTTTTAAGAAGATTGATGATGTCATGAATAGAAAGTTCTCCAATACAGAGAGTAGTTAGACACTTCCAGCAGTGTATTCCTGGTGAGAACAGCTTCAGCCAATGTTGATGGCTGATTGCCTCACCTGCTGCAACTTTCTCTCTCTTCTCCCAAGCCATCCCTTCTTGGGTACTTGGTTTCTGAGTTGGGTGCATCGTCATGTTTTTTCATAGACAATGTGCTACAAGAAAATTTTTTCTCCAAACCTCTGCAGTGAACTTTGTGGCAGGTGCGAGCATTCACCTTTTTCTCATCCTCAGGCAAGTTGGAAAAGACCCAAACAAAGCTCTCCTTGAGCTTTTTGATGGACTCTTCAATATCTCCAATATCCTCCAGCTACTCTTCTTTTGGATGTGAAGATGCCATTTTAAGATATTTATTGGTCAAAGCACCAAAAATATTTTAAAAAATTGACTAGTGCCTCCCAAAAAGCTGTCTACACATGCAGACACACCCAAAATAAGAGGAAAAGAACAGGTGTTGGATCCTCCCTCTAAAAACATGAAAAACTTTTTAACCAATATAAAGCTTTCTTTCCATGTCACGTGGAGCCGCGTAGGAGTCGCACACTCATCGCGTATACGTCCTGCACCCGTAAAATGTGCTAAATTTAATTCAAAAGTATAAATTGCTATTTGTAAATTGTGTTTGAAACTATTTCAGTGGCTCCTACCTGATCCCAGAAATACGTGGTGGCTGGGCTCGTGACTCCTACATGACCAGTGCACGATTTTGGAACTACAATAATACAATTTTTTTTTTTATTCAGTAATAAACCTCTTTGTTAAAAAAAATATTATTTCAGTGTAAGTACGTAATTTAGACTTACATTCGTATAACGGATTCGCGCACCGAACACGTAGATCCGCGACCAGTGTGCAATACCTTTGCATCCATAAAAATCAGTTTAAAACATTTCAAAACAAATTTATAACTTCTGGAATACTAATTCTTTACACTCAGTCATAAACCTCTTCATGAAAAAAATATATTATTTTATTCTTAATATGTATTTTATATTTACATTGGCATAACAGATTCATGCACCTACTGCGTAGGATTGCAATCGGTACATGACCCTTTTTTGAAAACAAAAAAAAGATATAAAGAAGATAATTATCATAATGACACAACAATACATCTTTTATACTGTTAAAATTAATCATACAAAATTTAGTTTAGCTAAAAAGTTTTTAAAAAAATTACCTTGAAATATTAAATACAAATTTCCTTTTTCTAATCATAATTCTGTCATATAATATCATACTCAAAATTAGGAACAATAGACCAAAATTTCAATTAAGTAAAAATTTTAATTATTCAAATAAATAACACTATAAATCTTTAATCAGCTACATTATATATATTTTTAAAAAGTGATTATATTTTTTTTTAATTTTTTAAAAATACATCAAAAATTGTACAAAAAAGCAAAAGATAATTACAAACATCTTTTAATAAATGAAATTATTTAAAGACCTTAGAAATTCACTGAAAAAACCTCAGGTTTCAGGGACCTTATAGTTAGGAATTAGCATTTAAAAAACCTTAGAAATTCAATGAAAAAACCTAAGGCTTCAGAAATGTTATAGTTAGGAATAAGCATTTAAAAAACGTTAGAAATTCACTGAAAAAACCTAAGGTTTCAGGGACGTTATAGTTAGGGATTTGCATTTTAAAAAACCTTAGAAATTCATAGAAAAAACCAAAGGTTACAGGGACATTATAGTTAGGCTGACATTTCTCTTGCACAAAACCAGAGAAATTCAGCCGCTATAATAACTCGCGCCCGCAATGCACTGCTGATGACATCACATATTACATCACTCATGACATGGTGAGTGACATCACTCATGACATCACTCATTACATCACTCATGACATCTCAAAAGTTACATTCAAGATATGCCTCTTTTGGCAGGGGCACATTAGTATATATTCTGTGTAGTCAGAATCGCATATCATACAATTATTAATATACCCAGTATCTTTGCCATATTGGATGTTGTATTATTTTTTGTTAGAGCTATTTTTATAAGCATTAAATTTGGAACGTCTATAAAACCATTTACAGGTCTCTGCTCCTGTATCCTGAGGTGAAAATAAAAAAGCATAAGGGGGCATGGTATGGACACCATGGCCCCCCTGGCACTGATGAGGTGTCCAGAGGGACCATCCCAAGCTGAAAACAAAATAAATACATTGTGTAGCCTGTTCTGCAGTACTCCCATGAGACCCAGCACAGACCGCCCATGGGATACTACAGGACTCTTATGGGAACCACTGCTCATGCTTCATCCCATGGTACCATGGGACTGTGCAAACTCCAGTGGCTGATGCTTGCACGGTTCTGTGGTACCATGGGAGTAATCAGTCTCCAAACCCTGCTGCCAACCCTTTTCCAGGCATGGAGTAAGCCTATGGGCAGTGGCAGGTTGGCTACCCACAGGGGTTGGGTGCAGGCACTGCAGCATACCCACAGCTGTTCACAGCCATAACAAGGGTTGTTTGCCAGATGGGGCAGGTCGCAGGGCCTGGCTTGATAGCAGACTCTGTGGCCAATACACTGCTGCACTTGGACTGTGCATGACCGAAGACCATGCAGAGTGGGGGATAGAATGCCAGTGGGTTTGGGTGTGATACACTGCTCTTGATGTGCACCGCAGGGTGGTTGTTTACAGGTAAGAGTAGTGCTGACTGGCTTTTATTTGCTCTGTGTTCATGGGAGTGGGTGCAGGGCCTGCTAAAAGGGCTAGGACCTGTCACCAATCTCTAGACAGCAGATAACTAGGGTTGGTTCATAGTCAGGCAGAGGAAGGGGAGAGTGGGGTATTTTTTTAAATTTTGAGTAAGGTCGGTATCGCCGTACTCCTGTGGTACCAGGAAGGGAGCTACCCCATTGACAGTTTATCGGGATTTTGGAGCTACTGTTGTACCAAAATAATTTTATAAAAATAGATTTCAATGGAATTCACATAGATAACAGTGAGCTAGTGTGCTAATAGTGTTGTGTGTGCACTTACAGGTAGAACTGAATACATTCTATTACATTGTTTAATACGATCCTGTTCCCTTTCTGCTGTGAAATGCACTCCATCTCATCTGAAGATACCAGCCACATCAAAGTGGATGTTATTGTTGTATAGCGAGCCGATTCTGTCGATTCAGAGAAATGGTGAAAATATTTCCCAAATTGGTTGAACTGCTGCTACTTTTGCCTTTGACATATGTTGGCATAGACAAAGGCAATGCAGGAGAAGAGATGTATTAGCTCTCCCAAGGTTCCGTCATTTGAATTGAATGAGCTACCCATGTGATTGTGCCAAAATTGTTTCCACCGTGGTGCACAATCATGACATCATGGTGCTTGCAGTTCAAAATGAGTTCCAACATAGGCAAAGTTGATGCCATTTCACCATTCTGTGGCCCATCCAAGAAATGTCCACTTTGGGATCCTTTGATCCCAAATTCTTGGTATGTTTCTGAGCCTATAGGATAATGGAATGGCCCAAAATGTAGACCTAAACCATGATGCTGATATCCTCGTTCAACACAGAGAAGGAAGATGCAACAGAATGAGAACGTTTGTAATGTAAAGAGGAAACATGTGTGGTGTTTGCTGCTCTTTGTTTAAAGTCATTAGCATAAGAAGAGAACTGTAGTATTTGGTGGCTTCTCATGAGCACACTGTGCTTGGTAAACTTTTGAACTGGAGACAGGTTTCTAATCAGGTCTTACTTCTTGCCTGCGGAACCGAAGTACAGTAGTGGGAGGATTTATTGCTTTTTTAATGTGAAACATTTTCTGCAGTTTAGCATGTGCTTTTCTAATCATATAGAATTGAAATGCAAAGATTTGATTAACTTCATATTGATGATTAAATTTAGAAAATATAATGAAGGCTGTGGAATGAGTGAAATGGGGTAGACTTAGTGAAAATATATGAAAAGGAAAGGAAAGAGCAGAGGGTAACAATAAAGACAATTTTGTATGCATTCCCCTATTCTTTCTCAAGTATAAGTCATCTAGTGAGGTGCAGGGGCACCCACTATAGTGAATAAGGTATTTTATTGTGTTATTTTTGACAGGACACAAAGAAAGTGCAGTAAGTATTTTTAATGGTGCTGTACTAGTTCAATGTAGATAGATACAGCAGGGTAGATTGGGAGAGGGTTGTCTGTTTGAAAAGTTGAGATAAAGTAATGACACAGAGCAGACTAGCACATGGATTAAGTATTAAACAGTGCATTTTGCAAAATGAGAGTATTTTTGAATGGGCTGTCAGGGAGCTCTACAATATTCCATCTGAGAAATGTTTAATTTCTTTTATTACATCCTGGCAAAGAAATTGGAACTTAACACACATGGACGCCTTAGAAAAAGTATTTCAGAAACTGAAGAAGTAGGCTGAATCCAGGCCTACCTAAGAGGGAGATTTGCCTTTAGAAACTGCAGAAAGCTCATTTCACACTGTAGTTGTACACTGAATATGACTGTGCTATTTAAGCTAGACGTTTAAAGTGCACTTTAACTCTAAAAAGAATATGTGGAATAGCATATTAGTAACTCGAAAAAATATGAAATGAGTTTGAGAGAAAAGTACTGGAAATAATTGAATTTTAAATCAACTTTAGAGCTTTAACTTCTTGTGGTGTGTGTAGATCACCCTCAAGGACAGCACCAACAGACCAGAAGGAGGCATCGCCATTGTCCACAAAAACACACTCCACCTGACCACCCACTCAGATGACTCAACGACAACAATGGAACATCTCTACTTCCAGATCCAGACCAACCCCAACACCAGCCTCGGTGGCCCCCTCATCTACAAACCTCCTGGCCCACCTGCTCTTCATCAATGCTATCATCAACTTCATTGCACCTCAGGCTCCTTCATCCACCAATTACATCCTACTTGGAGACCTACACTTTCACCTGGACAGCCCCAACAACCAGAACACCGTACCCCATCTGGAGAACCTCGCCAATGTAGGACTCAAGCAGCTAGTCATGGCTCCAGTCCACGCAGCAGGACACATACTCCACTCCGTCTTCACCACCAACGAAAACGTCACCTACAGACTTACCACCGAAGTCCTCTGGACCGACCACCACTGTGTGCACTTCACCTTCACCAAACCCATCCCACACCAACGCCCTCACTGCCTTCCTGGCCATAGCTGGAACAAGGTGACCGAAGAACATCTCACCGCCTCCCTCAGCACTACCACACCGCTGGCATCTGCAGACGCTAACACCGCAGTACGCAACCTCCACCAATGGATCTCCAACTGCTCCGACACTCTGGCACCCCTCAAGAAGGCATCCAGCAAGCAACTCTCCAAGAAAGCCAGCTGGTTCACTCCCACCCTCCATGAGTCCAGACGCACCTGCAGATGACTAGAGAAGAATTGAATGACAACAAAACCCTTCAAGGTGAACGAAGAACATCTCACAGCCTCCCTCATCACTGCCACACCGTCGGCATACACCGACGCTAACACTGCAGCATGCAACCTCCACCAATGGATCTCCAACTGCTGTGACACTCTGGCACCCCTCAAGAAGGCACTCAGCAAGCAACACTCCAAGAAAGCCAGCTGGTTCACTCCCGCCCTCTCTGAGTCCTGACGTACCTGCAGAAGACTAGACAAGAAATGGAGGAGCAACAACACCCTTGAAACCCACACTGCATACCACCTCCTCCTCAAAACCACAAAAAAATGGCCTCCAGGACAGAATAAATCCCCACACACTCAACGTCAAAGCACTCTTTGCCATTGTTAAAAGAATGTTGCTACCATTTTTTCCCTGCTGTGCCATTTCACACCACCCGCTTACCACCACCCCCTTCCTGCAGTCTGTTACCCCAGCACCCTCCCTCCCAAGTCCTATTTAATGGAGGCTTTAGCATGTATGTGCCGCTAGTGCCCCAAAGGCAAGCCCGTCTGCAGCAGTCTATGCCCACCTGGCCTGGACCACACCAGGAACCCGGGCCTTCCAGGCACCCACATGTACTCCTTCACAGATCTTCAAGCCCTGGACCCCGGAAAAATGCAACAACTTCCGCCTCGCATCTCCTCATTTCACAGCAGGACCATTCACTTTGCACCACTGTCTCTTTACCTGCAACCTAGGACTATCCGCCCGCACAGAAACCCATGGCAGTCCCTCCATGCCAAAGGACTCCACCCATGAAACACTCTGATGCCTCATGATCAACGCCAGATCACTCTGCAAAAGCTCCACCAAAGTCTGGGACACAATCTCCACCCTCGCCCTCAACGTAATTTTAATCACAGAGACCTGGCTCAACCTGTCCTCAGCTTCCCAAAATCACCAACGCGATGCCCAATGGCTACAAGATGACACAACGGGACCACACCAACAAACACGGGTGTGACAAGGCCATCATCCACAAAGAATCTACTCACTGAACCACCACCAAAGACAACACCACACCGATCCTGGAATGCCTTAATTTCCATCTCCACAACGATGACAAAACAACAATCAAAGACGCCCTCACCTACAGACCCCTTGCACCACATACCAGCCTTGCCGGCGCCTTCACAGACTTCATCGCCCCACTTGTCATCAAATCCAAGCACTACTTCCTCGGAGAACTCAACTCCCATCTAGATGACCCCACAGATATGAACTCCGCCAACCTCCTGGAATGAATGGACAACATTGACCCCACACAGTTGGTTCCAGACCCCACTCACAGAGCAGGGCACACACTGGACCCAATCTTCACGTTCAGCAAAGAGCCAAATACAGCTGCACCATGGAACTCCCTTGGACTGATCACTCCATCCTCCATGTCACAATCATAGGATCCCCTTGCACCTACCCAACCCTCTCAGAGCCTCCTTCTGCAGCTGGAGTAAAGTGACTCAACACCACTTAGCCCGGTGCCGCAACCAACCTGGAACAGGCACTTGAGAACTTCAACACCTGGATTACCAACACCACCGGCCAAGTTGCCCCCATCATACTTGCTAAAATCCGCAAATCCACCAAACAAGCTAGCTGGTACTCGCTGGATCTCAGCACAATGAAAACACAGGTGCAAGCAGCTGAAAAGAAGATGGTGCACCAGCAGAGATGATATGGACCGAGCCACCTTCAAGTCAGCCCTCAACAAATGCCACCACTGGCTCAAGGACGTGAAAAAAGATGCCCTTGCAGACCACATTGAGGCTAGCACCAACCAATCCAAGGACCTCTTCACCATTGTCAGAGTTCTCCTGCCCAACATCCACTGAGAACACAATCCCTCCCTCACAGGAACTCTGCGAAGATATAGAAAATCCCTTCCATAGCAAGATATCCATCAACTACATGAACTTTGCACCCCAACCTACTGATCTCCTCAGCCTCCTCACTCCAATGGAGGCCTTCCCTGACCAACATCTCACCGCATGGGAGCTGTTCACCACAGCGCACACCATAGCCATCATGAACTCCATCTACTCAGGAGCACACACCAACCCCTGCCCCCATCATCTCCTCAACCTAGGAAACAACGAGATCAGCCACCAACTCACCACCATCCTCAACGCATCCATCGCCACAGCCACCTGATGCCTGGAAAGACAGCTTACTTGACAGAGGAGAAATGGCAGTCCTGATCCTCCTCAACCTCTTTGCAGCCTTTAACACCATATTCCACCACACACATCAAGAGACTGCACCAGATTGGAATCAAGTGATCAGATGGATTGCATCATTCCTCACAGGACATACACAGACAAACCGTCTACCCTACTTCACCTCAGAACTTACGAGCACCCTCTGCAGCGTCCCTCAAGGCTCATCCCTAAGCCCTACGCTCTTTAACACCTACATGAAGCCTCTAGCAAAGATCGTCAGAATCCACAATATAAACATCATGCCCTACACCGATGACACCCAGCTCATCCTTTCGATCTCAGCCGACCCATCCACCACCAAGACCAACTTCCACAACTGCATAAAGTACGTTGCAGTCAGGAAGGAGGACAACTGTCCGAAGCTCAATACGGAGAAGAACGAAGTGCTGATCTCTAGCAACCTCACCTCCCTCTGAGATGACACCTGGTGGCCCGCTGAACTTGGACCCACACCAAAAGACCAGGCCCACAACCTCGGCATCATCCTGGACAGCAAACTCCCCATGAAATGTCAGATCAACACAGTCTCCTCTGCCTGCTTCCACACACTCCGTATGCTCCACAGAATTTTAAAACAGCTCCCCATAAACACAAGCAAAATAGTTTCGCAATCGCTAATTACCAGCTGTCTGGACTATGGTAATGCACTGTACACAGGAACCATCATTGAACTCATGAGAAGGCTCCATACAATACAGAATTCAGTGGCCAGATTGATCCTCAACCTGCCCAAATGGACCTATATCAACCTGCACCTGGGGAGCCTCCACTGGCTCCCTGCCCAGGAGAGATGCCAATTCAAACAACTGACACACACCTACAAAGCCCCCCACCACCAAGGACCAGCATGCATGATCTACCCCTTGACCTTCCACCAACCATCCAGAAACCTTTGCCTGGCCTCCTTTCCCCTTGAAGCCACCGCATAAGCCATAGCCACAGTGGAGGCTGCTCCATTCCTTTGCGCGCGCTGCATCGCAAAATGAGATGCAGCGCGCGCAACGAAATTCGTTTTATTTATTTATATATGTACTTACCTCGGTTCATCCATATTCCGGTGTTTACATTTCCCCACCCTGCCCCTCCTACACCCCGCCTCACTGCCTCACCGAACTCCCTCCACGGACCGCTACTGTCTGTTTCTCTGTTTCTCTGGTCAGTGTTGCTATGACATCCTCTTTCTGTAGAGTTGTACGATCTAGAGTCCATCTAGATTGGGGGGCTTTCTCATATAGCTTTAGATGTAGAATCACTGCCGAATGGTCTGACAGATGGACACCCACATGTTCAACCCAGTGAATCCATTTAGTCAGATTACTATCAGTGAGATAATAGCCTATCCTAGACTGATGTCTATATTTTTGGTTATAGAATGTAAAACCTTTCCTTTGTCCCGCCTTCTGCCTCCAGATATCACAGAGTCCCAATTGGGTCATTATTTGTTTGATGAGCATTGACATTTATCGGTTAACACAAGCTCTACTACATGAAGTTCTATCTAGATTATGATCTAAAACTGCTGTTAATATCTTCAGCCATAATAATTGGGTTAGAAGAGTCCACTAATTCTGCTAGTAAATCCCCCAGAGGGGAGACATCATCCTGATTGGGGCCGTAGTAACCCACTAAAGTTAAAGCATAGCCTGAAAGCTTCGCTTTGACCACTAACCATCTTCCAGCTTTATCCGAGACATGGGCATCAAAAACCACTTGCGACCCTCTCTTTGCTAAAATGGCAACCCCTTTAGTTACAGTGGAATGCAATGTACATGCTACTTGGGAGATCCAGCTTTGGCACCTAAAAAGATCTAAACTCTCGTTTTCTGGTAAATGGGTCTCCTGCAATATAATAATCTGGGAATTATATTATTCAGCATAACCTTTAAATAAGCAGGGAATCTTAGCTGTACTGATGCGCCCAGGCGTTTTAAACTATCAGTCCTTTGCCCCATCTCCCATTGCCTGTTAGAGGTAGTAACAGAGACGTCCGATCTTATCTCATATCTAACTCCATCAACCTCAATTGATTTCATCCCCAGGGCTTTGGAAATATTTTTTTCTTTTAATGAGTAAGTTAAAAAGTTTAATAGGATTTTTCTGGGCTTGGACCTATTTGTGTTGAGTCTAAACGGGTCTTTATGGACGCGTTGTATGTCTTTTGCTATTTCCTCTTCAGATTCTTCCAACTGGAGTTTATTCTAAATCCACTTTACAACATATGATTTAATATTGTCTCCTTCTCTGCCTTCCGGGCACCTTCAAAATCTTCAGAATATTGCGTCTCTGCAAATTTTCCAGCCTTTCTACTCTGTCCATATTCTCTTTTTCAACAGTCTTTAGTTTATCAATCTCAGCACAATGTGCCTGCACTGTTTCTCTGAGCTCTTTGACATCCTTTTCTAGCGTTGTTGTTCTGGAACTGAGGTCATCGATCTTCTTTTCCATTACTTCGCAAGCCTTTTTTATCTACAGCTGATTAGACTCTGATATCTAGAATCTGTTCTTAATTTCATCTGTTAGTGCTGCTAGAAGTACACCGAATGTCTGACAGAATATCGATGGACAGAAAATCGACCTACAAAAATATCGACACAAAAATATCGATGACAAGAATATCGAGATCCTATCTACAACATGGTAAGTACAAAAATATCGAAAATAAAATATAGAATGTCAAAAATATCGTTATTAAAAATATAAAGTATTTTTTAGTTAAAAACAAATATGTAAAATAAACCAAATAATACTTATAAATAAAATAAACATAATTAAATATATGTTATAATGTTTAAAATTAATAATTAATATATAAAGGTGCCGATCACGATCCGGTAAAAACCAGGTATGAACCGTCGGACGGAGCATATTCTCCGTCCGACGCATACCCGGTCGTCAAAATTTACAAACAAGGAATTACGATTCGCACGGAACACCATTTCCGTACGATTCGTAAAAAAGCCCGACCGAACAAAATAAACCTACCAATGCGATCCGGGAAAGCGCCGACCTGACGTCGGGACGCTCGCAGCCTGCCATTCACGAACCAGGAATCACGATTCGCACCGACGTCATCCCGCACGGTGAATATTTTCCGACTGCCAAAAACTGCCGGGAAATCAGGACGACGCGAACAAGGACCACCAGTACGCGACGGACAGACAGGACGACGCGAACAAGGAGGACCAGTACGCGACAGGACGACGCGATCAAAGAGTACCAGTACGCGACGGACACACAGGACGACGCGATCAAGGAGGACCAGTACGCGACGGACACACAGGACGACGCAAACAAGGAGGACCCGTACGCGACGGACAGACATGGACCCGAACCTACGTGTCATCCCGGCCCTCATAGCAGTCCACCTCCTCTACAGGTTACGACGCAGACGCCGCAGAAGGTCAGAATAACTAAGGGAGGGGGGAAAGTGGGGTGGGGTGGGGGTGGCAGGACCAGGGCAGGCCACAAAACCCCCACCAAAGTCACACACCACACATGCCCAGGACATACCTGACACCCATGCCCTGGTCACTACGAGGGGGTGGGGGCGTGTCCAGCTAAGCCAGCGACCGCCACAAAGGAAGTCCGTCACCACGCGAACCGGCAACACAACCAGACCGGTACGTCCCGTACCCACGCCTGAAGAGCGTGGGTACGAGATGTACCACGCCCACACCCACGTCACCCCAACAATGGCGGGACGGATCGTACCCACGTGACAAAGGCCTGGGTACGGCCCGCACAAGCATCACATAGCGTGGGGACGGATATGTACGGACCCTACCCCCACCCGCGTACGTATGGAGCGTACCCCCACCCCACCAGTGTAAGTACGACTCGTACCCTCACCCCGTATGCATGGAGCGTACCCCCACCCCACCAGTGTAAGTACGACTCGTACCCTCACCCCGTATGCACGGAGCGTACCCCCACCCCAACAGTGTAAGTACGACTCGTACCCTCACCCCGTATGCACGGAGCGTACCCCCACCCCAACAGTGTAAGTACGACTCGTACCCTCACCCGCGGACGTACAGACCGTACCCCCACCCCTACCAGTGTAAGTACGACACGTACCCCCACCCCCGTAGGCATGGAGCCCACCCCCACCCCACCAGTGTAAGTACGACTCGTACCCTTACCCTGTATGCACGGAGCCCACCCCCACCCCACCAGTGTAAGTACGACTCGTACCCTCACCCCGTATGCACGGAGCGTACCCCCACCCCACCAGTGTAAGTACGACTCGTACCCTCACCCCGTATGCACGGAGCCCACCCCCACCAGTGTAAGTACGACTCGTACCCTCACCCCGTATGCACGGAGCGTACCCCCACCCCACCAGTGTAAGTACGACTCGTACCCTCACCCCGTATGCATGGAGCGTACCCCCACCCCACCAGTGTAAGTACGACTCGTACCCTCACCCCGTATGCACGGAACGTACCCCCACCCCAACAGTGTAAGTACGACTCGTACCCTCACCCGCAGACGTACGGACCATACCCCCACCCCCACCAGTGTAAGTACGACACGTACCCTCACCCCGTATGCATGGAGCGTACCCCCACCCCACCAGTGTAAGTACGACTCGTACCCTCACCCCGTATGCACGGAGCGTACCCCCACCCCAACAGTGTAAGTACGACTCGTACCCTCACCCGCGGACGTACGGACCGTACCCCCACCCCCACCAGTGTAAGTGCGACACGTACCCCCACCCCCGTAGGCATGGAGCCCACACCCACCCCACCAGTGTAAGTACGACTCGTACCCTCACCCGCGGACGTACGGACCGTACCCCCACCCCCACCAGTGTAAGTACGACACATACCCCCACCCCCGTATGCATGGAGCGTACCCCCACCCCACCAGTGTAAGTACGACTCGTACCCTCACCTCGAATGCATGGAGCGTACCCCCACCGTGTATGTTCCAAGCGTACATATCCAGAAATAGGAGGTGTGTGTGCAGAGTCCTCCCAGCAGTGCCCTGAGACAGGAGGGGTGGGTGCCTAACACTCCCAGCAGTGCCCTGAGACAGGAGGGGTGGGTGCAGAGTCCTCCCAGCAGTGCCCTGAGACAGGAGGGGTGGGTGCAGAGTCCTCCCAGCAGTGCCCTGAGACAGGAGGGGTGGGTGCAGAGTCCTCCCAGCAGTGCCCTGACACAGGAGGGGTGGGTGCCTAACACTCCCAGCAGTGCCCAGTCACAAGAGAAGTGGGTGCAGAGTCCTCCCAACAGTGCCCTGAGACAGGAGGGGTGGGTGCCTAACACTCCCAGCAGTGCCCAGTCACAAGAGAAGTGGGTGCAGAGTCCTCCCAGCAGTGCCCTGAGACAGGAGGGGTGGGTGCAGAGTCCTCCCAGCAGTGCCCTGACACAGGAGGGGTGGGTGCCTAACACTCCCAGCAGTGCCCAGTCACAAGAGAAGTGGGTGCAGAGTCCTCCCAGCAGTGCCCTGAGACAGGAGGGGTGGGTGCCTAACACTCCCAGCAGTGCCCTGAGACAGGAGGGGTGTGTGCTGAGTCCTCCCAGCAGTGCCCTGAGACAGGAGGGGTGTTTGCTGAGTCCTCCCAGCAGTGCCCTGAGACAGGAGGGGTGGGTGCAGAGTCCTCCCAGCAGTGCCCTGAGACAGGAGGGGTGGGTACAGAGTCCTCCCAGCAGTGCCCTGACACAGGAGGGGTGGGTGCCTAACACTCCCAGCAGTGCCCAGTCACAAGAGAAGTGGGTGCAGAGTCCTCCCAGCAGTGCCCTGAGACAGGAGGGGTGGGTGCCTAAAACTCCCAGCAGTGCCCAGTCACAAGAGAAGTGGGTGCAGAGTCCTCCCAGCAGTGCCCTGAGACAGGAGGGGTGGGTGCTGAGTCCTCCCAGCAGTGCCCTGAGACAGGAGGGGTGGGTGCAGAGTCCTCCCAGCAGTGCCCTGAGACAGGAGGGGTGTGTGCTGAGTCCTCCCAGCAGTGCCCTGAGACAGGAGGGGTGGGTGCAGAGTCCTCCCAGCAGTGCCCTGAGACAGGAGGGGTGGGTGCAGAGTCCTCCCAGCAGTGCCCAGACACAGGAGGGGTGGGTGCCTAACACTCCCAGCAGTGCCCTGAGACAGGAGGGGTGGGTGCTGAGTCCTCCCAGCAGTGCCCTGAGACAGGAGGGGTGGGTGCTGAGTCCTCCCAGCAGTGCCCTGAGACAGGAGGGGTGGGTGCAGAGTCCTCCCAGCAGTGCCCTGAGACAGGAGGGGTGGGTGCCTAACACTCCCAGCAGTGCCCTGAGACAGGAGGGTGGGTGCAGAGTCCTCCCAGCAGTGCCCTGAGACAGGAGGGGTGGGTGCCTAACACTCCCAGCAGTGCCCTGAGACAGGAGGGGTGTAACACATGTGTGTGAGGCTGGAAGTACACACATGCATACTGCCTACAAGGGAACATGTCCCCATGAACTCATGTCAACAGACTCCATACACATGTACAGTGATCACCAAGGATGCCACAAATGTTGCAGGTGGAGACATGGCCCTGCATGCATGGCAAAAGTAGAAGGGCTCCGTCACACACACAGCTCATGTAGACACAGCTCTGCGCTAAATATTGGGAACACCCTGCAGGGAAGATATCAGGGTACACAGAGGGAGGAATACACCCTGGGACAATTGCACCATGCAGTAACTGCTTACATGAACACAGAAAGTTAGCTAACACCTTGTGATGGCACACAGATCCCAGGGTCCCCCCAATGAGCAGCCCACTACTACATTTCCCACACACCCAACACATAAACACCACCCAAAACCATGTAGCAGCCCCACCAACACCAATACCAGCATAGCAGTAGTGTCAGAATGAAAAAAAAAGTAAAGCTTTATTCAGCATGATCACAGTGTCCGTGGATCGCAGGCAGTTCAATATTCACAAAGCCCATAGGGCAGTCAATAAGTCTCAGCTGGATGGGGGACACAGTGGGATGCGTGTCCCCTAGCTTGCCTGCACAGTTACATGCTGTCGTCTTCCACAGGGGTGAGGGCATCAGGGGGGGGGAAGCACCAGGCACCGCAGGGACATCAGGGCAAAGGGTAGGCGTTGTGGGTGCAGGGATGGAGGACTCCACCACAGGGGGTGGGGCAGGGCCAAAGGCGGAGGCCAGGATGGCACTACACACCTTTGCAAGGTCCTCCAGGGAGTCCCCTGCACCCGAAGGATCCACAGGCCCCAAGGAGGGGGGGGGGTCAGATGGATGGGTCGCAGCGCCACTGTGGGAGGGTGTAGACAGGGGTGGGGAATCAAGCACCCTGACCGGGGACCTCCTTGACCGCTTGCGGGGTGGTGTCACTGTGGGGCTCAGGGACAGAGCGGCCATGAAGGAGTCTTTGGGGGAGAGGTGGCCAGGAGAGCTGAGGGGAGGGGATTTGGAGGGAGTGGACTGGGTGGAATGCGGACTCCCACTCTGGCTGCGTGTCACACGTTTGCCCCCCGACCCAGTGGGTGTGCCTACCTCACCCTGTGTGTGCGTGTCAGGAGGAGTGCGGTGGACCTTCCCTGCTGGTGTGGTGCCTGTGTCTGTTGATGTGGGTGCATGCCGACGTCTGGGTGTACGTGGGACAGGCATGGGAGTGGGAAGTGTGGATGGGGCAGGGGTAGGTGGTGGGAGGTCGCGCTGCAGGAGACCCACTGCTGCAGTCAGTGTCGAGTCTATCGACCGAAGCAAGCTGCGTTGGTCAGCCTGCGATGAATGAATGCCCTCCAAGTATGCCTCGATGTTGTTGAGGGTCTGGCCGTGGGCATGGAGGACATTAAGGATCGCAGCCTGACCAACCTGCAGCTGCCGCTGGATGTCCACAGACTCGGCATGGGCGGCAGCAGTGGAGACAGGGGCAGGGGGTGCGGTGCCTGGCATGAAGGAGACATGCGGTGACCGGGCACGCTGGGAAGGGACACAAGCAAGTGGGAGGCGGCTGATGGGAACGGAGGGGGCGGTGCGAGGTGTTGTTCCGCTGTCAGCTGCTGGTGCAGCCTCCGCCCACTCGGAGACATCCTCCTCGGACCTGTCAGCTTCGTATTCTGACGTGCCAGTCGACAGGTCCTCGGCCACACTCTCCTCCGCCTCTGTCCCACTCGATGTGCCAGCCTCGATGTCACGGCTGGCACTGGTGCTCGGTCCCTCCACCTGGTCTGTGTCCATGTCTCCCTCTGTGTCCCCCGACGATGCTGTGGGCAGGGTGGAGAGACAGAAAGTAATCAGACACCTGTACACATCTGTCACATGAGTCCAATCTACATAGGTTACATTGCATAGCCTGAAAAGGAAGATCCCTAACATCTACTAAACAAGGTACCGATGTAGGGCATGAAACACACAGTTGGTTGAGCCACCATGCCACTGAAATACCATGGAGAGCATGAGACAATAGCAAATGACAGGAAACGGAGTCTGACATAGCACCCAGGCCCTGGGGACAATCCAGCACTGCATCTGCACCACACAGCGTTGGCGAAAATAGGGATGACCTGGGACCATATCCATGAACTTGAGACACATGCTGCATAGGTAATGCTGAAAACATGCCCAACATGACTGGGTCACTGCACCTTGAGTGTATGTCCAGACAAACATCACACACTGGCCAGACCCAGCAAGTAGAAATCAGGATTTGACATATAGGCTTTGCCCGCCCCAACCACCCCCTACACGAGGCAAATTGTTGAGACACAGGTGGCACCAACATCTCATAGTCTGGGTGATAAACACAGGGGCAGGCAAAATGCAAGATTGGACGCCAAACACCCAACGTGCGCCTGTACAACTAATGAGGTACCAGTGCCCATCCTCAGATGATTATAACAAGACACACAGGCACTGGCAACTGTGAGTATGAAGAAGGACATTCAGGTCAGGCTGCACAGTGGACACCTGTACTAAATTTCACGTCTATATACATGGTGCCAGGGGACAATGGCACAGAGCACAACCTACGCTGTAGACACCGAGAGTGTCCACGTTTTTGGATGACACATACAACACCGAGGAAAAGGTGCCCCAGGGGACAGTAGTGGCCACACAACTCCATGCTCCTGAATGGTAATGACTGCAACACACGCCACCATCCCTGCACTATGCGTATCGCACACTCATGCACATCATGTCACAAGCCACTACATAGGACATGCGCGCTGTAAGGCATGACACTTGAGAGACTAACTCCCATGTCTGGACTCAGCATCAGTGCCAACTGACATGGAACCCACATGCAGTGAACTGGACAGGGCACAGGCAAGGTCCCAAAACCTGTTACACACCACCCCCACACATGATGCTACAGGCATAGTTCTCGTGGACAAAGCGCCAGCCTACATTACCTTGTGAAGGAGTGACCACACACAGACCAGGGAACACATTGCATGGAGGGGAAGGGTGGCAGGAGCGCTGCGCTATACTGGGGCAAACTGGATCTGCACAGCACCTTTAAACCCTGGCAGTGAATTCATGCTACTGTGCCCTTACAAATGCCGGTGACACACAACAAACACACATGTACCTACCCCCTTCCGGCTACTGCATCTCCTGTAAGCGCCTCTCCAAGTCTGGAAAGACCACCGGCAGCACACGCCTGTGGAGGTGGCTCAGACGGCGGCGCCCGCGGTTCTTGTGGCTCACAGGTGAGTCCCCCAGCAGGACCCGTGCGATCCTCCGCGTCCAGCACCGGATATCCTGCCAGCGTTTCCTCACCTGGGACAGGCTCCGCCTCCGACCATCCACACCCCTCACGGCACTGACGGCGGTCAGCCAGATCTGCTCCTTGGCAGTGGCGCCTACCTGTGAGGAAGAACAAGTGACACCACATCAATACACCAGCCACATGTCACAGAGAGACATATGAGGAAAAATTAGCTGGTTACAACAAGGCATGTCATGCAGCCAATGCATTGCACCTTTGTCATGGGGACATGATCCTCTGGGGAGGGAAGAGCAGTACGTGCTATTGTAGGTACACAGGTGGGATGATGGCAATGTCACAATCAATGATCAAGGCTCACACTGTGCATCACACCCACCCCTCCTGTCTCAGGGCACTGCTGGGAGTGTTAGGCACCCACCCCTCCTGTCTCAGGGCACTGCTGGGAGGACTCAGCACCCACCCCTCCTGTCTCAGGGCACTGCTGGGAGGACTCAGCACCCACCCCTCCTGTCTCAGGGCACTGCTGGGAGGACTCAGCACCCACCCCTCCTGTCTCAGGGCACTGCTGGGAGGACTCAGCACCCACCCCTCCTGTCTCAGGGCACTGCTGGGAGGACTCAGCACACACCCCTCCTGTCTCAGGGCACTGCTGGGAGGACTCAGCACCCACCCCTCCTGTCTCAGGGCACTGCTGGGAGTGTTAGGCACCCACCCCTCCTGTCTCAGGGCACTGCTGGGAGGACTCTGCACCCACCCCTCCTGTCTCAGGGCACTGCTGGGAGGACTCTGCACACACACCTCCTGTGTCTGGCCAGCACCTCAAAGCAGTCACATGCCACAGGCCACTGACGCCACCTCAGCAGAGTACACAGACACAGGACATTCACCTGGCATTGCCAAATGCAGTTACAAACCTCACTGCACATGTGCCACTAGATCGGGGGGGCTCACAGGTGTGGGGCTGGCTCTGCACGTCAGACACACAGCACTGCTCCCTGCTCACATGAGATGTGCAGGGCATATCCAGGCCTCATGCATCTGGGGTGGTCCACTACACATATGCACCCACACAAATGACATTGGACTTACACACACAGATGTCCAGGGGACGAACACATCATGTGGACACTCTCAGCATAGGTACAGTGGACAAACACACATCTGTAGGTACAGTCACCTGTCACACTGGGGTAACCACAGAATCACAGGAGGACTGTAGTAGCTCCATACCCTGGAGGATTAGACAGGCACAATGTGTAATGCCACATGCAGTGAATGTCACAGTAAGCACAATGCAAGTGAGGAGAGCAGACATGCACCACAGCATGCTCTGGCTGGGAGACATCAGGCATCCCCCCCCTGGGACCCTCCCTACAGTACATAGCATGTGTGTCACACCAGGACACAATGCCAGAAGTCACAGTCACAACAAAGGGACAGTCTGTGCCAGTGGCCTATGCACTCACCTGATACCCTGGTCGCCCATACAGAAGGGGGTACTGTGGGAGGATCACATCCAGCAATGCCAGGTTCTCCTCCAGGGTGAATGGCTGTGACCTCTCCACAGCCCTTGACATGGTTCCAGGGAATCAGTAGCAGCAGTTGGGTCGACGAATTCAAAGATGTGCAGGCAAGTTCTCCCTCATGGGACCTGGCTGCCTTATATCTGCCTTTCTGCCCTGTCTCATGCACAGGAGTACAGAGTGATTGGTCACTCACATTTGCATCCTATGTGTCCTCCAATCCCTTCAAACCTAGCAGTCTGTGGGTTCTCTATCGGTTTCATTCTCCTGCATGATGTCAGCCCCACAAACACATTGCAACAAAGTAGATTAATTCCAACTGACTTCTGCTGTGCACCTTCCAGAACAAATTCAAATTTTGAACTTGGTCTCCATGACAACCAGCATGCATGTAGGCCTTAATACTTGTCCCTCTTGTGTCCCCTATGTAATTTGGAGCTTCACACACACAGGTACGGTGCGTTCCGGGGCCCTAGGGCACCCCAAATGCCTTGCAACGGGCCGTACACGCGTGCCTACGTTCACTATCACTATGGGTGTCCTCGCGTATGCGTACACGTTGTGATAGGGAGCGTACAGGCGTGTGTACGGCCCGTACCACTATGGGTGTTCTTGCGTATGCGTAGTCGTAGTGGTACGGGCCGTACACACGCCTGTACGCTCCCTATCACAACGTGTACGCATACGCGAGGACACCCATAGTGATAGGGAGCGTACAGGCGTGTGTACGGCCTGTACCACTACGAGTACGCATACGCGAGGCCACCCATAGTGATAGGGAGCGTACAGGCGTGTGTACGGCCCGTACCACTATGGGTGGCCTCGCGTATGCGTACTCGTAGTGGTACGGGCCGTACACACGCCTGTACGCTCACCATCACGATGGGTGTCCTCGCGTATGCGTACTCGTAGTGGTACGGGCCGTACACACGCCTGTACGCTCCCTATCACTATGGGTGTCCTCGCGTATGCGTACACGTTGTGATAGTGAGCGTACAGGCATGTGTACGGCCCGTACCACTACGACTACGCATACGCAAGAACACCCATAGTGGTACGGGCCGTACACACGCCTGTACGCTCCCTATCACTATGGGTGGCCTCGCGTATGCGTACTCGTAGTGATAGGGAGCGTACAGGCGTGTGTACGGCCTGTACCACTACGAGTACGCATACGCGAGGCCACCCATAGTGGTACGGGCCGTACACACGCCTGTACGCTCCCTATCACAACGTGTACGCATACGCGAGGACACCCATAGTGATAGGGATCGTACAGGCGTGTGTACGGCCTGTACCACTACGAGTACGCATACGCGAGGCCACCCATAGTGGTACGGGCCGTACACATGCCTGTACGCTCGCCATCACGATGGGTACACATACGGCAGCACTCCCATAGTGATATGGGAACGTACACAGGCCCTCTTGGCAGCAGTACTGCGGTTTTCACACATCACAGTGGTGACAGGCGGCACACAGGTAGGGACAGGGCGGACATACTTGTACATGGATGGACATACTTGTCCATTAATTGACATCGAGGCATCGTCTGTGCATCACTACATGTGTGGGGCACAGGTGTGACGGCCTGTGATGTGGAACATTATTCCTGAGTCGAGAAGGCACCAGATGTATGATGAGATGTGTACAGATGTACTGTGTGATGGTGCGATGTGTGCCAGGCATGCCCTTGACTCCTTTGACATGTGTGCATGTCGTACCGCGCACTTGGGGTGAGCGTCACTGGCATGGCACGGACAACAACACACGGAAGTGTCCCCTGATGCCCGGTACAGGGGTTATGACACCTGACTTGTCACTACCCACGGTGCACAATGTGACTATGTCATGTATGTGTGGGGCCTTCCCATCAGGTTGATGTTGGAGCACCCTCAAAAGCTGCAGCCGTTGCAGCAACCAACATGTGTCTGTGTGTAGTTTGTCATTGCACACTGTTCCGCACACCATGCCACATGTGGGATCGGATGTGAGGTGCACATGTATGCATGGGACACGGAGTAGCGTGACAAGGACATGTCAGCATCCTCACAAGGAATGTGTGGTGAGTCATGACATGTGCACCTTCATGGCAAGGTGTGTGGGCTGTCCTAGTGTAATGTCATGTGACCTGTGGCTCCAGTGTTCCGCTACCAGTCTCTGCAATCGGCATCCTACTGCTGCTGAAGTGTGGGCTTATGTCACTTCTGTGTTGCGTCTGGCTGTTCTCTTGCACTGGGACACAGCTATTCCCATGGCGTGGCATGGGGAGGTTCTCAATCTCCGTGTGTAGCTGGGTCTTGGAAGGAGTGCCACCTTGCATCCATACGTGTCCTGGGCATGTAGCACATACCTGACTCCCTATGTAGCATGTGTGTATTGCCAGATTAACATGTGCTCAGTACACATGAGTTGTTGTCGTAGTGCACTCACTCTTCCTTGTCACTTCCAAATTACTGCAGAGCGCCGCCTCTTGCCCGAAGAATTCCAGACTTGGCTGCCATGCAGGAGAATGACAGCATCCGGCTCTACCGCTTCACCCAACCGTTGATTCTGGAGTTGACGGCGAGACTGGCACCACACCTGCAACCGCTGCACAGGTATTCCACGGCACTGACACCCCAGCTGAAGGTAATGGCTGCCCTACATTTTCTTGCCACGGGTACCTTTCAAAATACCATAGCTCATGTTGGTGGCATGTCCCAGAGCATGTTCAGCGGTGTGCTGCATGATTTCTTAGAGGCCATGTTGATTCACCTGGATGACTTCATCAAGTTCCCAACCCCTGAACAGATGACTGAGGTCAAGCGTGGATTCTATGCCCTGGGAGGGATGCCCCATGTCATTGGGTCCATAGATGGGACACATGTAGCTTTGGTACCACCACACGCACGGGAGGTGGCGTACCGCAATCGGAAGCACTACCACTCCATCAATGCCCTTGTGGTGTGTCTGTCCAACATGGTGATTTCACATGTCTGTGCTCGTTTTCCAGGATCAGCACACGATGCCTACATCATGAGGCGTAGCGGGATGCCTGATATGATGATGCAGCTGCGCAACGAACGGGCATGTGTTGTTGGTGGGTACAGTCTGTCTGTCCTGTATTCTGTATGGCCTACCAGCACGACCGCTTCACCACTTCTAACGATGACCATGTGCTTCCCATGTAGGGGACGCTGGCTATCCCAACATGCCTTGGCTGCTGACACCTCTCCGCAACCCCATCACGCCGGCCCAGCTCCGCTACAACACCGCCCATGGCCGGACAAGGCGAGTGATAGAGAGGACGTTTGGCATGCTGAAGAGCCGATTCAGGTGCCTCCACAAGACCGGCGGTGCACTCCCATATGCCCCGGCGAAGGTCTGCAAGATCTTCATGGTCTGCTGCATGCTGCACAACATGGCAGTTGAAAGAGCTGTGCCACTCATCCTGAATCAACATGACGAGGACCATCCACCCGTGGAGGACGAAGGGCTTGGCAATGGGGCTAGTGATGTGGAGGATGTGGAGCCGCAAGAGGACATCCGGACTCGGCTCATACGCGACTTCTTTGCTTAGTGGTGAGTACCAGTGTCTGAGTGTGCACGCATTGGTCCCCGTGTGGCATGCGTTGTGATGTGTGTATCCACCTGCATGTATGGCACGTGAGTCAGAGGTGTGTGTGGGTGTGTCACTGGAGTGATGGTGGCAGTGATGGTAGTATTTCCCCAGTCATAATTGTGACCTAGCATGTTGTCATCCATACATGTGTTGAGTAAATGCACATGCAAGTGGCTGTGCTTTTTGTGGCTGACTTCTTGTGTGTCTCTCTTCCCCAGGTACCTGCGCATGCCGTCTGCTGGTTGCATTGTTGTGGCACTGCTATTCGTCATGGACATGACATCGTGGGCTGACTCAGCGTTACAGGCACGGACACGTTTGGAAGTCTCCATGGGGTAAGGGATGCATCTGGGGTGTATTGGGTGTGGCAGTTGTTCACGATGTATGCACACTGCCCCTGTCGATGTGTTGTTCCTCTGCAGCCATGTTGCATCCCCATGGGACACGACATGCAGCTGTGTACACCTGAATAGATGGTCTGCCTGGTTGACAGGCATCAGTGATGGGATAGGGGATAGTGATGATGGCATCAATGTGTGTGACACTGCCCTCGGCCACATACGGTTAGCATTGGCTTGACATGGTGTGGGACTTCGACATCAGCGGATCTATGGTGTATGGCAGGCTCTCCGTGTGCAGCTGTGGGTATTTAGCTGTTAGCCGACGCTTGTGTGCCAGTTCCATGGCAAACACGCATGTGTGCTGCTGAAGGGGGGTGCCAGTGTTGGACCGACATGTTACTCAACATGATGTGTTCATGTGTACTTCGAGTTGCCTCTGCAATCCCAAATACATGACTAATAAAGCTGTGCCTATGCCTCCAAGGTGCCTCTTCTCAGTCAATGCTGGTGTGTTGCCACGGTGCATCCTGCATGTCTGGCATGGTATTCCCTGATTGTGGCTATGTGTCAATGTGTCGAGTTGCAAGATGCAAGCTGTGTGTGTGGGCTGAGACTGTGTATTGGGCATGATGTCCATGACTGTGTGGGTATTGTGACATGGGCCATCCCCATGCATCCAACGTTGGCCAGGCCCCCATTCTCTGCATCCACCGGACTCAAGCTTGCAGGACATGGTTCTGCCACCTGTCTACACATACCTGGGTGCCCCCCAGGACACTGGACTGGATCCCTGACCTCTGCGCATGACTGTTGCTGTACTCAATGTGTGTGTCAGCACGGTTGTTCGGCGACCCCCTCAGCTGGTTGGGCCCATCACGGGTGTGTATGGTGCTCCATGTCTGTCTTGCCTAATACACTGTGACCCATGTGTCCTGTGCCAGACTCAGGCCCCAGGGTGTGGATGGTTGAAGACAATAGATGACTCAGGCATGTTTAGACTTTACAAGACACATGTTAGGTAATTATGCAACCAGCAGGCATCTACTGTTCATAATGTGATTTATTATGGGGGGGGGGGGGCAAAAAGTGAGGGTATTTCCGGGATTTTGGAATCCAAAGTTCAGTAGGGGAGTTGGTGTCCTTGCCATTGGAAATCCTCAGAGTCCATGCCACAGTCTTTGTCAACATTGGTCAGCCAGTGACCAGCAGGGCCATGTGGCAGAGATGGCAGAGAATGTCTCTTGATGCTGTGATGCTGTTGCTGGAGCAGAGTTTTCTGTTGAAAATTCATTGGGTTTTGAAGCTTCAGTTGTCTAAACGTGGTAAAAATAAAATTACTAATTTTTAATTATTAATTATTTGTTTTGTGTAAATGTTTTTTTTATTAATCAATACGTATGTATTAACAAGAGAAAACCCGACACGAGGGAAATGCTTACGTGTTGCTATTGACAATGTGCATGTTTTATTAAATAAACGTTGCTGAGTGCTGTTTATTTTTAAGCACGAAACGCTTTTGAATTAATGCTTTTCTGTGTTGCTAAAGCTAGATAATTGCATACACATAAGGGTATTAGTGGGGTTAACACTGTTTAATCATTATGCTGTGGTAACGTTGTTTTGTCTCTTTTAATTAAGATGGTCTATTGTGGCCTATTGTGGCCTACTAAAAGATGGCTGACTTTTGAAGCCTGGTTCCGAGTGAGAATTTGTGATGGAAAAGGCCTTGCTGAATATGGATGCGAGTCATCTGTCCACAGTCCTTGCCTGGTTAAAACTTTCCGTGAGGACAGCAGCAGATCTGGGCATGTTTCCAGATGTACTGGACAGCAGCCTTGGCAGCCTTGGAAAACAAAGGAGCTTTAAAGAAAGACTCTAAGCTGTGAGATCACCAGAGGAAATATGTGGAAGTTGAGAAGAAACATTTGTAGACTTAGTTCCTGTTCTGTCTTTTTATTTTTGTGACTTTTTCTGAGCGGAGATTTTTCAAAATGTAGCGATGCTACATCCTTTCCTTCTCGCTCTGCTCAGCGGTTCGGCGGATGAAGAGGAAATTAAATGTTTCTTTCCTTTGTTTGAATTATTATAAATATATTAGACCAGAGAGGGTTCCATTCCATTGCGGTTTTGTTGCAGGGATTCTGCTGATACACAGAACTATGCGAAGAACCCCAGGACCTCAGTGAATTGTGGTGTACCAGAAACTCACCTCAGAACCCAGAACCCAGTATCCGGCTAGCATAAGTGTCCCATTCGTTATCCGAGATTTAGCTCGGCGGTCCCAATGTGTAGACAACCCAGAACAAGCGACTCAGTACATACTCAGGAATGGTGGGAATCGGAAATACCTGTTCGTATATTATTCTCACATCAGTCCACAACAGTAATCAACAGAGACACGTTGTAAATAAAAGGGATTTATTTTTATAGACCACGTGTCCTAAGATGCAGTACTTTGGCTAATACAAGCAGACAAATGATTAATATCAAAACCAGCAACATAGTTACAATACCATAGAATATAAAAGGGGTGATCATATTATAATGACAGTGGATACTACCACCTTCCCTTTACTAAGAAGCTAATATTATTATTATGCTAATAGAAGGTCTCTTAGGCTTGAATAGGGGACCCCATACCTCAAAGATCAGCTTAGTGAAATCACATCACAGGAGCAGCAGGAGTCTTCTCGCAGGAAGGCTCGTCTTCGGTCTGAATAATAAACATGATGTCTGTGATATTAAAAGCACTAATTTTCAGGCATTTGCAGCTGCGCGTGTGTTATGGCTAAATAGTGGGCCGATCAACCTAGAGTGAAAAACATGCATTGTGTAATAACCCAGACTGTTTGTCACACCATGTACAGACCAAGGTCGCTGCGCAGAGCTTGGGATAGTAACAACAGATCGCGCTTGTGTGAAGCAAGTCTCGAGTCAGCAGTTTGTTTTAAGAAATAACATGTAAACGCAGTGCCGTGTGCAAAAGCAAAAAGATGGCTTTCTAACCTCTAACGTGGGTATGCTAACTTAACAATGCCTGTACGTATTCAGAGAGAACTCACTACACGCCCCCTTGATCGAAGCACTATTTAGTAGGCAAGAAAAGAGAGAACGCAGAGTTCAGTTTCGTCAGAGCAGAACAAGGCGTAACCAATCCAAAGGTTCAGAATCAGTTAAAGTCCGAAACGAAAAAATTGAAAAGCAAAAAGGGGAAACTGTGGTGTCCGGAAAAAAAATATAATCAATAAAAAAAAAAAACTCAAAACAACCATCAGGGAGAGAGCAAAAAGAAAAATGTAAATGCCTCGGCAGGGTGCTGTCCAGGAGCGACAGGCGCCAAGGACGATAGTGCAGTCAATCCATGAATGTATAGGCAGCATATGTGGCAACCGCTTCCAACAAAAAATCATTCGCAGGGCCAGCGAAAGTCTCAGCCATCCAATCCATCAACGAGAAGGAACACACGTGTTCGTCAAACAGCGGAGCTTCCAGCACGACCAGAGGGCATCCGGAATGTTCCTCCAAATAGCTCATAGCCAAGAAGTTGTAGGCAGCTGTAGAGATGTCCCAATTACCCAGGATCCCATGTGCCGCTCCGCAAGCCATTATCCGGACACCAGAACAGGTCAACTCGTGAGACACTAAGGGCCTCATTAGTCGATCGAAATCCGGCACCGGAGACACCAGGCTGGTCAAGCACAAATCCAAAGGCCATTCAAAGGGACAATCCAGGCAGTGAAGCACAGGCTGCACGCAGGTGAAGTAGCAATACCGGAAAGATAATCCATATGCCAGGCTTAACGTCGCCAATGGCAGAGTTCCATAAAAGTCAAGCATCCTATCCCGAAGAAGATGCAGGCGGGACAGGTGCACGTGTGGCACAGAAGGAGCAGCCATTCCGTAGTATGAAAAGGAAAAGCAGCACACCCGCCACTAGTGCCAGAAGCAGCGGAACACCTCCAAAGATGCTCGAGAAAAGTGAATGAAAAAAGCCCGGAACCACACCAAAAATAGTTTGGAAAGAGGTCACGAGACCCGAGCCCACAAGTTTAAAAAAATGAGCCAGGCCGGTCGTGGACGAGGCATTGAAAATAGTTTGGATCAAAGAGCCGAAATGCAGGGGGAGGTCAGTATTCAGAAGCGCCTGTACCTCAGTGCGCGTATTAGCAACGTGAAGGTCGAATGTTTCACGTGATGAAGTCAAAGACACCTCTTTTTGGGACAATAGGGCTCTTATTCTGCTCAACTTGTTGAACTCTGCTTTCAAGGTTGGAATCGAAGGCCAGATGGAAGCATCCAGCCGCCCATGCGGGGGTGGAAAGAGAACATTATTGCAGCAGACCACTTTCTGCGAGACAGTTACAATATACGGGATTCCCACTAACATCCCACAGCAAGCTTCACTATTCAAAATCAAATAACTACCGTTAGCAAGCAGTGTGAAAGAAGGCGTAATCACAGGCACTGGGACACCCCGTAAGATGCATGCTAAGTTCGGTGCTTGTACATTGCATGCGCCGTGTAATTGAATGTGCCTACATACCAAGGAATGGTCAGGTGACGTGGTACATTCCTCGCCCTTCAAATAAACCTCAGTCCCGTCCCTAGTACATCTATACGTAAAGGGGAGGGACCAAACCTCATGTATGAAAGCGGTGCCCAGCGGTTCATATCTACCCAAAGCATAATGTTTCATACAAGACGTAAACTTAAAAAGTGCAAACGGGAGAGTTATCAATCCGTGGATTAACCACGTAGCTGAATTGATCTCCGCTACAGAAAAAGGCAATGGTTCTAATTTTTCAATATGTAACAATGAAAATGTAGCATCCTTCATGGACATAAATCGCTGCTTGTCAGTAAGGTTAAAGGGAAGGAATAACGATGTAGTGTTAAGATAGTCCCAAGGGACTCTCCCTGCCTTTAAAGTCTGCAATGTCCATGCAAACTGCATAACAGAACGCAACTGGTTTTGACCATGATATAACACAGACATATCATCATGCACAATATCAACAACTGATGAGACAATATTATCTAATGTATAAATCCTAGAAGAGAGAGTGCTAATGCTATTATCTATAACGGCCAAAACCTTCTCCATGTTTGCTTGGTCAATAGCTCGCAATCTGGAAGCCGCCTCAATCTGTGACAACTTCCAGACTTCGTTGTAAATAGCATACGCCCACCTCTTGGTTCTGCCACCCACAGGACCCTTAACAAAATCATTCAAATCTATTTTGTCATGTAATTGTGATAAATGAACTTTGACAGACGCCAAAGTGGAATGTTGCAGCCAAGATTGACATAACTTGCCCACAGAGTATGTAGTTACAGTATGTGACGACTCAAACCGAGGGTCTACGCGTTCCTGAGTATACCCCGGTTTCAGCCCCAGAAAACGTCGTTGACAGATATCTGAACTGCTTTGCCAAGTTAACCAACCCTCACTATTAACTTTCGAAATATTGAAAGATGTATTTGAAACTAAGGATTGCAAAGCAGCAAGGGACAGATCTGTGTGGTTATTCCAATTGGGATAAGCGCCCAGATCTGGCACTGAAGGTGACTTTAATTGTTTAGAAGTAGCCAATCCAAAACAGGTGGTTTGGAAGATGGATGAATTTAAAAATAAAATATGATTTGGTATAAGACAGGCACGATGTAAAGCCTCTGTACCCTGTACCTGCCACGGCTTGGAACCCCAAACCGACTTTAGATCAATAGTAGCCTTCCATACATCATAACCTTTGATTGACAACTCGTCCATAAAGGACTTAGAATAAAGTAGCTTCGTGTGTGTCAGTCTAACCTTTGCGGCAGACTCAGGCAGCACCTTAAAATAAAACGCTGCCGGGTTGGAAACACTGAAATCGGTAAAATACGAATACTTGTTAATTAGTGTTTGTGAACTTCCGAATTCGGGAGTAGGACAGTGTTCCCATTGGGTATAATTTACAAAATTTCTAAATGTATTAGCTTTATGCAGGAAATGATTGCCATAATGTTGAAAACAATACTGTTCCGCATAATTAGCCGCATTTTCATATAAATCTTCAGCATCAAAAGCGGCATAATATTTTAAATCAGAAAACAGTGATTCAATTGCGTGTACATCCCAATCATCAGAACGTATGTTCTGCCTAACCACATCACCCATAGAAACACGAAATACATTAGGTACATTAATGACCTCTGTAGGCCCATGAATTTGGAATTTAACAGCATCCCATGCGATTCCATCCAAGACGGGCCAGGCAGTAATATTCACAAAAGTCTGGTCCCTCTTCATGATGTGGGACGAGGAGTGGGGGGCCAAAGTTCTATTGATAAGTCTAATTGTCGATCTCTCACTCAGATAGTGGCCATCCACAAGACGGAAAAAAACTATCACAAATCCAATGGACATAAACAAAAAAACACTGAAAAGCAACAGCCAAATGTATGTCCAAGGGGCAATCAAAAAATGTCTCTTAAACCAGCTGAAAAAAACTGCAATGTTCGATGGGGGGCTTGAGGGCAATGAGTTAGTGTCAAAGGAGAAACGGGACTGGCCAAGTGCCGTAGATTGTAAAACAGGCGAGGGACCACGTGTAGGATAAGCATACTCAGTTTCTTCGGGCAAACCACCTGCCGATGGCATCAACAAGGGATCAGTAACCGTTTGCATCTCGATGGCAACATCAGGCAAGGTGTTAGAAGCAAGAGTCAACATTGAATTTCTTTGCATCGTCTGGCATGAAACTGCTGGAGTCATGCTAAGAAGTATCGGCCACTCTCTGAAGTTTGACATTGTCAATAGAGATGTACCTGTTTTCTTTTCGACCAGGAAGTGGAGGTAAAATGACTGTTCTTGTACCCTGCACTCCAAGCACTGGAACTGGTGCACGATAAGAGGGGCCGAACTCCTTCTTGTTCTCCACCTTCTCACGGACCAGATCTCCAACTCGGGGTAGCCAGCCGACTACCGGAACCTGAACTTCAACTTCAGATGTGGAGGGCAAGTGTTCCTTCGATAGAGTGTCTCTGGCTTCTTGTAGAGTCTGTAAAACAGCACAGTGATCATCTACGTCAAAGGGTGCGGTCGACGCCGCCATGTCTAGACCATCAAGGTCTGGTACAAACATTCTGATTCCGAAGAGCATCATGTACGGGGTCCGCCCACCCAGAGACCTTCTAGGGAGATTATTAAGTGCACGTTGGACGTTATACAAATGGGCTAGCCAGTTTCGGCCTGTGCCTAAAACACGGGCTGTCAATGATTGCTTTAAGTCACGGTTCATTCGCTCCACCACACTATTACCCTCAGGTCGGTAGGGGGACGAAAATTTGACTAGGACCCCCAAATTTCTCATAGCCTCCTTGTAAGCCTTAGAGGCAAACGCAGGGCCCTGATCAGAATGGAAGGTACCACACGCAAAAGTTCCCACAAAGACACGCAAATCTCTGATGACAGTCCGCGAGTCAGCACTCCTTTGTGGCCATACCCACAGAAAACGTGTGCACGAATCCACTGCAACCAAGATGTACTTGTACGCAGTATCAGAAGAAAAAGGACCGCAGTGATCCAAATAAACACAACCAAATGGTTTATTGGATATGTACGACTGTGTTTGTGATGGGCGCGCAACAGTAGAAGGTTTAATCTGTTGGCAAATGTCACAATCGAGAACATAAGCGCGCGCTTGTTTATATAAACCGAACCACCAGTAACGTTGTTGTAGCAGAGATATAGTGGCTGACACTCCGGCGTGTGCTGACGCCAACCCCTCATGAGCAGCCAGAATCAGTGCGGGTCTGCAGTCCGCGTTGGGAATAATTCTGTCACCAACGTCGTTAATCCTCACTAATGGGACATTATCAGGACTTAAATGGTAAATGTAACGAGAAGGAAAACCCTTCGGGTAATCGCCTCCCTTTTCTGTAGCAGCAATAGCTGCCAAGATGTCATCATCAATCTTACTCTTTGATCTGGTTACTGCTGCCACTAAGTATGTAGCCACTGCTGTTTTTGCTGCCTCGTCAGCCAAGCTGTTGCCGACAGCATGGACACCAAGTCGTTGGTGACCAAGAGTGTGAATTACATTCACGAGTGGGAGACGTTCTTTAAAGTCCGCCACTCGAACCCAAAGCGTTTTATGCTTAATTGTGCCACCTTTTGTGTCTCGATAATCATTCTGAGACCAGAAGTGTAAATTGTCATTATAGGATTGGACACAGTAAAAAGAATCACTCACTATTAGAGTAGTGACTCGGGGATCAGCAAACTCCAGTGCAAGCACTAGAGCCCGAAGCTCCGCCAATTGCGCGGTACAATCGCCCAATGACTGCGTATGCACCGCATCAGATTGGAATTCACCATTTACGAAAGTACCTACGACAATTGCGCAAGCCGCTGAGTAGGCGTGCTTTGATCCAATTGCGGGCTGCGCAGACCCGTCAGTGTATATGACACAATGGTATTCTTCGAGCGGGCGCAAAGACAGAGGAGCCGGATGAACGAATTCATACTGCAAGAACTCTTGAGTCTGTAATGAGGCATCAAAGATGTAGGTGACGTCTGGCGACGTCAGTGTTGTGGCCCATTGTATCCACCGGGGATGCAAAGCTTTAGAATTTGGTACACTTGCCTTTGTCACCGCTTCTAAGGCGGGATAGGGTGTTACAACCAGAATCTGTTTCCCATGTGACAGTGCGCGTTCTTTAAGGATCGCCATCTGTACAGCAGTCAGAACTTTTTCGACCGCGGAAAAACGTAATTCAGCAGAGGTGTACAAGTGGGATTTGTACGCAATGGGGACTGTATCGCCCTCATTAAACGTCAAATACGTGAAACCCACGGCGCCTGGCACTATTCTTATTACCAGGTTGGTGCGGTTATCACGTGTCAGCAAATATTGTTAAGCAAGAAGGTCAGCCTGTAAAGACTGTAAAATTTTAGAATGTTCCAGCTGCCAGCTAGACTTCGAAAATGTGGGTTGTACCAAGGCGTAAAGCGGCTTGATACGCTGGGCATAATCAGGAATGTAGGTACGGCCGAAATTCAGAAAGCCCAGCAGAGATTGTAATTTCTTTAGTGTCGTTGGCGCACTCAAGCATGCGCACTTCTCCAGAAAGTGGGGAGCTAACCCCTTTCCTTCATTATTGAGCTCGTAGCCCAAAAACAACACTGTATATTCCGCGATGTGAGACTTCGCAAAATTGAATTTGTAGCCATAGTCAGCAAAACTCACTACAATATTGTCGACTCGAGACAGATGCGGCAACAGCTCGTCATCCGTGAGGTAGATATCGTCAACATAGGAGTATGCCTCGGGGTCTATTCTTTCTAAGAGAGAAACCACGCGAGCGGAAAAGACGCCAGGGCTATTTTTGTAGCCCATGGCTAATCTCGTAAACTGTTTTTGTTTACCGCCCGAAGTAAACGCTGTCCACTGGCTACTCAGTGTGGACAGGTTATGGCTAAAAAAGCCATTGGAAATGTCAAGTGTCGTTTTAAACCGTTTACGCACGAGACTGTCGACTAGAGCCGAGCTATGTGTATTTTGTACCGCGCAGGTCCGGCAATGAGAGTTTAGCTGCCGGTAATCCAAAACTAAACGGTACGAGCCGTCAGGCTTCGTTACAGTGAATAAAGGGTTATTCATAGGTGACACACATGTTTCAATTACACCCTGATATTCCAATTGTTCAAGGATCGCCGCGACGTGAGGTCTAGCTTCACGACGCATGGGATATTGGGGCTGTGGCTGGGGCATAGACCGCAATGGAATCTCATGGCAGGGGGACAACCGGTCCCAACCCACCTGAGTACGATACACCGCTGGCGCAAGTGCCAGCGCCCACTCACCAGCGTACATTTCAGCTTGGTCCTTAGGCACCGTGTGCGCAAAGGACGGGAGGATTTTCTCCTCCCCTCTAGGAGCTTCCAAAATGAAGGCCGGGGGCCAATCTGCCTCCGCTAGGAGGATATCATAGGTGGTGGTCAGATTATCCCAAAAAATCCCTTTTATAGTACGTTGTATGTCACCCTCTATTAATAAGACTATTTCAAAAAGTCTATCAGGGGGAGCCACTCTGGTGTCAGCTGTTTCAACAGTAACCAACACATCAGTTGCTGTCGCCGCCAGAAATGGACGCAGTGCTTGACGGACTATGGTAATTTCTGCCGCGCTGTCCAGTAGCGTCAGCGCCCATGTCCGGTTCTGAAGCTGTGTCCGCACTATCTGAGGCATATTTTGCCGTCAGAGCCGCCACTTTCTTCTTCTGAAACGGGGGTCTTTGTCGAGCAAACTCGTCCTGCTTGCCTTTACCCTCAGTCTGTCGGGGTTGGTCACGCTGTTGTGGAGCACCCCGACCTTTGCCACCGCCTCCGCCACCAGACTGTGTAGCCGATGTGTCCTGTGAAGAACGAGGAGAGCGCGGTTCAGAAACCTGAAATCTATCAGGAGACTTAATAGTAGCACGATCTCGCAGATCATAAGTGCGTTCACTACTTGACTGAACGGGAGAGGCAGGCCGAGAGCCCTGTTTCTGCTGCTGCTTCCCCTGTTGTTTAGTCCGCCAAGGTTGTTTTGGAAAAATTGGCCGACCATCCTTACCAAAAGTTTCTGCCTTACCCTGCTGCTTAGAATCGGGATTTTTGATCACAGGCTTAACTCCTAAAGAGCTACGACCCAAATCACGATATGCTTCTGCAATTATTTTAGCAAATTCCTGCGGCTTGTCCTCTTCAGCAACTTTCTTCAGTTCATTACGAACCTGAAAGTGCAACGCATCACCCTTAAGGTTTCCCATTATCATGGTAGCCACCAGGCCAAAATCTCCGAGGAGCCGCATCCCCAATTCTATCGCAGACTCCGCTCCATGGTCCTCTTGAACCTGTTTAATGATGGAGGGCAGCTGTAACATAGACGGAGTGCCGAAGCACTGCGCGTACGTCGCAGCAAAAATCTTACCCCAGGATACACAATCATCTATATGGGGAACTAAGTCTTTAGGCAAACTAATGGTGAGGATCCTGTGTTTTTCCACAGGAGTTGTATGCGGATAAACCGCCTCTATTTGGTCAAATTTTTCAGCAAGCCAAAAAGGATAATCATCCCTTGTGAGGGGGCGCTTGCCGACAACAGAATTGACCATAACAGGACTAATGACCACCGCGTGACGATCACTAGGTTGTCCCGCACTAACAGGCGCCCCCGCCTGTACAGTGCGCGACACATACTGCACTAACGCCCTATATACCGTTATAAGGGCAGTGTGTAGTACACGCAATTCATCCACCGTCACCGTGAGGTAACGGGGATGAGGCGTAAATCCGGCTAGTACCGGCCAAGTGGCCCCCGCAATTGATAAAGGGCCCATTCTCGGCGGTATAACCACATGGGGGAGGGCGCCATTAAACCAAATCTGATGTTGCCAAGCAGATATTGGTATCTCCTGTGTCCTATAAGGTGCATAGGCGGCAGGCACGGCAGTGGCAGTGTAAGAATGAAATGTATTATCATTACCACTGACTGCCGGAATCGTCACCCAAGAGTAGAACAACTCAAAGGGGTGAGCCGCATCGGCTCCCACCACAAAGATGACGTCCATGCCCGCGTCCGGCACCCCATACTGCGTCAAGTGACGTTTCAGGGCCGCACGGCTATGCGCCGCAATATTAATTGCCATAAGGACAAGCTATACTTCAAGTATTCAGTAGCACAAGGGTCCAATAACCTTTTTAATGATCAAGCTTGAAGGAACCTATATCAATAGAAGTAGGTAGGTTTAAAATCCGTCAGACTTGTTATCCGGAAACAAGAATGAGGGTGCTGTGGACTAAATGTAAGCACTACTAAGGCGTTTCAACTCATAGACCAAACGTTAGGTGCGCCATGTTGCAGGGATTCTGCTGATACACAGAACTATGCGAAGAACCCCAGGACCTCAGTGAATTGTGGTGTACCAGAAACTCACCTCAGAACCCAGAACCCAGTATCCGGCTAGCATAAGTGTCCCATTCGTTATCCGAGATTTAGCTCGGCGGTCCCAATGTGTAGACAACCCAGAACAAGCGACTCAGTACATACTCAGGAATGGTGGGAATCGGAAATACCTGTTCGTATATTATTCTCACATCAGTCCACAACAGTAATCAACAGAGACACGTTGTAAATAAAAGGGATTTATTTTTATAGACCACGTGTCCTAAGATGCAGTACTTTGGCTAATACAAGCAGACAAATGATTAATATCAAAACCAGCAACATAGTTACAATACCATAGAATATAAAAGGGGTGATCATATTATAATGACAGTGGATACTACCACCTTCCCTTTACTAAGAAGCTAATATTATTATTATGCTAATAGAAGGTCTCTTAGGCTTGAATAGGGGACCCCATACCTCAAAGATCAGCTTAGTGAAATCACATCACAGGAGCAGCAGGAGTCTTCTCGCAGGAAGGCTCGTCTTCGGTCTGAATAATAAACATGATGTCTGTGATATTAAAAGCACTAATTTTCAGGCATTTGCAGCTGCGCGTGTGTTATGGCTAAATAGTGGGCCGATCAACCTAGAGTGAAAAACATGCATTGTGTAATAACCCAGACTGTTTGTCACACCATGTACAGACCAAGGTCGCTGCGCAGAGCTTGGGATAGTAACAACAGATCGCGCTTGTGTGAAGCAAGTCTCGAGTCAGCAGTTTGTTTTAAGAAATAACATGTAAACGCAGTGCCGTGTGCAAAAGCAAAAAGATGGCTTTCTAACCTCTAACGTGGGTATGCTAACTTAACAATGCCTGTACGTATTCAGAGAGAACTCACTACAGTTTTACTTTCTTCCCAAACCTGCGTTGGTGAGGATCGATGCTGTGAGGACGGTGACTTGGGAGATTTCTACCGAGAGACTTGTCCTGATGACCCATTCTGACATTTAGCTAGAATAGGTAATTATGAGAAAATGATTTATTCTGATTAATTTCTTTTGACTAACTTTAGATAAAGAATCATAACTTTAATACTGTGTTGGTGATTATTTCTTGTCAATTATTGAGTACTCTATTTGATTATTGATGTATAGATTGTTTAGATTATGACAATCGCAATAGCTAGGTCTTATCGACCTCGGTGTAGATGTGGGGTTTAGAAGGTTTAGGAGTTTTCTTTCCACAGGTTCAATGCTGGTGGAGTATTTGAGTGCATGTTAGTGAAATGGGCCCTAGTGTATGGTGAGTGTATGTGCGTGTAACTGTGAAATTACTCTATCCGTGGAAGTAGGGAGATTTTGTACACCCCAATCTTTATCGACCTCGGTGTAGATGTGGGGTTTAGAAGGTTTAGGAGTTTTCTTTCCACAGGTTCAATGCTGGTGGAGTATTTGAGTGCATGTTAGTGAAATGGGCCCTAGTGTATGGTGAGTGTATGTGCGTGTAACTGTGAAATTACTCTATCCGTGGAAGTAGGGAGATTTTGTACACCCCAATCTGCATCAAGTTCCTGGTAGCAGAGTGATGATGGTTATTGATGATTGTCTTGATTTGATTATTGCTTGTACATTAGCTTATTGATTATTGATTATTGATTGATGTTGGTATATGTACTAATACTATATGTTGAAGTTGTCATGGTGAGTTATATGTAGTGCTTCTGGAACTTGGGAGCTAGTAGCAGTTCCGTAGTAGGGCAGAGGGAAGTATATGCTGCTCTCGGGAAAGACGGGATTGTTGGTCCTGTATGTATGCAGGAAAATTCACATTGTCTGGGTTCGGAATCAGTGACATTGTTATATGTTACTATTAGAGATATTTCTGGTATATAAGGAGTGTGTATGGTAGTGAAGGTTATCTATGAAACTCTGGTTTTAAGTCCCAGGGATCCGTAAGGTTCGCCGTTAAAGCTTATCACGGGAGAAGTAATAGGTATTCTCTGAGCTTGTTTGAGAAACTTTGGTGTGTTATAATTCTGTAGTGGAGCAGATTGTTCTCTGTTCTCGGGAAAAGCAGGATTCTGTGTGTATGTACTATATTTTCTTGTATGAATGTGCGTGAATGTTTATACATTTAGTTGATTGTAAGACTCTTTGGACAAGTCCTAGAGGAAACAGTTAATGAATGTATGTTAGAAGGGCAGAGTAGAGGGATGTGCTACTGTGTCAACGAGAGGTTTCTTGTGAAATAGATTTCTTTACTATTCTTTGGTTAGCGAAGCGGACAATGGAGATGTTTATATGTTGTAACTAATAGATTTTGTAGAAAACAAAGTCTACTGAGAAATGTTGTAAAGGAGGGGTAGACGACTGACAGGAGACAGGAGCGAGAAACTGCAGCGACTGCTGACGTCAAACAGACCGCGCTCTCATTGGATATTAGATCAGAATAGTGCTCGCGCTGAGATTGGTGCGTTAGTGTGAGTCGCGCTGTTATTGGTTGAAAAATCATATTGTGTAGTTGTATTACGGAAGGGATTAGAAAGTTTTGGTAAGCGTTAAAATGTATTACCAAGAGGAGAAAAAGAAAAAATCTTTGTTCAGAAAGATTCAAAATTGGTTCGACAAGGATAAAAATGTTAAAACGAGAGAGGGTGAATTGTTACCTCCATCGAAAACGCCTGCATCCTTCATGGCTGCGAGATATGGGTATCATACCTGTATATGGTTGGAGAATTGGGTTAGGTACACCAAAGAAGATGGAGTTTTAGCATTTCCAGAACCTTGGTTCATTTAATCTGGCCATGTTGAAAAATTTACGGGAAAAGATGTTATGTCTTGACCCAAGACCAAGGCCGACACAATTCGAGGCTTTAGTGGAATGGGAAGAGGAAGTACATGAGCGAGAGAAACAGAGGTCTGGAGGTAACTATAGGTATATGTTCGGGAGGAGACATGGTCGTGAAACTCATTATGATCGAATGACGAGATGGCGAGATGCTAGTATGTCAGAGGGATTATATCCTGTGAGAACAGTTGAAGAGGGAGCGGAAAGGGTTCCTGAGGCAGAAATGAGGAGATATGGAGTTAATGAATATGAGGATGAGGTTTTAAATGACATGATTTACAAAAGACCACCTCCATATAGACCGGAACCAGAAGAGAGTACACCAATTGTTTCTCCGATAAGAGATACGCATCGTATCATTGAGACAGAAAATGTGACACCTGAGTTAAGAAGTGGTAATCCTTTCAGGGAGAGAGAAAATAGAAGCAGTGGCGAAAATACGAGAGAATTAGCCAGAACTACATCGGAGTTGACTGAAAAGATTAAGGAACTGACAAAAAATCTAGACGCTGTTACGGTACCAGTAACCATAGGTCCGGTTATGCCTGTTTTTGATAAGCAGAGGAAGGGTGAGAATGGTTTGGTTATTTCATATGTTGGGAATAGATTGACAAGTTTGGCTGGTCCTTCAGGAGATTCAGGAAAAAGGGCAGGAAAATTCAGACATAACACCTGTAATGAAGAATTAGAGGAGTCTAATTCAGGACTGGATGCTGGTGAAGCTAGTTGTTCAGGGATGCCAATTTTAGAACCGCAGAAGAAAGTGGTTCCAGTGAGAAAATCTACTGAAATAACAGCTGAGGATCTGAATGAATGGATGAAAGTTCTTCAAAAGAGGGATAAAGATTCACAAGCAATTGATGTTGCTAGGTTACGTGTAGAATTAGAAGAGCTTGTTGCAGGGACAGTTCCAACAGAAATTCTAAAAAATCATCATGATGGTGAATTATTATTCATGTGTAAAAATATTACCTGGAGAGCGAGAAATACACATGACAGATTAAGAGCAATAGCAAATGACTATGGAGTTGACATTGATAAAGTGAAAGTTTTGCAGAAGTCTTACAGGATGGATTTCACAGACAAGGATATAGAAAATTTGAATGGCACTGGTAGAACAGGACAGATTAAAGAGATGATCGCTTTATTGCGAAAATGGGGTGATGTTGAAAAGTGGAAGGATAGATGGTACAAAAAGAGAGAAGAATCAGGGGATAGGACTTATTCAGCATTTCCTGTGAGAGAAAAGGAAAAACCAGTGGATACTTATCCTATGAGAGAAATACCTGGAGGAGGATATGTACATGTTCCATGGACCAGACAGGATATTTTGTCATTTACGAATGATTTCCCTCGATTGAGAGAAAAGCCCGTCGAGTGGTACAGGCAGGTAGACAGGTTTGTGAAATTGTCAAAAGTGCTGTGGATTGACCTGAATAGTCTGTTTGATATAATTGTTCCAGCAGACTTGTGGGCTGAGTGTAAAATAGTTGTGAGTTGGCCTACTGAGGAATATCCAAGAGATCAGAGAACAGGAGCACCAGATCCAGAAGTAATGAGAAAGTATGAGCAGGTGATTGTATACCTGAAAAATAAAGTACCTCCAAAAGAAACAGACTGGGTTAAAATAGATCGAACACATCAGGAAGCAAAAGAATCAGTTCATGCTTTTTACGAGAGGCTGATACTGGCATTTAAACAATTCAGTGGAGATGAACACCTGGGTGACAAGGATTTGAGTCATTTTGTATACAGATTTATATATGGCCTGAGACCTGAGATTAGTGAAAGAATTCGTGAGCATACTGTGGATTGGCAGAGTAAGAAAATAGATGAGATTCTGAGACATGCAAAACACTTCAGTGATGAGATTGAAGCAAAACAAAGAAAGCTGAAAGAGAAAGCAATGTGGGCACAGGTGAAAGTTGCGGAAAGACAGGAAGCACAGTTGGTGGAACAGGCGAATAATCCAGGAAATAATGCAGGGAATAGACCTAGGTATGCAGGGAAAGGAAAGGGGAATCTTGAGGAAGCAAAAAAGAAGTTCCCATGTCACAACTGTGGCCAACTGGGACATTGGAGATCGGAATGTACTAATCCACCATTAGTGAATAATGAGGGAAACTCCTTGAATCAACAGGTGCAGAACGAGGGGAAAAATCAACAGCAGCAACAGCAGAAAGTTGTGAGACAGCAGAGTCAAGAGCCAAAACCGCCCTTGCCGCAGAATAGAGGAGCACAAAAGTATAATCCGGATTCGGGATTCTACAATGATGAGCAGGTAAACAAACCAAGGCGTTCTAACCAGATACAACAATACTTGTTAAAGAATGAAGGGAGTGAGTCTGAGGGTGATTATTGACGGTGCCGAAGAGAGGAGGAAGAGTGCATACTTGGTGCAACTCTAGAAATAGACCAGACAGGACCATTTGTGGATGGGAAAATAAATGAAGAAGGTGTTACTTTTTTAGTAGACACAGGTGCGACAAGATCAACTGTCAGGTCAATAGATATTAGAAATCTTCCACTCTCGGATGAAGCAATCCAAGTAGTTGGTGTGGCAAATACACAAATCAGAACACGTCTTACTGAACCAGTAAGAGTACAAATAGGGAAATTCTCAGACATGCACAGATTTATCGTCTGTGACACAAGTCCAGTGAACCTGTTAGGTAGGGATCTATTGTGTAAAATGAATTGTACAATTTTTTGTACACCAGATGGAATAGCTTTTGAAACACCAGATGAGGATGTTTTGTACCGAGTGACTCTAGAAAATAGAGAAAGTGAGTTAATTGGTGCATATGCTGTGTTTGATCCAGAGGATTTGCCTCAAGAGCTGAGAGACACAGTGAAAAGGACAGTTTGGGATTTTACTGGAGAGGATGTGGGATTGATGAATAATGTAGATCCTGTGAAAATTTCAGTGAAAGAGGGCATTACTTATCCTAACATTCCTCAGTACAAAATGACACCAGAAATAATTGAGGGAATAACTCCTATAATTGAGAAAATGATTCAGCAGGGAGTTCTGAGAGAACTACTGAGTAGTCCGTGTAATTCACCGATAATGGGGCTAAAGAAGCCTAATGGGAAATTCAGGATCGTACAGGATTTGAGAAAAATTAATCAAATTGTGGTGGCATGTTGTCCTATTGTGCCAAATCCATCAGTGATTCTGTATCAGATTCCACATGATGCTGAGTGGTATACAGTGATTGATTTGTGTCATGCTTTCTTTTCAATTCCATTGCATCATGACAGCCAGCCGATTTTTGCATTTAGATTTGGCCAGCGTATTTTAGCATGGTGTCGTATCCCACAGGGGTATACAGAGAGTCCTTCAATATTCAATCAGTTATTGAAAAAGTCATTGGAGAGTTTGATCATGCCTGAAAACTCAGTACTAGTGCAATATATCGATGACCTACTTGTGGCATCAAAGACACGTGAAGCTTGTGAAGTAGATACTATAGCTTTACTGAATCATCTGGCAGATGGAGGGTTAAAAGTATCTCCAGCCAAATTGCAGTTCTGCAAGAAAGAGGTGCATTATCTTGGACACAATATTGAAAAAGGTCTGAGAAAAGTGACTGATGACAGGATTAAAATTATCAGGGAAATGAAAGCCCCAAAGACCCAAATGGAAGTGAGAATGTTCCTGGGAATGGTGGGTTATTGTCGTCAGTGGATAATTAATTTTTCGCTGATAGCAAAGCCACTGATTAAGCTGACTAAAAGTGAGATGACAGACCCATTGGAACTAGATGGAGAACAAATGGCAGCATTCGAAGAGCTGAAAAGCAGAATGTGTGAAGCCCCTGCTTTGGGTATGCCTGATTATGAAAAGGAGTTTGAATTGTACTGCAGTGAGAGAAATGGATGTGCACTTTCAGTGTTAATTCAGAAGCATGGATTACTGAGAAGGCCTATTGCGTACTTCTCATCGACACTTGACCCTGTAGCTGTGGGTTTACCAGGTTGTCTGAAATCTGTGGCTGCAACATGCAGAAGCCTAGAACAGAGTGAGGGAATCATAATGGGATATCCTGTAAGGGTATTCGTACCTCATAATGTGGCAATTCTTTTGACAAGAAGCAGAACTCAGTACATGTCACATAGTCGGTTGACTAAATATGAAAAAGTCATTCTGGGAGCATCAAATGTGACTCTTGAGAGATGTGTGAATGTGAATCCAGCGACATTGTTGCCGGATATTGAAAATGTGGGTGTGAAAACAGAAGATGATCACAATTGTTTGGATGTGCTTGATTACTGTACAAAACCGAGACCAGACATAAGGGATCTTCCCTTGCATGAGAGTGATCATGTGTTGTTTGTGGATGGATCATGCTTGAGGAATGATGAGGGTGTGCTATGTGCAGCATATGCAGTGTGTAAGGTTTCAGAAGTAATGGAAGCATCATCATTGAAAGGAGTGAAATCTGCTCACGTTGCTGAAATAATTGCATTGACAAAAGCTTGTGAAATTGGGAAAGATCTGAGAACGACTGTGATGACTGATAGTCAGTATGGATTTGGAGTTGTGCATGACTTTGGCCAACTTTGGCTACACAGAGGTTTCTTGACGTCGAGTGGGACTCCAATAAAGAATGCTGAAGTGATTGGGAAATTGCTTGAGGCGATACAGCTGCCTAAAGAACTAGCAGTTGTGAAATGTGCTGCCCATGGAGTAGGAGACGATTTTGTGACAGTTGGAAACAGATACGCTAACGACATTGCACAGTACTGTGCAAGAAATAACCAATCTATTAATCGGGAACGAGAGAGTGAAATGTCTTTTCGTTCTGTGATGTTTACTAATGTCTTAGAGACATGGGATGAAGTGAAACAGTTGCAAGATGAGGCAGAGGAAGAAGAAAAGAAAGATTGGATTAAGGCAGGTTGTGCCCCAAGAGAGACAGACCATGTTTGGGTCTATAGAGATGGCAGACCAGTAATGCCGAACTCCATGCTGTCAGCAATGGCAAGGATGTATCATGGCCAGGGACACTTGGGGAGGGATGCGATGATTAGGTCCTTCAAACAAACCTGGTACAATGCAAAGTTCAGGACAATTGCAGAGAGTATCTGTCAAAGATGTTTGATTTGCCAGCAATTTAACACTGGGAAGATGACAGTGGTGAGTCTGGGAACAATAGGCAGAGAAGGAGGTCCTTTTACAAGAATGCAGATTGATTTCATTGAAATGCCCCAAGTAAACAGATTGAGATATGTATTAGTGGTAGTCTGTTTGTTTTCAAGATGGGTTGAGGCCTATCCGACTAGGAGAAATGATGGAGTAACAGTGGCAAAGTTACTGTTAAGAGAGTTGATTCCTAGGTACGGATTTCCAGTAACGATTGAGTCTGATAGAGGTGGACACTTCTATAATGAACTCATGAGTTTGATTTGTGAAGCATTAAGCATACAGCAGAAGTTACATTGTGCATACAGACCAGAGGCTTCTGGTGTTGTTGAGCAGATAAACGGCACAATCAAGAACAGGATTGGTAAGATGTGCTTAGCCACTGGCATGAAATGGCCTGATGTTTTGCCTCTAGTGCTAATGACTATTAGATCTACTCCAGATAGAATTACTGGTTTAAGTCCGCACGAAATAATCATGGGACGTGCAATGCGACATGCATATGTACCTGTCAATAAGTTGATGACAATAACTGATGACATGATTTTGGATTACTGTAAAGGCCTGGCTGACGCAGTTCATTCTGTGTTTCACCAGATTGGAGAAGAAGCTACTACACTTGAGAAGAAGCAAGCTCATGATCTGAGTCCAGGGGACTGGGTGAGGATTAAGGTGCACAGAAGAAGAAATTGCTTGGTTCCAAGGTGGGGAAGACCAGGACAAGTCATTTTAACTACGACGACTGCAGTGAAGTGTGCTGGTGTGAAAAACTGGGTGCATGCGAGTCATACTCTGAGAGTTCCAAACCCAAAGGATGGGACTGGTAGAGAGTATTTTGAAGAGTCAGATTCCAGTGATGATGAAGACCCAGAACCAGTAAGAAAGGATCAAGGTTCAGGGAAAGAAGCTTTTCCTACAAGTTCAAGAGAACAATTGAGAATTTCAGAAAAGAGATCTGATTCTGAAAGAGAGCCTGAAGTTCCAAAAAGCAGTGGAGGAAAAAGGAAAGAAAAGAGCAGTTCCACAGAAATTACTCCTGAATCAGAAGAGGAAGAGATTGAAGAACCAATTGAGATTATTTCTGAAGAAGTAGGGTCAGAAGAAGATAAAGAGGGACAGATTGCGGAAGACCCCCGAGGAGGTGTAGGGAACTCTTCTAATAAGCTAGGTGAAGGGACAAGTAGACAGCAAGAAGATTGCGTGTCGGAGATCCGAGGAGGGAAAGAAGTAGGGAAGTCTCAAAGAGTGGTGAAAAGGACTGTGGAACGAAAGAAAACTGCTGAAGAACAAGAGCGAAAGAAAACTGCTGAAGAACAAGAGGCATTTGAAACAGAATCGGATGAAAGTGAAAGTGAAAAATCAAAGGGTCGAGTTCTGAGAAAGAGAACTTGGATTGGAGAAAGAAATAATACGGAGATAAGACCGAAAAAGGTCATAAGAGGAGATTTTTGGCCTAACAACAGAGTAAAGAGGCTGAGATACAGACTGATAAGAGGAAATACATCGAAAGCTGAACAAGTGAATGAAGTATCGAGTCAAAATGAAGTAAAAAGGAAGGAACAAAAGGAGTCAAGAGAACCTGAGGAAATAAAGAGAATTAGAAGACCCAACCAAAAGTACAGATCACCGGAATGGTCTTATGTGGCACTGTCTGAAGAAGGAAAAGAAGAAGCAGTGACTCGAGATAATACGGAGGGGATCTTGAGAAAAGTGGTTGAGGAAAAGGAAGAATCTGTTGGAATCTTAAAAGTTATCCTGACTGACATTGGAGAAGAGTCAGATGCACAGGATGTTGTTGATGATCTGATACAATTTGATGTTGCTGAAGAAGGAGTGAAAAGTGATGAATATCCAAATTGAGTGAATTGAAGAAGTCACTTGGAAAAAAGTGAAAAGGAGAAAGTCTAAAATTCAGCTGTCTGAAGTAATCCAATCTGAAGTAATCCAAAGTTTGAGAAATTACAGTAGTGGAGTAGTAGAGGCTAAGTCAAAAGACAAGGTAAAAGTAGTAAAATGGCTAACATAGAGAATAATCAAAGTAGATGTGCCTTCTTAAAAAGATGGTGTAGAATGTGCTGCTGCTGTACTGGATTATTAATGCTACTATGGGGTATTTTAGCTTTATTAGTTACATTTAGAGTTTCAATAGGTACATTTGGAATACATACTGAGAATGAGACAAATGTAGAGAAGAATTCGCAAAAAGTAGTTCCGACTAGAATTAGTAATACTTACATGCATAAAGATAGGTCAATTAATGATTTTTCTAGTAATGTTTTTTCAAAGTTGTTATACGAATATGTGAAAACAATGGAAGTGAGGGATTGCTACGTTTGTATGCAATTACCTGCATCCGTTTCAGAGGGTGTTACTTATCACCATTTACCAGCTACGTATGGAATTTCTTGTAGTGTATTAAGTAGTATTTTTTATTTGTTAGGGAAAATAGATTATAAGATGTCTAACAAAGATAGTATTTTTGGGCACTTGCAAATGAACAAAGAGCTGAATCCAGCTAAAGAAGCTAACATTTTTGGTGAGATTTTTATTGAAAAAGAAGAATTAACATTAGATTACATTTTTAAGAATAATTTAACTTGTAGTTTGGAAGAAGAGGAGAAAGCTTTCCTGAACATGGTGGAGGAGAGGAGATTGAGTATGCATGAAAAGGCAGGGAAACATAAAGTGAGTGAGACAATTTAGGACATTGAGATGGGAAAAGAATTGAGAAATGGAGCTAGTCCAACTTTAGCTTTAGATGCACCACAGAAGGGTAAGCTGTGCATTACAAGAGGGAAATCCCAATATGATACATATTGTGTTGGGACTAGTGAATGTCATGATACATACTTCATTGCAACAGGATGGGGTTTCAGAGGTGGAGAAGATACAATTTTTCCAGGAGTGTATTATGTTTGTGGGAACAAGGCTTATTACAAGTTGCCTGACCATTGGTATGGCACGTGTTATGTGGGCCTGGTTTTTCCAAAGATTTTTCATATAGATAGAATAGAAGATGTAGAACATATTAATTTACTAATGCGCTTCAAGAGGGAAACTTGGTCTGAAATTGTGGGTGACATTTTTGATGCTTTAATTCCAGCAGTGGGAATTTCTTTAAATGCTAATGGGATTCGGAAACTGTCGACAGTGGTGGATCGCTTATCGACAAATACCGCTGGTAGGTTTCTTTTGGTGAATACGGAATTAATTGCCGTACGTGCTATGTCTATGCAAAATAGACTTGCTCTTGATATATTATTGGCCAAGGAGGGTGGAGTTTGTGGAATGCTGAAAGTTCAACATTGTTGCACTTACATTCCAGATGAAAGCAAAGACCTGAAGGTCTATATCAAAAATATTACTGATTTGCATGAAGAATTGGTACCACTTGAAGCTGAAAGTATCTGGACTAAAATAGCTAATAAGGTGATAGCTGTTAAAAGTTTTATTGCAAAAATAGGTAGTACTATTATAGGTAAGATATTGTTTCCTTTAACTTGTATAATTGTTGCTTTACTGATATTGAGATTAGTGTGTGTGTGTTGTTAAAACAGGGGAGGGAGAAAGAAGTTAATTAAAAGAAACAATGGAAAGAGAAATAAAAAGTTGAAAAGAGAACCACAAGAAATTGAATTAGAAGAATTAAGGGAGAGTGTCTACTTAGAAACAAAGAGGGATGATGAAAGAGTGTCTGGTGTGTAGTGTTGTGTAAGGAGGAAAAAGACATTTCAAATTTCTCCTAAAATGGGACTAAATTTTCACTAAATTTTTTTTGTGTGGATTATTTGGTGATAAAAATCACCAAAGGGGGGATTGCTGGAGCAGAGTTTTCTGTTGAAAATTCATTGGGTTTTGAAGCTTCAGTTGTCTAAACGTGGTAAAAATAAAATTACTAATTTTTAATTATTAATTATTTGTTTTGTGTAAATGTTTTTTTTATTAATCAATACGTATGTATTAACAAGAGAAAACCCGACACGAGGGAAATGCTTACGTGTTGCTATTGACAATGTGCATGTTTTATTAAATAAACGTTGCTGAGTGCTGTTTATTTTTAAGCATGAAACGCTTTTGAATTAATGCTTTTCTGTGTTGCTAAAGCTAGATAATTGCATACACATAAGGGTATTAGTGGGGTTAACACTGTTTAATCATTATGCTGTGGTAACGTTGTTTTGTCTCTTTTAATTAAGATGGTCTATTGTGGCCTATTGTGGCCTACTAAAAGATGGCTGACTTTTGAAGCCTGGTTCCGAGTGAGAATTTGTGATGGAAAAGGCCTTGCTGAATATGGATGCGAGTCATCTGTCCACAGTCCTTGCCTGGTTAAAACTTTCCGTGAGGACAGCAGCAGATCTGGGCATGTTTCCAGATGTACTGGACAGCAGCCTTGGCAGCCTTGGAAAATAAAGGAGCTTTAAAGAAAGACTCTAAGCTGTGAGCTCACCAGAGGAAATATGTGGAAGTTGAGAAGAAACATTTGTAGACTTGGTTCCTGTTCTGTCTTTTTATTTTTGTGACTTTTTCTGAGCGGAGATTTTTCAAAATGTAGCGATGCTACATCCTTTCCTTCTCGCTCTGCTCAGCGGTTCGGCGGATGAAGAGGAAATTAAATGTTTCTTTCCTTTGTTTGAATTATTATAAATATATTAGACCAGAGAGGGTTCCATTCCATTGCGGTTTTACTTTCTTCCCAAACCTGCGTTGGTGAGGATCGATGCTGTGAGGACGGTGACTTGGGAGATTTCTACCGAGAGACTTGTCCTGATGACCCATTCTGACATTTAGCTAGAATAGGTAATTATGAGAAAATGATTTATTCTGATTAATTTCTTTTGACTAACTTTAGATAAAGAATCATAACTTTAATACGGTGTTGGTGATTATTTCTTGTCAATTATTGAGTACTCTATTTGATTATTGATGTATAGATTGTTTAGATTATGACAATCGCAATAGCTAGGTCTTATCGACCTCGGTGTAGATGTGGGGTTTAGAAGGTTTAGGAGTTTTCTTTCCACAGGTTCAATGCTGGTGGAGTATTTGAGTGCATGTTAGTGAAATGGGCCCTAGTGTATGGTGAGTGTATGTGCGTGTAACTGTGAAATTACTCTATCCGTGGAAGTAGGGAGATTTTGTACACCCCAATCTGCATCACTGTTGCTCCAGTGGGCCAGGTGCCAGGCCAGGTGTCCTGGGAGATGGTGATGTAGCGCCGACCCTCACGGTCCTTTCCGTGGACGACCCGGCCTCCTGCGGGGAACCTCAGCAGCAGGCCGTGACGACGTCTGGGATGCTCCGTCGGATGTTTCCTCCTCCTCCTCCTGAACCCTCCCTGTGGGTGGTGATGTTCTCCGCCTTCTGGCACAGGGAGGGTCGGCCATGATGTCGGCCATCCGACGGAGTGTAGCGTGAATCCCCTGGAATGCCGTCACTTGCTCAGCCTGTCTGTCCTCCATCCTCCGTTGGTGTTGCAGTAGACAGGCATGTTGCTGGGCCTGCTGTGCCTTGATCCCCTCGAGGACGGACACAACCTGGGCCATGCCCGTGGTGTCCTCCCGGTATGAGTCCAGGATGTTACGGACATGGGAAAATACCGGATCCCCAGCCAACTGGTCAGGCTCGCGCCTCCGCCGTCCTCCAGTCCCACCACCCCTGCCCACTTGCGCATGGCCTGCCCTTGTGGGCACATGGGGTCTCCGGGACCCCTGAGGGGTTGCATTGGCGTTGTCGCCTGCCTCCTCCTGGGTGCCCGGGTCACCGTGTCCCTCCTGGCCAGCCTGGCTGCTTTGTGGTGGTGGGGCAGGGATCCTGGTTGTCTCCTGGGATGTGGCAGGAGTGGGGGTGGTGGTTGGCACAGTTGTACCTGACGCAGGTGCTGCAGGTGGTTGGACACCAGAGGGGCCAGGTCGGTCGGGGTCGTCCACAGAGTGGTGAGAGTGGTCGCTGCCGGTGGGATCGGGCTCCTGCAGATCCAGGTCCTGTGAGTGTTCCCCCCCAGTGTTGGGGGGTGCACCACGACGTTGACCTGTGTGTGAGAGAGACAATGTTAATTTTGGTCCATGCAACATCCATGTTTCATCAGTTTCAAAGTTGGCACATTTCCTCTTGGAATTAGGATCTGTCTTGCATTCCACTCACAGTGCACTTGTGCATGGGTGTGTCCCTTGGGCACCACTTTGGCCCCTTTAACTATGTGTGGCACAGTCTTACTTGCTGCGTCAAATGTGACTGCAGTCAGCAGTGGAGTGGGCAGGTGTGGCGAGCCATGCATTGGCGCCTTCCGTGTAGCACTGTACATGTGCACATGGAGTGGATCCACACACTTATATGATCCAGGTAGCTGTCCTTGTGCTCGTGAACAGGTTGTGACATGGCCCTGTGTTTTGCCATGGTGAAGAGGGGGGGTTCTGGCACTGGCCACCCTTGTCTACATACACGCAGTCTACCTGCTGACGAGCAGACATTCGCACACGCCACACGGCTGATTTGCTCTCCCTGTGTCTCGCTCCCTCTCTGTCCCCCTCTCCCTCCCTCTCTGTCCCCCTCTCCCTCCCTCTCTGTCCCCCTCTCCCTCCCTCTGTGTCCCCCTCTCCCTCCCTCTGTGTCCCCCTCTCCCTCCCTCTGTGTCCCCCTCTCCCTCCCTCCGTGTGTCAGCCTCCTCCCTCTGTCCGTCTCCCTCCCTCTCTGTCCCCCTCTCCCTCCATCTCTGTCCCCCTCTCCCTCCGTGTGTCAGCCTCCTCCCTCTGTCCGTCTCCCTCCCTCTCTGTCCCCCTCTCCCTCCCTCTCTGTCCCCCTCTCCCTCCCTCTGTGTCCCCCTCTCCCTCCCTCTGTGTGTCAGCCTCCTCCCTCTGTCCGTCTCCCTCCCTCTCTGTCCCCCTCTCCCTCCCTCTCTGTCCCCCTCTCCCTCCCTCCGTGTGTCAGCCTCCTCCCTCTGTCCGTCTCCCTCCCTCTGTGTCCCCCTCTCCCTCCCTCTGTGTCCCCCTCTCCCTCCCTCTGTGTCCCCCTCTCCCTCCCTCTGTGTCCCCCTCTCCCTCCCTCCGTGTGTCAGCCTCCTCCCTCTGTCCGTCTCCCTCCCTCTCTGTCCCCCTTTCCCTCCCTCTGTGTCCCCCTCTCCCTCCCTCCATGTGTCAGCCTCCTCCCTCTGTCCCTCTCCCTCCCTCTCTGTCCCCCTCTCCCTCCCTCTCTGTCCCCCTCTCCCTCCCTCTGTGTCCCCCTCTCCCTCCCTCTGTGTCCCCCTCTCCCTCCCTCTGTGTCCCCCTCTCCCTCCCTCCGTGTGTCAGCCTCCTCCCTCTGTCCGTCTCCCTCCCTCTCTGTCCCCCTCTCCCTCCCTCTGTGTCCCCCTCTCCCTCCCTCCGTGTGTCAGCCTCCTCCCTCTGTCCGTCTCCCTCCCTCTCTGTCCCCCTCTCCCTCCCTCTCTGTCCCCCTCTCCCTCCCTCTCTGTCCCCCTCTCCCTCCCTCCATGTGTCAGCCTCCTCCCTCTGTCCGTGTCCCTGTGTCTCCCTCCCTCTGTGTCCCCCTCTCCCTCCCTCTCTGTCCCCCTCTCCCTCCCTCTGTGTCCCCCTCTCCCTCCCTCTGTGTCCCCCTCTCCCTCCCTCCGTGTGTCACCCTCTGTCACCTCAGCCCAGCTTCCTGGGCACACACTGTTAGCAGATCTTTGAGTGGCCCTTGGCTTGTTGATGTGAGTTTGTTTCTGATCTCCAGGCACCCATTGGGTGTGATGTGTGTCTGTGCGCTGCTGCTGTGGTGGTGTGTGCTGCCACTCTTTCACAATGTTGCCTGTTCATTAGCTGCTGTCATGTGCAAAACAGTGCTTTCACCCCCATGTGTTGATGCAAGGTGTCCGCCATTTGCTGGCAAGTCATTCCTGTGTTGGGACACACTGTTTGTCTGGCTGTGACCTAGGCCATATGGGCAGAGTGCATTGTTGTCTGCTTCGGAGTTGCACTATGTGATTATTGGGGCCCAGCCTCCCGCCATCCGGGTTACCGTGTCATGTGTTGTTGTCTTCTGTGGCCTGTGACTTGACATTGTCCAGCTGGGTGCATGGGGCATGGTGGCAGCAGTGGCATGTGCGTGTTCATGGAGTGTGGTTGAGTCATGCGATAGCTTGTGGTGGTTGCGTGCCTGTTTGTGGGTTTGGTTGTGGATGCCGTTCCCCCCATGTGGGGTGCGTTGTTTGTGTACTCACCCGGGTCGCGGAGTCCTTCTAATCCTTCGACTGCCTCCACCGGCAGTATGGCCATCACCCTCTCCTCCCAGGGATGGTATTGTACGGGTCTGCGGGAGGGCCCTCCTCCGGTGGCGTTGGCCTGGTCGTGTTCCTCCTGCCTCTTGGCTCTGACCCTCCTCCGCAGATCGTACCACCTGTTCTGGCATTCCTGCCTGGTCCTTCTGGTGTCCGCAACAGCATTCACAGCATCGACGATGGTCTGCCACATGGCTGTTTTTGCTGCCAGGCTGGTGTTTCTGACCAATGTTCCAAAGATCTGTGGCTCGACTCTGAGGATTTGATCAACAAGGACCTCCAACTCTCGGTTACTGAACTTTGGATTCTTGGTAGTGGGCATGGTGAGGGGTGTGGGTGTGGATGGTGGGGGGTTGTGTGTGGATGTTGGGGGGAGTGTGGATGGTTGTGGGTGTGTGTGTGTGTGAATGTGATGAGGGTGTGTCTGTGAAGGTGGTTGTGTGAAGGTGTACAAGTGTAAGGTGTGGTGTAGCTTGTAGTATAGTTCTGTGGTGTCTGGCAGCAGTGAGTCTGTTGCAAAGGCTCATGGTTTGTGTGTGTGGGCCCTTTTTATTGGTCCATGGGTGGGTGTGGCAGTGTTTGAAGTTTGGGTGGGTGTGTTATAAGTATTTGTGGTGTTTTGGGCCTCTGTTTGTCTTTGGCAGTTGCAGGTCAGTGAAGGTGTTTTTTTAGTGTTGGTTGGCCATGTTTAGTGGCTTTGTGCCATTCGTATGGTGTATTATTGTGTTGTTTAGTTTTGGCCTGGTTGCGTACGTGCGTTTTGAGCGTGTGTACGGTGTGATCATGGGCCATTTGGTTGTACGGTGCTGTCCTTGTGTGTGGGTTGGTACGACTCGTACATGCGGTTGTGATGTTGGGGCCTGGGGTGCATTCCGTACTTAGGAGGTTGTGTTGGGGGTAGGACCGGAACGTACTGGGGTGTAGGTACACGATGGTACGACCCGTACAGGGGTGGGGGTAGGACTCGAACGTACTGGGGTGTACATAGACGGTGGTACGACTCGTACAGGGGTGGGGGTAGGACTCGAACGTCCTGGGGTGTAGGTACACGATGGTACGACACGTACAGGGGTGGGGGTAGGACTCGAACGTACTGGGGTGTAGGTACACGATGGTACGACCCGTACAGGGGTGGGGGTACGACTCGAACGTACTGGGGTGTACATAGACGGTGGTACGACTCGTACAGGGGTGGGGGTAGGACTCGAACGTCCTGGGGTGTAGGTACACGATGGTACGACACGTACAGGGGTGGGGGTACGACTCGGACGTACTGGGGTGTACATAGACGGTGGTACGACTCGTACAGGGGTGGGGGTAGGACTCGAACGTCCTGGGGTGTAGGTACACGATGGTACGACACGTACAGGGGTGGGGGTACGACTCGAACGTACTGGGGTGTAGGTACACGGGGGTATGACACGTACAGGGGTGGGGGTACGACTCGAACGTACTGGGGTGTGGGTACACGGTGGTACGACACATACAGGGGTGGGGGTACGACTCGAACGTACTGGGGTGTACATAGACGGTGGTACGGCTCGTACAGAGGTGGGGGTAGGACTCGAACGTCCTGGGGTGTAGGTACACGATGGTACGACCCGTACAGGGGTGGGGGTACGACTCGAACGTACTGGGGTGTACATAGACGGTGGTACGACTCGTACAGGGGTGGGGGTAGGACTCGAACGTCCTGAGGTGTAGGTACACGATGGTACGACACGTACAGGGGTGGGGGTACGACTCGGACGTACTGGGGTGTACATAGATGGTGGTACGACTCGTACAGGGGTGGGGGTAGGACTCGAACGTCCTGGGGTGTAGGTACACGATGGTACGACACGTACAGGGGTGGGGGTACGACTCAAACGTACTGGGGTGTAGGTACACGGGGTATGACACGTACAGGGGTGGGGGTACGACTCGAACGTACTGGGGTGTGGGTACACGGTGGTACCACACGTACAGGGGTGGGGGTACGACTCGAACGTACTGGGGTGTACATAGACGGTGGTACGGCTCGTACAGAGGTGGGGGTAGGACTCGAACGTCCTGGGGTGTAGGTACACGATGGTACGACCCGTACAGGGGTGGGGGTACGACTCGAACGTACTGGGGTGTACATAGACGGTGGTACGACTCGTACAGAGGTGGGGGCAGGACTCGAACGTACTGGGGTGTAGGTACACGGGGGTGTGAGACGTACAGGGGTGGGGGTAGGACTCGAACGTACTGGTGTGTAGGTACACGATGGTACGACCCGTACAGGGGTGGGGGTACGACTCGAACGTACTGGGGTGTACATAGACGGTGGTACGGCTCGTACAGAGGTGGGGGTAGGACTCGAACGTACTGGGGTGTGGGTACACGGGGGTGTGACACGTACAGGGGTGGGGGTAGGACTCGAACGTACTGGGGTGTACATGGACGGGGGGGTACGTGTCGGACGTACGGGGGCTGGGGGGAGTGTTGGGCGCATATGCGGGCACATGTCTCCATGGTTGCTATAGGAGTTCGGTGCGGACGGTGTTTTTTCCATACGGTTGTAACCTCGGACGCACGGGATGGATCGTGATTCCTCGGTCGGACTTGACTTTTCACGTATGTACGGTAAATCGTCCGAGGACGTGTCGGACACATTTTCCGACCCGAGGACGTGTGGGGAATGATTCCCAATGCGGTTCGTATGGACTTTTTCCCATGCGAATCGTGATTGCCAGTTCGTACGGCACTTGTACGATTCGTACGGTAAAAAGACCGGATACGAGTCGCACGAGGGAATTTTTTACCGGATCGTAATTGGCACCATAATGTAATAAAACATTAATTAAAATATACATATAATATATAATATATATACTTACTTAATAATAAATTTTAATAATTATTTTAATAACTTATAACTTGTTAAAAATTATTATAAATTACAAATACATCATACACATAAAACAATAACATGAATAAAAATTAAATAATTATATATAACACATTTAAAAAATTACATTTAATTTGAATATTGTTAAAATTAATTATATATTACATTAGCTAAAATAATACAAAAAATATTAAATAGCACCGACAATAAAACTACTACTCCAGCTCCAAAAAAAACAGTAAAGAAAATGTTGGATAGCGTAGAGCTAAAAATTACTATTTCCACTCCAGGGAGTGTAACAATAGGGAAAGTGTTGGATAGCGTAGGGGTAAAAATTACTATTCCCACTCCAGAGAGTGCAACAGTAGGGAAAGTGTTGGATAGCGTAGGGGTAAAAATTACTATTCCCACTCCAGAGAGTGCAACAGTAGGGAAAGTGTTGGATAGCGTAGGGGTAAAAATTATTATTCCCACTCCAGAGAGTGCAACAGTAGGGAAAGTGTTGGATAGCGTAGGGGTAAAAATTACTATTCCAACTCCACAGAGTGCAACAGTAGGGAAAGTGTTGGATAGCGTAGGGGTAAAAATTACTATTCCCACTCCAGAGAGTGCAACAGTAGGGAAAGTGTTGGATAGTGTAGGGGTAAAAATTACTATTCCAACTCCAGAGAGTGCAACAGTAGGGAAAATGTTGGATAGCGAAGGGGAAAAAATTACTATTCCCACTCCAGAGAGTGCAACAGTAGCGAAAGTGTTGGATAGCGTAGGGGTACAAATTACTATTCCAACTCCAGAGAGTGCAACAGTAGGGAAAGTGTTGGATAGTGTAAGGGTAAAAATTACTATTCCAACTCCAGAGAGTGCAACAGTAGGGAAAGTGTTGGATAGCGTAGAGGTAAAAATTACTATTCCCACTCCAGAGAGTGCAACAGTAGGGAAAGTGTTGGATAGCGTAGGGGTAAAAATTACTATTCCAACTCCAGAGAATGCAACAGTACGGAAAGTGTTGGATAGCGTAGGGATAAAATTTACTATTCCAACTCCAGAGGGTGCAACAGTAGGGAAAGTGTTGGATAGCGTAGAAGTTAAAAATAACATAGTTATAAATAAAATAATTATTTAAAATAATTAGTGATTTAATTATTAAATAACTCACAATTATTTACAAATACCAATAAATAATTATTACAAACATAACTACCAAAGAATAATTAATTAACAATACATTAATAATAAATACCAATAAATAATAATTAATAAATATTAATTACCAAATAATAAATATTAAACGATAACATATTTTTCATAACCAAAAACATATGAATTATTAAAAAGTAAATACCAATTAAAATATATTTAACCATTTAAAAATATATATACCGCAAAATAATAATTATGAAACATTAATTACCAATTAAAAAATATTGAACTATTAAATATTTTTCATACGCCAAAATAATAAATATTACACATTAATTACCAATTAATAATTACTTATTAATATATTAATTAGAAATATCAATGCATAATATTTAATTATATTTAATTCACAATTAATGATTATTCAACAATTAATTATTTTTCATAACCAAAATATTATGATTTAAAATATTTACCAATTAATAATTATTGTCCAATTAATTAATTATCAATACCCAACAACTAATTTAATAATTACTTAATTAGATTTCAATTACTTCCAACACTATTCCCCTATAAACGCACCACACACTCCACTAATAAAATAATACACTTAACATAATTATCAATTAATCAACTAATTAAAACTAATTGCCAATTAATAAACATTAATTACCAATTAATACTTAATTAACAATAATATAATTATCAATACCAATAAATGAAAATAAATTATTAATTAATTACAATTAAATTACTTCCCACCCTATTCCCCTATAAACCCACAACCCGCTACAGAACTTAAACGCAAAAATGTATTAAAATCAATTTATAATTCCTAAAAATGTGTAATTAATTCCATATAATTAAAGTACTTCCCACCCTATTCCCCTATAAACCCACAACCCGCTACAGAACTTAAACGCAAAAATTAATTAAAATTAATTTATAATTCCTAAAAATGTATAATTAATTCCATATAATTAAATTACTTCCCACCCTATTCCCCTATAAACCCACAACCCGCTACGGTACTAAAACACAAAATTGACTTAAAAAACCATTGTTAACATATAAAAATTTTATACATATATGTTAAAACCAGTAGAACACTTAACTAAAAACATATAACACATACATATTAAATACATAATAAAATACATAACAATAATATAAATATCGATATTAGTAACATAAATATTAGTAAAATCGATATATTTGATGTCGATATTACTAACTTCGATATTACTAACATCGATATTAAAATACTTACCTTAGGATCGATATTCTGTCCATAGATATTATTGACATCGATATTCTGTCCCTTCGATATTTAAAACTCGATATTTGTGTAGGTAGATATTTTAGTTTCGATATTTTGGCTGCTCACCAGTACACCAACTGACAAATCTTCCTTAGCTGGATGGCTTAAGCCCTGTTCAGACTTTTTTCAAAATTAGGGGCTAACCTTTCCATTTCGCTGCCGGAATTTATTTGTGGCCCTCCTGCTTCATGTCCTGCCCCCTTTGGAGAGTCTGGGAAATCTTCAGTAAATGTTAGCTGTCTCTCGGCATGTTTCGCCAGATAATTTTTTGACCCCGCCATTGTGTTTTCACCCAGGAGTAGTATTTTCAGTAGGACTTTAAAAGAGGTTTTGAGAGAGGGGGTGATTTTTACTTTAAGACCTTGCGGTTTTTTCTTTTGTAAGAGCTCCTGGTGGGGGTTTTCTATATTTTGTTTTGGGGAAAGAGGGAATCATTTTATTCACTGTGGTATATAGAGTTTCGGAGACCCCTGCTCTTACTTCTTTCTCTACTTTCTCTGACTCCCCCCACTCATTCCCCTTCTCTCCCTTCTTACTTTTCTCACCCTTCTGCCTCCTATCTCGATTCCCAGAGACCTCTCTATCTTTCAGAGGTTCACCTTCCCCCAACTATCTCCTTCGCCCAGCGTTACTATTGAACTGCGCAGAGCATACCTAGATATCCCTTCTGCTGGCGTGCCTCCAACTACCACTTTCCACCTACCTTTTTTAATTGCTTTGTTAGTACAGTCAGGTTGCAGGGGCACTGTATCCTCCACTTTGCCGAGCGCTCTCCTCCGCTCCCAGTCCTTCGAGAGGCCACCCACGCTCAGAGGAACATCCCCCCGTAGAACGGCCCCACTGTCCTCCACACTGCGCGAACCTTCGCCTCCAGCCCCCTGGAAGGAGATTTTCACCGTGGCTCCTCTCCCCTTACGGAGCTCCAGGGCCGCTCTGCGTTACACCTGTTCCGGCGTCGTGTTAGCCGAAGAAAGCGCTGCCTCGTTCGCCGAGCTTCCACCGAGCCCTCACCCCGCCTTCTCTCTCAACACAAAGGGAGCCGGGAACCGAGGAGCCGGGAGACCTGAGCGCAAAGCCAACAAGGTAGACATTTTTATGTATTTCTTTTAAAGAACGTTGTGAATCATCTTTTTTTCTTTCCAGGGGCAAACTCGGAACTACAATTCCATATTAAGATTCACGGTCATTCCGGGAGCTCACCCGCGACCTCCTACTCGCTGGCCGCCATGTTTTCCTAACACCCCTCCAAACATCACCCTCGCTAACGAACTTTAGGAAGAGACTCAAGATCTGGCACTTCGACTAGCCTAGCAACCCTGCACCTGAATACCCTCATGGGTGATAAGCTGCTCTCTACAAGTACTGATTGATTGATTGATTGATTGATTGATTGATTGATTGATTGATAAGGTATCCAAATGTTTTTCAGTACAAGGAGATGTAAAACTTAAAAGTACATGTCCAGCTTTTTTAATACAATGCACCCTGCTCTATGGCCTGTTTGGAGCCTACCCTAAGGGGGTGACTTATATGAATTAAGGCCTAGCAAAAGGTTTATTTTGCCAGGTCGTAATAGCACTTTAAAAATGCACACACAGGATGGAAGGTGGGCTTGGTCAGGTTTGAAAGTTTACTTAAGTGGGTCGGCATAATCAGTGGTGCCGACCCCCTAGTATTTAATTTACAGGACCTGGGTACCTGTAGTACCACTTTACAAGGGACTTACAAGTAAACTAAATGTGCCATGTGGGTGTAAGACAATTTTATCATGATTAAAGAAGAGATCAGAAGCACTATAGCACTGGTTAGTAGTGTTAAAGTATTCAGAGTCCTATGGTCAACAGAAACGATTTCATCAAAACAGGAGGAGTGAAGGCAAAATGTTTGGGGGAAGCCTACCCTAAAGCTGACAAGTCTAGCACCAACCATTTAAGATCGCATTTCTTAATATAGGCCCTTGCCTCTGGCTCAGATTTCTAACGCGACAGCCACTCTTTAATGGGTGCTGTAGCTCTCTCCAGTGAACCATAAACATTTATTACCATAAGAGCGAACCATAACACACAACAAAAAGATTTTTCTATTTTTAAACCATTAAAGGTGGTGTTTCAATTATATTTTGTTTTGATTTGTTTTTTGGTGTAAATATATATATATTGTTTGTTTTTTACAACTAGCCAGGTGATCTAAATCTTGAGTTTTTCAGTTTGTTAACTCTGCTCACCAATACTTGATGCCTTTTTGAGAAAATGAACAGTGAAGGCAAATAGTGGTGAAACAAAGATCCAGTTGTTCCTTCTTGTTCTGTGAGACAGCTGCAGGTAAAGTGGGTCAAGGAAGTGCTGTATCTGGGAAAGGGCACAGATGATGTTGAGGCACCCATGTCTTTATGCCGGCGGCTTTTTGCTGAATTGTACTCATTGGAATACCATTAATTAGCATGCGCATGTGTCGTGACAAAAGCACATGCACGGGCGCCCGCGCATGCGCATTTGTGAGGAAGAAGTCGGCGAGAGAAGTAAGAGGGAGCCCCGGGACGCCGCAGCTCAGGTAAGTTATTTTAATTACTTTAAACTTGTTTTTTTTAAGTTTTGGAACTTTCTCACTGCATTTTAAAAGCGGGCGGGAGGGAGGCGGGTGGAGGGCAACTCGCTCTGCCGTGGGTGTGCGTAGCCTGCCCTACGCCTACTTCGCGGATCGCGATGTAGGCAAAACCACGCACACTCCGCGGCCGGAGCGTAACACTGTGCCCAGGCTTAGTAAATAGACTATTACATGTTTAAAAAATCATATAAATTCACTAAAAAAGCAAAAGTTAAAGGGAGGTTATAGTTTGGTGACAAAGCCACACAAATCATCCTACTATAGCAGAAATAAATAGCTGCATCTGATTAGCCAGGGGAGCTTTTGCTCTCATCAGCCATTTCGGTACTGCGGGTCTGGAGACGGTCCCAAGATACTGAAATAATCTGATGGGTTTGGCTGCAACATGTGAGCAAATGTAGCAGATATCTCGGTCCCCAAATCCTGAAAGAGGTGTAGAAAGGGGACTTAATTGGGCAGGGTAAACACAACCTGACCACAAGGACAATGCAAGAGTGGTACAAAGGAACGCCCCAGATGCTTAAAAAAACACACAGACACAGGACTGCAGTGCTATCAGAGAACCCAGCATGGTCCCCCAGATGGTACTGCAGTATCTCCACAGGAATTGCACTTATAGCAAGTGTCCCTACCATGATGTCACAGCACTGTGCAAGCTTTTTGGGTTACCAGGTCTGCGGTATCGGTAACTTTGTACCAATAGTAATAAATGAGGCTTTTTCGGAAACATGACACCTTCATGCAGAAGCTTTGAGGTTGACCCCCTGTGGAGGGTTCAGCTTGGGTTTGACCAGTCATAGGGAGTTAGGCATGCTGTTGAACAACTTTCTGCTCTGTATGGCTAAAGGTCATGCCATACAAGAGGCAGTTGACATGGGTGAGCTTAAGGAGCGTAGTGTGGGGTGAAGATTGTGCTACAACCCACTTTCCTTAGGTATTACAAAAAGTGAAACAGTATTGATTTTAATATTTCTTGTTAGACATGACAGGCGTTAGTGTGATCTTCCCCCAAACATTTTTCCCACTCACCTCCTGTTGCTAAAATTCATTTAGGTGCTCCTTACCACTGCTAGCTAGTGCTAAAGTGCGGTATTCAGTCAAAATATAATTTTCAAATGTAGACTTACAGTGATATTGAGTTTTAAATATCGTGACACAGAATTATTGACAGAAAGAATATCGATTTTAAGGTAAGAAATATCGTTTGCAAGAATATAGTTGTTTAAAATATTGATTTTGCAATTAGTGTTATGTATTTTAGTATATATTTTTAATGTATGTGATGTATTTTTTGTATAAGCATTGTTTATCGTTTTTAATATACATGTTACATTTTTAGTTGTTATTAATTACATTTTAGTTACATTTTGCATTTTTTTGTTCCATAGCAGGTTGTGGGTTTATATGGGGAAGAGAGTTGGAAGGAATTTGATTAAAATAAATTAATGAATATATTTATTTATTCATATCTTTTTAACTGAGTTTTTATAATGTTAATTGTGTTTTTAGTTTTTGGGGGTAAATTTTAGGTGTGGCTTGTGGGGTTTATTGGGGAAAAGTGTGGGAAGTCATTTATTTGTATTTAATTAGAATTATTTGTTAATTCATATTAATTAATTAATTGACAATTAATGATGGTGATTGTGTAATTAGTTTTAGGTGTGGGCTGTGAGGATTACAGATGCAAAGCGAGAAGTCATTTATTTGTAATTATTAATAATTAGTTGGTTATTAATATTAATTAATTGACAGTTCATTATGGTAATTGTGTAACTAATTTTAGGAGCTGGTTCTGGGGTTTTTAGGGGTAAAGGGTGGGAAATAATGTATTTTTAATTATTTAATGATAAATTGACAAATTATATTTATGAATTAATCGATAAGTAATTAGTGTAATTGTTTAATATCTTTTGTGTGTGTGTTTTGGATTTTTAGGGCTGAAGGGTGGGGAGTAAATACATTTTACTAACTGTAAAATTAGTTGTTAAATACTATTAGTTAATTAATTAAAAATGTTTTTAATTGTGTAATTAATTCTTTTTACAGTTTAATTTTAGGTGTGGGTTGTGGGGATAAGAGGTGTAAGGGTGGGAAGCTACATTTAAGGTGCTTTAATTATTAATATGTAGTTAATTGATAATTAATTATGTTAATCATGCAAATACATTTATGTTTTATTTTTTGATGTGGTTTGTGAGTTGTGTGGTGTTATATGCCAAGAAGTAAATAGACCAAATTTAAGTAATAATGCGTTTGTGAATTTTTTAAATGTAACATAAGATTTGTAGGTATTTGTAGGTATTTGTGATATGTATTTAACAATATATTATGTTTTTATTTTAAATATTAAAAATATTAATTTTTAACATATATATATATTTTTATTACGATGATATTTTGTTTGTTTTTAATATTGAACTGATTGGAGTGAGAATAGTAAATGTTCTCACTCTACAATCCAACACTTTCCCTATTGATGCAGTGACTGGAGTTGGAATAGTACTTTTTATCTCTCCGCTATCCAACGCTTTCCCTATTGTTGCACTCGCTGGAGAGGGAATAGTAATTTTTACTCCTTCGCTATCCAACATTTTCCCTACGGTTGCACTCACTACGGTAGGAATAGTAATTTTTACCCCTCTGCTATCCAACATTTTCCGTACTGTTAAACTCATTGGAGTGGGAATAGTAATTTTATCCCTTCTCTATCCAACACTTTCCCTACTTTGCACTCACTGGAGTAAGAATAGTAAATGTTATCCCTCTGCTATCCAACACTTTCCCTACTGTTGTACTCACTGAGGTGGGTATAGTAATTTTTACCCCTCCACTATCCAACACTTTCCCTACTGTTGCACTCACTGGAGTGGGAATAGTTATTTTTACCCATACACTATCCAACAGTTTCCCTACTGTTGCACTCACTGGAATGTGAAATTTAAGTTTAAAGATTTTTAAATAGTTGAATGTTTCAATTTATGAGAGAATGTTTTTTGTAAATAGATTTTAGATATATATATATATATATATATACAACATCCATTGTTTGAATGCCACAAACAATGATCCACGCCACCCAAATGCTGTATGCAGACTTTATTTGGCAACAGCACGACTCAACGCATTTCAGAAACCAAGTTTCCTTGTTCACGAGCATATATATATATATATATATATATATATATATATAAAGACCAACGCTTGTTCCCCATGAACAACAAGCACGGCACACTCCGGAATCTTGCGAGGGCTTTTAATAAGATCAACAAATCACATTGCTGGTAGTCCATGAGAAACAGGCATATTGACATGCTGGCAGTTCGTGAAGCCATGGCATACGCGTTTCGGCGATGAGTCGCCTCGTCAGTGCCGGTGTCAGCAGATCCATCGAGTGTCAGCACACAGTCCAGTCGCTGTTGCTTCTGAGTCTGTTTAAAAATTTAACATGCCCCTCCTCCACATCATGTGCTGTGCAAGGCGATGACACTCCCACAGGCAAGGGATGCTGGGACTTGAAGTCCGAGTGGGCGATTGAATATATTTCAAGGCGCTCCAAACATCAAGTGGTGCTCTCACATTCATGAGCCCAGTCCGCAAACCAGCTCGAGTGCCCACGGGGGTGTAAAAAGACCTCGCTGGTTCCTTTGTCAGGCACACCATAATGCCTCCTCCCTCCCCATTACAGCTCGTGAAGCCAGATGGCAATACAACTGTTAGGGGGGGCGCCTTGTTTTGCCACAAAACAAAGTTTCCAAAGGTGCTGGTGTCTCCAAGGTGCTCCAGATCGGGAGGGTGTGCCGTTTTGTCCGCTTCCAGCCCGCGGACCAAACACAAAGACCAACGCTTGTTCCCCATGAACAACAAGCACGGCACACTCCGGAATCTTGCGAGGGCTTTTAATAAGATCAACAAATCACATTGCTGGTAGTCCATGAGAAACAGGCATATTGACATGCTGGCAGTTCGTGAAGCCATGGCATACGCGTTTCGGCGATGAGTCGCCTCGTCAGTGCCGGTGTCAGCAGATCCATCGAGTGTCAGCACACAGTCCAGTCGCTGTTGCTTCTGAGTCTGTTTAAAAATTTAACATGCCCCTCCTCCACATCATGTGCTGTGCAAGGCGATGACACTCCCACAGGCAAGGGATGCTGGGACTTGAAGTCCGAGTGGGCGATTGAATATATTTCAAGGCGCTCCAAACATCAAGTGGTGCTCTCACATTCATGAGCCCAGTCCGCAAACCAGCTCGAGTGCCCATATATATATTCACTGATAAAACCATGGGTTTCACACACGTTATAGTTACGAATTAGCATTTAAAAATCCTTGCAAGTTCACTTAAAAAACCATAGGTTTCACGCATGTTATAGTTAGCTGGACATTTCACTCGTAAAAAACCAATGAAATTCCCCCGTTATAGTTACTGCAGGCAACTATAACTCACGCGACCGCAATCCTCTGCTGATGACGTCAGATATTACATCACTGATGACATATGTGTCTTTCTGAAAAATAAATATTTGTAATATATGTACAGCTAAAGATTAATGGAAGAAGACATGGGTAAATAAGTGTCTAAATACAGTGATGTAATATCTGACATCATCAGCAGAGGATTGCAGTTGCGTGAGTTATAGTTATAGTTATAGTTGCCTGCACTGAGACCAGGCACCCCGCAGGGCATAACCTTGACGAAGAACTGGCGACACATTTAATTTAAGAATTAGATGTATAAAACTGAGACTTTAGTGTGTTGCCCATTCAGATGTAGCAGATCGGATCTATTAAGATGTGTATCTTCAACCATATTAGTTAACACTATATATTATGTGCACTTTGACTTTTACATGTCTTATCTGAGATTTTAATAATTTTTTTTTTTCTTTTCTTTTTTCACATGAGGAAAGGAAGTGACCCACCATATGCTGATGGTCACTTCACGGGTTCCCTACCCTTTTCTTCCCTGTTCCAGGGAGTTCACATCCAAATAGATAGGAATTTCTTCACTTGCTGCACTTGCTGTTTTTATTATCACTTGTTCTATGTGGTGTATACACATGTTCAAATAGCCATGTGGCACCAGTATAGCCTCACCTTATCACTCAAGCCATTAGCTCCCACACATAAGAACTTAGTCAACCACGGCATCACAACCTCAAATGTGAATTTAATATGTTACACATTGGACCTTAGAGCAAGTCCTTTCGACCCCAAAGCCACTGTGGCAGAAGCAATTTTCTATTGGGGACTTTGAGATGTAAAGGGCAGCAATACTCTGCTACTCTTGCCTGTTATTCAACATTCCCTAAATGGCACTTTGCCGCTTATATTTCTAAATGTAAATAGGAGGTTACATTCCTAGTATAGACATCTGGGATGCCAAACACATGTTTATGTGTTTACTTATTGGGCAATGTGATGCGACAAAGGTGTGTTTATTAACATTCATTTTATCTGTAGTTTATTGAAACGGCGGATATAGGATCTTCCTATACCGCAATTGCAAATTCAAACATGTAGCGGTGACCTGAACTCTGATGTGATTTAACATGTGTTTCAGTACAATGGCAATGGCAATGTTTTAAGATAGCCACACCTTTGGGAGTAATAATTACCTGTGATATTGAGACAGGAAGTATATGTGGTTAGCATGGAAGTACCTTGTTTGAGTCTACAGCCACGTATTACACAATGTAAAGCACTTGTACTCACAACTCAGTGTGTGATCAAGACTGTATTTCGAAACGCGTAACTACTGAGTATTAAACTCTACAAGTGCATCATCATTGAATCATTTGTTACATTTTTATATATAATTTTAAAATTATAAAATACACTAAAATTGTTAGTTTAATAACAGTTCTATATATACCGCAAGGTGTGACCCGCCGTAATATACGGACCTGCAGAGCCGGGCAGGTCCTGGCTCTGGGCCACAGGGAGGAAACAGCACGAGGTGAGGAACAAATTATTGGCAGACTGGACTCACTGCCTGTGCCCACATGGGAATACGGTGAATACTGGGCTCACAGCAACACCCACATGGGGATACAATGGTTTGAGACTGCAAATACCAGATGCCTATGCGGCAAGAGAACACGCCCACTGGGGTGGAACTATAATTTAAATGCAGGTGTTCTCACCGAGTTGCTGTTTTTGTCTTTGCATTTGGCTCGTGAGAAAGGGAGTGATCCTGAAACGCGTTGAGCCTGAAGATAATAAAAGCGGAGTTTTTCCACATGCTGCCTTCGTCATCTTTGAGGCTGATGTTTCCGAGGTGGTCCACCTCACAGGGTCAACTCTTTTGGTGGATATATATATATATATTACCTACTGGCAGTCGCCAGTAGGTAGTTATAGTTTGAACCTAGTTTCCATAGGAAAAGCATTTTTTGATTTGCTAATAACTTTGGCGTCATTTGACGAATCTTCAGGAAATTATCCCCCCAAAAAAGTCTATCCAGGTCAGCTCCTATCCTGAAAGTTTTGGGTTGATTCGGGTGCTGAGAAAAAAGGGGGAACCCAAAATGCGTTTTCTCCACGTTAATTTCCATAGGAAATTTTGAGACGGGCTACAGCCCGAACTGCTGAAAGGAATTACCCCAAATTTCGCAAAAAGGTAGATCTTGGTTCAGAAAGCCACCTTTTTTTTAAATGGTGTAAATCCATTCATTAGTTGCTGAGAAATTCACAGGATCACGAGAAGAGGGGGCAGGAAACATTGGAACGAACCCTGGGAACACCAAGACCAGGAAGGGCAGGAGTGCGAAGTAAAGGAGAAGAACCTAAAGATTGTTAATCTTTCCACAAGAAATATGACTAACACAGAAGAATCCGTATTAATCATGGGTCTTACCTTTTGTCCCACGGAACAGTTTGAATATACACAGACAAGGATAGACTTCTTTAAGTATATCCGTAAGCTGAAATTTTACAAGTATTTTAAACTAAGGAATGTGGGCCAGAGAGGAACATTGAGCAACACTGTGGCAGAAGAAACAGATATCTTGACACTAAATGATCTAGAGACACTGGCAACTATAGAGGAATTAGGGTTCGGAGAAGGCTTGGATACCAACCGGTCTGCTAGTCTAAATGAGGAACGAGAAATATACGGAGTAGCACAGGTGGATGCACCCAGCCCCTTCAAACCGATTTCAAAATTGCACCCACAAACACCGGTGGACGCCATAGATATTTTCTCTGATAACGTGAATAGAGATCTATTGAAATTAAGGATGAAGGAACAACTCCCATGCAAGTGAAATATATCCTATACACAGAGGAAAGCAATAAGAGATTTAAATTGTGACAATACAATAAGGAGGGCAATATAGTTCTGCAAACAAGAGAGAACTATTGCAATGAAGCCTTGAGACAGTTGAATGATGACTCTAAGTATATCAGAGTGACTGAAACAGAGTATATTCAGAGTATTCAAGCAATTCAGAATATGATACTGAAATGGTTTCGTAAAGGGATCTTATCAACCGAAGAATACAGGTTTCTGCAAAATAAACACCCAAGGATCCCAACTTTTTACCACCTACCGAAGATTCACAAAAGTGCCACTTGACCACCGGGACGTCCTATAGTCTCCTCGATAGGAGGCTTAACAGAGAACTTGTCCAGATATGTGGACCACTTCCTGTTCCCCTTTGTATTACAGCTACCCTCATATACACGGGATACAAAGGATTTTCTCAGACAGATAGAGGGTATTGAATGGGAAGCGGACTTTGTGATGGTTACCCTAGATGTGTCCAGTCTATATACCAGCATGAGGCATAAGGACGGGCTGGAAGCAATAAGATTCTTCTTGAGGGGGAGACCCCTCAAGTTCCTGGATCACAGCAAAATGCTTCAAGAGTTTATTCAATTTTGTTTGAACCATAACATTTTTATTTTCCAGGACCAACATTTTATGCAGAGACAGGGTGGGTGATGGGCACCTGCTTTGCCACCAGTTATGAGAATCTCTTCGTTGGCTGGTGAGAGAAGCAGGTGGCCTGGGCCAAAACGGCAGAGGAGTGGGTCGATCATGTAATATGCTGGAGACGTTACATCGACGACCTCTTCATTATTTGGAGAGGGTCAATGGAATTGGCTAAGCAGTATGTCTCCAGCCTCAATGAGAACAGTCTCAATCTGGAGTTTACAGGGAAATGAGCACCATAGAAGTAACCTTTCTGGACCTAAGAGTTTTTGTGAGTGGTAACAAATTGCATATAGCTTTGCACAGAAAAAAACAGCAGGCAACTCGCTCCTTCATGGTACAAGTAGTCACCCACAGAACTTGATCCAGAGCATCCCCTATGGGGAGCTCTTGAGGATCAAGAGGAACAGCTCTAGAGCAGAAGACAATCTCGAAGCAGCATTTCAAAGTCTAGGTCACTTCAGAGTGAGAGGTTACTCAAAGAAAATATTACAGGCAGCTCACCTGAAGGCACTAACTATACAAAGAGCTGACCTCATACAGGGGGTAAGCAAAAACAAGAAAAGTGTAAAGACGAACAACATCAGAATGATCACCAGGTTTTCCAGTGGAGCCAGCGAGGTAAGGTCAATCATGTATAGGAACTGGCGTATTGTGAAATCTGATGTGATCATTGGGAAAGATCTACCAGAGAGACCAGGCATCACTTTAAGATGATCTACATCGATCAAAGATCATCTAGTTGAAAGTCACTTGGGGGCAGTGAAACAACAACAGGGTCTTGGCGATCTGCGTGGCTCCTTCCCCTGTGGTAAATGCAGGGTTTGCGCCACCAGTAAAAGGGTGACGGCATATGAGGTGCCAGGGATGAAAAGGCAAGGAAAATCACCAAATTTATGACGTGCAGTACCACATTTGTGGTATGCTGCTTGAAATGCCCCTGCAACCTCAGCTATGTGGGGAGCACCATAAACCCAGTGAAAATAAGGGTCCTAGAACACCAAAGGGCCATCGCCAGCAATGACACAAACTATCCAGTGGCGCGACATTGCCAGCCACCTTAGGAGTGATAGATCCCTGCTGCAGTTTCACTGCCTTGAACATGTCCCCAGAGATGTCAGAGGAGGGGATAGGGAGAAGAGACTCAGGAGGCTTGAGTCTAAATTCATCATAGACCTCCAATGTAAATCTCCAGGAGGCCTGAACAGTGGGGAAGAACTCGCTGTACACTTGGGAACATAACACTCCTCTAGAACAGTTGGACCAGTCATAACGTGTAATAGGGACTATAATCGATGATCATCCTGTGGCAAAACACTGGCCCATCTAGGGTGATATAATAGAAATGTAAAACAGGGTACTATATAGAGGGGAATACAAGACTAACTAGTGGATCTTAATAATTGTAATAATACTACTTATTTAGATGCCCATACAGGGCAAAATTCTGACGTGCGATCCACTAATAGGGTATGAAGATGTTCATTTAAGCATTAAATATTGATTTGTATTGTCTCCATAAACAATTACCATGTATATATGTACATAACAATATTGCAACATATGTATTAATGTGAATGTCAAACACAGGATGAATTTGAATCAAATTTAATTTATTTGAACTTAGAATCTCTGATGAGTTGAATAATGATTTGCAATCTATTTTCAAATGAACTATGGAGTTTATAGAGTTCAATATTATGTCCCAAAACACGTTCAAATATGGCGCCCAATGATTAGTTTCATGAATTGTCCATTTTCGAATCACTGTTAGAATCATGTGTTTAAATGTCGCTATGTCGATGGTGCCGCTGACAACATTGACAAAGGCAGGATTGCCGAAACGGGTTTGTTGTGTTTTCCGCCCAATAAATACATAATAGATTTACAGTAACGTGAGTGCTGGCCGTTTCTACTTTTTGTGAGGAGCTAAAATATTATATATATTATATATATATATATATATATATATATATATATATATATATATATATATATATATATATATATATATATATATATATTCACTGAAAAAACCATAGGTTTCACACATGTTATAGTTAGCGGAAATTTTACTGATAAAAAACCAGTGAAATTCCCCCGTTATAGTTAGTGCAGGCAACTATAACTCACGCGACCGCAATCTTCTGCTGATGACATATGTGTCTTTATGAAAAAAAAATATTTGTAATATATGTATAGCTAAAAATGTATGGAAGAAGACATGGGCAAATAAGTGTCTAAATACAGTATTAGCATCAGCAGAGGATTGCGGTCGCGTGAGTTATAGTTGCCTGCACTAACTATGACGGGGGAATTTCACTGGTTTTTTATCAGTAAAATTTCCGCTAACTATAACATGTGTGAAACCTATGGTTTTTTCAGTGAATTATATATATATATATATATATATATATATATATATATATATATATATATCTATATTCACTTAAAAAACCATAGGTTTCACACATGTTATAGTGAGGTGGATATTTCACTCGTAAAAAACCAATGAAATTCCCCCGTTATAGTTAGTTCAGATAACTATAACTTGCGCGACCGCCACTCTATCACAAGGATGATGTCATCAGTGATGTCATGAGTGATGCCACTGACCATGTCATGAGTGATGTAATATGTGACGTCATGAGCAGGATTGTGGGCGCGCGAGTTATAGTTATCTGAACTAACTATAACGGGGGAATTTCATTGGTTTTTTACGAGTGAAATATCCACCTCACTATAACATGTGTGAAACCTATGGTTTTTTAAGTGAATATAGAAATCAAGAGGTCAGTGAAGAACCTGGTAACCTTGATGTTGGGGACATGCAGGTACTATTTGACTGTCAACAACTCATGAGGGAAGGAGTGGGTGAAAGTATGGTGGATGAAATTAGTCAGGCTGATAATTTATTCTGTTTAGATGTTTTTGACAGCTCTGCCACCAATTTTAGACCGAAATCTAACTTTACACCCAACACCCCGAAAGATGCGTTAGACCTATACTCCGACCTAGTAATTAAAGATCTAAAAGAGATATCTTTAAATTCTAGCAAAGAATTTTTGAAAAATGAAACAGGTTTTGACAAAAAATACCAATCTGTGATGGTCAAAATTCAGAATAGACCAGACATAGTAGTGAGACAGGCCGACAAAGGGGGCAATTTGGTTCTGTGGTCCCTAGAAGCTTATAATGGTGAGGCAGCTCTGCAATTGAGGGATAAGGAGTGTTATTCACTGGTCCCTCACAGCAACCTAGTGGAAGTCAAACTTAAATTTGACAAGGACCTTGCGAGATGGCGAGGATTAGGTCTAATTAAGCAGTCAGAATATTTATTTCTGAAGGTGGATAAACCAGTGGTACCAATATTATACCTAATACCAAAAATCCACAAAAACAAGGACAATCCGCCTGGGCGTCCCATCATTTCTGCCATAGGGAGTCTGTTTGAACCAACCTCAAAATATCTGGACTCTTTCCTACAGCAATTTGTAAGAGCACTACCAGCCTATATCCAAGATTCGAGGGACTTCTTAAATAAAATCGAAAATGTAAAATGGGAAGAATCTTATCTCCTAATAACGCTTGACGTCGTGAGCCTCTATACAAGTATCGCCCATGAAGATGGGCTAAGGGCTTTGAGGCACTTCCTAAATTTGAGACCTATTAACCTCTACCAACACACCAACATGTTGTTGGAGATGTGCAGGTTGTGTCTCACCTATAATCATTTTTTATTTGGAGGTGATACCTACAGGCAATTGAAAGGCACGGCGATGGGCACCTGCTTCGCCCCCAGCTATGCCAACCTACACATGGGCTGGTGGGAGGAGCAGGTGCTCAAAGTTGAGTACATCAACGAATGGAGAGATCATATCATCAAATGGATTCGTTTCATTGATGATTTATTCATCATATGGAACGGATCCAAAGAATCGGCCCAAAAGTTCATCGACAGCATTAATGTAAACAAGTTAAATCTAAAATTCACTGAGGAAATAAGTACTGAGAGAGTAACTTACTTAGATCTAGAGGTATATATTGCACAAAATTCAATTCAAACCTGTACGTACAGAAAACCAACTGCTGGAAATTCAATTTTACATGCAGCTAGTTTCCATCCAACCAAACTCAAAATGAGTGTCCCATATGCAGAGAATCTAAGAATGAAAAGAAACTGCAGTGAACCGGCTGCTTTAGATCAAGCCCAGGGAGCATTAACCAATAGATTCCTTCAGAGAGGATACAAGTTGGACACATTAAATCAGGCAAAATTGAAGGTACAAAAGATGGAAAGAAGTGCATTACTAAAACCGGATGGTGAAAGAGTGGAACAAAAGAGGAAGCAGACTGAAAGTCAAATCCGTATGATTACAGGTTTCAGTGCATACCAGGCCAGAGTGAGAGACAGCCTGAGTAGGCACTGGCACCTTGTCAGACAGGATCCTGTGCTTAAAGGGAAAATTTCCAGATACCCCTTGGTGACTTTCAATCGTGCCAAATCAATGAGGGATGATTTGTTCAAAACTAATATGGAAACCAAAAAGGGAGGTGGTTGGCTTAAAGTCAGCCCCGGTTTCCATAAGTGTTATAAGTGTAAAGCTTGTAGGTATGGCAAGAACACGCAGCAAATGATATCCCCTCTTTTGAACAGCCCCTGGAAACTAAGAAAACCTCTTAACTGCAAAAGTGATTTTGAGGTTTACATTTTAAAGTGTTCGTGTCCTAAGATGTATGTAGGCAGTACTATCCACATGGTTCATGTACGGATACTGCAGCATCTTAGGGCTATAAATAACAACGATAAGAACTATGTAGTTGCTCGACACATAAATGAGATCCATAAGGGTAATACGAATGAACTGGTGTACTTTGCTATTGACCAAGTTCCCAAAGATCAAAGAGGGGGCGACAGAGAAAGCAAATTAAGAAAATTGGAGTCGAAATACATACTCATGTTTAATACAAAGAGCCCTCACGGTATGAATGTCGAAGAAGATTTACATGTACATTTAAAATAGAGGTACCGTTATTAATTGGTCTTGATTTTAATTTCATTGCTATTTTAACTTGCATTATGTCACATATGATTGTTCCTCCTATGTGTTTTTTATTTGTAAATACATCGTCATAAGGAGAGTTTTTTAGTAATGAAAGGACTTTGATAAAATATATTGAAAGGATCTATTATTAATACTGTATTGCACTAGCACTTTATTGTGATAAAATTGTGGTTTTTGTACGTAATAAGGCACTTGCACTTTATGAAAACAAGCACTAGCACTTTATTGTTTTAAAATCTGATCCATGTACTACCTTTGAAAGATTAGGCAGTAATATATGTCCTTTTATTCTTCCCCTTTATCCCCTCTTTTTTATCAACAGAGGTTTGAAATGAAAAAACCATCGTGGGTTGTTTTACACAAAATGAATTATGGATAAAGATTAATTGACGATGTATAAATAAATATATAATTTGTAACATGGAATAACAAGGACTATACGTAAAAGAAATAATGATGTAAATTATTCTAAACAGTGTCAAATTTTCTCTATACTTGATTTGTGCCTAGATGGATGAGTCGATTAAATTGTAAATATATGAAGTAATATGTATCTTTTTAAATTTAATCCATCTATGACTGGCAGTGAAGTATAAATAATGATGTAAAGAGTTCAATGGCACTATGTCAGGATAACTTTTTAGAAACACGATTGTTAAAAACGTATAATAGTCTGTTTACCATGTCTAGTGAGCAACCAATCATGTGACTCTGTATTTGGTTTTAAAAGAAACGGATTTGTTCGCATGTAGTTGTGTGATCAAGGGAGTTGTCCCGAAACGCGTTACGTGAGAGAATAAATATCCAAGCCGGATGGCAGAAAGCAACTCCAGTGTCGGTGTCTGATTTTTAAAGGAAATCGGATTTGGTTGGAATATATATATATATATATATATATATATATAATTCACTGAAAAAACCATAGGTTTCACACATGTTATAGTTAGCGGAAATTTTACTGATAAAAAACCAGTGAAATTCCCCCGTTATAGTTAGTGCAGGCAACTATAACTCACGCGACCGCAATCCTCTGCTGATGCTAATACTGTATTTAGACACTTATTTGCCCATGTCTTCTTCCATACATTTTTAGCTATACATATATTACAAATATTTTTTTTTCATAAAGACACATATGTCATCAGCAGAAGATTGCGGTCGCGTGAGTTATAGTTGCCTGCACTAACTATAATGGGGGAATTTCACTGGTTTTTTATCAGTAAAATTTCCGCTAACTATAACATGTGTGAAACCTATGGTTTTTTCAGTGAATTTGCAAGGTTTTTTAAATGCTAATTCCTAACTATAACGTGTGTGAAACCTATGGTTTTTTCAGTGAATTTGTACGGTTTTTTAAATGCTAAGTTACTTTATGCCATTCGTGGCGTGCGCGCCCACTTAACGCAGTTCGTTCCGTGCGCGCACGGTGCGCTTCGCGCACCGTGCGCGCACAGTAAGCACGCGGTGCTTACTGTGCTTACGGTGCTTATAAGCCATGCACAAATGGTGCCCTTCGGGCACCATTTGCACACGGGGTGGAGAGAGTGTGGATAATTTTTTCTTTTATTATTTTTGTTAAAAATATTGTGGTTTTCCACACCTCTGATAAGCCCTGTATATTTGGTGGCCTGCGGCCACCAAAAGCACAGGGGGTGGGGAGAGTGTGGATAGTGTTTTTTTTTTTTCATTTTTTACCGTACGCGTACGGTAAGCGTAATCGGCGAAATTAGCGAAAAAATAAAAATGGCATTTTTGGCCTTGGGGGGTCTTGGGGGACTCCCTCATCATGGCTATGTGTGTGTGAGCTGTCAAAACAGCTCCTTTACATGTGTATTGGTTTTATTTAACAACCTAACTCTCAGTGCGAGAGAGAAAATGGCGGCCGCCGCTTCCTGGTTTCGGCCGATTCGAATGTTTACTAAGATCTAAGAGCCAATCAGAATCGCGCTCGCGCACACCACCGTACGCGTACGGTAAGCTTACGGTAAGCGTACCGTAAGCTGGCTCAGATATATATATTGATTTAAAGGCTATTTTCTCAGAATCTACTGAACAGATTTACACCAAACCTACAAAAGGCACTTCCTTGACCTGAGGACTACCTCTCTGCCAAATTTCAAGTAATTCTGTTCAGCCGTTCGGGCTGTAGCCCTGTCTAAAGGTCCTATGGAAAAATGCATGGGAAAAAAGCGTTTTGGGACCCCCCTTTTATCTCAGCCCCCGCTTGACGAATCCTCCCGAGACTTTCAGGGTAGGAGCGGAGCATAGCGCCCCACCTATTTTGGGAAATTCGCGAGGATTCGTCGACCGGCGCCAAAGTTATTCAAAATAGAATGTTGCGGATTTCCTATGGAAAAGGGGTCCTAACTATAACTACCTACTGGCGACTGCCAGTAGGTAATTTATATATATATATATATATATATATATATATATATATATATATATATATATTATCTACTGGCGGTCGCCAGTAGATAGTTATAGTTACAACCTAGTTTCCATAGGAAATCTCAAAATTCTATTTTGAATAACTTTGGCGCCGGTCGAGGAATCCTCGCGAAATTTTCAAAACTAATGGGGCGCTCCATTCAGCTCCTACCCTGAAAGTCTCGGGGTGATTCGTCAAGCGGGGGCCGAGAAAAAGGGGGGTCCCAAAACGCATTTTCCCCATGCATTTTTCCATAGGACCTTTAGTCGCAGCTACAGCCCGAACAGCTGAACAGAATTACGTGAAATTTGGCAGAGAGGTAGCCATAAGGTCAAGGAAGTGCCTTTTGCAGGTCTGGTGTAAATCTGTTCAGTATTTCCTGAGAATATAGCATTTAAAGGCATATCAATATCTATACGCGCGCACCGTGCGTGCACCGTGCGCGCAGCCTGCCGCGCGCGAGCGCAATTCTGATTGGTTGTTAGATGTCGGTAAACATTCGAATCGTTCGAAACCAGGAAGTGTCGGCCGCCATTTTGTCTCTCGCAGTCTGAGGGGGTGAAAAAAAAAGGTGGAGAACGTGAAAAGGGGGCAGAGTGGACAGTTCCTGACCCCCTAGCCATGGTCAGGGGGTCACAGAAGGACCCCCAAGGGCGAACAAAATAATTTTTATTTTTTTTAAAAATCGCGAGGTGCGCGCACGGTGCGCGCACGGCGAATCGTGGGTGCTCGGTGCGCGAAGCACACCGAGCACCCACAGCGCGCGCACGGTGAAAAACCGGAAAATAAATAAATAAATAAATACATAACTTAGCATTTAAAAAACCGTACAAATTCACTGAAAAAACCATAGGTTTCACACACGTTATAGTTACGAATTAGCATTTAAAAAACCTTGCAAATTCACTTTAAAAACCATAGGTTTCACACATGTTATAGTTAGCTGGACATTTCACTCGTAAAAAACCAATGAAATTCCCCCGTTATAGTTAGTTCAGCTAACTATAACTCGCGTGCCTGCAATCCACTGCTGATGAAGTCCCATATTACATCACTCATGACATGGTCAGTGACATCACTCATGACATCACTGATGACATCTCAAATAACATCACTGATGACATCACTGATGACGTCATCCATGTGATAAATTACCACATCTTCTCACACCCTAATATAACCTTTGATACACCGACTCAAAATTTCAGAGTTCCATTCTCAAAACCATACATACTGCAATACCAATAACTACATACCCACTTATTAACTCTTAGGTCTACATACACCTCCACTCATTCAACTGTACAGTCACTCATACTTACAGTCACTCCATACAAACCTATCATATGCATTTATACACCTATATAGACACTCACACACTACCAATCATCCATAGATGTACTCTCACACCTAGTCAGTCATGCAAATAATCACACTCCCATTTACTCACCTATGCGGTTATACACACTCAAGTTCACTTACTCATAAAAATAGTATCACATTCTTACGCTTTTATAGAATCATTGATACAAGCACACACTCATCCATACAGTCACTCTCACAATCACACACTCACACATCTACCGACTTATATACTATTTCACGCATATATACTGCCTTTCACATATGTAGTTAGTCACAAATATACCACTGAGATATACATTCAATCCCTAACACACCCATACATACACTCACTCAACCATACAGTCCATCACAGATGCACTCTTAAAACCATGCACCCATAGAATCACCCACTCACACATCTATGCATAGAGTCACACACACCCTACCCACACAAACACTCAGGAACCCATACAGATACTGAGACAAGCGATCAATAACTCATATAGACACTTATATAGGTATTCACAAAACCATGCAGCCACTTATACACCAACATACAGACACATACAAACATTTACACAGTTTAGTCACTAGTCTGCAGTAAGATACATTTAATGACTCACTTATAGAGTCAGTTACGCACCACAGAAAATCATCCATTTACACACTTGTACACCCACTTATTCTTCAACAGGCCTTTCCCTATATATATATTAAACATATTAAAATTGTTCAGAAACACATACTCAATGGATGATGTCATCAGTGATGTCATCAGTGATGTCATTTGAGATGTCATCAGTGATGTCATGAGTGATGTAAATGACCATGTCATGAGTGATGTAATATGTGACTCCATCAGCAGTGAATTGCGGGCGCGCGAGTTATAGTTAGCTGAACTAACTATAACGGGGGAATTTCAACGGTTTTGTACGAGTGAAATGTCCAGCTAACTATAACATGTGTGAAACCTATGGTTTTTTCAGTGAATATATATATATATATATATATATATATATATATATATATATATATATATATATATATAAATATATATATATGAGACAAACAAAACGTCCTTGCGGGGGGTGCACTGAATAGCTGGTGCCGGCGGTAAGGTAAGGACAAACCTCACAAATATTTAACAAAACAAGATTTGAAAATCAGACGCCGCACTCCTCCTGGATTTGGTAAATGCAAATTTTAATGACCTCCTCTCCACCTATGCGTTTTGAACTTAAACAGTTCTTGGTCACGGTGATTACATGAGTCCTTTGTTTATTTTACTTATTTATACCAAAACTTCCATGTTGCCAACCATGGGGCATTATGGGACTGGTAGTTTTAAACGCCAAACATGCATAGAGACGTGTTCATCGAATCAAGCTAGCACAGCTGTCTCGTCATATGCGCCAAGCACAGGCACATCGATGTTATTTTTCCTTTTAAAGATCAATCCGAAAGTGGTGAGCAACCATTTTACTCTCTAACGCTTGGCATGTTTTGCGTTTATGTCATGCGTATATTCGGATTTGTTAAAGTGGCGAAACACTCGCAAATTCTACTTGAAAGTAAATGACTGAGTGTCAAGGATTATCGGCTGAGTGCCAAAAATACATCTATAAGCTAGTGCGTGACGCAATGACAGACAACACTAAAAGCAGTGAAAAAGTTTTGGCCATTACTACAAAAATCTTAATCATTGCACAATCAATTTGTATATTCATAAAGATGTCTGGAAAAGATTTAGGATTACACTATTGATCAGAAAATCAATTACACAAGTGTTTTTACAAATGTACATAGAGTTCCTCATCTCCATTCAGGCCCAACGGGGTCCGTGTCTTGAAACAAATTATTAATTTAGATTCCAGGAGTCTGAGCTTTTCAATTCTATTCCCTCCTCTTTCATGTTCAACAATGGAGGCTATGCCTGAATAGCTGATATTTTTCCAAGTTTTTCCAACATGATTCTGTAGATGTTTGTTAGAGCATAGGTCATATCTTTATTCTGAATTGCGCGTATGTGTTCTAATATGCGCTTTTTTAGTGGACAAATGGTTGAACCTATGTAGCGTTTGCCGCAAAAACACTCAATCAAATAGACCACAAATTGTGATTCACATGTGATTGTGTTTTGAATTTTAAAAGTTCGACCATTTGGGTCTTGGATGGTTTTCAAGTTTTTACCTATTTTACATGCTTTGCACGTCATGCATTTGGTGAACCCCTGTTGTCGTTTTTCCAACCAGGTTTTTGGTCTTTTGTTTTGAAAGTGACTGTTGACCAGTGTATCACATAATGATGGTGCCTTTCTGTATGTGATCACTGGATAATTTCCTATTGAAGAGCCAATATCAGGATCTTTTTTCTATCACATTCCAAAATTTCATCAAGATTTTTGAATTTGGAAACTTTCTTTGGAATAAGTCAAGATTAGACGCGGTGTTTCATCCTTCATTGTTGTTTCCTTATCCTTATTTTCTGCTTTGTTTCTGGCTGTTAGGGTTTGGGCTCTCGTCTTTAGTCTTGCTTTGGTCTCTCCACGCAAAATGTCACCATGTTTATTACCACGTGCAGTGAAGCGTGTTTTTGTGTCCAAGAATTTCTTCTCCTTCTCTTCCGGCTCTGAGCAATTCCTTTTCATCCGTATGAATTCTCCATACGGAATACTTTGTTTCAATGATCGCGGGTGGAAGCTCGATCCGTGGAGGATGCTGTTAGTCACTGTTGTATGTATTTTGTTTGATTTTATGTATATTTAGTGTCCAAAAATTCAATCTCTCCTTGTTGTATGTTGTATGTGAATTTGAGACCTCCGATTAAGTACTGTTATGTATTCCACAAGTTTCTCCTTAGACCCTCTCCACAATAGGAAGAGGTCGTCGATGAAGCGTAACCATAACACAACATCTGTGGTGTATGGATCGTTCTCCTCTCTCCAAGCTATGTGTCTCTCCCACCATCCCATGGTGAGATTCGCATAGCTTGGAGAGAAGGAAACTCCCATAGCAGTACCGCACTTCTGAGAGTACATTTGTTTGTTGAATAAAAACACATTATTGGTCAGGCATAGTTCGATCATTTCCATCAACATATTAGTGTGTTGCAATTCTCCAATTGCAGTACAAAAGGGGGTGGTGATGGACGGAGCATCAGAACCAATCAAACACTCACACCCAGTCAACAGATCTGGGTTTGATCCATCACCGTTCTTTAGCCCACTCTGCCACCCCAGTTCAGACATGGCCATATGCAAATCAGTCTGACCCTGTGCCTCATGGGAACGGAACAGTCCAGCCCGAACTGCCAAGCCATGCCTTCCCTGGACCGGAAACAAGCTTCCTAGGACCGGTTTCTGGCATTTCAGCCGTCTTCAGCCAGGCTTGCTTGAATCCAGTGGCAAAGTGAGCAAGGGACTCACGTCTGAGCATACCCTGCCAACTTATGGCGAACAAAGCGGTACAAAAGAGGGTGGTGATGGACGGAGCATCAGAACCAATCAAACACTCACACCCAGTCAACAGATCTTGCTCACTTTGCCACTGGATTCAAGCAAGCCTGGCTGAAGACGGCTGAAATGCCAGAAACCGGTCCTAGGAAGCTTGTTTCCAGTCCAGGGAAGGCATGGCTTGGCAGTTCGGGCTGGACTGTTTGGTTCACATGAGGCACAGGGTCAGACTGATTTGCATATGGCCATGTCTGAACTGGGGTGGCAGAGTGGGCTAAAGAACGGTGATGGATCAAACCCAGATCTGTTGACTGGGTGTGAGTGTTTGATTGGTTCTGATGCTCCGTCCATCACCACCCCCTTTTGTACCGCTTTGTTCGCCATAAGTTGGCAGGGTATGCTCAGACGTGAGTCCCTTGCTCACTTTGCCACTGGATTCAAGCAAGCCTGGCTGAAGATGGCTGAAATGCCAGAAACCGGTCCTAGGAAGCTTGTTTCCGGTCCAGGGAAGACATGGCTTGGCAGTTCGGGCTGGACTGTTCCCATGAGGCACAGGGTCAGACTGATTTGCATATGGCCATGTCTGAATTGGGGTGGCAGAGTGGGCTAAAGAACGGTGATGGATCAAACCCAGATCTGTTGACTGGGTGTGAGTGTTTGATTGGTTCTGATGCTCCGTCCATCACCACCCTCTTTTGTACCGCTTTGTTCGCCATAAGTTGGCAGGGTATGCTCAGACGTGAGTCCCTTGCTCACTTTGCCACTGGATTCAAGCAAGCCTGGCTGAAGATGGCTGAAATGCCAGAAACCGGTCCTAGGAAGCTTGTTTCCGGTCCAGGGAAGACATGGCTTGGCAGTTCGGGCTGGACTGTTCCCATGAGGCACAGGGTCAGACTGATTTGCATATTGCCATGTCTGAACTGGGGTGGCAGAGTGGGCTAAAGAACGGTGATGGATCAAACCCAGATCTGTTGACTGGGTGTGAGTGTTTGATTGGTTCTGATGCTCCGTCCATCACCACCCTCTTTTGTACCTCTTTTGTACCGCGCAATTCTCCAATTGGTCTTTGTTTGAGAAAATATGCTGTGGCTGCTAGTCCTATGTTGTGATTGATTGATGTATATAAGGAGACAACGTCAATCGTTGCTAGTAGGTAATCTGATTGCCATTCGGTTTCCATTAGAATTCTCAAAAAATCACCTGTATCTTTAATGAAAGAGCTCAGGGTTGGAACGATTGGAGCTAAAAAAATGATCTACATAGTCAGCTATGTTTTCATAGAGGGATCCACAGCTTGAAATTATGGGTCGACCCGGAGGTTTGTGTAGGGTTTTGTGGACTTTCGGCAGAAAGTATATAGTTGGTGTCACAGGGTTGATTACTGTTAGAAAGTTTTTTTCATCTTGACTAAGTAATCCATGTTCATGCCAGTTGCATATTTGGTTATGTATGTCCCTGGTCATATCTGGAATGGGGTTGGAGTTTAACAAGGTATAGTTGGTTGTGTCACTCAATTGGCGAAGGGCTTCCTCAATATAGGCTTGTTTGTCTAGGATGACAATATTGCCACCCTTTCAGCTGGTTGGATTTCTATTGTGTTATTATTCTTCAATGCTTGTAATGCTTGATGTTCTTGTAAAGATAGATTTTCTTTGGTACCTGATTTTGTGTGTTCCAAGACTTCTAGTTCTGCCACAACTAGGTCCTGGAACGTGTCAATTCGATTTCCTGGGTGTAATGATGGACAAAATTTTTATTTATTTTTAAAGTTAGTGCGTGGACGATCATCTGTTTGTATACCCATCTCTTCTAATACTTGTGTATCCGTTGACTCTGTCTCTTCAATTTCATGGACTAATTCATATGCAGTTCTAAAAGCGGTTGTTTCAGCGATGGTATATCCTTCTGTTTGCAGGGGGAGTTTAGAATCTCTCCCTGATGAATCCTGTGTTGGCTTACTAGGCATCTTTGCAAATAATTTTTTAAGTTTTAATTTGCGGATATATTTATACATATCTATCCTAGTTTCGACTGCATCTAGGTGTCTTTCAGGACAGAATGTTAGTCCTTTGTTTAGTAAGGTACGCTCTGCTTGAGACAAATTGTAATCAGACAGATTAATTATCAAGTTGGGTTCTACTTTCATGTCCGTTGCAAGGTTTATTTTCTTGTCACTGTTCGATTGCGTAGGTGATATCTTTGTTTTTCTACTTTTTCTTGTCTTTCGCCATGTCCTTGGTTTCCCAATTGGCCCCTTCCGCGTCCCCTTGTTCGTCCTCTGCCTCGTCCCCTTCCTCTTATTTTCGGATTTTGTTGGTCCTGGTAAAGCATTTTCATTTCTTCTAAAAAAGAGAGCTTTTTTTGTCGAAGCTGATGGGTATTCACCTTCACTTAAATCTGACTGATTCGCTCGGCGTGGTATATGGAGATTCTTGTGTGTTTGGCTGCTTACTATCCCATTGTTGTTTCAAAATATCGAATCTCTTGGCAAAAGTGAAGATTGTCCAATTTTCCTATTCAGATTCGTCTCTCCTGAATTTTCTTTGTTTTCTCTCTTGAGCTTCACTCTCATGTTTGTCTAAATTTTTCTCCATTATCATCCGTAATTTGTTTATGCTCTCTTCATCTTGCCCAGAAGATTTTATTTGATGCTCCATATCGTCTATCTTGACGTGCAATTCTTCTTGGCATATTTGATAATGATAAGCATCATCGTGCGGGAACAGTCCATATTATTTTTTCCCCATTCGTCGAGCATTTCAGGACTGGTATCAGGATGATTGGGCAGGGTAAATATACGTAAGCCTCGAGGTACAAGTCCATATTCAACATACTTTTCCAGTTTTATTATCTCCCAACTGCGTGATATTTCTTTTCGAAGCAGTTTTTCCAGTTGGTTAAATAATTGTTTTAAGGTTGTTACTACATTTGGCAATATTGTCTTCCCAGTAGACATCAAGACAATAGGCAGTGACTTAGTAAACATGCTTTCGGCTTTTTCCATTCTTTTTGCTGCTCTTTGTTCCATGATTCTGTGCTTGCTCAGTGATTGTGCTTGAAAGAATCTGTAGTTTAATGTCTAAGTTTTGGTTGTTATTCAGCTTATGTTGCTTTTTTGGGAGAGTTACAAGATGTAAAATAGCATCTTGGAGTGGAGTTAATTGGGAACTCCCATCGGTCACAAATTCAATCCAGGATCGTGTATGTCGACAAAGTTTGTCTTAATTGCTGCGTGGGTTATGGTAATCCTTCGTAGCACAATACACTCACTACAGCGCAGTAACAGCCGTGTTTTCAGAAAAGCAGGCGTCAGCTTACCTGGGAGACTCCCGGACATAGTGGTGTCCTCCGACGTCTCTCGCCGGCGCTCAACCAGTCACTTTCTGATGATCACATCTGTTGTGTTTACTGTATATTGCGGTCCGTGTAGGAATGTTGTTCGCCTTTTCCAATAAATTTTGGCTGGCAGTTCTTATCTCCTTCGGAAAAGTTTGTATGTCAAACCAACAGCCAAAGCACGGTGAGAAAGTTGTTTAGCGGAATCTTTGTGCTTCTTTTCCATGTCGGACCTTTAATGCTGGGCTCTCCCCCGAATTTCAAAATGAGACAAACAAAACGTCCTTGCGGGGGGAGCACTGAATAGCTGGTGCCGGCGGTGAGGTAAGGACAAACCTCACAAATATTTAACAAAACAAGATTTGAAAATCAGACGCCGCACTCCTCCTGGATTTGGTAAATGCAAATTTTAATGACCTCCTCTCCACCTACGCGTTTCGAACTTAAACAGTTCTTGGTCACGGTGATTACATGAGTCCTTTGTTTATTTTAATTATTTATACCAAAACTTCCATGTTGCCAACCATGAGGCATTATGGGACTGCTAGTTTTAAACGCCAAACATGCATAAAGACGTGTTCATCGAATCAAGCTAGCACAGCTGTCTCGTCATATGCGCCAAGCACGGGCACATCAATGTTATTTTTCCATTTAAAGATCAATCCGATAGTGGTGAGCAACCAGTTTACTCTCTAACGCTTGGCATGTTTTGCGTTTATGTCATCCGTATATTCGGATTTGTTAAAGTGGCTAAACACTCGCAATTTCTACTTGAAAGTAAATGACCGAGTGTCAAGGACACTCGTTAGAGAGTAAACTGGTTGCTCACCACTATCGGATTTATCCTTAAAAGGAAAAATAACATCGATGAGAGGAGGTCATTAAAATTTGCATTCACCAAATCCAGGAGGAGTGCTTCGTCTGATTTTCAAATCTTGTTTTGTTATACATATATATATATATTCACTGAAAAAACCATAGGTTTCATGCACGTTATAGTTAGGAATTTGCATTTAAAAAACCTTTGAAATTCACTGAAAAAACCTTAGGTTTCAGGCACGTTATAGTTAGGAATTGGCATTTAAAAAATCTTAGAAATTCACTGAAAAAACCATAGGTTTCAGGGGCGTTATAGTTAGCTGGACATTTCCCTCGTACAAAACCCTAGAAATTCCCCTGTTATAGTTAGTTCAGCTAACTATAACTTGCGCCCCCGCAATGCACTGCTGATGACGTCACATATTACATCACTCATGACATGGTCAGTGACATCACTGATGACATCGCTGATGACATCTCAAATGACATCACTGATGACATCATCCATTGAGTATGTGTTCCTGAACAATTTTAATATGTTTAACATATATAGGGAAAGGCCTGTTGAAAAATAAGTGGGTGTACAAGTGTGTGAATGGATGATTTTCTAGGTGCGTAACTGACTCTATAAGTGTCTCATTAAATGTATCTTACTGCAGACTAGTGACTAAACTGTGTGAATGTCTGTATGTTTCTGTCTGTTGGTGTATAAGTGGCTGCATGGTTTTGTGAATAGCTATATGAGTGTCTATATGGGTTATCGATTGGTTGTCTGAGTATCTGTATGGGTGCCTGAGTGTTTGTGTGGGTAGGCTGTGTGTGACTCTGTGCATAGATGTGTGAGTGGGTGATTCTATGGGTGCATGGTTTTAAGAGTGCATCTGTGATGAACTGTATGGCTGAGTGAGTGTATGTATGGGTGTGTTAGGGATTGAATGTATATCTCAGTGGTACATTTCTGACTAACTACATATGTGAAAGGCAGTATATATGCGTGTAAGAGTATATAAGTGGGTATATGTGAGAGTGTGTGATTGTGAGAGTGGCTGTATGGATGAGTGTGTGCTTGTATCAATGATTGTATAAGAGCGTAAGAATGTGGTACTATTTTTATGAGTAAGTGAACTTGAGTATGTATAACTGCATAGGTGAGTAAATGGGAGTGTGATTAATTATTTGCATGACTGACTAGGTGTGACAGTACCTCTATGGATGATTAGTGGTGTGTGAGTGTCTATGTAGGTGTATAAATGCATATGATAGTCTTGTACAGAGTGACTGTAAGTATGAGTGACTGTACATGTGAATGAGTGGAGGTGTACGTAGACCTAAGAGTTAATAAGTGGGTATGTAGTTATTGGTATCTATGGTTTTGAGAATGGACGTCTGAAATTTTGAGTTCATGTATCAACGGTTAAATTAGGGTGTGAGAAGATGTGGTAATTTATCACATGGATGACGTCATCAGTGATGTCATCAGTGATGTCATTTGAGATGTCATCAGTGATGTCATCAGTGATGTCCCTGACCATGTCATGAGTGATGTAATATGTGACGTCATCAGCAGTGCATTGCGGGGGCGCGAGTTATGGTTAGCTGAACTAACTATAACAGGGGAATTTCTAGGGTTTTGTATGAGGGAAATGTCCAGCTAACTATAACGCCCCTGAAACCTATGGTTTTTTCAGTGAATTCCTAAGGTTTTTTAAATGCCAATTCCTAACTATAACGTGCATGAAACCTATGGTTTTTTCAGTGAATTTCAAAGGTTTTTTAAATGCTATTTCCTATCTATAACTTATCTCTGAAGATATCATGTTTGATGATTTTGATTGGATTTCTATATTTTTGGAATTCAGTGTGTCATTTCATTAATTAAATTTTTTTTTAAATACTTTTTATCACCATTTTTAAATGTATTTTTTTCAATTAATTCTTTTAAAAATTAAAAAATACTATTTGAACTTAATGGGTTTTTCAAACATATTTTTTTATATTTTTCAAAATATTTTTTGAACTATATGTGCAAAACTTTATTTTATATATTTTTTTGCCATGTTTTTGGATCCGCGCACCCACTGCGAGAGAATCCGTGCATCCAACGCGATAGGATGCGTGCACCGTGCGCGCATTTCGCCGTTTTTTTTTTTAAAAAAAAGGGGGCCCCAGAGGGTCCTTCTGGGACCCTCTAAGCACCTCTAGAGGGTCAGAGTATTTCCACTCTGTCCCCTTTATATGTTTTACACACTTTTTCCCCTTGCTTCTTCAGCCTCGGTAGAAGATGGCCGCCAACAGTTCCTGGTTTCGAATGTAGAGAGACACTCGACAGCCAAATAGCATTCAGCACGCGGTCGGGAGGGTGCGCGCTCGGTTCGGGGAGGGTGCGCTTACGGTGCGGGGAGGGTGCGCTTACGGTGCGGGACGGTCCACGGATCCTCCGCGGCCATAGATATCACTAACTTTTTTACCCTAATTTTCTCAGTAACTACTGAACAGATTCACACCATATATGCAAAAGGCACGAGTCCGAACTGAGGACTACCTCTTTGCCAAATTTGGTGTCATTCCGTTCAGAGGTTCGGGCTGTAGGTGCGACAACAGATCCTATGGGAAATTGCATGGGGAAAACGCGTTTTGGGACCCCCCTTTTTTCTCGGCCCCCGCTTGACGGATCACCGCAAAACTTTCAGGGTAGGAGCGGAGCGGAGCTGGCCAAATGTTTGGAAAATTTCGCGAGGATTCGTCAACCGGCACCAGACTTATTGGGAATAGAATGTTGCGGATTTCCTATGGAAAATAGGTCCTAACTATAACTATCTACTGGCGACCACCAGTAGATAATATGTATATATATATATATATATATATATATATATATATATACAATCCCAATCCTGGCGGCAGCAAAACAGTCAGGCACAGACTCCGTGAAGTAATGGCAAAAAATATAGTTTAATCCAAACAAAAAGGCAAGACGCGTTTCGACGGCGAACCGCCTTGGTCACTTGGACATATATATATATATATATATATATATATATTACCTACTGGCAGTCGCCAGTAGGTAGTTATAGTTAGAACCTAGTTTCCATAGGAAAAGCATTTTTTGATTTGCTTATAACTTTGGCGTCATTTGACGATTGACGAATCTTCGCGAAACTCTCCCAAAATAAGGTCTATCCAGGTCAGCTCCTATCCTGAAAGTTTTGGGGTGATTCATCAAGCGGGGGCTGAGAAAAAAGGGGTGTCCCAAAATGCATTTTCCCCATGTTAATTTCAATAGGAAAATTTGAGACGGGCTACAGCCCGAACTGCTGAACGGAATTTCCACAAATTTGGCAAAAAGGTAGAGTTTGGTTCAGAAAGCGACCTTTTTTTTAAATGGTGTAAATCCGTTCAGTAGTTGCTGAGAAATTAAAAAAATAAAAGTTTTGATATCTAGGGCAGCGGTGGAGTCGCAATCCCTCCGACCACGAGCTTCATTCTAATTGGCTGCCACGACCACGAGCTTCATTCTAATTGGCTGTTAACACACCAAACCAGGAAGTGTTGGCAGCGATCTTGGGACTCGGTTGAAGTGAGTCATCAGAAAACAGGGAAACAAAGATATAAAACAAGAGATGGGGGCAGGGTAGAAACATCCTGACCCCCTAGGCTTGCTCAGGGGGTCCCAAAAGGATTTTTATGTGGTCGCGAATTCTGCCAAAATTGTTTGGGCTAGGCCCCGGGGGCATTTCTTAAAAAATAATAGCGGGGGCCCCGGGGACAACCACCTCCCCGGGGCTTCACTCATGTTGGGAGGGGGGCACGCGGCCCTCCTCCTGGAGCCCGTGATGGTCTAGGGGACCGCCACCCCCCAGGGCCGGCTCCTGCAGTGTCCCAGGGTGCCCTCCCCGGTACACTCCTGTTTGGTATGGCAGGGCGGGAGCCGTGCGGCTCCCACCCTGTCATAGCAAACTTGCTTTGGATTTTTGAAATCCAAAGCTGATTGCTTTTCCACACAGACAGCTGCATGTCAGCAGCTCCCCGTGTGGAAAAGCAATGCCGGCTACTGCAGGACGCGGGGAGCTGCCAGGACCATGGGGGCATTGGGGCTCCCCCCACGGAACCCAACGGTGAGGCCAGGCCTCACGGGATGGGGTCCTCGGGGCCAGAATTGGCCACAGGAGGGGGGCCGATGTGGCCCTCTTCTCGTTAAAAAAAAATAATAAGGAACATGTCAGCATGCTTCGGGGTATGGGGTCCCGAGGCGAATGTAAATTAGTGAAAGTGGACATTTTTAAAAAAAGGAGTCGCGACTCTAGCGCGTCTCTCAGCGCTGCCTCCATGTGAAAGCGATGGGTGAGCGGCACTCAGCGCAGCACTCGAGTACTTCTTAAGTCTTTCAAACACCAAGGGGTATATTCTGAAGGACAATTGCCGAGTTAGCGGCACTTTATTGCAACCAAAATGGTGATAAATTTAACACACCATTCACAAGCTGGAGCAAACAGCCCATATCACCAATTTGCCAGCGATAGCAGCCTCAAAAAGCATAGTCACAAATGACCCCGGGAAATGTTGCAAATTAGATATAGAGTAGGCGTTCCCGTGCAAAAAGCAGCGAACGCATCACTTCTCAAGTTTCTCAACCACCAGAAAGATCGTCGAGGAGAGTACAAAACAGGTGATAAGGTGTGCTAGTAGCACAAGGAAGTTTACACCTGCTCTGAGCTGGTGTAAAGTCAGACTACAACCTGCAACATGAAAGGGAGGCCAGCCCAGAGCCACACCTGAATGACAACAGATGCAATGGAACCAGCGATCATGTACCTCGGACACCCAACACTGCTCCGACACCCCCCGCCACCAGCCCCTTGTCCGCCATTACCTCTCACCCCCACCCCCACAAACAATATGACAGCAACCTTAGGAAATCTGGAACGTAACAAATTGGCTGATGTCGCATATTTATAATTAAGAAAATGCATGTGAGGTTTGACAAATAAGAATCTCAGTCATCTATGGATTTACACATAAAACATTTTATTTAAACAAAACAACAAAATAAAAGTAGGTACAGGCATGGCATGTCATCCCTCCACAATTTGTGAATCACAGCCTGCAAGACAAGAAGAAAGATAAGATTGTGCATCATGCGTCCATCAAAGGAGAGAGAGAGAAAGAGGGAAAGAGTGAGAGAGAGGAAGAGAGAGAGAAAGAGTGAGATACAAGGAAGAGAAAGAGAGAAACAGTGTGACAGAGGGGAAGAGAGAAAGAGTGAGACAGAGAGGAAGAGAGAGAGAAAGAATGAGAGAGAGAGGAAGAGACAGAGAAAGAGTGTGAGAGAGAGAAAGGAAGAGATAGAGAGTGAGAGAGAGAAAGAGTGTGAGTGACAGAAAGGAAGAGATGAGGAGGGAGAGTGAGTGGTTGACAAACCCTGGATGTAGTTTGCATAGTAGCGCTACCCGCAGCTACACGAAGTGCACTGCGCACTATGCACGCTATGCATAGCTACGCGAACTGCGTAGTGCGGTAGGGAAAAGCTGTTCGCACTGATTGCACAGTGCCGGATGCGTGTCCACATTGTAAATTGGCATCTTACACAGTTCAAGCGGTCATTTTCTGCCACTAGAGTAGATTTGTACTCGAGCGGCAGCTTTCTCAACGCGGACTGGTAGTTTCTCATCGCGAGCGGTCCCGAGTGTACGCAACCACTCGCAATGAGAAACCTGACCTCCCCGCATTGAGAATCTAGCTGGGAGGTTTATTTTACCCACTCGCGATCGGCAACTTGATGTTGCTGATCGCGAACGAGGAAAAAGTCTCGCCAGGATGTTGATTTTGCTTGCGGTCGCCAATTGGATGTTGAGGACCGCGAACAAGAAAAAAATGCCTGCTAAGCTACGTGTTTTTACACTGTGCTACGTGCAATTCACGTAGTGTGTAGTAGCGCAAACTACGCACGCTCCGCGAGCGTAGCATAGTACTACGCCCAGGGTTAGTGATGACACTGTGGAGAAAATCCTCCCAGCTCACCTTTCTGCCACCGGTGTGTCTCCAACCACGTGCCGGGACATAGTGTAGCCCTCAAATTTAGTCATCTGAAATATAGTATAGAATCAGTAATGGCAGAGTACATACAACTGCACATGCATAATTCTCTGTTTCGCCCCTGCGTACCCAGGCTTCTGCACCCCATCGACTCCTGACGCCCAAAGGTGTCTGTCTGCCCTGCGCACTCAGGCTGATGCACCCCATCGACTCCTGCCGCCCAGAGGTGTCTGCCCACTCAGGCTACTGTACCCCATCCACTCCCACTGCCCAGAGGTGTCTACCCGCTGCTGTGCACCCAGGCTGCTGCATCCCATCCACTCCCAGTGCCCAGGAGGTGACTGCCCGTTCCTGTGCAATCAGACTGCTGCACCGTATCCACTCCCACTGCCTAGAGGTGTCTGCCCGCTCCTGTGCACCCAGGCTGCTGCCCCCTATCCACTCCCACTGCCCATAGGTGACTGCCCACTGCTGCGGAAACAAGCTTCTCTGCTCACCTTCCGCCATCGGTGTGTGTGTAAGAGGGTCCACCACATGCCGAAGCACCCTCTTCAGCCGGTGCGTACACGTGGTCAAGCCGAGCCCACAACTCAGAGTGGTTGTTGATTGCCAGGATGGCCATGCATCATCTCAGGCTGCACACGCGTTCACCTCTAGTGGCACTAACTCAGTGGGACTGAAGTCATCACCTCGTGGCGGGAGGTCCGTTTGAGGAGGGTGGTCAATCTGTGAATCACAGCCGGCTAGACAAAAAGCAAGATACGTTTGTGCATAATGCGTCCATCAAAGGAGAGAGGAGGAAAGAGAGAAAGAGTGATAGAGAGAGGAAGAGAGAGAGAAACAGTGAGAGAGAGGAAGAGAGAGAGAAAGAGAGAAACAGTGTGAAAAATAGAAAGAGAGAAACAGAGGAAGAGTGGGAGAGAGAGAAAGAGAGAGAGAGAGGAAGAGAGAGAGAAAGAGTGTGAGGGAGAGAAAGGAAGAGATGGAGAGGAACAGTGAGTGCCCACACTGTAGACAAAACCCTCACAACTCATCTTTCCGCCACCAGTGTGTCTCCAACCACATGCCGGGACATAGTGGAGCCCTCAAGTTCACTCATCTGAAACATAGTACAGAATAAGTAATGGCAGAGTACATATGACTGCGCATGCCTAAATCGCTGTCCCACCTTTGTGCATCCAGGCTGCTGCACCCCATCCACTTTCACTGCCCAGAGGTGTCTGCCTGCTGCTGCGCACCCAGGCTTCTGAACCCCTACCACTCCTGCCGCCCAGAGGCGTTTTCCCGACCCTGCGCACTCAGGCCTCACTGCTCACCTTTCCGTGGACAGGGCAGCCTCCACATCATGCAGCCCTGCTCCGCAGGCCACCAGGTCTTGCATTTGGTGCTGCGTCTTGATTTTACCATAGCAGAGGACATACCAGTGCACCCGCCATCATCGCAGGTTGCACACCCGCTCAACCCATGCGGTGCCACTAACTCTGTGAGCAGTGAGACCATGCCACGTGGCAGTAGGCCCCCACTGTTCGATGGCTCAGGCCTACACTGTGGTCCAGCAGGGCACACAAAACAAACCTGACCTGTCCGGACCACTGGGACGGGGCATCATTGCACACCCGCTCAGCACTTATAGTGCCCCTACCTCAATGCACCGAAAGTTACCGTCCCGTGGTGGTGTGCCTGTGCGGCCGTAGTGCATCCGGTGCCACCAAGTCTGAAATGGAAATGGCTTGGAGCACGTGCGCCCAGTCCTTTTTATTGGCAGGGTCACGTGTCCTTTGACGGCTGTGCTTGATAGGTGTGGTGTGGGTGTAAACCAGCCATCAGGGAGTGGCTGTGGCGTACTGGCAACTAGACCTGTGAGCAGCAGATCACTACAATGGAAATCTGGGCCATGTAGCGTTGTTGTTCCTCCCTGTATGCGTAAGCGGATTGGGCTGGCCTGGCGTATGCCAGTCCTGCGTGAGGCTGTGAACAATGACTCCGGAGCTCTGGGCATGGTTCCGTCCTGGGCTATATGAGGAATCAACTGATGAGGGTGTCCCTGTTGTGTAGTGCTGCCGCCACCCAGGCTGAAAGCGCCAATGTGTCACCCTGTGACCCAAGTCCTAAAACATGGCCAACATGGAAGGTAGGGGGGATCACTGACCCTACATTCATCCATACTTCCACACATGAAAGTTCCTGCATATGACATATCTGTGTGGATATGAATGTTTATTGCGCATTCAGTGGAGTGTTGCAGCTGTAGCAATACAGGGCCATGCAGAGCCCAAATTTCCGTTTTTGGCACATGGAGGGCAGCCAATTAGAGCCAAGCCCGTGCTCGGGAATTAGGCTCCTCCAACAAATGTACTTATCCAATCACTCCTCCAATTCCGAAGTACTTATAAATTCACTATACACTCTCCTTGCAGTACTCTAATGATCCAGTCTCTACCTATGTACTTATACAATGACCGAGACAAAGTTACATAACCAAAGTTTTCCCCACTGACAAAGGTAACATGATTGCGAGCACTGTCCACAGCATAATGTAATGTTGTAGGGCCCAGAGGCACCATCATGCATACATAATGAACACACGGACACAGTTAGATAGATAGTGGAAATGGGTACGGGCACGTGCGCTCGGCCCCTTTTTATTACCAGGGTCACATGTCCAGTGACATCTGTGCTGGATGTGTGTGGGGTGAGTGTAAGCCAGCCCTCCGGGAATGGTTGGTGCTGGCAACAAGTACAACAGTAATCATTGGATCACACACAGAGATTCAATCATAAAGGGTCCATGACTTGTGTTGCACTAAGTTAGCGGCACCTGATGTGAAATAATACACAAAAGATTATTTCGTAAAGGGTTCATGACTTGTGGTGCACTGAGGTTGGGGCAGCAGATCTGAAATCATACACAAAAGAATCTATCATAAAGGGTCCATGAGTTGTGATGCACTGAGGTAAGGGCATCAGAAGCATTCTGCGTGTGCACAGCTAGCGATGATGCGTGGTCCTGGAGGGCCGCACTGGTAGCAATGTCTGTTGCCTACTGGACTGCAACATTTGCAATCACAACTCAATCTGAATTGTGAGCCCTGCAGTCCACAATGTAGATGGAAGACAGTAGTCAGCACAGACTTCGAGGAATGCTTTTTGTCACTTCCTCTTGACAAAATCCGAGGACACAGAGTACAATTTTGTCTGCAATTAAGAAATCATGTCTCAATGTATATTGTGAGCTCTGCTGACCGCAGTGTAGGTAACAAGAGGTGAAATATGTACAGATCACTCTGCAATAAATAAATCAAAACTGAATTTGAACTGTGAGCTCTGCTGTCTGCAGTGTAGACTGCCATCCAGTGTTCCTTTGGACTTGTAAGATGGATTTGGTCATTGTACTAAAGCTATAATTAATATCAAAAAAGTTCTTGAAGCAAGGATACTAAAAGGATATTATGTAAGTTTCAGGGGCGTTGTAGTAAGTTGCCTACTGGACTCTGTAATTGATGAATCAAGATTCAATTTGAATTGTGAGCCCTGCTGACTGCAGTGTAGGCCAGAGGCAGCGGTCAGCAAGGGCTCACAGCCATGTGTCATTGAGTTGAGCTGCACAGTTAGTGGCATCAGAAGCATTCAGCGTGTGAGGAGCCTGCGATGATGCGTGGTCCGGGCAGGCCGCACTGGTAACAATGTCTTTTGTCTAATGAATTCTGCCTTAATAAGGGTACGTGGCGTTGACTTGTGGTGCACTGAGTTAGTGGTACCTCTGGCGCTCAGCATGGTCCGGGCGGGCTGCGCTGGGAGCAATGTGTTTTGCCTACTGGACTGTGTCATCTGCAATCGCGACTCCATCTGAATTGTGAGCCCTGCTGTCCGCAGTGTAGATCGAAGGCAGTAGTCTGTACAGACTTAACTCTGAGGTGCTGTGCTGCTGTGTTCGCAGGGGGCCTATTTCGAGGAGGCCTGCGGTCATGGCAGCAGCCACATGGCAGGGTGAGGGCCGCCGCCGCTCTGGCAGATGTGTTGGCCTTCACACAAGTGAACAAAGCCCAGAGCCCCGGCATATTTATTCACACTTCTACGCTGGAGTAGCGTACGTTGGACCAGCCCAATGCGCTTCTGCTTACAGGGGACAACGACACAGGTACATGACCGAGATCTTCCCCACTGCCTGAGGTAACACGGTTGCGTTCACTGTCCACAACACTACAAGCACCAGCAGTATATGTACACACGGAGAGGTTTGTGCTCTGCATAGTGAGGTCTGTCCAGCACATCACCGCTACAATTGGTATTGTGTGCATTATTATTGGTGGGTGAATTACATCCTTCACACATGTTTGGTTGCCAAATCTCGCAACATTCAGCTATTGTGTGGCTGAGGGGCCATGCAGTTTTTGGAAGGTCCGCTGTTTTGTTGTGTGCTGCCTCGGTGGTAGTAGGGGGATGGTCCGGGGGAGGTCCTGAGGGTGGTAGCAGTGGGTTTTGTGACCTTTTTGGGTGTTGGAGGTGCATGATCAGTAGCTCTATGACATGTGTTGGTCTTCAGATGTGATTCTGGGCTGGGTTCCCTTTCACACAGTAGGTAGTTGTCCTACTTTACACCAATACAAGGCAGATGTTACATTCCTACTGTTAACGCAGCTTATCGCCTGTTTTTGGATCGCACCACAGATTTGGCTGCTCGTTGAAAATATCGGGAAGTGGTGTTTTTGTGTTATTTTTGCACAGGAACGCCTACTCTGCATATTATTAGCGTTAGTTGTTGCTCTCATTTGTGGCGATTTTTTTTGCGGAAGCTATTGCTGGAAAACTGTCGATATCATCTGTTTTCACCAGGTTGAGAATGGAATGATAATTTAAAAACTCTGAAAAAACTATAGGTTTAATGAGCATTATAATTGGAAATTATCATTTAAAAAACCTTTGAAATTCACTGAAACAACCATAGGTTTCAGGGACGTTATAGTTAGAAATTAGCATCTAAAAAACATTAGAAATTCACTGAAAAAACCATAGGTTTCAGGGACGTTATAGTTAGTTGAACATTTCACTCATACAAAACCAGAGAAATTTGAAGGCAATGCACTGCTGATGACGTCACATATTACATCACTCATGACATGGTCAGTGACATCACTGAAGACATCTCAAACGACATCAAACGAGTGATGTAATAAGTGACGTCATCAGCAGTGCACTGCGGGGGCGTGAGTTATAGTTAGCTCTACTAACTATAACGTTCGAATTTCTCAGGTTTTGTACGAGTGAAATGTCTGACTAACTTTAACGTCCCTGAAACCTATGGTTTTTTCTGTGAATTTCTAAGGTTTTTTAAATGCTAATTTCTAACTATAACATCCCTGAAACTTATGGTTTTTTCGGTGAATAAATATATAAATATATAAATATATAAATATATATATATATATATATATATATAACGCTCCAAAGTTCCACAACCAGAACAAAGGACCAGCACTCCGGTTAGATTTTGAATCAACAGTATGCAGAGGAGGAGCTGAAACATCCAGCTTGTGGGAGTGGCTTCAGTAACACCAGGAGATTTAAACCTGCCACAGTTGTAATGAACTGTTTGAAACCAGGCACTGAGGAAAGCCTTACGGCTGAAACGCGTCTGCCACAGCGTTTCTTGAACTCTGATCCCCACGCGCTGTAAGTGATTCGCTGAATAAAATCCAAATTGTTTTAATCCCTGCATGTGTCGGGCTCATTCCAAGGAGTGAATGAGTGTTGGACTTTATGTTTAGACCAGCAAGCAGGCACTGGTAACCGGCATGCCCTTCGGTCAGGTGTGACACGTAAGCCAGCACCTTTTGGACTTTATATATATATATATATATATATATATATATATATATATATATATATATATATATATATATATATATATCCACAGCGAGTTGGCTTTTCCCAAGCCTCTTGTACGGCGGGCACACGGCAGGGGTAGCCACCCCAATATACCAGAAAATCCACTGCGTCTCACTTTCCAAGTGTCAGGACGAAAGAAAGCACTGGAGCCGCGGCCACAAATCAAAGGTGTGTTTATTAAACACTATATATATATATATATATCCAGCTCCAAAGTTCTCTCTCCCAGTCGGGAAGAAAGACACAGCACTTGCGGGTTTCGTTCGATAACCAGTTTATTCCATAGCGCTTCACATACGCGTTTCGAGTTCTCCCTTCGTCAGTGTGTTTACAATTTGTGTAGCGCGGCATCGTTTTTTTATACATTAAAAAACACAGCATTTCCGGGTTCTGAAACAAATGAAGGACAAATCTTCCCATACATATTGGGCGCCATTTTGGAGTGTGCAAAATAAACACTTTGACTTGGAAATCTTATTCACAATTGTGTAAAAGCATATTGCTAAAACAATTCATACCACATTGTATATTATTATTTACGTATTGTGCATCACCTAGTCAATATCAATGTTTCGGCACCTCATTATCATTTAAATCTCGCCGTGGATCGGCCATTAGCGGTTCGATCATACTGAACCGCATATTGTCCTCACCCATTTCTCTCATTCACGCCGTGTATCGGCCTTTTCAACCTATCTATGCAACATTAGTTTAAGAAGTTTCAGAATCTACAATGTCAGATGAGTAATTTTTATCCTAGATCCCTAGGTGAACTGTTAACTCTTCACCACTGTTCAAACCATTCTGAGTTTTTGTCTGAAAATCAATTATAAACCGAGATTCCAATCTTCTCAGTTTAAGCACTCTATCCCCACCTCTGATATGGAGTGGTGTATGATCTAATCCAAAGTATTGAAGTAAATTTCTATCACTGTTGTGTTTCATGGCAAAGTGTCTTGCCACTGGATAATTCAAGTCCTTATTTGTGATTGCACGCATGTGTTCTAAAATTCTTATTTTCACACTGTGTATGGTGCTGCCGATGTATCTTAAAATGCAAGGGCAAATCAGGCAATACACCACATGCGTTGTCTGACATGTCACAAACTTGCTTATGATCTTACGTTCCTTCATACCTTTGATTTCAGAGCTCAAAACTCTCTTGCTAAATGCACAGGCTTTGCATCGCCCACAAGGGTAGAAGCCTTTCATGTCACTCAGGGTGCCTCTCTTGTCTATTGGATTCTCCAAATGACTATGGACCAATCTGTCCCTAAGTGACCTCGCTTTCCTAAAGGTTACTAATGGGACCGGTGAGATATCTGACCCAATTATGGGATCTGTTCTTAAACCCTGCCAGTTTTTTCGAAGAATGATTTTTAAGGCATTGGCATCCTCAGAATATGTTGTGATTAAATGAAATCTGCCCTCCTCTTTCTTCTTATTTTGTTTCTTTATGTTTTCTCCTAACAAATTGCCTCTGGGTATCTTATTCACTTTATGCAAAGTTTTTTGTAATAGCAGTAAATCATATCCTCTGGCTACAAATCTCTCAATGCTATCTTTGGCTGCTCTTGCAAAGTCACCTTCCCTAGAGCAATTACGTTTAAGACGCAAAAGCTCCCCATATGGTATGCTATTTTTCAATTTCATTGGGTGGCTGCTAGTGGCATGCAATATGCTATTCCCAGCAGTCGGTTTCCAATATAAGGCTGTGATTATTTTATTATCTTGTACCCTTACCTCAAGGTCGATATAGTTCACTGCCACTGAACTTATCTCGCCTGTGAAGTATAGATTCACATTGTTGTTGTTAAGATGTTCAATAAAATATCTTGCTTCATCTATTGACTCCCTCCAAATAACAAAGAGATCATCAATATATCAGTGCCAAGTTGCTATCTTGTCTGTCCATTTAGCATTGCAAGGGGACCATACCACCTGTTCCTCCCACCAGCCTACGAACAAGTTCGCATAGCTGGGGGCGAAGCAGGTGCCCATCGCGGTCCCCGAGACCTGCCTGTAGAGATCTCCATGAAAAAGGAATATGTTATTTTGAAGACAGAATTCAATGAGTTCAACCAACATATTACTGTGTGCTGTCAATTTCAATGCTCTTTTGTTTAAAAAGTACTCAACCGCTTTTAGTCCATGTCCATGGTCTATAGATGTATATAAACTAGTGATGTCCAATACAATTAAGATAAAAGATGGTTCCCATTGTATTTTTTCAATTCGGGCAATAAAATCCATGGTGTCTCTGATATAGGAGGATAGGATGGGGTGGGTGCGCACTTGTGGCGTGTAGGGTAGTGTTACCAGCAGTAGGTTTGCGATATAACCTGGTTTCTAGTTTACCTGCGTGGGTGTAGATTTCCGTATCAAGAAAGGTGACACTGGTTTGGCTACATGTAGCAGTGAAGTGGAGGTTAAGATTGTTCACATTTAAAATCTCAATAAAACCATAGGCCTCATCTAATGAACCATTCCACACTACAAATAAGTCATCAATAAATCGCAACCAGACAACAACATTATCATTGAGGCACTGGGCATGTTCCATCTGAAGGATCGTTTCCTCCCAGTAACCCCGGCCATGGCTAAATCTCCGCCACCGGCCGGAATCCCCACCTCTGGGCTGGAAGCTCCGTCTCCGGCCCGGAAGCCCCGCCTCCGGGCCGGAATTTCGGCGCGAGTGCGGACCTAAAGTTAGTAGTCGTAAATCCATTCTGTGAATACCATAAGTAGTAAGTGCATTCTGCGAATAACAAAAGTAGTAAGTGCATTCTGTGAATACCACAAAGTAGTAAGTTTAGGATTTAGTCTTAAGTTAATTCTGTGAATCGGGCCCAAAGTGTTTATTTTGCACACTCCAAAATGGCGCCCAATTTGTATGGGAAGATTTGTCCTTCATGTGTTTCAGAACCCGGAAATGCTGTGTTTTTTAATATATAAAAAAACGATGCCGCGCTACACAAATTGTAAACACACTGACGAAGGGAGAACCCGAAACGCGTATGTGAAGCGCTATGGAATAAACTGGTTATCGAACGAAACCCGCGAGTGCTGTGTCTTTCTTCCCGACTGGGAGAGAGAACTTTGGAGCTGGATATAATACATGGGGCACCACCGTGTGAGAAGCACCCGTCATGGAGTGACCCGTTGCAAAGGTGCAGTGGAGCGAATATCTATATATATATATATATATATATATATAAACTCTCCAAAGGAGAAAATCAGGGTCGCACTCCACAAGATGAATTCAATTCTTTTATTTCTATTGAATATTGTATGTGTGTTTTTTAAATTAAGTTAAATATGCTGAAACGCGTCAGGGTGAATCATGTTTGCTGTTACCCGCGCTAATTGAAAATAAATGCACGTTACTGGACCCGGGCTGTGGCGCCTTGCTTTCTTGGATTTAATTACGGGAATCTCTGTCTCCCGCTAAGCCACGGCCACCCTGCAGGGTTGGGGGCCCCCGACGACAGTGCTTTTCTTGAAGTGTTTAATTAGGGGGGCATGACCCGCTCACCCTTTGCAAGCCTGAGGATTGCCGGCGATTGTTGCAGAGGGATGTGAAAGGGAGCCGAGGGAGACACACACCTCCACTTGGCAGGATCCGGACCCAGCGCAGATTTGAAATTGTGGAGGCACAGCAATGGTGACTCTTGTGCAAACTCTTTCCTGGACATTCCATACTTACCTGGAACAACTTAGCAGGGTTGTGGAGTTGAAAACGACAATGGGACACTACTTGTATTTCTCTGCAACCCAAAGAGGATTATGGTATTTGTAGTGTGGCAGTATCCAGACATGTGACATTATGGCAATATAAAACAGCTGAGAGACTGCACGTGTTTTAAGACCCTTTGATAAAGGCAATATGCTGAAACGCGTCAGGGTGAATCATGTTTGCTGTTACCCGCGCTAATTGAAAATAAATGCACGTTACCGGACCCGGGCTGTGGCGCTTTGCTTTCTTGGATTTAATTACGGGAATCTCTGTCTCCCGCTAAGCCACGGCCGCCCTGCAGGGTTGGGGGCCCCTGACGACAGTGCTTTTCTTGAAATATATATATATAGATATATATATCAACCCAAAATGCCCTCAAGCTTAAGGAATGCCACTCCACAGGAAACAAGTTTGCAGAACTCTTTATTCACGAAACCGGCTCCAGCTTTTCAAATTAAACATCCCTGACGCGTTTCGAAGCTCATGCTTCTTCTTCATAGGGAAAACACAGACTGTCAGCCTCGGAAATGCGTAGCAAAATTACCATCCTTCTTGCATTGCTTTCATTTAAATAATCCTTCCAAGGGCCTCGCACTCACAGGTGAGTAATTTCAGAGCATGCTGGGAATGGAAGTCTTTATGCTGCGCCAATTCTTCCCCATCAGTGGGGTCCGTTTACTGGCAGTTCGATATTTTACAAAAAGAGTTATTAATTGTTTTTACCTCAAGCCCTCCAGTGGGCCTCGAAAAGGCAGGCCAGTTCCCAATGTTCGGTTTCTCGTGCTGCAGACAGGTTTAGCATAATTCCAACCTTGCAGACCCATATTGATTTAATGGCGGAGCACTCCTTCACGGCGAGGCTGCCGTGTGAAAAAATCAACCCAAAATGCCCTCAAGCTTAAGGAATGCCACTCCACAGGAAACAAGTTCGCAGAACTCTTTATTCACGAAACCGGCTCCAGCTTTTCAAATTAAACATCCCTGACGCATTTCGAAGCTCATGCTTCTTCTTCATAGGGAAAACACAGACTGTCAGCCTCGGAAATGCGTAGCACAATTACCATCCTTCTTGCATTGCTTTCATTTAAATAATCCCTCCAAGGGCCTCGCACTCACAGGTGAGTAATTTCAGAGCATGCTGGGAACGGAAGTCTTTATGCTGCGCCAATTCTTCCCCATCAGTGGGGTCCGTTTACTGGCAGTTCGATATTTTACAAAAAGAGTTATTAATTGTTTTTACCTCAAGCCCTCCAGTGGGCCTCGAAAAGGCAGGCCGGTTCCCAATGTTCGGTTTCTCGTGCTGCAGACAGGTTTAGCATAATTCCAACCTTGCAGACCCATATTGATTTAATGGCGGAGCACTCCTTCACGGCGAGGCTGCCGTGTGAAAAAATCAACCCAAAATGCCCTCAAGCTTAAGGAATGCCACTCCACAGGAAACAAGTTCGCAGAACTCTTTATTCACGAAACCAGCTCCAGCTTTTCAAATTAAACATCCCTGACGCGTTTCGAAGCTCATGCTTCTTCTTCATAGGTAAAACACAGACTGTCAGCCTCGGAAATGCGTAGCACAATTACCATCCTTCTTGCATTGCTTTCATTTAAATAATCCCTCCAAGGGCCTCGCACTCACAGGTGAGTAATTTCAGAGCATGCTGGGAATGGAAGTCTTTATGCTGCGCCAATTATATATATATATATATTTATATTTATTACCAATTCACATCCTTAGAAGTTACCGGGACACTTGTACAGCGGTGCAATCCAGGGTCCAAGGCTCCCTGTTGTCTTATCCAGTTTCACAATGCCGCAGAGAATTCCATGCACTCCTTCACAAAGAAAGCACGATCACGGGGCTTCAAAATGGTTTATTCACAACAACCAAGCCGCACATGCCCAACGCGTTTCGGCGTAACCGCCTTGATCACGGGTAGAATGTATTCCTCGCCATTCAAAATTTAAACAATTTTCTGTTTGTGACGCACAAAATGAAGTGATGTAGAAAGAGGACCAGAAACAAAACATGTACATATTTGCCATACTTTTTTGCCTAATTCATCGGCCATTTTGTAATGGTCAAAATAATCAACCTATATGCTTGAAAACTGGATTCTATTACTCTACATGCTTGTAATATACATGCCCCATATTATCCAACATGTTTCAATAACATATTAATAATTATTGGATAAAATGGTCTCATCAAATACTTATTCCCACAATATAAGTTAGATAAGGTTTGGGCATATAGATCGGTTGTAAAACTCTGTCGACAAATGTATATACATAGTGAGCCTGTTTCTAAATCTTCACAGTTTATAAACGTGCAATATTGCGACATGAGGTTTTTTTGGAAATACGATTTCATTCATAAAACTTTATTGGTAACGGGTCCCCACCTCCCCGGTTGTATATATATATGTATATATACAAATATACATATTGAATTTTGTATGTGTGTTTTTTAAATTAAGTTTATTTGTTAAATTTGTTAAAATGTATATTAAATCTAATTGATTTTTTAAATTAATTGTATTCTTTAATCTATTTAATATTTAATGATTTATTTTATACATATATAAAAACTATATTTTGTACAACTATATTTATGACATCAATATTTTTTCTCAATATTTTTATACTTACTACTATAAGCATCAGATGTAGATATGTTTGACATCGATATTCTGGTCAGAATATTTTTGGATGGGGATATGTTGGGTGTGGATATTTTGTCAGTGTACCCTAAAGTGCTTGTGCTCACTCCTTAACACATGGTAAAATTGGCATACACCGTGTTGGCACATTTAGGTGCCGATTCCGATCCTGTAAAACCCGGGTACGAATGGTCGTACGGAGCGTTTTCTCCATATGACTCGTACCCCGGGCATAAGTGTACTCGGGGTAGGGGTCGTACAAAGTTCGCTCCGTACGGGGCCTTTTCCATGCGCTTGTGTTTTCGGACGGGTGGTACGGATCGTACTTGCGCGCTTGGACTTCCGTTTTACGAGTTGTAAGTAAAACTGTCCTGGGACGTCTCGTAGACTTTTCCCGATGCGATTCGTATGTATTTTGCACCTACGAATCGTACTTCGCCGTTTGTACGGACTTGTACGATTCGTACGTAAAAGAATACGGATACGAGTCGTACGGGAAAAAAAAATCCAGGATCGGAATCGACCCCTAAATGTGCGAATACATTCCCTAGTAAAAGAGTACAATCTGTACCCAGGGTCTGTAAATTAAATGTGACTAGTGGGCCTGCAGCACTTATTGGACCACCCACTTGAGAAGCACTCATCAAACAAGTCTCAGGCCTGACATTGCAGCCTCAGTGTAGTGTTTAACTGCATATTTGACCTTGCAAAATAAATCATTTTCAAGGCCTACACCTCCCTATTAATACATATAAGTCACTCCTAAGGTAGGCCCTAAATAAAGTGCAGTGTATTAAAAAAGTTTGATGTGTACTTTTAAGTATTACAGGTCCTGTTATTGAAAAACTCCCAAAATCAGTTGTTCACTAATGTGAGGCCTACAATAGCAATGGGTTACCTTCTTTCATTTAATGAGTGATAATGTTTGTTTGGGAACAGGTGGAAATGTCATGTTTAGTCTCAAATATATTGTAATTTAAAATCCTCTTTAATGGTAAAGTTGGATTTTAAGTTACAATTCTAAAAATGGCACTTCTGTGAATATAGTGGCACTTGGCCTTTGTTAATTCCTACCAGACAGTCAGATAAAAGGGTACCAGATGTTGGCAGGATGGGCCATCCTGCCAAGATGGGAGCGGCAGCGCTGTTCTGTGCCCTACTTACATTTCAGAGGGGCTGCCTCAGCACTCTCATATAGAACTTCACACCAGCCCTTTGTCTCCCTAGATCTGTTGGAACGTGGGCATAGGAGGAAGGAACATTCCTGAACGAGATGTGGAGGGAAGTCCAGAAATGTTTCCCACTTCAAAGGCTACCACAGGTATTGGATACTCAGACCAATTCTTCGGTTCACTCCTGGACCTGTGGAGGACCCCCAGAAGAGTTGCCTTGTTCTTCAGAGGACTGCCCTACTGCTTGAGGCCTTCATTGTATTTCTGAGGACTGCCCTGCTGGTACAAAAGGACTGCCTAGCTACTTGCTACTTGCTACTTACGTCCTTATGTCCTCAAAGTACTGCCCGGCTGCTTGAGGCCTGCCTTGCTGCTTGATCTCAAGACTGCCAAGTCACTCCAAGGGCTAGTTGGCTGTCCTCCTGTTCTGAGCTTTACAGATACAAAACCCTCCAAAAACTTGAACACTACACCTGGACCCTGCCTGAAGTGAGTCCTACCCTACAAGTGGTGCCCACCAGTCCTGGACCCTTGCAAGTGGAGAACATTACCCTTTCGGAAATGTTCTTCTAATAGTCTGACGGTAGGATGAGATTGGCAAAATCCCCTTTGTGTATCCAAACCACTCTCCATTGCGGTCAGCCATAATTTTCGACTTGCTTGTGCGACTAGATGTCTGCGGATGGCACTTTGATCTTTTAGGTGCTGTTTCTCACTAAAAACTTTAAAGATTCATAACTCCAGTTTGACTGACTGGGTTCAATTTATTTTGGTGACATCAAATTTATTAATTTTTTTACTATTTCTCCAAACTAGTGTAGGAATTTTCTTGTGTTTTTTATACTTTATTACTGTTTAAGTGCTCCATAAATACCTTACACATTGCCTCTCAATTAGGTCTGATGGCTTTTGTGCCAAGCTAGGGTTAAGCGCAGGTTAGTTGAGTGACCGTTGTGGTTCACTATGACAGGGATTAGAGTTGTTTCTTAAGAAGGGTTCACCCCCCCAACCAGCAACCCAATTTCCTACAGTGAAGTAATGGCAGTATATATTTAGCAATGAAAAGCTATATTTAGGGACAGTTGCTACTCTTGAATGTGCAGATCAAATAAGGGTATACTACCGGCTGTCATGGTTTACAAAAAGGAGGGAGGCATTAAAATGCAAGTTTGTTAAGAGGGTTAACTTGCTGATGTATGTGTGACTACTGAAGTAAGTCACAAATTTAACATAAAACCGAATTCAAGTAACTCAGCCCTACTTACTGAGACACCCATTTGAAAACTCAAAAGTGAACAGTGTTCAGTTATATAGACTTTAGAGCATCAAATAATGCATTCTAAAAAGACCCTTTGTTCGACGTTACCTGTAAGAACCCCAATTTTTTTTACATCTGATGACAAATTCAGTTCCCTCTCATTCATCCTGAGCAGCCAAATGGAACTCGACCCATATGCAGTCCATTGAAACATTCCTTCACATACTATCTGAAAAGTAGGCTATCGGTTGGTGTTCCAAAATGGGAAAAATCATCTTTCAAAAGTTGAACAAAAATTCCCATCTTTGTCATCCAATGAAAACTAGAAACAGGAGGTTAACCCAGGTGACACTACATGGAACACTCTGCATCGTAGTACTAAAAACATGTGAAATGAAGCCTCAAACTAGTCCTAAAAAAATACTGAAAATCACAGTTACACTTAGCACTTTTGCAACCACTTTCTGTGTGCAATGATCCCAAAGTGTCAGTCATGAGTACATGCTTGATACTGTATAATACTAAGATTAAAACCTAAAAACATGGTACATGATATACTGCACAAAAATATTCCAATGTCTTTGCACAACAAGGATACAGTAAAGAGCAAGAAAAAGACCTCAATTGACTTTAAACATGTCAAAAGACAAGAAAACGCTCCCAAAATCAATCCAAATAAATATTCCTTTAGAGCTAACTTAATTACTTCTGTTGGTCTGTGAGATGCAATAGAGTTGTTTGGGATTAAGGTGGTACTATAACCTGCTATTTTTAAGTAGCTTAAACATTGTTGTTTTAATAACGCAGTCTTGACAGTATGCATTTAGTATTAGAATGGTGCCTTCAATGATATTTGTGGGCTTGATGTTGGCGGAACAGGTCCCGCTGTTTCTTTTCCAACGGTTTTCTCCCCGGCCGACATCTGCCAGGAATCTTCGTCCACTTAGACGGTGCCATAGACAGAAGAGGCTGGCTATTGGACTCCAATCAAGAGGCCCATTGAGCTGATTACGATGTGCCTTTCTGTCAAGGCAACTGTGGTGGTACTCCCTCCTACTTTGAGTTGGCGGTATCGAAGGAAATGATGTAAAAATGCAAATTTTTACCTGCTTCCCTCCTCCGTCTTGTAACTCATCATCCAGGTCCCTCCTTTGCTGCTCTACCTCCACGTGACGCCAAATGACTCAATTGTCACCGAAATCTAAGGTAAGCTACTTGTACAATTGTCCTACTATATATTGTGTGTTGACAATTGATGTAACCTTGTGTATTTCTGCATTGCAATTACATGCAATATGTTTTATTAGGTGTAATGCAGTAGTGTTCATTTTCCTACTTATCAAAGTGAAGTAAACACACATGTATTGACACTTAAAAAAATATTTGTGATTGTGGTGCTTGGGGGTGTTTTGCTGGTGGTGTGTGTGGGTGGGCATTCAATAGTGTGTGTATGTTGTGTGAGTGCCATGCCATATGTAACACAAAAAGATATGACACATTGACTACATATGCTTTTCATGCAAACATAACACATATGTGCATTGACACATTAATTAGTTGTACTTACCAGTCTCCACTCCATCAGGTACTCGATCCATTAGCAAACCACCACTAGAGCACTGCCAGCACAACAGACACATCTGAATTTGCTCAGTGCAAACCCGCTGGCCTGACGGTGACGGAGTACTGTTAGCCAGCAGAGAGGACCACAAATACGACAGGCGGACTACTCTCAGCTTGACGAAGTACTTGGAAACGCCGCAATAGCGGGATGACAGCAGTCCCACCAAGATGTAATTTGGCTTTATGCCTTTTAAAAGTGCATGAAGGAAAACTATACATAGAGAATGTGATGACTTTGAGAAAAGAGCAAGACTTTACTTTGTGAATTTGTCAACAGAGCTGGCATATTGAAGTATATGCCACTACTAAAAGTGGTAGATCAAATAAACAGAAACCAAAAGTGAGGACACTGAGTGCAAATTAGTGATACATCATTGTGAAGAGGTATTACATTTATTGTTTTGTTTATTTTCGGAGAACTGCGGATCCAGTAAAGAAACCCCCAGAAAACGTGTGGCGAAATACGTTTTTACCTTGGTACGGCTGTTGTACTGCACTACAGTTATACTTCATAAAATTAATTGAAGGTTAAAATGAAACATTTTTGAAGAAATAATCTGGGTGTAATATTTAAAGTTTTTCAAAACATACAATAACTGTCAAACAACATTACTTTTCATTGCATGGAAAAGTGAATAGCAGAATTAAAAAGTTACACTATAGCTACATAATCAAAAGAGAAATCTTTACCTTTTTCTAAATACATGAGCTAAACAACCAAATAGCATAAAATTTCAAATTAGAGTTTTCATAAAGAATTTGTTTTAACATTGTATGCAATTGCAGTTGCAGCATACTGGGAATAGGCTTTGATTTGGCATCCATGGCATCATTGGTACAGTGTACAGGGTTGTGTTATTATTGGGGAAGTGAACAAAGATGAAAGTAACTTTAACAAATGGTTGTAGTTCCCATTAATTTTCTTTTTAAGAAGGTTTGCTGTTAATGGGTTTTGAGGTCTAAGCATATAAGCCTTACATAACCCTTATTAGCAGAGTTTAGGTCTGACAGAAGAGGAGGTGTATGAGCTCAACTGCTGGTGGTGTTCACTGAGTTTTGATTGTATTTTGATGTGTTACATAAGTCTTCATTAACCGTATTCCTACCAACATCTTCTATTAAAAGTACTAAAACCTATAGTAATAGGAAAGGTTGTATGTGTGTTGTGAAGAGATAATTACCAAGGTATTATTTTGAACAACATTGTAAAATGAAATCTATGTTTAGAGTGTTCCTTTTGTTTATTCAGGATACAATTGTGCTTATTTGTAAATTAAACTTTGTTTTAATAAAACTTATTTTATTAAAAACACTTTGCCTGTAAAACATTGTATTTTTGTTATGACTATTTGTATAACAAGGTAAAATAGCATATTGAAAGAAATAATTTCATACTGTATTTTGGACTGTTCCTTTACATGAGACACAATATTAAAAAGTGGTGATTATTATTCATGTGATTTTCCACATTAATTAGATTTGATTAGTAATTAAAATAAAAAATGGGGATATATATATATATATATATATATATATATATATATCCGGCTCAACTTTCCGTCACGCCCCTTCACTCACGGTCGGGTGCTTTCTCTGCGGCGACGGACACCGCACTCAGTCAACGCTCCGGGTACACAAGCACCAGCACTCACGGGAACAGTTATCCAATTATTCTTTATTGGAACAGCTCACAGCAAAACGCGTTTCAGCTATCGCCTTCGTCAATTGCTAGAGGCAACAACTTTGGAGTGGACATAAATACTCCCTTTGCATAGACAACAACATAGGACTTGCTTCAGTCCACTTTGGCGGCCATCACTGAACATGCAAGTACAAATACATTTCTTTGTTGCAATACAGTTCAGCCCTGAATCACACCCTGGATGGGTTTGAAATCCCCATTGGCGGCCATTACTGAACATAAATATAGTTCTCTTTTATGATAATACTGCCCTGAATGGGCCATTCACAAAATCACACCCTAAACGGGTACTTTTTCTGTCATATGTTGAAAAAACAATTCAAAATAATTAAAATTATATGCAGCATAATCAAAATCAATATATAGATACTTTTAAACTACAGGTGTACAGCCAACTCCTCCCCACTATTCAAACCAAGTGGCATTTTGGTCTGAACATCAATGATATACCTTGATTCAAGTTTCCTTAGTTGTAGCTGCCTGTCGCCCCCTCTAACATTTAATGGAACATGATCCAGGCAGAAAAAACTCAATAGATCCCTATTGCTCTGGTGAAAAGATTCAAAGTGCCTCGCCACCGGATATGACACATCTTTGTTCTGAATCGCCCTCATATGTTCCAAGATGCGAACCTTAGTTGGGTGAATGGTGCTCCCTATGTAATATAAACCACAGGGGCAAACCAGGCAGTACACTGTAAAACTGGTATTGCAATTCATCAGTTTATTAATCTTTCTGGGAGACTTAAGACCTGGGACTTTGTAGTGTGTTGTTTTCTTGCTATTCTTACAGGCCCTGCACTTTAGGCACGGATAAAAACCAGTTATTTTCCCAAATGGTGGTGCTATCCTTTCTTTATTGCAGTGGCTTTGTACTAGGTCATCTCTTAACGTTCTGGCTCTCCTGAATGTTAACGGTGGTGCTTTTGGTATATCTTTTCCTAAGACTGAATCCGTTTTTAGGATGTACCAATTCTTTCTCAGTATGTTTCTGATGACCTGAGCATCCTCAGAATAATCTATGATAATCCTGAATTTGTTGTCAATCTTACTTGCTGGTCTGGTAATGTGATCCTCGGTTTCAATCAAATCAAGTCTGGATTTTGTTTCTGCTTTCCTCATAGCTTCATTAAGGATGTCCTGATGATACCCTCTTAACTTGAACCTATTCATGCTTTCTCTTGCTGCTACTTGATAGTCACTATCTAGGGAGCAATTCCGTTTGATTCTAAGAAGTTCACCATAGGGTATGCTACTTATGGTCTTCTCAAAATGGCAACTCCGAGCATGCAATACGGAATTCCCTGCGGTCGGCTTTCTATGCAGGCGAGTGCACAGTCTACCTTCCACAGGGAACACCTCTAAGTCCAAGTAGTTCACATGTTTGTTACTAATATCCCCTGTGAACCTGAGGTTAAGGTCATTGTTGTTGAGTACTTCCACGTAATTATTTGCCATTTGTTCAGTTCCATTAAAAACAATGAACAAATCGTCAATGTATCTAGTCCAACAAATGACTCTATGAGTCCAACATACATTGGTCTCCGCCCAGGCCACCTGCTCCTCCCACCAGCCCACGAACAAGTTCGCGTAGCTGGGGGCGAAGCAGGTTCCCATCGCGGTACCGCGTATCTGTTTAAACAAGACATCCTGAAACAAAAAGATGTTATTGTACAGGCAGAATGTCACAAACTCAGTTATCATTTCATTATGTTCTGCCAAATTAATTGGCCGATCATTCAAAAAGTGTTGAATCGCCTGCATTCCTTGATTATGATTGATACTCGTATATAGACTAGATATGTCTAGAGTCATCATTACATAGTCATTCTCCCAGTGGATGTTTTCTACTCGTTTTAAAAAGTCCTTGGTATCCTTGATGTAGGAGGTGAGTTTGGTGACTGGTTCAGACAAAAAGAAATCCACATATTGGGACATGTGCTCAGTTAGACTTCCCAAAGAGGAAACAATTGGGCGTCCGGGGGGGTTTGTAGAGTCTTTATGTAACTTTGGTAAGTGGTAAAATGTTGGAATTTTAGGATATCTGCACTCCAAAAAACCATATTCCTCTTTGGATAGCATCCCCTTATGGTACCACCTATTAAGAAGATTCCTGTAAGATGTTACGCTACTTTCAAATTCTTTGCGTGTTATCTTCTTGTAACTAGATGTATCATTTAGTTGGTTCAGTGCTTCTTTTTGATAGTAATCAAAGGTCATCAAGACAACATTCCCCCCTTTGTCAGACGGTTTGCAGATGATTGATTTGTCATTCTGTACACTTTTGATTGCCTGTTTTTGTTCTGCAGTAATGTTGCCCCTCCTTCTGTTATTCAAGTTGCTTCCTCTGAGTTTGATTAGATCCTGAGTCACTGCCTCAGTGAAAATATCTATGGAGTCAGCCGGCATCACCGGCACAAATTTGGACGTTGGTCTGAATGGGCTGCCTGGATTTATTTGAATGATCTCAGATTGATCCACACTTTTCTTTGCAATCAGTTGTCTAGGATCGCCCTCATGTTGCAAATCTTCCATGACTGCCAACGTTTCCAGATCACCGGCTGTGAGATTTTCAATTTCGCTGATAGATGTTATTTCTTTCTGTTTTGTAGATTTTTTGCCCTGAAAATATTTTGCGAGTTTCATTTTTCGCGCAAATCGGAACAGGTCAATTTTATTTTGCGTGTATTCAGATCTCCTTGAGGGGCAGAAACTTAATCCATATTTGAGAACTTTTAGTTCCGCCTCCGTTAGTGTTCTTGGTGTCAAGTTTACCACCGTGAGAGACTCTGATGTTACCGTCTCGCCCCTCTCCTGCTCCGGGTGATCCGAGGCGATGCGGTGCTGCTGCTTTCTCCAGCCGCCCCTCCTTGTTCTACGTCTGCTTTTTTCCTTTGTGGCATTGGTTTGCCTCTTCCACCTCGGCTCCATGTTTCCCGGATAATGCGAAATTCCTCGTGAAAAGGTGTCGCCGCTGCTGCCTCAGCACGCCTTGCTTCTCTTTCATCACTGCTCAACTCGGCATCAGTGACATCTGACTCTGATGTGTCACGTTGCTCAGTTGTTGTTTTGCCTCTGCGACTCAGTAACTGTCTTCTCGGTAAGTCATACCTTTTGGCAAAGGTCAATACGCGTCCTTGTTCATAGTCCCGCTCATCGCGTTCAAACTTGCTTTGTTTCCTTTGCCTGATTTTGAGTTCATAAGTTGTTAAACGTTTTTTCATTCCCTCCTTGAACTCCTCCATTTTACTTTTGTCGCCTTGTTCTTCAATTTCCCCTTCCAATATTGTTATCTCCTGTAGCGTGGTGTCTCTGTCGCTCCAGGCAAACTTAATCAATATCAGTAACATGCCCTTCGAGGAGGCAGCTGTGTGCTCTGCCCATTCCTCCAGCGATTTGGGGTTCGGATTTTCATAGGCAGGGATAGTGTAGATTCTGAGACCGTGGGGGACTCTTTCCACGTCGATATAATGTTGCAGGGAGGTAGCCTCCCACCATTTTCGTATTTCGCGTTCGTGGAGTCTTTCTAAACGCGCAAACTGTTCCTTTAAGGGATCGGACCCACGGGTCCCATTTCGTCCGCCGTCACCATCGCTCCCACCTGAGCGTGTATCTGTTCTTTTTTTGAATATTTCATTGGCCACTTCACGTCGCGCCTCTACATTAAACATAACTTGTTGTTTGCATTCAAAAAATATAGCTGCTGTATGTTCCCTCGACCTGCCGCAGTTCAATGCTTCGCTATAATGGATATATTTCCGTTTCCTACCCGCTTCCGGAGATTCTTCCGCCCAGAGCGAGTCCAAACGCGAAGGTGTTCACGTCTTCCTCTGCTCGGCTACAGTAGCGGGTCTTCGATGAAACAATGTTGCAACTCTGCGGCGGTGAAGAGGAATTTCAATCCGGCTCAACTTTCCGTCACGCCCCTTCACTCACGGTCGGGTGCTTTCTCTGCGGCGACGGACACCGCACTCAGTCAACGCTCCGGGTACACAAGCACCAGCACTCACGGGAACAGTTATCCAATTATTCTTTATTGGAACAGCTCACAGCAAAACGCGTTTCAGCTATCGCCTTCGTCAATTGCTAGAGGCAACAACTTTGGAGTGGACATAAATACTCCCTTTGCATAGACAACAACATAGGACTTGCTTCAGTCCACTTTGGCGGCCATCACTGAACATGCAAGTACAAATACATTTCTTTGTTGCAATACAGTTCAGCGTTTTGCTGTGAGCTGTTCCAATAAAGAATAATTGGATAACTGTTCCCGTGAGTGCTGGTGCTTGTGTACCCGGAGCGTTGATATATATATATATATATATATATATATATTGCTTTCTCCAGACGGGTTTGTTTAGGATCCGAGCCCGTTGTCAGTTGGTGCACAGTTGGTGCACAGATGCCGGTAAACCAGAAAACCGGCAAATCAATATCAATCCAATTGCACGTAAACAAAGCACACTCAGAGTCACGGGTATTCCAAAGTAGCAGCAGTTTATTCTTCGCTTTTTTTTTTTTTTTTTTTTTTTTTTTTATTCCAAAGTGGCAGCAGTTTATTCTTCGCTACGCGTTTCGACACACAGAGTGTCTTGATCACACGAATCTACGAACATTTTGAATAGATTTAAATAAAGTTCATTGAAGTGAATTCACCCAAAGTATGGTAATAGAAATGGGACTATCCCTTTAGTTAGTCAATTCGGATGTTTTAGTGCGGCAGACATATTGGAAAGTCCAAAATCAACGTTTTTAAATTAACAGATTATAGTCATACTTCATTTGTTTAGCAAATAGCTCAATAGACATCACAATTGTTTGTGATTTATGGAAATACACGTTCGATATGCATATATTTACATTTTTACAGTATTTACAATAGCGAATACATTGCCGTATATTAGTTTCAATTTCGTTTATATCCTATTTCAAGGCTGAATAGCCATTGTTGATATAGTAATCATTCCATTTGACAATATGCAATCGACACATTATGGTACAAGTGTTAATTAGCAGTGTGTCCTTTACACGCATATGTATTCAATCGCTCTAGTGGCAAACAAAGTAAATGAAGGGTCTATTGATCATGTATTCTGTCGGTCTAGTGCCGAAAGGAGACTATGTATCTAAACGTGACATTGATTTGGCATTAATCAAATATTATTTGCAACATCATACAAGACTAAAAATAGATTGCAGGTTACTGTCCCAACTCAATCCATGACACCGTCCAATGTGCAAAATAAACAAAGGAAACCAAAACAAAACAACATAACCAATTCTATTTCCAAAATAGATAGAAATTCATAAAATTCTCTTATCTGTGTACAGTGCAGTCCCGAGCCCGGGGAAGAAAAGGTTAGGGAACCCGTGAGAAGTCAGACACGTAGTGGGCCCCTTCCTTTCCTCCTGTAAAAAACACAAATAAGAGATATATAGCCATTACATTCTCGAAGAGAAACAAGGAGACAAAAGTATCCAAAAGAGAAACGAAAACAGCATATTCATTAGATTTCTCATAATGCAGTCGTAATATTAGATTGTTGTTTAATCTATATGAAGATGAGAGGCTAGTTCCTCATCCAGATTATGCCCTCCAGGGAATCTAGTCTCCAACTCAAGTATCCATTTGGACTCCTGTTGTCTCAATCTGAGGTCTCTATTACCACCTCGTGGATTAGAGACTATTTGTTCGATGGCAAAGTACCGTAACAAGGAGTTATTGGATTGATGAAAATCCAAAAATTGCCTAGCGATTGGGTATTGGACATTTACGTTGGTAATTGCACGGAGATGTTCCATCACACGTTTCTTAACCATGCAAATTGTACTCCCCACATACCTGCGTTTGCAGGGACATTCAAGTACATATACAATACAATTACTGCTACATGTTAGAAACTGGTTAATTTTCCACTTTTTGTTTCTTCCCGGGATGTCAAATTCTTTCACAGAGTGACTAAATTTGCAGGCTCTGCAATGCCCGCACGGGAAAAACCCTTTAAGATCATGGAAATGATGGCTTTTGTGTTCAGTGATATCCCCTCTTACCAATATATCTTTCAGACTTTTGCCCCTCTTATAGGTGATCAGGGGTCTTTTTCCTATAACTTTCCCTATAATGGCATCAGTCTGGAGAATTTTCCAATTCTCGGTAAGCAATTTACACACTTTTCCTGATCTGTTGGTGTATGTAGTCACAAGTCTGATGTTGCTATCTGTGTTTTCAGGGTCATTAGTTTTTTGTTCCAGTGCCTTAGTTCTAATTACACCTTGAATTTTATGTACTGCATTATTGAGGACCCATTCAGGGTAGCCTCTCTGGCGAAATCTTTCAAGCATGTTATTTTTTTCTTCCGAAAATTTGTGGTCTGTGCTGCAATTTCTCCTTGCCCTGAGTAGTTCCCCATATGGAATACTCCACTTTAGAGGTTCTGGGTGGCCACTCAGGGCATGGAGCAGGCTATTCCCAGCTGTATCTTTCCTATATAAACTTGTAACAAGTTTCCCATCAATGACCTCAATATGGGTGTCTAGGAACTCCACTTCACTTTCACTGATGGTAGATGTCAGTCTAATATTGTATGGATTTGTGTTGAGTTCATTGATGAACTCGACAGCTTCTTGTTTGTCACCACTCCAGACAATAAATAAATCGTCGATATACCTGAGCCATACTGCCACTGACTCAAAATATTTCGTGAGGGATGGATTTGATCGAATTTCTTCTTCCCATTTTCCTAGGAAAAGATTTGCAAATCCAGGTGCGAAGCACGTTCCCATAGCCGTGCCTCGCATCTGCCTGTAAAGTACCCCATCAAACATAAAGATGTTATTTTTTAAACATATCATCATCATGTCAGCCAAGCTCTAGTGCCTAAAAAGTGCATACAGGCTTGGACTCCCTGGGCGTGATCTATTATAGTATATAATGAGTTCACGTCCAGGGTAATCAGGTGGTAGTTCTCATTCCATGTAAGGCCATCTAGTTTGTTCAGGAAATCTTTAGTGTCTTTGACAAATGATGGTAAATTCGAAACATACTCCTTTAAAAACTGATCCACATATTTGGAAACATTTTCGTTAACACTGCCCATGGAGGACACAATTGGTCTCCCTGGTGGAATAGTGGGGTGTTTGTGGAGTTTAGGGAGAAGATACAAAATGGGTAGTTTCGGAAAATCACGTTTCAGAAAACAGTATTCTTGCCATGAGATGATACCCAATTCTTGCCATTCCGATAATCTTTGCCATGTTGTAACTATACTAGCATTGTATGCTGCAGTATCACATATACAATAATATTCATTGTTACTGAGTTGTTCTTTAGCTTCATTGATATACAGATCTCTACCCCAGCGAAGAATAAACTGCTGCCACTTTGGAATACCCGTGACTCTGAGTGTGCTTTGTTTACGTGCAATTGGATTGATATATATATATATATATTCACTGAAAAAAACATAGGTTTCAGGGGTGTTATAGTTAGCTGGACTTTTCACTTGTACAAAACCATTGAAATTCCCCCGTTATAGTTAGTTCAGCTAACTATCACTCGCGCGCCCGCAATGCACTGCTGATGATGTCACATATTACATCACTCATGACATGGTCAGTGACGTCACTCATGACATCACTGATGATATCTCAAATGACATCACTGATGACATCACTGATGACATCATCCAGTGAATGTGTGTTTTTCTGAAAATTAAATATGTTTTATATATGTATATCTCAAGGTCGATGGAAGAATAAATGGGTATATAAGTGTCTAAATGGATGATTTGTTTTTGAAAAATTGATTGTGTAACTGACTGATTAAGTGTATCATAGTGAATACATGGCTTAGTGAGTACTGTTTAAATATGTAAATATCTGTATCAGTCTCTCACTTTGTGTATAAGTGGCTGCATGGGTTGGTGAGTAGCTACATGTGTGTCTATATAGGTTATTAGTTGGTTTTTTGAGTATCAGTCTGAGTGTCTGCAAGGTTCGGTGGGGGTATTACGTAGTGCATAGGTGCATGAATGAGTAACTCACTGTTTGTATGTGTTGAAGACAGCATGTGTGCAGGACTGTATGGGTGGATGAGTGTGTGTATGGGTGTGTTAGTGAGTGAATGACTGTATCAATAGTGTCTTTATGAGTAACTACATATGTTTTAAACTAGTATATGTGACTATTGGTGTATATAAGTGAGTATATGTGAGAGTGAGAGATTGAAAGAGTTCCTGTATGAATAAGTATGTGTTTCTATAAGTGATTGTTTAAAAGACTAAGTATGTGTAAGTTTCCCTAGAAGTAAGTGTGGTGGTGTGTGTATAACTGTATATGCAAGTAAATGTATGTTTGATTCTTTATTAGCATGAGTGAGTATGTGTGTGAGTAACTCTATGGATGAGTGGCATTGTGTAACAGGATGTATAGGTGTATGAGTACATATGATGAGTGAGTACATGTATGAGTGACTGTATAGGACTGTTGGTGAATGAGTGGATGTGTATGTGGATCTTAGAATTACTGAAGAGGTTGTTGTAACTGGTATTGGTATGTCCATTGTTTTGAAAATTTTAGTCTCTATTTTTGAATGTGTGTATCAAAGGTTATATTAGGGTGAGAGGAGGTCTGCCACTCTATCACAAGGATGATGTCATCAGTGATGTCATCAGTGATGTCATTTGAGATGTCATCAGTGATGTCACGAGTGATGTCACTGACCATGTCATGAGTGATGTAATATGTGACGTCATCAGCAGTGCATTGCGGGCGCGCGAGTTATAGTTAGCTGAACTAACTATAACGGGGGAATTTCAATGGTTTTGTACAAGTGAAAAGTCCAGCTAACTATAACACCCCTGAAACCTATGGTTTTTTCAGTGAATTTCTGAGGTTTTTTAAATGCTAATTCCTAACTGTAACGTGCCTGAAACCTATGGTTTTTTCTGTGAATTTCAAAGGTTTTTTAAATGCTAATTTCTAACTATGCCTACAGAGATAGGACATGTGAAGAAAGAAGAAAAAATGCACAGAAAGAAAAAAAAGAAGTGCAGAAAGAAGCAACAGAAGTCCTCAAAGACGAAGAAAAGTGCAGGAAGAAGGATAACGTGCAGAAAGAACAAAAAGAAGAGCAGAAAGAAGCCTTGTTGCAAAATCATCCTGTACCCTCAACTTTTTCAGACGGATATTGGAGGTAACTGAGTCTGACTAACCAGTCCTAGAGCCAGTGCTATGTTAAAAGACACTTAGAATACAGTGAAAACACCTGCATACACTAGGGAACATTATGCGTTGGGGTCCCCCTGTGATTAGCATGACCTCCTCTGTAAGCCCCTAGTATATAATAGGGCAGGTGGATTAAAACTACCTCTTAAAACAGGCCACAGGGCGTTTTTGCACACGTTAACTCAGGCCCCGTCCCCTCCCTTCACCACTGTGTAAACACGCCCTGTGTCAGTTTCTAGTTGGGAGATTAAGTTCATTTGAATCCTGAGGGTCCCTAGGGTCCAACTAGCCCACTAGGTACCTCCAGTAAGTGCCACAGAGCTGCGTTGCAGAGAGGTGTAAAAAGTGGCACGGCCTGGACCACCTCTCTGCAATGTAGCTCAGTGGCGCTTACTGGAAGCACTTGGTGGGCTAGTTAGCCCCCAGGGGCCCTCAGTATTGAAGGGAAATTATATCCCCAATTTAAAACGTGCCATAGTGCGTGTTTGCACATGTCACCTCAGGCCCCGTCCCCTCCCTTCACCACTGTGTAAACGCGCCCTGTGGCTGTTCTAAGTTGAGAGATTAAGTCCCCTTGAATCCTAAGGGTCCCTAGGGTCAAACTAGACCACTAGGTACCTCCAGTAAGCGCCACAGAGCTGCGTTGCAGAGAGGTGTAAAAAGGGGCTTGGCCTCAGAACACCTGTCTGCAGCGCAGCTCCCTGGCGCATACTGGAGATGCCTGTTGGGCTAGTTGGCCCTCAGGGACCCTCAGTATTGAAGAGGAATTAATTCCCCAACTTACAACTCACCAGGGGGCGCGTTTGCAGAGTGCTGCAAGGAGGGGGCGTGGCCTCCGGCACGATGCCAGTCTTTTATTTATTTTAAGTTTTTTAAGAAGGGGGGTTGTGTGGTTCCCCTTCTTATTCTAATTTATTGGCCCTGATGACCCCATCCCCCAGGGCCTGTCTCCTAATTATATTTTTTTGACCCCAATCCCCAGGGCTGGCCACTGTTTTTTATTATTTTAAAAAAATATATATTTATAGACACACCTAGGACATGCTTGACAAACCGTACGTACCTATCACCATGACGATTTGCGTGATATTCATTAAAAGGCGACATACAATGAATCCACGTGGAATGTATTTACACCACTAGTGAAGCTCTGACATGTCTGATGCCCTACCGTGCCTAATCCCGGTAGACACCCTTGTCGTTTATTTATACAAACATCGGTAGCTATTGACGGGCACATTTAATACACATGCACACCAAGCCATTCAAAGGGGATTCGACAAAAATTTGACCAAAACTATGCAAGAAACCCCCCTCACGGCTAATAAAACATAGATCCACTGCCGGATGTGTAATACTTTTTATTTTACTCTCTGGAAAGGGGACGAACATCACTTGAGATTCACAGCGCGCTCCTGGCAGAGCCCAATGCTGTGTTACACCCACCATTGCCTGCTGAGTTTCACACACCTCTGTGTTGTATTCCACCAGCTAGTGGATATGCTATGACACTCTCTATGTGCACTGTAACACCACCCCGTGAATATGTCATGCCACACTTGTCTTCGCACGGGTTATATTGCCCCATCTAACGTGCCTTCCTCGATGCCTATGTTATAACACACAGTGCTATGCCATACATATTACAATCTGGGATCCATATCTTTGTCACAGTGCATATGCAACGTTACACTCCCCAGCACATATTTTATATTACAACTTTAGAGACTAGTTAGGTTACACAACACTGCCCTGTGCATATTACACTCCAAGGCGCATATTGCATAGCACGCGCTAGTGCCTGTGCTATCTCGCGCTTTCCAATGAATCTGTCATTGCGCACAATGTATTGCATATTATATTTCACGCCCGGTTCATCTTATATCATACTTTTTGGTGCATAGTTTATACCATACACTATATCTAGTTTTAATTTTCAATCGTGCTCTCAGGACTATATTCTATATAACACTGCGTTCACCTACCCTTTTCACAGGCATTACATTTTGCTATGGGGGGTGGAGGGTCGGGGGTGTTTCTGCCGAGTGAGCCCGGAGTCACAGTCACAAATGTCCTCTTCTTCCTGAATTAAAGTGAGATTATGCTGCATACTTGTTCATATTTTAAGTAGTTCGCACAGACACACATTTTAAAACAATACCCGCCTTCTCTGAGCAGTTAGCCTGCTGCCCCATCCATCTCCTCCCTATCCTCTGTTGTGTGAATCCATGGACTAGCCTCCTCCCTCCTTCCATGCATGGTCTGATGTGCTGCCACTGCCCTCCATTTAGCATGATGTACCAGTCCACTCCTTCTGCCCTTCATTGCCCAGTTCTATGACCCATCATTGACCTCCTGCTTAGCCTCTGTACTTAGCTTGCTGCCCCTATTCTCCTTCTCCCTGCCCTCCGATGTCTTTGTGCGTGCCCCTACTTCATCCTTTTTGCCCTCCATGTTCCATGGACCTGCCACTCCTATCTACTCTGAGTGTTCTGTTGGGCTGCCACTCCCCTCCCACCTGCCTAGCATTGTCAGATGACTGTAACCTATCCCTGCCACCTCCACCATGCCTGTCCACATTCCATGCCCCTATCCCCTTCCTCCTGTCCTCCGTGGTCCATTTTACTGCCACACCCTTCTGCCCTCCCTAGTCTGTTGTGCTGCAACTGCTCCTCCTGCCTGCCCCGTGCGGTCTGTTGTGAGTCCCCTTCCCCTGAACTTTCTTGTCTGTGCACAGGTCCTGACCCTCCCTTCTATCCTCCATCATCCTTTGTGCATGCCCCTGCACCCTCCTTCTTGCCCATCATAGCCATTGTGCTGCCACTAACCCTCCCACTTGCCATGCATGGTCATCTGTGCTGCCATGGCCCCTCCCACCTTCCCTGTGTGGTCAGTTAGCTGCCCCTGACCCCCTCCCACCTTCCCTCCATGGTCTGTGTGTATTCCATCACAGTCTCACTGTTGCTCTTCATGGTGTGTCTTGCTTCTAGTGCCCATCCTGCCTGACCTCCTTGGCTATCTTGCTGCTCCAGCCCTGCCCCCTTGCCCCCAGCCCTCTGTTTACATGTGCAGACCCCTACTCCCTCCCTCCTGGCTTGTCTGTTCCATTGTAATGCCCCTGATCCGTCCCTCCTGCCCTTTATGGTCTGTTATGCTGCAGCTTTCTCTCCTGTCTGTCCATTATGGTCAGCTAGCTACCATTGCCTCTTGCCCCTCTGTTCTCTGTTGTCCATGTGCATGGTCCTGTCCCCTCCCTCTTGCTTTCTATGGATTGTTGTGCTGCACTCCCGTCCCGCATGCCCTGTGTGGTGTATTGTGCTGCTGAAAACCCTGATGCCTGCCCTGCAGGGTCAGTTTGGTGCATCTCTCCATGTCCCTCCTGTCCTCTGTTATCCAAGTCCATGTCCCTACCCCATTTCCTTCCATGATCCAATGTACCATACTTGCGAACATTTTGAACTTGGTAAGAGGGAGATTTTGAAAAAAAACTGGGGTATTGATTTTCCCCTTTGAGTTACATTGAAAAAGAGGAGATTGTAGACAGGAGACAGATCAAATAAAGCCCATTTGAGCTTAAAAACATTGGACGTTTCCTGGCTGAATCGGGTCTGTTGGCATGTATGGTTGTACTACCATTGCCTCTTCCTTCTGCCCACAATGGTCTATTACATTGCCACAGCCTCTCTTGCAAGTCCTGTATTGTTGGTTTGTTGCCCCTGCTCCCCTTTCCACTGCCCTCCATAGTCTGTTGTGCTGCCACGGCCCTTCCTGCCTGCTCAGTGTGGTTAAATTGTTGCCTTTGCACCCTCCTACCTGCCTTCAATTTTCAGAGTCCGTGCCCCTGGCCTCTGCCTCTCAACAGTATCCTAATGAACAACTAGATTGCTAACATTCTATATTTATTACAAAAGTGTGGAACGCCTGACGTCATCTTGATGTAATCAAAACTGTAATACCTAGAGCATTTCCTTTAGAAATTACATATATGAGAGGGTCTTATTGGCATCAAAATTATGGTTAGTGCTCTAAAAGACTAAAATAAGGACATATTTTCTGAGTTTTCAAATAGCGACAAAGCACTTTTAAATTATTTGTTATCTTTATGTTTTTTTATCCAGTTGACCACTTGATTAAATGTTGCACTTAGGGGAGAGGATGTGGTGTTACTTCCAGAACTGCAGACTTTGCAACTGGGGAACCAGGTTGGAGTTTCTGCTTCAGCTCGACATTCTGTGATTCTGGTCAAATCACTTAGTCTCCCCATGTCTGCAACCAAAATGAATTTGTTCTTGTGTGATGTAACCAATGCTCATGTAAAGCACTCCAATACCTGACAAGTCTGCACTATATAACACTGCAAAAACACAAAATAATAAGTGTTTTGCACACTTCTGTCATTGGGCTATATTTGGGCTACATCTGGGTGATTTTGGGCTACATTTGGGCTCTTTTGCCTCCGGTGGCCATCTTGGGAGATTTATTTGTTATGAAGTTTCCTAATTTCCTCATGTACTGCAGTCTCCTCAGTAGGAAATGCTTTCAGTTTTTTACTTTGATTCCATCATGAAGGTATTCAGATATGTCACACATTTGCCATACATTCTGAATGTTAGCACTCTAGTTGCTCATTAGATCACTGTAGTAAAACTACTGTTCACCATGGAAGTCTGCTCCTGGTATTAAAAGTGCATGTTTCAGTCTGCATGTCAGAATTTTTTAATGAAATAGAAGAGGATTTGAGAAGTCACTCAAAATGTGCCCTCATTTTCTTTCTTCAGCATTAATCATAATTTCTATGGCAAAATGAACCCCCTCATTGTGTTCCTTTTTAAATTAAATGTTTTAAGTGTTACCAGTTTATTCCAATCAAGATGGCTTCAGGTGTGCCATACTTTTGTCATAATGAAGACAGTAAGCGCTCTAGTTGTTTTTAAGAACACTCTGGGACAGTCTGTCATTGGGCTATACTTGGGCTACATCTTGGTGATATTTGAGCTACATTTGGGCTCTTTTGTCTCTGGTGGCCATCTTGGGAGACTTATTTGTTATGAAGTTTCCTAATTTCCTCATTTACTGCAGTCTCCTCAGTAGGAAATACTTTCAGTTTTTTACTTTGATTCCATCAAGAAGGCATTCAGATGTGTCACACATTTGCCATAAATTCAGAATGTTAGCACTCTTTTTGCTCATTAGATCACTGTAGTAAAGCTACTGCTCACCAGGGAAAACTGCTGCTGGTGGTGTTGAAAGTGCATGTTTCAGTCTGCATGTCACAATTTGTTAATGAAATAGAAGAGGATTTGAGAAGTCACTCAAAATGTGCCCTAATTTTTCTTTCTGCAGCACTAATCCTACGTTTTATGGAAAAATGAACCCCCTCATTTTGTTCCTTTTTAAATTAAATGTTTTAAGAGTTACCACTTTAATCCAAGCAAGATGGCTTCAGGTGTGTCATACGTTTATCATAAGTAGGACTGTTAGCGCTCTAGTTGTTCTTTGGAACACTCTGGGAAGCTGCAGTAGAACACAAAGGAATCAACTGACAGTCTCTGCCCTTGTTGGATGTACATATTTTACTGAGAATGTCAGATTTCATTCTCACATGACTGAGAAAGATAATGTGAATTTACAGAAAATAAGCTCTCAGTTTAGCTTATAGATCACCTTCCAAACCTCTGTGGGAAAAGCATGAGAAAATATTTTTCTCTCAATCATGATATCCCAGCAGAAGGCTTTTTCACATGGTGAAATCACCTTAGAACATACCACAATTCCTAAAATGAGTATGGTACCATCAACAAATGATTTATAATGTAACTAAAGTCTTAAAACCTTCTATTAACTGCAATGCTTTTTAATGAGGTGCTATCAAGTATATTGGTCCCAAGATGGCTGCCAACACTTCTTGGATGAAGTGCTGACAGCCAATCAGATCTCAGGATGAGATGTGTCGTTAGGCTTCGCCCACATATATATATGATTTTACTTTTGATTTTCTCAGGAACTACTGAACAGATTGACACCATATATGCAAAAGGCACATCCCTGAGCTGAGGACTACCTCTCTGCCAAACTTCAAGTAATTCTGTTCAGCCGTTCGGGCTGTACCTTGGACTAAAGGTCCCTATGGAAAATTGCATGGGAAAAACGCGTTTTGGGACCCCCCTTTTTCTCAGCCCCCACTTAACGAATCCCCCTGAGACTTTCAGGGTAGGAGCGGAGCGGAGCGCCCCACCTATTTTGAAAATTTTGCGAGGATTCGTCAACCGGCGCCAAAGTTATTCCAAATAGAATGTTGCGGATTTCCTATGGAAACACGGTCCTAACTATAACTATCTACTGGCGACCGCAAATGGGTATATATATATATATATATATATATTATCTACTGGCGGTCGCCAGTAGATAGTTATAGTTAGGACCGTGTTTCCATAGGAAATCTCAAAATTCTATTTTGAATAACTTTGGCGCCGGTTGACGAATCCTCGCGAAATTTTTAAAACTAATGGGGCGCTACGCTCAGCTCCTACCCTGAAAGTCTCGGGGGGATTCGTCAAGCGGGGGCCGAGAAAAAAGGGGGGACCCAAAATGCGTTTTCCCCATGCATTTTCCCATAGGACCTTTAGTCGAAGGTACAGCCCGAACGGCTGAACAGAATTAATTGAAATTTGGCAAAGAGGTAGTCCTCAAGTCAGGGATGTGCCTTTTGCATATATGGAGTCAATCTGTTCAGTAGTTCCTAAGAAAATTGCAGTTAAAGTACATAAATATCTATAGCCGCTCACCGTGCGCGCACGGTGCGCGCACCCTAACGTGTGCGAGCGTAATTCTGATTGGTGGTTACATGTCAGTCAACGTTCGAATCGGTCGAAATCAGGAAGTGTCGGCCACCCTTTTGTTTGTTTTGAGTGCGAGAGTGAAAAAGGAAGGTGGCGAACGTGAAAAGGGGGCAGGGTAGAGAGTTCCTGACCCCCTAGCCTTCGTCAGGGGGTCCCTGAAGGACCCCGAAGGCAGAAAAAAACATTTTAATTTTTTTTTTTTTAAATCACGGGGTGCGCGATATAAAAAATATAATAATAAATACATAACTTAGCATTTAAAAAACCGTACAAATTCACTTAAACAACCATAGGTTTCACACACGTTATAGTTAGGAATTAGCATTTAAAAAAACTTGCAAATTCACTTAAAAACCATAGGTTTCACACATGTTATAGTTAGGTGGACATTTCACTCGTAAAAAACCAATGAAATTCCCCCGTTATAGTTAGTTGAGATAACTATAACTCGCGCGACCGCCACTCTAACACAAGTATGATGTCATCAGTGATGTCATGAGTGATGCCACTGACCATGTCATGAGTGATGTAATATGTGACGTCATTAGCAGAGGATTGCGGGCGCGCGAGTTATAGTTATCTCAACTAACTATTACGGGGGAATTTCATTGTTTTTTTATTAGTGAAATGTCCACCTAACTATAACATGTGTGAAACCTGTGGTTTTTTAAGTGAATATATATATGTATATATATATATTACCTACTGGCGGTCGCCAGTAGGTAGTTATAGTTAGGACCTATTTTCCATAGGAAATCCGCAATATTCTATTCCCAATAAGTCTGGCGCCGGTTGACGAATCTTCGCACAATTTTCCAAACTTTTGGCCAGCTCCGGTCCACTCCTATCCTGAAAGTTTCATGGTGATTCATCAAGTGGGGGCTGAGAAAAAAGGGGGGTTCCAAAATGCATTTTCCCCATGCAATTTCCCATAGGACCTGTTGACGCAGCTACAGCCCGAACTGCTGAACGGAATTACACCAAATTTGGCAGAAAGGTAGACCTTGGTTCAGAGCCGTGCCTTTTGCTTAAATGGTGTAAATCCGTTCAGTAGTTCCTGAGAAAATCAAAAGTAAAATCACATATATATCTGGGCGGAGCCTAACCACACATCTCCTCATGAGATCTGATTGGCTGTCAGCACTTCATCCAAGAAGTGTTGGCAGCCATCTTGGGACCAATATACATGATAGCACCTCATTAAAAAGCATTGCAGTTAATAGAAGGTTTTAAGACTTTAGTTACAATATAAATCATTTGTTGATGGTACCATACTCATTTTAGGAATTGTGGTATGTTCTAAGGTGATTTTACCATGTGAAAAGCCTTCTGCTGGGATATCATGAATCATGGTTGAGAGAAAACTATTTTCACATGCTTTTCCCACAGAGGTTTGGAAGGTGATCTATAAGCTAAACTGAGAGCATAGTTTCTGTAAATTCACATTATCTTTCTTAGTCATGTGAGAATGAAGTCTGACATTCTCAGTAAAACATGTACATCCAACAAGGGCAGAGATTGTCAGTTGATTCCTTTGTGTTCTACTGCAGCTTCCCAGAGTGTTCCAAAGAACAACTAGAGCGCTAACACTCCTACTTATGATAAACGTATGGCACACCTGAAGCCATCTTGATTGGAATGAAGTGGTAACTCTTAAAACATTTAATTTAAAAAGGAACAAAATGAGGGGGTTCATTTTGCCATAGAATGTATGATTAGTGCTGCAGAAAGAAAAATTAGGGCACATTTTGAGTGACTTCTCAAATCCTCTTCTATTTCATTAAATAATTCTGACATGCAGACTGAAACATGCACTTTCAATACCAGCAGCAGACTTCCCTGGTGAGCAGTAGCTTTACTACAGTGATCTAGTGAGCAAATAGAGTGCTACCATTCAGAATTTACGGAAAATGTGTGACACATCTGAATGCCTTCTTGATGGAATCAAAGTAAACAAGCATTGAAGATGCAATAGGTCTCGCCCTCGTTTAAGTTAAAGCAATTCTGTTTGTAATTAGGTGGCTTTTTAGCTTTGCTTGTATTAGAGTTTTTCAAACTTTCATGTACATACCATGCATATGTATGCATATATGTATATGTATATGTTTGCATGCATTTATATTTATATGAATATGCAGATTATATTTATATGTTTATATATGTATATATGTATATACACATACATATATCTTCACAGCAACTCCTCAGTGTCCCCCACCAGAGTATCCACAGCACAGAGGTAGGCATGGCAAGGTAGTTTAATTCGTGTTTATTTCATTTTCTTCAAACACCAGGTGCAAAACAACAGGGACAGTCGACGCGTTTCGGCGAATGCCTTCAACTTGACCATAGAGTCCCATAGTCTAGAAAGTCTTTTTAAAGTGGCAGAGTGCAAAAAAAACCAACATTTTTTTATTTTAAAAAAGGGATTACCTTGTTTGTTTCGATAGACTAGAATGCTAACCCCACATTTAACTTGTGTGGGTCTGGCATGAAATAAGTGCCATTTTTCTTTTTTTAATTTTACTTTTTTGTTGTATATAAATATACAAACAATATTGGCGGTATTTTCAGTAAAGTACTCATCCTTATATCGGCATGAGAAAAATTTGGAAAAATTTACACTCATAGACATAAAACGCGATGAACTCGAGAATTATTCAAAACATACTCATGTTTGTATATACATTCAGACAGGAGAAGACTACTGGGTTGAAGCTGTAATTGGATTGTGGATCGATCTTTAGACTGAATCGATATTTAAGAAAATACAGTCAACACTTGATACCATGGCTTCAAGTAATACTATCCCAAGCAGATAAGTTCCCAAAGGTGTCGGATAAAGATAAGAAAGTGACCTGTGCAATGTGCAAATTGCATATTAACAAGACAAGGTACTATGATCTCATGAGGCATGTTTTTCGTAAAACCTAAAGATTAAAGTAATAAGCGCTAAGTGCAAGTAATATTGTGCAAATTAGCAGGTTCAAACTCGTAAGTGCAAATAGCAATAACTGTCACATAGTGCAAAAATATTGTGCAAAATAGCAATTGCGGCCTCATAAGATATGTATATCTTTTGTATAAGATGTATTCTTAAATCCTACAAGTTAATGTAACTAACACATAGTGCAAATATATTGTGCAAAATTGCATTTTCAGGATTAAAAAAATACTTTGTCATTTTCCAAATTTGATATTTTCGAAATTCCTCATAACCGTTAGGAAATTATATTATGTATATTGACTTTGGATATGTCACAGTCCAATTATTCAATGTATATTTTTTCAAATTCAGTCTATGTTCAATCTTGTTCCTACAGCCATGATTTTTTCAAAACTCATACTTGTCATTCTCCCTGATTTGTACATGAGCAATTTAATTTAAGACTAGGACTTCCATAGGATTTATAGGTGAACATGTAATTCTGCATCCAAATTGTGGCCAAAGGTTTTTTCAGTTCCCAGAGCTATTATGAATTTGGACTCTGCTCTTCTGAGTTCCAGGGTTTTATCACCAACTCTTTCATTTTGTTTAATCACTTTGGCTCCGAAATAGCGTAACCCTTGTGCATTCCCTTGATGTTTTTCGGAAAAATGCTTGGCCATTGGGTACGCCGGATCTTTATTTTTTATTGCTCGTAGGTGTTGCAGGATGCGTAGTTTATAAATGAATATGCATATATATGCATATATATATGTGCATCTGTGTGCATGTACAGAGAGGTAGAGAGGTAGAGGTGTAGAGGTAGAGAGGTAGAGGTAGAGGTAGAGAGGTAGAGAGTAGTAGAGAGCGAGGTAGAGAGAGGCAGAGACCGCAGGGAACACCGTACTGCATGCTCGTAGCCACCACCCCAGTCATCTTATACGCAGTATTCCCTATGGGGAGATGCTGCGCATAAGGCGCATTTGCAGTACTGATTTACACTGTTGGGAAGCACAGGAGCAGAGTAGGCTTAGATTCCTTGCAAGGGGCTATGCCCCGTCAATTATCAACAAAGCCATTTCTCGCACTAGATCTCTGGCTAGAGATCAGATTTTGAGTCCAACCAAGGTTATAACCATTCCCAGCCCCCCGTCTATACAGAATGATGTACCGAGACTGATACTCACTTTTAGTCGCCAGCATTCAAACTTGCGTAGAATTTTCAATAAAAACTGGTCCCTGATTCGACAGGACCCGGTTATTGGCAATGGTATGTCCAACTCTCCTGCCATAACCTTCCGCAAGGCCCGCTCGATGAGCGATATGCTGGTCAAAAGTAGTCCGGAATTGAGCAGCAACACTAGCAATTGGCTACAGGCGAGCAAGGGGTTCATTAAATGTTCCTCTTGTAAGGCATGTGTTCTTGGGAGGAGTACAACATCCTACACATCCCCCTTCTCTAGTACCCCTTGTAAGATCAACAGGAAACTTACATGCAAGACAGACTTTGCAGTCTATGTGCTGGAGTGTACCTGTGGCCTGCAATATGTTGGGAGCACCAAGTTGCAGGTTCATAAGCGTATACTCCAGCACATGAGAGCCATCATCAATCAAGATGCTTCGTATCCGGTGGCTAGGCACTTCGGTGACAAACACAACAGCAGCTTGGAACATCTTTGCTACTTTGTCATAGATGCAGTGCCTCCACTCAGGAGGGGTGGTGATAGGGAAGCCTCTCTTAGAAAGCTAGAGACAAGGTATATTTTGGAGCTGGACTCCAAGGTCCCTAATGGACTGAACTCTAGCGAGGACTTCTACACTTGGCTCTAAATTTCCTTATGTACTGTATGTTCTTGCCGTTTTCTGATTGTTCAATTTAATAATTTCATGTCATTTATCAACTTGATAATGGGGTGTAGGTTTCTCCTATAAGCAGCATGATCATAAAAAGATAACAATTTAGTGTATGAAATTTTAGATGTATTTGACAACTTCACAAGACGAATTATCTTTCTTTTATTTTAATGTTTTAATTTATGTTTAGGTTTGTTTGTTTTTTTGCTTCCTCTATACACATTTTACACACCCTTGTTTTTGCACAAAAAAGGATTTCCTTGATTTTTGACTAGAGGCTAATTGAATGTACTATTTCTGGTTAACCTGGACGATTTGTCAGGTTAACCTGGGGGCAAGTTGCGGTTAATTTGGTACTGGATTTAACCAGAAAAGGTAGCGGGTTGCCCCGTCTGTTTATTTATTATCAGCAGGGGAATAATCATGCATTTTAAATGAAATTTGCGTTGTGAAATTAATGTCTGATTTCACATGTATAAGTATTTTACAGCTATAATATCAATTTGGATTTTTTGCAAACAATGACAACACATTTGTGTTTAATGCAGGCATTATTTCATGTTGACTCGTCCTACAGCGCTATCCCTAAGCTGTTTTCTATGTTCATTGTCTTGACGTCATTGAAATTTATTTGCACTTGCACTTTAAAGGCCTGGCTTCTGATAGCAGTGTCATGTGATCAAGGCCTCCTGTAGGCCGAAACGCGTCATGGCGGCTGCGTAAAGTTCCTGTCCGTAAATAAATACTTTAAGCACTGATTTTGGGTCCGTGTTCGTCTCTGCGCTTGGATTGTGCGCGCTGGAGGAGGCGATTTCTGGTGACATATGCATATATATATGTGCATCTGTGTGCATGTACAGAGAGGTAGAGAGGTAGAGGTGTAGAGGTAGAGAGGTAGAGGTAGAGAGGTAGAGAGTAGTAGAGAGCGAGGTAGAGAGAGGCAGAGAGGTAGAGAGTAGAGAGCGAGTAATAGAGAGTAGAGAGTGAGTAGTAGAAAGTAGTAGAGAAAGTATCAGAGAGTGAGTAGTAGAGAGTAGTAGAGTGAGTAGTAGAGAGTGAGAAGTAGAGAGTGAGTATAAGAGAGTGGGTAGTAGAGAGTAGTAGAGAGTGAGTAGTAGAGTGAGTAGTAGAGAGTAGTAGAGAGTGAGTAGTAGAGAGTAGTAGAGAGTGAGTAGTAGAGAGTGAGTAGTAGAGAGTGAGTAGCAGAGAGAGAGTATTAGAGAGTAGTAGAGAGTGAGTAGCAGAGTGAGTAGTAGAGAGTAGTAGAGAGAGAGTAGTAGAGAGTGAGTAGTAGAGAGTAGTAGAGAGAGAGTAGTAGAGAGAGAGTAGTAGAGAGAGAGTAGTAGAGAGTAGTAGAGTAGTAGAGAGTGAGTAGTAGAGAGTGAGTAGTAGAGAGTAGTAGAGAGTGAGTAGTAGAGTGAGTACTAGAGAGTAGTAGAGAGCAAGTAGCAGAGAGCAAGTAGTAGAGAGTGAGTAGTAGAGAGTAGTAGAGAGTGAGTAGTAGAGAGAGAGTAGTAGAGAGTGAGAAGTAGAGAGAGTAGTAGAGTAGTAGAGAGTGAGTAGTAGAGAGAGTAGTTGAGAGTAAGTAGTAGAGAATGAGTAGTGGAGAGTGAGCAGTAGAGAGTAGTAGAGAGTGAGATGTAGAGAGTGAGTAGTACAGAGTGAGTAGTAGAGAGTAGTAGAGAGTGAGTAGTAGAGAGTAGTAGAGTGAGTAGTAGAGAGTGAGTAGTAGAGAGAGAGTAGTAGAGAGTGAGTAGTTGAGTAGTAGAGAGTGAGTGGTAGAGAGTAGGAGAGAGTAGTAGAGTGAGTAGTAGAGAATAGTAGAGAGTGAGTAGTAGAGCGAGTAGTAGAGAGCAGTAGAGTAGTAGAGAGAGAGTAGAAGAGAGTAGTAGAGAGCGTGTAGTAGAGAGTGAGTAGTGGAGAGTAAGTAGTAGAGAGCGAGTAGTAGAGAGTGAGTAGTAGAGAGTGAATAGTAGAGAGTGAATAGTAGAGAGAGAGTAGTAGAGAGTGAGTAGTAGATAGTAGTAGAGTGAGTAGTAGAGAGTGAGTAGTAGAGAGTAGTAGAGAGAGAGTAGTAGAGAGTGAGTAGTAGAGAGAGAGTAGTAGAGTAGTAGAGAGTGAGTGGTAGAGAGCAGAGAGCAGCAGAGAGTAGTAGGGTGAGTAGTAGAGAGTAGTAGAGAGTGAATAGTAGAGAGTAGTAGGAGAGAGTAGTAGAGAGAGTGAGTATTAGAGAGTGAGTAGTAGAGAGTAGTAGAGAGTGAGTAGTAGAGAGTAGTAGAGAGTGAGTAGTAGAGAGTAGTAGAGAGTGAGTAGTAGAGAGTGAGTAGTAGAGAGTAGTAGAGAGTGAGTAGCAGAGAGAGAGTATTAGAGAGTAGTAGAGAGTGGGTAGCAGAGTGAGTAGTAGAGAGTAGTAGAGAGAGAGTAGTAGAGAGTGAGTAGTAGAGAGTAGTAGAGAGAGAGTAGTAGAGAGTGAGTAGTAGAGAGTAGTAGAGAGTGTGTAGTAGAGAGTGAGTAGTAGAGAGAGTAGTAGAGAGTAGTAGAGTAGTAGAGAGTGAGTAGTAGAGAGTGAGTAGTAGAGAGTAGTGGAGTAGTAGAGAGTGAGTAGTAGAGAGTAGTAGAGAGTGAGTAGTAGAGTGAGTACTAGAGAGTAGTAGAGAGCAAGTAGCAGAGAGCAAATAGTAGAGAGTGTGTAGTAGAGAGTGAGTAGTACAGAGTAGTAGAGAGTGAGTAGTAGAGAGAGAGTAGTAGAGAGTGAGAAGTAGAGAGAGTAGTAGAGTAGTAGAGAGTGAGTAGTAGAGTGAGTAGTAGAGAGTAGTTGAGAGCGAGTAGTAGAGAATGAGTAGTGGAGAGTGAGCAGTAGAGAGTAGTAGAGAGTGAGTAGTAGAGAGTGAGTAGTACAGAGTGAGTAGTAGAGAGTAGTAGAGAGTGAGTAGTAGAGAGTAGTAGAGTGAGTAGTAGAGAGAGAGTAGTAGAGAGAGAGTAGTAGAGAGTGAGTAGTAGAGTAGTAGAGAGTGAGTGGTAGAGAGTAGGAGAGAGTAGTAGAGTGAGTAGTAGAGAGAGAGTAGTAGAGTAGTAGAGAGTGAGTGGTAGAGAGCAGAGAGCAGCAGAGAGTAGTAGGGTGAGTAGTAGAGAGTAGTAGAGAGTGAATAGTAGAGAGTAGTAGGAGAGAGTAGTAGAGAGAGTGAGTATTAGAGAGTGAGTAGTAGAGAGTAGTAGAGAGTGAGTAGTAGAGAGTAGTAGAGAGTGAGTAGTAGAGAGTAGTAGAGAGTGAGTAGTAGAGAGTGAGTAGTAGAGAGTAGTAGAGAGTGAGTAGCAGAGAGAGAGTATTAGAGAGTAGTAGAGAGTGGGTAGCAGAGTGAGTAGTAGAGAGTAGTAGAGAGAGAGTAGTAGAGAGTGAGTAGTAGAGAGTAGTAGAGAGAGAGTAGTAGAGAGTGAGTAGTAGAGAGTAGTAGAGAGTGTGTAGTAGAGAGTGAGTAGTAGAGAGAGTAGTAGAGAGTAGTAGAGTAGTAGAGAGTGAGTAGTAGAGAGTGAGTAGTAGAGAGTAGTGGAGTAGTAGAGAGTGAGTAGTAGAGAGTAGTAGAGAGTGAGTAGTAGAGTGAGTACTAGAGAGTAGTAGAGAGCAAGTAGCAGAGAGCAAATAGTAGAGAGTGTGTAGTAGAGAGTGAGTAGTACAGAGTAGTAGAGAGTGAGTAGTAGAGAGAGAGTAGTAGAGAGTGAGAAGTAGAGAGAGTAGTAGAGTAGTAGAGAGTGAGTAGTAGAGTGAGTAGTAGAGAGTAGTTGAGAGCGAGTAGTAGAGAATGAGTAGTGGAGAGTGAGCAGTAGAGAGTAGTAGAGAGTGAGTAGTAGAGAGTGAGTAGTACAGAGTGAGTAGTAGAGAGTAGTAGAGAGTGAGTAGTAGAGAGTAGTAGAGTGAGTAGTAGAGAGAGAGTAGTAGAGAGAGAGTAGTAGAGAGTGAGTAGTAGAGTAGTAGAGAGTGAGTGGTAGAGAGTAGGAGAGAGTAGTAGAGTGAGTAGTAGAGAATAGTAGAGAGTGAGTAGTAGAGAATAGTAGAGAGTGAGTAGTAGAGCGAGTAGTAGAGAGTAGTAGAGTAGTAGAGAGAGAATAGAAGAGAGTAGTAGAGAGTGAGTAGTAGAGAGTGAGTAGTAGAGAGTAGTAGAGAGCATGTAGTAGAGAGTGAGTAGTGGAGAGTGGGTAGTAGAGAGCGAGTAGTAGAGAATGAGTAGTAGAGAGTGAATAGTAGAGAGTGAGTAGTAGAGAGAGAGTAGTAGAGAGTGAGTAGTAGAGAGTAGTAGAGTGAGTAGTAGAGAGTGAGTAGTAGAGAGTAGTAGAGAGAGAGTAGTAGAGAGTGAGTAGTAGAGAGAGAGTAGTAGAGTAGTAGAGAGTGAGTGGTAGAGAGCAGCAGAGAGTAGTAGGGTGAGTAGTAGAGAGTAGTAGAGAGTAGTAGAGAGTAGTAGTAGAGAGTAGTAGTGAGAGAGAGTAGTAGAGAGTGTAGTAGAGAGTGAGTAGTAGAAAGTAGTAGCGAGTGAGTAGTAGAGAGTAGTAGAGAGTGAGTAGTAGAGTAGTAGAGAGTGAGTGGTAGAGAGTAGTAGAAAGTAGTAAAGTGAGTAGTAGTGAGTGAATAGTAGAGAGTAGTAGAGAGTGAGTAGTAGAGAGAGTAGTAGTAGACAGTGAGTAGTAGAGAGTAGTAGAGCGTGAGTAGTAGAGAGTGAGTAGTAGAGAGTGAGTAGTAGAGAGTAGTAGCGAGTGAGTAGTAGAGAGTGAGTAGTAGAGTAGTAGAGAGTGAGTAGTTGAGAGTGAGTAGTAGAGAGTGAGTAGTAGAGAGTAGTAGAGAGTGAGTAGTAGAGAGTAGTAGAGAGTGAGTACTAGAGAGTGAGTAGTAGAGAGAGAGTAGTAGAGAGTAGTAGAGAGTCAGTAGTAGAGTAGTAGAGAGTAGTCAGTCAGTGTCAGTCAGTGTCAGTTAGTGTCAGTCAGTCAGTGTCAGTCAGTCAGTGTCAGTCAATTAGTGTCAGTTAATGTCAGTCAATCAGTGTCAGTCAGTCAGTGTCAGTCAATCAGTGTCAGTCAGTGTCAATCAGTGTCAGTCAGTGTCAGTCAATCAGTGTCAGTCAGTGTCAGTGTCAGTCAATCTGTGTCAGTCAGTGTCAATCAGTCATTGTCAGTCAGTCAGTGTCAGTCAGTCAGTGTCAGCTAAAGCAGCTCTGATGACCTGGTTCTCTCTCTCTAAAGCAGCTCTGCTGACCTGGTTTCTCTGGCTCTACAGCAGGTCTGCTGCCCTGGTTCTCTGGCTCTACAACAGCTCTGCTGACCTAGTTCTTATGCTACAGAGCAGCTCTGCTGATCTAGTTCTCTGGCTCTACAACAGCTCTGCTGACCTGGTTCTCTGGCTCTAAAGGAGCTCCGCTGACCTGGTTTCTCTGGCTCTGCAGCAGCTCTGCAGACCTGGTTCTCTGGCTCTAGAGCAGCTCTGTTGACCTGGTTCTTAGGCTCTAGAGCAGCTCTACTGACCTGGTTCTCTGTCTCTAAAGCAGCTCTGCTGACCTGGTTCTATGGCTCTAAAGCAGTTCTGCTGACATGGTTCTCTGGCTCTACAGCAGCTCTGCTGACCTGGTTCTCTCCCTCTAAAGCAGCTCTACTGACCTGGTTTCTCTGGCTCTGCAGCAGCTCTGCAGACCTGGTTCTCTGGCTCTAGAGCAGCTCTGTTGGCCTGGTTCTTAGGCTCTAGAGCAGCTCTACTGACCTGGTTCTCTGTCTCTAAAGCAGCTCTGTTGACCTGGTTCTATGGCTCTAAAGCAGCTCTGCTGATTTGATTCTCTGGCTCTAGAGTAGCTCTGCTGACCTGGTTCTCTGGCTCTAAAGCAGCTCTGCTAACCTGGTTCTCTGGCTCTAAAGCAGCTCTGCTGGCCTGGTTCTCTGGCTCTAAAGCAGCTCTGCTGACCTGGTTCTCTCCCTCTAAAGCAGCTCTGCTGACCTGGTTTCTCTTGCTCTACAGCAGCTCTGCTGACCTGGTTCTCTGGCTCTAGAGCAGCTCTGCTGACCTAGTTCTTAGGCTCTAGAGCAGCTCTGCTGACCTGGTTCTCTGGCTCTACAGCAGCTCTGCTGACCTGGTTTCCTGCACTCACGATGCACGCACCTGACTTCGCGAAAATATATTTAAATATAATATTAGTTTATTATAAGTACAAATATATTATTTTGATGAATATCTTACATAATCTCTTGTATTAAAGACACATACATATCATTTTGGAACATAATTTTTTTTTGCGGGAGTCGCACACCCAGCGCGTCCCAGCACGTATATTATGTCACGTGGGACCCGCAACCGCGCAAACATCTCGTACCGTAATGCGCATATGTCGCGAATGCGCGGGAGCAGGAGTCGCAGACTGGTCGCATACCAATCGCGCATATCACCTGATATTAAATGTATATGATGCAACTGAAAAACACGCAGCCGTTGCACACCATACGCGGATCCTTCATGACTTTTCTAAAATGGCAGCTAGAATGCACGCACCCACCGTGATGTGTACACTTTGAGTGCGTGACTCCGAAAAAAATTGGATTTTTTTTAAAGAAAATAATATAAATATATTAAAATAAAAAATGAAAACAAGAAAATTAAGCAATATTTCAGTTTTAATTAAAAAAAAAAATTGGTGAAATTTTCAGAAAGATATATATAATGTTATTTAATGAATAAAATATTTATAAATAAACAGTTAAAAAACTAGAAAATCAGTACAAAAAAATAGATATAACTACTATCACACTTAAAAGTTAGCATTTAAAAAACCTTTGAAATTCACTGAAAAAAAACATAGGTTTCAGAGACGTTATAGTTAGAAATTAGCATTTAAAAAACCTTAGAAATTCACAGAAAAAACCATAGGTTTCAGGAGTGTTATAGTTAGCTGCCCATTTCACTCATACAAAACCATAGAAATTCCTCCGTTACAGTTAGTTCTGCTAACTATAACTTACGCGCCCGCAATGCACTGCTGATGATGTCACATATTGCATCATTCATGACATGGTCAGTGACATCACTGATGACATCACTGATGACATCTCAAATTACATCACTGATGACATCATCCACTTGACAATCTGATACACCTCATCATACACTAGTATAACCTTTCATCACTCACTGTAAAATACAGAGTACCATATTTGAAACCATTGACACACCAATACCAGTTACTACATACCCACTCCCTGATTCCTAAGTCTACACACACAAATACCCATTCAACAACAGAATCATCTATACATGCAGTCATTAATTAATAGAACACTATCAAATGCACTTATACACATATATGGACATTGACACATCAGCAGTCATCTTAGTCAGTTATGCAGTCATCCTACTCACTCATGAAAAAAATGTATCGCACTTAAATTTACTCACTTACACAATTATCCAACAACACCTCATTTATTCAAACACATAATAACTCATCGTTAATATGTTAAAAAAGCACCATTACAATTATACACTCATTTATATAGTTACTCTCACAATCACTGACTCTTACACATACTTATTTATATACACCAACTCTCACATACAATGCCTTTTCTTTTTTTACTTTTTTGAAGATGTACAACTAAAACATATATTCGCTCACCAACACACAAATAAATACACTGAGTCACCCAAACAACTGTTTCCACATGCACTCTTAAACCCATACACCTAGTCAATTAACCATTCACACATCTATGCATAGAGTTACACACACCCCATCCAACCACACACAAACTCAGTGTCCCATACAAATACTCACCCAACTAATCAATAACTAATATACACACTCATGTAGTTAGTGACCAACTGATGCAGCATGTTATAAAACAACAGAGACAGTGCTGCACACATTCACATAGTTTAGTTACTAATCCATGTATTAAGTGAGACACTTTTAATTACTCACTTAAAAAGACAGTCAGACAGCTACTAAATCCTCCATCCAGACAGTTATATATCCACTCAATCTTCAAAACAAATTGGTATATATATAATACATATTTAAATTTCAAAATAAACCACATTCAGTGAATGATGTCATCAGTGATGTCATCAGTGATGTCATTTGAGATGTCATCAGTGATGTCATCAGTGATGTCACTGACCATGTCATGAATGATGCAATATGTGACATCATCAGCTGTGCATTGCGGGCGCGTGAGTTATAGTTAGCAGAACTAACTATAACGGAGGAATTTCTATGGTTTTGTATGAGTGAAATGGGCAGCTAACTATAACACCCCTGAAACCTATGTTTTTTTCTGTGAATTTTTAAGGTTTTTTAAATGCTAATTTCTAACTATAACGTCCCTGAAATCTATGTTTTTTTTCAGTGAATATATATATATATATATATATATATTACCTACTGGCGGTCGCTAGTAGGTAGTTATAGTTAGGACCACGTTTCCATAGGAAAACCTCAACATTCTATTTTGAATAACTTTGGCGCCGGTCGACGAATCCTCGCGAATTTCTCAAAATAGGTGGGGCGCTACGCTCCGCTCCTACCCTGAAAGTCTCGGGGGGATCCGTCAAGCGGGGGCTGAGATAAAAGGGGGGTCCCAAAACGCGTTTTTCCCATGCATTTTTCCATAGGACCTTTAGAACGAGCTACAGCCCGAACGGCTGAACAGAATTACTCAAAATTTGGCAGAGAGGTAGTCCCTAGGTCAAGGAAGTGCCTTTTGTAGGTTTGGTGTAAATCTGTTCAGTAGATTCTGAGAAAATAGCCTTTAAATCAATATATATATCTGAGCCCGCTTACGGTACGCTTACCGTACGCTTACGGTAAGCGTACGGCGGCGTGCGCGAGCGCGATTCTGATTGGCTGTTAGATCTTAGTAAACATTCGAATCGGCCCAAACCAGGAAGCGGCGGCCGCCATTTTGTGTATTTCACTCTGAAAAAAAAGAGTGAAAACAAGGAAAGGGGGCAATGAGGAGAGTTACAGACCCCCTAACATTTGTAAGGGGGTCAAAGAAGGACAGAAAAGTACAAAAAAAACATTTATTGATTTTAAAAAAAATCACGGGGTACGCGTACGGTAAGCTTACGGTAAGCGTACGGTAAAAAAATAAAAATAGATAAATGAAAAGCAGATTCAAGAGTTTAGAAATTAGGGAGCTCTAAAAAGAGCTGTTGTGTTTATGAAGTCATTTTTTTAGTGGTACCTACAAGTAAGTACCGATGCAGAGTCTAAGGTTCAAGAGGAAGACTCTGTTCCCTTCATCATTGAAGTGCACACCATCTCCTCTATAAATGTCTTGCATGTCATAACGCAAGTTGTTGTGGTAAATGGCACCCATACCATAGTCACGGAGGAAAGCAGAAACAGATTTGTTGACGTGCTTTCTTGCTTTGTCAATCTGTGGACAGAAATGATTGGACCAGTTCCATTTTTGCCTTTGGCATATGTTGGAAAACACAAAGGCAGTTTTAGGGAAAAGTGTAAACAGTTGTGCAAAGGTGTCCTTCATAAGCATTTCCAGACCTACCCCAGTCAAAGTGCCTAGGTCATTGCCACCACAGTGCACTATTATGAGGTCAGGGTGTTGGATTTGAATGAAGGATTTCACCAATGGCATCAATTGGTGCCACTTTAACCCTCTCTGACCAATCCATTTAATGTCTACATTTGGCAAAGCAAGGTCTCTCACCATATCTGTTTTCTCTGCAAACTTTTCACTCCAGAAGACATAGCTGTGCCCTACAATCCACACTGTGAACATCTTCAAAGGAGAACTGGATGCACTCAGGAGGTGTCTTTCAGTAGAATGGCAATATGAAAAGAAAGACAGTTTGGAAATGGAGCATACATATTTTTTTAAAACAAAAAGAACTGATTGGCTGTTTCATACCATTCTAGAATAAAAACTAGGCTGTATGTGAAAATTAATAGAAGCATGTTTTGTATTGGTACAAAAAAATGTGTAACCAAAGAACAGTACTATGGATTTGCTGTAAGGTTTGAAAAGTCAAGCACTCTTGCTCTGTGGAATTGAAACATTGTGTGTCGAACTTCTGACCTAACTGCACACAGCAGTGTTCCATGAGCTGTTGCTATGGTCAGGGACATCTTAAGGATTTGGGGGGCCCTGGGCCAAACATATTTTGGGGGCCCCTGTTCAGGACAACTTTGAATTTATGATCTAATTTGAGCCCCTGTTTCCCACGCAGTTTCCGATTCCTCAGCTGCGCTAGCGATCCAGTTTGCATCATAGGCATTAGCCTATATATTCCCGATGTAAATGGACATGTGCAGCTTACAGGTGTAGGATTCAGGGTTTCCTGCCCTTCTACTACATTTTTAATACTTTTTAAATTGTATATGTGTGGCTGAATTACTCTGTGCTTTTTAACAATTTCTCCTACCTATGCGCCCTTGCACTTTACTTGATTCTGCTTGCCAACACCTCCTTAGCTGCTCCGATTCGCATTTCGGTTTTCCTCCAGTCCTGGTCCGCTGCTGCTGATACGCCGATTGTGTGGAGGGCTGGGGCTACTATTGGGCTACTCACTTCTGCCCACGCAGTTTCCACTTCCTCAGCTGTGCTAGCGATCCAGTTTGTATCATAGGCATCAGCCTATATATTCCCAATGCAAACGGATGCGCGCAGCTGATAGATGTAGGATTTAGTGTTTCCTGCCCTGCTACTAGGTTTTTATTACTTTTTAAATTGTATATGTCTGGCTGAATTACTCTGTGCTTTTTAATAATTTCTCCTACCTATGCGCACTTGCACTTTACTTGATTCTGCTTGCCTACACCTCCTTAGCTGCTTCGATTTGCATCTCGCTTTTCCTCCACTCCTGGTCAGCCGTGGCTGATACGCCGATTGTACTGGGGCTGCTATCGGGCTCCTCACTTATGCCTATGCAGTTTCCACTTCCTCAGCTGCGTTGGCAATCCAGTTTGCATCATAGCCATAACCATATATATACCCGATGCAAACGGACGCACTAAGTGGACGTGCACAGCGGGCGCGCTGCTGGCGCCGAAGGTAAGCCTGTCTGCGCCCGGAGGCGTTCGGCGCCGGCCATGCTGCCCAGTTCCCCTCCAGTGAGTTTCTTCCACTATATTGCAATAGAGAAAAACTGCTTAGCCTTAGGCGGCTACCATTATGTCACTGTAAAGCCGCTGATCCGAGGTTGGAGGTAGACTTTCGATGCAATAAGTGCAACTGGACTCTCCTCCAGCCCAGGAAACTTGCACCCAATATCCTCCCACGCAACAATAAGTGTAAAAACAATAAGAAAACAGAGGACTTAAAGGCAACCCTTTTAAATTGTCGCTCTATACAAAAGCATGAACCATACATTTATGGCCTACTTTTAGACTAACAGTCTGATCTTTTATTTCTCACTGAGACCTGGCTGTCTGAAGCCTCCAACCCTACTATCACCTCGGCCATCCCTACGGGTTATAACATTCTTAGGAGGGACCGATCGAATGGGAAGGAGGGAGGTGTTGCCATAATTTACAATAAAAAACTAGACTGCTTAGGCTTCTGCTGTACCTTATCCCCCCATCATAGCATAGCTGGATTTCTGATTTACAGACCTCCCAGTGCTATTGGAAATGTTATTACTACGCTTAATATAGCCTCCACCTCCCTGGCCTTAAAATACAACTGCCTCATTCTGGGATATTTAATATACATATGGACAATGGAAAAGACCCTCAAACAATTTCCTTGTTGGAGGCGCTGCAGGCCTGCAACATGTTTTCATCTGTTTCTTTGGCCACCCATGAGAAGGGCCATACCCTAGACCAAATCGTTCACAACTTTGACATATCAGTAAGCCTACCTCTTCCCATTACCTGGTCTGACCACCTCCTATTAAAATTCGTCATTCCCAACTCTGCCACAGCCCCTTGAGCTAACACAGGGCAGAGGGTCTCAAATTACAGGACGTTCCATAAAATATCCATCCCGATGTTAGCAGACGCCCTCGGTCGTTCCTCACCAGAGCGGTCTGGCTGCCCCGACTCGGGCGCCCTCTCAATAGATTCATGGCTCCGAACCAACATTGATGCAGTGGTACTGGTTGTTTGCTGCTCCTCAAAGAGGTCAGCCCCACCAGCTCCATGGTTTAACGATTCCCTTAGATCTCGCAACAGAAATTGTGGAACAATTGAACGGAAATGGCGTAAATCCTATCTACCTGAGGACAGGAAGGTGTATAAAGACACCTTAAAAGCTCATTACATTCTCGTGAAGGCAGCCAAGAAAAACCTCTTTCAAACCAAGATAGAAAATGCCCAAAATAAGAGTACGGAAATCTTTAGCATAGTTAAATCCTTTACTGCCCTGAGAGCCGGCACAAAGGAAGGGTCATGCACTGAAGAATGGTCTAAGTAAATGGTTGAATTCTTCCACAAAAAGATCTCCATGATCCAACAAGCCTTCACTAACATCTCAGAGGAAGAACTGACCTTCTACCTTAGTTCTAATAGCAAATTTCACCTCTTGGATCCTACAGCTTTACTAGCTTTCCCTGAGTTTCAGCTTGAAGAGTCACTGACCCCTCTCCAAAGCATTAAGTCTGGCTCTCCTACTGACCCATGTCCAGGGAATATCTTGAACCTATTAGCTCCCACCATAAACCCCACAGTAAACCAGCTCTTTAATGCTTCTCTCTCCTCAGGCAACATGCAGAAATTATGGAAGAATGCTAAGATTCTTCAACTGATAAAAAAGGCTAACGCCAAACCGACGGACCCTGCCAACTACAGGCCAATCTCCCTTCTTCCGACCCTCTCCAGAGTACTAGAGAAGCATGTAAACAAGGCCCTCCAAAACACATTGAAGATGGGAAGCTCCTTCATGAGTCCCAATCCTGTTTTAGGGCTAACTACAGTATGGAGTCCGCTCTGCTGGAAGTGACTGAATTTCTCAAGGGTAAGCTGGACCAGGGAGGCAAGACTGTTCTGATACTGCTCGATACGTCGGCGGCCTTTGATATGGTCCCACATGAGAGGCTCCCGGAGAGACTTGCTAACATCGGTCTGGGGGGGGACCGCCTTTACAATGGATGTCATCCTTCTTGGCAAATAGATCTCAGGACATCTGGCTCCCCCCTTTCTCATCCCCAGTTCCGGCCATTAATGTAGGTGTCCCTCAGGGCTCCATTCACAGTCCTACCCTTTTTAATATATATCTATCCCCCTTGCATTTCTGGTAGAGGAAGAGGGCGCCAAAATTGTTTCCTATGCTGATGACACTCAGCTGATTTTTACGTGTGAAAAAGGAACCGACTTTAACGGGGCAATGATTAGGTCTTGCCTCACAAAGTTTTTTAACTGGCTTAAGATCAATCAGCTGAAGTGCAATCCTGACAAAACTGAAGTTGTTTTCTTTGGTAATCCATAAACGCCTGACTTGAGCGCTTGGTGGCCAAAAGATCTGCCGCCCCCGCCCGCTGAAAAGGAGAAAGTCAAAAACGTAAGAATTGTCATAGACAAGACACTCCATGTGCTTTCAAATTCAAAATCTAAATGGCACTTGCTTTGGCATACTCTGGATGCTAAAAAAAACTCCTGCCACTGTTACCGCTTGAGAGCAGAAAGATCGTGGTGCAGACTCTGGTGACATCAAAGCTTGACTATGTCAACAGCTTGTACCTCTGTCTTCCCAAATCCCTTATCCAGCGCCTACAAGTGGTACAATACGCGGCGGCCAGAGCCATCCTGAGACCTAAACCCAGATCTAGTATGACCCCTATTCTTAAGTCTCTCCGCATAAAAGAACGGATCGGCTTCAAAGCGATGACCATCTTCTTTAAAGTTTTCCATGGCTTAGGAGCCGGCTACATAAATAAGCGCGTTAATCGCTACACAACAGCTAGACCCCTAAATTCTTCCAATGCCAACCTGGCCATCATGCCTAAAATATGCAGTGCCCGCATTGGAGGCAGATCCCACAGCTTTCTAGGCCCAAAATTGTGGAATAGCCTCCCTGAGTCTCTGAGACTAACCACAGACCTACTCTCTTTCAGGAAGAACTTAAAAACCTGGCTTTTTGATAACTGATGGGTCTTTTACGCATGTTTTCCTCCCACTGTCATGCGCCAGGACTCTCTAGTCTGAGTAGCTGCGCGCTTTATTAAATACAAAATTTCATTTCATTAGGTCCCTGACAGTGCAAAGGAACACTCGTCCAAATTCTAAGCACCTTATTTATGAGGCTTTGCTTCACTTTTATGCCGCTGGTGCGTCACTTTTTGTGATGCACCGGCAGCATAAAATATGTGCAATGTTACACCCTATTTACAAAGTGATGCATCTAGGCAGATGCTTCACTTTGTAAACCCCTGCACCACATTATACCTGCGCCAGGCATAATGTATGCAGGGTGGGTGTTGCCCTCAAAATGCCTCGTAGAAGTGGCGCATTGAAATCTATGAGAACTCAGTGCGCCACTTCTAGGACGCCATTGCGTCAATATCTTACACCTGCCACACAGCAGGCATAAGACTGATGCGGGCTCTTTCACATGGGGCTTGCCCCATGTGAAAGGACACATTGCTGGAGTTGCGTGTATTTTCAGACACACCCCAGCAATGCATCACTTTTGCGCATACAGATTCGTCAGAAATACTGACATATCTGTAACTCCTTGCGACATGATGCGTCATACAGTAAATATGACACATCCATAATGTCGCAACGAGGGCGCACTAAGAAGCGACGCATCCCTGTTTTCACACAGCGATGCATCACTTCTTTTAAATAAGGCCCTGAATGTGTTTACATCTAATATTCAGGGATAGTTATGTGTGTTTTCAATATTGTAACACAGCAGCAGCTCACCAATATTACTGCAAATAATCTCTGTGACGCCCTCCCATTTCTTATATGTTAGGCCTTGTTTTGATCTAAAATAAACGTTTTTTATGTATATTACACAAAATTTCTCTGCAAAATGGCTGTACTAGTCTCTCACACATCAGGTACATAAGAAATAAATGAAAGGAAAACAGAATTTAAAACAAACTGTTTAGGAAATATTCAAGGTCATTAGGGTAAAACTCTGGAGAATGGAGCTGACTGTCAGGGGGCCCCCTGAAAGGCTGGGGCCCTGGGCCAGAGCCCACTTTGCCCCTGCATTAAAACGTCTCTGGCTATGGTAGCAGGCAGAAGTCAAGTTGGGGGAAGGGTACTAGGCAGAAGTCAAGTTGGGGGCAGGGTACTTTTGGAAAAGGGTTGGTTTTCAACCAATAGAAATGTGTGATTACATTTAAAAAAAAGGGGGAAGCACTGAGATTTGAAACTTACATGTATATGTGTGGAAAAATAGAGGGAAAGTTTGCCATTATCTGGTTCTGCTGAGAGGAGAGAGGTGAACACAACAGAGATCCTGGCTCTGATAATCTGCTGTTTGAGTGTCACATTTCTTTCACAACTAACTAATTTTAAAGGTGAGTTTAGAGTATGAGAGGGGATGTATGTGGTAACTTAAGAAATGAATAATAGAAATGGGAATTGTTTTTGTTGTAGTTACACATGGTGGTTTCATAATGTGACAGTGTGTAAAAGTGATTTACACTTGCCCCGAAAAAAAAAAGAGCAGTAAGTGTGCTTTCAAATTGGCAAAGAAATTTCGTTTTGGGACTAATGTGAAAACATGACTCTGTGTGCATAGAAGAATTATAGGCAGAGATTTATTGCGTCTTGCTCTGGTGATTTCACAGTTGCATTAGATGGAAAGGGGGAGCGAATTTTTTGGGGAAGAAGCAGAGGCTTAGCACACACCCATGTGCTTGCCATGTATAGTCATGCACAGTATTTAAAAACCAGTGGGGTTTTCAGGTTTAAGTCTGTAATGCAAATACATTCAGCATCACTAAGGCTGGTTGCCCTTGGTGGAGTGTAGGCAGTCACAGAGAATGCACATGGTGGTGGTCTGAAAAAAAAACAGCTTGGACACGTGCAATTAAATAAATCAAAAATAGTGGTTTCATAATGTGTCAGTCTGTAAAAGTGATTTCAAATTGTAAAAAGAGATTTTCACTTGGCCCGAAAAAAAAAGAGCAGTAAGTGTGCTTTCAAATTGGCAAAGAAATTTCGTTTTGGGACTAATGTGAAAACATGACTCTGTGTGCATAGAAGAATTATAGGCAGAGATTTATTGTGTCTTGCTCTGGTGATTTCACAGTTGCATTAGATGGAAAGGGGGAGCGAATTTTTTGGGGAAGAAGCAGAGGCTTAGCACACACCCATGTGCTTGCCATGTATAGTCATGCACAGTATTTAGAAGCCACTGGGGTTTTCAGGTTTAAGTCTGTAATGCAAATACATTCAGCATCACTAAGGCTGGTTGCCCTTGCTGGAGTGTAGGCAGACACAGAGAATACACATGGTGTTGGTCTGAAAAAAAAACAGCTTGGACACGTGCAAATAAATAAATCAAAAATAGTGGTTTCATAATGTGTCAGTCTGTAAAAGTGATTTCAAATTGTAAAAAGAGATTTTCACTTGGCCCTAAAAAAAAAGAGCAGTAAGTGTGCTTTCAAATTGGCAAAGAAATTTCGTTTTAGGACTAATGTGAAAACATGACTCTGTGTGCATAGAGGAATTATAGGCAGAGATTTATTGCGTCTTGCTCTGGTGATTTCACAGTTGCATTAGATGGAAAGGGGGAGCGAATTTTTTGGGGAAGAAGCAGAGGCTTAGCACACACCCATGTGCTTGCCATGTATAGTCATGCACAGTATTTAGAAGCCAGTGGGGTTTTCAGGTTTAAGTCTGTAATGCAAATACATTCAGCATCACTAAGGCTGGTTGCCCTTGGTGGAGTGTAGGCAGTCACAGAGAATGCACATGGTGGTGGTCTGAAAAAAAAACAGTTTGTACACGTGCAATTAAATAAATCAAAAATAGTGGTTTCATAATGTGTCAGTCTGTAAAAGTGATTTCAAATTGTAAAAAGAGATTTTCACTTGGCCCTAAAAAAAAAGAGCAGTAAGTGTGCTTTCAAATTGGCAAAGAAATTTCGTTTTAGGACTAATGTGAAAACATGACTCTGTGTGCATAGAGGAATTATAGGCAGAGATTTATTGCGTCTTGCTCTGGTGATTTCACAGTTGCATTAGATGGAAAGGGGGAGCGAATTTTTGGGGGAAGAAGCAGAGGCTTAGCACACACCCATGTGCTTGCCATGTATAGTCATGCACAGTATTTAGAAGCCAGTGGGGTTTTCAGGTTTAAGTCTGTAATGCAAATACATTCAGCATCACTAAGGCTGGTTGCCCTTGGTGGAGTGTAGGCAGTCACAGAGAATGCACATGGTGGTGGTCTGAAAAAAAAACAGTTTGTACACGTGCAATTAAATAAATCAAAAATAGTGGTTTCATAATGTGTCAGTCTGTAAAAGTGATTTCAAATTGTAAAAAGAGATTTTCACTTGGCCCTAAAAAAAAAGAGCAGTAAGTGTGCTTTCAAATTGGCAAAGAAATTTCGTTTTAGGACTAATGTGAAAACATGACTCTGTGTGCATAGAGGAATTATAGGCAGAGATTTATTGCGTCTTGCTCTGGTAATTTCACAGTTGCATTAGATGGAAAGGGGGAGCGAATTTTTGGGGGAAGAAGCAGAGGCTTAGCACACACCCATGTGCTTGCCGTGTATAGTCATGCACAGTATTTAGAAGCCAGTGGGGTTTACAGGTTTAAGTCTGTAATGCAAATACATTCAGCATCACTAAGGCTGGTTGCCCTTGGTGGAGTGTAGGCAGTCACAGAGAATGCACATGGTGGTGGTCTGAAAAAACAGCTTGGACATGTGCATTTAAATAAAAGAAAAAAAAGTGGTTTCATAATGTGTCAGTCTGTAAAAGTGATTTCAAATTGTAAAAAGAGATTTTCACTTGGCCCGAAAAAAAAAGAGCAGTAAGTGTGCTTTCAAATTGGCAAAGAAATTTCGTTTTAGGACTAATGTGAAAACATGACTCTGTGTGCATAGAGGAATTATAGGCAGAGATTTATTGCGTCTTGCTCTGGTGATTTCACAGTTGCATTAGATGGAAAGGGGGAGCGAATTTTTGGGGGAAGAAGCAGAGGCTTAGCACACACCCATGTGCTTGCCGTGTATAGTCATGCACAGTATTTAGAAGCCAGTGGGGTTTTCAGGTTTAAGTCTGTAATGCAAATACATTCAGCATCACTAAGGCTGGTTGCCCTTGCTGGAGTGTAGGCAGACACAGAGAATACACATGGTGGTGGTCTGAAAAAAAAACAGCTTGGACATGTGCAATTAAATAAATTTTTAAAAAAGGTTTCATAATGTGTCAGTCTGTAAAAGTGATTTTCACTCGGCCCGAAAAAAAAAGAGCAGTAAGTGTGCTTTCAAAATGGCAAAGAAATTTCGTTTTGGGACTAATGTGAAAACATGACTCTGTGTGCATAGAGGAATTATAGGCAGAGATTTATTGCGTCTTGCTCTGGTGATTTCACAGTTGCATTAGATGGAAAGGGGGAGCGAATTTTTTGGGGAAGAAGCAGAGGCTTAGCACACACCCATGTGCTTGCCATGTATAGTCATGCACAGTATTTAGAAGCCAGTGGGGTTTTCAGGTTTAAGTCTGTAATGCAAATACATTCAGCATCACTAAGACTGGTTGCCCTTGCTGGAGTGTAGGCAGACACAGAGAATACACATAGTGTTGGACTGAAAAAAAAACAGCTTGGACACGTGCAATTAAATAAATCAAAAATAGTGGTTTCATAATGTGTCAGTCTGTAAAAGTGATTTCAAATTGTAAAAAGAGATTTTCACTTGGCCCTAAAAAAAAAGAGCAGTAAGTGTGCTTTCAAATTGGCAAAGAAATTTCGTTTTAGGACTAATGTGAAAACATGACTCTGTGTGCATAGAGGAATTATAGGCAGAGATTTATTGCGTCTTGCTCTGGTGATTTCACAGTTGCATTAGATGGAAAGGGGGAGCGAATTTTTTGGGGAAGAAGCAGAGGCTTAGCACACACCCATGTGCTTGCCATGTATAGTCATGCACAGTATTTAGAAGCCAGTGGGGTTTTCAGGTTTAAGTCTGTAATGCAAATACATTCAGCATCACTAAGGCTGGTTGCCCTTGCTGGAGTGTAGGCAGACACAGAGAATACACATGGTGGTGGTCTGAAAAAAAAACAGCTTGGACATGTGCAATTAAATAAATTTTTAAAAAAGGTTTCATAATGTGTCAGTCTGTAAAAGTGATTTTCACTCGGCCCGAAAAAAAAAGAGCAGTAAGTGTGCTTTCAAAATGGCAAAGAAATTTCGTTTTGGGACTAATGTGAAAACATGACTCTGTGTGCATAGAGGAATTATAGGCAGAGATTTATTGCGTCTTGCTCTGGTGATTTCACAGTTGCATTAGATGGAAAGGGGGAGCGAATTTTTGGGGGAAGAAGCAGAGTCTTAGCACACACCCATGTGCTTGCCGTGTATAGTCATGCAAAGTATTTACAAGCGAGTGGGGTTTTCAGGTTTCAGTCTGTAATGCAAATACATTGAGCTTCACTAAGGCTGGTTGCCCTTGCTGGAGTGTAGGCAGACACAGAGAATACACATGGTGTTGGTCTGAAAAAAAAACAGCTTGGACACGTGCAATTAAATAAATCAAAAATAGTGGTTTCATAATGTGTCAGTCTGTAAAAGTGATTTCAAATTGTAAAAAGAGATTTTCACTTGGCCCTAAAAAAAAAGAGCAGTAAGTGTGCTTTCAAATTGGCAAAGAAATTTCGTTTTAGGACTAATGTGAAAACATGACTCTGTGTGCATAGAGGAATTATAGGCAGAGATTTATTGCGTCTTGCTCTGGTGATTTCACAGTTGCATTAGATGGAAAGGGGGAGCGAATTTTTTGGGGAAGAAGCAGAGGCTTAGCACACACCCATGTGCTTGCCATGTATAGTCATGCACAGTATTTAGAAGCCAGTGGGGTTTTCAGGTTTAAGTCTGTAATGCAAATACATTCAGCATCACTAAGGCTGGTTGCCCTTGGTGGAGTGTAGGCAGTCACAGAGAATGCACATGGTGGTGGTCTGAAAAAAAAACAGTTTGTACACGTGCAATTAAATAAATCAAAAATAGTGGTTTCATAATGTGTCAGTCTGTAAAAGTGATTTTCACTCGGCCCGAAAAAAAAAGAGCAGTAAGTGTGCTTTCAAAATGGCAAAGAAATTTCGTTTTGGGACTAATGTGAAAACATGACTCTGTGTGCATAGAGGAATTATAGGCAGAGATTTATTGCGTCTTGCTCTGGTGATTTCACAGTTGCATTAGATGGAAAGGGGGAGCGAATTTTTGGGGGAAGAAGCAGAGTCTTAGCACACACCCATGTGCTTGCCGTGTATAGTCATGCAAAGTATTTACAAGCGAGTGGGGTTTTCAGGTTTCAGTCTGTAATGCAAATACATTGAGCTTCACTAAGGCTGGTTGCCCTTGCTGGAGTGTAGCACTGTGGACATGGGCTTTTTAAAAAATCTGAAAAGTGGTTTCATAATGTGACAGTTTGTAAAAGAGATTTTCACTTGCCCAAAAAAAAGAGCAGTTTGTGTGCATTCAAATTGGCAAAGAAATTTTGTTTTATGACTATTGTGAAAACAAATGTAGTAATATATTTAAATACAATAAAGGATTTTTTTTTTAGTTTTTTTCAGGTATTGCTGAAGAACAGTGAACAAAATTTAAGATGCCTACAAAATCTCGAGCTCAAAAAACGCTAAAAAAAAAACTATATTTGAAGACAACTGGAGGACCAAAGTTAGTAGAAGATGCTCATGTTGGGAAAAAGAAAAAATCTTCTGGTAAGCAGAAAAAACAATTTCTTAACAAAATATTCAAAACAAAGAAAAATGTACAAAATGTCTGTCCTCGGAAAAATGTAACAAAACATAGAGAACAGCAAAAAATTGAGAATTTAGTTAATGCAAATATACCTTCTGCAATTGAAAAGTTTAACATAAACAGAAAAACAGCGTTTAAAGAGATACGTAGAAAAATGTTTCAGAGAAGAGTTATGTCCAATTTGATAAAGGATGTAAAGAAATATAAGCAAAAGGCAAAATATTACAAGAGAAAAAAAGAAATTGAAGCCATTGCAGCAAAAGCATTAGAATTAAAAAGGAAACTATTCATATTAATTTTGAATAGGATGCGTACATTAGATAAAATGGTTAATGTACTGAAATCACAAAGCAAAAGCAAAAGAGTAGTGAACAGAACAAACTTTTGTAAAGTGTTTTTAGGAAAGTGGATGCATAGTTCAAGTAGTGAACCTTTTTTTAATGAAGAGAGCTATTTTCAAAGTAATAGTTTGCTGCATGCAGTTGACACCAGAGGTCGTTCATACGAAGTAAAAAATGGTTGCATAATGGAGAAGGAGATAATGGTTCCAAGAGATGAGGTACAAGTGATGGCAGATGAGGCAATGGGGAGACGTCCTAAAGCCCCAGTGTACACTTGGAATTGTAGTAGTATTTGCACTGTGCGTCAGGAATCTATTGACAGATTTCGAGAGTTTCTAAGAGAATATAGTAAAAAAAGTGTAAAACAAAAGATTAAGGTGCTTCAAAGTCTGGATCCATGCAGAGTGAGAGAGAATACTGGTTTGCAGGGTCATTCTCTTGCTTGTCTATCTAGAAAAGTGTGCAATAGTGTTTTCCATCATTTTAGGATGCTGGCTGTTCATCATACTGAAATGAGAAAGTTTGTGAGACGGTTGTATTTTGCCAAAAGTCCAGCAATAAAGTTAAATGAATTGAATAGGGCTCTGTTCCGAGGAACGGTATCAGATGTAGAGAAGGTTGTTGATGAAATTCAGTTTTGTTACTTTGGTCCTGAACAAAACAGTGCAGAGAAGGACACAGTAAATGAGGCAGAAGTGGAAGAGAATGTAGAACCCTCTGTAAGTAACACATTTAATGATCACATAACAAAATTTGCAATAGTCTCTAATGAAAGACCAAATGTTACTTGTATTTGTTGCCGCAGAACTCATTATAGAAAACAAACTAGGAATGTTGATCTCTACAGAAAGAGTGAAAATGAAGATAATTATAAGTGGATGGATTTTGCCACATATATATTTCTTGAAAATTGTTTTGAATTGGGTGAAGATCAGCGTATTTGTAAATACTGTTACAACAAGTTAGAGGAAAATAGAATGCCGACCAGAGCTGTACATAATAATTTAGAATTGGATGCTATTCCTGCTGAACTTTCTGAATTAAATACATATGAGTCTATACTCATTCAATGTGTTCATCCGTTCCAGACCATAGTACGTATGGAGCCCAAAACTGGTAAATTACCTCCTTCAGATTTACTGAGAGGTTTAAAAGGTAGAGTGGTGTATTTGCCCTTGGATTTGAAAAAAAATATGGAAACTATTGATGCGGATACTTTGGAAACTGAACCATTAATTATTCTGGTTAATGGTGTACCTACAAAGAATAAGAAGATTTGGCAGGAGCTGGTAGATGTGCGGAAAGTACAAAGAGCAAATTTGTATTTGAAAAAAAATAACAAATGGTATGAATCAATTTATATAGAAGAAGAAGAAGAAGAAGAAGATTTTCAAGAACACACAGAAACACCAACTGGACAAATTGAAAAAGTGGACAAGTCAAAGGAAGAAGAAATTTATGAACATTTTAGCATACATCCTCTCCATTCGAAAGAAGTTATGGGAGACAATATTGATCTCTTTCAGATGAAGAAAGCAAAAGGAAATCCCGTGAGTGTATGGGAGGAGAGCTTGGAAGCTCGATGTTTTCCCCAGCTGTTTCCTAAAGGAAAAGGAGGACGATACGATGAACGTCCAGAACAGATTCCAGCTTCAGAGTATCGGACTACAAGACTATATGCTGAAGATCCCAGATTTCGACAAAGTATTCCTTATTTGTTCCATCTTTTATTTGAAAGCGACTTGTCTGCACTGTCTTATGCAGTAAATCACATTTTAAAAAGTGGAGTACATTTACAAAATGTGTCTGCTAAGGATTTTATGGAGAAAGTGCAGCACCGAGATGATCATTTGGAAACACAACTGATCAATCTGATGGCTTGTCAGCGTGGGACAAATGAATATTGGTACCGACGCCATGGTGAACTAAAATGCATGTTACGCAATTTAGGAACACCAACATGGTTCCTTACCCTAAGCTGTGCCGAGTACGCTTGGGATGATTTACTGGATTTTCTACGAGAGGCCAATTCAAACATTAAAAACATCGAATACAAGACAGCAGGAGAACTGTGCTCATTGGATCCGGTTAATGTTTGCAGATATTTCAATCATAGATTTGAGGCTATGATGTCCTTCATCTGCAATAAAAAAAATCCACCCCTTGGAGAAGTAGTGGATTTCTTTTGGAGAAAAGAGTACCAGGCAAGAGGTGCTCCTCATATTCATATGCTGCTGTGGATCAAGGATGCCCCAAAGTTTGGAACAGATACTGATGAAGCAGTGTTATCTTACATTGAAGAATATGCAACATGTGGTATACCAAAAAGCAAAGAAGAGAACAAGTTAAAGGAGCAAGTTCTACGTTTCCAAAGTCATCGGTGTGGAAAATACTGTCGACGGAAATACAAGAGCAAAGAAAAATACTACACTAAATGTCGATTTGGATTTCCTAGACCTGTTCTTTCAAATGGAAGAGTCAACAGTTTTATGTCAGCTGTGAGACATACTATCACAAGAAAATCACCTAAGAATACCTACAACCTTAAAAGAAAAGAAGAATCAAAAAATATAAATGACTACAACCCAGTCATTTTATCCATGTGGAACGCTAACATGGATATACAGTATGTAGCTGACAATTCCATTGCTGTTGCACGATATGTAACGTCTTACATTACGAAATCAGAAAAAACAGAATTGAAGGAAATGTGGGAAGAGATTTCTCACGAGAAGACTGTCAGTAAGAAGCTGTACAGTTTCAGTTTGAAGATGTTATCGCATCGAGAAATTGGATCCTACGAATGTTCAGATAGGTTATCTTCTGCAAGTCTCTACTCGAAGTCAAGAAGAATAATTTGGGCAAGTTTAGGCCTTGCAGCAATGAGAAATCGGGTACTGAAATCTGTTGGAGAAATTGAATATTTGGCCGAGAATGACCCAGAAAGTACAGATATATTGAAAACAAACATGTTGGACACATATTATCCCAAGAGAAGTCATCATCTGGAGAACATGTGTCTCTATGAAGTGCTGCAGAACTACATTTATTCACGGAAAGCTGCAGAAGACATCAACAGTGGAAAATATAAAGTTGTTGGTGAAGAAGGATGTTTGGTGAAGCAAACCAAAGGAAGTTTGATAAATCACCGGAAGCTGAGTTGCGACACAACCGACAAGAAAGAATTTTACTACTTGGCTCTTTTACAGTTGTTTAAACCATGGCGTACAGAGGATGAACTACTGGGAGAATTCCAGAGCTATGAAGATTCTTTTAATGCTTGCAAAGACAGCATACAATGCAGTACATTCTCAACTTATCTGCAAATGTTAAATGAAGAAATTGAACAGGAAACTACAATTGCAGCAGAAATAGCTAGAGACAGTTCTCAGGACAGCCAAAGTTCAGGAACATACAGTCAAGATCCCCTAGGACAACCAATCGTTGAAAATGAAGCATCAATAGCCATGAATGAAGTGGAAACGGCTATGAATCAAGCTCAAGAAGAATTTATAGACTTACAAAATTTGGAAAGACAACTGAATCAAGAGCAGCAACACATTTATGAAGAGATCAAAAACAAAATTGATCACGGATTTCTACATATAAAAAAAGAGTGCTCATGCACATCATTTCATCCAATCAGGATGTATGTAAGCGGACAAGCTGGCACTGGAAAAAGTTTCCTAATTAAAGTCATCAGAAGCTACCTAAAGCAAAAAACGGATTCTACTTTGTCTTGTGTGGTTACTGCTCCAACTGGGTTAGCAGCATATAACATAAAAGGAATCACCTTACATCGTTTGCTAATGTTACCAGTGGAGCATGAGAACAAAATACAATTCAACAAGCTAACTGGAGAAGCATCCTTGGAAGTTTCAAGAGTATTGAAGAAGATGCAAGTTCTCATTATTGATGAGGTGAGCATGGTATCAAACTTAATGCTTGCCTTTGTGCATTTAAGAATGCAGCAAATTTTGAAAACAGACTATGACGTGTTATTTGGTGGAAAACACGTCATAGTTTTTGGGGATCTTTTGCAACTTACTCCAGTTAAAGGACAACCAGTGTTTAATACTGTGACACATGAAGACACGAAGAAGTCATTGCGAAGCATTGGAAATACAAACATTTGGTCCTTCTTTGAGTACAAGGAACTTACAACTAATATGAGGCAAGCAAACGATGAAGAATATGGAAGTATTCTGAAAGATATCAGAATTGGACTACTCACAGAAGTTGGGAAAAAAGCATTACAGAGTCGGCTGCTACATAATTTATTTCCAAAGGAAGAAATAGTTGCAGAGAAAATATACAAGAATATTGCAGAAAACAAAAGTGTCATCTGCTTAATGCCAACTCTACGTGAATGCTCAATATTTAATGAGGAGCTTTTGAAATTGGAAAAGGAAGAGATCAGGAAATTGGAAGCAGTGGACAAAATTGAGGATGGAAGAATTACTGTCACAGTAACAGGCAAACTGAAAAATAAATTGGACTCACTAGAGAAGAACATCTCCAAAACAGCAGGATTAGAAAAAAATCTATATGTTTGCATGAACTGTAGAGTATTTTTAAGGAGAAATTTGGATGTTGAGAAAGGCTTAGTGAATGGAGCGATGGGAAGAGTTGTGGGTTTTATTAATTATCAGAAAAAAGAAGGAATTGAATGTTTACAGATAAAATTTGATCAGATAGATGAAGTTAAAGATATTTGTCGTTGTACAGTTCGTTTTATGCTTGTGAAAGACTTATATGTACGTAGGAAGCAGTTTCCGTTTTCTCTAGCATATGCTGTAACTATCCACAAGTCTCAAGGATTGACTGTAGATTGTGCATTTGTGAACATTGGTTCAACTGTGTTCAAAGAAGGTATGGCATATGTAGCTTTGTCACGAGTCAAAACATTATCAGGTTTATTCATGATAGACTTTGATGACTCAAAAGTTAGTGCTGATACAAACTGTGTAAAGGAGTATAATAGATTAAGAAGAAGCTATGCTCCTCATTTAGGTCAGTATCCTGTGTTGGAGAAACGTGTAGTTTCTCGTAAAAGGAGAAATGAGAATATCTGTAATGAAGATATAGAGAAGAGGAAAAAAAAGAGGAGTGATGTAATTGCAAGCAAAAAGAAAAAGGACAATGAAGAACAGGTTGTAGGATGTCATTTTGAAAATAGCTCTGGTGTCAACTGCTACGCTAATGTAGTGCTGAATGTTGCATTTTATCTGGAAAGTTTGCAAGAGCAGATAATAGTAAATCAGGGAAAAAGATTCTGTTCAGAGCTGAGTCTCCTTTTTCAAAAGCTGAGTAAAGATAAAACTCAAATAGAAAGTGCTACTGATATTAGAAAACTTTTAGATGTATGTTCAGGACGAACACAGTTTTCTCAAAATGAACAGCAAGATGCACACGAATTTTTGATGTATTTTCTTCAGGTAGTGGAAGAAGAAGGAGTTCCCATTGACATTTTTTTTGGTCTCTCTTATAAATGGGAACATAGTTGTGATAATTGTTATAATATATGTGGCTCTATTGTTGATAATGAAAGATTTATTTATTTGACATTGCCAGAGAGTAAAACAGTCACTTTTGCAAAATTAGTTAAAGATGCTAATCATAGCATGAAATGTGGTGAGTGTAATTCTGACATGTTTTCAACATTAATTTTAAGGGAATACGGACAGTATGTAATTTTAATGATGCAACGATGTAGAGCTGATGGTTCAAAATTGGATACTTTAATAAAGAAGTTTACAGGACAGCAATTATCAATTTCAGGAAAAACTTTTGTAACTGTTGCAATAATTTTCCATGATGGACCTACTGTTACTTCTGGACATTACACAGTTTATCTAAAATGTGAAAAAGGCTGGACACTGTGTAATGATTCCCAATTGATTTTCAAACAACGTTTGCCTTTTGATTTAGCAAATTCCTATCTAATCTTCCTGAAACCTAAATTTTAGAGAGACTTGGCAAGATCTGGACAAAATAATTTTACCATTTTACTGGATTACCATTGCAATTTTGTAGAAAAAATATTTTTAAAATTATCATTTGGCCTAAAGGAAAGATAACCAATTGTAATGTGGACTTTTTTAATTTTTAATGCAATTTTGAAAAACCAATAATTTATAGATAATCGGTAACTTCTGCACATTTTAAATTTTGGAATGCTATTGGACTGCCATTGGAAATTTTTTCAAAAATGATTTAAAAAATTACTATTTGGCCATGTGGAAAAGTAAGCAATTCTATTGTGGACTAAATAAATTATTCAAAAATTTTTCGTGAACCTAAATGTTACAGAGAATCGGTGAGATCTGGACAGATTAAACTTTAGAATTTTAATGGATTTCCCTTGGAAATTTATTCCAAAAAAAAAAAAAAAAATACTATTTGGCCTAAAGGAAATGAAATCAGATGTATTTTGGAGTTATTTGAGATATAATATTGTGATTATACTTCTGAAACAAACATATCAGACGGTATTTTAAAGAAATAAGTATTGTTTTTAGATGATATTTTTTTAGAATAATATGCATTTCTGTAATGATAAGTTTAAGTGAGAAGAGATTCTGGGCTTTTTTAATACAATCTTTGAGATTGTTATTTTTTTTTGCCCGCTGTAAAATGATGAATGCAATTGCTTTCACAATTTATAGTGAAATGCAATATATTCTGAAAACAGCAAAAATAAGGCAAAAATATTTTTTTGAAAAAAATGTAAATATGTATACTGTATTATAAATTGTTAAAAAAATATTAATACTTTTTTCTTTTTTTTCAGATCGATATAGAAAATTTTCGAAAACTACAACCATTTTTAAAACTATTTTTTAAAAAAACAAATGAATAAATATTTTTTTGAGTGAGTATGGTAAGTCAATAATAATAATTGTAGTCTCTCAAGGACCTTGTAATGTGATAATTGATTTTTAGTGTTTTTTTTAAAAAATAAAAAAAAGGTACGCGCACCGTACGCGTACGGTAAAAAAAAAAAAAAAAAGGTTTTAAAAAACATATGTAAAAAAAAGATGAAAGATAAGGTTGGCTCTTAAAAGAACCGTTGTGTTCATGCAGGGACAGAGGAAAGGAAGCATGGGAAAATCATTCAAAGCTACAAATGTGCTGATCTATTTTGTTGTTCACTAGGGAAACACTGGTCTCCCTATGACAAATTAGACCTTTACAAAATGTGCAATGAATATCAACCTTCCGAAATCGAAGGTTCATTTCCAGAGGGCCAGCAAAAGGAGATTCTCCCCCCACAGATGAAGGGCTCACCTGACCTGCAGAAGAAGGAGTCAGCCCTGCAGATGATGGTCCAGGCTGAGCTGCTGTGGATGTACTGGCTCGTCTTTCTGAAGAGTTACCTCCAAAAAGATGACCATGTGTCCTTCTGTGTACATCCTGGAGGTGTCTCTTCATGGTGTGATTCCCAAAGGAATACTTCCTGTTAGGATTACCTCTAGAAAGTACACGCTTACACAGCTTGCAAGTAACTAAGGGTGCATTCACCTTTTGCTGGCCTTCTGGAAAAGTAAAATAATCCCAAACATAAGAAGGCTTTTGTTTCCTCGATCTCTGCCTCAAGACAGTGCTGCTGGTGCTAGCCTCACTCTCAGAAGAGCTCTGCTGTTCTGCCATCGTATCCCAAAGACAAACCAGCTCCTTCTCCCAAGGGATCACAAGCAGAAATGAGGGGAATGGGTGTGGTGTAGGAGAGTTCTAGAACTGAAAGTAGTTTCAACCAATCAAAAGTTGTGTTTCAAGATCACATGACCTACCGTACGCTTACGGTACGCTTACGGTACGCTTACGGCAAAAGTGCGCGTGCGCGTAAAAAAGACACGCGCTTGCGCGCATGCGCATAACAGTCACTCCCCGGCACTTCCGCGTAACGTGCGCGTGTGGCGTAAGCGCGCACGCGTCCCACGCGCAGTACGCGCGGCTACGCAAAGTGCGTAACTATACGCAAGCAGCGTAGATAGATTACGGGCGTTGCGTAAACCGTACGCTTACCGTGAGCTTACGGTACGCGTACTATAAAAAAAAAAAAAAAATAAATAAAAAAAAATCTGGTAATAAATTTTACATGTTTATTTTAAAAAATATATTAAAAAAAAATATTTAAGGATTTTAAAAATTTAAGCATAGTCTTTATAAAAAGAAAGAAAATTAAATTAAAAATATGTTAGAAAAAATTGAAGAATAAAAAAAAAATTAGCATTTAAAAAACCTTGCAAATTCACTGAAAAAACCATAGGTTTCACACACGTTATAGTTAGGAATTAGCATTTAAAAAACCTTAGAAATTCAGTGAAAAAACCATAGGTTTCACACATGTTATAGTTAGCTGGACATTTTACTCGTAAAAAACCAATGAAATTGCCCCGTTATAGTTAGTTCAGCTAAACTATAACTCACGCGCCCGCAATGCACTGCTGATGACGTCACATATTACATCACTCATGACATGGTCAGTGACATCACTCATGACATCACTGATGACATCTCAAATGACATCACTGATGACCTCACTGATGACATCATCCAGTGAATGTGTGTTTTTCTGAAAATTAAATATGTTTTATATATGTATATCTCAAGGTCGATGGAAGAATAAATGGGTATATAAGTGTCTAAATGGATGATTTGTTTTTAAAAAATTGATTGTGTAACTGACTGATTAAGTGTATCTCTCACTTTGTGTATAAGTGGCTGCATGGGTTGGTGAGTAGCTACATGGGTGTCTATATAGGTTAGTAGTTGTTTTTTTGAGTATCAGTCTGAGTGTCTGTATGGTTCGGTGGGGGGTATTACGTAGTGCATAGGTGCATGAATGAGTGACTCACTGTTTGTATGTGTTGAAGACAGCATGTGTGCAGGACTGTATGGGTGGATGAGTGTGTGTATGGGTGTGTTAGTGAGTGAATGACTGTCCCAATAGTGTCTTCAGGAGTAACTACATATGTTTTAAACTAGTATATGTGACTATTGGTGTATATATGTGAGTATATGTGAGAGGGAGAGATTGAAAGAGTTCCTGTATGAATAAGTATGTGTTTCTATAAGTGATTGTTTAAAAGACTAAGTATATGTAAGTTTCCGTAGAAGTAAGTGTGGTGGTGTGTGTATAACTGTATATGCAGGTGAATGTATGTTTGATTCTTTATTAGCATGAGTGACTATGTGTGTGAGTAACTCTATGGATGAGTGGCATTATGTAACAGGATGTATAGGTGTATGAGTACATATGATGAGTGAGTACATGTATGAGTGACTGTATAGGACTGTTGGTGAATGAGTGGATGTGTATGTGGATCTTAGAATTACTGAAGAGGTTGTTGTAACTGGTATTGGTATGTCCATTGTTTTGAAAATTTTAGTCTCTATTTTTGAATGTGTGTATCAAAGCTTATATTAAGGTGAGAGGAGGTCTGCCACTCTATCACAAGGATGATGTCATCAGTGAGGTCATCAGTGATGTCATTTGAGATGTCATCAGTGATGTCATGAGTGATGTCACTGACCATGTCATGAGTGATGTAATATGTGACGTCATCAGCAGTGCATTGCGGGCGCGTGAGTTATAGTTAGCTGAACTAACTATAACGGGGCAATTTCATTGGTTTTTTACGAGTAAAATGTCCAGCTAACTATAACATGTGTGAAACCTATGGTTTTTTCACTGAATTTCTAAGGTTTTTTAAATGCTAATTCCTAACTATAACGTGTGTGAAACCTATGGTTTTTTCAGTGAATATATATATATATATCAAGCTCGTGGTACCAAAACAAAATACCAGCACTCACGGGAACAGTTGTCCTCAGTTTATTGCAGGACAAACCTCACGACAAAACGCGTTTCGGCTGCCGCCTTTGTCAATTGTGCTTGGCGTGTGCGTTTGGTAAACATAAATGCTTTACAAATGTCATTGAGATAAACATAGGACTTCCATCAGTCCTAGAATGGCAGCCATTATTAAACATGCAAAATCTACTGTTTGTATAACATGTACTACTGTTTTCAAACTGTGTGATTTACGCTTATAAGTTTGTTTTTCAACCTGTTGAGAAAGCCCATTCAGGGCGTGATGTTTAAGTTTGAAAACATTAGTACATGTTATACAAACGGTAGATTTTGCATGTTTAATAATGGCTGCCATTCTAGGACTGATGGAAGTCCTATGTTTATCTCAATGACATTTGTAAAGCATTTATGTTTACCAAACGCACACGCCGAGCACAATTGACAAAGGCGGCAGCCGAAACGCGTTTTGTCGTGAGGTTTGTCCTGCAATAAACTGAGGACAACTGTTCCCGTGAGTGCTGGTATTTTGTTTTGGTACCACGAACTTGATATCACACGCGGTGTCCGTCACCGCTTTGAAAGCACCCGACCGAGAGTGAAGAGAACAAGACGGAGCTTTGAGCGCGATTGAATCTCTCTTCACCGCTGCTTCAGCAATACATTGCAACATTGTTTCACCGGGCGGAAAGTGGCAACTATTTCAGCCGAGCCGAGCAGTAGCGAAACGTGGATCCTTTCAACGCAGTTGGGCTCGGCGACGTACAAAGGAAGGAAGCACTCTCCGAAGCCCGGTAGGACTTTTTGAGATTGATATTCTTTAATTTTGTGAGCAGCAGATCGAGGGAACAGTATAACACGCAAGCACTGAGTAAAACATACACTCGAAGGGATATGTTTGATGAGGAGGCGCGACGGGAGGTAGCCAATGAAATATTCAAGAAAAAAACAGACTTTCGTTCCGAAGGTAGCAACGGTGGCATTGGACAGAATGCAACTCGAGGTGTCAATTTATTAAAAGAGCAATTTGCAAGATTGGAAAGACTTTATGAACGAGAAGTCCGTAAATGGTGGGAGGCCACCTCACTCCAACATTATGTAGCTGTGCAAAGGGTTCCGCGTGGCTTGAGAATTTATACAATTCCTGCATATGAAAACCCCAATCCTAAACTCCTAGAGAAATGGGCGGAGCACACTGCAGCTTCATCAAAAGGGATGTTACTTATTCTAATTAAATTTGCCTGGACTGATAGAGAAGTTACATTACAAGACATCAGCGAATTAGAGAAAGAGATCGCAAAAGACTGCGAGAAGAGCAAACAGGATGAGCTTAAAGAGGCGATGAAAAAGCGCATTGCACTGTATGAACAGAAAATCAGACAGAGAAAACAAAATAAGTTCGAACGCGACGAAAGAGACTATGAACAGGGTCGCGTTCTGACTTTTGCCAAACGATATGATCTACCCAGGAAACAGATATTAAGTAACAAGAACAAATCAGCGATAGAACAAAGAGACACTTCAGAGTCCGAGGTAACGGACGTGGATTTGAGCAGTGACGAAAGAGAACCGCAGTCCACAGGAAGCGAGGTGATTACCCCTTTTCACGAGGAGTTTCGGATTATAAAACAGACTTGGGGCAGAGGTATGTGAGGAAAACCATCAGAACAAAGGAGAAGAGCAAACGCCGGACGAGGAGAGGTGGCTGGCACAAGCAGCAGTACCGCATCGCCTCGGATAACTCGGAGCAAACGGGGGGCGAGACGGTAGAATCACAAACGATCACTGTTGTAAATTTGACACCTAGACGACTGAACGATGCAGAATTAAAAGTGCTCCAACTCGGATTGGGTTTTTGCCCCTCAAAAAAATCTGAGTATACACAGACTAGGATCGATTTATTTAAATTTTCGAGGAAACTGAAATTGACCAAGTACTTTAAAGGAAAGGGACCGACCCAGGGTAGAGGAAGGGTCACCCACACTGATATGGATAATCTCGTAGCTGGTGACTTGGAAACACTGGCTGTGTTGGAAGAACTTCAAAATGAAGGTGACCCGAGGGAATTGATTCCCAGCATTGCAGGAACTATGGAGCAATTAGGCATAAGTCAAGTAAACCCGGGTAGCCCCTTCAAGCCTACATCTAGGATTGTTTCTATGATGCCGTCAGATTCAATCGATGTTTTCTCGGAGATAGTCACTAAAGAACTGATCAAACTGCGAGGCAGAAACAACCCAAAGAAGAAATATGGGAATATAACTGCAAACCAAAGGAAGGCGATTAAAAACCTGCAGGAAGATAAGACGATTGTCTGCAAACCATCAGACAAGGGTGGTAATGTGGTGTTGATGACATTAGAATACTATCAGAATGAAGCCTTCAAGCAACTTAATGATGAATTGAGTTATACAAAGGTAACACGAAAGGAGTTCGAGAGCAGCATTGCATCTTACCGAACACTCCTTAATAAGTGGTATTACAAAGGTATGCTGTCCAAAGAGGAGTACGGCTTCCTGGAATGTAAACATCCAAGATTACCAACATTCTACCACCTCCCTAAACTACATAAGGACACCATTAACCCACCCGGTCGTCCTATAGTTTCATCTTTAGGGAGTCTGACTGAACACATGTCTAGATTTGTGGATTTCTTCCTGTCGGAATTCGTGATGAACTTATCTTCCTACATTAAGGACACTAAGGACTTCTTGATCCGAGTGGAAAACATGCCCTGGGAAGACAACTATGTAATGATTACTCTTGACATATCAAGCCTATACACCAGTATCAATCATTCGCAAGGACTGGAGGCAATTAAGTACTTTCTGGACAATCGTCCCATGAATCTGGCAGAACAGAACAATATGCTAATGGAGTTTATAACATTTTGCCTGAGCAATAATATCTTTCTGTTCCAGGATTTCCTATTCAGACAGATACGAGGTACCGCGATGGGGACCTGCTTCGCCCCCAGTTACGTGAATCTTTTCGTGGGCTGGTGGGAGGAGCAGGTGGCCTGGGCGGAGTCCAATAAAAACTGGACGCAAATGGTCATAAACTGGACCAGATACATTGTGTTTAAAGGTACAGAAGAACAAGCATATGAATATGTGAAAGTGTTAAATAACAATGAACTCATCCTCAAGTTCACAGGGGAAATAAGCAAGGAATCTGTGAACTACCTGGACCTCACGGTGTTTTCCGCAGAGGGCAGACTATGCACTCGTTTGCACAGGAAACCCACCGCGGACAACTCCGTGTTGCATGCTCGAAGTTGCCATTCGGAAAAAACTAAAACTAGTATTCCATATGGCGAACTTCTTCGGATCAAGAGGAATTGTACACGCAACTGCGACTATTTAGTCGCAGCACAAGAGAGCATGAATAGATTCAGGCTTAGGGGGTACCATCAGGAAATTCTGGAAGAAGCCAATAGAAAGGCTGATGCTAAACCTAGACTTGATTTGATCACTGAGGAAGGGGGCAGAAACAGGGAAAAGAGAAGTAAGAAGGGTAATAACAACAATTTCAGAATGATTACTGAATTTTCGGATGATGCCCAAGCTATCAGAGAAATTTTCAGAAAGAATTGGCATATTTTGAAAGCAGACCCCATAATTGGTAAAGATATACCCAAAGCTCCACTCATTACATTCAGGAGAGCGAGGACACTGCGGGACGATCTAGTCCAGAGCCACTGTAGTAAAGAAAGCAAAACGTCACCTTTTGGGAAAATTACAGGCTTTTTTCCTTGTACGAAATGCAGAGCATGTAAGAATAGCAGGAAGGTTACTAATTATAGTGTACCTGGTCTAGATCACCCCCGAAAAATTAACAAGTTATTGAACTGCAATACCTGCTTCACTGTGTACTGTCTGGTCTGCCCGTGTAGCTTACGCTACATAGGAAGTACCATACACCCCACCAAGATACGCATTCTAGAACACTTGAGGGCCATCAATAATAAGGACGTAAATTACCCGGTGGCAAGACACTTTGAGAAATTTCATCAGAGTAACAGGGATCTGTTAAGTTTTTTCTGCATGGATCATGTACCATCCAGTGTAAGAGGGGGTGATAGACAGCTTCAACTGAGAAGACTTGAATCAAGACATATAATTGACAATCAGACCAGGATGCCTTTTGGTTTAAATAGCGGAGAGGAAATGGCCGTTCATCTGTAGGCACTGTAAGAATGAATCTGTTTTTTGTGATATATATGTAACACTAAACTTAGAGGGCAGCCGTAACCCATCCAGGGTGTGATTTACGCTTATAAGTTTGTTTTTCAACCTGTTGAGAAAGCCCATTCAGGGCGTGATGTTTAAGTTTGAAAACATTAGTACATGTTATACAAACGGTAGATTTTGCATGTTTAATAATGGCTGCCATTCTAGGACTGATGGAAGTCCTATGTTTATCTCAATGACATTTGTAAAGCATTTATGTTTACCAAACGCACACGCCGAGCACAATTGACAAAGGCGGCAGCCGAAACGCGTTTTGTCGTGAGGTTTGTCCTGCAATAAACTGAGGACAACTGTTCCCGTGAGTGCTGGTATTTTGTTTTGGTACCACGAGCTTGATATCACACGCGGTGTCCGTCACCGCTTTGAAAGCACCCGACCGAGAGTGAAGAGAACAAGAAGGAGCTTTGAGCGCGATATATATATATATATATATATATATATATATATATATATATATATATATATATATATATATATATCTATAATCATGTGCAAAGTACTAGACCAATCACTGAACACAATGTTACTTTAAAAAATGCATCAGCTGTAAAAAACGTTACCATGTGAACAAGACTCGAAGGAGTTGGAACGCGTTATGGCGGCATCGAAATAAACACGAAAATTTGGCACCAAGTCTGTGGTCCGTGTCCGTGTGTTGCTGAGAAAGCTGAGACGCTGCGGATTCGCTGATATTTGAGCAGGGAGGATTCACCAGGTTCCACACGGGCCCCCGCTACACCAAAGGTCGACAACGTGAGAGAAACCATATCCGGAGCTTCCGGCGAAGGAAACGCAAGAAAAGTCCGGAGGGACTAGGATTGTCGGACCCCCCTTCAACGCGCCAAACACAGTCAAGCCGAAGCCGAGCCGAGATCGGTGAAAGCTGGGTCGGAGGACGCGGCGGAAACTGAGAGACGCATGGTAGGCGAGACTACATGCAGAGGAACAAGGGGTTAGCGGTTTATGCCATACACGCAAACGAGGTTAAACAAACAGAGCAAAGTAAACTTTATAACCTCAAAACGCGTGGCTAAAATATTACGTTAAAAGACAGAGAAGCGGCAGCTTTAAATATGTTTACCGATGCAACGGTTACGAAAACATTGCCACGGTTATGCAACAAAGACAGTAATAAAAGCGACAACACTCTGAAAGACAAGTATAAACAGTTGGAGAAATGTATGCGCCAGGAACAAAGTAAATGGTGGGAAACAAAGTCTTTACAAGGCTACATCGATGTAGGGCGTATACCAAGAATTGGCACAATGTAATCTGGAGTCTTCCAGAAATCTAGTTTTGATCCTGATCAAATGTGCTGAAATTGACCGTGCTACTCTGTTGGAACAAATTGATAAATTAAATGAAGAGATTGGAAATTACGAAAAAACAGAGATAAATCAAATGCAAATTGAAAAGTTACGTAAAGAAATGATGACACGTCTGAAAAAAGAGGAGGACAAAATAAAAGAAAGAAAAGCCTACAAATTCATAAGAGACAAAAATGATTATGAATTGAGACCGATTTTCACCTTCTCAAGGAAACACGATACTTTACGATGCACCAAAGCAAACTCAAAAGATGGCCAAAGAAAAGATACAACAGGTGATAAATATAGAGCTCCAACATATAATTCAGATCTAAGCTCCGCCATCGACAGTGGTTCTGATTCCGAGCTAAGAGACAAAACAGTGGGGGCCTCTGAACCAGTACCTGAACCAGGAGAGGAGATTAATTAATTTTTTATGCATGGACAGACGGCAAACTTTGCGTCCAAGAGTTCAACCGACCGGAAATCCAGAAACTACAAACGCAGGCAGAGGCGCAAGGCGCGAATTCGGATCATCAAATCCCAGAAGGCAAGCCAGGGGAAGATGGATGAGAAAATAAGATCAGAAAATGAAACAAGCCAAACAATCATCTATCTGGCAAATATTGATCTGTCCAAAGCGGAAGAACAAATCTTAAGCTTAGGCCTATCTTTCTGTCCGGAAAGTAACTTTAATTACTCAAGAACCAGGATGGATATCTACAGGTGCATAAGAAAATTGAAACTAAAAAAACACTTTATGCTACGATCAAAAGAAAAAACAAAAACAAAAAATGATAATCCTGAGATTCCAGCAATGGCGGGGGAAGCAAGAGTGAATCAGACTGCAACCAACCAGGAAACATTGTTATTGGATACTTTAAATGATCTATGGTCCGAAAGTAACACACAAATGGATAATGAGGCAGTGATGGAGCTCAATATCAACATCAGACCAGTGAGAGCAGAAATCCCATCACCATTTAAACCCAAATCCACATTTATACTGATTAGTCAAAGAGACTCCATAGATGTCTTCAACGAGCACTTAACGGGTGCTATCAAGAAATTACATCACAAGGTACAAAATGAAAAAATCAGGTACAATAAACAAATTAACAGACTATAACAAACTTATGTCAAAACTCAACAGTGATTCCTCCATAGTCATATGAAATGCGGACAAGGGGGGTAATATTGTCATCTGGAACAAAGCAGAGTACCTAAAGGAGGCGTTGTCACTACTTAACAACAGTGACTGTTAGACAAAAATAAATGGAGCAGACTTAAAAACAATATACCAACAATACAATACTAAACTACTAAACTGGAGGACCAAAGATTTAATAACCAAAGAAGAATATAATTTCCTAAAAAACGACTACCCGATCACACCATCGATGTACTTTATCCCTAAAATTCACAAGGACAGGAACAAACCACCCGGTAGACCAATTATATCGGCCCGTGGGAGTTTGCTGGAACATACCTCACAATATGTGGATTTTTACCTACAAAGCCATGTGCAAGGTCTAAACTCATATGTAAGGGATACAAGTGACTTTTTATATAAGCTCAAAGATGTAAAATGGCAAGAGGACTATCTAATGATGGCACTAGATGTCACATCGCTCTACACGAGTATCAAACACAAGGATGGATTACAAGCACTTCGATACTATTTAAGTTCAGAGACATTAGAATTAACAGATCACAGCAAAATGTTAACAGATATGGTCGAATTTTGTTTAACAAATAATGTCTTTATGTTTAACAACATGCATTATCAACAAGTAACAGGAGTAGCTATGGGAGCCAGCTTCTCCCCCAGCTATGCATGTCTACACATGGGTTGGTGGGAGGAGCTGGTTCTGGCTAATGAATTCAGGGAAATTATGAAAAACAATATTGTCATTTGGTTGAGATTTATTGATGACCTTTTTATTATATGGAAGGGAACCCAACAGGAGGCAGAAAATTTTCTAATTTCAATCAATAGCAATGATCTAAATCTCCAATTCACAGGTATTATTGATAATACATCTGTAAATGTCCTTGATACCAGCATATATATTGACAAAAGCAAAATTCAAACAAAACTTTATCGTAAAAAAACAGCGGCCAATTCGACACTACACAGCTCTAGTGCCCATCCCCGACACCTGATCAATAGCATCCCCTATGGGGAAATGCTAAGATTAAGATGAATAAATAGCAATGAGGTGGTCCTCAAGCAAGCACAAGAACAAGCAAAAGGTAGATTCCTCGCTAGGGGCTATTCCCACAATACCATAGAAGGGGCGATTGGTAAATCCATGAACAGGGATCGTTTGGACTTAATAAAACCCAAACCAAAGGGACAACAGTCATCAGTAATAAACTATACTGATGACAATGTCAAAAGTGAATTTCGATTCATTATAGATTATAACAACCAACATAAAGAACTACGTAACATCATAATGAGCAACTGGCCTTTAATTCTAAATGACCCAGTCCTGGGACAGTCCATGCCCATGCCCAAAAAAGTGTCCATCACATATAAGAGAGGAACATCTATGAGAGATAAACTTGTTTCAACGACTCCTGAAGTAATCGAAACTTGCAGTTGGCTTAAATCCCATTATGGACTCTACAGATGTAAAACATGCAAGGCATGCCAGTTGGGCATAAACAGGATTTCATATACAACACCCTTTAGCAAGGAGGAAATCAAAATAAAAAAACTACTCACATGCAAGACAGAATATGTAATATATGTTTTAATATGTCCCTGTGGGCTACAATATATTGGCAGCACTAAGCTATAAGCTCACAAATGGATTTTACAGCATATAAGAGCAATCAACAATCACGACAATACATACCCTGTAACTAGACATTTCCGTGAGTATCACAATTCAAGAAGTCAAGATTTAAAATTCTTCCTAATAGACTCGGTACCTCCAAGTAGACGTGGAGGAAATAGGGAGGTTAAGCTGAGAAAACTGGAAACACAATATATTCTGAATCTTGACACGAAAACTCCAGGGGGTCTTAACATCACGGAAGATCTATACACTTGCATATGAAACACTTTTTACACGACTAGCATGTTTTCACGCGCCCGCAATCCAGTGCTCATGATGTCACATATTACATCACTCATGACATGGTCAGTGGCATTACTCATGACATCACCGATGACATCATCCTTGTGATAGAGTGGCGGTCGCGCGAGTTATAGTTATCTGACCTAACTATAACGGGGGAATTTCATTGGTTTTTCACGATTGAAATGCCCAGCTAACTATAAAATGTGTGAAACCTATGGTTTTTTAAGTGAATTTGCAAGGTTTTTTAAATGCTAATTCCTAACTATAACGTGTGTGAAACCTATGGTTTTTTCAGTGAATATATATATATATATTCACTTAAAAAACCATAGGTTTCACACAGGTTATAGTTAGGTGGACATTTCACTCGTAAAAAACCAATGAAATTCCCCCGTTATAGTTAGTTCAGATAACTATAACTCGCGCGCCCGCAATCCACTGCTCATGATGTCACATATTACATCACTCATGACATGGTCAGTGGCATCACTCATGACATCACTCATGACATCATCCTTGTGATAGAGTGGCGGTCGCACGAGTTATAGTTATCTGAACTAACTATAACGGGGGAATTTCATTGGTTTTTTACGAGTGAAATGTCCACCTAACTATAACCTGTGTGAAACCTATGTTTTTTTAAGTGAATTTGCAAGGTTTTTTAAATGCTAATTCCTAACTATAATGTGTGTGAAACCTATGGTTTTTTAAGTGAATTTGTACGGTTTTTAAATGCTAAGTTATGTATTTATGAATATTTTTTTTTTGGTAAGGTTTTTCACCGTGTGCTCATTTGGCGCACGATGTGCTGCGCGCACCGTGCACCGTGCGCGCACCACGAGATTTTTATTAAAAAAAAAAAAATGTTTATTTCACCCATGGGGGTCCTTCTGTGACCCCCTGACAAAGGCTAGGGGGTCAGGAACTCTCTTCCCTGCCCTCTTTTCACGTTTTCCACCTTTTTTCCCCCTTTCCTTTTCAGTGCGAGAGACAAAATGGCGGCCGACACTTCCTGATTTCGACCGATTCGAATGTTGACTGACATCTAACAACCAATCAGTATTGCGCGCGTATAGATATTTATATGCTTTTAAATGCTATTTTCTCAGGAAATACTGAACAGATTGACACCAGACCTGCAAAAGGCACTCCCATGACCTGAGGACTACCTCTCTGCCAAATTTCAAGTAATTCTGTTCAGCCGTTCGGGCTGTACCTTCTGTGGAAATATGGATTTTTATGATCAGTTATGTCCCCTATCTTGGACCCCAACGGTTTCATGTATAGATCATAAGTACATGTATGTTTCCTCCAGTTCCAGTTATGAAGACGCAAACACATGTGCGTCCACCGTCAACATGTCCTCTTTCAGATCCGCCATGAATGGGCCGGATATTCTATTCCTAAGTATGAAAGGCCACCGGCTTTATATGGTTCACTTCCCACATTTCTTACAGTCCAGGCGAGTAGGCCCTGATTCTGCCATCAAGCCTTTTCTGCCTTCTGCCACTGAAAGCTCCAGTCTGAGCTCGCATCTGTATCCATGAACTTTGTCCTACTCCCTGTGCGGCTAACGGTGCCTAACTCGACCTGTCTGCTTGCCAAAAACTGTATTTCACCTTCAAGATTATCTGCTCTGCTCCGCTCTTCACCCAATGCATTCCTGTCTAGTAGTTTAAGTAAACATTCTTTCAGCTACCGAGCAAAAGGCCCGGCTTCTCTGTTTTTATGCAAGTAATTCATAGCCCTGTTACTATGGAAGATTTCTGCCCTCGCATCTAGTGTAGACACTTAGACGCTTGTACACGCACTAACAGTCAGTATAGTCAGTATAGAATAAGATTCTATCCTAAGAGACCTCTCTTTTTGGATAACACAGTTCTTTAAACATAGGATGTTAGATATGATTCGGGATTAGGTTGACATAACCCCAGACTTCTGTCTCCACATGTAGAGCTAAATGTCAAGTCCCCTTCACCCCCTAGTTGCACGTCAATCACACGTCATGCTGCTGCGCGCGCATCTCTGCCAAGTATTTCTGCTGACATTGCGAAATTCTTTCATGGAACCACCCATTTATGACATCATATCCAATGACGTTCTTTAAGCTACGCCCAGTTACACCTATTTTAGTTACGCATGTATGTTCTTATCTTTATTATCAACTGTTACGCCTCCTGCATCTGTTTCACTGTAATGCCTATTGTATAAAAATGATTACTTGTCAATAAAGTTTGTCCTTCACTTCCTGAACCTTCGTGGTGATGGAACATGGAGTCCATCGATTCGAATTGATTTTGGAATAAAGCCCGTTCCGAACCTCTAATACCACGGATTCTGCCTCTTATTTTACTGAGCTATTATTATAGATTTTCCGCATCAAATTAAGTCCCGGTAATTAAATTATTTACCACATAAATGGCGCCCGAATAGGGACACTTTCTCATCTCACGCGCCGGAGGTGCGTTGCAGGCCCGGTCTCCTGTCACAGCTGGACGGACAACAACGCGTACCCACAGGATTTCCTGTATCTCCCTCCTGCCGAGCGGGGGTAACTGAGGCTGCGATCAACACCCAGACGAGGCGGTGAGAAGTGCGAAGTATCCCGACCAGAGCCTAGCTGAGAGAGCAAGATCCGAGGTATACAGAGGCCCACCAGGTTCCGAAGTTTCCGAAGTTCCGAAGTTTCGAGTCGAGTCCAGTCCGGTCCGAGTCCAGTTCAGTTCAGTTCCGAGGCCTTCCGTTCCGAGCTACCCGGTGAGTACCATTGTCGGGGAGGCGTTCTGACGTGCACATAGGTTGTGCCGGTCAAGACGGGTTTGGGTACACAAATCCGGTCTGCACTGTTTCAGCAGTGTATCTGTACTGTTTAGCAGTATATCAAGTATGTCTAATATATAATCCAGAATTACCTAGTTAGTGCCGAGTATCATGTTTAGTGACTAGTTCCTCAAATGACCATCATTGTTGTTCATTAAATGTTAAATGTTAAAATGTTTTAAATACGTTCTGCATATTGTGGTGTGAATGACTGTTCATTATTGTGTTTTGTTGTATTAAACGTGTTCAGAATTAGGTATCAGATCAGATTAGTTCTCAAAAATGCCGCTCTTTTCGAAATTAAGACAGATAAAAACTAGAAAAGGGGTACTCGAAGAAGCTGTTCCCATTCCTCCTAGGGACACTCCAGGGTACTTCATGTATCATAAACATGGCCTAGACGCCATATTATTTCTTGATTTATGGGTAGACTACACCAAGGAATTACCAGAAAGTCAGAGGTGGCCCGCAGCTGGGACCTGGGATGCAGATTGCATCGTGAAAGTAGAGGAAGAATTATGGAAAAAGAAAGCTAGACAATCACAGAAAGATGCCATTGAATTATGGCGTAAAGAATCGTATAGACGTACAGAAAAAGCACGTAGACAGGAAGAGAGGAGTAAGGAGAATTCAAATAAAGTTCGAGAAAATCTATTGATTGAAGAAGGTACTCGAGTAAAATCAGAACAAGTAGACAGACAACGAAATGCCCTTATGAATGGTATGTATCCTCTTCTGGCCGAAGGATTACCTAAGGCTACTCCGGGGATACCAAAAGACTTGCCACCCCCATTGTTCCCGATAAAAGTACATCCCAAAGGGCATCCCAGAACCGCAGAAGATGTTTTTCTTTCCTCTTATTTAGACGACGCAGCTCCCGAGTATGCTAATACCGCGCCACATAGACCGCCTGCCGAGGGGGTTCAACGCCAAGACCCTCCTCCGTCTGTACCGCCGCAACAACAAACTCCGACACAAGTTCCGGCAAGCACATCTGTTTCTACAGCTGTTCCCACAACTATGGTTGCTATATCACGTTCAACGAATCCTTTCACATCCAGCACCCCAGGTGGTGCTACGGGAGGTACAACAAACATTTTTTCCACGCCACCCAGAGTAAATAAACTTTCCTTTCAAGAATTAGCCCACCAACGTACACCCAAACTAGTAACTCCCGACGCGCTTAAGGAACTTCTAATAGATTGTAGATATGACCCGGTGCCCGGAAAAGGGGACGAAATGCTGCTGGCATCATTACGTATCCGACGAGCTGCAATATATTTAGGAAGGCTACCAGGAATGACTACACATTTAGAAAATATATATCACTTTGTCCAGTCAGGACGAGATTCTGAAAGTATTAATAGAGCCTTGGAGTACCAGAAAGTGGAGATACAGGGGGAACTGTTACGTTTCCTCATAAATTGTGTGATCAGAAATCAAGACCGACCAGGGGTAAATCCGGAAGAAATGCAAATTCTTACCACCTGGAGTCGGAATATATCAGAGGGGAGACATGATAAACGATCATGTATAGTAGCTATGTGCCGCAAGATCCGCAAAGAAATAGAACGAATACACGAAGAAAGATTAGCAGTAGACGAGCCTGAACAAACCGAGGAGGAGGAAGAATTAGAACTACCCACAGGACAGTTAGAAACCATGGCCTATGTAGGTAGAGGAAGATCTTGTAATAATACTAGAGGCTTTACTGATCCGACACGTCCGATACGTCCAGATAATAACAGAAATTTCCAAACCCCTATAATAAATATAAGGTCCCCCGAACATTCGTTCCAAGCCGCTGACAAATTACTCCGAGAACGAAGGGGTTATCATATACTCGATTCTATGGACGAACAAGAATTAGCCAGGTCAGCCGTTCATTGGGTTGACAGTCCCGGAAAATATAGTGATGATACATTAGCGCACACGTTTTTGAACCTCAACCCCGATGAACAGCGTTTAGCTGGTATCTACATGATTCAACAACTCCTCGTACTATATAAAAGCCAACACTCCGATCCTGGTCCCTTACCTGATATATTGACTGAATTACTCACGAATAAATGGAGAGGTTCAGGTACTGAGTTAATTAGAGAAATACTAGAATCCAGAAAGCAGTACATTCTTTTTGTATGTCCCGAACATGTCTCACTGCCCATCAAGAAAAGAACAACGTATTATATGGATAGACAGAATCCCTTACGCGAAGTGCACCCGATAAAAGGTGATGACAATCAGTTTAAACGTGTGTTTGTATACACACCCATATCTAAAATAGAACTATTAGAAATGAAGAAAGTGGTACCCAGTCATGACAAAGACCCAGCGGGTTTCCACCGTGAAATTAAAGACATGTTGCTCATGGGAGAATATACCTATCCAGACATTATGACGATATTGAAGGTATTAATGCCTGCGGGCATTTACGAAAAACTCAAGGAAAAGGACTGGGAGGTGGGAGACCAGAAGATAGATTGGACAGCATTAGAAAACGAAGAAAAAGCTCGAGGTCCAGGTTCAGGGCTTGGGGAAAAGACCAAAACACTACCAGGTTTATTAGTACAGGTACTGCCACGTTTATTAACTACGAAAAAGGAAGACTGGGGTGCAATCTCAGCCTGTAAACAAAAGCAAGATGAAGACACTAGTGATTTCTATGCCCGATTCGAAAAATGTTTTGGTATAAATAGTGGAATAAAAGCAAGTAGCGAATCTTATCCACATCTGTTTGTGACAAAATTAGTTGAAAATGCCCTGCCCCAAGTTAAGAATAGAGTATTGAAATTCGAGAGTACCTGGCAAGGTAACACTCCGTCACAAATGTTACAAATGCTACAGTACCATCACAATAGAATTAGAGAGGAACAAGAACATGAACAAAGACACATGAAAGACACGAAAATGAAAATGCTAGTTTCCCAGACAGTTCCAGCTGACGGTCATAAAAAGGGTATGACACAGTCTAGTGTTTCAGCAGGTCCTGTAAAAGGGACATGCAACTATTGTAAACAGCCAGGCCATTATGTACACGATTGTCCAGTTTTAAAACATAATATCGCCATAGGTAATACTAAAGAAAGACCACGGCCACTTAGACAGGATCAGAACCAACAAGGAGCTCCGCAGCATGCACAGGCCATGCCAGCTCTGCAACAGTCTATGCCAGCTCCACCATCGCAGCCTATTGCTGCCGCACAAACAACGACACGACAGATGTACCAGACTGCACAGTATGACTATCCTGATTATCAACGATACTCATGAAACAGCCTAGAGAGGGAAGTTGGCTTACCCCTTATCGAGGTCCCTGTAGATCAAGAAGGACCTTATGTACACAGTGAACTATTAGGCCAAGATAGAAAATTTTTACTTGATACAGGGGCAAGCGGAACAACCATAAAACGTAGTGAAGTTCCAGGGGCACCCCTCTCAGGCTCACAGAATATTTCCCTTGGGTTTTCAGGAAAACCTATCATTAACGAAGTATCACAGCCTCTTCCCCTTACGATTGGTCCTTTGACACGAACTACAGATTTATTGCTTACTAAATCATGTCCAGAAAACCTGTTAGGTATCAAAACATTGAAAGCTCTAGGAGCTATAATATGTTGTTCTCCGGAAGGAGTAAGATTGTTTTTACGTGATTTCAAAGGGCACTATGTGTCCCGAGACATGGATCACCGACTGCAGACTTTACCCACACATTTATGGGCACAAGGCCCTACAGATGTTGGTTGCATGAACATTACACCATATCGAGTCACACTAAAGGCAGGAGTGGTACTACCGCGAATGCGACAATACAAGTTACCCCCAGATGCTGTAGTGGCTTTACTGCAAATCATTGACGAGCTTATTACCCAAGGAGTGGTTGTGGAAACAGACTCCAATGTATGTAATTCCCCGATAATTCCGATTCTTAAACGAACTGATCCAAAAGCCCCGCCAGTATATCGATTGGTTATTGATCTGCGCGAATTAAATAAATGTATTGTACCACAATACCCCGTAGTTCCAGACATTTCTTCATTACTGACAGCCATTGATTCCGAAGCAACATTCTTTACTGTAATTGATCTCAAGAATGCCTTTTTCAGCGTCCCAATAGACCCGGAAAGCCAATACTTGTTCGGATTTAGTTTAAATGGACGAAGCTTTAAATTCACACGCGCACCTCAAGGATTCACAGAAAGCCCCAGCATCTATAGCCAATTACTGAAACGAGAACTTGACAGTATCCACATGCCAGTCAACACTGCCCTGCTTCAATATGTCGATGATCTGCTGATCACCGCCCGAAGCGAACCTGAATGTGAAAAAGCCTCACTGACGGTTTTACATTTTTTGGCCGAAAAGGGGCACAAGGTGTCCCCTTCTAAGCTGCAATTCTGTGTCCAGCGAGTTGTTTACCTTGGTCACTCGCTGTCCAAGGAGGGAAGGCAGCTTACACCAGATCGCATCCAGTTAATTGCTAACATGTCAGTACCAAAGACACAAAAGGAGGTGCGGGCTTTTATAGGCCTCACTTCATATTGTAGGCAGTGGATCCCTCAGTATGCATTTCTAGCAAAACCACTCATTCAGTTGACAACACAGGAGGCAGCCACATCGACTGTCCTCCCTTGGACTCAGGAACATACACAAGCTTTTGAAAGCCTAAAGAAAGCTTTATGTCAAGCACCTGTCCTAGCAACACCATGTTACAGCAAACAGTTTACGCTCTTTGTTACAGAACGCGAAGGTACTGCTTTGTCAGTACTCACACAGGAACAAGCAGGATCACACAAACCATGTGCTTATTTTTCTAGTACATTAGATCCCGTAGCTCAGGCTCTGCCTGCGTGCCTAAAATCAGTGGCAGCGACAGCTTTAGCAATCAGACAAAGCGATGCCATAGTGTTAGGACATTCATTGACAGTACAAGTACCACACGCAGTAGAGGTTCTTTTGAACCGCACACAAACACAACACTTGACTATAGCGAGACTCACCGGTTACGAATTAACATTGTTTCAGCCACACATAGAAATCAGACGTTGTAGTACATTGAATCCTGCCACACTGTTACCAGTAAACGGAACAGACCCACTAGCGCATGATTGTATTGAAGTTATTACTATCACGACGAAACCCAGACAAGACTTGACAGACGTCCCATTGTCAGACCCAGACCTGACGTTGTATGTAGATGGTTCATGTATGAGAACAAGTACAGGAGAGTTAGTGGCCGCGTATGCAGTCACAACAGACACTGAAGTCGTTGAAACAAATCGTATTAATACCTTGTCAGCTCAAGCAGCAGAGCTCATCGCTTTGACACAAGCCTGTATTCAAGCCACAAATAAGAAAGTCAACATATACACAGATTCACGTTATGCATTCGGTGTTGTACATGACTTCGGCGTGCTGTGGCGAGAGAGAGGTTATTTAACTTCTCACGGTGCCCACATTCAGCACGGACCCCTCATTCATGCCTTATTAGATGCAATACATCTACCCGCTGCAATATCAATTATGAAATGTAAAGCTCATACGAAAGTTACTGATATCATTTCCCAAGGCAATGATCTAGCTGACAAAACAGCTAAACAGACTGCTCAAACTCACACATCTGACATGACAAAGACAATAGTTCCGACACCAACACATTGCATGATGGTTAAGGATCCCGCTCTTGACGTAATTGACATACAGACACATGCTACACCAGAAGAAATAAAGAAATGGACTGAATTAGGAGGGATCCAAACTGATCAGGGATGGATGACGAAGGAAAAATCTATATGGTTTCTTCCCGACTCAATGGTCCAAGTTATCATAAATACAATACATAGTCCAGCGCACCTAGGAGAAAAGGCTATGCTAGACAGCATTCAACACATTTGGTTTAACAAACATTTACGAGCAGCAGCTAAACAAAAAGTTCGTACCTGTATGATCTGTTGTCAGTTTAACCCAGGTAAAAGCATTCCCGTAGAACAGGGTGGATTTCAGCCTCCTGATCACCCTTTTGAAGTCCTCCAGATGGATTATATCCAGATGGAACGATGTCGAGGATTCAAATATGTTCTTGTAGTTGTTTGTGCTCTTTCCCGTTGGACAGAGGCATACCCGGTTTCAGATTACACTGCCCCGACTACTGCCAAACAGTTGGTTCGAGAATTCTTCCCACGGTACGGTTTACCACGTGCTGTCTACTCAGATAACGGCCAGCCGTTCTCATCCGAACTAATGAAACACGTTTCACTTTTGTTAGGTTATCAATGGAGATTTCACTGTGTCCGACACCCCGAGGCAGCAGGTCTCGTGGAACGACATAATCAAACTCTGAAAATTAGATTGTCCAAAATATGTAGAGAGAAAGGTGTTGACTGGGTAGTAGCCTTACCAGTTGCACTCTTTTACATGAGAATGGTAGCACATTCTCGAACAGGGCTATCCCCGTATGAGGTGATCTTCGGTAGACCACCAAATATGTGGGGGACGCCTATACCTCACAAAATAACTGATGTAGACTGTAATATGCTGACAGATTACCTGGCTTCCTTGATGTCTGCACTACAATCTTGTCGTTCACAGGTAGCTGCAGCCTTTCCCGACAACACCGAGGTGAAACCCCACGACGTAGTTCCGGGGGACCTGGTGTTAGTGAGGAACTTTGACCGGAAGTCTCAGCTGAATCCTAGGTGGAAATTGCCTCAACTCGTACTGTTAACCACGAGGACAGCCGTGAAGATCGAAGGTCGAAAAGGCTGGATACATTCAAGTCATATCAAGAAATTTCATGGACTACCATCCGATATAGAGACTAAACCCTGTATTTCTTCAAAGACAGACTCAAAGCTTCCTTTGGTTGAACAAACAAACTCAGAACTATATAGACTAAAACTACGGTCCAATAAGTCAGACAATTTGATTGTTTAAGTCCTCTCCAAGGTGAATCGGTTGAATTTGTCTCTGACATGTATCCTCTGGACCGGAATAGAGAAAGAGAAAATCAAATCCAGTTGAAAAAACATGCGTACTGTAAATCACTGCGTAGTCATTGCACAGTGACGTTATTAATTCTGTTTTTCTTATGTCTTTTAATAATAGCTACAAGTATATTGTTACACATATATTATCCTATTTCTAAACATGTTTATAATGTTAGTGCTGAACATTCTTTTAGTGAATTTCCCCCGCATGAGTTGTCATATAGATTTGCGCTGCGCAATAACACTTTTATTAGTATGTTACATCATTCCCATCAGGCTAGCAATGCTACAAATTGTTGGATATGTGGCCGACTCCCTCCCTATCAGAACTATAAGGGAATTCTGCCTCTCTTTCCATATCCGTTCACACACAATGGCTCCTGTGGAGCATGGTTTAGTTTAATTAATTCCCTAGATTCGAATTCCGCGGTTTATCAAGACAACTGGGTTTGGGGAAACCTGAACTTAGTCCTGCTTAAAGTCTGTTACCCTAACAAGGAGGGACTTCCCAAAAGAACAGGAACTGATCTAGAAAATGAAGTATATGGATTAGGTAATTTCACGCTTAATCTCATGATCCTGAATGTCGAATCCGAAGCTGCACCAATTTTGCCCGCTATGTCAGTATTTCCAGTTAAAGGTGAACTATGTATAAAAAAGAATGGCTCCATACACATGGGCCATAGTAAATGCATCACTGTAATAGAATTCAGTGATCAAGGCAAATCTACATTTAGAGCTTCTCGTCATTCCTACTTTATATGTGGACAGACCGCATATATACGCCTACCTTTAGATTGGGATGGTACCTGTTACATAGGATTCCTTTTGCCACCTGTTTTCCTAGCTCCTCCGGATTATCATAGAAATATTCATTTAGTACACAATAGACAGCAGAGAGATCTCCCAATAGTCGATTATACTGAAACAGCATGGGAGAAATACACAGATTTCAATAAAGGTTTCTTTCCTTATATAGGTACAGTCACTAATAGTAAGCTGATACGTAGATTAACCAGAACCCTTGAAGCAGTAGTAAATGAAACTATTTCCGCCTTAGGCAATTTAACAGAAGAACAGTCTGCTATGCGGATTGTTGTGCTTCAAAATCGTCTTGTCCTTGACGTCATCCTGGCCGATAGGGGCGGAGCTTGTAGGGTCATCGGATCAAGTTGTTGCATTTTCATACCAGAAAATTCGCCATCTGTATATAAAGCCATAACCCGCCTTCATAAGATTGTAAGCCAGATACACCAGAATCCAGGCACCTGGACTTGGTCCGGTTGGTTTTGGAGTGTATTATCTACCTTTGGATGGAGGGTCCTATCCTTCCTAGGTATTGGCTTTCTCATACTATTCAGTTGCTGCTTATGCCTACAATGTGGTCCAGCGATTTGTGGTCTATGTGCCACCTCGTGTATCCCACATCCAAGTTTTCACTCACGATTCCGGAAGAAGAAAGAAGAACAAATGATGTTATATGAACAAATCAACGGATTGATGAAGATTGATATCTCTTAAGGGCAAGTAGGGGACAAGGAGGGAATGTGGAAATATGGATTTTTATGATCAGTTATGTCCCCTATCTTGGACCCCAACGGTTTCATGTATAGATCATAAGTACATGTATGTTTCCTCCAGTTCCAGTTATGAAGACGCAAACACATGTGCGTCCACCGTCAACATGTCCTCTTTCAGATCCGCCATGAATGGGCCGGATATTCTATTCCTAAGTATGAAAGGCCACCGGCTTTATATGGTTCACTTCCCACATTTCTTACAGTCCAGGCGAGTAGGCCCTGATTCTGCCATCAAGCCTTTTCTGCCTTCTGCCTCTGAAAGCTCCAGTCTGAGCTCGCATCTGTATCCATGAACTTTGTCCTACTCCCTGTGCGGCTAACGGTGCCTGACTCGACCTGTCTGCTTGCCAAAAACTGTATTTCACCTTCAAGATTATCTGCTCTGCTCCGCTCTTCACCCAATGCATTCCTGTCTAGTAGTTTAAGTAAACATTCTTTCAGCTACCGAGCAAAAGGCCCGGCTTCTCTGTTTTTATGCAAGTAATTCATAGCCCTGTTACTATGGAAGATTTCTGCCCTCGCATCTAGTGTAGACACTTAGACGCTTGTACACGCACTAACAGTCAGTATAGTCAGTATAGAATAAGATTCTATCCTAAGAGACCTCTCTTTTTGGATAACACAGTTCTTTAAACATAGGATGTTAGATATGATTCGGGATTAGGTTGACATAACCCCAGACTTCTGTCTCCACATGTAGAGCTAAATGTCAAGTCCCCTTCACCCCCTAGTTGCACGTCAATCACACGTCATGCTGCTGCGCGCGCATCTCTGCCAAGTATTTCTGCTGACATTGCGAAATTCTTTCATGGAACCACCCATTTATGACATCATATCCAATGACGTTCTTTAAGCTACGCCCAGTTACACCTATTTTAGTTACGCATGTATGTTCTTATCTTTATTATCAACTGTTACGCCTCCTGCATCTGTTTCACTGTAATGCCTATTGTATAAAAATGATTACTTGTCAATAAAGTTTGTCCTTCACTTCCTGAACCTTCGTGGTGATGGAACATGGAGTCCATCGATTCGAATTGATTTTGGAATAAAGCCCGTTCCGAACCTCTAATACCACGGATTCTGCCTCTTATTTTACTGAGCTATTATTATAGATTTTCCGCATCAAATTAAGTCCCGGTAATTAAATTATTTACCACACTTCGACTAAAGGTCCTATGGAAAAATGCATGGGGAAAACGTGTTTTGGGACCCCCCTGTTTTCTCGGCCCCCACTTGACTAATCAACCCGCGACTTTCAGGGTAGGAGCTGAGCGGAGCGCCCCATTAGTTTTGAAAATTTCGCGAAGATTCGTCAACCGGCGCCAAAGTTATTCAAAATAGAATTTTGAGATTTCCTATGGAAACACGGTCCTAACTATAACTATCTACTGGCAACCGCCAGTAGATAATATATATATATATATATATATATATATATATATATATATATATATCCACAGCTTCCGTTTTTCCGTCGAGGCTGCTCACATCTGGCGCCTGCCCCAAACAGTACAGACACGGACCTCAATTTCAGTGCAAATGTTCATTCAAATATCTTGCATGCTCGTCGCCATAACGTTTCACGTTGTTCACATATATATAACACTTAGGTAGTTATCCATAGGAAAAGCATTTTTTGATTTGCTAATAACTTTTGCGTCATTTGACGAATCTTTGTGAAATTCTCCAAAAGAAAAGTCTATCCAGTTCAGCTCCTCTCCTGAATGTTTGGGGGTGATTCATCATGCGGGGGCTGAGAAAAAGGGGGTCCCAAAATGCGTTTTCCCCATTTTAATTCCCGTAGGAATTTTTTGCGACGAGCTACAGCCCAAACTGCTGAACAGAATTACCTCAAATTTGGCAGAAAGGTAGAGTTTGGTTTAGACAGCGACCTTTTTTTAAATGGTGTAAACCCGTTCAGTAGTTTTTGAGAAATTAAAAAAATAAGAGTCGAAAAATCAATTTCCCATAGGAAACTTTGTGCCAGGCTACAGCTGAAACTACTGAAAGCAATTACCCCAAATTTGGCACAAAGGTAGTGCGTGGGTCAGAAAATGACCTTTTTTTAAATGGTGTAAATCCGTTCAGTATTTGCTGAGAAATTAAAAAAATAAAAGTTTGGTATCTGGGCGGAGCCTAAGTGCCGTGCACGAGCTTCACTGTGATTGGCTGCCAACACTCCAAACCAGGAAGTGTTGGAAGCCATCTTGTGACTCGGTGAAGCAAGTCTCCAGAAAACAAAGAAACAAAAATATAAAACAAGAGAAGGGGGCAGTGTAGAAACACCCTGATCCCTAGGTGTGCTGAGGGGGTCCCAAAAGGACCCCCAGGGCCCAAAAAAGCATTTCTGTCAAAAACAAATTGGGTGCAATTAGTGCTGGGGTCGCGGGTTCCCTTTGTTTTATTTTAATGAGTTCCCCAGGTGGGCAGGTCCCGGGGGCATTTGTTAAAAAATAATAGCGGGGCTTGCTGGGGCTGTGGGAGCCCACTGTGTTCCCTGCAGCTCCGGGGCTTCAGTCATGTTGGGAGGGGTGTTGCTCGGCCCCCCTCTTGGAGCCCTGCATGTGCTTATAACTTTGGCATCGTTTGATGGAGGTTTATGAAATTATCCAAAAAGTTTCTCTTTTTTGATCATCTCCTATACTAAAAGTTTGGGGGTTATTGGTCCAGGGGGGTTTGAGAAACAAGGGGGTCACAAAATGTGTTTTCTCCTTGCAATTTCCATATGAAACTTTAGAGAAGACAACAGGTGAAAATGCTGACCGGAATTATCCCAAATTTAGCAGGGAGAAAGGTGAGATGGTTCAGAAAGCACACTTTTGTTTAAATGGTTTAAATCCATTCAGTAGTTTTTGGGAAATATCAAATTTTACAGATATTGACATTTGAGAATTCTGACATCTGATTGGCTGAGGAGTTACGAGCACGAGCTTGTTGCTGATTGGCTGTGAACTGTTGAAACTAGGAAGTGGTGGCAGCCATTTTGTGATTCAGTCTGTCAGCTCACATCCGTCCGTGTAGAAGCCATTGGGTTCGTAGTTTTACCTCTGCGAGGCAACACTGGTATCTGTGTCTGTGTGAGATACTCTTTTCATGCTGTCTCTCCCTACATCAGCAGGTCGCGGCTATGCCTTTACAGGCCAGTGTGTCGGCTCGGAGCTCTGTTAGTCAGTCTGTCAGCACGATCTACTACACTACTGAAACACCACTGCACTACCCTAAATCCTAAAACACAATTTCCAGCACAAACCTTCAAACACTACAAAAACACACTGCACTACTCTAAATCCTAAAACACTACCCGCAGCACAATCTACTACAGTACACAAACACCACTGTACTACCCTGAACAGTACTAGTCCGTCGGCTCGCAGCTATGCGTCTGTGACCCGTTGGGTCTGCAGCTGAACATGTGCGAGCCAGTCCGTTAGGTCAAATGGTGTGTCTCTGCTAGTAGGGCAGTTGGCCCGTTGCTGTCCCTTTGCGAGATAGATCGGAGCTCTCCCTCTGCGAGCCAGCACTCTGCTGTGGGTTTCCGAGTGGATGGCCCGTAGCTCTCCTTGTGTGAGGCGAGCCCACGGGCCGAAGCTCTCCCTCTGCAAGCCTGCCCGACGGCCCACAGCTGTCAGTCTGTGAACCGATATTGGGATTAAAAGGCGGTTCTAAAAAGAGCCCTTGTGTTTATTAGTTGGAGCTGCATTTAAGTGCGGAAGCACAGCTTCAGGTTATTCAGAAAAACACGATTTCCCTGATCTGTAAAGTGTACTCCATCGCTTCTGTAGATATCAGCCATATCAAAACGTATGTTGTTGTTGTTGATGGACCCCATTCTATGGTCTCTGAGGTATGCAGACACAGCTTTGTTAAAGTTCTTCCTATAATTTTTCAATCTGAGGACAAAATTGGTTTGACCATTTCCACTTCTGTCTTTGGCATATATTGGAATATACAAAGACAGTTTGAGGGAAAAGCAACATCAGTTGTCTAAAGGTGCCCTTCATAAGCATTTCTAAAACTACGCCAGTCAATGTGCCTAGGTCGTTTCCACCACAGTGCACAATCATGAGGTCAGTGTGTTGGAGATGCAAACAGGTTTTAACCAAAAGCAACAATTGGTGCCAATTCAATCCTCTCTGTGCAAACCATTTAATGTCCACATTTTGTAAACCTAGGTCTAAGTCAATGCGTCTCTGTTCTGCATACCTCTTGCACCAGAAAACATAGCTATGTCCTATGATCCACACTAGCATTGTGAAGGTATGGCTGGGAGGTATGGATAGATGTCTGTAGCTCATGCAGTCCGTTCGTAGAATAAGAGATATGTTTAAAGATGGGGAACTACTTTTTTCCCCATACAAAACGATAACTGATTGGGAGATGAAAAGCACTGTTTTTTTAAAAGTAGGGTGCACATTCGTTTTGTGGAAAAGCATCTTTGTGATTGGTTAAGAAAAAGCAGTTTAAACATGGTTTACATATCATAGGATAAAATTTGCTCAACTCAACCATACCTGCTACTTGCATTTGGAAGGCACTGTTCAAACTTAAAACAATCATGAACTTTTAACCTGCAAGTGCCGTTAAATGTTCAAGAAAATGTTGCAAAAAAAATCGTTAGGTTTAAAAAAATTGATGAACTTTTAACCTGCACGTGTTGTAGAATGTTCTAGAAATTGTGTTGATAGAATACGTTGCACTTCTGACTTCTATGTGTCCTTGAATAGTAAAAAAACTGTTTATTTGTAAAATTTAAAAATAACCAATGAAGAGAAGTTTTACAATCTAAAATACCCAAGGAACAATTCTAATTTGTTCTTTACATGTATTTATGTGTGGAGCAATACAATTACAGACACAACAGCACCAGGAAGCAGGGAGTGGGGGGATGGGGGAGATGGGCACAATGGTACACATGCACAATTAAGTACAGAACAACTACAGACAAACCATGGCCAAAATGAAACACACCAACAAGGAGCACAAGTCACACAACCCGCCAACATCACACTACTGAACAAGCACAGAAGTGAAAACCACACTGCCTGAAAGGGAGAAGGGTGAACAAAACCTCCCATGAAGGGACATCTTACACACAATGCAGCACACACACATAGGAAGCAGAGCACACCAACATCCAACACAATGTTAAACTTTACAGAAACACACAGTCACTGGATGATGTCATCAGTGATGTCATCAGTGATGTCATTTGAGATGTCATCAGTGATGTCACTGACCATTTCATGAATGATGTAAAATGTGACGTCATCAGCAGTGCATTGCGGGTGCACGAGTTATAGTTAGCTGAACTAACAGGGGAATTTCTTTGGTTTTGTACGAGTGAAATGTACAACCAACTATAACATGTCTGAATTTCTAAGGTTTTTAAAATGCTAATTTCTAACTATATCGTGTCTGAAACCTATGTTTTTTTCAGCAAATATATAAATATATATATATGTATATATATATATATATATATATATATATGTATATTATCTACTGGCGGTCGCCAGTAGATAGTTATAGTTAGGACCGTGTTTCCATAGGAAATCTGAAAATTCTATTTTGAATAACTTTGGCGCCCGTTGACGAATCCTCGCGAATTTTTCAAAATAGGTGGGGCGCTCCGCTCCGCTCCTACCCTGAAAGTCTCGGGGTGATTAGTCAAGCGGGGGGCGAGAAAAAAGGGGGGTCCCAAAACGCGTTTTCCCCATGCATTTTTACATAGGGACCTTTAGTCCAAGGTACAGCCCGAACGGCTGAACAGAATTATTTGAAATTTGGCAAAGAGAAAGTCCTCAGGTCAGGGATGTGCCTTTTGAATTTCTGTAGTCAATCTGGTCAGTAGTTCCTGAGAAAATTTCAGTTAAAAGTACATATATATCTATAGGCGCGCACTGTGCGCGTTCGGTAAGCATACCGTACGCGCACGCTGCCGTGCGCGAGCGTAATTCTGATTGGTGGTTACATGACAGTAAACATTCCAGTCGGTCGAAATCAGGAAGTGTCGGCTGCCATTTTGCCTCTCGCACTCTGAGGCAGTGAAAAACAAATTGTAATTGTAATTGTAATTGTAATTGTAATTGTAAAAATCATTTGTATAGCGCATGGCTACCCATAGGCATCCCAGCGCTTTTTTGGCACAAAAAGTGGGCCTAGGGTTCATTCACATCACATTATTTTACTACTTTAATTTCTGGGAATAAAAAGGTTTTAAGTTGCTTCCTAAACTTAAGGAAGGTATGTTCCAGCCTCAGATAACCCGGGAGGGAATTCCATTCTCTTGCGGCTTGCAGAGAGAAGAGTCGGCCACCTGAACGGGTTCGTTTTATCCTAGGGATAATTGCCAGATTATGTTCGCTCGAGCGAAGATTGCGTTGGGGCCTGTAGGAACTTATCATGTTTTCCAATATGGAAGGGCCTTCTCCATGTAGGATCTTATGTGTGATGCAGAGCGATTTAAATCGCACCCGCTCCTTCACCGGAAGCCAGTGAAGCGATCTTAAGGCTGGCTTCGCCGACATGTACCTACTAGTGCCCGTTAAGATCCTGGCAGCATGGTTCTGGGCCACTTGCAAGGTTTTAAGAGTGGAAGTTGGGGCCCCAAGATATATAGCATTCCCGTAATCGATACGTGATAAGACCAAGGCCTGGACTACGGTCTTCCTTGCTGTTTCTGGAAGTTGGGGCAGGATTTTACGCAGGGATTTCAGTATCCCATGACAGACTGCAGACGTCTTTCTGGCTTGATTCTCAAAGGATAGGACGTTATCCAGCCAAAAACCTAGGCTCTTTATTTCTGTCTTAGGCGATGGTATGGCACCCATACTGGTAGGCCAGGTAAGATGGTCGGGAATATCCTGTCCACCTAAGAGCATCAGTTCCGTTTTTCCTCCGTTAAGTCTCAATTGAGACAGATTCATCCAATTTACCACCGTCTCCAGACAATTAGCCAAGTTGTTCGGCGGGGACTCTATTTGTTGCAGAGAAAACACCAGCTGGGTATCATCTGCATAACTTATTAGCTGGATGCCAAACGGGGCAACCAGTTCTGCCAACGGAGCCATATATACATTGAACAGTGTGGGGCTGAGGGACGAGCCCTGTGGTACCCCACACTGTAATGCTAACAAACGGGAACAACTATTGCCCTCAAACACCTGGAAGTAGCTATCCTCCAGAAAGGATCTAAGCCACTTCAAGGCTTTTCCGGTTATCCCAAGGTTCCTGAGTCGAGTCAGCAGCAGATGGTGATTAACTGTGTCGAAGGCGGCGCTGAGGTCCAGAAGGATAATGGCCGCGCTGCCACCTGCGTCCAAAATCCTTCTGGCCTCTTCCACCACCTTCAACAGTGCTGTTTCAGTGCCTTGTCCCCTTCTGAATCCTGTCTGGGATGGATGGAGGAGATTGTGCTTCTCCAGAAATGCAGCCAATTGGATGTTTGTCAGTTTCTCGATTAACTTCCCCATCCCAGGTAACAAGGATACCGGGCGATAATTAGCCAAGTCTTCAGGGTCGAGGTTCGTTTTTTTAATCAGAGATCTGACCATGGCCACTTTCCATGCCTTGGGAACCGTAGCCGAATCCAGAGAGGCGTTAACCATCTTGGTTACCGGTTCACTAATGGCAGGGAGTGCCTGATTGAGAATTTTCATAGGGGCTGGATCTCGTGGCGATCCACTTTTTATACTCCCCATCAGAGAGGGAAGAAGCTCTTCCGTAAGGGGGGCAAACTCTGAGAATGTTGGACATTCCCTTCTTTCCTCCCAAGGAGGCACCCTGTGGCATTCAATGGAATCTATTACCGGGATCGTCTCCAGAATTTTATCTATTTTACTAGAAAATAGTTTGCCATATCCTCGCATCTTGTATTCTGCTCATCTGCTATTACAGGAGGGTCCGGGATTTTATTAAGGAGCTTCACGATCTTGAACATTTCCCTGGGGGCATTAGCGGCGGAACAAAGGTGGAGAATGTGAAAAAGGGGCAGGGTGGACAGTTCCTGACCCCCCCAAGCCTTTGTCAGGGGTTCACTGACGGACCCCCAAGGATGAAAAAAACATTTTTTATTTTTTCGAAAAAGCGCGGGGTGCGCGCACTGTGCGCACACGGCACGCACAATGCATCGTGGGGGCTCGGTGCGCGAAGCGCACCGAGCGCACACAGCGCGCGCACGTTGCGCGCACGGTGAAGAACCTGAAAAAAAATATATTAATAAATACATAACTTAGCATTTAAAAAACCGTACAAATTCACTTAAAAAACCATAGGTTTCACACATGTTATAGTTAGCTGGACATTTCCCTCGTAAAAAACCAATGAAATTCCCCCCGTTATAGTTAGTGCAGGCAACTATAACTCACGCGACCGCAATCCTCTGCTGATGACGTCAGATATTACATCACTGTATTTAGACACCTATTTACCCATGTCTTCTTCCATTAATCTTTAGCTATACATATATTACAAATATTTATTTTTCAGAAAGACACATATTTAATCAGTGATGTAATATCTGACGTCATCAGCAGAGGATTGCGGTCGCGTGAGTTATAGTTGCCTGCAATAACTATAACTGGGGAATTTCATTGTTTTTTTACGAGGGAAATGTCCAGCTAATTATAACATGTGTGAAACCTATGGTTTTTTAAGTGAATTATATATATATATATATATATATATATATATTACCTACTGGCGGTCGCCAGTAGGTAGTTATAGTTAGGACCACGTTTGCATAGGAAATCCGCAACATTCTATTTTGAATAACTTTGGCGCCGGTCGACGAATCCTCGCAAATTTTTCGAAATAGGTGGGGCGCTACGCTCCGCTCCTTCCCTGGAAGTCTCGGGGGGATTCGTCAAGCGGGGGCTGAGATAAAAGGGGGGTCCCAAAATGCGTTTTTCCCATGCATTTTTCCATAGGACCTTTAGACAGGGCTACAGCCCGAACGGCTGAACAGAATTACTAGAAATTTGGCAGAGAGGTAGTCCTCAGGTCAAGGAAGTGCCTTTTGTAGGTTTGGTGTAAATCTGTTCAGTAGATTCTGAGAAAATAGCCTTTAAATCAATATATATATCTGAGCCAGCTTACGGTGCGCTTACGGTACGCTTACCGTACGCGTACGGTGGCGTGCGCGAGCGCGATTCTGATTGGCTCTTAGATCTTAGTAAACATTCGAATCGGCCGAAACCAGGAAGCGGCGGCCGCCATTTTCTCTCTCGCACTGAGAGTGATTTTTAAAATATAAAGCACAAAAACATGTAAAGGGGCTGTTTAGACAGCTCCCACACACATAGCAATGTTGAGGGAGTCCCCAAAGATCCCCCAAGGCCAAAAACGGAATTTTTATTTTTTCGCTTATTTCGCCGATTACGCTTACCGTACGTGTACGGTAAAAAATTATTTAAAAAAAATAATTATCCACTCTCTCCCCACCCCGTGTGCAATTGGTTGTGCATGGCTTTTGAAAGATGAGTTAAACTAAAATATTAAAAAAAATAATAATATAAAAAAAAATTATCCACACTCTCTCCACCCCGTGTGCAAATGGTGCCCGAAGGGCACCATTTGTGCATGGCTTATAACATATAAGAAAAATTAAAATATTACCTTTCAAAACGAAGTGCATCATATGTCCTCCATGTGCGCACGGTGCGCGAAGCGCATCGTGCGTACATGGCCCATCTAGCGTAACGTGGGCACGCGGTGCGCGTAGCGCACCGCGTGCCCACCGTGCGTGCACGGCACTAACTGCGTAAAGTGGGCGCGCGGTGCGCGAAGCGCACCGCGTGCTCACTGTGCGCGCACGGTGCGCGCACGGAACGAACTGCGTTAAGTGGGCGCGCACGCCACGAATGGCGTAAAGTAACTTAGCATTTAAAAAACCGTACAAATTCACTGAAAAAACCATAGGTTTCACACACGTTATAGTTAGGAATTAGCATTTAAAAAACCTTGCAAATTCACTGAAAAAACCATAGGTTTCACACATGTTATAGTTAGCGGAAATTTTACTGATAAAAAACCAATGAAATTCCCCCGTTATAGTTAGTGCAGGCAACTATAACTCACGCGACCGCAATCTTCTGCTGATGACATATGTGTCTTTATGAAAAAAAAATATTTGTAATATATGTATAGCTAAAAATGTATGGAAGAAGACATGGGCAAATAAGTGTCTAAATACAGTATTAGCATCAGCAGAGGATTGCGGTCGCGTGAGTTATAGTTGCCTGCACTAACTATAATGGGGGAATTTCATTGGTTTTTTATCAGTAAAATTTCCGCTAACTATAACATGTGTGAAACCTATGGTTTTTTCAGTGAATATATATATATATATATATATATATATATATATATATATATATATATATATATATAAGGAAAAGCTCCAACATGGAACCGGCTCCTCTCCTAACGGGGTCGGTGCGAGTTCTGGGTGTAGGATCCCGGCTGAATTTGCATGAAAAATCCCATTCTCCATGGAGAACGGGATTTTATATGCATATATATGGCGTGGCCCCCCTCCCGAGGCCATCATTTGCCCCGGGGACCCCTCCCCCATGGCATGGCCCTTTTTAAAAAAAAAAATATTTTGGAGGGGGGCTGCCTGTCCCCCCTCCTGTGGCCACTTATGGCCCCGGGGACCCCATCCCCCGGGGTAATTTTTTATTGTTGCTTATTAAAAAAAAAAGCATTTAGGAGGGGGGCCACGTGGCCCCCCTCCCGGGCTACTATTGGCCCCGGGGCTGGCCCTCTTCATTGGGGGCCACGGGGGGTCCCCAATCCCCCCGCAGTCCCAGCAGGCTCCCTGTGTCCTGCGGGAGCCGGCATTGCTTTTCCACTTGGGGAGCAGCTAACATTCTGCTCCCCATGTGGAAAAGCAATCTGCTTTGCTTCATTGAAGTGAGAGCAGGTTTCCCTGCTCTCGCTTTAATGAAGCAAAGCAGTTTGCAATGGCAGGGTGGGAGCCGCGAGGCTCCCGCCCTACCATTGCAAACAGCATTGTCCCTGGGTGGGCACCCTGGGACACTGCAGGGGGGGTGGCGGTCCCCAGGGCCATCAAGGGCTCCAGGATGGGGACCGCGCTGACCCCCTCCCAGATTTTGAAGTTGCCCCGGGGGGTGGCGGTCCCAGGGGCTGGGGGGCCTGAGAGCCCCCACACCAAAGTTTTTCAAGCCCCGGAGGCTGGCAGTCCCCGGGGCTGGGGGGGCCTGAGAGCCCCCCAACAAATATTGATAAGGCCCGGGGGTGGCAGTCCCCGGGGCTGGGGGGGCCTGAGAGTCCCCCAACAAATTTTAAGAAGCCCCTGGGGTGGCGGTCCCTGGCGGGCCTGAGAGCCCCCCACACAATTGAAATAAGCCCCGGGGGTGGTGGTCTCCGGGGCTGGGGGGGCCTGAGAGCCACCCCACATAATTAAAAAAAACCCCGGGGGGTGGCGGTCCCCGGGGCCCCCCTTAGCATAACTATTGCCCCGGGATTTGGCCCCCCCGGGGGCCAATTACCAATGAAGCACGGGAGCCCGCACTTCTTTTTTTTTTCCAGCCGAAATTTGCGCTGGGTGCGCAAATCTCGCCGTTTTTTTTTTAATGCTTTTTTTGGCCCTGGGGGTCCTTGTGGGACCCCCTGAACAGTCCTAGGGGGGTCAGGGTGTTTCTACCCTGCCCCCTTTTTGCGTTTTTCGCATTTGTTTTGTAGGTTTCTTGTGCCTCGGTTCTACCGAGGCACAAGATGGCTGCCAACACTTCCTGATTTGGAGTGTTGACAGCCAATTAGAATACAGCTCGTGCACGGCAGGGTGGCGCTGGGTGCGCATAGGGTGCGCGGATCCTCCGAGGCCAAAGATATATATGTACTTTTAAATGTCATTTTCTCAGGAACTACTGAACAGATTTACACCATTTAAGCAAAAGGCATGAGTCTGAACAAAGGACTACCTCTTTGCCAAATTTGGTGTAATTCCGTTCAACAGTTCGGGCTGTAGCTGCGGCTAAAGGTCCTATTGGAAATTGGATGGGGAAAATGCATTTTGGGACCCCCCTTTTTTCTAGGCCCCCGCTTTATGAATCACCGTGAAACTTTCAGGATAGAAGCGGACCGGAGCTGGCCAAAAGTTTTGAAAATTTCGTGAAGATTCGTCAATCGGCACCAAAGTTATTCCAAATAGAATGTTGCAGATTTTCTATAGAAAATAGGTCCTAACTATATCTACCTACTGGCGACCGCCAGTAGGTAATATATATATATATATATATATATATATATATATATATATATATATCAAACACAGTTTGCTCAGCAAAACGAGGGCGCACTCTGACACAAGAATCATCCATCAGGCACTGCAGACGCTTTATTCATTGTTGTTGCCTGACGCGTTTCGGGAGAACATTCCCTTAATCATAGGCATAGTCCCAAAGTCTCGCAATGCTGCAGCAATTAATTTAAATACCCGCCCTCCAATGGGCTCCTCGAATGAGAACCCCAGTGTTTACTGGGATATGTAGTGCTGCAGCCTACCTTCAACCCAAATGGGATGGGAAAAAAATGTTGCAAACGGCCCTTCAATGAGCCGCAAAAGTGTCCATCAGTGCTTGTAATCCAAGGCTTGTTTGTCCCCACCTATGGAGCAGCGGAAAATTCAGCGCCCCGTGGCCCCATGCAATCCGCTGGGTGGTGCGCCCTCCACGCCCTGAAGCTGGCGCGAAAACATCAAACACAGTTTGCTCAGCAAAACGAGGGCGCACTCTGACACAAGAATCATCCATCAGGCACTGCAGACGCTTTATTCATTGTTGTTGCCTGACGCGTTTCGGGAGAACATTCCCTTAATCATAGGCATAGTCCCAAAGTCTCGCAATGCTGCAGCAATTAATTTAAATACCCGCCCTCCAATGGGCTCCTCGAATGAGAACCCCAGTGTTTACTGGGATATGTAGTGCTGCAGCCTACCTTCAACCCAAATGGGATGGGAAAAAAATGTTGCAAACGGCCCTTCAATGAGCCGCAAAAGTGTCCATCAGTGTCCATCAGTGCTTGTAATCCAAGGCTTGTTTGTCCCCACCTATGGAGCAGCGGAAAATTCATATATATATATACTCTCTGTTTGTGGACAACCTTTCATTTGGATATATATATACATATATCTTCAACAAAGTAAAAAAAGGAAAAGGCATTATATGTGAGAGTTGGGGTATATAAATAAGTATGTGTAAGAGTCAGTGATTGTCAGAGTAACAATATGAATGAGTGTATAATTGTAATGGTGCTTTTTTAACATATTAACGATAAGTTATTATGTGTTTGAATAAATGAGGTGTTGTTGGATAATTGTGTAGGTGAGTAAATTTAAGTGCGATACATTTTTTTCATGAGTGAGTAGGATGACTGCATAACTGACTAAGATGACTGCTGATGTGTCAATGTCCATATATGTGTATAAGTGCATTTGATAGTGTTCTATTAATTAATGACTGCATGTATAGATGATTCTGTTGTTGAATGGGTAGTTGTGTGTGTAGATTTAGGAATCAGTGAGTGGGTATGTGGTAACTGGTATTGGTGTGTCAATGGTTTCAAATATGGTACTCTGTATTTTACAGTGAGTGATGAAAGGTTATACTAGTGTATGATGAGGTGTATCAGATTGTCAAGTGGATGATGTCATCAGTGATGTCATTTGAGATGTCATCAGTGATGTCATCAGTGATGTCACTGACCATGTCATGAATGATGCAATATGTGACATCATCAGCAGTGCATTGCGGGCGCGTAAGTTATAGTTAGCAGAACTAACTATAACGGAGGAATTTCTATGGTTTTGTCTACAGTACAAAAAACATCTAAATGACTGACCTGGCACATCAAAACAGGCAAACAGAGGCCCAAACACACAACCACCTCTTATATCACACCCACCAAAATTTCAAACCCAGCCACACCCACAAATGGACCAATAAAAAGGGCCCACACACACAAACCAAACCTTTGCAACAGACCCACTGCTGACAGACACCACACACAAACAACTGCACCCATACACCTTAACTTACACACCTTCACACAGACCCTCTCTTCACATTCAGACCCACACCGTCACATTCACACCCACACACTCACAACCATCCACACCCACACCCCACACCATGCCCACAGACAAGAATCCAAAGATCACAAGGGAGAAGCTGGACATCCTTGTCATCAGAGTCGTACCCCAGCCCCGTACATGTACGCACTGTACCCCAGCCCCGTACTTGTACGCACCCTACCCCAGCACTGTAGCCCAACACCGTACCCCAGTCCCGTACTTGGACGCACCATACCCCAGCACCATACACCAACACCGTACCCCAGCCCCGTACATGTACGCACCGTACCCCAGCACCGTACACCAACACCGTACCCCAGCCCCGTACATGTACGCAACGTACCCCAGTCCCGTACATGTACGCACCATACCCCAGCACCATACCCCAGCCCCGTACTTGTACGCACTCTACCCCAGCACCCTACCCCAGCCCCGTACTTGGACGCACCGTACCCCATCACCGTACCCCAGCCCCGTACATGTACGTACTGTACCCCAGCCCCGTACTTGTACGCACCATACCCCAACACCGTACCCCAGCATTGCGTATGTACGAACCGTACAACAACATTGCATATGTGAGCACTGTACAACAACATCGCGTATGTACGTACCTTACATATGCGAAAATGACTCATACAGAACCAGTACACTGTAAAACACCACAAGGAGGGTCAATTCGACTCGCACAACACCACAAAATACGTCTACAGTACAAAAAACATCTAAATGACTGACCTGGCACATCCAAACAGGCAAACAGAGGCCCAAACACACAACCACCTCTTATAACACACCCACCAAAATTTCAAACTCAGCCACACCCACAAATGGACCAATAAAAAGGGCCCACACACACAAACCGAACCTTTGCAACGGACCCACTGCTGACAGACACCACACTCAAACAACTGCACCCATACACCTTAACTTACACACCTTCACACAACCTCCTTCACACAGACCCCCTCTTCACATTCAGACCCACATCGTCACATTCACACCCACACACTCACAACCATCCACACCCTCACCCCACACCATGCCCACAGACAAGAATCCAAAGTTCACAAGGGAGGAGCTGGACAACCTTGTCAACAAAATCATCAGAGTCGAGCCACAGCTCTTTGGAACATTGGTCAGACAGACCAGCATAGCCGAAAAATCACGCCTGTGACAGAGGATCGTCGATAGGGTAAATGCTGTTGTGCCCATCAGAAGGACCAGGAATGAATGCCAAGCCAGGTGATACGATCTGCGGAGGGCAGTCAAGCGCAAAATGAACGAGGACTACGCCCAGGACTATGCCCAGAGCAACATCACTGGAGGTGGGCTGCCCCGCAGACCGGTACATTACCATCCCTGGGAGGAGAAGGTGATGGCCCTGCTTCAGCCGGTGGGAGTACATGGAGTCGAAGGAGTTGCAGAGCCTGGTGAGTACACAAACAACTTACGTAACATGGGGGTAATGGCATCCACACCCCAACTACACCAAATGCACGCAACTACCCCCAAGCCCTCACCTGACACAACCACACTCAAAAACAACGCTCATGCCGCTAACATGTGCATGCCCCATTCACAAAGCAAGGCCATGTCCCAGGCTACACGAAACACAAACACAAGACTGGATGTCCGTGATGCTGGGAGGGTGGGGCTCAAAAAACACATTGTTCAACTCAGAAGCAGACATCATTGCCCTCAGCCCATATGGCCCAGGTACATAACCGTGCGCCATGCTCAATGCACAGGGACTGGCTAAGTACTGACAAGGTACGTGAAAAATACATACGAATCGCTTCGGGAAAAGGTCTACGAGAGGGAGCCGGACAGTTTCACGTACAAATCGTAAAACTGAAGTCCGAGTGCGCAAGTACGATCCGTCCCGCCCTTCCGAATACACAAGTGCATGGAAAACGCCCCGTACGGAGCGAACGCCGTACCACTCGTATCCGGTAAACTTGTGCCCGGGATACCAGTCGCACAGTCCCCCCTCCCCCCGCATATGTCAGCACCGTACCCACATATGTCAGCACCGTACCCCCCCACCATGTCCGCACTGTACCCCAGCCCCGTACGTGTACGTGCCGTACTCCACCACCGTACCCCAGCACCGTACCGCAACACCGTACCCCAGCCCCGTACTTGTACACACTGTACCCCAGCACCGTACCGCAGCCCCGTACATGTACGCACCGTACCCCAGCACTGTACACCAACACCATACCCCAGCCCCGTACATGTACGCACCGTACCCCAGCACCGTACCCCAGTCCCATACATGTACACACCGTACCCCAGCCCCGTACTTGTACGCACCCTACCCCAGCACCGTACCCCAACACCGTACCCCAGCCCCGTACTTGGACGCACCATACCCCAGCACTGTACACCAACACCATACCCCAGCCCTGTACATGTACGCACCGTACCCCAGCACCGTACACCAACACCGTACCCCAGCCCCGTACATGTACGCACCGTACCCCAGCACCGTACCCCAGCCCTGTACATGTACGCACCGTACCCCAGCACCGTACCCCAGCCCCGTACTTGTACGCACCCTACCCCAGCACCGTACCCCAGCCCCGTACATGTACGTACCGAACCCCAGCCCCGTACTTGTACGCACCCTACCCCAGCACTGTACCACAACACCGTACCCCTGCCCCATACTTGGACGCACCGTACCCCAGCACCATACACCAACACCGTACCCCAGCCCCGTACATGTACGCACCGTACCTCAGCACTGTACACCAACACCGTACCCCAGCCCCGTACATGTACGCACCGTACCCCAGTCCCGTACATGTACGCACCGTACCCCAGCACCATACCCCAGCCCCGTACTTGGACGCACCATACCCCAGCCCCGTACACCAACACCGTACCCCAGCCCTGTACATGTATGCACCGTACCCCAGCACCGTACACCAACACCGTACCCCAGCCCCGTACATGTACGCACCATACCCCAGCACCGTACCCCAGCCCCGTACATGTACGCACCGTACCCCAGCACCGTACCCCAGCCCCATACTTGTACGCACCCTACCCCAGCACCGTACCCCAGCCCCGTACATGTACGCACCCTACCCCAGCACCGTACCCCAGCCCGTACATGTACACACTGTACCCCAGCCCCGTACTTGTACGCACCCTACCCCAGCACTGTACCCCAACACCGTACCCCAGCCCCGTACTTGGACGCACCATACCCCAGCACCATACACCAACACCGTACCCCAGCCCCGTACATGTACGCACCGTACCCCAGCACCGTACACCAACACCGTACCCCAGCCCCGTACATGTACGCACCGTACGCCAGTCCCGTACATGTACGCACCGTACCCCAGCACCATACCCCAGCCCCGTACTTGTACGCACCCTACCCCAGCACCGTACCCCAGCCCCGTACTTGGACGCACTGTACCCCATCACCGTACCCCAGCCCCGTACATGTACGCACCGTACCCCAGCACCGTACCCCAGCCCCATACTTGTACGCACCATACCCCAACACCGTACCCCAGCATTGCGTATGTACGAACCGTACAACAACATTGCATATGTGAGCACTGTACAACAACATCACGTATGTACGTACCTTACATATGCGAAAATGACTCATACAGAACCAGGACACTGTAAAACACCACAAGGAGAGTCAATTCGACTCGCACAACACCACAAAATACGTCTACAGTACAAAAAACATCTAAATGACTGACCTGGCACATTAAAACAGGCAAACAGAGGCCCAAACACACAACCACCTCTTATAACACACCCACCAAAATTTCAAACCCAGCCACACCCACAAATGGACCAATAAAAAGGGCCCACACACACAAACCAAACCTTTGCAACAGACCCACTGCTGACAGACACCACACACAAACAACTGCACCCATACACCTTAACTTACACACCTTCACACAACCTCCTTCACACAGACCTCCTCTTCACATTCAGACCCAGACCATCAAATTCACACCTACACACTCACAACCATCCACACCCTCACCCCACACCATGCCCACAGACAAGAATCCAAAGTTCACAAGGGAGGAGCTGGACAACCTTGTCAACGAAATCATCAGAGTCGAGCCACAGCTCTTTGGAACATTGGTCAGACAGACCAGCATAGCCGAAAAATCACGCCTGTGGCAGAGGATCGTCGATAGGGTGAATGCTGTTGCGCCCATCAGAAGGACCAGGAATGAATGCCAAGCCAGGTGATACGATCTGCAGAGGGCAGTCAAGCGCAAAATGAACGAGGACTACGCCCAGAGCAACTTCACCGGAGGTGGGCTGCCCCGCAGACCGGTACATTACCATCCCTGGGAGGAGAAGGTGATGGCCCTGCTTCAGCCGGTGGGAGTACACGGAGTCGAAGGAGTTGCAGAGCCTGGTGAGTACACAAACAACTTACGTAACATGGGGGTAATGGCATCCACACCCCAACTACACCAAATGCACGCAACTACCCCCAAGCCCTCACCTGACACAACCACACTCAAAACAATGCTCATGCCACTAACATGTGCATGCCCCATTCACAAAGCAAGGTCATGTCCCAGGCTACACGAACCACAAACACAAGACTGGATGTCCGTGATGCTGGGAGGGTGGGGCTCAAAAAACAAATTGTTCAACTCAGAAGCAGACATCATTGCCCTCAGCCCATATGGCCCAGGTACATAACCATGCACCATGCTCAATGCACAGGGACTGACTAAGTACTGACAAGGTAGCTGACACTTCGCCCTGCTGTAGGCAGCACAAGGCCCTCCTGTGACCACTGTAAACTCAAACACCAACACCACAAGCTCAGATATCTAGGACAGGAACTCACACTCACTGTCATGCCAGCATGCTCCATGAGGGGACAGACACATCACCTGGGAGACCCAATGCCAAATCACACTACACCCAACAGCAGGCCCTGTCACACACACCCCTTACACAAGCACACACCCAATGGATTTACCCACTCTCACAATGGACATGTGACACAACAAGATCAATCCATAGCCAAAGAAGCATCACAGCCAAAAATCTACATGGCAAACACTCATGAGAACATATGAATCTGTCCCCCGCAACATACCCATCCACAAGTGAACATTGAGAGGAATGCTAGGAACATCCAACTACCTGGAGGAACTGTGGCAACTTGAATATGTATGAAACATGGATGTCGCATGAAACAGCATTAACATTGTCTCTCTCTCACACACAGAGCAACGTCATGGATCTCCCCCAACAATGGGGGGAAGAATCACAGTCCCAGGCTCGGCAGGAAGCTGATCCCACCGGCAGCGATGACTCTTAACACTCCGTGGATGACCCCAACCCACCTGGACCCTCTGGTGCCCAAACCCCTGCAGCACCTGCTTCAGGTACATCTGTGCCAACCACCACCCCCATTCCTGCCACATCCCAGGAGACACCCAGGAGCCCTGCCCGCACTGAACAACTGAGCCAGTCTGACCTGGAGGGACAAGGTTCTCCGGGCACCCAGGAGAAGGCCGACAACCCCGCAAATGCCATCCCTCAGGGGTCCCGTAGACCCGATGTGCCCACAACGGCAGGCCAGGCTTGTGTGGGCAGGGGTGGTGGGAGTGGAGGCAGGTGGGCAACCCTCCCTGTGCCCCCAGGTGAAGACCACCACCAGCCACAGGGAGGGAGGAGAAGGAGGATTCATCTGACGGAGCGTCCCAAGCATCGTCAAGGCCTGCATCTGAGGGTCCCGTGAAGAAGGTGGGTCGTCCACGGAAAAGACCGTGCGAGGCAGCGGACCATCCACATCTCCCAGGTCACCTGGCATGGCACCTTTCCACACTAAACATACCCCCATCAAGAATAAAAGTTCATTTCTTTAATTATATGTTGCAGTCATTTTGCATGAGTACACAACCTACGTGTGGGGAAATGTCAAACTATGCCTGAGTGTTGAGCTAACTCCAGCCATCCATACCTGGGGAACTGAGTCTGGTACAGGACACACATGTGTCACAATGTATCATCCAATACAGACATGGCGCACAATACTCACCCGTGATGACCTCAAGCTGCTGAGGGGGGGCTTGCAATACTGTACGGACAGACCAATTTGGAAGAGTATCATTAAGGCCTAGAGGTCATGGCTCATGTGGATGTTCCCGGGGAGGGAGTACCAGGTATGTTTGGCCAGGTGGGAGAACTATGTCCTGCATGCTGGAGTACGGTGGATGTGAAGAATGGTGGCCAGGGCAAGGTTGGATGCATGGAGTTGGCCCAACGGGGTCTCGGATGACAGAGGTCCAAGGTTTGTTTGGGGTCTGGGGTTGTGGACTGCCTCCTGAGTGTGGTTGAGGAGTCTGAAGGTCATCCTGCAGCAGACAGTGATCCATTGCAGCTATCTCAGGTGGAGGGTGATGTGGCTGGGGTGCGGGATGTTGAATCTGAGGTGTGCAGATGCACCCTTGATGTGGACAAGTTTCCAGTGAATTTGGATGTACTTGCTCCGTAGAGGGCGGGGCAGTAGTTGACATGGCTGTTGTCGTGGACCTGGAGGATGGTCTATCTTTCCTTGGAGTGGATCTATCTGTGGATCATGTGCATCATGCAGAGGGTGTTGCAGCATGAGGTACAGATGCTGGTGATTTGCATGGCAAATGTGAGCGACAAATCCATGATGCACACCATCTTGTGTGCATGGGCATTGGGTGCCTGTGTAGGGCCCTGGTGGGTGGGACACAAGGAGTTGACCCATCTGTAAGGGGACAATGCTCAGATGATTACCTCAGTCCTGTACAAGTCCTGCCTCAGGTGGCTGATGTTCAGCCATTCATCAATGAACCTCATGCCTTCTTGAATGTTTGAACTGGCAATGGCTGCGTCTTTGGTGAGGGTGAGGAGCACCTGGCTGTCAATGGCATACGAGCTGATGATGAGGCTGTGTGCGCATGTGATGGTGGAGAGGGGGTCCTGGACACATTGAAGATTGACACGCTGAGAGATGAGCCCTGGGCCATGTGCCAGATGACGCCACTATACTACATGCTGAAGGCTTGAGTCCCACTCCCATGACCTTGCTGGTGTACGGAGCCGGTGTGGAGTAGGAGGGACATGACCTGGTTGGTGTGACAGGGCCTGGAAGGCGGGGCAGCACTGTGTAGGCAGTTGGAGTTGCACACTCAGCATGCAAAGGTGTCGTGTGTGCGCTTAGGGTATGCCTGAAAGCAGGCAGTTTATTTTCGGATGGACATTGCTTGGAGGGTGGGTGCAACATCAGACTGTAGTGTGATGTGGGTCATGTAAGGACATGAGGGTCATGCAATGTGCATGTTGCATGCGCTGACGGTCCTGCCTTTGGCACCGCGTGGCCAACACAGTGGCACAGACAAGCTGATGACAGCCAAATGAATGGGTGGAGGGAGGAAGGGAGGAGCATCCTTGAGGCGTGTGTGTTGCCAAATCTGGCAACTTTGTGGGCCCTTGCTGCAGGGGCCGCAGCAGCAGGCGGCATGTCCTGGAAACTATGCCAAAAGTAGCACACAAAGACAAGGATGTCAAAAAGGACAACTGCAACAGGCGTATGTAAAGGAAGGAGTGTCCGGTTACCCATGGCACACCCAGAGAAAATGGATGTACAATCACCAAAGATGACTGACACAGCATCAGGAAACAGAAGGCCGAGCTGCGCACAGGAGACACACCCTCAGCAGGCGTTGACGGCCCGTTGTGGGGACCAACATGCCCAAATACATACACAACCATGGACTTCATGCACAATAGAGATTCTAACCCATGTAGAACTGCATGCATGTTGCCAAATTACACATAGACTCATATGCACAATCTGTGACAACTATGCCAGAGATGACGCATGCAAAGTGGCAAGAGACCTGCATTGACAGAGATGAGGCACCGTGGAGGGTGAGTGACACCTTTATTACTCAGGCTCACACTAAGGGAACTGCATCAATATGAACAGACTCACAGGTCATTTGGCTGAACATGTGGGACCTACACTGGACACCCCCTTCACAACACAGATGTTGCAAATCCAAATTAACTGGCACACAAGTTGAGGGGATGAGCCAAACACCCCCTGCTGCACACGGAGAGGCTGCAATTCCCCATTGAGCCTCCTATGGGGATGTCCCACACTATGTCCACCCATAGCATCCAGTATGTTTCCGAGGGAAGTTTTACACACATTAATGCCTTCATCAGAATCCACAAACCATTACAGATGACTGTCACGAAGGTTGACTATCAATTCATGGGTGTCATGCTACATGTCATGTGCTCCATGGTGAGTCGACATGTATGCATGGTAACACAACATGCACAGGAGCAGTCCCCACACATTCCAAACACGTACCACCCCCAAAATGCCTTGCTGCAATCCTTACCCAAAATGAATTTTCCCCATGTCCGTGCATGGAACGCTGATTCAGCACACGTTGCAATACTCATGAGGAATAGCAGGAGGCCAACGATGACACGACCAGACAACATGCGCAAGAACCTGTGGATGACAGACACACAAGAAGTCAGCTAAAAGATTGTTATCCGCATATATGGTCATTTACTCTACAGGAATAATGTTGTCACCATGCGAATTGAAAATTTAGTGTCTCAGCAAAAATGTGTGGAATGACATCATCACTCGAGTGACACATCAGAACACACATCTGAGTCACTTAGCATACAGTCAGCTGGACACACACATTGCAACACATGCCACACAAGGATCAAAGCGTCCACACTCAGACCCAGTGACTCACCCCTATGAGAAGAAGTTGCGTATGAGCTGACTCTGGATATCCTCCTCCTCCTCCTCCTCCTCCTCCTCCTCCTCCTCCTCACTTCCCTCGTGAACAAGCCCTTCATCCTCCACGGGTGGGTGTTCCTGCTCATCCTGCTCCAGGATGAGTGGCACTGCCTTCTCCACTGCCATGTTGTGCAGCATGCAGCAGACGAGGAAGATTTTGCAGACCTTCGCCGGTGCATATGGGAGGGACCCTCCTGTCTTGTGAAGGCACCGGAATCGGCTCTTCAGGAGGCCAAACGTCCTCTCAATCACTCGCCTGGTCTGCCCGTGTGCATTGTTGTAATGGTGATCTGCAGCTGATCTTTGGTTGCGGAGAGGCGTCATCAGCCATGGCATGTTGGGATAGCCAGAGTCCCCTACATGGAAACATCTTGTAAAGAAGTGGGTCAGGAGATGCCGTAAGATACAAAGATACCGCAAAACACACGACAAACAGAGTATACCCACCAACAAGACATGCTCGTTCGTTGTGCAGCCACAGCATCATTTGTGGCACCCTGCTACGCCTCATAATGTAGGCATCGTGTGCTGAGCCTGGAAAACGTGCACAGACATGGGAAATCAGCATGTTAGCAAGACACACCACAAGGGCATTTATAGAGTGGTAATGTTTACGGTTGCGATAGGCTACCTCCTGTGCCTGTGGTGGTACCAAAGCCACATGTGTCCCATCAATGGGCCCAATTACATGGGGCATCCCTCCCAGGGCATAGAAATCACCCTTGACACCTGTCAACTCCTCAGGAGTCGGAAAATGGATGAATTCATCCAGGTGCTCCAACATGGCTGCTAGAACATCATGCAGGACACGGCTGAACATCGTCTGTGACATGCCACCAATATCAACTATGGTGAATTGAAACGTACCTGTGGAAAAAAAATGTAGGGCTGCCATCACCTTCATCTTTGGGGTCAGCGCAGTAGGATACCTGTGTCGCGGTTGGCGGTGTGGTGCCAGCCTGTTTGTCAGGTCCTCAATCAACTGTTGGGTGAATCTGTAACGTCGTATGCAGTCACGTTCCCTCATGGCACCCAAGTCTGGCATTGGTCTGGGGACAGGCGGTGCCCTGCAGAAAATTGGAATGAATAACGAAGAGTGAGAACACAACAACATCAATGTCAATGAACTGAGCACATGCTCAACTGCTAATACACATCTGCTAAATACGGAGTCTGGTCTGTGCAATACATCCAGGACACGTATGCCAGCCAGGTGATACTCCAACGAAAAGCAAGCTACACCAGTTGATTGGCAAGTCTACATGACATGCCCTGAAACGAGCTGTGGGCCACTGTAAGTGAACAGCCAGAGACATCACAAGAGTGACATACATCCACATATCTGCATTTGAAGGATGTCATCTCGCACAGACACCTGACGGCAAGCTAGACGTACAGGTCACATGGAATGTCAAATGTACAGACCACACAGATTGCGATGAAGGGGTACACGTGAAAACAGAAAACACAGACATTGAGACAACGCAGATATGTCCTCATGTCTAAATATCATGTTCGATGCATACAGACACACGTTACGTGGGAATCCACATGTGGCCTGGTGTGCGTAGATGTGTGCCATGCCCATCTACGCACAGACACATGTTGGATGCAGCAACAGCAGATGCAGTTGACGGAACACCAACAGCAAGCTCATGGGAACACATGACACACACATGACATAGTCACATCGGGGCACGCTGGTCGTTAAATGTCAGTTGTTAGTGTCCCTGTCCCTGGCATCAGGGGACAGTTGTGGGTGGTGGTGACTGTGCCATACCAGTGATGCTGTGCTTGACACGTTTGTACTACATGCACACATGTGCAAAGTGTGAAGGGGAAGTGTGCCACATAGTGTCCCATCACACATGACATGTGTACACAGGTCATCACACATCAATTGTGCAAATAAATGAGGAGACATGTGCAATATCACTGCCTGACACACCTAGGCCCTGCACATGTAGGACTGCAATGACAATGACTTGATGTACATCCTAGTGCGAGTCTGAGACCTCCATTCCTTTTGTGTGCGCATCCTATCACCAGTGTACGCGTGTGAAATGCACCGTACACACGCTCTGAGGGCGTGTGTACGGTCCGTACAAGTATGGTCCATATCACTATAGTAGTGGTGCCGTAGGAGCACACGTGGTACGGAACATACACAAGTACGTGTACTACCTTAGTACACGTACGTGTACTACCAGTGCGAACACGTACGTGTAGGCACTGGTAGTACACGTACCCATACGTGTACTACCAGTGCCTACACGTACGGGTACGCACTGGTAGTACACGTACGTGTAGGCACTGGTAGTACACGTACGTGCAGGCACTGGTAGTACACGTACCCGTACATGTACTACCAGTGCCTACACGTACGTGTACGCACTGGTAGAACACGTACGTGTAGGCACTGGTAGTACACGTACGTGTAGGCACTGGTAGTACACGTACCCGTATGTGTACTACCAGTGCCTACACGTACGGGTACGCACTGGTAGTGCACGTAGGTGTAAGCACTGGTAGTACACGTACGTGTAGGCACTGGTAATACACGTACGGGTACATGTACTGCCAGTGCCTACACGTACGTGTACTACCAGTGCCTACACGTACGTGTAGGCACTGGTAGTACATGTACGGGTACGTGTACTACCAGTGCGTACCCGTACGTGTAGGCACTGGTAGTACACGTACGGGTACGTGCACTACCAGTGCCTACACGTACGTGTACTACCAGTACGTACCCATACGTGTAGGCACTGGTAGCACACGTAAGTGTACTACCAGTGCCGACATGTACGTGTCAAACGCACTGTGCAACTGGTGCCGTAGGGGTACGTGTCAAACGCACCCTACCTGTGTGTGGATTCGAAAATTACACTGGGGACACATAAGGGACAAGTATTAGGCACTAAATGCATGCTGGTTGTCATGGATACAGAGTTTTCTGTTCAAATTTTTCCATCAGGTATCCTGGAAAAGTCAGTTGGCCACAAAATACAATGTCGCAAAGTGGTTGTTGACTTGACATGATGCTCAAAATGTGAACGATGCAAATGCTGTCACTGGTGTATGTGGAAAGGGATTGGAGTAAACGTAAGATGCGAATGAATCTGACCAATCACTATGTATTCCTCCAAATGAATGCCCCTCAGCAAGACAGATATAAGTCAGCCAGAACCCATGAGAGGGCACTTGCCTGCACAACTTTCCTGTTGACAACATTGCTGCTGTCTGTGCTTCCTCTGGCACCATGTCAAGGTCTGTGGAGAGGGCCCAGCCATTCACTCAGGAGGAGAATGAGGCATTGCTGGATGTCATCCTCCCACAGTACCCCAGCCTGTATGGGAGACCAGGGGAGCAGGTGAGTGCTGACTCCACTACCTTTAACTGTGCACCTTTTTTGTCACTGTCACTTCTGGCATTGTGTCCAGGTGTGACGGACATGCAATGTTGTTTAGAGTGGGTCCCGGGGGGGGGGAATGGCTTATGTCTCTCATGTAGAGCATGATGTCGTTCATGTGTGCACTCCTCACTTGCATTGTGCTTACTGTGACATTCACTGCATAGTGCATGACACATTCAGCCTGGCTAATCCTTTGTGGCATTTTTGGTCTATAGTCCTGAGGGGATTCTGGGGTCTCCCCGGTGTGACAGGGGACTGTACCCACAGATGTGTGTGAGTTGAGTGGAGCTGTGGTGAGAGTGTCCAAGTGATGTGTACACCCCCTGGACATTGATGTGTGTGAATGTTCCTTGTTATGTGGGTGAGTGTCTATGTGAAGTGTTGCACCACAGCTGCATGGAGGAGGCTACAGCTCTACCCATCTGATGTGAGAAGTAAGCCGTGCTGTGTGTCTGACTTGCTGAGCTAGCCCCACACCTGTGACACCCCACAGGCAAGTGGCACATGTGCAGAGTGAGGTTTGTATCCGCTGTTGCCAATGGCAGGAGATTGATCTGTGCCTGTGTGTGTCTGTGTACTCTGCTGAGGTTGCGTCAGTGGCCTGGGGCATGTAACTGCTTGGAGGTGCTGTCCATCAGCCTGGTGTTGCTTGTGATGCAGAGTGTGTGCCATGATCATGGAGTGTGTCACAACTCTCATGCCACCTGTGTACTTTCAATGCCATGTAGTGCATTGGGGCTTCCACAGAGGACAATGTCCATCTGACAAAGATGCTATTCCTTGGCAGCATCCTATGCCCTGTTCAACATATCAAAGATGTTCAAATGTGTGTCTCTCTGACATGGAGCAGGTGTAGTGATGTTGTCTCACTTTGTCATCCTCACAGGTAACTGCCTACGAGAAGGGGGAGATCTGGAAGCGGGCCGTCAGGGCCGTGAGATTGGCGGATGGTCACAGTCGGCGCGTAGCCCAAGTCCGAAAACGGTGGCAGGACATCCGGTGCTGGACCCGGAGGATTGCCCGGGTCCAGCTGGGGCACTCACCTCCACGCCCCCACGGCGAGCGCCGACGCCTGACCCACCAGATGAAGCGTGTCCTGGCGGTGATCTTCCCTGACATGGATAGGCCGTTCAGGAGAGACAGCAGCAAGGAGGGGGTAGGTACATGTGTGTTTGTTGTGTGTCACCAGCTTTTGGAAGTGCTCAGTTGCCTGGATACACTGCCAGGGTTTATATGTGCAGTGCATATCCTGTTCCCCCAAGTCAACCGGTGCTGTTATTCCTCCCTTCCCCTCCTTGACATGTGTTCCCTGGTCTGTGTGTAATCACTATTGCACATGGTCATCTAGGCTGCCAGTTAATCCAAGTGCACATTGCTTTCTGCATCATGTTTGGGGGTGGTCTATGACATGTGTTGGTACCTTGCCTGTGCCCTGTCCTGTTCAGTCATTTGGGGCCCCTATTTGTTGGCACTGATGATGAATCTCAACATAGGAGTGTGAGGTTTCAAATGAACACACTTGCAGCATGCATGACCAATGTTGTGGCCTCAGACATGATGTGCATGAGTGGGAGATATGCATAGTGCCAGGACGGTTGCTCATGTTACAGTCAGATCATTCCAGGGCCATGCAGCAGTGTGCCCACTACAGTCCCCTGAGACACCCTTGCCTCGTAATCATGTGTGTCATCCAACATTGTGCCCATTCTCTGTGTGTTCAGCATAGGTTGGCCTCTGTGGCATTGTTCCTTGGCCTCATTTGTATTTATCTAAAGTGTGCTACATGTGTCCACTGTACAGGGAGACCCCATTTGGCTTGTGCATACTCACACTGGGCAGTGCCTGTGTGTCTATTCACAACTATCTGTTGATGGTTGTTTGTCACAAATATGTGTTGGCAGCCTCACGAGGTGATGTGGAGTACATTTGGGAATTCTTGCAGCACATTTTTGTAGACCCTGATTAAGAGGTGTCACTTCATGATCTGTCTCAATCACATTGTCTCAGGTATGGGGGGTTTGTGCGGGCGAGGCCTACATGTCCAAACCTTATGTCTCCTTGCCAGGTCTGACCTGTGTGTGATAATTGTCTGGACAGACACTCAACCTGCAGTGACCCAGTCATGTTGTGCAGGGTTTAATGTGTGTGCTGTGCAGCATGTGTCAATAGTTTAAATACACGATTCCTGCTCATCCATTTTTGGCACCAGTGTGTGGCCCAGATGCTACGTAGTTTTGTCTTTGTGTGCTGACATCTGTGTGGACATTCTGGCTTGCCATGGGGGTGTCTCCTCAGTGCAGGTATGCCTTATTCCAACACAATTGCAGGCCCATTAGCTTATGCATTGGCCTGTGTTTGGAAATGTGTGCCACTCCACATGACAGGCAGTGGGTCAGATGTGTTGCCAACTGTGTCATCATGGTACGGATGGCCATGTGACAGGTGGCATGATTCAAGTTGTTAGTCAAAAAGTATTGTACCTTGGCACTCACTACACTTGTCAACATGTCTTCATGTTTTCAATGCTTGAGTTTGATGTTTTGTTGTGAAGGACAATAATGTGCCTGCATGACCGATGTCTCCCAAGGAAGTGCACAAGAAACCACTTTTACACTTTCAGGGAACACGCTGGCATATTTTAAAGAAAGCACAGTTCGAATAAGACTGTTTTTCAGATTATACATATCCATGTTCCCACAGTGTGGTGGAATTTGTGTAACTCCTTGGTTGTTGGTGATACCAACTTACGAGTGTCAAGTCATCCAGACCGCCGTGGTCCCATGTCTATGTACTTTCTGAAACACCATTTCTTTCTAACAGTGTCTTATTTGAATAAGGCTGTCAGCTTATACAATGACTGGGTAAATGTAGTTTGGTGTGCACCTCCTTGTTTGACTTCTTTTATACAGGCACATGTGTGTTCTGTTCACAAAGTGGCACATTCACACATTCTAAACATGTCAATTGTGTAAAGTGGTGTGATTCTCAAGGGATCAAAATGGATTTTGTTTGGGTTTCCAAAGTACTTACAGGTCCCTGAGTGTGGGGACACCTTTAGCATTGAGGTATGGTATTTAGCCTTGGGTGCACCAATACTGTTTCATTCCCGGTAAACAAGAGGTGGCATGCCTTCATAGTATTGCTGTGCTCAACTGTTCCCAGACACTAGCTTCTCAGTATATTTCTCAGACAAGTTTTGGGCTGGAGTGTCCTATTTTTCCTTGTTTCCAAGTGGCATGGTGGGTCAACCAACTGGGGAGTACAGGGCTTACATATGTGCGGAGTCATCTAGATGTTACTCATGATGCATTGCCTGATATGCACTGTGACCTATTTTGTTTGGACTCATGTGTCAGATGTATACTGGTGACTGATTATTTTTCTGTATCTTCACCTTGCCCACAGCATCATCGGAGGAAACCGAGGGAGACACCTGCACGGACCTGGAGGAGGGATCCAGCACCGGTGCCACCAGTGCTGGCGAGTCTGCGGGAGCAAGTGGCACGGAGGGCGAGGGGAGTCAGTCGGAGGACCTGTCTGGTGGCGAGCCCAACTACGACGCTGACGGGTCCGAGGCTGACCTCATCGAAGGGGCAGAGGTTGCTACAACACCTGGCAGCAGCCCAACATCTGTCCCCGCCTCCTCCATTCCCATCGCCGCCCTCCCAGTTGCTCCGGTCCCGTCTGTCCGTGCAGGGCACCACCATGTCTCCTTCGAGCCAGACACCGCACCCCCTTCCCCTGTCACCCCTGCTGCCCTCACTGCAGAGTCTGTGGACATCCAGCGGCAGTTGCAGGTTGGGCAGACATCGATGCTGAATGTCCTCCATGGCCACACCAGACTACTGACACAGATGGTGTCGTTCATGGAGGGCATGTCAGCAACGATGTCTGACCAACGGATGTTTCTGCGGTCCATGGACTCTTCACTGACGGCAGCAGTGAGTCTCTTGCAGCGCATCGCCCCCCCCACCCCAGCCACACTTCCCACTCCCATACCTGTCCCATGCACACCCAGACATTCCCAACCACGCACCCCACCAGACACAGGCAGCACACCACCAAGTAAGGGCAAGCACACACCTCCTAGCATGCACACTCAGGGGGATAAAGGCACACCCACTGGGTCTGGGGCACACAGACATACACGCAGCCACAGTCTGAGTCCGCATGCCTCACAACCCAGGACCTCCAAAAGCACCCCCCTTGGCTCCCCTGCCACACAGTCAGACAAGGAAAGCTACATGTCTGTGCTGGCCCTCAGCCCCACTGTGTCACCACCCCGCAAGCGGGCAAGGGACTCCACGGGCAGGGGAGTTCAGTCCCCCCCCATGTCCACCTCCTCCCCCGGAAGCGCTGCACCCCATCCCTCGGACCCCCCCTCCTTTGTGCCTGTGGCTTCTTCCGGTGCAGGGGATACTCTGGACGACCTGGCAGAAGTGTGCAGCGCCGAGCTCATCTCCACCTTTGGTGCTGCCCCACCCCCTGTGGTGGAGGCGTCCAGCCCTGCACCCACCACACCTACCCTTCCCCCTCCTGTCCCTGCGGTGCCTGGTCCTTCCGCACATGATGCCCCCCGGCGACGAACCTGAGGGTTCCACTGTGCAGGCAAGCTAGGGGAGACGCGTGCCCATGTGTCCCCCCAAGACTTCTATTCTGGACTGGCCATTGGCCTTTGTATATATTGTTATTTCCAAAAGTTTTATGCTGAATAAAGCATTTTATTTTTCCTTTGAACACTATTGCATTTCAGGTATTGATGTTGGTGCTGAGGCTCCAGGAGTTGGTGTTGTGGTAAAGTGTTATGTTTCTGAGAAATGTTCTAGTCTGATGGTCATGAGGTGGACCATGGTATCTGCGTGCCATCACAAGGTCTCTGCAAAGTATGTTTGGTCGTGTGTGTTATTTGTGTTTTGAGACATTGTACCAAGGAGTGTTCCTTCCTCTGTGGCACCTGACATCTTCCCTGCAGAGAGTTTCACAATTGTTATGCTGACCTGTGTCTACATTTCCTTTGTTGGTGACGGATCCCTTCAACTATGGCCATGCGTGCTCAACAATGTCTCCGGCTGCATCGTCTGTGCCATCCTTGCTGTACTTGTGTATTGAGTATGTTGAAATGCCTTTATGGCGAAATTCTCCCTTTTCAACACTATGCATGTGTGTAATCCCAGCCTAGCACACATATGGTACTTGTTCTGCAGGGTATTTGGGCACCTGACTCACAATTGTGGGCATTGTATCTGTGGGAACTCCACCCTATTCCTTCCATGAGAGACAACATCTTGGTGGCTGTCCCAGCACCTGTACATTCCTATCAGTCCTGGGATGTGTGTGACAGTGTGTGTTCCCTTTGGCTCTCTTAGTTTAGTAGGCATTGCAATGACCATACAGTCTTGTGGCATGATGTCAGTGTGTCTATTGTGCTGCATCCGCCAGGGGTGGGTATGCATGTGTCATTTGTCCTCACACCCACATGTGGTGTGTCATGCAGTGGGGGAAAGACATCCATCCTCCTGGGAGTGGGACACTGCTGTCAGTGATGTGTTGTTATGGCACTATCAACATAGTTGAAAATTAGGGATGCGTACATACACCCATGGAGTTGTGGTCATCTAATGATGATGTCCACACCCCCATGTCTCTGTCCACTGCTGGGAGTGATAGGCACCCACCCCCATGTCTCTGTCCACTGCTGGGAGTGATAGGCACCCACCCCCATACCTCTGTCCACTGCTGGTATTCCTCTGCACCCACCCCCATGTCTCTGTCCACTGCTGGGAGTGATAGGCACCCACCGCCATGTCTCTGTCCACTGCTGGTATTCCTCTGCACCCACCCCATGTCTCTGTCCACTGCTGGGAGTGATAGGCACCCACCCCCATGTCTCTGTCCACTACTGGGAGAGATTGGCACCCACCCCCATGTCTCTCTCCACTGCTGGGAGTGATAGGCAACAACACCCATGTTTCTGTCAATTGCTGGGAGTGATAGGCACCCACCCCCATGTCTCTGTCCACTGCTGGTATTCCTCTGCACCCACCCCCATGTCTCTGTCCACTGCTGGGAATGATAGGCACCCACCCCATGTCTCTGTCCACTGCTGGTATTCCTCTGCACCCACCCCCATGTCTCTGTCCACTGCTGGTATTCCTCTGCACCCACCCCATGTATCTGTCCACTGCTGGGAGTGATAGGCACCCACCCCCATGTCTCCGTCCACTGCTGGTATTCCTCTGCACCCACCCCTCACATGTCTGTCCACTGCTGGGAATCCTATGCAGCCACCCACCCACCCACCCGCCCCCTTAGTGCAGTACACTGCTGTCCTGGGCATACACACACCCCAATATACTGGTAATATGCTGCACCAGGCCGTACGCCAACATTTGTGGCGTGTGTACGCCTTGTATCCAAAATTTACAGGTGCCGTAGGGGTACGGGTGGTACGGACCGTACCCCCGCATTCATAGGGTGTGTACGGTCCATACCATGCTTACCCCCATGCTTACCCCTACGTCACCGCTCTGAGGGCGTGTGTACGGTCCGTACCACCATTGTAGTGGTGACGTAGTGGTACGCGTGGTACAGACCGTACCCACGCTCTGAGGGCGTGGGTACGGTCCGTACCACCATTGTAGTGGTGATGTAGGGGTACGCGTGGTACGGACCGTACCCACGCTCTAAGGGCGTGGGTATGGTCTGTACCACCATTGTAGTGGTGATGTAGGGGTACGCGTGGTACGGACCGTACCCACGCTCTGAGGGCACGGGTACGGTCCGTACCACCATTGTAGTGGTGCCGTAGGGGTACGCTAACACATCCACTTCCGTTGTTGCTGTACGCAGGGATTGGTGGACACGCACCCCGAAGTGACCAGACCCTGGAGGTAATGTATGTCCTCCATACTGTATGTTTTAATTTGGGTAGGGGGTATGTTTCATGCCCCTCGCCCCCCTTGACCCATGGGTGTTGTTCTCAACTTCTGCGGCGTGTGCGTCGGGTTCGGTGCACCAGGTCGTAGGCTAGGAGGGCCGGGATGACACGTAGGATGGGGTCCATGTCTGTCCGTCGCGTACCGGGGCTCCTTTTTCGCGTCGGACTCAGGTTTCTGGCTTTTTTTAGCTGCCGTAAAAAAATTGCTGTGCGGAATGATGTAGGGACGATTCTTACTTGCTAGTCCGTAAAACGCTGCCTGATTCCATACGGACGTCGCGTACGCGCTCTCCAGGATCAGGATAGTAGGTATTTTTTAGCCGTACGGTGTTTTGAACGAATCGTACGGAAATGGTATTTCTGTACGAATCATACTTGCTGGTTTGTACGGTGGATTTCCCGGGTACGAGTCGTATGGAGAATACGCTCCGTATGACCATTTGTACCCGTGTTTTACAGGATTGGAATTGGCACCTTAGTTGTGCTTCTAAGTTTTCCAATATAATATTCTCCTTGTGTGCTTGTTGCATTGCAATTCCAACTTCATGCATAGCAATCGCTGCTTCATTTTCCAGTATTGGTTGTCCAAGAGGCTCTTGACTACATTGACCACTACTTTGACTATCTTGAGAACTTTCAATAACTATTTCAGCTGTAATAGTCTTTTCCTGTTCAACTTCCTCATTCAACATTTAAATATGTAGGGAAAATTGTACATGCAATGCTATCTTTACATGCATTAAAAGAATCTTCGTAGCAGTCAAAGTCTCCAAGTAATTCACTTTCGCTAAGCCATGGTTTAAAGAGTTGGAGAAGTGCTAAATAGTCAAATTCTCACTTATCTGGAGTTTCACAACTGAGTTTCTTGTGGTTTATAGGATTACCCTTTGCATGTTTTACTAGACAACTATGACATCCAACTACTGCATATTTTCCTTCTTTTAAATTCTGTTTAACATTTCTTTTGAAGCTGTAATGTTGAAGTACTTCATACAGACATAGCTGTTCCAGATGTCAACTCCTTTTCAGATAGTATGTGTCCAACATGTTAGTTTTAAGATTGTCTGTACTGTCTGGTTCATTTGCAGCTAAGTATTCAATTTCTTCTAATGATTTCAACACTCTTTTCCGTGAGCAGGCAAGACCTAAACCTACCCATATGATTCCTCGTGACTTTGAATATAAACTTGAAGAGCACAAGCGGTCTGAACATTCATAGGATCCAATTTCTCTGTGGGAAAGCATTTTCAAAGTAAAGCTGTACAATTTTTTGCTAAGGCTTTTCTCTTGTGCAATTTCTTCCCACGTTTGTTTCATCTCTGTTTTTTCTGAATTTCTTATGTACGATGTAACATAACGTTTAACAGCAATTGAGTTATCTGCAACATACTGGATGTCCATGTTCGCATTCCACATTTTTAAAACTTTTAACTATACCTAAATGCAAACCAGAAGCCATGTTCATATTATATCTCAACCTATGATCAAATGATTCAAACTATGTGTACATATAAAAGGAACGTATCAATTTTACTATCTTCATCTCACAGTACAACAACCTACCTAGACTTATATTCAAATCTACCTCTCACTGTCAAAAATGAGCCCACAACTTGTCCACATAACATTTCTGGGTTTGGTTTTATCGCTTTTAACTTAATAACACATACATCTCCTACCCCCCCTTCCCCACTACTTCCACAAAAAGTATAATTTGCAAACATGGGACATTTTGTTTACCTCGCCTGAATACATTAGCAAACCCAAATTAACGCTGTACCTCATTTTAAAACCATACAGTCCTTTAAAGATGACAAACTACATTTCTTCTTTGTGAAATATTCCTAAACATATATAAAGTACTTATTTACCAACAGGTCAAACTTTATGCATATTTTATAACCAATTTGAAACACCACACTTTACTAACAGTATATTATTTTGAAATAAAAAATACTTTCAAACTTAAAAATATCACCTCAAATACTTAATCACTACTACAGAACCCATAACACACCTTGTTCATTTCTACCTCACCTTTGTAGTTGGTATGCAGATTTCAAATGTCACACACGCATGCAATTCTTTCTTTGTCACACAGAACATGTAATGCACCACTTTCATCAAGCATGCAACCAGTAAAAGCACAATTTCTCTGTCGCTCCACATATAAATACATGTAAAGACCAAATCAGAATACTTCATTCCTTGATCGACATTCCAAAACTTATCTCCATTGGTTATTTTTGAATTCTCCATCTGAAAAGCTACTTAATATTCTGTGCCACATACAGGTCAGAAGTTCAACCTATTTTATCACCACACTTTCTGGAACATTCTACGACACCTGCAGGTTAAAAGTTCATGATATTTATTAAACGTAAAGTTTTTTTTCCGCATATTCTCGAACATTTAACAGCACCTGCGGGTTAAAAGTTCACCATTGTTTTAAGTTCCAAATGTACCTTCCAAATGCAAGTAGCACGTCTGGTTGAGCTGAGCACATTTCATCCTATCGTATGGACTCCACATTTAGACTGCTCTTTATTAACCAATGACAAACATGCTTTTTTACGCAACTGATATGCACCCTAGTTTTTAGTACCCAGTGCTTCTTATCTTCCAATCAATTATCGTTTTCTGTGGAAAAAAAAGATATTTCCCCATCTTTAAACATATCTCTTACTCTATGAAGGAACTGCATGAGCTTCAGACATCTTTCCATACCTTTCATCCATACCTTCAAAATGCTAGTGTGGATCGTAGGACATAGCTATGTTTTCTGGTGCAAGAGGTATGCAGAACAGAGCCGTATTGACTTAGACCTAGGTTTACAAAATGTGGACATTAAATGGTTTGAACAGAGAGGATTGAAGTGGCACCAATTGTTGCCTTTGGTTAAAACCTGTTTGCATCTCCAACACCCTGACCTCATGATTGTGCATTGTGGTGGAAACGACCTAGGCACTTTGACTGGGGTAGGTTTGGAAATGCCAATGAAGGACACCTTTCGACAATTGATGTTGCTTTTGCCTCAAACAGTCTTTGTATATTCCAATATATGCCAAAGACAGAAGTGGAAATGGTCAAGCCAATGTTGTCCTCAGATTGAAAAGTCTAGGAAGAATGTCAACAAAGCTGTGTCTGCATACCTCAGAGACCATAGAATGGGGTCGATCGACAACAACAACATACGTTTTGATATGGCTGATATCTACAGAAGTGATGGAGTACACTTCACAGATCAGGGAAATCAAGTTTTTCGGAATAACAGAAGCTGTGCATCCGCACTTATATGTACCTATATGTAACTCCAACTAATAAACACTAGGGCTCTTTTTAGAGCCAACTTATATTCCCAATTGTTAGACGGACCGGGAGGGTCGGCCGAGGACAAGGGGGAGAGGTCTCCGGGGAGAGCCGTCTCCAGCGATCGTACAGATGAATAACTTCCCCCCCACAGATATACACCACACAAGGATAAGATTTAGCGTTCTTTTATAGGTGATTTCTTAAGGTACGATGAAATGGTACAAGGAGGTCTGGACTCAGGGGTCCCCTCGATTCGAGTCTCTTGGTTTGGGGAAAGGGGGTAGCGGGACAGTCTGGATACCAGTCTGGTAGCGGAGATGGTATGGTGGATAGCTCACAATCCTCGAGCTCGGTGTTCTAGCTTGAACGGGCCGCGGCAGCGCCAGCAGGTCCCGGTGAAGATGGTCGTTACACGGTCCGCGGCAGCGCCAGCAGGTCCCGATGAAGGTGGTCGTTACAACGGTCCGCGGCAGCGCCAGCAGGACCCGACGAGGATGGATGTTGCAGAAGGCCGCGGCAGCGCCAGCAGGCAGGACGATAGGTCACAAGGCAGGGCTACGGCAGCGCCAGTAGTCCGTCAAGGCTGAGTTCTCTTGGTGTCTCTCGACTCCAGGATACAACTGCCTCCCTGCTCTGGAGCTGCCCTAGTTATAGGTCTGGCGCCCTTTGATGTCCGGACCCTCGCACTTGGAGGTCGGGAGGTCCGGGATGAGGGAGTCCAGACACCCAGCAGGGGGTGGAGCCAGCGCCCGGGGGAGCTGGAGGGCGATCGGCACCTGGCGGGGGAGAGCCATCGACACTCCTTTCTCCCATCGACCTGCCAAGTGGTCCGTTCACCTCCTGGGTGGATGGTGGTGCCAGGATGGCGGGGCCTGGCCAGGCCCAGGGTTAGGGTCGAGCTGAGGCCACGCGGCCTCGTGGTGCAGTGTCCAAGATGGCGGCTGGTCCGGACGGGGGAGCCGGGAGTGGGTCGGCCCCATGATACACAGATGTCCGGGGGCAGGGGTTCCGTCTGGAGACGGGTTGCGGGCTGGTCCTGTGGGTCACACCTGGAGGGCCGGGGCTTGGGCCGTGTCATGCGGGGAGGGAGCAAGCCCTTCATGTGGCCTGTCCAACATGCGTCCCCCCCAGCTGAAGGCGGGGAGAGTCACCCATCCTCTTGGGGACTTTCCTCGTCGAGGCGGAAAAAGCGTGACAGGCCATCTGCGTTGGCGTGGTCTTGGCCCGGCCGATGTTCCACAGTGAAGTCCATCCCCTGCAGGGAGATGGACCAGCGCAATAGTTTGGGGTTCTCCCCCCGCATCTGCATTAGCCACTGCAGGGGTCGATGATCTGTCTACACCCGGAAGTGGGTGCCGAAGAGATAGGGCCGGAGCTTTTTGAGGGCCCACACCACTGCGAAGGCCTCCCTCTCGATTGTGCTCCAGCGCTGTTCTCGGGCCAGGAGGCGTCTGCTAATGAAGGTCACCGGGTGGTCCAGCCCCTCGGGGTTCAGCTGGGAGAGGACCGCCCCGATGCCATGGTCGGAGGCATCCGTTTGCACAATGAATTCCCGACTGTAATCGGGGGCCAGGAGCACAGGGGCAGTGCACATGGCGTCTTTCAGCTTCTCGAAGGCCGCTTGACAGTCGGGGGTCCAGTTAACCTTCTTCGGTTGGTTTTTGGAGGTGAGTCCCGTGAGGGGCCCCACAATGCTGCCATAGTCCTTCACGAACCGCCGGTAGTAGCCGGTGAGCCCCAAGAAGGCTCGGACCTCGGTCTGCGTGACTGGGGGCTGCCAGGACTGGATGGCAGCGATTTTGAGTTGCAGAGGGGCCACCAGACCGCTCCCCACCTGGTGTCCGAGGTAGGTCACGGATCTCTGGCCAATTTGGCACTTGCTGGCCTTGATTGTGAGGCCGGCCCGCTGGAGGGCCTGCAGGACTTCTCGGAGGTGGTGGAGGTGGTCGGACCAGTGGCGGCTGTACACAGCGATATCGTCCAGGTAGGCGGCGCTGAACTCTTCGAGCCCCGCCAATACCTGGTTCACTAGTCGCTGAAAAGTAGCTGGGGCATTCTTCATGCCGAAGGGCATGACCTTGAAGTGGTAGTGGCCATCGGGGGTGGAGAAGGCGGAACGTTCTTGGGCCCGGGGTGTGAGGCCGATCTGCCAGTAGCCCGCTGTCAGGTCGAAGATGCTGAGGTAGCGGGCAGCCCCCATGCGGTCGATCAATTCATCCGCTCGGGGGATGGGATGGGCGTCGGTCCTGGTGACAGCATTCAAGCCCCGATAGTCGACGCAGAATCGGAGTTTAGGAATGGTGCCGGGGGCAGCAGCTTTGGGGACTAGCACGACCGGGCTGGCCCAGGGGCTATCCGAGGGCTCGATGACCCCGAGCGTGAGCATCTTGGATACCTCTTCCTGGATGCAGGCCCGCACCCGATCTGGTACGCGGTAGGCCCGGTGTCTGACAGGGGGACTGTCCCCAGTGTCCACGTCGTGCAAGCACCAGGGGGTGACCCCTGGGGTCAGGGAAAACAAGGTAGAAAACTGCAGCAGGAGGTCCCGGCAGCCTTGGCGCTGTTCTGGGGTGAGGGCGTCGGAGAGCCGAACCCCGTCCACGGAACCATCCTTCTCCTGAGTCGTCAGGAGATCCGGGAGAGGCTCGGAGTCTTCTTCTGCTCCATTGTCTGTAGCCATCAGGAGGCTGAGCTCTGAGCGCACAAAGTGGGGCTTGAGTCTGTTGGCGTGGAGGACCCGGAGGGGGTTCCGGGGAGACTCCATATCGATGAGATAGGTGACGGGACTTTTGCGTTCGATCACTTTGAAGGGCCCTGTCCACTTGTCCTGCAAGGCACATGGCTCGGTGGGGGACATCACCCACACTTGCTGGCCTGGTTCAAATTCGATGGAGGAGGCATTGCGGTCGTACCATTTTTTCATGTCCTCCTGACTGGCCTCAAGGTTTGCTTTGGCCATCTCCCTGAACCGCCGGGTCTGGTTGCGTAGTGTCAGGAGGTACTTGAAGACGTCTGGAAGGGTCTTTAGGGGGGCCATCTCCCAACCTTCTTTGACTAGGCTGAGGGGCCCTCGCACAGGGTGCCCGTACAGGAGTTCGAAAGGGCTAAAGCCGAGGGACTTCTGGGGAACTTCTCGATAGGCGAAGAGGAGGCACGGGAGTAGTACATCCCACTGGCGACGGAGGGGCTCCTCCAATCCCCCAATCATTCCCTTGAGTGTGCGGTTGACTCGCTCAACTAGTCCGTTCCCTTGAGGGTGATAGGGGGTCGTGAACCGGTAGGTGACCCCGCACTGTTGCCAGAGGGACTTCATATATTTCGAGATAAAGTTTGTGCCTCGGTCGCTGACGACTTCTCGGGGGAAGCCCACCCGGGAGAAGATCCCCATTAGGGCCCGGCCGACCACCGGAGCTGTTACGGTTCGCAGGGGCACAGCCTCGGGGTAGCGGGTGGCGTGGTCCACCAGTACCAGGATGAACCGATGTCCTTGTGCTGTGCGGGGGTCCAGGGGCCCCACAATGTCTATTCCTACCCTCTCGAACGGGGTAGTGACCACTGGGAAGGGTTGCAGAGGGGCTTTGAGCTTACGGCCGCTCTTCCCGCTGGCCTGGCACGTGGGGCAGGACCGGCAGTGGTTGAGGACATCGTTCCGCATCTTCGGCCAGAAAAAGTGGGTCACCAGGCGACTGTAGGTTTTGTCCTGGCCCAGGTGTCCAGCCAGGGGAACATCGTGGGCCAAAGTTAGTAGGAAGTCTCTGAAATGGAGGGGCACCACCAGCACTCGACTGGCCCCTAACTCCGCGATTCTTTGTTCACTGTATAGCAGGTCGTTGTCCCAATAGACCCAATGGGTTCCGGAGGAGTCCCCTGCGCTCTGGGCGCTGGCTTGCTGGCAGAGTCCCTCATGGGAGGGGCAGGTCTTCTGTTCCTGGCGGAACTGTTCCTGGGTGGGCCCCCCTTCTTGACGCCACTGAGCCAGGCCGGGAAGGTCCTGGGGCTGGGCGACCCCTTCGGGCGTTGGCTCTGGGGGGTCGGTATAGTCGTTGTCCTCTACTGGAGCGACCGGGGGAGGAGGTGCTGGCCATTCTGGTTCTTCTGGTCGGGGGACGGCACGGGCGGCCATGGACCGGGTGGTTACGCAGGCCCAGTCCGGGAGGCCCAGCATCCCCAGGTGCTCTCTTCTTTCGACGGTGGCCCACGGGGAACTCTCAAGGTCATTCCCCAGGAGACAATCCACGGGGGCATCATCCCGGACCGTCACCTTCAACATGCCGGAGACCCCTCCCCATTCGAAGGGGACGCAGGCCATCCGACACAGACTTTCGGAATTGTCGGCTGAGCGGACGGGGCAGAGAATGTTCGGCAGGATCTGCTCTGGTTTCACCAGGTGACAGCGGACGGCCGTCACACTGGCCCCTGTGTCACGTAGGGCTTCGGCCCGGCGCCCATTAATGTTCACCCACTGGCCATATTTCCGGGTGTTGGCGGGTAGGGGAGCCCGCGGGACCATGTCTTTTCCCCCTAGGCATGCTAGAACCATGGCGGCCGGTTCCCACTCTTGTTGTGCCTGCTCATATTCTTCCTGTTCCTCGGAGATTTGTTCTCCCCCCAGAGCGGCGGCAGCTACCTGGCGGGGCTTTGGCGTTTGGTTATGTGGGCAGCTCGGGTCATTGGCGTAGTGGCCGACTCGCTGACATCGGTGACACGTGACGTTGGCTCGGAACCCCGGGCGCATCGGGGGGTTGCCCCGGCCGGCCGGGGGCGGGGTGCTGGCCGCGGGAGGGGCCGGGATGGTGTCTCTCCCTCGCCCCTGGCCTCCTCCTCCTCCTCGGGGACGGTGCTGACCTTGGTTGTTTCGGTTTTGCTCGTGTGGCCCTCTCCGGCCCACTCGGGTGCTTTCCCACCGGTCAGCTTCGGCGGCGAGTTGCCGTGGGTCAGTCAATTTACTGTCGAGGAGGTGCTGCCTGAGCTCGACGAAGCAGTTGTTAGACAGGTGCTCCCACACCATCAGATTAAAGAGTTGCTCGTAGGCCGTTACGTGGCTTCCCTTGATCCAACCCTCGAAGGCTCGGCTGAAATAGTTGACGTATTCCACCCAAGTTGTACCCGGGATCCGGGTGCAGTCTCGGAACCTCTGGCGGTACATTTCGGGTGTGAGCCCATATCGGGTGAGGAGGGCAGCCTTCATGTGGTCATAGGATGACATCTGATGATCTGGGAGCTGCAGTAGGGCATCGCGGCCTTCGTTGACGAACCTCCCCCATAGGCCGGCTCCCCAGTCACTCCGATCGATCCGGTGGGAGGTCATGGCGATCTCGTAGGCTTTGAACCATTGTTGTATGTCGTCCTCTCGGACATACTCTCGGACAACATCCTTGGGGATGTGGACTTTCTTCTCGGTTGCTCCCGGGGTGTGCGGTCGCTCAGGCACCCCCGGTTCTTTATTCTGTTTCCGAAGTTCTATTTCCGCCAGTTTGCGCTCGTGTTCGAATGTTAGTCTTTTTTCTTCGATCTCTCTCTGCCTCTGTTTTTCTTCCCGTTCTTCTCGGAGCCGCAGGTGTTCTAGATTTAGTTTTTGCTCGGCTATCTTTAGTTCACCGTCCATCTTGAGTCGTGCCATTTCCAACTCATGTAATCTGGTTCTTTCTCTTTCTTGGATCTCTTCCTGCGAGAGGCCCGTTCCTCGCTCCTCGGGAGCTGTGGCGTTCCCCTCTGGTGCTACGCCGTTTTGGTCGGGGGATCCGGTGACCCCGGTTTCCGCCCACGACTCAAGGGCGTGCTTCAAATCGTCTTTGGTACTCAGGCCGGTGGTAGCAATGCCTAGTTCCATGCAGAATTGTTTAAGTTCGCGATGGCTATACTCTTCCAATTTATCCATCTGGAATTTCTCGGTGGAACCGCTCTCTTTGGTTGACATCGTGGTTTTGTTGTGGGGTGAGCTACTCTCTGTACGATTACGCGTTGATTCGGATCGCGCCGCTGGCCACCAATGTTAGACGGACCGGGAGGGTCGGCCGAGGACAAGGGGGAGAGGTCTCCGGGGAGAGCCGTCTCCAGCGATCGTACAGATGAATAACTTCCCCCCCACAGATATACACCACACAAGGATAAGATTTAGCGTTCTTTTATAGGTGATTTCTTAAGGTACGAAGAAATGGTACAAGGAGGTCTGGACTCAGGGGTCCCCTCGATTCGAGTCTCTTGGTTTGGGGAAAGGGGGTAGCGGGACAGTCTGGATACCAGTCTGGTAGCGGAGATGGTATGGTGGATAGCTCACAATCCTCGAGCTCGGTGTTCTAGCTTGAACGGGCTGCGGCAGCGCCAGCAGGTCCCGGTGAAGATGGTCGTTACACGGTCCGCGGCAGCGCCAGCAGGTCCCGATGAAGGTGGTCGTTACAACGGTCCGCGGCAGCGCCAGCAGGACCCGACGAGGATGGATGTTGCAGAAGGCCGCGGCAGCGCCAGCAGGCAGGACGATAGGTCACAAGGCAGGGCTACGGCAGTGCCAGTAGTCCGTCAAGGCTGAGTTCTCTCGGTGTCTCTCGACTCCAGGATACAACTGCCTCCCTGCTCTGGAGCTGCCCTAGTTATAGGTCTGGCGCCCTTTGATGTCCGGACCCTCGCACTTGGAGGTCGGGAGGTCCGGGATGAGGGAGTCCAGACACCCAGCAGGGGGTGGAGCCAGCGCCCGGGGGAGCTGGAGGGCGATCGGCACCTGGCGGGGGAGAGCCATCGACACTCCTTTCTCCCATCGACCTGCCAAGTGGTCCGTTCACCTCCTGGGTGGATGGTGGTGCCGGGATGGCGGGGCCTGGCCAGGCCCAGGGTTAGGGTCGAGCTGAGGCCACGCTGCCTCGTGGTGCAGTGTCCAAGATGGCGGCTGGTCCGGACGGGGGAGCCGGGAGTGGGTCGGCCCCATGATACACAGATGTCCGGGGGCAGGGGTTCCGTCTGGAGACGGGTTGCGGGCTGGTCCTGTGGGTCACACCTGGAGGGCCGGGGCTTGGGCCGTGTCATGCGGGGAGGGAGCAAGCCCTTCATGTGGCCTGTCCAACACCAATATCGGTTCGCAGAGTGACAGCTGCAATCTGGCTAGCACAGGGAGACCTGCGGCCCGTCAGGAAGGCTCGCAGAGGGAGAGCTGCGGCCCGTCGGCTCGCCTCGCACAGGGAGAGCTACAGGGTGATAGCTTGCAAAAGTACACCAGCGTGTTGGCTCAAAGAGGGAGAGCTTGGATCTAACTCGCAAAGGGACACCAACAGGCCAAAGGCCCTGCTAGCAGAGACAAACCTATCACCTAATGGACTGGCTCCCACGTGTACAGCTAGGGACACGACGGCTCGTAGACGCAGACCTGCGAACCAACAGACGGGTACTGTTTTATGCTTTTGGGTAGTACAGTGGTATCTGTGTACTGTAGGGGGTTTGTGCTGGAGGTAGCGTTTTAGGGTTTAAGGTAGTGCAGTGGTGTTTGCGTAGTGTAAGAATCGTGCTGGAGGTAGTGTTTTAGAGTTTACAACAATGCAGTAATGTTTAGGTAGTGTAAGGGGTCATGCTGGGAGTACTATTTTGGGGTTTAGGGTAGTGCAGTGGTGTTTGTGTGGTGTAGGGGGTCATGCTGGGAGTAGTGTTTTAGGGTTTACGGCAGTGCAGTGGTGTTTGGGTAATGTAGGGGGTCATGCTGGGAGTAGTGTTTTATGGTTTAGGGGAGTGTAGTGGTGTTTGTGTAGTGTAGGGGTCATGCTGAGAGTAGTGTTTTAGGATTTAGTGTAGCACAGTGGTGTTTGTGTAGTGCGGGAAGTCATGTAATGAGTACTGTTTTATAATTTAAAGTAGTGCAGTGGTGTTTGTGTACTGTTTGGGGGTTCATGCTGGGGGCAAAGATTTAAGGTTTAGCAGCAAACAGAAAACATTATATGTAATGCAAGGCTCAGATTGTACAATATGGCTGTCAAAGGGTAATGGGACAAGCCTGCCCCATAACAAGATCAATAACAAAGTCCCTATAACTGACCCTATAATGTTGACCCTATAAAAAGTTATAAAGATCTTCCCCGGTGTTAAGACCATTGGGGATCTTCGTGTCCAAAAGTAAAATTTAATGGCTCTCCCACTGCCTAAGTTTCCTCTCTCTATCCCCACCTCTTTTGGAAAATGAGACCGCGTCAATAACATAATAACTTAAATCGTTAAGATTATTTTGATGAACCAATTTAAAATGACGTGCCACAGGATAGCTGGGGTCAGAGTTAACAATAGTTCGGAGATGCTGCAAGATACGGTTGAAGACCTGAAGCTTAGTGCTCCCAATATATCGGAGATGACAAGTACATTGAAGTACATAAACAGCATAATCTGTTTTACAGGTAAACAAACCCTTAATCGTGCATGCATCTTGGGTGAAGGCATCATGATATTCTAGGGTGTTAACTCCAAATTTGCAGGCCCGGCAGGAACTGCATTTAAAAAAAGCTGATTGATTGGAGAGCCAATTAGAGGATTTAACAATTTCTGGACTGGTCTTAACAAGGTCAACCCTCATAGAGGGTGCCATTCTAAATGTAATAGCAGGTGCTTCACTGAGTAAAGGTGCTAAAGTGATGTCAGTTTTAAGAATGGGCCAGTTAGACTTCAAAATATTCCTGACTTTTTTCTCATAACAGCTATAGGTCGTAATCAGTCTAACTGCCATATCTTCTTTTTTAGAGGATCTATCTCCAATAGAAATGGCAACCTCAGTGTTAGAAACCTGGGGAAAATCTTTAGTGGTTAAACCTAATTTATTCATAGCACTTTGTAAATCAGACTTTTTGTATCCACGAGCCAAAGACCTTTCAAAAGATTCATTTAAACAAAAATTAAGATCAATTTCATTGCTGCAAATTCTATGAATCCTTAAAAACTCCCCATAGGGGATGCTTTTAATGAGGTGTCGTGGATGGGCACTAGAAGCATGCAGAATCGAATTGCCTATCGTCAATTTCCTGTGTAATCTAGTCTGGATTTTATTATCTGTGACATAGATTTCAACATCCAAAAACTCTTTTCATTGCTAATCGTAGCTGTAAATTCCAAATTGAGTATGTTAGTATTGATGTCAGCAACAAACTTTTCAGCAGTTTCCCTAGACCCATGCCATATTAAAAACACATCATCTATGAAACACCAAATATGGATGATGCCCCTTCCTTGGTTATCAGATTCAACGAGGGCACGGCCGAGAACATGCTCCTCCCACCAGCCCACGTGTAAACACGCGTAGCTGGGGGAGAAGCAAGCCCCCATAGCTACACCCCGCAAATGCTGAAAAAAACCTCATTATTAAAAAGGAAATAATTATTTCACAGGCACATCTGAATCATTTTGAGTAACATCTTACTACGTTCATTAAATTTGATATCTCTATCAGATAAATAGTATTGAATAGCATGTAATCCATCCTGATGATTAATGGAAGTGTAAAGAGAGCAGATGTCCATCACAATAAAATGATACTCAGGATTCCAGAGGACCTCCTTCAATTTGGTGAGAAAATGACCAGTATCTCTAATATAGGTGGGGAATGCCTCCATATATTTATGTAAGAAAAAATCTACATATTTAGATATAGGTTCAAGTAACCCATTTTGAGCAGAGATGATAGGACGCCCGGGTAGAGGAGATACACATTTCTGCACTTTTGGTAAGAGGTAAAGGATAGGGATGATCGGATGGTCATTTTTCAAAAAACACTTCTTTTTTACTGATCAAACCATCCCCTTTCCAATGAGCCAACTGTTTGTGCACCTGATATTTTACTTTGTTAAGTTCATTGAAGGAAGCCTTCATGTAACACAACGGGTCATTAAGATGTCTTTCTGCCTCTTTAATGTAGACATCACAGGGCCACAAAACAACATTACCCCCTTTATCTGCCTTATTTACAATAATGTTCCCATGGTCGTTATTTTTCCGGATGAGATTCGAATATTGATTCTCCGCATAACTTCTCCGCTTCCGATTCAGGGAAATAGAACGATTCAATCCCTTTAAATCTTCAATCATGCGGTCGCTGGAGAAGTCGATAGCGTCTCTGGGCATCATGGGAACAAAGGTAGAACGGGGCAAAACGGGCTCAAGGCTGCACTACCACTATTAACACCCATTAATCGTAATTCTTCCTGAGTGTCATAAGAAATATCATCACCTTGATCAGATAGAGAGTGCAAAGTTTTTAGAGTGGTAACATCAAAAATGTGAATGTTCTTACTGGGTTGAGAGTTGGCAATGATGTTAGTAGCAGTACTGTTAACTTTATTCAATTTGAAAAATTTCATTAACTTCAACTTACGTATAATCTTGAATACATCAATACGCGACTGTACGTACTTAAAACCATTCTTTGGACAAAAAGATAAGCCCAAAGCTAAAAGTTGTGTTTCTGCTGCAATTCAAGTCCAAATCAGTAAGATTGATAACTGTATTGCTACACTAGTAGTGGTGGTATTATTCAATTTAACTGAGGGTTCCCTCTCCCTCTCCTCTTTCTCGTTACGCCGCCTCTGCCTTCTCCTCTGTTTGCGGCATTTGTTACGTTCACGCCGTCTCTCATCTGTGGTCGTCCTCTCGGCCTTAGTGTGTGCCGTCTGTCCTCATAAACCTCAATTCCTCAGATGGGGTAAAACCGCTAAGTGGCGGTTGTTGGCCAGCCCTATGATTGTCGTCGTCAGATTCGATACTTATTAATGAGCTAAGATCCATATCAGATGATTCTGGATTGTCCATTAATTGTGCTTGAGCAGCAGGTACTTTAGTTGTCAACACCTGCCGTTTCACCGATTCAAACCTTTTAGAAAAGGTACAAATACGTCCATTTTCGTAATCAGCTTTGTCACACGCAAATTTAAAAACTTTGCACGTTTTAATTGTTTCTTCATGTTTATCCAGGCGTTTTTTTATTTCCTCTATCACTTTAGTTATAGTTTCTTGCTGCTCCATTACATTTAGCTCACGTTTAAAAGCATCGATCTGACGAACAATGTCAATTCTATCAATTAACCGCATATTTAATTAGGATGCAGACCATGTTCATTGAGACTTCCAAATTGTTAGATGCCCATTCTTTCAACATGAGGGGGTTGGGGTTCTCAAAAGATGGAGCAATGAGAACCCTCAACCCCCGTGGCACTCTGCCGGCTTCCTTATATTTTTCTAGGGATTTCTTTTCCCACCACTTCGTCAGCTCCATTCGGAGCAGCTTCTCAAGTTTCTTAAGTTTCAATTTGACATCATTTTTATCCACCATATCGCTGCTTCCCTTATTGATTATATTAGTGTCAGGTAAATTTAAAAACAAGGCGTCCTCCACTAGTTCACGGCGTTTGAGCACATCAGCCGCTGTCGCCATAATGGCAATGGTAAAGGAAAAAGGTTATGCACAACGTTGATTGGAGCCTAGCAAGCTTGTCAAAATGCCAACGACTCCAAAGTCTCAAACTCACTATCTCTTCACCCTCTAATGTCCTTAGAGTGGCAGAAACAACCTCGGCTCACCTCGGTCACAGTCCAGAAGGTCGCTGGGGTCTTCCGACTCCACACAATCCTCCCAGCTAAGACTTTCCGTTCCGCCAAAGTGCAAAGTTCCTCTTCTCCTGGCTGTGGGGGGCTGGTATTGGAAGCTCCTTCCGGGTCAAACACACATCGCAACGCGATACTGACTGAATACCACCAGCCGCTTTAGAAGAGAGGGTCCGTAGTAAGGCGCAAACAGTCACACCGCCAAAATTAAATCAAATCCACAATACACACATATATCAAAGATCTCTGGCACTATTTGCAAACCCCTTACTTTCGCATTCACAGATGGATGTTCTACATTTCAGCAGATGCAGTGCTCTTGTCTCAGAACTCTCGTTTCATGAGTGTGTTTTTTGCTCATGTACTCATCTATATGATAGGACATGTGTGTACATAAATAACAGCTGTATTCTTGTGTTATGTTTCGGTGCTAGTGAGTGGCCAGAAAGAATACCAAGGGACACTGTTGTTTGACGGTAGTGTTCCGATCTGAATCCCTGGAAAAGAACATAACGGGAAAAGATATTCAGGGTCCGTGTGAAAATATAATGTGGCACAAAAGCAAAACGTGTTTGTACAGTAATGTGTGCAAAGGAAAATGAGGCCTACAACATGCACAATTAGGCTAACATATGGAAAACTACAATGGGCCATGCAGGAAACACACAACACTGTTTTAACCTTAACGTCTCTGTGGCACGGACACGCTGCGAAGGGGACAAGTCTGGTCGCCTTTTTACTTGGCTTGTCCGCCATCATCATCAACTTTCATTTCGTATTTGGGTCAAATGCATAAAAAGTACATAAAATAATAATAAATAATTCACATCCAATAGAAATCATCATTTCATTCAAACATATTGGTATATATAAGAATGGCCACTGGCAATATAGTAAAACGCACCAATTACAGTACAATGATATAAATCAATAAAACGTTTTGCATGCACTGATATTAAAAATTCAACCAAGTCACTCTCATTAAAAAACAGGGCCTTTATAACATACTATTAATCTTTCTAATCTTTAAAACAGCTAATAAGAAAGACGCAGTCATGCAGCAAATATATTGAGTTTGCAATGAATATAATGTTTCGACAGCCTGGTTATGCGAACAAAGACTACATTTTCTCAGTAATGGAATAATAAATGTTTACCTCTCAGTATTATAAAATGAACAGAAGAATAAAAGGTGCAAGATGGATTCCCTGGAGAGACCGTCACCGACATAATGATAGCTGATTGGCTGAGTAGGCTTGTGCTGGATACCCGGCCATTAACAGTATATAGTTTAGCCTGAACTCACCAGTATAAATCGATCTCTAATATTGGTTACTAAAGTAAGATGAGATAAATGGCCGATTGGCACTGTTGGTAATGCTCTATAAGTAATGACTGAGAGTTTATTTTGTTTTTCTTGCCACCTATCATAAGTGCATTGGACAAAAAAAAGTTCTTTTAATCTAGATTTAGAAAAAGATACGCAAGCCTCTAAGTCTAACTCGCTAAATGGCTGCTTCACATATGCATGCCAAGCGATCACAGAAGTTCGGTCCAAAGATAAAATATCCTTCAGTACGATTTGATTTAAAAGGACAGTTTCCCTTTTCCAAATCAAGAGCCAAGCTAAATGCGGGGCCAATTTTAAAATATCAGATATAAATGGAAACTAATTCCTCATGCACTAAAATGTTTGGGCATGAACTTGGGATTGCTAATAGTCTCTTTAAAAATGTATCCTCCATGGCTTGTAAGGTGTCAACTTGAGCTATTCCCCATATTGCTGCACCATAGGTCTCTATGGAAAGTGTTTCAGCTACATAAATTTCACTGGCTTATTCCCAATTTTTGCAGCAAATTTCTAGAGGCCAACAATACTTTTAGTCATCTGGTTCGCTCTATTTCTGACCATTGTAGACCAATTTTGGTTTTCATCAAAGAGTATTCCCAGGTACATGAAATGTCTACCATTAATATGGAGTTGCATTACCTTTTTCGTCCTGACCCTCCCCATTGCCATTATATAAGATTTGGTTATGTTAACATATACGCCTAATTCTGCCATGTAAACAGAATAAGATTCAATAGAAAGTTGTAGGGCCTTTGGGGTTCTGGCTAGCAGAACTGCCTCGACCACATAAAGCATAACTGGCAGTGATAATGTACCTATCATTGGGACAGCATTGCATTTTGCTGTCATGACATCCGGTAATTTATTTCTGTATATGGAGAAGAGAAACGGGGCGAGGACAAAGCCCTGTCTCACCCCTTTTTCGATCCTAAAGGGTTTCGAGCACTCACCGTGTTTCCCGTATTGAACTACCACCTACGCATGGCTGTAAGGGTCTCTGATAAAAGAAATGATGGCAGGGTCCATGGCCATTGATTCCGTGATAGCCCACTCCTCCAGTCTATTTAATAGTAATCTGCCCATTAATTTTGCTGTGCTGTCCAGGAGAGAAATAGGGCGATAATTAGCTGGATCAACACCGTTCCCCTTCTTGTAAATCCGAATTATCATGGACTTTCTCCATGACAACATTGCATTGAAGGCCATGGTCACGACAGGGATCCACAGTGGTTTGTTGTTAAGAAAAACATCCAAGGGGACCCTGTCAGGTCCAGGTTTGTCCACCAAGTCACCTATTCATGACAATTCTGAGTTTTGCCCAGCCCCCATTACCACCCTGTATACCCAGCATGCCATCCTCCATGCGATTCTGACCTACGATTCCACTGTATACGAAGTGATTCCCCACCCCAGCACCGATGTAGTCTTAGAATTACTATCTCGCCTTCCTCTGCCGTGTCTCTACATCACTGTCCAAGAAAACCAGGAGGAGTTTATCAATGTTCCAGAGATAAAACAAGCCATCTGCTCCTTGGCTGACAATAAAACCCATGGACTTGATGGTCTGCTGTTGGAATACTACACTACGTTTACTGTACTGCTTGCACCCAGGCAAGCCGCAAAGTACAACAAGGCACACTGGGTTGGTAAACTACCCTCATCCTTGACGGAATCCCTTCTAGTATCCATACTGAAACCTGATCGAGACCCAACCTTTCTGGCATCCTATAGACCAATAGCCATCCTTGGCAAGGACTATAAAATCCTAGGAAAGATACTAGCAGAGAGCTACAACCAAGTAGTACCAATCCTGCTACACCCAGAAAAAAACAGGTGTGTCCTTGGACGTAGCACATTCAAAAATATATGTCACTTTTCCACATAATGTATTAGGCCACACGTCAACACCCTCATGAGGCTTCCTTAATCCTAGACCTCAAAAAACCTTCAACACGTTGGAATGAGATTACCTCTTCCAGGTGTTGACTGACATGGACATAGGTGACTGCCTCCTTGCATACACCAAACTACTCTACGCTGACCCCACATTTAGGGTCTGCTTGGCCAGATTGATTTTGCCATAATTTCCTGTGAACTGGGGCATAAGGCAGGGATGCCCCCTCTCCACTTTGCTATTTGCCCTGGCCATAGATTCCCTAGCCATCAGGCTCCCTCAGGAGGGTGAGAAGTGGGATACCACTGGACGGAGTGACCCATGGATGCCCTGTTGACCTGGAAAAGCAATACTGTCCAGTATCTTGGGGTGCAACTGTATCACTCTCTGACCTACCTATTTGAAGGCAACCTAAGGAGGGCCCCATCCACCCCCAAATCACAGGTACAATTTTGGAAGATTCTGCCATTGACAAGCACAGGGAAAATAGCTTTATTTAAAATGTTTGTCCTTCCATGACTGCTGTACTATTTCGCCAATGTCCCCGTTGTCCTCCATAGGAGCTTCTTTAAAAAATTAGATAAAATGCTGGTGGAGCTCATCTGGGGTCACCTTACGTGAAACATCCTCCACACACCTGCCTCTCCCATCACGGCCTGCCACGCTTCCCGGGTTCTTACTCCATGACTGACAAAACCAGCTGGTGCAATTGCTCCCTCTTCACGGTTAGTGACCTCTTAATGGAAGGCCATCATCTCTCCTTTGACCAATTCATGACAGATCACACCCTCCCCAAGGGTCAATACTTGGCATACCAACAACTGTGCTACACATTCTGGACTCTCTGGTCTACACCAGACGTCAAGCCCAGACCCACTTGGTGCTCCACGCTCTCTTGTCTATGAGGATGGGTCGATATTTGATCACATGGCTATACAAGGCCCTGAGGGCCCACACTGAGATCTCACTAGAGACACTGCATGGCAAATGGGAGGATGACTTTGGATGAGCACTCCACGAAACTGAGTGGAATAAGACACTAGAATTCCCTCAACTGGTATCTCAAAACACAAGTTTCAGGAGAATACAGTACAAAATGCGACACAGGGCCTACCTGACACCTGAACAACTCTCAACAGCACATGCTATGATCGTGCTTAGCCCTCACCTCATACTGGCATTCCATTCATGCCACACTTCGGGAAGTCACTGAACTGCTGAATATCTACTCATGGGAAGCATCTGCCCTGGGCATCTTTAAACGCAATAAACGTACAGCTGTAAAGGCGTGTTTTGCCCGCCCCACACTCCTCCTACCCAAACAAACCCTTACGATCACTGGAGAAAGGCCATGCCCCCGCGGGCGGCCATCTGGTATGAGGCGAGGCAGCATTGGGGGAGAGCTGAAGGTGAGGCCTTTCATTATGAAGAGGCTTGAGTCTCTGGAAGCATCTCATCTCTGCAGCCTGGGACTCACTCCTCATTGCCTGCTGCTATCTTGAAAAAACGACTCACCTCTGTGAACTCCTGTCCACTGATCACCGCAGATGACTCTCCTTGGGCCAATCGCCTGCTCTCTGAGTCCCCTGCATGCCACACCTCCAAACTACTCCCGAATACAGCGGCCCTTCCACTGCCCCCCAAACTCGCCTCACATTGCCAGCTATCCCTGCAGCTGCCCTGGTGAATTGGCCCTGATCAGAGCACTCTCCTGCACGTCGCACTCTGCTGCCCCAGATCTCAGGCAGAACCCTCCACATTTTCACAAGCCGGAACCCGTCTTCTTATTTGATTTTAGACAGCCACTCTCCCCCCATGTCCCTGTCATCATCCACAGTTTCTGATACTGTCCTTCTATCGTTTTACCCACATCTTTGCTACATGGTCTAATGGCATCAATGCTCTGCTTCATGTCATGATCACTTCTGTGCGGGTCGTTAGTGTGATTGTTATTGTTAACTGTAAAACCTTCAATAAAAACGTTTTTTTTTAAAACAGTAAGGTTCCAGGAGATGGATGTGGACCAAAAGCATCTATCCAACCAAAACACAATAGATGTACCAACTCATCCCTTACTTAAACATTCAGTTAATTTTACTGTCTTAATGTCACCAAAGATGTCGCACAAGCTCCTTTACAGCTTAGAAGGGGGTGGGGTGGTTTCAGTGTTGGTGAAATATTACAAGACACCTGATCATTAACCCGTTCGCTGCTAGGCCTTTCCCCCCCCCCGCGCTAAGCCTTTTTTTGGCTATATGGGGTAGTTCGCGCTTAGCCCCTTTTAACTTTTCAACCACATTAGGTATCCACGCCAAATTTGCGTCCTTTTTTTCAACATCATGGGGATTCCAACGGTACCAAGGGTTTGTGGATTCCCCTGAAGGGGACCCAGAAATTAGCCAAAATATAGCTAAATTTAGTTTTTGGGGGGAAAAATTGGAAAAAAGGGCTCTAAATGAAAGCATCTGTTTTTTTCCCTGCAAATGGTAATCAAAAAGGGGTTATGGTGCTGAAATGAACATCTTCCCAGCTTTCCGAGACAAGCAGACTTTTGTCATAAAACCAACATTTTTTACACAGTTTTGGCATTTTTCTGGGACATAACCTATTTTTGCTATTTTTTTGTGCTTTCAACTGCCTTCCAGTTAATGGTAGAAATGAGTATGAAACTAAAAATGGATCCTGGAAAGCTATACATTTTAGAAAGTAGAAACAATTCTGAATTCAGCAAGGGGTCATTTGCGTAGATCCTTCAAGGTTTCCTTATAGAAACTAACAGTTCAATATTGGAAAAATTGAAAATTAGTTGAAAAAAACAGCTGTTTGTGTCAACGTTTTCACCTGTAACTTTTTCTAATTATGACAGCTGTTTGAAAGCAATATACTGTTACATCCGCTGGACCTTTCTGGTTGTGGGGATATATAGGACTTGTAGGTTCGCCAAGAACCCAATGAACCCAGAGCCAATAACTGAGCAGCGAGTTGCAATGATTTTTATTATATACCGGGTATATAGCAATTATTCTGGGAAAATGTTTACATGGAAAAATCGGTATGAAAGACACCTATCTATTTCTGAACTGGGAACAAAATATAGAGTTTAGAAACAGTAGATATTTGCACATTTCCGAAATTGGGAATATCCATACTAGCATGAGAATTATAGGACATTTTTCAAAATGACTTCATTTGGAAGGCAGAAATGCATTGAAAGTCAATAGGTAATAACAGTTGCTCTACAATTCTGTATTACCCTAAGTCTTCAGCTAAAAATGGCACCTCACTTGTGTGGGTAGACCTAGTGCCAGCAACAGGAAACGGCGCAAAACGCAAGGTGGACACACCACATTTTCACAGTGAAAAATGACCCTTTATTTGCAAAGTGACTAGTTGTCATTTTCTAACCCTAGCTCCGCCGGCACCTAGGCAAACCTAGCAAACCTATACATATTTGAAAAACTAGACACCCAGGGGAATCCAGGATGTGGTGACTTGACTGGCTTTCACCCTGTTCTGTTACCCAGAATCCCTTGCAAACCTAAAAAAGTGTAACAAAAGCACATTTTCCTCACATATCTGTGGTGGAAAGTTTTGGAACCTGCGTGGATCCTTAAAATTCCACCCACCCCACGTTCCCCAAAGTCTTCCGAGAAAAATGGTACCTCACTTGTGTGTGTAGGCCTAGTGCCTGCGACAGGAAACGGTGCAAAAAGCAACATGGACACACCACATTTTCAGAGTGAAAAATGACCCTTTTTTTGCAAAGTGTCTAGCTGTCGTTTTTGAACCCTAGCTCTGCCGGCACCTAGGGAAACCTAACAAACCTATACATTTTTGAAAACTAGACACCCAGGGGAATACAGGTTGGGGTGACTTGACTGGCTCTCACCAGGTTCTGTTACCCAGAATCCCTTGCAAATCGAAAATATTGTCAAAATAAAACACATTTTCCTCACATTTCTGTGGTGGAAAGTTCTGAAATCTACGTGGATGCACAGAATTCCACCCACTCTAAGTTCCCCAAAGTCTTCCGAGAAAAATGGTACCTCACTCGGGTGGGTGGGTCAAGTAACCATGACAGACAAGGGCTCAAAACCTATTGAGGTGACATCAAAATTACCTTTCACAAACCAACCTGGTTTTGCAAGGGGGTCCCATGAGTTTTTGGCCTGGGGCTCGGCAGCCATCTAGGGAAACCTACCAAACCCACACATTTCTGGAAACTAGGGAGTCCAGCGAGGTATGGCTTGCATGGGTCCCCCAACATTCTCCTACCCAGAATCCCCTGCAAAACTCAAATTTTGCTGAAAAAATCACCTTTTTCTCACATTTCTGTGTGGTAAAGTTCTGGAATCTGCATTGATCCACAAATTTCCTCCCACCCAGCGTTCCCCCAGGTCTCCCAATAAAAATGGTACCTCACTCACATCGGTGGGTCACGGACCCAAACCTATTGATGTGACATCAAAATTACCTATAAAAAAACTGGTTTTGGGGGGGCACCTGGGGTTTTGGCCTTGGGCTCTGTAGCCATCTTGGGAAAGTACCAAACCCACATATTTCTGAAAACTAGACACCCGGGGGAGTCCAATGGATCCCCCAGCGTTTTCCTACCCAGAATGCCATGCAAACCTCAAATTTAGCTGAAAAAAAACACATTTTCCACATATGATTGTGTAGAATTGTTTAGTTAGTTCTGGCTCCCTTGGAGGGGGCAAATCTGATTTAAAAAAAGTTTTAATGTAGGTGTGTGCCCACTAGGTCTCAATGGATTTTTTTAATGCCCTTTTGTGTCAGGGAGCGGCCCCTTGGGCAAGGGTTGCTCCCCTTGGGGGAGCAATTTATTTAGATGGGTCTGTCCCCCGTTGGGGGGGTGGGGGCAGATCGAATTTAAAATAAATTAAAAAGTAGCTGTGTGCCCACTAGGCCACCAGGGATTTTTTTAAAAATTATGTTTGCCTAAGGGGCCGCTCCCCTTTGGGGATCATTTATTTTCACCGTTATAGACCCCCTGGAAGGGCAGATCGGCCCAAATAAACAATTCATTTTATTGTATGCCCACTAGGCCACCAAGGATTGTTTTAGTGTTGTTGGGTGCGGCCCCTTGCCCAAGGGGCCGCTTCCCGACACACAAAGGGCATTTAAAAAAAAAAAAACTGGTGGCCAAGTGGGGGAAAAATACTTATTTTTTAAAAATTATTCCACTCTGCCCCCCCCCCAGAACCAACTACACTGATTGCTACCCAAAGGGGAGCGACCCTTGCCCAAGGGGCCGCTCCCCAACACACAAAGGCCATTTGAAAAAAATATATATATCCCTGGTGGCCCAGTGGCACACACATGCTTTTTTTATTTCTGATTGTCCAATCTGCCTCCCCAAGGGGGATAGGACTTAATAAACAAATTATCCCCCAAGGGGAGCCAACCTTGCCCAAGGGGCCGCTCCCCCACACAAATTAGGCAATTTAAAAAACAAAAAAACGGCCATTGTGCAGCAGGAATGCTTTTAAAAAAGACATTGGTGGAAAGGAAAACCCTTTCCTTTCCTCCGATGCCTTTTCTAACAAACCCTCCACGAGCAGAAACTCACCTGCTCTTCTCCGATGCAATGGAAGCAAATGGCTTCCAGTGCATCCGGAATCCTCTAATGACGTCAGCGTGCCTTGCGTGCTGATGTCATTTGATCACGTGGAGGGGGGGTCGGGGGAGGCAGGATAAGGGCTTCCCCTGCCTTCCCTGGTGGGAGCACTTGGGACATTACCAAGGATGAGAGTGGCAACTACATTGAACACACCAACAAGCCTCATCCTCAACTCGACCGCCGCCTCCGGACCATGCTGATTTTGAACACGTTTGATCACCGAGGGCAGTACGGCCATAGACGCTGTGCCGAAGCACTTCGAGTAGACCGCCGCAAAAACCTTACCCCAGTTATCACAATCGGCCACCTCTGGGACTAAGTCTTTCTGCAAACTGATGGTTAGTATCCTGTGTTTCTCCAGGTGAGTAGAAATACTGCTTCCAGCTGGTCAAATTTCTCAGCAAGCCAATAAGGCAAATCGTCCTTATTCTGGGGCCGCTTGCCCATTACCGAATTAACCATGACGGGAGACTAATAACAATCCCGGCCGGGCCAGCTGGTTGCCCCGCAACAACAGGTGCCCCTACCTGCAAATTGCGCGAAACATATTGTACCAAAGCCCGATGTACTGTAATCAGGGCTGTATGGAGTTGACGTAACTCATCCACCTTGGCATGTAAATAACAAGGATGAGGTGTAAATCCGGACAGTACCGGCCAAGTGGCCCCTGGAATGGACAAAGGGCCCAAACGAACCGGTGTAACCGTGTTGGAGAGGGCGCTATTAAACCAAATACGATGCTGCCAAGCGGAAACAGGAATCTCCTGCGTCCTATATGGCGTATAATTCGCTGGGATTGCCGTAGGAGTGTAAGAGTGAAACGTATTACCGGCAAGGTAACCCAAGAGTAAAACAACTCATAGGGAAATGATGCATCGGCACTCACTACAAAGGTAATAGACATCCCATCGTCAGGCACCCCGAACTGCGTCAAATGACGCTGGAGAGGTGTGCGGCTATGCGCCGCAATAGCGACTTCAGCCATAAGGACACAGAGAAGAAAAACAATCTATACGGTAGCACAAAAAGGGTATAAATAAAAAACCTTTTTAATTGACAAGCTTGTTTGAACCTATATAGTAACTATTAGGTAGGTTAAAACTGTCACTCCCGCTATCCGGAAACAAGTGTGAGGGTGTTGTGGACTTAATATAAGCACTACTAAGGCATCTCAAATTATAAGACCAAACGTTAGGTGCGCCATGTTGCAGGGATTCTGCTCATGCACAGAACTATGCGCATGAAACCAGGACCTCAGTGAATTGCGGTGTACCAAAAACTCACCTCAGTACCCAGAACCCCTATCCGACTAGCATCAGTGTCTCATTCGTTCTCCGTATCATCTCGAAGCTACCAATGATTAGACAACCCAGAACAAGCGACTTAGAGTACTCTCAGGAATGGTGGGAATCAGAAACATCTTTTCGTTATTATTCTCATATCAGTCCACAACAAGAGTAATCAGAGACACAATATAGTTTAAAAAGTTTATTTTTCACTACGTGCCCTAAGATGCAGTACTTTGGCCAACATAGGCAGACAAATGATTAAAAATAAAACCATCAGCATTGTTACAATACCATATAAAATGAAGGGAGAAATCATGTTATAAATGATAGTGGATTATAGTCACCCTCCCTTCGTAAGAAAGCTAGTATTATAAAACTAATAGAAGGTCTCTAGGTTTGAATGGGGAACCCCATACGGTAAAGATCAGCTTAGGTGAATCACATCACAGGATCAGCTCTGCTCTGTGTCTGCAAAAGGTCTTCTCCAAAGTGTCTGAATCATGCATGCAAAATGCAATATTAAAGGCACTCGAGTTTCAGGTATTTGCAGCTGTGTGCGTGTTATGGCTAGAGCGTGAGCCGATCAACATGAATTCAAAAGCATACATTGTTATTTGGCCCTGACGGCTTCTGCACACAGTGTTCAGACCAAGGTCGTGGTGCACGTCTAGGGATGTGAACAACAGACCGTTCTCATGTGAAGAAAAAGTAACCAAGCAGTTTTTCTTATAATAACAGCTACCTGCAGTGTCATGTGCAAAAGCAGCAAAAGTGGCAAGATGGCGTTTTAATTCTAATACGCTTATGCTAACATAGCAATGTGTGTACCTGGAGCTCTGTCTCCACTACAGCTGCGTCTGTCTTCCCCATGCTAAAGTCATCCGTACCTTCATACAACTGCCTCTTTTACTCCTTCATGGCGTCTCTGCTTCTCTTGCACGCCAATATTAAGTGCACTCGTGTTGTTACACCTGTTTCATAAGTACACAGCTGACTCCTCCCCTCTATTTTTTGTCCTTTAGTGTGCAGCCTCGGTCATGTGGCCTGCCCAAATGCCACGTATGTGAATACAACAAGAACAGGAGCAGCATTCCACTCCATCCGGATGCACACCATACTACGTGAATGAATTACACATTGTACTCCTCAGTTTATCCATATTTCATTGTATTTATTCCATTGGTTCCAATAAATCAAAGGTCTTCACCACTTTTTTCTCCTGCCACATGTGAGGCGCTATATGTATACTAAAATTTCTTCTGAATCAGATATGCCCATCCAGGCCTCTTTCCGAAACATGTTATATACAAGAATCATCCTTGATAGTGGATGTCATAGACCCAATGCATTTCAGGCAGTCAATAGCCCTTCTTCAGGGGTTCACTAAAACGGTACAATATTGACTTTAGTATATGTTAACAAATCACTGTATTTACAAATCACTATGTTGTACTCACACATTGAAGCTAAACAGTCCATGCCATGCTTTTACTCAAACCTAACGTTTTCCATCTAAACGCGCTATATGCGCAAAACACATTGTGCACTGAGAAGCCTTACAAAACATTCACCTTCCCTTATTGAGCTTTTCCCAACGCTCCCCTAGTACATAGTTCAATGGTAACTTTTCTGCATCTGTCTTCCCCATGCTAAAGTCATCCGTACCTTCATACAACTGCCTCTTTTACTCCTTCATGGCGTCTCTGCTTCACTCGCACGCCGATATTAAGTGCACTTGTGTTGTTGCACCTGTTTTATAAGTACACGGCTGACTCCTCCCCTCTATTCCCGTCAATCCCGTCGTGCAGGCCAACGAGGTCACCTGCCAGCCTACAATTCCCATAAACGACTCGAGGAAACACTTATTGATTCTCTAACTTTTCTGCCTCTCAGCGCCACAATCTAATGTACACCGCCCGCCCTTAGCTGTCAATTATACGTCAATTTCAGAGATGTTTACAGCATTAACCATTTAAAGTTTAAAAACATGCGATACAATTAGTGCAATTAAATACGTTGTCCAGCGCTGATGCGCTACTGTTGTTAGTCCGTGTCAGGGTTTGGACGTCCAGTGCGCCTACGTAGTTTCGTACATGAAGCCCGGCGGAACTATGAGTCCCAGGAAGCTCAGGCAAGGGGAGGGACCACCCTCGTTATAGTCACGCACAACGCTAAGGGCGTTGTACGTGATTCTGGAGTCGGGAGCAGTTCAGGGAAAACGCGCGGCTGCTCGGCACATCAACTACGATTCCGAGGTGTGCCTCGCGACGATTTGCACGTTTCATTAATATCGCTGTTGGTTCTCTGGAATAGACAACCTTTTCTGGGAAGTTTTCCGGAGGAGCGGACCTCATCCGGCTTAGGAGGACCTTGCCCGCGAATGCGGGGTGAATGAGACGGTGCGACACGACACCGCAACCACACTGGAGAAGACTTCGGCGGACGCCACACTGGAGGCGGACCAGAGAGGTATCTGTGCCAGAAAGACTATGTCCGTGACACTTACGAGCCAGGACAGGTAAGCCGTGGTGGTCTGAACGGCGGCCTGGGTTTTGATTTCGGTAACTTTACTTTGTTGTTTGGACACGTAAGGCCAACTTGGCAGCCATTGGGTGGAGCCGGCCGAGACTTAACATTCACGAGACATTTTCGTCGGCAGTGCTATAATTTGGGACTACTGGATCCCATAGGGATTGTGTACATTCAAATGGGGGAGCAGCATCAGAATAGGTGGGAGCCCTGAACATAAGGGTTTGTGACAATTATTACCGTGAGGCTTTATGTACTCCACCCGAAGAGAAAAGAGTCCCCCATCAGCCGTTGGGAGAAAATCTTCATGTTTCCTTCTATACTTTCAAAGGGGTGTGGTGATGGGTACGTATGAGGACGAGAGGAGGTGATTTGATAACTGGGGACTGAATGGACAGGCGATGAGACTTTAACCTTCTGTGTTTTGGTTTTTGTGTAGATGGTTGCGCAGCTTTCAGTGAGAGACGAATCTCACATGATAGAGGAACCCTCGTCAGGGAATACCTTGGCAGGTATGGGAAAAGGACTAGTGAGAATATATGAGAGTAGTTAGCATGTCATAGGATGTTAATTGCATGTTCTTTCTATTTCAGGTTTCCCTTTCCCACGCTGCACCTACCCAACCCTTTCCCTCACTTGATCGCCTCAACACTCTGGAGATTCTTTAGTCAGAGTTTGGGGATGTCAGGAGGTGGACCCCTTTGAGCCTCGCCCAGATCCTGAGGAGAACCCGGAATCGTGACAGAATCACGTACCCACAATAGACTCTCCTCCCGGTCTGGGCCATCCGCAAAGATGGCGGCGCTAGACGATGTGTTGCAGGCGTTGGCTGCAGTCCAACAAGAGTTGGTTGCGTCTTGAGCCGAGATGGCGGCATTACGAGAGAGGGTGGATAGACAGGCTAGGAACCCTTTTGACGCCGCGGCAGGTCCTCCTCAGATAAAGGTGACGGTTCCCCCGCCCATTCCTTTGGCCAGTCCCGAGAGGTATGCGGACGACCCTCTAAAAATCCAGACGTTTCTTACACAGATCACGCTTCATTTCTCCTGTCACCCGTCGTCATTCCCTACCAATCTTTCTAGGGTGGCTTTCGCCATATCTTATCTTACCGGGGACGCCGCTAATTGGGCTGTTCCTTTGGTTAGAAATGACGACCCGTTGCTTACTGATTGGAATGCCTTTCGGAAGGAATTTGAAAGGGTGTTTGACCGCAGAGCCACCACCCTCAGCGCTGATAGAGAGCTGCTGGAATTACGTCAGGGCAAAAAAGATCTGGTCACATACATGACGGTGTTTAACCGGTTGGTGGTCGAGACAGCTTGACCCGAAGAAAAAAGAATGTCCTTGTATTACCAGGGATTGAGGGATGAACTTAAAGATGTGCTGGCCCAGATAGATCCCCAACCCACGACCTGTACTGATTTAATCAATCTAACGTTGCGATTGGACCACAGACTAACGGAGAGGGGTGGGAATCGCAGAAAAGGCGAGAGGTCTATGGCCGGAGTGGAACCAGAGAGTCGTGCCACGCACTCCGTGAGAGAATCTGGTCCTGAACCTATGGACGTGGGAGCAATTAGGCCCCCGTTATCTAAGACAGAGAGGGAGAATCGCAGAGTCCAGGGACTCTGTATGTACTGTGGGAAGAAGGGACACTACGTGAGGGAGTGTCCCCTAAAACCCAATAAAAGAACCACCGTTTTTGCGGGGAAGCGGGTGGCTATCACGTCAGTGGAAACAGCGGATAGCGGGGACTCGCCCCAGACAGAAACACAGGAGACAGGGAAAACCGAGAAAGAATGGAGGCTGCCGTCTTTGGCGGTAGACGAGAGAAAAACCACAGAATCCCATATAGTACTAACCATGTTCCTTAAGACAGGTCTACTATCACATCCGGTTCACACTATGATAGATTCAGGAGCCACCGGCAACTTTATAGACGATGGCCTGGTTCAATGGTTGGGATTGCATCGGGTACCCATTAGCAAGCCAGAGACAGTGTTAGCAGTGGATGGCACACCTTTGACATCCGGTCCCATCATCGAACAGACGGAGTTGGTGGAATTGGTTCTCAAAGGCGATCCACAAGACCATGTGGAGGACATCACTCTAAATATAATTGAAGCCCCTCAATACGAGGTTATTCTGGGGATGCCCTGGTTATGGCAACATAATCCTACAATGGATTGGAGAAACAAAACTATTTGTTTTAACTCCTCGGAATGTCAAGTTCAGTGTATGAAAGATCGGGTCCCCGTCTCACACACTCTAGCCCTGGCACAGATTTATCAGGTGGCCACGGCAGTCGAAAAGGAGACCGAGTTGCCTCCTGAATATGCTTTGTATCGGGAAGTGTTCAGTGAGATCAAGGCGGAGACCCTGCCTCCCCATCGCGAATACGATTGTCGCAAAGACTTGGTGGATGGGGCGGTCATTCCCTCCTGTCGAGTGTATGCATTGTCAGAACCCGAAACCAAACACCTGAGGGATTATCTAGAAAAGTTTTGTGCACTGGGATTTATACGCCCTTGCCGCTCTCTAGCCACTTCTCTGCTTTTCTTTATAGCGAAGGCCAATGGCGAGCTCAGAACGTGTATCGATTATCGCATGCTGAATAAAAATACAGTGAGAAATCGATACCCACTGCCGCTCATCCCCGTGTTACTGGACCAGGTGAGGGAGGCCAACATTTCCACCAGACTCGATCTACGAGGGGCCTATCACTTGGTCCGCGTCCGCACGGGGGATGAATGGAAAACAGCGTTCAAGACCCGATATGGGTTATTCGAATATTTAGTTATGCCGTTTGGGTTATGTAATGCCCTGGCGGCTTTCCAATATTTTTTGAATGATGTCTTGAAGGAATACATTGACAGATTTGTCATTGTATACATAGATGACATCTTGGTGTTTTCGGTCTCCCCAGAACAACACGTGAGCCATGTCCTAGTGATTCTTAAAAAATTGCAAGAACACCGCTTGTATTGCAAGTTAAGCAAGTGCGAGTTTAGTGTCACGGAGGTTGAGTTCCTGGGGGTGATCCTGAGTCCTTGGGGTTTTAGGATGGCTGAGAGAAAAGTGGAGGCAGTAAAGGAATGGCCGGTGCCACGCAGTGTGAGAGATGTACAGTGCTTTCTTGGGTTCTCCAACTACTATCGGAGATTCATCTCTCATTTTTCTCAACTAGCTTCTCCCATCACTAGGTTGTTGAGAAAGGGAACACCCTTCCATTGGACTCCCGAAGCCATGGACGCCTTCCTCCAATTGAAGAGGGCCTTCTGTACTGCTCCCATCCTACGACACCCACAAACCGACGTCCCATTCATCGTAGAGGCGGATGCCTCCGATATCGCGGTTGGGGCGGTGCTATCTCAAAGAGACAAACAAACCGGACAGCTACATCCGGTGGTTTTCCTGTCTAAAAAGCTGAGCTCTGCTGAAATCAACTACTCTGTCGCAGAAAAAGAATTGTTGGCCATCAAGAAGGCCTTCCAGGAGTGGAGACACTACTTGTGGGGGGTCCACCATCCTATCACAGTGTACTCCGACCACAAGAACCTACAATTCATGAAGACGGCTCGGCTCCTCTCGCAAAGACAGATGCGATGGATGTTGTTTTTCGCAGAGTACGATTTTGTAATCACTTTCCGTCCAGGCTCAGACAACAGGAAAGCAGATTCTTTGTCGAGACTCGGAGAGAGTGAAGCGACTCAACAAAAACCCCAGGAAGCGATCGTGAATCCCGAGAAGGTCCTGTGTGTGATCACAGCAGAGAAATTCGTGGATCAGGTCAAAAACAGTCGATCCCAGACGCGGTGGCAGCGATGGGAGAAGCAAGACCCCTGTCGGGTCCTCAAACATGGAGTTCCGTTACACGAGAACAAGTTGTATCTGCCCACTCATGAGCTACAATTACAGGCATTCAATTGGTATCATAATACGGTGTTGGCTGGGCACCCAAGAAACAAGAAAACGCTCCTTTTGGCGCAGCAACATTTCTGGTGGGAAGGCATGACCAAGGATGTAGAACAATGGGTATCACAATGTGAGACGTGTGCTAGGCCCAAGGGAGAAAACAGTACGGCCAAGGGAAGATTGCAGCCATTGCCCACGCCTTCCCAACCCTGGCACACGATCAGTTTGGATTTCGTCCTCGGCCTACCCAAGGACCAGGGGTATACGGCTATCCTTGTTGTAGTAGGCAGCCTTACGAAAATGGGACATATTCTTCCATGTAAAAACCTTTCCACGGCGGGGCAAACAGCGCAGATGCTCTTGTTGCAGGTAGTACTATTACATGGACTTCCGAGAGTCATCGTCTCTGACAGGGGACCCCAATTCGTTGCCCGATTCTGGCGCATGTGGTGCAAGGCCTTCCACGTAAACGCCGCGCTGTCCACCAGCTTCCAACCGCAGACCGATGGGCAAACCGAGCGCTTAAATCAAACTCTGAAAAAATAGTTACGATGCTATTCTGAGGACGCCACAGAATCCTGGGTTTCGTTGCTATGGTTGGCCGAGCTGTCGTACAACAACACATGGCATAGCTCTATTAGGGAAACTCCGTTCAGAGCCAACCATGGTTTTCACGCCACGACACTGCCTCTGGTTATTCCTAGGGAAGTACAAAACCATCCGACAGTGATGGCACAGGTCGAAACCCTCTTGAAAATTCATAAAAGATACAAGCCAACCTGGTTCAAGCCAAAAGACAATACAAGAAATGGGCCGATCGTCACCGACAAGAGGGGCCAGTATACCAGGTGGGGGATCGAGTATGGCTCTCCACGAAGAACATCCGCTTCCGTTGGCGCAGCATCTTCCATCCTAGGTTCATAGGACCTTATACAGTGGTCCGCAGAATCAACCCCGTGGCGTATAAACTGAAACTACCTGCCTCGTTGAGGATACATCCGGTGTTTCACTGTGGGCTGTTGAAGCCAGCGAAGAACGCAAGGTGCAGAGCCACACCTCCGGTCGTAAGGGACGGCCAGCTAGAGTATGAGGTGAAACGCATCATGGACTCCCGTTATCGACAAGGGCGATTGTGGTATCTGATCTCCTGAAGGGGTACCCGTCCGAAGATGACACTTGGGAGCCATGCACAAACGTACACGCCCCGCGGGCAGTGCGCCTATTTCATTCTCGCTATCCCGGGAAACCAGGTTCAAGGAGGTGCATGGGAGGGGGGCGTACTGTCAGGGTTTGAACGTCCAGTGCGCCTACGTAGTTTCGTACATGAAGCCCGGCGGAACTATGAGTCCCAGGAAGCCCGGGCATGGGGAGGGACCACCCTCGTTATAGTCACGCACAACGCTAAGGGCGTTGTACGTGATTCTGGAGTCGGGAGCAGTTCAGGGAAAACACGCGGCTGCTCGGCACCTCAACTACGATTCCGAGGTGTGCCTCGCAACGATTTGCACGTTCCATTAATATCGCTGTTGGTTCTCTGGAATAGAGAACCTTTTCTGGGAAGTTTTCCGGAGGAGCGGACCTCTTCCGGCTTAGGAGGACCTTGCCCGCGAATGCGGAGTGAATGAGACGGTGTGACACGACACCGCAACCACACTGGAGAAGACTTTGGCGGACGCCACACTGGAGGCGGACCAGAGAGGTATCTGTGCCAGAAAGACTATGTCCGTGACACTTACAAGCCAGGACAGCACACCACATAAGTAAACTCTACTAAATACCACTCCACAACACAAAATACCATTCCAGATAATCTCACTCCTAGATACACAATACCACTCCATGACACACAATCCCACTCCACATAATTCCAGTACACTCAATACCACACAATGAATATCCACATATTTACACTGCACACCATGCTACATTATTTCACTACACAGATCCATCCACACAACACAATTCCACAACTAACAATTCCAATCCAAACCATAAATGACTTGCATATATGCAAATGCATATATTGCAAAACCATATATTGCAAATGCTTGTTTACCTCCAATGCGTCCCAGCAGATCCTGTTCCTGGAGTTGCAATCCTTCTCCTGCCCCTGTCAGCTCTGTGCTGCCTCATCCCTTCTAGTGCCCTGTGGAGAATTGTCTCTGAGGGCCTCCACCCACATCCTTTCTCCAGGCCTGGCTCTGACTGAAGAGAAACATGTAAATTGTTACTTTGTTTCTGTTCAGTCCTGGGTCAGTGCGAGGAGCTCAGAGCAGGCTGTACACTGCAGCTGCTTTAGAGCAAGAGACACACAGCTCTCAACAGATGAACGGAGGGGGCCCCCCTTCATGCACTGAAGACTGGGCCCCTCGCACCGCGGGGGCTGCGGGGGTGTTTGTTACGCCCCTGGCAAGGAGCGTGTAAATATGCCCATAAATGTCTTAGATGTTTTTTGCACAATCAACACTGTAATTATTCAGCAGACTGAAGGTGATGAGTACGTTTCCATGTCATGGAACAGGCCCGATGATTATTTCAGAAAGAATTGCATACATATGTTGCTATGCATGTCTTTCAACTTTGAAGTATTAGTGACCCATCATAAAGCAATAGGGTCACAGAATCTTAGATACCACAAAAGTTGGCTTTATACCTGGTCAGAGAATAATGGGTGATTAAAATTTAAATTGTAGCTAACCTGTGTAAGACAATTAATATCAGAGGTGTCGGTACACTACATTTCTTAGAAGTGTCAGTGGGATTTTATGCTGTGAATCATTACGTCCAGATCTCCTGATTGTATGATACTGAGATTGGATGTTCTTGGCTAGAATTATTTATATCTTTGAGCAAGGTGGAACTCCCTTGGTGACTATCATCTTATCAGTTCGTGACACAGATCCTGGCATTCCATGAGGGTCAGCTGTGCACCCCTTTGATGTTTATCTGTTGCCACTTATTAAATTGAACAATTCCTTTGATGGGGCGTGGCTTGGCTCCCGGTTCACCTGGGAGACTCGGCGCTTCATTACCGCTGAAAACCCGGATGGAGGCACACAAGGGCATCGGAGGTCTTTAGGCGCATCTGGAGACCCCTGGGGACTTTCTTTGTGGGCGCAATGTCCATTATTTTAAAGGAAGTGAGTTTTCTTCATGTTGCTTTTATTTCGGCCGCCATTTTGTTTTTTTCGCACGAATGTGCGTTTCTTCTATAAAGACACTAAGAGGATGCCCCTTCTTCCTGCCACCTTTCCTCATGCTGCAGATTTGCCAGAAGTATTATTTTTAATGTTTATTTAAGGTCTCTCAATTGCTTGGTGGGATTTATTTTAGGCTATTTCACAGCACTCTCCACAGCGGCCATTTTGTGCTCACAGCTGCTTCTTCACTGCATATCCTTGACTTGCACGATTTTTGAGACAACTATCACTTTTGGAGGTTCACTTGCTCTGCATTGAGACTTTACTCTTCTGCACTCTGAGTGTTTACCACATTTTACTTCATTTTGATAGCTGTTTTTTGTTGCTCTTTGTCATTTCCAGCTGCAGCATAAATGTTTTTGTGCCATATATGACGTCCTGAACTCTGCTTCTGTAGTTCTCCATCTGTCTACCTTGAGGCGGTTTGTATTTCATCGCACTTAACCCTGAACACGTTCACTTTTGTTTGGAGTATGTTGAATGTGATTTATGGGAAGAATAAAATCGATGAACTCCTCTCTGTCTAAACCTAAGAACATTTTTGGAAAGAACTCTAGGGTTTTTTCTCAGTTTTCTAAACTAGGGGATTCTCTGGCACTTTCTTCCCATACCTCGGAATCAATTTTAGAACCTTCTCCTGTACTTCCGGGGAAATCCAACACTAAGCGACTCAAAAAAGATCCTCCGTCACCACCAAAATCAACATCACCTGTGTCAATGGAGTTTTTACTCGAGGAAATTAGGGCCCTTAAACCCTTTATGGAGGAGACTAACAACAAATTGCAAGTTTTAATGGACAATTGGTCGCAGCTTGAGATGAGAGTATCGTCCGTTGAGAGAAATGTTTCTTCCTTAACAGAGACGTGTGCTAGTGTTTCTCATCTTCATTCTCAAATTTCTACGCTTCAGAAACAGGTTGAGGATTTGGAGAATTGAAACAGACAAAATAATTTACTTAGCTATGGCCTGGAAGAGGGCCTTGAAGGGACTGATTCTCTTGCTTTCTTCAAATCGTTTCTTCCTAAATTACTTCGCATGCCAGACGGTATGGTACTTAATATTCAACGAGCGCACCGTCTGGGCCGTGCTCCATCTACTGCATCGCCTTCACAAAGACCCAGAGGAGTTATTTTATATTTCCTGGAATATACGGATTTGCTGAAGGTCTCTCTGCGGTCAAGGCATCTCCAAGACTTATATGGTCTGGCTCCTCTTTGTTCTTTGCACAAGATTACGCCAAAGGTACCGCTAATCGTCGAAAGTCTTTTTTGGATTTACGAGCTGATCTTCGCTCAATGGGGGCCAGATATGGTCTTTTTCATCCGTGCCTTTTTAAGGTCACCTACAATAACAGAACGACCACGTATGAAGACCCTCTGCATTTGCAAAGTTTCATTAACTCTTGCAAACTGTCTGCTATGGATCTTTTTCGTCCTTCTACTTCTTTCAATGCTTGATGTTTATTGATTTTACTGTTCTGGTTTCTTCCCATTCAATATTGTGTACAATATCTTGTGATTTGTTTTTACTTCCATTTACTGTAGTTCTTCTAGAGCCCTTTTTCTGGGGTTTTGTTTAATGTTGTTTACAGTAATTACTGTTCATGCCCATTCATTAACTTCGCTTAACGTCTGTTATGTTTCGTCTCCACAAATCCGCTATCCTTTTCATATGATATCTTCCTGGTGCTCCGTTTAGCTGACCCTGATCGTGTTGTCCATTCCATGTGGCTCCACCTCCCTCCTCCGTCTCTCTTTGGTATTTCCTTATGTAGGTATGTTGTCTTCCTACATCTATGTTCAAGCTTTACTCCTTTTCCCATTCCTTTTCTCCTTTCTAAACATTTTCTTCACTCCTCTTTTGGTTGTCAGCTAACTACTTTCTTCTCAGCGTATTTCACTATACTACGTCTTATGCTTTTTTCATTTGTCTAATTGCGGTTGTTCACTTCAAGTTCTCATTGTTACTTACTCTTCTCATTTTACTACCGTTTTTTCATTGCTCTTTCTGGCATTACAGTTCCAGTTTTATATTTTCACGTACTCCTGCTTTCTTTTATCACTTTGATTCTCTATTTTCATTACTATTTGTTTACTTTTTTATTTTCATAATGACCTTGATCAGTTTGTTTACGTTACCTGTCATCTTTTATTTTTTTTCTTGACCTCTTCATTGAATTGTATTAACTTTATTTATTATCTCTGTTTATCCTTACTTTTTGCCTGCCATGCCGTTGAAATTAGTTTCTTGGAATGTTAGGGGGCTGAACTCACCCATCAAACGACAAAGGGTTTTAACTCATTTGGCTAAACTAAATGCAGACATAGTATTCTTACAAGAAACCCATCTCACGGAAAGCGAGTCATTGAAATTAAAGAAAGGCTGGGTGAGGCAAATATTCTACTCCAAAGTGTTATGACACTTTGTCGTAAATCGCTTCATTTCAAATTTATATCCCAAATTTCAGATACTCACGGTCGTTGGTATAATGTTAAGCTGATGTTGAGGGATGTTCCAGTCTCTTTTTTTAATGTCTATGCACCCACTGGCGGTGATTCCTCCTTTTGGAGCTCGATAGCCAAGCAAATTACTCTCTGCATAGAAGATAATTTTATCTTTGCAGGAGATTGCAATCAAATTTTTGATCATCTAATAGACCGGAATTCCAAAGTCACATTCATTCCCAATGAACCTCATAAAGCTTTTATTCATGCTATTAAACAACACAAACTCTTAGACGCTTGGAGGCTCTGTAATCCGATTACCAGAGAGTATACTTTTTACTCTCCGCTGCACCACTCTCAATCAGGGATAGATTATTTTTTTGTTTGTCTCAAACACTTATGACTGCAGAAATAGGGCCGATATTATTATCAGACCATGCTCCCATTTCAATTGACCTGGACATTTTGCCTAAAGTTAATGCCCCTAAACGTTAGCGATTTAATAACTCTCTTCTTTTGGAGCCAGCGTTTTCCTCTTCTTTTCCTACTTTTTTTGAGGAATATTTTTCTATTAATTATACGACTTTGCTACCTTTCTCAACCATTTGGGATGCCTTTATGGCTGCAGCACGGGACTTTAATATAAGTTATGTGGCTAAAAAATGTTCCATTGCTCGTAAGCATACCAAATCCCTACTTCAAGACATTAAAAGACTGGAGCATTCTTTCTACACATCTAATTCAAAGTATGTTCTTAATGGACTTGTAAAAACAAAATTACAGTTTAATAAGGAATCAACTGATAATGCTTCATTATTTCTACTGAAATCTAGTGCCACATTTTATGGGGGGAAAAACAAGGCTGGTAAGATATTAGCTAACTATTTAAAACCCAAACAAAACAAGCTGAACATTGATTGTATTTTTGATGATCAATCTGTCTTACAATTCAAAGACACAGAAATTCTAAATGAATTTGCATTGTTTTACAAATCTTTATACTCTTCGGAAATGAATCCTACAGACCACTTGCTCTCTCAATTTTTTTCAACACTACATAAGACTCAGCAGAGTTGTCTTGATTTATCCACCTTAGAAACTGAGATTACGCAACAAGAACTTTTAGATGCACTCCAACACCTCAAAAAAGATAAGGCTCCAGGACCAGACGGTTTCACAGTTGAATTTTATCTTCATTTCTTTAAATTATTATTGCCTAAATTATACTGTTTAATTGATTTCTTCTTCCCGGCGGGGAAATCCAAGGGTTCTTTTTCGGATGCCCATATTTGTCTCATACCCAAAGAGGGTAAGGATCCGACCTATTGTAAAAATTATAGACCTATCTCACTTGTCAACATAGATTATAAGATCTTTTCCAAAGTACTAGCCTTACGTTTAGACCCTATTTTGCCAAGTTTACTGGGCAAAGAACAATCCGGTTTTGTGAAAGGTCGAGTAATCAATGATAATAAAAGAGTTTTTTTAAATGATTTATCTAAGACCCCCTACTTAAAACACTCCCTTGCAGCAATAGCACTGGATGCCGAAAAAGCATTTGATAGAGTTGAATGGCAATATCTCTTCTATATTCCTAAATGGTTTGGTTTTGATCCCAAGTTCACATCTCTAATTTCCCTTTTATAATCTAATCCACGTGCTGCTGTTTGTGCCAATGGTCTCATGTCATCATTTTTTATACCTTGGTAGAGGAGTGCGTCAGGGGTGCCCCTTGTCCCCTTTTCTTTTTAATTTAGCCCTTGAACCTTTCCTTTCAAAAATCCGTCAAAATACACAAATACATGGGTTTGTGTCTCCCACAACCAACGTCAAACTCGCAGCGTACGCCGATGACATTTTGCTTTTTATTTCCAATCCCAAGGACTCAATTCCAGCCTTCCTAATGGAGGTCCACTCTTTTCACTGATCTCAGGTTATAAATTAAACAGTGATAAATGTGAAGTCTTACCTCTAACCAAATACACTTTTAAAGCTGACTTTGCTTCAGCTAATTTCTCTTGGAAATCCTCTCATATTAAATATTTAGGTTTAAATGTTATGTCTACAATTAAAGGTACAGTAACTTTGTGTATGAATACTTGCCTTCAAAAAAATGTTGGAACTTACTACCAAATGGCATCCTCTTTATGTATCCTGGTGGGGTCGTTTGGATACAATAAAAATGATGCTCTCTCCTATAATTTTATATACCATATCCAACATTCCGGTTCCCATTTCCACCAAACTATTTAAATCTATCACCTCAATATTATCTTCCTTTTTATGGAATAACAAAAAGCCCCGCATGTCTATTTCTAAGTTAATACGACCCAAAAGTGAAGGAGGGGTTAATTTTCCCAACTTCCCAGCTTACCACAAGGCGTTTTTGTTGCGATAGGCTTCATATTGGCTGCTTGATCCTACTGAAGAATTTCCTTTATGGGTCTCAGTTGAGAAGTTGTTTCTGTCTCCTTTCTCATTCCATGAATATCTTTCCCTTTTTCGCAAACCCCAAACATTATCTACTCCTCTTTTTAAATTCACCTCTAGACGTCTTAGCGATATATATCCATTATTGCATGACACTCTTGAATCTTTTCTAGCTTCACCTATATGGCACAATAAAACTGTATTGATACACAATAAGCCCTTTTACTGGAAAACGTGGAGGCAAAGGAGTTTAGGTTGGATTCACCAATTATTCTCTGGCGATTAGTTAGTTTCTTTCTCCTCGCTTCGACAGTTATATAATCTGCCTGCTTCTTTAATTTTTAAATATCATATTCTTCGTAATACTGTGCTTAACGTATTTAATCAGCTCTGTTGCAGGCTTCACAAATCCCCCACAAATGACTTGCATACATATTTGTCCTCTCTTTTACATACTAAACCTACTGCATCAAAAATGTACGCTTACTTTCATTCCACCGATATAACGCGACAAAAATCTAGTATTGAATTGGCTTGGGAGAAAGATTTTGATGTAGTTTGGCCTTTCTCATTGTGGAACAATATCTGGACTAAAATACGCAAAACTTCAAGAACAGCTAGCATGACCCAAACATTATTTTATATTTATAATAGGCTCTTGCTGTCTCCACATATGCTTAACAAATGATTTCCTCTCTTACCAAGTACTTGCTGGTCTTGCAAATCTCCTGATGCTGATTTGTTTCACATGCTTTTTTCTTGCTCACCTGTATCTCACTTTTGGAAACTTGTTTGGTCCCAAATGAATGTGATGTTTGGTACCAATATACAATTATGTGCAAAAGAAACTTTTTTGGGAAGCCTTTCGCCTTCCTGGGATACTTGTGAGCTTAATTTCAAAATTGTCGATCTACTAATAGCTGTTGCATTTCAGCAAATTACGAGAAATTGGAAAGACTTCAGTAAGATCTCTTATAAAGCCTGGTGGTATGATGTTTGCCACCACCATCATTTGGACACTTTTTCTACATTCCCTCTCCAATTGGCTGTGAAGAGAACTCAGTTATTGCTCCACGTTACAACATTCTTTGACAATTGTGCAAGGCAGTACTCTCTGCCTAAACCATCTCAGCAGAAAGTACCCAAACCCCCGTAATTCTCTTTGGTTATTCTTTTATTTCGTATGCTAATATGTATTGTATTTTCTCTATACTTTCTTCAATATGTTCTTAGCTTTTTATTCTTATTTTTGTATTTATGCTGGAGTATATTTATGATTTGCTGTTTCCTGATTGCTCACATGTTTGTACGATGACACCTCTTTACTTTTAATAAAATTCTCTTTTGAACTATAAATTGAACAATTCCTTTGATGTGCAGTTTTATAACTATGCAGATAAGTCAGAGTCTAACATTAACATGTGTCCATGTGGCTTTAAATGGCTACATGCATGAGAACTGTCGTAAATACATGAATAGACTTAGATTATGTTGTTGACGGCTCTTGATTCCTGCTGGCATCAAGAGTGCATAGTTGCAAAGCTTCACAGGTCTCAACTCTGCATAATGTGTTTCAACGTATATGTAGCTATAAAGAGTGTGTTACCTACATACATAAAAAGGTGGGGAACTCATGTGAATGGAAGTGACTGCCCGCCTAAGAAGCCAGAGGTGACCCACTCTGTCCCCATTCTAAGCCCACTGCATGCCTGCATACACGTTTCTAGCCACCCGCGCAGATATTCTCTAACTTGCACAACCAGCCCAGGGTGCTGTCCCTGCATTCCCAGTGATTACAAGCCAAATCCTGCCTTCCTGCCTTGCCCTCACTCTCTTGGCTATCCTGCTCTGCACCGATCAGTGTTTTACTTCCTCTGTACTGATTGTCTCAAAGGCAGTGCCTAGGCACCCCAGGGTACTTGCCGCGCTCTACACATTTCTCATCATCATCAAGTGTTTGAGTGCAGACTTTGTATGACATTTCCAGCTACCCATTGTTCCACACATACCATCCTTTCAGCAGCAAATGTTTATGTGAGACAGGGGATGCATAGTTGGAAAAAGTCTGAATATTTTTCATAGAATGGAATTCATTTAATTTCCCTACAGTTTACAGACATCCCTGCTCTAGAGATCGTGCGGGCTAAACAGCACCTGCCTCCCTTTTAGAAAACCTACATTGATGGGGGACCAGTTATGTATCACTAACTTCACAACTGCCAAGGGAGCATCTCAGGATTATAGGTAAGATGTTACCATGTTCTTTTTAAATAGGTGACTTCACGTGAAATATGGCAGCTCACTATTGTTTGGCAATGAGCGGGCTTTAGTTATCAGGAAAAGGGTCATAAAAATCAAATGTGCCCTATACTGGGGCCCCACAATATGTCTTGCCATTGTTAATTCAAGTCCAAATTCTCCCTTTCCAATATTTCTAACTTGTATGCGTTTTGTGTTTTTAGCTTCTCAGCGCTTAGAAGCTCTGCACGCGGTAGACTTCGAGCGTTATAAGGAAGGCAGCATGCCACAGCATACAATGAAGGTTATATGAAAGAGCAGTATGACGAGAACGTCAATGCTTATGCAGCATTTGGTTTGTCATCACCGATGAATGACAGCAACTCTAACAAACATATTGTAGTATCCAGGTTGTGGGTCCTTTCGCTCCCTCTGTGCTTTACAAAATAGGTACACTTGCGTCTGTGATGGGCCACAAGTTTAACAAAAATCCAAAAGACCATAGTCTAACTAAAGCCTTGCAAACGCATTTTGATCCAGAGACTGTAAGCAGCGCGATTGGTGGGCCACGATAATTGTCTCCGTGCGGCTGTGTTTTGTCTGCCTCCTATCTTTCAACAGCTAATTTAAAATGCCCTCCCTCGCTGTGCTGACTCAGTCACACTTGCCTTCCTTGTAGAAGGTCAAACACTGAGGTCAGCCTTATATCTCGGGTTGCTAGTTTTATCTCTCGGTGGGGACTCTGATGAAGCACCCTTTTGGATCATAAAACGTGAACTATAATATAAAGTAGTTACATGAAACACTCTCTTGGGACGCACTTCTTTTTTCTTCACTGCAATGTCAACATTTAATCAGCACTGAACATGTTTAGACAAAATAGAACAGTTATGAAAAAAGGAAAAATGTGAATGATATATGGTCGTCAACTGTTGAGGAATTATTAAAAAGAGTAAGAACTAAAACATGTCTCTATTCATTCAAGAGGTCACAGTGCCCTTTAGTAGACAACAACTCTGTTGTTTCTCATTAGCTTATTTGTTTCACCAAAGTGAGAGGAGGGAGACGTAATCAGCACATCCAGAGGGCGAGCTTGTAAGCACTGACTTTAAAGATTGAACTAAAAGCGGAGGTAAAGATAATCCGGAGGATTTCTTGCTGGCTGCTTCATGCTCTCTCTTGCTAGTGGTCGATAAAGGACACAAGAATATTTAAGGCATGGTATGCGTGTGACGTGACATAGTATGCTTGTGACGTGCCATGGTATGCTTGTGACGTGGCATGGTATGCGTGTGACGTGCCATGGATATGCTGGTGACGTGGCATGGCATGCTTGTGACGTGTCATGGTATGCTGGTGACTTGGCATGGCATGCTGGTGGCGTGCCATGGTATGCTTGTGACGTGGCATAGTATGCGTGTGACGTGCCATGGTATGCTGGTGACGTGACATGGCATGCTTGTGACGTGTCATGGTATGCTTGTGACGGAGCATGGCAATGATTGTGACGTGACTGCGCCTGCAAACAGTGCAAGGTCTAACTAGACCTGTGCGCGATCAACCATGTGATTACATTAGGGAATGCACTTTCTACTATGAGTTAAGCTGCCTAAACCTTTCTAAAGAGTTTACATGCTTTTTTGATGAGGCATGCAGTTTTTTTGTGCATTGTTATTTCATAGCAAATTGCTTCAAAGTAAAACATCTGCCTGATTCCAGATTAGTGGAGCTAACATTTGCACAAAGTTACACGATTTTCGGACTTCTTAAAAAGATTAAGACTGCAGTGTTGTTAGGTTGATATATTCTAAGACACAAGTACTTTCACACTTTCATTTGTGTTTTAAATGTGGGTATAGGCAAAGCCACGCATTTCTCTGACCACCATCACTGTCATCTCTAGACACAAAGGTACACACGCACATCATTCTCAAAAATCAATAGACATATTTCGCATAGTTAGCGAACGCAACTTTGTATTTATAGTTAAATCGCATTCCTCACAGGAATGGCATTTAGTGAATCTTTGGCATCATTTGCTGAAACGGCAGAAAACTTTTCCTAAGTTTGCTTTATCCACAAGGAGATTCCAAAAGGGCTGAACCCCAAGTTACTTTCCATAGGGAAATATTTAGGGGGGCTAAAGGTAGTGTGCAGCAGGATTTTGGCTGCTTAGGTCCAGTGCCTCCTGACACACAAGGTCCTGCACCAAACCCTCATCGCAAGGAAGGGGTGGGGAAAGGAGGCTCTCAAAGGGTTTAACACTGACTTCAAAAATGATTTACTGGACAAATCCCTCCACTCCTGTATAAGCAATAAACTAAACACAAACTGTGTTTGAGGTCAATCTGATAGCTCAATAGGAATCTTAATAATCAAGAAGTCTTGAGTAGAGATAGAATTTTTGTTTTTTTATTTATTAATTTCTGAGCATTTTATTTGATAGGCCAACGCATTTTCCATGACATCTGTCGCTTCCTCAAAGCTAAAATATTAATATTACAAAATGTAATATTACGTTCTCTGGTTGTAGAAAAAATATTTTATGTGCAGTAATGAACAGAAAAAAGATTATCTTGAGTATTGAACAGTGTGTTAATGTATATTGGAAATTCATATAAGAAGTGCGAAGGAATGACACTTCACCCATGGTACGATGACCATATGCAATGGTAATGGGAGGGATCGTTCCTTCCCGCTTCTTATATGAAGTTCCGTTGTATATTAACATACTGTTCAATGCTCAGGAGAATCATTATATTGCATTTTGTAATATTCATATTTTAGCCCTGAAGAAGCAACAGATGTCATGACACGTGTTGGCCTATGAAATACAATTCTCAGAAATTAATACATAAATTAAAAAAATCTATCTCTACTCAAGATTTCTTGATTATTCAAATTCTTATTGAGTTATTAGATTGACCTCAAACACAGTCTGTGTTCAGTTTACTGCACCTTGTTCTGAATGGGCAAAGGCAATGCACAGCAGGACTTGGCCATATTTTTGGTTGGGTGCTGGTCCTGGACTGTGTATAGGGCCTGCACTCAACCATGGATGTGGCTAACCTCTGCCGTCTTCAGCTTAAGGCCATGCACAGTAAGGGTTAGCAACATGAGGGATAGGTACAGCGCTTAGTTGTATGTCAGGCCCCGTAACCCACCTCTTGTGTGCCTGGTTAAGGACCATGTAAAGCAAGAGTGGGCTTCATACTGTGTTGGGAGATATATATTGGGGCAGCCCAGGCCTGATAGTCTGCCTCATTGCTCATGGCTGAAGGACATGTTTTGGCTGGAGTTGGCTGCCCAGACAATGGGTGCAGGGCCGACACAGGTCCAACCCTGGAAACACCACCACTGCAGCTAAGTAGAGATCATGTGCAATGGAGATGGCTGCATGGGGGATCAGGAGTGAGATTGGTTAACTGCAGGGCTTTGTCTGTACCCAACCTCTGGTGAGGCAAACCCCTGCTGAACACACTCTATGCCTATCCACAATAGTTTTGAACTGCAAAGGCTAGGCTGTGACAGACCCTGTACCCAACTTGAGGATGCAGCCAGTCCCCTGAGATTTCCCTCAGGTTTATGCAGAAGCAGGACAGACTACATTAGCCACTGCAAACTCACACACAGCCAACTCTCACTGTACATGGGACTCTATAGATTGGCCACAGGGTCTGTGGTCAGGACCTACACAGTGCTTCCTATGGGGCCAACCCTCAATGTTCACATAATTAGCAAGCTAAGTCCAGTTCTGGTGTCTTAACTGTCATGGTGACCCATCCAACACTGCCAAAGGTATTAACTGTCAAAATGCACTAACTTTGCAATCCTGATGAATCCAACTGATGGCAGGTTATACACTCAACAGAACACAAAAGTAACTTAGCACTATCTCTGTGTAGGTAAGCAGAAGAATCTGGGCAAGGAAATGGATCAGCTAAAAACAGCCTGGATAATGCCACACTGCCTGGCTGCATAGTTTAGCTTAATCTGCTCTGTAGGAGTATTGATATCTAAAAACAAGGGTAGACCTTTATTATGGCTAGTGTGTTGATCTTGGTAGTTAACTTATGGTATTGTATATTCTAAGAAATGACATAATTTTTATTGTAGTCCCTCCATTTTTTCTGTCTGATTTCGCTGGCTTTGTAGCTCTGCTCTTTACCATTGGTGCCATAGCTATCATGTGCTGAGCAAAGTTCTCTCATTGTGTTAAGAACACACAAGAGTGTTTTATTCCATTGGCAGGTGTCAGCCCCACCCCAAATTAATAACCCAGTTTCTGTCTGTTAGAACTGGGATTCCTGGTTGTCTGAGGTATGCACCCAGGCCAGACAGGAACCACTACTCTAGTCAGGGTAAGCTAGATACACACTAAAAGATAACCTGTGCCCACCCTCTGGTAGCTTTGCACAGAGCAGTCAGGCTTATCTAAAAAGCCAATGTGCAAAGTATTTGTGCAAAACACACACACACAGTAAGACAAAGAATACACCACAAAACGATTCTACAGAGGATAGACAAATAGAGAATATTTTTCTGAATAAAACAAGACCAGAAGACGAAAAGCCAAACAGTAGAAGTTGAGATATGACTTTATAAAGATTAGATGCAAAAACAGAGTTTAGAAATCCCTAGTTGTCAAAGGGTTACATGAGGTCAAGAGGGACCGGTGCAAATCCAAAGTTCAGGCCAACCGCAATGGAAAGCAGGCTGGCTACAGGACCCACGCAGAGCCCGCTGAGAAAGCACCTTGAATGAAGCAAAGCATCTATACTGAGGGCATGATGCGTCGATCTTTTCCACACTGTCGGGTCACTGCATTGTCGTTGAGCGTTGCTGAAGTGAAGGCAATGTGTGATCATCAAGCCGCACAGAGCGTCGTCATCAGGCCGCACAGGGTGTAGAACCTCTATCATCTAACAGCCTCTGAGCTGGCATTGAAGGGCACAGGTGACAATGCTTCGGTTTTGTAGCAAAAGAGCTGCAGAACCCACTTCTGAGGACAAGAACTTGGAGAGAGCACCACAGGCAAGGGTAGGACTCACAGAAGGCAGAGTCTGGCAGCACCAGCAGAATAACAGACATCTTTTATGTCCCTGACACTTCAGAAAACAGGAGGTAAGCCAGCGAGTCCTTGGAGATCACTTGGAAAGAAAGCAGAGTTCAGCTCTCATTCAGAAGAGTCAGGGAGCAGCATCAGGGCAACAAGCAGACAATGAAGTCCTACCAGAAAAACAATCCAGTTGAGTCCTTTAAGTAGCAAAGTAGTTCTTCTGACAGAGGTTCAGTTCAAGATACAGAAGTGTTTGATTTTTGGGGGTCAGAGACCCAGTACTTTTACCCAAAAGTGCCTTTGATGTAGGGGGTGACTTCAAAGCAGCTCTCTGAAGTGCACACAGATCCCTTTCAACCCACTCACATCTATCAGACTATCTGTGGGTGGGGGGGCAAATCAGTGCGTTGTGTGTGGACAGGACACTACCTATTGAAGTGTAAGGGTCAGCCCCTCCCATTCTTCCCTGCCCAGGAAGACCCATCAGAATGCAGATGAGTGTTCAGAATGCAGATGAACCTCACCTTCCTGTGTTTGTGGCTGTCTAGAGGTAATACACAAATGTAGCTGTCACCCACTCCAGACATGTATTGGGTACAGACTGTCAGACATATGCAGCAGTAAGTGCAGATAAATGTTAACTTTCTAAAAGTTTCATTCATAAAACAGTAATGTTAAATCCAACTTCACCAGTAAGGAGGATTTATTATTACCATTTCAAACATATGAAACATGAACAATCCACTCCTCTCTGATCAGGAATTACATCTTAAAATTGTATTAAGGATTTCCCAATGTTAACCTATGAGAGAAGTAGGCCTCACAGTAGTGAAAAACTAAATAGGCTGTTTGTCACTACAAGGACATGCAAAACATACCAGTACATGTCCTACCTTTTGTTTACACAGCACCCTGTCCGTATGGCTACCTAGGCCTACCTTAGAAGTGACTTGTGTGTAATAAAAGGGGAGTTTCAAGCTTGGCAAGTTGTTTTAAATGCCAGGGCGAAGTGGGAGTAAACTGTACACACAGGCAGTGAAGTGGCAGGCATGAGGTAGGTATGAAAGGCTACTTAGGTGGGTGGACCAATTAATTCTGCAAGTCCACTAGTAGCATTTTAAGTACAGGCCATGGGTAAATGATATACCACTTTATAAGGGCCTTGCAAGTAAATCAAATATGCCAAACAGGAGTAAACCAATTATGCCATGTTTAGAGGAGAGAGCACATGCACTGGTCAGTAGTGGTGAAGTCTCCAGAGTCCTAAAGTCAACAAAAAGAAGGTCAGAAAAAGAGAAGGAAGGCAAAACGTTTGGTGTGACCCTTCACAGAGGGCCATTTTCCAACACTGTTTTATATAATATACCTGCTGACACTCTCTTTATTTTCATCTCTCTATACAGAAGTGAAACTCATTATTTCTTCTGAGCTAAAATTCAGTTAAAGTTAACATAGAACTGTGAACTGTACTTTGAGTTTTTATATGCTGTTTGCAAAAGAGAGCTACCTTCAATATGATGAAATTACTTTCGGTGGTTCTGCTGACATTCAATCCAATATATAATTTGTTTTAACCCTTGATAATAATATCTTTGCTATTCTCGATATCCGTATGCCATATTTGTCAAATCACAATAATTCTGTGCCAAAAAGACTCCATTGTATTTGCATAGAAGATATGCAATGGAAGTATAAAAAGATTACAAAAAACAAGGAAGAGATCAATACACATACCATTTCTTGCATAACCAGACACATTTAAATAGGAGTCTCAAAAGGAGGTTCTTCCTTTTCTGATACATCACATAAAGTCATGAACATGAACACAGCCTCTTTAAAACAGAATCTAAAAGCACAGATCTAAAACTCATACAATGTAATGCAGGTAGCTGGCCATAAAAGCAATAAGCCTTTTCCAGACTGGTTGCCAAAGCTCAGTCAATTTCTGTCTATTTGGATGTGTCTGAATGATAGTAAGCTCAAACTCATAGCCAATAATTAATTCCTGCCACCAGGCTTTAGGGTCTGGTGGTTCGCTTTGAAGCCTAGTCTTGGCAATACCCAGCCTGGCAGCTCTAATGGCAAAAAAACAAATACTGCAATTTGAACAGTGTATTATAAGAGTAGCCCAACATAGCCATCCTCAGGTCCTAGCTGACATCTACATGCGTCAAGTTATTCAATTTACTAAAGGTAGTTGTCCAAAACAATAATAAAGCAGGACAGTTGTCAAAAACATGTGTGGTGTCAGCATCTGAGCCCTGGCACAAAAGCATTAGAAGTCTCCCGAATGCCCATTTTGAATAGGTAGTAGGGTGTATAATGCATATCATAAGAATTTTAAAAGAGTGGATTCTCAGGCAAAATACATTAAGAAATTTCTGAACTAGCTTTTTAGAGAGCCTAATGTCTCACAGGGAGACATGGAGAGCCAACTTTTCAGAACACTTGATCGCTAATTGATTAAAGTAATGCTCAAGTGGATAACTCCTTGTTAAAAATAACATAAATGAACTAAAGTTTGTAATCATAATTGATAACACCTTGTGATAATGAATAAGTACAACAAAGTTTGTAATCCTAGTGGAAAACTCTTTGTGAAAATGAACAAGTGCAAAAACATTGTAATCCTGGTGGATGACTCCCTGCGAGAAAAATATGTGCAATCGAGTTGTAATCCTAATAGTTGACTCAATGTGGGTAACACTAAAGGGCATCTCGATATTCTTTGCAAGTGTGATTTCAAAGGTGTTTTTTGTTCAATGCCCATAATTCAGATTTCAAGGATTCCAATAGCAAGCCCCTGCTGCAGTAACAATGATGACTATTGCCAAGCAACGAGACTATGGAGCATGAGTAACTTATACTAGAGGCTCCAAGGGAAATGCACAATGCTATCTTCCTATATCTTTAATCAACTCGCTTGCCAAATTAATGGGTAGGATTCTACTGGAATGATTACAAATTTGGGTGGACAAGAATATCTTGGAGCTACGATTTGGCTTTCGTTTCGGTCTTGGGACAATAGAGCAATGTCTCAAACTATATCTATTAATAAGCAAACACGCTGTGGCCTAAGAGGGGAAGATTTATTTAGCATTTATGGACCTGAGTTCGACTTTCGACTCTGTTAATAGCTCCAAGCTCTGGGACATTATGATCAAAATTGGGGTAGAGACGAGTATTATTCATTTCTTGAGGGAACTACACTCAGAAGTGACTGCCAGTGTGAGGTTTGGGCTGGGTGGGGAAGCAATTGAAGCTTAGAAGCTTGCTGGAGGTTAGGGTGGGGCTGTGTCCTGGCTCCCTTTTTTTCTCACTGTACTTGAATGGGTTTTAAAAGTGTCTATTCGATATTAATGTTAATTGTGCCTTTGGGTAGGAAATAGCAGTGTTCTGGCCCTGATACATGCTGATAACACAGTGCTATTAGCTAGAACTGTGATTGGGTTACAACAATTGCTAGCTCAGTTCTGCATCTTCATGGCAAATTTGGACCTGAGGATAAACCAAGAGAAAGTACTTGTGATGGTCCATTGGTCAAATGAAAAGAAAGATATGGCCTATACAGTATATACTATTAAAGTCAGCACAGTTCCATCATCTCTATATTTGGGACTCTTGCTCAATGATAAACTTACCTGGGGCCCTTTCAAAACAGCTAGAACAGCCGTGCTAGCAGAAGCTCAGAAGTGGTCCTTAGTTTTGCCACCAGGATAGACAATAAACCCATTAGAGAACTGATGACAATCTATAAGGTTAAATGCTGCTCACACACCATGTATGGGGCTGGTCTATGGTGAGTCAGCAATCAACCAGAACTGGGGAAGATTGAGAAGGGCTTCATTAAAAGACTTCTGCCCACACCGAAAACCACCAGTAATGACATTTGTCATACTAAAGTGGGGTTTGGCTATATAAATAACCTTGTGAAACTTCAGCCGTTGCTATTATGGCTGAGGATTTGTACTAAGATTGAGACTTCGTTCAACTGAACAGTCCTTGCTGATTGTCTTAAGCTTGACCGATGATTAAAAATACCTTGGTTTGCAAACATACACAATACTTGTATTAAACTGAACTCATTTGATCTTTTTCAAAATCCAGGTACTTATTTGGCTACTTTTTCCAAACCTTTGAGGGAAAGGTTTTTGACCAAATGTTCCGATGAAAAGCCATTCAAGCATGTTGGAAAGCCTACTGGTCTATCTCATGCTATGATTTACACCAGTTCTAACACTGAGCCTTCTCTAGTTTGGGTCAGTCAGTAACCTGTATCACAGGTTCCCGGTAACTAGATTGAGGCTAAACACTGTACCTTTTCTCAAGGTCTACCCAGGCCAAGGTACATATTTGAGTGGTTTCCCCCATTTTCCATGTGATGGTTGTCCTGCACAAAGCACATTGCACTTTCTATAATTATGTAAGTTTTACTCTGTATTTAGGTAGAGTCTCATATTACCATTTTTAAAACTAGCAAATTTTAGACAATGCAGGGATGCTATGGGGTTTCTGCAATCACTGACAACACACAGATTTTGCATTTTAAGTGCAACCTTTATTCAACTTGCCATACTTCTGAGGGCACAGAATGGCACATGAATTTACTTTTAGTCTTGTTCTTTTTTTTCTGTTTTTAATCAGCAAGTAGGTATTACTCTTTTAATATTTCATATGTCTCTATATGCTGCTATGGAGTTGTTCTTTCATGTGAGATTGTATTGTATTGTAACTTTTATGATCACTGAATGATCAAAAAAAGAATTACCTGACTTGACTATAGGCATTCAAGATGGCTGCTATTGTTGGCAAGACTCTGTAGAGTACTGGGTCTCCATGAGACTTATAATCCGTTTTGACTTTTCTCTGGTGTGTAATGTTACACATCCTTCTGAAATGTGAGGCTTCTATCCCTAAGGCATCTATTCTCTGAGCAACTCTTCATTATTTTCTGCTGCTTGAGACATGCAAGTTCAGGTCCTTTGGAGTAGCATATATCATGGGACAGGTGCAATAAGAGCGGGTTGCGCTGCATCCTCATATTAACAAATCTTAACTTTGTTCCGACATCAAATCCTTAGAAAATCTTGACATCCCTGCACTAGGCATACATTGCTAATGGCCTCACCTACTTTCATTCAGAGTCCTCAAAGTTATCATTGTAATGTTTTGCCCAATTTTGCATAGCTCATGGTGGATCAGTATGAAACTTGAAATACAAACAGTAAGCCAAACATGCCAAAGGTCTGCTACATTTTATGCATATTTGTTAAACCTCTCCAAAGTTACATATGCCAAAACACATTTCCATCTGCAGCCTGGATTTGAAAAATTTGAAAAAGACGTGTAGAAAGACATTTTTCTACACCTATGTGAACACCTATCTCTATATCTGTATTTTTACTGCTATGTGGAGATGTTGCCAAATGGCCCAATGCCACTCGTGATTTTAAGTGCCTCATCCTGATGGCATAAAGTAACATTGTAAATGCAAAATCACTACGCCAGTCCATCATTTTCACTGTGAGTTTTGAATGATGAATGTTGCTCTGCTCTGGCCACTCACAAGGGAGGGGCCCAATGGTGGAACTGCTCAGCCACCTACTGCTACCTAAAAAAGATTGTCGATGGCTGCGGCCCTCTGGCTGCAATGGCAGGCTCACCCGTAGTAAAGGAATACCAAGATTACATTTCTCATCATCCTAGGGTGATGGTCATTTTAGAGGCAAGCAAGTATAAAGGGAAACTATGTCCTTTCCTATTGGTCTGTATTGAACCTTGTAGCAAGAAGGAAGGAACGTTTGATGGAAGTTGTTGAGAAAATCATCCAGACTTTGGGCATGATTTAGAATTTGCTGAAGGTCATTACATTACTACATGAGGGATACCCTGTCAGCCCTATTGCAAGGGCCATAGGATATAATGCAATGGTAACATGGCACACTGGATATCTATCAAATTGTGATGTAGTAATCCATTTGTCAAACTCTAAATTAAGCCCTTTATCTTGCATCCCAGAATTCAGCACTCCTTAATATCTGTGGGTTCCTCTTAAGGGTACAAATGACTCTTGAAACCCATGGCCCTAATAGAGGCTCAGTTGGGTGAATTTGTCATTGGATTGAGTGAAGGGGCAGGGGGGTGTCGCCCCACTGCTCTCAGAGCAGAAAAAAATAAAAATAAAACGATACTTACCCACGTTATTGCCATTTTCTTTTTCTGTGCAACGGGGCTGGGTTAGGGCATGGTGGGGCTAGTGCCACAGGGGAAGAATTGGTAAGCACACACTAAGTGTGCATGACTGGTTGCCCAGCCTTCTTGGGCCGGCCAAACAGTCATGCGCACTTTACATGTTCCTCACCAGGCTGTAATACACAGCCTGGTGAGGAACATGCCCAGGCTTCCATTCCCCGTCTGAACGCTGAACTACGGCACTCAGACCAATCACAACGTTGTGATTGGCTGAGGGAATCATGGGTGCTTCCTGGTTCCGGGACTGCCAGGAAGAGAAGCAACAACTGTGAGACGATGGTGGGGAAAAGGTAAGTGTTTATTTTCTGTTTTTTGTTCACCACCCCTGCCCCACCTCACCACAGCCATTCCCTGCCAGCTGCCACTGATTGAGTGACAGCTGGACCAGATTGACCTTGCCCCTGGGCTATGTTCCCAATAGAGAGAGCTGGGCTCAGGCGATATATGCTCCTCTGTGCCTAGCACAATGTTGTGAATTAGCTGCCATCTGCTCCTGCACATTTTTTATAAACAGGTCACAGGTATAGGAAGCACATCACATCACCTGCTCCCTCAAAGTTTTTCTTTAGTCTCCACTCGCCCTACGGCAAGTTGATGATCAATTAGGCTTACACTACATCCAGTTCGAGCTAGGATTGTGCTAGTTCAATTTAGAAACTCCACACCCTTAAATATTTGCCAAGAGGTGGCAACATACATGGCCAGAGCCCCCAAGGCATGGATACATGTAGGCATGTTCACTATGGAGCATTTTAGGGGGTGAGGACCAGCCTGCAACCACTCCTGCTCCACACAGCATTCAAGCATGCACTCAGGAGGTTACCCTCAAAGCCTGCACGCTGAGGTTAGCTTTTTTAGATGATTGCAATGGGGGCCAGACCATAGCTAAGACCCTGCACAAATCTTTGCTGTGCACAACTGCTCTGCCCATCGTCAAAATGGAGATTGGTTGGCTAGGAGGTAGATGCCGTATATCATCCAAACAAATACTCAAAAATCTTTGTTACTAGTAATTTATGGTTTCTGCTCATAACGCATCAGCATATATTACAGTTAAATTGAAGTTATGGCTATAAAAGAGAACAGAAAATCCCCTTGTGCCCCCACCATAAAAGCGATACCCTGCCTCTGATATCAATTGTTATATCAATAAAAAACATGCTTTAATAACACAACTTCATGAAATACCAACACATATTATTGTGAAAACTCCTCTTTTTTGGGGGTGGTCCCACCGGCTACATTTTCTTACCCATCAAAGGAGGTTCTTGACTGCATGGAGAAAAGGAAAATGGACAGGTATTCTGTAAGCCTAAGCTAGATTATGCTCACAGGAACATCCCTGAATCTTGGAAACATGCAGCTGTTGAAGAAACACTCTGTGGACCCTTCAAAGCTCGCCAACTGCAGTCCGATCTCACTGCTACCATTCCCATCCAAGGACTTAGAGAAATTCATCAACAGACACCTCACCGATTACCTCAATGACCACCAACTCCTCTACACCACTCCACTCAGTCTTGTTTCAGACCCTATGACAGCACAGAAACTGAACAAATTGACGCCATGGATGACCTCCACATGACTTTGGACAGAGGAGACACAGCAGCTTTCATCCCCTTGGACATCTCTGTAGCATTTGATACAGTCTCCCATCCCATCCTCATCCAACACCTACATGACATTGGAATCCAAGGGCACGCACTCAGTTGGATCTGCTTCTTCCTCACTGGAAGGATCCAGTCAGTCAGCATGGCAGCGTCCACCTTGAATGCCCTCAACCTCATCTGCAGAGTTCTGCAAGGATCCTCCTTGAGTCTGACACTCTTCATTGCATGCATGATCCCTCTAGCCAGCATTATCCACTCTCGCAATATCAATATTCTGTCCTATGCCGAAGACACATAACTCATTCTCTCCCTCATGAAAAGATGCCCAGTACCCGGATCAAGTTCAATGCCTGCATGACTGAAATTGCTGCCTGGATGGAAACCAATTGTCTAAAGCTGAAGACCGGCAAGGCTGAAGTTGTGATCTCATGGAATAACACATCACCATGAGACTCCACCTGGTGTACAATACACCTAGGACAGAGACCCACCTTTATTACCCACGCCAAGAACATCTGGATCATCAACAGCAAATCCAACATGACCACCCAAGTCAATGCCGTTCTCACCTCATGCTTCACTTCTGTGAAGATGCTGAGAAAGATTTTTAAATGGCTCCCAATCAGTACCTGTTCACAAGCAGGCTCGACTACTGGTACACCCTCTATGCCAGGATCAACAAAAACTCACTAGAAGGGTGCTGACTATTCAGAACTCAGCAGCCAGAATTACTTTCAACCTCGCAAACTAAACGCACATCACACCACACCTGAAGGAGCTACTCTAGCTCCCCAGTTATAAACAAGCACAATTCAAACTCCTCACCTGCATTTACAAGGCACTACATAACACTGGCCCAGCATACCTCAACAATCACATCTGCTTTCACAAACCTTCCAGACACCTTTGTTCATCTGGACTACTACTTGCACAGCTCCCACACATATGGAAAGCCAGATACGACAGTCAAGGCTCCTCCTAATTGCTCCTGAAGCATGGTACGACCTGCCTCTACATATAAGAGCCTTCACTTCTTGAATTCTGCAAGAAGTTGAAGACTTGGCTTTTCTTGTCTTCCCACTATGTCTTAGTTGTGCTTAGGCTCAAACCTGTCAGCACAGGGATACCCTCTGGGCTTATAGTGTGCTCTACAAACCTGCATAACTTAGCATAACATAACATAATAAAACATAATGTAATGTAATGTAGCATAACAGGAGTAGAGTGTTTAGAAACAGATCTGCCACCAAAGCTCTTACTATTGTGGGATATTGATAGGATCAGTACTCATCAATTCGCCTTAGACATTTGATATTTTTTAACTGTTAATGTTTTTATGTTCTAATGTAATATAAATTGGGCGAAGTATAATTGTTGCTTTAATGATAGATAATTCAGAGATTCTAAATACTATCAGAGTGAAGGAAATGTCGATCCCAAGCATTGCTCATCATGCATCTCCAGTTAAATAGACTTGAACTCGCTAATTGAATTGCAGCATTTTAGTATTATGCTGTTTATTGATACATCATGTCAAGACCACCACCAAATATGTGCTTTGGACCACAAGGTATCCAGTTAAAAGTCCTCCCACCCTTTTCGGAAGGACATATATACCTTTCTTATCATAGAGTGTCAATGAAGCAGATTGGGGCCCTCTCACTCGCAACATCTTATTGCAACATCAAGCTAAGCAAAATTGTATGCAATTGAATGAATACTGTAGGTTACTTTCAGAATCTTGTTAGTGCAGAAACCAAATCTTTGCCAAGGTAATTCTGCAGTAAAAGGTTTTACTTACTAAATGTAACCACTGGCAATGTAGAGCAGCAAAGAAATATAAAATACTCATTCAGTTCAAGCAGCATAGGGGAGTTATGTGAAAATGTTTGCAAACACAAAAATAAATATTATTCTGCTTGCTTTGCCCGAACGAAGAAAAAAACGCACATTCATTATAAGACCTCATTCTAAGGCCTATTCCTAAGGGAAAGCACTCTTTGAACAATTATTGATACTATCACATACATTTAGGACTGTAATATATATCAACACTATCAAAACACGTATGGATATTCCACATGGCACACCATATCTGGTGTGGCCAATGATCACATAATAATTGATACCGCAGACTTATGGAAAAGGTCTTTACTGAACAGAAATCTCTGCCTCAACAGCGGTGTCTTTCTATGATAAGTCATTTGGAAAAGTAAAGAAGTTTATTATACTTGGGATTTAATATTTATTGTTGTACATTAATTGTATATTTATTTTATATGTAGAACAAAACATAAAATGATATAGCACTATTACCCTAATTTTGAATTCATTATTTAATTCAATTTGGTACACGAACATAAATAAAAATGATTTTGATAAAGTTCAAATTAAAATATATATTCTCTCTTAAAGTTAAAAAATAAATGATTTTACTGTGCATTAGGTAGCATTAAAAGTGATGTATAGAATTAAATAGCAGTAATTTAGTTAAATTGTAATAAAAAAGTTACATGAGATTGTTAAGATATGTTATAATGAAATAATAATTGTGTTATTTGTTTTACATTTTTCAACATTATCATTAAATTATATGTATTGATATATTTTATTATTTAAAATAATTGTAATTTGCAATTTATTTTAACATTATTTCCTATGGGGTTTTATTTTAAGTTCCTGCCTTAATTGATTTCTATGAGAGGGTGTTGCAGTACCAGTGGTTGGCCATGTGTAGTGATGCATTTACTTTAGCTGCAAACTGGAGTCTTTTGCAGGCAATTTGGGACCCTTACCTGCTGTACTAACGTTAGAAGGCTAATTTCTGTATAGCACTGGCCTCACTCTTTTGTAGGTGCATGCATGTCCCCATAAACTCCTTCCTAACACTTTGTTAACCCTGCTTTACTCTCCCTAAACTCTGCCCATTATGTAGTAATTATGTTCTATTTTTCAACCAGTCACTCTGGCCCCTCCCCCATTTACTACTGAGCTTCCATGTGTGATTATGTTCCCATAGACAGGATAGGAGAGGCGAAAATGGAAATTTACACTTGAAGGTTTGTGAATAACATTTTCTAGTTCGCACAACTAAAAGTACTACAAAATGCAGTTTGAGAATAGTCCCTATGTATTCTTTTTTTTCGTGATTATAAATGTAAGCTCAGGAAAATATCCTCTTTCAATTATGTGAGAAGTTGGCCTGGCATATGCAGGTCACTAGTTATAGTGGCCACCTTGCACCAGTCCAATTCGACTCTTATGGTAGATAGGTTTAAGACAACCTTTTAAAGAAAGCTATCCTAGTGGTAGCTGTGGAGAGCAGCCTTCAGGCTAAGTCTCTGAGGAATGTAAAGCAGCTTGTTTTACCTTATAATCTCTTGAATTTCCAAATGAAAAGGACACCACACAGGTATATATATCACATATATATGTATTTATTCTTAGATACATTCTACTAATCTCTTTAGAGATTAGAACCCAGATACACATTTAAATATCAACACTTCTCAATAAATTAAGCACAAATATGGCTGTAGCCCTAGGGGCGTACCAGACCATATACTAAGAAAATGGTTTAACAAACTCGACTTGCAAAATGAAAAGGCCTAGGGCCTTGGGAATCGCTGGGGCTTTACTTCTGCAGTGTTCGCAGGTAAGTAATCAGCCCACGGGAGACGCGTGCAGTGTCTAAACACAGCCGCGGGTTTCCTATTGGTTTCAATGGCACAAGTCGCGGTTTGTAATTTAAAGTTTAGGGCACTTCGGAGAAGTCAACAAGCAAGCCACTTACAGGGTAAGTATTTTGAGGGCCAACACACACTTGGGCACCGGAGTGCACGAGTTACCTCACCCAGGGAAGCCGGGTGCATAGGTGTCTTTTGGTGTCGGGTCGCGATGCTGTTTTCAATGGAGATCACTGAAGACTTGCTGCTTATGACGACTGGAGAGGTGTCCGCTGGAATCCGAAGATGGATTGAAGTTAAAGAGGACCTGAAAATTGAAGGGACAGAGTTTAAAGTCACTTGCCAGTGACCGGTGGCCAGCAGGATGGATGACCACTGATGTCACGTCGCTTCAGGTCGTCGATGGTGATTTGTCTCTTTGCTCACGAGATCCAGGAGAGATCGACGATGACCAGCAGCTGGATTCGGAGGGTCCCATAACGTCTGCAGCTGATGACGGTGTTGGCAACCGGATTGGAGACAACAAACCTTGGCAACTGCAAGTCACGTGTGGAGTGAAGATTGACGGTGATGCAGACCAGCAAGATCTGATGGACTTACCCAGCGAAGGTAAGTGAGGGCAGGCCTGGAGCAACTAGAAGAGCCCTTGAAGTTGATGAGAAAGTCTTCGGGTGAGTCACTAGCCAGTGGGCAAGCAACCGCGAAGACGCCTTTGCAGGAAAAGTTCCACAGGAGCCCAAGGTCACTCGGGATGGGGTAGGCCGCTGATTTTCGGTACCAGACCTGCTAGGGAATTGGACTACAGATGGTCCAAAGCACAAGTTCGTAGAACGTTATTTAGGGTTTGCACTCGAAATCAGTGCACGGTTCGCTGGTATTGCGGTTCCTCGTCACTCGTGGGGTCCAGATGCCACAGCTTCGCTGGGGACTCAAAATGGCCGTCAAGAGGTCAGGAAATCCACTTCAGGGGACGCAGGATCTTCGGACTCCGGCGGGAGCGGTGAAGTTTGCAACTGTTGATCAAAGTTACTGGTGGCTGCCAAGCAGGGGAGTCACTCCTTGACTCCAAGGGAGATTCTTCAGTCTTCCAGAGATAGTGGAACGTCAAAGGGCCAGGATTCTTCTTTGTAGAGCGTCGTCCAGGGTTAATCTGAATTGCATTGGCAATGCTTGGTATCTTATAGTGAAGATAGGGGAGGGACTAGCTCTATGACCACTCCTCTACTTCCCTTTGTCCAGTTTCGTGCCAGAGCAGGGGTAGGTAGCCCCTGAACCGGTTTGTGCTGGCATATGCACAGAGGAGCCTACTGCTCCCCCAGTGCAGGACTTCAAAGGCACTCTAAGAGTGCACCCACCCAGCTCCAATACACTAATTCCTGTCTGGGAGGTGGTGACACCTCCCTGTGACAGGATAACTTTTGTTGGGCTCCCTCCACTGCGAGTTTCGGTCAGCAGCAGGAGGGCAGCCCAGTGTCTGTGCTGGTGGCATCCATTTTGTGATGCCAGGGCTCTAGAAGATTTCTACCGTTTAGTACAGTGGGTACATGTTGTCCCCTCTAGAAGGGTGGGATCATACTCCCACATCAGTTACTGGTGTGGGGTATGATTCCAAGTTGTTTGACACCAAAAACGACATGTTTTGATGCAATCATTCCAAAGTTAGCATTTACCGCGAAGTTATAATGCACTTAAGAGTATATGGTTTAACCGCATCCACAAACAACAGCAGAGAATAGACTCTGCCAGCTGCAGAGGTGTCCTGCTCATGCAGAAGCACCCCCTCACATAGTAAACCAAGAACCCTGCCCTCAGGATTGTTAGGGCCTGCTAGAGGGGTGACTGATAGGTTTATATGTGTGTGTATGGTGAGGTATAGGAACCTATACCTCAGTGAGGAGTGCTAACACTACCTCACACAGGCTGCAGTAGCAGGCCTGTGGTGTCAGATTGTGAATGCTTCCCAGGGATGGCATAATACATGCTGCAGCCCCTGGTAGGCCTGTGAAGTACCAATGCCCTAGGTACCTAAGGTACCATATACTAGGGGCTCATAAGGTACCACAGTATCCAATCACTAGTGCATCTAATATGTACACCAAGTTGTTTTAGAGAGATCAGTGAGACTGGGGCCCTGATTAGCAGGGACCCAGCCAGACTATAGTCAGAAACCAGTGTATACATCAGAAAAAAGTGGGGGCAACATAAGTGCAGATCCTACTCTCCTACACACACACCCAAACGCAGGGACATTAAACTAACCTTGACCAGTTGAGTCTTCATGTTCTAAGTGGAAATACCTTGAGAGTCCATCTGCATTGGCATGTTGGGTCCCAGGTCTATGTTCCACTGTATAGTCCATCCCCTGTAGGGAAATGGACCACCTGAGCCATTTAGGATTTTCACCTTTCATCTGTTTGAGCCATAGGAGGGGCTTATGGTCAGTTTGAACTATGAAGTGAGTGCCAAACAAGTATGGCCTCAGCTTCTTCAGTGTCCACACCACAGCAAAGGCCTCCCTTTCAATAGCTGACCAACGTTTCTCTCTAGGGGTCAGCCTTCTGCTTATGAAAGCTACTGGCTGGTCTTGACCTTCATCATTAAGTTGAGACAGTACAGCTCCCACACCCAGCTCTGAAGCTTCTGTTTGAACAATGAACTTCTTTTTGTAATCTGGACTCTGTAAGATGGGGGCAAATGCCTTTTGACAGCTAGCTGTCCACTGAACCTTTTTTGGCATTTTCTTGGAGGTCAGATCATTTAAGGGGTTCACTATAGATCCATATCCCTTAACAAACCTCCTGTAATACCCAGTCAGGCCCAAGAAGGCTCTCGCCTGTGTCTGGGTGGTTGGAGCTACCCATTCCATTATGGTCTGGATCTTGCTCTGCAATGGTTGAACCTGGCCTCCACCTACAAGGGGGCCCAGGTACACAACTTGACTCTGCCCTATCTGGCACTTAGTGGCCTTGATAGTGAGGCCTGCTTTCTGCAGGGCCTCCAGTACATTCCTGAGGTGGACCAGGTGATCCTGCCAGGTGGAACTAAAGACAGCAATATCATCAAGATAAGCTGAGCAATAGGTTTCCATACCAGTCAGAACTTTATTCACCAACCTCTGAAATGTGGCAGGTGCATTCTTCAAACCAAAGGGCATTACTACAAAGTGATAGTGCCCACCAGGGGTCGAAAATGCTGTTTTAGCCTTGGTATCATCAGCTAACTTGATTTGCCAATAGCCTGCTGTAAGGTCAAATGTACTGAGATACTTGGCTGAGGCCAAAGTGTCTATTAGTTCATCTGCCCTTGGTATTGGGTAGGCATCAGTCCTGGTGACTGCATTGAGGCCCCTGTAGTCAACACAAAACCTCATCTCTTTCTTACCACCCTGGGTGTGAGGTTTTGGGACCAGGACTACTGGGCTAGCCCAAGGGCTATCTGACGGCTCAATAACACCTAGTTCCAACATTTTCTGGACTTCAGTCCTGATACAGTCCCTGGCATAGTCAGGTTGCCTGTAGATTTTACTCTTGACAGGCAGACTGTCTCCAGTGTCCACCTCATGGGTGCACCAGGAAGTCTGACTTGGGGTCAGGCTAAACATATGTCTAAACTGATGTAGCACTTGTCTACATTCAGTTTGTTGATGTTCAGTGAGGCTGCTTGCCAAAGCAACACCATCAACTGACCCATCATCAGGGTTCTGTGAGAGCAGGTCAGGGAGAGGGTCACTCTCCTCCTCCTGGTCCTCATCAGTTGCCATGAGCAAGCTCATGTCAGCTCTGTCCACATATGCCTTAAGTCTGTTGACATGGAGCACCCTAAGGGGGCTCCTGGGAGTGCCAAGATCTACCAAGTAGGTGACCTCTCCCTTCTTTTCAACAATTGTATGGGGGCCACTCCATTTGTCCTGGAGAGCTGCTGGGGCCACAGGCTCCAACACCCACACTTTCTGGCCTGGCTGGTAAACAGTCAGGACAGCCTTTTGGTCATGCCAAGCTTTTTGGAGTTCTTGGCTTGCCTCAAGGTTTTTAGTGGCCTTCTTCATACACTCTGCCATCCTGGAGCGGAGACCAAGTACATAGTCCACTACATCCTGTTTGGGAGGTTTGAGAGGTAACTCCAATCCCTCCTTCACCAGACATAATGGTCCTCTAACAGGGTGCCCAAACAGAAGTTCAAAAGGGCTGTAGCCAACCCCCTTCTGAGGAACCTCCCTGTATGCAAACAGAAGGCAGGGAAGTAAAAGGTCCCATTTTCGCCTAAGCTTCTCTGGGAGTCCTTTAATCATTCCCTTTAGGGTTTTGTTGAATCTCTCAACTAACCCATTGCATTGTGGGTGATAGGGAGTAGTGAATTTGTAGTTTACACCACACTCCTTCCACATTGCAGTTAGATATCCTGACATACAGTTAGAACCTCTGTCAGAGATGACCTCCTTAGGGAAACCCACTCTGGAGAAAACTCCAATGAGGGCTCTTGCTACCACAGGAGCTGTGGTAGTCCTTAGGGGTATAGCCTCTGGATACCTGGTGGCATGATCCACTACCACCAGTATAAATCTGTGCCCAGATGCTGTTGGTGGGTCAAGGGGACCAACAATGTCAATCCCTACCCTTTCAAAGGGAACCCTCACCACAGGTAGTGGTATCAGGGGGGCCTATGTGGTGCCACCTGTCTTGCCACAGGCTTGACAAGTGACACAGGAGCGACAAAACTCCTTTGTGTCTTCAGACATGTGTGGCCAATGAAAATGTGGTACAAGCCTGTCCCAGGTCTTGTTTTGGCCCAAGTGTCCTGCCAATGGGATATCATGTGCTAGGGTCAAGAGGAACCCCCTAAACTTCTGAGGAATTACCAACCTCCTGGTGGCTCCAGGGGTAGGATCTCTAGCGTCAGAATATAGGAGCCCCTCATCCCAATAAACCTTATGGGACCCACTAGCACTCCCAGCAGCCTCAGCAGCAGCCAGCTGTCTGAGGGGTTCAAGAGTGGGGCAGCACTTTTGCTCTTTGCTCAGATCTTCCCTGGAAGGTCCCCCTGCCCCCAAGAACTCAACCTGACCAGGCTCAAGTTCATCTGCAGCAGTTCCTTCTTCAGGCTCTGCTTCTCCTCCCTCAGGAGGGGAATCTGAGATCTGAGACAGAGGGGAAGGCCCAGCCTTAACCCTACTGCTCCTCCTTTTGGGTAGCATCTGGTCCATAGTTTCAGGATCCAGAGCTGGTTCAGCTTTATGCATTTTGGCCTGATCACAGCAAATACCTCTGCAGGTATGCCCAACCTCTCAGCATGAGTCCATAATTCTACTTCAGACCAGGCTGAAGTCTCCAGATCATTGCCCAACAAACATTCGACAGGGAGGTCTGCACTGACTACTACCTTTTTGAGGCCAGTTACCCCTACCCAGGAGAAATTCACAACTGCCAGGCTATGGTTGGTCCTGGTGTTGCTTGCATTGGTTACCTGGTACATTTCACCCAGGATGATCAGTGTAGGGTCCACTAGGTCCTCTGCCACCATGGTGACACTAGCACCTGTGTCCCTAAATGCCAAAGCCTGTTTGCCATTTATGATAGGCTGCTGTTTGTACTTGTCCAGATTACTGGGGCTCACTAGGAAGGACATATCAAGGTCTCCCTCACAAACTAGTAATGCCTGTGTTGGTACTCTTACTAGGCCAGAGCCCACATCAGAACCCAGGGTCAACCCTACTACACCCTTATTCTGAGTATTACCCCCACCAATGACTGCACTAGGGGGAACAGTTGCCTTAGGGGCTGGAGTGGTGGTGGTTTGGTCTTTGGACTTTGTACAGTCAGAAGTCCAGTGCCTTTTCTGTTTACAAAATTTGCACCAGGGCTTCTTTTGGCCTTTTCCCTTTGCAGATTGTGACTCCCCACCAGTTGCAGATTTTTGGGGCCCTTGTGAAGACTTCTGATCTTTAGATTTAGCCCCACCTTTCTCTGAGCCTTTAGGATCTTGCTTCTTAGTGTCACCACCTTGGTTCTGTTATTTCTGCCTCACCCTGGTTCTGACCCATTTGTCTGCCTTCTTTCCCAATTCTTGGGGAGAAGTCAGATCAGAGTCCACCAGGTACTGATGCAACAACTGGTTCTGGCAATTAATAAGGATCTGTTCTCTCATTATAAGATTATACAATCCCTTAAAGTCAGTTACTCTACTACCAACAAGCCAACCTTCTAGAGCCTTGTTTGCACAATCAACAAAGTCAGTCCAATCCTGAGTCTGTGCTTTCTGGGTGTCTCTGAACTTCAACCTGTACTGTTCAGTGGTTAAGCCAAACCCATCTATCAAAGCACTCTTCAGGGCTTCATAATCATTAGCATCTTCTTCTCTAACAGTGAGGAGCTTGTCTCTACCTGTATCTGAAAAGGAGAGACACAAGATTGCTGCCCACTGTGTCTGGGGGACCTGTTGAACTTTACAGGCCCTCTCCATAGCAGTTATCCATTTGTGGATATCATCCCCACTCTGGTAGGGAGAAACAACCTTGGACAGGTTCCTATGGTCTGGAATGTAATCTCTGCCTCTAGGGACACTGTTGCTGCCACCAGGGGTATCTAACCCCTCCTTCTTAGAAGCTCTTTGGAGCTCGAAGGCTTCCCTATCTAAGTCTAATTGCTTGGTTCTGAGGGCAAGCCTAGCTTCCTCATACTGGAGCATCTTGAACGTTCTGTCAGAGGAGGACTCCCTGGGATAGGTGGAGTTCCTCTGGTGAACAGATTCTCTTCCAGAGTGGTATGAATGGTCAGAGTCCCTTGAGAGGGACCTAGGCCTTTCTCCCACTTTGTCAGTTCTCTTAGGGAGAATTCCTCTGTTCTTTTCAGACCCTTCTGGGTCTGGCCCTTCAATCACAGACTCCAGGTCATCTTGATTTTCATCATCAGACCCAGAGCCTATGGCTGACCCACTCCCTGATGCAGACCCACTTGCTCCTAGAGCTTGTTTCAGGTCATCTGCTACTAACAGATCTATCAGGTGCTGTGATGAGGGACTCCTGCCCACCCTCAGTTGTCTTTCAAAGCATAAGGCCTTCAGTTCAGTGTAGGCTATATCTTTGTACTGAGATGGGGTGGACCAACTGGCTCCACCTTGGTGAGACATACTAGTGTTGTGCAGTGTTGTACTACCTACTCTAGTTGAGGCCTACTGGACCTAGCTTGAGCTGTAGCAAAGGTGTGCTCATCCCTTCACAAATAGCTCTAAGTTCAGTAGAATTTATTGATACTAGCTTGAATTTATATGTACCTTGAGTACCTTTAGTGGTTTTCAGTTAGTAATTCAAATAGAGATTTTCTGGTAAAACAATGGCAAGCTGGGATCCCACACGCTGCCCACCAATGTGAGAAGTTGGCCTGGCATATGCTGGTCACTAGTTATTGGGGCCACCTTGCACCAGTCCAATTCGACTCTTATGGTAGATAGGTTTAAGACAACCTTTTAAAGAAAGCTATCCTAGTGGTAGCTGTGGAGAGCAGCCTTCAGGCTAAGTATCTGAGGAATGTAAAGCAGCTTGTTTTACCTTATAATCTCTTGAATTACCAAATGATAAGGACACCACACAGGTATATATATCAAATATATATGTATTTATTCTTAGATACACTCTACTAATCTCTTTAGAGATTAGAACCCAGGTACACATTTAAATGTCAACACTTCTCAATAAATTAAGCACAAATATTTCTGTAGCCCTAGGGGCGTACCAGACCATATACTAAGAAAATGGTTTAACAAACTCGACTTGCAAAATGAAAAGGCCTAGGGCCTTGGGAATCGCTGGGGCTTTACTTCTGCAGTGTTAGCAGGTAAGTAATCAGCCCACGGGAGACGCGTGCAGTGTCTAAACACAGCCGCGGGTTTCCTATTGGTTTCAATGGCACAAGTCGCGGTTTGTAATTTAAAGTTTTAGGGCACTTCGGAGAAATCAACAAGCAAGCCACTTACAGGGTAAGTATTTCGAGGGCCAACACACACTTGGGCACCGGAGTGCACGAGCTACCTCACCCAGGGAAGCCGGGTGCATAGGTGTCTTTTGGCGTCGGGTCGCGATGCTGTTTTCAATGGAGATCATTGAAGACTTGCTGCTTGTGACGACTGGCGAGATGTCCGCTGGAATCCAAAGATGGATTGAAGTTGAAGAGGACCTGAAAATTGAAGGGACAGAGTTCAAAGTCACTTGCCAGTGACCGGTGGCCAGCAGGATGGATGACCACTGATGTCGCGTCGCTTCAGGTCGTCGATGGTGATTTGTCTCTTCACTCACGAGGTTCAGGAGAGATCGATGATGACCAGCAGCTGGATTTGGAGGGTCCCACGACGTTTGCAGCTGAAGACGGTGTCGGCAACCGGATTGGAGCCAACAAACCTTGGCAACTGCAAGTCTCATGTGGAGTGAAGATTGACGGTGATGCAGACCAGCAAGGTCTGATGGACTTACCCAGCAAGGGTAAGTGAGGGCAGGCCCGGAGCAATCAGGAGAGCCCTTGAAGTTGATGAGAAAGTCTTCGGGTGAGTCACTAGCCAACGGGCAAGCAACCGGGAAGACGCCTTTGCAGGAAAAGTTCCACAGGAGCCCACGGTCACGCGGGACGGGGTAGGCCACTGATTTTCGGTACCAGACCTGCTAGGGACTTGACTACTGATGGTCCAAAGCACAAGTTCGTAGAATGTTGTTTAGGGTTTGCACTCGAAATCAGTGCACGGTTCCCTGGTATTGCGGTTCCTCATCACTCGTGGGGTCCAGATGCCACAGCTTCGCTGGAGACTCAAAATGGCAGTCGAGAGGTCAGGAAATCCACTTCAGGGGACACAGGGACTTCGGACTCCGGCGGGAACGGTGAAGTTTGCAACCGTTGATCAAAGTTACTGGTGCCTGCCAGGCAGGGGAGTCACTCCTTGACTCCAAGGGAGATTCTTCAGTCTTCCAGAGATAGTGGAACGTCGAAGGGCCAGGATTCTTCTTTGTAGAGCGTCGTCCAGGGTTAATCTGAATTGCATTGGCAATGCTTGGTATCTTATAGTGAAGATAGGGGCGGGACTAGCTCTATGACCACTCCTCTAGGAGGGTCAGGGTAGTGGGTGGTTACACCCACTTCCCTTTGTCCAGTTTCGCGCCAGAGCAGGGGCAGGTAGCCCCTGAACCGGTTTGAGCTGGCATATGCACAGAGGAGCCTACTGCTCCCCCAGTGGAGGACTTCAAAGGGACTCTAAGAGTGCACCCACCCAGCTCCAATACACTAAATCCTGTCTGGGAGGTGGTGACACCTCCGTGTGACAGGATACCTTTTGTTGGGCTCCCTCCACTGCGAGTTTCGGTCAGCAGCAGGAGGGCAGCCCAGTGTCTGTGCTGGTGGCATCCATTTTGTGATGCCAGGGCTCTAGAAAATTTCTACAGTTTAGTACAGTGGGTACATGTCGTCCCCTCTAGAAGGGTGGGATCATACTCCGGCACCAGTTACTGGTGTGGGGGTATGATTCCAAGTTGTTTGACACCAAACACGACATGTTTTGATGCAGTCATTCCAAAGTTAGCATTTACCGCGAGGTTATAATGTACTTAAGAGTATATGGTTTAACCGCATCCACAAACAGCAGCAGAGAATAGACTCTGCCAGCTGCAGAGGGGTCCTGCTCATGCAGAAGCACCCCCTCACATAGTAAACCAAGCACCCTGCCCTCAGGATTGTTAGGGCCTGCTAGAGGGGTGACTGATAGGTTTATATGTGTGTGTGTATGGTGAGATATAGGAACCTATACCTCAGTGAGGAGTGCTAACACTACCTCACACAGGCTACAGTAGCAGGCCTGTGGTGTCAGATTGTGAATGCTTTCCAGGGGTGGCATAATACATGCTGCAGCCCCTGGTAGGCCTGTGAAGTACCAATGCCCTAGGTACCTAAGGTACCATATACTAGGGGCTCATAAGGTACCACAGTATCCAATCACTAGTGCATCTAATATGTACACCAAGTTGTTTTAGAGAGATCAGTGAGACTGGGACCCTGATTAGCAGGGACCCAGCCAGACTATAGTCAGAAACCAGTGTATACATCAGAAAAATAGTGGGGGCAACATAAGTGCAGATCCTACTCTCCTACAAATTAGCAAACAAACATCATTGCCTAGAATTCTATGGGGACCTTTCAAATGTTCTATATCATCTATATCCATTGCTTGCATGCATTTAGCTTCTATTCTCAAGAAATATGATTATTTTTGTTTTAACGTCATAGCGTCAATGGTAATGGAGTCTTGTGTAGACTTAAGTGAACACCATGGACCTTTAATAAAATGAAACTATGAGTTGTGCAATCAAGGTCAAGGAACAGTAATGATCCCACACCTTAGAGAGCTTACAAATATGAAATGTGACGATCTGCCTCTTCACTTATTGAGATCCATTTAGTTCACAAGTGGATGTAGAATCCTTTTGGAAAACTGCTAGTAATATTAATTTCTGTGCAAAGTCCAAATGCCTGTTACTTTGGAAGTATAGGAAACAATACAGCATGTACCAATATCAAGCAACATTTTGGCCTCAGATGCTCTTACGTGCCTCCGTTAGTTCCAATTTGAAAAGTGAGAATTAATTTGGTGTGATGCAAAAGAAGGCGGGACATCCCTATGTACAGTGACACCAGCACACTTTGTTTATTGTATTAGTGTATGTCAAAGAACAAATGCTCGGTTTCTGGAAATGGCATACACCGGGATTTACATTTAAATTATGATCCCTGGCCTTCGGACCTCTCAAAGGAGCTCCTGCCCATCGGCCTGGCATATATTAGAAGTAGTGCTTCGACCTTGCCGCACATGGTGACGGTAAAGTCAGGTTTAAGCAGTTTGCACTGCTCATGGAGTCTGCAATGGCAGGACTGCTGTCATCTGTTTACCTCGGTCATTCAGGGTGCAGTGCTTCAGGCCCTGGTGATGCACTTAACTCCCATGCGCTGGGTACCACTGGTACCATTTACCAGTGTCTTACAAGGGGGTTAAGGTCCTTGCAAATTGGGGTTACAAATTCACCTGTATCAGTTTTAGGGTAAGAGCACTGGCATTGGGGCCTGGTTAGCAGGCTTGAGTGCACTTCAGAGTCAAAAGCCAGCATGTTTTCTTACACTTTTCCATGCAAAATACCTTGGTGCTGGAAAATAGGCACACTTCCAAGACTCGGCATAACTTTTTGTGACTTTGCACTGGTGCAATATCTTAGTAAGTCTGTCCCAAAATCCCTTCTAAAGTAACACATAAGTAAAATATGTCAGACCCTTAAATGTGCCATGCCTGAGTTCCTTGCCTCCACTGTAAAGAAATAGTAGCCGGATATACCTTGGTACACATATCATGGGATGCTTAGAAAGAAGGACATGAGAAATATTTGCTAAGAAAATATGATTCTGGCCTAAATTTGTTCTTCATTTAAGCTTTGAAATATGGAAATTTACCTACAAATTCAGTCCCAGCTTAGAGTAGAAGAGTGGTCCTACTCATAATAATGAAAATGTATTCTATTTATATCCAAATGTGTAAGAAATGTTGAAACAAGCCATGTCTTTATTATAAAACATATTCAGATATGGATTATCATCATCATTCAGTGAAGTATACATTTGGTAATCCATAGGGAGATAAATATTCCATTCACTGGTAAAGGATTCTTTTGAGATGATGTTAACAAAGTTGAGACAAAAGGTGGGAGGTACCTGTATTGTTTCTGTTGGTCCCAGGACCAGGTATTAAAGCTTTTTGTAGAAGACATCAGCTTGTGGAAGTATGGCTGTCAGCCTGATTGCATGATAAGACACATTCTGCTGATCTGATTTAGCTATACATTAATTGACTTGGATTCAGTTAAATCATTGCACCTGAATAATGAATATGAACATGAGCAACGTTAGGATTCATGCACCTGTACACAATCCATTTGTCTCACCAGTTCAAGCTTTGATTTAAAGCCATTTCTAATGTGTATGGGTGGCAGTTTACACATAATTTGGCTCATCTCTGATTAACTGTGATTCTAGTTCAAAGTTGCCTAAACTCAAATTCAATATTTGGACCTCTTTATAGGGCGGTGTTTGTTTCTCTTATATGTTTTGATTTCTCCAAGCAATTTTCTTAATTTTGTCTGAAATGTTCAAATTAAAGAGTTGCCTTTTATAGTACCCTGGTTGGAAATTTTAGGTTTTTTATTTCTTTACTGTATTATCGTTTGGCTAGTTGTTAGACATATACCATGTCCATTTTCTCTGAGGAAGGCCTAACATCAGGACCATGGCCTAGCTCTCCCACAGTCTAATACTCCATTTCTCTATTTCTGTGCATTGGGAAAATGTACTTCCAGGGAACAGGTACTATTCACATCCAAAATGGTCTCAAGTTCGAGTTGTAGTTCACATTAAGTGTGTGGTACAATTGTAGCTTGCCCTGTTCAAGAAAATGTCTCAGGACATGAACCATTCAAGAGAACTTCAACCAGTAAAAAACATTGACAAATCCAACAAGACCTCCTTTGGGACCTATTACCTTTGCCATTGGTTTTATGTGAGGTTGAACAGCATCTCTGATGCTGCTCAGTCTAACTAAAGAGGGGAAAAAGGGTGCTAAAGCACAGTGGCATACGTGTGACTACAAATTTACACTGGTGCCTTTTTTTTCTTCTTATTTACTGATCTGAGTTGGATTGGTAGATAAACAAAAAAGTGGCACAAAAGCATTTTTTAAATGGGTGTTTGGAAGCAACACAGAGAGCACAAGTGGAGAGAAGCAACACGGAGCTCGCAAGTGGTAGGGCGCAAAAGGGTGAGTGGGGCAGAAGTAACAAAGAAGGTGAGAGTGGAGCCAAGCAACATGGTGGGTTCAGAGGCAACACAGAGGGCACAGGAGGGAGAAGCAATATGGGGGCATGGGTGGGGAAGCAATAGGTAGGGCAGGAGAGAAGAACAGGACATGGGTAAGAGAAAAAACATGGAGCGTGGGTGGGGCAAGAAGTATAGTAGTGCGATAGGGATATTGAGGGGAAGAAGGCCATGGGCAGGAGAGGGCAGAACTAGTGCGGATGGGGGAAAGAGCTGGAGACAGCTGGTAAACACATATACTCTTGTGGAGTGCCTAAGAAAAAGGAAAATGTAATACCCTAAAAGAGAGCCATGGTGGGGCAAAAGTCAAGAGGCTATGCTCAAGTGAAGGGACAGACACAAGCTGGACAAGGCAAGCCATCGAATAGGAAGGAAGCAAATGAAAGTGAAAATAAATCCAATGAATGGTGTGGAATGGACTTACTTTAAACTCAATGTAAGCGGACAATAGGCACACAGACAGCTTGTGCTGTATTGTACGAGAGACTGAAAAAGACATTTGAAAAGAAACTTTAAAAAACTTTAAAGGCAGTTGCAAGTAGTGCCACTCTTATCTGTGCAAAAGTGTTGTCCTTCCCATTTCTCCAGTGATTGAGTACACTAAATAGCTGTGGAGTTGGACCCTACATATTGAGGATGTTTGCATATTTTGATGACGTTGCCAGCTTAGTCTGGTAGAAACAACAAATTAAAACATCTTTGCAAACAATCGCTGTTTCTCAAACTCTTTAAACTAAAAAGTGGTAAAATTGTTCCTCTCCCATGTAACTGTTGTAAATGTGTTGAGAGATGAATTTGTATGAGTGCACCGCAAGGTAATAATTTCTTGTTAGTGCCAGTTGCTCTGTTTCTAGTAAGAAGAAGAACCTGGGGTGCTGCTTTGTTGTAATGGTGTCGTTTTCGAAAACAATATAGCTGAGTGCGGAGAACTCCGCACTTAAAAGATAGGCGTGATGGAGGCGTAGATCACTGAACATAAATATCTGAATGGCACTTTGTACATTAGTAGTACTATTTTAGTCCTAGTAAACGTACTACAAAATGCAGTTTGTGAATAAGCCCCTTTGTGTTTCTGTACTTTTTAACTCGTTCAGCGAGCTTCTAGAATGTGGTGCCGAATATTCTTTTCAAGTTCTTGGTCCCACTTAATTTGATTCATTCACAAATAACTTTTTGAGTAGACAATGCGGGTTAAGGGCTAGATTTACTAACCTTTCACACAACAGAGTGTAGCAAGGCAACTTGCTGCGCTGCGTTAAAAAGAGAGAGCAGAAATGCATCATAGCTGCTTAGATATGGCCCACTTCTGCTTTCTCAGAGTGCTTGTGCACTTCAAGCAGCCTTGCGCCAATGCAGGCACCCTTACATTCCAGTGCAAGGATGCTTGTATTACAAGGAGAATTGTTTTGTGCAGGAAAGATATCTTCCTGCACAAAAATAATCTCTTAAGGCCTTTTACTCTTTCTATGTGTGCTGCAATCTTTCAATGTGTGCTGCAGATTGCAGCACACATAGAAAGAGGAAATAACAAGGAGAAAAAAATATTTTTTGCCTCATTAAGCCATTCTCTGGGAGGTGTAGCAATGTCACGCAATCCCGGGTTTTCAAACCTTTGCAAATCTGGGATTATGTGAAATCCATGGGTGAATACATGGGAATGCCCATGTTCCACCCATGGATTGCCTTTCTGAATGAAATGTAACACAATGTAGCGCAAGCCGTTGCGTTAAAGGCGGCGCAAATCACCCCTTGCGTGGCTTTGTAAATATCTACTAGCATTTTGCGTCATTGATGCTCCACAAAAGAGTGCAGCCATGATGCAAAATGTTAGTAAATCTGGTCATTAGTTTTTAACTAGCACTAGCCCAGTAGGTTTTCCTGAGGTATTTTAATACAGCAAGCGAGAAAATCCCAATGTAACGTGGTGGTTGACAAACATTTATATTTGCTTTAATAATATTTTTCTATTTTGTGTCAAGAGTTGCAGCCTACACTCTCCACGGCTATAAAAAAAAAGAAATATCCACAGCCCTTCTAGTGAGCTGTTATACAGCCTCTAGCACTTTTCCAATAGATTAGTGCCACTAAACTATGCTTTTCTGGGTCCTTGATAGTAACATCTGTCATGTCCTTGATTAGCAAAACCTCAGGAAAAGGTTGCGATATGTATTAAACTATGAAAGGCCTTTCAGAATTTGATGAAAAATAGTTTCAACTTGATATTAACTGCATAGATTTATTTTTATTTATTTAAAGAGTTTTATATAACGCAAATGTGACCCTTGGGTATCAGAGGGCTTCACAATTACATGAGGTAGGTTAGAGATACAACTTGTATTGCAGAACGTTTTACAATGATGTGAGGTAGGTTAGGTATGCAGGTACACAGTATCAACATAAATATATACAGTGACAAGATTTAGGATACAGCTTGATGTCAGCAATAACATATATATATATTTATTATCTACTGGCGGTCGCCAGTAGATAGTTATAGTTAGGACCGTGTTTCCATAGGAAATCTCAAAATTCTATTTTGAATAACTTTGGCGCCGGTTGACGAATCCTCGCGAAATTTTCAAAACTAATGGGGCGCTCCGTTCAGCTCCTACCCTGAAAGTCTCGGGGTGATTCGTCAAGAGGGGGCAGAGAAAAAAGAGTGGTCCCAAACCGCGTTTTCCCCATGCATTTTTCCATAGGACCTTTAGACACAGCTACAGCCCGAACGGCTGAACAGAAGAATTACTTGAAATTTGGCAGAGAGGTAGCCATAAGGTCAAGGAAGTGCCTTTTGCAGGTCTGGTGTAAATCTGTTCAGTATTTCCTGAGAAAATAGTATTTAAAAGCATATCAATATCTATACGTGCGCACGGTGCGTGCACCGTGCGAGCACCCTAACGTGCGCGAGCGTAATTCTGATTGGTGGTTACATGTTAGTCAACGTTCGAATCGGTCGAAATCAGGAAGTGTCGGCCGCCATTTTGTTTGTTTTCAGTGCGAGAGTGAAAAAGGAAGGTGGCGAACGTGAAAAGGGGGCAGGGTAGAGAGTTCCTGACCCCCTAGCCTTTGTCAGGGGGTCCCTGAAGGACCCCGAAGGCAGAATTTTTTTTTTTTTTAAATCGCGGGGGCACCGTGCGCGCACGGTGAAAACCCCCAAAAAAATGTAAAAAAAAAATTTTTTAGACGTAGTTTATTGTAAAATAAATATATAAAAAAAATAATAATACATAAATAAATTAGCATTTAAAAAAACCTACAAATTCACTGAAAAAACCATAGGTTTCATAAACGTTATAGTTAGGAATTAGCATTTAAAAAACCTTGCAAATTCACTGAAAAAACCATAGGTTTCACACACGTTATAGTTAGCTGGAAATTTCACTCGTACAAAACCATTGAAATTCCCCCGTTATTGTTAGTTCAGCTAACTATAACTCGCGCGCCCGCAATCCACTGCTGATGACGTCACATATTACATCACTCATGACATGGTCAGTGACATCACTCATGACATCACTGATGACATCTCAAATGACATCACTGATGACATCACTGATGACATCATCCATTGAGTATGTGTTTCTGAACAATTTTAATATGTTTAATATATATAGGGAAAGGCCTGTTGAAGAATGAGTGGGTGTACAAGTGTGTAAATGGATGATTTTCTGTGGTGCGTAACTGACTCTATAAGTGAGTCATTAAATGTATCTTACTGCAGACTAGTGACTAAACTGTGTAAATGTCTGTATGTGTCTGTATGTTGGTGTATAAGTGGCTGCATGGTTTTGTGAATAGCTATATGAGTGTCTATATGAGTTATTGATTGCTTGTCTGAGTATCTGTATGGGTTCCTGAGTGTTTGTGTGGGTAGGGTGTGTGTGACTCTATGCATAGATGTGTGAGTGGGTGATTCTATGGGTGCATGGTTTTAAGAGTGCATCTGTGATGGACTGTTTGTTTGAGTGAGTGTATGTATGGGTGTGTTAGGGATTGAATGTATATCTCAGTGGTACATTTGTGACTAACTACATATGTGAAAGGCAGTATATATGCGTGCAAGAGTATATAAGTGGGTAGATGTGAGAGTGTGTGATTGTGACAGTGACTGTATGGATGATTGTGTGCTTGTATCAATGATTCTATAAGAGTGTAAGAATGTGATAATATTTTTATGAGTAAGTGAACTTGAGTGTGTTTAACTGTATAGGTGAGTAAATTGGACTGTGTTTAATTACTTGCACGACTGACTAGGTGTGTCAGTACCTCAATGGATGATTGGCGGTGTGTGAGTGTCTATATAGGTGTATAAATGCATATGATAGTCTTGTACGGAGTGACTGTAAGAATGAGTGACTGTACAGGTGAATGAGTGAAGGTGTATGTAGACCTAACAGTTAATAAGTGGGTATGTAGTTATTGGTATTGGAGTATGTATGTTTTTGAGAATGGAACTCTGAAATTTTGAGTCGGTGTATCAAAGGTTATATTAGGGTGTGAGAAGATGCACTAATTTATCACATGGATGATGTCATCAGTGATTTCATGAGTGATGTCATTTGAGATGTCATCAGTGATGTCATGAGTGATGTCACTGACCATGTGATGAGTGATGTAATATGTGACGTCATCAGCAGTGGATTGGTATATAGTTATAGATTACCTCTATCCTTTAATTTGGAATGGCTCTGCTTTAAAAAAAAATTGTTTTGATAAAGTTGAACAGCATAGTTAATATCTTCCATTAACTTATAAACACTTTAATTCTTTCTTTTTAATGGGTTTTTACCGTGCGCGCTCAGTGTGCACAGTGATTGCTACGTCATCGTACGCGCTCGGTGCTGTGCGCGTACGTACATTCTCAACGTACGCATGCGTACGTCGTGCGTACTCCGTGCGGTACGTTCGCGCATGCGTGCGTGCTTCGTACGCGCTCAGTGCGCACACTACATACGCATGCGTACGTTGTTCGTGTGCGCATGCGTACGTTCTCCACGTACGCATACGTACGTCGCGTGTACTCCGCGCCCTACGTTTGCGCATGCGCACGTACAACGCGCGCTAAGTTCACGCATGCGCGGTACGCTCGCACCCACGCGCTTACTACGCGCGCTAAGTTTGCGCATGCATGCGTGGTATGTTCGCGCATGCGCGCGTGCTTGGCGCATGCGCCGTGCGCGCACGGTAAGTCATGTGATTAAGAAAGAACACTTTTCATTGGTTCATAGTACTTTCACTTCCAGATTCTTCCAACACCACACCCAGGCAAGTCATGTGATTAGGAAACAACACTTTTCATTGGTTCCTATTAGTTTCAGTTCCAGATTCTTCCAATACCACACCCACTCCCCTCATTATTACTTCTAATTCACTGGGAGAAGGAGCTGATCTGTTTTTGAGATACAATGGCAGAGCAGCAGCCATCTTCTAGTAGTGATCAGTAGACTCTTGTGCCACAGAGGCAGAGGAAGCGGAAATACTCTTTCATATGGCAGTTATTCACTTTTCCTGAGGGGCAGAAGAAGATAAATGCTCCCAAAGTCACCTGCATTATTTGCCAGCAGACCTTATCACGTGGAAATGCTAATAAGAAATACTCTTTTAGTATTCACACGATGTTAAGGCACGTTGAAGGACAACATCCTGTGTCTTTTGCTCGAGCTGCTAGTGAAAACTCACAAGCAGCTCAGCCGAGCACATCCGCAGCAGCTCAGCCGAGCACATCATTGGAAGCTCAGCCGAGTACTTCCTCTGCGGTGGCGCCTTCACCTACTTCTTTACCTCTGGATATACGCCCTGCTTTTCGGAGGCTGTATACACGGTGCGTTGACTGTCATGCTCTTATTTCAATTGGTGAAACCAGTATTGATCTCATTGAGAGAAAGTTAGAGCAGCACTCACGCACCCGGCCATAGTTTTTTTCATTTTTTCGTTTTTCTGTTCCTCTGTCCCTACATTAACACAAGGGCTCTTTTTAGAGCCACCTAAAATCTAAACACAAAAACTTGTTTTTAAAATCAATTTTTCGGGTTTTTCTTTACCGTGCGCGCACCTTGCGCGCACTTTTTTTTTTTTTTTTTAATTTTTTTGTTTTTTTCACTCCCTGACAAAGACTAGGCGGTCAGGAAGTCTCTACCATGCCCTCTTTCCATGTTCTCCACCTTTGTTTTAAATTGAAACACATTTTTAAATGTTTTTTTTTAATTGCAAGTAAAATGGATTACATTTCCCAAATTTTCTTTCAAGATCTCAAAAAAAGAAAAAAGTATTAATATTCAACAATACATTTTCTTAAGCAGTACATATTTTTTCATATTTAACAAAGCAATGTTTTGCCCTTTTTTTGCTGTTTTCAGAATGTATTGAATTTCACTGAAAATAGTGATATCAATTGTTTTCATCATTTAACAGTGGGCAAAAAAAAAACAATCTGAAAGATTGTTTAAAAAAAGCCCTGAATCTCTTCTCAATAACAGACCTTGATAGAAATGTCACACATATATTAAAAATACCTTATAAGAACAATAACTATTTGCAATAAATAACGTCTGTAAATCTTGCTGCTTAAGCACGTTCCGCAAAATAATATCTGTCAAACAAGTCCACAATTGTTATCTTTACCTTTCCATGAGGCCAAATGGTAATTTTAAAATCCTTTGTAAGTGAAATGTCCAATGTTAATCTTATAAAATTGAAATAATGGTTTCTTCAGATGCTGGAATTTGTATCTAAAATTTTGGTTTTAGAAAAATTAAGTTACAATTTGGTAAATCATAAGGCAAACGTTGCTTGAAAATCAATTGAGAATCATTACACAGTGTCCATCCTTTTTCACATTTAAGATAAACTGTGTAATGACCAGAAGTTATAGAAGGTCCATGATGAAAAATTATTGCAACTGCAACAAAAGTTTTACCTGATATTGATAATTGATTTCCTACAAACTTCTTTAGTAAAGTTTCCAATTTAGTTCCATCTGCTCTACAACGTTGCATCATTAAAATTACATACTGTCCATATTTATTTAAAAATAACGTTGATAACATGTCTGATTTCCATTGAGAACATTCCATGTTGTGATTAGCATCTTTAACTAATTTACTAAAAGTCACTCATTTACTTTCTGGTAATGATAAATATATGAACCTTTCAGAATCAACATTACTGCTGCATGTGTTCATACAGTTTTCACAACAATGTTCCCATTTATATGAGACACCAAACATATTTTCTATTTCTACCCCTTCATCTTCCAGTACCATAAGCATATACATTAAAAATTCCTGTGCATCTTGCTAGACATCGTGTGTAAACTGTGTACATCCAGAACATTCATCTAAAAGATTTCTAACATCAGAAGCACTTGCTATTTTAGTTTTACCATTACTCAGCTTCTCATAAAGGAGACTCAGCAGAGAACAGAATCTTTTTCCATGATTTAGTATTATCTGCTCTTGCAAAATTTGAAGATAAAATACAACATTCAGCACTACATTTGCGTAACAGTTGACACCAGAGCTATTTTCAAAATGACAACCAACAACCTCTTCAACACTGTCCTTTTTCTTTTTGCTTGCAGTCACATCACTCTCTTTTTTTCTGTTCTGTACATCCTCATTACAGATATTCTCAAATCTCCTTTTCCAACAAACAACACGTTTTTCAAACACAGGATACTGACCTAAATGAGGAGCATAGCTTCTTCTTAATCTATTATACTCCTTTACACAGTTTGCATCAGCACTAACTTTTGAGTCATCAAAGTCTATCATGAATAAACCAGATATTTTTTTCGCGCGTGACAAAGCAACATATGCCATACCTTCTTTAAACACAGTAGATCCAATGTTTACAAAAGCACTATCTACAGTTAATCCTTGAGATTTGTGAATAGTTACAGTATATGCTAGAGAAAACGGAAACTGCTTCCTACATACATATAAGTCTTTCACAAGCAAGAAACTAACTGAACAACGACAAATGTCTTTAACCTCTTCAATCTGATCAAATTTTATTTTTTAAAATTCAATTCCAACTTTTTTCTGGTAATTAACAAAACCCACAACTTTACCCATAGCTCCATTCACTAAACCTTTCTCTACATCCAAATTACGTCTTAAAATTACTCGACAGTTTATACATACATAAAGATTCTTTTCTAAACCAGCTGTTTTCGAGATGTTTTTCTCTAAAGAATCCAATTTACTTGTCAATTTGTTTGTCAATATAATAGGTATTCCTTCATGTTGTATTTTATCCACAGCTTCCAGTTTGACAATCTCTTCATTTTCCAATTTCAAAAGTTCTTGATTGAATATAGAGCATTCATGTAGTGTTGGCATTAAGCAGATTACAGTATTTTTTTCAGCAATGTTCTTGTATATTTTCTCTGGAACTATTTGTTCTGTTGGAAACTCATTACATAGCAATCGACTCTGTAAAGCTTTTCTGCCATGTTCCGTGAGTAGTCCAATTCTGATATCTTTCAGAATACTTGCATAATCCTCATCATTGGCTTGCCGCATATTGGTAATGAGTTCTTTATACTCAAAGTATGTCCAAATATTCACATTACCTATACTTCCTAATGACTTTTTCGTGTCTTCATGTGTAAGGGTTTGAAATACTGGTTGTCCTTTAACTGGCGTGAGCTGCAGAAGATCCCCAAAAACATGTTTTCCTCCAAATAGCACGTCATAGTTTGTCTTCAGAATTTGCTGCATTCTTAAATGCACAAAGGCAAACATTAAGTTTGATACCATGCTTACCTCATCAATGATGAGAACTTTCATTTTTTCCAATACTCTTGCAACTTCAAAACATGCTTCTCCTGTTAGCTTGTGGTATTGTATTTTGTTCTCGTGCTCTACTGGTAACATTAGCAAACGATGGAGGATAATTCCTTTTATGTTATATGCTGCTAACCCAGTTGGAGCAGTAACAACACAAGACAAAGTTGAATCTGTTTTTTGCTGTAGATAGCTTCTAATTACTTTAATCAAGAAACTTTTTCCAGTTCCGGCTTGTCCACTCACATACATTCTGATTGGTTCAAACGATGTGCATGAGCACTCTTTATTTTCGTGTAGTAATCCGTGATCAATTTTTTTTCTGACTTCCTCATAAATTTGTTGTTGTTCATCATTCAGTTGTTGTTCCATATTTGGTAAGTTTATTAAATCTTCCTGAGCTTGATTCATAGCTGTTTCCACTTCAGTCATGGCTATTGCAGCTTCATTTTCTACGATTGGTTGTCCTAGAGGATCTTGACTGAACGTCCCAGAACTTTGACTGTCTTGAGAACTGTCTCTAGCTACTTCAGCTGCAATTGTTGCTTCTTGTTCAATTTCTTCATTTAACATTTGAACATAAGTTGAGAAAGTACTGCATTCTACGCTATCTTTGCAAGCATTAAAGGAATCTTTATAGCTCTGAAAATCTCCAAGTAGTTCGTCTTCTGAACGCCATGGTTTAAACAGCTGTAAAAGTGCCAAGTAGTAAAATTCCTTTTTGTCAGTAGTGTCGCAACTCAGCTTCCGGTGATTAATCAAACTTCATTTTGTTTGTTTTACCAAACATCCTTCCTCACCAGTGACTTTATATTTTCCATTGTTGATGTCTTCTGTGGTATTCCGTTTATAAATTTAGTTCTGCAGCACTTCACTTCATATAGACACATGTTCTCAAGATGATGACTTCTTTGTGGGTAATATGTGTCCAACATGTTTGTTCTTAAAATGTCTGTACTTTCAGGTTCTTACTCTGCTAAATATTCAATTTCTCGAACAGATTTCAGTACTCGATTTCTCATTCCTGCAAGGCCTAAACTTACCCAAATTATTCTTCTGGATTTGGAGTACAGACTTGCAGATGATAACCTATCTGAGCATTCGTAAGATCCAATTTCTCGATGCGATAACATCTTTAAACTGAAACTGTATAGCTTTTTACTGACAGTCTTCTCGTGAGAACTCTCTTCCCACATTTCTTTCAATTCTGTTTTCTCAGATTTAGTGATGTAAGATGTGACATACCGAGCAACAGCAATAGAATTGTCAGCTACATAGGTGCCGATTACGATCCTGTAAATAAATTCCCCGTACAACTCGTATCCGGTCTTTTTACCGTACGAATCGTACAAGTGCCGTACGAACTGCCAATCATGATTCGCATTGGAAAAAGTCCATACGAATCGCATTGGGAATTATTCCCCACACGTCCTCGGGTCGGAAAATGTGTCCGACACGTCCCCGGACGATTTACCGTACAAATGTGAAAAGTGAAGTCCGACAGCGGAATCGCGATCCATCCCGTGCGTCCGATGTTACAACCGTATGGAAAAAACACCGTCCGCACCGAACTCCCATAGCAACCATGGAGACATGTGCCTGCATACGCGCCCAACACCCCCCCAGGCCTCCTATGTACGAGTCGAATCCCCACCCGTGTATGTACACCCGTGTATGTACGAGACGTACCCCCACCCGTGAATGTATGGAGCGTACCCCCACCCCAACCGTGTATGTACGACCCGTACCCTCACCCGCGTACGTATGGAGCGCACCCCCACCCCAACAGTGTAAGTACGACCCGTACCCTCACCCGCGTACGTATGGAGCGTACCCCCCACCCCAACAGTGTAAGTACGACCCGTACCCTCACCCACGTATGCATGGAGCGTACCCCCACCCCAACCTTGTATGTACGACCCGTACCCCCACCCGCGTATGCATGGAGTGTACCCCCACCCCAACCTTGTATGTATGACCCATACCCCCACCTGCGTATGCATGGAGCGTACCCCCACCCCAACCATGTATGTACGACCCCTACCCCCACCCCAACCGTGTATGTACGACGCGTACCCCCACCCGCGTATGCATGGAGCGTACCCCCACCCCAACCGCGTATGTACGACCCATACCCTCACCCGTGTACGTATGGAGCGTACCCCCACCCCAACCATGTATGTACGACCCGTACCCTCACCCGCGTACGTGTGGAGCGTACCCCCACCCCAACCGTGTATGTATGACCCGTACCCTCACCCGCGTATGTATGGAGCGTACCCCCCACCCCAACAGTGTAAGTACGACCCGTACCCCCACCCCAACCGTGTATGTACGACCCGTACCCCCACCCCAACCATGTATGTACGACCCGTACCCTCACCCGCGTAGGTATGGAGCGTACCCCCACCCCAACAGTGTATGTATGACCCGTACCCCCACCCCAACCGTGTATGTACGACACATACCCCCACCCGCGTATGCATGGAGCGTACCCCCACCCCAACATTCTACGTATGGAGCGCACCCCAGGCCCCAACACCAGCACCTTCACACAACATCGCGCATGTACGAGTCGTACCAAGCCAGACACAAGGACAGCACTGTACAACTAAATTCCCGAAGTACACACCGTACACACGCTAAAAACGCACGTACACAACCAAGACAAAGCAAAACAACACAAGAATACACCATTCGAATGGCACAAAGCCACTAAACATGTCCAACAAGCACAAAAACAACACATTCAGTGACCTGCAACTGCCAAAATCCCGAACAGAGGCCCAAAACACAACCACTCCTTATAACACACCCACCCAAACTTCAAACACAGCCACACCCACCAATGGACCAATAAAAAGGGCCCACACACACAAACCATGAGCCTTTGCAACAGACTCACTGCTGCCAGACCCCACAGACAACCTACAGCACCATACTAGAACCTTTACTACACCTTACACTTGCACACCTTCACACACCCACCTTCACAAACACCCCCTCATCACATTCACACACACACCTGCACAACCACACCCACACACCCACAACCATCCACACCCCCCCACCATCCACACCCACACCCCTCACCATGCCCACTAACAAGAATCCAAAGTTCACTAGCCGAGAGTTGGAGGTCCTTGTCGATGAAATCCTCAGAGTCGAGCCACACCTCTTTGTAACATTGGTCAGACAGACCAGCATTTCAGAAAAAACAGCCATGTGGCAGACGATTGTCGATGCTGTGAATGCTGTTGCGGACACCAGAAGGACCAGGTATGAATGCCAAGCCAGGTGGTACGATCTGCGGAGGAGGGTCCGAGCCAAAATGACCGACGAACACAACCAGGCCAACGTCACTGGAGGAGGGCCGCACCGCAGACCCGTACAATACCATCCCTGGGAGGAGAGGGTGATGGCCATACTGCCGGTGGTGGCAGTGGACGGATTAGAAGGACTCCGAGACCCGGGTGAGTACACAAACAACTCACCTCACATGGGGGGAACGTCATCCACAACCAAATTCACAAACAGGCACGCAACCACCCCAAGCTATCGCATGACTCAACCACACTCCATGAACACGCACATGCCACTGGCGCCACCATGCCCTATGCACCCAGCTGGACAATGCCAAGTCACAGGCCACAGAAAACACCAACACAAGACATGGTAAGCCGGATGGCAGGAGTGTGGGCCCCAAAAATCACATAGTGCAACTCAGAAGCAGACAACAATGCCCCCTGCCCATATGGCCTAGGTCACAGCCAGACAAACAGTGTGTCCCCACACAGGAAAGACTTGCCAGCAAATGGCGGACGCCTTGCATTAACACATGGGGGTGACGGCACGTTCTTGCACATGACAGCAGCTAATGAACAGCCAACACTGTGAAAGAGTGGCAGCACACACCACCACAGCAGCAGCGCAGACACAGACACTACACCCAATGGGTGCCTGGAGATCAGAAACAAACTCACATCAACAATCCAAGGGCCATTCAAAGATCTGCTAACAGTGTGTGCCCAGGAAGCTGGGCTGAGGTGACAGAGGGTGACACACAGAGGGAGGGAGAGGGGGACAGAGAGGGAGGGAGACACAGGGAGACGAACAGAGGGAGGAGGCTGACACACAGAGGGAGGGAGAGGGGGACAGAGAGGGAGCGAGAAAGGGACTGTTAGATCTGGGGGTCTCTAGTTGGCAGGGTAGGTACCACTGTCCAAGTAGGGACCCTTGCTTCTAGTCAGGGAAAGGGGGATACACTGTTACGATAACCCCTGCTCACTCTCTAGGTAGCTTGGCCTGAGCAGTCTAGGCTATCAAAGGCAATGTGTAAAGTATTTGTACCAACACTCACAGTAACACAGTGAAAACACCACAGATTTACTCCACACCAGTTTTAGAAAAATAAGGTATCTTTACTAAAAACTTCACAAGACCAAATACTACAGAAAAACCAACATACAATTAAAAAGGTTACTTTAAAGATAGTTCAAGAGTTTGCAGAAAGTACTCCAGGATGTCAAAATCAGTGTCCTGCACAATGCGACTCTCAATGCACAAAATGCGACACTCTTGTGCCCAACAGTACCTGTAGTTGCGATAAGGTTCCCAAAAGCTATAACAAGGAAGATGGCAAAGGCGATGCGATACTCCTGAGATCCTGGGGAGGCTTTGCAGCAGCCCTGCTTCACGCAGCAGATGTGGATGCGCCGGCTCCGATCTGTAGGGGGAGGATGCGATACCTTTGGCTTTCGTTGCGTAGGTTTCTTGGGGGGGGAAGCTTCACGCACAGGTTCGATGCGACACTCTTCGATGTGGTGCGATGCGTGGCGCAGCGTTGCCTTCCGGCGCCGCAACTCTCGATGCGCCACAGAACGGGACTCTGCGTCGACGCACCCGATGACTGGAGACTTTTCACGCACCGGCAGTGGTGCGGCTCGCAAACTGGTTCTGCGACAACCCTCGCAATGGCAGGAATCTTCACGCTTCGGGACGATGCTCGACGCACTCGACGATGCGGGGACCCTGCGTGTTGCGATGGTGCCGTGATGAAATTTTACTCGCACTCTCGTCTTGCGACACGCAATCGGATGATGCGTTGGGTACCAGTCACTCTTGTTCACGCTTCTGCTTCCCAGCTCCCAAACACAGCAAAACGACCTCCTGAGGCCCCAAGACTGGGCAAGCACTCCAAGGCAGGTCAGAACTCTCTCAGCAGAGTTCCAGGGGAGCTGGTGGTGAAGTCCTTTTGTTCCTGGGACTTCTTAACAGGGAGCCAGCTCTTCTCAGGCCCTTGGAGATCAGAATCAAAAGAAGGGGACACAGCAAAGTCCTTCCCCTCTCCTTGGCAGCAAAGCAAAACAGCAAGCAGGCAGTCTTCTCCTCTTCAGTCCTTTTCAGCTTTCTCCTTGGCAGAGGTTTCTTCTTAGTTCCAAAGTGATCTAAAGTTTAGGTGTCTGGGGTCCTCTTCTTATACCCCTCCAAGTCTTTGTCTCTCTTTGTTCCAGTGGGGGGATTCCCCTGCTCAAACCGGTTCCTGGGTGTGCTCTGCTCTGGAGCACCTGGTTCCTTTCAGAGTGAGGGGCAGGGTCGTTAGACGCTCAGCAGGAGGTGGAGCCTTCTTTGTGCCAGCAGAGGCAGAGTCATCAGCCTGGCCAGCAGGGGGTAGAGCCAGCTTTGTGTTGGCAGAGGCAGCCCTATTCAAACCCAGGGACTACTCCTCCCACCCATCTAAAGCAGATCTCCCTATTCACCCTGCTGCTGACTCATCCAGGCTCCTGGAGCCACCCAGCCCATCACATGACACCAGTCAGCCAACCAGCACACAGGAAGGTTAAACAGGAGAATAGCTACTTTCTAAAAAGTGCTATTCTCACACAGTGAATTTAAAAACCATCTTGCTAAAAAGATGTATAATTAAATTCTGAACACAAAGATACCAAACTTGGATTTTCTATCTTGCCCTTATGGGAAGATGGGCATGTAAACAGCCTTCCCCATTCTATCCTATAGGCAAGATAGCCTCTCAGCAGTGAAAAACGAAAATGGCTGTAATTCACTACCAGGGCATGTTACACACCTCAGTACATGCCCTACCTTTCAGATACACTGCACCCAGCCCAGGGGGGTACCTAGGGCCACCATAGGGATGCCTGACATGTACAGAAAGGGAAGGATAAGGCCTGGTCAGTGGGTGCACTGGCCAGGTCGACATGGCAGTCCTGGACTGCACATAGGCACTGCAAGCAGGCCTGAGACATCATTTTAGCGCTACTCCTGTGGGTGGCACAATCAGTGCTGCAGCCCACTAGTAGCATTTGAATCACCAGCCCTGGCACACGCAGTGTACTTTACTAGGGGCTAACAGGTGAAACAAATATACCAATCATGGATAACCAATCAATATAACAATTTACACAGAGAGCATATGCACTTTAGCACTGATCAGCAGTGGTAAAGTGCCCAGAGTCCTATTGTCAACAACCACGGGTCAGAAAAAATAAAGGAGGAAGAAGCAAAAAGTTTGGGGATAACCCTGCAAAAAGGGCCGTTTCCAACACAACCCCCTTCCAGCCTAAAGCCAGGGTAGACCAAGCGATACCTCGATGGGATTCCCTGCTTAGGGCGATAGAACACGGAAACTGGCCCAAGCAGCAGGGCACTATTCCTGTTCTACGCTTTCCTGAACCCGGTTGGATCTCTCCATCCATACTCTCAGGGTCCACTACGCCAACCCATGTGGAACCCTTCTCTTCACCTGTGGACACCACCTGTGCAGCACCTAGCCTTAACTTGCTCACAGGTGTGTCCCAACAGACAGACAGCAAGCCGCAGTGACCAGTGACAGTGATCAGGGATGAGACCCAGGCCTTATGCCTCTCAGGGCCCTCAAACCCCTGTGGCGTCAGAGGGTGGGGGGCAGTAGCCCCAGGTGCTTGGCACCCTTTGTCCACTCCCTTCCCTGTCAGGTCAGGTCTGACAACCTGGCACTGACCGACCAGCCCCGGGCCTGTATCCGGTGGCTGGACAGGAGGCTGGGGTAGGCTTTTCCATACCCAGTCCTCCTCTTCCTTGGGGCTCTGTACCCTCCCACCTGGAGCGGTACCCCCTTCTAGAATAGTCAGGGCACCTGTGGCAGGTGTCCTGCACCATTCACCCACCAGTTCAGGGGTTCTATCCTGCGAATGGGATCCCAGGTCAGGGGGGACACCCCGGACCTGGCCCTCCAACCTAGGGTCTACACCCTTCAGGTGAACCGGGGTTAGAGGCGAGGGCTCCCTCCCTCTGCACCCCCTTCCAGAATTCTGCACCCTCCTACTCGGAGCGGTACACCTCAAAGACAAACTGGTAGAGACACTGCTTACAGATGTCCCTCCCTCCAGTTCAGGACCTCTCTCCAGCAACTGGTCTCCCAACCTAGGGTCTAAACCCTCAGGTTGCACCGGGTTCAGAGGCGAGGACTCTCTCCCTCTGCACCCCCTTCCAGAGAGCTGCACCCTCCCCGTTGGAGTGGTACCCCTGGACGCCAAACCGGTCAGGACACAGCTTACAGATGTCCTTCCCCCCAGGTCGGGCAGATCCTGAACCTGGCCTCCCAACCCAGGGACTAAACCCTGCGGTTGCACACCTGCCTGGCATGCCAGGACTTCTGGGGACTCACACAGTATCTCCCCGAGGGTGACACATGACTCATGTGTCTCGTGACAGTCTGCCTGGCGCAGATCTCCCGGCCCCTGTCCACCTGACAGTGCGCGAAGATTTCCCAGGACAGAAGTGGTGTCACCATGGTCACTCCTAGGGGACTCAGCCCTCCTGGCTGGTCCCTGACCCACTGGTTCTCCCACTGGGGAACACATCCCCCTCTCACCCCTCAGTCTGGACTTCTGCACCCTCCCAACTGGAGCGGTACCGCCAGACACCAGAACCACTGGAGCTCTGTTTACAGAGGCTCCAGGTTTTCCTGACACTAGGAGATCCTCCTCAAATGGCCTACTAGCACTGTCTAGGCCCCCAACCTGGTGTTCCCTTAAGGAACCCACCAGGCCCTGAGACTGGGTTTCGGGCACCTTGGGAGCCACAGTCCCACACTCACCCCTTCTCCACTGAGACAGGACGTGAGCCCCTACACCCCTCCCACTACACTGGGACCTAACCGGGCTACACTGAACCTCTTCCACCTCACAGATCTGGAAGATATCCGGGCCACTCCTTTTGGGATCACTCCCAATGCCTCTCCAGACCTTTTGACATCCAACCAAAGGTCTGCCTCCAACGCAAGCTCTCTGGAACCAGAGAACTCACACTCCACCGGGTGTTGGCATAGCTCTGGAAAACAGGGACTTAAAATATGCTCTCCAACAAATGAATCACACAGCCCCCCACAGTTGTTAACCAAGCTACCGTTTGCCTCACCCTCCAGTGCCTCACACAAGTACCCCACACCACTCTCCTGAGATTGGCAAGACAGTATCTGACTGTCTCTGTCACACAACTCACACTCTTCTGGGCGGTCTCCACACTCACACACCAAGGTTTCTACCATGGGGGAGCCCTTCTCCCTGTACCTCTCATCTAGGGTCAGTAGAGTGTCCCTCCCACCACTAGGAATATGGTCCCCTGTGCCAGTTCCCCAATCTACTTCAGGGACACTGCACTCCACTGGAACTACATCATAAACCTGAACCCCCTGGTGAATGTCAACCCCCTCCTTCAAGTTAGGTGCCACATCTCTGGGTGTTTGTACCTTTCTCTCAGCACTAGAAACTACAATCTTGCTGCCACCATCTGAGCTGGACTCCACCTCCAACTCAGCAAAGCTCACTTCTTGAGCTAACCATTTTTCTTCTTCAGCTGAGACACTCATGGCCTCAAGCCTCTCGAGCTCCAAATCAAGCTCCCTCATCCTCAACTCATGAGCCAGAAGCAATTTTCTTTCCTCCAAAGCAAGGGCATTCTTTTTCTCCTCCCTTGCCATTTCCATTTTCATTTTTTCCATGTCATGGTCTCTCACCCTTTGATTCTCCTCCAACTCCTCTGGAGTGAGCCCCCTACTGGAATGGGAGCTGCCAGCCCTCGAGACTGTTCTGCCCACGGGCAGATCTCGGGGAATAAAACCATTCTCTTCATCTGCATCATCTTCCTCTTGGGCCTCCCAACAGGCCTTCAAGAATCTTTGTAGCGCACCCTTTCTAGATCCGCTTTTCACCGGGCAACCAAGGTCTTTGCAGAATTGCTTGAGCTCTTCAACTTTGTACGAATACAAATCCTCAATGGAAAACTCCAATCCTGCCCTCTCACTTGTTGCCACCTAAGACATGATGCTCTTGAAGAGTTACTCAAAAGTAGAATAATGAAAAAATACAGTATGTGGTTGTCTATTGGTCTGCACTTAAACTAGTGATGTACACCAATTACTGTGGGTCAAGTACAAATACAAGTTCAATCCTCACCGCTGACCACCAATGTTAGATCTGGGGGTCTCTAGTTGGCAGGGTAGGTACCACTGTCCAAGTAGGGACCCTTGCTTCTAGTCAGGGAAAGGGGATACACTGTTAAGATAACCCCTGCTCACCCTCTAGGTAGCTTGGCCTGAGCAGTCTAAGCTATCAAAGGCAATGTGTAAAGTATATGTACCAACACTCACAGTAACACAGTGAAAACACCACATATTTACTCCACACCAGTTTTAGAAAAATAAGGTATCTTTACAAAAAACTTCACAAGACCAAATACTACAGAAAAACCAACATACAATTAAAAAGGTTACTTTAAAGATAGTTCAAGAGTTTGCAGAAAGTACTCCAGGATGTCAAAATCAGTGTCCTGCACAATGCGACTCTCAATGCACAAAATGCGACACTCTCGTGCCCAACAGTACCTGTAGTTGCGATAAGGTTCCCAAAAGCTATAACAAGGAAGATGGCAAAGGCGATGCGATACTCCTGAGATCCTGGGGAGGCTTTGCAGCAGCCCTGCTTCACGCAGCAGAGGTGGATGCGCCGGCTCTGATCTGTAGGGGGAGGATGCGATACCTTTGGCTTTCGTTGCGTAGGTTTCTTGGGGGGAAGCTTCACGCACAGGTTCGATGCGACACTCTTCGATGTGGTGCGATGCGTGGCGCAGCGTTGACTTCCGGCGCCGCAACTCTCGATGCGCCACGGAACGGGACTCTGCGTTGACGCACCCCATGACTGGAGACTTTTCACGCACCGGCAGTGGTGCGGCTCGCAAACTGGTTCTGCGACAACCCTCGCAATGGCAGGAATCTTCACGCTTCGGGACGATGCTCGACGCACTCGACGATGCGGGGCCCCTGCGTGTTGCGATGGTGCCGCGATGAAATTTCCCTCGCACTCTCGTCTTGCGACACGCAATCGGATGATGCGTTGGGTACCAGTCACTCTTGTTCACGCTTCTGCTTCCCAGCTCCCAAACACAGCAAAACGACCTCCTGAGGCCCCAAGACTGGGCAAGCACTCCAAGGCAGGTCAGAACTCTCTCAGCAGAGTTCCAGGGGAGCTGGTGGTGAAGTCCTTTTGTTCCTGGGACTTCTTAACAGGGAGCCAGCTCTTCTCAGGCCCTTGGAGATCAGAATCAAAAGAAGGGGACACAGCAAAGTCCTTCCCCTCTCCTTGGCAGCAAAGCAAAACAGCAAGCAGGCAGTCTTCTCCTCTTCAGTCCTTTTCAGCTTTCTCCTTGGCAGAGGTTTCTTCTTAGTTCCAAAGTGATCTAAAGTTTAGGTGTCTGGGGTCCTCTTCTTATACCCCTCCAAGTCTTTGTCTCTCTTTGTTCCAGTGGGGGGATTCCCCTGCTCAAACCGGTTCCTGGGTGTGCTCTGCTCTGGAGCACCTGGTTCCTTTCAGAGTGAGGGGCAGGGTCGTTAGACGGTCAGCAGGAGGTGGAGCCTTCTTTGTGCCAGCAGAGGCAGAGTCCTCAGCCTGGCCAGCAGGGGGTGGAGCCAGCTTTGTGTTGGCAGAGACAGCCCTATTCAAACCCAGGGACTACTCCTCCCACCCATCTAAAGCAGATCTCCCTATTCACCCTGCTGCTGACTCATCCAGGCTCCTGGAGCCACCCAGCCCATCACATGACACCAGTCAGCCAACCAGCACACAGGCACACAGGAAGGTTAAACAGGAGAATAGCTACTTTCTAAAAAGTGCTATTCTCACACAGTGAATTTAAAAACCATCTTGCTAAAAAGATGTATAATTAAATTCTGAACACAAAGATACCAAACTTGGATTTTTTATCTTGCCCTTATGGGAAGATAGGCATGTAAACAGCCTTCCCCATTCTATCCTATAGGCAAGATAGCCTCTCAGCAGTGAAAAACGAAAATGGCTGTAATTCACTACCAGGGCATGTTACACACCTCAGTACATGCTCTACCTTTCAGAAACACTGCACCCAGCCCAGGGGGGTACCTAGGGCCACCATAGGGATGCCTGACATGTACAGAAAGGGAAGGATAAGGCCTGGTCAGTGGGTGCACTGGCCAGGTCGACATGGCAGTCTGGACTGCACATAGGCACTGCAAGCAGGCCTAAGACATCATTTTAGCGCTACTCCTGTGGGTGGCACAATCAGTGCTGCAGCCCACAAGTAGCATTTGAATCACCAGCCCTGGCACACGCAGTGCACTTTACTAGGGGCTAACAGGTGAAACAAATATACCAATCATGGATAACCAATCAATATAACAATTTACACAGAGAGCATATGCACTTTAGCACTGATCAGCAGTGGTAAAGTGCCCAGAGTCCTATTGCCAACAACCACGGGTCAGAAAAAATAAAGGAGGAAGAAGCAAAAAGTTTGGGGATAACCCTGCAAAAAGGGCCGTTTCCAACAGGGACACACAGGGAGAGCAATTCAGCCTTGTGGGGTGTGGGAATGTGTGCTCGTCAGCAGGTGGACTGCGTGCATGTAGACAAGGGTGGCCAGTGCCAGAACCCCCCCCCTCTTCTCCATGGCAAAACACAGGGCCATGTCACAACCTGTGCACGAGCACAACGCCAGCTACCTGCATTATCTAAGTGTGTGAAACCACTCCATGTGCCCACGTACAGTGCAACACGGAAGGCGCCAATGCATGGCTCACCACACCTGCCCACTCCACTGCTGACTGCAGTCACAATTGATGCAGCAAGTAAGACTGTGCCACACATAGGTAAAGTTGCAAAAGCTGTAGCCAAGGGACATACCCATGCACAAGTGCACTGTGAGTGGACGCAAGACAAATCCAAATTCCCAGAGGGAATGTGCCAACTTAGAAACCAATGAAACATGGATGTTGCATGGAACAAAATTAACATTGTCTCTCTCACACACAGGTCAACGTCGTGGATCACCCCCCAACACTGGGGGGGAAGACTCACAGGACCCGGCTCGGCGGGATGACGGAGCCACCGGCAGCGACGACTCTCACCACTCTGTGGACGAACCCGACCCCGACCAACCTGGCCCCTCTGGTGTCCAACGACCTGCAGCACCTGCGTCAGGTACAACTGGGCCAACCACCACCCCCACTCCTGCCACATCCCAGGAGACACCCAGGATCCCTGCCTCACCACCACAATGCAGCCAGGCTGGCCAGGAGGGACACGGTGTACCGGGCACCCAGGAGAAGGCAGGCGACAACGCCAATGCCCACAAGGGCAGGCCAGGTGCAAGTGGGCAGGGGTGGTGGGAGTGGAGGACGGCGGAGGCGCGATCCTGACCAGTTGGCTGTGGAACCGGTATATTCCCATGTCCGAAACATCCTGGACACATACCGGCAAGACACCACGGGCATGGCCCAGGTTGTGTCCACCCTCAACGAGATGAAGGGGACCCTCGATGAGATCAAGACCCAGCAGGCCCAGCAACATGCGGAGCAACATGCCTGTCTACTGCGACACCAAGGGCGGATGGAGGACAGACAGGCTGAGCTCGTGACGGTGTTCACGGGAATTCACAGAACACTCCGTCGGATAGCCGACAACATGGGCAACCCTCCCTGTGCCACCAGGCGTAGAACATCACCACCCACGGGGAGGGATCAAGAGGAGGAGGAGTCATCCGATGGAGCATCCCAAACATCGTCACGGCCTGCTTCTGAGGGTCCCCGCAGGAGGGCGGGTCGTCCACGGAAAAGACCGTGAGGGTCGGCGCAACAGCACCATCTCCCAGGACACCTGGCCTGGCACCTGGCCCACTGGACCAACAGCAGCACAGCAGCAAAAGACATTCTCTGCCACATGGACTTGCTGGTCACTGTCTGACCAATGTTGACAAAGACTGTGGCATGGACTCTGAGGATTTTCTATGGCAAGGACACCAACTCCCCTAGTGAACTTTGGATTCCACACACCCGGAAAGCCCCTCATGTCATACCCCCCCACGTACCCCAACCAAAATAAAAAGTTACACCATAAAGAGATGATGCCTACATTTTGCATTATTACCTTACATGTGTCTTGTAAAGTCTAACCATGCCTGAGTTCTCATTTGACTTCAACCATCCACACACTGTGGCCTGAGTCTGGCACAGGACACACATGGGTCACAATGTATTAGGCAAGACGGACATGGAGCACCATACACACCCGTGATGGGCCCAACCAGCTGAGGGGGTGGCCGCACAACCGTGCCGACAGACATATTGAGTACAGCGACAGCCATGCGCAGTGGTCAGGGATCATGTGGAGTGTCCTGGGGGGCACCCAGGTATGTGTGGACAGGTGGCAGAACCATGTCCTGCAAGCTTGAGTCGGGGGATGCAGAGAATGGTGGCCTGGCCAACGTTGGATGCATGGGGATGGCACATGTCACAATACCCACACAGTCATGGACATCATGCACAATACACAGTCTAATCCCACACAAACAGCATGCATCTTGCTACTCGACACATGGACACATAGCCACTATCACGGAAAACCATGCCAAACATGCTGTATGCACCGTGGCAACACACCAGCATTGACTGAGAATAGGCACCATGGAGGCATAGGGACACCTTTATTATTCATGTATTTGGGAATGCAGAGGCAACTCGGAGTACACATGAACAGGTCATGTGGAGTAACATGTGGGTACAACACTGGAACCCCCCTTCTGCAGCACAAATGCGTGATAGCCATGGAACTGGCACACAAGTGTCGGCTAACAGCTAAACACCCCCTGCTGCTCACGGAGAGGCTGCCATACACCATTGATCCTCTGATGTGGAAGTCCCACACCATGTCAAGCCAATGCAAACCGTCTGTGTCCGAGGGCAGTGTAACACACATTGATGCCATCATCACAATCCACAATCCCATCACTGATGACTGGCAACAAGTCTGAACATCTATTCAGGTGTACCCAGCTGCATGTCATGTGTCCCATGGTGATGCGACATGTCTGCAGAGGAACCAAACATCGACAGGGGCATTGTGCACACATCGTAAACAACAGCCACACCCAATACACCCCTGATGCATCCCTTACCCTAAGGAGACTTCCAAACTTGTCCGTGCGTGTAACGCTGAGTCAGCACACGATGACGTGTCCATGAGGAATAGCAGTGCCACAACAATGCAACCAGCAGACGGCATGCGCAAGTACCTGGGGATGAGAGACACACAAGAAGTAAGCCACAAAAAGCACAGCCACTTGCATGTGCATGTACTCGACACATGTAAGGATGACAACATGCTGGGTCACTATTATGACTGGGGAAATACACTCATCACTGGCACCATCACTCCAGTGACACATCCACACACACCTCTGACTCATGTGGCATACATGCAAATGGACACACACATGGCAACACATGCCACACGGGGACCAATGCGTGCACACACAGACACTGGTACTCACCACTAAGCAAAGAAGTCGCGTATGAGCCGACTCCGGATGTCCTCTTGCGGAACCACATCCTCCACATCACTAGCCCCATTGCCAAGACCTTGGTCCTCCACGGGTAGATGGTCCTGATCATCTTGATCCAGGATGAGTGGCACAGCTTTCTCAACTGCCATGTTGTGCAGCATGCAGCAGACCATGAAGATTTTGCAGACCTTCGCCGGGGCATATGGGAGGGCGCCGCCGGTCTTGTGGAGGCATCTGAATCGGCTCTTCAGGAGGCCAAATGTCCTCTCTATCACTCGCCTTGTCCGGCCATGGGCGGTGTTGTAGCGGAGCATGCAGGCGTGATGGGGTTGCGGAGAGGTGTGATCAGCCATGGCATGTTGGGATAGCCAGCGTCCCCTACACGGAAAGCACATGGACATAAGTAGGACAGGAGAAGCGGTCGTACTGGGAGTCTACGCAAAATACAGGGCTGACAGACTGTACTCACCAACAACACATGCTCGTTCATGCGCAGCTGTGTCATCATTTCAGGCACCCTGCTACGCCTCATGATGTAGGCATTGTGTGCTGATCCTGGAAAACGAGCACAGACATGTGAAATCACCATGTTGGACAGACACACCACAAGGGCATTGATGGAGTGGTAGTGCTTGCGATTCCTGTACGCTACCTCCTGTGCCTGTGGTGGTACCAAAGCCACATGTGTCCCATCTATGGACCCAATGACATGGGGCATCCCTCCCAGGGCATAGAATCCACGCTTGACCCCAGTCAACATTTCAGGGGTTGGGAAATGGATGAACTCATCCAGGTGAAGCAACATGGCCTCTAAGAAATCATGCAGCACACGGCAGAACATGCTCTGGGACATGCCACCAACATGAGCAATGGTATTTTGAAAGGTACCCGTGGCAAGAAAATGTAGGGCTGCCATTACCTTCAGCTTGGGTGTCAGTGCCGTAGGATACCTGTGCAGTGGTTGCAGGTGTGGTGCCAGCCTCGCCGTCAACTCCTCAATCAACGGTTGCGGGAAGCGGTAGCACCGGATACAGTCATTCTCCCGCATGTCAGCCAAGTCCGGAATTGCTCGGGGAAGAGGCGGCGCCCTGCAGTAATTTGGAAGTGACAAGGAAGAGTGAGTGCACTACAACAACAATTTTTTGGTGCTGAGCACATGTTAATCTGTCAATACACATATGCGACATACGGAGTCAGGTATGTGCCACATGCCCTGGACACGTATGGCTGCCAGGTGACACTCCTACCAAGACCCAGCTACACACGGAGATTGTGAACCTCCACATGCCATGGCATGAGATTAGCTGTGTCCCAGTGTAAGTGAACAGCCAGACGCAACACAGGAGTGACATACATCAACACATCACCAGAAGTAGGATGTCGATTTCAGAGACTGGTAGCGGAACACTAGAGCCACAGGTCACATGACATTACACTAGGACAGCCCACACACCTTGCCAATAAGGTGTACATGTAATGACTCACCATACATTCATAGAGAGGATGCAGACAGGTCCTTGTTACGCTACTCCGTGTCCCATGCATACATACGCACCTCACATCCAATACCACATGTGGCCTGGTGTGCGTAACAGTGTGCCATGTCCATCTACACACAGACACATGTTGGTTGCTGCAACAGCTGATGCTTTTGAGGGAGCACCAACATCAAGCTAATGGGAAGCCCCCACACATACATGACATAGTCACATCGTGCACCATGGGTAGTCACATGTCTGGTGTGGTAACCCCTGTAGCGGGCATCAGGGGACACTTGCGTGTGTTGTTGACTGTGCCATGCCAGTGACGCTCATCCCAAGTGTGCAATACGACATGCACACATGTCAAAGGAGTGAAGGGCATGCCTGGCACACATTGCACCGTCACACATAACATCTGTACACATCTCATCATACATCTGGTGCCTTCTCGACTCAGGAGTAATGTGCCACATCACAGCCTTTCACACCTGTGCCCCACACATGTAGTACTGCCCAGACAATGCCTTGATGTCCATCCATGGACAAGTATGTCAGCCCTATTCCTTCCTGTGTGCTGCCTGTCACCACTGTGATGTGTGAAAGGCACCGTACTTTCGCTCAGAGGGCCTGTGTACGTTCCCTATCACTATGGAAGTGCTGCCGTATGTGTACCCATAGTGATAGTGAGCGTACAGGCGTGTGTACGGTCCGTACCACTATGAGTACGCATACGCGAGAACACCCATAGTGAAACGGACCGTACACGCGTGGGTACGCTCACTATCACTGTGGGTGTTCTCGCGTATGTGTACCCATAGTGGTACGGACCGTACACACACCTGTACGCTCACTATCACTATGGGTGTGCTTGCGTATGCGTACCCATAATGTAAGTGAGCGTACGCACGCGTGTACGGTCCGTACCACTATGGGTACACATACGCGAGAAAACCCATAGTAATAGTGAGCGTACGCACGTGTGTACGGTCCGTACCACTATGGGTACGCATACGCGAGAACACCCATAGTGATACGGACCGTACACACGCCTGTACGCTCACTATCACTATGGGTGTTCTCGCGTATGTGTACCCATAGTGGTACGGACCGTACACACGCCTGTACGCTCACTATCACTATGGGTGTGCTTGCGTATGCGTACCCATAATGAAAGTGAGCATACGCACGCGTGTACGGTCCGTACCACTATGGGTACACATACGCGAGAACACCCATAGTGATAGTGAGCGTACGCACGCGTGTACGGTCCGTACCACTATGGGTACACATACGCGAGAAAACCCATAGTGATAGTGAGCGTACGCATGCGTGTACGGTCCGTACCACTATGGGTACGCATACGCGAGAACACCCATAGTGATAGTGAGCGTACGCACGCGTGTACGGTCCGTACCACTATGGGTATGCATACGCGAGAACACCCATAGTGATACGGACCGTACACACGCCTGTATGCTCACTATCACTATGGGTGTTCTTGTGTATGCGTACCCATAGTGATACGGACTGTACACGCGTGCGTACGCTCACTATCACTATGGGTACGCATACGCGAGAACACCCATAGTGAGACGGACCGTACCCACGCCTGTACGGGCCGTTGCTATGCATTTGGCGTGCCCTAGGGCCCCGATACGCACCGTACCTGTGTGTGAAACTCCAAATTACATAGGGGACACATGAGGGACAAGTATACAGGCCTACAAGTTTGCATTTTTTTCTGCAGGTGCACAGCAGTAGTCAGTTTGAATGAATCTACTTTGTTGCAATGTGGTTCTGGAGGTGACATCATGCTCAAGAAAAAAACACAATAAGAACCCACTGACTGTGCTAGGTTTGAAGGGAATGGAGGAAACATAGGATGCAAATGTGAGTGACCAATCACTCTGTACTCCTGTGCATGAAACAGGCCAGCAAGGCAGATATAAGGCAGCCAGGTCCCATGAGGGAGCACTTGCCTGCACATCTTTGGATTCGACGACCCAGCTGCTGCTACTGATTCCCTGGAACCATGTCAAGGTCTGTGGAGAGGTCACAGTCTTTCACCCTGGAGGAGAACCTGGCTTTGCTGGATGTGATCCTCCTACAGTACCCCCTGCTGTATGGGCGACCAGGGTATCAGGTGAGTGCAGAGTCTACTAGCACAGACTGTGTCCCTTGTCTGTGACTGTGACTTCTGGCATTGTGTCCAGGTGTGACACACATGCTATGTACTGTAGGGGGGGTCTCAGGGGGGGAATGCCTGATGTCTCCCAGCCAGTGCATTCTGTGGTGCATGTCTGCCGTCCTCACTTGCATTGTGTTTACTGTGACAATCACTGCATGGTGCATGCCACATTCTGCCTGTCTTGTCCTCCTGGGAATGTAGCCTCTACAGTCCTCATTTAATTATGTGGTCAGCCCAGTGTGACAGGTGACTGTACCCACAGATGTGTGTTAGTTCTGTGTACCTGTGCTGAGAGTGTCCACATGATGTGTTCGTACCCTGGAAATCGGTGTGTGTGTATGTCCCCTTTCATGTGGGTGGGTGCATATGTGGAGTGTGGCCCCCGGCCTGCATGAGGGATGGATATACCCTGCCCATGTGATGTGAGCAGGGAGCAGTGCTGTGTGTCTGACGTGCAGAGCCAGCCCCACACCTGTGAGCCCCCCCCGTCTAGTGGCACATGTGCAGAGTGAGGTTTGTCGCTGCATTTGGCAATGGCAGGTGGATGTCCTGTGCCTGTGTGTGTCTGTGTACTCTGCTGCGGTAGCGTCAGTGGCCTGTGGCATGTGACTGCTTAGAGGTGCTGCACATTATCCTGGTGTAGCTTGTGATGCACAGTGTGAGCCTGGATCATTGCTTGTGTCGTTGCCCTCATTCCACCTGTGTACTTTCAATGGCACGTACTGCTTTTGCCCTTCCCCAGAGGATCATGTCCCTATGACAAAGGTGCAATGCGTTGGATGCATACTATGCCTTGTTGTAAACAGCTAATTTGTTCTAATATGTGTCTCTGTGACATGTGCCTGGTGTATTGATGTAGTGTCACTTGTTTATCCTCACAGGTAGGCGCCTCTGCCAAGGAGCAGATATGGATGAACGCCGTCAGTGCCGTGAGGAGGACGGACGGTCGCAAGCGGCGCCTTGCCCAGGTGAGGAAACGCTGGCAGGATATCCGGTGCTGGACGCGGAGGATCGCACGGGTCCTGCTGGGGGACTCACCTGAGACCCATAAGAACCGCGGGCGCCGCCGTCTGACCCACATCCACAAGCGTGTGCTGGCAGTGGTATTTCCAGACTTGGACAGGCGCTTACAGGAGAAGCAGCAGCAGGAAGGGGGTAGGTACATGTGTGTTTGTTGTGTGTCACCAGCATTTGTAAGTGCACAGTTGCATGGATGCACTGCCAGGGTTTAAGGGTGCTGTGCAGATCCAGTTACCCACAGTATAGCGGTGCTCTCCTGCCTCCCTTCCCCTCCTTGCAATGTGTTCCCTGGTCTGTGTGTAGTCACTCCTTCACAGGGTAATGTAGGCTGGCGCTTTCTCCACGTGAACTATGCCTGTAGCATCATGTGTGGGGATGGTGTGTAACAGGTTTTGCGACCTTGCCTGTGCCCTGTCCAGTTCAGTACATGTGGGTTCCATGTCAGTTGGCACTGATGCTGAGTCCAGACATGGGAGTTAGTCTCTCAAGTGTCATGCCTTACAGCACGCATGTCCTATGTTGTGGCCTGTGACATGATGTGCATGAGTGTGCGATACGCATAGTGCAGGGATGGTGGCGTGTGTTGCAGTCATTCCCATTCAGGACCATGGAGTTGTGTGGCCACTCCTGTCCCCTGGGGCATATTTTCCTAGTTGTCATGTGTGTCATCACAAAACGTGGACACTCTCAGTGGCTACAGCATAGGTTGTGCTCTGTGCCATTGTCCCCTGGCACCATGTAGATTGACGTAAAATGTAGTACAAGTGTCCACTGTACAGCCTGACCTGATTTTCCTTGTCCATACTCACGGAGGCCAGTGCCTGTGTGTCTTGTTACAATCATCTGATGCTGCCCATTTGTACATGATTATTTGGACAGGCGCACCTTGGGTATTTGGCGTCCAATCTTGCATTTATGCAGCCCCTGTGTATTTCAGCCAGACGAAGAGATGTAAGTGCTTCCTGTGTCTCAACAAATTGTCTCATGTAGGGGGTGGTTGGTGCGGGCAAAGCCTACATGTCAAAACCTGAAATCTCCTTGCTAGGTCTGGCCAGTGTGTGATGTTTGTCTGGACATCCACTCAAGGTGCAGTGAGCCAGTCATGGTGGGCATGTTTTCAGTATTACCTATGCTGCATGTGCCTCAAGTTCATGGATATGGTCCCTGCTCATCCCTATTTTCACCAACGCTGTGTGGTGCAGATGCAGTGCTGGATTGTCCCCAGGGCCTGGCTCCTCTGTCAAACTCCATTTCATGTCATTTGCTATTGTGTCATGCTCTCCATGGTTTTTCAGTGGCATGGTGGGTCAACCAACTGTGTGTTGCATGCCCTACATCTGTACCTTGTTTTGTAGATGTTACTGATCTTTCTTTTCAGGCTCTGCACTGTAACCTATGTAGATTGGACTCATGTGACATATGTATACAGGTGTATGATTAATTGCTGTCTCTTCACCTTGCCCACAGCATCGTCGGGGGACACGGAGGGAGACATGAGCACAGACGGAGCGGAGGGACCGAGCACCAGTGCCAGCGTTGACATCGTGGCTTGCACATTGAGTGGAACGGAGGCGGAGGAGAGTGAGGCCGAGGACCTGTCCACTGGCACGACAGAATATGAAGCTGACGGGTCTGAGGATGATCTCTCCGAGTGGTCGGAGGCTGCACCAGCAGCTGACAGCGGCACAACATCTCAGCCCGCCCCCTCCATTGCCATCAGCCGCCTCCCACTTGCTCGTGTCCCTTCCCAGCGTGCCCGGTCACCACATGTCTCCTTCCTGCCAGGCACCGCACCCCCTGCCCCTGTCTCCACTGCTGCCGCCAATGCCGAGTCTGTGGACATCCAGCGGCAGTTGCAGGTTGGTCAGGCTGCGATGCTTAATGTCCTCCATGGCCACAGCCAAGTGCTGAACAACATGGAGGCATACTTGGAGGGCATTTTTTCATCGCAGGCTGACCAACGCAACTTGCTGAGGTCCATTGACTCGACACTGACTGCAGCAGTGGGTCTCCTGCAGCGCTACGTCCAACCCCCTACCCCTGACCCATCCACACTTCCCACTCCCATGCCTGTCCCACGTACACCCAGACGGCAGCATGCACCCAAAACAACAGACACAGGCACCACACCAGCAGGGAAGGTCATACGCACACCTCCTGGCAAGCACACACAGGGTGAAGTAGGCACACCCACTGGGTCGGGGGGCAAACGTAAGTCACGCAGCCAGAGTGGGAGTCCGCATTCCACCAAATCCACTCCCTCCAAATCCCCTCCCCTCAGCTCTCCTGGCCACATATCCGGGAAAGACTCCTTCATGGCCGCTCTGTCCCTGAGCCCCACTGTGACACCACCCCGCAAGCGGTCAAGGGAGTCCCCGGTCAGGGTGGTTGAGTCCCCCCCTGTCCACACCCTCCCCCTGTGGCGCTGCGACCCATCGCTCCGCCCCCCCCCCTCCTTGAGGCCTGTGGTTCCTTCGGGTGCAGGGGAGTGGCTGGAGGACCTTGCAAAGGTGTGCAGCGCCATCCTGGCCTCCGCCTTTGGCCCTGACCCACCCCCTGTGGTGGAGTCCTCCATCCCTGCACCCACGACGCCTACCCTTCGCCCTCATGTCCCTGCGGTGCCTGGTCCTTTCCCCCCACATAATGCCCTCCCCGCTGTGGAAGACGATGGAGTCTGACTGTGCAGGCAAGCTAGGGGACACGCGTCCCACTGTGTCCCCCACCTGGATTGGAAGTTTGGTGTGCTCTATGGGCATTGTACTTTTGAACTTTGAAGGGACAAACATATTTTTGGATGCTGATTAAAGCAATTTATTTTTCCTTAGTACACTACTGTCTGTCTGGTATTGCTGTTGGTCGACCTGCCCCATTATTTTGGGTGGTGATTATGTGTTGGGTGTGTGGGAATTGTCGTCTTGTGCTGGTCATAGGGTGGATCCTGGTATCTGTGTGCCATCACAAGCTGTTGGCTACATAACTTTGTTCAGGTAAGCAGTTACTGCATGGTGACATCGTCCCAAGGTGTGTTCCTTCCTCTGTGTAACCTGACTTCTTCCCTGCAGGGTCTTTCCAATATGTGGTGCTGAGCTGTGTCTACATTGGCTGGGTGTGTGACGGACTCGTTAGACTTGGGCCATGCATGCTGAGCGATGTCTCCACCTGCATCATTCGTGGCGTCCTTGGTGGTCACTGTACTTGTGTATGTAGACTGTTGCCATGACTTCATGTGTACATGTATTCTTTTAGGCGCTATGCATATGTATACTTCCAGCCTCGCACACATGTGGTACATGTACTGCAGGATCTTTGTGCACCTGACTGACATTTGTGGGCATTGGATCTGTGGGTACTCCACCCTTTTCTTTGCAGGGGCACTGCTGTGAGTGTTAGGCACCCACCCCTCCTATGTCTGGGCACTGCTGGGAGGACTCTGCACCCACCCCTCCTGTCTCTGGGCACTGCTGTGAGTGCCAGGCACCCACCCCTCCTATGTCTGGGCACTGCTGGGAGGACTCTACACCCACCCCTCCTGTCTCTGGGCACTGCTGGGAGGACTCTGCACCCACCCCTCCTGTCTCTGGGCACTGCTGGGAGGACTCTGCACCCACCCCTCCTGTCTCTGGGCACTGCTGGGAGTGTTAGGCACCCACCCCTACTATGTCTGGGCACTGCTGGGAGGACTCTGCACCCACCCCTCCTATGTCTGTGCACTGCTGGGAGGACTCTACACCCACCCCTCCTGTCTCTGGGCACTGCTGGGAGGACTCTGCACCCACCCCTCCTGTCTCTGGGCACTGCTGGGAGTGTTAGGCACCCACCCCTCCTATGTCTGGGCACTGCTGGGAGGACTCTACACCCACCCCTCCTGTCTCTGGGCACTGCTGGGAGGACTCTGCACCCACCCCTCCTGTCTCTGGGCACTGCTGGGAGGACTCTGCACCCACCCCTCCTGTCTCTGGGCACTGCTGGGAGGACTCTGCACCCACCCCTCCTGTCTCTGGGCACTGCTGGGAGGATTCTACACCCACCCTCCTGTCTCTGGGCACTGCTGGGAGGACTCTGCACCCACCCCTCCTGTCTCTGGGCACTGCTGGGAGGACTCTGCACCCACCCCTCCTGTCTCTGGGCACTGCTGGGAGTTTTAGGCACCCACCCCTCCTATGTCTGGGCACTGCTGGGAGGACTCTGCACCCACCCCTCCTGTCTCTGGGCACTGCTGGGAGGACTCTGCACCCACCCCTCCTGTCTCTGGGCACTGCTGGGAGGACTCTGCACCCACCCCTCCTGTCTCTGGGCACTGCTGGGAGTGTTAGGCACCCACCCCTCCTATGTCTGGGCACTGCTGGGAGGACTCTGCACCCACCCCTCCTATTTCAGGATATGTACACTTAAAACATACACGGGTGTGGGTTCGCTACATGCATACGAGGTGGGGGTACAGTCCGTACATACACGGTTGGGGTGGGGGTACGCTCCATACGTACGCGGGTGAGGGTACGGGTCGTACTTACACTGTTGGGGTGGGGGGTACGCTCCATACGTACGGCGGGTGTGGGTACGGGTCGTACTTACACTGTTGGGGTGGGGGGTACGCTCCATACGTACGCGGGTGAGGGTACGGGTCGTACTTACACTGTTGGGGTGGGGGGTATGCTCCATACGTACGCGGGTGAGGGTACGGGTCATACTTACACTGTTGGGGTGGGGGGTACGCTCCATACGTACGCGGGTGAGGGTACGGGTCGTACTTACACTGTTGGGGTGGGGGTACGCTCCATATGTACGCGGGTGAGGGTATGGGTCGTACTTTCACTGTTGGGGTGGGGGGTAAGCTCCATACATACGGTGGGTGTGGGTACGGGTCGTACTTACACTGTTGGGGTGGGGGGTACGCTCCATACGTACACGGGTGAGGGTATGGGTCGTACTTACACTGTTGGGGTGGGGGGTACGCTCCATACGTACGCGGGGGGGTACGGGTCGTACTTACACTGTTGGGGTGGGGGTACGCTCCATGCATCCGCGGGTGAGGGTACGGGTCGTACATACACTGTTGGGGTGGCGGAACGCTCCATACGTACGCGGGTGAGGGTACGGGTCGTACTTACACTGTTGGGGTGGGGGGTACGCTCCATACGTACACGGGTGAGGGTACGGGTCGTACTTACACTGTTGGGGTGGGGGTACGGTCCATACGTACGCGGATGAGGGTACGGGTCGTACTTACACTGTTGGGGTGGGGGGTACGCTCCATACGTACGCGGGTGAGGGTACGGGTCGTACTTACACTGTTGGGGTGGGGGGTACGCTCCATACGTACGCGGGTGGGGGTACGGGTCGTACTTACACTGTTGGGGTGGGGGTACGCTCCATACGTACGCGGGTGAGGGTACGGGTCGTACTTACACTGTTGGGGTGGGGGTACACTCCATACGTACGCGGGTGAGGGTACGGGTCGTACTTACACTGTTGGGGTGGGGGGTACGCTCCATGCATACGGGGGTGGGGGTACGGTCCGTACATATCCGTCCCCACGCTATGTGATGCTTGTGCGGGCCATACCCAGGCCTTTGCCACGTGGGTACAGCCGTCCCGCCATTGTTGGGATGACGTAGGTGTGGGCGTGGTACGACTCGTACCCACGCTCTTAAGGCGTGGGTACGGGACGTACCTGTATTGTTGTGTTGCCAGTTCGCGTCGTCAAGCACTTCCGTTGTGGTGGACGCTGGCTTTGCTGGACACGCCCCCACCACCTCGTAGTGACCAGGGCCTGTGGGTCAGGTATGTCCAGGGCATGTGTGCTGTGTGAGTTTGGTGGGGGTTTTGTGGCCTGCCCCTGCTCCTGCCCCCCCCTTTTCCCCCTCCCTTTGTTGTTCTGACCTTCTGCGGCGTCTGCGTCGTAACCTGTAGAGGAGGTCGACTGCTATGAGGGCCGGGATGACACATAGGTTCGGGTCCATGTCTGTCCGTCGCGTGCAGGTACTCCTTGTTCGCGTCGTCCTGATTTCCCGGCAGTTTTTGGCTGCCGGAAAATATTCACCGTGCGGGATGACGTCGGTGCGAATCGTAATTCCTGGTTCGTGAATGGCAGGCTGCGTGCGTCCCGACGTCACGTTGGCGCTTTCCCGAATCACATTTGTATGTTTATTTTCGTCGGTCGGGGTTTTGTACGATTCGTACGGAAATGGGATTTCCGTGCGAATCGTAATTCCATGTTTGTATATTTTTTCGACCGGGTACGCGTCGGACGGAGAATATGCTCCGTCCGACGGTTCATACCCAGTTTTTACCGGATCGTGATCGGCACCATACTGTATATCCATGTTAGCATTCCACATGGATAAAATGACTGGGTTGTAGTCATTTATATATTTTGACTCTTCTTTTCTTCTTAGGTTGTAGGTATTTTTAGGCGATTTTCTTGTAATAGTATGTCGCACAGCTGACATAAAACTGTTTACTCTTCCTTTTGAAAGAACAGGTCGTGGAAATCCAAATCGACATTTTGTGTAGAATTTATCTTTACTCTTGTACTTTCGTCGACAGTATTTTCCACACCGATGACTTTGGAAACGTAAAACTTGCTCTTTTAAGTTTTTTTCTTTTGTGCTTTTAGGTATAGCACATGTTGCATATTCTTCAATGAAAGATAAAACATCAGATAAAGCATCATCAGAATCTGTTCCAAATTTTGGGGCATCCTTGATCCACAACAGCATATGAATATGAGGAGCACCTCTTGCTTGGTACTCTTTTCTCCAAAAGAAATCCACAACTTCTCCAAGAGGTGGATTTTTTTTATTGCAGATGAAGGACATCATAGCCTCAAATCTATGATTGAAATATCTGCAAACATTAACCGGATCCAATGAGCACAATTCTCCTGCTGTCTTGTATTGGATGTTTTCAATATTTGAATTTGCCTCTCGAAGAAAATCCAGTAAATCATCCCAAGCGTACTCTGCACAGCTTAGGGTAAGGAACCATGTCGGAGTTCCTAAATTCCGTAACATACATTTCAATTCTCCATGGCGTCGGTACCAATATTCATTAGTTCCTCGTTGACAAGCCATCAAATTTATCAATTGAGATTCCAAATGATCATCTCGCTGTTGCACTTTGTTCATAAAATCCTTTGCAGACACATTATGTAGATGTACTCCAGTTTTTAAAATGTGATTTACTGCATAAGATAGTGCAGACAAGTCACTTTCAAATAAAAGATGGAACAAATAAGGAATACTTTGACGAAATCTTGGATCTTCTGCATATAATCTTGTAGTCCGATACTCAGAAGCAGGAATCTGTACTGGACGTTCATCATATCGTCCACCTTTTCCTGTAGGAAACAGCTGGGGAAAACAACGAGCTTCCAAGCTCTCCTCCCATACACTCACGGGAGTTCCTTGTGCTTTTTTCATCTGAAACAGATCAATAGTGTTTCCCATAACTTCTTTAGAATGAAGAGGATGTATGCTGAAATGTTCATAAATTTCTTCTTCTTTTGACTTAGCCACTTTTTCAATTTGCCCAGTTGGTATTCTTGTGTCTTCTAGTATTTCATCTTCATCTTCATCCATATAAATTGTTTCATACCATTTATTATTTCTTTTCAAATATAAATTTTCTCTTTGTACTTTTCGTACATCTACCAGCTCCTGCCAAATTTTCTTATTCTTTGTTGGTACTCCATTAACCAGAATAACTAATGGTTCAGTTTCCAATCTATCTGCATCAATTGTTTCCATATTTGTTTTCAAATCCAATGGCAAATAGACAACTCTTCCTTTTAAACCTCTTTGTAAATCCAAAGGAGGTAATTTACCTGTTTTGGGCTCCATACGCACTATGGTCTGAAACGGATGGACACATTGAATGAGTATAGACTCATACGTATTTAAATCAGAAAGTTCTGCAGGAATATCAACCAATTCTAAATTATTATGTATAGCTCTAGCTGGCATTCTATTTTCTTCTAACTTGTTATAACAGTATTTACAAATACGCTGATTTTCACCCAAATCAAAACTATTTTCCAGAAATATATATGTTGCAAAATCCTTCCACTTATAATTATCTTCATTTTCACTTTTTTTTTATAGAGATCAACATTCCTTGTTTGAATTTTATAATGGCTTCTCCGGCAACAAATACAAGTAATATTTGGTCTTTCATTAGAGATGATAGTAAATTTTGTCATTTCATCTTAAAATTTTTTACTAACAGTGAGTTCTACATTCTCTTCCACATTTTCCTCAATAACTGTGTCATTTCCTGCACTTACTTGCTCTGGACCAAAGTAACAAAACTGAATATCATCAGTAACCTTCACTACATCTGATAGAGATCCACGGAACAGAGCACTATTCAACTCATTTAACTTTAGTGCTGGACTTTTAGCAAAATACAATGTTCTCACAAACTTTCTCATTTCAGTATGATGAACAGCCAGGATCCTAAAATGGTGAAAAACACTTTGGCAAACTTTCCTAGATAGACAAGCAAGAGAATGTCCTTGCAAACCAGTATTCTCTCTCACTCTGCATGGGTCTAGTCTTTGAAGCACCTTAATCTTCTGTTTAACACTCTTTTTACTATATTCTCTTAGAAAGTCACGTAATTTATCAATAGATTCCTGTCGCACAGTGCAAATACTACTACAATTCCAAGTGTACATTGGGGCTTTAGGACGTCTCCCCATAACCTCATCAGCTAACACTTCTTCCTCATTTCTTGGAACCATTTTCTCCTTTTCCATTACACAACCATCTTTAACTTCATAAGCTTGACCATTGGTGTCAACTGCATGCAACAAACTATTACTTTGAAGATAACTCTCTTCATTAACAAATGGTTCAGTATTTGAACTATGCTTCCATTCTCCTAAGAACACTTTACAAAAGTTATTTTTTTTCACTACTCTTTTCCTTTTGCTTTGTGACTTCATTGCTTTGACGAATTTTTCTAATCTACGCATCCTGTTCAAAATTAAAATGAATAGTTTTCGTTTTATTTCCAAAGCCTTAGCAACAATTGTTTCAATATATTTCTTTTTTTATAAAATGTGGTTTTCTTCTTATATTTTTTCACATCCTTTAGCAAATTTACCATCTCTCTTCTCTGAAACATTTTTCGACGAATGTTTTTAAAATCTATTTTTCGTGTTAAGTCACTCTTTCGTACTTCTGATTCTACATTGGCTTATAGTATTTTCTGTCGACTCTGTTGTTGTTTTGTACTTGAAACACTATTTGCAGTAGATATATTGTTAACATTTTTTCTTTGTTTGAAGATATTTTAAAAAAAATCCTTAGTCTGCTTACCAGAAGACTTTTTCTTTTTTCCATCATGAGGTTCTTCAATTTTTTTTTTTTGTCCAGTTTTCTTCAAATATAGATGTTGTTGCTGTTCTTTTCTCTTTCTTGACTTTATAGGCATCTTTAATTAATTTCACTGTTGTTCAGCAATACCTGAAAGAAACTAAAAAAAAAAAAACCTTTATGTAATTTTAATACATTACGATTTTTTTTTAGCTTTTCAAATCCTATCATATGACCTGTCCCTTTCCTACAACTGCAAGTCTGATAGAACAATACCAACACGTATTAAATCTCTAACATCAATTCCTGTGTGCACACAGACTCATGGTGTGATTCTAGGCAAAAAACGATTTTGGTTTGGCAATTTCAAAGCACATTTGCTACTGTGGAAGAGTAAGTGATAATTACTATGGCAGCCTAACACATTTTCCTTATATTGTAGAGAGGCTGAAAAGAGCACATGTTTTAACAGCTACTTGAGACCATCAGCATGTGTTACAGGGTGAGTGATTAGAGTAGAGCAAACAAAATGAGCCTTGGTGACGTTGAATGTGTTAGCATTACACACTGCTATCTGAAATATCACACAGAGCTGAATAGTAAGCATGAGAGTGCAGGAGAAGCACCTGTCTGTGTGCTAAGAGCGTGCTTTTGGAGACCGTGTATTGTCAGGTGCAACACAGATCTGCATGGACGCTTGCACAACTGCATGAAGACTGCAGAGATGTATGTAAGAGTTCATGTGTGGTAAAGGTAAATTGGAGTTTTGAACATGTAAAAACTAACTCACCCATTGCGGGAGTGGAAGGAAAATGTACCATGCTAATTTCAAATGTGTTAGCATTTGCCTCTCATTTGTGAGAAAGTGATTTCTGCCGAATGCTAACCATCACTGTTCAAGAAAACAAGCTGCCCCTTTCCTGCGAGTACAAATCTAACAGAGCAAGAGCAACATGGATTAAATCTCTGAGAAGAATTCCTGTGTGCACACAGACTTATGGTGTGATTCTAGGCACAAAACAGTATTCCTGGGTGATACCAGTACACCTTAACTTATGGTGAAGACATACTGCATAATATCTGACATGTTCAAGGCAGTTAAATATCTTCCTTTACATAAAATGTAAAACACAATTTTAAAAGTGAAAGGAAAATGTACCATGCTAATTTCAAATGTGTTAGCATTTGCCTCTCATTTGTGAGAAAGTGATTTCTGCCGAATGCTAACCATCACAGTTCTTGAAAACAAGCTGCCCCTTTCCTGTGAGTGCAAGGCTAACAGAGCAAGAGCAACACAAATTAAATCTCTGAGAAGAATTCCTGTGTACAGACAGACTCATGGTGTGATTCTAGGCACAAAACAGTATTTCTGGGTGATACCAGTACACCTTAACTTATGGTTTAGACATACTCCATAATATCTTTCAAGTTCAAGGCACTTAAATATCTTCCTTTACATAAAATGTAAAACACAATTTTAAAAGTGGAAGGAAAATGTACCATGCTAATTTCAAATGTGTTAGCATTTGCCTCTCATTTGTGAGAAAGTGATTTCTGCCGAATGCTAACCATCACAGTTCTTGAAAACAAGCTGCCCCTTTCCTGCGAGTGCAAGTCTAACAGAGCAAGAGCAACACGAATTAAATCTCTGAGAAGAATTCCTGTGTGCACACAGACTCATGGTGTGATTCTAGGCACAAAACAGTATCCCTGGGTGATACCAGTACACCTTAACTTATGGTGAAGACATGCTCCATAATATCTTTCAAGTTCAAGGCACTTAAATATCTTCCTTTACATAAAATGTAAAACACAATTTTAAAAGTGGAAGGAAAATGTACCATGCTAATTTCAAATGTGTTAGCATTTGCCTCTCATTTGTGAGAAAGTGATTTCTGCCGAAAGCTAACCATCACAGTTCTTGAAAACAAGCTGCCCCTTTCTTGTGAGTGCAAGGCTAACAGCAAGAGCAACACGAATTAAATCTCTGAGAAGAATTCCTGTGTACAGACAGACTCATGGTGTGAGTCTAGGCACAAAACAGTATTTCTGGGTGATACCAGTACACCTTAACTTATGGTGAAGACATACTCCATAATAGCTGACATGTTCAAGGCAGTTAAATATCTTCCTTAGCATAAAATGTAAAAACACAACTTTTCAAGAAGAATCACATTTCTATTATTTATATCCAATTACACCACATGCATCCCCTCTCAAATTCATAACTAACCTTTTAAAAGTAGTTAGTTGAGAAAGAAATGTGCCACTCACACAGCAGATTATCAGAGCAAGAATCTCTGAACTGTACACCTCTCAGCAGAACTAGTAAATGGCAATGTTTCCCTCTCTTTTTTCACACATATACATGTTAACTTCAAATCACAGTGTTTCCCACATTTTTTCAAATGGAATCACACATTTCTATTGGTTGCAAATGTCAACCCTTTCCAAATGATCCCTTCCCCCAACATGACTTCTGCCTGCTACCATAGCAACAGGTCATGGAACACTGGTGTGAGCAGAGAGGTCAGAAGTTCAGCACACAATGTTTCAAATCCAAATAGCAAGAGTGCTTGACTTTTCAAACCTAACAGCAAATCCAAACTAATGTTCTGTGGGAACACATTTTTCTGAACCAATACAAACATTCTTTTAATAATTTAAACTACAGCCTAGTTTTTACTGTTGAATGGTCTGAAACAGCCAATGATTTCTTTTTATTTTTAAAAAAGTATGTAAGCCTCCAATTTTACAACTATCTTTCTTTTCATATTGCCATTCTACTGAAAGACACCTTCTGAGTGCATCCAGATCTCCTTGGAAGATGTTCATAGTGTGGATTATAGGTCACAGCTATGTCTTCTGGAGTGAAAAGTTTGCAGAAAAAAAGGTATTGTGAAAGATCTTGCTTTGCCAAATGTTGACATTAAATGGATTGGTCAGAGAGGGTTAAAGTGGCACCAATTAATGCCTTTGGTGAAAACCTTTCTACATCTCCCACAGCCTAACCTTATTATTGTGCACTGTGGTGGAAATGACCTAGGCACTTTAACTGGGGTAGGTCTGGAAATGCTTGTTAAGGACACCTTTGTGCAATTTATGTAACTTTTTCCAGAAACTGCCTTTGTATATTCTAATATATGCCAAAGGCAAAAGTGGAACTGGTCCAACCAACATTGTCCACAGATTGACAAAGCAAGAAAGCACGTCAATAAGTCTGTTTCTGCTTTCCTCAGAGACTATGGTATGGGTTCTATATACCACAACAACTTGCGTTACAACATGCAAGGCATTTATAGAGGAGACGGTGTACATTTCAATGATGAAGGGAACAGAGTCTTCCTCTTGAACTTTAGATTCTGCATCGGTACTTACTTGTAGGTACCAAAATACACTCAATAAACACACCACGGGTATAATTTTGATTTACTGTGTGAAAACAATGCAGGATAGGTGGCAGAGTGTTTTTATTTTTTTTAGAGCTAGAGTAGATGGCAGTTAGAAAGTTAAGAATAGGTACACTAAATGTGAGAGGCTTGAATGCTTTAAATAAAAGGCAACGTGTTGCCCGGGAATTGCAGTGGCTTAACTGTGATATCATTGCATTGCAAGAGACACACCTTGCATGGTCTAAGCGAAAGTACTTAAGCGAGCTTGGCTATAATGTGCTGGTGTGCACTAAGCAGTCGATTACATCGCGGGGGGTTGCTATATTGGCTAAGAGAAATCTAATTGAAGGCGGACGAGTTTTAGAGGATAATGCTGGAAGGTGGGCAATCACTGAATGTAAAGTAGGAACTTTCAAATGTACTGTCTGCTCCATCTATGGATCTAATTTCGATGAGGCAGCAGTCTTAGAATATTTGAATGTTGAATTAGCAACCTGGGCCGCCCCTGTTATTCTTTGTGGTGATTTGAATATTAATCTCCACTCTGGTACATTAGGCAGTGATCAAGATAGGTATGTAGGTAGGAAACCAAAGGTGTACAGGGCGTTAAGCTCACTGGTGAAAGCACATGGGCTAACTGATGCTTGGGCCCATCTTAGAAAGACTGAGCCCGGTTATACTTTTTACTCACCTCCCCACCAAAAATTATTTCGCCTAGGTTATTTTTTAGTTACACATAATCTTCTTTATGATGCACAAATACAGGTCTATCCCCGAGCAACATCTGACCATGGGCCAGTTGTGCTGTCCATCCGGGCTTTATTTCCACCCTGCAAACCCCGGGACTTTTCTTTTGACCGCAAGCTGCTGTTGGATGTCAAATTTCAAGAACATATGAGTGAGTGGATTTGTGAGTTTTTTAATTTAAACAGGGGAAGCGCAGGTGATGGGATAGTCTGGGATACTTTTAAAGCAGCCTTCAGGGGGGAGGTGTTCAGCTACGGTTTGTATGCTCAAAAACAGATGCGAAAAATGCTAGAGGAGCTTTACCAGGATCTAGGCACCGCTGAAGAGCTTTTGACACAAGACATTGTACATAACAGGGATACTTATAATACATCAGCCGCAGTGACGTGATGTAAGGCCAAGGTTAACAACTATTGGAGTAAGGAAGCAGCAAAGACTTTTGAGGTTAAGAGACAGGTGTTGTATGAATACGGGGAAGCAAGTGGGAGGTGTTTAGCCCAGAGAATGAGGAACAGGGAAACTGCTCAACGAATTAAAAGTATGAAAAATGAGGCTGGGCATTATGAAGAAACCGAAAGTGGCATTTTAGAAGTCTTTAGAAGTTTCTATGCTAGTCTATATGCAGCAGAAGAATATGATAGTAATAGAGCTTTATCCTTTCTCGGACAAAATCTTGGGCCGAAATTGGATCAAGGATTGGCAGATATATTGGAGACCCCCATAGAGATGTTTGAATTAGAAGCGGCTCTTAAAGCGTTGCCAGTGGGCAAGGCTTCGGGTCCTGATAAACTTCCGCTTGAAGTATATACATTTTTTTTCCAAGTTTTAAAACAGGATATGTTAGCTACATTCCGAAAGGCTCAGCAAGGGGAGTATCCTATAACATGGGGGGAAGCGAGTATAGCAGTGTTTAGGAAAAAGGAAAAACCGGCAGACTTACCAGGCTCATATCGACCTATTTCATTATTAAACACAGACGGGAAATTATATTCTAAGATCTTAGCTACCAGATTATCAGAAGTGATCACTCCTCTGGTTAGTATTTATCAGCACGGGTTTATTCCAAAGCGTGGTACAACCGATCATGTTAATCGGGTGATTACTTTAATTGATCATGCAAATGTGTCGGGGGACCCACTTAGTCTTATATTATTGGACGCAGAGAAGGCCTTCGACCAAGTATCGTGGGCCTTCTTATGGGACCTGTTGAAATTACAGGGATTTGGGCCAAACTTTATTAAATCAATACAGGTGCTATATCAACAACCTAGTGCACGGATTAATGTAATGGGTCTTCAATCCGCTGCGGTATTAATACAACGAGGGACTAGGCAGGGATGTCCATGCTCCCCACTACTGTTCGCTCTGTATATAGATCCCTTTTTAAGAATGATTGAGCTGAGTAGTAGGGTACCTCCAGTTAGGATACAATCACAGCAGTATCGTGTATTGGCGTATGCTGATGATGTCGCTGTGCTCTCACCAAGACCGTCTATGGCTATGAATGAAATCGAAAAGCTTGCAAAGAAATATGGATCGGTATCGGGATACAAATTAAATACAGCCAAGACTCAAATACTGTGTATAAATATCAAGTCTTATGCTGACCCACGAGTCTTAGATGAGGTTTCCTATTTGGGAGTACAGATTTGTGCTGGGGCTTTGGCTACGGTTGAGGCTAATTGGCAGAAGTTGATCTAGGGGGTTCGTAAACAATTGGACCAGTTTGAATGTTTACATTTGACACTTGTCGGCAGATGTAACATTTTGAAAATGATGGTATTACCTAAGGTGCTCTATCTTTATAGATGTGTACCATTAGAGATTACTTCTGTACGTATCTCGCAACTGCAAGCAATATGTATGAGATTTATGTGGTCTCAAGGGAAAGAGCGACGGGCTAAGAAATATATGATGCTGCCTAGAGCAGTGGGTGGCTGGGCAGTCCCTGATTTTCTTTTGTATTATTATGTATGTATGTTGCAGCGAATGAATATTTTATTAATCGGTCAGGGACCGGTGGAGCCAGCACTACGACCTTCTATATACTCTTTGCTTCTAGGGACTGATGCTAAGAACTGTCTTTTTATTAACATAGACTGGAACTACTACAAACGCACTAGGTTTAAGGTGATAGCTGCCGCATATAAGGTTTGGAAAGTAATAAGGAAGTTATATAATATTCAAAATGTGTCTTTCTATACCCCTTTAATTGCACCGGTACTGCATCCCAGTATATGTTGGGATTATATAGTAGTTAACTGGCGTTTAAGAGGTTTAATAAATGTGGGGGATGTATATACACCAGACGGGTTAAAATCTTTCTCCCAATTGAAGAAACAATATCTGTTACCCACTGCGCATTTTTTTAAGTATCTACAGTTGCGTGAGTATCTCGCTAAATTGAAAACTGTGATTGTGTCTAATCCTCTTATTGAGGCAAATAAAAAGTGTTCCCGTATAGGAGTATTATATAATATAATTGTCGAGACAATGCCTAACGACCTGGAAACTCATCGTATGAGGTGGGAAGAAAGACTGGGGTGCTCTGAAATACCGTTGGAACTATCGATTGAATTGGCTTGCCGTCTATTTATGTCGGCTAATCTTAAGGCACAACACTATAAGACTCTGTTCTATCTTTATCAAACGCCCGATAAAATCGCAAAGTGGGGAGGAGATCCTGATGGAAAGTGCTTTAGGTGTAATACTTTACACGCTGATGTAGTACATATCTTTGCCACCTGTGCTAAACTATCGGAATTGCTCAGACATATAAATGGGTTTTTGTCTGAGATTCTAGGTGTCACTATACAAGTGTCAATCAGTGAGATTTTACTGGTTATAGATGTAGATGGAGTACGTATAGACTCTGGTAAGGAAATCAGATACCTGATATTTATGGCAGCAGCAGTGTTAAGGATCTGTATTGCCTCAGTATGGTTACAAACTGAAGCCCCCCCATTTGAGATGTGGAGAACTCGTTTTTTGTTTACGTATAATATTGAATATAACCTATATAGTGTTAAGGGGAGGCGGAAAATGGCTTTGGGGCAGCTAATCTGGGGTGCTGTATGTACATATATGGACAAGTAGGATGGTCTTGAGTTATTTGGTGTCCTTTATTAATTATCTGTTTTCTTTCTCTCTGTAATGGATGACATAATGGAATTATTTCCTTTTCTTTTGGGTATCAGATGTATCAGCCGTCTTACAACTGTAATCTGCCGAATATTACTGTAATTCAAATTTACTGAATCGAACCTGCATTGTATACCTAATGGAATGTTGGGTTATGTTTTTATTTTGTACCCGTGATCTCTATTTAATAAAGAAATTTAAAATAAAAAAACAATAAACACAACGGCTCTTTTTAGAGCCACCTAATATCTAAACACTTAATCTTCTTTTTTAAATCTTTTTTTTTTATTATTTTTTGCCGTGCGCGCACCCCGCGAATTTTTAAAAAAATTACAATCTTTTTTTTGCCCTTCGGGGTCCCACTGTGACCTGACAAACGATAGGGGGTCAGGAACTCCCTACCCTGCCCCCTTTTCACGTTCTCCACCTTTCCTTTTCAGTGTGACAGACAAAATGGCGGCCGACACTTCCTGATTTCGACCGATTCGAATGTTTACAGACATATAACAACCAATCAGAATTTCGCTCGCGCACGTTATGGTGCGTGCACCGCGCGCTTACAGTGTGCGCACGGTACGCGCTTATAGATATTTATATGCTTTTAAATGCTATTTTCTCAGGAACTACTGAACAGATTGACACGAGACCTGCAAAAGGCACTTCCCTGACCTGAGGACTACTTCTCTGCCAAATTTCAAGTAATTCTGTTCAGCCGTTCGGGCTGTACCTTCGACTAAAGGTCCTATGGGAAAATGCATGGGGAAAACGCGTTTTGGGACCCCCCTTTTTTCTTGGCCCCTGCTTGACGAATCCCCCCGAGACTTTCAGGGTATGAGCTGAGCGGGGCGCCCCATTAGTTTTGAAAATTTTGCGAGGATTCGTCAACCGGCGCCAAAGTTATTCAAAATAGAATTTTGAGATATCCTATGGAAACACGATCCTAACTATAACTATCTACTGGCGACCGCCAGTAGATAATATATATATATTATCTACTGGCGGAGTTAGGACCGTCTTTCCATAGGAAATCTGAAAATTCTATTTTGAATAACTTTGGCGCCGGTTGACGAATCCTTGCGAAATTTTCAAAACTAATGGGGCGCTCCGCTCAGCTCCTACCCTGAAAGTCTCGGGGTGATTCGTCAAGCCGGGGCCGAGAAAAAAGGGGGGTCCCAAAACATTTTTCCCCATGCATTTTCCCATAAGACCTTTAGTCGAAGGTACAGCCCGAACGGCTGAACAGAATTACTTGAAATTTGGCAGAGAGGTAGTTCTCAGGTCAGGGAAGTGCCTTTTGCATATATGGAGTCAATCTGTTCAGTAGTTAAAGAAAAAATTGCATTTAAAAGCACATACATATCTATAGCCGCGCACCATGCGCGCACTGTGCACGCACCCTAACGTGCACGAGCGTAATTTCTGATTGGTGGTTACATGTCAATCAACGTTCGAATCGGACGAAATCAGGAAGTGTCGGCCGCCATTTTGTTTGTTGTGGGTGTGAGAGTGAAAAAGAGAGGTTGTGAACGTGAAAAGGGGACAGGGTAGAGAGTTCCTGACCCCCTAGCCTTTGTCAGGGGGTCCCTAAAGGACCCCGAAGGGTGAAAAAACATTTTTTCATTTATTTTTTTAAATCGCGGGGTGCGCGCACCGTGAAAAACCATAAAAAAATTATTTAAAAAAAATTGCATTTAAAAAACCGTACAAATTCACTTAAAAAACCATAGATTTCAGGCACGTTATAGTTAGGAATTAGCATTTAAAAAACCTTGCAAATTCACCTAAAAAACCAAAGGTTTCACACATGTTATAGTTAGGTGGACATTTCACTCGTAAAAAAACAAAGAAAATCCACCGTTATAGTTAGTTCAGATAACTATAACTCGCGCGACCGCCACTCTATCACAAGGATGATGTCATCAGTGATGTCATGAGTGATGCCACTGACCATGTCATGAGTGATGAAATATGTGACGTCATGAGCACTGGATTGCGGGCGCATGAGTTATAGTTATCTGAACTAACTATAACGGTGGATTTTCATTGATTTTTTACGAGTGAAATGTCCACCTAACTATACCATGTGGGAAACCTATGGTTTTTTAAGTGAATATATATATATATATATATATATTGCATTGAAGTTCTCCCCAATATCCTAGGAAGAAAGACGAGCCACTCCGTAGTCTGCAGGAAGGTGTAAAGTTTATTCACACCAGACGACGCGTTTTGGCTGACAAGCAGCCTTGGTCACAATATATATGAAGTCCAAATCCCCACTCTGAACAAAAAGAAGAAGGGTCTGACACAGCCAGGACGCATACAAGAGGCTTTACTCCAAGGTAGGTTACAACGCAAATTTTTGTAACATTGGGCAGACGCGTTTCAGCAGTTCAGCTTTCATCAGTGCCTGTTACGATGTTTGGAGCCTCGCACCTGGAGGCCATTTAAGTGGTCTCTTGGCCACTCCTGCAATTTTGCTTGGGGCTCCTTCTTAGTTCTTAAAGGGATACTACAAATCGCGTTGTAAGTTCAGACCACTGCATGCTGGTAAATGCAGTCCCTCTGTGGATCTTCCTTAAGTAAGTAAAGAATCCGCTCGCCCAGTGGCGTCCCAACGATGTGGCCTCCGGACTGCACCCAACCACAGCTGTCTGCGAAGTTGAAAATCCTCACTGGAAACCCCTTGATGCTCCCTGCAGTCAATGCTGCTCCTCTCTCCCCACGCAGTGTTGCTTTCACCCTGTGGTGCTTCAGCCTGCGCGAGGGGGCGCCGCGTTTTGCATTACCATACACAAAGTCCATTCAAGTTGCTGGCTAACGCGGTGCATCCAGACCGAGAGGGCGTGTCAGAGAGCCAGTGCCTGCAATACCGGCCAAACATGAAGTCCAAATCCCCACTCTGAACAAAAAGAAGAAGGGTCTGACACAGCCAGGACGCATACAAGAGGCTTTACTCCAAGGTAGGTTACAACGCAAATTTTTGTAACATTGGGCAGACGCGTTTCAGCAGTTCAGCTTTCATCAGTGCCTGTTACAATGTTTGGAGCCTCGCACCTGGTGGCCATTTAAGTGGTCTCTTGGCCACTCCTGCAATTTTGCTTGGGGCTCCTCCTTAGTTCTTAAAGGGATACTACAAATCGCGTTGTAAGTTCAGACCACTGCATGCTGGTAAATGCAGTCCCTCTGTGGATCTTCCTTAAGTAAGTAAAGAATCCGCTCGCCCAGTGGCGTCCCAACGATGTGGCCTCCGGACTGCACCCAACCACAGCTGTCTGCGAAGTTGAAAATCCTCACTGGAAACCCCTTGATGCTCCCTGCAGTCAATGCTGCTCCTCTCTCCCCACGCAGTGTTGCTTTCACCCTGTGGTGCTTCAGCCTGCGCGAGGGGGCGCCGCGTTTTGCATTACCATACACAAAGTCCATTCAAGTTGCTGGCTAACGCGGTGCATCCAGACCGAGAGGGCGTGTCAGAGAGCCAGTGCCTGCAATACCGGCCAAACATGAAGTCCAAATCCCCACTCTGAACAAAAAGAAGAAGGGTCTGACACAGCCAGGACGCATACAAGAGGCTTTACTCCAAGGTAGGTTACAACGCAAATTTTTGTAACATTGGGCAGACGCGTTTCAGCAGTTCAGCTTTCATCAGTGCCTGTTACGATGTTTGGAGCCTCGCACCTGGTGGCCATTTAAGTGGTCTCTTGGCCACTCCTGCAATTTTGCTTGGGGCTCCTCCTTAGTTCTTAAAGGGATACTACAAATCGCGTTGTAATATGTATATATATATACTTCCTGTATATGTCTATCTTCAATGTTACATATAAAGTTATTGGAACTGCTTACTGTACAAGGTGTACTGGGACTTCCAATACAAATAGTTCCGAGTGTCTTTTTCCGTGCATTCTACATCCACGAGTCTGGAGTAGTATAGTACCGTAAAAGGTTATCCTCAGTATAACTGGTGACTTTATCTTTACTTACGTTGTAGATCTGATTTGGAAACATCTATATCACGGTGCTAGTGATGAACTGTCTTGCCTAAGGAAGGAACTTACTCATTAGGAAGATCTTCGCTTCCCTCTTGAATGTTGCTGTGTTTGGAATTTTCCTAATGTTTGGAGGGAGTGAGTTCCAGATTCTGGGGGCTGCTTAGATCATGAGACAGTCCAGTATTTAGCTTTAATCTTCAGATTAGCTCATGAAAGCGTTCTCTACCATGCTTAATTTGTACATAGGGAGGCTTGACTAAATATGCATCTTTAGTATGTCAGGTACAATCATTATTAACTACAAGGTCCTAATGAGTAAAAAGAGCACACATTATTAGACAACAGCTCACTAATTCAAAACCCATTCACAAAAGCATGTTTTTAGTTCAATTAATTTCTATTGAGAAAGAGACACCGCATGGCTATGTGGTAATTATGCGTAATAAAACCCCAACCAGAATGCAAGTCCCATAGGCTCAAAAATCCATGAGAGCGCACTGTGTCAGCTCCAGTGCACATATATAAACAGACTACTGCATGCACCAACATGGCAAATAGGTGCTTGTATCATTACATGCACATAATTTCATTTTAATTTATATACATACTATAACATTCAGATATACCCACTTGGGCTCTATTGAGAAATATGGTTTCGTAGTTTTCAAAGACATATACCCACTGGGGTTGGACATTACGAATTAGATAAACTCCTTTCTCAAATAACACTTTTTCTTTTGAAAAACACTTCTACCAAAGACTTCTCTCTGACTAATAATCAATTTATATGATCTTTGTTAATATTTTGCTTGGCTCAAATTAGTGTTGTTACTAATGTATCCAATAGGATTATACTTGTTTTGGAATAAACATACACTCATTGTTGTAAAGACTTTGACTACTGGGAGGAGCTGTTGGCCCAGCCGAGTGTAAAACCTCCCCATATTGATGGTTCACAGGGATTAACCAGCATATTAGTTAGCGGGTAAGAGAATAACACTTAAAGCAGAGACTGTCTGAGTGATAATAAAGATGATGTTATTGAAGTCTATTTTGAAATTTTATTTTTGTTGCATGTTTAAAAAAGAAACATCAGTTTAAATGTTCTCCTTGAGAAAGACAGTTGTTGCTGAAATGCTTTACATTGCACTTTACTATTTTGATGCAGCAACAATTGATGGACGTAATGCTGAACAATGTCAAACACTCACAACCAGCACAGAGATCTGGGCCTAAATCCATCATTTCTTTGTTCAACGTGCCTCTCAAGTTTGGACCTATCCATGTGTAAATCAGTCTTGACCCTGCTCCCCATGGGAACAGTCCAGCCATCAGTGACAAGCCAGGTCCTCCCTGGAACAGAAACAAGTAACCTAGGACCAGTTTTGGGGTATCACTCCTCATCTGCCAGGATACATTGAATCCATTGGCATGGCCCGCATGGGACCCACATCTGGGGTGACAAATGCCAAAAGAACAATTAATGGATGGAATGCTGAACAATGTCAAAGATATTCTGTACTCTTGGGCCTAAATCCATAATTTTTTTGCTTATCACGTCACCCCAGTTTGGACCTATTCATATGCACATAAGTCTTGAACCTGCTCTCCATGGGAACAGTGCAGACCGAATTGCTAAGCCAAGTATTCCCTGGACCGGAAACAAGCATCATAGGAGCAGTTTCGGGGTATCACCTCTCATCAGCCAGGATGGTTTGAATCCAGTGGCATGGTGAGCATGGGACCCACATCTGGGCATTGCCATCCCACTTGGTGAGACAAATGCAAAAGAACAATTGATGGACAGAATGCTGAACAAGTCAAACACTAACCCCCAGTGCAGAGATTTGAGCCTAAATTCATTGTTGTTTTTCTCATCATGCCTCCCCAGCTTGAACTGAGCCATATGCAAATCAGTCTTGACCCTGCAGCCCATGGCAAGGGTCCAGCCCGAGCTTCCAAGCCAGGTCCTCTTTAGGCTGGAACCAAGCATCCTAGGACCAGTTTCGGGGTATTACCCCTTATCAGCCAGGATAGCTTGAATCCAGTGGCATACGAGCACAGGACCCATGACTAGGCATCACTGTCCCAATAGGGGTGACAACTTCAAAAAGAACAATTGATGGGCAGAATGCTGAACAATGTCAAACGCTCACCACAGTACAGAAATCTGGGCCTAAATCCATTATTTATTTGCTCACCACTCCACCCCAGTTTAGACCTAACCATATGCAAATCAGTCTTCACCCTTCTCCTCATAGACACAGTACAGCCCGTACTGCCAAGCCAGGTTCTTCCTGGACTGAAAACAAGCATCCTGGGACATGTTTCAGGGTATCACCCATCATCAGCCAGGATAGCTTGAATCCAGTGGGACCCACATCTTGTTTCCGGTCTGGTGAGGACATGGCCTGGCAGTTTGGGCTGGTCTGTTCCCATTGGGAGCAGGGTGAAGACTGACTTGCATAAGCCTGGGTCCTACCTGGAATGGTGTGGTGAACAAAAAAAGATGGTTTTGGGCCCAGATCTCTGTACTGGGTGTGAATGTTTGACATTGTTCAGCATTCCGTCCCTCAATTGTTCTTTTTGCATTTGTCTTCCTAGGTGGGACAGGTATGCCCAGACGTGGGTAGCGTGTTAACCATGCCACTGAAGTCAAGATGTCCTGGCTAATGAGGGGTGATACATCGAATCTGGGTCTAGAATGCTTTCTTCCAGTCTGGGGTGGACATGTCTTGTCAGTTCGGGCTGGAGTGTTCCCATAGGGAACAGGGTCAAAACTGATTTACATAAGGCTGGGTCCAAACTGGAATTGCGCCATGAGCAAAAACACAATGGATTCGGGCCCAGATCTCAGTACTCTGGTGAATCTTTGACATTTGTCAGCATTCAGTCCATTAAGTGGTGAGCATTACGTATATCACCTTTTCTTTTTGCATTTTTCGGCCGAAGTGAGACGGGTACACCCATATGTGTGTCTCATGCTCACCATGCCACTGGAGTCAAGTTATCTTGGTTGATGAGGGGTGACACCACGAAACCGGTCCTAGAATGCTTGTTTCCAGTCTGGGGAGGACCTGGCTTGACAGTTCAAGCGAGAGTGTTCCCATGGGGAGCGGGGTCAAGAGTGATTTGCATAAGGGTCGATTCCAACTGGAATTGCGTGGTGAGCAAAACAACAATGGATTTGCGCCCAGATCTCTGTACTGGGAGTGAATGTTTGACATGGTTCAGCATTATGTCCATCAATTGTTCTTTTTGCATACATTAAAGTTTGAGGCAAAGGTTTTTTCTTGGCGTACTGACATTGTTCTGTAAAGGTAACGGAGATTATGTTTTGATATTGAGTATATTTATACGCCCTCCTTTGTGAACTGGTTGTGTAAGGGCTAGATGGAGACCTAAACCTCTCTAGGGATCATGTTCTATAAATTCACTCCTTGGGTTCTGCCAGCCCACTAACGACCACCGATTGGGAAGTCACATTCCTTTTTTTTGTTTTTTTTTAAATTTCTTTATTGAAACACATCTAGAGATACACAATACAGATTCATAAGGTTTCAAGAAAAAAAAAAAAACATGAGCAAAAGCTCAGAGAGCAATAAAACAACCAAGTTGAAAATAAAAGACAACAAGGAGTTACATTATTATATTAATAGAATCCCAAAGCGATTAACATTACTTTACATTATCACAGTTTCAATGCAGATTTCCCTAAGTTAATATCCTAACCTAATCCCCGCTACTCAATCCTAGCTTCCCTACTCCATTCAGCCATAAATGCCCAGATCTTTCTCCCCCGAGCTCTGGCCTGCCTGCCTCGGCATGCATAAAGAAATGACTCTTGCTTATACATTCCCAACATTCTAGCAAGCCATATATGGAAACTTGGTGGCTCAGCATCTTCCCATCTTGCAGTTAATAATATCCTAAATACCGCAGCCCCTAAAAACAAGCCATATTCTTGTTCAATACTAAGAGCCAATGAGTTATCATAACCAAGAACCATCAAAGTTGGTGTTATTTCGAACCTACAACCAAACCGAGATTCCCAAAAGCGCGACAAGCCTTCTTTCAAGGGGGCGAACTTCTCGCAATCAAAAAACATATGAAGCAGGGTAGCAGGTCCTAGCCCACATCTCGGACACTTGTCATATGCCCTTTTTCCCCATAAGAATAATTTAGCAGGAGTAAAATAAAGATTAAACAGTGTTTTATAAACTTGTGCTTTTAAGCTTGAAGATACCAAAATATTTGAGGATAGGCAGAGGCATTTATAGATATCCACATCTGGGTTCCCCAGCTTAATTACCCAGGATGTCTCTGTCTTTTCTTTTCCAAATCATCGGGGCTTTTTTCCAAAAGTAATGTATAGAAGTCTCTAATTCTGCAGGAGTCCTTTGCTGTTATTTCCAAAAGTGGTAGTTTAGCTAAACTAATTTTGGGGCGCTGTAGCTCAAGGATGTTTTTAATCTGTATAAATTTGAAATATTGATTGTCTGAGAATCCAAACATCAATTGTAATCTAGGGAATTGAAAATCTTGTCCTTCCCCGCAAAAATCCGCATTCCTGTGTCTCTAATTTATGGAGCTTTGAATTCATCTCCTGCCAAAACTGAGGATGAAGTTACGTGCACTGCACGGTATGCAACTTTCCAGTAAAACTCAGGCGTTTAATTCATTTTGTGACAGAGACAAGTAACTCCAATGCACTGGAGTTAAGTGATATTGTTGGCAGTACCACACCAATATTTTGAGAGCTTTGAGAATCTCACAGTATTTATTTTGGCACAAGAAAACACAACATGGACACTGAAATCAATAAAAAATCTAAGGCTGCAGCTAATTATGTTTGTGACGATAAACTTGATGTGTGGTACCGCAAACAAGAAATAGTATGGGCAGCTATCAATACCCTCACAATGAAGTAAAAATCTGAACAACTGCATAGGAAGGAATTGAACAAAGGGAATAGGTGGCCTTGCTAGAAAGATGTTCGGAATATGCCTAGATGTTTGCAAATCTATACTAAGTTATGAGGACTTCAACCTGACGTTAAATAATGAATGGATAGCTGGAAGTAATCAATGCTCAATACATTGCATAAGAATTTTCATCAAATATAAAGATCTGGATATAAAAACTATATTGAAACAAACTGACATCCTTAACAATGAGTTAATAGAGGAAGAAAATGTAACCTATATTAAAGATTACAAAGTACAGATGAATAAAATATTGTAGATGGTTGAGCAAGACATAAAGGGCAAAAAGAATAGGAAATTCCTGGGTAATATACAGGATTTTTCCCAGAGGCAAATTTTTAGATTTACAAAAAGCTTTGATTCTGTCCGGAAAATATTTTCTAAATATTACAATCAACAAAGATTGGGCCCAAGCACCTCATCTGAACAAACTGATAGAAGTTGGGCCTCATCTGAACTTAGGGGCATATTATCAAGAAACGGTGTTAAAATTATCGCAGCGATAATGGGCTTGATAATATGCCCTTGAGAATTCCCATAGAAGCCCATCTTCTAGTGTCAACATGGGCTTCTATGGGAATTCTCTGTGGCATATTATCAAACCCATTATCGCCGCTTTAGTGGCAGTTTTCTGCCGCTAAAGCGGCGATAATTTTAACGCCGTGCTTGATAATATGCCCCTTAATTGCTAAGCCTCTGCAAGCTCAAGGGAGGTTAGTGATATTGGTGGTAACAAAATCTCTCATTTTTAGATGAGTACTATCTCCTGAAGAGAACACAAACTATGAGAACCAGAGGAAGGGGCAGGTGAAAAGACAGAGGAATAAAATCGAGAAAAAAAACTCGGAAGGAGGCAACAAAAAGGCAAAAGAGCAGCCCGACGCAAGCTCCTTGAAATAGGTGACTCGATGATCAAAGCTTTAGAGGTAAAAGTGTCTATTTTTGACTATTGTAAATTTATCCCCATTTACTTTAAATCCAGAAGAACGAAAGACTTTGGAATTTGGTTTGTCTTATTGCAGCAATCTGACATTTGATTTTTTAGAGACACACATAGATAGATCTAGATTTTGTCAAAACCTGAAAGTGAGATGGCGACCAAGTGGGACGCAGATCCTAGCTTCTCCGTTCTCAGTCCTGCTCGGACCCCCCCGCCAGTCTGAATTGCAGCAGTGGAGACATAGTGAGCAGTGCGAGAGGCCACAGACAAATCTCAGAGGCCCCCAGATGAACCGGGGGGAGAGTGGAAGCAGTGGTGTCCCCCAGTGGATAGAGGGAGATGGAGATCGGAGGAGCTAGGCCCTGTGCCTCGGGCTTAGTCGGGGCAGCCCCCGGCATGAGCGGAGAGACTAGCCCTCCCCCTGGGGTTGGGTCTGGTGGCCCATTTGGTGCTGTGAGCTTGAATGAGGGTGAACTGCTGAAATCACCGCGGGGCTCAACAGAGACCTGTAGAGCTGTAGTGGCAGCGATGGAGCTCACTGAGTGCCACAGCGAGTTGATCCCGGCAGGTGCCATGGCGAGAAGAGGAGGAGAAAGCCGCAAGAGCTCGCTGAGAGAAGGCACCTCTGGTACACGGTTACCCAGTTGCCGGCCGAGAGGTCCAGGCCTCAAGTCCCCAGTGAGGTAAGGAGTCAAACAGGAGTGGCCGAGCGGACTGCAAGCCAACTGCGGCAGCTGGAGCATAACCAGGCCTACGAGAAGGAAAGCCCCAAGGTAGAGTGGCGTGATGTGGGGGCCGCCACAAGGCTCGCATAAGTGACCTGAGGGCACTCGGTGGAGAGAGCGGGGATTAGGAACAGCTTGGTGGTGCCAGGGGAGCGCAGGAGGATCATCCCCAGGATTCTGAATGAAGAAGGAGGCCGCGGCAGCGAGGAGCAGCAGAGTTACAGAGAGCCGCTGGTGGTGCCAGAGGTGTGCAGCAAGACCCTGATCCCTCGATGAAGCACAGGTCAAGTGGGAACTAGAGGAAGGCCGGGTCCCCTAAGGAAAAGGAAGAGATATAGACAGGCCTGTGTAGAAGACTTGGGGAAGCCTGGCCCTGAGGAGAATAGTGGAAACCCCAGCGCGGGAAGAGCATAGCCCCAGACACGGGCCAACTGGGCTGGAGTCCTCGGACAAGAAGGGCATGAGCAGACCTCCCACGCAGCCCTGAGAAATAACAGCATTGAGAGGAGCAGGGGTAGCTCAGGTTGGCGGTGATCACCCACTGAGAAAATGAGGAAGAATTGCAGAAGCCCTACCCGAGTTTCAGGTGGTGGGGCTGGGTTGGGAAGAACAAGGACTTGCACAGAGCCATTGGTCCGGGCGGACTCAGACACTGTACACTGGCTGTGGGTGAGGTCACCATAGCAGATGGACCCAAGGAGAGAAGTTGAAGGTAGGGAGGTCCCACTAGATGTAATACTGCTGGTCCAGATGAGCCTGGAAGAAGACTGAATAAAGTGATCCAGCAGCGAGGAGTAGGACACCAGAGGAGGACCCCAGTGGGTCGAACCAGGGAGAGTCGCTGGAAAAAGAACCCACATTAGCACCAAGGAGGGGCAACCCACGAGGCGACAATGTAAAGAAATGTAAAGAAGTGAGTGCCCTCCAGCTGCCTGAACAGATAAGTCAAACCAAAGGGTGGGTGACAGGAAGTAGTGCTTTGCCCTATTACGAGTCAGAGGTGTAGACGGTGTCCTGATGGTGTCGGTACAGGCCAAAAAAGGAGGTACACTGAAGGACATGTTAGCAAAACCGGGGCCCACCCCAGGATGGGGAAACACATAAGGGCACGGGCAGAGCAATCTCACCAATGGGAGAGGATGGGAAGGCCCCAGTCACATGTTTCTATATGGATACTCTCTTCTCCACTTTGCGAAAGGACATGCAACAAGTCAAGCGAGCCCTCGCGGGTGAGCTACAATCAATCCAGAAAGAGGTGTCTGATATCGCAGAGAGAGTAGATGCTCTAGAGGGCTGCAAGAATGGACGGGGAGAAGAAATTGAGCAGGAGATACTCAGACTTACAGATCAGCAAATAGAACTTCAAGCGCATGCAGAAGATCTTGAGAACCACTCGAGATGGAACAACAACATTCGGATTAGTGGGTGCCACAGGATGTGGAAAAGGGAAATGTGGAGGCCTACATCGCTGACTTACGGGACACTGCAGCAACTGAGATCCAACTGGACAGGAACCAAAGAGTGAATCAGTGGAAGGCCAGACAACTGCAAGCAGCAGACATTCTGATGTGTGTCCACAGCTTCCCCCTAAAAGAATGGATACTAAGAGAGGCAAGGGGATCATCGCCAATAACCTTGCAACTGTTCCCGGATCTAGCAGCATCCACCCCCGAGAAGAGGAGGGACTTCCATCCGGTGACGGGCTTCTTGAGGGAGAAGAAGATCTCCTACTCATGGGGCCTACCCCTTAGGTTGACTTCCTGATGGCAAGATCGACTTCACCACCTCCGCTCTCTGACTGAGGCATGCAAACTGTTACAGATTGACACCCAAAATTTAGAGCATGAGGGTCTGAAGAGGCGGAATGATCCCACACAGTTGAAGACAGCGCTGGAGACGAGTGCCAGGCAGACAGGGGGGGACTAAACCAGACCCGGAGGTCATTGCATCAGAGAGGAAGGCCCTGTTGGAGAAGCTGTTGGAAGACTCTTTGACACAGGGACCTGCCTGAAGATAAGCAAGGTTGTCTTTGGGGTCCAGGGGGCTGGGGAGCGGGCTGTGAGAGAAAGGTAAAGGAAGCCATGTTCCCCAACTTCACATTTTCCACTTGACTGGGACTGGGTTGATACCCAACTCCTCACTCCAAGGAGAATGCTATTTTCTGTTGTTGTTTAGGGGGGTTTTGCTTTTCGGGGTGCTCAATAGGGTTGCATCGATTTCACAGCATTATGGATGTGACGGTGGGGGGGTATCGGGGAGATGGGGTGGAGGAGAGATGGTGGGGAGAGAGTAGGAGCAGTGGGGGAGTGAGTTGGTTGGGGTCCCCTAAGGCTTTCATTGCGGGGGGTTAAGTATCTTGACCCTTAATGTGAAAGAACTTAACAATCCGGTCAAGAAACAGGCCATTATATCATATTTGGAACACACACAGGCCGACATGTGCTTACTTCAGGAAACCCACCTTCAACCTAGAGACTGGCATAGATTTAAATCTAGGGCATTCCCACAGCAGTTCTTTTCTTCTTTGCCCCGTAAGACAGCAGGGGTGGCGGTACTCTTTTCACAAATTTAAAGAGATCAGGGGCTGCCTTCTGGAGTTTCGGGTCCACTTCGGCCAGCAATTCCTTATTGTAGTGTCTCTTTGCAAACCGAATAAGAGCCAGGAACAATTTTTACATAGAGCAGCAGCTGAAATCATGTTGACTGAGGATCGATGGGTGGTTCTGGGTGGAGACCTTAACCTTGTGTTTCATAACGAGCTAGATTGCTCATCACAGAGACGAGGGAGCGTGAGCGACCTCTATAAAGTGAGCTATTTGGCTATGGGAGCTTGGCTTGAAGGACCTATGGAGATGCACCAGACTGCACCTTCTACTCCCATGCACATAAGTTCTTTGCTAAGCTCGATTATTTTCTGGGCTTACGCAAGGTCCTAGATGCAGTGCCTTCGATCGAGATAGAATCCCTTGCCCTGTCTGACCACTCAGCAGTCCTGCTGGACCTGTCTCTCCCACGAGGCGACCTTTCATCCCACCGTTGGAGGCTGCGAGAGTCTCTACTTGGTAGACTGGAAGTGACCAAGCAAATTAGGGACGCAATAGAGAATAACTTGGCGGCAAACCATACACCGCAGGTGAGCGTCGCAATGGTTTGTGACGCAATGAAAGCCGTGCAATTTATAGCCATCTCCATGGCGGATAGTAAGATTCGGAAGGGAAAATGAACGCAGCTTCAACAATAGGTGTGGGAACTCGAACGCATTTACCGTCAAACTGGAGCGCCTAGGATATGGCGACAACTGGAGGTCCCTAGTGGGGTTAGACTTGGACCACGCGGAGTACGCACTCTTGCGTCTCAAACACACATTTTATGTGGGGGGAAATTAGTGTGGACAGTTATTATAGAAAAAACAGAAAGGACTGAGGCAGGTCTCTGTGTTAGAATCTCTACAGAGGGAGAATGATACCTTAGTAGAGGGGGACGAACAAGTAGCAGAGGGATTCAGATCCTTCTGAGTCGCTTTACACACGTCACAAGACATCCTGGACTTAGATCTTAAGAGCTATCTAACGGAGGCCTCAGTGGCACTTGTCATGGTAGAACAGGTGGCTAGCTTAGAGACACCAATCCTTGTAGAGGAAATTATCTCTGATATATCTCGGCTCAAGAGCACCAAATCGCCTGGCCCTGATGGGTTCACAGCGGCTTTCTACAAGACATTCTGCAGGGAACTCGCACCTTTGCTAACTAGAGTTTTTAATTCTATCACGAGCCCAGACTCCATTCCCCCCTCTGTTGTGGAGGCTTCCATAATGGTGATTTCAAAACCAGGCAAGGACAAACGCCAGCGTGGGTCTTATAGGCCCATTTCTCTTTTAAATGTTGATCTCAAATTGTTAACAGGAATATTAGCGACCCGTCTCACACCCTCTATGCCAGGATTTGTGGATCCGGACCAGGTCAGGTTTATCCCGACTAGACAATCAACAGACAATACTAAGCCAATTTTGCCCACTCGCAACGTAAAACAATGCTCTTTTCTATCAATGCCGAAAAGTTGTTCGACCGAGTCCTCTGTCCCTAAATGGCAGAGACGCAAACGCGGTTCAGATTAGGAAAAAGGTTTTGACCCTGGGTTTATAGCGGTTATGGCGCCCCATCGGCAATGGTAAGGGTTAATGGTCGGAGTTCCGACCGGTTGCCAATTCGTCGGGGGATAAGGCAGGGATGCCCTCTGTCCAACCTCCTTTTCCCCCCCTTATATATGGAGCCATTCGCTCAGAAAGTTAGAGACAACCCAGAGATATTGGGGGTGCATTTCAGGGGAGATGAACATCTTAGCTCCATCTACGCAGACGACATGCTGGTGGTGTTGGAGGACCCACGGAGATCGCTCCCGAATTTTCTGGACAAGGTGAGGCGGTTTGGTAAGGTCTCGTATTTCATATTAATCTTTCAAAATCTCAAGCACTGGGACTTCGGATGGCTCCTGAGGCCCGAGAAAGTTTCTCCCGGACTTATTGAATCCAATGAGCCCCATGATCTATTCAATGTCTCGGCTTCCAACTAGCCCCGACTATAGCAGAGGTGGCAACCCTAAACTACAACACTTTACTGGGGCGAGCAAAGACTGATATCTCGCGCTAGTGGCTTTACCAGCTATCTTGGCTCGGGTGAGTAGCAGCCATAAAAATTATGATCCTGACCAAAATTCTATACATATTCCAGACCCTTCCATTACAGCCCCTGAAGGGGACATTGGAGCAGTTGTAAGGCGAAACACAGAAGTTTGTGTGGGCTGGTAAGGAGCTTGGCTGGCACACGCCACTAAGAGGAGGATTGGGGGTTATCTGCCTGATGCATTATTAACAGGCCTCGCAATCCAGGTATCTATTTGAACGGTTACTCCCTAAATCTGAAAAGAAATGGCTGTTCATGGATAGGGCACTGCGGGAACAGCCCTGTGGAAGGTTCCCTTTCTTACGCGCCCCCATTGTCCAATGAACCTTTATCCCTTCACACTGGTGATAGGAAATAGGGATTTTGTCCCGGGTCTGGATGGCTCCTTGTTTAAGGTCTGGCTGCGACTGGATTTTCGGTCAGTAGGACATTTTTTTGATGAGGAGGGGCCCATACTGTTCGACACTCTGTCGGCTAAAGTCATGATACCAGGAGGGGAGAGGTACCATTACACGCAGATACTGGCTTGTGCAGCCGATGGTGCGAGAGGCAGTAGAACAACCTCTAACTCAGTTTGGGAAGTGGCTGTTGCGCAAGGACTCGAAAAAGCGACTGATTACCTAGATTTAAGGACTTTTACAAGATGGGGACTCAGATTCGAAGTCTCCGGTACAACTTAGATGGGAGCAGGAAATAGGAAGACAGCTCTCTACAAAGGAGTGGCAGTATATATTTTATAGAAAGAGGCACACAGCCACGAACCCCTCCAGTATAGAGGCTGCGACGAAGATCGCTACATACTGGTACTTGACACCCGAGCGATTACATCGAGGGAACCCGGAGCGAAGCGACAGGTGTTGGTGGAGCTGCCATTCAAGGATTACCCTGGTACACATTCTGTGTGAATGTCCTAAACTGAAACAGTTCTGGGAGGAGGTCTTCCTGGACATCGACACACACTTTGACACACAGTTACCACGGTTCCCTTCTTACATAGTATTTGGGGTCCCTAACCGGCTCACAAACCCGCTTAGAACCTGGCGAGGCCAACACATCGCCTTACCTCTAGGGGCTGCACACCAATCCATACTTGCTTTATGGGGTACAGAGGAAATCTCTTAACATTGAAATTGGTTACACAGACTATGGCATGTCTTGGGGATGGAGAGAATCTACTTGACTCTAACTCAGAGCGGAGACTCGTATCAGGAACTTTGGAAGCCGTTCCTCAGCCTCCTTTCACAGGAGTTCACCAAACTTACTTGCTCCAGATACCTACAAGTACTCTGGCTGACACCTCCACAGGGATTAATCCATGACCATCTCGGTCTGTATGAGGTTTAGATTTAATGGTACTCTTTGTAAAACACTTAGCACATCTGTGAGTACCCGGAAGGAGGGTGGGAGGTAGGGTATGGGGTTGGGCAGTTGTTTATTGAAAAGTTGTCCATGAGGCTGCTAGCAGATGCAATGGGATCCAAGAACTATGGTGATTGCTGTATTGTACCTCCGGTGTTCAACAATAAAAACAGATTTAAACCTAAAACCTGCCACTTGAAACATTGGGGACATTGAGGATTTAACTACATGATGCAAAATTAATTTATAATATCTTTGACAGACAGAGACTTTTACAGACCAACGGTCTTTTGAATAATTGGGTGTCAACATTGAGATAAATGTGCACAGAGGCTTACGAACCAGGTCAGCGTTTATCCCTAATTTACCATTCGGCAATATAGATACTTTTCAACAAGCAGCTTTGGTTAATCTAAGGAGACTGAGGACTTACAAGGGAAACAGTAATGTTGTAATAAGGGTATCTTGATGAATCGTTCTAGTGATAAATTTGATTTTGATTTGAATTGTTATTTATAGAGCGTAGCGAATGCCGAGGCGGCTTGGCGCTAACTGTGATATATAGGTAACTGAAGCAACCTGACTCTGGATGTTTAGGTTTTAGCAAACAGCCAGGTTTTTAATTCTTTCCTAAACCTCATCCGATTTGGTTGGATACGCAAGGTACATGGCATCTGATTCCAGAGTTTTGCCACACATAAAGACAGTGTGCGCCCCCCTTCTTACCTTGCGTGTTTTTGGAACACAGACAAGGCCCTCTGTAGAGGATATAAGAGTTCTTGCTGGAGAATACCTGGTGAAGAGTTTCAGCACCTCCCCGGAGATGCCTCCATAGAGGGCCTTATGCACTAAACAAAGAGCCTTAAAGTTGGTTCTTTGATGGACAGGGAGCCAGTGTAGTGCTCTAATGGCCTCTGAGGTGGGGCGACCCTTAGGGATGTTCATGAGTAATCTGGCCTCCGCATTTTGCAATTATTGCAACTTCCTCTCCTGTGCCTTATCAATTCCCATAAAGAGTGTGTTGCAGTAATCTAATTTGGATAAAAAAAGTGCAACTACAACTGTCTTTTGGAGTTCATATGCGGTGAACGGGAAGATTTTCCTCAATGTTTTTAAGAGGAAAAAGCAGGAGGAAATTAGTTGATTGACATGGGCCGACAGATTAAGCTGTTCGTCAAGGATCACCCCCAAATATTTAACTTTGGACAGACTCCCGCCTTTGTGGGCCACCAGTTAATGTTCCATAACGACGGTCCTTTACCGAATTCTAGAACCTCGGTTTTATCCGTATTTATTTTCAGAAAATTTGAGCTCATCCAGCACATGATATCTTTCAGACATGCATGAAAGCCGATGGCTACTGGCTCTGATGGTTTGGAAACTGAAATGGTGAGCTGCGAGTCATCGGCCTACATAATCAAGGAAAAACCATGTTTCCTGACTAAGTTGGCCAGTGAGGACACATATATGTTAAAGAAGGTTGGTGACAGAGCAGATCCTTGCGAAACACCACATGGGAGTTGGAAAGTTCCAGACTGTATGTTCTCCCAATATATGTTTTGTTCTCTAGTTTCTAAAAAGGAGGACAGGAGAGTTAGTGCAGTATCCTCCACCACTATATCTCTCAACCGCTGCACCAACACCTTGCGGTTTACGGTGACGAATGCCGCCGAGAGATCTAGTAAAACCAGGATCGCTCTGCCACCCCCTTCCGCTATCCTCCGAATCCCCTCCATGGCCACCCCAATGCTGTTTCTGTCGAATGACAGGGCCTAAAGCCGTGTTGTGTGCGGTCTAGCAGAAGATTGTCTTCTAGGTAGTGAATTAACTATTTACGGCTCTTTCCAGAATTTTTGCTGGTAGAGGTAGTCGGGAAATTGGCTGTTAGTTTTTTGGTTCTAATGGGTCCAAGGCTGGCTTTTTAAGAATTGGCCTTATACAGGCCTTTTTTCAGACATTGGGATATTTACCCGTTTCGAGGACTTGGTTCAAGAGAGGGGTGAGATGTGTACTAATGATCTTAGGTACCAAGTAGAGGACTGCTGGGGGACATGGATCGTTTGGTGAGCTGGATTTTGTGGATATCAGAAGGTCATGGACCTCCTCCACGGTAAGTGCCCTAAAGTGTGCCAGTCTGCCAGTTACTGCCCATACATTTATATTTAGTGGAGTATTACCTAGCATAGTATTGGCCGAATTTAAAAGATCATCATAGATCACTTGTACTTTGCTTTGGAAAAATGTGGCCATCACATTGCAGAAGGCTTGGTCTGGTCTGAACTTGGCTGTGTCTTGGGTTTTGGCAAGTGTATACACAGTTTTAAAAAGTTCCTTTGAGGAGTGTGTTGCATCTTCTATTTTGGTAGTAAAGTATGCCCTTATAGCTTTAATGATAGCTTGCTTATATTCCTCCAGACATTGATTATAAATTAGCTTGTGCTCCGTACTATAATCTGTCCTCCAGATCCGTTCTGTCCTTCTGCATTTCATTTTTATTATTTTTACCTCCGGACTATACCAGGGTGCTGTTGCAGTTGCTCTTGTAGTGGTTTTATTAATTTCAGGGGCAATACTATCTGCGGCTGTTCTAATCCAATTGTCAAATTGGTTGGCTGCTATATCATTATCACTGTCTAATACAGCCAAGCCCGAGCTCAACACCTGTTCCAAATCAGTCATTGTTAGGCCCTGTGACAAAGGGGCAAACATTGTTTTAGTGGATCGTACAATGTACATTGGGGAAGCTTTACAACAATTGAATGACAACACTTGCTACATGAGAATCACACAACACAACAAACATATCAAGATACAATCTGAGGATATTTTGCTAAATTGGTTGATTGACCAGACAAAGGGCTGATAGAGGGGGAGGAATATCAGTTCTTAAGGAAGGACTATCCAATACTGTCTACCATTTACTTCCTCCTTATATACACAAAGATCTTATGAAACCCCCAGGAAGGCCCATAGCCTCCTCGCATAACACTTTGTTGGAAAACACCTCAATGTATATCGACCACTTCATTGCTCCATTTGGCCAAGGGATTACACACTTACATCAAATTCTATCTTGAATAGAAAATATCCCATGGCATGGATTATACCCTTTGATGCCTATTGACATAACAGTGCTATGAACTTCTATTTATCACAACTATGACTGAAAACATGCAAGCATGTTTTGAATGTGCATTCATTTATTAGAGCATACATAATATGTTAAAAAGGTAATGCATTTAAAAAAGTTTCACATTTCAGGTAAATTGTGGTAAGCTTGCATTGTTCATATTCATTTCGCTGTGAATTTACAGTACTTTTACAGTATGGGCTTGTACAGTAGAGTCTTGATGATGTAGAGAATTTCCCTTCTTCTATTTTTCAATCTCCTTCACTTCTTAGAAAACATGTAAGGACATCTAGGGGTATTTAGAGGTGGTTATGGATAATAATTTGTCCAGAATGATTAATGAAATTGCAATGCATGGCTTCCATAGGAAGCCATTATTGTTGACACCAGATTCTAAATCTGGTAATTAACTGCCATGAAGTGGCAACAGTTGAGCAAAAGAACATGTCACACTGTTGCCATGTCGTAAAGGTCTTTCGGGCTAGGCTAACAGGGCTCACTGAAAGCTATTCAGCAAAGAACTGCCTGTCTGCTTTGACTGAAAGCAGAAAGAGCAGCTGTAGGAGGGTGAGGAAGGCAGGAAAAGCTGTGGGGGGTTGGTCAAGGATGGCAAGTACTCTATTATTTCACATTTGGGACAGGGAGGAGAGACCATAATATGTATGCCACCCTCATTACTTATCCCATTACTTTGCTAGGCTGAGGCAAAGTAATAGCAGTTATAAGCAGAGTCAGATGATTTTGGGCTCATACATAACATAAATTATAGATGGGTAACTGTGAGTAACGGGGTGTTTTTTCACCTCATGGTTCTGAGTTGCATCATAGCCAATTCAAAGTTTGCTCTTTTGAGATATTAACTTTCTGGTTAATATCTCATCCCCAGCCTTAAGAAGCTCGCTGTTATTGATGAGAGTGAAGCTGACACCGTTCCCCCATACAGCTAGTTTGGAAGCAAAGATGGGGTTTTGTCAATGCGCACAGTGCTTCTCCAATGAAACTAGTATTAAAGCAAAATAACCAGGCGTCATTTAAGGGAGCATTACAGTTTCTATTTATGAATGAATCTGATTCACTAGCTCTCGCTGTTAGATGTGTTTTTTCAGTAGCGCTGGAACTAGGTGTGCTGGAGGTGCTTCACTACCCCCTCCGATATCAAGAGCTTTGCTTGATTTACATCTCCATTCAAAAATAACTTCTGGTCTATGTTGTCAGAAGCAATTAAACGTAAATAGCAAACGAATGCATATATAGTATTATTCAGAAATAAAACTAATGGCTTTTTGGCTGGGGCAAAGAAGAGTGAGAAAGGAGAAATGATGTAAAACATAGCTACTACCTTTTTTGAAATTCTGAAATATTTTGGAAAGAGTAATCCTTATCGGTTGACTCACTTGATTTGATTTGGTAATGGAAATAAAGCATGTTACGTGACAATACTGAAGACTTTATTAGGATCAGAATTAATCAAGAAACGTAGGTGAAATTCAAATCATGATAACTAGGCTGGAACCATTTTTATTATTATTACTCTCTGAAACATTTACTTTTTTACAGATTGGAAATCATTACTGATCAACAAATTAGTGCATATTGTGGTATCATTGAAGGTCAATGTTGTGAGAAAGTTGATTATTAGCTGGGGTGGATTGAAGTCTACAATGAGTTATAATTAGGGGTGGGTGGAATTTTCGAAATTGCCTTTCGCAAAATTCCTTGAAAAAGCAAAAATCTTAGCGAACAGCGGAATTTTGCGTGCTCGCGGAGATTTCGGGGGCGGGGCTTCTTTGCGAGTTCACATGCCTCTTGAAAGGGTCAGAGGCCGATCAGAGCAGCAGATGAGGGGAAAGCAGCCCCCTGGCCACAGGAACTACACGGGGATTGCGCTTGAGAAACTCTTGGATGCAAAGACCTCCATGTCAATGTCTGTAAGTGCTTCCTGTTGAGGTTTAATTTTTGTGACAGGAGCACCGTGCCAGAATGAATCCAGCCCTGCATATTTATCCACGAAGATGCCACCGTTTTGTGCAATACCTCTCTACTCGACTGGAGTACTTTCTACTAGCTAATCAGTAATTGCTACCTCGTTGGGTATATGTAAAGTGCTTTTTCTACACTACAGCTGCGTAAAGGGCCTGAAGAGTTTTCCAGTGACCATGTGTGTCTGTAACTTTGCCACCGCGCCAAAAGGCACCGAGATCCCTTGAGTGAGCTGTCCATCATAGTGGGGAAAGGGCAGGAAGACGTTGCATACCATTAGTGTGTTTGGGGCAGGCCAGACGGGCGGGGCTTCTATGCGAGTTCACATGCCAACTCGGGCACCTGCTTTATATTTATGTCTGTAAGTGCTTTCTGTTGAGGTTTTATTTTTGTGACAGGAGCACCGTGCCAGAATGAATCCAGCCCTGCATATTTATCCACGAAGATGCCACCGTTTTGTGCAATACCTCTCTACTCGACTGGTGTACTTTCTACTGGCTAATAAGTAAGTGCTACCTCACTGGGTAAATGTAAAGAGATTTTCCTACACTACAGCTGCGTAAAGGGCCAGAAGAGTTTTCCAGTGACCATGTGTGTCTGTAACTTTGCCACCGCGCAAAAAGGTGCAGAGGTCCCTTGAGTGAGCTGTCCATCATAGTGGGGAAAGGGCGGGAAGACGTTGCATACCGTTAGTTTATGTGGGGCAGGCCAGACGGGCGGGGCTTCTATGCTAGTTCACATGCCAACTCGGGCACCTGCTTTACATTTATGTCTGTAAGTGCTTCCTGTTGAGGTTTAATTTATGTGACAGAATGAATCCTGCCCTGCATAATTATCCACGAAGATGCCACCGTTTTGTGCAATACCTCTACTCAACTGAAGTAATTTATATTGCCGTCATGCCCCCGAATTCTGTTCCGCTGCGGATCGCGGAATGTGCCGCACACCCTTAGTTATAATGTGACCCTTTTTTTGTCAGGTCATGTAAAGATTTCAGTAATTTAAATCTCAGCTCAACCCCCAGTAGCTATGGCAGAGAGCAAACAGACTTAACTTAAGAAAATGTGTACAGCAGTTGGAAATACCAAAACAGTTAAAAAGTTAAAAATGTAACACAATAAAAATTCCACTCAAGTAAAAAAAATAGAGAATGACATGAAAATGACTAAAATATAATAATGGGAACTGGAGATATGAATTTTTTGTTTTAAACAAATATAGCACCTAAAAGGATTAAGAGTCAACTGTGGTCACCTGGTTGCGCTTTACTGGGACCTAGGCGCAATTTCAAGCCAACCTCAATGGAGTGTCAGATACAGAAACAGATTCATCCCGGTGGGACATTTTACCTTCTGACTAACAGCCTCATGCATCAAGCCAAAATCCAGTCGGTAAAATACCGAATCGCTAATAGCTCCCGGTATTGAGTTAAAAAAAACCCAATCCCAATGCATCAACCCAAAAACAAAAATCGCTATTTAAGGAATCCTTAAATAGCGATTCCTTAAATAAGGATTCCTTAAATAGCGATTCCTTAAATAGGGATTCCTTAAATAGCGATTCCTTAAATAGCGATTGCATTTAAGGAATCCCAAAGTGAGATTCCTTAAATGCAATGCATCAAAGTTAAAAAATTAGCGATTTCGCTAATAGGGGGAGCAAATTACCATGAAGATGAACTGCATGGTAATTTGCTAAAACTTTGAAAAATGCACTTTTGTGCATTTTTCAAAGTTTCATGTTGCGCACACACATGCCCTTAGAGCATTTGTGTGTGCAACATATGTGCACATATCAATTTCAGGGGTGCAATATGGTGTCATTTTGACACCCTTGAAATTGCATGAGCAATTTGCGAGAACCTACTGGTACTCGCTATTTGCTCATGCAATCTCCGATTCATTCCTATGGGCCTGGAGGCCCATAGGAATGATTGGGATGGCATTCCTTAATTGCTACTCGCAATTTGCTAGTAGCAATTAAGGAAAGTTAAGGAATCGCTATTTGAATAGCGATTCCTACATGCATAGCCTTTTGCTATTTCTTATTAGCGAATCCTTATTTTTCGATAATAAGGAATCGCAAATGCCAATGTTGATGCATATGCCCCTAAGTGCCAAGTTACGAGTCTGGCAGTCTTTGACCGCCAGACTCGCAGTGACGCAGCGGTAGAGGTCCTGTGGCCGCTGTATTACGGGGCAGCCATTCAGACCACCACCGCTGCACCGGCTGTGGCAGGGAATCACCATTCCCTGGCAGTGGCGCAGCAGACAGGGGTATACAGTATGCAAGGTGGGACCGCTGCTGTTCGCTGAGCATATTACAAGTTTCCCCACAGCCATCCTTTTTATGTCGGTGATCCTGCCATGAAAATGCTGGCAGTGGAGAAACAGCGGGGGCCCTACAGGACCCCCATACCTCCCACTTTGGGGATACATTCAGGGGTGTACAACATGTGCCCCCCCTGTTTGCAGGCACCCCAAGTTCCAGCACGGCATGGACTTCACAGTCCATGTTGTGCTGGAACTGCTTTTGAGTTCCCATTGCAGTGCCTGTTTGCTGGCCACCACCATCGGAACGACAAAGGAAAAGCCCGCCAGATGCAAGTTGAACTCGTAATCTGGGGGAAGACCATGCACGGCTTAGGCGGTGCTGCGCCCACACAAAGCTGGTGCAGTACCACCAAAGTCGTAATCAGGCCCTTAGTCCCTGAAATGAAAGTCAAAACTTATCAGTGGGGAACGGGTGGTATGCAGTGGTCCAGAAAGCCTCCAAGTGGCTGGATAGCAGTTGAACAAGGACCTGGCGAAGTTGATGACTTTTGGAGAGAAAGCACCGATCTGGAGACATTGAAAATTTACATCCAAGGAAGGTCCTTCACCTGTCAGATTCTTTTTGCACCTTCTCCTGGTGAAGATTTCTATGTTCGGACTTGATCACTTTTTTGGAGTTCAGATTCCACCAGCAAGGCAAGGATGGAAGCTGTTGCCGAAGAGGGCTCCACAAGTTCGGAAACCCTCTCCACGACTTCACACTGAAATGGATTTGCTGCTTCACAGTGGCGTAACGAAACTGGAGGGGCCCCCCCTGCACAGTACAGGAAGGGCCCCCTTCCTTCAGGAGCTGTCAGGCCAGGGTAAAGTGTTGAAGGGGCCCCCTGGAGCTCGGGCCCCCCGCACCGTGGGGGCTGCGGGGGCCTTTGTTACGCCCCTACTGCTTCAGAAGAGCTCAGAGCAGAAGCAACCTGAATCTTTGGACCAGTGGTAACACGTCTTTGTCAGATTGACTTGGCAGATTTGGCCCGGTCCTTCCTTGGTCTTTAGAGCCAAAATGGTTCTAAATCCAGGTTTCTCAGGATGTTATGAGGAGCTCACTTTGACACAGCCGAAGCTCGCAGGACCTCAGGAACAGCACTTAGGGGTAGAGATTCGCTTTAGCGGAAGCCCCAAGCAGTTGGAACTGTTCAGTTGAGATTTTCAGGAAAAGGGATTTAAGCAACTTGGTGTGTCCCTGTACCTTAATAAGTTGTCAGTCAAGTGAGGTTTGGAGCTCACTTCTTTTGTCTGTGGGGAGGGGGGGGGAGCAGCCTCTCAGGTGTCCTCATAGGTCTCAACAGCAGGCGCATTCCTTCTTAGCTTTTCCGCAGGACTTGTAATGTTCTGAAAAAGGTACCCAGAGGTGCCATATTTATGCTTGGCACTAGCTAGTGGGTGGGGGAGACTCCTGGCACCTTCCTGACCGATAGGAAAAAAGTTCACAGGGGTAACCCTACCCACTTTTGCAGCAATTCCTGTTTGATGAACAGTAAACAATTCCACATTGCACCTCTTTAACTAAATCCAGCGTGGCACATCCCTTCCTCCCATGTTCTATGGCCTGTTTACCCACCCAGAGGTGTGGTCGCAATGGTAGGCCTGCGTTCATGTTTACATTGTCACTGTAGTGTGTGGCACAATGTATGCTGCAGTCCGCCAGTGGCAATTAACTTACAGGCCCTGGGTACACTTTGTACCATATGCTGGGGCTTAAATGTAAATGAATTTTGCCAACTACGATTAAAGCCAATGTTGACATATTTTAGGGGTCAGATCACATGCACTGGGGCCTGGTAGCACAGTCCTAGTGCAGAAAGTAAACACCGGCAGCATCAATCCCAAAAATTGGGTTAATCATGGAAAAAGAGGCATTTTCTTAATGTGCAATAATTGTGCACGTTATGGGCCCGATTCATAAATCTGTTTGTACATGTAAGCTTCTTTTAAACATACTAATGGCTTGATTTATCAGTGTATGTTCAATTTTTGCATTCAGAAAATGTAACAATTCACTGATAACTGTGGGGCATATCAGCAAGGGCCAGCGATAGTTATCGCTCAGCGCTCTTAGCATGAGGATAATTATCGCCGGACACCTCTGAATTTTATCGCGGCAATAGCGTGCTATGAGCAACACTTATCTCCAAAGCGATAAAATTCAGAGCGCAAGCTGCCAAATGTGCGATGATCGCTGGAAATCCAGCGATCATCACACAACTTTTGGCAATATCTTGCTGATAGGGCCTCACATACTTAGCCATGATATCCACCTTACATAGGACATCATGGCTAAGTCAGTTTCAAAGCAGACGTAAGGAGAGTAGCCAGGAACGCCCACTTTGCATCTCATTAGAGATGCAAAGATGGGCGTTAAGGGAAATGGGGATCAGGCAAGGTTTCACGCGATAGCGTGACCTTGCTGATCAGGCGATAAAATTATCGCCGGTTTTTGTCCTAAAACGGACGCAAAAGCGGCGATAATTGTTTTGCTCTTGTTCTCTGCTTGTAGAGTTTTACAAAAATCCGAAAATGAATTCAAATACATAACCTTTTTTTGAGAATCCTCTGACATATGAGCCCCACAAAGCCCACAGGGAACAAGATAACAGATTAAAGTAGTTTGTATTTGATAAATGCACTATTTAGTCATTTTATTTAATTCCTTATCTCTGGTTTGGTCAAACAAGCCAAAATCAGAGGTAGACACATTAGTGACACAAGCAGAACATGTGCTCTAAGTATTATCAAGAGAAGATGCCTGAGAGGGCTCGTTCATTATCAAGCACAGGACGTTGCGTTAATCTGGGGATTATCAAGAGTTGTCAGCTATTCATTTGGTGTAATATTATGAGCAAAGCAGAGCTCAATGTGAGTTATCAGGGGTGACTCTATATGAGCCTCCATGCATCACACAGCTGTGGATGGGACACGATTTTACAAGGAACATAATCATTCTGCTATTTGTACGAACATAGCTCTAAGCTACTTCATTTTCTTTTAATTATTTTAGTCTACGGAACACTGTGCATTAGCAAAAGCAGAACTCCGATTGATCCTGGGCATTTTCAAGAACCGTTGCCAGGGTGACTTTGTGTTTCATTCAGAGCCGAGCTCTGAGTTTATTTTGGTATTGTCAGAGCATAACACTCATTAAACCTGCACAATATCAACAGCACGTCTATAAGTTTTTCTGAAAATTATCAACAACAGAGCTCTTGATGAATGAATTCCACTGTCACTATTAGCAGAATTATGTACATTTTGGGTATTTTCAGAAGTGAGCAATGAGTATGTCTGGCTATAAGCAAAGGCAGAGCACTGAGTGAGTTTCTGTATAGGTTGGCCAGTATATGGGAATAGCTATAAGTGATATTGGATTTATTACCCAGGGTTCTGTGTGAGTTTCTGTGTTACCCTCGCCATTTTCAAATACAGAGCTTTAGTTAGTATAAAGACCAACAACATTGTTATAAAGCAATCTAACTTGAGCACATTACAAGCAAATGGCGAAGAGCCATGCCGAATCTGTTAATTTTAACTGGTCATATATTGAGAACTCAAACAAGAAACATTTTAAAACATTATCTGTTGCCAGTCTTCAATATCATTCTACATGTTTACAGGTAAGCAGGATGACTGTCGTGATTGTGTTGGAAGCACTCAGATGTAGCTGTTTTTATTTGAGTAGATAATAATGAAGGCAAAGCTATTCAATTGATAAATATGGCCAAATGTAACACAAATATTCTTCCGCATGGCCTTTGTCTTGGTTTTCCGAGAGTCATTATTCCAAGTCACAATATTTGAAGAATCTTCTCTTGCAAAGTCTTACTGTGACACATTGCTTTTAAAAGGCACATCGTATTCCTGTTGACCATACTTTTTTCTTGCAGTCCAAGTACCGTGGATTTAGTTTTTGTTTTTTCTCAATTTTCAGTTCAACAACATTTCTACTATTGCACAAAGATTATATTGTTGTGCATCAAAACTTCCACTAGATCGCACAATGTCTCTGTTGGGCATATATTAATTTTTTGAAGCTGCATCCTCTAAACATAGTGGAAGTGGGAAATGTTAGATCGATTGATTATGCATTCAGTATTTAACTATTATGAAATTAAGTCTGAGTGAGTTTTTGCCGTATCAAGAACAGAACTAGTTGAATTAATCAAGACATTATCATTAGCACAACTCTATGTGGTTCGGGGCTTTATTAAGAGCAAAAGACCACCATATTGTAAGTTGCAGGCTATGAGTAAATTGTGATTCTTAACTACTAATTCTTGGAGTTGAATTTCCAACGGGTGTTTCTGTTGAGTTTGTGCCAGTGCACCACATTGCTTCAAACAATTTAGAGAATGGTGTAGTCACCAATTTCCATTAGAAAAGGATTCACCATTTACAGACTTAATTGCTCAATAAGTACCAAAGTTGTTTAAAACCACAAGGATTCTGGGAAACGAAGGGGCTACTAGTGAATCAATTAACTTTCTCGCCAGCCCCCACTATGAAAATAGTTCCAGCACCACTTGATGAAGTGATTTTTCTCGATTATATTAGTTTTCAGGTCTCGCCTAGCGTTGCGCATCGCTTTGCGAGGCATGCAGTATATACTGTAGAGTGGAAGCTTTGTAGAAGCTCCACCCCCTCTCTGCCCATTGGCTTTTGTCTTAAATTCTGCCTTCTGATTGGTTTGAGGCTTGTTAGTCCCTCCTCATTCATCATTTGTATCCTTCCACGGCTATTGGCCCCTTTACTCCTGACACTATTTTCTTTTAGGTCTCGCCTAGCATTGCAGCGAGAATGCTCTGCAATCGCTTTGGAAGACATGCAGTATATACTGTAGTGTGGAAGCTTCGTGGAAGCTCCACCCACTCTCTGCCCATTGGCTTTTGTCTTAAATGCTGCCTTCCGATTGGTTTGAGGCTTGTTAGTCTCTCCTCATTCATCAATTGTATCCTTCCACGGCAGTTGGCCCCTTAACTCCTAACACTATTTTCTTCCCTGTCTCCCCACCCCACCACCCCTTCCCTCAGTCTGTAACTTCTCACCATCCCCCGACCCCCCCACTCCCGTTCGTGTTTTCTTGCCTGCCGGAAGTTCCGTTTTCATCTTTATTATTGCCACCTTGAAATACTCAAGTTCAAGATGCGTGCTGTACAAAAACCTCTCGTATTTAATGAACTAGATTTTAATGTTACTCTAAATATAATAAGACTCTAGGCAACATTCGAGTTATGTATGGCAACTGAAGCCTCTTAGTTCACAAATGGCATTGTTGTCGGGCGGGAGGAGCGGCAGTGTTTTAACTCATGCTTAAAACGAGCACTTTTGATAACTTCCTCTCAATTCAGTGCTATAATCTTTTGTACTGAGGTGACGCGCTAAAGAAATGCCCTTTTTAAATTCTGAAGAAACATTATCGCACATTTACATCATGTTTACTGTATGATTAACATGCCGATCATTTTCACGGCTCGCCCACTGGCTCGCATATGCTTGGCTCGTCTCCGGCTGGCTCTACCTGTTAATTAATATATTCGCTCGCGCACCTCTAACAAAGAGAGATGAATGGATACATGACAGTGAGCCCGGTAGATGGTAGATAATTAGACTGGTGCAGACAAACAGACAAAGTCAGTCTCCATTGCCTCACATCAGAACCATCACTTTCAATAACCTGGAAATCTGCCGGCAACTCCCGCTTGCCCCAACCTCATCCCCTTCACCTATTCTTAGCAGAAGCGGCAAATTCTGAGCTGCGCCCTGCTGGTGCAGAGGAGCAGGGCAGAGTCTGTAGAAGCGCTGGGATCCCTAGCCTCTCCGGGTGGACACCTAAGCCTTCCGGGTGCCTTCACACTTAGGATAAATGAATACATTTTGTTCTGTGCTTTAGTCGCCCCTCTGTGAGCACTGTCTGGTAGATGAAGCTCTGTGTTAATAAACACATTCAGAGAGGTGGTTGTGTACAAACAAACAACAGCCACAATACCGTACGTTTTGAAGATGTAGTTAAATACCTGCTCATCGAGTACCTCATTGGCTGATCATTCCATGGCAAAACCAAAATTACATTTGGACACATTTGCTCAACTGTAAAACACTCCCTTCTATGGGTCATTTAACAACTCAGGGCTTTGGGGTTAGGTAACCTACTTTGGATGCTGTGTAAATGAGTAAATACAAAAATTAATGCAATGAAACTAAGCAACCAGTACTGTCTAAAACACTGTGAAAACTGACACACATTCTGGCATTTTGTTTAGTTAATGTCGATTTTCTCATAGATGCGAGTAAAGTACTCTTAATATCTTAATGAAATCTGCACACTTTTAACTAATAGCACCGGGCGACCTTTGACAACTAGGCAATGAATACATTTTCATGTACCCCCGAAGCCCCCCGGCCCCCCACCCCCTTGGCAAACTTCACTGCCTCCCATTGTTTGGGGGATAACCAAGACGCAGGAGAGTGAGTCAAATAGTCTAGAAAATGAAAGAGAAGCCGGGATTCGGATTCACATGCCCTGATCCCGATCGCGTTAGTTAGTCTGTAAGCACTACCTTTATTAATGAATTTCGCATTAGTAAAGCACCACGGTGTGCATGTGTGGTGACACTTCACCCATGAGGTACGTGCCAAGCAATTGTTGACACAATCCACACTTTGAATCTTTTTCAATATATTTATTACGAAGTGCAGGACCTTTCCAAGGGATTTTGCACACTACATACATTCACTCCAAAAATAAAACGTGTAGGTAAAAAACATTGCCATTTACAATGTCAATAGCTCTAGCTTACAAATGCAAGACCTATTTGCATTGCAAATGTTTGTTTAATATGTTGTTACAATGGCTGTCATTAACTTGATTTCATATATTTTTTGTATGAGCGCCAGGGCACCTGTAATCTAATCATATTAATTATGCATACTTATAAGAATTTGTGTAACGATTTTTCACTACCTCAACCCATCGGGTCCTTCCACATGCGTAGTGTCTGAAAGGTCAGATACAGTCTTATCAATATCACCAGCCCACCGACTCTTGCAAAACCTGCATGACCTGCAGTGGCAAACCCATTGCAGCCCAGGAAATTACATTTCATTCCCATCAAGTGTGTCTCATGTAAAAGGAGGGTAACTAAGTATTATCCAACACCTCAACATAACTCTGCTATCACACCAAAACATGTGTGGTTAGAGAGAGGAGGAGTAAAGAAGAAAAAGTGGAAACGAGTGGAGAGAGGGCAGAAAGAGATAACATGAATAAGAAGACAGAAGAACGGGGGGTCCTGTAGCACACCTTGGTCAAACTCAAGGAGGCCTTTGTTCCAATATTACCACAATGTCATGTATCACATGGTCAGATTTGTGACATGAGAGTCAACACTCAGCAGTGTGCAACATGAGGCCCTTCAGGATTCAGTCACTTGTCTAATGTTGCTTCTTCTTGTTGCAGCAAAGTGGACCACATTAGGTTGCATTTGGTGTAGGGGTAAGAGAATGTTTGCCCTCAGTTGTCTAAGGTAGAGCCTGCGGCACTGATTCACAAAGTTAACTTCCACTTTTGAGCAAGTTTACACTTTTGAGTAAGTTTACTACCTTTTGTAGGAAGTTACACATTTGTAGTATGCGCAGCAGCAATCACGGACAACCAGTATTACTTAAACAGCTTCAAAATGAAAAGAATGGCGGTAGGGACAGGCTACAAAAATGTAAGTTACTACAAAAGTGTAAATTACTTCAAAAGTGTGGTTTGTGAATACAGCAATGTAGTTAATTTACTCAAAAGTGTAAGTTGCTATAAAAGTGCAGTTTGTGAAGAGCACTTTTCAGTTCAGTACCACAAAACATACCACAAAGAGCAGTTTGTGAATCAGGCCCTGAGTCTGAATTCTGATGCGGATAGTTCTCATATCCACCACCTCCAGACTCTGCCATTCTTTGCTGTCTACCAGTAAACTTTCTTGTGGTGCCACTCTCTGGGAGTTAGTCCTAGTCACAGGAGTGTGGTCTGATAAACGCTCTCTTTTTGTAGTTTACATACATCTGCCAATCCTATAATAAAGCAGGAGTGCCAACAAAATATGGATGGATGTATATATGTATGTATGTATGTATGTATGTATGTATGTATGTATGCATGTATGTATATAGTATTTTTATAGTGCTGACCTACCCAAAAAGCCTGTGCTCCACGTTGCAGGGTCAAAGGCAAGCATAAGGTCAACTATGGATAGGAGGAGGTCACTGGTTATTATATTGTTACTGAATTTTAAGGTAGTGTTCCTTAAAAAGCGAGTCTTCAACTCATTCCCAAATTAGAGTAGCATTAGAGCACTCCTTATGGATATGAGGGAGTGGTGTGGCTCAGCAGCCAGGGCAGCTGACTCTGGAGCGCAGGGCTCACAGTTCAATCCCCAGTGGCATCTCAGTTCAGCAACATGTGATTCTGGGCAATAGCTCAGTTACTCTCCCCGATGGCCCCCGGGTCTGGAGACCCTTAGGGTTGAGTAGTTCGAGATTTACAAACACCAGATTTGGAATTAGATATTAGGATGGGGTTCTAGGTACTGGGTGCATAGATGAAAAAAAACCTGCATCCTTGTTTTTTTTTTATACCTCTTGGTTTCCAGTCTGATAGTTGCCTGCCTGCAAGTTTGCTTATAGGCACTAGAGATGGTGGGCTTGGCGACAAAATAAGTGGGGGTGCTGGTCATACTGGCTTTGTAAATGATGCAGCTAGTTTTGAATTTAGTTCGGGTAGGCAAGGGGAGCCAATGGAGTTCCATCAGGATAGACGTGATATGATCATATTTGTAACGATCCTGGATGAGACTTGCTGCAGCATGTAGGCTGCACCTAAAGGCTGCTAGTATACAGTCTGAGGCCATGGATCAGGGACTTACACCATAAAGCATGCCTTTGAGATTAAGTGTACCTTCATTTTCTGCAGCTGAAAGAACCAATATTCCAGTTCTGCACCATCAATGTTTGTTTATCTCTGTCAAAATTATTTTGTTGCTGCTAGAAAGGCCTCATATAACCCAGGAAGATTAGAGAACCATAGTGGTTGGTTACATTCTTGTGGGACACTTGAAAGATGGAGAACCAGTCTTTATATTTAAATATTTAAAAATAAAAGGTTGAGGCAGAGTTCCAAGAGTAGATCTATAAGGTAAGGCTTGGTGAGCTCTTTAAATCATTATGTATGAGGAGAGCTCAGTTTCTGATATCCAAGAACAAACTGAGGTATACAGAAAGCATTCTGGATGGTTCCCTATACTTTCTCCATAAAGCCTACCTAGCTAATATTGTTTCAGTTAGCCCTACTGTTAGATTTGGGGGTCTCTAGATGGCAGAGGTAGGTACCTTTGACCAAATAGGGGTCCTTGCGTCTAGTCAGGATAAGGGGGTACACTCCTAAAATAACCCCTGCTCACCCCCTTGGTAGCTGGGCACGAGCAGACAGGCTTATCTCAGAGGCAGTGTGTAAAGCATTTGTGAACACATACAGTAATACAGTGACAACACTACAGATGGACACCATACAGGTTGTATTATAAAAATAAGTATCTTTATATAGACGTAACATCAGACCACAAACTACAAAAATCCACAATACAGTACTTTAGAATGGTAGAAATAGCTTTGTTCTCTTTAGATGGTAAATGCGACACTTTATGTTCAATGTACCTTTGGATGCGTAACGCTATACAAACAAAAGAGCTGCAGGGAAGGTGATGCGTCGGTTCCTTACAAGCAAGAACGGTGATGCGTCGGTTCCTTGCTTTGGGGGAGGTGATGAGTCGGTTCCCTACTGCTGCGGTAATGCGTCGGTTCCTTACCAGAGAGGAGGTGATGCGTTCGTTCTTCACCGCGTGGGGAGGTGAGCGCGGGGGTTTCTTACTGAACTTCTGTGACGAGGCGACTAGCAATGCCGCGATGCGATGACGACCCGGTCCAATGAACAAAAATGGCGTCTTCTTGATGATGCGGCAACGATGGGGTGATGCGTGCACACCCGACGGCCGTGCGGCGACTCAGTGAATCTTCTTGAGCTGCGACAGGCCCTGCGACATGCTTCTCTGGTGATGCGACGGCGTCTGCTGCGACACTCTTCTCCAAAGAAGCGGGGCATTTCAGCGATGCGATGGCGACAGCGGGAGTGACATGCTTCTCCAGTGATGCGACGGAGTCTGCTGCAACAGCGACACTCTTCTCCGGTGATGCGAGGCGCTTCGGCGATGTGATGGCGACAGCGGCAGAGGCGGCACGCTTTCTCGGCGATGCGACGACAACTGCTGTGGCAGAGACACGCTTCTTCATCTTCAGTCGCGCTTCCAGCTTCCGGCAACAAGCAGTCCCCCTTCTGGCCCAGCTCAACAGCAGGCAGCAAGGGAACTCAGGGGAGCTGGTTGGTGAAGTCTTGTTTCCCTGAGACTTCAGACAGGAGGCAAGCTCTAGTTCAAGCCCTTGGAGATTTTCTTACAAGTTGATGAAAGTAGCACAAAGTCCTTTCTCCTTTCTTTGGCAATCAGGTAACCACTGCAGGCCAATCCTCAAACAGCACACAGCATAGGGACAGACTCCTCCTGATTCCTCTCCTCAGCAAAGTTTCTTCTTGTTTGCCAGAAGTGATCTTGGGGTCTGGGCCCCAGTATTTGTACTCATATTCTCTTTGTTCTCTGAAGGCAGAGAGGCCTTTGCCTAGTCCAAACCAGTTCTGGTCAGTCTTGAAACACTTTGTTTACAGGACTCCTTCTGCCCTTTGACAGTGTGGGCCAAGGACTTCAGACGCGCCACAGGATGTGGAGCCAGCATTGTGGAAGGCAGGCGCAGCCCTATTCAGGTCCCAGGTGCAACTCCTCCCACCATTCTACATGCAGATCTCTCAATTCATCCTTGTGCTGACTCACCCTGCCCTTGAGCCTACATTTGGGGGTGTCTGATATGAAGAGAAGGGAAGGTTTATGGACTGGCCAGTGGGTGCACTTGGCCAGTCAACATGGCAGTACCAGACTGCACAAAGGCTCTGCAATGACAGGCCTGAGACACACTTTACAAGTTGCATCTGTGGGTGTCACAACCAGTGCTGCAAGCCTACCAGCAGCATTTGATTTACAAGCCCTGGGCAACCCGCAGTGCACTGTACTAGGTTCTGACAAGTAAACCAAAAAAGCCAATCATGGAGTCACTAATCCATACATCAATTTACCATAGGGAGCACTTGCCCTGTGGTACTGGTTAGCAGTGGCAGAGTGCCCAAAGCATCTAAAACCAGCAAAAACATCAGAGGCAACAGCAAAGAGATGGAAGGGAGACCCACGCCAATGGTGCCAGGTCTAACACCTACCTTTTGCATCTTCCTCTAACTCCACTTGGAACCTGGAGGAGATGAAACATTAATCAACTGTTGCTTTGAAACCCTGGACCACATCTAATCCCACCACAGACCAGTCACAAGTTTATCCCCTGCGTTCAAAGCAGGGGGGATCAGAGCCACCCCTGCAACATCTTTCACCAGTGTTTGTAGCAGCAGGGAGTTCACTGCAATGATCGCTGCCAGATTCCAGTGCCCCACCTCTCAGGGTTCCAGTGCTAGCCAATGGGGGAGGTCACCATACCTTCTTACTGCGGGGGAGGTCACCATACCTTTGCCAGCGGCTCACTATTGCCTCTGCATTTCAACATTTATTTATTTCAACTTCTCCTGGGAATGACTCCCAAGGATCTTCTTCAATCCCAGGGGGCCTGAGCTGGCTCTCAGTCAAGACTCCAGGGACCTCCCGATGCTGTATTGATCACTTGGTGGCTGTAATCACACAGGGTGTCATAACGATCCGCCTGCCACCGTAGCTGTGCCTGGGACCGCCCGCCTGCAACGCGGCTGTCCCGCACGTCAGATTATGATGCGACCGCCACCATGGCAGTCGCATCGCGCATGGTTAACATTAACATTGTGGCGGGTGCTGCTGGCTGCAGCACTGGCTGCAATGCTAAACATGCATGTTGTGCTTTTCACTGCACTACACTACGTGACAGGCACCATGCGGTGCCTGCTACTTAGTGCAGTGAAATGTACGGGGATACCATGGGTACGCCCGGAGTGCACCACCCCCCATATGCATTCTCAGCCAGCCTTTCAATAGCGGTTTACCCGCCATGGAAAGGCTGGCTGTGGCTAGCATCGTAATCTGGCAGACGGCGCATGCTAGGCCCCGCCACCATTTTACGCTATCAGGACGATCCACCAGGCAATCCGAATTTGGCTTGCGGAGAATCATCATCCGATGGCAGGGGGCCCCCACCGCACGGCTGGTGGTATTGCATACTGAGCCTGGTGAGAGCAGATAGGTTGTCCATAAGGATCTTAATATCAGGAAACAAAGAATGGTTTCTTTTTTTATCTGGGATTTGAAAAGGAGCTGGGTACCACAGGTTATGCCAAAATCTCTTTCTGCACTTACGGGGTAGGTGGGATCCTCAACTCAGTGGGACACCATGCTGGTGACCAGTTGGGAGATTCTTTCACAAAGAGAGTAGGATCTCTGTTGTTGTTCCCTTCAGCTTTAAAAATGTTTGATTCAGCTACCTAGCCACTCTAGACACACATTCTAGGACCAAACGCCAGGCTGCAACACAGAGGTTTGGTTCCTCTGTTGCAGCTTCGGAGAAATTGGCTCTCCACCTTGCAACTTCGCTTCTGGATTCCTTTCATTCCCCATCCCAATTCAACATTCAGACTCTCCTTGACCGCCAGGCACACAATCACCTCACGTGGATTGGTAGACCTCTCCGAATGATCACGCTGTGGCTCTTAATCGAGTCGGAGCACAAGCGAATACCTGACGCCTCGCTGGTCTCACCAGTCCATGAGTGTCCTTACCCAGACACTTGATTTAATACTTGTCCATTTAAGCACTACTCTCAAACTAATGACCATTGTCCTGATGGTGACCTGAAATCAATCAGGTTGAAACGCCGTCGACTACCCAGCATAGAACTTGGGTGCTGTTGTGGTCAATTTATTGATCCCGAATCCTAAACATCAACATTGCATATATTTTTTGTAAGTTTGACAACATTCCTCTTACCACTTTTCGCCGTTCACGCTGTTCTCTTCACCCTTGTGTCATTGTGCCACTCACTATCACTAGCACGCCCAGTGCTCACTTTGTGTGTTATGGTCATTGTATATTTAATTGTACTGTAGTGCTGTTATAACTACTTACAAATAATAACCTTTTTACTCTACCATCTCCGTTGTGGTCTCCCTTCCTTTTGCTCCCCGCCCCCATTGTGATTTATATCACTGTTTTTTACTGTCCTGTTTTAATGACTATCAGTTGAGACATTGTTGTTTGTTGCATAGCTATTTACATAGCTACGTGCGTTAAGATTTCTGCTGTGGAAATCTGTTGGCAACATAAAGTTCACAATTCCAAATCTCATATCTCAGCTTTTCCTCTTTGAAAGGTTGACAAAATAGGTATCACCAAGTTAGATCTTTTAAAGTTCATATTTATTGTTTTGTCTAACTTAAATCATCATGATAAAACAAAGTAAAACATTGTATTTCATAAACCATTAAAATTCCTAGTCCCATCATTGTAGTTTTGGCTGTTAGTGACCTATTGCATTCCGGAAGGGAAAACGGGCTAAAGTCCAACGCTCCTACCAAAATTAATTTTTTCAAACATCTATTTCATATTTATTAGAGCTATATTCTATGAGATGTATGGCTTTCTAGTTGTCTGTCGTGTCCCTTTGCAATTACCAGAAATGTTGGTCTTCCTTCTAACCAGGCCAGTCATACTTTGACTATATCCATATATTTTGCAGCGGGCAATGACATTTAGGACTCTAGAATTAAATTGCAGTGTACTTCTAGATCCCCTAAAAATGTCAAGCCGATAGGGATGACCTTTACCAGATAGATAACTTTCTCTGTGACAATGTCATACCTGTACTCTTGCTGCTGATTTAAAACAATTTAATGAGATTGCTTCCGATAGCTGATTTTGCTTCAATTCCCCGAGGACATCTTGAAGGTAAATAGTCCACGGATTACACTCATTTATCGCGCCTTCCCTAATTTCATTCCAAATAAAAGCCTTTTACTAGATTAAGGTCCTGCCCGTCTGTAAATTATTAAGTGATGTGACATCCAGGGACATGTCCTCCGTTAAGGCAGAAGAGCGTCGCCCCACTTAAAAATTGGCCCCATTTTATTTTTCAAAGCCCAGTCCTGGGCCGAGCATCAGGACAGGGGGGCAGGACTTTCTGATTTCTGCTGCTGCCTGAGTGGCAGCGGCAGAATGCATTGATGGGCAGGGCACTTTAAGTTTAAAGTTTGCATGTTTTTTGGGCCAGCCAGGCATGTGCATTTTTTGAACCTCTCTAATCCAGTTCTCTCAAACAGCTGGGTTAGAGACAGGTTTGGGTCCGTGGGAGCGCCAAAGGAGGCCTATCCTTCCAATCCTTGCACTTCTTTCATGCTCCATGAGAGCAGCACCAGAATTGGTTACTGCAGTTTCCTGGGTCCCACGTTGGAGCCAGCCTGCCTGCCTCGAGAAGACTGGAGTGAAGAGGACGCCACACCAGGAAGATAAGTGGAATTTCTTTTTTTAACCTATTTTTTACTTTTATTTTTGTCACCCCTTTCCTCACCACACTCCTTACATACCAGCCACCACTGTTGACATCATTGGAATCATTGCCAATAATTGTCTGTTGAGAGTAAACTCTATAACCAATTGGCATCAGTGGAAGATTCCAACATTGCCATAAGGGGTAAGAAGGATAGATGTGTGGATACCTCCTCCTTAGTATATACTTTTTCACACTACTGTATCCAAACCAAGAATTTACTCTATCAGCCTCTAATTCTCCTATTTGTGATGTATTCTGCTGTCGCGGACAAGGAAAAAGATTTTCTTTTATTATTTAACCCTCATACACCCTATTGGTGTCATGCTTCATCATCGTGTTCACCCGGACTCCTAAAGGTCCAGGTGGGCTCAACCGTCTTTCAGGGAGCTCTTATGAGATATATGGCCAGGGGGGTTTTAAAGATTAAAAATATTATTGCTACCCCAGGTATCCCTTTATTCGCGGGGATGCAATGGATATTAAAATAGAAAATATTGGGTCTTTTTGGAGTTCAATCGTCCTAAGACCCTAAAGGTTAGCCAACATGTTTCTGCCCATTTGTAATTGCCAAAAAATGGTCATGGGCTTTCGTCAGGGCTTGAAAAAAAGGAGTGTTCGTTCCCTGGTAAGAAAAGTTGACCTATAATTTAGATTCTTCGAAGGTACAGATAGCTGTTCCCTTCATCTTCTTCAAAGATTGAAATTTTCAGAGAATAATCACAAAATATTATTTGTAATAGATTTCATCATAGTAGGGAGAATATTTATCCTCCTACCTTCCTTGTTTGTAAAACATTCCACCTATTTGGAGAAAAGAGGAAAAAGGAAGTAAAAACAAGAGAAAAGAGACATAAAGACTAAACATTCAAATTCAATTATAGTCTAAAAGTGCAGCTTCAATTCATGCTAGAGTGCACTTTCCAGAGCCATGCGTGGTCAATCTCAATTTTCAGCCCAAGTGAATCAAATTAATTCATACCACCCGATTTGGGTATTGTGCACCTCCTCATATTATAGCAAGATTTAAGCAAGGGATTAAAATAAGTCATAACACCATCATCATTATTGCAATAGCCAGTGAATGCTTCAAGACTTGTTGTACTCCCATTTTGTGAATATCACATTCGACATTGTTGTTCAACTCTTGGTCATACTGGTGTTGTTAATCGTAATGTTCATACATGCATAATCAAACTACATTATTTCATTCGCAATTTGTTTCAGACATACGTTTCACACACATGCATATATGGTATTTTCTTACCCAGCTCGGGCAAAATCCACGTGTCTCAGGGGGAGGATGAGCGGTTATTCGGTAATATGCTAATGATCATAGGCAGAACCAGAAAATATATGTACACATCGTAATGTTATTACAATCTCAAAAGGAAGAATAGCTCCCATTACCATATTCATAATCGCGGTCTTTTCCCACTTACTAATTTACACATCCTGCTCTCAGGTATACCTGTATACCAGCTCCGTTCCCCAGCTCTCGCGTTTGAGTTCGTTGAACTCGCGCCATAAATATATGGGGATATCCGTAAACACTTTGCAGTTAGGCCGTAGACGCGTAACAGCTCGCGTCACTTCGGGTGCGCCTGAACAGAGGGTGTCGGGATATGTAGTTCCAAATCTCATTCCTGTATCTATTTGAGCACCGATTATGTGTGTAATTTATATTATTACAAATAAATAGTGGCCTGATCTGTCACTCATGCCGTATCTTATCTGGAAGTTTGAAAATTGATCAGAATATAAACATTATATATGTATACACAGAACAGGCGGGAATATTTGTGAACGATATGAGATTCACAATAAAATTCCTAATAATATACAAAACAGGGATAACAAGAAAAACAGAGCACTCCGCAGACAAAAAGTTCAGCCATTTTTTAGAAAAGACATAAGCGTCCACCTTTAGTTCGTGACTCAGTATAACTGTATATTCAATATTAAGTATCATTAGAGAAACATTATGCTGTATGCAAGATTATGTGAAACTACATTATTATTAGATGTATAACGATACCAACATCCTTCGAAAGCCCAAATCAAATCATTCTTATAAATACAGTACCTTAACAGATTTTTTATTCAAGTGTAGTGTACTCCTCATTTTGACAGGTACCTGATGCTTTGTACCCTGATGTTCTTAAATATTTTTTAATGCAGGGAAAATGTTGTATTTGTTCTCATTAACTGTGTATATTACCAGTTACACTCATATGAAGGCATTCCAAGGTATTGAGTCATTCAGACCCTGTTTGTCTGTGCCCATTCTGTAAACCCATCTCTGTTCTTGTTCGAATAGTCTTTTTGTTATGTTCGGGCCATCATTAACCTTCTCGATTATTGACATCTTTGTCATCTGGCATGGAGATGACAGAATTATAAAAGACTTCATGTCATGGATAAATAACATAAATCCATTTCTCAAGTTTACCAGCACTAATAACAACATGAAAGTTTCATTTTTGGACATCAACATCATTGCCTATAATGGGAAACTAGAGAGCTCCCTCTATAAGAAACCAACAAACCACAATAGCCTTTTACATTTCAACAGTGCACATCCTCGCTCCTTAAGAGACAACCTTCCAATAGGCCAATATCTGAGGATACGAAGAAATTGTACCAGTCTACAGGATTACAATAATGAGGCAGAGATTCTATCTACTAAATTATCAGATAAAGGTTACCGCAAAAAAGTGGTTGAACAGGCAAGAAAAAGGTCACGGACCACCCCCGTGAGGTACTCTTACAAACAAATGTCAAAGAAGCAAGTACAGCTATCATTTGTGTTACTACATATAACTCATCTTCGAACTCTGTGAAGAGAATTATACAGAACAACTCGCGGATTTTAAATTCTAACAGTTTGAACTTTGAAAAACCAATGTTCTCGTTTAGAAAAAACAAAAGTATAAGAAACACTTTAGTCCATACAGATAACTGTGAACCACTCACAGATACACAACAAACACTGTGGAGTAGTTCAAAGGTAAAAGGACATTTCCCCTGTGGAAATTGTGCGGTATGCCCCCTTTACAAAACATTCTAAGAACATTGACTTGGGCTTAAAGGAGAAGTGGGAACAAAGACACCATACTAATTGTAATTCGAGCAATGTTGTTTATGTAATTACATGCTTGTGTAAGTTGAAACACATCGGGATGACTTCAAGAAAGATAAAACTCCGCATCGGAGAACACAGAAGTACAATCAGACGTGGACTAGTGGCCACAAAACTAACAGCACACTATGTGGCATTGAAACATTCTGAAAAAGATCTGGAATGGACAATAATCGAGAAGGTTAATGATGCCATATAACAAAAAGACTATTCGAACGAGAACAGAGATGGGTTTACAGAATGGGCACAGACAAACAGGGTCTGAATGACTCAATACCTTGGAATACCTTCAGATAAGTGTACCTGGTAATATACACAGTTAATGAGAACAAATACAACATTTTCCCTGCATTAAAAAATATTTAAGAACATCAGGGTACAAAGCATCAGGTACCTGTCAAAATGAGGAGTACACTACACTTGAATAAAAAATCTGTTAAGGTACTGTATTTATAAGAATGATTTCATTTGGGCTTTCTAAGGATGTTGGTATCGTTATACATCTAATAATAATGTAGTTTCACATAATCTTGCATACAACATAATGTTTCTCTAATGATACTTAATATTGAATATACAGTTATACTGAGTCACGAACTAAACGTGGACACTTATGTCTTTTCTAAAAAACTGGCTGAACGTTTTGTCCGTGGAGTGCTCTGTTTTTCTTGTGTTCTCTGTTTTGTATATTATTAGGAATTTTATAGTGAATCTAATATCGTTCACAAATATTCCTGCCTGTTCTGTGTATACATATATAATATTTATATTCTGATCAATTTTCAAACTTCCAGATAAGATATGGTGTGACAGATCAGTCCACTATTTATTTGTAATAATATAAATTACACACATAATCGGGGCTCAAATAGACAGAGGAATGAGATTTGGAACTACATATTCCGACACCCTCTGTTCAGGCGCACCGGAAGTGAAGCAAGCTGTTACGCGTCTACGGCCTAACTGCAGGGTGTTTACGGATATCCCCCAATATTTATGGTGCGAGTTCAACGAACTCAGACGCAAGAGCCGGGGTACGGAGCTGGTATACAGGTATACCTGACAGCAGGATGTGTAAATTAGTAAATGGAAAAAGACAGCGATTATGAATATGGTATTGGGAGCTATTCTTCCTTTTGAGATTGTAATAACATTACTATGTGTACATGTCTTTTCTGGTTCTGCCTATGCTCATTAGCATATTACCGAATAACCGCTCATCCTCCCCTGAGACACGCGGATTGCGCCCGAGTTGGGTAAGAAAATACCATATATGCATGTGTGTGAAACATATGTCTGAAACAAATTGCAAATGAAATAATGTAGTTTGATTGTGCATGTATGAACATTACGATTAAGAACACCAGTATGACCAAGTGTTGAACAACAATGTCGAATGTGACATTCACAAAATGGGAGTACAACAAGTCTTGAAACATTCACTGGCTATTGCAATAATGATGATGGTGTTATGACTTATTTTAATCCCATGCTTAAATCTTGCTATAATATGAGGATGTGCACAATACCCAAATCGGGTGGTATGAATTAATTTGATTCACTTGGGCTGAAAATTGAGATTGACCACACATGGCTCTGGAAAGTGCACTCTAACATGAATTGAAGCTGCACTTTTAGCCTATATTTGAATTTGAATGTTTAGTCTTTATGTCTCTTTTCTCTTGTTTTTTCTTCCTTTTTCCTCTTTTCTCCAAATAGGTGGAATTTTTTACAAACAAGGAAGGTAGGAGGATAAATATTCTCCCTACTGTGATGATAGCTATTACAAATAATCTTTTGTGATTATTCTCTGAAAATTTCAATCTTTGAAGAAGATGAAGGGAACAGCTATCTGTACCTTCGAAGAATCTAAATTATAGGTCAACTTTTTTTTAGCAGGGAGGGAACACTCCTTTTTTTCAAGCCCTGACGAAAGCCCATGACCATTTTTTGGCAATTACAAATGGGCAGAAACATGTTGGCTAACCTTTAGGGTCTTAGGACCATTGAACTCCAAAAAGACCCAATATTTTCTATTTTAATATCCATTGCATCCCCACAAATAAAGGGATACCTGGGGACTCAATAGGATTTTTAATCTTTAAAACCCCCCTGGCCATATATCTCCTAAGAGCTCCCTGAAAGACGGTTGAGCCCACCCGGACCTTTAGGAGTCCGGGTTAACCAGATAATAAAGCATGACACCAATAGGGTGTGTGAGGGTTAAATAATAAAAGGAAATCTTTTTCCTTGTCCGCGACAGCGGAATACATCACAAATAGGAAAATTAGAAGCTGATAGTGCTAATTCTTGGTTTGGATACAGTAGTGTGAGAGAGTAAATTCTCGAACCTTATTTGTGACTGGAAAAAAGGATTGTGGTAAATGAAATAGAAAGAGAAATAATGAGCATTATTTTTTGTGTAATCTAGCCAGCTGGAGATACATGTGATCCAGTGCAAGATTGGTACTCAAGGAATATATATATATATATATATACAGATATCCTCCCTGCATTGCAGACCCGTCGTCACACTAACTCACTCATACATGCAGTCATTGGTGGGGCCCATAACACCAACGCTCACACGTCACCATTCACGAGTCTGCACACAGAAGGGATGAATGATTCATGCGCTGGACATGTGGGGGAACACCTTATAACCTATAGGGAGAGAAAAGTTATTTTACAAAATATACATTAACATTCACCACCTATAGATCCCTAATCTTTTTATCAAGGCACTCCACCACTTGGTCGAAGGACCAATTAGTTGGATTGGTTGATGGTGAGTTAGAACCAGCTAAACACATTTAAGATTCAGAATTCTTTATTCTCTTTAACGAAAAACCACAGACTCATAATTTCTGTTAATCAATAATTGTTTATCTAAATTTTCATTGTAATTAATATTAGCATTTGTCTCATCAAAGTTTAGAATTTTTTGATCAATTTATTTAAATGGCGGACCATCATATTTACCTATTCTGGCTATCTGGGTTTCAATATTTCATTGGCTCTGCATAACAGAATTTTGTCATCAATTGTCCGAATAAAGCAGGCCAAGGCTCAAAGTCCGAAAGTCCTCTGCTCAGCACGTTACAGTCCCAAAGATCGCCAAAGGACCAGAAGTCGTGCTAGCATCAGTCATCGCCTGTGGGGTCAAAGAGGGTGTGCAGTCATAGTAACCGCCAAAAATGTCCGAACGATCCTTCTTACCCCTCCCTATTTTACTATTCTTTTATAATAAATTTCGGGATAACATGAAACAATTTTGGGCAGAGAAAGATTTCAATTGGTTGGTGGCAAACGTCCGATTTTTGGTCAGTTCATGTTCACATGGATTTTCCTGATACGTTTTCCGGTGATTATATAATGGTAATGTTGCAAAGTTTCAACTTCTAGTTATGAGAGTCCATTGTTCATTTATACCAGTTTCTAGTTTCGAGGTCTTGGCAGTCCTCCAATAACCTATCCTTGACAGGAACAGAGTGTATAGAGGTCGCTAGGAAGTTCACGGAGCCATCCGAGTCTGCGCAGTAGACTTCGCGCTTCACGAGACGGTGGCCACTTCTGAACTCGGTTTCTGCCGCCATATTGGGTTAGGCCCATATGTCAACTTAAGCGAAACAAACACTAAAGAGTAATTAATACAAAGAAATTATACTTCTAATGTTATACCCTTACTAATCCCTTTATGTATTAGTATTTACCTAGCATATAGCGACATTTAAAGCATTATATTCACCTTTATGGTCCTCCACGAAGATGCAAACGTCACAAAAGCAACATAAATCATGCAATATCTAATAACCACATATACTAATATTAATATGCGTACATATTTTAGTTATTAGAGTTATTTTACCATGCAAATTACAAGTTCCCGCGTGTAATTTGTGTATGCAAATGGTTAGTTTTTTTTTTATATATCACAGCACACAATTAGTAAATTATAATAAGTAGGTTATTCAATTATTACTTTCATGCAAAATAGAGGAGGTATACAAAATTTTGCTCTACCTGCTCCATCACATGCAAGCTTTCATTTTGGATACGTTTAAAAGTCTGTCCTTCAACCTGAGTGTAAAGTGCTCATAGAAAAGAATTCCAGTCACAAACCATTGAAAAGTTATGGACTCCCAAATTGAAGTGCCAACTTATTTGCAAAAGAGAAGGGGTACATTCGAACCCTTTTTCCTTTGTGATTTGGGGATAACGTTTCAGAGGGAATAAGCAGCAGTACAGGAAACTGCGGTGAACTATGACTGAAAACTTGAAAATACGAAAACTTCAGTTTTTTCAAAAGTATCCCCATTTTCTTTGAGAAAATAGGTGGTTTAAATAATGTTTTCATTGGTCAAATGAAATCACATAGATGGTGATCGGCTAACTCTGGCAGGCCACAATTCGTCTGATGAGGGCCAACCGGAGTGAGTCGTCAAACGCAATTTGCAACCTACCGAATGAATATTAATTAGGTAGGTCGAACTGCACCTCACGCCAAATCAGAATTTTGGAATTGACCTATTAGTACACAGGTCTGCTTCCAAAATTAGTTATGAATCACAAAACGACTAGCCACAAATTGTAACCACTTTCAGTGAGCAGTATCTTGATACAACTGGCCCCTTTGTGTCCAGGATGTTGCTTGCTAAACTGGTGAATACAATACCCTTTTAATGGTACTATGTGTGTTAAAAATAACTTGTTGGTTTGCACATTTTACGATACTCTCTAATTAAGGCTATACAATCAGGAATCTTTCAACAAGACACAACATTCAACCATATACGATTCTGCAAAATTGATCTGAAACATCTATCTCATATAGGCCCATATTTATCAAGTTTTCAAGCAATGCAGCAGGCCACATTGCTGCGTTGCGTGAAAGGGCAGGAATACTCCATATTAACCATATGGCACATTCCTTTCCTTACCTAGTTCTGGTGCACTTTTTGCTGCCTAGCACCAAATCAGGCACATGTGCACTATGGTGCAAAGATGACTGCGTTGTTAGCAGGATTGTTTGTGTGCTGAAAGGAACACCTTCCTATACAAAAACAATCCTGAGAGGCATTTTCCTCTTTCTATATGTGTTGCAGCACACATAGAAAGAGGAAACAAAGAGGAGAAATAAAGATAGTTCTCCATGTTAATATTAATATGACTACAATGCGTTTATCCATAAAAATGAACTAACATTCCTAATAATAAAATCCCCCATCCCGAACTCCACATCTACCTTGACATGCAAGTATGTAGTCAGGCTGACCCTGCCGCCTAGGCCCAAGATCCCTGATTGATGGGTCACAGGTGGGAGAGTACATGACTGGCAGGCAAACACTTGGGCAGGAAATTCTTGATCGATCCCGTAGATAGCCGCAGCAACAACACAATGGTCAGGGGAGATTGCCATCAATAAAGAGCACATGCGCATCGAAAAACACCATAATGTTGGATGCCGCATGAGTTATGAACACATAGTCAATTAGTACCTAGCACAAGTAGTGATGACACCAACCCCAGGCCAGACATCTCGACGAACCCTGGGCGTAGGACTACGCTACGCTCACGTAGTTTGCGTAGTTTGCGCAACTACGCGCTATGCAAATTGCACGTAGCACTGTGCAAAAACACATAGCGGGCATTTTTTTGCTTGCTCGCGGTCCTCAACGTCACGTCGGCGACCGCGAGCGAGCAAAATGGCATCCTGGCAAGACTTTTTCCTCGTTCGCGATCAGCAACATCAAGTTGCCGATCGCAAGCGTGGAAAATAAACCTTCCGGCGAGATTCTCAACGCAGGGAGGTCAGGTTTCTCATTGCGAGTGGTCGCGTATGCTTTTGACCGCTCGCGATGAGAAACTACCAGTCAACGTTGAGAAAACTGCAGCTCGAGTAGAAATCTACTCGAGCGGCAGAAAACGACCCATTGCACTGTTCAAGTTGCCGTTTGCAATGATTGCACAGTGCGGACAAGCATCCGGCACTGTGCAATCAGTGAGAACAGCATTTACTACGCAGCTCACGTAGCTTGCGTAGTGCGAAGTGCACTTCGCGTAGCTACGCATAGCGCTACTACGCAAACTACGCCCAGGGTTAAATTCTCGACACATTCACCACTGGCCAGACTGTGTCCATGCAAGGTCGAAACCCACCAGTAGTAACCATTGGCCATTCATTTATGACTCTAAGGCAGCAACTAACATTCCTTACCATATATGATACACAGGATATGTTTATGGCTTGATGTAAAAATATATAAAAGATTAATATGAACCCAATGTAAATTGAGACAGTCCTCATGCCTCGTGCCTGTAACTGTCTACCTGTCACGTTGTTTAATTAAACAAAACTCTTCCTATTTTGCCAGGTGCTCCTTATCTTCTGTTTTTTAAGGAAGTCAAACCTGAGCAACATTACTCCTCATCTGGGAGGCATAGAGTTTTGACACATTCCCAGGTCTACCACTAATGGTAAATCTGGGAATGCGTCAAAATCCATGGTTGGATGAGTGGGAACACCCTCGCTCCACCCATGTAACACCTCACTGCCACAGAGTAATGCAAGGAAGCGATTTGCACTGCTTTGCATTACCCTAGATTTATCAGCCATGCAGGGCCACACAAGGTGGCCTTGCTGTGTTTGATAAATCTCACTTGGGTTTTGCGCCACCCATGCCTTGCAAGGTGCATGGGCGATGCAAAACCTTGATAAATGATGGCATATGGGCCACATGTACAAACAATTCTGTTTGCGATTACCAAATAGCAATTGTTTTAGATTCACTATGTGGTAATCGCAAACAGCGATGTACAAATGTGTGCTTTACACATTTTACAGATCCCAGTGAGTCGCAAATAGACCTACCTCATGAATAATAATGAGGTAGGTCTCGGTTTGCGACCCATTGGGGATCGCAAACATCACAGGGATGGTGGCCTGCTAGGGTCAGCAGACCACCATATCTGTAATTGCTTTTCAATAAAGCGATATTTTTTACTTTTAAATGCAGCCCGTTACCTTAACGGAAAATAGGAAGTGTTGCAAAAAGATAAATGAAAAGTTTCTTTTCTTTTTTTAAGAGCAGTCAGTGGTCCGCGGGACCACTGCTTGCTCTTAAAAAATGTTTTTACAAACATTCACAAAGAGGAAGGGGTCCGTTGGGGACCCTTTCCCATTTGTGAATGGGTTACCACCTATTTGAACAATGTGATAAATGAAAAGGTTTTACGACTGCATTTTGGTCGCAAAACATTCACACATACCACTGCGATTCGGTAATAGGTAATAGGAAAGGACACCCAAAATATGCCCCTTCCTGACACCGATTCGCAAAGCCAATTTGCAATCGGTAATAGGTTACCGAATCGCAAATAGGGATTTGTACATGGGAAAAAGCATTTTTGCGTTTGCAGAATCGACATCCACAAGCCGCACAGCAAAGCCATGCATGGTCTGTACACTGTCAGTTGTGAAGTGCATCTCTTTTTTTTATTTTGTTACCCTCTCTGGTCGCCTTTAACATTTTTCCCGCTTCTTCACATAATACCAAGCAACATTGCACAAAAAGGTATAGGTTCACAAATGTGGGCCACTTTTGTTTTTAGTGCCTAAGCCAATTGATGCTCCCAATTCGACCGTGCACCAAGGCCAGAAGCCAAATACTTTTCAACGAGTATATTTTGCAGCTTTTTTTCTAATCCTCAAAATAACGATTCCAACACAAAGTGATATGAAGATTAAACGGCGGATGGAGGCAAGAAACTGTCATTTTAATGAGCTATTTCCCACTTATAAAGCCAGGCAGTTAAAGCCTACTATCTCAGGCCTGTGTGGTTACTGTTAAAAGACCATGCTACCTCATTTGTTTTATTGCAGATTTTTAATCATTGAAATTTCCACCTTAGATTGCGTCAATGGATTCGAAACGCGCCAGAAGTTAAAGATGCCAAGCCGGTTGTCTTTTTATTCTAGATGAATCACCTACTTATCCCACAGTAAATGCAGCCCTGCTTTTTATGGCTTTCAGTTTGTTTTAATCAAATATGCATTGCCTTGCCCTGATCTCCAATTTTCTAATCTCATTTGCAGCAAACCAATTTAAGGGAATTGCTGTGCTCTGTGTCGAACCAACACATTGTAGTGATATGTTTAGAATTCGAGAAACAAATGAAATGACGTCATTTTGTAAATGCCATGGCCTCTCCACCAAACCTCCTATCTTCTCGAGACCGACAGCGGAATTCAATGAGAATTTGGCGAGCAAGGCTACAAATTCTGAAAATCAGAATGTGTTCACTAGCAGCCAACAACTGACAGCCCAACGGTGATCACAAGCCAGACTTTCCCATGCCTCTGCAAAAAAACTGCCAAGACATTACAAGGCTAGATTACATAAAAACTGTGCACAAAACACCACTGCGCGCGACAAATCATTCTGTGACTTAAGCAAGGCTCACAGGTATTATCTTTGACCTTGCACAGAAGTAGACACGTCCAAGATAGCATGACGAGGACGGCATGTGGTTTAAGGATTTCAGAGTGACTTGAGGAAGTACGTTGCATAATTTCTAATGTTATGGGCAGACTTATCTGCAAAATGAAACATGGATGTTGTGTAGGGAGAAATGCTTTCATTAAATGTTGAGTAAAAATCTGAAAGATCTCAAAACTGCACACTTTCTACGAATGAGAGTATAGGTGACATATTATTAGACTGCAACGCCTCAGTAGGTTCAAATGCCCGCCGCAAACAAAGATTGTCTGCTATAAAATGAGTCCACAGAGGTTAGTACTAGGTTACAACGAGACATGGGCAGAGTTCAGACAAGCAAGAACTGGCACTCCCCTCCCCCCCCCCCTCCTCCCCCCCAGGAACATCAGAAGCATCTGCAAACACCAATTCGGTGATTCAGTAAAAAACTAGTCAAATGAGCACATTATCTAAATGATAAATGTGTTGCTATATAAGAGAGACATCCAGTCTCACGCAAATTGGTCTGCGAATCAGCTCCCAAGCCAGCAAGTAGTTATGTACTTCAAAACATATGTTTATAAATCATCGCCAAAGGCTACATAATATGGAGTACAGTTACAGTAAAATGTAAATATGCCAGTATTTTTAATGAAATCAAATATAGCCTTATAGTCTGCTGCTGAGGGCTATACTGGGTGTTAAAGGACATGAACACGAGCTATAGGCCCGAGCCGCAGGAGAGGTACAATAAGGAGGGGGAGGGCCTTTAACAACAGGTAAAGCACTCAACAGCAGGCTATAAGGCTATTAGAACATTCCAACCACTAAGGGTTAAATATTAAAAATTAAAAAGGGAGAAACAAAAAGACAAACTTTGGAATGTTGGAGCTCTGGCATATACCAGCCATTAGTAGCTCACTCCAAGTCTTCAATGGAGCTCACAACATTTCAATGTTCTAAAACAAATTACAACATTGGAGTGCTGAGCACTCCACTGAAGACAATGGAGCAGCTCCGGGCTCCTAATGGCTGGTAAAAGCCCAGAGCTCCAACATTTCAAGGTTTGTTGTTCACAGCAACAGCTTTGTGCAAAGGCTTCAGGGAGCCCTAAAGGATTTCAACCCCCTTAGGCTCAGTGAAGCCTTTGCATTACTAATTAGAACATTCTGCCCCGATTAGGAGGAATTTTCTAATAGCCCACCATAGCTGTGCTATACCAGCCAGGAAAGGCCCGCTCCCTTGTTAAAGGCACGAGCCGAAGGAACGGGAATTTAATTGCCGGTATAGCTACGGCAAGCTAAAAGGTTATAGTAAAGACTTCACATTGAGACAAGGTTCTTCAAAAAGGTGTGAGGTAATGGCGGGGTGCTCATGTGTAGTGCTGCACATGAAAGCAGGAAGTAGGTTGAGTTTTGATAAGTTCTTTTTTCACTGAGCTGAAGCCAGAGTTCAGTCAATCTGCTGTGATTCTAATCATCTAGGAACAGTGATAACTATTCCAAAACTAACTTTGTTGATGTTATGACCACTTTCGGGCTATTTGGTATGTTATTGATCACAACATCACAATGAAAGCCACAAAGAGTCATAGTAATAATCTCGAAACAATAGTGAGAGACTGTAACGCTAACTGTATAAGCTGGTACAATATTTCTTTAAAAATCTGTTTGCAAAAGTGGTCCTGGGAAATTTCTAGGAATAATGGATAAGTCATTTATGCTACTGCATGTTGCTGTGGGGGTGATACACTTTGTCTCAAAGAGATTCAGTTTAGGTCTTAGCAATCTGGATGTATTTTGTTATAGCACAGGAATAACTGTAGTACTGAGAATTGTAAAATGGCATTTGTATAACACTTTCTACCCCTATGTGGAGTGCTGAAGTGCTCATCCACTCTGGTAGCATGCTACACTATGTAGGCGTGTGTTTGTCTTTGCGTTGAGCCTAGGAGGACAGTGTTTCCATTTTATGAATGAGGTGTGGTAAACGTGATATGAGACACAGCGTGATGGATGAGGAAGTGAGAGAAATAGGAACACATTTGTATAGTTTGTGTAGGCTAGCAGCTCTGATTAGCTCTGCAGGTTCGCTTATGGTCTTGGTATTTTTCTTTATGTACTTTATGCGATTTCCTATGCTGGCTGTGGCAGGAGGTCGTCCGTGCTGTAAGTTGATGGATCTGGGTGAAGTTAAAGATGTGGAGAAGGAAAGTGTGAATCAGAGATCTGTCCAAATAGACAGTATTATGATTGTCATTATGAGATGCCAATTAAGGATATTTGCCAAGATGCATAGTGTTATAATTAACCAAATATCATTGGAGCATATTGGTACTCAGAGTATGTGACCATTTGGGAACTGCAGGGTGGTCCATGTTAGAGTTCTCCAGTGACCAGCAATGTATGGTATGCTGCTAATGAAGGAGGCTTTCGTAATCTTACTAGAGGCCACTGAGAACTCAGAATTATGAAGTAAGTGGAGTATACTAATGTTGATGAACACATACATAAAACCTGTATCAAAGATGGAGAAAATAATTGCAAAAACACTTCAAGTAATGTTGAGTAAGCTCAGTTGCAGTAAGAGAGTCTCCGGGGGATATTTTTAAGCGCCTATCATCACAGGATCGTCTCTTTTATTGACGTTCCTGTGACGATAGGTGTTTCGATTTATTCACAAGGCGGCATTCCGCTATTTAACCCCGCCTTGTGAATAAGGCACCCATTTGCGATATACTTAGCGTGAAAGGGGTGGGCAACGGGAGTTGCGGTGAGCTTTCTGCTGCAACACCCATTGATTTTGATGCTGCCCTATATTTACAAGGGTGGCTTAAATATGGGACAGCGCTAAAAATTAAGTCCAGGGAAAACCTAGACTTAAACAGGCAAAACGAGGAGAAAAGCTTTTTGCTTTCTATGTTTGTTGCATTGTGCAGCACACATAGAAACAGCAAAACGCTATGTATGATTGTTTATGTGCAGAAAGGTGTCCCTTCCTGCACATAAACAATCATTTTATGAATTAATGAATATTTGATTTCTAAAGCGCAAACTTCGCCCCGGGGCGTCAAGGCACTACAGGAGAGACAGTCATACAGAATTAAGATAACATGCTCAAACTGATGTCTCTGTGAAGAGCCAGGTCTTCAAAGCCTTGCGGAAGAGGGAGTGTGACACTTGTCCAGAGAGATTGCCAGGGAGGGAATTCCGTAGCCTCGCAGCGGCAATGGATAAAGCCCTGCCTCCCCATCTAGCCTTCTTAAACCTCGGGACTGTCAGCAGATTTTTGTTAGCTGATCTAAGCTGCTTAGTGGGAACATAGCGCTGAAACAGCCCTTTGATGGAATCAGGGCCTAGGCCATGGAAAGCATTGTGGGACAGACATACGGCCTTAAACAGAATTCTTCAATCAAGAGGAAGCTAATGCAGCTTGATGAGAGAAGCCAAGACTGAGTGGTATTTTGAAAGATCCATCACCAGCCTGGCTGCTGCATTCTGCATTCTGTTTTTCCCCATTAAGTTTGAGATAGTTCTCAACCATCCAAGAGGAGGCTGCCTGCATACAGTTTTTGAAGTTTGTGGCAGATTCCCTAATGTTGTGGGTAATAAACACCATAATTTGTGTGTCATCAGCATAGGACAACACCTCCAATCCAAAGGATCTTACAACCTTATCCAGCGGGGCAACATCAATATTAAAAAGGGTCGGGCTCAAAGCGGAGCCTTGAGGAACTCCACATAACAGAGGATTAGGAGCTGAGTGGAATTGACCCATTTTCACTATCTGTGCCCAATCACTGAGGAAGGAGATAAGTAGCTTGAGGGCCGTGCCCCCGATCCCTTCTCTCCTTGAGCCGTTCCACCAGTCTCAAAGGAGACAAGGTATCAAAGGCTGCGGTAAGGTCAAGAAGAACCAACAGCACTGTGTGCCCTGCGTCGACCTGAGCACGAATGTTATTGAGTACCGTGGTTACCGCAGTCTCCATGCTGTGGTAACTTCTAAAACCATGCTGCGAGCCATCAAGCCGCTGGTAATCCGTTAGATGGGAGCTAAGGTGAGAGTTCACATATTTCTCGAGAATTTTGGCTGGGACTGGTAGCAGGGAGATTGGGCAATAGTTCTTTAATTCCGCTGAGTCCAGAGAAGGCTTTTTTAAAAGAGGTTTGACCACCACTGTCTTCAAAGGGATAGGGTACTGCCCCACAGAAATAGCTACATTAAGTACTGAGGTAAGGTGGGGAACAATAACTTACCTTCAAAGGGCATGAGTCCAGCGGTGGCGATTGAATTTGGAGAAGGAGGTACTTGTTTATGGTTTCAGTAACTAATTTAAACCGCGATATCTCAGGAATTGTATGCTGTAGGCTGATATTTCTTCCAGGCTGGTGAAGAAATTGGGTGGCTAGTCATGGCAAATTAAATACACCCAGGTAGAGGGTTTTTGTGCACTCCTCGATCTGTGCGGGAATGTATGCTTTCGTGGTCAGGGTACAGTAGTATCCCGTAGCTGGCCCTGCAGTCATCTTCCACACTTATGGTCTAGTTTGGGTCTTTTGGCTCTAGTGCAGTAATCCTCCATGTGGGTTCCAGTCAGCCGTGCATTCTGCCTGCTAGATAAACTGATATCATTGGGTAGGGTGATGTAACCTGGCTTCTGTGGTATCCAGGGATTTCACCCTGTTTTATATTCCCTCAGGTGCTGCTTGTGTAGCTCTCTACCAGCCGGAGTGAGGTCTAAGCGCAATATCCTTTCCTGCTTGCGACAGGATTGCCTCAGCTTTCTGAGTCTATCAGAGAGCCATGGGGTGGAGGGCTTTTTCCTCACTGCGTAGTGCTCCTTAACAGGCACTAAGGTGTCCATTGCTACTAAAAGCCACATAGAAAATTCAGCAGCAGCTAGGTTAGCATCAAAGTGCGTAGGGACCTGATAGTTTTTGTTAGAAAAAGCCTCTTTGCTGATAAGGCTAAGATTTCTCTTTTTCTTCATTATCCTTTTATTAGCTGGGACAATACCTGGTACCGAAGTCTGAAAATGAAAAGGAATGGTGTAATGATCTGACCAGGAGAGAGGTATGGACTCTCCCACCTTGATCTGTAAGTTGTTTGAAAATATGCCATCTAATATATGTCCCGCCACATGGGTGGGGCTCATGACCAGCTGTGGGAGGCCACAGCAGCCCAGGGTTTCCAGGAGAGTTTGAGTATCTTTACATGAAGCTTTATCCAGATTAAATTAAATTCACCCAGCAGGGTAAGGTTAGGTCTTGCCAGGTACGGTTCCAAAAGGTTGCTAAAGTCCTGGCTGAAGGATGATCTAGGTCCGGGTTGTCGGTAGGTCAAAACCCCAGAGAAACTTTCAGTAGGATGAATTATTACTAAAAAATATAGTGCCTGGTACAGGTCAGAGGATGTAGTGAGTGGCTCGGTGTGACAAGTATATACATCCTTGTAAAGAATGCCCAGACCCCCTCCCATTCTACCTACCCTATCAAATCTAGCTAGGTCATATCCGGAAGGGATTGCTTCCATGAGATCAGGACCAGAACAATCCCTTGCCCATGTCTCAGTGACAAACATCCAATCTGGCTCCCTAAAAGCAATCTTGCTCTTAATAAGATATCTAGCATTAATGAGGTAACCCAAAAGTGCGTGCTCATGGGGAGGAGAGGGGGGTGCGCTGTTTTCTATGGGGGTACTACCATTGCCTACCTGAGACAAGCAGAATCTGCAAGAGGGACAAGCATAAGACCGTTTCTCCGGACCGAGGAAGTGAGGCAAACCCCTGATAGGGATAGAAAATAAGATGAAATAATGGAGGGGAGGTAAGAACAACCCAAATACTAAAAGGTTCAAAGTTAAAAGAAATGATAAGATTAGATTCGCTAATTTAAAAGAAATTCCAGGTTATTCAATACACAAGTATTCCTAAAGCCTCAATGTGGAGCATAGAGTGCCCAGTGCTCGCAGCAGCAATCAAACAGACAAAATACATGCAAGGTGATTTCTATCGAAATGACAAGTTGCAACTTCTACGTGTGCTGCACAAGAAGCACATATCAAAGTTACAAATCGCCATTTATGATTGTTTATGTGCAGGAAGGGATACGTTCCTGCACAGAAACAATAATTTCTGACAAAACACAGGCACCCTTGCACGGTGGTGAGAGGGTGCCTGCATTGGAGCTAGGAAGTGAAATTTAGCACCAGTGCAGGGAGAAACACAGAGCTGCACCTTAATGTTTCTGCATTTCTAAAGTGATGGAGCGCGGCGCTAGCCTTCTTGGCTTAACACCGCACTCCGCCACCTTAGTTGTAAATATGCCCCCTCAGTGTGGCTTGGTTGATCTTGGGTATTGTATTTAAACCTAACTCTTAGCCCATATGATGATGATATCACAGAGTGGCTGTAAGAAATTGGGTGGTTGGGTCAGGAGGGTGGAAGACAACTCAGGCAACAGCCACAGTCCATGCCAGGGTGAGCCACAAAAAGTCACTAAATGATCCTGTGCTTAACCCTCTGGTAGTTTGGCACGAAGCATTTAGGCTTAACTTAGAGGCAATATGTGAAGTAATAATGCATAACTTAAACAGTAATAAAGTGAAAACACAACACAAGAAAAATCCCACACCAATTTAGCAAAATAGAGTACATTTAAATAAATCATTTGAGACCAAAGCAACAAAATTCCAACCAGTAGAACTGGAGATATGCAGTTTTAAAGATTTAGGTAAAAGCAACTCCAAAGGCACAAAGAGGCAACTGTGGTTATCTGGTCGTGCTGGACTGGGAGAAAGTCACAAGTTCAGGCCGACTGTGAAGGATTGCAGGCCAGATCCAGGGACCAGGTTAGTCCCACTGAGCATTGTGGCTTACGTTCTTGCTGCAGAATATTGCGCCATGCTGCATTGGTTCTGATGAGGGGCTGCGAGGGCTGTGATGAGAATTCCGGCATTGAGTTGCACCTAGCTGCGTGAGTTCTGATGAGCAGCTGCGATATGAGGTCCTGCATCGAATTGCATCGCACTGTCTCAGTTCTGATGAGGAACTGCGAGGGTTTCAAGGTGGTGAGATGCGGGTCCTGCATCGCGATGTGTTGAGTTGTGCCACAATATGTCGGTTCTAAGGGAACCCACAGTTGGGCCGGGAGAAGTACACGTTGATGACAGCCCAGGGTCCAGGACTTGGGGGGATAACTCTTGGGGGTCAGGACTCAATCCAGCAGAGGCCAGCAGCAGTGCATAGGCAAGTCCAGTTGGGCCTGGACAGCTGTTGGACTTGCTCTGACCACGATCTCGTGCGCACGAGGGGCAGAGCAAGACAGGAAATAAAGGGGGTGAGCAGGAAGAAAAGAGTGCTTCACGTTCTAGTCGATGCTTGTGTGTTTCTCTTTGTGCCTCTCTCCACTTACCTGACTTATTTTTGGGTGGATCAGACATTCGTTGGTGTGCTTCTGCCGGAATCCTGTTCTTCACCGCTGCTTTGTGCCCGTCGCCGCGGGGGTGTTTATAATCCTTCCTGATCTCTGCGGTTCACCCGATGCCGTGTGGGCCTTCTCACTCCTCCTGATTACGACGATTCTCCCGACTCCGCGGGGGCCTTCTCACTCCTCCTGAGTACGGCGGTTCACCCGACACCGTGGGGGTCTTCGGGATGTTAAATGGAAAATAAAACCAAGGAAATTGATAACTCACAAAGAGTTCATGCTCTTCTAAGCGGTAACATTTATTTAGCTTTGCATGAATTAAACACGGTACTTATCTGAAATAGCCTCAACGGTGTATGGAGAGTCTGCTCCCTTGCGTATATTGCTTGATGGCTATAAGTAAGAAATATATCAAATTAGTCCCCTGAGATTAAAGGGGCTGAATTGTTTTCTTAGCACTTTAGGCCCAGCACATTTTTGTGTGTATTTTTTATTTGTTTCCCTTATCTTTTCCGGGAGAGTATGTTTTTTGGATTTCTCATGGTTTTATTTCATATGAATAAGTTGGATTCTATTCTGAACCTCTCTTAGGTTAGTTATACAATATACCTCTTTGATTACTGTCTCTTGTTGTTCTAAGTAGTAAGCTCATAATTACATATTTCTTCCATATAGATATATACCACTCACCCAGCTTTCCGATACCGACATACCTAAGCGGAAGAGGGATCTTTACAGGTAGTTAACGTATAGCATCACATTAATTGGGCATCAGTGTTATTTTCCTCCTACATGCTCATTGTAACACATATAACCTTCTCTCCATTATAGGAATCACATAAGGACAATCCAACATGAATATTCATACCTGATGCGTGTTGGTGACGTGTATTCCCTTCTCCCTTTCCTTGTTTTGTTTGCCCTCTTACACCATTTCTACCATGTTATCTTTGACGCTGTTAGGCTGACATTGAGGGGTGTTGGAAGTTGGGACCTTGCTTCAGATTTTGCATCTCACCCCTGCGGAAACAACAGGTGAGAATTACAGGAGCTATGCAGATGCAGGACATGTATTTGGAGCTTGTTATGTTACTGTAGCTCAGAACAGGAGGCCAGTCAGCCAGCCCTTGGAGTAATTCTGGTGATTCTGAGTTCAAGGAGCAGAGCCAGTATTCCTTCCTCGGCCAGCAGGGCAGTCCTTCTAGCAGCAGGGTAGTACTTTGGGCTGCAGGGCAGTCCTTCTTCTGAGTCTTCCACAGGTCCAGAAGTGATCTGAAAAGTGGATCTGAGGGATCTACTTTTTATACCTAGTGCCAGCTTTGAAATGGGAGAAGCTTCTGAAGCTGTCCCCCCACAGAGGTGCTTGGAATTTCCTGCCTCCGTGCCCTGGTCCTAGTTTGCAGTCACAGTAGGCTAGTGTGAAGTTCTTTGGGTTTGAGCTGTGAACATGACTTTGAAGTGCAAGTGCGACAGATAACAGCTCTGCCCCCCTCATCAAGTCAGGGTGGCCCATCCAGCCAACACCAGGCCCTTTATTGTGATACTGTCTGGGAGGAATTCAAGAAGACTATTTGCCAACAACACCCAGTCATGTGACTCAGGAAACAGGCTGCAGGCACCAAATGGTTGGGACAAGAAATTGCCAACGTTCTAAAAATTGCACTGTCCGAATTGTGACTTAAAATCCAACTTTACCATTAAAGAGTCCTTTAAATTATAATTCCTTGGACATCAAACATGACATTATTACCTGCTTACCCACAGAATTATCAGTTATTAAAGGTAATAAGGTAACCCAATGGTATCTTATGGGAGAGGTAGGCCCTGCAATAGTGAAAAACAAATTTGAGAGTTTTTCACTATTAGGCCATGTAAAACTTAAAAGTACATGTCCAGTGTTTTAAATACAATGCACCCAGTCCTATGAGCTGTTTAGGGCCTACCATAGGAGTGACTTATATGTATTATAAAAGAAGGGTTAGGTCTAGCAAAAGATTCATTTCACCACATCAAAATTGTAGTTTTAAGACTGCTTACACAGGCTGCAATGGCAAGCTTGAGACTTGTTTGAAAGGGCTAATTAAGTTGGTGGCACAGTAAGGGCTGCAGGCCTTCTTGTACCATTTAATTTACAGGCCCTGGGTACATACAAGTAATTTAAATGTGGGGTGAAGACAAAAGGTTTGGAGATGACCTAGCAGAGAGGGACAGGTCCAACAGTGACAGGATGCTATCTGGGTGAATTCTGACTGGCCTGTCTCTAAGCTTTTGGATTACTTACCTTTAATAGCTAAGTATGTATATGCCAATTTCATCTATTGCGTACCTCCTCTCGTTGGGTGATGGTGTGGGACTGCACAGTTGTTTCTCTGGAAATATTCTCATTTAGCAAAAATGTTTAAATAATTAGAAGATGAGAGTGAGATTGCTTTCTACGGTCATTTACAAAGAAGGTATTATGATGATGCATGGTACAAAGAATTAGGAATGATTTTAAGAAGGCAATATGGACTGGAAAGATCAGGAGGATGAAAGGGATTTCACTGATTCATATGGTGTCTGTGACACACAAAGACATTTTGTGCCAATATAAGCAATAAGGTTAACAGAGAAGTGAGACTCCTGCAGAACAACATCACTGCTGGTTGTTGGAAGTCCCACAAAAAGGGATTATATACAAGCAATCAGCTGTATGTGGACCCATTGACAGTGTATGGTGATGTACACATGCTGACTTGCAAATACAGTCAGCTTAAACAGGGTATTTGGAGAAGCAGAACTGATGGTGCTGCAGGCCCAGGCAGTTTGTTCAAACACAGTTCTGGGTTTTGCACTCAACACTTCATTCCGTTATTATATTGTCCCCCGGTTGTGGGTCCAGTGCTCACTGTGCCACAGGTCTCAATATATACCCCTGGATGTGGATCAAGTGCTCACTGTGCCACAGGACCCAAGGTATTACTGACATGAACTAAGATGGCAAAAACAAGTTTGGGTTTGCTTGTGTTTCCTTTTGGAGATAACCTTGTCAGGCAGTTTGAGTTAAACTGTTCCAACAGGAGCAGAATCAAGATTACTTTGCATAAGGCTGGTCTCTGTCCAGATTGGCATAGTGGGAAAACAATGATGATCGGAAATATGGCCCAGGCGATCACCAGTGGCTGAGAATAATTCAAACATTCCATCCATCACCTTGATTTTATGCAGCTATAGTGCCTTAGCCTTTAACAGAGGTCCCCTGAGTCAGACATATATGCTTCCACCATTGCCTCCTGAATCTGAGGGTCTGTGAAATACAGAAAATATTTCATAACAATGATAGAATCACTGGGGGGAGGCATAGCACTTGACATAAGCGTGGATGAATGGAAGTATTGTTGCCCCCAACCTAAACATATCTATAAACTATATAAACAAGTTGAGCCATTTTACGTTTGGTGATAAATCATACTGCTCCCCACACTATTTACATAGAATTGATTCAGAAATATCTGTGCAATGCTCTATATGTCTATACGACCCTGCTGGTTATCATCACTTTGCCTGGGAATGTCCACAAATCTGAATTTACTGGGATGAAGTATACTTCACCGTAGAGGAAATAGTCAAATCTTCCATAGAATGTGCCCAGCTGAAACAAATTCCATAACCAATTAGATGACTGGTGGGAGCACTATTGTTATTGGTGAAAAAAAGACTGATTTGTGGTTGGATGAGAGCCCCCTCTCCACTGTCAAAGATTGTCTGGAAGATACTTCCCTGTCAAGAACAGGGGCTGAGAACTACGCAGACCCATAGAATCCCCAATCCCACTCAAATGACATTTGAGAACCCTTGAAAACCTATATTATATCGCAGCAGAAATTAATAATGATGCCTAACATTGCCCATCCATATAAATACACAAAAGTGCTATTACTGACCTATCTAACTATTCTGTATATTTTCAAACTGTCGATTGTTTTCAAATGTGATATTACACTATGATATTTCTTTGTTATGATACTACTGGATCTGACTCCTTTTGCAATGTTCCTAACTATCACCCAAAACGCACACAACATATATATCTATTTGTTTCTGTTGGACCTGGCCCTCTCTACAGGGTCATCCCCTAAGCTTTTTGCCTTTTTCCCTTCACATTTTACTAAATTCTTTTTTTATTGCTTTAGGACTCTGTGCACTTTGCCACTGCTAACCAATGCTAATGTTCTTGTGCTCACTACCATAAACACGGTTTGATTGGCTTACACATGACGAGAGAGAAGACCCAGCCCAGAGTTCAGGGCTCCATGGAGAGACCCACCCATCCCCAGCAGAGGACCAGGATGCCCAGGATGTCCAGGATGGGGGAGGGGCAGTGTGTCTGCCAGGGGCCGGACCCCAGAGGAGCTGGAGGACAGGAGAGAGGAAAGGAAATTCAAACTAGAGCTGACCAAGCTAAGGATGGAAGAGTGGAAAATGGCCCCTGAGCTCAGTCTCAGGAAGCTGGACATAAATGCCATGCAAGTGGAGTCCAGCAATATTAGTGGCATCATACTATCAGTGCTCACTGGAGAGGTGAAGGTCCTCATACCCAAGAATATGGTGCCCAGCTATGTGGTGGAATATGATATTGATAAATGGTACTCAGCCTATGAGGTATCCCTGAGGGTACATAAGGTCCCAAAGGAGTACTGGTGGGAGGGGGGAGCGTGTGGAGTAACATGCCCACTGTGGAGAGGGACACACTCCTTACACATGAGGTAGAGGATCAGGCCAAGTATGTTCCCTTGAAGGCCATTCTTCTTTCCAAATTTGGACTGACCCCTGTGAAATGCCATCAGAGGTTCAGGGACAGCCACAAACTCCAAATCCTGTCCTGGGTGGACTTCCTAGATTAATCCTACAAGGCACTAAGGGGCTGGGTGACGACCAGCCAAGTGGATGATTTTTTGGGGCTGTACAACCTAAATCTGAAGGAGCCCATGCTCAATATCTGTTATACAGAGCTGCATAAATGCCTGGTAGATAGCAAGCTTGCCGACCCCAGAAAGCTTGCTGAGGAAGTGGACCTCTGGCTCATCACCAGAATGTCCACAAAGGTACCTGGGGTGATCCCAAGAAGGGTGGTTCAGATTCCCGCCCAGCAGAGTGAGGTGGAGGCCAAGGGAGACACAGATAAGTCTCAGGCTAAGGGGGAAGGAAAGGGGTTCCCATGCCCCTTTGGAAAAGAAGGAGGAAGGTTCTTTTTTTTTTTTTTTATAATTTTTTTTTGAAGTTGAATGGAGTCATACATATACAGAATGTAAAATATAATATATAAACAATGAAGAAATAAAGAAATAAAGCCCAAGACTTCCTCGTAGAGCGTTCCCCGCTTTCAACAATGAATATACACTAATAGTTAATTTACAATTTTCCATACTCAGCAGGTACAGAGATTATTTATAGAAGTTAATCAAAAAAAGTCCCCAAGGTTTTTTCAAATTTCCTTCCCCCCCCCATCCTCAGAGCGTAGCTTCGCTCACTCCTCTTTACTTTCCGCATTTTAGAAAACCATTCGAGCATAGATGGAGATTGATTTGTACGCCAATTTTGAAGTAACAGCGATCTGGCAACAGCCATACAAATATAGACTAGTTTAACAAATGATACAGATAGATTAAGGTGCGAATCGTACCCATAAAGCATCAATTTTACATTTGAGGATATCTGAATGTGACAATTAGAGCTTAAAAAAACAAAAATGTCCTCCCAAAATGCTTTAACCAAGGAACAGTCAACGATTACATGAGTCCAATTTGCGGGTGCGAAATTTAAGCATCGAAAACTATTTGGAAGATAATTACTATACATTTTGGCTATTACCGCCGGGGTACGATACAAAAGCCATTTTCCAAAAAATAACATTCTACGCCAGTTGGCTCCCCTTAATGTAGAAAAATTAAGCTTATTAATAGTTCGCCATGTAGACAATGTCAAAACATGATTTTCTTGTTCCCACCATTTTTTTACAGCTTTAGCGCACAAATCCCTTTGTCTTGATTGAGCAAGACAGCATTTCCACTCTCCAGGTTTCCTTATCAACTTATCGTTAAAAAAGAGGTCATTGTTTAAGGAAGAGATCTGAGTAAATGATGTGGGAACATATTGCTGAAGAAATTGATAAATATAAGTATAGGAACTGGTCAACAAAAAATTTCTTGGAATTAGTAATCGCATCTCCGTCGGCGTTGTCCACCTTGCATATTGTAAAAAATCACCCACTTTACTAAATCCGGCATTTGTCCAATGACCCATTAAATCAGAACCATTCACCTGTCCATTAAATGCAAGTAGATTAATCAACGGAGATGAGGAATGAAACAGGGATAGAGAATATCTTTTTAACATGGCCATACGTTTCCTGAAAAACCAGGCAACTTCTTTGTACCTAACCAATTTAGGAGATTTAGGAACTTGAAGGGGGGGAGAAATCTGACTTTCCGAAAAAATTAAATCAAAGAAAAAACTAATAAATACGTTAGGGTTTGATATTGGAGATTTAAATCAAGTCAAGTACTGAGCAAAGTAAGCATTATAATAATCTCTAATATTAGGTAATGCGAGACCGCCGTTATCCAAATCCTCAGAGAGAGTATTCAGCGCAATGCGGGGCGTTTTGTGTGCCCACAAAAAGCGCATAAATATTGATTCGATTTTGGTGAAAAAACGACCCGGAAGAAAGCAGGGAATCGTTGAGAACAAAAAATTAAACAACGGTAAAATTGACATTTTAATCAAGGCGACGCGGCCCAAGATTGATAGTGGTAGTTTATTCCAACGAGTAAGCATTAAGTCAACTTTCTGAAGGAGGGGTTCAAAATTAAGACGAAAGAGATCTGTAACTGAGGCTGTGAAAAATACACCCAGATATCGTTTGGGTTTATTATTAATGCAGCCCCTTAGGTCCGGATATAATTCAGGTTTATGATTACCACAGATCAATATTTCTGTCTTTTTTTTATTAATGCGATAGCCTCCGAGAGTCTCAAATTCCTCAAAGAGCTGAAATACACTAACTTGAGACTGCAAATCGGATTTAATGAGAAGCATAATATCATCAGCGTAAAGTTTTATTTTTGGCATTAATGGAATCGGGGGCAAAATTTCTGCACACTGCCGAATTGCGATTGCAAGGGGTTCAATAAAAAAAGCAAAAAGAATTGGTGATAGAGGGCAGCCCTGGCGTGTACCCCGATTAACTGACACAGATCCCACTGTCAATGAATTAATGATAATATTTGCTCTAGTACCCGTGTAAAGATTGCGAATAAAATTAATAATAATTAATGGGATGTGAAAATATTGCAAAATAATAAAAAGAGTTTCCCAAACCACCAAATCAAAAGCTTTTTCCGCATCAAATAACATAATTAAAGCTGGGATCCTCAATGTTTGAAAATAATCCAGGGCTTCCGAAAGATAGTGGGTATTAGTCATCAATTGTCTGCCTACAATAAACCCATTTTGATCTTCCTGAATCAGACCCGGGGCAATGTGGTTAAAACGAATAGCGAGTAATTTAGTAACAATCTTATAGTCCGAGTTTAACAAGGTAATGGGGCGATATGAATTAGGATCCTTGGCGTCCTTCCCCTTCTTCAGAAAGCTGACCACCGTGCCCTCGCGAAACAAATCTGGGATGGAAGCTCCAGCGAGCATAGAATTAATGAGCTGTAGAAAAAGATCAGAGAAGGCAGGAAAAAAAACTTTAAAAAATTCGGCAGGTAATCCGTCGGGTCCGGAAGATTTCCCTGATGGAAGTTCTTTCACTACCGATTGTAACTCTAGTAGGGAGAATTCACTGACCATATTTAACTGCTCAGATTCGGAGAGGGAAGGGATCACCTCCCTTCTCAGAAAAGCATTTAGTTTTAGCTGATTTATTTCATGCTCATGGTTATATATTTTTTAGTAATGAGAGTGCATTATCTTACCCATCCCATCTAAATCGGTCACATATTGATCAGTGACAGGACAAATTAAACCAGGGATAAAACTGGAGGCAGCTTGTTCTTTGGCCTGCCAGGCTAGAAATCTACCTGTAAAATTACTTTCTTCATAGACTTTCTGATATTGACTACGAAAAAACGCCTCTCCTTGCTCAAATAAATATGTACTAAATTCACGTTTAACTTCATCTAGTTGACCTTGGATATTTCTAGAGGAATTTTGTTGTCTTAGATCACTAAGAACCTGAATACGATGTTCGAAGGAGTTTTTTATAGCCCTGGCGGCGATGGACGTGGCGGCATCTTTCGCAATTGTAATTCCACGAATAAAAGCCTTTAGGGCGTCCCAGATAATACTGAGAGGGGCGGTGCCAGTATTACGAATTATAAATTCTCTAATCATATCTTTGAGTTCAGAGACCCATGTTTCATTGTTGAGATAAGATTTATTAAAGACCCATCTTTTGGAAGATCTTCTAGTATCCCCTAAAATAAATTCCCTGATGAGCATAGCATGGTCAGAGAATACATTATGCACCGTATTAGAATAACCTAACCTGAGATTACGTGAGGCAAGAAAAAAATCAATACGGGATGAGGACTTAAATCTACTCGACCAGCAAGTATATTCTTTTTTGGAGGGATTATATAGACGCCAATGATCCGAAAGATCCAGTAATCTTTTATAGCTAGAGATGGTCTGGAAGACTTTGGGTTTGAGTTGTTTTTTTGGTTGGGACGATGAGTCCAATTTTGGATCCATTAAGACATTAAAGTCGCCAGCAATCACAATATCCCCTGACACGGTCAATAGGGATTGGAACATCTCTTCAAAAATATTAGAATCATCATTTAATGGGCCATAACAACTAAGAAAAATAAAAGGTCTCGGTCTATTTTTAACTCTGCAAGAGACCCAGCACCAGCGCCATGAGCCCCCAGCTTCTGAGTGAATAATTTCCGCGTGTAAATTCTTATTTAAGAATATCGCCACCCCTCGTTTGGATTCATTGCATGCTGCGAAACACCGATATGAGGCCCATGATTTAAACATTGAAAACTGATCTATCTTAAGAGAGGAAATATGAGTCTCTTGTAATAAAACTACAGAGGGATTTTTTGCCTTAATCCAAATTTCAACCGCTCGTCTTTTCTTAATATTATTTAAACCATTGACATTCAAAGAAAATAAATTCAGACTTTCCTTATTTGGCATAAACGTCTTAAATTATCTGATTGTAAGGAGTCGTCATCAGGCCATACGTAATAACAAAGAAACCTGACATCATCAACTTCATTTTTTGTTATAACCCCACAACCCTCCCTCAGAGCACACCCCCCACCATGACCACCCTCACCAACCTTACCCCCCCCTGACCCTCCCCACCATGGCCAAACTTCCCCTTCCCACGCTGACCATCGGAACCTATCCCCCACCATTAGGGTGACCTGTCGCACCCCCTGGACCCCTTGGATTCCACTCTCCACCTTGTTCCACTGACCCCCCCCACAGCCCAACCAACAATCGACGCCCCAAAAAACTTCAAACTTCAAACTAACACAACTATATACACAGAGAAAAAAAAGAAAAAAAAAAAAGAAAGCTCTATATATAATTCCTCCAAATTTTTTTAACCTGAAGAAGAGTTCGAGATTTCCCTGAGCAAGTCCTGTGCTGCTGCAATGTCGGATAACATAAAGAATTTTCCTTTCACTAAAACTTTAAGCTTGGATTGTTGCGCTATTGTGGCTTGGGCCCCTTTAGCTTTAAATAATTGTAGCATTTGGACAAACTCCTTTCTTCTCCGAGCTGCAGAAGCGGACATGTCTGAAAAAATACGGCATTTCACAGTTTCATTAACAAAGAATTGTCTTTTCTGAATTGCCGTTGAGAGAATAGTCTCTTTAATCCGTGTATCGGAAAAATTTAATAGAATTGTTCGAGGGAGGGAGGAATTCGGAAAAGGTTGAGCGGGAACGCGATGTGCTCGCGTAATGGTTAGGTCTCCCTCGTGTTTGGGAGTCACTTTGGATTTTAAAAAGGAGGTAACCCACTGCAACGTGCTAGAGCCTTCAAGACCCTCAGGAACCCCCACTATGCGAAGGTTGGATCGACGATTATAGTTCTCTAAGTCATCCAATTTAGATTCAAGAGAGCGTGAAGTGAGGGAAAGCTGATTTGCGTCTTTTTTTACCTCAATCATTTGATCCTCCAGAATGGAAATACGAGTTTCGGCTTCTTGGAGTCGAGCTGGGAATGTAGAAAAGAGATCCTCCATTTTGTCCAGGCGCTGGTGGATCAAAGCAAGCTCGGATTTCTGAAACCTCTTCAAGTCTCAGACCTCGTCGAGAATTAGATTTAACATATCTTTAACTGACATCTTAATCTCTCCAACGGTCTCGGTATCTAAATCCAACAAAGGACTGAGGTGATTAACATTCCCTGGGGTAATTGAGGACTTGTCAATGGGTGATTCGGCTATAACTGTACTTCCCAAAGTTAATACATCTTTCTGAGTATCATCCATAATTTTCAGAGAGTTTACCGAAGAGTTGACTTTAAGTAGAGGCGTAGAAGGCGTAGAGGGTGCCGCAATGTTAGACTTATGCAGGAAATTAGGAGGTTGAATAATTGAGGAAGAGGTAGAAGGACAGACTTGTGCGGAGGTGGTTTGACAGGGTACAGCACTTTTCTTATCAAAAAGAGGAAATGGTTTAGCGCCCTTAAGCACCTCCGTTAAGTTGACCTGCGTGGAGGAGAAATCCTGAGTGAGTGAGGAGCGTGCCGCTTCTACACAATGAGAAGCCTCTAAATCCGGAGAGAGAGTCTCCCCAAAAGATTCCTCCAGCTCTTCCGAACTTCCCGCACTATCACTTTTTTCCTTCGCATTGCCTTTATCACCAGTAGCGTCTTTATTTAACAATTTGGCTGCATTCCTCTCTTCTTTAGCCTGAATGCGTACAGCCTTTGCTTTACGAGTATTCATTAACTTCCCCATATTTAGAAGAAACCAGTAGTAATAGTGACTCCCTTATGCTTTTAGACCCAATTAAATCCCAGTACCTCTGAGTCTCTTAGATCGAAAAAACCCCAAAAAAAAACAGAGCAGCAACAGTGGCAGAAAAATGCTTTTTTGTTTTCCGATACCTGAGCGTCAGATAAGACTTCAAACCCCCAATCCGCATCGTCAGGTATGTTCATCCGTATAGGCAGAATCACAGAGTCTCAGAGTCACAGATACACTGACAGCTGCTGCAGCCTCTTCCAGCGCCACACCGCGCTACAAGCAAGGCTAAAGTAAGAGGAGCTAATCTGGTGCGATAGGAAAGGGCGCTTTTACTAAGAATTCAAACTTTTCAGAACGCCGCCACCAACCGCTTTCCGCCTTCCAAACCTTCCACTCCTGCCTGAGCCACAAAGTCCGAGACGCGAAGCCAACACAACCAACACAGCGTGAGGCTCGGAGCTGAGAGCTGGGGATGCCGAAAAACGCCAGTACGTTTAAAGATGAAAGAGCTGATCCATTCCGACTGAAAGAGCCGCTGTGCTCCTGCCGCACTGCCGCACTGAGGCCTCAGGCTGCAGAGACCAAACAATCCACCAGAAGAGGAAGACGCCGTCCATCAGCCGCCATCAATCTCTGCTGAAACTGCACGGCCTCGAAGAGGAAGGGAGGAGTCAGGAACCGGGAATCCTCAGGTGCGCATGGAGGCGTGGATCTCCGCCGCGCGCGTCCTCATCCCAAGGAGGAAGGTTCTGATGAGCGGTGGCAGAGGGCACCCCATGTCCAACTCCTCTGCGTTGCTTGTTCTCAGCTAGGACACAAGCAGGGGGACTCTGTCAGTCTTAAGAAACCACCCACTGGTGGGACTTCCACAGGGGGTGAATACGATCTTTGGGGTATGTAGTCCCCAGGGGCAGAACTAGATCATGCCCTAATCACTCTTATTTGGGGGGTGAACTTAGAGGGTAGACTGGTGATCCCTGTGGGTGGGAGTCACCACTTTCACCAGGTATAAGTGAATGGGTTACCTGTCACTGCTCTCAGGGACACCGGTGCTAGCCAGACCACAGTAATGTGAAGTCTGGTTTCCCCTGCGCAGTACATCTGGCAGGGACGTAGGGTAGCCCAGGGCCAGGGGCAGGACTTTGTCCACCCCATGGCCCTGGTAGTCCTTGAATGGGGTGGAGTGGGGAGGTGCTCAGAGAAGGGTCATAGTTAGCCCCCAGATGCCCATTTACTGCATTCTAGTGAATGAGCTGATATTGGTGATAGAAGAGCTAGGAGGGGCAGCTGCCCATGGTGCCTTGAAAGCTCAGACGGCTCGGTGTGCCACTCCCAAATGGATGGTACTCAGGACCAGATGGAGGGGAAGGGAAAGGATGGATTCGCCCCTGACTCCTGTTCATCCCCAAGGTACAGATCCTAGGCTGAGTGGCCAGTCGCAGGCTACCACTTCTGCACTGGTAGGGAAGAGAGTAGAAGAAGGGTGCCTAACATCCTGGGACTTCAGAGGCCTGGCTCCTGATACTAACAGCTGTCAGTGGATTCTTCTGGTTACTGTCCTTATGGGCAGAGTATGCCTTGGGTTGGGGACAGAAATCTGATCCAAGGGATGGAATGGGCCACATCACTTTTTGGCCATAATAGTACTGTCTGTTTAAAGAGATGCATCTGTGAGCAAATTAAGGTTAAATGCTGCACTGATGGGGTCCACAAGTGAGGAGAACGGTTCCCCATAGGTCAGTTCAGTGGCTCAGGAAAGTGTGGACAGAGGGGTCCAACTGAAATCAGAGTGGCATAGAACTGGCACAGGTCTCTGCAGTACACGGCCAATGTCTCGGTTCTATCACCCAAACAGGGACGGCCATCAAGGTATTGATACGTCTCCCCTGGCTTTAGACTAGAGGGGGGCAATGCTGGACCTGGCCCTCTCTGCAGGGTCACCCCAATCATTTTGCTTTTTTCCCTCCATTTTATACTGAATTCATTTTTAGTGGTCTTAGGACTGCTTATCACTGCTAAAGCTCCTGTGCTCACTCCCCTAAACATGGTTTGGTTGACTTACACCTAATTGGCATATTTAATTTACTTCTAAGCCCCTTGTACAGTAGTATATATTATATCCATGGCCTGTAAATTAAATACTACCAGTGGGCCTACAGCACATATTGTGCCACCCACTTGAGTTGTACCTTAAAACATGTCCCAGCCCTCCCATTGCATCCTAAATGCAGTCTTAAACTCCCAATTCAACTTAGCAATATAGCTCCCTTGCCAAGCCTTATGATCCCCTTTTTATTACATATGAGTCACCCCCAAGTTATGCTCTTGGTAGCCCATAGGGCAAGGTGCTGTGTAATGAAAAGGTTGGACATGCACTTTCAAGTTTTACATGTCCCGGTAGAGAAAAGCTCCTAAATTTGTGTTTCACTACTGTGAGGCCACACCTCCCAAAGCATAATATTAGGGATTCCTTATTACATTTAATAGGTTGTAATTTCCAACTGGAAGCCGGTACCTATATCATATGTGGTATCTATGACATTGTGATGATGAACCCTCATTAATGGTAGAGTCAGATTTGTAATTACAATTTTGAAAATGCCACAAAAGAAGTTGGTATTTTCCTGCTCTTAGCCCTTTTGGGCCTTCAGCCTGACTTGGGTCACCTGACTGGGCTTAACTGACAGTTATACTTTGCAAATTCCTTCCAGACAGGCACACAATAGAGGGATTAGGTGTGCCTCAAAGGTCCATTGTTGGCAGCCCCACTTACAAGTGAATAGGGTGTGCTCTACCTTCGCACAAAGGACCGAATAACCCCACATTGTAACTGCAGCCAGCTTGGAGCCAGGGCAGTGGAGTCGGAAATTCCATGCACTTCAAAAAGACTTTCTAGCAATATTCTTCCACCTTCCAGAGGAAGGACACCAGGGCATAAAAATACCACCATCAGACTCACTTCTCAATTCACTACTGGACCTGCAGAAGGACTATCACAAGATTGCCTGCTGCTGTGACCTGCCTTGCATTCTGCAAGACTGCTCCAGCACCTGGAAGGAATGTCTTGCTGTTTGGAACCTGCCTTGAACCCAGCAGAAGCCGGCATAAACAACAAGCATTGGCATAGCCAATAGGTCTCGCCTTTGGGACCTTATAAGTGTTTAGCCATGCAACACTTGATGTTGATGCACCAAGGATATTGTGCTGGATAACTAAACACTTATAAGGTCCCAAAGGCGAGACCTATTGACTATGCCAAAACTTGTTTTTTTATTGTTGCCAGATGCCACCATCTTTTGCATGATTTGAAGATTCCAACAAATTAGTTTCTACCAATAGTAAACGAAACATGGTGCTTGTATTTTAACGCAGTAGCACACTCGTAGCAAAAGTTAACTGGTGACTCTTCAGTTTTTGACTGCAGTATTAAGGTGTTCGACTGGTAAGGTAAACATTTAGTACAGAGAATATAAATGTTCCCAGTTGATTGACGGGGAAGAGTGTTTGTCTGCTTGACAAAGAAATTACATATTTAAATAGAATACAAACGGTAAATAATTCTGCCTTTGTCTTCAACATATTTTCTTCCATTTGGTATGTATATTCCTGTAGCATCATTTACACTTTTCGGAGCAGCAGTTATTTCAAGACGACAATTCAAAAACGAAACAGCTCAAACATTGTACTTTTTTTAAAACTATTTTTTAAAGTCTAATGTATTCAGTCTTACATTGCCCTCCTGCAAGGCAATTTAAAAGGTGCTTCTGAAGCCCCAAGTATAGGCAAAGAGCAAATCAAAACCTCCAATCTGGATCTAAAATATAAACAGTCACACCTTTTTAGTACAAGAAGTATGCTTTTTTATTGCTGTGTGCAGGAACATGGATGCACACAGCAGAAAACAAGCATGCATGTGCATGCTTCTTTTAACATACACTATTTTACACTTGGTATTAAAAGGTCTGCTATTAATAAAATAGTCTCGATTTAGATCCTTGGATCCATTAAATACAAAATTATTTAAGATGAATAACATTTTCAATAGTATCCGTTTTGCTTTAAGATTTGCTTATTTAACAGTTTTCTATGGCTCCGAGCACCAACATGTATGAGAGCGTTTTACAAAGAACAGCATTGACTCAAAGATCATGCTGATAACACAGTAACACAAATCCGATGGTCAATGAAATGATCATTGAATTAGTAAATATTACAACGTAGCAAATTATGGGAGGGGAACCAGGGAAGAGGACAATGAGAACTAGAAAGAAGTACGTAGTAGTGGAAAATGAGTAAAAGTGGGCTAGTCAAGGGGGAGAAGGAGAAAGAAAAGGTAGTCAGGACTAGAGAGTATGAGAAAGGGATGCAGAGAGGGATTTTATATTTTTAGTAAGAGAGATGGAAGGAGGTGAGTAAGAACAAGACAAGAGCTATGGGTAGGATAGTGGAAAGGATAGAAAGGGGAAAGAGAAGGACATGGAAGGGAGAGAGAGCTGTAGCAAAAAAGGAGAGAGCAGAAACTGTAGGCAGATGGCAAGTACAAATTAGTGAGAGCAAAAGTGAGAGGACGGATCGTAGCACACAAGAAAGTGAACAAGCTTTGGTAAATGCGTTAGGTTTCGGCTATGGGATTAATAATAAGCTAAGAGGTGTGGGAGCAGTGTATGAGTGTAGGGAGAATGGTACAAGTGCCCTCTGTGCAGGGTGAGCAGTGCATGAATGAAGGTTGATAAGTGAGTGCTGAGTGAAAAGGCCTCAATGTATGGTGATTGATGTGTGTCCAGTGCAAAATGAGAAATGTGTGAGCGTACAGGGTGAGAGGTTACGCTGCTCAAGGTAAGAGGTGTGTGAGTGCAGGGTGAGCGGTATGTCAATAGTATAAGTGCAGGATGAGTGGTTTGAGTTCAGGGTGAGAAGTATGTCAATGGTGTGTGCGTGGAGAGTCAGCACTATGTGAGTGGTGGATGACCAGTATCTGATTGGCAGCGCAATGTCAGGGTGACTGCAGAGCAAATGGCGGGTGATTGTGCAGGGTGAGCGGTGTCTGAGAGTGATAAAAATGTATGTAAGTGTTGTTCAAAGTTACAAAATTAGGCAAAACCATGCTGTGTCCTGATATGCTGGAGACAGCTGCCTGGGTACTGCTCACCTTGTCTGTTCTACCATACGTGGACAAAGGAATGAAAATCAATAATGGGAAGAAAGATAGAAGGAGAGACTGAGGAAGGAAGGAAGAAGATAAGGTTTTAAGAGAAAAGAATGAGGGGTCAGCGAGCAAGGAAAATATCAAAGAGAAAAGAAATGTATGAAATTTGGGTAGTGAAAACGAAAAGAACAGAAATATGGAGTTTTGGATGAATCGATGAAGCTTTAGGATGTGGAGTTTTGGATGAATCAAATACGTTTTGGGATGTTCTGGTCACAGCTATTGGCTTTGTCAATGTTTTATTTAGCCATGTGGTACAGCTGCACTGCTCCTGTGCCATAGATCTGAATGGCAGGTTCTGCACATCAGAGCTTTTCTTTGGTCAATTTCAGCAGTGCTGCACAGCAGCTGCGTAGCTGTACACCATGTTACAACACAATGACAAAGTCAATGAGACACTGACAGCCATGTTCCCAGCACAGTATCATTTCTAAAAGAGCAGCTCAACCGTGTACATGTCAAACATGCAACAAGGAAGGGGGTTCCAAAGACTAGCGTATTTGCATATTTCCAAAGCACCCTCTTTTCCGGGTGCCCTTTCGTGTCTGTAGGAGGGAGAGAGCTTGCTTTTTTGGCCGGAATGTGTTAAGGTGGGCAAGAAGAGACTTGGGACAGAGAAGACAGCAAGTGCTAATCCCCTATGTTCAGTGGTGTAATCAAGGGGTCTCCATTCATACTTTGTACACCTGGCAGTGTGTGCCTTTTATTGACATAAGGATCTTCTGCACACATATACAAGCCTGATGCAAAAGAAATGTGGGCAGGGGGAAATGTCAGGTGAAAACTGGTGGGACTTGGGGAGATGTGAAGCTGTTCGAACTTCTCACCTGTAAAGCAGCATCAGTACATATGTCAGCGCTCCAAAAAATGCAAAAAGGGAAATTGCATGTTTAAAAGTGGATGAAGTAATACTTGATATTCAATTGGTGATTCAAATTATAGCATTTTATTACAGTCCAATACAATTTGTGCACATTAATATAGAAAACACGAGCACAGTTCAGATGGCATGCTACTTTGTAGTGACAGTTTAAACATATGTTAATCGATCGATCGGGGAAAGACGAGTTCCATGGTCACCAGTAGTGCAGACACCGTCTATGTGGCTCATCCCAGCAGACCATTTTAACGCAGGAGTCTTTAAAAGTTGTAATCATGGTCTATGATGTACAACAGCTACACAGAGCCGAGTGTTACAATAAGGCGGCCCAAGTGGTTTGCAAAAGAGAAAGTTTGTGGCTCCTGGCAATTCCCCAACAAACTTCGCTTCCCTCCTGAACCAGCTCGTGCAGTCGCCAACGCGCCCTTTCTGAAGCTGCTTCTAGGAGGCCTTTCACTTCCGATGCCGTCTACTGCGCAGACGCAGCTGCCCATACTTGTTCTAGCCAGGGACACGGGGGTGAAGTGACCATTCCCAGCCCATCCCACAATTCACACATATAAAACATTATTTAAGAAACAGTAGTTGTTGGCAAGCAACCGCATACACACGTTGCCTGCATGCAAGACCTAATAATCAGCACAAGTGAATGAAGCAATACCGTTTTCAAAGAGACACAAATGGACTTATAGTTCTGTAGACAGCATTTAAATTCCTGAAGCAGAGCTGCTAGCGAAATTGATGGGTGCCTATAATATAGAGTGGGGGAGGGTGTTATCATTTGTTTAGATGGGAAGGCAGGGTGCGCTCTTTGGAGTTCTAAATTCCATATTTATTACTAAAAATGTTTTTGGCTTTTATATTGATTGTACATATTTTGCGAGATGTTGCACGAGGATGGGCAAGGTGGGAGGCCTTCCTGCCTGTGCAGAGGTGCGCACCTCTAGTCGTTGTGAGCAAAGGATGGGACAGAGCTTGACAAGACGTACCAACATGGGAGAGGATGTGACGAACAGGTGAGAGCAGCCGTCTTTAGAACCTGGGATCCAGGTTTGAGACTTGGCATATGCGCACCATCCTGCAATTCTGCACAGTTCACCTAATCTCATAACTAAAAATAAAACTAGGAAAGCACTGGTTTTGACAAACACACACTAGGGTTGAAAACATATTGTCACTAAAAATAAAATTATGACGCTAAAGCAAACTTACTTCTGGTTCATACTGGCAATCCATTTCCAGGAAGTAAAGTGAAGACGTAGATTAAATCCCAGGCTTCAAATACACATTTTGACTTCACGGCAGCTGGCAGGCTTAACCGATAATAAACCAGGACTGCCTCCTAGGATGACGATCCATCCCTTAATTTTCCAAGCACCCATGCAGCTGTCGGGCATGCAGCACCCCCCGTTGTGTGCGTCTGGTAGACATGTGCAGACTGACTGCCTCTGTCGGGCTGCGTTCAGGCGAATCCCCTACCTAACACAGGTTTCCCTCAAAGATAAAATGCTGGTCTTCTAAGAAGAAATGGCGAGGCTGAATTGCGCTGAAGATTAAAGTGTTTTTCTCGATTGCTTGCATTTGGATTGCATTCGTTACTAGTGCACAAAATAAAGAGGGAGCGGGAGTAAAGAAACAGTAGTAAATTGGATGTGTAGAACTAAGGCAAAAATGACGGCGAGAGGAACAATAAAACACAAGCAAGCAGAGAGAAAAGGAGCAGTGAAATAAGGGAAAAAGGAGGCACACTTAACTTTGGGTATAATCACTGCACCCGCGCTTTACTTTTAACATTAAAGGTAAAGCGCGGGTGCCGCCATTATACCAAAAGTAAAGAGATAGATGTTTTTTCTATTTCTTTACATAATAAAGTTACTCTCGGACCTGTAAACGCATGTGGTGGTGCAGTGCATGGGATAACCCTGACAGAAAGAACTGCCCTGGTGGGAGGCCCGTCACTGACAGAGCCTTCTAGGCGCTGAGAACAAACAGTCCAAGCAACAAACCGCAGCTGAGGAACTGAAAGACAACAGATGCAATCAAAGGGCTCAAACAAGAAGGGCTGGGCGAGAAGGGAGGGGGGAATGTGAGGAGCCTGAATACAAGTGACGAAAAGAGGAGGAGAAGGGAGATGCGAGCAGAGCATCAAAGGGCTGGGTGAGAAGGGAGGGGGGAATGCAATGAGCAGAGGAGCAGCTGTGCATGTGCATGTGATCGTGCACTCAAGGTTTAGGCCAGCCAAAAGACTGTGGGTAGCACTTTGAAAATCCCACATATAAAATGTCTCTTCGAGCCTTTGGCTCGCGAGACCTAAAAACAGGTGGGGTGGGTAGAGGAGGGTGAGGGGGGACCACGGGGAGTGGGGTAGCATGGGGAGTATAGGAGGGGGAGCGCATTAATAAAAAAAATTACTTACCTGAAGCTGCCATCCGCCTCGTACCTCGGTTTTCTGATGCTTCTTGGTCCCAGTAGACACTGGGACAGCATCATCTTATGAAAACAGCGCAGGGAATGGCCTGAGTGGGCTGGGTTAATGCTCACTCAGACACAGGGAGTCTGTGCTGTTTCTCCAACCCAGCTGTGCAATACAGCTGGGTTGGAGAAACCTCACTGCACATGTCTGTTTGGTCGGCCTAAGACAGCTGGCCAAACAGACATGTGCACTTAGAAGTGCACTCACCACTTCATTCCTTCAACCGTGCCACGGCCCGGCCTACCCCTTCATGCACACGCTGGCTCAGCCAGCAGCTGAAAAATAAAACAATGATAAAATATTGTTTTCTTTTTCAGCTGGCTCTGAGCCAGTGGGGCGACGCTGCTCCGCCATTGTGGAGGGGCTGCTGCTGCTTGAACAAGCCCTGCTGTTGAGCCCTGCATCCTCATCTGAACCCAGGACTACCAGAATCACTTCAAGGGCTAGTTTGCTGGCATCCTATTTGAAGCCACAGGGACACAAAAGCCTTCCTCCATCTTGAACCCGCACCTGGATCCAGCCTGATTGAGTCCTGAACCTCCAAGAAGTGTCCCACTAGTCCTGAACCCATGGTTGTGGTGCTAAAGGTGCCCAGTTGGCCAAAGACCACAACCTTTGGCCAAAAACTGCTCTGACAACAAGGAGGAGACAGGACCAACCTACTCGCCTATCTTCCTGAGGTTCATCGTTGGTCGGATTGACTTTGCTGCTTCTTCCGCTACACTCATCTCCACAGCAGCCCATCTTTTCAGTGGTCGTTCGCCTCGTGGATCTGTCTTCGTCTACAGCTCTCTGCTCATCCTGCTCAAGATTTTTGACTTCCATTTAAGAGACTAAGGCCAAACGTAGAAATCTTCTCCGCGGCATCGCTCCAAGGCTATCCGATAATGTTGCTCCATCCTCAGACACCTCTTGCCGCCTTGCCCCACTGAACTTTACCTTCTCAGACACTGTCTCTCAGAATTTCTTTTAAGTCTGAAGGTAAGCAGTGACTGGGCCCAATCCACTTCTTGTATCTGAACCATGCTTCAGTGCGGTCTGCCATATTTTTCGGCTTTGATCTAGAGACTAGATTTCTGCAGTTAGCACTTTGATTTTTTAGGCACTAGTTTTCACGAAAAACTTTAAACATTCATAACTCTGGTACTACTGATTGGATCTTTGCTGTTTGGGTGTCAAATAATGTATTTAAATTTACCATATTTTTCTAAATTGGTTTTGGATTTTTCTTGTGTTGTGTTTTCACTTTATTACTGTTAGTGTCCTGCATAAATAATTTACACATTGCCTCTCAGTTAAACCTGACTGGTTTTTGTGCCAAGCTAGGCAGGTAAAGCACAGGTTAATTAAGTGGGTTTTAGTGGTTCACCCTGCAAGGAATTGTGGCTGTTATTTGACCGGGGCTCACACCCCAGTCAACCAACAACTCAGTTTCTCAGTTTCTTATATCATTAAATCTGGAAAATTAATAAAACTAATTTAAAAAAATGATATAATCACTGGTGACTCAATTTACTACCTTTCATGCAATAAAATCACACAAACATATAATTCCCATGTTGGAATGGAGAAAGGTCTACTGCATGGCTCTGGAGAGTGTGGAACCTATCTTCAAGCTCATCATAGCAAGCTATAGATTTTTAACCGCCACCTCAGCATACACGATGATCATGCGTTTGTGCTGGAGGTATTTTAGAGATATAGATTGAGGCCCATAGTAGGGTTTCTGCATTTGGCAATGGCAAACCATGTTCATCCCTACTTGCCAAGCGTGACTACAAACAACTCGCCTTGCTGTGTGTGAACATGGACCAACATATTACAGTGGCTGGACAGGCCTTTTCCCTTGTTCCTGCCTTGGAAAGTCACCTACTGGTATTTCCTGCACTTTTATACTGTTTATACTGTTCTGACAGTCACCTGCAATTGAATGCTTTGTGCATACGTGTGTGATGTGAATGTCATATAGGTGTTCCTTTCTGAATGGGTAAAGATGTATGTGGACTGTGTGTGACTCAAGTGGCTATATTCAAGCTAGAATCTATTTTGTATTTGCTACTTCCAAGTGGTACCTAACATGAAGGGTTGGAGAGATCCCAAGCAGAAGATTACATTGAAGGACTCCTCCAGGACATTTCAGGGATCCTCTGTATCGGTTCAGACTATTAAGTTTGGAGAAGAGGAAACCAAGGGTAAAGAAAGTCTCTGTGTTCTTTGTCATCCTAGGAAAGGAGAAAAGCATGAAGAGTTGACTAGTGCAACTCAGTAGTGGTAGTACATACCAGCAAAGGCATCAACAATAGAAAACAGATAAAACAATCAATAGCAAAGTCAATAGTTCGTAGTTTTAAAAGGCAAAGCAATTTGCTTTGCCAAGGCTTTTTTATAAATCAAGCCGGGGCACAGAAAACAAGCATTCGCAATGCTAATTGGTCTCGCATTTGCGAGAGCTATAACTATTGGCATTATAAATGTGGAATGTATTTATGTGGATCGTTGCAATGTGGCAGTTGCAGAGGCCCTAGAGTGAAGTGGAAGGAGTATAGTGTTGTAGACTGGATTTGTTGGAGTAGAGTGTTGTAGAGGGGAGTAGGGGAGTAGAGTGTCGTAGAGTTGAGAAGAGGAGAGCAGAGATCAGTGGCAGAGAGTGTCATAGAGTGCAGTGTTTTAGAGTGCAGTGTCATAGAGTGGCGTGGAGTGGGGTGGAATAAGGTGGAGTTGGTTGGAGAGAATTGAGGTAGCGTGGTGGATTGAATTGGGGTAGAGTGAGTTGGATTGGAGAGGGTGGGCTGGATGGGGTGGATTGGATTGGAGTATGGTGGATTGATATGGGATGAGGTGAATTGGATTGGGGTGGATTGTGTTGGAGTGGGGTGGAGTAGACTGGATAGGATTGGGGTGAATTGGATCAGAGTGGGGTAGTTTGCAGTGCAGTGAATTAAAGTGGAGGAGGGTGGATTGGACTGGATTGCAGGGGGTGGACTGAATTGAAGTGGGGTGGATTAGACTGGACTGGAGTGGGGTGGATTGGATCAGATTGGATTGGAGTGGAGTTAGGTGGATTGTAGTGTGGTTGGCTGGATGGATTGGATTCAGTGGGGTGGGGTGGACTGAATTGGGGTGGGGTGTTTTGGAGTACAGACAGGTGGTTGGACAGCGGAGGAGTGGGGTGGATTGGGGTAGGTGAATGTATTGGAGTAGAGACAGGTGGTTGGACAGCAGTGGAGTGGGGTGGATTGGAGTGGGTGGATTAGATTGGAGTGGGGTGGACTACAGTGAGGTGGACGGGGTGGACTGGAGAGCGGTGAATTGGATGGAGGTGGTGTGGGATGGAGTAGTGTAGATTGGATTGCATTTGGGTGGATTGGGGTGTTTTGGATTGAGGTGGATTGGATTGAGGTGGATTGGATTGGGGTGGGGTGAACTGGATTGGGGTGGAGTGAACTGATAAGTGGGGGGTGGATTGGATTGAGGTGGATTGGGGTGGGCTGGTGTAGATTGGATTTGACTGGATTGGGATGGATTTGAATGGATTGGATTGGGATGGGGTGGTTTGGACTGGGGTGGATTGGATTGGATTGGGGTGAAGTGGATTGGATTGAGGTTAGGTGGACTGGCTTGTGTGTGGTGGATTGGATTGGAGTAGGGTGGATTAGATTGGAGTGGGGTGGGGTGGGGTGAATTGACGTGGAATGGGGCAGATTGGAGGGGGGTAGACTATTTTGGATTGGAGTAGGGAAGATTGTTTTGGATTGGAGTTGGGCAGATTGGAGTGGGGCAGATTGTTTTTGATTGGACAGGATGCCCCTACATGCATGCCTTATAATGAAGAGCTGCTGTGCCATCTAAATGGTAGAAACATCCACTACCCTGCATGGCCGAAATTCACTATCTCAACCAAGGCAGCATACAAGGCCACAACACAACACAACCAAAAAGCAAGATGTTCACATCGTGGCAGCCATTTTTAAATGCATTTCTATTATTTGAAGAAAACCAATTCAAACATGGACGCAGTGGATGGACACACATCGGCAGTGCACTTCTTTTAATGGATTTGTCATAATAGAAACCAATTTCTTTGTGCCTGCCGCACTTGAGGGCGCAATCACAAGCAGCCAAAAAATACATTTTAAGTTGGACAGCACAGATAGGGCAGTAGATACAAAATAATTCTTTAAAAATAAGGGGGAAAGAAGAGGAGAATGGGCATAACAAGCAGTCAGGGGCACAGGAGCAACAGAGGGGCATATTTAAAACATATAACAGTGGGATGGGCACAAGCGGGTGCTGCAACAGATGAGCTAGGGCAAGTGTTAGCAACACAAAGAGCGAGGGAAAAGGGTAAAGGCAAGGAGAAAGTAGCGCTCTGGGCGAAAGACAGCAAGAAAAGACATGTACTCAAATGGAGTGCAGAAAGGAAAAGAAAAAAGTAGTTCCCTTCATGCAAGTAACTTTTCCCAGCAAAAGGATACAAGTCATTCAATCGGAACTCAGTAAAATTGAAGCATTCTTGGGTGGAACAAGCATAAAGATAGGGATAGGAAAACAACCAGTCAAGAGGGCACGATAGGCTTGTGTAAAATGCTCTTAAGCTCCTTTGCAGAAGTTACGTGAAATGCCCAAACAAACTATGCAAAATTGCAAGTTATTACGTAAAATGCCATTTTGGCATTTTACGCTATTATTTAAAGCAAAATGAGCCCTTGAGTCCATTTTTGTTGCAATGATTCATTTTGTGTTAAAAAAATAGCACAAAATCACGTGACATGAACAACAGCCACTGACATTCAGTTCATTCAAATTCTTCCTGCGAACCTACAATAGAAATTTTACCAGAACTCAGGGGGTAATTACGATGGTGGTGGCAGGTGGTAGTTTCACCGCCATAGTAAGGCCTTTCTCTGCCCACCATATCAGGCTGGCGGGCGCTGTACCTGGTGGACGGAAAGCCTGCCCGCCATGGGTCTGACAGAGGCAATCGTTACAATTGCCTGTCTGACCTACCCTGCAACCATAAAATAGTGGTGGTGCCTAGCAGTAACCGTCGGCAAGATGTGGATCCTGCATCTCAACCAGCTTGTCAATGGCGGTTCAACCGCCATTGAAAGGCTGGCTGGGATCTACTTTGGGGGCCCGTTGCAGGCCCCATTTGTGCAGGGGTATGTGCATTTTGAACTTGGGGGGCACCTGGTGCCCCCTACAGTCCCATGCACCAGGTGGCAGGCACCACGTAGTGCAGGGAAATGCACAATATGCATTATTAATATTGCGGCGGGTGCTGCAGCCAGCAGAACCCACCGCAATGTTAATGATGCCAAACCCCGGGAAGATGGCGGACAGACTTAAGTCCGTCCGCCATCGTAATCACCACCAAAGCCGCAATGATGTGATATGGGTACTCTCATGCGTTTGACATAACAAGTATAAATTGAAATGCTGGAACTTTTAATCAGGCATAGAGACAATGGAGATAGACAGCGCCATTTAATCATGAGCAAGGGCTTCGTCTAAAACCTACTCCATGTATATTGGAGACAATAGATCTGGCCAACACCCATCTAAAGCTGTCACAAAAAAAAGCTGTCTTCAGGCTAAGCCCTAAAATGGAGTCATAGTGACCTCTTTGTGATTGTAGATGGCACCAAGGATCTAAAAAGGAGGTTTATTTGATACTTTAGTAAATTTTCGGATGTGCCAGCAGTAATTTCATCCTGTCTCAAGGAGATGAGGTGTGCTTGAGAAATTAGAAGTTCAGAAATGATATTTGTAGGTGTGCTGTAAAAATATGAAAACTATTATGAAGTCACATGTTATTTAAATGGGTGTATGATGCTAAAAAAGAATCAGTGTATGGTGCTAAAAAAGAATCAGTGCACACTTGAGAGGCCTGCAGCAAAGGATTGAGACCATGGTACTGAACTCATAAGGCAACATGGAGATGAATACAATCAAATTGCTTGCAAAAGATATGTCAACAGTAATGATAACTGAGTATAGTGAGCTTAATGGCACAATGAACAACTGATCTTAGGGTAACATAAGATATTTGAAAAGCACCTGTTCACCTCTTAGGGCACACCTTAGCACTAAATATTAGATTTCTGCTGTTACTCAACTTAATGGAACTCATTTGATTGACCTTGGGTGGAGGAAAAGCTGAGTGGCCCACCCAGGAGTGAAACCTTTGTTCCAGGAGGTAAAAAAACCCAAATTAGATGCATTAGTCCCCCGAGTCACTGGACTCACCGTCTTTCTTTTCACCACATAGCCATGAAAGTAATAGTAGACATGGTAGTTGTGTTCCTATATGTGCTTCATATACTAAATAAAACTGTCATTTGCAACTACAAAAGATAGTCCTTCCATTACCTTTAAGTGAATGTAGCAAAGTACTAGTGGTAGTGGAGTATTAAAGAAAGTCTGAGCACACAAATGTGAAAGGGTTTGTTAACAAAAGTAAAAAATCATATTTTTGGAATCACAGAATTTAGTTGACCAGGTTCCCCCAGCAAACTGAGATGGGCTGAGCTCAGCAAGCAAAGGCAAGGTTTAAACTTATAGAATTCTGCACACATGAAGGTGGAGCATGGCTGCATCTAGTATGGATGGCTTTGCGCTATTTCACCATCCTACCAGATGTATTAGTTTCCCTGGAGAGCTTGACTGTCTCTAACATGTACAATGGAGTGAAGAAGACCCAGGGCAAGGGAGGATTCCCGCAAATGGCATTGGGCTACCTGTGCCATTGACAGTTTTGCAGCCTGCGATCCCAATGACATGGACTGTTGTGGTATGCCCGGATCCTCAAAGGGATACCAGAGAAGGTTGTTTGCATTTCTGCAGGTGGCACAGTTCTTCTCCCTAGAGTAAATGTCAGCTACTGTGGAGTGTAACCGCACCACAATGAGTTAGAGAATGAGTTATGTATCTTATCATTGGCATGTACCCTATGTAGTGTTTTCCTTGAAACTAACTGTATTTTATCCTCAGTCATCTGATGTGTCTTGAACCTCGTAATGCTGCTTAATTTATTAAATGTTTTTAACATCTGTACTTGTATGGCAGCAATTGGACGAATAAAGTTTTTGTGACCGACTGACTGAGTTAGAATGCATAACCGAAGGGCAACTCTGTTGATGAGAAGTAGAAGCTGTGGTGAGTGATGATCAAGACCCTTTTGACAAAGCCTCTACCCAACTATGCTTCATTATCTGTCCGTGACATTCCCAATAAAGATTGCAAAGGATTCACAGGATCAGTGATAATTATATCACGGAGGCCTAGTTTTTGTACGCCAGTTGGGTCAATCCTCAACTGAGGCATGTGGTTGGCTCATCCAGCGACCTGGCTGTCATACATGCCCTGGAGCACATGGTAGGACATTGGAGCTACTTTCCGTTTTTACTTTTGCTAGTATCTTTTGATGGGTAGTGCCTACCTCTTTAGACATCTCTGAAGGGGGTGCACTAAATAGGCCAATAATGTGTGACTCACACAGCACCATGAGTTTGAACTATCTTTATTGAGGTCACAGTGAGAGACAGTGATCAGAGCCTGGACCTCATACTGCTACTGTTCCTCAATGCCCTGTAAATACCTACACTACTCCAGCTTCTGAATCGGGAGAGCATACTTTAACTGAAACTGAGACCATGGGACCATATTCTCCCATCCCCAACCTTATTGTTCCGAATACCTGCCCTGGACCAGAGTGGAAACCTCCGAGAGGAAAATTTGGAGAACCAGACCTGCTTACTGTAAGTACCATCATGCCTGACCTAGCTCATTGTCAAAGCTGCTTCTGCTCCAACACACCTTGTCAGATGTCAAGGAATAAACTGCCCTGTCAAATCCTTTTTACTGAGGCACTACCAGGCAAACATAAGGCTTTACTGGAGAAAATAACAGAGATTACTGTTGAATCCCCGATGAAGGAATTCACATTGATTAAAACTTCCATTTGATCGATACATGAAGATACCATAGCCACAACATGAGAGCCCAAGCTCATTTGATCTAACTTGGCTCCGCTCCAATACAGGTTGCACTCTACTGACAGATGAGATAGAACTTTGGAAGGTCATCTGGAATATTTAGCCAGCGGCCCTGACTTGTGTCAAGAGTTGTGGTGAGTGCAGAAGATACTGATTACCAGGAAAGAACAGAGCAGTTTGAACAACGTTCATTTCTCAGGAATTCTGGAGGGGAGGAATGTGATTAACATCATGATGTCATTCATTCTGGAACTCAATAGCCAACAGTTTGATCACCTACCCCTGGAACTACAGACAGCATCCAAATATGCTCTGGGATTAAACAGAGACAAAATACACAGTCCCCAGTGATTGCATGTTTCATACGTCAATAAAAAAAGGCACAGCAAGTGATTAATGCTGCTGGGAAGGAAAATGGCCCTTACATACAAGGTAACAAGAAAATTGTCATATCTGCTGGTTTTTCCTATGAGATCATGGTGAAAAGGAATAGGTTTGTAGCACTAGGGCCAGAACCATGTAAAATAGACATCAAGTATGGATGGTTGTAATCATGAGAATAATCATGGGAAAAACAGGACATTTTTCAAGATGGACAATATGGAGCAATTTCTAGATCACATGGATATCTCTGTCATGGAAGTCTTGCAATCCCTAGCTCTAACAAATTATAATGAGTACAGAGACACTTCTGGCACTAGGGCCAATGGTTAGGATCATGATACATCAGCTTCTGGACATGCCAGGCTAGATTCAGTCAGTAAGAAATGAGTGGCAGGGATAGGCAAGACGATAATGCCTTAACACAAGGCAGAACAAATCCAAACCATCCTTAAAGATATGAGGACCTCCATGTTGAAATCTGAAACACTGAACAGGGTCTGGGCTGGGAAGGTGATGAGTAGCAGAAGGATGGGAACGTGGCAGTTTGGGAAAAAGGGGGTGGTGATGGACAGAGTTTCTGAATGATGCAGAATACTCTTACCAAGTCAAGAGATCATGGTTTTAATCCATCACTGTTTTTTAGCTCACTGCACCATCCCAGCTCAGAACCTGGCTACATGCAAATTAGTCTGTACCTGTCCCAGTGCATAGTGGGAACAGGGCAAACCAAACTACCAAGCCAATTCTTATACTGGGAAGGAAACAAGCTTCCGGGGACCGGTTTCTGGCATCACAGCCTTCGTCGGCCCGGCTTGCCTGAATCCTGATGGTGCAATGAGCAAGGGACTCACGTCTGAGCATACCCTCCCACACTGAGTGTGGATAAAATCGATTTGGGAAAAAGGGGGTGGTGATGGACAGAGTTTCTGAATGATGCAGAATACTCTTACCAAGTCAAGAGATCATGGTTTTAATCCATCACTGTTTTTTAGCTCACTGCACCATCCCAGCTCAGAACCTGGCTACATGCAAATTAGTCTGTACCTGTCCCAGTGCATAGTGGGAACAGGGCAAACCAAACTACCAAGCCAATTCTTATACTGGGAAGGAAACAAGCTTCCGGGGACCGGTTTCTGGCATCACAGCCTTCGTCGGCCGGCTTGCCTGAATCCTGATGGTGCAATGAGCAAGGGACTCACGTCTGAGCATACCCTCCCACACTGAGCGTGAATAAAATCGATTTGGAAAAAAGGGGGTGGTGATGGACAGAGTTTCTGAATGATGCAGAATACTCTTACCAAGTCAAGAGATCATGGTTTTAATCCATCACTGTTTTTTAGCTCACTGCACCATCCCAGCTCAGAACCTGGCTACATGCAAATTAGTCTGTACCTGTCCCAGTGCATAGTGGGAACAGGGCAAACCAAACTACCAAGCCAATTCTTATACTGGGAAGGAAACAAGCTTCCGGGGACCGGTTTCTGGCATCAACGCCTTCGTCGGCCCGGCTTGCCTCAATCCTGATGGTGCAATGAGCAAGGGACTCACGTCTGAGCATACCCTCCCACACTGAGTGTGGATAAAATCGATTTGGGAAAAAGGGGGGTGGTGATGGACAGAGTTTCTGAATGATGCAGAATACTCTTACCAAGTCAAGAGATCATGGTTTTAATCCATCACTGTTTTTTAGCTCAATGTACCATCCCAGCTCAGAACCTGGCTACATGCAAATTAGTCTGTACCTGTCCCAGTGCATAGTGGGAACAGGGCAAACCAAACTACCAAGCCAATTCTTATACTGGGAAGGAAACAAGCTTCCGGGGACTGGTTTCTGGCATCAAAGCCTTCGTCGGCCCGGCTTGCCTGAATCCTGATGGTGCAATGAGCAAGGGACTCACGTCTGAGCATACCCTCCCAAAATGAGTACGTGGCAGTACCAGCAAGGAATGACCTGACCTCCTCTTCCTTTACATGCTGCAAGTTTGTGAGGAAACAATGCAACAAGCAGTGCTGATAGCATGGCTAAAAGGAATGGGTAGGTTTATATTAGGCTTGTGCAAAATTTTACTTATTCCGGCATAATTACTGAAATTACATTGTTACGCAATATTGCGTAGTTTTGGTAAGAAAGTTTAACATGAGATATACCATTTGGGGCATTTGTTAATGTTAGTGACATTTCAGGTAGATTTTTTGCCTAAGCTGCCCATTTGTATAAATTGTGAGCATGAAATTACAAATTGAACGTGAGCTGCAGTGTTTTGAACATACTATAGCACCAATGCTGGTGTTACATTTCATGTAATTATTATATGTCCTTCTTCCAAAATGTCACTTAATTATACAAAAGCAAATTTCACACCCACCCTGCTCTAGAGCTTTAACCTTCAAGAGTGCAAAAGTGGGCTTAGAGGACAGAACAGGGGGATTTCTCCTGTGCTCTTCATCACTATATGTCATACTACCAATATCGTGTAGATTCTATTCCATTGTTAGTTATAAAGCGCATGGCTACCCATCAAGGGCCTCCCAGCCCGAAGAAGAGCATAAGCCAGAGAAGCTCTTAACACAAACACTTAAACAGCCATTTCTTGAGAGGTTTCCTAAAGATTAGCTCATTCGCAGAGTTCCAAAGCATAAATGGAAGGGAATTCAATAATTTTTAGTGCAAGAAAGGAGAATGAGTGACTACCGCTACTACTTTTGAGGACTCTGAGAATCACTGCAGAGTGATAGGTTGAGGATCTCAAAGATCTTACTGGAATATATGGTTGTATCAAATAGTGCAATAGACTTGGACCCTTATTGTTAAAGGCTCAAAATGCAATGCATAGTGCTTTAAATTGTACCCCTTTTTAATGGGGAGGCTAATAAGTTTGACCACAGCAGCTGAGACAGGCTGCTGTTTGGGCAGTCTTAACAGGGCTGCAGCATTTTGAATAATCTGCAATCTGTCCAGTAAGATTGGAAAATTCCCAAATAAAGTATGATTCCGTAATCCAGATAATAATAATAAGGCCTGGACTACAGTCCTCCAGGTAGACTTTGGCAATATTTCTAGAACCTTTCTGATAGATCTCAAAGTGCCAAAACAGCCTGCTGTCAATTTCCCACCTGCGTCTCAAATGACAACTTGTTGTCCAACCAAATTCCTAAATTTTTAACACTGGTTTTGGGTTGGGGTGAGGCCCAAAGGTTTCTGGCCACCAATCCAGATTCCAACAATTTAAGTTATTTCCTACTACCATGACTTCAGTTATTTCCTACTACCATAATATTGAGTTTTAAACATCATTTAGCCATCCATGTGGCTAGTGCTTCAACACAAAGATTTAACTGGGCTAAGTTTGAATGCTCTTCTGGGGCCAAAGAGATGACCAACTGAATCTCGTCCCCATGAGAGACCATGGTGAGACCATAAGATTGAACAATATCTGCTAGAGGATGAACATAAACATTGAACAGGTTGTGACTCAAAGAAGATCCTTGAGGTACTCCACACTTAACAGAAAAGGGGGCATATTCTCAAGGATCTATCGCCAAGTTATCGGCACTTTAGCGCAGCCAAAGTTGCGATAAATTTATCGCCCCATTCACAAGCTTGTGCTAACAGCCGATTTCACCAGTTTTCCAGCAATAGCATCCTCAAAAAACATCGCCGCGGATGACCCCGCTAATGAGATGCAGAGGAGGCATTCCCACGCAAAAAGCCATGACAACACCACTCCACAACATTCTCAACGACCAGCCAGATCGGCGATAAGATCCCAAAACAGGCAATAAGGCGTGTTAGCAGCAGGAAACTAACACCTGCTCTGACCTGGTGTAAAGTCGGACAACAACCGGCAGCAGTCAAGGGAGCACAGCCCATAGCCAAACATGAACAACAGATGCCCCGAGCAACTGAACATGCAGCCCGGAGCCCCAATGGGGCAACAACACCCCCCGCCACTACCCCCAGGACCTCACCACCCGCCCTCCCCTCCCTTTGGACAAAGAGAATGCACATCAACACCACAAAACCATGAACCAAGCAAATCACCTGAAGTCGCACAATCACAACACCTAACATACAGGTGTGGCCGGAAAAGTGGAAATCATACATTCAAATCATATAATCCAAATAAAAACCTGATTACAGATTAAACAAAAAACAACAATCTTGAAGAGGCACGGCGGGTCTTCTCTGGGCATTCTGTAAGTCACAGCCTGCAAGACAGAAATACAGATAAGAAAGTGTTTCATGTGTCCATCACAGTGCAGAGAGAGCGAGCGAAAAAGAGAGAGAAAGAGAAAGTAAGAAGGAGAGGGAGATAGAAAGAGAGAGAAAGAGAGGGAGAGAGAAAGAGAGGGAGCAAGAGAAAGAGAGAAAGAGAGGGAGAGAGAGAGAGAAAGAGAGGGAGAGAGAAAGAGAGAAAGAGAGGGAGAGAGAGAAAGAGAGGGAGAGAGGGAGAGAGAAAGAGAGGGAGAGAGAGAAAGAGAGGGAGCGAGAGAGAGAAAGAGAGGGAGAGAGAAAGAGAGGGTTAGAGAGAGAAAGAGAGGGAGAGAGAGAGAAAGAGAAAGAGAGGGAGATAGAGTGCCGACACTGCAGACCCAGGACTCACTGCTCACCTGAAGCCACCGGTGTGTCTCCAACCACATGCCGGTAAACACTGCAGTCCCCCAGGTCCCTCATCTGAAACGGTTGCCAGAGACATGAATAGAAGAGTCCATACAGCAGCACACACCATCCGCGCTTGCCCCCCTGCGCACACAGGCTGCTGCACCTCAGCCCCTCCCTCCGCCCAGCCGAGATTGCCCGCCCCTGTGCAACCAGGTCTCCCTGCTCACCTTCCGACACCGGGGTGTCTCCAAGAGGGCCCACCACCTGCCGCTGGGAGCTCCAAGCCCAGGGCCCACGACCATGGCACCCTCCATATCATGCAACCCCACACCACAGGCCACCTGGTCACACACTTGATTCTGGGTCTTGATTTCACTATGGCAGATAACATATCAGTGCACCCGGCCTCATCGCAGGCTGCACACCTGCTCAGCACTGGAGGTGCCACTAACACTGTGAACTGCGAGGCAATGCCACGTGTCAGTAGGCCCGGACTGCCGCTGGCTCAGGCCTACACTGCGGTCCAGCAGGGCTCACACTAATGCCACCATTCAGGACCCCCTGGACGGTGCATCATCGCAGGCTGCACACCCGCTCAGCACTTTAGGTGCCCCTACCTCAGTGCACCGAAAGACACCGTCCCGTGGTGGTGTGCCTGTGCCTGCCGCAGTGTATCAGGTGCCACCAAGTCTGTGCACCGCAAGCCATGCACCATTTATGATTGAGTCCCGTGGTGCGGATGCCATCATGTCACCCCTGGCACCGGGAAATGTGCTGTGCCCGGGCCCTAGGCCCTCAGGCAGAAATGATACCCACACAAAGAAACCCAGTTACAGATTGGAAATGGCATCCAGCATGTGCGCCAGTCCCTTTTTATTGGCATGGGTGTGGTGTGGGTGTGAACCAGCCATGAGTGGCTGTGGCATGCTAACAACTAGACCTGTGAGCAGCAGATCCCTACAGGGAAGACCTGGGACATGTAGCATTGTCGTCCCCACTGTGAGCATAAGTGGAGTGGGTTGGCCTGGCGTATGCCAGTCCAGTATAAGGGTGTGAACAATGACCACGGGGCTCTGGGCGTGCTCCTGTTCTGGTCTGGACAAGGAAGTGACTAATGCGTGTGTCTCCATTCTAGTGTCGGTGCCACCCGGAACGCATTCGGAAATGTGTCACCCTGTGACCCAAGTCCCACAACATGAGCAACATGCTCGTGAGGGGGAATCATTGACCCTACACTTTCTTCCATACCTCCACACTTGCAAGATCATAGACATGACACATCAGTGTGACGATGAATGTTTAATACACATTCAATGAGTGTCATAGCTGGAGCAGTACAGGGCCATGCAAACCCCACTTTACATTGATAGCCCGTGGAGGGTCAGCCAGAGTCCTTCAGGGAATGACAAGTACATCAGAAGAGGAGGAGTTCAGTCCGCAGTCTGATAGCTGTGTCATTGGTGACCATATAGAATATGGCAGTCCATGTCGAGGTCCAAGGTGAGTGTCGCAGAGTGCATCGGGGGACAGTGGAAGGTGATGATGCAGAGGGCAATACCAAGCAGTAACAGGCCATATGGCGGAGATGAATGCTACTGCTTCCTTCTGACCATGAGGTCAGATTCATCCGCATCTTTGTCCTCTGCTGTTTCAGGTGCCTCACATGTGGGTGGTGGTGTTCTGTCTCCAGCACTGTGTGGCAGTGACACCTCAGGGGCCAGAGGTGGAATGTCCACCGTACTGTGTGGCACTGACACATCAGGGGCCGGAGATGTGGATGGAGTGGAAGCAGCAGCATGCATCAGCGCCAGGCCTCGTGGCAGCAATGCCATGAGGATGGTCTTTAGGGCATAGAGGGACCCAGCTACCTCTCGCTGGTGTGCAGCCGTGGCAGCCACCCTTTCCGCCCGTATTCGCTCCCTGTCCTCCATGAGCCTCCGCATGAGTCCCAACTCCCGGGCGAGCTCGCTGGAGCCACTCTGACTGGACAGTCGTTCTTGTCTCTGAGTCAGGACTCTGGCGATGTCAGCCATGGTTCGTTGGAGGTCATGGAGCGGACTGTCGGTGTCCGTTAGGGACTGTGAGTGGTCCCTGATGGGACTTAGACACCCACGTATGGCATCTAGTTTGGCTGCCATGCGGTCAAACCCCACCTGCACCTGTTCAGTCAGCTTCTCCTGCTACCCCAACACACGGAGTTGGAAGGCCATGTGTGCGTCATGGGGGTCCTGGGAGGCAGCCGTGGTGGTGGGTGCTGCCTGCTGTGTGTATTGTGCAGGGGGTGGGATCTCCTCGTAGCAGCTGGTGTGACCTGCTCCTGGAAGTGGGCTGAGGAGGCTTTCCACGAGCTGTTGTAGGGCGTTGGAGTCGAAGGTGTGGTGGTCCTCTTCGTCATTAGAGAGGAGATGTTGGGACTGCTCTGCAGGAGGTGTTATTTATCCCTCTGCAATGTGAAGGGGAGATGCAGTTTAACATTGTGTTCACATGTATGTTGACGCATTGTACATGTTTACATTCAGACTGCATGACAGTGTACATTGTGATTGTTTATGGGGAGCTGCCTATTTGATGCGGGACAGTGGACATTTCAACAACATCATGGATGTGTGTTTGTACTTGTACATTGTCAACTCACATGTCCATGCGATGCCATATGTGATTGGCCAGTTTCTGCCCACAAGCGGCACCAGTTGTGTCCTCTGTTCAGTTGTGGACATGTTGCGGATTGTGCCACATCGTTGTCAATGTAGATGTGCTCTGCATATGATGTGTGTGTGCCGCATTTTGGGGGAGGTGCCCCTGCAGCTCTGATTTGGCTGCCCCTTATCCCTTACATGTGGTGTGCCTCTGACTTCTGTGCTTATACAGTGCTGTGATGTTGCATATTTGGGTGCATTGGTCTCTTGGTGGGAGTTGGGGGTCTGGGGCATGGTTTGTCCGCAGAATGTGCTATGCTTACTTGTGCATGTGTGCCATTGTGCCCATCTCCTCCTGTCCCCAGTCCCTGTTCGGTACTCACCCTGTTGCTGTTGTGTCCGGTCATGTTGAGCAGTGTCCGGTCCCCCAACTCCTGCCACCGTCTCCCCACTGATGACTGTGGACACCATTTCCTCCATCTCGTCCAGCTCCTCCTGTGGCACTGGGCTCCCACCTCCAGTCTGAATTGCTGCCTTCCGGTTGTTTGCGAGTTTCTGCTTGGTTTTGCACTTGACATCATTCCAGCGCCTTTTGACCTCTTCCATTGTCCTCTTCAGCACTCTGACTGCATTCACCTTGTCCATGATGGTCTGCCATATTCCATTTTTAGTTCCCAGTGGCACAGTGGAGGTGACGAACAGTAGTTGATGGTGTTCTATCACCTCCATTATCGGGATCCTGTTTTCCTGCGGACTGAACCTTTTCTTCCTACTCTTTCTCTCTGTGCCCTTCCCTGACCCTGAGGTCCCAGGCTGGTCCTCCGGGGGGCTTGTGGGGTTCTGGTTGTCCTCTGCACTTGCTCCGGCTGACTCCATTGTGCTTCGCTGTTGTTTGGCTTATGTATGTGTTTTTTTCCCCAACTTTTGTAGTGCATTTTCCCGCAAGTCACGTGGGGATTGCAGGCCTGTGGCTGGTTTTCGCTGATTTTTGTATCACGATTTGTGTCACCTACGCTTTTTTTGCGTTAGTGTTTCGCATTTTTACAGCATAGCGTTGATTTTAAACGCGTTCATTTAACACGTTGTGATGGATCTATCACATGGTGCTGCCGTATTGAGAATACCACGTTAACACGGTGTTATTTTCCCCAGGGCTTAATTTGTAAAATAAGAAATGCAGGTGCTGAAATGTTTTCGTAGGAGGCCACCACCCACTTTCCTTGCTCCACCCCCATCCTCCATTGGCTCCACCCACTTCCACTATTCGCTCAAATGATATGTACCCCATGATGTGGCCTAGTTAATGACTGATGGAGCAACTTAGGCTAAAAAGGCTAATTAGTCAAAGGCAAGACAGATTCTTGTGCAACGCACATCCTGAACTCATGTTTTTTGAAGGCGCTCTAAAAGTGAAAATGAACAAAAAGGCTATTCGCTCAGTTAAATAAAGTATTTGCCAATAATCACACCATTTGATCAAGCATGAAAGCCAGGATTGACCCCATATTCTCCACTTTCACACTCTGCAATTCACCAATTATAATCATATTTAGATGTGTAATTCTTTATCGCATCAAAGTTTAACACTTTGTCCTTAATCCATGGGGCATAAGATTAGTGCTGGGGTGAGGAGCAGAATCCACATTTTTTTCGTTGCTGTTTTACATGGTGCAAACCCCGGCGTGGACAGACAGAGGAGCGAACACAAGACAGACACAGACTATGTTACACTTTTTTTCCAGGCACATCCAGATTTGCTGGAATTCAAAGGGTGCTGCTGAGCCCAGGGATTTGAACCTACTTCCCTGTGTCTCTCCCTTGCCTTTGCCTCCCGTGCAAGCTCCTCAGACTTTAAGCAGCTCACTCACCTCCATCACAACTACACACACACACACAACAATAAGCAGCAAGGGCCAAGCAATGACAATGGTCTCTATATTTGCCTAAGATCACAACATTTGGTTTAGCAGGAAAGCTGGGATTCATCCCCAGAATAAGTCCCTTTTTTTAGCACTGTGCAATTCAGTCGTAATGATTAGATGGGCATAACCTTCTGACTTCAAGGGTTAGTGCTATGTCCTTAATTCATGTGGGATGCAATTTGACATTTAAAAGTGCTTGAGGGGTGCCATGTTGGAAATCGTGAATTGATGAGCTGAGATATAATATTTAGTGCCAGTAGAGATTTCTTGCGTATAGTAATTCACGCAGACCTCATCTCTTACCCTGGTGGCGCGCTACTATTGATCATTCTATACATTAGCAGCAGCAGCACAAAAGGGACATATAACGAGACACTGGAGTCTTAGCAGAAAAGTGATTTTAACAATAATACTGACTTAATTATGCTATACAGACTATGGCATGTCATATAACAATTTCGGATCCAGTGCGCAAAGTTATCTAACATCAGGGGGGCAATCATCTCATTTCCAGAATCATTTTATAAAGGTCTTCAAGTTCAAATAACTTTATCTCCATTTTAAAAGTAAGCACTCTATATGGGACTTAGAGGCTCACACTTCACAAAATAAAGCATGAAGAAGAGAGCACAGAAAATGGCCCCGATGCAGGAATAAATAGATAGCACTCTAAGTAATTAGAGTAATTAATCTGTTAACGGAAGGGAAGATAGTTCGAAGACAACCTAACCCACCGAAAACACCCAAATAGACATGGCCAACTCTTTTGCAACCTCGTTTTAATCAACAAATTAAATGTTATGGTTCAGACTTGAATTCAATTACTAGCTTAGTCACAGATACAGACCCAGATGAAGAAATAAACTCACTTGCAAAGGACACAGGCATTTATGATTCAAGCCTGAAACAGCCCTTGCCATCAAAATCTATAGTACTTTTGATAAAACGATGTGGCTACACAAAATGTCACATACATAAATAAGTAACACTAACCAAAATATCAGACACACCAATTGAACAATCTGTCATCAGTCAAATCGACAGCATTATTAAAAGAAATTTCTCTGAGCACGCAGATAAAGGAAATCTATTAAGACAGTTTTGCTCCGTGTCTCATGCACGCACATGGCAAAAAGAAGAACGGGCCCAGCGCCGCCAATGCTTTCCTCCGCTTACCTGCTCCAGGAGGGGTCGATTCATTAACTTCTGCAGACCAGACCGCTGTCCACTACTCTTTATTACATGTGGGGCCCGTGCCTTGTGCATTATGCTCAGCTGACCCGACCCCGTAATGTTGTGCTTGCCAAACTCGTGCAGCGGTAACGTGGCACTAGAAATTCAAGTGCTGGCAGTTAAGTGCAGTACTGTACAGCACTCCAAATACAAAGTGGTACCACGGGAGTCAGTAGTGGGCAACGTGCACACCAACAAAGGGGAATTACAGCCAGAGAGGCGGGCAAAAGTTGCATACGTACTTTCAGCATGTGCTTCATTTGCTGCGCAGGCCTTAATGAAAACATCATCTTTGCGCCTGCGTTGTCCCAGCATGCCACGCTGTATTTCAGGTCTTCATGACAGGATGCCGTGCTGACAGCACTGACGTGATGATGCATCGTGATGATTGGGCCAATTTGTGAAAACAGATTAGGAGCCACGCAAGAACAGGTACATTTAAAACAATAATAATTATCAGGTCCACTGCACGGGAAGAAAAATGTTATAGCTCCGGCCCTGTCAAATAAGTGCCGGTGCTGAGCACCGGAAAGCACCGGCACAAATTAAGCACTGATTTTCCCACGATAGACTGCGATGTGAAGAGTTGCGTTAAGCTACTTTTGCGGTAGTTATCACACGTTCTTGAGAATATCCCCTAAAGAGTTCGAAAAGAAAGATTTATCATAGACCTGATAGGATGTAGGCCAATTCCAGGTCAGGTGAGTCAGCCATGAATTACATAGCCACTCAAGCAAGATTGTGTGAGATACAGTGTCAAAAATGGCACAGAGATTTAACAGGATCAAAGCTGCACTACCCCCCTTGATCAAATGTCGTTTTTAAATCCTCAACCACTGCAAAAAGGGCTCAGATCATTCTTCTCCAGAAATTCTGACAATTGTTTATTGACATGCTTTTCCAAACCTTCCCCAAGAAAGGGAGCAGCAAAATTGGTCTATAGTTTTCCAATTGTAAAGGATCCTAGGAAGGGTTTTCAACAGTGGTTTAACCGCTGCATGTTTACAAGCTTTTAGTACCACACCACTCGAGAGAGAATGATTCAAGATCTAATTTAAAACAGGATAGATAATCACTTCAGTATTATTAAAGATGTGAGGAGAAGTAGGGTATTCACTAGGGAACCCTTGTCCTCCTCTCCTAGAGGTAAAAAGATTGAAGAGTTTCTTTAGAACTTTAAATGGAATTTCTGTTTCAGCCAAAGGAGGAACTGTTTCTTGCCTGGGAAAAGATGCACAAATATCCGATATTTTCTTTGAAAAGAATTTCCGCCATAAATCATTGCAGTGGGAAGTCCAGAATATTTCCTGCTGGTTCATTGATTGATTTATCTATTGTCATGACTCCTTTCACTGCATTGTGGGTGGGGGGTTATCAATTTTCTGAGAAAAACATGCTGCCTGTGTTTTTCTAATAGCATAGTGGTAATTCTTAATTGCTTTCTTATATTCACTTTTACTGAAGGCATCATAGGTCTTTCTCCATTTTCTTTCTAATATTTTACTATTCTTTTGTAACTCTCACAGCTGGGAATCAAGCCAGGATGCCGGCGCCTTGGGCCTGGAGACGCATGTTTCCTTAAAGGATCAGTTTGATCCAATCTCTAAATCTTCAGTCTCCATCTCTAATATTAACTGTCACATTTGGCTTAGTGGGCGAAAGCAAATGCTCAAATTGTGCAGCATCTAATCTCGACCACCTCTGATCAGTGCTTGGCATTCTGGCTGGAGTGCCAAGCGCATCTTAACATAGTAATAAAATTGGGACCACGTCACTGGAAAAGGTGCATTAACCTCATGTTATGCAAATTTGAAGACACCAGGTCAAGAAGATGACCTTTCTCATGTGTCTGCGAATTAACCAATTGCATACTTTGAATTACAGGTAAACCGTGTAGTAGGTTAGTCGCTTTAGTACAATGAATACATGTAAATGAATATTCAGGTCACCCAAGAGGATAAAATGAGCACTTTTGAGGGCCTGAGTGGCTATCTGTTAAGTAAGACGCAACTACAAGATGTACTTAACATAAGTTTATTTCTAGAAGAAGCACCACCATGAAACATGTCTTCTTGACACAGTTTCTTCCAGCAACTGTCATGGCGCTAACTCCATAATTCCAAACTGGAATACTGAAGTTGCGCCCTGAGAGCAAGAGCATATACAAAAGTAAACACTACACTATCACTCTGGTAAGGCTTTATATACTTTATAGAGCACTGCATTACTTCATATTTGTGATGCCATTCAAAGCCATGCAAGGTGGCTTTGCGTGGCTTCATAAATATGACTTGGTAGTTTGCGTCGTGGATGCACCACTTTGCGTGGTAACCATGGCTTTGGGTACTCGATGTGAAACATCAACTTTGTGGTGTGTGATTCCATCATCTGGATGCTGAATCTCACTACTTAGTTTCTGGATCTTTTTGTGCATTCTTCACTTCCTGTAATTTAGTAAATTGCGGTTTCCGGTCTCCTCAGATAAACCCCTTTATTTGTGCTCAGGTATTATATAAATGCTCAACCAGAAAATCAGTAGCAAATCGTGTGTGTGCGTGTCACACCTAGTTTGGAATTGGTTCCATTTGGATAAGCACCCTTCTTTCCAGTGCTTACCTTTGGGCACTCATCATAAGCCTCCACTAATGAGTAATGGGCATATTAGCAACAGACGGTGCTAAATATCGCAAAGTGCGCTTAGCGCTCTCATATTTATCGCCATATATCGCTGTTATTTATCACCTGGTTAGCGCGTTATTTACAACATGTATAACCTAGGTGATATATATTCCAGCGTTAACGCAAAAATGGGCAAACATCGCTGGAAAACCAGCGATGTTCACCAAAAAACAGCGAAATCATTGCTGATACGAGCATGTGGTCGTAACCACATAATCAACATCCCATGTAAAGTATACCCTAGTCTGAATTTTAACAGACTTTAAAATCCGGAGCTAAGGGCGCGTTAGAGCAATTAAGATTATCGCTACGCCGGATTTGGGGTCCTTGTAGATATCGCGACGCTGGTTTAGCGATATCTTCCCATGGAGTATTGTCAGGCACGCCTCCTTTGCATCTCATTAACAATGCCATGCGAGGCGTGCTGACAACGGGCGCTAAAACAAGAAAACACGCGTAAGAGTGTCCTTGTAAACAAAGCAATAATATTATTGCCGCTTTTTGCCCGAAAACGGATGCAAATGCGGCGATAATATTATCGCCAGCCCTTAATAATATGCCTCTAACTACTTTAAAATAAACTCTGCAATGATAAGTTATGAATTCATGCTATACTTTATGGACACGAAAATCACACTTACCCTGGGTAAGAAGTGTACACAAAATGTCCCTTTTCTCTTGCAAAATTATACATATTTGAAAATCACCCACCTACAATGTACGTAAATAGATTTCAGTACATGATCGGCTCTTGAGAGTATGTTCACCCAGAAGGCTGGCTTTCACTTTTTGTTCCTGCAATAAGCAAAAGAAACATCTATGGTATTATTAACACACATCATTCCTACCAACCACTTTGGTCAGGTAATCTCTCAGAGAGTAAATAAGATCTTTAGGTCAAGATGCACATTGAGCTTTAAAAAGTAGAGCAAATAGAGACACTTGAAACATAAACATTGCTATTACTGCACAATGTACAGAAACAAACAGTTCTCTTTTAAAAAATCCAGTTGCGGTGCAGACTAGACTATACCTGAAGCCAAGTGCATATATAATCACATCAAGAATTGTTCACAAAGTGATGCTTTACTAAGGTTTTGCTTTTAAAAATTAGAATTGCGCAATAAAATTGAAATATTGCAGTAGAAATGTGAGCCTCATTCTACTTGCATATAATTTTTGCAAACTGAAATGGGACAAAGATGCCAGAAAGTGCTTGCCCAATACACACAAGGGACGTATTTGTGGAAGAAATGCGTCACACATCCAGCTGTTTTTAAGTCGAGCCTGGGAGGCACATGTGCTGCTCTGCATGTCATGCTGTATTCGGGTAGGGACTTAAAGCCCCGCCCACTCTCCGCCCATATTTTTCATTGGCTTGTGTAATTATCTTTTGTAAATGTTAATTTCTGATTGGTTGATAGGCTTATTAGTCCCTCCTTAGTACCCCCCTGTCTTCTGGTGTTACCTCCCATGAGGACTGCCCCTTTTACATGTGTCCTGACTCGGGAGCTTTTATTAGCATTTTTGAGAACTATTTTCTTAATGTACACAGGACTCACGAAACACCAACAATGGCGGTCGCTTTCACTGTGGCCGCCTACCCCATCCCCGCACTTGCGGGACACCGGCAATCGTGGCCGCTTCTAATGTTAGCAGGGCACCATGCGCACTTTCACTGTGGCTGCCCCCTCACACCACCCCAGAGCACACGTGGGATGCTGGCAATGGCAGCTGCTTCTATGTATTAGCAGCGTGCCGTCACTGTGGTTGGTCAGAAGGGCTGCTGCAACGTTGTATTTCCATAAAACTGCAGACCCTGGCAAAGACGCTCCCCATTGGGGACACTGCAACACCTAGCAGCCAGGTCCGGCCATTACTTTAGCCCTGTACCTGGTCACGTATCGACCGATCATCCTACTTAGAGCCTCAACCAGCAGTATCGAACCCGGTATGAAGCTATGACCGGCCACATTGTACCACTGCATGGATCCGTAACATACTGCAGCACCTCCTGCAGTCCGCAGTGGTTTAGTGTGCCTCAGCCCTTCTGCCTGAATGCCCTGCATGGTACTGACCATCCCATTGATAGAGCGTCATGTAATTCTGAATTTGTAGGGGTGCATCGTATTCACTGTTAGTCAGCACCCGCATATTAATCGATGTGTGTTAAGAATTGTTATAGAAATTGTATTGTTGGAATCGTTAACATAGAGATGATTGCAAATGCAATAATGCTTTTTGTGAAGAGTAATGCTGTAAGCTAACGTGAATGTATTAGTAACTGCATAATGATTATGTTTATGCAATACAATGTACTAGGTTAAACGTTTGCCATGTTAAAGTTATAAGTGCAAGTTGCTTACCCGCTCACATGAGAATAATCAATTAATGCTTAGAGTGTGATTTAACAGTGTGTTTTCAGAGTAAAGGCCTGATCGCACATATGTACAGAGAAAGGCCTGTTCATTTTCTTATGTTAGCTAAACATTGTAGGCCGCAAACGATTCCCTCTTGGTAAAGGTTTTGGGTTGCAAGGAGAGGCAAAATCCTGGAGATGTGAAATGTTTTAGCCCATGTTTCTGTTGCAGGTGCAAGGACATTTAGCTCGTTAGTGAGACTAGGTCTTTGTTTTAGGAGGTAGGATGCTGCGAAAAGCCAACAAAGGAGTACACTGGAATGTGAGGATGATACTTTCAGCGGAGAAGGTGCCTGGGACCCAAGGTCAAGCTAACCGTCATTGGACGCCGGTCAAATCTGATGGAAAACTACTGAGAGAAGATCTGGCTGAAGAGGTGTGCTGAAGGGTGTGTTCTATGATTTTGGGGTTTTGTATTAGGGACAGTGCCCTGTGGGTTGAGCAGTTGAGGTTTAGACAGGAAGCTAGAAAGAGCATTTTAGATCGAGCTCTGATTAAGTGAATGTACTTCTTAGGAAGTCTTCACTTCTGACACCTAAATTCTTCTTGCCTGGGAAGGGAAATGCTTAGAGTTAGTGTAGGGACAGATTAAAGTTTTTCCTTCCTTGACTAATGATTCCTAATTTAGACATTGGGTTAACTATTGCTTTCTTGATGATTTTGGAGTCAGTGATTCTTTTTGTTTTGAGTCGGATGAGAATCCTGCGTAGGCTTGCCTTTGTATTAGTGCCCATTTAATTTTTACACCTCGTATTGAGGTGTCTGTATGTTCAGCTATTTTTGGTTGTAATAAAATCTTCTACATTTTAGATTCGGAGTCAATGGTCCTTCCCAAATGAAGTCCAACTTTGGTGATTATGTTTTGATAATTGTATTTCCTCCCCTATACACTATTTAGCAGATAAAAAGATCCTGGCGACCTGAAAGGATTCTTGGAGATAACCAGGTAGGCAAGAATCCGGCCCCATCACCATGCAGTGAGACACAGTTTGCTGCCTGCATACCGGTGCTGCCGCGGTTCACTTGACAACCCGCAACCCCTGTCTGCACATGAGCAGACACAGCTGACAGCACCACCAATTCGTTGGATTACCACCGAGGCATCACCACCACCAGCCTGTGTGTAACTATACTGGATCCCTGCTACCCTGGCACCAGGGAACCGAGCAGCAAAGTCGCCAGACCAGCGCAAGCTTCCCCACAGCTGACCACCTCATCAGCGATGGTTATTGGGACCACATAGTAGTTGCCAAGTCCAGCCTACCAGCCTGATCAGCCAAACAGTCCGCTAGAAAATCAGAGAACCTTTGACAAAGCCAATAGCCCTGGCTTGTTGTAGGTGTTATGTTACGTGTTGTGTTATATATCTGGATGCAGTGTCAGAAGCAGTTAAATACCAGCCTCTCAGCGCACTATGCTAAGGACAGATTTTCAGTTTACATAATAAGTGAAAGCACGGTATAGGGCGCTTTCACTAAAAAAAAGCATTTATTTGTGAAAAAACAAAATTTTGTTCGTAAAGATGCACCATGCCATGCTTTCACTTTAATGGTGGCCATGCCCCTTTCTTTAGACGAGGCTCGCTGTAACCTGAATACTGCGAGCAGCATCTAAAGAAAGGGGTGTGGCCACCAATGTTCCCTCTAATTTTTTTCCTCTGTGTGCGGCAGAGGAGGGTCTCTGTGCGCTGCAACCATGGTTATGTGCGCCAGGAACCAGACCACGCGCGCGTGCAGCGCCAAATGTCACTCCAAACGTTTACTTAAAAAAAGTGAAAAGATGGTGCATTTTCACACATACAGCTCCACGTTAAGGGTCTTAGGGCCGGTTTGCAAATTGGATAAAGACGGCATGACATGAATTGGTTACACAGGCAAGTACACTTAAGGTTTAGAAAAGCACAAGACTCCAAAAGGTGGTACCATCATAAGATTTTACTAAATATTCTTAACTGGAGAACTGTTCATTGGGTGGGGAAATGTTGAGAGCCTATACAATATCACATATACACAATAAGTTACAAAATTACATAACATTTACAATTTGATGTGAAAGATAATGAGTTAAGTTGGGCTATCCTGCCAGAGATAGTTTGTAAAACTGACATCCAGGCAAACATGGACTGTGGGAGAGGGACGTTCAGACAAGTCAAGTGGCATCACTAGATGGGTGACACGTTGCTTCTCGCGGCGATCCTTGCCATTTTTCCAGTGCTGATAAACTTTATCAAGGTCAACTTTCCCATTCTGGAGTTAAGCCTTTGTCCTCATCAGCATATCCAAATGCTTCTGCTCTAGTCTATTCCTCAATTTACTCTTGATAGTATTCATGAGGCTGAATCCTCATTCACAATCTGCACTAGATGCTTGAAATGTTGCGCAGACATCAACAAGCTGAGACAACACACTATACTGAGCAGCATTGCGTACTGTGAAATTCACCATGTCTTGAAATGTTGTAAATAAACCACCCGTTACATGTTCTGCCACCACATATTTATAGTCTCTGTATTGTCGAACAACGTCTTCTGGTGTTTCACAATCACCCAGGACCAAGACATTTTTATACTTTTCAACAAGTCTTTGTATATTCTCAGTCCCAAAATCAAAATGTGATTGTGTTGATATTGCCTGGATTTCAAAACTTGCCCATTCTTTCAGTTCATCCTCAGGGAACCTTTTTTGCATGTGCTCACAAAGAAGGGAAACAAAAGACAAAATAGGCCCACTGTCAAACTCTTGCCTTTCCTTGTACAACGCCATCATATCTCTTACATTGCTGCTCCAAAAGACAGTGTCCCCCAAATACTGCTCCTTAATTTGGCCAATCTTTGCTCTTGCATACTGTACAGCTTCAACAGTAGTCAAAGAACTTTTTTGGAACAGTTTGCACAAAGATGCAAATTCACTCAGAATTTCATTAAGTACTGCAAGGGAAATATGGTAGTTTGAGTCAGATAGCTTTTTGTAACAATATTTAGCAACTGGATCATTCTCTTCAACTTTCTCATGCTCAAAGTACTTAAGAACAGCCTCGTAATTCCGAATTAGTGCACCAACTGCAAAATGCCTTGAAAGCCACCGGACTTCATTCAATGGTCGAAAAGAGACCACTTCACAATCAGTAACCAATGCCATTTCATCCAGCGTGGACTTCCTTGCAGGAGATCTGGAGAACACAGTGTAGACAGTCCTCAATAATGTCTCCATCTCTTTAATCATTGGAACCCTCTTCCAGGCATCATCAACTCCCAAATCTTCTCGATGAGCGACACAATGCTGCTCAACTAGATGGGGAATAGATTGTTTAAGGCGAGTAGCAACACCATTATTTTTACCCAACATCACAGACGCACCATCGGATGTGAACATGACCATTTTCATGAGGTCCAGTTCGTTGGCAGTGTAGAATTCCTTCACAGCAGTAGTGATAGCCTCAGCATTACAACTGGTCAGCTTCACTATGCCCCCAAACAGTGTTTTGTGCTCTGTTGAGGTTACAGGTCGGAACTTGAAGTAGAGAATGAGCATTTTTGTAACAGAAATATCTGTGCTCTCATCAATTATCAATGTGTGATAAAAAGCGTTACGAAGTTCTGCCATACCTTCACAGTGTATCACGCTATTGATGGCCTCAAGGAACTCAAAGGCATAGTTCTTGCTCCTCCAGCTGTCTGGTATCTTCACATACAAAGCTAAGTGGTCATGGATGTCTTGTACAGATAACATTGAAGTATTCATATTGACTGCCAGAAACACATTGTTAATGAGAATCTTTATCTCCTCAGGCAGGGATCTTTGTCGTTCAACTACTTCCATTCTTGTTGCTTTGTCAGTGGCAGTTTCCGTCAGCATTGCCCACACTCCAAAACCAAACCTGGCAGCAGCACTTCTGTTTCTCAATATCACCATGGCAGACTCGTGAACTTTGCTAATTAGATGGCGTTTCAGGTAATCCAGTTTCCAGCCATCACTCCATTTCTTCCCTGTAGAAAAGTCCCCAACAATCTTGGCTTCAGCACATGCTTTGCAAATCAAGCCCACGTCTCGACTGTATTGAAATAGTTCCCCAAGTTGCACGCGAACCTTGCTTCGTGATTTCTGTGTCTCAGCCTCCACAATTTCTTTCATCCACTCTTCCTTGAATACAAGGCAACATTTCTTCCTTTGTGGTGAAGCATCACACTCTGCAGAAGGTACAGCTTTGCTCTTGAACATATTTGTGATAACTGGGTTTAGCCTGCTATGCCACAAAGCCTGCAAAATAAAGGAACATGGCTAAAGTTGATGTCTATGCTCATGATTGCAATCTGCCACATAATACGGAGGCATTGCTGGCAAAACGTAGAGTATAATTACCTGGATTTTTCTGTCCACTGCCCTGCCCTTTCAAACTTAAATGTAGCACTGTCCGTAGAGCCTGCAATAGAAGTAAAGATTGTTACAGCACATTGTGAATTTGTGATACAGCAATTTACTATGTGCACCATATGGGATCTCTACCAAACAATTACCTGCTCTGCCTGTATTCACGTATGCCCGTTCAAATGTGTGGGGTACTGTCTGCGAAACCTACAACAGAAGAAAACATGGGTAAGGGATGTTGTTATACTACAATGCACGAGATGCACCACAGTTTAACTCTACCAAACAATTACCTGCTCTGCCTGTATTCACGTATGCCCGTTCAAATGTGTGGGGTACTGTCTGCGAAACCTACAACAGAAGAAAACATGGGTAAGGGATGTTGTTATACCACAATACACAAGATGCACCACAGTTTAACTCTACCAAACAATTACCTGGTCTGCCTGTATTCACGTATGCCCGTTCAAATGTGTGGGGTACTGTCTGCGAAACCTACAACAGAAGAAAACATGGGTAAGGGATGTTGTTATACCACAATAGACAAGATGCACCACAGTTTAACTCTACCAAACAATTACCTGCTCTGCTTGTACTCACGTATGCCCGTTCAAATGTGTGGGGTACTGTCTGCGAAACCTACAACAGAAGAAAACATGGGTAAGGGATGTTGTTATACTACAATGCACGAGATGCACCACAGTTTAACTCTACCAAACAATTACCTGCTCTGCTTGTACTCACGTATGCCCATTCAAATGTGTGGGGTACTGTCTGCGAAACCTACAACTGAAGAAAATATGGGTAAGGGATGTTGTTATACTACAATGCACGAGATGCACCACAGTTTAACTCTACCAAACAATTACCTGCTCTGCTTGTACTCACGTATGCCCGTTCAAATGTGTGGGGTACTGTCTGCGAAACCTACAACAGAAGAAAACATGGGTAAGGGATGTCGTTATACCACAATACACAAGATGCACCACAGTTTAACTCTACCAAACAATTACCTGTTTGTTCTGCCTGTACTCACGTCTGCCTGTACAACTGTATTTGTAGCGCGGTCTGACAAACCTGCAACAGAAAAGGGATGCAGATTGTGAATCTATTTACCCAGCAACCCCCAAATCCAATGTGGAACATAAACAGAATTACCTTGTCTTTGTGGGTACTCACGCCTGACCATTCAAACTCAAATACCTCACAGACTGCAAACCTGCAATTGAAGATGAGATGGTTAGCAAAGGCTCTAAGAGTTACAAACAATGAATGGGACTGGCCCAGAGACTCCAATAGGAAAAACGACCAAATAGTTACCTGGGATTACAGTTTAGGCAAATAGGCATGTGCCCCTGTGCTTCATTATTAGCATCCATTAGGAAAAACTTATCTGCACTTCCCCACACAATACAGCCACAGAGGGCCGCACAGATTCATGCAGGGTAGTGGTCAGGGACTTGGGAGGGGTTACGGTGGACTTGGAGTAGTATGTACATTTAGTGGCTGAACAATGTGGTACCAGAAAACTTGGGATCAATACTGGCTACTCCGCTTCACTTTGGCCGGATAACTCTGGAGATTGATGGACCAGCTGCAGAGAGATCGGTTTTATGTCTAGTGGAAGGTTTGACTCATTATAAAGTAGCGGAGGAGGTCAAAATGCTTGCTGCAAAGCAGGTGAACCATGCAGATCACAAAGTGCAAAACAAATCCTACATCCTCTCCTCTTACATGGATGCTCAGCAGGATTGCCGCATACATTCTCTCACTTTGAAGTTAGAGAAAGAAAAGTAAACACCAAACCCCCTCTGAAGCGAGAGCTTGACATTGGAATGCACTGCAAATGTGACAAGATAAGACCAAGATGTAAAGACCAGTTTGGACACAACCATATGCAAATCTATTTTGACTCTGCTCCTCATGGGAACAGTCCATCCTATCTAAAACTGCATGAATTCTATATAAATCCACTGCCGCGCTGTATTATGGACGCAGGCGCAAAGCTAACCTTGTCAGGAGGCAGACTAAACTGTGTAACACAAACAAGTGGTGAACTATCAGTATCCCCCCTGATGGAAGCTGTCTGGAGGGGGTAAGAAGGTCCCATGGACTCCCCAGACATCCGCTTGCAGGGGGGTGCAGTCAGTCACTGCACCCTCCTGCAAAGTTATCTCTAATCCTTCTTTATAAGTGCTGGTGGGCGCCGCCGCCACAGTGAAACAGTAACTTTGAAACAGCCCTAGTCCATGACTGCCCTGAGAGCAGTGCATTTACTGTAATAGGGAGGTCAAAATTCAGGACAAAATTTCAGGACAATAGGTACGTTTTACAGACATGTGGCCCAGCCATATCCAAACATATTCAACCATTTGCAAACCTATCATGTATCCTTCCATCTATCATTTCACTCATCCATCCAGTCACTCATCCTTCCACCCATCCACCCTTTGTCATCCATCCATCCCCCCTTTCTCTCTCCATCAACCCTTTCACTTAGCCATCCTTCCGTCCATCCACCCATCCATCTACTCACCTACTCATGAATCCATCCATTGAACCCATCACTCAGCCATCCTTTCACTCATCCATCCACCCTTTTACCCACCCAGCTACCCTTCCACCCATACATTCAGCTATTTACCTTTTCTCTTATCCATCCTTTCACTCACTCATCAATCCATCCATCCCCTCATTATCCATCTATTCAATCTTTCATTCATCCATTCACCCTTTCACTAATTCATCCAGCCATCCCTTCACTTACTCACGCGCCCAACGTTTCATATTGATTTTGAGCGGAGCCTTTTTGAGAAGAGGCCCATCAAGAACTTCACCCTCGCTGCAGGAGCCATTCCAGTACTGGGACAGAAGCCACCCAAGGCGGAGTGTCACCATCCAGAACAAGCACCTAAAATGCAGAGTACACTTCAAGAAGCTAAAGCAGGAAAGGCTTCGGTTAACTTCGATCTATCAATCCAATTAAATGTTGCAGATTTATTGCCTGCAAACGCAATTGTGGAAGAGCCAGGATGAGATGCCCCCAGTGGCAACTGAAACTCGGAGGCAGTCTTTCCTCTCTGGTCATTGATTTCCTCAACAAAGGTAAAGCACTTAAGCCATCTTTAACATTACTCCACATGGACATCAGATTCAGACCAAATACAATTTTCAAATTACCAGTCTCCTCAAATTAGCATTGCCGCAGTACACCCAAACAGGTTGGTATTATCAATGAAAGAGCCATACAACTTATCAATTATCTGCTTCATTTCTAACTTTCTGGACTGCACCTTTAACATTGTTCGTGTGTATGTGTCCGTTCGAAATCTATTTATCTCTGTGTGAGTGCGTGTATCTATATCACAGACGAGGTTTCTCTGCAGTTATGGTTAAGACCTTTAGGACTTAGGAAAGGCCATTTTTGCTTTCCTATAAATATTTGACCTGAATCAGCTCAAACTTTGGCAGCAACTTTTTCGCATCCACATTTGTTTATTATCAACACACTTGGATGCAGATTAGCAGTGGGACAAAGACCTTGAGAGGAATTAATTTTTGAGGGTTGTATAAGAAATCCCCTTCATGTTTGCTCCTAGATCTTGCTGCATGCTTAGTTGTTATTAACTTTTAAAAAGCTATACTATACTAATTAGATATTTCTTTAACTGTGATAGGGGCCAGTTAACCCAGATAAATTTGATTGGCTGAGCGTAATGTTTGAGATTTTCTGATTAAGCTGCCATGACAAGGTTTTTGGTCCTCTGTAAAGTGTGTGCTATAAAAACCAAATTTGGATGGTGTACTGTGGAGCCAGCCTTCAAAGTCTGTGAGCTCGTGGAGGATTAGGTCACTTCACGGAGGACTGGAACATGACCTCATTTGCACCAACCCACGTTTTTTAATGCTTCAATATTTTAAAACGTCTGTTAAAGGACATTGACAATAAAACCATTAAAATTGCGCAGTTGTGAAATCTGCAAAAAATATAATGCTAAGGGGCAGAAAAGCCCATGCAGGAAACTTCATGGACTATATAGATAGTGCACGTGAAATGTGATGAGGAAACAAATAGTACAATGTTTTAGTAGTTTCATTGCAAACCGAAGAAAAAATGTTACGGTTATTTTTAAATTAAGATATTTGGATTATCTAACTGTACACCTAGTTTGTTTTACTTAATAAAAGACTGTCGGTTTTAATCCCCCACATATATGTATATTCAGCAAATATGTCCCTGGTTCTTGGTTTACCCTACACCTTCTGGTGTTCAAAACTTAATTACGAATATGTGTATACTCTTTTAGTTTCCTTCTGTCCGCAATATTTTATTTTATTTTTATAGCGAGATAACTAATACATTCTCTTAAAAGATAAAAACTTCAGACTGTCTAGACTGGTACGTATTTTGAAAAAGGTAATACCTCATTTAGTCCACCAGAGAAATTGTGTTCTTGAAAAATAAGAGGCAATGTAGAATATCAAAAGTTGCTATCTGTAACTGTTTTTGAATTGCGGTTTAGGACATTAGATATTCCTTTGCTAATTAGAAAATTATTTCCAATAAGTCTTTCCTTCCCTTAAACCTCATTCGAAGAGGGGGGGAGGGTAGTGCGTTCCCTTTCTTACATCGCTGCCCTAGAAATCGAGCGGATCTTCTTTAAACTCCTCTACCTAAGTGACCCGGCAGTATTAGGCTACAGCAAGTTTAAAACTACGGCGTGTGCTTTGTAGAGTAATCGGCCTGGTTTGCAGACTTGCTCTATTGTTCTGATAGTAAAGCGAGGCTGCGGGCAGATTGAGTCCTTTTGTTTAAGTATCCATGTTAATCGCAGCTCGTGACGGGGCTGCGATTAACATGGATACTTAAATAAAAGCCTCAATCTGCCCGCAGCCTCGCTTTACTATCAGAACAATACAGGAAGTTTGAAACCAAGGCCGATTACCCTACAAAGCACACGCCGTAGTTTTAAACTTGCTGTATTGTCCTGATAGTAAAGCGAGGCTGCGGGGGAGGGGGGGGAGATTGCGTTGATTCTATTTAAGTATTCATGTCAATCGCAGCTCATGAAGGGGCTGCAATTAACATGAATACTTAAATAAGGGCACAGAATCTTCCCCGCAGCCTCGGGCTACCACTCAAAGAATACAGCAATCAGGACAATTAAGTAGTCACATCACGCTTACCTCCGCTCCCAGTGTTCCACTGCAAAGTGGTCACTTCCGCTGCCGCCATCCTCCTCAATATGGAAATGCTCGTTTTCGCGCCGCGCGCCTTTGAAAAGTGGCGGCGGCGCGAATTCTCTCGCGGGAAGTGCCGTCTGTGCGCGCTGCACACATGGCACTGCGCGCTCGGGGATAGAGAAGTGCGCGCACGCGCGGGCACGCACATTAGCGGGAACAGTGGTGGCCACTATGAAAGTGGTCTTTCATTTGCGAGAGTTTGAGTTATTGGCATTAGAAATGACAATTCCTCAAACTATATATGTGTTGGTTTAGAAAACACATAAATAAAAGACATTGCCATTTACAATGCCAACGGCTTAAACTCTTGCAATTGCGAGACCTAGTGCATTGCAAATGCTTGTTCATTTCCTGTATGCTGTTCGCCAGAAAGGGGCTGATTGGTAGAAGGGCAAGAAAATCTATCACTACTTTTGTAATCCACAAAGGAATGTGATCCAAGTTGCACGTCTTGCATCCACACATACCTGATCTGAGCAGATGCAGACTTAGTGCAGGGAAACGTGAAAGGTAGACAGGGATCACTTTGGACCTTTGCTTATAATGCCATACTCCATATTTCTATATGCATAAACTGCTTGATCAATGTCATATATTTTTCCTTTACCTTCCTTTATTCTAAAGACTGTGAAGGGAATTTTCATGGGTGAATTGAAATAAAATGAAATAAAATACCATTTGTGAAGTGCACAAACTCCCTGAGGCATCAAGGCGGTGGGAGACCCAAACAACCCTTCTGAAGAATTAGTGAGCATAAATATCACAAAGTCCTAGGAACAGTCTTAACAAGAGAAGAGTCATGTTTTCAGGGTTGGATCCTTTAAGGCTCATCATCTGACATGGGGTCCAATAATCTACTTGGGTGAAGGACGAGGGGTCGGCTGACCACAGTAGGCCGTGTCTCTAAATTCACATGGGTGATGGAGGCCAATTTAAGGCCAAGTGTGAGAACTAAAGACCCAAGCTTGTTATGCCAGCAGTCACAGATTATAATCGTTTGGCCCCAGAAGTTAGTCTCTGCTTTTCTCTTTTAAACAACACTAAAAGGGGCCCAAGAAACCCACTATGGAGGTCCTAAGTTGGTGTCTCTGTCCCTCGACCCTTTAACTTAACTCTTGGCTTGTGGCAATAATATTTGTAGAGTTTAAGTTCAAAAGTAGAAACTAGTCATGTTGTCTATGGGGTTGACGTAAAAATAAAGTGCAGTTAAGCTAGTAAGAATGACCATTTTGTCATTATTCTAATGTGTACAACCATTAGAATGTTTGCCAAATCATCTCCCGAAGGGAAAGAGTGAGCCGCACACATCGTGGTAAAATTAGAATATTTATTTCAGAGGTAATCAAGCTCCAACATTCCTTATGCATTTCAGCCACCTTGGCCTTCTTCAGAGGAGGAGCTGCAGACATCTGGGGGCCGCACGAACACACGTTAGAACCCGGCAAATTCTCCATTTAATATCTCGGTGATTGCCCTCTAGTGGACGCCCCGATGGGCTATGATATCGAGCATGCTGGTTCTTGTAGTGTGTCGCCAAACCATACAAGTCTTACCCACCAGTGGGCGATGCCTGCTTAAATCCACTCATACAATTTTTTCTGCGATCCCCTGGCACACCATTTTCAAATGTGTTGGGGTCCAAAACCAAGAACAGTTCCTGGTGGCTGCCGCTGCCCTTGTAGTTTCCACTGCAGTTACAAATGGGTCCAATTGCGGGCAGTTTTGGCGCACTTTTGCTGGTGGTGCGATCTTCGCGGTAGGACCAAAGCCGCATAATATTTCCCAAATCCTCTCCCGAAGGGAAAGAGTGAGCTGCACACATCGTGGTAAAATTAGAATATTTATTTCAGCGGTAATCAAGCTCCGACATTCCTTATGCATTTCAGCCACCTTGGCCTTCTTCAGTGGAGGAGCTGCAGACATCTGGGGGCCGCACGAACACACGTTAGAACCCGGCAAATTCTCCATTTAATATCTCGGTGATTGCCCTCTAGTGGACGCCCCGATGGGCTATGATATCGAGCATGCTGGTTCTTGTAGTGTGTCGCCATTACCATTAGATTGTGTATGAGTGTGAACGTGATTGTGATCATTTTCTGTGTACTTGCTAATCGATTTACCTTTAACTAGTGACAATGAGTACAACATGGAGGAAGGCTATTGGTCACAGAAATGATGACAATACATTCCCATCTTCTTTTCTACTGGAGCTCTCTGGACTGCCTGGAGCTGATACACACATTTTAGCCACTGCACCCCTTATGAGGCTAGCCCTTCATGTGGTGGCACATTGTCACTAATAGTCCAGTGAATGCTGGGATCAGGACAAGCCTGCACCTAGTCAGAAGCAGGAAAATCTTTTCTCACCTGAAAAATGGGCAGTTCAAACCTTCTTAGTTTATTTAAGGTATTTGTGATTAGTAGTGGATTGTGGCAAACACAAAGAGATGATGGACAGAACACTGAAACGTTTCAGACACACAACCCGAGTCACAGATCTGGGTTGAATCCATCATCGTTCTTTAGCTCCCTTCACCACCCCAGTTTAGACCCAGTTATATGCAAATCCGTCCTGACCCTGTGTGTCATGGGAACAGTCCTGCCTGAACTGCCAAGCCAGGTCTTCCCTGGACCGGAAAAAAAGCATAAAAAACATACAAATAGTTGAATACCTGTGTTTCACAGTGCATGGTCTCTAAGTTTGTGTTGAAGAAAGTGTATCTATTCCTTTCTGTTCATAAAACAAAGCACCTGGATATGGAACAGGTTATGTGAGAAGCTCCCCAGCACCTATATACAGAAGACATCACAAACGGTGCGACCTAATGACAGAGCAGAATTGAGAGATTTTTCCACCGGTTGGAAAACCAACCAGGTTTTTAAGCTACCATCTTCAGATGCATAACACATGAGAAAATACATGTACAAATAGACACATACCTCACTCACAAGAGCACGCAGATCTTTAAACTTGGCAGACTGCACTTCTCATTTGAAAAAGACACCTAAACGTATACGCCTACTTCAACTGAACCTTTCCACAGACTCCTAGCAAATAGCCTAATCACTAATCATTTTGCCAACATGTCTTAAACTTCACTTTTCTCTTGCAGTTTCAGATTTCACCAACTGCCCAGAATCTTGGGCCTAGCCAAATTTAAAACAGCACCCTTCCCATGTCACTGTTATAATTCTCACCATGTTTCTCAAAGCATACAGGTATCAGTCTGTACCTTTTGCTAATGGCATGATACATAAAAGAAACATACAAATAGTGGAAAACCTGTGTTTGACAGTGCATGCTCTCTAAATTTGTGTAAAAGAAAGACTATGTATTCCTTTCTGCTCAAAAAACACTGCACCTAGTTCTTCAACAGGCTATGTGACAGGCTCCAGAATACCTTCATACAGAAGATATCACAGGCTGCACGACTGAATGACAGAGCAGAACTGAGAGATTTGTCCACCAGTAGGAAAACCAACTAGGTAGGATTTCAAGCTACCATCTTCAGATCCATAACACATGATACAGTAGATGTAGAAGTAGACACATAGCTTATTCACAAGAGCATGCAGCCCTTTAAATTTGACAGACTGCTTTTCTCATTTCAAACAGACACCTAACTTATACGTCCTACTTTAAGTGTACCTTTTCAGAGACTCATCCGATTAGCCTAGTCAGTAATCCTTCTGCCAACATATCTCAAACCTCACTTTTCTCTTGGTGCTTCAGTTTTCACCTGCTGCTCAAATCTTGGGACTAGCCCTATTAAAAACAGCAATCTGACCCATGTTACTGTTTAAAGGGAATGCCAGTGTGTGGCAAAGGGGGCAGAGGGCCAAGACTACGCGTTCCATCATCCTTTGCAGCCATTGCAGCATCAGTAGCTCCATGCCAGGAGGCGCTTCATAACCCAGCCAGGGCTCCCGCAGCATGAGACGCCAGTGTGTGGCAGAGGGGGGCGGAGGACCAGGACTAAGCGCCCCAGTATCCTTTGCGCCCATTGCCGTATAAGCAGTTCCGTGCCCGGAGGCGCTTCATAACCCAGCCAGGGCTCCCACAGGGCAGGACACCAGTGTGTGGCAGAGGTGGCGGAGGACCAGGACTATGCACCCCAGCATCCTTTGTGGCCGTTGCCGCATCAGCAGTTCTGCGCCCGGGGGGGGGGGGGGGGCTTCATAACACGGCCAGGGCTCACACACCAAGAGATGCACTCGGGCATGCCCGGGCCAAGGGCAGGCCTGTCTGCGCTCATCTGTGGCTGACCATGGCTGGGCTAGGCCCCCTCTCTTGGCCCCTCATAAGCCAGATGTCAACTGTTGGAGTTGTCTTTTTTTAATATCTGCACAGAATTCAAGGAATTGGTTTGCGACCAGCCGCTATTTATTGCCAACAGAACCCACACATGTGAGTACCTGCCCAGCATTTTGAGACATTGTTACTCTACCCGTCGGACAGGAGGTGGGTTTACCAGATAAGAGTAATATGGGGAAGTGGAAAGCAGCACCCAAAGCTCCAGGGAATATTGCACAGGTTTCTGATCCTTTGATCACCCAACCTCGATTTCCTTCAACCTGCAATAGTGGGCCGATCTACCGGGGTCACCAGCCATGGCAATCAGTAGCTAACATAGATTCCCAGGAATAAACCTCCCTCCAGTCAGTTGCCCCTACACTGTGGGCCTGGTAGGGGTACCAGGCCTGAACATCTTGAAGTATGAGTCCACCGACCAATTGATTAACAAAGCAACCCATTGGTTATGTAAACACGCTAGGTTTAATATGGCGGATCACAGGGATATTTTAATGGCTAGACGGGTTCCTGGATCAGTCGGTCCAAGAAAACATTCGAAGGTGATAGTGTGATCATCACACTGAGATACCCAGAACTGGCCAACAAGATCCTGTATCATACCTCTCATTTATTTTCAGTTGACTTAGGGATAAAACCACTTTCACTGGGTTTTTTATTGGCCATCCCTCAGCCCAATATCTTCCCATCATCCCATAGATCAGGAAGGGCCCCCCCCTTTGTGGGGGACTTCAGACCTCATTTAATCCATTTATTACCTTGATGGACATTAACGATACAGACTGACAACAAGAGGGCAGTGTATGCGTGAAGATATTGACCTCCCTGTTGAGTGCCTTGGGACTAATGAGATTAATCTTGGGGTAATAATTGGCCCCAGTTCTGGACACAGGGGACATCGCATTATGGGGACTGGCAGCCCATGAAGGTCCCCATTGCCCCCTTTTTCTATCAGATTGGGGTCATGGGGATGATTTAAACATAATTTCCTGGAATGTGGCAGGTTTAGCTAGAAAAGTCTTGGACGAGCAGTGGCTCTAATTTATCAGGCACTTCCACATAATATGTATTCAGGAAACGCAGGAGTCAGTTAATATTTTTTTTCTAGAGGGCTATAAAACGCTTTTCTGCCAAGCAGAAAGTTCTAGGTCCGGGAGAGCAAGGGGGCTTAATCATGTTTACAGACCTTAGGATCCATGTAATTATAAAGCCCCTGATGTGTGATTCTAAAATTGCACAAGGGTTTACATTAAGGAGCAAATTGTATCAATTTGTTCCAATTAATGTTTATAATGCTAGACAACAGCCACAGGGGTTGGCAAGCCTTGTTGAGTTAAGCGGATACCTTGAGCAAATTCAGGGGGAAGGCTTGTCACAGACCCAATTAATCCTAGCTGGAGATTTCAATCGTCACTTATGCTCCAATTTGGTGATGGCTCATCAAGATTGGTCCACTTGCACTATTAGTGAGGGATTGCATATGGCACACACCCCATAAAGGCGAGATTTGAATGCCCTCCTAATTAATCATGGTTTGAACCTGCTCGCCATCCCCCTGATTCACCGGTGCCTCCGACCTATGAAGGCAGAGGTTGCTCAACATTTATTGATTTTGTTTTTGTGTCCGTTACACTGTGGAGGGTTATGTCTCTTTTTAATATACATCACAGCCAATTTAGTGACCACACTCCTGTGATCGTGTCACTTGATCTCTGCTACTGATCAAGGAAGGCGTTTAAGGTGGTCACAGTTCGATGCCATCACTTTTAATAAATCTTTGTTTAATACAAGTAAGCAGGAGATCCTGACCTGTTTGGACCCACAAGCTCAGGGGGAAGAAACTATTCAGGCATTTATCATGATTGCACAAGTAGTTGATGGTTTGTTAACAGTTCTGGCATCTTCCTCCCATGTGGACATCCCAAGGTGGTTTGTACACGCTTTTGGAGGGTTATTAATAACCCCTGTTTCACAGAACCAGATAAAAAAGGGCTAAGTCATAATATTTTACCAGCGCAATGGCAGGCTCACTTTAAGGCAGTTTATAATCATAGTCACAGTGAGCAACCCTCACAGGAACTAAATTCTCACCATAGATCTGAACCCATTACCTTTACTTTGGATGAGGTTAGTTTGGGAATTGAGGGACTGTCCCAGAACAAGGCAACAGGACCCGATGGGATCCCTCCTGACCTTTTCCGCTACAATACAGATGTATGGGCTCCACTCCTCATTAGGGTTTTAAACATGGCAGCAGCAACCGTAATGCCTACGTCATGGTCTGCTGTTACCATTGTACCTATCTTTAAGAAGGGAGATATGTGGGGGAGGAGCCTAGCGCTTGACCAAGATGGCCACGTGAGCTTAGAGCTCCCGAGACCCTCGCGCCCTCCGCCGACTATCCTGGCTCTAATCCTGATGGTATGCATGGCATTGTCTAGCTGAGTTGTCAGGGAGGCGATTGATGCTACCCGCGGTCGGATCGCCCATCGGGAACCGGACTTACGACTGGCGAAAGATTGCGGCCTAACTCCCGGAGATGCCAGGGGCTAGAGTTGGCAGGATGCCCGACTCCTAGTTGATCAACAACGGCCTGGGGAGGTGTGAACTGTCGGACGGAGGCCCTCGCTCTTTCACTTTCGATTTCGTTCCCTTTGTCTGCCCGGACACTGTAGAGCTCTGGGTGGCTTTATAACCCCAAGGACGCTCGGCGGGCTACTCTGGCAGCACAAGGCGGACCTGCTCACTCCTTATTCCTCTCTCTGAGAGGGAACGGTCTTCACTGCATTGGACTGCCTGGAGTCCATTATGTCGGGCAAAGCAGAAGGGGATCGGCTGAAGACTAAGTCCACCAGGCGGGGAACGTATTCCCAAGTCAACAGTATGGACCGCTACGCCCTCCTGAAAACATCGCCGAGTGGACCGAGCCAGGCGCCGGATGCCCAGAAGGAGGACTCGCCTGGGACACCGGAGCTATCCCTGCAGGATGTCATGGGCGCGCTTGATGGGATGCAGACCTCGATGGGGAGGCAATTCGAGGCCCTGGCGCATAAGGTGGATGCCATCCTGGTGGATGTCAATTTGATCCGCTCGGACCTGGGCAAGACAAACGAACGCGTCAAGATCCTGGACCACAAGACCACGGGCCTCACCGATGATGTCGCGGATTTGCAGAACGAGGTCCGGAAGCTGAGGGCCGAGAGTGACCTCGCCGCCCGCCGGCTGGAGGACTTCGAGAGCCGGTCCAGGCGCAACAACGTGCGCGTCATCGGGGTTCCGGAGTCCTCGGATGAGGCTTCGACGGACCTGCTTGTGGAAGATTTGGTCCTCAATCATCTGAAGCCTAAGGGCCTTGGAAAGTTTTTTGCGGTGGAAAGGGCCCATAGGGTGCCGGGCGGGCGGCCCAAGGCGGGTGCCCCGCCGCGGCCGATTGTCGCCCGGCTCTTTCATTTTCGAGATCGGGACGCTATCCTGCAAGCTTCGAGGGTGACGGGCCCAGTCCCCTTCCAGAATGCGTCGGTGAATTTTTATCCGGACTTCACCCAGCAGGTGCAGAGACAGAGACAGAGCTTCCTGGGGGTGAAGCGGAGACTTCGGGAACTGGACCTGAAGTATGCCATGCTTTTCCCCGCCAGACTACGGGTGGTGCATGAAGACCGGACATTCTTTTTTGACTCTCCTGTTATGGCCGACGAATGGCTGGACGCTTTGCCTCGGCGACGGACCGGGGACGACACAGCCGAGCATGGAGACAGTGGCCGGGGTGGACAGGGCTGATATCTCAAAGCCGGCCTGACTTGATTTAACCATACGTGCAGTAACTGTGGAGGGTTGCGGGAGGACGAGGGGTGCTCTTTTCCTCCCTTAGGGTACTTTTTGTAGATTTTTGTTTTTGTAGGGCGACAGGCACACTGCAAGTTGGGGGGGCTTTTTAAGCTGCAGCAGGGGTGCAGGGTGGGGGGAGTTTTGGGGATTTTTAGTTTGTTGTTGGGGGGTTTATTTCTGCAAGGCATGATGATTATCCTCAGGGCTGTTCCATGGTGGCGCCTCGGGAGTGGGGTGGGCCTCTTTCCGTTTGAGGATGGGGGGTAGAGGCTTAAGTGTTATAAGCTGGAATGTTAATGGTTTGGGGGATCGCATCAAGAGGGGGATTGTTTTGCAATCTTTGAAACGATCAATGCCAGACGTTGTCCTGCTGCAGGAGACGCATCTCGTAGGCAATACGTGCTATGCCCTGAATAGGAAGGGGTATAAATTCATTGCACACTCGGGATTCTCTTCTGGGTCCAGGGGTGTGGGCATCCTCGTTAGAGCATCGTTGCCTTTTGAGGTGGACTCCACCATTGTTGACGATAGGGGGAGGTTTGTGGCGGTGGCGGGGCGGTGGGAAGGAAGGACTTTGGTTTTGGTTTCGGTTTATGTCCCGCCGGCCCTGCAGGCCTCCACATTTGCTGAACTGGGCAGGGCTTTGCTGACTCTCCCGGGGGGAATGCTGGTAGTGGGAGGGGATTTCAACGCTGTGGGTTCCGGACTGCTGGATAGATACCCGCCCAGGGACACAGGGGGGGCTCAGAAATGGCTTCCAGACTTCCTGGATACGTTTGGTCTGATCGACTGCTGGAGGCTCCGGCACCCCACACAGAGTCAATACACGTTTCACTCCGGGGCGCATGGTAGCCTCTCCAGGATTGACTACCTGCTCACTCTGGCAGCACATGCCTCGTTGATATCCGAGGCGAGGCACATGGCACGCGGTATCTCTGATCACTCGCCAGTGTGGATCCGGCTGGATCTAGGTCGGGAGGGAGGAGGGAGGGTGGCCCCATCAACCCATGGTATTTCCGAGACCCCAAGATGCGCAGCGCCCTGGTAAAGAAGGTAGATAATTACTTTAAGGACAATCTGGGAACCGTGGACTCGGCGGTGTCGCTGTGGGAAGCTTTTAAGACCGTGCTTCGGGGGGAAGCCCTCTCCCTGGTGGTGGCTGCCAAGAATCGGAGGGATGGCGAGGTGCGGCAAGTGGAGGAGGAGATTGCGGCCCTTGAGGGGGATATGGAGGAGGAGGTTCCAGAGTCCTCATTGCATGAGCTTTGCCTGAAGCAGGCGGAGTATAGGGACCTGGTGACGAACGCCGCTAAGACCCTCAGCAGGGAACAACAGGGCCGCCTGTATGACGTTGGGGATAAGGCAGGGAAACTCCTGGCGTGGTTGGACAGGAGGGAACGGGTCAATAGAGTGGTGCCAGAGTTGATTGGAGAGGGGGGAGAGGTGATTGTGGAACCTGAGGGGATTGTGGAGTGTTTCGCGGAGTATTTTCATAGGGTTTATTCCTCTGTGTCGGACAGGCCGCCCGAGGACTCGTCTGATCTCCTCCGTGATATCGAGTTGCCCTGCCTCTCTGACATAGATAGGGACGATTTGGATGGTGACATCACGGTTGACGAGGTGGCGGGGGCGATTCGCGCGTTGAACTCGGGTAAGGCCTCTGGACCGAATGGACTGCCGATCGACCTGTACAAACTGTTCCCGGATAGGATCGCCCCTCACCTGCGCGCCATGTTTTTGGGGGCGCGGGGGGATGGGATCCTTCCGTTGGACCAGCGGCTGGCGTCGATCGTGGTCATACATAAAGAGGGTAAACCCCGAGATAGATGCACCTCCTATCGGCCCATTTCCCTCCTCAACGCTGAGCCGAAAATTCTGGCCAAACTCCTGGCTACCCGTTTGATTAGGGTACTTGGCGATTTGGTCCACCCGGATCAATCTGGCTTTATCCCGCACCGAAACACAGCATTGAACCTTAGGCGTCTTCATGGCGTCATCGCCAGGGCGGGCACGCTGCGTGAACCGGCTGTTGTGGCATCTCTTGATGCCACGATGGCCTTTGACACGGTGGAGTGGGCATATTTATGGGCCGTGCTGGCCAAGTTTGGTTTCGGTCGCGGTTTTGTGAGTTGGGTTCGGTTGCTGTACGAGGGGCCACTAGCGAATGTTGTGGTGAATGGTCGGGCATCTACTCCGTTTCAGCTTGGTAGGGGTACTCGGCAGGGCTGCCCCCTGTCGCCTCTGTTGCTCGCCCTCGCCCTTGAACCGTTGGCTGCGTGGATACGTTGGCACCCGGATATACGGGGCCTTCGGTGGTCGCCTGATCACGAGGACCGTATTTCGCTTTATGCCGATGATATCCTACTGTATCTTGCCTCACCTAAGAAGTCACTTATAGTGGTCTGTGACGTACTCGCATCGTTCGGTAGGAACTCGGGACTTGGGATTAATTGGGGCAAATCGTACTTGTACGTTCTTAGTGGCGAAGTCCCGCCGATCCCTAGAACATGTTCGATACAGGTTGCCCAGCAGGGTTTTGTGTATTTGGGGATTTTTATATCCATGGATCCTGCTGTGCGCTATGAGAGGAATCTGCTCCCCCCCTTGGCACGCTTGAGGCGAGATGTGGAAGGTTGGCGGAGGCTGCCGCTCTCCCTAGTTGGGCGTGCGGCCCTGTTCAAAATGATGTCCCTTCCCCGCTTCCTCTACGCCCTCCAGAACACCTTGGACTGGGTACCGGCCAAATACTTTCGGGAGGTCGAAGGCTTCCAAAGGACGTTGCTGTGGGATGGGCGGCCGCGAATAGCTATTTCAAAGTTGACGCTCCCATGGTACGATGGGGGCATTGCGCTCCCAGACATCCGACGGTACTATTGGGCCACGCAGCTGAGCGCGATCAACCATGGGTTTTATGGCCCTGCCCTCAGCCCTGGGTATGCCATGGATAGGTGGCTGCTGCGCGGCGGCAACTACTACAGGGCGTTGTATTCGCGGTCCTTAGACTCGTCCCTCACGGGGCCCACAGGTGTGGCGGTGCGAGTATGGAGGATGGCGACTGACTCGTTGGGCTGGAAGGATAGGCTAACCCTCGCTACCCCATTGTTTGAATCGGAAAGATTGGGAAAACTCTGGCACACGAAGGGCTTTGATAAGTGGGACCTGATAGGTATATCCAAGGTGGGAGATGTGCTGCATAAGGGGAGGGTGAAGTCCTTCGAGGAGTTGCAGACTGAGTTTGAGCTAGGGCCCTCAAAGTATTTCAGGTATATCCAGCTGCGTCATGCCCTCCGATCAGTCCTCGTGGAGGGTGAGAAGGTGCCAGAGTCCTCTCCCCTTGAGGACCGAGTCCTTGATGGTCATATGCCCGAGAGCACGATCTCGCTCATATATAAGAAGCTGATAAACGTCCGGGCAGACTTGCTATTGGGGCTGAGAGAACAGTGGACCAGGGATGGCCTTGAGTTGGATAATGAGGACTGGCAGTCAGCGGTTTCTTCGCCTAAGGAGGTTGCGATCCCGTCGCGTCTGAGGCTGGTGCAGCTTAAAATACTGCACCGGGTGTATGTGACGGGGCCAAGGCTGGTCCGCATGGGATTCTCGGAGGACGGCCTGTGCAGAAGGGGATGTGGTATGGTGGGTACTTTCCTGCACATCATTTGGGAATGTGGTGTCATTGTGGAGTTCTGGAGGAGAGTCCATGCAGTTATGGGGGAGGTGACGGGCATTGTGGTACAGCCGGAGGCGCGGTGCTGCCTCCTGAACGTCTGGGGGCCCACTGACCTCGATGAGGCGCAGACCCAATGGGTGACTCTGGGTAACATGGTAGCTAAAAGGGATATCGCACGGCTATGGGGCTCCTCGGGACCCCCTACACTGACCGCGTGGCAGGAGAACATGGATTGGAGCATGTTTAGGGAGAAGACGGCCTACTGCTCTAGAGGTCGCCCCCGGAAGTGGCATGCCATCTGGGGGCGGTGGAACCAATACAGGGGGGGAATATGTCATGCCCCGGACCTGGAACCTCCCGAGGAACAGCTTTCCCCCTGAACTACTTTCCAGCACAGTTTGGTTTTAGTAACTGTTCTGGGCCTCTGCTGTTCCCCTTCTTCCTCCGTACACAGTCTTGTACTTAGTAGACGAGTGGGGTCCGGCCTCCCCTGGGGGCCTCCGCCATGGGCTTTCAATGTCCTTGCCTTGCTGGGGTTTGTTGTTAGTTTTTTCTGTGTTTACTTAAAATTGGACCTTTGCATTACTCTTTGAACTGCATTGGGGACACATCACTGTATCTAATTTGCAATGCTGCCGAACCTCCGGGCTGTCGGCTGAATAGCTGTGTCCTGAATTTTGAAATAAAGGTTTTCAAAAAAAAAAAAAAAAAAAAAAAAAAAGAAGGGAGATATGGGCAGATATTGTTATCGTCCCATATCCCTCATTGATGTTACAGTGAAAGTCTTGGGTTGGGTCATACTCAACAGGCTGTCCGTATGGGCGGATTCCAAACAAATAATATCGGGGGTACAATATGGGTGCTGTGTTGGTAAATCCACCACAGATCAGTGCCTCAATTTTACCTTGTAATTGTGAAATATACATTAGGCAAACTGGGGGCGCTGTTCTGGGTTTCATAGATCTCGCCGTGACCTTTGACCGAGTGACCAATTGTAAACTTTGAAAATAACCTGGGGATCTTGGGGTCACTCCGGCAATAACCACATGTTAATGGGCCAACATTTTAACACCACTGCTGTAATTAGATACACACAGGATGGGAATATCACCGATCATTTTAAATGCTCAAGTGGGGTCAGACAAGTATGTATATTAGCGCCTTTTTTATTTACATTATATATTAACAGTCTCAATTCCACCCTGGTGGCCCTACAGGCGGATACTCCCAGGATAGGCACAAGACCGTTTTCCATCTTGATGTATGCGGATGACGCAGTACTCCTTGCATGTACCCCGAAGGGCTTGCAGCTTTTACTTGATGGGTTTGTGTGTTTTATGAACAAGATGGAATTGTCACCTAATTTAACCAAATCCTACATTATGTAAATTGGCAAGCAGAGTAGGAGGCCTAACACCTGTAAAGTAGGCACACATAGTTTAGCAAAAGTTCCAGTATTTTCTTACTTGGGCATTTTATTTTATGATAAACTCAGTTTTAAACATTTAATAGAGGATAAGCCTTTACAAATGACTAGTTCAAGGGGAGCAATCGCAAATTATACTCACAGATTGGGCATCTGGCCACCGGGGACAATTTTAAAGCTATATAACTCCTTTTTTATCTCTAAAGCTTTATATGGCAGCGAGGTATGGGGGTACATGGTGGCCAATAAATTACAAATCACAGAAAAAAAATATTTTAGGTGGATTTCAGTACATGAGGAATTGGGTTCTAATTATATTACATCATATGGTGGCTGCCAAACCCCTGCTCTGCTGGGTCAAGATCTGGTCCAATGAGGAGGCAAGTTTTAACAGATTAGTAATCCAGGACTGCCTCTCGATCATGCGCAAAAAAATCCATGGCTAAAATATGTTAAGGATACCTTCACCGCATTAGGAAGAGAAGATTTGTTCACTAGTCATGATAAGGTAAAATCCCAAGACAGGGTTATTATCAAAGCATTGTTTCTTAAATATGTTACAACATAACGAGAGGACAAGGAGCTCAGGAAACCCATGGGCAGAGCGCGCTTTTCATTCAAATCTTTACAGGGTATGGAACCCTATCTATCTCTCTTAATAAGTGCACAAGACAGATTTTTAATCACTCATTTTAGATTGAACCTACTACATCATTTACTGGCTTCACCCTCTGGTTTTGCACCACATATAGAAGACAGAGGTCCCTGTGGCTGCGACAATAGGTTTCCACAGGACACCCTTCATTTTGTCTTCCTCTGTAAATATTGTTCACACCCCGACAAATGTCACTTTAAGGGATTTTAAACGATCTTAGATTTGGGCAGACTTGTGTTGCCCTATTGTTTTTACAGCTTTTACCTGATGTTCATGCACTTTTTTTGTGTTTCCAATATTTTAAGATCTGCTTTAAGGTTAAGAAACACTAGAGGTGACTGAAGGCTACTAGAGTACTTGCGAGTTTTGCACATTGTTATGCTGCTATAAATGTAATGAACTGACGGTGATTTTTAGGATTACCTGTGTTATTCTCTCATGTTTAATAAATGTTGACCAGGGTTTGATTGATCCTGTTTCAACATAATAAATGGTTTTCTGGTAGTTCAGTGAACCTAAGAAATTAGCCGTGATAAAAAGACATAATGGACTCCTTGTTTTCTAATTTTGTATATTGGGTTGTTGCATAGATAACACATACATTTGTTGCATGTTTCTTTTTAAACCGTATCTTGTATGGCTATATTTTTATGCCGAATAAAGATCATTATTGTTATTATTACTGTTTGAAGGTACGTGTTCTTGTGACAGGTTTGCTAATGTGTGTATAACATTCTAAATATTTAGGTGTTATCGAGACAATTCCAATGTAATTGAAAGCATTTGTTTATTTATTCTTATGAATATTAAAATATTATTATTTCAAAAGTATACAATCATTTAACAAACTATTGAAACTTATCTTTCTTTTTCAGATATTTACTTTTATTGGTAAAAAACACTGAGAATGTAATAAAGATCAAAAGAGAGGACAAGAAAAAAAGTACTATTTGAAGAAAAGAGAAAAGAAGAAATTAAAAGAAGTGCAAAATGTTACACAGAAGAAAAAGATTTCTGGTAAGATTACTAAACAGTTTGTTAAAAGACTTTTACAGAGTGTAAAGCAATTTGAAACTGTTGAGAGAAAAAGAAATGTTCAACAACAAATCAGAAAGAAAGGAAAAAAGGAGATGATAAAACAAAATCATTTAATGGGAAAACAATACTTATTGAAAGAAGGCTGAAAGAACATAAATACATAAGGACCAGAATGTATAGAAGTAGAATACTACAAAAGTTATTGAAAGATTGTAAAAAATATAAAAAAGAACAGCAGCTTATAAGAAAAAACAGCAGACACAAGTGTAGTAGATAAAGCTTTTGAAATAAAACAAAAATTATTTATATTAATATTGACGAGAATGAAAACATTGAATAAAACAATGCTGTTTATGAAGGAGAAAAGAAAAAGAAAAACACTGGTTAATAAAAGTAACTTTTGAAAAACTTTCACTGTTGAATGGAAGCACACTTCTAGTACTGAGCCTTACTTTAATGAAGAAAGGTATTTTCCGCAGAACTCTTTAGTTCATGCAGTTGATACTAGTGGTCGATGCTATGAGATGAATGATGGTTCTTTGATTCCAAAGGAAAAAATTGTCCCTAGGAATGTAGAAGAAGTAATAGATGAAGAAGTTCAAGGGAGGCGTACACAAGCTCCTGGAATCAAGTGGAATTGTAGGAGTATTTGCTGTCTACAACAGGAGTCTATTGACATTACGATTTTTGGGGCGAGAATATGCAGAAAAAAGTGTTAAACAGAAGATTAAGGGCCCGATTCAGATCTCGCTAAGAAAGCACTCTGTACAACTCGGATCCGGAGTGTATTCCGAGCGAAACGTCCGAACTAGCGAGTACGATGCAGCCGTATTCTTACAGACTTGATTCGCTCGTACTCCCATTGAACTCTATGGGAGCCTGTGTACAGAGGCGTACACAGGCTCCCATAGCAAAAAGGAGTGGGTGGGGTACAGCAGTGATGGCTGCTCCCTGGAGCTCCTCCGAGGCACCGGGGAGTGGCCTGCCATAGAGTGACACTTACCTGCCACTGCGCTGTCGGAGCATGGGAAAAGATGTCGGGGGCTCCCGGGAGCAGAGAGGCAAGCTTTTAGACCCTCAATTGGTCTAGTTGTCAGATGTTTGCTTTTCCAGCGCGTTTTGCTTTCCTGCTGCTATTTTGGGAACTCGCCGCTCGTTATCTCCTCAGGAGTCAGCGCGCCTGCAGTGTCTCCTCACAAATGGTGCTCATCGCTGTTTATAAGACTTGCTAAACGGAAGGAATAGATACCTATCCCTAATTTTTTCTCTTTCATTTATATGCCCTCTTTTTGGTCTTCACATTTCTGGGCATTTTCCATACACTTCAGGATAGGATCAATACAGTTCTGCGGGAGTGCATTGGTTCACTTTTGTGGCCACTCCTTATAACATATTTCCTGTGATAAATCTGTCTTTATTGGATCATTCAGTCTCAGCTATGTCTTAGAGGTTCTAACATAATATACAGACTTTCCTCTGGAGGATTTAAGCATGGATTCAGCGCACTCAAGTAAATTGCAAACGTCTATAGGTTCAAATGCTAACTGACGCAAATAATCTGTTGGCAATATTAATATTCAAAAAGACCCTTCCTCTCCAAACAATTCACCTCTACCGTTGATGGATGAGCTGAGAAATATATGACCTTTCATGGTGGATACTACTGAAACTGGTCTAGTTTGGACTCAGGACTTACAGAGGTTGAGCAAAGGATTAGCGATGCACAGGATGTAGTCACTATAGTGTATATATTATCTAAGGAGGTCGCTAAATTGAAGAAGATTTGGAGAACCATAACAGACGCAATAACCTATGACTTTATGGTATACCGGAGGGCTCTGAGGGCTACGACATGAATAATTTCTTGAAGACACAGACTCCCAAAAATAGAAGGCCTGCCGAAATCGGCGGATCTAATATTTGGAAGGCACACAGGATTGGTCCTCTCAACATATCAACCTCATACAGACCATGTGGAATCATTGCCTATTTTCTCTTGTACTCTGATTTAATGGCGACTCTTACAGCAGCTAAACAACGTAAACAGATGTTATGGCCAGGTCCAAACATTTTCTTTGGTCAAGATGTTTCCAAGTCCACAGCTAATTGCCCAAAAGAGTTTCTAGACCTCAGACCTATGCTTCAGTCTCTGAATGATCGTTATGGTCTTATCCTTCCTTGTTTTTTCTAAGCAACATATAAAGACAGAACACACCTTTGAGGAACCTGCAAAGCTCAAGAAATGTATACACATGCACAAAGGAGAGGATATGGAACTTAATAAAACCTAAATGTTCTCTATCTCTTGTTTGTATTTTATTTACTTTTTCTCTTTGCAGGTTCTATTCTTCTCTTGTTTAATAATGATGTCTCTGTCCACGTTGTCCATCTGTTTCAATGTCCATGTTCTGCTCCGCTACGCTGTCTCCCTACTGTATGATAAGTCTCTATGGGGTTGTTTTGGTTATGGTTTCTTCTCATACATATTGTCCTTCCATTATTTGTTGATATTGCATCTACTCTGTGTTCCTTTTCGGAGCGGTGTCTGTTCTTTTCATTCCCCCCTCGCCATATTATTGTTTTTTATGTTCTTGACTGTCATGACTAAAGTCTTTTGTCTTTTTGTCATCTCTCTTGTATGTATATTCCAGAGGAGACTGTGTTCTCCTTTTGCTCCTCTTGTCTCTTCCTCATCTCTTCTCTTATCTCTTTTTTTATCTTCTATCTTCTTTTTTCTTCAATATTATACAGTGATCCTTTCTGTATACAAACTTGTTTTTTTGGTTCTCTATTACTTTCTACCCAGACTTGATTGTTTGGGAAAACATGTTGGCTCTTTTGACTTCTCTTCTATCTTTTACCTTACCTTTTTCAGATAATCTGTTTCAATCTAACTTCTTTGTTTATTGGTTGTCAAGTGTATTCGGACTTACATTATTTTCTATCAAACCGGTTGTGGTTGATTAAGTCATTTACTTATGTTAGGTTTCATTTGTGTTTTTTAATAACTCTTTATGTATCTTTTCGATGAGTGGTTTGCGTATTGTCTCTAGGAATATTAAGGGTATTCGCATACCTGTTAAAAAGCAAAGAGTGTTGTCTCATCTTACTAAATTGAAATGCCAAATTGCTTTACTACAAGAAACTCATCTTAACGAGCAAAATATACTCTCCTTGCATAGACAGTGGGTTGGAAGTGTTATTGGCTCTCAAGCAGTGAATAATAAGAATGGTGTAATAATACTATTTCATAAATTGCTATGTACTCTTTAACTAAATGAATTTAAAGATGATAACGGTATACGGATTTTGTAAAACATTAAAGTAAATGATACCCAGTTTTCTATATGTAATGTTTATGGCCCCAATGGTATGGACTTAGCATTTTGAAATGATTTTTACACTCTCCTTTCTTCTCGTGCTTTAGAAAATCTTATAGTGGGTGGTGATTGTAATCAACTTATGGATGCGTTTTTAGATCAGAAATCCCAAACCAAGTTTATCCCAAATGAAATGCAGAAGACCTTTCACAAAGCTATATCCTCTAGAGGGTTGATAGATGTTTGGAGAATTTCACACCCTGATGTTTTTAGAGTTCTCCTTTTTTCCCCCGTTTATAGGTTCCGTTCTAGAATAGACTACATATGTTTCACACAACATTCTCTTCAATTCATGACACATGCCAAGATAGGCTCGATTCATATTTCAGACCACGCTCCTGTCATAGTAGATTTGGATTATCCTACTCCTACACCTATCTCACATAGATGGAGATTGAACAAATGCCTTTTTGTTAGATAACCATTTTACAGAGCAATTTTTATTATTCTTACAATCATTTTTCGAGAATAATCTTCCCTCGTACTCACAGATGAATTTTATCTGGGATTCATTTAAGACAAATAAAAAAAAGAAGGCATTTAAGGATGCAACGTTACTCTTAAAACAAATTAAGACCTTAGAACATAACCATTTTTCTTCAAATCACGAAGATACTTTGTCCAAACTCATTAAAGCTAAAATGCAATATAACAAACAGTCCTGGGATAATGCTTGTGGTACTCTACTTAAGTTTGATGCTAAAATGTAAAGTGGTCAGAATAAAGTTGGCGAATCTCTGGCCTACTACCTTAAAATAAAGAACAGAAATCCAAGATTGTTGCAATAACGATAATACGGGGGTCAGGCATGTCAGTGACTCCAAGATATTAGAATGCCTCACAGAATATCACACTACTTTACACATCCCTGAGTCCTCTCCTTCAAGGGAACAGATAGATGCATATTTTCAAACTATTCCAAAATCTTCTGAAAACACTGTTGACCTGACCTCTCCCGATACTCCAATCTTAGAACAAGAAATTACAAACGCTATTAACCAACTTCCAAAGGACAAAACTCAGGGCCTGATGGACTTTCTATATGTTTCTTCCTTCATTTCAAACAAGTACTAGTTCCTAAGATGTTGCTTGTCATAAATAATTTTCTAAATAAGTGAACGACGCAAGGATCCTTCACTAATCCATGCTCTGTCTGATCCCAAAAAAGGACAAAGATCCTTCTAAATGTAGCAACTACAGACCAATCTCTTTAAATAATACGGACTGTTTGATATTATTCAGGTCAATCCTGATTTAGTTAATATACATCAATCAGGGTTTGTAAAGGGACGTTTGATTGCAGACAATTCTAGAACTTTCCTCAATATAATTCATTTGGCTCCAAAGTTACCTCACCTGTTGGTGCCATACCTCAGGATACTAAAAAGGCATTTGACAAAGTGAATTGGGAATTCATTTGTGGAGCATTAAAATGGCAAGGCTTTAGTCCTCCAATCATTCGTTATATTCAATTGTTATATTCTGCACCCTCTACCTCCATTTGGGTTAATGGCTGTCAATCCAATTATTTTTCCCTTCACAGGGGAACTAGACAAGGTTGCCCTTTATCTTCAATTTTATTTAGTTTAGCCTTAGAACCCTTCTTGGAAAAAAGTTGCCATTCTACAAAATTTACAGGCTTTCAATTTAAGAACATTGACATTAAACTTGCAGCATATATGGATGATATCTTATTATATGCATCTAACCCTAAAACGTCTGTACCACCATTTTCCTCATTATTGAGTGAATACTCCACAGTTTTGGGGTATAAACTTAATACTGATAAATCTGAGGTCTTGACCTTAATTAAATATTGCCTCCCAGATATTTTTAAAGATACAGGGTTTAAATGGAACTCAAAAAGTATTGAATGTTTAGGTATTCTATATACAAATAACATTAAGTAAATCATTAAAGTTAACCTCACTGAAATAATTACAAAACTTACAGCATTGAAAGATAGTTGGTATTTATTATTTCTGACTTGGTGAGGTAGACTAGCAACAATTATAATGATTTTGCTTCCGATAATTAATTTCTATCTGTCCATACTACCTGTTACTATCCCACTCTGCTTCTTTAAAATTATCACACATTCCTTAATAAAATTCTTGGGGACTAATTGCAAGCCCCGAATCTCATTAAATCATCTTCAACAACCCAATGATTTAGGAGGGGTAAATTTTCCTAACCTTAGAAGTTATCACTTTGCATTTACACTCAAATAAATTTGGAATTTTCTTTCAGATATCCCACACACAACATTAACTGCTTGGAGTCAACTAGTAGCAGGCCCAGTATACACTATTTTCGTTAAACAAGGAAATTCATTTATCTCAACCCCCTAGGTGCTTCTTAGCTCCTACTCTAACCCATTCTGCAGCTGGAGCTAATCCTTTAATTGCCTCATATAGTTCCCATATAGATATTATTTCACAAACTCCTATGTTGTACAATAAACACTTAAAATTTCCTAATAGAGTTCTTTCATGGAAAGAATGGATTGACAAAGGTATTATTACCATTGGACATATACTTAATGCTGGTTCTCTTATGGACTTCTCTGAGATCCCACAAAAATATGATATATCCATTCATCATGTCACTTATTATCTTTATCTTAGGACTTCTCTTCTTCTTTTCCTTTCTTAGGGCTCTTCCACTGTTCCACTTAATCTGTCTTCCTCTCTCTCGTTTTGGATCCCTCCTCTAAGTTTAAAGCCTCTGCTATTTACAGGATTTTGTCTCATCCCACTGATTTGAGAATAAAACCCAGGGTAGAGCTTTTGTGGGAAATGGATTTTCAGCAGGAGTTCTCTTTCCAGACCTAGAGCTCCATATGGGCTAAGATTCACACCTCCTCTCGCTCAGCAAGTACAACACAAACGTTATAATATTTTTACAATAGAGGTTTTCTGACCCCAGAGGACCTTCAAAAGTTCAAGCTGATTATGATGCAAAATGCTGGTCCTGTCCTTATGAAAAGAGTGACTTATTACATGTGTTTTTTCTTTGTCCTTTGGTTAAAAGTCTTTGAATGCTCATTTAGGAGAAGTTGAAAGATTTTTTATCTACGACTGTCCCTTTTGATATGTTACACATTTTTTGGGAGGTTTCTCCCCCATATGGTGCTCTCAGGGAAGTGTGGGTAAGTTTATTGATTTGATAATAGCTATTTCCCTAATAATTATTACCACGAATTGGAAAGATACCACTAAAATTACTTTTACTAGCTGGTGGAATCTTTTATGTCATCATCATAGACTAGATTGTGCACATGCAACCTCTATCCCTTTAATGTTTAAAAAAGATTTATTATGGTCACCACTAACGAAATTCCTAAATAGGCAAGCAGTTCGGCCCACTTCTACGGTTACCGATACGAACCCCCATAAATGTTCAAAAGTTTAACGAGTAAATATTGTTATTATTGCAACGCTGTTATGCTTATTACAGGGTTTTCCTTATATTTCTTTCTCCTCCTTTCTCTCTTTTCTTCCTCCCTCAACTCTTTCTTTTCACTTTCTTCAAAATCCTTAAATGCATATGCTTTTGTAAAACTGTTTATATTGTTCAAGTCCAGTTCTGGTATTGAAATTGATCAAATTTTCATATTTCACTCCTTTATTTACAGTGCTTGATTTGAATTGTTCGAACATTAATATATATTCTGTGTTTATGTTTTATTTTCATATTATAACAATAAAGCATTCTAAACAGAAAAAAGAGGAAAAAAACTGAAGACAGCTGAAGAATTGTGTTCCTTGGTTCCTGTAAATGTGTGCAGATATTTTACTCATAGGTTTCAAGCTATGATGTCATTTATCTGCAATAAACCTAATTCACCTTTTGGAGAGGTAACACATTTCTTTTGGAGAAAAGAGTACCAAGCCAGAGGTGCTCCTCATATACACATGCTATTATGGATAAGGAATGCACCAAATTTGGAACTGATACTGATGAAACAGTTTTGTCTTTCATCGAACAGTATGTTACATGTGCCATTCCAAAAGATGGAGGAGAAAAGATCTTGAGACAACAAATTTTACGGTTTCAAGTCATCGATGTGGGAAATACTGCAGATGAAAATACAAGCGTAAAGGGACATTTTATACAAAATGTTGTTTTGGATTCCCACGTCCTATAATTTCTAAAGGAAGAGTAAATCGTTTTTTGTCAGCAGTAAGGCATACAATTACTTGGAAATCTCACAAGAATACATGGAACGTAAAAAGAAAAGAACCTTCAAAGTACATTAATGACTACAATCCAGTTATTTTGAAAATGTGGAATGCAAACATGGATATCCAGTATGTTGTAGATAATCCAATTGCTGTAGCTTGATATGTTACATCATATATAACCAAATCTGAAAAGACAGGGATGAAAGAAATGTGGGAATAAATTTTACTGGAGAAGAGTCTTAGGAAGAAACTGTACAGCTTCAGCTTGAAAATGCTTTCCCATCAAGAGATTAGATCCTATGAATGTTCGGATCGCTTGAGCTCAGCCAGTTGATATTCAAAGTCAAGTCATGCGCATGGTGGAACAATGCACCATAAAAACTACATTAAAAAAAATACACCAAAAACAATCAAAAGCACGTAGCAACAAGGATGCACCCTAACACAGCACGGGGGCCAACTCGAACCCCACAACCCCCACTAACTACCAGCAAGAAACAACGGGGTCGGGGAAGGCCAAGGAGAAGAGGGAGAGAAAGACGTCACGGAGGTGACAGAACACTACCAGCAACTGACTAGCAGACCACCTGAATTGCAGTCGGAGTGCCCAGGACACCAATCCAGGAGGCCAAGAGGCGCCGGCATGACGTGACTACCTAAACCAGGCACAAACCCACTGCCAAAGGAAGGTAGCATTGGCGACAGGAGGTGGCAGTCCAGCGCCACCAGAGGAGCTGAAGGAAACCCAGGCCACAGTCATCAGTGTGGAGATGGTGCAAGGAGTAGGGAGTACGGACACAGCTTGAGAGGACCTGACACAACATCAACTGGGAGTGTAACGAACAGGGACTGGGGGGATGGGGGAGTGGGCACAATGGCATACATGCACAACGAGGTGTAGCACACTACACACCCACAATCACCCAGGTCCATGGGCCCGATCCCCTTGGCACACTGCAGCACACACACATAGCAAGAACAGCACACCCACATTGACGACAACGAGGAACAACGCGCATAGCCGACACTGCAGAACAGAGGACTCAACTGGCTCCGCACATGCACAGAAACAATCCTACTGCATCTGAGGGAGCCGGAAACTGTGAAATGGAAATGTACGCGTACGACATCACATCCGTCATGTAGACCAAATGTACACTGTCCCGCAGTAGAATCCAGCACCCCTAAAAACAGTCACAATGTACATTGCCATACAGGCTGCATGCAAACCTGCACAATGCACCAACATTTATGTAAACGTAAAGTCAAAAGGCACCTCCCCTTCACATCGCAGAGGGGCACACAACACCTTCATCAGAGCACAGAATACAACACATCAGTGATGCCGGAAAGGACCACCACACAGTTGACACTGATGCCCTACAACAGCACATGGATATCCCACGCAACCCACCCCCAGGACCCGGACAGTCAAGCTACTCAGAGGAGAACATCTAACCTGCAACAGCCCACACAGCAGGAAGCATCTGCCAGCACAGCTGGCTCATGACACTTCACCCACCCAAACACCGCACCCCAATGACATGTTCCTGCACACCAAAAGGAGGTGGCCTAACAGGTGTGGGTGGGGGCCGAACCCATGAATGCAAACCAGGACACATACGTAGGTGTCCATCACCCTTCAGGGGCCACCAACACCCCACTAAGGAGACCCACACTGCCATAGAGACACATGCAGTTGCACATTCACAGTCCAGAACCATGGGCAGGGACACTCAAATTGCAGTCACACACCCATGTTGGCTCTGCGTACGACGGCTGTGGCCATTCCCCTTACGAATTGAGTGGGTGATGACAAAGCTACATGTCCAAGCTCCAACCCACTGCCTGCGGGGACACGTCTGCATCCGATGTACACAGCACAATGTAATGGCGTCGGGCCCAGGGCCCTTATGCATACAACAAGACCACAGGGACACATGCAGATACCATGTTGAACTGGCTACGGGCACATGCGTCTGGCTTCTCTATTGGCAGGGCCACATGTACAGTGACGCCTGTGCTGGATGTGTGTGGGGTGAGTGTAAGCCATTCCGCACGGAATGTCTGGTGCTGGCAACCACTTTAACATTAGATACCAGTGCAACGGAAACAGAAAACACATGCATAAAAGAGTGAACTGCTGAGCAACATGGAGGGAGCCTGAGAAAGTCCATGAGTTGCAGTGCACTGGGGATGGGACACTAGAGATGAGCACGCCCAAGTGAAGAAAAATTCTCGTATTGTGTCCCTCTGACAGACACTTGATGCAGATGCAGTGGGGTGTGTCATACCTGCATCACATTCCCCATCAACGTCTCAGGGCCCCCACACTGTTTGAGGTGACATAACTGCGTAACCTCTCCACAGCTCAAAACTCAATCAGGAACGGACAAAGGCTTGCAGTGCTCTGAGTCACTGGCTCTTGGAGTGCTGAGCAGGGTATCAGGCCGATGATGGCATCCACGACAGGTCTGAGCAACTTTGTAAGTCTGTCAGACTCTGACAGATGGCTGGCAGATGGCTGTTGGAGGTGGTCCTTGCGGTGGTGGCTTGTGCCTCCTGCGGTGATGCGACATCCGGGCCGGTCAGGACTTGATTTGGTGTGTGAGCCCTGGTAGGACGCTGTTGGGCTGCGTACAGCACAGGGCCACAGAGAAATGGCATTGATGACCCCAAGGCCAACGCTTCAGGGGCCATCCAATATCTCTGAAGAAGGGGTCCCGGACCTGACCTGCACAGAGTTAGTGGCCCCGGATGCACAGCGGCCGGCACAGGCACCCAGCTACGGGACGGTGACTTGAGGTGCAGTCAGATGGGCCATGTGGCCTGAGCGGGTCACCATCAATATATCCGAGGTGTATGTTGCGGAGGGTATCGGGGGACAGTGGAAGGTGTTCTCCAGGGCATGATGCTGAAAGATTTGATTTTACCCAGAAGCAGCAAATGGAGGAGTGGAATTCGACAGCCTCGTTGCCACCACCAATTAGGTATCAGCTACATGAGGATGAAAACTGCCCCAGTCCATAGACTCAGACGCCACCAAAGTTCGACCACAGAGTGTCCATGATTGTCGAGGAACAGACTTAGTGGCACCGGGGCTGAGAGGGGATGCTGTCTGTGATGATGCCGGTACGCTGATATGAACTCAGTAATTGCAAAATGAAGAGTCTGTGATCTACTGGACCGCAGTGTAGGCTGGAGGCAGCGGTCAGCAGTGGCCCACAGCCACGTGTCATTGGCTGGAGAGGCACAGAGTTAGTGACACAAGGGCAGTTGTTGGTAGTGTTCAATCACCTCTGTAACGATGATCTTGTTCCTTAAGGACTGCAACGCATCATCCTTTTACGCCTCTCCGTGCGTGCGAGGACATGTGTTCTGCCTTTTGAATAACAGATGTTCAGTTCCAAATCTGTGACCCACTCATGCACAGCATAGGCGAGGGCAGTAGTCCGCGTAGGGCCATACACATGTGTGGTTGTAAATGCCATCCACCGACTTGTTGGCACCACATCGAAGTGAGTATAGTGACTTGTCCTATGCCTTAAATGGTGTTCACTGCCATGGTGTAATCAAGACTCAGTTCCAAATGTGTGACCTACCTGACTGTAGTGTAGGCCTGAGGCAGTGGTCAGCACTGCCCATTCACGGAGTGTCGCTGGCATAGGTTGGATGGCCCCACCGGCCTGCGTAGTTCAGGTTCAGTGGCACCACGTGTTGGGACACCTCTGTGTATGTGACCCGGGTTTTGTCCCATCTGAGCTGAATCTTCCTCTTACTCCTCTCCGTGCGACCACTGGTGTGGACTCTTCCATTAGTGATTTGTGCCTAGGTGCTGGATGTGGAACCTACTGGTCCGCAGGGTAGTCCTGGTCCCTCATTCACGTATCACTGGCTGGCTTTGAACAGGGTTAGTGGCACCACGTGTCGCCGGCTGGCATTGAACAGGGTTAGTGACACCACGTGTCGCCGGCTGGCATTGAATAGGGTTAGTGGCATCACGTGTCTCCGGCTGGCGTTTAACAGAGTTAGAGGCCCGGATTTGGGGTCACTGCCATTCATGACTCAGGACACAGTTACACACATGAGACCTACTGGGCCGAGGAGTAGGCCTGAGGCAGCAGTAGAGTACATCAATGAAAAAGGAGTAAAGCAGGCCCGTGTGGAGGCCGTGATGGTCTGAGAAGGCTGCCAAGGTTGCGGGACTCGGGCCTGGAGCTTTAGCCGGAACGTGGTGGGCCCTCCTTGACACACGCAGGTGTGGGCATGGTGACTAGTGAGGCCTCGCTGCGCAAGGGCGGGCCTGACGGGTTCGTAGTCCGGCAGGCACACAGAGTCGCAGGCAACTCCGCACACGAGGATGGTGACGGCCTCATGGCGTGGTGAGAGGCGGCGCCCTGGCAGAGACATTGGGCTTTCCGGAAAAGGGCCACGCCCAGGGCTACGTGCTACTTATTCACACCCCTACGCTGGTGTGGCGTATGCCGGGCCATCCCACTCCGGTCACGCTTAGGGGAGGCGTAACAGGCAAGATTTCCGCGAGGTCCCCCACTGACTGTGATGACATGGTTGAGTCCACTGCCCACTATACTCCATACACCAGTGGTGTATGTCGCCATGGATATGGGTGTGTGGTGGGACGTGTGATTTCTGTTGCAGTGATTGAGTGCTGTGTCACCATGGGGCACAGGTGGGACATGTGTGCTGTGGATTGCCCCCAACACGTGCGTGCATCCTGCTATGGCGTATGATCCTTGCTTGCTCTCCAGCGTGACCTGCGCATTGTGTTGGACATATGGGGACTGGGGTACCAGGGTGTTGGTGATGTCCAGGACAGGTGTGAGGGACTTGGATGTGGCTGGCAGTGGGACTCCTCCGACTCTGGCGGGTGTTGGTTGGGGGGTGCCAGGGGCCAACAGGTGCAACCAAGTCAGCAGCTTGGTGTGGGGTGGGATGTTGGTTGTCCGCTGTGTTGGGGGGGTGTTCCGGGGGAGTTCCGGATGTGGGTTGTGGTCCTAGGGTGGTGTCGGTGGGTGTTGTGGCCCTCTTGGGTGTCCTGGTTGCATGATGGGTGGCTCCATGGCTTCTGTTCACCTTCGGGTGTGGCCCTGGGCTGGTCTGCCTTATGTGGTGCAGGCTGCCGTCTGACTTTACACCATGTCAGAGCAGGTGTAGATTTCCTGGTGCTAACATTGCCTGTTTTGTGTTTTTATCGCAGTTGTATCTGGTCGTTGAGAATGTTGAGATGTGATGTTGTCGCCGGTTTTGGCACGGGAACGCCCACTCTGCATCTCATTAGCGATAGTTGCAGGGGGCCTCTGTGGCGATAATTTTTGCGGCTTCTACCGCGAGTAAACTGGTGCTGTGGGCTGTTTACACCAGCTTGTGAATGGGGAGGTATTTTTATCGCAACTTTGGCTGCGATAAGGTGCCGTCGACTCGGCGATAGTTTCTTGTGAATGTGCCCCTTGGTGTCTTGAAGGATCATGGAAAAAAAAGCTTTAGAAAGTCTACTACTAAGGAACTTGTTACAACTGGAAACACAGCAGCTGAAGTAATGTACAATATGCTTGCGGAAAACAAGTCTATAGTTTGCCTGCTGCCTACACTGCAAGAGTGTTCTACATTTAATCAACAACTTCTGAAACTGGAAAAACAACACATTGTGGAAATTGAAGCTATTGAATTGAAAAAATCGAACACCAGGGAATGACTATTCTTCTTATAGAGAAACTACAGCGTTAATTGCATTCTTTGGAATAGTCTCTATCTAAAACTGCAGGCTTAGAAAAGACTTTACATGTATGTATAAACTGTCTGTTAACTTTGTGGCGTGATTTCAATGTAGAAGAAAGTTTAGTAAATGGAGCAATGGGAAATGTTGTTGATTTTGTTAATTTTCTAAATAGAGATGGAATACAATTTTTGATCATAACATATAATCAGATTAAGGAGGTAAAACAGATTGTGCATTGTGTTGTACGTTTTTTTGCTTGTAAAATATTTGTATGTTCGCAGACAACAGTTTCCTCTGTTTTTAGCATATGCAGTAACTATTCATAAATCTCAGGTTTTAAGTATAGACAGAGCTTTTGTAAATATTGGTAGTAGGGTGTTCAAAGAAGGAATGGCATACGTTGGATTGTCTCGAGTAAGAACATTGTCTGGTTTGTATTTGATGGATTTTGATAAGAAAAAGGTTAGTGCTGATGTAAATTGTGTAGTAGAGCTTAAGAAGACTTTATGCTCCTGATTTAGGTGAATATCCCATATATGAGAAGTGTATAGTGTGTTCAAAATGGAAATATGTCAAAGATGCAATTGAGGTTCAAAAGAAGAAAACAATTGAAGAGAAACTTGAAGGCGTAAAGAAAAAGAAAATGGAAACTGTTGATGACATTGTAGGATTCTATTTGGAAAATAGTTCAGGTTGCAACTGTTATGCTAATGTGATTCTGAATCTTGTGTTTTATCTACAAGACCTTCATCATGAAATCATGGCAAATCGTGAAAAAAGATTCTGTTCTTTACTACATCAAGTATTTCAACAGTTGGTAACTGACAGAAGTAAAATGCATACTGCTTCTGGCATTCGGCATTTTTTGGATATATTCACTGGTTCTTTGAGACTTACTTTCAATATACAACAAGATGCACAAGATTTTTTTTTTTTTTCTGGAGAGAGTATACAAGGTACAAAAAACATACGTTCATGAGCGGTTTTAAATAGAAATATAGCTAATATATATTTACACAAAAAATTCTTTTTGAGCATTTCATAATTATATACAATACAAAGACAAATCTCTAATCAATTAATTTCTATCACAGGTGACAAGACCTAAAACCATAATTGAGCCTGACCCCTTACGTGACAGATTGCTTTATAATCCATTGCTTCATAGGAGCCCAGATTGCCCTACCTCTCCTGCTTGCATCGCGGCCTTTACATTTATATAGTGATTTCTCAAGGTGATATATAGTCAGCAAGCGTCCTAGCCAAACCTGATATAGAGGAGGATCTGCATCCTTCCAATGGGTAGCAATGAGGAGCCGGGACACAGCTATTGACATAAAAACAAACTTGTTTTTCCGATGATCAGCTTGTGCCTTCTCATCGCATCCAAACAGCATTAGTGTAGGGGTTATATTGATTGCAGTATCTATAGCTGCTAATAAAAATTCCTCTATTTGTTTTTTAAGGGGTCCCAGTTTCTCACAGCCATAAAACATGTGGATTGTGTCTGCTGGCCCTTGATCACATCGAGGACATTTATCATCTTCTCTTAATCCCCACCGATGAAGTTTTACGGAAGTGAAATAGAGATCGTATATCGTGTAGTAATGTTAGGCTTTTAGGTTGGCTGCGAGGAATGTCCCCTTGGCTAAAGCTAGTGATTTATACAAATCGACGTCAAGATCTCCTGCTCTAGTGGCTTATTTAGTTTCTACTGCCTCCAGATCATCAGGGAGTGTGTCTATCAAAATTTTATATATGTTTTTGATTTTTATCTGGGGCTGAGACATGGCCTCTATTAGAAGAATCCTATTCACGGAGATCCCCTCTTCATTGATTTGATTTAGAAAACTGGTAAGCTGTTAATATTTAAAATGTGTTCCGGCTGCTATACCATACCCTTGCTGCAGCTCAGAGAACGACAGCCTCTGTTCAATTAAATAAAGATCTCCCACCTTCAGGATTCCCTTTTCCTCCCATTGCCTACCCAGTTTATCATAAGTTGATATGGGAAAAAGAGGAGATCGCCACAGCAGCGTGTATCTGTTATACTTTGATATTTTCATGAGCCCTATCATTCTTCTCCATATTTTCTAGATTGCTATTACCACCTTGAATCTAGTCTTTTTGTAATGGTTGGCCCCTATCTGTTGGAGAAGTACTCCCTGTGCAGTTATTCCTATGGCTAGCTCATATATCCAATAGAATTCTGTCAGGACCTGCCGCAGTTCCTGATGCCATGGATTGTAAGGCTGATAATTAAGCCTGGGCAAAGCACTACGCTACGCTCGCGTAGGTTGCGAAGTTTGCGCTACTTCGCACTACGCGAATTGCACGTAGCACAGTGCAAACATACGTAGCGTAGCGTTGCGTAGCGCAACGGTCATTTTTTGCTTGCTCGCGGTCCTCAACATCAAGTTGGCGACCGCGAGCAAGCAAAATGACATCCCGGCGAGACTTTTTCCTTGTTCGCGATCAGCAACATCAAGTTGCCGATCGCGAGCGTGGAAAATAAACATCCCGGCGAGATTCTCAATGCGAGGAGGTCAGGTTTCTCACTGCGAGTGGTCGTGTATGCTCGCGACCGCTCGCGATAAGAAACCACCAGTCCGCGTTGAGGAAGCTGCTGCTCGAGTAAAAATCTACTCGAGCGGCAATAATTAAAAACGGCATCTTGCACAGTTCAAATAGGGTACTACGTAGTTCGCGAAGTGCTACGCGTAGCTCACGTAGTGCGAAGTGCACTTTGCGTAGCTTCGCGTAGTGCTACTTCGCGAACTACGCCCAGGGTTACTGATAATACCTCTTCCATCGTGATTTCTTTATCGATCTCTTGTTTCATTTCTTCGCTAAACCTGCGCTGACTTCCTAGAACTATTTCAGTTTCGTTGGAACGCACAGAGTCGAGGCTATCTAGTCGATACAAATCTTGATAGAATTTTTAAAAAATCTTAATAATGTCTTTTATTTCTGTATGGAGTATACCGTCATGATCTTTGATTTCAGTTATGTTGTTCCTGACTGCTCTTTGTTTAGTCCGCAGAGCAAGTATCTTGCCTAGGGTTTCCCCATATTCATATCTCTCACTTCTATGTGCCTGGTAAGCGGCTGCCCCCTTCTTGCTGCAATAGCTGTTTTTCTCTGCTTTTGTAATCATTATTTTCTGCCACAATAATGGTTCTTCACTCTCTTGTTTTTGTCTTATTGCAATGCTATGTTCTTTTTCTAATTCTCCCAATTCTGCTATCAAGGTATTAATTTCTTTTTTCTTTTGCTTTGTGACCCTCCCAACAAAGCTGATTGTTTCTTCCCTTAGACCTGCTTTGAAACTATCCCAGACTATACAGCGCGAAGAGCTATATTGATTCATCTCATAGTATTCTGTGACCCACTGTTTTTATGTGTTTCAGATAATGGTCATTAGATAGTAATGATCTATCAAACGTCCACTTGAACTGTGGACAGTTTTCGATTGGAGATACTAGATCCATGACTAAAGGATTATGATCAGATAGTAATTTGGGTAATTTCTTTATTCCTACGGTCGTGATCAAAGAGTATGAAACCAAAAAGTAATCTAGCCAAACACATTTCTTATGGGGATTTGAAAAGTATGTGTAACCAGGGTCGGTAGGATGCTTTACCCCCCCCCACACATCATTCAAATCGTAGCTTGTCCACAGGTCCAACAGCGCCTGCTGAACATGGGATTTTCCCCCCTGATATTTCTGAGTTCTATCCCTGCCAGTATGATAATGGATGTTCAAATTTCCGCAGATTATTAATGGACCTGGCCATGATGCTAACTCTATTTCCAGGTTATTAAAAATCTGTGGATCATCCTCATTTGATCCATATATTGTACAAATGGTCAGTCCCTTGGGCAATTATGCAATAGTCCAACTCCCCCATTTGTCTTCCAAGACCGGCTTAGCTGGACCAATGCAGTTTCTTACGTGAATCGTAACCCCCCTAATGGTAAATGTTTGTGTGGAGCAAGCTACAAGATTATATCCCTTTATGGCTAAGATATCTCCTTTTCCCCAGGGAATATGCATTTCTTGTAGGCATATTATATCCATTTTTAACGCTCTTAATATTTCAGCAATTCTGATACGCTTTAACTTGTCATAAAGACCTCCAACATTGACTGAGCAGATGGTGATTTTACCCATTAAACTTATGTGATTCCCTCTGATATAATTGCTCTTGCCTACTTATGTTTGCTCTCTCATAGTTTTTGTTGTGCCCTCTCCAATTTTTTTTCCTTTTTGCTCTCCCTCCATCCTGTGTTCCACCCCCCTGACCCCCCTTCTCCCCCTTCCTTCCCACCCTACCCTACCCCCCTGTGTCCTTCAGCCTCTCCCCCACCCCATCCCCTGTAGAAAGGTATGGCTGGCTTAGTCTGTTGTGATGGTTGCTGTTTCCTGATCAGTATATCTTGTTTCCTGGCAGCTAGACCATATAGGAAGGTTTTTTGGAAAGAAAGACAGAAAAGCGAATTAAGATAAAAAACATAACGAGAACAAAGTGTGTAGCAACTACTGTAAAAATAAATAATCGGATACTAAATTAATCATTCTAGAAATTAAGGTCCCAGTTCTCCAAATATTCTTTAACCTTGACCTCGGAGGTGAAGAATCGGGTATGATCTCCCTTGAGGACCTTTAGGCGAGCTGGATATAGCAGGTATGCTTGTCCCCCCCCCATCTTGCACTGGCTTGATCATCTGGCATAGATGCCATCGTCTCTCTACCATGTAATGGCAGAAATCGGGTTGAACAAAAAAAAAAATAGTCCCCTCCACTGCGCTTCATTGTTGGCTTAGCCTTATCACATATTGCTTGCCGCAATGAAAAATTGCTGAAATAAACCAAATATGGCGCGGGGCTTCGTGTCCTGTCTTACAGGCTGTTTGAGATTAAATGGGACCCGATGGGTTCTCTGTACTTCCAGAGCCCAATTCCAGCCATATAAATCCGGAAATGGTTTAGATAGCATATCGTCAATGTATGCCCGGGTATCTGACTCTTCCTTTCCCTCCGGTACACCTAGTACCCATAAGTTGTTTCGGCATTGCTGGTTTTCGTGGTCTTCTATCTTCCACTGTATGTCGGTTAGTTGGGCATCATGTGCGGTAGTACTTGTTTGCGTGTCCGCCAGGTCGTTCTCCAAGGTTTCTGTTCTCATTTCAATGGGAAAGTATGCATTGGAGGACAGTGTCTAAAGTTCGAGGTACTGGGGAGAGTGCACTGTCGCCTTTAGAGGGTGGTGATGCAAAGATGCTGAGTAAGTCTGCTCCAGAATGATCCCATATTAGGCTTTTTTTTGTAAACGGGGGTGACTTGTTCTTCTCACTGCTTTACGCATTGTGGCTATTGAGTCTCTTTTGTCTCTGTCCGAGATCTCCTCACTAGAGTCCCCAAGTGAATCAGATCCTGAGCCCGACGCTGACCAGATTCTGTCTGATAAAGAGAATAAACAGTCAATATCTTGCTCGCTGTGGTTCGAGGAAGTAGTGTGATTCGTGGTCATAGTACTTCCCGGATGGGGGTTCAGCGTGGTAGCCTCCAGAGTTGTCCCTATTGATTGAGCCCCAGGCCCCTCCGAAATACATCCATCAACGTTATCTCTTATCTCGGGTTGCAGACAGGGGGGAGTGAGAGGAACAGGAGGCAACTGACTATTCTTACTGGTCTCTGGTATAGCTGCAGTCACGGGTAGAATCTCATGTGTAGCACCAAGAGTTGTGCCATCAACCTCCCCGATCGCACCACCATCTGTATCATTCCCCCCCTGGTTCTGCTCACCTGTTTCGCCTTCTTGCCATTGTGAGTGCTTTACTCCTGGTGCGGCTCTCAGCAGGTCTAAGACAGAAGGTTCACTCGCGGGCAGCTGGGGTGTAGCTCCGGTTTTGTTTTTCCTGTCCTTTGCCTTTTCCGTCCTGGTTGCCGCATTCCATGTGGTTTGTTTTTTTCCCCCGCCGGGTCACGGGTGGGGATCCAAAGATGTTGTTAGCTTAGGTGATGAGCCGGCGCCCGCGCCTGACCGCGTCTTCCCTTTTGTTCCAATGGCCACCAGGACCTTCGGTGCGATGGCTTCCACGGAATACGCCCGGCAGTGACCCGAGCCCCCGAAACAGTCTTTCCTCTCTTCGCCGCCACACGTCAACATGGCCAGAAAACTGAGCAACGCCTTTGTGAGCTCTGCACAGCAAAGCGCGGCTTCACACTGGTTGGGACCGAGGCAGAGCTGCAGGTAAGAGAGTGCAGCTTCCATTCAGCTCCTCTCACTTGTTTTGCTCCGCTTTTCGTTTTTTGCCCGTTTTCTTTCTATTCATTAAATGCGTCAACCTTCAAAGTCCATTTCTCAACCTCGTTATGCTGTCCATTATACTGCCGTTGTTCCTTTAGCGTTTCAGAGTTGATCCATGATCAGGGAGCTGCAGTGCGACCAGCTCACGCAGTCGCCATCTTGCCCCTCCCTTGAAAACTCATCGCATCGATGCACAAGAATTTCTAATGCTTATGCTTGGAGTATTAGAACATGACGGAATACAGATTGAAAACTTATTTGGACTAAGTTACAGATAAGATCATGTATGTGAAGAGTGTTCATTTACTTCTACCACTGAAATACAAACAGAACGATTCATATACTTGACGATACCAGACTGAAAATCAGTACCTTTTAACTAATTGATAAAAACAGCCAATCAGAGGACATGAGATGTTTGCATTGTAGATCAGAGATGTTGTCTACATTACATATGAAAATATTTGGAAAATATCAGATTTTAATGCTACAACGTTGTAGAGCAAATGAAAGAAAATTGTAAACCAAAATTAAAAATGTTAATGCAAGTCAATTATCTGTTTCAGAAAGAACTTTAACAGCAGTGGCTATTATTTTCGACGATGGATCTACTACAACATATGGACACTATACTGTGTATTTAAAGTGTAATAAAGGATGGACACATTGCAATGATGCCCACTTGGAATTCAAACCTAGATTGTCTTATGAATTACCAAATTCATGTTTTCTATTTTTGAAGCCAAAGTTTTGAGTACATCATTCGGCTTATTGGGAAGATGTAAACCGAAAATAGACAGCACTGCAAACTATTAGTGTTTATAATTAGTGTTTGGATTATTATTTGCGCTAATTGATATTGCATTCGGAAAATTGTGTTTAAAAGCAAATAGTTTATATATTTGTTGTCTATATTATATGTAAATGAGAGTCCACATTTTGGAAAATGTATTTGAGATAAATAATAGGGTTAATGTAGATGAAGGTATTAATTAGCAAAGTGTGGATAGAAAAATGCATAGCTACACATATTAAAAATGATGCTTTATGCTGATTTAATTTTTTCCACAATCAATTTGATTGGTTTTTTCCCCCCGCTGTTCAATGATGACACTACATTGAAATCACTGTGTATGGTGAAGTTAAGTGGAATCTGAGAGCAGTAAAAAAGAGAATCTGAAAATGTTATGTAATTCTAAATTTATGTTATTTTCTTAAAAATATAATATTATATTTCTGTACTATATTATCATAAAATAAGAGTTCTTCTTCTTCTTGTTTATAGTAGGTACTGTTGAAGTTTAAAAACAGTTTTAATGCTGTTTAGGATAATACTACTTCAAAATAGTTCTACTGAGTAATGTATCTAAATTACTTGAAAGGTAAGAATACATAATATAATATGCATCATAGCCTGGAAAAATGTTTAAAATTGAATTGTATGTTATGTGTTTCTAATATAAATAATGATGATCCTTTATACTATTTGAAAACTATCATCATGATGCTCATCCAATCAGCCAGGCAGTCATCCTTTCACGTAGACACTACCCATGCACTGATTCATTCTCTCAGGCACAACCCATGCACTAATAGGATAACCTAGGAATTACCCTTGCATTTTTCTTTTCACACAGGTACTACCCATGCAGTACATCTACACTCATGCAATCACTCAGGCACTATTCTTGTACTCACCATTCACACAGGCATTACCCATGCATTCATACATTCTCTCAGGAACTACCCATGCACTCATCCAAGGACCCAAGCACTTACTTTGCACTAGTGCACACACTCACTCAGTACCCATGCCCTCATCTAAGTACCCAGATATTACCCTTTCACTCATAAAGTCACCCAAGTACTACACATGCAGTTATCCACTCACCTAGGCAGTACTGCTGCACTAATGCAATCACCCTGACACTACCCATGCACTCATGCAATCACCCAGGCACTACTGTTGCACTAAACCTTTCACTCAGGTACTACCCATGCACTCATAATTTCTCTTATGAACTACCCATGCATTCATACAATGATCCAGCCATTACCCTTGCACTCATCCTTTCATGCAGGCACTACTCATGCACTCATCCAATAAACTATGCTCTACAAATCCACTGATGTAATCATCCAGGCACTACCCATGCACTTATACATAACCCAGGCATTACTCTTGCACTTATCTTTTCAGTCAAGGACTATCCATACACTCATCCAATCACCTAGGCAGTACCTCTGTACTCATGCAATCACTCAAGCACTATTCTTGTACTCAACCATTCACACAGGCATCACCCATGCACTCATCCATTCCCTCAGGAACTACCCATGTCCTAATCCAATGACCCAGGGACTTCTTTCGCAGTGATCCGTTCACTCATGCAGTACCCATGCACTCCTCTAAGTACCCAGGCATTACTCTTGCACTCATAAAGTCACTCAGGTACTGCACATGCACTGATCCAATCACCCAGGCAGCACTGCTGCACTCATGCAATTAATCAGGCAATACACATGCACTTATGCATTCACTTAGGCAGTACTCTTGCATTCAACCATTCATTCTGGTACTACTGATGCAATCGTCTTTTCTCTTAGGCAGTACATATGCACTCATCCTATGACCCAGACATTACCTTTGTACTCATCCTTTCATACATGCACTACCCATGCACTCATCTATTCTCTCAAGCACAACTAATGCACTAATACAATAACCCAGGCACTTTCCCTGCACTTATCCTTTCAGTCAAGCACTATCTATGCACTCATTCAATCACCTAGGCAGTACCTCTGTACTCATGTAATCACTCAGGCATTATATTTCTACTTAATCATTCGGTCAGGCACTACCCATGCATTCATCCATTCTCTCAGGCACAACTCGTGCACTAATAGGATAACCCAGGCATTAGCCTTGCATTCTTCCTTTCACACAGGTACTACCCATGCACTCATCCAGTCACCCGGTCAGTACCCCTGCACTCATGAAATCTCTCAGGCACTATTCTTGTACTCAACCATTCACACAGGCATTACCCATGCACTCATCTAGTCTCTCAGGAACTACCCATGCACTCATCCAATGACCCAGGCTCTACCCTTGCACTGATCTTTTCACTCAAGCACTACCCATGCACTCATCTAAGCATTTAGGCATTACTCTTGCATTCATGACGTCACTTAGGTACTACATATGCACTCATCTAATCACCCAGGCAGTACCCATGCACTCATGCAATCACACTGGAACTACTCATCCACTCATGCAATCACTCAGGTAATACTCTTGCACTTAACCATTCACTCAGGTAATACCCATAGACTCATGTTTTTACTTAGGCACTACCCATGCACTCCTCCAAAGATCCAGGCACTACCTTTGCACTCATCCTTTCATGCAGGCACTACCCATGCACTCATCCAATCCCCCAGGCAGTACACCTGCACTCTTAGATGCACTCAGGCAGTACTCTTGCACTCATCCTTTTACTCAGGCAGTACCCATGCATTCATGCAATCACCCAGACACTATCCATGCACTCATACAGTGACCCAGGCACTACAAAAGCACTTATGCAATCATTCTAAAACTACCCTTACACTCAACCATTCACTCAGGCATTATGCATACAGTCATCCATTTACTCTTCCACTAGATAGGCACATATCAAATCCCCCAAGCACCATTCTTTGAGTCATTCATTCACTTATATATTATGCATGCTGTTAGAAATGGGATCTCTGGTTGGCTAAGGCTTGCGCCAAAGTCAGGCAGAGACCACCATTCTAGTCAGTGCAAGGAAGTTACACGCCAAAGATAACCCCTGCTCACCCCCTTGGTAGCTTGGCACGAGCAGTCAGGCTTATCCCGGAGGCAATGTGTAAAGAGTTTGCGCACGCACACAGCAAAAACACCCTAGGTGCACCACAAAAGGGACTCCACACAAGGTTATATATAAAAATAGCCTTTGTATTATCATAAATACATTAAAAACATAATCACATAATATACATTGTGCCAACTGGCACTGGGCAATATTCACAGGGGATTATATACAGGACCGGGCCAATCGGGCCACGGTCAGAACCATCAGAATGCAGGTAAGTAAATGCAAAGCACAACCAGTACCTTCTGGTAAAATAGTGACCTAAGCATTAGACACCCTCCTAACATTCCTGGCATGGCATTAGGCATAAAACACTTAGGGCCAAGAACCCATTAGAATGACCGTATTACACAATAACCTCATAACCATAAACATCATTAGCGGCATAGATCAGGGCATGAAGGCATTACGCAGTAGACATCACATTAGGCCTCACATTACGCATAAACACAGAGTCTAACATCACCCAACTGTCCTCAGGCCAACTGGCCTTCTCTAGGGCTCCAATGCCCGTTGTCCAGCAAAGTCAGGGCCTAGCTGCAAATGCAGCAATAAAGTGCGCAAAACTGGTCTACACATGGAAGCTGCCCACTAATTGCTGGGCAGCTGTGACAATGAGCATGGGCACCCGAGTCCCTCTCTGGGACTCTAAACGAAATGCTCCCAAGTTGCAGCTACCTGCGCTCTTGCAGGGCAGCTGAGATCAACACCAAAGATACAGGCGCCAATGTGCCAGAAGAGCTCCCCTTTGAGACTCAAATCTAGCAAGGCCTAAACGTTGCAGCTGCCCGCTAATTGCGGTGCAGCTGTGCAGGAAAAAAAAGATGCAGGCACTCACTGGAAAAATGGCGCTGGGCTCGGGGCCCTGCTCTGGGGCTCTCCCTATGAATGTAGCCTGCTCAGCACCAATGTGCCCTCGTGAAGCCACACTCCGGGACTTCTCAACCTAAATGCCCCAAAAGAAATGTTGCAGCTGCCCACTATCAATCAATCAATCAATCAATCATCTTTATTCGGATATAATATATATCCATAAAAGTACAACATCACTGCAAATATACATGTGGCATACAATCTTCTCTCAAATATAAAAATAGTTAAAAATAAGATCAGTCGATAAACTTGTAAAAAAAAAAAAATAATAATTGAATGCGGGGCAGCTGGGAGCAACCAGCACGCACTGGCACCCCCTGTGCCTCGGGAGAGCCCTCACTTACCGGCTCCTTCGACGGGGCTCCAATGCGGCAGGAAGCCCATGCGGCTGGGGCAGGCACCGACAATGCGCCTCGGGCCCCGTCCGCCTCACTCCTTGTCAGCTAGTAGACACTTGCGAGGCTCTCCTCCCCCTACGGGAGCCCCATCACAAGGGCTGTGCGTCCGATCACCCTTCTTGGGACTGGGAAACCCTGGAGGTACTGCACAGCTTCCCCCAGGCAGGGGGAAGCAGAAGTTGAGCTCACCAGGCCCGCCCAGAGTCGGCACTGGCTCCTGCCTATCTTCCAGGTCTCCACGGGCAGCGCGGCAGCTCTCAGGCAGGGGCACGAACCGGCGGGGTGGGCTCCCGCTCCAGTTACACAATAATAAGGTATAAGTACACGGGGTGGGCTCCTGTGTTTGAAGTGGCGAAAATGCGGGGTGGGCACCCGTGAATTAGCACAAATGCGGGGTGGGCACCCGCTCAGGACTCCAAGAATGCAGGGTGGGGCTGTGCAGGGGAATCCCCGCGCTGGGATTCCCACCAGAAGCTCTGGCAGCCCAGCGCTGGAGGGCACACACGCTCCGCTCCGCTCCTCTTCTTCAGGTAAACAAAATACAGCGCTCAGCCTGTCTCCCACCTGGCAAAAACAGGGAGCAGGCAGGTCTTCCTTTTCAGAGGTGCGCAAGCAGAACTAACAAGTCCTTGGGGCTGGGGACACCCAAGCAGAGTGCAGCCAGGCAGGCCAGCATGCAGGGACCCCCAAGAAGCAGCAGATGGGTCCCGCGGTGGTTCCTCCTGGCAGCGTGTCCCCTCAAAGTCAGCACAAGCACAAAAAACACTGGGGTCACAGCCCCTAAATTTATACACCCCTTTCCCTTTGTCTCATAGCACAGGGCTGGGGGAAAACCAGATGCAACTGGTTTGGGGGGAGCTTTGGAGCACTTTTTTGTGCTCAGCTCCTCTCTCCATTGTCAGGTGGGGCTAGGTGCTCAGACGCACCACAGGGGGCGGGGCCAGCATTGTGGAGGGAAGGCACAGCCCTATTCAGGTCCCAGGTGCAACTCCTCCCTCCCATCTACATGCAGATCTCTCTATTCACCACTGGGCAGACTCATCCTGGCTCCTGGAGCCAAGCACACCATCCAGCCCCTGTCAATCACCAGCCAGACATGCACTCCACATCAGACAGGCAGACACACTGCGCACAGAAGTGCCAACTTCTAAAAGTGGCACTTCTCCACTAGTCACAATAAATCTGCGCACACCATTGCGCAGCATTTATTCTCACGAGTTTGCACATACCAAACTCGCCCCTGCACTCCTCTCATACCAGGAATTATCATGGACACACATATCCCCCATGCATTCCTATGGGAGGGCAGGCCAATCTCACCACATGCACTCAGAGTGCGCACACACTTTACACTGGGCCACAGTGTTAAAGTGCGCAGAGGTCAAAAACAACTAATATTAGGTTACATTAAAAGGCAAAACGTTTAGGGGTGAACCTGCCAAAAGGGCCAAGCCCAACACATGCGCTCATCCATTCACTGAGACACTACTTATGCACAACTCTAACATTCATCGCACACACATATATACAAGCAATCACTTTCACTACTCACAATTTTTCTTTTTTTAACTATTATAAGTGGTTCAGTGGGGACCGTTTATTTCACAATTTTGTATTTTACGTTTTTTTTAGATTTTTAAAAAAAAACAATTAGGGTGTTTTCCAATTAAAGAAAAACTAAAAGCTAAACAGTCCAACTGTTGTGTTTTTATTAAACAAAGAAACACAAGCAAGAAAACTCAACAAAAAAATGAGCACTTATGTGCTTTCAGGTGATTTTTTATGGCATCAATGGAGAGCTCTCCAATACAACGTGTTGTCAAACTTTTTTTCACAATGGATGCCTGCATCTGCCAATTCTGGAACAATCAGAGGTTGTGGAGTATTCAATACAACCCAGCTCCATTATCTCTTGTGCGAGACGAACAGGATAGATAGCCTCCAGGTGATTCTTCATTAAAGAAGTGCCACACAAGTACTTCTCTGATCCTCTGGAGAGAGGACTTTCTGGCAGATGCTGCAGGTCACCTTCTGAGCATTGACCTTTTTCTCTCCCTCCAGCACAGTAAAAAAAAACCACATACAATACTCTCCTTCTGCTTTTTTACTGGCTCCTCCACCTCTTTTATCTCCTCTTGCTGCTCTTCAGGAAAAGCTGATGCCATTTTTGAAACTAAAAAATAAACAACACCCCAAAAAAATAAAGAATTAGGAGAGCCTACTAAAAAGGCAGTCTTAAAAGCAGACTCCTCCAAGATGAAAGGACTGGAACAGGTGGTGGTTCCACCCACCAAGAGAATGAAAAGCTCTTCAACCAATGACAAGCTATCCTCCCTGCTATTTGTGAGGGCAATGGAGCTGCTCACAACCCAGCTGTGAAGGGAAAATCAAACCCGGGGAATTCCCCCAGTAGACAGAATGCATGTGCTATCCCTTTATGCCAATGATTTGCTCCTGTATCTCCAGGATTTGTGCTCGGACCTGTCTCCTATAAAAAATGTGCTCCATACCTTCACACGAGTAGCAGGTCTTCAGGTTAACTGAGCAAAGTCCTTTGGTTTTCCACTGAGCCCCGGCTCGGCCCTGCGAGAGATATGCCTTGGTAGGACTCTGCTTAACTGGCATGAATCAGCCTTTATCACTCCCCGATAGGCATATTTGATGGCAATTTGCAAATCACACTAACAGCATTAAAGTGGCCAGTACAATTCTGGAAGAAGCTGTAGGAGAGTAGGATCTACTTCACATGGGTACCCCCACTTTTTGCTGGTGTTTCACTGTTTTTCTACCTTAGTCTGGCTGTGGCCCTGCTAATCAGGCCCACAGCCTAGCTGCTTCCTCTCTAAAATGGTTTGCATGTACATTAGGTACATATCTAATTGGATTCTGGAGTGCCTCTTAAGCCCCTAGTATTTGGTATAATATTTACCTAGGGCATAGGTACCTCAGAGGCCTACCAGGGGTTGAAGCATGTATTATGCCAACCCTGTGAAGCACTCCAAAATGCCACCACAGGTCTGCTACTGCAGCCAGGGTAAGGGTGTGCTTGCACCCCTTACAATGGTATATGCTATCTTTATCCACATATATATACAGACACATATAAACCTATAAGCCACTCCTATGGCAGGCCTTGACAATCCTGAAGGCAGAGTGCTTGGTTTTCTGTGTGAGGGTGCCCAAGCATGAGCTGAACCCCTCTGCAGCTTTCAGAAATCCTTCCTTATGGCTGTTCTGTGATACAGCCATACCATATACTCTTAAGTGCATTATAACCTCGTGGTAAATGCTAACTTTGGAATGGCTGCATCAAAACATGTTGTGGTTGGTGCCAAACGCTTTGGAATACTACCCCTCCCCACCAGTTCTGGCAGCGGGGGTAGCATTCCACCCTTCTAGAGGGAGAGACATGTTCACACTGGTCAAACCCGGTAGGACTTTCCTGAGCCCTGGCATCACAAAATGGATGCCTCTGCTACAGACACGGGTCTGGCCTCCTGCTGCTGGCCGAAACTCCAGCAGGGGAGGCATCGACAATAGGTTTCCTGTCAAAGGGAGGTGTAACCACCACCCAAGACAGGTAGATGTATATGGGGGCTGGGCGGGAGCACTCTCTGGTGCTTTTAAGTCCTGCACTGGGGGCACGTTTGCTGTCCCTGTTCATAGTCTAGTTCAAACTGGTTGCAGGGGCTACCTGCCCCTGCTCTGGCACGAAACTGGACAAAGGAAATGGGTGTAACCACCTCTCTTTCCGAACCCTCCCATAGGTGGGTCCCTAGATTATGTCCAACCCCCAAACTTAGTATAAGTATGGGAACCCAGTCCTTGAGACTTTAGATTACCCTGGACGAAACTCTGCAACATAAATCCTGGACCTTTGATGTTCTATCCTGACTAAAAGACTGAAGAAATCTCCCTTGGGGTCAAGGAGTGACTCCCCTGCTTGGCAGGCACCAAAGAAGCAACTGACCGGTCAGTATCGCTGAAGCTCCCGCCAGACACCGAAGTCTTTGCATCACCACAGGTGGATTTCCAGAATTCCCAGAGGCTACCCTGAGTCCACAGCAAAGCTGAGGCCCGTGCTATCGTGGGTGACGTGGAACTGTGACCCCTGGACACCGTGATTTTTTGCAGCAACTGCATCTTCCGGGTCCTCCTTGAAGTTGTGCTTTGGGCTCCAAGTAGCCCCAGCCTTGAGCACCTCCTGCACCTAGGATTGCTGGCCTCCACTCCACGAGTGACCCGTGGGCCAGTTTCAAGTGTGACCGCTTGAGGCTCCTGGGCGAACACTAGCCCGTTGGCTAGCAGGTCCCCACGAAGGCAACTCCTCTTCTAATTGGGATTTTCTGGTAGCTCCAGACATGCCCTGACTTACCCTTGCTGGGTGAGTCCCTCAGACCTTGTTGGTCTGCACCGCAGTCCTTTCTCTGAATTCCAGTGACTTGCCGTTGCCAAGGCTTGTTGGGTCCATTCTGGTCACCGACACTGCAGCACTCGACAGACTTTGTGGGACAGCTCGAACCCAGCTCGTGGTCTTCGTCGACGCCTCCTGGACCTCGTGGCTGAAGAGTCAAGACACCCATCAACTCACCTGAAGCACCCGACATCTGTGGGCATTGGTCCATCCTGCCCTTGGCCACTGGCTAGTGACCCAGACTCTGTCCCCTCTGCTTTCAGGTTTCTTCAATCCTAGATCCACGCTTGGATCTCTTCGGACACTTCTCCTCTTCACGGCAGCAGCAGTTCTTTGCCAGCTTCCATTGCAATCGATGATGTGACCCGACACCAAAAGACACCTATGCACCCGGCTTCCCTGGGTGAGGTAACTCGAGTACTCCAGTGCTCCCGTGGGTGCTAGCCCTAGAACTTCTTAAGTCCAAAAGGGTTTGGTCCTGACTCAATTCTAAGTGTCCCTAATCTTTAAATTTCCAACCGCGACATTGCCCATAGAAGCTAACGGGAAACCGCGGTTGTGTTTACACACTGCATACAGTCCCCCTGGGTCCCCTGTGTCACTACCTTGGGTGGTTCCTTGGGGTCCCAGCGATTCTACAGGCTCTAGGCCTTGTGTCCATTCCAGTCGTGGTTCTTATACCACTTTTTTGGTATATGGTTTGGTACTCCCCTAGGGCCCAAACGTGTATTTGTGCTATTACTGATACTTGCTAACTTGTAAACAAAGTACTTCAAACTCCAGTCTCATAAAGAGACTAGAGGGGTGTGTTCTATCTTAAATGCATATAGTTTTTAATATATACCTGGTGTGGTTGTCCTTTCATTTGATCATTCAAGAGATTATAGACTGGTAAAACAAGCTGCTTTACATTCCTTCAAGATTTAGCCTGAAGGCTGCTCTCCATAGCTACCACTAGGATAGCTTTCAATAAAGGTTGTCTTTAACCATTCACCATAAGGGGTTGTTTGGACTGATACAAGGTGCCCACTAGAACTAGTGGACAGCATATATCAGGCCACCTTCTCACATTGGTGGCAGCGGTGGGATTCCAGCTTGCTATTGTTTTACCAGATAATCTCAATTGAATTGATCAACTGAAAACCACTAAAGCTACCTTAAGTACATATAATATCAAGTTTAGTATACAGTAAGTTCTACTGAACTTAGAGTTGTGTGTTAAGGGATAGCACACCCTTTCTACAACTCAAGAGAGTTTAGTAGGCCACACTAGTGTAGGTAACGCAATACACCACACCACACTAGTAATGTCTAATCAGCCAGGAACCAGTGGGTCCCTGCCAGAAGCCAGTGAGCTTCTCCCCTATAAATATGAGGATCTCTCCTTTGCACAGCTTAGGGCCTTATGTTTCATTAGGAAGCTGAAGACAGGCAAAAGCCCAACCACCCATCATCTCTTAAAAATACTCAGGCTGGATGATCTCTCAGGGCCTAGTGGGTCTGAAGGGGTAGGCAGAGTGGGTGGGACAGCAGGTGAGGGTGGGCCTAGGGGTAGAAACTCCCCTGACCCCCACCTCTACTGCTGACCAGACTGATGACAATGATCCGGATCTGGTGAACACAGTTCAACTGGATGAGGATGATGAGGAAGAGAACAATGCTCCCCTCTTTGTCCCTCCAGGAAGAGTTGAAAACAGGGTTAGAAGGAATAGATCTCTCTCAAGGGAGTCTCTTCAGTCTACGTCATCTGTAGGGACCTCTGTTTTTTCTCACAGAGGGAGGGAAATCTCCCAGGAGAGGAGAAAGAGACTCCTGAAGTATGAGCAAGATAAGTTCAACCTCAGAAAGCAGAAGAAGGCCCTAGATAGAGAAGCCCTAGAGCTCTACAGAGCTAGTAAAAAGGAGGGACTAGAGCCCCTTGGTGGCAGCAATTTCCCTAGAGATAGGGAAAGGTCTTATGGCCATAGAAACCTAAGTAACATTGTCCCTCCCTTCCAGAGTGGGGATGACATCCACAAATGGATAACTGCCTTGGAAAGGGCCTGTAAAGTACAGAAGGTCCCCCAAGGGCAGTGGACAGCAATCTTATGACTCTCCTTTGCAGACAAAGGTAGAGATACGCTCCTCACTGTAAGAGAAGAGGATGCTGATGATTACCAGGTCTTGAAAAGTGCACTGATAGATGGGTTTGGCCTAACCACTGAGCATTACAGGTTAAGGTTCAGAGATACCCAAAAGGCACAAAATCAAGGCTGGGTGGACTTTGTTGACTGTGCTGCTAAGGCTCTGGAAGGTTGGTTATTGGGCAGTAAAGTGTGTGACTTCATAGGATTGTACAGTCTGATAATGAGGGAGCAGATTCTTAATAACTGTCAAAATCAGCTGTTGCACCAGTACCTGGTGGACTCAGATCTGACCTCTCCCAAAGAATTGGGAAAGAAGGCAGACAAATGGGTCAGAACCAGGGTGAGGCAGAAGGTACAGAACCAAGGTGGTGACCCAAAGAAGCAAGACTCTAAGAATTCTGACAATGGTGGGGAGAAGGGTAAAGACCAGAAGTCTTCTCAAGGGCCCCAAAAATCTTCTACAAGTGAGGATTCACAGGCTAACAACGGGAAAGAAACCATGGTGCAAAGTCTGTAAGCAAAAGACACACTGGACCAGTGATTGCACCAAGTCCAAAGAGAATTTTCCAGCCCCCACCAATGCCCCTAAGTCACCTGCTCCCCCTAGTGCAGTTACAATTGGTGGTGGGAATACACAGCCAAAGGGTTTAGTAGGGTTGACCCTGTGTACTGAGTTGGGCTCTGGCCTAGTCAGAGAAACCACTCAGGCTGTTCTTGTCAGTGATGGGGGTGTGGATATGACCTCCTCTGTGAGTCCCAGTAACTTGGGCAAGTACAGGCAACAGCCTTTAATCAATGGAGTACAGGCTTTGGCATTCAGGGACACAGGAGCAAGTGTCACTATGGTGACAAAAGATCTTGTGGATCCTGGGCAGATTATACTTGGTGAATTGTACCATGTGACCAATGCTAGCAATGTCAAAACAGACCATTCTCTGGCAGTTGTTAACTTCCTGGGGAGGGGTAACTGGCCTTCAGAAGGTTGTGGTGAGTGCAGACCTACCAGTCGAATGCTTGCTTGACAATGATCTAGAGACTTCAGCTTGGGCAGAAGTAGAGCTCAGGACTCATGCAGAAATGCTGGGCATCCCTGCAGATGTGTTTGCTCTGACCAGGTCACAGGCCAAAATGTCTGAAACTGAACAGGCCTTGGATTCTGGAATAATGGACCAAGTGCCATCCAAGAGGAGGAGCAGAAGGGTTAAGGCAGAGTCTTTTACCCTGACTCAAAAGGAGGATCAGTCTCTTGAGGGAGATGATCACAGTCCTGAAGAAGGAACTGTCCCAGGGGAGCTTGAGCCTGATCAGGTTGAGTTCTTGGGGACAGGGGGGCCTTCCAGGGTAGATCTGAGACAGGAGCAGCAGAGCTGCCCCTCTCTTGAACCCCTCAGACAGCAAGCTGCTGCTGAGGCTGCTGAGAGTGCTAGTGGTACCCACAAGGTGTACTGGGATGATGGACTCCTGTACTTAGAGTGTAGAGACCCCAAGCCTGGTGCATCTAGGAGCTTGGTTATACCTCTGAAGTTTAGGGATTTTCTATTGACACTAGCCCATGATATTTCCCTAGCAGGACACTTAGGTTAGAACAAGACTTGGGACAGAATTGTTCCTCACTTTCACTGGACCCACATGTCTGAAGACACAAAGGAGTTTTGTCACTCCTGTGTAACCTGCCAAGCCAGTGGCAAAGCAGGTGGCACTGCAAAGGCCCCCCTGATACCACGACCTGTGGTGGGGGTGCCCTTTTAAAGGGTAGGGATTGACATCGTTGCTCCCATGGATCCCCAAACAGCATCTGGGCAAAGATTTATACTGGTGGTAATGGATCATGCCACCAGGTATTCAGAAGAAATTCCCCTCAGGACCACTACAGCACCTGTAGTGGCAAGAGCTCTCTTGAGTGTGTTCTCAAGAGTAGGCTTTCCTAAGGAGGTAGTATCTGAAAGGGATGCAAACTTCATGTCTAGTTACTTGACTGCTATGTGGAAGGAGTGTGGAGTGAACTACAAGTTCACCACACCCTAGCACCCACAATGCAATGGTTTAGTTGAGAGATTCAACAAAACCTTAAAGGGCATGATCAAAGGACTCCCAGAGAAGCTTAGGCGAAAATGGGACCTGCTCTTGCCCTGCCTTTTATTTGCATACAGGGAGGTGCCTCAAAAGGGGGTTGGCTAAAGCCCATTTGAACTTTTGTTTGGACACCCTGTCAGGGGTCCATTGTGTTTGATGAAGGAAGTATGGGAGTTACCTCTCAAGCCCCCAAAGCAAGACATAGTGGCCTATGTACTTGGTCTCCGCTCCAGGATGGCTGAGTACATGAAAAAGGCAAACAAAAACCTTGAGGCTAGCCAGGAACTGCAAAAAGCCTGGCATGACCAAAAGGCTGTACTGACTGTTTACCAGCCAGGACAGAAAGTGTGGGTGTTGGAGCCTGTGGCACCAGCAGCCCTCCAGGACAAATGGAGTGGCCCCCATACAATTGTTAAACAGAAATGGGAGGTTACCTACTTGGTAGACCTTGGAACCCCTAGGAGTCCCCATAGGGTACTTCATGTCAACAGACTTAAACCATATGTTGACAGGGTAGACATGGGCTTGCTCATGGCTACTGATGAAGGGCAGGAGGAAGAGAGTGACCCACTCACTGACCTGCTTTCTCAGATCCCTGATGATGGGTCAGTTGATGGTGTAGCCTTGGCAGGCAGCCTCACTGCCCAGCAACAAACTGACTGCAGAAACCTTCTCAGCCAGTTTAGACATATGTTTTCACTGACTCCAAGTCAGACCACCTGGTACACTCATGAATTGGACACTGGGGAGAGTCTGCCTGTGAAGAATAAGATCTACAGGCAACCTGGCCATGTCAGGGACTGTATAAGGACAGAAGTCCAAAAGATGTTGGATCTGGGTGTGATTGAACCCTCAGTTAGCCCCTGGGCTAGCCCAGTAGTCCTGGTACCAAAACCTCACACCAGTGGTGGTAAAAGAGAGATGAGGTTTTGTGTAGAGTACAGGGGTCTCAATGAAGTTACTAGGACTGGTGCCCTTCCCATCCCTAGGGCAGATGAGCTAATAGATACTTTGGCCTCAGCCAAGTTTCTAAGCACATTTGACCTAACAGCTGGCTACTGGCAGATCAGACTAGCTGATGATGCAAAGCCAAAGACAGCATTTTCTACCCCTAGTGGGCACTATCAATGTGTAGTAATGCCCTTTGGTTTGACAAATGCACCTGCCACTTTCCAAAGGTTGGTGAATCAAGTCCTTACAAGCCTGGAAGACTTTAGTGCAGCATATCTAGATGATATTGCTGTCTTTAGCACCTGGGAGGATCACCTGGTCCACCTGAGGAATGTTTTGGAGGTCCTGCAAAGGGCAGGCCTCACTATCAAGGCTACTAAGTGCCAGATAGGGCAGAGTCAGGTTGTGTACCTGGGACACCTTGTAGGTGGAGGCCAGGTTCAACCATTGCAGAGCAAAATCCAAACCATAATAAAAATGGATTGCTCCAACTACCCAGACTCAGGTGAGAGCCTTCTTAGGCCTGACTCTGGTGCTATAGGAGATTTGTCAAAGGGTATGGATCAATAGTGACACCCTTGAATGACTTAACTTCTAAAAAGATGCTAAAAAAGGTTCAGTGGACAGCTAGCTGTCAAAAGGCATTTGATGACCTGAAGCAGGCCATGTGCACTGCTCCCATTCTGCAGAGTCCTGACTACTCCAAGAAGTTAATTGTCCAAACAGATGCATCTGAATTGGGGGTAGGGGCTGTACTGTCACAATTGAATGATGAAGGTCAGGATCAGCCAGTAGCTTTCATAAGCAGAAGGCTGACCCCTAGAGAGAAACATTGGTCAGCCATTGAGAGGGAAGCCTTTGCTGTCGTTTGGGCACTGAAGAAGTTGAGCCCATACTTGTTTGGTACTCACTCCCTTGTTCAGACAGACCATAAGCCCCTCTTATGGCTAAAACAAATGAAGGGTGAAAACCCCAAACTGCTTAGGTGGTCCATTTCCCTACAGGGGATGGACTTTACTGTGGAACATATACCTGGGAGTAAACATGCCAATGCAGATGGACTCTCTAGGTATTTCCACTTAGAACATGAAGACTCAACTGGTCAAGGTTAGTTTAATGTCCCTGCGTTTGGGGGTGTGTGTGTAGGAGAGTAGGATCTGCTTCACATGGTTATCCCCACTTTTTGCTGGTGTTTCACTGTTTTTCGACCTTAGTCTGGCTGTGGCCCTGCTAATCAGGTCCACAGCCTAGCTGCTTCCTCTCAAAAATGGTTTGCATGTACATCAGGTACATATTTAATTGGATTATGGAGTGCCTTATACGCCCCTAGTATATGGTATACTATGTACCTAGGGCATAGGTACCTCGAGGCCTACCAGGGGCTGAAGCATGTATTATGCCACCCCTGGGAGGCACAACAAAATGTCACCACAGGTCTGCTACTGCAGGCTGGGTAAGGGTGTGCTTGCACCCCTTACAGTGGTATAGGCTACCTATATCCACATATATATACAGACACATATAAACCTATAAGCCACTCCTATGGCAGGCCTTGACAATCCTGAAGGCAGAGTGCCTGGTTTTGTGTGAGAGGGTGCCCAAGCATGAGCTGAGCCCCTCTGCAGCTCTTGTAAATCCTTTCTTATGGCTGTTCTGTGATACAGCCATACCATATACTCTTAAGTGCATTATAACCTCGCGGTAAATGCTAACTTTGGAATGGCTGCATCAAAACATGTCGTGTTTGGTGTCAAACGCTTTGGAATACTACCCCCCCCCCCCAGCCAGTTCTGCCGGCGGGGGTAGCATTCCACCCTTCTAGAGGGAGAGACATGTTCACACTGGTCAAACCTGGTAGGACTTTCCTGAGCCCTGGCATCACAAAATGGATGCCTCTGCCACAGACAGGGGTCTGGCCTCCTGCTGCTGACCGAAACTCCAGCAGGGGAGGCCTGGACAATAGGTTTCCTGTCGAAGGGAGGTGTAACCACCTCCCCAGACAGGCAGATGTGTATTGGGTCTGGGCGGGAGCACTCTCTGGTGCTTTGAAGTCCTGCACTGAGGGCACGTTTCTGTCCCTGTGCATAGTCCAGTTCAAACCGGTTGCAGGGGCTACCTGCCCCTGCTCTGGCGCAAAACTGGACAAAGGAAATTGGTGTAACCACCCCTCTTTCCAAACCCTCCCATAGGTGGGTTCCTAGAGTATGTCCAACCCACAAACTTAGTATAAGTATGGGAACCCAGTCCTTGAGACTTTAGATTACCCTGGACGAAACTCTGAAACATAAATCCTGGACCTTCGACGTTCTATCCTGACTAGAAGACTGAAGAAATCTCCCTTGGGGTCAAGGAGTGACTCCCCTGCTTGGCAGGCACCAAAGAAGCAACTGACCGGTCTGCATCGCTGAAGCTCCCGCCAGACGCCAAAGTCTTTGCATCACCAGAGGTGGATTTTCCAATCTTCCCCGAGGCTACCCTGAGTCCACCGCAAAGCTGAGGCCCGTGGCTATTGTGGGTGATGTGGAACCGTGACCCCTGGACACCGTGATCTTTTGCAGCAACAGCATCTTCCTGGTCCTCCTCGAAGTTGTGCTTTGGGCTCTGAGTAGCCCCAGCCTTGAGCACCTCCTGCACTGAAGATCGCTGAAGATTGCTGGCCTCCATTCCACGAGTGACCCGTGGGCCAGTTTCAAGTGCGACCGCTCGAGGCTCCTTCGCGATCACTAGCCCGTTGGCTACCAGGTCCCTACGAAGGCAACACCTCTTCTAATTGGGCTTTCCTGGTTGCTCCCAATGTGCCCTGACTTACCCTCACTGGGTGAGTCCCTCAGATCTTGCTGGTCTGCACCGCAGTCCTTTCTCTGAATTCCAGTGACTTGCCGTTGCCATGGCTTGTTGGGTCCATTCTGGTTGCCGAGACACCGCAGCACTCAACAGACTTTGTGGGACAGCTTGAATCCGGCTCGTGGACTTCATCGACACCTCTTGGACCTCGTGGCTGAAGACACCCATCAACTCACCTGAAGCACCCGACATCTGTGGGCATTGGTCCATCCTGCCCTTGGTCACTGGCTAGTGACCCAGACTCTGTCCCCTCTGATTTCAGGTTCCTTCCATCCTAGATCCAGGCTTGGATCTCTTTGGACACTTCTCCTCTTCATGGCAGCAGCAGTTCTTTGCCAGCTTCCATTGCAATCGACGACACGACCCGACACCAAAAGACACATATGCACCCGGCTTCCCTGGGTGAGGTAACTCGAGTACTCCAGTGCTCCCGTGGGTGCTAGCCCTAGAACTTCTTAAGTCCAAAAGGGTTTGGTCCTGACTCGATTCTAAGTGTCCCTAATCTTTAAATTTCCAACTGCGACATTGCCCATAAAAGCTAACGGGAACCCGCGGTTGTGTTTACACACTGCATACAGTCCCCGTGGGTCCCCTGTGTCACTACCTTGGGTGGTTCCTTGGGGTCCCAGCGATTCTATAGGCTCTAGGCCTTGTGTCCATTCGAGTCGTGGTTTTTATACCACTTTTTTGGTATATGGTTTGGTACGCCTCTAGGGCCCAAACGTGTATTTGTGCTATTACTGATACTTGCTAACTTGTAAACAAAGTACTTCAAACTCCAGTCTCATAAAGAGACTAGAGGGGTGTGTTCTATCTTAAATGCATATATTTTTTAATATATACCTGGTGTGGTTGTCCTTTCATTTGATCATTCAAGAGATTATAGACTGGTAAAACAAGCTGCTTTACATTCCTTCAAGACTTAGCCTGAAGGCTGCTCTCCATAGCTACCACTAGGATAGCTTTCAATAAAGGTTGTCTTTAACCATTCACCATAAGGGGTTGTTTGGACTGATACAAGGTGCTCACTAGAACTAGTGGACAGCATATATCAGGCCACCTTCTCACAGAAGCTACCACTGGCCACCACGGGAAAGATAGTTCCATCAAAAATGGTTTCTTCTGTGACCTAGATCCATTACTAGGAGATCTCATTTGGGGAAACAAATGCCACTGAATAGCCCTGAAAAAACAGCAGGTGCCAACCAGAGAGTGCCCTGTCATTTGAAGCCTATTATCTGGTGGTGCAGCTGCAATGGGTGGCCTGATGGCTGGCAGGATGCAATGTGGAGGAGACCTATCATGAGTCGAGACCCATACATCAACCTTGATTAGAGGCTTCCTGCTTCTCAAAGTCATACCTTGCGCCTCACAGTCCTTGCAGTTACAGGTGACTCGTAAATATATTACCAGGGTGCACCTCCTCACACGTCACATCTCCCCATATGCACGGCAATTCCCATTTCTAGGCCTCCTACACTTTCCAGGCTCATACTTGGCTGTAGGACTGAGTAGTTGGCTAGACTGATCGCTGGTTCCAATTGGCAACCTTTTTTCAGATGGGCACTTCCTATCCTTTGACCAGCACCAGACTGACTCTGACCTCCCACCAGGGCAATTCCTTACAAACCGACAACTGCATTACACATGTCAGACTCTCTGGTCTACCCAGGATGAGGAACCAATAACACATGCAGCCCTCCAAGTACTTCTCACCACGGGTGAGGGCTGTCACCTGAATTCATGGAACTATAAAATGATATGCAACTACACCAGCACTTGCCTAGTACCCTTACAAAATAAATGGAAGGATAACTAGGGAAGGGTTTTGAATGACACTGAATGGGAATAAGCTCTGATCTGTTCACAGCGGTTTTCTAAAAATACCCAATTTAAAAATATAAAATTCTCCACCCTACACCTTGCTTACTTAACCACAGCGCAACTCAATCATTTACTTCCACACAGTGGACCTTCCTTGCCCCCGATGCAACTCGTGGGATACATATCTCCGCCACATACCGTGGTCCTGCCTGGCCCTCGTGACCTACTGCAGAGTGATTCATGATGCAATGCGGCAGGTTACAGCACTCACTGACATTTTCACCTGGGAGGCCTGTCCATTAGGCATATTTAAGCAAAAGAAACGATCTAAAGTAATGCCACGCTTCACAGGCATGGCCCTCTTGTTTGCTAAAAGGACAAAGAGAGCACCTTCCGCCTTGCCAATAGCGGCATGGCACAGACCAATTCAAGAATGGGTGAAGGCAGAAGTTGAGGCACTATGCTATGAAGAAGCACGCCATCTACGCAAGCGTCCAATTGTGCAAGAATGGGACACTCTTCTAACAAACTTTCTACAATTTCCCTTTCCCCCATGAATCTAACAAGCCTGGTCAGCCCCCCTGCAACTCCCCGCATGTCCTTAGATGACCCCTCCTCGTCCGATGCATTCACTGCTGATAACAAAAAGTTGGTTATAGAGGGGCGTGGCCAGCAGCCAATGAAGATGGCAGCAGCCTAGGACAGCTCCGTGAATGCAGCTCCTTCCCATGTCGATCCTGTAAAGGATCCTGACTGAAACGGCGGTGCAAACACTCGCAAAAGCCCAAGAAGACCGGAGCATCGACCCGCAGCGAGCGTGACCTCGGCGGCAGCATTTGGTGGAGGAAGGAGCGAGACGTGACGTTGGAGGCCTGCGGTGACGGGTGAAGCCGGGGCCTCGAGTACGCGGAACGCCGGAGATAAAGAGAGCGCGCTTCCCTTGCATGCCCGGGCCCGGACGACGGCCGCCTGACCGGATCGAAGAAGGTAGAGAGCGGGCACTGAGACACTCGTTCGGGGTGGGATTGCACCGCCCGCCCCTGACTCACAGGCAGACTGTCGGCAGAAGGGCCTTGGGAGGGAGCGGGGCTGGAGGCGGAGGTGCAGCGTTGCAATAAAGAGGGAGGGGACTTCAACGCAATGATGGATGCCTCTGTAGATAGAATGCCCCCCAGAGAACCCAGCTCAACTAATCCTAAACTACACGACTTCATTGAAGCACTGGGCCTAATAGATTTATGGAGATCTCTACACCCCACAGGGCGACAATACACTTTCCATTCTGGGGCACACAATAGTCTCTCCAGACTAGATTACATCTTTATATCCTGGACAGGGATCACAGGAGTAGCAGAGGTCACACACCTGCCCTGGGGCATATCGGACCATTCGCCAGTACTTGTTGCCTATGCTTCCTCCACAGCGCAGAAACGTAGGCTGTTCCCACTTCATCCAGGGTATTTAAATAATCTGAAAATCAGTAAAACCCTCATGGCGACGACAAATAATTTTTTCGTAGAAAATGAGCACTCAGTAACATCCCCCACGACATTGTGGGAAGCTTATAAAGCGGTCCTTAGGGGACCTGCCATATCGGCGGTGGCGAACTACAAGCAATCCCAGAGGAAGGAGATGGGGGGTTTGGAGAGGCAGGTATCCATAGCAGAGGCCGACCACGTACTGCATACAGATAGAGCTGCGGAACATAAGGTACATATGGCGAGACAAGAGTATAAGTCATATATGTGGGAGATGGCGAAAAACAGACACCTCAAGACACACCACACTATTTATGAACTAGGTGACAAGGCGGGTAGGCTACTTGCCTGGCTGGAACAGAAGGAGTGGGCTACCAGATGGGTAGCACAGATCCAGCTGGAAGACGGGAGTCTCACCACAGAACCTCAGCGAATTGCGGAGGGACTGGCGAAACACTACAAACAGATATATACACAGGAGGTCTCGGCTACAATAGAAGACAATCTAGAATTTCTCAGAGACATAAAAATGCCCGTACTGGCCGCATCGGCAGTGGAGGCCCTTGAGAAAGATTTAGAGCAGGAAGAGTTAACATCCGCGATAGCGGCGCTCCACACCGGAAAGGCGTTGGGACCTAACGGAATCCCGGTGGAACTATATAAAAAAGCGGCAACACAGCTTGTTCCTCGTCTACTGCATATGTACAACGACAGCCTAGAGAAGGGGATCCTCCCAAAGGATCAGAGACTGGCCACCATAGTGGCTATCCATAAACCAAACAAACCACCGCACGAATGCATGTCATACAGACTAATATCCCTCATCAACGCTGAGGCCAAGATTTTGGCTAAAGTGCTGGCGACAAGGCTTCAGGCACACTTAGCAACAGTGGTACACCCGGATCAGTCGGGATTTATGCCGAACCGTAATACCGCGCTTAATTTGCGACGTCTCCACGGGGTCATCGCGCGTAGGTCCACCATTGATGAAGACGCCGTCATTCTGTCTCTTGATGCCAGGATGGCATTTGACCTGGTTGAATGGCCATTCCGGTTCGCAGTCTTACAGCACCTGGGATTCGGGCCGAAGATCCGTGCCTGGATCAAACTATTATACACGCGACCGCTGGCACAGGTGGTGGTGAATGGCCACATATCATCTGACTTTCCGCTGGGGAGGGGCACACGACAGGGCTGCCCCCTCTCGCCTCTTTTGTTTGCACTGGTTTTGGAGCCGTTGGCAGCATGGATACGTCAGGATCAGGTGATCCGCGGCCTAAAATGGGCATTGGGCTGGGAAGACCGCATTTCTCTGTATGCGGACAACATATTATTATACCTGGCATCCCCGTCATGCTCCATCAATAGTCTCTTAGATATCTGTGGGTCGTATGGGCGGGTCTCCGGATACACCATTAATTGGGCAAAGTCACACCTTTATGTATTGCAGGGATCCACACCACGGCTTCCAAATGGATGTGTAATACAGACAGTGGAAAATGGATTTAAATACTTAGGAATATACGTTAGATTGGAATTCATCGCGGAAAATCTCACACAGCCCCTAATACGCTTCCGCAGAGACGTAAAACACTGGCGCTCCCTGTCGCTAATGCCTCTGGGTAGAGCGGCCTTTTACAAAATGATGGCGCTCCCCAGGTTCCTATATGCCCTGCAGAACACGCCCTTCCTAGTATCTCCAGCATACATCAAAGCAATACACGCAGAAGTGACAAGTTTATTGTGGGATGGGAAAACACCACGGATAGCACTCCACAAATTAACAAGGAGCTGGTATGATGGGGGTATTGCACTCCCTAATATCAAGGTATACTACTGAGCCTCACAGCTCACAGTGGTTAACCAATGGCTGCATGACCCCGGCGACGACCCGGCATATCGTATGGATAGACATCTGCTAGACACTGCAGGAATAATGGGTGCACTGTACAACAAGGTCAGAAGGCATAACCTTACGGGCCCAACGGCCCATACGATAAAAATATGGTTTGAGGCTCAACGTGCGTTAGGATGGGAGGGAAAGATAACGCAAGCGATGCCATTATGGGACACAAAACGGCTAGGCATGTTGCATAATACTAAGGGTTTTCGCCAATGGGACCTGATAGGAATCTCACGAGTCGGGGATCTGTGGAAGAAAAAAGAAGTAGTCACATTTGTTCACCTACAGGCTACATATGACTTGGCAGATACTGAAAAATACCGGTACCTACAGATCAGACACGCTCTCCTGGCAGCAATCCCCCCAGACACAAAGCTAGCGGAGTCGTCGCCGCTGGAAGATAGACTTCCTACAGAGCATCTCAATAAAAAAGCTATATCACTAACATACCGGAAAATAATAAACAACCAGCCGGACCCCCTAACCGCCCTTAAAGCCAAATGGGAAGCAGAGATAGGAGAACTAGACAACACAGACTGGCAGGACGCACTTTCATCCCCTAAAACAGTAGCGATACCCTCAAAACTAAAGTTGATGCAACTAAAAATCCTACACCGTACATATTACACCCGAACATTACTATATAAACTGCACCAGACAGATTCACCACTTTGTCTTAGGCAGTGTGAGGAAGAGGGGACTCTCTTTCACACCCTTTGACTATGTCCAGCAATCGTCCGTTATTGGAAGGCAGTTATGCAGACCCTCTCACAGGTTACAAAAATTACGATTCTCCCGGACCCAAAAGGATGTCTCCTTAACGTATGGGAACCGAGGGATCTAACTCGCATGACGCAAACATGGGTAACACTGGGCATGATGTTGGCGAAGAGAAATATAGCGCAGCAGTGGGGGTCCCGCCAGACTCCCACCCTTCCTCAGTGGAGTGAGGCAATGGATAATGTAATGATAGTGGAAAAGACTGTAAATATTCACAGAGGGTGCCCCAAAAAATGGTCTCTGATATGGGGAGGGTGGAATACCTACTGTGGGATTATATGTGAGGTCCTGAGGGAGGATCCAGGCTCAGAAGTAAGCGATCGAATTGATCATAAAAAAGGGATGTACGATGGTATGTAATTCAAGTGTAGGTGCAGGAATAGGGGCGCAACAAGAGACTAAAAATGACAAGAATGTCATCTACAGGATATACTGTATGTCAATGGACCATATAAGTGTTATCTATGTGTTTCTCATGATGATCAGTGCCAAAACTACTTTGTGGTATATTGGAAATGTTAATAAACATAATAAAAAAAAAAAAAAATGGTTATATCCGCTGTTTTATAATGTTGTTCCTAAGCTTTTTGCTATCAAAATGTGCAATCGTGCCAATGATAACTTTTTCAAAAAGGTATTAACTAGTCATTGCTCCCTTCTTTAACACCCTACCCAGAGTGTCTTACTGCTGTACTCATGTTTGTTGCTAAACTCCAATTAAATCAGTTTAAAAAAAAGTTAGTAGCTAGAAGACACTAATACAAGATTAGTCCTCTGGATGCAGGCAGTTACACCTATGAAATCGAGTTTCTCAATGGCCTTTTAAAAGTACTATTATAAACCATAAACTCAACGCTCTTATTGCAAACCAGAGACCCATATTAGCAGCAAAAGGGATACCCTCTGTATTACCACACTATGCAGTTTCTTTCAGAGCTCAAAACTTTGCAACATTCCCTGCAGCAGAAGACTGACTATCAAGGAATACCAAAGCTAGAAGTGCAAGCTGCATATCAACCTATATGATAAACCAACATTCACTCCTCAAACATCAACTTCCTTGTTGTCACCTTTGCAGCCAATCTTCTCACTAAGGTATGTAAAGACATTAGTATTACTAAATGCTCCGAACGTGACCATCTGCCACTCACTGATAACACACATTCAACTTGAATATCAAACAGTAGAATAGTTATAGGTCATAGGAACTTTGAAGGGGACAGAGAAATCCTCACTAATAAACAGGATAAAATGGCGCAAAACTTCTGGCTCACTTCATCAAGTGGCAAAATCTAGTTTTTGAAAAAAATCCATTCTGTCAATCACTTTATAATCATTTAAAAAGGAAATGAGTTTGGAAAATAACACCAAGGAGAAATATAAGTCCCAGAATAAAGCCATGGTATAACCTTGGTGTAAAATACATTAAAACAGTCTTTAGAACTAAAGCCAAGGGCACATTTAACAAGGTGGCTGAGTTCAACCTAAAACACTCAAGGAATGTGTATAGCACAACCCTTTGGGTGGAAAAGGACAAATACATGGAAGATCATTGGCTATGACCATATACCCTGTAAGGTCTCAAAAACCAGGCAATATTCTGGCAGTATGCCAATTCCATAAATAAAAAAATACTTTCCTCTGAGCGAACAGTGTCCCCCAAGTAAAGTGGGTTGAATACATTCAGGAGCTCAAACACATTTTGGCAGCTAGGGGACATTTTACTGCACCACTTGTAGTAGTCACTGGGTTAGGAACAGATGTTGCCTGCCTCTAAATACCAGCAACCAAATCGTCAAATATTAGAGACATTTGTTCATAGTAGTGAGGCAACATACATACAGAATATACATAAAAAGGGGGTCATTTGAGAAACAGAACATTAGGGTTATTAATTGTATTCTTCATTACAGTATTCAAACAAGTGCAGCCAACACGTTCCACCTTATGACAGTCTTCTTCATGGCTGCAATATGCAAAAAATGCAGATGTAACTTATATAGATACTTTCTGATATTGACAGTATACACATATTGCTAGAGTGTTGACACAGATCAGTAAAATACAAACAGTGAAATTGGTGACAACAAACTACACCCGTAGCACAAGACTTCAGAAGGGCTCACAGAACGCAAAAGGAAAACGTCTTCAAAAAAATGTTAAAACACATCCTATAATCTTGGCGGTCAATCTCAAGTATGTTGGTTTAGAGACTTTACAAGAAACACATAAAAATTAGAATTTACTAAAAAATCTATTTGCATACACCAATTGAATTAACAACAAGCATTTACAATGCAACGGTCTCGGTATTGTTAAAGTTAGAGCTATTGGCATTGTAAATGGCAATGCCTTTTATTTATGTGTTGGTTTTTAAAACATAAATAAAAGGCATTGTCATTTACATTGCCAATAGGTTAAACTCTCGCAAGTGCGAGACCTATTGCATTGCAAATGCTTGTTATTCCTGTCTTAGAGAGGGGTTACCTTTGCAGTTCATTGGCCTGTTCCTATTGAAGAGGACCGAGACACATTGCACATGGTTTGTCTCTGTCTAGAGTGAGAGAGTGATTGAGTGAGCAAACAATGATAGACTGCAGAGTGGCACTGGGCTTGAGATTAATTCAAGCATTCCACTGATCACTTTATTCTTTTTGTTCTTGATACACAATGAGGCCTAATATGAGCTCTGTCAATGTTCTTCTCACCACCCACTTAATATCATATGAATCCGACCTATTTAACTACCCTGTGCCAATGCAGACCCCTCCCCCCATTCCTAATCTTAGTTTCAGGACTGTTCCTCTCTGTTTTCCTTTCTCACCCAGACATACCCCTTCGTCTAGCCAGGCTGACCTGCACCGGCCCTCACTGCCCCCACCCCTCACAAATTGTCATAGAAATGAATAGGCATCGCCTGATATCAAAATGACACCCTTTTTAAGAACATTCATAACATTTTACTGAGAATGTAGCGAAATATCCTGAGCTGGGAATTTCGGTGTGCAGAAAGCGCTGCTACAAGTGCGCAAATGGAGGTGCCCTGTGTATATGTATTTTGAGGGACATGTCGGGAAGAGTATGCACCCGACAAACCAAATGAACCAAGGCTGGCCACCCTCTGGGACAGGTCCCCAATCCTCGGTTCCAGCAGAACACACAGACCGCTTGTACTGGCGCTGGGAGCGCGGTGCCGGAGTAAAGAAAACACGCATTCTTGCAGGGCTGAGGCGACATGTAACAAAGGCTGCTTTTAACGCCGTCCCACGAGAGGAGCGGGGCAGGCAGTGAGCACAGTACATGTCAGATGTATGCAATACTTATAGATACATCAAAGCAGGGTAGATACAGCCAAAGTTTGACACAACGATTTTTGTAGTCCGTATGCAATGTAGAGACGAGCATTAACTACAATATCAATTTGATAATATTATTTACTTATTATAAAGTGCCGAGTTATCAATTTTGCAAAGTTGAGCGATATTACCACTCACCAAGTCATTGATCACATTAGAAGAGTATCGATTTTATTTCCTACTGTTAAAAGAACGTAGAATACCACCACACAAAAAAACAAAATGGAATTAAACACGTTTGTTTCGTTCAGATTTTTGTTTTCAGACTCAGTTCTTTTTTTTTAAATACACGTCCTTTTTTATTCTTCGGGGCAGCAGTTTGTACAATGATGACATATGCCAGAGTGAAACAGCCACAATATAAAATTTTAAAATGTGAAAATCCACATTACCCCATTTGCATCACAAACTATTAACAAAACGTGCCCGGTTGTTATATTGAGAAGAACAAAAATGTTTCAAAAGTTGGACCGACCAGTTTAACTATTTCCATATCTCCTAAAAAAAAGGGGATTATGGATGAGATATCGAATTAACGCTTTAAATGCGCATATCAGCTCTGTGGAGTAAAAAAACACAATTCGCCTGTTTCCCACGGTGGGTTATAGGAGCGCGCCTTTCAACCATGGATGTGTGTTTGTTTTTGCAAGATGACGTGTTTAAATAAAAGCCAGGCTGGTCTCTTCGCCCAGCTTCACCTCTTCTCCCCAGGGCTCGCACCTTCTTTCCAAAAGCCATCGCTCTGCGTGAATGGTGAGCAGGAGGATGGCTGGAAGGTAATACAGCCAAATGCTCTCCTGACACATTTCAAAGAGAAGACGCGCTGCGAAAAGAAACACCTTTTCCGAGGTTGGCACTTCAGCCAAATGACCCCTAATTAACCTTAACGAGATGTCTGATTTCCAGCCTTCTGCTCCCACCGCCGAACGGGGTGTTTGATGTGAAGTGTGGAGCCTGTCCCTTTAACTCATGCAACTCCCCCCCCCCCCCCCCACCCTCACCTCACTCCGACTTTCCAACGGGCAGGAAACATTCCCCAGGAACAATAAGGCGCAACAAAAATAGACCCTTCCGTGCTCAAAAGGCATCGCATTTTGGTGTGCCGCCTGCAGGGACCTAGCCGTTTGCTTCTGGGGTCGTCCAACTATTTAGTCGCAGAGACGGGGCATGTGGGGTTCACAGGGTGTCACAGCGACCCCTGTACCCTGCAAGGTAAAGAGTAGAAAGAGCTAGTTCGTGCGGCATTACACTTTTAACCAACACCCCCCCTCGCAAACTATGGCAGAGACTCGGGGGCAAAGCACGCCAATGATTTTTTTTTTGGGTACGATTCTGACACGCCAAACGAGAACACAAGGGCTGGACCAATTAGATGGGTTATTTGGTGTTCTGACTACTAATAAAAACGAAATGCACCATTTGTCTATAAGCATTCGAGTGTTAGTAAAGTTGTGTTAGCATCATTCGCTCTCCGAAAGTGCTTCACAAACCAGAAGGCCAGAGAGAGAATAGGGCCGGCGTCTTTTCCGCTTTGTCAGACAGGTGGCTATTTAGAAGGAACTCGCCGCGGTGTTATTTCTGCTGTGCCGGACTGCAGCTGCAGTAAAGGATATTGTTACCGCCTCTAAATCCACTACTACCAGATGCTTAGCAAGGGACGTGCGCAGTAAATAAACCTCGGTGCCCCACAAATGTTATCGCACGTGGTGTGAAAAAAAGCCTAAAAAAACGAGAATCCCTGAAAAATATTACGTGTTGAAAATGATTTTCACCATCTGACGTAAGCCCTTCCTGCTCCTGCTGCTATTCAGTTACCCTGACATAGCAAAACCGTTGCAGGGTTATATTTCCGACATTTCATCCAAGAAGAAACGAAGGACGCATTAAAGAGCAGGGCGCGCGCTGAAGTTCGACACTGCACTTGTTGCCTTCTATTTCTGTGGAGAACTGTTTGTCGGTCGGCGCTGGTGGTTTGCCACGTCGTGATATTAAGATCTCCCTGGGTGTCAATCACAACTAAACACAGCAGGGTAAACTAGCCATGACCCCCATGCGCAGCAAGCGGATGCTGCTTACCAACTGTTGGGCTGTTTGTTTTAACGCTCCTTTGTCTCTCATTCAACAAGGCAGAGCAAAAGGCACACCACCGCCTTTCTCCGAGGTCAAGAAGAAATGCCTCGGAGAAACGCAGTGTCCTTTTCGGATTCGGGGGCGTGTTTGTCTTTTCTCTCCTCCAGCCATTGGCTGGAGGAGAGAATGAGACTTTCTTTCAAAAACACGCCCCCTGATCCGAAAAGGACGGGGCCTAATCGGAGTGACTGACCTCTTCTCCAGTGGCTGGCCAGCATTTACGAGGCCAGCCAATGGAGAACAGGGGAGAAGAGGGGAGGGTTCAAGCCCCTCTTCTCCAAGTCATAAAATCTCCGACTTCCGGTTCTGCCTTTCGGCAGACCGGTAGTCCTCGACCTAAAAATTAAATGTGAGGCAAAGACAGTAAACCACACGTGTGTTTGCAAACATATCTTCATAAACAAATATAGTTAACATATTATACAAGGACAGGCACTGTGGATATGTACATTAAGAAACAAAAGCAAGAGATGTAGAAAGAGGTGTACATTAAGAAACATATATATATGAAAACAGTTATTATAAAGGGACAAAGAAAGAAAGTGAAAGTCTAAAGAGAAATACACCAACGTGTATTCCCTGTTTAAGAATCCCATATTAGGCAAGAACAGATGGAATTGGGTTTGGTAATTCATTGCATAAAAACAATATCCAGAAACATATGCAGTGTGTCCAAAATCTTACCAAATTTCCTTGAAGACAACGTATAGAATCAATCTAGTCGACAGTATCAGCAAGTTCAGTCAGATATTCAGGGTGCACTACAAATATGATGTTGATGACCAGGAATAATTAAATAGTACAAATTGTGAAAGTACAAAAGAGAATGCAAGGGAGATCGGAGTCCCCACCATGTGAACAAAATATGTGGTATTCCACGGAAAAAAGGGGGACTAATCTTTAAACAAGGTACGGACAACAGAGTGCCCAGTGATGCATATGTGCTCACCAACAAACAAATAAGACAAGAACTAAAGCAAAAAGTGATCATCAAAGATCCCAGTAGCGTGAAACGAAATATGTGGTGTACCAAAATTTACATGAACTACTTGTGAAATACTGAAAGAATCAAACTATAGTCAGAGAGACTATAGTACCTCAAATACATGTAGATAGTCTTGAGTTGTAGAGCAAGTGTTCAATGACCAATGTTTGGTCGATGAAGAGTTTAGGAAGTTGGAATTTCAAACACCCAGGCTATGGTATGTAAAAATGATATGTGAGAAGCCCAACCATGAGACCAACTGTTCTCATACAAGTTAAACATAGTAGTCAGAAAGACTGTAATACCTCAATTGGAGAACATTTTTTGAGTCTTGCCATAAATATTATATCACCTACGTTAGGTCGCGATCAGGTTAAAGAAGTCAGAATTCAGACATTCAAGCTGTTGCAAGTAGAGGAAAAATTATGAAGATACAGGCCATTCTCAAATAGATAATGCAACATGATGTGTGCAAACTTAGATATTGCAAGAAAGGAACCCTGTAGTGTGGTTGAGTTAAGGCGAGTAACACAGAATTATGAGGAGACAGGTAGTGAGAACACCTGTTCTCAGCTAGATAATAAAACGTGATGTATGCAGACTTAGATAATGTAAAGAGGGGACACGATACTGCGGTCAGGCTAACACGAGTAACACAGCGTTATAAGAAGGCAAGCTATGAGAAAACCCATTCTCAATGAGTTCATACATCATAAAGTGTGCAAGACAAAAACCACAAAATGAATTAGAAGTTATTTAAATATTAAGTGTTACACAACAGTCCAAAGTGTGTGCGCTATAAGGCATGCACTGATGCGTGCCCCATATGTCAACGGGTGCCCTAACCAAGGCTCCAACTGTGGGTTAGAGTTCCCAACATGCGGCCACTGGTTAGCAGCACCAGTTTAGACAATAAACTCAAGAAAAGCATCAGCATACGTTTGTGCATGGCAACTTATCAGTGTTCGGCAAGATAGCATGCTAGACGGACACCGTGCCCAGTAGAGGTTACTATGGTAGCTGGTCTGTAGAGGTGAGCAACATTTGTTCCTAACCCAGTAACTACTACAGGTGATGCAGTGGAGCAGCGCAATGTTGGCTCTACTATTTCATGTTTAATTTGGCTACATATATGTATATGTATGGCCTTATGTACTCTTGTGACTATCTTTATGTATGCACTCGGGGCGGAGATCCGCATCTCCGGCTTGAGTGTGGACATAAAGATAGTACTGGTAAATGCCCTTTGTGAATTCCTGAAATCGTAAGCTTAGACTTTTGACTTAAGTTTGGACCAAACGTCTAGGTTTATCTTTGTAATTCGGGCCCATTATCTTTTTATGTGAAAGTGAGGTATGATCAGTGTGTTGAACCTTTTGCACCAAAGGAAACTGTACTGATAAGGGTGACTCCCCAAAAGTCGAGGTTTTCATTTGAATGTGTGTCAAAGTAGTTTGGAAAGCGCTGTTCTGAATTATTTCTTGTGTGATTGAATTCTGTTGATTTCCTTAGCTTAGCAGACAATTGTTATTTGTTGACATTGCATTGTATTTGTTTGTATGCGTATCGCTGAAGAGATTGTATTCATGCATATTGTAAAGGAGGGTAAACTGCTGCAAAGAGTGAGATTGATGTCACAGTGTGGGATTGGTCAGTTGGTGTAAATCTGCGCTGCTATTGGTTGCCTATGTCACGGAGGGCAACACCATTTTTTGTTGTTGATTTGGAATAAGGATTATGAGTTAAATATTGGGTCTTGTTTTGAAATAAACAATTCTAATTGTGACTTTTTACATTTTACGTGAAAAATGTAATGTTTTAAGGTCATACGAGATTTGATTAGGAGAAATATGACAATACCTGTTGGGGAGAGAGAAAAAGCACCACCTGAAGATACCACAGGTCAATCAATCAATCAGAAAATTTGTAGAGCGCACTACTTACCCGTGAGGGTCTCAAGGCGCTGGAGGGGCGGGATGCTGCTACTGCTCGAATAGCCAGGTCTTGAGGAGTCTTATGGAGGTTCGGAGGTCCTGGGTCTGCCGTGGGGGATGGGGAGGGTGTTCGAGGTTTTGGCGGTGATGTGGGAGAACGATCTACTGCCGGAGGTTGCTTTTCAGATGCAGAGGACTGTGGCGAGGGCGAGGTCGGCGGAGCAGAGCTAGCAGTTGGGGGTGTAGAAGCTAAGTCGTCTGTTAAGGTAAGCTGGTCCGGTGTTGTGGAGTGCTTTGTGTGCATGGGTGAGGAGCTTGAAGGTGATCCTCTTGTTGATGGGGAGCCAGTGCAGGTCTCTAAGGTGGGGTGTGATGTGGCTGCGGCAAGAGATGTCAAGGGTCATGTGTGTGGTGGTGTTTTGAAATGCGTTGGAGTCGTTTCAGGAGTTTGGCCGAGGCTCCTGCATAGAGGGCGTTTCCGCAGTCCAACCTGCTGCTGACGATGGCCTGGGTGACCGTTCTTCTTGTTTCTGTGGGGATCCACCTGTAGACCTTGCGGAGCATGCGGAGGGTGTTGAAGCAGGAGGACGAGACGGCGTTGACCTATTTTGTCATGGAGAGAGTAGAGTCGTGGACGAACCCTAGGTTGCGTGCGTGGTCGGTGGGTGTTGGAGCTGTTCCCAATGCGGTCGGCCACCAGGAGTCATCCCAGGCCGAGGGGGTGGAGCCGAGGCAGTCGGCTGTTCTTCATCCACTCGGCAACGGCTTTCATTCCTTCATGGAGGTTGGTTTTGGCGGTGAGGGGGTCCTTGGTGAGGGAGAGGATCAGCTGGGTGTTGTCGGTGTAGGCGATGATGTTGAGGTCGTGCAGGCAGGCGACGTGGGCGAGCGGTGCCATGTAGATGTTGAACAATGTTGGGCTGAGGGATGTGCCCTGGGGTACTCCACAGATGATCTCGGTGGCTTCGGAGCACAAAGGGGGAGGCGGATGCTCTGGGTTCTGCCGGAGAGGAAGGAGGTGGTCCAGAGCCTTGTCTTGGATCCCAGCGTCGTGGAGGCATGTGCATAGGGTGCGGTGGCAGACAGTGTTGAAGGCGGCTGACAGGTCCAGGATGATGATGGCCACGGTTTCTCCGTTGTCCAGCAAGGCTCTGATGTCATCGGTGGCTGCCATGAGGGCAGTTTCAGTGCTGTGGTTGCTGCGGAACCTGGACTGGGACGGGTCCAGGATGCTGTTCTCCTCGAGGTAATGGGTCAGTTGTCTGTTGACGGTCTTCTCGATGACCTTAACCGGGGAACGGGAGCAGGGAGATGGGCCGGAAGTTCTTAAGGTCCTTGGGGTTAGCCTTGGGTTTTTTGAGTAAGGTGTTGATCTCGGCGTGCTTCCAGCTCTCCGGGAAGGTTGCTGTCTCAAAGGAGATGTTGATGGCTTTCCGGAGATGGGGTGTGATGTTGGTGCTGGCTTTGTTGAAGATGTGGTGTGGGCATGGGTCTGACGGAGATCCGGAGTGGATGGTGTTCATGATTTTGATGGTGTCGTTGTCGTTTATGTTGGTCCAGGAGAGCAGGGGGTCGGTGCGGATGGTGGACGTGGGGACGGAGGTCTCAGTGGTTGTCGGGGCGGTCGGGACATTGAAGCTGTTGTGGATGTCTGCGATCTTGCGATGGAAGAAGGTGGCAAGGGAGTCGCACAGGTCTTGTGAAGGTGGGATGTCGTTGGTGTTGGAGCTGGGGATGGAGAGTTCCTTCACGATGTTGAAGAGCTCTTTGCTGTTGTGTGCGTTGTTGTCTAGGCAGTCTTTGAAGGATGCCCTTTTGGCGGATCTGATGAGGTGATGGGGTCTGCGGGTGGCGTTCTTGTGGGCTGCGTAGCTGTCCGGCGTCTGTTCACGGAGCCATTTCTTCTCTAGCTTTCGGCAGGTTTGCTTGGAGGCCTGGAGGTCTTCAGTGAACTAGCTGGCTTTCTTGTTGGCATGTCTGTTGGAGGGTTTCTTGATCGGGGCGAGGGTGTTGTCGCAATCATCGCTCCATTGTCTGAGGTTGTGGGTGGCGGTGGCGGGGTCGATGGGGTCAGTGGGTGGGCACCAAGCGAGGGTGGTGGCTAGCTGGTCTTCGGTGACTTTGCTCCAGCAGCGGCGGGGGATATGTTGGGTGCGGTGGTGCATGGTGGGTTTCTGGAAGGTGAAGTAGATGCAGCGATGGTCGGTCCAGGGGAGTTCGGTGGTGTGGTTGAAGGAGATGTGGGCACTTGCAGAGAAGATGGGGTGTGGCCGGCGGAGTGGGCGGGTGTTGTGATGAGTTGTCGGAGTCCGAGGTTGGCGAGGTTGGCGATCAGGGTGGTGGAGTTGCGGTTGTTGTTTTTCTCAAGGTGGAAGTTCAGGTCCCCAAGAAGGATGTAGTCTGTAGAGGCGAGGGCGTGTGTACTGACGAGGTCGGCGGTGGAGTCGCTGAACTGTGGTCGGGGTACCGGGGGTCTGTAGACGAGGGATCCTCTGAGGGTGGTGTTGGGATCGGTCGGGATCTGGAAGTGCAGGTGTTCGGCGGTGCTGAGGGTGTTGTCGGTGTTGGTCGAGACTCTGAGTGTTCCTGTGGACGATGGCAATTCCTCCTCCGTTAGTGTGGTCCCTATGGGTGATCTTGTAGCCGTCCGGGATGGCTATGGCAATGTCGGGTGCCGAAGAGGGGTTCAGCCAGGTCTCCGACAGGAAGGCGACGTCTGGGGAGGTTGAGTCGAGTAGGTCCCAGAGTCCAACGGTGTTTTTGAGGGTGTAGCGGGTGTTGAGAAGAATGCATCTGAGGTAGTTGGGTTCTTTCCTGGTGGGTTGATTTGCGGAGCGGATGCTGGTGAAGCTGCAGTTCCGGCAGGAGAAGGATCCTTGGGTGCGCTTCGGGGTAGCTAGGAAGCAGGTGTGTGATTGTCCGATGTTGAGTGCATGGAGGGTGCTGGCATCGTAGTGGCGTCTGGTGTCGTGGCATTCGCGGGGGCCAGGGGTTCTGGCGCTAGGTGTGGCCAGGCACAGACGGGTGCAGACGGGCTTGCCTTAGGCGCACCTTTGGCGCGCCAGCGGCGCGGCCGCCATAAGAAGGGGAGGTGGAAGGGAGGAGCAGCTGGGAGGTGGGAGCGGATGAATGGGAGGGCGGGGGGGTGGGTCAGCAGGGGATGCAGCAGTGGGAAACTGGAGTAAGGAACGGAGAGGGGTACAGGAGGCAAAAAAAGGGCACAGAATGGCACAAGAGGGGAAAAGAAGTAATGAAACAAATACAAAATAAACAGTGACAACAAAAGCAATACAATTACGCTAAGGCTGAAGTGAAGCGAGCGGGGAGGCGGGGCCGCAGGGCAAGCAGCGGCTGGAAAACCCACGGGAGGAATGGCGAGAAGGAGAGGAAGGGCACAGGGCACAGAATGGCACAAGACGGTGAAAGGAGGAATGAAAACGAAGACAAAATAAACAATGACAACAAAAGCAATACAATAACAGTGAGCAACCTACGGCCTACCACTGGCCACCAGGTATGAGGTGCAGGTGGTAGCCTGTGGGTGGAGGAGGGCCTAGAACTTCCGTCAGCAGTAACGGCAGTAACGGCAGCTGGGCTAGGGGCACGGGCACACAGGTGGTGCTGTGCGGCGTGGGGAGCGACCTGCCTAAAAAGGGTCAAGGTTCATTATATGGTGCTGAACGTAGGGCTTCACACTTGTATTTGGCTTAGACAATGACACAGGATCATGGAGAAAGAAGTTGCACGGGTGTTTCAACGCTATGGTACATTAAATGTGAAAATTTTTAAAAACTGTAGAAGGATTTTAAATTAGATGAAACCGCAGCCCCTTAACAGTTTGAAGTGCTCAATTCCTGGGAACATGTAGCTCATGCTAAGGAGAGGGAAAGATATCAGGGAAGAGGTGGAAAGGAAGTGCGTACCTATGTTGATGTTAGGTGGGACGCAGAACAGAACAAGTGGGGAACGGACATGATAGAGGGAGCTAAGTTGTATCCGGCATTAAACAGTGAGAAGTTTGATAAGGGTAGACGAGAGAAGAAAAAGAGAGAGAGAGGGCATGAGATAAAGGAATCAGCTGAGGGAGGTAAAATCTGTGACAGAGACACTAGTGATGGTTTCTTAGATGTGTTGTTGTCGGAGCGTCTGCCTCCATACAATGAGATTCAAACAAGGGGAGGTAGAAGTGCTAATACTAGTGGACATTCTGGAATTGCTACTGCACCGGTAACTGTGAGTCCTAATAAAATGGGGACCACCCCTGTGAATATGAATCAAACCTTAGGGGGAGGGAGTTTGGGGATTTGTGCCCCTGGCCACTCCACAGTTCCAAATGTTACTGCAGCTTTGAATGTTCATGATGCTCTGACCGTTCCGGTCACCATTTGTCCTGTAGTCCCTAGATATAATTTCCTTTCCAGAGAGAGTGTTACCTATAATCTGGCTGTTCCAACTGAGCTGGGAGCCCTAGAGCAGGTTCTTACAAGTTCCAATGTAAAGTTTATTTTCTTGGTCCCAATGAATGTGAGTTCCCCTTATGGTGCAAGTGCAGACCCATCAGCGAATGAGACCAGATTTAGACCTTTGAGGTAATTCCGGGGGTTGACAGATTTGTGTTTGCTCACTTGGGAGCCATCCCTGAATGTGATTAGTAGTACCCCCAAAGAAGGATCAGCACCAGAAACTTGACAGGGTCCACGTAGACCTGATGCTCAGCAGATAAATTATTGGCTGAAGGTTCTCAGTGCCACCTCAAATGAAAGCGAAAGCACAGAAATAAGTCAAGGATCAATCAAGTCATCATTAAAAGTGACTTTGGTGGATGTAGCTAAATTAAAACTCAAATTAGATGAGATGATAAGTGGAAGTCTTGAACTGGCTCGAATAGAGACTCATCAACAAAACTAGCTTCTGTTTATGACCAAGGATCTTACTAGGAGAGAGAGACAAGCTCATGATAAATGATCTGAAATAGCTCAGAAATATTAAGTAGATTTGGAGCGAACAAAGGCTTTATAGAAGAGCCACCAGCTCTGCTTCTGTGAGAAGGAAAATATGAAAATGACAGGGTTGAAAATGCTAATTCAGGAATTAATTCAGAGCATCCAGATTTGGAGTGAACTGGATAAGTGTATAGTCGAATGGTCAAAAAGGAAAAGTCCTAAAAGGTCTATGGGGGAACCTCCTCCTTCCTAAGAGGGGTAGTCAGGAATTACAGTTTTACCTTTCCGAGTGGCACCTAGTGGAGGTTATGTTCATGCAACTTGGTGTAGGAGTGATCTTGGGTCATTCACTAATGATTTCCCTACGTTAAGAGAGAAACCTGTGGAATGGTATAAATAAGTTGAGAGAGTTGTGAAAATGTCGAAGGGTTTGAGGACTGATTTGATTGCTCTATTTGATATTGTGGTTCCAAGTAATTTGTGGACAGCATGTAAGATAGCTGCAGAATGGCCCGAGAGAGAACCAGTGAGGGATCTGTTGACTAATGGTTTGTCACCCATAGTAATGAGGAAGTACAGCCAGGTGATGATGTGGTTAAAGTCTAAAGTTTCACCCCAAGATATTGACTGAGTCAAGATTGATTGATTGACCCAGAAACCCAAAGACAAGAGTCATGCATCTTATGAGAAACTGTTGCAGGTATTTAAACAGTAGAGTGTGATAGAAACATTGGAACCTAATGACATGGGAACATTTTGTGTCTATGTTTGTGACAGGATTGAGAGCTGAGATTAGCATGATGATTTAGCAGCACTTGATTTGCTGGCAGAATACCTTGGTTGATGAGATCTTGTGATGCGCTAAGTATTGCAATGAGGAGATTGACACGAGGCAAAAGAAATTAAATAAAAAGGCAACAGATGAAACCAGCTCAGAGGGTAAGTCAAGCTCCTCCCTTTGTTGGAAATGGACCACCTATGCAGGGAGTGTACCCACAGGGAACTCCTGCCATCCAAGGAGGAGATGGTTTTCAGTTCCATGGTGAGGTGAATGGCTACACTGTGTCATTCTTGGTTGATACTGGTGATACACACTCTACTATGCAAACAGTGAAAGTTCCAGACCTACGACCTTGGAGAAAGTGTTCCAGTTGTTGGAGTTGCTAATCAACAAATGAGGAACCCCATTACTGAGGATGTCTCTGTAAAAATCAAGTATTGTGGGTCTGCTAGTATGTGACTGGTGCAAGCTGAATTGTTGTGCTGTACCCCATAATGACAATTTAAGAATCACCCTTGGACCTTAGAGATACTGTGTGGTCCAAGGCTTGGGATTTTTTAGGGGAGAACATTGGACTCATTAAAGGAGTTGAGCCTGTCCTTATACAGATAAAGCCAAATGCAGAATACCCCAGAACACCATAGTATAAGTTTACCCCTGAAACTATTGCCAGAATAACTCCAGTAATCCAGACGATGATTCAACAAGGCATTTTGAAAGAGATTATGGGGAGTCAATGTAACTTACCTATTAAGGGGCTGCATAAGCCTAGTGGTAAGTACCACAAAGTTCAGGATCTTCGCAAGATAAACAATATAGTGATTCCTTCTTGTCTTGTGGTACCAAATCCTGCTGTGATATTGTTTCAAATTCCATGTGAGGCTGAGGGTTTCTCTGTTATCAATTTGTGGCAAGCTTTCTTCTCCATACCCTTGCATGAGGATAGTCAGTTCCTCTGTGCATTTAGGCTCAGCAATCATAGTTTGGCATGGTGCTGAGTCCCACAAGGGTATACGGAGAGTCCTTCCATTTTCAATCAAATACTCGAGAGGCTTGCAAAACTGACACTATTGCATTGATGAAAACGGACATAAAGTGTCCCCCAGTAAATTGCACTACTGTTTGAAAGAACTCTTGTATCTTGGTCAGCACATTGAGAAAGGAGTCAGAAAGGTGTTGCACGAGAGAATTTTGTTGATTTTGCAAATAAAACCAACAACCATCCAGAAAGGGGTCAGGATGTTTTTGGAAATGGTGGGCTACTGTCGCCAGTGGATACTGAACTTTAACCTAGTGGCCAAGCCTTTACGGAGGCTGACACACTACGATGTGTCAGATCCAGTGCCTTGGGGCAATGATTGTTTGGTTGCCTTGCTAGAGTTGAGAGAAATCCTCTGTCACACCCGACACTAAGAACGCCTGATTACAACAAAGTGTTTTTCTTTTTTACAGTGAGAGGGAGGGCTGTGCTCTCTCAGTGCTCACACAAACACATGGATGTGCCTGTAGACCTGTGGCACTTTCCAGCTACTTAAGATCCAGTAGTGGCTACTTTGCCCGGATGTAATATATCTGTGGCAGCCACTGGTGTCAGCATAAAGATATGTGAAGCCATTGCAATTGGTCATCCCTTAACAGTGTACGTGCCTCACTCTGTGTAAATACTGTTGACGCACACTTGCCAACAGCAACTGACAAACAGCCGACTGAGTCGATATGAGCAGATCATACTCACGGCTGAAAATGTTACTATGAAAAGGTGTTCTATTTTCAATCCTGCAACTCTACCGCCTCTTCCTGAGACTGATAGTGGTCAAAATGAGGTGAAGTATGACTGTCTCGAAGTTACTGAACTGTGCATCAAGCCAAGACCAGAAATTCAAGATGAACCACTGTCTGAATCTGATTTTGCATTGCTTGTGGATGGCTCGTGTTTAGCAAGACCATGAAGGAAATTTATGAACATCTATGGAGTCTGTACAGTTTCAGGAGTAGTAGAAGTTTTGTGGCTCCAGGGAGTGGTCTAAGCACGAATGGCAGAGTTGACTGCTATTATTAGAGCATGCTGTGTCATATTCTTTATTTAGGTCGTGCAACCATTAAAGTACATAACAATAAATAAATATATACAAACATATGAATATAACAACCATAGGAAATGCGCCAATAAAGAGCATAGCAATGAATACATACAGTACATGCAATGACTGTTCCAGCAGTATTAAAATAAATCTGTGTCTCAGAGAAGCAGATAGTGACTATTTTCACTGAAAGTCAGTACGGCTTTGGTGTTGTTCATGATTTCGGACAGTTATGGTCCCGGAAGGGGTTCATGACCTCCTCGGGCTTGCCCTCTCAGAATGGGGAGCAAGTTCAAAAACATCTTAAAGCACTACAGATGCCTGCACAAATTGCCACTGTTAAGTGCACAGTGCAGTGTAAGGGGGAAAATTATGTGACTGTTGGCAACAGATATGCCGATGATTTTGCCAGATATTGTGATTAAAATGCTTGCACCTTTAATGGAGAGTATACAAATGGAGATCACCACAAGACCAACTACAACCTTTTGTTAACTACAGCTGATACTTGGGAGGAAGTAAAGAGGTTGCAGGAAGAAGTGTCAGAGGCAGAACAGAAGAGTTGGGTCAAAGCAGGCTGTTTCAACAGAGATGAGGACATGATTTGGGAATCAGCAAATGGGAGACCAGTGCTACCTAACAGTCTTTTACCCCATGGTTAGACATTATCATTGTCCTAATCATGTGGGAAGGGATGCAATGGTCTGCATGCTTAGGCAGACTTGGTTCAATCCAAGGTTTATGCTGATGGCTGAAGCACTGTGCCACTGATGTGTTGTGTGGCATCAAAATTATGTGTGAAAAAGGACTGCAGTATCACTGAGTCACATAAAGAGGTCGGGAGGTCCGTTCAGTGGGATGCATTTGCATTTTATTGAGATGCCTGTGTACAATGGATTGAGGTACGTGTTTGTTTTTGTGTGTATCTTTTCATGATGGGCTGGAGCATATCCCACATGAAGGAATGATAGTCTCACAGTAGCAAAGCTCTTGTTGGGGGAGTTGATTCCCAGATTTGGCTTCCTGACTTATTTGGAATGGGACTGAGACAAAGACTTTAATAAGGAAATCCTGAGGGTGCTGTGCACTGCTTTAAAACTAAAACAAAAAATGCATTAATCTGGGTGAACACGTCTACCCTCAGCTGTTTTCTGAAGCCCTCAATTGCTCTTCCTTGCGCTACGAATAATTGCATCAATTCAGCTTGCTCAACCCGTTACATGTCCTGGTGATGATCTCGAACAGATGAGATCGAAACGCCGTTGACCCTCTACAACAAAACTCTTCCTATGCTATAAAGTTGCTTGAGGAGTTTTACACTATTGTTGTCAATGCGATTTTAAACTTCACCATCACTCTGCACGTCACGCCTCTTTCACTTATTGTGTGAGCACCTGAATTCTATTGTTGTGGAAATAAATGTTTCACATGAACTGAATTTTTTTGCTCCTTTAAAATAATTAATCTTCAACTCTTTAACCCTAAGTGCTCTCCTTAGGATCACTTTATTATTGGACCTTTTGGCCACACCCGAACCATTGTTTTTTTACCGCATATTTCACTCCATGTTCACGTATTGGGGTACCCTTGTTTTTCTTAAAAACTAGATGTTGCGTACCTCATTGTTCATTTCTCATTATAGGGCCTGGTTAGCCCCGTTGCCACTCGCTGTGTGTAATGACCACGTTTCTCTTGTAGCTTGCAGATTTCTATGTTGCTATTTCTTCAGATTTTCTGCAATACGTATTTCTTTTCGGATTCGAACCGCTGCGTGTTCTAATGGTGGGGAAGAAAAAGGGTGAGACTATATTGAATGACAATAACCCTAAAATCAGTTAATGGGGTAATATTTAATTGTTGGTCCTGGAGAGCTAATCTTTATATCCAGCACAGATGATCTGTGGGTTTACCGGTGATCTCACACTTGGCTGTGTCCCAATACAAAGATATGGATGTTACTAAGACTCCATAGTGGCACCATAAGCTCCCTGTATTTACCGATAGCAGTTATAGCTACTAATCGGGTATTTATACCCATCCCCAAATCACAAAGATGTGCGTACCAATATTATTCTCCCATAAGTACAAGTTGTTGCTTACAAATTACTCAAGCTAGGGGCTGGTACTCAAAGGGCAAATAACTTATGCACGTCTAAAATTTGCCGTATTGCTTACCTGCCGATAATGGCCACCTAACGTAGGTCCTTCCTCACCGTTGAGCCAAAAATTGTTTGGTCTGCTGCCGCACCCATTATATATCCTGGTTGTTGTATTTCCGCTAATCAAGAGCGTGTCTAAACACTTCCGGGGCGAATGTAACTGATTGCAGTTTGTAGTTCTAGTTCTAGTGGTACCGAGCGCTATGTTGAACTATAATACTATAGAACTATAATAATCGGCCTGTAAGATTAGCATAACTCTATAGTCCAGTTAATTTCCCTACCGTTTGTTTGTACAGAGGCACAAGTCAACGGTACATCCACATGAGTACCTGCGTGGGCCTTGCATATGCCACTATCAATGGAAAGGTAAAAAGAAAAAAAAAAGGAGAAAGGATCTGTAGACATTAGATCAGCGCTGCCATCTTGAAATGGATGATATTATAGTGTGGCCCCTCATTCTTCTTTAAAAATGGTCTTTGATATAAAGGTACTGGTGTGTACTAAAGATTTTTAAAAAGAGAGTGACACATAAAATGAGTGGCTTAGTAGTCCAAAAAGAGCACAAGTTTGTCCTAGTGTGTTCATGTTGTATATACACTGATGGTATTATAGTTAGTCTGCAAACTGGAACAAAGCACATCCAGCACACCGCTGCAATGCCACCAACATCCGCAGAAGTTACTAGTCTTCCCGAAATCTTTAATGCCATGGAGGTGTTCTGTCATGTCTTCAGAAGTGTCACCCAGAAATACACCCACATTTTCACAGTATATGTGTCACTATGGTGACACAAAAGGCAGGTGGGGTATGGACAATAATGTTGTATAGAAATGCCCATGAAGGGCGAAAGGGATGCCCTTGTTGTGTGCTGATGTAGTAATCATTGTGTCAGTGGATCTCTAAGTTGTTTAAGGATTTCTTTCGCCTCAAATCTCAGAGCTATTTTCAAAAAATGATAAAATATGTATATGGTGTGTCCTAACCTGGTGCTTTATAATTTCAAGGAGTTTCATGGACATCCTAAAGTCCTGTATACAGAAGATGTCCTTTGTTTCCTACATATGGGTATACCCCATCCTGGTACGAATCTGAGATCTTTACTGTTCATTTGAACAGGAACATCAAGCTACTTTTCAGACTATCTCCTCATTCAAGCCCTCTTTGACTGAGTTGAGAGTAAAAATCCAGAAGGTTTTTCGACATTTGTGTACTTCATTGATGTTTTTTCCAGAGATGCCTTTGATTTTTTCCAAGATGAGCCATCTGAGTTCATTTTCTTTGTGATTGTATTCAATACAATATTGGACCATAGGAGATGAAATTTTGCGAGTTTTAATAGCTGATCTATGTTCGCTACACCGAGTTCTGAACTCACAACTTGTTTCACCCACATAACCTTTGTTGCAGGGGCAAAGAATAAGATATATCAAATTGTGGCTTGTACAGTTATTAAAGTCTTTCAATCTTTCCTTCTTCCTTCCATATTCCCAAAATTGGGTCACTACAGCAGTGTCACATGCGACACATGTGCCACATCTGTGGCTTCCCATAATTGAGGTGCCTGTAATGGTTGTTTGTTTCTCTTGTGAGGTCTGTCTTTCCCTCATATGCACCAAGTTATCTTTAAGATTAGATAATTTTAAAGCACTCTGCATGGCCCACAAAATCCTGCAGGGTAAAGGGCCACTCATCCTACGGGAGATGGTTCAACCCTACAAGGCCCCTCGTACATTGCGCTCGGATCACCAACATCTGCTGCAAGTCGCGAGAGTGAGGAAGGCCAGGACTGGCGGCAGAAGATTTTCCATAAACGTTGCAACTCTGTGGAACTCCCTTCCGTTACTTCTTCGCTCTGAAACGAGTACTTTACGTTTCCGAAAACTTTTAAAGACCTACCTGTTCCCTGCTTAATGCCGCTGTCTTGTGTTATGGTGCCTTTTTTTTCTGGAAGAGCGCGGGGATGCCCAAGGGTAACCAGGCGCGATACAAAACTCAGTAATAATAATAATAATAATAATAATAATAATAATAATAATAATAATTTTTCCGGTAAGCAACTATGGGTTTTTGTATAATTTCTTGATCTTCATTGGTATTTAGGATATGCCAATTTTTGTACAATACCTTTTTAACTTTGTAGTTCAAAGGTGAATGATTTATGACACAGACTAAATTATCCTTTTTAGGGCAGCAAGGCTTTGTGATTATAATAACGCGCCCTTTTGTAAGCTGTCCTGATAAGACGTTTTGGATAACCCCTCTGTAATAGTTTTTGTTTTAGTTTTTCTCTATTTTTGTCATAGTCTTGTATGTTTGAACAATTACGTCTGATCCTTAGAAATTCTCCGAAGGGGATTGAATCTTTTTGACAGTTTGGATGGTAACTGTCATGTGTTAGGATCGTGTTCTTGGCTGTTAGTTTACGGTAAAAGTTTACCTGGATTTCTCCTGCTTGGCCATTGATCACAATGTCTATGAATTCCACTGACTTTGTGCTGTGGTGAGCTGTGAACCTCAAAATTCTCATCACTGGTGTTAAGCCATTCAATAACCATAAACAGGGTAGTTTCACCTCCTCGCCAAATGAAAAATATGTCATCATTAAACCTATGCCACCTATGGACATTCTCATAAAATGGGGCCACTTCGTTGAACACATGTTTCAATTCATATTCTCCCATGTATATATTGGCCACACTTGGGGCGCAGGATGCCCCCATACTAGTCCCCTTGATTTGGTGATACAACTTGCCTTTAAAGTCAAAGTAGTTGTTTGTTAACACAATTTCCAAACATTCCAATATGGATAGGTCAGGCCTATCACTAGGTGTTCTACATAGGAGGGTCACTGCTGCCTCTATGGCCTGTTGTTGGGGTATGTTAGTATGTAATGCTTCGATGTCTAATGTCACCAAAATTTCGCAATCTGGGTCGTATGGAGCATGTTCTAATTTGCTGATGATGTGACCTGTATATCTGATATATGACTGGTCCTTAGTAGTAAAGGGGCACAAAAATGTGTCAATATATTTAGACCAAGGTTCTGTGGAGGAATTGATAGAGGATATTATCAGACGCAATAGTGGGTCAATTATATTTTTCTGTGTTTTCGGTACCCCATACATTGCCGGCATGACTGGATCGACTTTATGTAAAAAAAGATACTCTTTTTAAATATTTAGGAGAAATACAATAGGACAAACAGTGCTCTCTATTATGCCTCTGTTATGAAACCCATATCTCTAATGTAATGTTGATATTGACAAGTAAGGATTAATATATATTATTTACCTGTTGCGCAAATCTTCTGAGATATTACTGGGGTACTTGTAGGGACAACGCCACTACTTGATTCGCTATTCTTGGTTTTTAAAAGCAAACTGCTGTGAGTATCTTGTCAAGGTCATCCTACACGTATGGAGAAAACAGTACGATTACTATAGATTCCCAGGTCTACATCTCAACCTCATTATATATACGAAATATAAAAAGGAAAAAAGAAAAAATACAATAAAATATGAAAGAATAATTAATCATTTTGTGTGGGGAAGAATGTTTTCTATGCCCCATATTTGAGCTTAGTAAAGCCTAAACAAAAGAAATTTAGGTCCAGAAGGAATGTATCTTATCATTGTGAAAATTCAATTGAAACTTTGAGTACTTGATCTTCGGTTTGATCTTATGTTTGAACTTCCTTTGTTAGAGAAATTGAGTGCCATGAGGCATCTTATTCTGGATGTGGCTGAGTTTCCTCTCTTGGATGCCAGTGAGTTCCCTGTGATAGTCGATGAACTGAAGCACTTAATTCTGGAAATGATTTGTCAGTGAACTTGAACCATTTATTATTAGAGACATTTAAATAGACTTTGTAGGGAAGAAACAACAGTCACAAAGACTTTGAATATAATTTTGTTGCACATCACATGAACTTGGTTTTGCAGCTTGAACAGGTGGATACCAACAGATTAGTCTCTGTAGCTGCTACGTTCCACCTAACGGTTTGGATTCTAACAGAGAAATAGAAGTAAATTCAAATAATGGGTGTAAATAAATGATAACAGGCAAACTAGTAGATGTAGGTTTCATATTATTCATAGTGCTTATGAGGTTATATTCAGCCACATATAAGTCAGTAGATGTTAGGCCTACCATTGCTCATACTACACCACATCCTGCTGATAGTAGCTTAAAATTGTGGGTTAAGAAACTGCAAACAGATCTATCAGGGGAGACTGGGCTTCAAACGCTTATTTTAGATTGCTTTATGAATACATTCATAATATAGGACAAAGGTGGTGAGATGCACTCCCAATTTATCCAATTCTCTTTTTCATTTTTGTATTAATGTTTCTTCATTTCGCCTTGTAGAGGCGTGCATACTTGTTTAGCGCTCCGCCCAATCGCGCTGCAATCATAAAACCGAACACGAAGGAGCAACATCGTTCCCTTCCAAGCTGCACTGCCAAACGAATCCAATGAACCAAATTCATAATTAGCTCCTTATTTACTCCATTTTTCGCTTCCTTTACTTCATTTATTTACCCTTGGTTTATTCAATCCATTTTACTCGTTTTTCTTGACCATTCGGATATTTCACAAAATACGCAGGAGTATCTGATGTTCCACATGCCACGCTTTATTAAAAAACCCAATGCATTTCGGGACAACCCTTCATCAGGGGTATCTAGAAAGAAGTTATTCAAAAACCATCAGTCAAATCTCAGTATCACATGTAATACAATGCATGAACTGAAAAACACTCATTTTAAATTCCAATAGTTTAAACACTTGAATGAATATATCATTTCAATACTATTACATTCTCCCGCCTAAATATCAACCGAAGTCTAATCAGGAGAAATCAAGAGTCCAAATCAGAAACTGATAAAGATCTTAAAAAACAGCACAGGTTAAATAGCAAAGAAATTAAACATGTGTTTCTCAGGTATCTGCAATCTCGAAGGTCAATCTCGCCCTTCTCAGGTTCCGGTCCGGATTTTCCAGCCCACAGCCGCAGCCAGCCAGCGCCGCCGAAATTGAAGCTGCGAACATGCCTGCCGTGCTCTGCACTCTGTTCTGCCTGCTACAACGCTCCAACGCCCGCCTTCAAACGCTGGCCTGCCGGCACTGACTCCCCCGTTTTCAGGGATCGAAGGGGCCCGAGGACTTTGACGGACTCCGTTCTGCCCACTCTAACGCCCGGTTCCAAACGCCGGTTGGTACTGATTCCCCCGATTCCAGGAGGGCTCAAGGGGGCTCGAGGACTTTGAAGGACCCTACGGACACCCCCCCTCTCTGAGGACACTGAAGACCCAGTAACTAGCGGTAAAGTGTAAGCGGCGGGCGCAGGGAAGGAAGCGACTGAGAGCCAAGTGCAGGCAGCGCACAGGCAAGCTAGAAGGCAAGCTAGTAGCAAGTAGCAAGCAAGCACCCTACTCACCCCGGGCTCACCCCAGGCTAGTCAGACTCTTGCTTCCAGAAGGCTAACTGAAGTTGAGTCCGTGCTACACAGGAGGCACACAGGAGGCTCACAGGTGGTTTGTAGAGGCAGCCCGGGTATTCCCGGTGACCTAGTGGTATCCACCGGACTCTCCAGCTTTCCTCCTGGTGCACTCACAGCACGCTATAACCTTGACAAAGGCAGACAAAGGTGGGTATAAAATAATTTAGCAAGCACTTACCCAGGACTTCAGACCTTGGTGCAGTGTGTTTAGCGGATTGGATCAACAAGGCACATAAACCAGCGATTAAACACAATTAACACACTAGCAACAAAGCCACTGCCAAGCAACAATAAACTATAACAAGGCTGTTACAAAAACCATAAGGTTCAAAGCAACAAAGTTATAACAAAGTAATAAAGTAATAAAGCGAATAAAAAGTATAGCCAAGCCTTGCACCACAAATCATTATCCAACTAACACCCAATTAATAACTCCATCTTGTTGTGCAGACAAGAAATTCTATCCAAGCGCAACAGCAAGTACACTATTGTCCACACAAAACAGCAAAGAGGCAAACATCAAAAATGATGTACCCTCAAGGAGGGAGGGTTGGGAAACAGAAGCTGCTCCCCGCAAAGCAGCAGCAAGACACACAGCAAGATACACAGTGTGATATACTGCCACCTATTGTGAACCAGAACTGGAATGCCAACAGCAATGGGGCCATCAGAGCCTATATGCACCCCAAAACACAGAAGGAAAAAAAGCAAACTCACCAGGAGGGAGTAGGAATGATACAGTGGCTTGAGGAGCAAGTTTTGATATCAAAGAGGATGGATTACTAGAAAGACCTCTCTTAAAAATTCCACTATCACCAGAAATAATCATTATAGCAAAAGGAGCGAACGTACTAACAGCCGACAGAGACTCCGAGGATGTCAATGGATGCGAAAACTGCCTAACAGCACCGGTAAAAGTGGCCCAATCCCAAACTGAGAGTATTTCTCCATTGAAGGAGGGCTCAAGCAGGCAATCGGACAAGATGTAGCAAAATTCAGCTTCCCCGATACCCTCAGAGGGATGGGACCATCGACTGTACCGACAGGACACTCAACCAACCCCCTCAAGGATCTTACCAACAACTAAGAAGAGCCCCAAACAGTCGACAGACACAGCCCCGTGCCTTGAAGCAAACAAAAATGTAGTAAAGCCCATAAATTTAAAGAATGAAGCCTTAGAGAACTCTAGCCCGCAGAATAAGTGTAGCAGGAATATCCTTTCAGTATCTCTCCTTAGCTCAGACCAAAACCAATTGTCTATTAGCAACAATTGAATTAGTAATCACAAGGAGACAGATCACTGAAACCAACAACCCCGGGCTAAAACGCCCGCTATTAGAGATAATGGTCTGCTACCACCAATGCCCACAGCAGGAGTAAACTTCTTTGAAGTAAACTTCGACCTCACAGAGTCCCATCCAGAGGTACTGGTCACAGCGCCAAAAAAACAATGCTCCCCATCAAGTTCAAACCTTCTAAACTCCTTTTTCTCTATTCAAGACAATGAGTCCTTGAAACCTGGATCTCCATCGACCACAGAGGACCCCCCCCCAGCTCTAATTCCAAAAATCGAAACCCACCTCACTCTAATTAATAATGCATTGATCTCAATGGCAAATGCGGCTCTTATGCATGCGGACAAGCTTGACACACAAATAAATATATTACAGTCAGTAGCAGGTCTAATATCAGGCTTCGTTACAAAGCTTGAATATCTGAATTCGCTGATCAATAGGGCCCAGAATAATGTGGATGTAGTCCCATACTACAGAAACTGAAAACGCCCCCCGAAATAATGCGCTCCCTTGTGAATGACCTCAAAACAGAGGTAGTAAGAGGGTCACACAGACCAAATGCGTGCTCTAATGAAGAAGGAAGAGATAAAACCCTAAATCTCCACCATCCTCTATCACCTATCTCACATGACAGGGACACTGTGTCCCCTGGGAAAACTGGAGAATATATCCACAAACCAAGAGGTAAAGAAAACCATACATTAGAGATAAACCCAGTGGCAATGGCCAATGGTACTCAAGATAGGCCGGAGAGACCAAAGAAAATGGACCAACATGAGGGGAGTGATAAATTGAATCTGATAGATAAAACACAGCTTTGGACCCCAAAAATGACACAAAGTATAAAAAAGGAACCGTCCCCCAACCAATAATGAGCCCAGAAGCGATAACCGGTCTATGGACCTCCAGCCCTTATCAAGGATTAACAAAAAAAAACTAAGAAAACTAAACAAATCCAACAAGGGCAAACAAACTACAGATGGGCTTCTAACATAATGGCTCCAGACCGTTATAAAGTCAAACATCGGGTCCACGGTTTCCCCGTCAAGTTGATTCCATAAGTCTCAGGAAAAAGGGCAACAGGGCTTAACACTAAAGAATACAACAAACGATCATGCCCCTACACAAAGTTTAGGTAGCTTGTCCGCACAGCAAAATATAAAAGACCAAGAGCTACGTCCAACAACACAGGTGCACGAAGATGGATCATCTGCTGAAGGTGAATGGTACAAGACCAAAGAACTCCACAAACTCAGCACTGATGATCTCACACAAACAAGGGTCCCTGAAGGAAAAACTCACACCTGACAAAAGCTTCGGAATGTCTAAAGGCGATCCGCTCAACCAGAACCACCAATAGACAGGAATCGAAGAGGACAATCCAATCGCCCACAACACCTATCAAAAAACAACTACAACCTGCCTAACAAATGGCCACAATAAAAAACCAAAAACAGTTGTCAAATAAATGTCTACCCAAACACATCAAAGAGCCATGATGGCCCCCAGCTCCGATGACAAGGAAATCATAATTCGGGCAACAAGTAGCAATGACCCTCTCCCTCACTTAAGAAAAATAGGATTGTTGACCTGGAGCAATCAGTACGGATAATGCATTCATGGGAAGCTTTGAACCCCAGGAGAAACATGACACCAAAGACTACAGCAAACCAGGACGGCTCGGATGTAAGTTCACATGATACAGCTTCCACTTCAGACCAGCATGAATCCCTCCAAAATCTAAAGCTGAGGTTATATCTAAGCTATACCTTGCAAGGGAAGTGGGATATTCTCAATAGAGGAAACATCTTGAGGCTCAGCTCAATCATGCCAGGACTGGAGAATATAAAAACCACAGACATCGATAGAGTGGCTTGCTTTGCTCCAGAGCCCAGTGATAAAAATGAGGCAATAGAAGTAACCTTCTCTAACCAGGAAATGGCAAGTGCACTAAGGTAAAATAGAAACCACCTGGACAACTGGGGGATCCAGATAAGAAATCCAGTAAAAACGAAGTCACTGAAAGGGTACTTGGGCTGTGAGCTCAACTCCTTGGGCAGACTACACAGCCTACGAAACGCTTTCCACATCCTCCCAAGCTGGGGGCCATGCTTCGGGAGGAGTGGCAATTTACATCAAGAGCAACTTGACAATCCAGGTATCCCTAGTATGTAAGGGAAATGGTGATTACATACTCCTCAAAACAAGGCTCCAAAATTCTGATACATTAAGACAGGATCAGCGGCAAATGATCTTAGCCTTTATCTACCTTAACCCATCTAAGCCCAAAAGAGAAACAACGTTAAACAGAATGCTGCCAATAATCAGTGATTTATATGCTGAACACCTGGACGATCTATGGCTAATCATGGGTGATTTCAACTTCAAATTTAATGGAATCCGACTTAAACTCCGCCCTGGTAGTTTTGGATGACTCAACTTAGTCTATTCCAGAAATAAGCTGCCAGTACTAATGAAAGGACAACCATGGACTCGAATTGTCAGCCTATTTTAACCAACTGGGCCTCCGAGTCTTAAATGGAAGATCATCCTCAGACTCACCAGCAGCCTATACTCACTTCTCGCACTCCATATTGGCCACTCTAGACTATATTATGTATATCGATTGCGCACTTTCCTGCAGCACAAGATTTTGCTGTAAATCCTTTATTGGCAAGTGACCACGCCATCATCTCCTGCAATATTTTATCATCGCCCAAAAATCAAATTGATTGGTGAGCAAGTCAATCTCAAGCCAATCAGGAAAATAGGGTGGTCTGACCAATCATAAAGACAAAATGGAAGGAGAAGTCGAATCAATCATGTCCAGAGCAACTGAGAGAAATGGTAATTTAATCACGGTAATATCTTGGGAACAACTTCTGGGTGAGATTAGGAATAAACTCAGAGGGACGCAGAGAAATTCATGCACACCACACTTAAAAGATGACCACCTCAAAAAACAAAAAGAGTTAATATCGGCAATTAAACGTAAATTAAACCATACCATGCGAAATATCACCAATGAGATCTCTGAGCATAGATTAGCCCAGGAAAAGGTAGCAGCAATTCATCAGAGCTACAGGTAAGCAAAATTCTCTCTTTGAAGAATGGCTGAAGAATCTCACTGGATCAAAGCTCATGAAATTATTAAATCTGGGGACCAGAAGAGATTCTGGAAGTGGATGAATAATTGCTTTAAATCAAATTTGCAACCCACCTTCACAAATATCTTGGCCCAAGCGTGGGAAAATCACATATACGCTCTCTATGTGGACTCGCCCAGTAAAGACAGCACAAGTCACAAATCTGCTACCACCTCGCTTTGTTGATCCTGCACATTATCAACAAAATGCGCCCAGGCGGGGCACCAGGCCCAAACGGCATGCCTCCAATGGTATATAAGGGAACAGTCTCTAAATGAGCAACCATTATGGCACCACTATTCATGGAGTATAGATCAGGAAGGCACATTCCCGAGTCATGGACGGGTTCCCAATACACAAAAAAGGGAAGCGATAGATATCGATCGGAAATGCTTTGCTAACGTGCTCCTAAAAGAATTGACCACTTGGGCTAAAGCACAAAATCTGATCCTGTTTATGCATACTGGCTTCCAAAAGGGCTCTAGCATCGAAGATAACTTGATCTGCGTGTCATACTTAATAGAAACAATTCTGGACAAGAAAGGGAAGGCACTCTACCTAGCTTATATCAATTTTCAAACAGCCTTCGATAGCGTGGACCACTCAAGATTGTGGATGAAACTAAAAAACTGGGGCATTAACAACTCACTATTAAATGCGCTAGGGGCTCTATACTCTGAAACCTGGGTCAAAATCAGAGTGTCTGCTGACTGGTCAACAACCAAAAAAATACAAACTAATAAGGGCCTAAGGCAAGGTTGTCTACTGGCCTCAGTGCTTTTTAATCTGTATTTAGCCGACCTCCCTGACTTCTTGGCACAGGTTTGAACATTCCCTCCCAAACTCGCTGGATCTAAAATCCAATCACTGCAATACGCAGACGACACCATTCTGCTAGATCAAACTCCGATTGGTCTACAGCGACTTCTAACTGCATTGTCGTCATACTGCAAAGCAAACAAATTGAAAATAAAGATGACAAAAAAAAAGACAATGATAATTTCCAGACAAACGAAGAGAAGAGGTTTATGGCAAGTCAACGGTAAATGTATCGAGACAGTCACAACTTACAAGTACCTTGGTGTATGGATCGACCATAAAGGAAGGCAGTCCACACACATCATAGAGATGCACGGCCTGGCACAATCCTTGGCGGTCGCGTTCTACAGAGCAAGGAAATCCATGTGCTCCCCTGACCTCACCCCTTTAATCAAAGCAATGGGGAAAAAATTTCTATTGTCCATCTCCCATGGAACTATTGTCTTTAAAGATAAGATGTCATTGTGGCTGGATAGAGCTCAATCTGCCTGCTTCCGTAAAGATTTTCTCCTACCTCTTCCACTTTGCACGTGCAAATTTGTAATGAATTGAACCTGACATCTCAAAAGCTGATACTCAAAGCACGATTCATAACATTCTGTCTAAAGGCCAAACAAGCACGGGAAAACGCATTAAAAAATTACATCTGGCTAATGATAAACAAACCCGGGTCAACCTGGCACAATTTTCTTACTCACTCTGTTGAAACTCTGGAAGCCTGTGAAATATGGGCCGCCCCATACCCATACCAGTGGCAGCAAAACTTTTATTAAAACAGGCAAAAATAATGTCAGAGGTCAATGATGCAACAAGCTTAAAAAAACTCAAGCACGGATGCTGGGCTCTAAAACTATTCAACAGCAGAGGTTTACCTTACTATCTGTCGTCCCCCCATAAAGCCAATAACGAAGTGCCAATTAATGAGGCTACGATTCGGCTTGATCCCTCTATTGGCATACAAGTATGGGCGAGGTTACAAAGCAATGTCATCTACGCAGTGCCGTGCTTGTGGGGGAGTTGAAGAAACGTTAACTCACATATTATGCATCTGTGAGACACTACGCCCATTAAGAACTTATTGGCTTTGACCCATCTGGTGCATTTTAAACATTCAGACATGTCAGGACGCCCTGTTGGAATGTTTGAAGGGGGATTCAGCGCAATTGTCGGTGCACTTTATGAACTTTCTGATGGCCGCAAAGGACATTCTGGCCTCTGAAAAAAACATAGAATCATAAAGCTCATTCCACCATTATTAATTGTAATCCTTTTTAATGTCAATGACAAAAAAAAATTTAATTGAAGCTTATGCACTTTATTCTGTATCTCAGTATTTGCGATTGCAAGGATTTTAATTATTTTGCAATAAAATTCTATTCTATTCTATTCTGAACATCAGATGAAGGAAAATGTAACTGCCTTGCCCTTAAATTGTCAACATAAAGGAAAATTGTGTATACATGTTGATCAAAGCTACATAGATCCGTTGTTTTTAGGTCAGAGTGACTGTGAACATGTTTTTGAGACGAGAGGGAAGAATCACCTTGTCTGAAGGGACAAGATTCTGTGATTCCTGGAGTGTACTTTATTTGTGGAGAGTATGCGTATTTTAAATTGCCCTGTGGATGGCATGGTATATGTTATCTTGGTATAGTTTTCCTGAAGATTTATCATGGGACTATTTCAATGATCCTGTATGGGAAACACAATCTAGAACTAGACGAAGTGTTAGTGCAACAGGAGTAGTAGGAAATATTTTTGGCCTATTACCCCATCTTTAGGTGTGATCATGAATGATCTGAAAATTAGCAAGCTGCCCAGAATAGTGGATAAACTGGCTACTAATACTGCAAATTCTTTATTGCTGGTAAATACAGAGATGGTTGCGATAAGGTCATGGTTTTAACCAACCGATTTGTTATCTGCATGTAAGTGTTTATTGAGATGCTTGATGCACTAAGTTGACCAAAGGCCTTAAACTTTTTGATTTTGCAATGTTTAATTTTTAACATGAATGCTTGCTTTGGATTCAATGTTTTTCTCTCCTCTGGAAGTGCAGTTGCATTAGCTCATGTTAAAGAACGGCAGATTGTGTGAAAGAGATAGTGAGACTCGAAAGGGTAATCTCTTGGTATGGATAAGAAGATTTAATGGAAGGGAGGACTACTGTTTGTGCGAAACAGATAGATGGGAGGAACCCAAAGCATCCTAATGTCTGGACCGAAGGAAAGAAATCTTGAGTGTAGATGCCAAATTTTTGTGTTTGAAGATAGAAATATAATTGGACATGTGACATGGGATTCTTGAAGGTTATTTTGGTGGGTATAATTGGGCATCACATTTTAGGTTAATCAGGTTTATTTTAGACTCTGAGAGGTACAGACCTCTTTGTGACATCTCTGTTGTGTGGCTTCATGCTATACAATAGTCTTTACTTTGAGAACTTCTACAGAGTTTCTACTATGCTGAAAATTGATTTCTATGCTTCCCTGATTTAACAGGGTTTCCCTGATTTCTAGTTTGCAATGGCGTTTAGTAGATCCTCTTAGACAACATCATGTAGAGGCAAGAGGATCGAAACTCTCAATCTACTCATCAGTCTTTGTTTCTTATCTTTTGCATTGCAGTTATAGAATTCCTCATTTGTTTTTTGTTATTGACGATACATTTTGTACGTCATTTCAAATATCATCTAGTTATTCTGTTTTTTATACTATGCTTCTGTGACTGATTTACATCAGCTTGGCTTTGAATTTGCAATAAATCCATATTTAATCCCATCAATCAACTCTGAGCTTTACTGTGTGGCCAAATGGGCTACACTGTAGATGTTAAATTGTAGTTGATCCTCAATCCTTTTATTCCTCAGGCAACTAGAACCTTCCATTGCAGAGGGCTAGGAAGAAGGAGTTCATGTTCTATGCGTTCTCAGCAGTAAAGGGTCTCCTAGCTCCCAATTTTTGTTCAATTTTTTTATAGGGTTACTAGCACACGTGCACCTGACTATTTTAATGCAAAGATGAGTTTTGACGATGTCAGAGATGAATTGGCTAGAGACTTATTTGGTACAGAGAGCGTAATTTGCAGTAACTTACTAGTGGGCGGTACTAATAAGGAAGGCCTTATAGCCAAATTTGCCAAACTTGGTAAACTTAAGAAAAACAAATTATACAAATGGTGGGACGGGATTACTCTAAAAAGGTATCTGGAAAACAAAAATTCCCACGTGGCTCAAGAATCCTTACATTTCCCAATTTTGATGATCTGGACCCAGATCTCTTTCAAGAGTGGGAAGAAAATCTCCTTGATTCTTCATTTACAATGATGAAGATCGTCATCCATCATGCCGACAGGAAAATCCTCAAACTTAGAGAGGAGATCAAAGTTTTAGAAGAGGAAATAAAGGGCTTATACCAGAAAGAAGCTAGAAAAAAACGATGTAATTTTGAAGGACCAAATCCAACAACATCAGAAATTGGTTAAAGAAATGAAACTGGGTAAAATTGTAAGGGAAGACAGAGACTATAATAATGGAAGATCTTTACATTCACCCATAAGTTTGACAATGTTACAGTTCCTAAACCAAGCATTCAACACTCAGCTGGAATGGGTAGTATCTCAAGTGTAGCAAACAGCTCGAATGTGTCCTCCATTGAGGAGGCAGACCCAAGTGGCACGGATGGTAAAATTGCACAACTGGGCTACTACGCAACTTTTTTCTAAGAGGTACTTAGATACAGCATGGGGGAGAAACAGCAAAGATTCACAGCAAAACAAAGAGAGAGGGGAGGAGAAAAAATAGAAAAAAAGGAAGGGGTTCAAACCAGGAACCAGAAGAAGAAGTTAAACAAATAGTAGCAATCAATTTGCCAACCAATGAACCCAACTTTGGCCATTCATACTGCTGATAATTTAGTCATTAATTTGTCTGACCATCTGTTGAATCAATATGAAGTTTTAGTTCTGAATAAAGGACTTGGATTCTGTCCTCTGTACTGTGGTGTTTTCTCTGATTTGCATTTTGATATCTTTAAATTCAAATGCAATGTTAAGCTGAAATGCCACTTTCATTTATAAAACTTCAGAAAACCACAAATAGACCCCAGGCCTGCACTGTCAGATGTATCTGTTGCACAACTTAAGGATATCTCTATTTTGCTATCCTTAGATAAGGACAATGAGCTTACTGTGAGTCATCTGGCTGATGATCTTGACATAGAACAAGACTATGCATGTGATAGTGGGCTACAATTAAATACATTTACTCCACAGGGAATAAACCTCAATACCATTGAAGTTTGTTCCAAACATGTTATAGAGGATCAATTTCTATTATAGGATAAACCAATGAGAACACCTTTCAGCTATACTAAAGACAACCTCACAAAGAAGAAAGAGCCGCACTATCCAGTCAGGTGGAAGACACCTCTTTGGTTATCTGTGAGGCTGACAAAGTTGGAAATGTTGTTCTGATGAATAGAACCGATTATGAGCGAGAGGTCCACAGACAATTAGACAATGCTGCCTGCTACAAAAAAATGCAATTAAATTCCTTGTGTCACTGCCAAACCACAGTCATCCACCCACAGCAGGAAAGGCTTAAGCTCCGTGTGCACAAGTCAGATTTCTAACACAGTCAAACTATTTTTACGCTCAACGCTTAGTGGTCCACCGCTATAAGGCTACACTTAATCAAATATGGATACAATAAAAGGAGTGTTAATTAAAATTCCATATTTGTCAATCAATTATTGAATATTATTCAAACTAATCCAATCCACAGGCCAATCATTTCCCAATTCAATCCAATGTTTGAAACTTTATTCTTGAAAGTTCATTGAATCATCAGTTCCATCAATTTCTTATTTATACGTATTCATAAATTCCATATTCTTCACAAATTTTCAGATAATTTCATCAATTTCTTTAGTCATCAATTCTTAACAGCCTACGCATTTTGTCCTTACAAAGGACTTCATCAGGGCTGCAAAAAAACAAAATAAAGGCACTCATCAATATAATTATCATTTCTGTTACATAAACCATTACAAAAACTTCCCATCTGAATTCACCTTTATCAGGCCTGCCTATCTCCATTCTAAAAATGTTCTCATAAGAGGATGGACTCAATGCTTTTAAATCATTGCTACATTTATTATTTTACTCAATTTATATTTTATATAACCGTCTCGTGGTTGACTTCACCATAATGTTATGTATGAGCCAATACCGAATCTCCTGAATATGTACATTCTATGATTGTCTAAGTTTTATTCTTAGTGAATTTCTATTGTAATATACTAACTATATCTCATTGTTAGTACAAGCGGGGACATCCCTTAAATACTCCTTCTAAATAGTGTTTATTCCAAGCGATCAACTCCTTCTAGATCAATGTTATGATGGGGTCTATAATCTACAGATAGATCATGCTTTATACCTTAATTGTGCACTCCCTCAGCCCATACTGCTTAATATTAGTATTGATGGGTTATTACATGAATATTTTAACTGGCTTGATATTATAGATCCGAAGTCCAAGACTTTTTTATCAAACTTATTGTATTGCTGTCCTCAATCCTATTTAATAAAACAATTTATTGTTTAGATGACACCCTTATGATTGTTATTTAATTACGACTTCATAAACTAACCAATGTACCATTTTCCTTTTATCCAGATTTTATTCCCAGAAAGCCGAGATTCACATTTCCCATCTAGCTTGATTCATGGCATAAATTGCTCGTGGTTTTTACTGCAATATAAAGAGCACTCTTATCTAAGTATATCAAGATGATGCTTTAGTCTCTAGTTATAATACATCCATGCACTCATAGCGCTCTGCAACTATTTCATTTACTATTCCTTGAACCCTTTCAGCACATTTTAACTAGTCTAATTCTACAGAAACCTTCTCTCTAAAAACCTTATTATATCTACCAAACCTCACATATCATTCTCTCACGTTTAAAAAGTCCATACAACGTTTCGCTGAACTGCCGGTCCAATAAATCACACCATTCTGAACCATCGGTAACTTTGTCATATTTAAAAGTGTTATCCGCCTATCAGATTAAAGTTCCAATTAATTCCCCCACCATCAGAATTCATTCCTTTCAATATCATCATTCTTAGTCATTCATTAGGTTTCCTCTTTGGTCCGCTATTGATATTAACCAATCAGGAGTGTCAATATCATCGTGTTCAAACATGTTGCCAGCTATAACAGGTTGAAGTTCCGATTAATTGTCCAACCAATCAAATTCATCCCTTTAATGTTTCCTATTCGGTCCACTGTCAATATCAACCAATATGCACCATCAATTGTCTTTTACCTGCCCGAATCAACGTTGTCTCCTTACGTTCGCTCGTGCTGCATTGTTGCCAATGTTATGGTCTCATCCAATTGGTACACACGTTTCAGAATCAGTGACTATTGGTCCAAAACCGTAATCAATGCCACACTCCCTTTCTCCACTCAACACTTTTCTATATAATCTACTCACGTACACTGCTACTCCGGTGTAACGTGTTTTTAAAGTCTTATCTTGTTGTTTAAGACATATTGTGAATATAGCATTATTGGTTCACCGAATTAACCCAATCTATTATCAAAATTCACACGTAAAAATAGTAATATTCAAGTTTGACTTATGTAAATACACTTTCTATTATACATTTGTTATACATAGTACGATTTTATTGAAAACATATATATTCGTAGTAACCCATCAAAAACTTTCAATACGATCTTTGAACTCACTGTAATTCAAATTCTATCCTGACTTGTCTAATGCTATACTATGAGCTGTTCTTAACCATCTCTTTCAGATCGTTATTTTGACTAGAAAATAACATTGTGATCACCATGGCCAGTACGTAAAAGATAGTAAATTTCAAGTTTTTCTACAGTTTTGCTTATTATTATAATGTGAACTGTTCTTACCAGTCACATTTCAATTGTGATTTAGCGTCCAATCCCGTTGTGACGAACATGACCGATATGCTTTTCTCTAAAGCGGTATATTAAAAATACCTACTTTTCCTATTAGATATGGTTAAATTAGCCCCTACGCTAAATTATGACATTATTGTGACCAATATTTAGTACTCCATTCTATATGCTCTTATCCTTAATAATCCCCATTAGTCATTCCATTTGCCCAATCCACAACTGGTTATTATATATCTGATCGATAGGAAATCCCAATTAATATCAGGTCATCCCGATCAGTTGCTATCCACAGTTTGTTGCCACTGACTGTTCAGTATATAACCACTCTCCACTACAGTTTGATACAGATAGTAACTGTTGGAAACAGCCCCACTCCCACTCCGCAGGGTGGTGGTGGACCTTCCCAACACAATGGGGTAGCTTGGCTCGAGTGGTCAGGAAACAGGCGCAGTGCTAAGCATACAATATACCCATACAATAACCATGCGTGCATCCGTTCCAAAAACGACTCTACACCGTAAAAATTATGAAAATATTCTTTCTTTATCTTTTTCTCTTAGTTGCTGATTGGAAAAATAAATAGGTCAATCACAATATACAAGTTTCAATTAGTGCAGGTCAAATAAATATTGGCTGTTTGATGAAATAAATAGGGGTGATCATAAATAACAGGGCATAAATACAAGTGCAATATATACAGACAATTAAATACTTTGAGGCAATAAATACTGTATCAATAAATATTGTACACCAACAAGTCCTGTGGACCTATAAATATAGTGCAGCAATAAATAGGTAAAAACTCAATAAATACAGTATCCCCAATAAGTAATTAAAAGTATACAGCACCCCTCATATAATCAGATGACACTTCACTTCTTAAGGGCTGATTTGGCCCAGGCACAGCTTGTAGGGTTGTGGAAGGCTTGAGGGGGGAGGCTACTCCCTGGCTGGGACAAGGCTGAGGCCTAAACTGAGGTAGATCAAAGGGGGGAATACCAATGCCCTGGCTTCCCGTCTCCACACAACCTCTCTAGGTCAGTCCCAGTTCACCCCAGGCACAGTCAGGTGGGTTTCAGCACCTCCCTAGCCCCTTAGAGTAGTCTCTCAGGTCTCCACAGGGCCTTAGGCGCCCTCTACTCCACTTACTGCCCTTTTTCTGATGTTCCGACGCCGCTGGAGTCGTGTCGACGCCGTGAGGCGGTTCCGGTTCGGTCTCGGCGGCCTCGGCACAATGTCAGTTCTTTGTCGACGCCGGAAGGCGGTTCCGGTCCGATGTCGGCGGCCTCGGTTCGATCTCTACCTCCGATTCGACGGCGTCGGGCAGTCTCTTCACGATGTCGACTTCGGGCGGCTCCGGTCCGATGGCGCTCTCGGCTCCGATGACGTCGGCCGGCCTGGCCTCGATGTCGACTTCCGGCGACTCCGGGGTGCGATCCTCACCCCCGACCTCCGGTGCTCCTCCTCTCAGGTTCCGGGCGACTCCGGAGTGCGATCCTCACTCCCGACCTCCGGTGCTCCTCTACCTCGGTCTCCGACGACTCCGGAGGGCGGACTTCACTCCTCCGATGACGCCGCTCGCTCGACCTCGGTTCACTTCCTCCTCGACCTCTGGTATTCCTCTCGACCCCCGTCGGCGCCCTCTCACGACCTCAGGCGGCTCCGGGTACGACGTCTGCTACTTCAGTCAGCGCCGCTTCTCCACCTCGGGCTCCAGGTCTCAGGCTACTCGACGCCGGACTCCAGGGAAACCAGTTCTCAGGTCAGAATCTTGCTGCTTTCTGCTTCTAAGGCCTGTTCCTGCTGTTCAGGTCCTTAGGATGAGTTTTTCTGTCTTCTTCCCACACAGGGCTATAGGCTGGGATCCATCAGTAGGGACAAGTATCAAGGGTGGGTTTATGGACCCCACTCCAGGCACAAGTTTCCACCCCTGCTGCTTCACTCCTTCCTCCTTCACTGTTGTGCTCCTCTCTCTTCACCAGTCAGGTGCCAACTGCCAGCTCCAACTGCCAACTGCCTCTCTTATCCTCCCAACATTCTAAACGGCCTCCAACCGTCACAGGGTTCTGGAAGCTCCTGGAATGTTCTGGAAGGTGCTGGTAGGTTCCAGTGGATGCTGGTGATGTCACAGGTGGCCACCATTTTGTGCTCCAGGCCCTCAGACAGAAGTTTCAGGGGTAGCTAAAATGGCTCCCTGAATCTGTAGCAACACGAAAAAGTCTGGTGGTTCCCAAAAAGGAAAAATTCAAACAGGGTTTGAGGCAAAAGTGGGACAAAATAAATAATGATGAGGAGGGACCACCCAAAGGGCTGACAGGTCTAACACGCGTCCCCCCAGCTGAAAGTGGGGAGAGCTACCCAACCCCTTGGGAGTTCTCATCACTAAGGCGGAAATACCTTGAGAGACCGTCTGCATTGGCGTGGTCCACTCCAGGCCGATGTTCCACCTGAAAGTCCATCCCCTGTAGGGAAATAGACCACCTCAACAACTTGGGATTCTCCCCCTTCATTTGCATCAGCCAACGAAGGGGTCTGTGGTCGGTCTGAACTAGGAAGTGCGATCCAAACAGGTATGGCCGCAACTTCTTCAGAGCCCATACCACTGCAAAGGCTTCACGCTCTATTGCACTCCACTTCTGTTCCCTGGGAAGTAGTCTCCGGGATAGGAAGACCACGGGTTGATCCAGACCCTCTTCGTTGAGTTGCGATAACACTGCCCCAATGCCATGTTCTGATGCATCTGTCTGGACAATGAACTCCTTGGAAAAGTCTGGGGCCCTTAAGACCGGGGCCTCGCACATGGCTTTCTTCAATCTCTCAAAGGCTTGCTGACAAGCCTCCGTCCAGACTACCCGTCGAGGTTGTTTCTTGGACGTGAGCTCCGTGAGAGGGGCTACGATGGTACCGTACCCCTTCACGAAGCGGCGATAGTATCCCGTGAGGCCCAAAAATGCTCGGACCTCAGTCTGTGTCTTGGGGGGTTCCCAGGCCATGATGGCCTCGATCTTCGCCTGGAGGGGTTGCACCGTTCCCCTACCCACCAAGTGTCCAAGGTACACTACCGACCCCTGCCCGATCTGGCACTTGCTGGCCTTGATCGTCAATCCAGCTTGTCGCAGGGCCTGGAGAACAGCTTGCAGGTGACGCAAGTGATCCTCCCAGCTGTTACTGAAGACGGCTATGTCATCCAGATAAGCAGCAGAGAAACTCTCCATTCCGGTGAGGATCTGGTTTACCAGGCGCTGAAACGTGGCAGGTGCGTTCTTGAGCCCAAAGGGCATCACACAACTGGTAGTGGCCATTGGGCGTGGAGAAGGCTGACCTTTCCCTTGCTCCATCAGTCAACGAGATCTGCCAGTACCCTGAAGTAAGGTCAAAGGTACTTAGATATTGGGCAGCTCCCAGCCGGTCAATCAATTCATCCGCCCTAGGGATCGGATGTGCATCAGTCTTTGTCACTGAATTCAGTCCCCGGTAGTCCACACAGAACCTCAGTTCTGGTTGGGCACCCGGTGGTGCAGCTTTCGGTACTAACACCACCGGACTAGACCAGGGGCTGCTAGAAGGTTCAATCACTCCTAGCTCCAGCATCTTAGTGACTTCACTATGAATGCTGGCCTTCACCTTGTCTGACATCCGGTAGATCTTGGACTTCACAGGTGGGCTGTCCCCTGTGTCCACGTCATGGACGCACAGGTGAGTCCTACCCGGGACAAGGGAGAACAACGAAGAGTACTGCCCCAGGACCTGGCGACAGTCCTCCTGCTGTTCAGGAGTTAGAGATGGGGAGAGAATCACTCCCTCCACCGACCCATCCTTTTCTTGAGACGCAAACAGATCAGGGAGAGGCTCGCTTTCCACGTCCTCTCCTCCGTCAGTCACCATCATCAAGATGACTTCGGGCCTCTCGTGGTGGGGTTTGAGGCGGTTGGCATGCAGCACCCGCAGGGGCTGACGAGGGGTCTTCAGGTCCACCAAGTAGGTAGCCTTACCCTTCTTCTCCAACACCTCAAAGGGTCCTGACCAGCGATCCTGGAGGGCACTAAGCTCTCCGGGTTCGATCACCCACACCTTCTGGCCAGGCTCCAACTCCACCGGGTGAGCGTTGTGGTCATACCACGCCTTCATTACTGCTTGGCTGGCTTCCAGGTTGTCAGAAGCTTGCTTCCACAACTTAGCCATTTGGCTCCGGAAGGCCAGCATGTAGCTCACCACATCCTGGGGGAGCTTTCTGGGAGTTCTTTCCCATCCGTCTCTCACCAGGTTAAGAGGTCCACGTACAGGGTGCCCATACAGAAGCTCGAAGGGGCTGAAGCCCACTCCCTTCTGTGGCACTTCCCTGTAAGAAAAAAGTAAACAGGGTAGGAGGACGTCCCATTTCCTCCGCAGGCTTTCAGGCAGACTTCTGATCATGCCCTTCAAGGTTTTGTTAAACCTCTCCACCAGACCATTGGTCTGGGGGTGGTAAGGAGTGGTGAACCGGTATGTCACTCCACACTCCTTCCACATTGCCCGCATATACGCTGACATGAAGTTGGTCCCCCTGTCGGACACAACTTCCTTGGGAAAACCCACTCGGGTAAAGATTCCCATCAGGGCCCTAGCCACAACAGGTGCTGTTATGGTCCTCAGAGGTATTGCCTCTGGGTACCGTGTGGCATGATCCACCAGGACTAGGATAAACCTGTGACCAGCTGATGTTGGTGGATCTAACGGACCCACAATGTCGATGCCCACCCTTTCAAAGGGGGTGCTAACGACAGGAAGTGGTTCCAGGGGAGCTTTCAGCTTCACCCCTGTTTTCCCACTGGCTTGGCAAGACACACATGTCCGGCAGTAGGTATCGGACGACACTTTCATCTGAGGCCAATAAAAGTGTGGGACAAGACGGGCGAAGGTCTTGTCTTGCCCCAGGTGTCCTGCCAAGGGGATCTCGTGAGCCACCTCTAAAAGGAAGGCTCGATAACGTTGAGGAACTACCAAGGCTCGTGACGATCCATGTAGGGGTGCCTTGGGTTCACTGTAGAGGAGGCCATCCTCCCAGTAAACACTGTAGTTCCCTTCAACGTTCCCTGCTGCCTGGGCTTCGGCCTGTCGCCTCAGCCCCTCAAGGGTAGGGCACTCCCTCTGGCCCTGGCAGAATTCCTCCCTGGACGGGCCTCCCTCCACGTGCCACTCGGCCGGGATGGGTAGGTCCTCCAGGTTGGTAACGTCCCCCTCCGCAGACTCCTGGTCCACCACCTCCGGTGGCCTATCCGTCCTACGGGGTGGAGACGCCGAGGCAGGCTCCTCCTGTCCTCGGTTCTTCCCTTGACTGGCAGCCGGCTGGGCCTTTGTTCCAGGCTCCAGCCGAAATGAACTCCCTCTTCGGGTAGTCACGGACCTTGTGCTAACACAGGCCCAGTCAGGTGTACCCAGCATCTCGGTGTGAGTCCGGTATTCCACCTCCTTCCAAGCGTTGTGCTCCATGTCATTGCCCAGCAGACAATCGACTGGCACGGCAGGGCTTACGGCAACTCGAAGTGAACCTGCAACCCCCCCCCATTCAAAGGGAACCTCGGCCACTGGATAGTGACCTGTTCTGCCGTCAGCCATCGCGGCTGGGTGGAGTACATCGGGAATTACCTGTTCTGGAGACACCAGCTGGCTACGCACCATAGTCATACTGGCTCCTGTGTCTCTCAGAGCCTCCCCTCTTTGGCCGTTGATGGTGATCCACTGCCCATACTTCGCGGTATTTGCGGGCACCTGGATCTTAGGAACCATCTCCCGTTCTCCCAGGGACACTAAAGTGACACCCGCCCACTCCCTTCCCTTAGTTAAGGGCATCTCCTCCCCGAGCACTGCACTAGCTACTCCGGGGGTCTTTCCTCCAGTGGGAGGGGGTGATCGTTTCTGACACTTCGGATCTCCTTTATAGTGTCCAACGCCACCGCACTCGTAGCAATGGACAACCCTTGGCTGCTGACTCTGGCCAGGATTAGGGTTTCTGGGTGGGTTAGCCTTAGAGGTGAATCCTGTTCCCTTCCCTTGGAAGTTATTTTGGGGGCCTTTGGAGAACTCCTTTTTCTTTTCCCCTCCTTCTTTCTTCTGGGGGGCGCCCTGTCCGGCCTTTTGAGTATCCCCTCCAGTCCCCCTTGTGGACACCCGGGTACTAGCCCAAATGTCCGCCTCCTCAGCAAGCTTCCGGGGGCTGGTCAGCTTGCTATCCACCAGGTGTTGCCGCAGTTCAGGGAAACATTTCTCGAGTAGGTGTTCCTTCAGTACTAGGTCAAACAGCTCCTCGTAGTTCCTTACTTCACTGCCCTGAATCCAACCTTCCAGTGCCTTCTTTGCATAGTCCAGGAAGTCCACCCAATTCTGTGTGCCCAGCTTGTGACTACCCCTGAACTTCTGTCTGTACTTTTCAGGTGTTAGTCCAAACTTTCTGATGAGCGCCAGTTTCATGGTGGGGTAGTGGGTCTGCTCATCCTCTTCGAGGGCCAATAAAGCATCCCTACCAGCTGGAGGCATGTACTTATACAATCCCCCTCCCCAGTACTTCACTGGAACCCCATGGGCCCTCAACGAGACCTCATAGGCTGCTAGCCACTTGGCGATGTCGTCACCCGCCCCATAGCTAGCTACTATGTCCTTTGGCAGGTAAGGTTTGGGTTCCCTGGTGGACTCTTGCATTTGGCTGCCACCATTAGGAACAGTTGGTGCTCCAATTCTTAGGATCTGAAGCTCTATCTCTTTCAGTCTTATCTCATGAGCCATCCTCTCTTTCTCCGTCTCATGAGCCAACCTCTGTTCCTCCTTCTCCTTCTCCAGCTTTGCTAAATCCCATGTGAGCTGTCTTTTCTCTCTCCGATCTGCTAACTCCACGCTGGATAAGCCCCCACTAGAGACAGTGCTGCCCTTCCTAGAAAGTGTCCTGGGCCCTGCTGACAGGTTCCCCACCTCAGGTTGGTACATCTCAGCCCCCTCGGGGTTAGGCTCTCCATCCCTGTCTTCCTCCTCAGCCTTGCTTTCTCGGCGTGCCTCCCCCCAAGCCATTAAGCTGGTTTGGAGTGCACCCTTCTTTGCTCCTGGGGGACAGTACACCCCCTCCCGCTGGCAAAACTCCCTGAGTTGGGCCACAGTGTACGTTTCTAAATCTTCCAGTACAAACTCCATCTTGCCCACTCAGGTTAGAGGACAGGTTTTGTGCAGTAACAATGCAGGGGGGTACCTTTAGTAATACCTCCTCCCACCACCAGAGTAAATTTGGAAAAACAAAAACCCACAATTTGGAAGGCCGCTGTGAGAAAACTCCCGGTGTAGGCCTATGGACTACCCACAGTTATTGTTGAGTATATGTAGGCACAGCTCTATCCCACCGCTGCCACCAATTTATGTTGGAAACAGCCCCACTCCCACTCCGCAGGGTGGTGGTGGACCTTCCCAACACAATGGGGTAGCTTGGCTCGAGTGGTCAGGAAACAGGCGCAGTGCTAAGCATACAATATACCCATACAATAACCATGCGTGCATCCGTTCCAAAAACGACTCTACACCGTAAAAATTATGAAAATATTCTTTCTTTATCTTTTTCTCTTAGTTGCTGATTGGAAAAATAAATAGGTCAATCACAATATACAAGTTTCAATTAGTGCAGGTCAAATAAATATTGGCTGTTTGATGAAATAAATAGGGGTGATCATAAATAACAGGGCATAAATACAAGTGCAATATATACAGACAATTAAATACTTTGAGGCAATAAATACTGTATCAATAAATATTGTACACCAACAAGTCCTGTGGACCTATAAATATAGTGCAGCAATAAATAGGTAAAAACTCAATAAATACAGTATCCCCAATAAGTAATTAAAAGTATACAGCACCCCTCATATAATCAGATGACACTTCACTTCTTAAGGGCTGATTTGGCCCAGGCACAGCTTGTAGGGTTGTGGAAGGCTTGAGGGGGGAGGCTACTCCCTGGCTGGGACAAGGCTGAGGCCTAAACTGAGGTAGATCAAAGGGGGGAATACCAATGCCCTGGCTTCCCGTCTCCACACAACCTCTCTAGGTCAGTCCCAGTTCACCCCAGGCACAGTCAGGTGGGTTTCAGCACCTCCCTAGCCCCTTAGAGTAGTCTCTCAGGTCTCCACAGGGCCTTAGGCGCCCTCTACTCCACTTACTGCCCTTTTTCTGATGTTCCGACGCCGCTGGAGTCGTGTCGACGCCGTGAGGCGGTTCCGGTTCGGTCTCGGCGGCCTCGGCACAATGTCAGTTCTTTGTCGACGCCGGAAGGCGGTTCCGGTCCGATGTCGGCGGCCTCGGTTCGATCTCTACCTCCGATTCGACGGCGTCGGGCAGTCTCTTCACGATGTCGACTTCGGGCGGCTCCGGTCCGATGGCGCTCTCGGCTCCGATGACGTCGGCCGGCCTGGCCTCGATGTCGACTTCCGGCGACTCCGGGGTGCGATCCTCACCCCCGACCTCCGGTGCTCCTCCTCTCAGGTTCCGGGCGACTCCGGAGTGCGATCCTCACTCCCGACCTCCGGTGCTCCTCTACCTCGGTCTCCGACGACTCCGGAGGGCGGACTTCACTCCTCCGATGACGCCGCTCGCTCGACCTCGGTTCACTTCCTCCTCGACCTCTGGTATTCCTCTCGACCCCCGTCGGCGCCCTCTCACGACCTCAGGCGGCTCCGGGTACGACGTCTGCTACTTCAGTCAGCGCCGCTTCTCCACCTCGGGCTCCAGGTCTCAGGCTACTCGACGCCGGACTCCAGGGAAACCAGTTCTCAGGTCAGAATCTTGCTGCTTTCTGCTTCTAAGGCCTGTTCCTGCTGTTCAGGTCCTTAGGATGAGTTTTTCTGTCTTCTTCCCACACAGGGCTATAGGCTGGGATCCATCAGTAGGGACAAGTATCAAGGGTGGGTTTATGGACCCCACTCCAGGCACAAGTTTCCACCCCTGCTGCTTCACTCCTTCCTCCTTCACTGTTGTGCTCCTCTCTCTTCACCAGTCAGGTGCCAACTGCCAGCTCCAACTGCCAACTGCCTCTCTTATCCTCCCAACATTCTAAACGGCCTCCAACCGTCACAGGGTTCTGGAAGCTCCTGGAATGTTCTGGAAGGTGCTGGTAGGTTCCAGTGGATGCTGGTGATGTCACAGGTGGCCACCATTTTGTGCTCCAGGCCCTCAGACAGAAGTTTCAGGGGTAGCTAAAATGGCTCCCTGAATCTGTAGCAACACGAAAAAGTCTGGTGGTTCCCAAAAAGGAAAAATTCAAACAGGGTTTGAGGCAAAAGTGGGACAAAATAAATAATGATGAGGAGGGACCACCCAAAGGGCTGACAGGTCTAACAGTAACTATTTTAGTTGTCACTGAATTATGTTCCACTACAGTTTGATACAAATAGTAACTATTTTAGTTATCACTAAATTATGTTCCCATCCTTTTCTGTTTGATACAAATAGTGACTATTAGAGTTGTCACTGAGTTATGTTCCCATCCTTTACACGCTCACACTGACCTAGTGCTTTCACAAAAAGTAATGTAGTTCATTGGCACTGTTAAGCCCCATGGTCACCGCTCTACATTTGCTAATCCATCTCGGTTCTTGCTGTCGTAAATGCAATTCCCAATCTCCACCCCTGGCTCTTGGTATTATTCTTTGGATCCCATGAAACTTGATCCCCACTTTCTTCTCATGATTTTCTTTAATGTGTTGAAAGATGGGAGATTTCACGTCTTTATTGACAATAGCTCTCTTATGTTCCTGAATTCTTCATTTTTTTAATTCTTTTAGTGCTCCCAATGTATATCTTATGACATTCAATTTTAGTGCTCCCAATGTATATCTTATGACATTCACAATGAATTATTTAAACAACCCCAACACTATTACAATTAATGAATTCATTTATCTTGTATACTTTCTTGGGATTATAACTAAACTCCTTTATTCAATTAATTCCTGATTCACACATGTTACAGGAACCACATGTAAAGAATCCTTTAGGAGGTGATGGGAGCTAGTTTCCTTCCTGAAGTCTTGGGGATTCAAGATAATTCCTAGTCACTAGGTTACCTATAGTAGATTTCCTAAATGTTTATCTGAAATGACATCTATTAATCCTGGTACACCTTTCAGTAAATTCTAATTTTTCCTCAATATTTTATATATTAGATTTTGGTGCATACTGTATGTGGAGATAAAAGTCACTCTTTCTCTAATAGGATTTCTTTTCTTCTGTATTAGAGTAGATTCTCTCTTCACTAACTGTACCCTTTTTTTTGCTTTTTCCAAACCATCCTGTGAATAACCTCATCCTACAAGTCTCTCTTGTAAGTGTTCCAATGCTTCTCCAAAATCTGTGTCTAAACTAAGGGTGGGCGGACAACTCCGTTCCGCCCACGGAATGTGAGGAGATTTGCCCTTCCGCCTTCCACTATAATAGGCGGAGAAACAGGGCAAATCTCCGCACACTCGGGGCATAACGGAAGTTGTTCGCACGCCTCCCGCCCGTCTTAAATACATTAGAAAAACAATTGGTAAGTAACTTTACCTTATCGGCTGCGTCCTCGGGCTTCGATCCTTCTCCAGCGTGTCTTCTTCTGGGAACTGCGCATGCGCGGGCTCCCGCGCATGCGCAGTTCCCGGAAGAAGACGCGCTGGAGAAAGATCGAAGCCCGGGGATGCCGCCGATAAGGTAAGGTTACTTAACAATTGTTTTTCTAATGTATTTAAGACGGGCGGGAGGCGGGTGAGAGGCAGGCAGGAGGCGGGATGTGCGTAAGGGAACTATGCGGAGAGTGCGGATATTGGTTTCATCTCCATGCCTCTCCGCGTAGGTCCCTTACGCACACTACGCCCACCCTTAGTCTAAACTGCAATTGTGTCTAATCCCGATCATTTCACCATACGGAATACCTTGTATTACCGCTGGTGGATGTGAACTGTCTGCTTTGAAATTGGAGTTTGTGGCTGTTCGCTAACGAAACAGTATGCTTTGGACTTTATCATTCACAATGAACAATTCCACATCTAACAATTCAATTCTATCTTTGTGGTGACACATGGTAAATTTGACATTACAATCATAAGAGAAGCCACTTTCCTCCTGGATATCCTATAATTTCTGGTATTAGCACCTGTCTCAATTTGTGGACTCCTTTCTCAGGCCATTGGTGGTAAACCTCCCATCCTATGTATGTGACACTGCAGATATTTTCAACAAGTTTGAGGACCTAGTGTGTGACAATTCCATATGGTTAATCACACTGGACTTGGAGTCGTTATAAACATGTATCAAAAAGGAGTATGGATGTATGACTGTTGGTTTCTTTCTCTCTACATGGAGAGCAAATTACCTCACGCATAACAAGATGCTGCTTGAAATGGTTGACCTGATTCTAACTAAAAATGACTTCCTTTATGACAAGGAGTGGTTTCAGCACCTTCAAGGAACAGCTATGGGATTAAAATTGCCCTCGTCTCATGCAATCTTGTTCATGGGCTGGGTGGAACATTTTCTTGCCTGGGCCCCTATGGCCACAGAATGGACTGATAATATCTATTTTTGGGATGTTATATAGATGGTATTATTACCATTCAGACAGGTATGGAGGACCAAATGAAGTTCTATTTCAGATACCTTAATGATAGTACGTTTAACGTGACCCTAACCACAAATATGTCCCAGAATATGATGAAATTTCTAGATGTAGAACTATATGTGTCTGGCAGCACATTGGCAGTAAAGAGTATTTTACACCACGACAGTGCACACCCCACTGTACTCAAGGATCTATCCCCTTTGGGGAAATGACTAGAATACAGAGAAATTGCACCCCTTTGAACAACACATAAGTCAGACTTTTTTTCAGTTTTAAAGCTAAGGGGTATAAGGAACAGGACTAGCAACAGGTGGCCAACAAAGCTACAAGAGTCAGCTGCAGCTACACCTTAAAAACCAAACGGAAGATCGAGCTCATGGGATGCCTCTCATTCATTACAACACACTCTAAACTTAACCAAGAGATCTTCAGGATCCTGAACAAGCATTGGTCACTACTGAATGGGGTCCCTGGGGTTGGAACTTTACTCTCAGAAAGGCCATCTATTATGTACAGGAGAAGCAAGACTATCAGGGAAATCATATGCCCCAGCTATACAGAAAATAGAGATCAGAGTACCTGGCTCAAACGACCCAAGGGTTTCTACATTTGTGGTGAATGTAATATCTGTTACCTGGGCCTAATTAGAACCAAGCATTTTTCATACAACAGGATGACAAGGTCAAGGTCATCTCAAATGTAACCAGGAAAAGTCTGAAATGATCTTCTTTGGCACTCCCCCTCTGGATGCCTGGAAATAATTGTGGCCCTTAGATATGTTGCCCCCTCAGGCAGCAGTCAAGATCGTAATAAATCTAGGAGTGAAAATGGATGACGCCTTGTCTATGACACCTCAAGTACAGTCGGCAGTGGGCACGTGCTTCGTTCTCCTGAAAATGCTCCGTAGGTTTCTATTTCTATTACCGACCTCACACAGAAAGACGGTCATTCAGGCCCTTATCACCTCCAGATTGGACTATGCCAACATCCTCTACCTGGGCCTTCTGGAGTTTTTATTCAACAGACTGCAAGTAGTGCAGAACGCGGCAGTCAGGGCAGTACTGAGTCTCGGTCCCAGAGACCGGATCTCCCACCATCTGAAGAATCTGCGTTGGCTGCCTGTCCAATGCAGAATACTCTTCAAAGCTCTGGTCCTGGCTTTCAAAGCTCTGCATGGCTTGGGGGCGCATTACATCCGTAGATCCCTTAGTTCAGCACACCAACATCTTTTGGTCACTCCTAAGTGTCTCAGAGCCCACCACGGCGGGTGCTCATTCCAGGTGCTAGTGACTAGATTCTGGACAAGCTGCCACTCCCGCTTAGGCAGCTCACGAACATATTGGATTTCAGAATACAACTGAAAACCTGGCTGTTCCAACAAGCAGTATAATGGCCACGCGCCCCGTGATCGTTGTTTCCCCCTCTGGCCTCTGTATCTTTTTGTCTCAGCGCCGGGATACTCTGCAGAGTAGCTGTGTGCCCTACAAGTCTCTTTTAACATAACATATGATATTAATAATTTCATCAACTGCCAAACCTGTTTTGTAGTGTATGTGATTATATGTGTTTGTAACAAAATGTAAGTAGGGAGCACTACACGCCAACTAAGATCCCACATTCAAGAACACCGTAGAGCATGTATTACTCTTGATGCTCCCTACTCAATGGTCTCACATATTTGCTATAATGATGGCAACAGAGTCAACTTTAGGTTCCATGGTGTGCATTTGGCACTGTCTGATCGAAGGGGAGGAGATAGGAAACTGCACTTGCGGCAACTTGAGGTAAAATGGATATGTAGATTGAGGTCTGTGACCAAGGGACTTTATTCAGATAACAAAGTACACCATTTTTTGTGAGGTATTCCCACCATTATCCAATTATTTTTGGATAACAATGTGTGCATCATCCTGTCTCATGTCCTGTTATAATGAAAAGTATATTATATTTGACATTTCCCTCTCCAATTCCTCTTCTTTCCTGTTTTGGTGTACCCCCCCTCATTTTGGTCGATCTATGTATAACCACCCTTTTTATGAGAATGTTGGAATTGTGGCCTCTTTTTCCATTCTGGCTGCAGGTATCTTGATTATGAACACTGTAATGTTATGTTAGGAAAACTTATACAGCGCACGGTTACCCTGAGGTGTCCTGGCGCTTGCAGCATTCCTCCCGCCTTTCACAGATTGCTGCCAGAGTGGTGTTCAAGACAACCATGTTTTCATTGCCTTCCTAAAGGCCAATAGATCATTAGAGTTTCTCAGATAGAAGGGGAGCTCATTCCAAGCCTTTGCTGTGCCAGCGGCAAAGCTTCTGCCTCCCCATCTAACTTTTTTTATAGGTGGTTCTACTGCTAATTTCGCTCCTGATGAGCGTAAAGATCTTTTGGGCACATACCACTGGAATTGTTGTTTCAGATGAGCTGGGCCTGTACCTTGAAGAGCTCAGAAAACTAAACAGAGTGTTTTAAAGTGGACCCATTTTTTAATGGGCAGCCAATTAAGTTTTTTGATTGCAGTAGAAATCGATGCAAATTTCGAGGTTCCAGTGAGCAATCTGGCTGCTGCATTTTGCAACATCTGCAGTTTTTGCATACCGCGCTCCTGCATGATTAAGTATAGACTATTACAATAGTCCAATCTCGACATAATCAAGGCTGTAACCACTGTGCGCTGGCTGTCTTCAAGCAGAAGAGGCAGCATTTTCCTCGTTGTCCTGAGAATATATGTTGTGGCTGAGACAACGGTATTGACTTGACCGCACATGTCAAGGTGGTCATCTATTACCACTCCCAGGTTTTTAACTTTCCTGGAGGGTATCGGTAAAGTCCCCATTGAATTTGCCCACCAACTTGGGGTCCAGAAATTAACATCGTTCCCAAACAGGATGACCTCTGTTTTGCTGGAATTTAGCTTTAAACATTTTTGAGTCATCCAGCTTCCTACTGCCTACATACATTCCTGGAGCCTCTCTCCAGTTGCCTTCTCCTGCCCTGGTCGAAGGGATACCACAATTTCAGTATCATTGGCGTATGACGTAAGACAAAAGCCGAATGACTCGATCGGGGGGGCCAGGGATGATACATAAATATTAAAAAGTGTAGGGCTTAATGATGACCCTTGTGGAACTCCACATCGGAGTGAGAACGTTTTTGAGAAAAACTCACCTAAAGAGACTATCTGTAGTCTGTCCGAGAGGAAGGATTTAAGGAGAATCCATGCTTTATCTTGCACTCCACAAGCCAACAAACGGTCCATCAGTACTCCATGATGGACCATATCGAAGGCTGCGGAGAGGTCAAGCAGGATCAGTGCGGCCTTTCCTCGCTGATCCAACGCTCTCCTGATCTCTTCCGTGGATTTAAGAAGAGCAGTTTCCGTACAGTGCCCTTCCCTGAACCCAAATTGAGTGGGGTCCAAAATCTTGGCCTCACGTAGATAAGTGCTCAGTTCAATATTCATATGTTTCTCAATCAATTTGGAAGGAAGTGGGAGGCGTGAAATGGGACGAAAGCTGTTTGGGTCTTTCATATCCAAACTCTGCTTTTTTTAAAGTGGCATAACAGATGCAGTTTTCCATACTTTAGGAAAGTGCCCTTTGGCAAACATAGCATTGAATAAGGGGGTGAGTGCCATGGCTATAGGGTCTGAAGCCAGTTTTGCCACCGTCACTGGGCAGGGGTCATAGGGTGAGCCTGATTTGGCTGACAAAAGAAGCTTGAGTGTTTCTGTAAAGGATATTGGTGCGAATTTATCCATAGTGGGCTATGAATCTAGCTCCATTTTGTGGCCCTGTGTTAGGACTCCTGATCCACTGCCAACTGAACCCTTAAAGGTGTTGAAGATAGTTTCCACCTTTGCCAGGAAAAACGTTGCAATTTCTTCACATAGTTCCTGGCTCGTTTTAATAATTGCTGGTTGTGGATGTGCCAACCTAGTTACTACTTTAAAAAGCTCTTTTGGTGAATTAAGAGCTAAATTAATTTGTCCAACAAAGAACTCTCACTTAGTCTTAAACAGTAAGGTGCCGATTCCAATCCTGTAAAACCCGGGTACAAATGGTCGTACGGAGCATTTTCTCCATCCGACTCGTACCCGGGAAAAACACCTTACAAACTCGCAAGTACGATTCGCACAGAAATACCATTTCCGTACGAGTCGTACAAAAGACCGACCGGCAAAAAAATACATACAAATCTGATTCTGGACGGCGCATACGCGATGTCCGGACGGAGTCAGGCAGCGTTTTACGGACCAGCAAGTACGATTCGTGCCTACGTCACTCCGCACGTAGCATTTTTTACGGGAGCCAAAAACTGCCAGGAAATTAAGGACGACGCGAAGAAGGAGCACCAGTACGCGACGGACAGCGATGGACCCCAACCTACGCGTCATCCCGGCCCTCATAGCCTACGACCTCGTGTTCAGAAACCGACACAGACGCGGCAGAAGGTCAGAACAACCCCCAGGGGCAAAGGGGGGGGGGTGCAAGGGGCATGAAACATAACCCACACCCCACAAAAAACAAATATATCCTGCACATTAATTACCTCCATGGTCTGGTCACTTCGGGGGGCGTGTCCACCAATCCCACGTCCCGCCACAACGGAAGTGGAAGTGGACGCGTACCCGTCACCACCACAATGGTGGTACGGGACGTACCCATGCCCCTCAGAGCGTGGGTATGGGCCGTACCACGCGTACCCCTACGTCACCGCCACAATGGTTGTACGGCCCGTACCAATGCTCTGGGGGGCGTGGGTATGGGCCGTACCACCATTGTAGTGGTGATGTAGGGGTACGCGTGTACGGACCATATCCACGCTCTGGGGGCGTGGGTACGGTCCGTACATGCGTACCCCTACATCACCACTGCAATGGTGGTACGGCCCGTACCCACGCTCTGAGGGGCGTGGGTACGGGCCGTACCACGCGTACCCCTACGTCACCGCCACTATGGTGGTACGGCCCGTACCCACGCCCCCAGAGCATGGGTACGGGCCGTACCAAGCGTACCCCTACAGCCCCATTACATGATGGATACAAGGCGTACACATGCCACGGATGTAGGTGTACGGCTTGGTGCAGCACATCAGCTGTAAATTGGGAGTGGTGTATGCCCAGGACAGCAGTGTACCACAGCAAGGGCGCAAGTGGGTGGGTGGGTGGGTGCAGAGGAATACCAGCAGTGGACAGGGACATGTGAGGGGTGGGTGCCCATCACTCCCAGCAGTGGACAGAGACATGGGGGTGGGTGCAAAGGACTCCCAGCAGTGGACAGAGACATGGGGTGGGTGCAGAGGACTCCCAGCAGTGGACAGAGACATGGGGGTGGGTGCAGAGGACTCCCAGCGGTGGACAGGGACATGTGAGGGGTGGGTGCCCATCACTCCCAGCAGTGGACAGAGACATGGGGGTGGGTGCAGAGGACTCCCAGCAGTGGACAGAGACATGGGGGTGGGTGCAGAGGACTCCCAGCAGTGGACAGAGACATGGGGGTGGGTGCAGAGGAATACCAGCAGTGGACAGGGACATGTGAGGGGTGGGTGCCCATCACTCCCAGCAGTGGGCAGAGACATGGGGGTGGGTGCAGAGGACTCCCAGCAGTGGACAGAGACATGGGGGTGGGTGCAGAGGACTCCCAGCAGTGGACAGAGACATGGGGGTGGGTGCAGAGGAATACCAGCAGTGGACAGGGACATGTGAGGGGTGGGTGCCCATCAGTCCCAGCAGTGGACAGAGACATGGGGTGGGTGCAGAGGACTCCCAGCAGTGGACAGAGACATGGGGGTGGGTGCAGAGGACTCCCAGCAGTGGCCAGAGACATGGGGGTGGGTGCAGAGGAATACCAGCAGTGGACAGGGACATGTGAGGGGTGGGTGCCCATCACTCCCAGCAGTGGACAGAGACATGGGGGTGGGTGCAGAGGACTCCCAGCAGTGGACAGAGACATGGGGGTGGGTGCAGAGGACTCCCAGCAGTGGACAGAGACATGGGGGTGGGTGCAGAGGAATACCAGCAGTGGACAGGGACATGTGAGGGGTGGGTGCCCATCAGTCCCAGCAGTGGACAGAGACATGGGGTGGGTGCAGAGGACTCCCAGCAGTGGACAGAGACATGGGGGTGGGTGCAGAGGACTCCCAGCAGTGGCCAGAGACATGGGGGTGGGTGCAGAGGAATACCAGCAGTGGACAGGGACATGTGAGGGGTGGGTGCCCATCACTCCCAGCAGTGGACAGAGACATGGGGGTGGGTGCAGAGGACTCCCAGCAGTGGACAGAGACATGGGGGTGGGTGCAGAGGACTCCCAGCAGTGGACAGAGACATGGGGGTGGGTGCAGAGGACTCCCAGCAGTGGACAGACATATATGAGTGGGTGCAGAGGACTCCCAGCAGTGGACAGAGACATGGGGGGTGTACATCATTATCAGATGACCACAACTCCATGGGTGTATGTACATATCCCTAACTTTGGACAATGATGACAGTGCAATAACAACACATCCCTGACAGCAGTGTCCCACTCCCAGGAGGATGGATGTCTTTCCCCACTGCATGACACACCACATGTGAGTGTGAGGACAAATAACACATGCAGATGCAGCACAATACACACACTGAGATCATGCCACAAGACTGTATAGTCATGTCGCTGCCTAATAAACTAAGAGAGCCAAAGAGAACACACACTGCCACGCACATCCCAGGACTGATAGGAATGTTCAGGTGCTGGGCCAGCCACCAAGATGTTGTCTGTCATGGAAGGAATAGGGTGGAGTTCCCACAGATACAATGCCCACAATTGTGAGTCAGGTGTTCAAATACCCAGCAGAACAAGTACCATATGTGTACTAGGCTGGGATTACACACATGCATTGTGCGGAAAAGGGACAATTTATTCATGAAGGCATGGCAAAATACTCTATACACAAGTACAGTGAGTACCAAGGATGGCACAGACGATGCAGCCGGAGACATTGCTGAGCAGGCATGGCCAGAGTTGAAGGGATCCATCACCAACAAAGGAAATGTAGACACAGGGCAACACAACAATTGTGCAACCTTCTGCAGGGGCGATGTCAGGTGCCACAGAGGAAGGAACACTCCTAGGGACAATGTCTCCAAACACAAAGAGCAGACACGACCAAAGATTCTTTGCAGAGACCTTGTGAGGGCACGCAGATACCAGGTTCCACCCCATGAGATGCAGACTACATGTCCATGAAACATAACACATTCCCACAACCCCAACTCCTGGAGCCTCAGCATCAACATCAATACATGAAATGCAAGACTTTCAAAACGGAAAACAGAATGTTTTATTCAGCATGAAAAAATAAGATGTAGTAAAGAACACTATGTACAAAGGCCAATGGCCAGTCCAGATATGAAGTCCTTGGGGCGGACACATGGCCACGCGTCTCCCCTAGCTTGCCTGCACATACTAAACCTCTGGTTCAGCGACTGGGGGGGCATCATGTGGGGAAGGACCAGGCCCCGCAGGGACAGGAGGGGGAAGGGTAGGTGTGGTGGGTGCAGGGACGGACAACTCCACCACAGGGGGTGGGGCAGCGCCAAAGGTGGAGGTGAGCTCGGCGCTGCACACTTCTGCCAGTTCTTCAAGCGTCTCCCCTGCACCCGGAGAAACAACAGGCCTCAAGGACGGGGGGGTGGGAGGGTTGGGTTGCAGCACTACTGGGGGAGGTGGTGGACAGGCTGGGGGACTTAACTCCCCTACCCGTGGAGTGCCTTGACCATTTCCGGCCAGGTGAACTAGTGGGGCTGAGGCCCAGCCCAGCAAAGTAGGCCTCCTTCTCCGAATCTGGGGCAGGGGAGCCAAGGGGAGTGACATCGGAGGGACTGATCACCTAATAAATAAACGCTCTTCGTTGGGTTCAATTCAGTTGGCTATCACACCGGAGACTGCACCATCAATCTCTTGTTTAGTGCATAATTCACTGAGCGATGCCAGTACTCCTTTACTTTAGCAAGATAGCACTCCTGTGGCAGAAACGTATAATGACCCAATAGGGATTGTCTCTAATCTATCCTCTGATATATCCTTAGACCTTATCGAGAGAAAGACACCTAGAGATGATGTTGTAACCGCTCGGGCGCAGAAGCACAAAGAAACTACTATAACTGGCCCCCCACTAAAAAAAAGGAAGAGGGGGAGGGACAAATAATAAGAATAATACTATTAGTAACAATAAAAGTAAATTAGTGAAAGCCACTAAGATGCCTGCTCCTTTGGATGCTCCAAAGGCTCGGGGGGGGAAACTCATTCGGACCTCCATTATTTTGACCCATTAATTAATGAGCTAATGGGACGTATGGAGATACTTGTCAGATCACTTTTTCTTCCACTTCTTGAAAGGTTGAAGGGAGTGGCTAACCAACTTGGGTCACTGGAGAAGTCGATTCTAAGTAACACCGATCAAATAAAAGTTCTATCTATTAACAGAGCAACACATCTAAATAGCTCCATACAAGTAAAACCATCTTCATTGATTGATGATAGACTGACTAAGTCAGTGGCCGTTAATAGTCTACCTCCCCTATCTAGTTCACACAATTTGACATCCCAATTGAAGGATGGCACTGGGTTAGAAAGTGGGCAGACAAATCCCAGAGTGCAAACCTATGGGCCTAGACGAAATGAAATTGCTTCTATTGTGCTGGGAAAGTCTGATGGTGCAAATAATCAGCATATTGATTTACCCCCGGAGGCGGTCCCATATGTTGTGGTTTTAGCAGGAGTACCAATATTAGAGAAAAGGAAAAAAGAAGGATATCATGATCTAAAGAACAAGGTCGTACACTGGTTGGGACTGAATAGACCTTTACCCCCTAATATTGACAGGGAAATTTTAAACGTACGCAGACTCGGCTGGGTTGGCCACCGAAGGAAATACTAGGGGATTTGGTTATTGTTAATTTTAGAGACCGTAGGGCAACAATGCACATAACAAATTGGTATCAAGGGCAAGGGCAGAGTGTTATTAAAACTTATGATTTGACCTACTTTTATCCCCAGACATTAATGAGGAATCCAACACAAACTAGAGCCCATTTTTGGCATCAATTAGGGGGCTTCAACTTTAATATTCCTATTTCCAATCGTTTCTCAACTCTTTGAGGACTGGAGGACGTAGATTGACTCCCCATTGGGGGGAAAACCGGGATTTTCAAGAATTTGGTGACAGGGTATCAGAGAACAGTGATTCTCCAGCCCCCTGCCCAAACACCAATACAGTCCACAACAAGAACGTCCAACAACAGGATCGAAGCACGGTTCCCCGAGGGGTCGACAAACTGTTGGAATCCCACCCTTTATTGTCAAACATTATGACTGGCTGTAACCGGGAGGTCACTAAGCCAAAAATTGATGTTGTATTTTGGAACGTAGCTGGTCAACGCTCCAAACTAGGGAATGATGTCAGGACAAATTTTATTTTAAATTTTAATATATTGTGCCTACAGGAGACATGGTTGACAACGGAGATCCATGTAGACGGGTACAAAACATATTTTTCACCTGCCCAACCCTCTAAGTCTGGTAGGGCCAAGGGAGGCCTAACTATCTATATTTCAAATCTGTTAAACATAGATGAGATGAGGGTTATAAAACTTGACCTTAATTTCCAGATCCTTAGTTTTTGCATACACAAAAAGGATACTTTTTTGTTGGTAAATTTCTATAATAATCTTCCCGAGATAGAAGCAGTGAACTTAGTAAATTCTATTTGTTCCTCATTATCCTTTCTGATAAGGAAATCAGCCAGGGAGGTAATTACCATATGGGGTGGAGATTTTAATCAGACTTTCTGTCAAGTAACAAATCAATTTATCTGTGGCATCCACGATGAGAGTGATAACCCCATCGCTCATTTTAGCCACACGAGATTAGGTAGCTCCCTAAATGAAACCATGTTCAACCTAGACTTAGGAATTGCCAACAATTTAGTTAATTCGAACATGGCGATGGCCCCTACCTTTCATGGGAGGGGTTTTTATTCCACTATTGATTTTATCCTGGTGTCTAATGGAGTAACAAGAAGGGATAGTTCTTTCCATTTACACCAGAATGTTTTGAGCGACCACTATCCCCTGAGCATCACTATCCAACTCTCCTACAGGTCCAACTTTAATACTCCTAGACTATTGAATCAAAATAACTTAGTATTAGACAGATGTAATGGCTACTCTCTTAAATGGGCTCTTGTCCTCTGTCCTGTTGAAATTGTTAAAACTTTGGTAACCAATGTATATTCGTCCATCCAGAAATGCCTAGATTTGGCTACTACAGATGTCGAGGTTATTACCAATTTTGGCACTGTGATTAAGGCAATAACTGAAGCCCTAATGGTGAAAAAGAATAATAAACCAAGGAAAAGACAGGGCTGGTTTAATCACAGGTGTACCCTAGCTTATTCAAACTTAAAATCTGCTTTACGCATGACAGTTAGGGTTCCTGTCGAGATCTCTAAATTAAGGAGGGCATATAATTCTGCCATAAAAGAAAGAAAATTGGAGTTAAAACAACAACTCTGGGACCAATTGCATGAGAGCTGTCTATATAAAAATAGTGCTGCATTTTGGAAAGTGGTAAAATCACCTTTTTTAGCTGATAATGGTGACTCCCCCAAAATTGAGGTCGCTATTGATGAAAAAGACTGGGTCGAGCACTTTTCAAAAATTTTTATGAATAACTTAGTATCTTTTAACAAAGTTGATAATGATTCTTGCTGTTTACGGTCTTCCCCGTATCCCATCGATCTGGTCATTTCATCAAACCAGGTCACTCGGGCTTTAAGTGCTAGTAAGAAAGGGAAGGCCCCGGGCCCCGATGGGGTCCCAATAGATTTTTTCAAAACCTATATTGATCTTTGGATCCCCTTTTTCACCAGGGTTTTTAACGCTTTGTGTAAAACGGGACTTCCGGAATCCTGGAAAAAATCCATACTGGTCCCGATCTTTAAGAAAGGGGACCGGAGCTCAGTATCCTGTTATCGCCCAATTTCCCTATTGGATTCCCTGGGGAAAGTGATGGGACGAATAATTCTTGGGCGTTTACAGGAGTGGGCAGAGTATAGCAGTATCTTATCCGATTTACAATATGGGTTTCGTGAAGGTCTGGGGACCATTGACCAAGCCCTAAATCTATCACTTTTGATGGATAAATATGTATTAAGGCTGGAGCTCTCTATATGGTCTATGTCGGCCTATCTGCCGCATTTGATTGTGTCAGCCACGCTAAACTTTGGTCCGTTCTGTTGGAAATGGGGGTGGAGCAGACCGTAGTTACCTTTTTGAGGGAACTATACTCAAACGCGACCGCCAGGGTGAGGTATGGGACCAGCGGAGAACTGACTGCGTCGTTTGGAGTGGAGAGGGGTGTCAGGCAAGGATGTGTCCTGGCTCCCTTTCTCTTCACCCTCTATACCAACGGATTGGAGAGGGAGATGTTGAGGGGAGCCCAGGACCTCCCTATGGTAGGCAATCGTCCTATACCAGCTCTTCTCTACGTGGACGACGCAGTGATACTGGCCCGCACCCCAAATGAACTTCAAAGGGCGTTGAGTAGGTACTCATCCTTTATGGCTAACTTGGATCTCAAGGTGAACATTGGGAAAACCTTTGTTATGAAGGCCGGGACTGGCAATAAAAACAAAAATAAAACTAGGGCTATTTATCTGAATAACGAAAAATTGGCGACTACAGATAAATATCCTTATCTAGGCGTGATGATTGACCAGAAATTAAGCTGGAAAGCGGCAGTTGATGTGAGGAAACGCCAATTTATGAGAACTACTATAGCTCTTGTAAATTTTTCTAGGAAATTAGGTAAAAAAGCACCCTTGGAAATGGTTAACATCTACAAAGCTAAATGCATTACAGTGGCTCTGTGTGGAGCAGGTGTGTGGGGCCACGTAGCTTTGGATTCTATCCAGGGGGTTGAGAACACCTTTTTGAGGTGTCTTCTTGCCTTACCTAGGAGTTCTGAAAATTTTTCTGCCCACTTGGAACTGGGTCTTTCCTATGTGGCAGACCTGGCGAAAATTCAGTGACTTTTATTGTGGTATCGAATCTGGTCGTCGGACAAGACAGTTTTCTCACAAACAATAATTCAAGACTGTAAAGCTTTGGAAAATGCACTCAAATCCAGGTGGTTATCCTATATTAAAAGATTTTTAACTGACTTAGGGTTAGTAAAATATTACCTTGACCCTATTTCTATACGGGAGATATCGAGGAAGGCTTTTCAGAAACTCCCGTTACGGCCCGTACACGCGTGAGTACGTGCCGTACACGCGTGAGTACGTGCCGTATCCCTTGGACCTACAGTAACACAACTATAGTGATAGGCACGTACTCACGCATGTACGGCAGGTACTCACGCGTGAGTACGGGCCGTACACATGCCCTCAGAGCGTGTGTACTGCGTTTCACAGCTTACACTGGTGATAGGAGGCGCACACGATAGGAATGGAGGTGTCAGACTCGCACAAGGCTGGACATCAAGTCATTGTCAGTGCAGGGCCTAGGTGTGTCAGGCAGTGATGTGGTACATGTCTCCTCATGTTGTGGCACAATAGATGTGTGATGAGCTGTTTACACATGTCATGTGTGATGGGGCACTACGTGGAACACTTCCCCTTCACACTTTGCACATGTGTGCATGTACGACACACGTGTCAAGCACTGCATCACTGGTATGGCACAGTCAGCAACACCCGCAACTGTCCCCTGATGCCAGGTACACGGATAATTACACCTGACATGTGACTACCAGCATGCCAAGATGTGACTATGTCATGTGTGTGTCATGTGTACCCATGAGCTTTCCGTTGGTGTTCTGTCAACTCCATCTGCTGTTGCAGCATCCAACATGTGTCTGTGTGCATATGTGCATGACACACATATACGCACACCATGCCACATGTGGACTCACACATTACATGTGTCATGATGGTTCGAAGATGACTTCCTGACATGAGGCAAGATCTGCGTTCTCTCAATGTCTGTGTCATCAGTTTTTGACATGTACCCCTTCATGGAAATGTGTGTTAACTGTCCTTTTTCAGATGACATGTGACCTGTGCGTCTAGACTCCCGCCAGCTGTCTGTATGAGATGACATCCTTCAAATGCTGATATGTGGATGTCTGTCACTCATGTAATGTGTCTGGCTTGTCACTTACACTGGCCCACAGCTATTTTAATGGCATGTCACGTCAACATTGCCATGCAACTATTGTGGCTGGCTCTTCGTAGGAGTATCACCTGGCTGGCCTACGTGTCCTGGATGTATTGCACAGCACAGACTCTGTATTAAGCAGATGTGTATTAGCTGTTGAACATGTGCTCACCTCAGTGACATTGGTGTGGTAATGTACTCACTCTTCGTTATTCCTTCCAAATCTCTGCAGGGCACCCCCTTTCCCCAGACGAATGCCGGACCTGGATGCCATGGGTGAACATGACTGCATACGCAGATACCGCTTCTCACAAGAGTTGATAGAGGACTTGACCCGCCGGCTTGCACCACACCTCCAACCACAACACAGGTATCCTACAGCTCTGACCCCCAAGATGAAGGTGATGGCAGCCCTACATTTTTTTGCCAGCGGCACGTTTCAATTGACCATAGCTGATGTCGGTGGCATGTCCCCGACAATGTTCAGCCGTGTCCTGCATGATGTTTTAGAAGCCATGTTGGTGCACCTGGATGAATTCATCCATTTTCCCACTCGTGAGCAGTTGACAGGTGTCAAGGGTGAGTTCTATGCCCTGGGAGGGATGCCTCATGTAATTGGGGCCATTGATGGGACACATGTGGCTTTGGTACCACCACAGGCACAGGAGGTAGCCTATAGAAACAGAAAACATTACCACTCTATTAATGCCCTTGTGGTGTGTCTTGCTAACATGCTGATTTCCCATGTCTGTTCCCGTTTTCCAGGGTCCGCACACGATGAATACATCATGAGGCGTAGCAGGGTGCCAGAAATTAAGCTGCGGCTGCACGCGGAACGAGCATGTCTTGTTGGTGGGTATACTCTGTTAGTCCTGTGTTTTGCGCTATCTTTGTATCTTACGGCATCTCCTGACCCACTTCTTCACATGAGGTTTCCATGTAGGGGACTCTGGCTATCCCAACATGCCATGGCTGATGACGCCTCTCCGCAACCCCAGAACAGCCGCAGAACACCGGTACAACGACGCCCATGGGCAGAGTAGGCGCATGATTGAGAGGACGTTTGGGCTCCTGAAGAGCAGATTCCGGTGCCTCCACAAGACCGGCTGCGCCCTCCCATATGCCCCGGTGAAGGTCTGCAAAATCTTCATTGTGTGCTGCATGCTGCACAACATGGCAGTGGAGAAGGCCGTGCCACTCATCCTTGATCCGGATGAGCAGGATCATCCACCCGTTGAGGATGAAGGGCTCGAGCACGGGGCAAGTGAGGATGAGGATGAGGATGAGGACATCCGGAGTCAGCTTATCCGCAACTTCTTCTCATGATGGTGAGTCCCTGTGTCTGAGTGTGCACGCTTTGAGCCTTGTGTGGCATGTGTTGCAATGTGTGTGTCGAGCTGACTGTGTGCTAAGTGACTTGGAGGTATGTTCTGATGTGTCATTCAAGTGATGATGTCATTCCACACATTTTAGCTGGGACACTAAATTTATTAAGGGCATGGTGACAACATCATTCCTGTAGAGTACATGTACATGTCTGCGGATTACTAGCTCTTTGCTGACTTGTTGTGTGTCTGTCCTCCCCAGGTTCTTGCGGTTGTCGTCTGCTCATGTCATCATTGCCCTCCTGCTATTCCTCATGAGTATTGCAACGTGTGCTGGATCAGAGTTACATGCACAGACATGGTGAAAAGTCATTTGGGGTAAGGAGTGCAGCAAGGCATTTTGTGGGTGGTACGTGTTTGTGATATGTGGGGACTGCTCCTGTGCATGTTGTGTTACCATGCATACATGTCGACTCACCATGGGCCACATGACGTGTTGCATGGCTCCCATGAATTGATAGTTACCCTACCTGACAGTCATCTGTAATGGTTTGTGGATTCTGATGAAGGCATCAATGTGTGTATAACGTCCCTCAGGAACATACGGGATGCTAATGGTGGACATAGTGTGGGACATCCCCATATGAGACTCAATGGGGAATTGTAGACACTCCGTGTGCAGCAAGGGGTGTTAAGCTCAACCCCTTCACTTGTGTGCCAGCTCAGTAGGATTTACCACATCTGTGTGTTGAAGGGGGTGTCCAGTGTAGGTCACACATGGTCAGCCAAATGACCTGTGAGTCTGTTCCAATTGATGTATTTCCCTTAGTGTGAGGCTGAGTAATAAAGGTGTTCTTCACACTCCAAGGTGCCTCATCTCTGTCAATGCAGGCCTCTTGCCACTTTGCATGCGGCATATCTGGCATAGTTGTGGAAGATTATGCATAGGAGTCCATGTGTCGTTTAGCAACATGCATGCAGTTGCTCATGGATTAGGCTCCCTATTGGGCATGAAGTACATGGTCGTGTATATATTTGGGCATGTTGGTCCACACAATGGGCCATCAACAGCTGCTGAGGGTGTGTCTCCTGTGCGCAGGTCGGCCTTCAGTTTCCTGATCCGGTGTCATGCTTCTTTGGTGATTGTGCATGCATTGTCTCTGGGTATGCCATGTGACACTGGACACTCCTTACTTTACACACGCGCCTGTTGCAGTTGTCCTTCTGACATCCTAGTCTTTGTGTGCCAATTCTGGCATTTTGCAAGGAGATGCCGCCTGCTGCTGCGGCCCCTGCAGCAAGGGCCCACAGAGTATCCAGATTTGGCTACACACACGCCTCCAAGATGCTCCTCACTTCCTCCCTCCACCCATTCATTTGGCTGTCCTCAGCTTGTCTATGCCACTGTTGCCGCCACGCGGTGCCAAAGGATGGACCATCAGCACATGCAAGATGTATATTGCACCACCATCCTGTCCTTGCATAACCCACATCACACTACAGTCTGATGTAGCAGCCACACTCCGAGCTATGTCCATCCGCACATCTAACGCCTGCTGTCAGACATATCCTGGGCACACACACGACACCTTTGCATGCTGAGTGTGCAACTCCAACTGCCTACACTGCGCTGCCCCGCCTTCCAGGCCCTGTCACACCAACCAGGTCACGTCCCTAATACTCCCCACCGGCTCTGTAGCCCAGCAAGGGCATGGGAGTGGGACTCAAGGCTTCAGCATGTAGTATGGTGTCATCGTCTGGGACATTGCACAGGTATCCTCTCTCAGCATGTCAATCTACAGAGTGTCGAGGACCCCCCTCTCCACCATCACATGCGCACAGCACCTCATCATCAGCTCGTATGCCATTGACAGCCAGGTGCTCCTCACCCTCAACAAAGACACAGACATTGGCAGTTCCATCATTCAAGTATGCAAGAGATCCATTGATGAATGGCTGAACATGAGCGACCTGAGGCTGGACTTGTACAGGACTGAGGTGATCATCTGAGGATTGTCCTCTTCCAGCTGGGTCAAGTGCTTGTGTCCCACCCGCAAGAGCCCTGCACAATCACCCAGTGGCCACACACACAAGATGGTGTGCATCATGTTTGGCTCGCTCACATTTGCCATGCTAGTCCACAGCATCTGTACCTCATGCTGCAACGCCCTCTGCATTATGCACATGATCCACAGATAGATCCACTCCAAGAAAAGACAGACCATCCCCCAGGTCCATGACAACATCCGTGTCAAATACTGCCCTGCCCTCTACGGAGCAAGTACATCCAAACTCCCAGGAAACTTGTCCACATCCAGGGTGCATCTGCACACCTCAGCTTCAACACCCTGCGCCCCAGCCACCTCACCGTCCACCATAGATAGCTGCAATGGATCACTGTCTGCTGCAGGATGACCTCCACACTCCCCACCCACACTCAGGAGGCAGTCCACAACCCCAACCCCAACCAACCGTGTACGTCTGTCATCCTAGATCCCGTTGGGCCATCTCTGTGCATCCAACCTTGCCCTGGTCACCGTTCTTCACATCCACCGTACTCCAGCATACAGGACATTGTTCTCCTACCTGGCCACACATACCTGGGACTCCCTCCCCGGGAACCTCCACATGAGCCATGTCCTCTACGCCTTGATGATAATCTCCCAAATAGGTCTGTCCGCACAGTTTAGCAAGCCCCCCCTCAGCAGCCGGAGGCTATCACAGGTGAGTGTTGTGCTCCATGCCTACATTGAAGGATACCTTGTGACCCATGTGTGTCCTGTACCAGACTCTGATCCCAGGGTATGGATGGCTGGAGTTAGTTCAACACTCAGGCATAGTTTGACATTTCCACACACATATGTCGTTGAATAATGCAAAATGACAGGAACGTCTCATGACCAAAGTAATATATTTATTTTCGGTGGGGTACGTGTATTGGTAGATGAAATTAGGTGCTCTACCGGGGGAACCGAATCCAAAGTTCACAGGGGGAGATGGTATCCTTGGCATTGGAAGTCATCAGAGTCCAGGGCACAGTGTTGGTCATCATTGGTCAGACTGTGACCAGCAAGTCCATGCGGCAGAGAATGTCATTGGATGAGGTGCTGCTGTTGCGCCAGAGGGCCAGGTGCCAGGCCAGGTGACCTGGGAGATGTGGATGGTCTGCTGACTCACACGGTCTTTTCCGTGGACGACCCACATTCCTCCGGGGACCCTCAGATGCAGGCCTTGACGATGCTTGGGACGCTCCGTCAGACGAATCCTCCTCCTCCTCCTCCCTCCCTGTGTCTGGTGCTGGTCTACGCCTGGTGGCACAGGGAGGGTTGCCCATGCTTTGGGTGATCTGACGGAGTGATTGGCTCATGTCCCTGTGCACCGCCAGGAGCTCAGCCAGTCTTGCCTCCATCCATCCTTGGTGTTGTTGATGACTGGCATGATGCTCGACCTGCAGGTTCTTTATCTCATCGAGGGTCCCCTGCATCTCTGAGAGTCTCGACATGACCTGGTTGATGCCTCTGGTGTCACGCCGGTATGAGTCCAGGATGTTGCGTATGTGTGACATACCGGTGTCCTGAGCTGGCTGGTCAGGTTCGCTTCTCCGCCTGCCTCCACTCCCACCACCCCTGCCCACTTGAGCCTGGCCTGCCCTTGTGAGCAAATCGGGTCTACGGGACCCCTGAGGGATGGCATTTGCAGGGTTGCCTGCCTCCTCCTGGGTGCCCGGAGAACCTTGTCCCTCCTGGTCAGACTGGCTCTGTTGTTCAGTGCGAGCAGGGCTCCTGGGTGTGTCCTGGGATGTGGCAGGAATGGGGGGGTGGTTTGCACAGATGTACCTGATGCAGGTGCTGCAGGGGCTTGGGCAACAGAGGGTCCAGGTTGGTCGGGGTCATCCACGGAGTGGTGAGAGTCGTCGCTGCCGGTGGGATCATCTTCACGCGGAGCCTGGGACTGTGATTCTTCCCCCCCAGTGTTGGGGGAGATCATCGACGTTGCCCTGTGTGTGAGAGAGAGACAATGTTAATGGTGTTTCATGCGACATCTATGTTTCATACATATTCAAGTTGACACAGTTCCTCCAGGTAGTTGGATGTGCCTAGCATTCCTCTCAATGTCCACTTGGGGATGGGTATCTTGCGGGGGACAGATTGGGATGTTCTCCTGAGTGTTTGACCTGTAGATTGTTGGCTATGATGCTTATTTGGCTATGGATTGGTCTTGTTGTGTCACATGTCCATTGTGGGAGTGTGTAAATCCGTTGCCTGCCCCGGGGGGTGTGTGCTTGTGTTGGGGGGGTTGTGACGGGGCCTGCTGTTGTGTGTAGTGTGAGTTGTCATTGGTGATGTGTCTTTTCCCTTCATGGTGCATGCTGGCATGACAGTGAATGTGAGTTCCTGTGCTAGATACCTGTGCTTGTGGAGTTGGTGTTTGAGTGTGCAGTGGTCCCAGGAGGGCCTTGTGCTGCATACAGCAGGGCCAAGTGTCAGCTACCTTGTCAGTACTTTGCCAGTCCCTGTGCATTGTGCATGGGTATGTACCTATGCCATATGGGCTGAGGGCATTGGTGTCTGCGTCTCATTTTCACAATGTGTTGTGTGGGGCCCACCCTCCCAGCCTCCCGGACATCCAGTCTTGTGTTTGTGGTTATTGTAGCCTTCGACATGGCCTTGCCTTGATTTGTGAAGGGTGCATGGAGACGCTAGTGGCATGAGCGTGGTTTTTGAGTGTGGTTGTGTGCGGTGAGTGCTTGGGGGAAGTTGCGTGCATTTGGTGTATATGTGGTGTGGACCCCATTTCCCCCATGTTACGTAAGTTGTTTGTGTACTCACCAGGCTCTGCGACTCCTTCGACTCGGTGTACTCCCACTGGCGGTAGCAGGGCCATCGCCTTCTCCTCCCAGGGATGGTAGTGTACGGGTCTGCGGGGCAGCCCACCTCCAGTGATGTTACTCTGGGCATATTCTTCGTTCATTTTCCTCTTGACCGCCCTGCGCAGATCATACCACCTGGCTTGGCATTCATGCCTGGTCCTTCGGATGGGCGCAACAGCATTCACCTTATCGACAATCCTCTGCCACATGGCATATTTTTCAGCTATGCTGGTCTGTCTGACCAATGTTCCAAACAGCTGTGGCTCGACTCTGATGACTTCGTTGACAAGGAGGTCCAGCTCCGCCGTTGTGAACTTTGGATTCTTGTCTGTGGGCATGGTGTGGGGTGTAGCTGTGGATGGTTGTGGGTGTGTGGGTGTGAATGTGACGGTGTGTGTGTGAATGTGAAGAGGGAGATGTTTGTGGAGGAGGTTGTGTGAAGGTGTGTGAGTGAAGGTGTAGTGAAGGTATGAGTAATGTGGAGTTGTTTCTCTGTGGGGTCTGGCAGCAGTGGGTCTGTTGCAAAGGCTCATGGGTTGTGTGTGTGGGCCCTTTTTATTGGTCCATTTTTGGGTGTGGCTGTGTTTGAATTTTGGTGGGTGTGTTATAAGAGGTGGTTGTGATTTGGGGCCTCTGTTTGCCTGTTTGGATGTGCCAGGTCAGTCATTGAGATGTATTTTGTCATGTAGACGTGTTTTGTGGTGTTGTGCGAGTCGAATTGACCCTCCATGTGCTGTTTTACAGTGTCCTGGTTCTGTAAGAGTCTTTTTCGCGTAGGTACGATCCGTACATATGCGATGCTGGTTGAGGTTGCTGGGGTACGGTGTTGGAGTGCGGCGCGTACATGCGGTGGTGGTACGGTGCGTACACGTGCGGGCCTGGGGTACGGCGTGTACATGCGGAGGTACGGCGGGTACATGGGGTGGAGGGCACGTACATATGGTGGGGGTACGGTGCGTACACATGCGGCCCTGGGGTAAGGCGCGTACATGCGGAGGTACGGCGCGTACATGCGGGGGTAAGGCGCATACATGGGGGAAGGCGCGTACATGGGGGTACGGCACGTACAGTTGCGGGGCTGGCGTACAGTGCGGAAAGGGTGGTGTACGGTGCTGACATATTTGGGGGTGGGGGGGCTGTACAGCTCGTACATGGACATACGTTTACCCGTGTACATGTGTGCTACTGTGTTGGCTCCGTACGGGCCATTTTACGTGCGATTGTGTATTCAGACGGACGGTCGGAATCATACTTGCGCGCTCTGACTTGTGTTTTATGATTTTCATGTAAAAATGTCCGGCTCACTCTCGTACACTTTTCCAGACGATATTCGGACGTAAAAACTTTCCGACGCACTCTCGTAGACTTTTACCCATGCTATTCGTAGTTATTTTTCATGTACGAATCGTACTTGGCCGTTTGTACGGTACTTGTACGACTCGTACGTAAAAAAATACTGATACGGGTCATACGCAAATTATTTTTAACGGATCGGAATCGGCACCTAAATGTTTATAAAGTAGGAGGCCTTGTTTATATATTATTCTCTCGGCTGGTTGGTACTCCTTCCTCCAAGACCGTTCCAACTGTTTACATTTCAGTTTTTGTACCCTGAGTTCCTGAGAATACCACGGGGCTGTGGGTTGTGCCCTTTTAGGAATAAGTGCTTTCTTGGTGGCTAGAGTGCAACAGGCACCCTCTACCCAGGCCGTATATGCGGATGAAGCTTTCTCCACATCTAGGGGCAAATCTCCCTGAGTTGACAGTAAAAGCTCTGTTAGATCTTTCCCTCCCATTTTATTCCAAGCTCTGATTTCCTTGTGTTTCTTAGGGAGATGGACCGATCCCAGATGGTCTTGGACTGCCAGCTCAAATAATACAGCTGCGTGATCTGACCACACTAGGGGCAACAAGATATGGGTGATTTGAGAAAATCCCATCCAACGTGTGCCCTGCCATATGAGTGGGCCCATTTACTTGTTGTCTTAGCTCAGCGCTGCTCATCAAATCTAAAAGGTTCGCCGTATCTGGATCAGAATCTGCCTCCAAATGAAAATTAAAATCTCCCAGTATGGTATAGGAGTCTGAGCGTAAGTCCTCCTCCAGTAAATTGCCCATCAGAGATACAAACGGGCTCCTAGGACCAGGTGGTCTGTATACTAGGATTCCCTTAAACGTGTGATGGTGGGAGAGGCTGAAAGAAAAGGACAATGCTTCATATGAGGTATTGGAGACTGTTTAAAAAATCGCTTTAATTGACCTCTGATAAATTACTGCCAGTCCCCCTCCTTTTCAGAAGGGTCTATTAACCGTATGGCATAAGAAGCCGGGGGGCGTCGCCTTCACTAAATCTGGGCCAGACGCCTCATCTGTCCAAGTTTCTGTGATAAAAGCGAATTTTGTTTTACCTTCCTCTATTAGTGCTGCACACTCGACACTATGCTTTACCAGTGAGCGTACATTCAGCAATAAGCATTTTAGCACCGCTTTTGCCTCCTTGCTATTTGATATCCTATCTGATTTTCCCCTAAAGTGCTTTAATTGCCCTAACTCAGGCAGAGTCGTTTTGCAATAATGGCAGGATCTCACAATTAGTGCAGGCTCTGTGACAAACGTGAGACATACACATCCTGGTTTTCTTTTGCAGCTATTCAATAGCAATAACTAGTATTTTAGAGCAGGCGGCTTACCTGCGGTCATTCGAGCAGGAGTGGTAGCGCAAAGTGCGATCCGAGCCCGGACGGACTAGCCTTAGGTGTGTCTTTGGCGCGCCCGCTGCGCGCGTCCGCTGGACACTCGAGCCATGTGTCAAAATATAGAGTTAGGGCCAGAAGACTGGACCGCTGACCGTGAATCTCCCCAAGATGGTGGCCCCACAGACTAGAGCCGTCCCCCAGTACTAGAAGATAGTGCCGTGAATCAACTAAAGGTTAAAAAGCCCCGCTACCCCGTGAGTACCATTTCTTAAAATTCCCACATCATAATTAAAATAAGAGTGTTAAAATTTTAATAAGACCATTTAAAATAAAATAGCAGCAAAAAGAAAGATAGCAGCAATGAAAAACACGAGCAGCCAGCAATCTCCCGGCTCAAGCCTCAGGAGGTGCAGCAGTGCGCGCTTGCGCCATGTGTCGAAATATAGAGTCAGGGCCAGAAGACTGGACCGCTGACCGTGAATCTCCCCAAGATGGTGGCCCCGCAGACACAAGCAGTTCCCCAGTACTAGAAGATAGTGCCGTGAATCAACTAAAGGTTAAAAAGCCCCGCTACCCCGTGAGTACCATTTCTTAAAACTCCCACATCAGAATTAAAATAAGAGCATTAAAATTTTAATAAGACCATTTAAAATAAAATAGCAGCAAAAAGAAAGATAGCAGCACTGTGACTTGCACTATGTACCTTAACCTATTTCCCTCATGGTGGTTATATATATATTTTTCACACAAAGAGCAGTATTACCAAATCTCGTTTTTGATAACAACCTTTTATTCCATGTAGGACTTGAATGCACCTCTAACTCTCTCTCTCTCTCTCTCTCTCTCTACTTGAGATGATCAGTTCTCCTTGATATGCCTGGTTGAGGTAACCATGGCAACACATGTGTGATTTTGCCATTAGAATAGCTGTCCTCCTCTCCATATGAGACTTGAGCATAACTTAACTCTCTATGGAGCCGTGGTTGCATATTAATGGGGCTGTCGCAATTTGCAACCCCATTGGGAATGGCTGGCACTCCCGGGATGGTGGCCTGCTGGGGCGAGCAGCCCATCATGTCAGGGACTGCTTATAAATAAAGCAGTTTTTTCTTTAAATACAGTCCGTTTTCATTATAGGAAAACAGGATGCATTTAAAAAATAAAAAGGACAGGCAGTAGTCTCTGGGACCACTGCCTGACCTTAAAAACATTTTGAGAGCCACTCACAAAGGGAAAGGGGTCCCATAAGGACCCATTCCTTTTTGTGAGTGGTTTAACACCCTTCTATGAAGGGTTGTAAACTGTGACTGTTTTGCGACCGCAATTGCGATGGCAAAACAGTCATAAATAACTTCAGGAGTCACTATTAGGATGGGATGTCCTTGGAACGCTTCTTCCTAATAGCAGGTCGCAAATCCTATTTTGCGAGTCTCAAATTGATTTGCGACTCACACAATAGGATTAGTACATGGGCCACATGTTTTTTGCAGTCACAAATGGATCTAGAACCCACAAAAAAACGGTTGTACATCTGGCCCATTGTGCCTTATGCTTGCACACTTACATTGAAACTCAATGAGAATGGGTGTTCTCGTAGCTTGCCTCCATATAACTTTCCTCTACTCGCATTGGCTTGACCACGCAATAGTGCCCCTCTTTGCATTATCTAAGTCTACATACATCACATTGTATGATCTAATTTAAAATGGGTATTCTCATGGCCTGTCTCCTCATAATTTTGTGTTACTCGCATTAACTTAACCGCGCTAAAGTGTTCCTTTCTTGTAATATCTAAGTTTGCACACATAACGTTGGATTATATATTTGAAAATGGCCTGTTTCTTCATAATTTTTCCTTTACTTGCAACAGCCTGGACATCTGAACTCCTGTGTTTTTTAACCTGATTTCGACATAACGTAGGTCAAAGAATGCTTACGCCATGACTCAAGACAAATTTCTCCAATTGAGGTATTACAGTCTTTTAGACTACTATGTCTAACTTGTATGAGAACGGGTGGTCTTGTGGTTTGGTTTCTCACATATCTCTTTTGCTTGCCATAGCTTGGACGTTTGAACTTCCTATTTTCTGAACTCGTTATTGAACAAAACGCTGGTCATTGAACACTTGCGCTACAACTCAAGACTTTCTACATGTATTTGAGGTACTATAGCCTCTCTGATTATAATTTGAGTCTTTAAGTATTTCACAAGTTGTTCACGTAAAGTTTGATACAGAACAGATTTTGTTTCATGGTACTAGGCTCTTTGATGATCATGTTCTTGCCTTAATTCCTGTCTTATTCATTTGTTGGTGGACACATACGCATCACTCAGCACTTTGTTTTCCATACATTGTTTTACATTTTGTCCCCCTTTTTTCCATCAAATACCACATACTTTGCTTTACATGGTGAGGACTTCAATCCCCCTTGAATTTTCTTTTTTACTTTAGCAATGTGTACTACTTAGGTATTCATAGTCATCAACTTCATATTTGTAGTGCACCCTGAATGTCTGACTGAACTTGACGATGCTGTCAACTAGATTGGTTCTATAAGTCCTCTTCAAGGTACTTTGATAAGATTTCGGACACACTGCGTATGTTTGCAGCTATTGTTTTTATGCAATTAATTACCCTACCCCATGCCATCTGCTTCTGTCTATTATGGGATTCCTAAACAGGGAATACACTTTGGTGTATTTCTTTATAGATGTTCACTTTCTTTGTCCCTTTATAATAACTATTATTTTCTATTTCTTGACGTACAACTCTTTCTACATCTCTTGCTTTCATTTCTTAACATGCATATATACAGTACATGTCTTTGTATACTATGTTAACTGTATTTGTTTATGAGTTTCAAGTTTCTTTATTTTTGCATAGATAACGGAAACCATTACAATATTAACACTTAAAAGAATAAAACTTTAAACAGACATTCAATATGATTCCATCCACCTTTGCTGCCTTTTTGGTTATTGTAATTATAAAAGAAAACATCTTCGGATAAAACCTGTTAAAACCCAAAGGTAGAAAATGCTTTACAGTTTAAAATCAGAATTAATTGTAGTTATCAATGAATGTCATTAGCTCACTAGATACTGTAAGGTGCAGTCTCAGATTTTTTGTTCCAGTCATGCTTGCCCATTTTTCAAGTTGTGTTAAGTATGTTGTTCAAATTGTCTTGACTTATTGCGAGGATTATCCCTGAGCTGCTGGGAGTCTATCCTTAGTGTGAACCGGCTAAGGCCTCTTCCCGTTGCTGGACAGCCTGCAGCGACAAAGCTTTGTAGAGCATTTTTTGATATTTTGGGCATTTTTGTTCAGCCAACATAAGGAATTTTACCCATCTGCAGTTTAGTTGGATATTTTCAGGGTTTAAGCAGGCCAGCACTGCTTGCTTCCTGGTGCGGATGCCTTTCTGTTTAAGAGGTTCTTTTAGAAGCTGTTGTCGTTCTTGGTGCAGTTCCTTGCATAAGCAAATTAGGTATAAAATGTCGCCATTCTTGATGTTACACAGCCTGTAAGTGTCTTGTGCTGTTGTCCTCAGCCATGATGGAAGATGCTGAGCACACGGAAAGATCCCCAGTCTATGCCTTAAGAAGTTCATTTTTATGGCCTTAGAATAACCCTGATTAAAGAATGTTTGTGGGGTAAGTGATTTGTAGGAGTTAAAGGTCATCCAACATGAGATCTGTTTGACAAGCTTGCCTTGTCCTCCACCAAGGAAATTTGTTTTATGGTTTTCCGGACTACTTTTTTAAAGTTAAGATAGCCGAGTTACGCGTCCCAAAGTCCCATGAGTTTGGTGGATTCCAGGGCTAACTGAAGGTAGATTCTAGCTTGAGAGAACTCCCTGTGCTGTATGTTGTGCCGCAGCAAGTAGTTTAGCATATTTATAGTGGCACTTCTAATATTATGCCAGCAGATGATGTAAGCGCCATACCTGTCTAATACTTGTTGCAGAACACCAAACTCCAGTCTTATTTGAGCAGGTGATGTGGAAGGCAGAAGTCAGAACATAGTTCTATTAGCTCTGACCTGCGTGTTGTCCAGATCCTTAGCGTCTTTTCCCCGCAGTGCCTCACTGCCATAAGCATCGAGGGGAGAAGTTTAGACTGGACTACCTTCAGGAGCGGGGTCAAAGTCGGCCCCAGTAATTTATTTGCAAGGTTTTTCATCGTTAGAGCGATCAACAGACCTTTCCTTCTTATTTCCTCTTTCTGGCGCCTAAACGACTCTCCCATGTCGAAAGTGACTCCTAGGCACTTGTACTCGTGACCTGGATCGAGTTTGGTGCCGCCCAGGAACCAATTCTTCTGTAGGTTCTTTTTGTTGTTTATTGACATTGTCACTGAACCACAGGTTGTGCACGTACCAAATCCTTTTTCTTTTCATTGTCCGAGTCTTACTCAGATTTATTTTCAAGTTGTTTTCTGTTGCGTAGTTCTGCATTTCCGTCAGTAGATGTTGGAGACCGACGTGAGTATGACTAAGAAGAACTATGTCATCTGCATACATTGGTCAATGTTTTTCCTCCTATCCTGGGTGAATGGGAATTGCAGGCATCAAGCACCTTTGGAAGGTCGGCCATGAATAGATTGAACAGGGTTGGTGCAAGCACACAACCCTGTTTCAGTCCTTTTGTTGTAGTAACTTTCGAGGAGAGGTGGGTGCCGCCGCCTAATTTCACCTGCACCCAGGTATCTGTGTGTAGAAGCGACAGCATGTTTAAAATAGGCTGTGGTATGCTCCATCGCGCCAGTTTCCCCCACAGTCTGCCCCTCTCTACATTATTAAAGGCAGCACTAAAGTCAATGTAACATAGATGTAAAGGTAATTTAAAGGCTTTTGCTGCATCGATTATTAGAGAGATTGTGAGGATGTTTGTTGATGGGCTGCCCATTTTGCGAAAACGGGTCTGGTTCAGCGGTATTATCTGATTCGCCTCAGCATAGGATAAGACCTCCTCTAATATGATGCCAGCAAAGTATTTCGCTTCATTATCAATCAGAGCTACTAGGCGGTAGTTGTTGGGCTCAGCCTTGTCTCCTTTTTTGTAAATTGGCACTATTGTCGAGCCCTTCCAAGATTCCGGTATTCTTTTTAGCAGCCTGACTTCCAGAAAGAGAGGTTGCAGGATATCCGCCCAGTTTTCACTCTTTGCTTTGAAAAGGGCAGGTGGAATGCCGTTCGGTTCCGGAGCTCCTTCTTTCCTCCCTTTGGCGATCTGCTTTTTAATTAAGAGTGACAGAGGGCAGCTAGCTGCGCCTGATGGTATGTTTTCTGTGGAGGGAAGCTCCTGCACCCTTATATCAGTTTTACTTGCTCCAGCTTGACCCTCTGGAGTCCAGCTGTTAACCATTTGTGCTCCGGCATTTTATGTTTGGTTGTTGAAGTGAGTAGTAAGAAATTTTACCCAGTTTGCTTCCGAGATGTGTGACCCAATGCCCTTATGGTGTGGGCGCATGATCCCATTCACAGTTTTCCAAAAGCGGACACTGTTGTTGCAATTTGTGTTGTGCAGAAGTTTTGCCCAGATTTCATTCTAGTTATCTCTATTGATGTTCCATTTAAATCTTTTTATTGTTGTCCTTTGGTGCTTCAGGTCTAAACGTGCACTGGCGTTCCCTGGGAATCTTCTCAGTCTGCGCAGAGTTGAGTTTATTGATTTCTTGAGGAACTTGAGCTGTACTCTTTGGTCTTTCAGAATTTTATTTTTTCCACATGCTTTCCAAGCGTTGTCTTTTATAGGGAAAGTATCTGCAAGTTGCACTAGCAGTGTCGCAGTAAACTGTCCCCAGTAGGCAATTTGGTCTTCTGTGCTGGATGCTTGCGAGTTAAAAAGTTGAATTGCAGCTTCGGCCTGAGAATTTGTGTTGTTTGTTGTGCATTTGATTCTATTTATATTAGAGGTAAAAATAGGCCCCAAGGTTACGTCTGACCTAATTGATCTAGCTACGGTAGCTGTTAATTGAAATTCCTGGGGGCGATGGTCACTATCGCCCTTTTCCCCCATTCTGAACCCGAGAATGTATCTGGGTCTGTTATTTGAGCTCATATTGGTGACTTTGTTTTATTTTAGTCAGCCTTGGGGACCCCGAGTTGCATGCCTCTCCACTTGGCTGTTGTAAGAGTGCAAGTTTATTGGCTAAGACCCTTGTTTCTCCCCTCAGGTCTTGGCAATGTATTGACTGTTGGTTGTGGCCTCTGTCAGGTTTTGTTATTGCGGGGGTGGTTGAGATACCTTGTCTTTTCCCTTCTTTGTGTTCTGTGTTGACCCTGGGTGGGGGTCCTTGTCCATTTTCTTCTCCAATTTCCACATGTGTGTATGATTGCGGATGTTTGTTTTGGGGCGTCTCCGTGTTCCGGGAGATGTTTGTAAATGGTTGGAGGCAATTGTGCTTGATTTGAGAAACTTGCATCTCCTGAGTTGGCATCCCGTTTGTTATGTGACCCTGAAAAGATAGGGAAGTAAGCTGTTTCATTTGTGTGGAGCTTTTGGTTGCATTGAGTTTTAATAACCCTCCATAGCCAGGCCCTCCCGTCTTCTCAATGTCCACATTAATGTTACCTGTATGCGTGTTGCTGATTGGTTGACCATCGATTGTTCCCTCCATGCTGTTGGAAATGCCCTGGCCTTTTGTTGTGTTTCCTGCTGTTACGCTTTTGATGTCCTTTATCAGGCCACTTAGCATTGAGGGCAGGGTGGATAGTTTGTCGACAACCTGGTCACAGTTGCAGCTAAGGTGGGTATTTGATTGCGCTCTTATTATCAGGCCGTTCAGATTTCCCAGATTTTCGTGGATGCTTGCAGTGAAGACTGCCAATGTGTTCAATAATGTTAGTTGGATCTCCATCTTTTCTGACTGATATAGCAGTGCTTCGATGGGCAGTTGAATTGTATTTAATAGGGAAGTCCAAGTGCCAGCGTTTTGTTCCTTTATTTGCGCAATCTCCTTTGGACTTTTATTGATCTGATCTGTAAAAAGTGAGTCCCGAGGAAACTCTTTGTTCCTGTTCCTGATCTGATGTATAGGTGGCAAGCATGTCTTCCCATTCTTGTGTGTTTAAGTAGGATATATTTGCCCTCCCCTCCTCTTTCTGATATGGGTCCGGTATCCCTGCACATGCTCCTCCTTGTTGGGTAAGCAGACTTCCTTGAGCGAGGAGTAGTGGGGTTGTTGGTGATTTTGTACTTGCTGAATCAGTTATTTTGATGGGGTGCTATGGCTACTAGTCATCATATTGATTGTGGGGCTGGAGTTAATTTCACTGATTTGTTCCCCATCTACTCTCCTTGAGTTTTCTTTGGTGTTGCTCTCATCCTTGGTTTTTTTGGTGGCCCATTCCCCATCCCTGACATCAAGTTGTAGTATTGGTGCAGCTGTTTTTTGGAGCTTGTGTTCTGCAGTAGAAGTCCCCTGTGTGCTGCCCTGACAGGTAGTTTTTATTGGGGAGAATCCTAAGTTCCCAGGCATTCCTGCAGGAACCGCAGGAGATGTGATGCCTGCCGCTTGGGCCTCCATGGAGTGCGTTGGAGATTGAAGATTGAGCTGAGGTTGTGGGCCTTGTTGCTGTGGCGCCCTGCCTTCGTCTGAGGGCAAAAGGCTTGGGGCAAATGCTTGCTTCTGTAGGGGTAGCAGTGGAGGTTGCAGGCCTTTGAGGGTTGCATTGCTGGAATAAAGAACTGACCCTGCATCCCTTAGGAAGTTAAACTTTGTGTAGATCTTGGGTTGGTTGGAGCATGTGGCGCTGGTGAGTCCCGTCCGTGCTGTTGTCTCACTTTGATCCTGATCTGTTGCGATGAGTTTTTGTTCGGCACTGTTCTGAGAGCTGGGATTTTGTTTCTTTCCTTTTCTCCCCCTTGTCCTGGGAGGCATTAAGCCTGTGTGGTTTGGAGTGCAGATCAGAGGTTATGACGAGCAGGGCAGATCGCTCCAGGCGAGGCGAGTGGTATGATAGCTTGACTGACTATTCTGCATTGCACGGTCTCCCGCTATCCCAAGTGGTGTAATCGCTTTTCAGTCTGTTGTATGTATTTCCTGAGCTCTCCTACGCGTTATCCTGATTCCTGAATGCATTGCAGGCTGTGTTTTGTTGCTGCCGTTGATGCCGCAGTGGTTGTCACCGTCTCATCAGCACTGCGTTTCTGCTGCATTACTATTGTGCTGTTACCCATCCGTCAGCCGTCTGCCGATTGCCGGTTTCTGTTTTCCGTTGCCCTGGCTGTAGACCCAGCTGGAGTTTGAGTGTGCTGTGTGGTGATCCGAAGTCCCCTATGGAGTGGTGTTTGAGGGGTCAGAGGCAAGGGGAGAAACAGGGGACGAGGGGGGCCGAGTGGATGCAGCAGGCAATGCAGGCGGCTTGCTGGCTACACTGGCTATTTGTCTGCCTTTACCTTTGCCACCAGCCTCTGTGCCAAGAGCTTCGCTGCAATGCACTCACCCGGATCCACACCCGCACACACCCCTTCCCCTCCCCAGCCCCTGCACTGGCACCCGCTGCTTACACTATGCTCACCGCCACTCCCCCGCAGGGTCCGCCTGGGTCCGATGGGTTGCAGCACTACGGTAGAGACTCAAACAGCAGGGCTTCCAACAGCACTCCAGACGCTCCAATACCTGTTTGGGCACAGGGCTAAGGAGCACTAGGAGCACTGGGGCCGCTGGGGCCTGCTCGCTCCTTTGCTCCGTATCCTGCGAGTCCACAACCCATCCTCTGCCTCTGCCTCTGTGCTCTATGTACCGATTTGCTCCGTTGCAACAGGGAGTTCAGACAGGCAGTGCTGGTATTGACGGCGCTTGGGCAGCTTGTGCACAGGTTCGGTGCACAAGGGGGGCAGGGAAGCAGCGGCGGTGTTGGCAGCTCCGAGGAGGTGGGCAGTCTGTGGGGAGTGCGATGGGGCCGCAGGAAGCCACGGAAGTGGATAGCAGCTGTGCGAGCCAGCCTTGCCCGCCGGTGGTTGCCGGTCCTCAGTTCCTCAGGTACAGCCTCTCCTCCAAGATTCGAGCCTCGGCGCATCGTTGTGTCGGCGGTAACACCAGGACCATGACCAGAACTCGGCAAACAAACTCATTTGTTTATGAGGATATTTTTGCATACACATGTATGGTTTACTGTCTGTACTATACATTTAAATTCTATTAAAACAATTGATGTAAATAGATTTTTTATTAATTTAATATTTTATGTGTTACCAATAAAGTCTCTAAATCAACATACTTGAGTCTGTCAAGATTATGGGATGTGTTTTAAGATTTTTTATTGAAATTTTTCTTTTGCATTCTGTAAGCCCTTCTACAGTCTTGTGCTATGTGTATATGTTGGTTGTCTTCAATTTTACTGTTTGTATTTTCTGATGTGCATAAACACTCTAGCAATATGTATAAACTGTCAATATCAGTAAGTTCCTATATAATTTAGCCCTGAGGAAACCTGTGATAAGGCAAAATGCGTTGGTTGTGCTTCTTTATATACTTTGATGAAGAATATGATTAAAAAGACAAACAGAAAGGACCTATTCATCGTGCTCTGTTTCTCGAATGACCTTTTTTTTTGCATACTATGTATTTATGTTGCCTCTCTACTCTGAACATTCAGGAGCTCTACACAGAAAAAGTGTGCATGTATTCACTAATCTCAGTAGAAGTGATGATACCACTCAGATTAACAGGTATTAAAGTTAATAGGAGAATATATGGCTCTTGGCCCGAAATGTTTACCGGACCACTCTTTTAAACTGATATACAGTTTTTGGCAAAAAAAGCTAACCCAACTATATCCAGAATCACTGCTGAATGCTCAAGTGCCTCATTCTTTTTTTTTGTACTTTTTATTACTATTTTACTTTTCTCTGCTAAAAGTATAACTAATGCAATATAATTATAGTACATTCTGAAAGAATGCAGTCTATGCATGTGGGCCATCTTACATGGATAACCGAACAAGAAATCAATGATGCAACAATGTTGGTGGCAAAGAACGTTGCATTGTTGAGGTTATGTGCAGTCAAGTAAAAGTCAATATAACAAAAGGGCTGCAGGTGGGGGGGGGGGAAGCAGTTCTGAGCAATAACTGAACTGAGTCATAAAATATGAGGAAGGTAAAAAAAGAATTTTGAAACAGTGGATGCACTGATTCGTAGTGCCGAGGTAATATAACCCAAATGTCACGAAGCCAGCAAGGGATAGTGGAGGTGAACAGAGGAGATGAAAAAACAGAACGGGGAAGAGAAGGAAAGGTGAAGGAGAAAGGATACGTTTCATGCATATCTGTAAGGGGTGGGTGGAGTGGCAGGGATCTCTTCTTGGAACTTCTCCAGGAGATCGACCCATGTCTCTGAGATGGGATGTTTGTGGAGTCCCTTCACCTCTTCCCTGTTTAGCAAATTATTCTCAGCCTGAACCAATGCCAATGTACACAGTACTCACGCGGAAGCCATGGGAGGAGTCGCCACTTTCCATTTCCGTGTGATCAAGCATTTCGCCAGAAGAAGGGCCAGGTCAGCGATTTGCATTACCGCCTTGTACTTCTTGGTGCACTGGTAAAATCCTAGGATTCATACCTCCGAGGTATAAGAGAAGACAGCCCCTGTGCAGTGTGCTAAACGTGCTATGACAGTATACCAGTATGCATTTAAGGAGGGACAAGACCGGAGCATGTGAACTATGCCTACATTCAATGCCAGACAATGGGGGCAGGCAGCATCAGTGTGATGAAAATAACAGTTGATGTTACTGGGAGTCAAGTAAGCTCAGTGCAAAATGTAAAATTGAATACATTTAAAATGAGCATTGCAGGACACTGAGGAAGGGTATGACAACATAACCCACGAAACACCATTCGTACAGGGACGGCTAAGGTCCACATCCCAGCGACCTAGCAGCGCGGCAAGAGGTATCGCCGTGTGTATGCGCATAAAGCCGACAGGCCACCAAATCATCATATATCAAATATCACTATTTAGTTACACATGCAAAATCTGACATGCTTAGGATGGCCTTACAAAAGATCTTTATATAGATGCCAGTCCGTGGTCCATACGCTTAGCCACTGCAGTTAAAGATCTAAGGCTGACCAAAGACAATCTATTAAATAACGCTCTTTCCTATCCAGCTATAAAAATTATTCTAAAAAAGCAAGTACTGAAGCTATCAAGGAAGACTGATACAGGAAAAATAGAATGAACTGTCCACTTTAAACCAATTCTTAAATCATATACAAAAATCGAATCCAACATGTCTAAAAGAGGCACTAAGCATGGTGAGTGGAAATCAAAATTTCCGTGCAAGATTCATGGTCCTGTCCATTAATGATTACAGTGCCAACTGGAGGAACACGTCCACTATTATTATGCACTGCAGGTTCTGCAACTATAGGGGACAATCTATTTTAAAAAGCACGTCGCACTTTACTTAAAGCAACGTTTTTAAAATGCGCGTCACAACTTTTGAGGAAGCCCTGGAGTTTTGGCTTAACACTAGCAACCTAACAGAACTAGCTCGGTTCAGCAAATATATAAACCTAGGAAGTAAGTAACGCAGCACGGTGCCGCAAGACATTTGAAGCAAAGGGACTCATCATATTTACAGCAATATGACACATCCCTGAGCTGTCCCCAGCACTGGCGCACAATTGGCTGCCACGCGCCAATGCAGGCACCCTTGCACCATGGTGAAAAGGTGCCTGCATTACGGGGATGACTGTTTTTGTGCTGGAAGGGGCTCCTTCCCGCACAAAAGCAATCACGAGAGGCGCTTTCCTCTATCTATTTGTGCTGCAGAATGCAGCATGATAAGAAAGAGTAAAAACGAGGCAAAATAAAAGTATTTCTTCTTTTTTGCGCCTCCGTGCACCTCCCCTGGGGTATCGCAGGACTCTGACGCATTTCCAGATTTACGAAACGTTGTAGATCTGGGAACATCCACAGCAACACCCATGGAACGCCCCTTTCACACAAAGTGCTGATTGAAAAGGGTCTGTATTTTCAAGCACACGAAAAGCCACGCAGGGTGACTTTATATGTCCTTGTAAATATGGAGCACCATACTGCGCCGCTTGTGCGTCACAAAAAGTGACACACCGGCAGCGCAAGGGGCTGGTAAATATGCCCCTAATATTTAATAAAAATTAAATTCTCAGCTGAACCCTCCAATTTGTAACTCATCAAAAGGAGTGGATGTGGGTCTATGCCAAGGGCACACATTTGACAAAGTCTTCCTTCAAACCCTTTGAAAGACTAAGAATTGCAGCATAAGGATTCAGAGTCATTAAATAAAGGCTACTGGAGGACATTAAAACTACTTAAAACATACCTTTTTATGATAATTTTAAACGTTTGCCTGTCTGAATGATCGTAAATGTGCTAATATGTGAGTTTTAAAACTTAATGGAATTCTTAAATTGTATTATTCTTTTATATTATTGGGTGTATTTATTGTATCACTTTTAAGTTATTGAAACAATATCATTTAACATTTGAAAACTCGAATGTCATTGTTACAGTTCTTTTTCACTCCTTGAACACTGCTATGGTCTCTCACCTTATGACCAGTGCAGTACTCACCTCTAGGAGCAGAGCTATCTGAAACCTGATTCATTTCCACTTACCAACTCCTGCTGTTGTCTACCTTCCTTCACAACCCAAAGCTGTCATAGTATTCAGACATTTATTTTAATGTTCATGTTAGGGAGATTTATAGAGCGCAGTTACCAAACGGTGTCCTGTGCTAAACCAATGATCGAAAGTTTAGACACGCTTCTTTTACCAGAATTCAGATGCCCTGAAAAGCCATGTTATATGATCCAGAGCAGCATCTCTTTTCATCTACCCGATGGACCTCCCTTAGAACTGAGATATCTTTATAATACTGCTCCAGAGAACTCAAAATGAGGTTGGGTCATAGTAGCTATGCTCCACGAATGGAGCAACTCATCAACGCAACTGCATAACACTGATGCAAAGCATCTGTGTATTCCCTTTCCGGTCAGCTGACACTGCTCCAAGTTACTGCTTCCATCAACAAACCCACCGCCATATGAAGCAAAAGTATAGCACTACTACGCATACTGAAGGTACTTTGACAGTGTTCACATTCTCTTCATTCGGATGCAGATCAAAAATCATAGCTTTCCAACTGAGACAAGACAGATGCTCTAGTAAAATAAGTTGTCCTTCCAAACAAACCTAGGACAGGAAAACAAACCTCACAAGAGAACTAGTCCAGATACATTAGAATAAAATGGCACAGGCTGCACCATTTAATCTTACTAAATCTAAATGCAAAAAGGTAGCACATTATTTTAAAAACAAGATCATGGCAATCATCAGAGATGACATAGCCTTACTCATGCCACACCACAATGATAACGAAGTCAAGATCACAGAAACAGACCCTAGAAGGAGAAAAAGAGAATGAAGCGCTAAGCATCATGCCACTACAAGTTGCGCCCCGGAATGATCAATGGTGGCTGCTCTGGAGACAAGCAAATACCTCACAAAATATAACAACCATCAAGCCACTTAATCAACGAATGCGATCTTATTGCGTGACTGCAGCAAGGCAAGTGTAGGATATAGAAAAGAGATGACACACCAAGTCCAGCGGTCCAAGCAAACTCCAAAAGGCAATCAAGAAAGATATGAGTATGCATAGCACAGAAACCTTCTTCGGTAGGTTGACAGATTTCATGTCGCAGGAATGCTCCAAGTGACCCCAAGAACTGGGAAGGTAAGCACATCAGCTGGGCATATGAAACCACTTTCTGCGAGGAGGAGGGGAGGGCAGGGAGTGCAAGGACAAAGGACAGACACGTTCAAAGTGGTCCAGCCAGTGTACACACATGTTGGAGGATAGTTCTATCAGCAGTCGGTCAATAGGTGTCTTTAGTGAGGGTTCATCAGAATAAAGTATTAAAGCATACCACATGCTTGTGTGTACACCACCACACCAACTAACTGTATCAATTAGTCGTTCTGAATTGTCTGAAGCATTTGGATCTATTTTGGCTCAATAGCTAAGTATTTGATGTTCAAAAAAAGTGGCAAATCTTTCACTGGTGGAAAACCTTCTGATAAAATGATCTCTGCCATAATAGCCCCATGAGATAACTTCACCACTGAATGATCTATTGGAGTAGAATCCTCAAGGGAGACTTGGCCCTTCCTTCATATCTTGCAGGATTCCCATTAGCATGGGCTTGTAATTTAGGCCTACTAGAAAGTGCCTCTTTTTGCATTATCACTCCCATATTCCGTGTAATGATGCTTCTGACTTTTGAACTCTGCACACTAAAGTATTGCTGCCCAGTCCCCAGTTTATTTGCTGTGGACCCTAAAAGATGGTATAATCGCAGTTAACTTTCCAGTAAGGTCATAGGGGCACATGCATCAAAGGTTTTTGCGAGCGCAAACGGTGCGATTCGTAAAAATCGGCCGTTTGCGCCCGCAAAAGGACCTTTTGCGATGCATGAATGGTCATGGCACTCGCAATTTGAGAATTCGCAAATATTTGCGAGTTCTCAAATTGCGAATGCATTTAAGGAATTGCAAATTGAGATTCCTTAAATGCAATGCATTAAGGTAAAAAAATTAGCGATTTCGCTAATACAGGGCGCAAATTACCATGAAATTGGTCTTCATGGTAATTTGCAAAAACCTTGAAAAATGCACTAAAGTGCATTTTTTAAAGTTCCATTTTACACACACACATGCCCTTGGGGCATGTGTGTGTGCAAGATGCACTCATATGCAGATTTCAGGGGTGCAACAGGGTGTCCTTTTGACACCCTTGAAATTGCATTCTCAATTTGCGATTCTCTAATTGAGAATCGCAAATTGAGAATGTCTTCCCATTCATTCCTATGGGCCTCTAGGCCCATAGGAATGAATGGGGAGGTATTCCTTAATTGTGACTTACAATTTGTGAGTCGCAATTAAGGAATGTTTAGAAATCGCTATTTTTTAAACGATTTCTACATGCATGGGCTTTTGCGATTCCTTATTAGCGAATCCTTATTTTTCGCTAATAAAGAATCGCAAAAGGCATATTTGATGCATGTGCCAGTAAGTGTATGGTGCAAGAAAATATACTAATGACAGAGAAAGTTAAATGCCACATTTGGACTGCAGCACTTATTGTGACATTCCATAGGCTGACGAGGAAATGGTGTCTTTAGGTCTACATGTGTAGCTTGACTGCTGCACCTTTTAAACCTGCAGGCAAATCTTTCCAAACGATATTTTTAGCAGGAAGGAATCCTACTTTTAAATATTAATTGAGAAACCACTAAGTAAGCCTGGTAGCTCACAGTGGAGGGTACCTGGTTTTCAAAAGGGGAACATGTACAGATGTAATGTTTGCAGGTCCCTTCCCGGACTAGACCCTAAAAGTGGTTTTCACTGTTAGGGCTGTAACTGGGTCTATGAAGAAAAAGCTAATGTGTAGTTAGCATGCTTATTCTGTATCTTCGGTTTGGAAAAAGCTACAGCAATGGTTCAACCACTGTTTTTAATATTTATTACAAATCTCATTCTGTGGGCTACAGAAATAGACATCTTTTACTCATACCGGTTTAAAGTCTCGGTTGTAGATACATGACTCATCAGTCAGCACAGGGATTACCTTAAAGCACAACACGTACCTTGCATAATATTTTGATTGTTTGGTCTCTTTTTATAGATACACTTTAGAAATGACAAACGTTTTGAGAAATTGCTCTCATATCTATTACATTTGAATACAGCTTAGCATTGCGCCGACAAACAATACACTTTAAGATTTAATTATCAGAAACCATAAATGTTATAAGCACAGCTTGGGCTCCAAAGGCATTTTTGAAGTTTCACGTTATTGAAAGCATGCCATTGTAATTACACTTCAACAGGTTTGCTTTAACAAGGGTTTTTTTCTCCCTTTAGGTGTGTTCCTCGAGTATATTTTTGCCACTGCAGTAAAATGTGTTTTCTTGTGTTTTCAAGACACTTTACTGGTTCTAGCCATTAAGTTAAAAAATGTAAATATTGTTAATGTGCTAGATTTATATCAAAGGCACTAAGCATTTGCACAATTACCAATACTGCATCCACCATTCCTATGTGTATATATGTGAAAATTCATCATACACAAGAGAAAATATAAAAATACAAAAAACAATATTACTACAATATACTTTGAGAAAGTGAATTTGATTGTATAACCCAAAATAGATGCATGTTAGTAGAAAAGACTCATGCATCTCTTTAGAGTGTATGTTTAGAAGGTGAAGCTATAGATAATGTGTTAGACCTGTCAGCCCTAGGGTGGTCTTCCCCCAAACTTTGTGCCTAACTGCTTCAATTTTGCTGACCTCATATTTGTTGGCCTTGGAACTCTGTGAACTTAACACTGCTAACCAATGCCAAAGTGCATGCGCTTACTCCCTAAAACATGGTAACATTTGCTTACACCCAATTGGCATATTTAATTTACCTGTAAGCCCCTAGTAAAGTGGTACTACCTATTCCCAGGGCCTGTAAATTAAACGCTACTAGTGGGCCTGCAGCACTGATTGTACCACCCACTTACGTAGCCATTAAACATGTCTCAGGCCTGCCATTGCAGCCTGTGTGGGCCGTTTAACCTGCCACTTTGACCTGGCAATATAACCCTCTTGACAGGCCTAAATCTTCCTATTTAATAGATTTAAGTCACCCCAAGTTGAGCCTCAAATATCCCAGAGGCCAGGGAGAAAATTATAAAAAAAAGTTAGACATTTACTTTCAAGTTTTAAATGTCTTGGTAGTGAAAAACTCTTACATTTGTTTTTCACTGCTGCAAGGCCTACCTCTTCCATAGGATAACTTTGGGTTACCTTATAACATTTAATGACTGCTCATTTTCAATTTGGAGTAAAAATGTCGAGTTTGGTGTCCAAAGAATTGTAATTTAAAACCATATTCAATGGTAAAGTTGGGTTTTAAATCACACTTCTGAAAATGCCACTTTTAGAAAGTTGCCATTTTCTTGTCCTAAAAATTTGGTGCCTGAAGCTTGTATCCTAGGTCATATAACTGTGATTATCATGGCAGCTGGCCTTTGTGTATTCCTCCCAAACAGTGACAGAGTGTATTCTTCCGAAGATGGAGAAATTTTGAAATTATGGGTTCTTCGCAACCATTAAAACCCAGAGCTCAGAATACGTGCAGTTTAAACAATATGGAAGAATGTGGCACTCCACAAAATGTTTTAAAATATAAACCAATAAACAAAGTTTTACTTACCTTTACACACCTATATAAAGTGACTCATCCCTTCTGATACATTTATAAAACCGTAAGGCACTATATTTACAGTTAAAAAGTAGAACAATATGGCTGCCTTTTACTTTTGTAAGGGCAGTCATTAGCCACTCATATACTGTTAGTCATTGGCATGTACCATTGCATAACTTGAAATTACTGCAGTATACCATGACCTGATGTATATCACAAAGTTTTTGTGCCTTATGAGCCTGATTTACAATGGTAAACTTACACCTTTCTGTAAGTTGACCATTGTTTGCAGTTCACAAAGGCATTTTAATGGTGGTATCTTTATGACTGTGGAGTCTTTGCACTGTCATATCGTTTTATGTACATAGACTATGAAGTCTTAAATATTCTACTCATAAAATACCTGTGTGAGTAGCAAACAATCATAGGCTTATAAAAAAGTGAAAGTTTACCTTTGTGAATCATGCCCTATAACTTTAAAACTACACAAACAATGTACATCTAATACCAGAAAGCACTCTTTACAACACACAATCTATATTTCTGACACATTTCATCTTCATCCTTTAAGCCATTTTCATACTATGCCTCTTTAAACAATACTCTATGACACCCCACTCCACTGCAATGTGCAACAGCATACTACTCCATTCTATGATTTGTCATTTCACTCTACAACACCCCACTCCTTTCTACAACAGTCCTGTCCACTCTATGACACTCCATGCCACTTAGCTCTGCCACTCCACTGTACGACACACCACTCCAGTCCAAAACACAACACTCCACTCTACCACACACCACTCCAATCTATGACATGCCACTTAACTGTATGCCACTCTACTGTACGACATGCTCGTTCACTTTACGCTCCTTCAGTCTAAGACACTGTACCACACACCACTCTATAAGACGCCAATCCACTCTACTGTATGACATGCCACTCCACTTTACAACACGCCACTCTACTCTACACCACCCCACTCTACGCCATAGCACTCTTCATAATTATTTAACACTATGCCACTCCACTGTATGGTATTCTACTTTATGCAACTCAACTCTATATTATACACTCTATGCCGCTCTATGCCACTCCATGCTATTCCAGTTTAGCCCACTCCACTTCACTCCACTCTACTCGACTCAATGGCACTTGAATGTATACCAATCTACAGTACGCCACTCCAGTCTACGCAACTCCTCTCTACACCACTCAACTTTACGCCACTCCACTCTACACCACTCTACTCTATGCCACTTCACTCTATGCTATTACACTCTATGCCACTCCATGACACTCAACTCTAAAGCATTTCACTCTGTGCCACTCCACTCTACGCCACTTTACTCTACACTATTCCACTCTATGCCACTCCACTCCACACCACTCCAATCTATGCTACTCCACTCTATGCCACTGCACTCTAAGCTATTCCAATCTGTGCTGTAACACTCTATGCTCCTCCATGCTACTTAACTCTATAGCATTCAATTCTGCGCCACTTCACTCTACGCCACTGTACTCTACACAATTCCACTCTATGCCACTCCACTCTACACCACTCCAATCTACACTATTCCACTGTATGCTACACCAGTCTACACCACTCCCATCTGTGCTATGCCACACTATGCCACTGCACTCCACGCCACTCTATGTCACTTCATGCCACTCCGCTCTGCACCACTCCAGTCTACACTATTTAATTCTATGCCCCTCCACTCTAAGCTACTGTACTGTACACCACTCCAGTCTATGCTATTCCACTCTATGCCACTGCACTGTACGTCACTCCCCTCTATGCAACTCTACTCTATATGACTCCACACCATGCCACTCAACTCTATGCCACTCCCCTCTACACCATTCCACTGTACACCACTCTAGTCTATGCTGTTCCACTCTGTGCCACTACACTCTATGTCAATCCCCTCTACGCCACTCTACTATATTCCACTCCACTGCACTCCACTCCACTCTACGCCACTGCACTCTATGCTATTCCACTGTACACCACTTCACTTTACACCACTCTACTCTACGCAACTCCACACTACGCCATGCCACTCTGCTCAATGCCACTCTGAAATATTGTACTCTATGCAACTCTACTGTACGCCATTGAACTCTATGCTGTTCTACTCTACCCATTCCACTCTACACCACTCCACACCACCCCACTTTATGCCACTCTAGTCTGCGCCACTACACTCTACACTATTCCGCTCTGCACAACTTCTTTGTATGCCACTTCACTTTACGTATTGGACTCTACACCACTTGACTTTATGCCATTCTACACCCCTCCACTCTAGGCTATTTTACTCTACACCACTCCCCTGTACACTACTCCATTCTGTGATTTATTATGTAGTTAGAGATGTCATAAGTGTTGTTATGAATGCTATAATTTCACATACTATAAGTCATGTAACATGAAAGTTTGAAAGTAGTATATCATAAAGGCCAGAGTTTCATTTAACAATAACGCTAGCAAGTTAGCAATACTATGTGCAGCAGTGTGTGAATTATATTAATTTAAAGATGTGCATAAAGTATAAATTTAAGGAATAAGAACACTTAGGATTTATAATGTTGTTGTATTTAAAGTTTGTATAAAAAGAATTAATACATTTTTAAATAACTATAACTAAGAATTAGCCTTTCATGTTTTCATTGACTACATAGAAAATATAAATTTTGAGCCTTTCGACAAATCTTCATGAAATTTCTCTCCCCCCCCCCACCCCCCGAAAGTGCCTCTTGATTCTAATTGTGCATGGAAAGTTTTGGAGTGATCCATCAAGCGGGGCTGAAAAAAAGGGGGGTGGCCATAAAAAGTGTGTTTCCCATGTTAATTCCCATAGAGAGTTTAAACACGACTAAAGCCTGAACAGCTGAACGCAATTACACCAAATTTGCCAAGAAGCTAGATCTGAGTCAAGAAAGCATGCTTTTTTTGTGATTTGGGGTGAATCCGTTCAGTAGTTTTTAAAATATTAAAAGAAAAACAAATTTGCATATAGAGGTGCACGGACCCTTCACAAATCCAACAGAATTCATGCTGAGATGTGATTTGCTGCCAACACTTCAACCAGAAAGTGTTGGCAACCATTTTGGGGCTCAGAATCAGTCAAACAAAAAGGTTAAACATAATAGAAGGGGGCATGGTAGGAATACCCTGACCCCTAGGCCAAATGCTGTTTTTTTTTTAAAATAAATAAACAAGCGTGGCCTCCAGTGTATGTTTGTATTTGAGGCGCCTAGTGAGCCAGGCCCAGGGGTTTAATAATATATATATAATGAGGAGGGGTGCATGGGACCCCTCACTCCATTGCTGGTTTGGGCCCCGGGGACCGCCACCTCCCTGGGGCCAGGCAAATGTGAAAATATAAGCAGGTGGGCTGCATGGCCCCCTCCTAAAGCCTCTCATGGCCCCGGGAACCGCCACCTCCTCGGAGCTTGGTCAAAAATAAGAGGGGAGTCGCATGGCCCCCCTCCTTATTTTAAATTTCCCTGGGGACCAGCCATCTCTGGGGTGAACAGGGGGAGGAGGGCTGTGGGGCCCCCTCCGGAGCAAAATTTGGCCCTGGGGCCACCACCTCCCAGGGGCATGGCAACATTTTCACAGGAAAAGGGGCTACATAGCCCCCCTCCCGGGCAATTTTGGCCCCAGGGACCACCACCTCCCTGGGGCTTGCCCTAAAATAACAAAGGAGGGAGGCCACGCAGCCCCCTTACTGGAGCCATTAATGACCCTGGGCACCTCCACCCTCCCTGGGTTCCCACTCCTGTGACATAGCTATTTGCTCTTGCTTGGTGGGAGCTTTGAAAGCAGTTTTGCCTGCTCCCTCTGTGTGGGAGCAATGCCATCTCCTGCTGGAAGTGGGGAGCCAGCAAGGACCTGGGGGGCATTAAGGATCCCCCTACGGTCACCAACACTGCACACTGGGTGCCAAGGGTGGGGCCAGTGCACCCAGCATCAAGTGACCCGGCCCCTGGGGATTGGGTCCCAGGGCTGAAATTAGCCCAGGAAGGGAGCCCTGCAACCTCCTTTCCGCATGAATGCATTGAAACGCTATCTGTAGTGACTGTGATGAGTGCTTTCTTTCTTAGTCTCTCCTGGTGACAGCAGAATCCATGGTTCTCCCTTTAAATTACTATGAGTATGTAAATGTGCAAAATCACCTAGAAACCTGGCCCTGCCCAACCCACCTTAGTAGTATGCGATGTTTCTCACTTCTTTTGCCAGCATGATGGGCAGCTTACCAAAAGGTCCCCAGCCCGTTTCCCTCCGATTTAGGTGACACCTTCTTGATGTCAAAGAATATGAGGACATCTCCACCAAACAAAGAAGCACATAATATAGTTAAGAGCAAGTACCTTTGTTTGTAGAGATTCACCCTCTTTGTCGTCTTATCATCTTCTCCATAGGAGAATTCATGTTATCACTCATTTCTGGAAGAAGACGCTCAATGAACAATCACATTACCAAAATTAAATGCACACAAAGTCATTGGAGACATTTCCTCGTGGTCCATTACATAGATGTAGCATAGAATATGCACTAGACATTTACCCAACAAGTTGGCACTTACTAATTAACCAGAAGAGAGTACGCTAGTTGGGTAGGTATTTTGTGCAAAACTGTGGGCTCTTGTTTGATAAAGGAGCAGGTGAGGTTCTGTTCTTGCCCAGTTACTCACACAGCTACTGACACACCCTCACAGACACTCAGACACCCACTTGCATACCGATTCTGCCACTCTCACATCCACTCAAAGACCCACACAGCCATTCACACACCCTGCCACACACCCATATAACTACTCAAACACTCACTCACAGACCCATACAGCCATTAGCACATCAGCAAAACCACTTACATACCCACTTATAGACCCATACAGCCAATCACACTCCCACTCACAGACCCATACAGTCAATTACATACCCCCACACAGACCCATACAGCCACTCACACACCTACTCACCAACTCACAAATCCATGCACAAACTTGGTCAAACATCCTTAAAACAGCTCACTCACCCGCTCATACACCCATACAGACACTCACAAATCCACTCACAAACCCATACAGACACTCAACACCCAGTCACTGACCCATCCAACTACTCATACACCCACTCATAGACCGATACAGCTACTCACTCCCTGAACCACACAACTACTCACTCACCCACAAAACGACTCACACACCCACTCACGGACCCACACAACCACTCACACCCCACTCACAGACCCATTCAGCCACTCACACCTTTGTTTTTTTCAGTGAATTTCAAAGGTTTTTTAAATTTGACCCTGTAATGTTTAACTCTTTAAGTTAATGTGTCGGGTTTATTTTTAATACTAAATGTACAACAATTTATCTTGATTTTAAATTTAGCATTTTCTTTTGAACTGCACACTTTTTTTTAGAAATATACTTTATATAGGTTTTTTAAAGGTGAAAAGTACATACATACTTAATCTAAAATATATAAATCTTTTTTAAATCTAATTATACAACTTTTATATATTTAGTTCCTTAATTTGTAGTTCTGTGGTGCATCCACAGGGCCAAAAACATAGCCTGGACCACAAGTAATCCATGGTATTTAATTTCAATCATGTGATCAGAATGAATCAGCGAAGTCGGATCCATGGATTCACCAAAAATGTTAAAGATTATTTCACATATGTCCCTCCCTCTATTTTTAGTAATGACATCAGTGTAAACATATCTATAAGTATATATGCCCCCGATCTTATTTTAAAGAAAAATAAAAATTTTACGAGTTTCACAAATCCACAAATATGCAGACTGAACTAGCTCGAAGACATACCCATACCTTGCCTTTTGTTTGGGTACATTAGGACCCCAGCAAACACAAGGAGATGATGGACAGAGCGCTGAAACTTTTCAAACACTCACCCCCAGTCACAGATATAGGTTGAATCCATCATCATTCTTTAGCTCGCTTCGCCACCTCAGTTCAGAACCAGCTATATGCAAATCAGGCTTGACTAGGGGTGGGCAGAATTTGCGTAATTGCGTTACGCGAATCTTCGCGGAAACGTCACAAATCTCCGCAAACACACGGAAATATCGCAAAGACGCGGAAGTGCTTGTCCCGCCTGCTCGCGATGTTTTTTGCGTGTCGCCAACTTGCCCATGCAGTCGCTAATGGGCGTGGCCATCTTGTTTTCACTTGTCCCGCCCACTCACGATGCTATTTCCTGTGTCACGCAATGCATGCTCATGCCCGTTCGCCATAAGTATTTCCTGTTCGGGAACGCGTATTACATGTTTGCGACGCTTTCTGTGTGCTCGGGGGAAAAATATCACGCAAACTTGCCCATGCGGTCTCATTGGGCGCGGCCATCTTGTTTTTCACTCTATTGCTATGGTTCTGGGGCCTGCTTTTCAATCCTCTCTCTATCTTTTCAATCCTTTGTTTCTGGAAACTGTTTTTTTTAATCTGTTTTATTTATTATCTCTCTGTATTTTCCCAATTGTATATTTTTTGTTTTTGTCTACTTTTTGTGTGTTTTTAACTACTTTTTCACTCTTTTTCTATTACCTGCATTTTTCATTTCTTTTACTTACTTTTTTAATTTTTACCTTTTCTTTTGCGCCCCGCCTACCCCAGAACCATGGCAAAGGGCCACAGGGCTCATCGCAGCCAGAGCCGCAACCGCCTTCTTTGCGGAAGGCGGCACCCACAAGGGGTGCAGGCACGGGCCTTATTTGGGGAGGTGGAGTTGGCCGCACTAGTTTATTTTGTGCGGCACCACCTCCCCTTAACCCTGGCAGGAGGCGGCAGGCCTGGACCCGGGTGCGGGCTTCGGGAGCGTCGGCAGCGGTGGGGAAAGGTAAGCCGGGCAGTGTTTCGCTGCTCTGGTGTCCGGCGCAGCCAGAACCAGTTGACGCACCGGTGGTCCGATATCCTGGACCGGGAGCAGGACCTGCTGGGCCTGCTAGGAGTGGAGGTCCCAGGTCTTGGTGAGTAGCGATTTAATTATTACTACTTTGTGTCTGTTCTTCTGCTCTATGTTATATAGTGTGAATATAATTTTTTTCCGACCAGCTAGAATGCTGCCGCTTACATTACAGGTAAATTACGTTTAAAAGTCCTCTGTGATTGCTATGACACAGGTGCTCTGCGCTACTAATCTTACTTATTTGCACCTTTGCGTTTGCGCTCGTTTTGCGTGATTATGTAAGAGTTTATTTTAGAGTACTTAAGTTAGGTAATGCTAGAGTGACTCTTGTCCTTCCTTTGTCCTGTGACTAAGAGATAGAGGTGGATTGATACTTAGGTTTAGTTACTTAATATGAGTTTGTAATTTTTTAGTGGTCTGCGTGACGCCCCCTCTGTTACGTCATGTGCTGCTTAGTCTGCTAGTGCTTACCCCAGTCCTTAGTAGAACCTTTTGTAGTTTGTTCAGTTAGTGCTTAGCACTAACAGAACATCAGCATCAACCAACAATTTGGTGTATGCAAAAATGTAGGCATGGGTCCTCCATTTATGCATTTTTGAGGACTAAAAGAAGTAGAAATGCTTACTTAATGTACAATTGGCACGCCTGGAATAGGTGGGCTAGGTCAGGTGGTACGTACTACTTAGGCTTAGTTAGTATTCTGGAATCAGAATGGAACACTGGATTAGTGTTGATAAATAATAACTAGTCGGTCCGCGAATCCCCCGATACTACTTGTCAACCAGATTAGATAGGTCAATTTTATTGCAATTGTTGTTTACATAAATGTTTTTATGACCGTCTTTTAAAAATCTTTTATTTGTTTGACACCAATCATCAATGTTTGTCTCTTTCTTTCTTACATCTTTCATGATCAGCACCCAGGGGCAAGAAGACGGGGTCAGAGTCGGCGGGAGTAGTTGAACACCAAGGACAGGAGGACCAGGATGAGGGCTCTTCTGCTGGCCCCTGTCAAGTACCTGTCCCAGAACTTCAAACTTTCGCAGGAGCCGAGTACCCGAGTAATATATATATATATATATACCCTTCCAGCTAGATAGGGGAAAGGGGATTGGGAAGAAAAGAGAATCGCCACATCTTCTTCAGCTGGACAGGACTGCTATCATTCTTGTGAACTCTTCCTGCAAAAGAACTACTTTTAGCAATGATACTTTTACATTTCTAGTCATATTCTAAGCCAAAAGAATTGTTACCTGTCCTAACTTGGTAGCTAACTATTCTCTTGTGGGTTGGCTTGCTTATTGTCTCTGCAACTCAGTTGTTCTCTTAGTAGGGTGAGTACTAGATAGAAATGCAGATTCAAGGTTCGCTTTGTGTCTCAGGTCTCTCACTCTAACTCTATTTTCCAGTATCCTATTCTTTCTATTACCTTGCAAACGCCCTATGAAGTCATTAACCCTTTTCTCTTATTTTTCAGCTGTCGAATCTCTTGTTGTTGGCAAAGCTCCGGAATTCCAATAAGTAGAGGGATGTCTTCGCCGCTGTTGGTAAGTATCTATATATGTATATATATATATATATATATATATATATATATATATATATATATATATATATATAGATATATATTGTCTACTGGCGGTCGCCAGTAGATGGTTATAGTTAGGACCGTGTTTCCATAGGGTGTGCGCACGGTGAAAAATCAGAAAAAATAAATACATAACTTAGCATTTAAAAAACCGTACAAATTCACTGAAAAAACCATAGGTTTCACACACGTTATAGTTAGGAATTAGCATTTAAAAAACCTTGCAAATTCACTTAAAAAACCATAGGTTTCACACATGTTATAGTTAGCTGTACATTTCACTAGTAAAAAACCAATGAAATTCCACGTTATAGTTAGATCAGGTAACTATAACTTGCGCGACCGCAATCCACAATGTGTCATTTCAGATGTCATCATTGATGTGATGAGTGATGTCACTGACCATGTCATGAGTGATGTAATATGTGACGTCATCAGCAGTTTATTGTGGGCGCGCAAGTTATAGTTACCTGATCTAACTATAACGTGGAATTTCATTGGTTTTTTACGAGTGAAATGTACAGCTAACTATAACATGTGTGAAACCTATGGTTTTTTAAGTGAATTTGCAAGGTTTTTTAAATGCTAATTCCTAACTATAACGTGTGTGAAACCTATGGTTTTTTCAGTGAATATATATATATATATATATATATATATTATCTACTGGCGGTCGCCAGTAGATAGTTATAATTAGGACCGTGTTTCCATAGGAAATCTGCAACATTCTATTTGGAATAACTTTGGCGCCGGTTGACGAATCCTCGCGAAATTTTCAAAATAGGTGGGGCGCTCCGCTCCGCTCCTACCCTGGAAGTCTCGGGGGGATTCATCAAGCGGGGGCTGAGAAAAAAGGGGGGTCCCAAAACGCATTTTCATCATACAATTTTCCATAGGGACCTTTAGTCCAAGGTACAGCCCGAACGGCTGAACAGAATTACTTGAAATTTGGCAGAGAGGTAGTCCTCAGCTCAGGGAAGTGCCTTTTGCAAGTCTGGTGTCAATCTGTTCAGTAGTTCCTGAGAAAATCAAAAGTAAAATCATATATATATGTGGGCCGAGCCTAACCACACATCTCATCCTGAGATCTGATTGGCGGTCAGCACTTCATCCAAGAAGTGTTGGCAGCCATCTTGGGACCAATATACATGATAGCACCTCATTAAAAAGCATTGCAGTTAATAGAAGGTTTTAAGACTTTAGTTACATTATAAATCATTTGTTGATGGTACCATACTCATTTTAGGAATTGTGGTATGTTCTAAGGTGATTTCTCCATGTGAAAAAGCCTTCTGCTGGGATATCATGATTGAGAGAAAAATATTTTCTCATGCTTTTCCCACAGAGGTTTGGAAGGTGATCTATAAGCTAAACTGAGAGCTTATTTTCTGTAAATTCACATTATCTTTCTCAGTCATGTGAGAATGAAGTCTGACATTCTCAGTAAAACATGTACATCCAACAAGGGCAGAGACTGTCAGTTGATTCCTTTGTGTTCTACTGCAGCTTCCCAGAGTGTTCCAAAGAAAAACTAGAGCGCTAACAGTCCTACTTATGATAAACGTATGGCACACCTGAAGCCATCTTGCTTGGATTAAAGTGGTAACTCTTAAAACATTTAATTTAAAAAGGAACAAAATGAGGGGGTTCATTTTTCCATAAAAAGTATGATTAGTGCTGCAGAAAGAAAAATTAGGGCACATTTTGAGTGACTTCTCAAATCCTCTTCTATTTCATTAAAAAATTCTGATATGCAGACTGAAACATGCACTTTTAATACCAGGAGCAGACTTCCATGGTGAACAGTAGTTTTACTACAGTGATCTAATGAGCAACTAGAGTGCTAACTTTCAGAATTTATGGCAAAAGTGTGACATATCTGAATACCTTCATGATGGAATCAAAGTAAAAAACTGAAAGCATTTCCTACTGAGGAGACTACAGTACATGAGAAAATTAGGAAACTTCATAACAAATAAATCTCCCAAGATGGCCACCGGAGACAAAAGAGCCCAAATGTAGCCCAAAATCACCCAGATGTAGCCCAAATATAGCCCAATGACAGTGTGCAAAACACTTATTATTTTGTGTTTTTGCAGTGTTATATAGTGCAGACTTGTCAGGTATTGGAGTGCTTTACATGAGCATTGGTTACATCACACAAGAACAAATTCATTTTGGTTGTAGACATGGGGAGACTAAGTGATTTGACCAGAATCACAGAATGTCGAGCTGAAGCAGAAACTCCAACCTGGTTCCCCAGTTGCAAAGTCTGCAGTTCTGGAAGTAACACCACATCCTCTCCCCTAAGTGCAACATTTAATCAAGTGGTCAACTGGATAAAAAAACATAAAGATAACAAATAATTTAAAAGTGCTTTGTTGCTATTTGAAAACTCAGAAAATATGTCCTTATTTTAGTCTTTTAGAGCACTAACCATAATTTTGATGCCAATAAGACCCTCTCATATATGTAATTTCTAAAGGAAATGCTCTAGATATTACAGTTTTGATTACATCAAGATGACGTCCGGCGTTCCACACTTTTGTAATAAATATAGAATGTTAGCAATTTAGTTGTTCATTAGGATACTGTTGAGAGGCAGAGGCCAGGGGCACGGACTCTGAAAATTGAAGGCAGGTAGGAGGGTGCAAAGGCAACAATTTAACCACACTGAGCAGGCAGGAAGGGCCGTGGCAGCACAACAGAATATGGAGGGCAGTGGAAAGGGGGGCAGGGGCAACAAACCAACAATACAGGACTTGCAAGAGAGGCTGTGGCAATGTAGTAGACCATTGTGGGCAGAAGGAAGAGGCAATGGTAGTACAACCATACATGCCAACAGACCCGATTCAGCCAGGAAACGTCCAATGTTTTTCAGCTCAAATGGGCTTTATTTGATCTGTCTCCTGTCTACAATCTCCTCTTTTTCAATGTAACTCAAAGGGGAAAATCAATACCCCAGTTTTTTTTCAAAACCTCCCTCTTACCAAGTTCAAAATGTTCGCAAGTATGGTACATTGGATCATGGAAGGAAATGGGGTAGGGACATGGACTTGGATAACAGAGGACAGGAGGGACATGGAGAGGTGCACCAAACTGACCCTGCAGGGCAGGCATCAGGGTTTGCAGCAGCACAATACACCACACAGGGCATGCGGGACGGGAGTGCAGCACAACAATCCATAGAAAGCAAGAGGGAGGGGACAGGACCATGCACATGGACAACAGAGAACAGAGGGGCAAGAGCCAATGGTAGCTAGCTGACCATAATGGTGAGACAGGAGAGAATGCTGCAGCATAATAGACCATAAAGGACAGGAGGGGCGGATCAGGGGCATTACAATGGAACAGACAAGCCAGGAGGTAGGGAGTAGGGGTCTGCACATGTAAACAGAGGGCTGGGGGCAAGGGGGCAGGGCAGGAGCAGCAAGATAGCCATGGAGGTCAGGCAGGATGGGCACTAGAAGCAAGACACACCATGAAGAGCAACAGTGAGACTGTTATGGCATACACACAGACCATGGAGGGAAGGTGGGAGGGGGTCAGGGGCAGCTAACTGACCACACAGGGAAGGTAGGAGGGGCCATGGCAGCACAGAAGACCATGCATGGCAAGTGGGAGGGTTAGTGGCAGCACAATGGCTATGATGGGCAAGAAGGAGGGTGCAGGGGCATGCACAAAGGACGATGGAGGATAGAAGGGAGGGTCAGGACCTGTGCACAGACAAGAAAGTTCAGGGGAAGGGGCCTCACAACAGACCGCATGGGGCAGGCAGGAGGAGCAGTTGCAGCACAACAGACCAGGGAGGGCAGAAGGGTGTGGCAGTACAATTGCCATGTAGGACAGGAGGAAGAGGATAGGGGCATGGCATGTGGACAGGCAGGGTGGAGGAGGCAGGGACAGGTTACAGTCATCTGACAATGCTAGGCAGGTGGGAGGGGAGTGGCAGCTCAACAGAACACTCAGAGTAGATAGGAGTGGCAGGTCCATGGAACATGGTGGGCAAAAAGGATGGAGCAGGGGCATGCACAAAGACATCGGAGGGCAGGGGGAAGGAGAATAGGGGCAGCAAGCTAAGCACAGATTTTAAGCAGGAGGTCAATGATGGGGCATAGAATTGGGCAATGTAGGGCAGGAGGAGTGGACTGGTACATCATACTAAATTGAGGGCAGTGGCAGCACATCAGACCATGCATGGCAGGAGGGAGGAGGCTAGTCCATGGATTCACACAACAGAGGATAGGGAGGAGGGGGATGGGGCAGCAAGCTAACTGTTCAGAGAAGGCGGGTATTAGGAACTTTATTGTTTTTAAAACGTGTGTCTGTGCGAACTACTTAAAATATGAACAAGTATGCAGCATAATCTCACTTTTATTCAGGAAGAAGAGGACGTTTGTGACTGTGACTCCGGGCTCACTTGGCAGAAACACCCCCTGACCCTCCACCCCCTATCGCAAAATGTAATGCCCGTGAAAAGGGTAGGTGAACACAGTGTTATATAGAACATAGTCCTGAGAGCACGATTGAAAATGAAAACTAGATATAGTGTATGGTATAAACTATGCACCAAAAAGTGTGATATAAGATGAACCGGGCGTGAAATATAATATGCAATACATTGTGCGCAATGACAGATTCATTGGAGAGCGCGAGATAGCACAGGCACTAGCGCGTGCTATGCAATAAGCGCCTTGGAGTGTAATATGCACAGGGCAGTGTTGTGTAACCTAACTAGTCTCTAAAGTTGTAATATAAAATATGTGCTGGGGAGTGTAACGTTGCATATGCACTGTGACAAAGATATGGATCCCAGATTGTAATATGTATGGCATAGCACTGTGCGTTATAACATACGCATCGAGGAAGGCACGTTAGATGGGGCAATATAACCCGTGTGAAGACAAGTGTGGCATGACATATTCACGGGGTGGTGTTACAGTGCACATGGGCTAGAGAGTGTCATAGCATATGCACTAGCTGGTGGAATACAACACAGAGGTGTCTGGCACTCGGCAGGCAATGGTGGGTGTAACACAGCATTGGGCTCTGCCAGGAGCGTGCTGTGACTCTCAAGTGATGTTCGTCCCCTTTCCAGAGAGTAAAATAAAAAGTATTACACATCCGGCAGTGGATGTGTGTTTTATTAACCGTGAGGGGGGTTTCTTGCATAGTTTTGGTCGAATTTTTGTCGAATCCCCTTTGAATGGCTTGGTGTGCATGTGTATGAAATGTGCCCGTCAATAGCTACCCATGTTTGTATAAATAAACAACAAGGGTGTCTACCGGGATTAGGCACGGTAGGGCATCAGACATGTCAGAGCTTCACTAGTGGTGTAAATACATTCCACGTGGATTCATTGTATGCATAGTCGCCTTTTAATGAATATCACGCTAATCGTCATGGTGATAGGTACGTACGGTTTGTCCAGCATGTCCTAGGTGTGTCTTTAAATATATATTTTTTTAAAATAATAAAAAACAGTGGCCGGCCCTAGGGATTGGGGTCAAAAAAATATAATTAGGCGACAGGCCCTGGGGGATGGGGTCATCAGGGCCAATAAATTAGAATAAGAAGGGGAACCACACAGCCCCCCTTCTTAAAAAATTAAAATAAATAAAAGACTGGCATCGTGCCGGAGGCCACGCCCCCTCCTTGCAGCACTCTGCAAACGCGCCCCCTGGCGAGTTGTAAGTTGGGGAATTAATTCCTCTTCAATACTGAGGGTCCCTGAGGGCCAACTAGCCCAACAGGCATCTCCAGTATGCGCCAGGGAGCAGCGCTGCAGACAGATGTTCTAAGGCCAAGCCCCTTTTTACACCTCTCTGCAACGCAGCTCTGTGGCGCTTACTGGAGGTACCTAGTGGTCTAGTTTGACCCTAGGGACCCTTAGGATTCAAGGGGACTTAATCTCTCAACTTAGAACAGACACAGGGCGCGTTTACACAGTGGTGAAGGGAGGGGACGGGGCCTGAGGTGACGTGTGCAAACACGTACTATGGTACGTTTTAAATTGGGGATATAATTTCCCTTCAATACTGAGGGCCCCTGGGGGCTAACTAGCCCACCAAGTGCTTACAGTAAGCGCCACTGAGCTGCATTGCAGAGAGGTGGTCCAGGCAGTGCCACTTTTTACACCTCTCTGCAACGCAGCTCTGTGGCACTTACTGGAGGTACCTAGTCGGCTAGTTGGACCCTAGGGACCCTCAGGATTCAAATGAACTTAATCTCCCAACTAAAATCGGACACAGGGCGTGTTTACACAGTGGTGAAGGGAGGGGACGGAGCCTGAGTTAATCCCCCTGCCCTATTATATACTAGGGGCTTACAGAGGAGGTCATGCTAATCACAGGGGGACCCCAACGCATAATGTTCCCTAGTGTATGTAGGTGTTTTCACTGTATTCTAAGTGTCTTTTAACATAGCACTGGCTCTAGGACTGGTTAGTCAGACTCAGTTACCACCAGTATCCGTCTGAAAAAGTTGAGGGTACAGGATGATTTTGCAACAAGGATTCTTTCTGCTCTTCTTTTTGTTCTTTCTGCACGTTATACTTCTTCCTGCACTTTTCTTCGTCTTTGAGGACTTCTGTTGCATCAGTGATGTCATGAGTGATGTCACTGACCATGTCATGAGTGATGTAATATGTGACGTCATCAGCAGTGCATTGCGGGCGCGTGAGTTATAGTTAGCTGAACTAACTATAACGGGGGAATTTCAATGGTTTTGTACAAGTGAAAAGTCCAGCTAACTATAACACCCCTGAAACCTATGGTTTTTTCAGTGAATATATATATATATATATATATATATATATATATATATATAGATATATATATATATACACACCACTCCTGTTTCCTTTTGAAGAAACGGGCCTGACACAGCTGGGATCGAAGTTTCACAGGGCTTTATTTCCGCCTTAAAACACAATAATTCAACAAATGTTTAAAGAGTCCTGCACCTGGAACGCGTTTCGGCGATTGCCTTCATCTTGCCAGTGCTGTGCGTGACTAATAATGTTTAAAATTTCGCGGGGGTTTTTCATTCTTTCACGGAGGCTTCTCATTGGAGCGGCGCTGTCGTCATAGAAAGAGGACATGGAGAGTTCCAAAGTAAGTACTATCCCTCTTTCTCTCCTCCTTAGTGTCCCATTGTGTTCATCCTGCCTTTTGAAAATCCCGTGCAGTCCACATTTGTAGGTTACGGTAAGTACCTTGCCTCAGCGTTTAATTGCGCTACGACTCCGCCGTCCATGGAGTGCTTGTTCATCTCCCAGGCAGGAATAGTGGCGGTCTGCCCTGCTAATAAGCGACCCTCTCAGCGGTGAATCCACTTCTTTCTCCCCAGTACCTAGACGTGATTCAGGTCGGGGGGGCGCCACGTATATGCATGCCTGCATCCCACCAACAATTGTCGGCTTCCACGGTGCTCCAGAACGAGAGTTCTAAAGTAAGTACTATCCCTCTTTCTCTCCTCCGTAGTGTCCCATTGTGTTCATCCTGCCTTTTGAAAATCCTAACTTGGTGGCTAACTATTCTCTTGTGGGTTGGCTTCCTTATTGTCTCTGCAACTCAGTTGTTCTCTTAGTAGGGTGAGTACTAGATAGAAATGCAGATTCAAGGTTCGCTTTGTGTCTCAGGTCTCTCACTCTAACTCTATTTTCCAGTATCCTATTCTTTCTATTACCTTGCAAACACCCTATGAAGTCATTAACCCTTTTCTCTTATTTTTCAGCTGTCGAATCTCTTGTTGTTGGCAAAGCTCCGGAACTCCAATAAGTAGAGGGATGTCTTCGCCGCTGTTGGTAAGTATCTTTATATATATATATATATATATATTACCTACTGGCGGTCGCCAGTAGGTAGTTATAGTTAGGACCACGTTTCCATAGGAAATCCGCAACATTCTATTTTGAATAACTTTGGCGCCGGTCGACGAATCCTCGCGAAGTTTTCATAATAGGTGGGGGGCTTCGCTCCGCTCCTACCCTTAAAGTCTCGGGGGGATTCGTCAAGCGGGGGCTGAGATAAAAGGGGGGTCCCAAAACGCGTTTTTCCCATGCATTTTTCCATAGGACCTTTAGACAGGGCTACAGCCCGAACGGCTGAACAGAATTACGTGAAATTTGGCAGAGAGGTAGTCCTCAGGTCAAGGAAGTGCCTTTTGTAGGTTTGGTGTAAATCTGTTCAGTAGATTCTGAGAAAATAGCCTTTAAATCAATATATATATCTGAGCCAGCTTACGGTGCGCTTACGGTACGCTTACCGTACGCGTACGGTGGCGTGCGCGAGCGCGATTCTGATTGGCTCTTAGATCTTAGTAAACATTCGAATCGGCCGAAACCAGGAAGCGGCGGCCGCCATTTTCTCTCTCGCACTGAGAGTGATGATGAAAATACAAAGCACAAAAACATGTAAAGGGGCTGTTTAGACAGCTCCCACACACATAGCCATGTTGAGGGAGTCCCCAAAGATTCCCCCAGGCCAAAAACGGAATTTTTTTTTTTTCGCTAATTTCGCCGATTACGCTTACGTGTACGGTAAAAAATGATATAAAAAAAAAAATTATCCACACTCTCCCCACCCCGTGTGCAATTGGTGGCTGAAGGCCACCAATTGTGCATGGCTTATAACAGATGAGATAAACTATAATATTTAAAAAAAATAAAATAAAAAAAAAAATTATCCACACTCTGTCCACCCCGTGTGCAAATGGTGCCCGAAGGGCACCATTTGTGCATGGCTTATAAAAATTACGAAAAATTAAAATATTACCTTTCAAAACGAAGTGCATCATATGTCCTCCATGTGCGCACGGTGCGCGAAGCGCATCGTGCGTACATGGCCCATCTAGCGTAACGTGGGCACGCGGTGCGCGTAGCGCACCGCGTGCCCAGCGTGCGTGCACGGCACTAACTGCGTAAAGTGGGCGCGCGGTGCTTACCGCGCGCCCACTGTGCGCGCGCCTACTGTGCGCCTACTGTGCGCGCACGGTGCGCGAAGCGCACCGTGCACGCACGGAACGAACTGCGTTAAGTGGGCGCGCACGCCACGAATGGCGTAAAGTAACTTAGCATTTAAAAAACCGTACAAATTCACCGAAAAAACCATAGGTTTCACACACGTTATAGTTAGGAATTAGCATTTAAAAAACCTTGCAAATTCACTGAAAAAACCATAGGTTTCACACATGTTATAGTTAGCGGAAATTTTACTGATAAAAAACCCCGTTATAGTTAGTGCAGGCAACTATAACTCACGCGACCGCAATCTTCTGCTGATGACATATGTGTCTTTATGAAAAAAAAATATTTGTAATATATGTATAGCTAAAAATGTATGGAAGAAGAGATGGGCAAATAAGTGTCTAAATACAGTATTAGCATCAGCAGAGGATTGCGGTCGCGTGAGTTATAGTTGCCTGCACTAACAATAACGGGGGAATTTCATTGGTTTTTTATCAGTAAAATTTCCGCTAACTATAACATGTGTGAAACCTATGGTTTTTTCAGTGAATATATATATATATATATACATAACTACACCTACTTGTAGATTCTTTAGGATAGAATCCTTTCTCAAAACTAGTCTCTTTTTCTTGAATATTGTTCTCTATTAATTCAATGGTTGAACTGTGCTGCTCTACAATTCTCTTCAATTTACTTGTCGTCGAAATACTCAGTCTCTGTAACAATGTCCTCTAGCCTGCTGAGTACTGTTTAGTGTGCTGACAAGAACTCACGAACTAAGCCTCTTCTTACAATGAACTGGCACCTTAACCTGTGCGTTGACTGAAGTTGTTTCAAATACCTGGATATAACTTTAAGCAATCTTTCGTAACCTCTGAAGAAAAGACTTACTTACCACAGCCGCGGAAGCAGTCTTACTGTCCCTTGACTTGAATACTCACAAACTGAAGGCTTTCTCTAAATGAAAACGCTGCTAGGAGAAGTGCAACCGTTTTCTGAATTTCCACAGTTGAAGTGCGCAGTTTGCCGGCGAGTGAAGTCGCGAGCACAGCTGCGCTAGTGAAAGGGAGAAAACACTAGACCGGCAACCTCACAGAACATCGCCGGCGGCCATCTTGAAATTCCGCTATGAAAGAATCAGTCGTCCCTTAAACAGATGGGAAGACCAACGGTTAGGTAAATACTTAATCGATCTGCAATTACTGACACAGTGTACCTTGCAAATCACTGGAAGGAACTTTAGGCAAAGTGGTGGCTTGCACTGACCAGTCCTGATTGCCCCAGTAAGTCTTCCTGTCTTTAATATTAATAATTCTTATTCACTAACTTTTACTGCACCGTATTTTTTCCGAACTATTGTTTCCGTTTCCTAATGCTATTTTTTACCAACAATTATCCTTCGATCTAGACTATCTGTTTCTAAATTCTTGTTATCCCTGCCTCTAACTGCCTCTGCTATGACTCTCTGTACTACTACTATTAGTCTGTCTGTAGCTAAGCCTGCCCAGTTGGCCACTCTTTATTTAGCCATTGAGTCCAGTCCTTAGGGTTGTCCTCTTGTACTCCTTCTAGTCTTCTTAATCTTGAGGCTTTATTAATCTTGAGGCTTTTTGACAATTCCCACCAACAAAATGCCCAACCAAATTTACTGTTTTGATAGGATAGGACATACTACTACTGTTGTAGGGATTTTGCACATACAGAAATTTTCACAAGAAAATAGGATGTTGGTGATGGGAGGTTGGACCTTCCTCACACCTCAATCAGAACCCACCACAATCTCCTGCCCGACTAGTTATAGTAGTGTCTATTAGCCCACCGAACGCCCCCCAAGATACCCAATGAGTAGACAACCCAGAACATAACACTCCCGACCTCTCAGTCGTGGAAGCAATGCACATGCACACCCTTCCCTTAGCTCACTCACTTGTGTAAGTCCATCCACACCAAATTCCACAGAGTCTACGTAAGTTAAAAAGTTTCATTTGGAACTCACAAGCTCCGTACCTTGTTCTATAATGCAGCACCAACAGCAAAATGCATAAGATTAAAACAATAAACATTGTTACACTTAGTTATGCTTACAACTACAAGTCCATAGAACGAAGGGAAAAAAATGTGAAATCGGAATAACTGAACAGTGGTGGCAGCACCACCACCCCCTGGTAGGAATATAGTTTATATAAAATTATAAATGAAGATCTCTGAGCGAATTCTGGGACCGCTCAAATTAGAAGAACCTAGTACTGGTTACATCATAAGCTCTGCAAAGCTCTGGTTCATAGAAGGAAATCTTCCATTGTTATGAGAAAAATGGTGCGCGTTAGTATATTGCAAGCATTTCTCAGTCGTGCCAAAAAGTGTAGCATTTTTATGGATAAGCAATATGGACTAACACCAGAACTCCATAACAAAGTGGCTTGTTTTGTTTGACCTTGTACGCAGCGCTTAGACAGTAGCAGTATGAGCTCATGTGGGCTCAAAGGCGTCTTTATACAACAAGCTGCGAGGTAACGTGTGCAAAAATAAAAGACATAAAGGTAAAATGGTTGCATGGCTCGGGCTAACTAAGCAAAGACTAGAATGACCCTAGGGACCATATAACTACTAGTGTCTACTCTACTACTACCTAATTTGTACTAGCGATGTATGTTGTATATGTATGTATTACTATTAACTCATTTTTCAATCTTGCTAGTGAAAAATTGGGAGAGGTGTATAAGACACCTAAAAAATGTGTAATGTTATTTCAAGGCGCACTACCAACCACCAGTGCCGGGGCCAGCGGCGAAGGCAACGCAGCTGGTGATGGAGGAGAGGATGCGGCAGTTGCAGGAGGAGCTGCAGGGGGTGAGCCAGCAGCAGTGGCGGGCGGTGGTAAGTTAGATTCCTAATCCTTACTTATTGACATTACACTCACTGCAAGGGTGTACTGTATACTGCACAGTTGAGATTTACTAAGTAAGAAGTTGTCATGAACGGTTGAAGACATCCTTTACTTAGCATTAGTAAAAGCATTAGCGGTGGGAGTGTTGAGTAACCAACGGCCTCTTCTATCTGATTTCAACTCAGCTGTGAAAGTTTTATGGAGAAGACTAAAAGTCAGATCAGATGACCTTGATGGATGGGTGGAACGAAAAGGGAAAGAAGAGTGGAAGGAAGAAGGACGGGCGAGATTTAATATTTATGACTGGCAGAGAAGGATACGTGGGATGCATGCATGCATAGGTGGCTGATAGGAATCAGATGCATGGTTGGTTGAATTCCTGAAACTCCCACAAATGTTAAAGTCCAAGAAAGTGGGAGGATAGATACATACCACAAATGTTATGTACTGTGCCTGCTACTGATACTGTGCCACTATGTGTAGAATTAATTTGTCTTACTGCTTTGCTAAGAGTATATTTTACAATAGTCTTGTTTTTTCTTCTTGATATATAGCTACTCCTTCCAAGGGGAAACCTGACAGGAAGGAGTTGGCAGCCAAGGCCTGGCGCCGGAAGCTGTAGGCCATACAGCGGGAATACCGGCGGGAGTCACGTGGAGAAATGTACAAGAAAAAATACTTCCCGTAGCAACTCGAAGAAAAAGGTTATTATATCGAAAAAAGACTGCGGATGAAACGTAGTGGAAAAATGGTGAAAATAAATGTGGAGAAAAAAGTTGGTGAAATGATAAAAAAATTAAGTGGTCAATCCTCGAGGCAATTATCAAATGTCTTCGAGTTGCTATGGGAAGTATTTTTTCTTGTACATTTCTCCACGTGACTCCTTCCACGCCGGTCACCCTATTAAACCACTGGGCTTAATCTGCCTATCAGTGTGCTCGTTACAAGTTTGTTCGTCGAATCACAGACCGCTATTGTTTTGTATCCCGGTTCCCGAAGTCACAGGTATTTTACGTTCACCCTGGGTTCCGTTCCCCTGCTAGTTTGACCTGTTTATCACCCATTCCAATCAGGATCTTTTTTGTTCTAGTGAACGGACCGCCACACGGGCATTTTTGACTTTACTCAACCGGAGGCTCCACCTGCTGTAATCACCCGATTAACGACAAGCAGCGCTACCATTTCACTCATGTGAACTAGGTAAACGGAGACATGTTGCTCGTGTTCCTTTTTTAACATTTTCTCTGTTGAACAATTCATTTACCTGGTATCCATTCGATCTCCTTGTTGTAGATCATTTTTGAACTCGTACCCCGTTGTGGATTATTTTTCGTGATAACCACTGTCACCTCATGTTCACAGGTGAGCGTAATTTTGTCACGCGGTTTTCACCTGGTCCCTATTCTCAATCATATCAGATTTACCACTAGGGGTTGCAGCTTTTGTCCTCTTGTTTCACACACCACCCTCCTTATTAGAATATCCTTGTACAGTCTATTCCCCAACGGTTAGCATTTCATTTGTTTCTCTAGCTTGCTGGCACCATTTCCACATGTGTACCCGAACACTAACTGCTTTTCTCTTAACCATTGAGACGATTCACTGCGTGCAGCATGTTATGCACTACCACTAACCTCCACTTGAGCATCAATGTTTGTATATTGCCCCACAAGTGTTTGTACCAAAAGTTATTATGCTTACATTTATTCCAGGTTGGCCCCTGAAGAAGGGACTTTCATAATCCCGAAATGCATTGGGCACTTTACATCAACAACTTGAAATCATTTCCACAACGTAAAGATACAACCACATTTGTTTAACAACGAACAAGTTTATTTGTACATGCAGTTAAGACATTATTAACTTGTTGTACTACTGTAAAGCTTCATTAAGTTTTTCTCTCTATCAAACAGTTCAAATCTATAAATGTTTATGTTTACTGCAACATGTGTAAAGTTTTCTTATATGTGTCATTGTGATTTGGAATAACTTTAATTGTTCCCTTGGGGGGATACCCAAGCTTGTGAATAGTGCAAGGCACAAAGTGGGTTTTCCCACTTTTTCCTTTTTCTATGATTCATTTCCGCAGTGACAGCGGAATTTGTTCCTTAGCACCCAAAGGTTAAATATTTCAAAAAATGCGTTAAAGTTTCCAAGATAGTTTAGTTTAAGGTGTGCTCCTTACCTCCATTTTTCTTAAGTACATTACTGCCATTATCTGTGGAAACAAAACCAATCTTAAGCCCTCTTGGGCGCAGCCATTCAAAAACCTTGCTGTGAAACTCTTCCAATATGTTTACAGCAGTATGAGATTTCTCCATGGCAAACATGGATACAGTTGCATGTTTCCGAGTAGCTTTAAAAATCTCAGCTGTGTCAACAGCACCTACTTCAGATAGCTTATCTCTAACCCCCACAAAAGAGACCCAGTGTGCAGTGATGCACATGTAATCAGTGTTGAAAACTAAAACAGCGATATGATTAAGCATTCACTGAAGACATGAATTCTCTACAGTCAAAACGTGTTTCTTGTCTTATGTTGACTAATGTCCGGACTCCATTTTGTATTGTCATGTCTCCACATGCTTTGCAGGAGAAGAGTCCTACCTTTTCGCTAGTTGCTCTTGTAATCTGCCTAGTAACAGTCTATAAATAGCTCCTTTGTCCGTCTGGCGCATGCCCAGACTTGACCACATCTGTTATCAGTTAGTCCTTGTTTGACCATGTTTTCGCGGGCTCAGGAAATTGTTAACTCCGCCCATATATTGATCCTGTATCGAAAATGTCCATAAATGGTAATGAATTTTGCTCTATGTTGTATCCACCCACTTATGAGCCCCTCTGTTGTGTATAAAAGGGGACCGTGTATGCAAGTTCTTTGTGCTACTCTATGCAATACTGAAGAGTGTTGTGTAGGTTGTAGGACCACCCTTAAGGGTTAATAAACTCTGTCTTTGTATTCACAGTTTCCGTGCCAACTTTCTTCTAGCTTTCGTTACAGGAGGGTGAACCCTTGTATTTTGCAGGCCTAGCTGGGGCTTGTATTCATCAATCAGTGGCTTGGCAACTGGTCCACATCTCTGTTGTCAGGTGGATATTGTGAACAGCACTCTGCTGCAAAGCTTGTCCAACAAATTCCAGCACATCATGATGTAGTGCTGGAACAGCAACTCTTGCGAAATAGGACCGGCTGGGAACCTTCCATTTAGGGCAGATGGCTGACACAAATTCAAGGAAACCCACTCCTTCCACAAATGAAAAAGGGAGAAGGTCCAGTGCTAACATTTTAGCCAGCTTCGCATTGTACAACCGTGCCATTGGGTGGTTGCGTTTGTACTGCCCCTCCAACCTAAGCATGCTCTCAATGGTAGGCTGGATTATTTTCCTTTGTGGTGCAGTTGTTTTCTTTAACCCAGTTAGGCTCAACAACGCACTTTGTTTCATTGCAGTACTACTTGGTCGCCTTGGTGTCTCAGCCTGACTCTGACTCTTACTGTGGTGCCCCTAAGATGTTGCTGAGGATGTGGGCGGTACCACTACACTACTGGGGGCAGGGCTAGAAATGTCTCCCTCTTGTTCACCCTCCACCACGATAATATAGTCCCCTGATTCTTCATGCCCAACAACAATGGGTTGAGTTTTACTTTGTTCTAAGCGAAGTAGGTGAGCCTCCCACACGATAGTATAGTGTATTTTGAGATGACTTGTTTGGCCTCCGGTACCATAGTTTGTACCAAGCTTACCCCGCCTAACAGCATGTCGACAAATTGAGCACATAGCAATGTTCTCCTCCTTACTGCTCACCTAAAAGAAGTCCCAAACTGGGGAGGAGAACTTTCTGGCGCTGCTGGATGTGCCACTTTCAATACCAGATAAACTGGAGGGTGTGCTTGGAATGTGGCTCTGTGCAGCTACACTGTGACTTCTACCACTACCTACTAAGGTGGTGGTTGAACTGGATGTAGGCCCCTCCCTGCCTTTCCTTTGCAAATGCAATATGGAAGCTGGAGGTCATGGTGGTGTTACCTGTGTTGGTGGTATCCGTGCTACATCCCTTGCAACCATTTTGGATAAGGTAATAATGTTGGTCTTCATCTCCTTTGGGCCGGGAGTGATGTCCGTGATGACTGGCTCATCATCATAATCATCCCCCTCTTGTACATCTACCTCCATAACTCTATGGCTTTCTGGAACCTTCCTTTTCACTAGCCTTGTCTTGTGGCGTGCATCACTCTCAGACTGAGCTGGTGGCTTCCAAGTGGCGTCTCGATCATCAGAAGCGGGGCTTGAAGAAGAAGATGGACTAACCCTCCTTTTTCTTGCTGGGGGTCTGGAAGACAATGGATCTTCTGAAACAGTGGTTTGCTCCACTTTGTCTGTAGGAAGCTCGATTTCCTGAAATGCCCCTACTTCAGGAGGAACAACTACTATTGTGGGCTGTTGTTGTGGCTGTTGTTGTGGCTGCTGCAGTTCTTGCGGCTGCTGCTGTTCTTGCAGCTGCGCCTGTGCCTGCTGCTGCACACTTATCTGCTGAGTTTCCGCCTGCGTTGAATGTGTACTACTTTGCGATAATGACATTTCAACATCGCTGCTCGTTAGTAGACTGGCTACCTCTGCGACACTCATGGGCTTGGGCCTAGGTTGGTGGGGTTGGACCGCTGGTGCGGATGTGCTTCTCCCAGCTTGGTTCCTGGACAACGCTGCTGCAGGCATAATTTTTTGGGTCCCAAAAAACACATTGGCCGGCACACCAGTCGTGGTTAGTGCCACTTCCTTTTTCTGATCCTTCTTCTCACCGGCAACTTTCTTGGTACTAGAGGACCTGGTACCTTTGTTTGGGGCCATCTTCTTCAGATGTCAGGCAGGACGCAGGTGCACCTCTGTGGCGGTGGGAGCCCTCCCGTTTGAATCCTCGCTCTCCCCTCCCCGGTGGGCTGCCCCATGAAAGGAGGCTTGGAGGAAAGGCTGCACCGCAGAGATCGGGCCACATTGAGGGTCACGTGGAGGCTCGGGCCCTGCATTGAGATGGCAGCAGGGAGAAGATACTATGGAGAATGGCCTCAAAAGAAGGAAAAGGGGGAAAGGACAACAACTAACGCATAGCAGTGGAGAAGCCTGGAGGAAAGGGACTGTGAGGGGGGAGCTAGAATGCTGAAATCCCCCTTGCTCCCCCACATGCGCTGAACTGAAGAGTGGTGAGGCATTTACGCTGCTAGTGCCCATACTGATACAACCTGCTTCCTATAAAACTCACAAAACAGGCATGAAGGAGGTGAATTGCAAAGAGCACAAGACCAAGTGAGGCTGTTGTGACTACCATGGGAAAAGCGGACGCCAAGCAATCCAAGCTCTTCTTTGACAGCAGGCGGCAAATCAGGCAAGAGGAACCCCATTGAGGTGGGAGAGCATACCACGCAAACGGAAAACGCTGTCTCACGGGATGATGATCTTCGCTCCATACTTCTGGAGGTTAAAACTAGCCTAAATACAATTGACTCTAAGCTGGACCAGCTATCAGCCTGCCTAGATCAAGTTAAGACTAGAGTGGACACTCATGATGCTAAAATTGGGCACCTGGAGGTCAGGGTTTCAGACAATAAAGATGCCTTGGCAGAGGACAGACAGCTCAAGATATACAAGGTGCTGTAATTGATCAAAGCTAAGAATGAGGACCTAGAATGGAGTTCCAGGAGGAACAACCTCCGAATCATGGGTGTCCCAGAGTCCACTGCAATATAGCAGATGAAAGACTATGTGGAGACACTGCTGCTCAAACTCTTTCGGAACGTTCTTTCCTCGGTTTTTATTGAAGAGTGGGTGCACAGACCATTGGGACCCAGACTGCCGCCGGGGGCACCAGCACGTCCAATAGTGGCTAAACTGTTAAATTATCGAGACTGGGATGCTGATCTGCGCTCTGCAGGAGAGATGGGAAAGGTGAGACACCAAGGGAATATTCTCTCCTTTTTCCCAGATTTAACGCTGGCTGTCCAGGCTGCAAGTGGAGAATTCTTCCCAGCAAAGGGAATCCTCCAAAAACAAGAGGTACTGTACGCCCTGATTTTCCCAGCCAAGCTACGCATTAAATGAGGAGAAAAGATGCAGTTCTTCACAGATCCAAAATCCGCACTGACATTCACCCTGAAACTGGAACAAGCACTGTGAGCACCCTCCAGAACCCCTGACTGCCAAGAAGAAGACAACGACAGCGATAACGATTAATGAACCAACACCATGCAATGCTGCTGAACTGGACTAGGGAATAACTGATACGAGAACTAACACATGCCTGCTGAAATGTGACATCCTCCATCGGGGGCAAGGTGCTACTTATCCTAGAGCTCAGTCAATGGACATGGCTTGGCCACCCTGTCTGTGATGACAGGGGAGACCGCCGGAAATGCCCGTGCCCCCATGGGATAATTCTCTAAGTACTCTTAGATGGACCTACTAAGTTGGGGAATGGGGAGGGGGTGGTCAGATTGTCACAACTGAATTGGGGTGTTGGTGTTTTGGGAGTTCAGTGAGTTTGGGCCTCCTTTTCATTGGGGTACTGTTTGCGGGTGAAGTGCGGGAAGGTGGGTTTAATTTTCAGGGAAGGGCCAAAGATGATAGGCCATGCAGATCAAAACTGTACTAAGAATGACATTTGCAAAACACGCCATGCATGCCGGCGCACCTGTGCCCCCCATCAGTGCAGTGTCAGGGACTACCCCCACATTATAGCATGTCCATGATATACACCGGCCGGTATGGCTAAAATAACCTGAATGACTTGGAATGTCCGAGGTCCGAATGACCACCGGAAATCCAGGCTGGTGCATGCCTACCTCGCTAGACAGGGAGTGGATGTGTGCTTCGTGCAAGAGACACACCTGACAGAGGCCACTGAGGTCAGACTCCAGGCCCGCTGGTGTGGCGAAGCTTACTCATCTGTATATTCTATATATGGAAGGGGGTTGGTGTCCTGCACAAGAGGGGGGCTACCATGGAATACTACTCATGCACTCATAGAGAAGGAAGGTAGATATGTCACCATATCAGGGAATCTATTCTGGCAACAAATGACTGCAGTGTATGTGCCTAACCAGGATGACCCGGGTTTCATCATGCGCATTTGGGGAGAGGTGTCAGGATTCGATCCTGGGGCGGTGGTGTGGGTGAAGATTTCAACGTTACATTAAACTCCTGGCTGGGCCACTCGGGCACCAAACAGCATCACCCACAGGCAGCGAACACCCTTAGAACCATAGTTGCAGGATGCACTGATTGATATTGGGTGGGACACACACAGGGACACAGAGACGTGGTCCATTCCACTCTACTTACCATGGCTCTTGGTCATGCATAGATTTTTGGTTGGCGATCAGGGATGTGGCCGCTTGGACTGCGATGGTGGAACACCTTCCTTGTAAGTTCTCAGAACATGCCCCGGTGCGCCTGCTGCTGACAATACTGCAGACTGCCCTGCGGCCGTTTTCCTGGTGGCTTCCCCATGCCCTGTGTGACGCCACATTTCAGGAGGAAATATGCACTGCCCTCATAGCTCACTTTGCGAACAACGTAGGCACAGTGGAATTGCCATCCACATTATGGGAGGCCTTTAAGTTTGTGCTGCTTGGGAAATGCATAGGGAAACAGGTGGGAGTGCTGAAGGCGATCCAGGGAACCCTGAGCAAATTGGAGGCAGAGATCAGCAGACTGGAGCTCGCACAGGCTGCAACCCCAGTTAGACCGCGCTGGTAGACATTAGGGACAAGATAGCGGAATACAATGATGAAGCAGAAAGGGAGGTGAAATATTTAGGGAGAGAGGAAGCGGTGAGGCGCTATGGTGAGGGAGGACCAGTAAGACCTTGGCAGGACTACTGCTCAAACCACATACCTCAGCCTATGTGGCAGAACTGAATGACTGTAACGATCAAGTGATCTCCTCCCCGGCTGCACTACCAGAGGTTATGTCTTCCTTTTATGTCAAACTGTACACTACAAATGCGACTTCAGACCGATCTGCATTGCAAGAGTACCTAGAATCAGAGAGCTCCTCTGGCTGGGGACAGGCCGCAGGGACTACCTAGACACTCTGATAACCACGGAGGAGATAGTGCAGGTCATTGCTGGCCTAACGGCTGGTAAGGCTCCTGACTCTGATGGGCTCACGCCCACATTCTACAAGGAGTATGCACACCTGCTAAGACCGCATCCCATTGAGATGTGTCACGAGTCGTTGTCGGTGGGGCAGCTTCCTCTGTCCTTGTGTGAGGCCCTCATAGTCACAATTCACAAACCGGACAAACCGCCGGAGACATGCGACTCCTACCGCCCCCTCTCTTTAATCAATGTCAAAAGCCAAAATTTACAGAAAAATATTGGCAAATCGCCTGCTGCCTCTCATACCCTGGATTGCATGCCCAGACCAGTCCGGCTTTATACCTGGGAGCGGGATGTCTCATAACTTGCGCACCATATTTGTGGTCATGCGCCACATCCAACCCTCTGTGCCGGCGGTGGCGGCTCTCCTTGATGCCACAAAGGCGTTTTAAGAGGCTGGAGTGTTTGTTTCTCTTCCCGCTGATGGCAAGACTGGGGTCAGTACAAATTTCATACAGAAAGTCCAGCTCTACACAGCAGGCCGGTGGCTCGAGTGCGCTTAAATGGACAAATATCCAATTGTTTTGAAATAACTCGTGGGACCAGGCAGGGCTGCCCCTTGTCTCCTCTTCTGTTTGCTATTGCCATGGAGCCACTTGCCGCGAGGCTTTGGCAACACCATGCAGAGCAGAAATTGGGTTCACCACCCAGGGACTGGTGGTGTCGATGTATGCAGATGATATCACCCTCTATGTCCATGACACAAGCATTAATATGGCACCTCTGACGCGTGAGGTGATACGCTTTGGCTGATTCTCCAGCATCCAGATTAACTGGGGAAAGTCGGTACTCTTCCCACTAACTGACATAACTGTCCCTTGTCCCACAGAATACCTATTCAAATAGGCTACAGAGCCAGTTAAATATCTCATAATATGGCTAAGCCGAGATGTAGATGAGCTTTGGACGGCTAAATATAGGTGCGCTATAAAATGGCTCGAGTCGCGCAGCCCAATCTGGACTAGGGTGCCGCTGTCCCTCGCTAGACACATCGCGGTAGCGAGGAGGGTGGTCCTGCCCAAGTTTCTATACCTTTTTGCAAACATTCCAATGCCCCTTACGGTGCATTTCTTTAAAAATCTTAGATCTTGCATCATTGGTTATACCCCACTCCCTTTCAGGCCCACGTGGTGGTGGAGCGGGACGGGCAGCTCCATGGCCACTGACGATGGCCCTGTTTTGTAAATACAAAGTGCCTCAAGGTGGTATAGACCCTGTAGAATGTATGCGGTGGGCATAGGACAGACTCCGGCGCTGGGCTGGAGTCCTGGCTTTGCATGGCCCGTCGGCCAGACTATTTACATTGCGCGCGTTGCATCGCCAACTCAGAGATGCTGTGTGCGCTAGGTACACTGTTTCATTTATTTACTTAGTTGACTTCGTTCCGCTGTATGTCGAAGTCCACTACCCCCCCCCCCCCTCTGTCCTACCTCCCGCAGCACTCCCTTTGCGAGCCACCACTGGCTGGGATATGTCGAGGAGACACCTGTTGCATACTGCCGGCTGGTGGCCATGCTACCTTCACTGGCAAAGCACAGTGTCGCAATACATTGGGGCCAGAAGCCTGCACCCACATGTGCTGCATGACTGGCGGACACTGCCCATTGCCAGGAACAACTCAACACATATAGGGATCTCATGCCAGCGAGTTCCAGACCATCAGACATCTGGGCACCCTTCACCACGCATCTCAGAAACAGAGCTGATGATACAATGATCGGGCTTGAGTAGGCTGCGGGGGTGCACATAAATTCGGGGTTTGGGAGGAGGCAGGATAGCTAGGAGGGGTCTTGCATAGCAATATCCTAAACTGCAATGATGCCTGATGGCTGGGGAGACTGCTGCTGTTTTAGTTGTGTCTCTGTATTGACATGCTCGCCAATCGGTAATGAGACCTACTTGTCTTGTTGAATTTGTTTTGTAAGCTTTTAATTGGTTTGTTAAAAAAAAAGTTCTTCATCCCAGGTGCTGTCATGATCTCTTCCCTGGAAAGATCCCTCTCCAAGTGTGTTATTACCTATCTGTGCATACCTATATGACAAAAGTGCGTGTTACCAAACCACAGCTACATTTGTGTGTTTTGTCTAGGTGCCAGGGCCTAACCAGAACAGAATACCAAGGGGCATTTTTGTTTGATCTTGTCCACAGTCTTCAGACCAGCAAAGAACAGAACATAAAAACAACATCAAGTTCTGTGTGAAGTACAGTGTGGCACAAAGCAAAATATGTTTCTATAGTAGTGTGCGCAAAGCAGAGGACAGTCTGCAACTTACTCATGCTAGCATAGGGAAAAGAACAATGGGCCTGAATGGGATATATGACACAACCTTCACATCATGGGGATACCTGAGTCCACTGCCATCACAAAGATGGAGGACTTCATGGAGTACCTACTCTGTGAGCTCTTCAGTGCTGACCTATCAGTAGTTTTTATTGTCGAGAGAGCCCACTGCTCACCTGGACCCAGGCCATCACCGGGTGCTCCTGCCAGGCCCCATTGTGATCTGTCTGTTAAATTATCAGGACAGTTACATCATCCTCAAATGGGCTCAAGAGCTGGGGTCTATACAGCATCAAGAAAACAATATCTCCTTCTTTGTTCTTCCTGGATTCCACCACCACGGTACCGATGGCACAATGGGAATTCCTGCTCACCAAGAGACTACTTCAGCAGTCTGATGTGACATACGCCCTCCTCTATCTGGCTAGGCTTTGAATTTTATACGAGGAGAAGATGCACTTCTTCAATGATGCCAAGGCTGCCTTGAAATTCGCTAAACAAATCTGCAAGGCATGACACTCTCCATAAACATCGACTCGCTCACCTGCAGGTCCCCAGCTAAGTGACAATGACTTATTGTATCCTATAAATAGCTGAGGTACTGTTAGAGGTTGGTTGGAGTCCACTGACAACTCAGGGATATACCTACTCTACTAGGTTGTGAGTACACATGTATATCAATGGCTCATGCAGAGTGTTCTCTTTCTTTTGTATGTCTCAGCCACCCGGCCTTTAGGCAGGGAAGTATGCTCGGTGAGCCCATTACCCCATAGGGCTAATTCCCAAATGCTCTCAATACTTCCCTTTCCCTATTTTGTTATTTCAGTGGGTATGACATCACAACCTGATTGGAGGGTTGGTGTGGGTGGGGGGGAGGGATAAGGGGTTTTCAAATGCTAGATCTTCATTTTGATGGGGATGTTTGGGGAGGGGGGGGTGCTATATCTCATGTTTCGATTTGTTGGCAGAGTCGGATGAGTTCTTGGCCAATCCGTACTTACATGCTTCGACAGTCATGCTGTGCTTGCTTATTTCATGATCTTTCTCTTACAAGATACATCTGCAGCTACCTATATATTGAACATAGGTCCTACAGAGCAGACACATTTTAGGAGAGATCTGATACGGACCTGTTAGAAATGGGGGTCTCTTGTTGGCAGAGGTAGGTACCTTTGTCCAAATAGGGACCCTTGCTTCTAGTCAGGGTAAGGGGATACATTTCTAAAATAACCCCTGCTCACCCCCTTGGAAGCTTGGCACAAGTAGACAGGCTTATCTCAGAGGCAGTGTGAAAACACTACAAATAAACACTACACCAGTTTAGAAAACTAAGTAATCCTTATCTAAACCAAAACAAGACCAAACAACAAAAATCCACAATACAGTAATGAAAATATGACTTTCAGATGGTAGAAATAATTCAGTTCAAAGCAAATTGCAGAAGCAACACTTTTCACACCAGGGATGCGTCAAGCAAACAAACAAAACGGGGCGCAAGGAAGGTGATGTGTCGGTTCCTTACACTCAGGGAAGGTGGTGTGTTGGTTCCTTGCTCCGGGGGAGGTGATGCATCGGTTTCTTCCTGTTTGGGGAGGTGATGCGTTGGTTTCTTACTGCGTCCCCCAACGGTGTGACATACTTGGCGCCGCGATGCGACGATCCGGGACGATGCATGGATTCTTCCAGCTCCCAGCGCAAAACAGTCTCTAGAGTTCCAAAACAACAGTGGGACCTCTTTGCAGGTCCGAACTCCCAGCACGGAAGTTCAGGGGAGCTGGTGGTGAAGTCTTTGTGTCCTTGAGACTTCAGAACAGGAGGCAAGCTCAGTTTCAAGCCCTTGGAGATCTTCCTCAAGCAGGGGACACAGCAAACAACAAAGTCCTTTTCTCCTTTCCTTGGTAGCAAGTAGCCACTGCAGGCCAATCCCAACAGCACACAGCACAGGGGCAGTATTCCTCCTTAGCTTCTCCGGCTCTTCTCCTTGGCAAAGGTTCCTCTTGAGTTCCCAGAAGTGAGCTAAAAGTCTGGGGTCTGGGCCACTCTGTTTATACCCAAAAATCCTTTGTTTTCTGAAGGCAGAGTGTGCCTGTACCCAGCCAAAACCAGTTCTGTGGTTTACTTTGCAAGTGCACAACAACCTCCATTGTCAGTGTGAGCCTTGGCTCCAGACACACCACAGGGGGCGGAGCTGTCATTGTGGGAGGCAGGCACAGCCCTATTCAGGTACAGGTGCTACTCCTTCCACCACTCCAAATGCAGACCAGGCCTATTCAGCCCAGCCATGACTCATCAGACTTCTGGAACCACTGCCCCTCTCCAGGCCCTGTCATCCAAAAGCCAGACATGCAATACACAAACCTAGCAGAGGCACACTGGTTGGTTAAGCAAGAAAATACCTACTTTCTAAAAGTGGTATTTTCAAACACAGAATGTAAAAATCACCCCAACTGTTATGTTATGTTATGTTATGTTATCATAGCTTCTATAGCGCACAGCTGCCCCAGCAAAGGGGCGTCCCGGCGCTTTGACAGGCAGAATACAAGACAGAGGAAAACCAGAGAAAAGCAACAGGTCAATGTAATAAAGTCCATGCAAAATATTAAGGTCTAGGGGGAAAAGATAGGTTTTGATAGCCCTCCTGAATGTAAGCAAATCGTCGAGGGCGCGAATATGAGCGGGTAATGAGTTCCAAAGTCTGGCCGCTAGATAGCGGAAGGAACGCTCTCCCACTCTGCAGCGTTTGAACCGTGGAACTGTAGCCAAGTTTTGACCCAATGACCTCAATGAACGAGAGGGGGCATAGGGGGTGAGAAGATGCTCTAGGATCAGGGGAGAGGACAATTTAAGAATCTTGAAGGAAAGACATAGAGTTTTAAACTCGATCCTTTGAGCCATGGGCAGCCAATGTAGTTTCCGGATAGTTTCCTTCACAGAGCAGAACCTGGGTAAGCCCACCAAGGCTCTGGTCGCCGCATTCTGGACGCACTGCATCCGGATAACTTCCACCTGATTGGCCCCCAGCAAAAGCGAACTCGCATAATCAAGCCGCCAGAGTAAGGTGGCCTGAATTATCAATTGTCTGGTGGGGGCATCAAAAAATTTCAGGATTGGCCTGATCCCACGCAGAATCCCAAAACAGGTAGCAGCTACTTTTTTTGTGTGTCCACAGAAACTGAGGGCAGAGTCCAGCCAGACACCCAAGTTTTTGACCTCGGGTACCGGAATGGGAGCTGAACCCAGCTCTGGAGGCCACCACTGAGCACCCCAGAGGTTACTATGCTTACCAACAATAAGAACCTCCGTTTTCCTGGCATTGAGCTGTAAGCAGTAGGCAGTCATCCAGCCAGCCACTGCTGTCAAACCCTCCCTGAACCTAAGGGCCTCATAGTCGGAATCCCCACTGAGAGCAACCGCCAGCTGCGTATCGTCAGCATAGGAGACCATAATCAGACCCCACTGCTTGGTGACCGCAGCCAGCGGTTACACATACAGATTGCCAATAGGAGAGGGGGACCCCAAGAGAACAATAAAGAACCGGTATATGCGGGGTAAATAGCAAAAATACTCAGAAGAGCAACCAAGACCGGTTCAATAGGTATATATTAGGGCCTAATAAATAGGTACCTGATAGAATGCAAGGCTGAACTGGAAAGGAATGGACAGATAAGAATGTATAAAACAATCAACAAAGGTTATAGGTATAAAGATAGACCTTTTGTATTTATTTTACTTTTTGGTTGAAGAACTCATTTTTAATTTTATACAAATGTTTTTTATATCAAGTATGTACATATGTAAATTTTATACAAACAATCAAAACCCATCAATAAATATATCTGTTAATCAAAAACATAGTTAATGCCCCACATAAAACTCAGAATCATCCATACATACACTCAATCAAAACCACATTCATTACATCAAATCAAATTGGGGGTGAGAGCAAATTATCCTTGGGTATTCAAATGGATGAATTGATTGTATCTCATCCAGAAGAGGCCAGATGGTACTCGAAAAGGGAGAAGGTCATCAAATCAAGCGCCAACGCGCGTTTCGGTATAGGACCCACACAGGGGCCCCACCTTCATCAGGGCGTAGACCAGGGATAATGGGGGGCAAGAACAAGATCTAGAAAATCAAATAGACATATATAAAGCAATACAATAAAGTAAATTAAACAAACAGTATAGTATGTTGACATGGTATCATATTCAAAGACAAAATTAATATATTTAAGTCCAGAACGATTCCAGTTATTCACAGATAGCTAATCAATCAAAAACTCGATAAATATGGCCCAACGGGTCCAGCAGTAGCTAAAAAGAGCAAATCACCCCTATTGTGTAAGTGTAGCATGATAAGAAACGGTGAACCCAACAACCAAGGTCGAAGAAATAGAGTTAGGCAGAAAGGAAAAAGAAGGACTGATGTGTTATCAAAATTCATGTTACAACAAAGGTGGTTAAAAAAGAAACACCGAACCCAATATTGAAGGTTCTCAAGTGCATAGGAAGGATATTACGCCAGTCAGAGGAGAAAAACAACGACCAATGATAATACATACTAAAAGCCAAGTCCTTGGAAGGCCGTGGATATCCAACCGCCGAACCTATATGACAACACAGTTCGGTGTCCCGTTGGAGCGTCCAGTCAAGCTCAACAATAAGGGAAATTCCTTTCTTATAGCTGGAAGGTGGACGTGAGGTATATGCTCAAGTCGTGAGCACCAGAAATCTAGGAAAGGCAATATGTGCCCTTAATATTATGTGTAGTTAACAATATGCCAGTATCTCCTTGGACATAATTTTCTGCAAGGACCTAACTAAGTATAGCAAAAAAACGACAAAAGTGATATATATATATACTTAATGAACAACCTACTTGGATCAATGATGGTTCCCTCTAGGCGCGAGCCAAGAATGCTTCAATAGAGGTCTTGTGGGATTAGGCGCATAGAAATACAAGATTTAGCATTGACGAATGGGTAACCAGCTATCCGATATCAGGGAGGTTGCTGGCAAGCATACACAGAATTTCTATAAAGAAAGAAGAACAAGCAAGGATAAATAAGGGCGGCTCCTGGGGCTAACTCGGGACAGCCTAGCACAATCCAATATCTTAACATGCAGTTCTAAAACCGGTATGGAGATTACACGAACACAAAATAATTACAAATTCCGGCCGGGACTACCATGTATAGGGCGCCGTACTTAAACAGTCCGCTGCTGATAGAAACCGTAAGCGGGCACAATGGGAGTTATATTAGCACCAATCAGCTTAGGTAGGCAAGCGTCAACTCATTAAAAGCTGCCGCGGAGCAACTACTGGTTAATAAAGAGTGCGGAAACGGGCAAGCAGGATGGGGGCTACGTTTGCGTAAGTGGACGTTAACAAATTAACGTCTGCTAAATACAGAACTCACACAGAATACTTACTGCCTCATGCAAGGTCCAGATCCCACATTAGTCGATATCGCAGGGACGGCAAAGGAACGGTGTTGCAGTAACCTTCGCTTAAAGGTTAGAGAAACCCGCCCTTCTCTAATACCTGTCATCAATTGGCCACCAACCAATGAGGCCAAGGGTGGGAGGGGAGAGACTAAACATAGAAAGAGGATTGGAGTGATTAAAGCTCTACACGCTATTCAAAAACATGGCGCCATCTTAGAATGATTAATATGGAATAAAAGAATAATAAAGCTACACAACCAGTGCTAAGCCAAATAGGTATAGCGGTCTTTCGTACTGGCTAATGGAAATAATAAAGGGGTGCTAACTCTGCCTAAGACTAAGACAAGAAAAAAATAGAGTTACAAAATGGGCATCAATAATCCATCCTGGTAACCATAGTATTGAAAACATCGTCCAAATAGTTACAATTGCACCAAAAGCCAACCAGGCTTAAGGGGCATAGGGATGGTTGCAAAATAGAAATGGGAACGGTGGATACTCAACGAACCCAAAGAGATGAAGATAAATCCCAAAGGATTAATAAAGATAAGAATTAACGAAAGCCACCACAAAAAGGAATGACGATTTTTTAAAATAGTGCGACAGGTCCAGGGTCAGACCAGAAATAAACTTTATTTGTAGATGAATAAATGAATGGACCGGGTCCATCCTCCATGAGAGAGAATAGGTTCATACATAATCATAAAAGGCGAAAGATTGGGTCACAGTCAGAGCGATTATATGATGGCATTCTCCCATAAGATAATTTCATTTAGGCCATGCTGAACAGAGTCCAGATAAAAAATCCAGAATGTTTCCCTTTTCTTCCTGATAGAGGTGGGATTCCTTCCAGGGGGAGAGTATATATTTTCCAAAATAGTCCATTTCAGGTCGGTGTCCTTGTGATTCATGCTCAGCCAGTGGTTAACTAGAGGGGCGGATGTTTTACTAATGCGAATGTTAGACTTATGTTCGCAAATTCGCAGTCTTATTTCCCGACTCGTTTCACCGATATAGGGAAGATCACAAGGACACATGATAATGTACACCACATTGGAAGACCTGCAATTGGTCATTCCGTGAAGGGTAATCGTCCGGTTGTTGGCCAGAATAGTATTGCCAACAATAGCATGAGGGCATGCTTGGCAAGTGCCACAACGATGGTTACCCTCCACCGGTTTAAGTCCGACAATTGCAGTTTGGATAGGTGCTGCTTTCTCCATAATTTTACCTCTAATCAAGCAGTTTTTTAGGTTCTTGTTCCGCTTGAAAGCAAAAAGAGGTTTGGGAATACTACTCCCATCATTGCCGATATTTAGCAGGTACCAAAGAGAATTGATGGTCTGTCTGACCCTGTGGTTAATATTGGAGTGCTTGGTGACATATACCAATTTGTCCACCGGGTCGGGTTCCCTTCGCTCAAACATGGCTTCCCTGTTAAAGTATCGTGCTCTTTTGAAAGAGTCTTTGATGAGTTTATGTGGATAACCACGTTTCAGGAATTTGGATTTGAGGATGTCAGCTTGAACGAGGAAGTCTTTCAAATGTGAGCAATTTCTACGGAGCCGTGGAAATTGACTAAATGGGATGCTATCCCTCTGACTCCTCGGATGATAACTGCCATACAGGAGAAGAGTGTTCCGGCAGTGGGCTTGGTGTATAAGGACACACTTATTTTATTGTCATGATGTTCGACCCACACGTCTAGAAATTCAACCTTCAAATTGCTTGGATGAACCGTAAATTTGAGGTTGATGTCTGCAGCATTTAGCCAGGCTACGAATTCTCCCAGAGAGCTATGGTCACCGCTCCAGATGAAAAATATATCATCTATGAAGCGTGACCATGCTCGAACGTTCTCATAGAAAGGTGCCATGTTGTTATAGATGTTAAACTGTTCAAATTTGCCCATATAGAGGCACGCTATGCTGGGAGCACAGGACGCCCCCATACTGACGCCCTGTATTTGATGGAAGAAGTCACCATTAAATTCAAAATAGTTGTCATTCAAGACAATCTCAAGACACTGAATGATAAATGAAGAGTTAGTGATTCGATTGTCATTGGTAAGGACTTCTTGAATAACCGCTAATGCTCCCTCCTGCGGGATATTCGTGTATAAGGCTTCCAGATCTAAGGTGACCAAAAGGTCCCTGTCTGGATCAAAGGGGATGTTTTCGATCTTGGAGATAAAGTGGCCTGTATCTCTCACATACGACTCCAAATCACTCACCAAGGGTTTCAAAAAACAATCCACATATTTCGCTAGGGGTTCAAGGGCCGAGCCAATCGTAGAAACAATGGGCCGCAGAGGCGGGTCCAAGATGTTCTTGTGTGTCTTGGGTACCCCGTAAATAATAGGTATACGGGTATAGCTAGGTGTTAGATATTCTGCCTCTTTGGTACAAATAAATTCCCGATCTATAGCATTTTTGACCAGGGACAAGATGCGAGTTTTGAGGTTGGTCTCTGGATTACCTCTAATCCGTTTGTAATGTCTGGTAGAAGATAGCAACATATTCATTTTCTCAATGTAGTTGGCGGTATTGAACAAAACAATACCACCGCCCTTGTCACATGGCTTGATTGTGAGAGATTTATTATTTTGAAGAGATGTGAGAGCCTTCTGTTCCGCAGGAGGTAAGTTGTTGATTGGTTTGGGCACATGTTTGATGATTTTCAAAATCTTGGAAATAACTGCTTTCTCAAAAATCCCTACCTCTGGACCAACAAAATCAAGTCCAGGAGTGAAGTCTGAAGGGGGTTTTAATCCCGACAGGTTGTTTTCAACATCAGGGGATGGTCTATTTGAAAATAATTTCTTCAATCTAATTTTCCTGAAAAAGGAGTGTAAATCCTTTAGGAACTCAAATTTGTTGAAGGTAGTGGTAGGAACAAACGTAAGGCCCCTGGATAGAAGGCTCAAGGATTCCTGGTCAACCTCAGACGCAGACAGATTAAACACAGGAATGTCTACTGTGTTTTCCAATACTGGTTGTGTCTGGTTTGTATATACATCTGAGGTTGACCCCGAGCTTGATGGTAGTTCCTCATCCGAGGTGCTCGGGTTCTGGGGCGGAAGTTCCCCCTGCGATTGCCTAAAAAATGATCAGGGGTCATTGGTCAATCGAATTGTTCTCGTCGGGGTTGATAATTGGGGTTATAATTGGACTCGTAGTCACCAGATCCTTCCCCTTCCGAATCAGTGGTATCCGAAAATGTTACCACTTTTTTATTGTTCCCCCATCTCATGTTGCTGGCACCAGGGCCACTGCCTTCCACCATGTTATAGAAGTTTGACGTAAGATAGGGGTAAGTGCGTTCCTGCGAGAATAGCCTTATATCTTTCTTTAGTTTATCTGTTTTCCTTTTAAGGAGGTAGGTAGAGAAAGAGTCTAGCTCTTGGGCAATTTCATCTAGTTTTTTAGTCGCTATTTCAATCGAATTGTCTTTCTTGAGTTTATCCTCAAGGGCATCTATTTCTTTGGACATGATGGCTAGTACCTCTCTCGCTTTCTCGATGATTAACATCATCCAGTCGCGAGAGCATCTGTTAGAAATAAGTGCCCATTTCTCTAAAAATAATCTTATTTCAACAAAAAGACCGGGAACATTGCGAACACGTAACCCGAAGGGTATGGTTCCAGCCTTAAGGTACTCAAGCATGAAATTGGCGTGAGCTTCAGTACGTTTAGATTTTTTCTTAAGGTTAAGTAATTTCGTCCATTCCCCTTCAAGGCCCTTTGACAGCGAGAACTGACCATTACTGCCAGCTGCAAGACCGATCATACGGGCAAAGACATCGTCAGAAAACCCGAAGGTTTTAATGCTTTCCATGGTATAAATAGGAAGGCAAGACTACTAGGCGCCACGTATGGCCCAATAAGAGAACAACAAACAATCAGTAATCCTGTAGTGTGCCAGACAAAAGAATGTATGTAACCAAAGATATAGCAATTCAGCACCAGTGACAAAGAAACATCATTAAACACATACAAAAGGGGGTGAAGAGGATACGCTACTGCACTCAAACAAACGCAACCCCCACAGCAGCAAGGCTGTGACGAGAAAACCAATAGGAGAGGGGGACCCCAAGAGAACAATAAAGAACCGGTATATGCGGGGTAAATAGCAAAAATACTCAGAAGAGAAACCAAGACCGGTTCAATAGGTATATATTAGGGCCTAATAAATAGGTACCTGATAGAATGCAAGGCTGAACTGGAAAGGAATGGACAGATAAGAATGTATAAAACACTCAACAAAGGTTATAGGTATAAAGATAGACCTTTTGTATTTATTTTACTTTTTGGTTGAAGAACTCATTTTTAATTTTATACAAATGTTTTTTATATCAAGTATGTACATATGTAAATTTTATACAAACAATCAAAACCCATCAATAAATATATCTGTTAATCAAAAACATAGTTAATGCCCCACATAAAACTCAGAATCATCCATACATACACTCAATCAAAACCACATTCATTACATCAAATCAAATTGGGGGTGAGAGCAAATTATCCTTGGGTATTCAAATGGATGAATTGATTGTATCTCATCCAGAAGAGGCCAGATGGTACTCTAAAAGGGAGAAGGTCATCAAGTCAAGCGCCAACGCGCGTTTCGGTGTAGTACCCACACAGGGGCCCCACCTTCATCAGGGCTTAGACCAGGGATAATGTGGGGCAAGAACAAGATCTAGAAAATCAAATAAACATATATAAAACAATACAATAAAGTAAATTAAACAAACAGTATAGTATGTTGACATGGTTTCATATTCAAAGACAAAATTAATATATTTAAGTCCAGAATGATTCCAGTTATTCACAGATAGCTAATCAATCAAAAACTCAATAAATATGGCCCAACGGGTCCAGCAGTAGCTAAAAAGAGCAAATCACCCCTAGTGTGTAGGTGTAGCATGATAAGAAACGGTGAACCCAACCACCAAGGTCGAAGAAATAGAGTTAGGCAGAAAGGAAAAAGAAGGACTGATGTGTTATCAAAATTCATGTTACAACAAAGGTGGTTAAAAAAGAAACACCGAACCCAATATTGAAGGTTCTCAAGTGCATAGGAAGGATATTACGCCAGTCAGAGGAGAAAAACAACGACCAATGATAATACATACTAAAAGCCAAGTCCTTGGAAGGCCGTGGATATCCAACCGCCGAACCTATATGACAACACAGTTGAGTGTCCCGTTGGAGCGTCCAGTCAAGCTCAACAATAAGGGAAATTCCTTTCTTATAGCTGGAAGGTGGACGTGAGGTATATGCTCAAGTCGTGAGCACCAGAAATCTAGGAAAGGCAATATGTACCCTTAATATTATGTGTAGTTAACAATATGCCAGTATCTCCTTGGACATAATATTCTGCAAGGACCTAACTAAGTATAGCAAAAAAACGACAAAAGTGATATATATATACTTAATGAACAACCTACTTGGATCAATGATGGTTCCCTCTAGGCGCGAGCCAAGAATGCTTCAATAGAGGTCTTGTGGGATTAGGCGCATAGAAATACAAGGTTTAGCATTGACGAATGGGTAACCAGCTATCCGATATCAGGGAGGTTGCTGGCAAGCATACACAGAATTTCTATAAAGAAAGAAGAACAAGCAAGGATAAATAAGGGCGGCTCCTGGGGCTAACTCGGGACAGCCTAGCACAATCCAATATCTTAACATGCAGTTCTAAATCCGGTATGGAGATTACACGAACACAAAATAATTACAAATTCCGGTCGGGACTACCACGTATAGGGCGCCGTACTTAAACAGTCCGCTGCTGATAGAAACCGTAAGCAGGCACAATGGGAGTTATATTAGCACCAATCAGCTTAGGTAGGCAAGCGTCAACTCATTAAAAGCTGCCGCGGAGCAACTACTGGTTAATAAAGAGTGCGGAAACGGGCAAGCAGGATGGGGGCTACGTTTGCGTAAGTGGACGTTAACAAATTAACGTCTGCTAAATACAGAACTCACACAGAATACTTACTGCCTCATGCAAGGTCCAGATCCCACATTAGTCGATATCGCAGGGACTAATCCCACAAGACCTCTATTGAAGCATTCTTGGCTCGCGCCTAGAGGGAACCATCATTGATCCAAGTAGGTTGTTCATTAAGTATATATATATCACTTTTGTCGTTTTTTTTGCTATACTTAGTTAGGTCCTTGCAGAATATTATGTCCAAGGAGATACCGGCATATTGTTAACTACACATAATATTAAGGGTACATATTGCTTTTCCTAGATTTCTGGTGCTCACGACTTGAGCATATACCTCACGTCCACCTTCCAGCTATAAGAAAGGAATTTCCCTTATTGTTGAGCTTGACTGGACGCTCCAACAGGACACCGAACTGTGTTGTCATATAGGTTCGGCGGTTGGATATCCACGGCATTCCAAGGACTTGGCTTTTAGTATGTATTATCATTGGTCGTTGTTTTTCTCCTCTGACTGGCGTAATATCCTTCCTATGCACTTGAGAACCTTCAATATTGGGTTCGGTGTTTCTTTTTTAACCACCTTTGTTGTAACATGAATTTTGATAACACATCAGTCCTTCTTTTTCCTTTCTGCCTAACTCTATTTCTTCGACCTGGTGGTTGGGTTCACCGTTTCTTATCATGCTACACTTACACAATAGGGGTGATTTGCTCTTTTTAGCTACTGCTGGACCCGTTGGGCCATATTTATCGAGTTTTTGATTGATTAGCTATCTGTGAATAACTGGAATCGTTCTGGACTTAAATATATTAATTTTGTCTTTGAATATGAAACCATGTCAACATACTATACTGTTTGTTTAATTCACTTTATTGTATTGTTTTATATATGTCTATTTGATTTTCTAGATCTTGTTCTTGCCCCCCATTATACCTGGTCTACGCCCTGATGAAGGTGGGGCCCCTGTGTGGGTCCTATACCGAAACGCGCGTTGGCGCTTGATTTGATGACCTTCTCCCTTTTCGAGTACCATCTGGCCTCTTCTGGATGAGATACAATCAATTCATCCATTTGAATACCCAAGGATAATTTGCTCTCACCCCCAATTTGATTTGATGTAATGAATGTGGTTTTGATTGAGTGTATGTATGGATGATTCTGAGTTTTATGTGGGGCATTAACTATGTTTTTGATTAACAGATATATTTATTGATGGGTTTTGATTGTTTGTATAAAATTTACATATGTACATACTTGATATAAAAAACATTTGTATAAAATTAAAAATGAGTTCTTCAACCAAAAAGTAAAATAAATACAAAAGGTCTATCTTTATACCTATAACCTTTGTTGAGTGTTTTATACATTCTTATCTGTCCATTCCTTTCCAGTTCAGCCTTGCATTCTATCAGGTACCTATTTATTAGGTTCTAATATATACCTATTGAACCGGTCTTGGTTTCTCTTCTGAGTATTTTTGCACATACAGATTGAACAGCGTGGGGCTAAGTGCCGACCCCTGAGGCACGCCCTGCTCGGTGGAGTAGGGTTTAGACTCAAATGGAGGTGTAGCGACCCGAAATGAACGACCTGCTAAAAATGACCGAAGCCATTCAAGTGCTAAATCAGAGACACCAGCTTCTCTCAGACGCTGCAGCAGTATCACGTGCGAAACCGTGTCAAACACGGCACTGAGGTCGAGTAACACCAGCGCCGCAGTTTGACCGGAATCGAGCACGGAACGCAGATGTTCCGTCATAGCGAGGAGAGCAGTCTCTCTGCTATGACCTGCCCGAAATCCATTCTGGGAGGAATCCAGAATATTAGCAGTCTGAAGATGTTTAGTCAGGATTCCATTAGCATGAGCCTCTGCGACCTTCGCGGCCCATGGGAGAAGAGAAATTGGACGATAATTCTCCAGTTTGAGAGGGTCCAAGGTAGGTTTCTTCAAAATAGGGGTAACAAAGGCTTGTTTCCACTTAGTTGGTACTGTCCCTGAAGAGAACGAAAGGTTGATGAGTTGCCGCATGGGGGGAAGACAGAACGCCGCCGATTCTCTGAACTGCGTGGGTCTGAGCGGGTCGGCAGGAGACCCGGATTTCACTTTGGCCGCCAGCCCATCAAACTCAACCTCTGAAATTACAGGAAATGTGGATAAAACCACACTAGTAGTAAGATTAGGCCTCTGGTCCTCACTCTGAGGGATAATACTGGGGAAGGAGCGATAGATGGTATGCACCTTTTCCAAAAAAAGGTAGCAAGTTCTTCACAGTGGGACACAGAGCATATCTCAGCTGCTGAGGCTCTTTTGGCAGTCAGGTCTTTGAGAACTTTAAAAATCAACTTCGTAGGATTAGGACTGCGTTTGAATTCCTGGGAGTAGTAGGCCGCAAGGGCCCTACATATGGCTCTATGGTAGATTTTAGTTTTAGCTAGATACTGTGTTTTTTTCTCGCCATTGTAGGATTTACGCCAGTCTCTTTCCGCTTGTTTGCATGATTTTTTCAGGAGCAACAAGGCAATATCATACCATGGACTTGGTTCTAAAGAACGACATTTGCTCCATGTAGCAGGAATCAAAGAATCAAGTGCCCGGGAGACCCATTCACAGAAGAGGTCATAACCAGACTCAACGTCGTTGAAAGGGCCAAGCAGATGTTCGCTGAGTACCAGATGGAAGTCCTCAAGCTTTAATTTCTTCCAAGGACGTTTAAGAACAAGTCTATCTAAGTTTCTAAAAGGAGGGTTTCAGATCGCAAGATGCAATTCCACTAAGGAATGGTCAGACCAAGCTACTGGAATCGGTGGCAAGACATTTGCCACTGTCAAATTAGTAAAAATAGGGTCCAGGATGTGGCCACCCACATGCGTGGAGTGGGTAACCACCTGACTTAACTGCAGCGCCTCTAAATCTGCAAGTGTACTACTGATAGCTGGGGTGTGACAAAGGTCAAAATGGAGGTTAAGATCACCAAGAACCGTAAAGTTAGCCGATCCTGTCACAAGAGAGCTCACTGTTTCTGGTAGAGCCTTTCTAAAAGCGATGTCGTTACCAGGGGGTCTATAAATCAGAAGTCCAGAAAAGGTAAAATGATGATTGATCGTAATACAGAAATGCGCACTCTCACAACCATCCATAGCTAGTTTCTTCCAGATACAAGGGTAGCATGATTTAACTACCACTGCAATACCCTCACCCCTAGAGTTACGATTATGGGTGTAAATAGAGTATTCTGGAGGAAGTGCTAGGTTCAGTTCCACCACGGCCTCATCATGAAGCCAAGTTTCGGTCATGAAAAAAATATCAGGAGCCTCCTCCAAGATGAGGTCGTGAATAGGAGAATGGTGTTTAACCAATGACCTAACATTGAGACTCCAAATTTTAAGATCTCGGAGCGCCGGAGGCTCAATGGGCAGGGATACCGTAGGAGGGGGCTCACTAAAGGCTCTAATGGGGGAAGGGGGATTCAGTGAAAAAGTATCGCAAGGACACCGGAAAGGGCCACACAACGGATCAAGAGAGGGGTGCACACAGAGTGAGACCAGCTGCCGGATACTGAGTAACTCCTCCCTCATATACATAACGCCAGTGGGTTTATGGAGCACAGTATCCCTGGCGCATGACGCCTCCTTAGCGCTGACGGGCGCAGACGGGCAGGACTCTGGCACGACTCCGGCGCAGATTCGGCACGTCCGCTGTTCGCGTCTGCTGTGCGGAGACATGACCGTCCCCTTTTATGCGCAGCTAGAGCGCGTCCCAGCAATAGCCCACACCCAATATGGCCGCCATCTATCACTCGCCTACTCGGAACCGGACTCTCAGCGACGGTACTCGGCTGAGAGTGGCCAGGCAGCGAGAGGGGGGAGAAGGACTTTAACGAAGTCTCAAGATGTCAGCAATTAAAAGCATAATTAAACACACAATAGTCGAAGTGACACGAACAATTGTAAAATACACAAAGTGAGAGAGAGACCTCCCGGCATCCGCCTCAGGAGGGTGAAAAGAACGTACTGCCTAGTCAGGCGCAGGGCTTCCCAATGCCCCTTTTATGCGCAGCTAGAGCGCGTCCCCGCAATAGCCCACACCCAATATGGCCGCCGTCTATCACTCGCCTACTCGGAACCGGACTCTCAGCATCGGTACTTGGCTGAGAGTGGCCAGGCAGCGAGAGTGGGGAGAAGGACTTTAATGAAGTCTCAAGATGTCAGCAATTAAAAGCATAATTAAACACACAATAGTCGAAGTGACACGAACAATTGTAAAATACACAAAGTGAGAGAGAGACCTCCCGGCATCCGCCTCAGGAGGGTGAAAAGAACGTACTGCCTAGTCAGGCGCAGGGCTTCCCAATGCCCCTTTTATGCGCAGCTAGAGCGCGTCCCAGCAATAGCCCACACCCAATATGGCCGCCGTCTATCACTCGCCTACTCGGAACCGGACTCTCAGCGACGGTACTCGGCTGAGAGTGGCCAGGCAGCGAGAGGGGGGAGAAGGACTTTAACGAAGTCTCAAGATGTCAGCAATTAAAAGCATAATTAAACACACAATAGTCGAAGTGACACAAACAATTGTAAAATACACAAAGTGAGAGAGAGACCTCCCGGCATCCGCCTCAGGAGGGTGAAAAGAACGTACTGCCTAGTCAGGCGCAGGGCTTCCCAATGCCCCTTTTATGCGCAGCTAGAGCGCGTCCCCACAATAGCCCACACCCAATATGGCCGCCGTCTATCACTCGCCTACTCGGAACCGGACTCTCAGCGTCGGTACTCGGCTGAGAGTGGCCAGGCAGCGAGAGGGGGGAGAAGGACTTTAATGAAGTCTCAAGATGTCAGCAATTAAAAGTATAATTAAACACACAATAGTCGAAGTGACACGAACAATTGTAAAATACACAAAGTGAGAGAGAGACCTCCCGGCATCCGCCTCAGGAGGGTGAAAAGAACGTACCTCCTAGTCAGGCGCAGGGCTTCCCAATGCCCCTTTTATGCGCAGCTAGAGCGCGTCCCAGCAATAGCCCACACCCAATATGGCCGCCGTCTATCACTCGCCTACTCGGAACCGGACTCTCAGCATCGGTACTCGGCTGAGAGTGGCCAGGCAGCGAGAGGGGGGAGAAGGACTTTAACGAAGTCTCAAGATGTCAGCAATTAAAAGCATAATTAAACACACAATAGTCAAAGTGACACGAACAATTGTAAAATACACAAAGTGAGAGAGAGACCTCCCGGCATCCGCCTCTGGAGGGTGAAAAGAACGTACTGCCTAGTCAGGCGCAGGGCTTCCCAATGCCCCTTTTATGCGCAGCTAGAGCGCGTCCCAGCAATAGCCCACACCCAATATGGCCGCCGTCTATCACTCGCCTACTCGGAACCGGACTCTCAGCGTCGGTACTCGGCTGAGAGGGGCCAGGCAGCGAGAGGGGGGAGAAGGACTTTAACGAAGTCTCAAGATGTCAGCAATTAAAAGCATAATTAAACACACAATAGTCGAAGTGACACGAACAATTGTAAAATACACAAAGTGAGAGAGAGACCTCCCGGCATCCGCCTCAGGAGGGTGAAAAGAATGTACTGCCTAAAAGATGCACGTTAACATTCTGAGTTCAAGCATACTAAACTTTACTTTTGTATTTTGTTCCTTGGTCAGTTATGTTTATAAGATGTTATAAACAAACTCCCCATTCTGTCTTATAGGAACAGATAGCCTTGCAACAGTGAGAAACGAAATTGGCAGTATTTCACTAACAGGACATGCAACACACATCAGAGCATGTCCTACCTTTCACATACAATGCACCCTGCCCACAGGCCTACCTTAGGGGGGAATAATATGTTGAAAAGGGAAGGTTTAGGGATTGACAAGTGTGTGCACTTGCCAAGTCGACATGGCAGTCCCAGACTGCACACAGGCTCTGCAATGGCAAGCCTGAGTCACATTTTACAAGTGACTTCTGTGGGCGGCACAATCAGTGCTGCAAGCCCACCAGCAGCATTTGATTTACAGGCACTGGGCACACATAGTGCACTGCACTAGGGTCTGACAAGTAAATCAAATATGCCAATCATGGAATAACTAATCCATAACATCAATTTACAAAGAGAGCATAGGCACTTTAGCACTGATCAGCAGTGGTAAAGTGCCCAGGGCCAAGTCCAACAGGACCGGATAGCATGGCCTAAGTATCTACCTTACCTGGAATATTCGCGGTCTAAATGACCACAGGATATTCTGATCAGTGCATGCATACCTTGTTCGTAACAAAATTGATGTCTGTTTTTTGCAGGAGACACACTAGGCTGCAGGTTTAGCACCCGGGCTCAGATCCTGTTGGTGTGGGGAGATTAATTTCACAGTATATTCTAACTACGCCTGTGGTGTCGCAATATTTCTTTGAAAGGGCCTGCCATGGTGCACATTACACTCCCTTATAGACAAAGAGGGCAGATATTTTATCTTGTTGGGTACACCTTATAGACAACCCATGACTATAGTGGCGGTCTATGGCCCCAACATTGATGACCCAGAATCCTTTTACAGATCTGGAAACAGGTGGTTGAATATGGGCCACGCACGGTTCTATGGGGGGTGATTTTAATGTTACTCTGCTGGACAGATCTGGTGCCTTGAAACGCCCACATCCATAGGCAGCTTGTGCTCTCAACACTGTAATCTTAGATAATCAGCTACAGGATGTCTGGCGCCATATTCAGCTGATTAATGGCTGGTGTCCAAGAATGCTTTTACTTGGACCAAAACAGTTTCTGATTTCCCACACACATGCACTGGTGCATCTTGTTGTACAGATACCCCATACTATCCCCTGTGCATTCACTTGGCGGTTGGCTCTGCATGCATTGTGAGGTGCAGTATTCAGGGTGGAAGTGCGAACTTCTTTGCATGCAACACTGGCTCAGTGCAGTTCCCTCCATGTTGTGGGATGCCTTTAATGTAGTAATAAGGGGGGTCTGTATTGCCCAGCAATGTTGTGTGCTAAGGGCGATCTGCAGGATCCTGAAGACTTTGGAAACAGATATCCGAGCCTTAGAATTATAGTTCTCCCAGTCACAGAGCCCCTCCACTCTAGCCGCAATACAGGACAAACTGTCAGAATATTAGGAAGAGGCAGTAAGTGAGGCAATTGATCTTCGCAGAGAGGCACAAGCATGCCGATAAGGTGAAGGAGACTGCCTCAGTAGAACTCTGGCGGGCTTGCTGCATAAGCCACATTCATCCACATTTGTGACGGAGCTCCGAAATGCTGATTCCCAATGAATTTCATCCCCACCGGTGCTGTTGGAAGTGATGTACTACTTCTATACCTGGCTATACTCAGCTACCTGGGTGATGGGCCCAGATATGCTCAAAACCTACATTGACTCTATACAGCTATTGTGGCTGGACAGTGTACTCTGGGAATTCCAGGATTTTCCTATCACCCAGGAGGAAATATCCCAGATCATAATGAGTCTTCCAGGTGACAAGGTCCCGGGGTGGATGGTCTGACAACGGCTTTCTATGAGCAATATGCCTCCTTTCTCATCCCACACCTCATACAAATGTATCACTACTCATTGACCATGGGAACACTCCCCCCTTCCTTGAGAGAAGCTGTCATAGTCACCATACTGAAGCCAGATAATCCTGCAGATCAATGTGACTCCTATTGCCCCCTGTCTCTAATAAATATTGACAGCAAAATATTGTGATTGTGAACTGCCTGATGCCCCTCTTGCCCCTAATTATACTCTGGAACCGATCAGGCTTTGTCCTGCGCACGATACCTCCCACAACCTCCGCATTATTTTTGCTGTGATGCATCATATACATTCTAGTGTCCCTGCTGCAGCCGAGCTCCTAGACGCCACAAAGGCATTTGACTGTTTGGAGTGGGCATTCCTCTTCCCACTGTTACATTGCTTGGGCTTAAGCACTAGATTTATACAGAAAATTCAACCTTTATATACCCTCCCCACTGCACATGTTAGACTCAAGGGACATGTCTCAGTTGCCATTTTGATCTCTCATGGTATGAGACAGGGATGTCCATTATCCCTGTTACTAATTTCCATAGCCATTGAACAGCTAGCGGCTAGGTCACACCAACACCATGCAGACAGGGGCATAGGCTTTACATCTAGAGGCTTGATCCTATTGATGTAAGAAGATGATATCACTCTATATATACGCGAGCCACAGACAAATTTGGCACAGCTAAAACAGGAGGTCATGCGCTTTGGGGGCTACTCCGGAATCCATATAAACTGTGCTAAATCGGTTCTGTAACCCCTTAAATCTTGCTGCAACATCATTCGCCACTGAATATCCATTGAGGTGGGTCCGCTACCTTGGCATTTGGCTTAGCAGAGAGCCAGATGAGCTCTGGAGAGTAAATTATGGAAGTGCTATGGACTGGCTGAAAACTCATGCTTCTATGTGGATCAGGCTCCCGTTATCACTTGCCGGTCGCATAGCTATCTCAATGATTGTTTTGCCCAAGTTTTTTTATCTCTTTTTTAATATTCCGCTTCCTCTCACCGCCCAGTTTTTTAAATGCCTATGGTCCAATATGATTAGTCTAATGGTAAACAACCACATGCATCCTACAAACTTCTCACACCTCCGCTTCCTCAAATTTGCAACTATATGCTCTCTGCTCCCAGGCACAATGTCTACATTACTGGCTCCACCTAACCACATTCCATCCTCATTGGCTATAGAGCGAGATTAAGCTTTCCCCTGGCCACTCAAAACAGCACTGTTTCAGCCCTCTAAAGCACCTCAGGATGAAATCAACACAGTAGAATGTGTGCGATGGGCATGGGAGGGTCTTCGAAGACGCACTGGCCTCTCTACACTATATGCCCCCTTTGTCCACCTAGCCTCCCACCCCGATTTCCCCTTACCCCATGATAAGGGAATGATCAGACGAGCTCGGTCACAACACATCAATACGTTCTCAGACTTAAACCTAGCAATCAATTTATCTCTCAGTTTGAGGACACAGCCTCACACACAGTCACTACCTCATCACCGCAAAAATTAATCACACAGCTTTATACTCACACATTGGTTTCCTCCCCTGCTGCCCCTCAGAGGGCTCTGATGGCCTGGGACACAGACTTGGGCTCTGTCTTAACAGATGTGTAGTGGGACTTGTGTTGCAGACAATTGGCAATGCTGTCCCCCAATTACAGATTAATGCTCATCGATTTCAAGTATATACACCATCTTTACCGCACACCACAGCAATTGCACAAAATGGACCTCATTCCAGGCCCTCACTTGCTGAGATGCAGCGGTCTCCGTGCTACCTTTCTACACCTGGCATGGAACGGCCTTAGAGTGGGGGTTTCTGGGCTGAAGTCTGGATCATAATAAGAGATATCACTGAGTCGCCGGTCCCACATGCGTACGGTGCTCCATACAGGAAATGCCCACTACATGTGGCCAGCTCCAACTATTAAAGCATGGCTGGGTGATGTAGCTTACTGCCAGGAACAGTTATCAGCACACTGGGAGCTTATGCTACTGCAATCCTGGCCTAAGGACATATGGGAGCACTTTACCACCTACCTGCGTCTGTGTACTACAGCCAAACTTCACACTTAATTACTAGACTCTGCATGTGTACTGCAACTCTGACTTTTCTCCAATCTCCTTGCTACATTTGTATACTTTCACTACTTGAAGAACAGACTGGACTAGGCCTGGGCTAAATTTCCGTTCCGCTCGCGGAAATTGCGATAATTTGACATTTTCGCGTTCCGGAGAGTGAGAAAATGTCAAAATTTCCGCATTCCGCAGCTTAGCGATAATTTGTTTCTTGCTCGCGCTGTAAAATAATACATTCTCGCGCACGCGCGATCGCCTTACCTGAATCCCCGCGTTCGCCGACAAGTTTTCCCGATCCGGTCGCGTTCTCCACAAGATGTTGGATTGTTGGTAGCCATTTGTGCTGTCTCGCGACAGTTCGCGCCCGCAGTAATGTCATTGGTCGCGCGATCACGTCTTTCTTCTCGCGATCATGCACCGCGAGAAGAGTGAAAACAAGATGCCCGCGCCCGCAAGCAACCGCATGGGTAAGTTGGCGAGCCGCGACCATGCAGAAAATACCGCAAACGGGCGGGAAAAAAACTTCCGCATCTTCGCGATATTTCCGCGTGTTTGCGGAGATTTGTAACATTTTCGCGTTAATTTGCGAAAGTCACTTTCACGAATTCCGCCCACCCCTAGACTGGTCCCGCCAATCTAGTTTATTCTATATTACCCTTCTGTACATGCTACTCTGCTGTTCAATGCTACTCCAAGATAACTGTGCCTTGCTCTGTGAAAATGTATGTTCATTGCAACCATTGTCATGTATGTGAGTATTGCACTCTGTATGGCACATTAAAAATGCCAATAAATAAAGTTTAAAAAAAACAACAATCTACTATTAATAGTTTATATTTATGTTTTACTTTGTAAAGGCTACTCAAGTTTCCACACCACTCTTTTTGTGTTTCACAGTGCAGTTGTTTTTGTTTCCTTACCCCATATTCTTTTAGCTCCATGTCCATGGTGACCATGTTAGCAGCACTCTCTACCTCTCTACCTACGACTTGGTCAAAAGTACACATTTCTGTCAGTAAGCAACATACTAGCTTCAAAGTAAACTCTAGCAGGTTGACTGGTTGCATTTTCAAGCATACCCCTAACAATATAATTATTTTTATTTTTTTAAAACCAATCACAGATGTAGTTACTTTTTTCTCCAAATCACTACTTAATTTTTATTCTATGCACATCTCCACCATCCAATCAAATATGTTCTTTTATATCCTACTTGCAGTCCTCTATTATAGCTCCCTTTCAACTTCAAAACTGCTTAAATCTAATGCAGCCTTCTCACCTGTGCTACTACTGCTTCCCTCCAAAATGGTAACAGTGTGGATTGTGGGTTATAGTTTAGTGTTTGGAGCATTGCGGATCCCAAAGCAAATGCACACATTCAATATTTAATAGCCACAGGTTTTCCTCAACAAAATGTATTTATGTAAAACAACAACATGTTTGATACAGTAGGCGTATAACTGGCTACATGGGTATCAGAGAGAGTTTGGGTGTACCTGTATAGGTCTGTGAGTAAGTGTATCAGTGGTTTTGATGTTTTATGAGTGGTGTATAAGAGGCTGTATGGGTCTATCACTGGATGTGTGAGTGGTGGTATAGGCTGCTGAGTGCTTTTCTGAGTGTGTAACTGGGTGTAAAAGTAGGTGTTTGACTGACTATGTGGGTGTGTGAGTAGGTGTGTCAGACTAGATAGGTGTATGAGCGGGAATGAGTGTGTGACCGGGTATGTAAATGGCTGTTTAATTGGTACCATGGGTATATGAGTTGCTGTTTGAGTGGTTGTATGGGTGTGTGAGTGGGTGAGTTGGTGCGTAGTGGTTGTATGGATGTGAGATGCTGTGTTAATGGTTGTATACATGTGTGAGTGAGTGTGTAAGTAGCTCTGTAGGTATATGAGTGGTAGAGTGACTGGTTGTATGTGTGGGGTAGTAGGTGTGAGTAACTATGTGGTTATATGAGTGGGTGTGTGAGTAGCTCTATGGGTCTGAGTAGGTGTGTATGCAGATGCGTGATTGCTGTGTGAGTGATTGTGCAGGTGTGTGAGTGGGTTTGTAGTGGTTGTATGGGTGTGAGTGACTGTGTCAGTGGTTGCAGGCATGTGTGAGTGAGTAGCTCTGTGGGTATATGAATGGAGGTATGCCTAGTAGAATGGGTATGATAGTTTCTGTGTGAGTAACTGTGTGGGTGTGTGAATTGGTATATGAATAGCTCTTTGTGTGTGTGTGCTTCTCTCAGTGTATCAGTAGCTATGTGAGTACCAGTGTGGGTGTGTGAGTATTTATATGGGTATGTCAGTGGGGTGTATGAGTATCTGTGTGGGTCTGTGAGAGGGTGTGTGAGTATCTGTTTAGATCTGTGAGTGGGTGTGTTAGTGGGTCTGTGAGTGGGTGTGTAAGTGTCTGTGTGTGTCTGTAGGAGTCTGTGTGGGTCTACGAGTGGGTGGGTGAGTATCTGTGTGGGTCTATGAGTGGGTATGTGAGTGGGTCTGTGCGTATATGTGTGAGTGTCTGTGTGGGTCTGTGAGTGGGCATAGGAGTACCTTTGTTGGTCTGTGATTGGGTATGAAAGTACCTGTGTGAGACTCTGAGTGATTCTGTGAGTACCTAGCTCTCTGAATGGGTATGTGAGTGCCTGCATGGGTTTGTCAGTGGGTCTATGAGTTGATACATGAGTTCCTGTGTGGGTCTCTGAGTGGGCATGTGAATGGCTGTATGGATCTGTGAGTGGGTGCAATAGTGACTGAGGGTGTCTGTGAATGAGTGTGAAACGGCCTCTGTGGGATTCTAAGTAGTTCTGTGAGTACCTGCATAGGTATGTGAGTGGATATGTGAGTGTTTGCATAGGTCTGTGAGTAGGTGTGTGAGTCTGTGAGTAGGTGAGTGAGTAGATGCATGGGTCTCTGAGTAAGTCTGTGAGTGCCAGTGTGGGTCTGAGCGGGTGTGTGAGTACCTGCATGGGTCTGTGAGTAGATGTGTGAGTGCCTGTAAGGGCATGTCAGTGGAAATGTTAGTGGCCGTGTGGGTCTGTGAGCAGTCAACAGGTTTTTCATTTGCCAATAATTTTGGCATCGTTTGGTGTATCCTCACAAAATTTTCATTACTACTTTACTATTCACTTCAGCTGCTGTTTTGAAAATTACAAGGTGATCTGTCAAGCGGGGCCGAGAAAAATGAGGGTCCCATAATGCGTTTTCACCCATGTTAATTCCCATAGGAAACCTTAGACACGGCTACAGCCCAAACAGCTGAACAGAATTACAGCAAATTTGGCAGAAAGGTAGCTGTTGGTCCAGAAAGGAACTGTTATGTTAATTGGTGTAAAAATTAAGGAAAATACAAATGTATATATCTAGGGAATACAGAGGATCCGTGACCCCTCCCGAACTCATGCTGATATCTGATTTGCAGTCAACACTTTAAACCTGGAAGTGTTGGCAGCTATCTTGTGACTCGATTGAACCAAATCACAGTAAAAAGATGTTTTTAAAAAGGGCCTCTTGGGGTGGCAGAGGGACCCCGCAGGGCCCAAAAAGCACGTAATAAGAAATTGGTAGGACTTGTGCTGGACTTGCGAATCATGTCAACATTTTTAAAGAAATTAACTTGGGGCACAAGGACCCCTACTGGGGCTCACTGATGTCCCAGGGACCACCACCTCCCAGTGTCTTATTTAATTAAAATTGGGGGGCCTCTTGTACCCCCCAACAGCCCCGGGGGCCGACACCTCCATGGAACTTTCATTTTAAATAATGCAGGGGGCATGTGAACCCACCCACAGCCCTGGAGAATACCACCTCCCAGTTGACTGCGGGATGGCTGTGCAGCTCCCTCCAGCCCCAGGGTCACCTGGGGAAAAATGAAACAAAGGAGACGGCCCCCCTTCCTGGAGCCAAATGAGGCCCTGGGGACCACCAGCCTCCATGTCCAGCTCCTCCTATGTCCCAGAGTGCCCACCCCAGGGAAATAGCCGTTTGCTATGGCTTAAAGGGAGCTTTAATGCTTCTGCCGAACCATAGCAAACTGTGGTCGCTTTCAGCAAGCAAGTGCATTACATATGCGTTTGCTTGCTGAAAGCGGAGCACAAATTGCTTTTACAGCGAGGAAGCTGCACGTTAGTAGCTCCCTCTTTGTAAAAGCAATGGCAGCACCAGCAGGAGGTGTTGAAGCTGGCAGGGACCGCATGGGCCTTGAGGCTGCCCCACAGCCCCCAACCACTGGGGGCACGCAGATTAGAGATCAGTCCCAGGGAGATGGGGTCCACGGGGCCAAAATCAGCCTGGGAGAAGGGCCTCTTATTTTTAAAAGGACTGGGCCCAGGGAATGGGTTCCTAGGGCTGAAATCGGTCTGGGGAGGGGAGCTACACTGCAACCCTACCCCATTTAGCCTGTCCCCAGGGGATGGGGTCACCGGAGCCACAAACGACCGAGGAAAGGGGGCCATGCTGCCCCCTCCCCTGATTAAAAAAAATAAATAACCAGCAAGTCACTGGATGTTCCACCTCCTTTCACCACACCTCTGCAAACAAGCCTTCTGATACACTGCTGGTTGGGGAATGTTGTCCCCTCAGATGCTGAGTGTCCTTTAGGGCCAACAAGACATCCTGTTACCTCAAGTAGGTCTCACAAAAGCGTGATTGCTTAGAGGACTTCGGAGGCCATGTGTCAGGGTTTAGGTTGGGTTGCGTCTTCCTTGGTTCCTTGATTGCTTTGGATGGGAGGAACTACATCTCCCAGGATGCTTGGGCCGGCAGGACGAAATGGCCCTGTGTACTTAAGGGACTGACACATGCCAGCCGGTGTGCGTAATCCTTCTTGGATTTTGATTGAGAGATTGTTCTGCAGAATTAGTCTCTTACACCGTGGTTAGAGCCTCTCATTGGGATTGTATCAAGAGGTATTTTGGATCTTCCGGGAGGCCTAGCAGAGCAGCATCCGCTGCCCAGGTTTCCTGTACCCTTATTGGTTATCGTGCGGTGAATGGCTGTCTTGCCGCGGATCCTTGGGTTCAATTCGGAATCTGGGGGTTTCTGCTCAGAGGCGCTGGTGTATTCTCAGCCGGCAGAATCCCTCTTTGGCGTTACCCAGGCTTGGGTGGCTGTTGTTCGGAAATCGAATTCTTCTGGCAACGGAATCTACGGAGATGCGGAAAGTAAGGCATTTTCTCCGCTCCTTTGTTTGGACTTTCAGGTAGGAGCCTTATCAAAATTTTCTACAGAGACCGTGGTGGTTTCTATTTACGGCAAGGTAAAGGATTTAGGTATATGGAAATGACATGTTAATTTTCATTAATCCTCCTTGGAATCAGTACTTTGCTGCTTTTGTATTTTCAGTTCTGTGGAACATTATCTCTTGAATCTAATCTTGTTTTAGAGCTCTTACTTTGAGAACATTGGTAGCATTGGGAAAAATCTAAATCTAACATTCTGCCATGTCAATTAACACTTTCCAATGAGAGGAACCAGCCCATATTATTTCTTTTCTTTTCTTTTGGTGGCAAGGAATGGAAGAAGATGGTATGTATGAATGACACTGGGTGTACCACGTATTATGAGTCTGTGGAATATGGAGTTTTAATGTGGTTGTGCTTTGTTTCTCTAGCTGTATGCATCTGAGAAGGGTATCTCACTTCAGATTCAAAAGATACAATCAGAGGCAACGTCGGCTTGGTTAAAGGTACATACAGCCTTAGTGAGACTATATGAGCGTAGCCATTATTAAAGGATTGATAATTAACATTGTGTTCTCTCTCTACAGGTCTCCCATTCCCAGCTGTTCCTACCCTAATTCCCTTCTCTCGCTTGATCACCCTAATACTCTGTGTTATTTCTATCAGAGTTGGGGATGTCAAGAGGTGGACATCTTTGTGCATTGCCCGGATTCTGAGGAGCTCTCATCATTGGTTAATGAGAACCTTAAACCATGCTGCCTTTCTTCACCACTCTGCAAAACACGCCTCCTGGTGCTCTGCTGGTTTGGGGATGAAGTTCCCTTGACTCCAGAGGGTCCTTGGGGGCCAACAACCTGTCCTATTACCTCCAGTAAGTTCCATAGAGCGCGATTGCTAAGAGGACATTGGAGGCCCTGCCCCCTTTCTCCACCACTGTGCAAACACGCCTCCTGGTGTACTGCTGGTTGGGGGATGAAGTTCCCTTGGCTCTAGAGTGTCCTTGGGGGCCAACAAGCCATCCTGTTCCCTGCAGTAAGTCCCAAACAGTGGCATTGCTGAGAGGTCTTCAGATGCTATGCCCCCTTTCTCCACCACTCTGCAAACGCTCCTCCTGGTGCATTGCTGGTTGGGGGAGGAAGTCCTTTCAGATGCTGAGGGTTCTTGGGGGCCCAGAAACCCTCCTCTTACCTCCGATAAGTCCGACACAGCAGGATTCTGAGAACTGGATAATGCCCCACCCCTTTACTTCACCACTCTGTAAAAACGTGACTACTAGTTAAAAAAACATTGAAATTTACTTAAAAAAACAAAGGTTACAGGGACATTATAGTTACGCAATAGAATTCAAAAATCTTAAAACTTCACTGAAAAAGTCAAAGATTTCAGGGACATTACAGTTAGGCTCAGATTTCACTCATACAAAACCAATGAAATTCAGCAGTTATAGTTACCTGAGCTAAATATAACTTACGTCCCTCAATACACTGCTTATGATCTCACATATTGCATCACTCATCACATGCTCAGTGGCATCACTCAATTGGCATCACTTATGACATCATCCACAGAAGCACTGATACACCCATGCATACCCCTATACAACCTCTCATACTCCTACTCCCCAGCAACTGCTCACATACCCATTCACAGACCCACACCAGTACTGACACATCTACTCACTCCTCTATAGAGGCACTCACACACCTACTCACTCACTCATACAGACACTCACACAACCATTCACTCACCCATACAACCACTCATACAACCAGTCACTCACCTGTACAGCCACTCGCATAGCAACATACTCATATTTACAGCTACTCACACACCCACTTATATACCTACAGTCACTCACATACCCATTCACTCACAAACTCAGTCACACACCCACACAACCACTTACATACCCAATTATTCATTCATACAAGCACTCACACATCTATTCACTCGCCCATACAACCATTCATACAGACACTTACTCGCCAATACAGACACTCACACACGAACTCACTTAACCAAACACTCAAACAGCTACTCACTCACCTAGACAGACAGAGACACTCTTCCATACATCTATTCAGACACCTACTCACTCACCCATACAGTCACTATGCACCCACTTACCCACCCATAGAGACACTCACACCGCCACTCCCTCTCTGATACAGCCACTGATACACCCACTCACTTATCAATATTGCCTCTCACACAGATCTTGCTCACCCACACAGCAACTCACATACAACTTATACACCCTTACAGCCACATACATACCCCTACACACAAGGATACATACAGTCATTCAGCCACTCACTTAATATCTGTTAGAAGTGGTATCACTAAGTAGTAGTGTACCTTATATACTAATTTAACTTTTCTAGTAGGTTGTAATATATGCTTAACACCTATAAACTCTAAAAACACTTGCACTCACTTGATGATGTCATCCGTGATATCATCAGTGATGTAATTTGAGATGTAATCAGTGATGTCATCAGTGATGTCAATGACCATGTCATGAGTGATGTAATATGTGAGGTGATAGGCAATGCATTATAGGGGCTAAAATTAGCTCAGGTAACTATAACTGCTGAATTTCACTGTTTTTTTATGAGTGAAATCTGAGCCTAACTATAGCACACCTGTAACCTTCGGGTTTTTTCAGTGAAGGTCTATATATATATATTCACTTAAAAATACACAGGTTTCAGGGACGTTATAGTTAGTCTGACATTTTACTCGTACAAAACCAGAGAAAGTCAGCCGTTATAGTTAGCTGAGCTAACTATGACTCCCGCCCCCGCAATGCACTGCTAATGACGTCACAAATTACATCACTCATGAAATGGTCAGTGACATCATTGATAACATCTCAAATGACATCACTGATGACATCACTAATGACATCATCCAATGACTGTGTGTGTTTCTAAAAAGTTTAAGAATGTGATATATATATAATGATTCAGTCAGTGTGTGACTATATGTGCCTCAGTGAATGTATGGGTGACTGACTAATCTGTGTGAATGTCTGTATCAGTCTGACAGTTGTTGTGTAAGTGGCTGAATGGGTTGGTGAATAGGTACATGAGTGCCTATATGGGTTATTGATTGGTTGTCTGAGTACCTGTATGGGTGCCTGAGTGTCTGTGTGTTGTGGGACTACCTGCATGGATGTGTGAATGGGTGATTCACTGGGTGTATGGGTTTGTGAGTGCATTTGTGAGGGGCTGTATGGGTGAGTGAGTGTGCATATGGTTGTGTTGGTGAGTGAATGGATGTCTCAGTGGTATATGTGTGAGTAACAGCATATGTGAATGGCAGTATATGTGAGTGTTGTAGTATATAAGTGACTGTATGTGAGAGTGAGTGATTGTGAGAGTGGATGTATGGATGCGTGTGTGCTTTTGTCAGTGATTGTATAAGAGAGTGAGTATGTGTTAGTATCTGTATGAATAAGTGAGGTGGTGTGTGTATAACTGTATAGGTGAGTAAATGGCAGTGTGATTGACTCTGGGTGATTGACTAGTTGTGTGAGTAACTCTATGGGTAAGTGGTGCTGTGTGAGTGTCTGTATGGTTTTATGAGTGCATATAATAGTGGCTGTATTGATGAGTGACTTCATGTATGAGAGACTGTATGGGTGAGTGAGTGGAGGTGTACGTAGACCTATGAATCAGTGAGTGGGTATGTACTAACTTGAATTGGTGCGTTTATGGTTTTGAGAATGGTAGTCTGTATTTTAGAGTGGGTGTATGAAAGGTTATATTAGGGTGTGAGTAGGTGCAGCAGAGATTAAGTGGATGATGTCATTTGAGATGTCAACAGTGATGTCATCAGTGATGTCACTGACCATGGCATGTGTGATGTAATATGTGACATCATTAGCAGTGCATTGCGGGGGCAGGAGTTATAGTTAGCTCAGCTAACTATAACTGCTGAATTTATCTGGTTTGTACGAGTGAAATGTCAGGCTAATTATAACGTCCCTGTGAACTTTGTTTTTTCAGTGAATTTCTAAGGATTTTTAAATGCTAATTCCTAACTATAACGTCCCTGTAACCTTTGGTTTATTTCAGTGAATTTCTAAGCTTTTTTAAATTCGATTTCTTATTTATAACGTCCATTTTCTTTAAGTGAGCATCTCAGATTTTTGTATTTTCTTTCTATAATTGGATATTGTTTTTATATTTATATTATATACCACTATTTTTTTGATTTGGTATGTGTTTATCAGAAAGTACATTAATAACTGGTTTTATTTGTAAGAATCTTTTGAATCAGCACATTATTGTCACATTTACTGTGAAGATTCTGTGATCAGAAAATGTATTTCACAAACTAAAAAATACACTTAAGGGCATTATTTAAATCAGAGCCACCCAAGATGCCAAAATTATGTTCATTTTCTTGTCCAATAATTTGTTTTTACATTTTTAAAATCCACAACGCCTTCACGATGATGGTGATCGTGTCGTAAAATGACAAAACAAATGCAGACATTCAATAGCCCCCACCACATTTAAAACCTATAACTTCAAAATGAATTATAACCAACTGACTAAACACATTACTTTCTAAATGACTGTATAATATCATGTACAACTCCCTTAATATCTCTATAACACAGTGCATAACTCTTTCAGTATAATCTTTGACAGCATGCATCACTGTATCACTAAGTCTCTCATTCACATTATAAGTATTTGAGAGAATCTGTGAGACGGTGCATCAATCTATCAATACATCTGTAACAAACTGCGTGCCTGCCTCAGTACATCTATGAGTGGGTGCATCAGTGTCACAATGGGTCTGTGATTGGATTAAGAAGTCTCTCACTCAATCTGTGAGTCGGTGCATGAGTGCTTGTGTGCATTTGTAAGTAAAGTATATGACTGACTGGATCTGTGAGTGGATACATGAATGTCTAATAGGGTGCCTGAATGGGTGAGTGAGTGGGTGTTTGAGTGTCTTAGTGGATCTGTGAGTGAGTGCATGAGTCTCTCAGTGGGTCTATGACTGGTAGTGTGAGTGTCTGAGTGGTTCTGTCAGTGAGTGCGCGGCTCTGTGAGTGTGACAGTGCGTGGGTACATGAGTCTCTGAGTATATAGCCAACTGGGTGCATAACTCTCTGAGTGGGTCTATGAGTGGCTGTGTGAGTGACTGTATGGATGTGTGAGAGTCTGAGTGGGTTCATGAGTGGATGTATGAGTGTCTGAGTGGATCTGTGAGTGGTTGTATGAGTGTCTCAAAGGGTCTGTGAGTGAGAGCATAAGTCTCTGAGTAGGTGAGTGAATGGGTATATGCATCAATGTCTGAGTGGGTCTGCATGAGCTTTGTACAAGTATATGTGAGTAAGCCTGTGAGTGAATGTGTGAGTCTCTGATTGTATGACTAGGTGACTGAGCAACTGAGTGCATACACCTCTGAGAGGGGCATTGGCTGCATGTGGGAGTGACTGTATGGGTGTGTGAGTGGGTGTATGACTGTCTGAGAAGATCTGTAAGTGGGTGTATGAGTGTTCCAGTGGGTCTGTGAGTACATATGTGAGTGTGTGAGTGGGTCTGTAATTGAGTGTGTGAGCCTTTGAAGTGGGTCTCTACATGGGTGCATGACTCTCCAAGTGAGTTTGTAAGTGGGTGAATGAGTATCTGAGTGGGTCTGTGAGTGACTATATGACTGCCCAGTTGGGTCTGGGAGTGAGTGTAAGAGTCTCTAAGTGGGTGTGAGGCTTTATGCATGAGTCTATGAGTGGGTCTCCAAGTAGGTGCATGAGTCTCCGAGTGGGTCTGCACATGGGTGATCACTCTCTGAGTGGGTCTGTAAGTGGGTGCATGAGTACCTGAATGGGTATATGAGTGGGTACATGAGTATCTGAGTGGGTATGTGACTGAATGTATAAATATGTGAGTGGGTATGTGAATGGGTGTATAAGTGTCCGAGTGAGTCTGTAAGTACATTGAGTTTGTAAGTGCATACATTAATGTGTGTGACAGTGACTGTCAAGTGTGTACCAATATATATATATTTATATTTTGTAATATATTTTCACCAATATTTGTGATTACATTGCAATAGTCTCTATGGCCCCGCAACAGTACACATGGGGCCACGTTGAGGATCACGGCATTGTTGCGAATATCGCTTACGATTAAAAATATCAACTTTTGACACATAACTTATGTCACTGACACCCATTTCTCAAGCATGGGGCAGAGTATCTCCACCACGACCCCTTATGTGGGCTTTCACATACATTTTCAGCCCTGGGAACCATTCCTGGATGATAAAATTATGGCTGCAATTTTCTGTTCAGGTTGTGTCCATCTAATCACCGCTTTCCCATTGGCACGCGCATTCACAATCCATCGCTAAACACCACAAACTATCCGCGGCAAAAGATATATCTATAATTTTCGGCTTGAATTTCTCAAAAACTACAGGACAGATTTACACCAAATAACAAAAACCACAACCTGCGTAACAACATCTACCTTTCTGCGAAAATCGGTGTAATTCTGTCCAGCAGTTCGGCCTGTAGGTTCGACAACGCGCTCCTATGGGAATTAACATTACAAATGCACCCATTTTTCGCATCCCTATTTCTAGGCCCCCACTGCATGGATTACCCCAAACTTTCCATGACAGCTAGAACCTACTTTGCACTTTAAACAAAAAAAATCATAAAGATTGGTTAAATGATGCCAAAGTTATAGCCCAGTTGAGAGTGGATCACTGGTCCTGAAAGAACCAAAGTTAGCATCAACAGTTCATGAACTGTTAAGAAACCCTCAATCACGTTTTATCGCAAGATGGTGTTGTAGCGGTATGTTCGGTTATCCGCTGGTGCTTAACAACGTGACAGCATCATCATTGGGTTACTGTGTGCTTCCTCCACCCGGAGGTTCTTACCTCTGGTTTTTTCAGTAGTGATCGTAGAAGTGAGAATATACAGCCGTGTGTGGTGAAAGAATCCCAGTGAGTGTAGGTTAAAATACTCGTAAAACCAGTCAATAGTTTTAATAAAACTGGGTTCGAGTTGATTAAAAATGATTTACGTGCAAAATCAGACGCTTTAGGGTCTGGTGCACTAAGTGAAAATGTTCAAAAAAGTGGTCGACATGTTTCAGCCCTATCTTGTGCCCCTAAGGGTCAGGTGGGCTTTCATCAGGACCTAGTGTTTTTATGGAGGAATCTAAATTTCATAGGACTCCTTGAAGAGGGTGGAGTGAATCGTCCAACCAACGTGTTCAATTTGAACCTATTAGGAGGTGGTGGGAAGAAAAAGTATGAGGACTAAGTTTAGTCAAAATACATGCTGTAACTATGTTCAAAATTTAGAGCATCAGCCGTTGTTTGCAACTTTAAAATGACAATACTTTAATTAACATATAATGCCAATACAGGCTAATATTGACATTTATTAATGGCAAAAATGGCCCTCTTTTTATATTCAGAAGGAAATTTGCAGGAAGGAAGGCAACAAACCAAAACACAAACACAAACACATAAACTATTAGTCATTTTTTGCAGAAACATTTCTCATTTGACTTGAGAACGTGGTGCTAAATGTTGTTTTTATGCTGTCATGCACAATTCAGTAATTTAACACACAAAGCGCAGCGCACAACAAGCTGGGGAGGGAATTGTTAGCCGCCGTATTCTGTAAAGTTAACATCGCTTAGTATGAAGGTGTGGAGTTGCGTTCAGAAGTTGCTATAGATAGCGAAACGCTATATTCTGTAAAGCTAACATTGCTTATTATATGGACATCGAGTTGCGTAAAGAGATATCGTGAGTAGTATGTTACGCTGCCAAAACCATTGCGGTGAAGTGCTGGTAGCATCGACAAGTTGTATACATAATTGCCCCAAAAATTATTTCGAAAGGTAATACTTAAAGCTTACGGCTGGCATATATGTTAGTTGTCAGAGTCCGTGAGCGCGCGCCGACTCTTGCGGGCAAGTGAATTTTAGTCGGTCAGAGTAAGTGTAAAAGACGAGAGAATACCTTGTTTACTCTAGTAGAGGATACCTTCAGGGACAGGAGGCTAGACCCCGCTCTTGGGAAAGGGGGAGGAAAGAGTAGACAGAGTATTAAGTAAGTTGATATACTTTACGTTCCTTCGTTGATTATCTCGTGTCTGCCTCGGCCGCTACCTTGCGCTGGGGAGTTTTCGACTGGTTCTGCCGCTGCCTCTCTTTCCCCGGTATGCCAACTACTGGAACCGGTTCAGCATTTAAAGAGGCAGGGCTGCCGACAAAGGCGGAGGAATTGTACTGCTTAGTAAAGAGGGGTATGATCAACAATGTATGGACCTTCTGTCTGATAGAAAGTTCTATGAGATCATCACAACAGACCCTACAGAACGTCTCCAAAGAACCATCACACAGATGGTTGACGAAGCTGAAATGAACAGTTGGATCTCCAAAAGTGAAGCAGAGTTTCTGGTAGCCCGAACACCGAGGATGCCTTATTTCTACTCACTTCCCAAGATTCACAAAGAACGAAGACCACCGCCAGGAAGATCAATTGTCTCTGGAATTGAATCTGTCCTCGAACCACTGTCACAATTCGCGGATCACTATCTTAAACCACTAGTACAACAGACACCTACCTATCTTAAGGACACTAAAGACCTCCTTAACCTCCTAAAAGACCAACGATTCATAGAAGGAAGAATGTTACTAGTAGGTTTAGACGTTGAAAGTCTTTACACCAGCCTCGGACAGGAGAAAACACTGGATACCCTTGAAGTCTTACTGTTCAATCAGCAGTGGAATTACAAAACACCAAGACACTTCATCCTGGAGTGTTGCAGGCTAGCGCTCACCGAGAACCACTTTGAGTACAATAACATCATGTACCGACAATGCCATGGTACTTCCATGGGTAGTACCTTTGCGCCGAGCGTGGCCGGACTATACGTGGGCGACTTCGAAGCAAATTTCGTACAGAGTCCTACCAACCCCTTTCTTGAACAGATCATCTTCTGGAAAAGGTACATCGATGATGTCCTGGTGATTTGGGAAGGTGACATGACAACTCTCATTCAATTCCATCAGTGGCTGAACACCAGAGACGAGTGGCTGAATTTTACCTATTCAGCAAGCCCAGACAAACTCGACTTCCTAGATGTCACCATCTATATTGAGAATAATACCATCCAGACAAAGACTTTCTTCAAAGCCACTGCAAAGAATAGTTTACTTTCCTTTAACAGCTTCCATCCGCGTGCAATGAGGGAGAACCTTCCATACGGTCAGTTTCTTCGACTCAGACGCAACTGCAGCAAGATCCAAGACTACAAAGAACAAGCGAAAGATCTGAGCGAGAAACTAAAAAGCAGAGATTACCACCTACGAACCATCAAGAAATGTCAAAAGAGGGCTGGAAACCAACCGCGAGAGGCCCTTATGGAAACAACTGTGAAAGAACCGATGACAAATCTAGTCACCTGTGTCAGTACTTACAGCCCGGTGTCCAATGACGTGAAGAAAATTATCAACAAGAACTGGAGGATCCTAACATCAGGAGCTTTGAAATGGCCCAAACCAAGGTTCTCAAACAAGAGGACCCGGAATTTAAAGGACATTTTGGTACATACGAGACCCCCGCCAAAACCAATTTTGGAAACAACCTTAAGCCTTTGGAGCAACGTACCAGTAACCGGCCATTACCCATGTGGCACATGTTCCGTCTGTCATCTCACCACGGTAACTAAAACCTTGCAACTTTTACCAGATTTGAAATGGACAATCCGGTCACACACTAACTGTAATACTACCCACGTGATCTACATGATTACATGCCCCTGTGATCTACGTTACATTGGAATGACCTGCCGCAGAGTCAAACAACGACTCTGCGAACATAGGAGCAATGTTAAATGTAAAAAGAGCACCACTAAAATGAGTAGCCACTATCTGGAGAAAGGACACACAATAAATCATCTCCAGTGGGTAGTTTTAGAAACACTTACCACCAAAAATCATAACGCCGAAAGAATTCTGTTTGAAAAAGAACAAAGATGGGTCCACCGGCTTCGCACTCATGAACAGGGACTGAACGATAATATACCTTGGTTAAGCATAAACAAATAACAACTATAATGCACCAATGAGCGCAGATTGCAAAAATTAAACCTGTCTACTGAAACTGTACCACACTCCTGATTCCAATCACGTGAATTTCCTTTGGCTAAACATGAATAAACAAACATCTCGAGTAGATCAATTAACAATGACTCTCACCATGGACAAAGGATGCAACGTGTCTATTGGAATGAACCACACTGCAAAACCGACAGTGATTCTGTGTTATTCCTGTCACTCTAACGATGAACTTGACTGGATCTACTTAGAGAAATGTAACGTCACCACCTCTCACAGCCTCTCGCCCTTGCAATAAGAGGCTAGACATGTAGTGTGACAACCGCAACTTTATTGAGACAGCAGTGGGATGAAACGAACACGCCTCCACGAACAATCACCTGATACACTATCTTTTTCTTTCCCCTTGCGAAGTGCCACCTTTTGAAAAAAGGATCTTCCTGATATAAACATCCATTGCTCAGCGTGAACAAACAGAATCAAGCGCTAATTAACTTTGTCCCTTCCCCTTTTTCCCGGTTTGTCCATGCGACAGCCCTGCCTCTTTAAATGCTGAACCGGTTCCAGTAGTTGGCATACCGGGGAAAGAGAGGCAGCGGCAGAACCAGTCGAAAACTCCCCAGCGCAAGGTAGCGGCCGAGGCAGACACGAGATAATCAACGAAGGAACGTAAAGTATATCAACTTACTTAATACTCTGTCTACTCTTTCCTCCCCCTTTCCCAAGAGCGGGGTCTAGCCTCCTGTCCCTGAAGGTATCCTCTACTAGAGTAAACAAGGTATTCTCTCGTCTTTTTCACTTACTCTGACCGACTAAAATTCACTTGCCCGCAAGAGTCGGCGCGCGCTCACGGACTCTGACAACTAACATATATGCCAGCCGTAAGCTTTAAGTATTACCTTTCGAAATAATTCTTTTGGCAATTATGTATACAACTTGTCGATGCTACCAGCACTTCACCGCAATGGTTTTGGCAGCGTAACATAATACTCACGATATCTCTTTACGCAACTCGATGTCCATATAATAAGCAATGTCAGCTCTACAGAATATAGCGTTTCGCTATCTATAGCAACTTCTGAATGCAACTCCACACCTTCATACTAAGCGATGTTAACTTTACAGAATACGGCGGCTCACAATTCCCTCCCCAGCTTGTTGTGCGCTGCGCTTTGTGTGTTACATTACTGAATTGTGCATGACAGCATAAAAACAACATTTAGCACCACGTTCTCAAGTCAAATGAGAAATGTTTCTGCAAAAAATGACTAATAGTTTATGTGTTTGTGTTTGTGTTTTGGTTTGTTGCCTTCCTTCCTGCAAATTTCCTTCTGAATATAAAAAGAGGGCCATTTTTGCCATTAATAAATGTCAATATTAGCCTGTATTGGCATTATATGTTAATTAAAGTATTGTCATTTTAAAGTTGCAAACAACGGCTGATGCTCTAAATTTTGAACATAGTTACAGCATGTATTTTGACTAAACTTAGTCCTCATACTTTTTCTTCCCACCACCTCCTAATAGGTTCAAATTGAACACGTTGGTTGGACGATTCACTCCACCCTCTTCAAGGAGTCCTATGAAATTTAGATTCCTCCATAAAAACACTAGGTCCTGATGAAAGCCCACCTGACCCTTAGGGGCACAAGATAGGGCTGAAACATGTCGACCACTTTTTTGAACATTTTCACTTAGTGCACCAGACCCTAAAGCGTCTGATTTTGCACGTAAATCATTTTTAATCAACTCGAACCCAGTTTTATTAAAACTATTGACTGGTTTTACGAGTATTTTAACCTACACTCACTGGGATTCTTTCACCACACACGGCTGTATATTCTCACTTCTACGATCACTACTGAAAAAACCAGAGGTAAGAACCTCCGGGTGGAGGAAGCACACAGTAACCCAATGATGATGCTGTCACGTTGTTAAGCACCAGCGGATAACCGAACATACCGCTACAACACCATCTTGCGATAAAACGTGATTGAGGGTTTCTTAACAGTTCATGAACTGTTGATGCTAACTTTGGTTCTTTCAGGACCAGTGATCCACTCTCAACTTGATATTTAGATACTTGTTAAAGAAGCTGAGTGGGTCGCAACTCCTTCTTTCTCCCTCCCCTTGATTTACACACAAAGTTATTGCCCAGTCAAAAAATGCTTTTCCAATGGAAACTAGATCCTAGCCAAACTCTCTCATCTGTTAGGCAGCTTCCGCCAGCTCCGCTTCGCATTCACTGTGATCAACTGCGGACCCCTCAGATCTCGGGGAGGTGTTCCTTGTGACCTGGGCAGGGCACACATTTCTCAAACAAGAGGTTGCCCTAACCATTGAGGTGCACTCTCTGGCGGCAATCAGCTGACAATCACAAGAGGCATTCGGCACATCAACACCCCTCCGCATATAATTGCCGATGCGTTTCGGGCTTGGAATGCCCTTCATCATAGGCAGATATCACAGAGAATGGCAAGCAGTTACGTCCAAGAACATCCCCTTTATTATACATGCGATAGACACCAGGTGAGTATTCAGCGCTGAGAATTGTGGGTCTGGAAGTCCAATTATAATCCCAATGTGGGTCGCCGCCATTCCCTATGAATAAAAACAAGTTCTTCAAGTGAGGTAAAATGACGCACACCAAACGCTCTAGTCTGTTAGGCAGCTTCCGCCAGCTCCGCTTCGCAGTCACTGTGATCAACTGCGGACCCCTCGGATCTCGGGGTGGATATATACACACACACACAATTATAATTATAATAAATATATATATATGTATCATTCCTGTTCTCTTTGTCTTATAATGATGATAAATCATACAATACTTGACTAGCCTGTATACTAGATACATAATCTGGTAATAATGAATAAAGACAACATACTATATGTATAATCTTTCATGATGTAATGTATTATGAAACCAAATTTATGGAACTAAACATATTGTAAATATTTGTAAATAGGATGGTCAATACTACAAATCCCACAATGCCTCATAATGGGCCTATGTGTGGGAGTATATAATAACCCTTGAAATATATCTCTGGCTCGCGGCATGTGTCTTGCTTTTGAATCCAATATCGGGTAAGGATTCCACCCGTTTGTGCCTGCACCAGATGGTTGTATATATATATATATATATATATATATATATATATATATATATTTATGTACTATATATTTCTATATAGATATATTCACTGAAAAAACCATAGGTTTCAGGGGCGCTATAGTTAGCTGGACTTTTCACTCGTACAAAACCATAGAAATTCCCCTGTTATAGTTAGTTCAGCTAACTATAACTCGCGCACCCGCAATGCACTGCTGATGACGTCACATATTACATCACTCATGACATGGTCAGTGACATCACTCATGACATCACTGATGACATCTCAAATGACATCACTGATGACATCACTGATGACATCATCCAGTGAATGTGTGTTTTTCTGAAAATTACATATGTTTTATATATGTATATCTCAAGGTCGATGGAAGAATAAATGGGTATATAAGTGTCTAAATGGATGATTTGTTTTTGAAAAATTGATTGTATAACTGACTGATTAAGTGTATCTTAGTGAATACATGGCTTAGTGAGTAATGTTTAAATATGTAAATATCTGTATCAGTCTCTCACTTTGTGTATAAGTGGCTGCATGGGTTGGTGAGTAGCTACATGAGTGTCTATATAGGTTATTAGTTGGATTTTTGAGTATCAGTATAAGTGTCTGATGTCTGTATGGTTTGGTGGGGGTATTACGTAGTGCATAGGTGCATGAATGAGTGACTCACTGTTTGTATGTGTTGAAGACAGCATGTGTGCAGGACTGTATGGGTGGATGAGTGTGTGCATGGGTGTGTTAGTGAGTGAATGACTGTCTCAATAGTGTCTCTATGAGTAACTACATATGTTTTAAACTAGTATATGTGACTATTGGTGTATATAAGTGAGTATATGTGAGAGTGAGAGATTGAAAGAGTTCCTGTATGAATAAGTATGTGTTTCTATAAGTGATTGTTAAAAAGACTAAGTATGTGTAAGTTTCTGTAGAAGTAAGTGTGGTGGTGTGTGTATAACTGTATATGCAGGTAAACGGATGTTTGATTCTTTATTAGCATGAGTGACTATGTGTGTGAGTAACTTTATGGATGAGTGGCGTTGTGTAACAGGATGTGTAGGTGTATGAGTACATATGATGAGCGAGTACATGTATGAGTGACTGTATAGGACTGTTGGTGAATGAGTGGATGTGGATGTGGATCTTACAATTACTGAATAGGTTGCTGTAACTGGTCTTGGTATGTCCATTGTTTTGAAAAATTTTAATTTCTATTTTTGAATGTGTGTATCAAAGGTTATATTGGGGGAGAGGAGGTCTGCCACTCTATCACAAGGATGATGTCATCAGTGATGTCACTGACCATGTCATGAGTGATGTAATATATGACGTCATCAGCAGTGCATTGCGGGCGCGCGAGTTATAGTTAGCTGAACTAACTATAACGGGGGAATGTCTATGGTTTTGTACGAGTGAAAAGTCCAGCTAACTATAACGCCCCTGAAACCTATGTTTTTTTCAGTGAATTTCTAAGGTTTTTTAAATGCTAATTCCTAGCTATAACGTGCCTGAAACCTAGGTTTTTTTCAGTGAATTTCAAAGGTTTTTTAAATGCTACTTTCTAGCTATGCCTACAGAGATAGGACATGTGAAGAAAGAAGGAAAAACACACAGAAAGAAAAAAAAGAAATGCAGAAAGAAGCAACAGAAGTCCTCAAAGACGAAGAAAAGTGCAGGAAGAAGTATAACGTGCAGAAAGAACAAACAGAAGAGCAGAAACAAGCCTTGTTGCAAAATCATCCTGTACCCTCAACTTTTTCAGACGGATACTGGTGGTAACTGAGTCTGACTAACCAGTCCTAGAGCCAGTGCTATGTTAAAAGACACTCAGAATACAGTGAAAACACCTACATACACTAGGGCACACTATGTGTTGGGGTCCCCCTGTGATTAGCATGACCTCCTCTGTAAGCCCCTAGTATATAATAGGGCAGGGGATTAAAACTACCTCTTAAAACGCACCACAGGGCGTGTTTGAACACGTCACCTCATGCCCCGTCCCCTCCCTTCCCCACTGTGTAAACACGCCCTGTAGCCGTTTTAAGTTGGGAGATTAAGTCCCCTTGAATCCTGAGGGTCCCTATAGTCCAACTAGACCACTAGGTACCTCCAGTAAGCGCCACAGAGCTGCATTGCAGAGAGGTGTAAAAAGTGGCACGGCCTGCACCACCTCTCTGCAACGCAGAGCAGTGGTGCTTACTGGAAGCACCTGGTGGGCTAGTTGGACCCCAGGGTCCCTCAGAATTGAAAGGGAATTATGTCCCCAACTTAAAAATGCGCCGCAGGGCCTGTGGGCGTTCTGAGTTGAGAGATTAAGTCCCCTTGAATCCTAAGGGTCCCTAGGGTCAAACTAGCCCACTAGGTACCTCCAGTAAGCGCCACAGAGCTGCGTTGCATGGAGGTGTAAAAAGGGGCATGGCCTCAGAACACCTGTCTGCAACGCAGCTCCCTGGCGCATACTGGAGATACCTGTTGGGCTAGTTGGCCCTCAGGGACCCTCAGTATTGAAGGGGAATTAATTCCTCAACTTACAACTGGCCAGGGGGCGCGTCTGCAGAGTGCTGCAAGGAGGGGGCGTGGCCTCCGGCGCGATGCCGGTCTTTTATTTATTTATTTTTAAGAAGGAGGGCTGTGTGGCCCCCTTTCTTTTTCTAATTTATTAGCCCTGGGGAACCCATTCCCCAGGGCCTGCACCCTAATTTTTTTTGTTGAAAAAAATTATTTTGGCCCTCCCAAGGCCTTAATCGGCCCCGGGGACCCCAACCCCCAGGTCATGGCCTTTTATTTATTTTTTTATTCTTTAGGAGGGGGGCTGTGTTGCCCCCCTCCTCAGGCCACTTATGGTCCCGGGGACCCCATCCCCCGGGGCCGGCCTTTGGTTTTTATTTAAAAAAAAATATATATATTTATAGAAACACCTAGGACATGCTGGACAAACCGTATGTACCTATCACCATGTCGATTTGCGTGATATTCATTAAAAGGCGACTATGCATACAATGAATCCACGTAGAATGTATTCACACCGCTAGTGAAGCTCTGACATGTCTGACACCCCCCCGTGCCTAATCCCGGCGCCCCCGCTGGTGGGTACTCTCCTAGTAGACACCCTTGTCGTTTATTTATACAAACATGGGTAGCTATTGACGGGCACATTTAATACACATTCACACCAAGCCATTCAAAGGGGATTCGACAAAAATTCGACCAAACTATGCAAGAAACCCCTACACGGTTAATAAAACACACATCCACCGCCGGATGTGTAATACTTTTTATTTTACTCTCTGGAAAGGAGACAAACCTCACTTGAGAGTCACAGCGTGCTCCTGGCTGAGCTCAATGCTGTGTTACACCCACCAGTGCCCGCCGAGTGCCACACACCTCTGTGTTGTATTCCACCAGCTAGTGCGTATGCTATGACACTCTCTAGCCCATGTGCACTGTAACACCACCCCGTGAATATGTCATGCCACACTTGCCTTCGCACGGGTTATATTGCCCCATCTAACGTGCCTTCCTCGATGCCTATGTTATAAAGCACAGCGCTATGCCATACATATTACAATCTGGGATCCATATCTTTGTCACAGTGCATATGCAATGTTACACTACCCAGCACATATTTTATATTACAACTTTAGAGACTACTTAGGTTACACAACACTGCCCTGTGCCTATTACACTCCAAGGCGCATATCACATAGCAAGCGCTAGTGCCTGTGCTATCTCGCGCTCTCCAATGAATCTGTCATTGCGCACAATGTATTGCATATTATATTTCACGCCCCGGTTCATCTTATATCACACTTTTTGGTGCATAGTTTATACCATATACTATATCTAGTTTTCATTTTCAATCGTGCTCTCAGAACTATGTTCTATATAACACTGCGTCCACCTACCCTTTTCACGGGCATTACATTTTGCGATGGGGGGTGGAGGGTCAGGGGATGTTTCTGCCAAGTGAGCCCGGAGTCACAGTCCCAAACGTCCTCTTCTTCCTGAATAAAAGTGAGATTATGCTGCATACTTGTTCATATTTTAAGTAGTTCGCACAGACACACATTTTAAAAATGATAAAGTTCCTAATACCCACCTTCTCTGAACAGTTAGCTTGCTGCCCCATCCACCTCCTCCCTATCCTCTGTTGTCTGAATCCATGGACTAGCCTCCTCCCTCCTGCCATGCATGGTCTGATGTGCTGCCACTGCCCTGCATTTAGCATGATGTACCAGTCCACTCATCCTGCCCTCCATTGCCCAATTCTATGGCCCATCATTGACCTACTGCTTAGCCTCTGTGCTTTGCTTGCTGCCCCTATTCTCCTTCCCCCTGCCCTCCGATGTCTTTGTGCATGCCCCTGCTCCATCCTTTTTGACCACCATGTTCCATGGACCTGCCACTCCTATCTACTCTGAGTGTTCTGTTGAGCTGCCACTCCCCTACCACCTGCCTAGCATTGTCAGATGACTGCAACCTGTCCCTGCCACCTCCACCCTGTCTGTCCACATGCCATGCTCCTATCCCCTTCCTCCTGTCCTCCATGGTCCATTTTACTGCCACACCCTTCTGCCCTCCCTGGTCTGTTGTGCTGCAACTGCTCCTCCTGCCTGCCCCGCGCGGTCTGTTGTGAGGCCCCTTCCCCTGAACTCTCTTGTCTGTGCCCAGGTCCTGACCCTCCCTTCTATCCTCCATGGTCCTTTGTGCATGACCCTGCACCCTCCTTCTTGCCCATCATAGCCATTGTGCTGCCACTAACCCTCCCGCTTGCCATGCATGGTCTTCTGTGCTGCCATGGCCCCTCCCACCTTCCCTGTGTGGTCAGCTAGCTGCTCCTGACCCCCTCCCACCTTCCCTCCATGGTCTGTGTGTATGCCATCATAGTCTCACTGTTGCTCTCCATGGTGTGTCTTGTTTCTAGTGCCCATCCTGCCTGACCTCCATGGTCATCTTGCTGCTCCTGCCCTGCCCCCTTGCCCCCAGCCCTCTGTTTCCATGTGCAGACCCCTATTCCCTCCCTCCTGGCTTGTCGGTTCCATTTTAATGCCCCTGATCCGTCCCTCCTGCCCTTTATGGTCTGTTATGCTGCAGCTTTCTCTCCTGTCTGTCCATTATGGTCAGCTAGCTACCATTGCCTCTTTCCCCTCTGTTGTCTGTTGTCCATGTGCATGGCCCTGTCCCCTCCCTATTGCTTTCTATGGATTGTTGTGCTGCACTCCCGTCCCGCATGCCCTGTGTGGTGTATTGTGCTGCTGCAAACCCTGATGCCTGCCCTGTAGGGTCAGTTTGGTGCACCTCTCAATGTCCCTCCTGTCCTCTGTTATCCGAGTCCATGTCCCTACCCCAATTCCTCCTGCCTACCATGATCCAATGTACCATACTTGCGAACATTTTGAACTTGGTAAGAGGGAGATTTTGAAATAAAACTGGGGTATTGATTTTCCCCTTTGAGTTACATTGAAAAAGAGAAGATTGTAGACAGGAAACAGATCAAGTAAAGTCCATTTGAGCTTAAAAACATTGGACGTTTCCTGGCTGAAACGGGTCTGTTGGCATGTATGGTTGTATGACCACTGCCTCTTCCTTCTGCCCACAATGGTCTATTATATTGCCACAGCCTCTCTTGCCAGTCCTGTATCATTGGTTTTTTGCCCCTGCCCCCCTTTCCACTGCCCTCCATAGTCTGTTGTGCTGCCACTGCCCTTCCTGCCTGCCTAGTGTGGTCAAATTGTTGCCTCTGCACTCTCCTACCTGCCTTCAATTTTCAGAGTCCGTGCCCCTGGCCTCTGCCTCTCAACAGTATCCCAATGAACAACTAGATTGCTAACATTCTATATTTATTACAAAAGTGTGGAATGCCTGACGTCATCTTGATGTAATCAAAACTGTAATGCCTAGAGCATTTCCTTTAGAAATTACATATATGAGAGGGTCTTATTTGCATCAAAATTATGGTTAGTGCTCTAAAAAACTAAAATGAGGATATATTTTCTGAGTTTTCAAATAGCGACAAAGAACTTTTAAATTATTTGTAATCCTAGTTTTTTTATCCAGTTGGCCACTTGACTAAATGTTGCATCCAAGGGGAGAGGGTGTGGTGTTACTTCCAGAGCTGCAGACTTTGCAACTGGGGAACCAGGTTGGAGTTTCTGCTTCAGCTCAACATTCTGTGATTCTGGTCAAATCACTTAATCTCCCCATGTCTACAACCAAAATGAATTTGATCTTGTGTGATGTAACCAATGTTCATGTATAGCACTCCAATACCTGACAAGTCTGCACTATATAAAACTGCAAATACACAAAAAATAAGTGTTTTCCACACTTCTGTCATTGGGCTACATGTGGGCTACATCTGGGTGATATTTGGGCTACATTTGGGCTCTTTTGTCTCTGGTGGCCATTTTAGGAGATTTATTTGTTATGAAGTTTCCTAATTTCCTCATTTACTGCAGTCTCCCCAGTAGGAAATGCTTTCAGTTTTTTACTTTGATTCCATCAAGAAGGTATTCAGATATGTCACACATTTGCCATAAATTCTGAATGTTAGCACTCTAGTTGCTCATTAGATCACTGTAGTAAAGCTACTGCTCACCACGGAAGTCTGCTGCTAGTATTAGAAGTGCATGTTTTAGTCTGCATATCAGAATGTTTTAATGAAATAGAAGAGGATTTGAGAAGTCACTCAAAATATGCCCTAATTTTTCTTTCTTCAGCACTAATCATACTTTCTATGGCAAAATGAACCCCCTCATTGTGTTCCTTTTTAAATTAAATGTTTTAAGTGTTACCAGTTTATTCCAATCAAGATGGCTTCAGGTGTGCCATACTTTTGTCATAAGTAAGACAGTAAACGCTCTAGTTGTTCTTAAGAACACCCTGGGACATTCTGTCATTGGGCTATACTTGGGCTACATCTGGGTGATATTTGGGCTACATTTGGGCTCTTTTGTCTCTGGTGGCCATCTTGGGAGATTTATTTGTTATGAAGTTTTCTAATTTCCTCATTTACTGCAGTCTCCTCAGTAGGAAATACTTTCAGTTTTTTACTTTGATTCCATCAAGAAGGCATTCAGATGTGTCACACATTTTCCATAAATTATGAATGTTAGCACTCTAGTTGCTCATTAGATCACTGTAGTAAAGCTACTGCTCACCAGGCAAGTCTGCTGCTGGTATTCAAAGTGCATGTTTCAGTCTGCATGTCAGAATGTTTTTATGAAATAAAAGAGGATTTCAGAAGTCAAAATGTGCCCTAGTTTTTCTTTCTGCAGCACTAATCATAATTTATATGGCAAAATGTACCCCCTCATTTTGTTCCTTTGTAAATTAAATGTTTTAAGTGTTACCACTTTATTCCAATCAAGATGGCTTCAGGTGTGCCATACTTTTGTCATAAGTAAGACTGTTAGCGCTCTAGTTGTTCTTTAGAGCACTCTGGGAAGCTGCAGTAGAACACAAAGGAATCAACTGACAGTCTCTGCCCTTGTTGGATGTACATGTTTTACTGAGAATGTCAGACTTCATTCTTACATGATTGAGAAAGATAATGTGAATTTACAGAAAATATGCTCTCAGTTTAGCTTATAGATCACCTTCCAAACCTCTGTGGGAAAAGTATGAGAAAATAGTTTTCTCTCAAACATGGTTCGTGATATCACAACAGAAGGCTTTTTCACATGGTAAAATCACCTTAGAACACACCACAATTCCTAAAATGAGTATGGTACCATCAACAAATGATTTATAATGTAACTAAAGTCTTAAAACCTTCTATTAACTGCAATGCTTTTTAATGAGGTGCTATCATGTATATTGGTCCCAAGATGGTTGCCAACACTTCTTGGATGAAGTACTGACAGCCAATCAGATCTCACGATGAGATGTGTGGTTAGGCTCCGCCCAGATATGTATGTGATTTTACTTTTGATTTTCTCAGGAACTACTGAACAGATTGACACCATATATGCAAAAGGCACATGCCTGACCTGAGGACTACCTCTTTGCCAAACTTCAAGTAATTCTATTCAATCGTTCGGGCTGTACCTTGGACTAAAGGTCCCTATGGAAAATTGCATTGGGAAAACGCGTTTTGGGACCTCCCTTTTTTCTCAGCCCCCGCTTTACGAATCCCCCCGAGACTTTCAGGGTAGGAGCGGAGCGGAGCGCCCCACCTATTTTGAATATTTCGCGAGGATTCATCAACCGGCGCCAAAGTTATTCCAAATAGAATGTTGCGGATTTTCTATGAAAACACGGTCCTAACTATAACTATCTACTGGCGACCGCCAGTAGATAATATATATATATATATATTCATGTGTAAGACTCCTGTATGCCACCACAGTACGTCTGAAACACTCAAGAACTCATACACAACACCAAAACTCGTTACTCACATTACACATCAAAGAACAATTTAAAAATCAGACAACACAACAAAGTAGCCACTTACTCAGCTAACTAATCAGTGCTTTGGGGCCTCGTCAAAGTGTAGGAAAGCGCTAAAGAAATGCTTCAATAAAATACGATATTGTAGAAGAAGAATTATTACTTTTTTAAAGCGAAATATTACAAAGCCTTTCTGGTATAATTCTAACTGGCAGTGTAAGGAAGCCTCTATAGAAATCAATCGATGAAATAACAGTCTAAATGGTTTATCGTTTTTTAAATGACTCATTAAAGCAGTGGGCTACTAAAAGGGAATGACGAGAAAAAAAAGCAAACAAAAGGTGATATCCATGCGGTATGAATTGCACAGTACAATTTTCACAGCATGTGTTCCATTAAAAACAACCCTGTAATCTCAAACTGAATGCATAAAAAAGCCCAATGAATGAATGCTGGGTGCATTCATCATTTAAGAGTTCCAAAAATGTCCTAAATTTGAGTAGATAAGGCTGGTTTCTGTTCTAATAATTTTTTCTTCCACTGAAGCACAACAGTACAGATCATAAATCAATGTATTTTGAGGCACTTACTGCAGTGTTTACTAAACCAGCCTAATTGCACGCCTTTTTACTGGTGCTGTATTTATTTTTTAAATTAGCAGTTTTTAAATGAACAAATGGCAGATATGGTACATGGCCAATAGCCTGTCAGGTGTGGTGTTTGGCGACCATGCAAGGTTAGTAACATTCCAGGAAACAGATGTAGTTTTAATGCTTTTAACGCTAAGTCAAAAATGTGTTTGCAAGAGGTTGCACATTTTTTGCAAAAATAACAAATAGGTTATATCAGAAGGCAATACGAAAAAAAGGAAACGAAAAACTCAGAACATCAGAAGTTAACACGAAGAGAAAAGAAGCATTGGCAACACCAATTGGTCTCACATATGAGAGCTATTGCCTTTGGCAATGATTTGTATCCATACTGTAAAGCAGCATGGATGCTTTGCAGTGGGCTAAAGTGAATTTTAAAAAGTGCTATGAGGCAGGGCAAAAGCGCATTTTTTTAAAGGCATTAAGGCAAGATGCATCATAGTCCTTTTTAGGTCTCGCCTGAGCCAGCACCTGCGCTATTCTGGCGAGACATTTAGTAAGTGGGCTTTTAAAAGGCCGACCACACGCTTTTGCTGGCCTCAAGCTTGCGGTTACGTGCGTGAGCACGCGCACAGCTGCCATCTGGCTTTCCCCGTGGCACCCTTACAACGCGCCTCGCTCCACCCATCTCCCACCACAGAGCGCGTCCCTGCGATCACGATCACTTTCACAGCCGCGCGGCCGCGTTACTTTACGGCTGCGCGGCCAATGCTTGTTTTTCATAGTCACTCTGCTGTTGCATACGCCACACTATTTTTCTTCCCATGCTGAACTGTTGATACATTTGTGAGTTTGATGTTTACAAAACCCATCAAAAACAGTACCCACACCAGAAGCTGTTCTGAGACCACAACACTAATGTCACAATAATACACAGACTGGATCTAAAAGTCAATTCCAAGCCAGTGTGCCTAGAGAAGAAAGGCTCCTTCCTACATTTGCCAAACCCCGCACGTGGCAATATGCTAGCTCCATGTCACCAGGGTCGCCGTGCTTCCAATCCTGGCCTTTGCTTTTCGACACCAGGGTGGCAATGCTTCCAGTCCTGGCCTTTGCATTTCTTCACCAGGGTCGCCGTGCTTCCAGTCCTGGCCTTTGTTTTTCGACACCAGGGTAGCTGTGCTTCCAGTCCTGGCCTTTGTTTTTCAACACCAGGGTCGCCTTGCTTTCTCCAGTGCTAGCCTTTGTTTTTACCGTCACATCTGTTGCGGGATTTACAGTCGTAGGCTCCTCCCATTGTCCTGACTGGACTGACACAGTTGACGACAATGATTTGTAATAGAAAAGACCGGGACTTGATAGGTGGTGTCCTCAATGTGGCAGCCCACCATTTAACCAATCTCTGGGCCAGATGAGCATACCTTATAAAGTGAAGTGGCCTTAGCTAGTCACTGCAAAGCACATTCCCTGCAGAAAACTCTGAAGCAAAATCCCTGCATTTATTTGTTTGGAGAACGGCTAATGGATCAGCACAGCTAAAATGACAGTGAGATTAGTTCAGAGCCAGGTCTGGTTCTACCTAGCATAAGGCAATTCTATGGAACTAGCATTTGCAGATGCATAACACCCCTAAAATCATCAAATGACATCAAGCTCAGAATACGTGCCCGCGTCAACATCCTCACAACTGCTGCATATTCCAGAAAGGTAGAGAACTTTGGCCTTCACATGTGTTCTTTAAGGGCTAACTTCCATTTGAGCTGGGGGCTGGGCTCCCCACTTGAGCACCAATCCGTGCCCCTACCAAGAATTCTCTGAAAGACGCGCAAGCTAATTAGGTGCCTTCAGCTGCCCCTGGTTAGCCGAGCGTGCGTTAACCGGAGCAGACTTTTAGGAAAGGGAACTGTGAAAGGAAGCGTGAGCATCTCTTAAATTGGATAAACTGTAAGAGTGAGGATGGCGTGGCAGGTCAACGCAGCTATTGTCCACTAATTACGGTTCCTGTTCGGCTCTCAATAATCTCCCTCACTGCTGTACTCGATATGATTGCCGTATTCAGCTCCCTGCGGGGATTGTGGAAGACAATCTTTAGTGACGTGCCTCCACCCCCATTTACCCCTTCGCTCTCTCGCCCATCACTCTCCGATTGCCTCCTTTCATGAATTTTATATTTCTATTCGAATGGTTTTCCTAAAGCCAGAAGTCTCGCGTCGCCCCCTCTCTACTGAGTGTTTATTCTGTTTCCACCACAACTGAATGGAACGGTCTCTCAAGTGTACAATTTATTTGTAAACATTGAATAGAAGATTACTATTAACCCCTTCAGTGCCCGCCCCTTTCCCCGCCCTGTGCCGGCCGTTTCATTAGCGGGCGGGGTTTATGACGAGCTGGTCTCGTCATGGGCACAGCGCCACCGCGGCCCATGACGAGACCAGCTCGTCATGGGCATTGAAGAGGTTAATGTCACCTGTGTGTATCAACCTACCTCAGCAAGGATATGTGTATAGTACTAACAGCACATAGATGTTTAAACATGCCCCTGGATATCCAACTACGTGTGTTTGATGGCTTTATTGCCCAACCTACCAACCAATATGCAGTCATTATTTTAAAGCCAGTGGCACTTTGCATCCTGGGACCCGTAGATTTTCTTACCCAGCAATAAATAGGGCATTATAAGTGACAGATTGGAAATTGTTGTTGGCAACCCGGACCAGCACCTTTTTGATGGATGGGCCCTAAGATGCCCTTTGTGAGTTGCACAATATTACCAACCACAGGGGAATTTATCAGGGAGGAAGCAAAAGTTTAAAGGGCTCTACCAATTGCTGCCAACTCCCGCCATTTTGAGGAATTGTGACTCTCCATCAAAGACAACTCACCCTGAGCCTCCTGATCCACTAAAGTGACTTCCTAACCCCACTGACTCTCATCTGAAGTTAGAATCTGAGGGAGCAACTCTGCCGTGGAGACCTTCCTCTGCAGATTCTCAGGGCTTAACATCCCCTGAAGGTCTTAGATCAAGGATTGGGAGACAGGAATCTGAGGTTGATCTCTTTTGAGACCTTCTGCTTCAGTCATAATGCAGTTGAAAATCCTTTAAGACAGTCTGAGTTGCATATGCCGCATAGGTTGTGGCTCGCATAGAAGAGTTGGATGCAGCAATAGACCTCATAAGAGACCCCTCTATTTTCATATCACTAGCATCTGATAAAGAAGTCTAATCTAATGCTAAAGAGGAGGAGGAAGACATGCTAGCCAAAATAGTATTCACATTCAGTATCTGTGGAAAGGTTTCCTCAAATTTCTCCAGAGCAAGGAAAAGGAAACATGGAAAACTAACTTTATAAATTCCCTTCTTTACATTATGGAAAATGGATTCAATGACATCGTGAATTGGCAGGTCATCTGGAATCGGGGTATTGCACTGGAAGAATAACTAATCAGATGGGGATTGCCTCAGGGAAGGAGAGCGTTTCTCTGATATGCTGAAGCATTTCCTGAAGCTGAAACTGTGCCCCCTTAAAGATATTTCCCTCTGGCACTACATTCAGAATTATCTACGTTGTCAGTAAGCTTTTTAGTACGGCTTAGTGGCTGATTGAACCAAAGCAAAAGAAACTGCTTAATCAATTAAGGCCTGCAAGTCCATCGAGAAACAGTATTCACTTCCTCTTCCTCAGCCCGAAGATGGTTGGAGGTAGTGGGCCCTGACTTCATTTTAAACAGAGAAGATGTGCGAGAGGCAGCTACTTCCTGTATTTCAAGGTTGCCTAGCAATTCTAATCATGTCCAAAAGGTGATTAGAGAGGCTAAATACCCCCCTAGTGCTTGTCTGCTGTCAAGTGTGGGCGCCTGAGCGGGCACCGCTATAGCGATGTACTCAGATCTGATGACCGGTGCACAGCTGGAGCAGAAGCGTCGCCCCACTGCTCTCTCAGCAGTGCAGACAAGAACAAGCATTGACATAGCCAATAGGTCTCGCCTTTGGGACCTTATAAGTATTTAGCCTTGCAACCCTTGATGTTGTTGCACCAAGGATATTGTGCTGGATAACTAAATACTTATAAGTTCCCAAAGGCGAGACCTATTGGCTATGCCAGTGCTTGCTTATTATTGTTGTTAGCCATACTGCACAACAGTCACACTGCTATAAAGCATAGCTACAAGTTTTTGCAAAAGTCAGCAATGCCCATGCTGTATAGCAGGAACAAAAGGCAACGGCAGAGCCAAAAGTCTTAAAGGCAAGACGTATTGGCTTTGGCAATGGTTGTTAGGTCTTAGCACAACACCCCTGTGATTCTGAGCAAATCAGTTAATCTTACTATGGGTGAAAAAGAAAAAAAAAATGTAATTTGGCAAAAAAAACTATCACACAAATAAGCATTTACTGAAAATACATTTGGAAGCAGATAACATCTGCTGTCACAGTAAAAGCAGATAACATCTGTTATCACAGTAAATATCCATTTCAAAGGAGAAAAGGGCATCTTTGTAGTGTGTGTAGTCTAGTAAAACATAGCTACAGATGGCAAGTGGGTCAAAAAGGATGACAGAGGAGAAGAAGAAATAAAAGTCAACAATCAAGCTGATGCAATCGGCACTTGGTCCATATCCCAGCAGAAAGAACTAGGAGTGAAGCCAGCATGTGCTGACCAATTAGAAGGCAGCAAATAAGATTGACAATGAAGCCAAAAAATGGAAGCAATGGGCGACTGCAAACCCCTTGTTCTATAGAAATATCTCGAATGCGACAGTGCGTGCAACACATGCATTGTCACGGGCAAGACTTCAAAATGGGCATCTGACAGTATATCTTGCTTTCTTTTGGGTGGTAGGCTGAGCACAATGGCTTCTCTTAAAAATACCAAGTAGCGACAGTTTAAAACAAGCATTGGCAATGCCAATAGGTCAGGCATTGACATTTTAGTATAGTGGTTAATAAAAAAAGGAAAGGTTTTTTAAGGATATGCTGCAAAAAGAAAAAGCAAGAAATGGTGCCACCTAACCTTGTGGCCATACACTTTCAAAAATGTTTTTAATTTAAATTGCCGTCACTGATTTTGATATGTTATTAATGGAGAATTTGTACCAAAAACACAAGACTTTGGTATGCTCTACACATTTTACTCTTCTCTTGTAAAGGCAACACAAATAAATCATCATCTAGCCAATCTCTCAAACTGTAGGCACCCACAATGTCATAATGGCACTTAAATACTTTATAAAACCAATTTCAACTCTTTATCTTCTAAGGCATAATCCCCTTGGTAAGCCTTTTTAGATTTTTAGGGCAGTTTGTGTTTAAGCCATCATAACGTTTTTTACACACAAAATATTCATACCAGGTTTGAATCCTTGTTCACCACACATTGGGAATTCCAAAGCTACCCATGGTTTATGGATTCCCTTGGAGAGACCTGACAGTACAGCCACAATATAGCACATGTTAGTTTTTTGATTTAGCAAATTTTTAAAATGTGCTAAGTAAGAAAATATGTTTTCTAAATATGTCATCAACAAAAGGCTTGCTGTGCAAAGATCAATATCTTCTCAGCTCTCAGGAACAGATAGAGTTGTAACAAACTATTTCTTTCCAGTATTTCATGGTATTTTTCCAATTTTCAGATTTTTGGTGGCTTCTACCTACTGGCAGTTTGTGGTAAAAACAAGTCTGAAACACACTGGTTAATCCAGAAAGCTATGCATTTCTAATAAATAGGCAAAATTCCGAATTTAGTAATCATAAAAATAATGAAAAAATAGAAATAGGTGAGAAAGTTTTTGATTTGTCATTTTGTGCCTGATGGCCTATTTACAATTTCCAAATTACAATTTACTGTTATGTCTGACAGACTCTTCTGATCACAGGGATATTTAGTGTCTGAGGTGCAACTGTGTAGCGACAATGCAGAAATTCATATGGTGAAATCCAATAAATAAAAAATGGTACGAAGGATATTGCTTAGTTTAGAAATAGTACTTATCTATTCAACTCTGAATTTGGGTTTACCTATCCTAACATGTGATTCAGAGGAAATTTTGCAAAAATGGAGAGAAATTCCCACTCTTCTCCAGATAAAAACTGTATACCAATTGTAAAGTTGATCCTATCATCCACAACAGGAAAGGCCACTAAATGCAAAATTGTGACAAGGGTTAGACTTTCACCAAGGGAAACCCACTAAACCTAGACATTTCTGAAAACTAGATACCCAGTTAAGTCCAAAGTGGTATGACTTGCATGCATCCTATGATGTTTTCTTACCCAGAATGCCATGCAAACCTCATACTTTGATTAAAACCACACATGTTCCTTACATTTTTTGTGGGGAGGTACTGGAATATTTTGAAGATCCCTAAAAGTCTGACCACCTACCATTTTCATACTTCTCTCAATAAATATGGTACCCCACTTGCGAGACTGGGCTTATCATTCACAACACAAGTCCCTAACCCCAACATGGAGACATCAAATTTTAGCCATGAAATTTGACCAATTTTCATGATGTGAGTAGCCACAGTCTGGGTTCAGCAGTCATGGAGCGGAGATTTCGTATTTGCATACTCTTGATGTAGGGGTGATTCATAATCATGTACAGAGTGCACCCGCATATAATCTTGGCCGTGTAAATGTGAAGTGTTAGGTTTGCGAATTGTGCTAATGTATCTATGTGATGTATTTTAGGTTGATGACAATTTGTAAATGGATGTAACCAATAACAAGGCTAGCATGAAGTAATGTATTGCAAAGGTTACACTATACATGTACTAAATGTGTTAATAACTCTTTCCATAATTAGGTAAATGTGTTAGCCGAAATGTAGTAGAGTTATGAGAATTTGAAATGCTTAAGTGATACGTTCTTATGTTAAGCAAAGTGGTAGGCCTGAAATGCACCCCTGACAACTCTCACTTTAGAATTAACGTCCTGACTTTCATGTGCATTGTGTTCTTCCTACGTTTTGTATTGCAGGTGGAAAAGCATTTTTTTAGGCAGAGTGATGTCTTTGTTTCAGCAGTTAGGCAGGAAGAAAATGAGTTACAATCGTATGACTCGAAGGCCATAAAGGAAAGACATTGGTTTCACACGGAAGAAGACATGTGAATCAAGGACAAATTGTTGCAAAAGATGTACATAGAGAACACCGTGGAAAAGTACGCTTATGACTGTACCCATTGTGGAATACGTGGAAAACTGTATATCAAGGGAAAACTACCTGTGGATAACTGACTGTTGGAACTAGGGAAAGTGCCCACATCTTTCTTGCCTTTGGACCGGGAGTGTCCCAGAGCAAGCTCTTCCTTGTGATGATGGCTTTATGCTACCTGGCCAATCTTGACGGTGGAGAGACTTCTTAGGAAGACTCCACGACTAACACCTTTTTTCCTCTTGATTCGAATTGCTTACCCATTAATGTAAGGATGTCATCTTAAGGGATAGTGTAGGGATAGATTTGATGCTTTTCCTTCATGAACCCTTGATGCAGGGGAATTTGGACTCTTGATGCAGGGGAATTTCGACTCTTTCTTCCTAATCATCCTTATCCTCTTTCTCAAATTGATTTTTTTACTCGTGCATAAATTTGGCTTTATGCTGCTTTCTTTGTATTTTTATAATCTCGTCTTGAGGTGTGCTTATGTTCAATTATTTTTGGCATTGTAATACACCCAAATAACCTTCCTAAATTTTCCTTTGGTTATTATGTATCTGAGTCAGAGTTTCTAAATTGACTGTGCTTTAATGATTTCTCCCCTTCGCACTTTCATGCTACTAAAAAGATTCATTGGAGAGTGTCTCAAGAGAAGTTCCAGAATGATTAGATGCAGCCCTTTCCGCAGTCACCCAGGAAAAGATACGAAACTTTTGTGGTAAGTAGACACCCAGAAAAGTGCAGTTTGGACACCCAGGAGAGTGTAGGGTGGTGTGACGTGCATGGAGCCCATGACGATTTCATATCCAGAATGGCCTTTAAACCTCAGATTATGGCTAAAATCATATATTTTCCTCATATTTCTGTGAGGGGAAGTAACAGAATCTGCAGGGATTCAAAAAATTCCAACCATCTTTTTTTCACGCACTTCTCCCCATAAATATGGTAACTCACTTGTGTGACTGGGCCAAATATCTGAGATAAGAGCGGAGGAGATGAGATCTTTATGTCCTCAGCATTCCAGAAGTAATGCGGAGGACCTGAACATCACTTATTTGACATTTAAGTGGCTAAAAAGGAGAAAGGAAGTAAATACATTTTTATCGGGGCAACCAATGTTCAGGGAAAATAAATAGCCATGCTTTTAAAGAAAATAAATTCCATTAAAAGCACACCTTGAAAGAACTTTGTCACTGAAGAAAAATGAACTATTTTATGAGGATGTGAACAATGTGCACAAGGCATGTGTAATCACTCATAGTGAAAGGAACCAGTAGATAAAGTAGGCTAACTCACTTCCCCATTCTGTGTACTTTGGTGAGTGGAAGCAAAATGTGAATGAGAATTCAGCAGACCAATAGAAGACGCCTGCTGACTAAAAGCCTCTCTATGTACCGATATTATGTGAAATATTTGGAACACTGTAGTCTGATGAGACAGCTAAAGTTGTCTCAGATGTCCTACCCCAAAAAATCATAGGGAAATGACAAGGTACTATCCTGATATATGAACTGGAAAAAAATGCCAAGAATCTAAAGAATAAAATCAGGGTTAATAAAACTTTGCTACAATACACAAATGTCGAACAATAGATGACATAGTGGAGCAGGCACAATTTACAGATATAAACAGCTAGTTCATGAAGTACAACTTCTTGAGAATGTAAAGAATTTACCGGATGAATCCATCAATCATTCTACATAGGCTGGCTTTCAGAGATGATGGCTGTAACACAGCTGTGAATTTCAAGGGAACAAATTCAAATAAGTTGTCTAGATCGTAGACATTTATTATCAAAATTGCAATTGCAAATTTCAAGTTTCACTACTGAGGTTTCTGAGGCAAATATATGTTTGCACTGGATATGTGCGGACATAGCAGACACAGCGGAAGCAATTGGAAGCTGCGTTGAGTTTGTATGGCCCCGCACTCCGGGGCATATCTACAAGGCGGCAATAGAAAATGATTGGCGCTTTTGGGGCCGTTTTAGGCCGAAAAGCGGCGATCATTTTATCACCTAATTAGCAAGGTCACGCTAACGCGTGAAACCTTGCATTAGCGCACAAATTCTTAACGCCCAGCTTTGCATCTCTAATGAGATGTAAAGTGGGCATACCTGACCTGACATGACAGGAGAAATGTCGCTAAGCGACATTTCTCCTATCATCCAGCCCCACGCTATGAAGCATAGCGGCAAAAAAAGTAGCGATAACCCCTGTTATCGCTACTTTCCTTACGCCTGCTTCAGGACTGACTTAGCCATGATATCCTATGGAAGGTGGATATCATGGCTAAGTTTGTGAGGCCCTATCAAAAAGCTAACGCCACATTTCGTGAGCTTATCGCTGGGTTTCCAGCGATAATCTAACGCTAGGCAGTTAGCGCTAGGATTTTTATTGCTTTTGAGATAAGCGTTGCTAATAGCACGCTATCTCAGCGATAAAAATCCACGTTAGCCGGTGATAATTATCCTAGCGCTAAGTGCGCTTAGCGATAATTATCGCCGGTTGTTGCTGATATGCCCCCAAGTTTTCTGTGTTCAGTGCTTGTGGCCTGCTGGTGCGGAGGACTGGAGGGCGCATGAGGTTGGGGTCGAGGGGCATTTGTACGCTCCACTTTTGAGCCGTGTGAAGGCCGAGCGTAAATAGGCAACAGGTAGCAGTGGTGAAGTTAGAGCTGCGATTCCTTCCATGCTGCGTGGCGACGGCCGGCGTTAGGCCGATGTGGTTTGCGCATCGAGGGAGGAGGACGCCCGTTCCTGTCATCGCTATTTTGTTGTCTCATGCCTCTGCCTTCTCTTTTAACGCTGCACTCCCTGCGCAGTGCCTATTTTTTTATACCTTTCTTTCTCACCAATATAGAGGGAGACTTTGCTTTTTCAAATGATTATTCATCATTTTTTGTGTTTCGAGCTGGTTGTTTGTTGTTGTTTTTGGGGGTTTTATTTGCTGCCATTGGTCTCATGATACACCGGAAGTGGTGAGCTTGGGCGTATTACATACTTGGGCTGAAAAAGTTCAGGATCAAAAGTTAAGACTTCTGAGGTTTGGGCTTGGGCCTGGGAATGCACTGTTGCCTCTCAACCTGTTGTACACTTAGCTATCTTCTGCTCTACCTCCATTCAAGGGATAACAGTCATCCTGTGAGAGTGCTGTGGTAGTAGAACTATCATTACAGTCCTTAGACTGTAGCACACAACGATTTGACTGAGAAAGAAGGAAGCTGCAGCAAACATGAAACAAGCAAGCGGCATGCAAGTGGCAGCAAGTATCTAGCAAGAATACAACAGTGAGGAGGGTGATTGGTCATCGATACATACTGACACATACACATACACTGAGTATCATGTGCGCTGGGGAGGCCTAGGCTGCAACCCATTTCTTTGGTGGTGCAGAAGCAGCCAGTTCCAGGTTGGTGCGGCTTGCACCTCTTTGGAGGGGGTTGCTCCAAGTTAATTTATTTAATTTTTAAATTTCTTGCCCTCCAGTGCCCTGAAAAGTCTGCTTTACTCTTGTGGAGGTGGAATTGACTGATTGAGAATAAAAGCGTCATAGAGTGAAGGGCAAAGAGCACCAACGGCATCTGTGATACAGGACGAGTAGTAAGGTTGTCACTTGTGGTTGATCCACTTAGTTTTCGTAGGTGGAAGATGCCCTCCAGGTGCTTGTGATCTGGTCGTTTAATCGCACCCCAGGGTCAGTACCAGGATCAGCTTCAGGGTCAGCTGGACCTACACTCAGCTACATCAGTCCCCACAAATTACTATAAAAACATTAGGCGGAAGAAGCCCCAAACCATCTGTCCCACTTGAAATACCATCCCACTGTATTGTCCATGTTCTCTAAGGGACTGAGGGATGAAGTGCTAAGTAATAAGGAACTGGGCGTGTCTCCATGTGTGGTTAATGTAGATGAGCTGGGCACATTTACGGTTCTTTCTCAGCTGACAAGTCTGCTTACGTCAATCACACAGAACTTAGTGGAACCCACTTTTCCAAACCAACCTATTGCCCAATGTGCTTTAACTGTAGCGGTCGAAGAAATAGAAATGGACATAGAGGATGTTAAGGTAAATCCCGAAATATTTGGCGCTGGCACTAAGTTGTTGTCTGAGCCTGTGGCTACGTTGCAGCCTATGAGCCCGGTAGTTATAACTGGCCCCTTAAATATTGCGGCGTCATCATCAGGCCGTCTTCTCTTAAAAAAGCTCTCTTGAGTGCCTCAGTATGAGCAACGTGAGCATGAATGCAGTTTTGATCCTCGGGATTTAGAGGATTTTACACTATCAGACATTGCTATATACATGGAAAAAAATTAAGTATTGGAGGCCATTGTCCTGTCAGTTGCCCTTGTACGCCAGCTTTGCACAGCAATACTCCTTCAAGTGTTTCTTTTTCACATTCATTGGGACTATAGAAATTAGAGGAGTCCCCAAATAAAGGGGCACAAGACCTATGGTAAGTAACAAGCAAGGGTGTTAATGGGAATGGGGGAGGGAGGGCTCGTTTTGATATATGTTATGCTTTGGAGAGGAGTCTCTCATCAATTTGATCTTTTTTAGAGAAATAAACTGCTAATTCTGATCATGTGTTGGATGCACTGTCCCCGATTCTAATGGGGGTGCAGTACCTTACCTCTGCCAGTTCTTGTTTAGAAAAGGCAGGAATGGGCAATGATTTCAAATCTCAAGCAACCCAGACTAACATAGGCATGATGGAAATGGGAGTCCAAGTGGGAACTTTGGATGACCCGGGTTTGTTTTTACAACTGAGCTGCCCAGAGATATCCCTATGTTAGACAATATGTCTCGTACTACCCTTTAAAATCAAGTGTCGGGGTTCATCCGCCTGTTGTTTTCAGGGAAAACAAATGCATCAGCTTTAAGAATTCTTCTTTGATCTTCCTATTTTTAAAATAGGGGTTACCTGTATGTCTCATGATATAACTCCATCTAATGACCCTCCCTTTGTTAAACAGTCTAGGGTTGCATAAGATAATTTTCCCCATGGGGGGGTTTCTCATTCAGAATCTAATGGGTTATAAGTACGGAAGGAGAAAAAGAAAAGGACTCAGCCTATCACAAAAGGTAAGCTAAAAACACTGAGGTTTTCTATGGCCTCTGAAGAACCCGATACTACCACTTTGTCCCAAATTGGAAATGAGTCCAAGTCTGTTGGGTCCCCTGTTGGTCAGGAATTGGGAAGCCCAGAAGTAAATCCTCTCATTCCCTCTATTATGATAGAAGTAACTGCATTGGGGGGACTGGGGCAAGAGCAACGGCACTAGGGTACGGGGACCACTGGCTACAGCATGAGGTGGGAATTTAGCACTGAATGAGAGAACCATGAAGCAAGGACAGACCTGGTTGCCTCGGAGAGTACAGCAGGAAAAGTCAATTTTGCTCCTCCAGAGGTAGGGTGGATTGCGGATAGTTTTAACCCAAACCTTTCTCGTATGGATACTCTTCCTGTGCGGATAGATCCTAATCAAGGGAGGTTTTATGAAGGGGGGACCAGTTTTACTTTTCCTTAAGCAAAAACGTAGGAATCTAGGGTTGAGCTAAGGCAGAGTGATAGGTTATGTGCAGGACGTGGGTCTGGACAAGTATGTAACACTCTGATCTTTGCTTCCTTGTTTGATAGAGAACTGGGGCCAATCAATAGAAGTTTCCTTTTGCAGTTATTCTCCTAAATCGAGGACATGAGATTGGTAACAAGTAGAGATATTGAGCAAGTATTCTGAGACCCTCGAAGTGGACTCCAGAATTCAAGAGTAATCTTTAGCTCTGGGATAATCGCAATGTTAGTCCTGCCCAATGTTGATAATTTTAGGAAAAACAGGATTGATGTTTTCCCATTTGAGGAGCCAGTTTTCACTCAGATGGAATCCCATAGGAATGACCACCACTTAGGTGGAGTAATATCCAGTAGCGGGGGGTTGTACATTTGAAAGAAATTAAACACTTGGTTGGCATTATCACGGGGAAAACAGTGATTAATATTGCGGGATACGAGGACCAAAGGGTCACCAAACCCAGAGGGTAAGTTAAGCTGGCCCAGTGGAGTTGGGTAGGTGGTTCACTGAATGCTTCCAAAGAAAATATAATAAGCTCCCTCTACTCCAGAGGTAGCCCCTTGGGAAAGACTGTCCTGGAATGTGGCAAGTGTAGGACACCCTAGCTCTAAACTAAGTTTCCTAACGACATCTGATCCAAAGATAATTTGTCTTCAGGAAACATGGAGTTGTGCAGATTTTAATTTTGAGAATGTTTTCGTCTTCTGTTGTGCAGCAAAAACCTTAGTAAAAGGTCATGCAAGTGGAAGTCTAGCTATTTTACTTAGCGGCAGTATAAATTGGAATCCTCTGGTTTTTGTCCATCTGTCAAATCTTTGTATGTGCATTAAACTGACTTTGGGTAATGTTATACAAGCTTAGCATTCAACTCTTTTACTGGTAAATGTGTTTATTCCCCCTGGCAGTGTGTCTGAATCGCTTGTTGAATCCATTTTCTCCTTTTTGCAAACAATTTGTACCTCAGAAGAGTGCACATTGACAATGGTGGTGAGAGATTTTAATGTCAAAATCTCAAACTGTTCCTCTTTGGCCTTTTGTAATCAGGAGGTGGAAGATGTATGGACCGTCCCTGAAACAACGTTGCCCAGCGATATCAGACCAGATAGGCGAGGATTGAGTTTTTTAGAGTGTCTGAGAACTAATGATCTTGGTATTTTAAATGGGGGATTCCCAGAGGACTCTCCAGCCTCACTTTTCATGCATCTCGGGGGAAGTCTTTAATTGACTATATGGTGGCATCTTATCAACTCTTTGGAGCATGTACTCAGTTTAAGGTTTTGAGGACAAATTTGAGTGGCAAAAGTATTTTATCAGTGGATGTCAACTTGGAACTCAAGGAGCTTGAGCTCTGGAATTACAGAGACGATAATATTGTGTATAACAAAACAAAGGGGCGTACCTTTTGGTCTAATAAAAATTTGACATGCTTAGGGAGGCTTGTTAAAATTACGAGCTCTGGTCCTATACAGGAAAATCCCATTACCTGGTTTGAGAAGCATTTGGCTTAATTCAGATCATGTGGAAAAAACGAGCTAATGGCATTAACCACCTCATGGCCACCTCGTGGAACGCAAAAAAGTTAAATTGGGAGCTAAATGCCTTAGTAAGGGACCAATTTATCATTGAACAGGCAAAAGGAAATCAATAGATTGAAGCAGGTAAGAATGAGAATGAAGGCATCCAAAATATAGAAGGGTCGAAGATTTAAAGTGGATTAAACTGAGAGAGATTGCACATTCTGGTGACTCATGTAAATATTGGGCTTTAACAGCCGAATACTGTGATTGTAGAATTAAGTCTGAATCCATTTTAATATCAGATGCAGATTGGTCCAAATATATCTCACAGTTATATGCATCAAACTCTAGTATTGGGTTCAATTTAGAGCTAATTACAGAGTCTTCCTTAGGGAGTGCTTATGCCCCCACTCCGCCTGTAAGGAACTAGAGTGCTTCATTAAAGGGGCAAGGTACTCAGGGGCGATCGGCTCTGATGATCTACCGATAGCTATAACTAAACAAGACAGCTCTGCATGGGCTCATTTCCTTTATCAGGTGTTCTCTTACTGCTACACACATGGGATTATTCCATAATTTTTGGGAGAGGAAGCATAGTGGTTCCATTATAAAAAAGGGCCCCTAGACTTCCCCTCCCAGCTTTAGGCAGATTGCATTACTGAATGTGACCGGAAAACTATTTGCTAAGAGCCCACTTCTTCACCGTCAGGATTGGGCTTTTGGTAATGACCTCGTACCAGCAGAGCAAGCGGGGTTTCGTAAGCATAGTGGCACTTTAGATAACATCACTGCCCTACAATCCTTGATCGAAAAATATCCAATACACAAGGGAATGGCCTTGTACGCTGCCTTTATAGATATCTCCATGGCTTTCAACCGGGTTGACTGAGGAATGCTATGGAGGAAACTGGCTGCAATGGAGATTTCCACGCATTTGCTCAGATTAATCAATGCCTTCCAGAACTTGGAAGCAGGTCCTGATGGGAGGCAACCAGAGCCTGTTGAGTAAAGTGGAGACCCATAATGGGTTGAAGCAAGGGTTATTACTAGCTCCTCTTCTTTTCTCTCTTTATAGTAATGACTTGCCGAGTAGGGTGGGGTATTGTAAAGGGGACTTACTGAAATTAGGAACAATGAAATTGAGCTATATACTTTACGTACATGACGCGATCCTGTTAGATTTAACTCTGATAGGTTTACAAAGGCATCTTAGCGAGTTAGGCCATTACTCTAACAATCATTTTCTAACAATACATATCTCAAAATGTAAAATTATGTTTTTTAGGTCTCTGGGATTTAGGGTTAGATAAAATATGTATTGGTTTCTGGGGAAAGATAAACTTGACGTAGTGAATTTGTACACGTACTTAGGAAGACTTTTTTCAAGCAAGTGCTCTAGTAGTGATCACATTGGCCAGTGCAGAAGTAATACAACTACAAAAATAGACTGGGGATCTAAAAAGGGGGAGCACAATCAGTGATGTGTATACTAGTAGAAGGATAACTATTCTTTTGTCCCTGGCAAACAGAGCTGAGCAGGATTTCCATCAAATTATATCGTTGTGATAGAGCTAAAGTATCAAGCTCTGTTGATCAGTGTTATCACATGGTTATCCGCCACCTCCATGAGGGTAACCTTTTTGATCATAAGAATTCCCTCTGTGGCAAGCTTATGCGCTCTTCGTGAATGCCATTCCCAACCAAGGCAAGCAATTGATGCCACAACGTGTTGAAGAGTAATAAAGAAAAATCATGTGATGCAGTGCAATGAAAATTAAAAAGGTTATATGAAAAGACTTAAAGCGTTTCGACAATATCTCTTTCCTCACACCTAGTAAAAACAAGGGGAGTTAACTTGAGTCTCCGCTATTGATTCATAGCAGAAAACACAATGACTCCTACTTCATGGTCAACATGTTTCAGCCCAAACGGAAATGATCCAGGCTTTCTTCAGGACCTATTAGCAGCTACTGCACATTAATCAAGATCTTCTTATGTCAGAACACTGTAGTAAGAAGAACCATACAACCTCGCTTGATGCGAAACCTTCATTTACAGGATGCAATCATCACCTACAGAAAAATAAATCAATTATCAAACTCCGTGCTCTCAAAATAAGACCTACAGGCGTAGAAGTATGCCCATTAGGACTCTAATATTTTGCTTACCCTGCATGATCAAGGCCCAAACCTCACCTCCCTGGAGCCTTCCTCGGGTAGAAATGAGGCCCCGCTCTACAAGAAAAGGAGGGGAGAAAAAGGAGGGGAGAAAAAAGAGGGCTCTTCATCAATCAAGTGGACGAAAAAATGACCCTGTCCTAAGTACAGAATCTTAACAAATCAATTAGTATACCTAGTATTTATGCGTATAATGCGCACTGAGCTACCCATCAGCTCTTGAAACAGAAAAAAACAATAAACGGTCAAGAAATTCTAAACGGAAAACAGTAAAAATAGCTTATGGCAGAAACTACTGAATCCCCTGCCTAATACAGAGGCAATGGCGCAGACACACATTGCTATGTGCATACTGCCCTTTACTCAATTTGCAGGGACATAATGTTGGTATCTTGTAGCTATGTGTCCTCGATAGCCCACTGTCTGGGCTCAGTTATTAATAAGAGTGTACTCGGCTCCCTAACCCAAGGTGTTCACGCCATTAGTCAACCCAGAATAATGATTATTAATGCAGTTCAATGTATTTTTCCTGGACTAGTGACCCACTCGTATGGCTGAAGAAAGTTGGATCTAGAGGTACATCAGTCAAACGAGGCGTGATATAAGTAAAACCACGGTAAGAGGGAATCGCCTTCTTTTCAAACAGCCTTGGCGCTGCATCAACCGGGATGTAAGGCCGAGAAACATAACGTGAAATCACGGCTGGAGGAAGGAAATGCAGTACCAACTCTCTAGGGCTACTACAACACTGTACCCAGGGACAGAGTCTAGGGGATTGTATAATCATTAGCGATAGATTGCTTCGTTTACTGCTCTCAAGTTGCTATTCATCAATCACACACTAACCTGTCCGTCGGTACCTCTGTGTGTCACCGAGTTTGGGAAAGAGGCACCGAAGTTGCAACATCATCGGGTTTAAATACATCCTGTTATCATGGATATATTTCCGGTTTCGAAAATCGCGCGCTTAGTCAAAAGCAGCGGCACAACGTAGTACTACAAATTGACGTCACGCGTGACTATTCTGTAGTTCCAAGATAGAAACAGGTCCGAACGTAGTACTACAATTTGACGTCACGCATGACTATTTTGTAGTTCAAATAGAAGCTGGTCCGACCTGCGGATTCCGGCCTCACTGATGCAAGTTAACACTGCGTGTGAGAGAAGGAAACCTGCAAAGGGTCCTATAGTTGATAACTAAATACCCCTATCGATCATATTGCATTAGCCAAAGCTAAAAACGGTCTGTATGCAAAAATAAAGTGATCATTATCTTCTTATTTGCAACATGCATGGTGTGTGCATTCAAAAATATAGTACTCCAATCAAGCTGCACAAATATATACCTCCCATCAGGCATACACTAAACAAGCTCTCTTGTCCATAAGAATGTATTGTCATAGTATTCCTATGTGACACATCGTATGTCCAGATCTCATGATAATCATGCAATGTTTATCATGCATACAATGCCCAGGATACAGCACCAGATGTTATTCAGAAGCCTCATAGTAACAGAAGTCAAACCATAACTACAAGTGTCAGAACCAGAGAGTATATGGTGGTATGTTACTGAGCAGTTAAAGAACTATGCCAGATTAGAGACTAACCCAAGGTATGTCATCATTGAGACCTAGAGTGTCACTATGCAATTTATATACCCATTTTTGCTCTTTGATAAACAAATATCTGGAGATGTCACTGACAGATAAGGGTATATTAGGTTTTTCAAGCACTGTCCATTTGAAATCCTCTGGTCCATGATGTTCATTGAAATGTCTCATGAGTTTTGCGGTGAGCTTTTTGCATCTAAATGTGCTTTTGTGTTCTAGCATTCGTGCCTTGACTTTTCGAGTAGTCATCCCGACATAGTTTATCCGGCACGGGCAAGTGATCAAATAGATCAGATTGCTGCTATTACAATTAGTGAATTGATATTGAACCCATAGTTTACTAGTTCCTATATCAATTGTTGTTGAATGCGAGGTCTGTGGACAAATAGAACAATCCCCACAAGGATGGTGACCCGTGGCTGCCGGTAAGCCCCAGAGTGTACCCAGTTGTCTCGGTAATGGTGTCTTGGGGCGTGTATGAACTAATTTGTCCTTGATGTTACTACCTCTTTTAAATGCAAACAAGGGCAGAGAAATCTTTTCTTTACTGGAATTCAGCAAACGCCAATGGTGTCTGATGCTTTTCTGTATCTGGTTTGATAATGTACTAAAGGTATGTACAAAGGTCAGTTTGTCTACAGGAGGCTTCTGCATCGGTGGCTCTAACAGGGCCTCACGATGGTTATTAGCGGCTCTCTTTCGAGCCCGTTTTACCAAACTGCGAGGATAATGTCTCTCCAAGAGATTGGTGGTCAGCAACTTGGTATGCGTATTGAAGCACTCAGAGGTGGAACAATTCCTCCGAACTCGAAGGAATTGTCCGTAGGGCAGATTGTCTCTGAGTGCTTTAGGGTGCTGACTATCATATCTAAGAAGCGATTTCCTCGCCATAGGTTTTCTATAGATCTCACTCTCTAGGCCATGTGGTGTAACAAAAATTACACTTCTTTCATAGCCAATCGTGCGAGTGTCATGATGAAGTGGACAGGTGTAATCGAGTGCAAGTCAGTTGCCTCTAAAATGGACATGATAGTCTCCAAGGTTTCATCTTGGGGAATCGAGGTGTAGAGGGATTCCCCAAGATGAAACCTTGGAGACTATCATGTCCATTTTAGAGGCAACTGACTTGCACTCGATTACACCTGTCCACTTCATCATGACACTCGCACGATTGGCCATGAAAGAAAAAAATTTCAGATAGGAAGACTCCTTATACTTGCAGACTTCCGGTACAAGTATGGGAAGTGTCTTCGCGCCCAGTCTGGCGAATTTATATGTTCATGCTTTTGAACAGGAACACGTCTTAGCTCCCACTAACCCCTTCTTTTCATCTATTCGCTTGTGGAAGCGATATATTGACGATGTTCTGGTCATTTGGTGGGGGGACTATGATTCTATCTCCGCGTTCCACCATTGGTTGAACGCACAAAATGATTTTCTGAATTTTACAGTTGATGCAAGTCAGACCAGATTGGCCTTTCTTGACTTGTCCATTTTTGTTACACCACATGGCCTAGAGAGTGAGATCTATAGAAAACCTATGGCGAGGAACTCGCTTCTTAGATATGATAGTCAGCACCCTAAAGCACTCAGAGACAATCTGCCCTACGGACAATTCCTTCGAGTTCGGAGGAATTGTTCCACCTCTGAGTGCTTCAATACGCATACCAAGTTGCTGACCACCAATCTCTTGGAGAGACATTATCCTCGCAGTTTGGTAAAACGGGCTCGAAAGAGAGCCACTAATAACCATCGTGAGGCCCTGTTAGAGCCACCGATGCAGAAGCCTCCTGTAGACAGACTGACCTTTGTACATACCTTTAGTACATTATCAAACCAGATACAGAAAAGCATCAGACACCATTGGCGTTTGCTGAATTCCAGTAAAGAAAAGATTTCTCTGCCCTTGTTTGCATTTAAAAGAGGTAGTAACATCAAGGACAAATTAGTTCATACACGCCCCAAGACACCATTACCGAGACAACTGGGTACACTCTGGGGCTTACCGGCAGCCACGGGTCACCATCCTTGTGGGGATTGTTCTATTTGTCCACAGACCTCGCATTCAACAACAATTGATATAGGAACTAGTAAACTATGGGTTCAATATCAATTCACTAATTGTAATAGCAGCAATCTGATCTATTTGATCACTTGCCCGTGCCGGATAAACTATGTCGGGATGACTACTCGAAAAGTCAAGGCACGAATGCTAGAACACAAAAGCACATTTAGATGCAAAAAGCTCACCACAAAACTCATGAGACATTTCAATGAACATCATGGACCAGAGGATTTCAAATGGACAGTGCTTGAAAAACCTAATATACCCTTATCTGTCAGTGACATCTCCAGATATTTGTTTATCAAAGAGCAAAAATGGGTATATAAATTGCATAGTGACACTCTAGGTCTCAATGATGACATACCTTGGGTTAGTCTCTAATCTGGCATAGTTCTTTAACTGCTCAGTAACATACCACCATATACTCTCTGGTTCTGACACTTGTAGTTATGGTTTGACTTCTGTTACTATGAGGCTTCTGAATAACATCTGGTGCTGTATCCTGGGCATTGTATGCATGATAAACATTGCATGATTATCATGAGATCTGGACATACGATGTGTCACATAGGAATACTATGACAATACATTCTTATGGACAAGAGAGCTTGTTTAGTGTATGCCTGATGGGAGGTATATATTTGTGCAGCTTGATTGGAGTACTATATTTTTGAATGCACACACCATGCATGTTGCAAATAAGAAGATAATGATCACTTTATTCTTACATACAGACCGTTTTTAGATTTGGCTAATGCAATATGATCGATAGGGGTATTTAGTTATCAACTATAGGACCCTTTGCAGGTTTCCTTCTCTCACACGCAGTGTTAACTTGCATCAGTGAGGCCGGAATCCGCAGGTCGGACCAGCTTCTATTTTGAACTACAAAATAGTCACGCGTGATGTCAAATTGTAGTACTACGCTCGGACCTGTTTCTATCTTGGAACTACAGAATAGTCACGTGTGACGTCAATTTGTAGTACTACGTTGTGCCGCTGCTTTTGACTAAGCGCGCGATTTTTGAAACCGGAAATATATCCATGATAACAGGATGTATTTAAACCCGATGATGTTGCAACTGCGGTGCCTCCTTCCCAAACTCGGTGACACACAGAGGTACCGACGGACAGGTTAGTGTGTGATTGATGAATAGCAACTTGAGAGCAGTAAACGAAGCAATCTATCGCTAATGATTATACAATCCCCTAGACTCTGTCCCTGGGTACAGTGTTGTAGTAGCCCTAGAGAGTTGGTACTGCATTTCCTTCCTCCAGCCGTGATTTCACGTTATGTTTCTCGGCCTTACATCCCGGTTGATGCAGCGCTAAGGCTGTTTGAAAAGAAGGCGATTCCCTCTTACCGTGGTTTTACTTACATCACGCCTCGTTTGACTGATGTACCTCTAGATACAACTTTCTTCAGCCATACGAGTGGGTCACTAGTCCAGGAAAAATACATTGAACTGCATTAATAATCATTATTCTGGGTTGACTAATGGCGTGAACACCTTGGGTTAGGGAGCCGAGTACACTCTTATTAATAACTGAGCCCAGACAGTGGGCTATCGAGGACACATAGCTACAAGATACCAACATTATGTCCCTGCAAATTGAGTAAAGGGCAGTATGCACATAGCAATGTGTGTCTGCGCCATTGCCTCTGTATTAGGCAGGGGATTCAGTAGTTTCTGCCATAAGCTATTTTTACTGTTTTCCGTTTAGAATTTCTTGACCGTTTATTGTTTTTTTCTGTTTCAAGAGCTGATGGGTAGCTCAGTGCGCATTATACGCATAAATACTAGGTATACTAATTGATTTGTTAAGATTCTGTACTTAGGACAGGGTCATTTTTTCGTCCACTTGATTGATGAAGAGCCCTCTTTTTTCTCCCCTCCTTTTTCTCCCCTCCTTTTCTTGTAGAGCGGGGCCTCATTTCTACCCGAGGAAGGCTCCAGGGAGGTGAGGTTTGGGCCTTGATCATGCAGGGTAAGCGAAATATTAGAGTCCTAATGGGCATACTTCTACGCCTGTAGGTCTTATTTTGAGAGCACGGAGTTTGATAATTGATTTATTTTTCTGTAGGTGATGATTGCATCCTGTAAATGAAGGTTTCGCATCAAGCGAGGTTGTATGGTTCTTCTTACTACAGTGTTCTGACATAAGAAGATCTTGATTAATGTGCAGTAGCTGCTAATAGGTCCTGAAGAATGCCTGGATCATTTCCGTTTGGGCTGAAACATGTTGACCATGAAGTAGGAGTCATTGTGTTTTCTGCTATGAATCAATAGCGGAGACTCAAGTTAACTCCCCTTGTTTTTACTAGGTGTGAGGAAAGATATATTGTCGAAACGCTTTAAGTCTTTTCACATAACCTTTTTAATTTTCATTGCACTGCATCACATGATTTTTCTCTATTACTCTTCAACACGTTGTGGCATCAATTGCTTGCCTTGGTTGGGAATGGCATTCACGAAGAGCGCATGAGCTTGCCACAGAGGGAATTCTTATGATCAAAAAGGTTACCCTCATGGAGGTGGCGGATAACCATGTGATAACACTGATCAACAGAGCTTGATACTTTAGCTCTATCACAACGATATAATTTGATGGAAATCCTGCTCAGCTCTGTTTGCCAGGGACAAAAGAATAGTTATCCTTCTACTAGTATACACATCACCGATTGTGCTCCCCCTTTTTAGACCCCCAGTCTATTTTTGTAGTTGTATAAGTTTAGAATAGGGGATTTGGACTTGGGCAGGTCTTTAAATTATTTTTCCCTTAGACCCTTTTTCTCACCTGTTGTTTTGACAGTGCAGAAGTAAGGCAATATGTCAGGCTTCTGCAATTGGTAGGCTATATTAATGCTGTGGGCAAAGACATTTTGCACATGTTTTATGAGTGTACAAAATTAAATCCCGCCAATATTGAGTTACGCTTGTGAATCAGTGGATGAACAGCAGTGGGACTTTTTTGAGAAGTTCGAAGGGCGCATTTAGCACCAAATTTGCACCTGAATTGCGCAGCCACCATAACGGCCATCCGGCTCGAATTCGGGTTCCTCTCGACTTATGCGTTTGCCATGGCAGTATGCCTAATGTGGAGTAATGCCTTACTGAATAGTGATGTGAGTCCTATAAGGGCTGCACTTAGACAGGAAATATTTTCATGCCTAATGGAAAAAAGCGTTGTCTTCAGAAACTATCAGAAAGAAGTACACTTATTTGAAATTGGGCATAGTGGCAATATGTGAAATTATCTTCAGTTTTGCCTATTGCTGCTCAGAATTTTGTACTGTATAACGAAATTTGTAACTGTCAGGTATTCGAATGTATTTTACCCTGTTATTAAGTCCTGTATGATTTGGTATATTGGAGCTCTCCTTGCATATTTGTATGTAGAACTTATGGGAGTTCCAAATCATAATGAAATTAATTGAATTCAGGCAAATAGATAGATTTATTGGTTTACATAGAAAAAGGCGTGAGCATCATAAGTGGGCATTGCCTAACAAGCATTACTTGGAACCGTTAGCAAGAGGCAGCTAAAAGTGTGCTCCATTAATGTCATCTAGAATGACTTTTGACACTTGTGGTTGTGGTTCTGCTGGTGCAGATCCTTTTGTGGGTCCTGATCCTTCTGGTGGCCCAGGTCTTCCTTATGGCTCTGGTTCTACTGGCATCCCTTCTTTCCCTGGTGCTCTTCATCATGGTTCTTCAATTTCAAATCCGTTTTTATTGGCATCTTCATTCTACATCTTACCAAAACATTGAAATACATATCATATATGTCGTACTTGTGGGAAGGCCACTGGTGGCTGCATCACAAATTCATTATCTATAACATAAGATAAAGGTTAACTAGTTTGGTATGTGTAAAGACTATCACAAATCATTACCATGAAGGCACAATAAGCTTGTTACTCAATCAAAGAGTTGTCCATATTTCCTCTATACTACCCTTAATGTGTGCTTTAGATCACATTTGGTATGTATATCCTTTCCAGTTTGATTTGGCTTGAGAATTATCATCATTGAACCTCACATATCAGTATATGAACCAATCAGGCATGCAAGTTGTAAACAGAGGAGTGCAAAGAGTACTCCTTGGCCAAAGAATGTTGCAGTCTCTATGGATCTATTAGTTCCCTGCCCACCTGCCCTCACAAGTCATTCAGGAAATGTGTTGCCCTTACCATGATTATTCTAGTCAATGAAGATGAGACCTGCCCAGGGTTATATCAATAATACAGTTTAGTTCTCAAAGAAGCAGTGAGGACTGTGGCCATCTTGCACGTTGTTTAGACACTAGAGAGTTAAAAGCTGCTTCTCCACATCTGAGGCAGAAATGATTCTCAGCTCCCTACCATTTAATGTAATCCTAATCAATACATTTCTGCCATCACTTTCAAACTGTATACCTGAGGGCAAAATTGGGTTCTGTGTCTGACTCTCAACCAAAGACAGAGTAGAAAGGGATCTTTTTCTAAAAACTCAAACAAAACAAATAACTTCCTCCCTTCCATCAATCTAGATGATGGGCTCATTATGCCAAGCGGGAGTCTGACTCAGTTTGGAGCACCCTCATTGACCACCTGCTATACCTGACTTATAGGCAGGCTCCTTAAATCAACAATATTATCCCTGTTCCAGGACCCCCAATTGCATATATTCAAACCTTATTCTTTCATAGTTTGTCAACTGATCTAGGTGTATCCACAAGCAGGCCAGTATCTTCCATCATGGAAGGCTCAAAATTATAGTCCATGTAGGTTTTGTCTGGCAAGGTGATTCCCAGATAATCCTGGCAAAATGTCCTCAGCAGGCATGCATCCATTGGTGCCACTGCCATTTGACTATCAGCTTGAACTTGATCGTGGCTGGTCTTCAAAACATGTTTCCTAGGCTGTCTCCCTCTTGGTCTTATAAGCTTGGATGGCTACACAGGGGTAAACTGACTACTGCACTGTACTTTTGAGTCCAGCCAGCCGGCCACTTCCCCATGTTCTTCGAAGAATAAATATGTGTCTTCATTGATTATTTTCAGTCTCATCAGGAACAATAACATATAATTAATTACTGCCTCTCAGAGGCATAGTTTTACCACTAGAAAAGATGTTCTTTATCGTTGGACTGAAACTGTATGGTCAATGTAAACAGAGACAATATTTTGACTTGTAAGCCTTACAAGTTGCAGACTTTTAGTGAGATGGAATATATGTCTCTGCAATGAAGCAGGTGAGCTACTACCAACTGCGGGGAAGCTGCAAGTGGCAGTCGCCTCGCCAGAACTCTTATGTCAGGTCCAATGTGTACATTTTTGAGAGGCCTAAAGAGCCATTTCTGTTGCTGCCAGTGCTCTAAGTACAAAACCATATCAGATCCTTCAATCTCTTCTGGCAAGGCCGCTACTCTAATGTTATTTTTAGGTATATAATCCTTTACATTACTTCATGGAATGAAGATTCTGCTATGAATCTCTGCTGTGTCTGGCTGTATCTAGCATATCATGTCTTCCAATTGTTTCACACATTTTGAAAGTTTTTTATGGTGGTCTTGTATGAGTCCAATGTTTATTATGACTATATTGATCTTGGCACTCAAGGTTTCTCTTGCAGATACTATGGCTTTTAGGATCTTTTCTAGTGTGTCAAAGTTGGATATTAGGTGCATCATCCACTCCCTTCTCTGTGCAGTTTCTGACCCAATCTGTCTGCGGTCCAAGGACTGGTCCAGCACCCTCCACCTCATCTTACATTGTTTTTCTGGTAGATAGCCCCCATTTTGTTTGGTCTAAAGGTTCCTGGGATCCTGCTTGGAGTGCCAGCCAGCACCCTAACGGAGTAAGCTAGTTCCCCAAACAGTTACTGTTCTGTATTGATGTCTGAACAGTTATGCTGGTCAGGCTGGCCACTGTTTTCACTGCTACTCATGAGTCAGGCCATGACACTTGTTACGCACCTTGCACCCCAGTGATATGCACCCTGGTTACAGCACCTGATTGCAATCCTCAGGCAAGGTAGCCCGGCAAGGGCAAAGGAGGACTTTGCACAGTCCCCTGTGTTATTAATTGACCCCAGTCTATGGTCCCAGAGAGAACCTTTCTGAAGCATGGATTAGCCCTCTAGTTAATGCCATGGTTAAATTAATCTTTCAACCAAGTTTCTTAAGTGGGGTTGGAGAGTGGCCTGGGGCTTACCTGGCAAAAACAGGAGCACTCATGCAATTCCAACTTCTGTGTGCCACTTGTGGCCCCCATCACAGCGGTCAACACCCATCTTCATGTTTTGTCAGGTTACTATGCAGCAAGTTCGGAACAGTCCATGGCTCCCCAATCTAGGGCTACTGAGACTGTCAGACCTCCCGAGCTCTCAGTCCTTTCCCTTTTTTTCCCCGGTCCACAATGGCACCTCAGTTATCATTTCCAGCAGGCATCACCTCCACAATATAGGGCCCAGTTGCAACACTTCAGATGTTCTTAACCCTCTTCACTGACACAGCTGAGTTCTCTGCTTCTCCCCTTTTGTAAAAGGTTATTGTGCCTCACCTCTGCCGCAGCTATATTCACTTGAGGGGTACAATCACCTACTCTGAGTGTCTGGGTGGATGTACATGCGGGCAGCCAGCTGGGAGTTTAGAAGAAAGCTTGTTGTTCCATTGGTAGTCCCCCATGACCCTTCTGGTCAAAGCACTCCTTCTAAACCTTCTGATAGACTTTTCCTGATCCACAAATTCCTCTTCATGGCTCCCGTACTTGTCCCTTTAGTGTTCCTCCTCCCTTTTCTTCTAGAAATCCTGACTCTGCTGGTCCACTTTGTCCTACTTCTCCTTGTTTGGTCTTCTGGGTTTTGGGCTTCATGGGTCTCCTTTCTTGGTCCTCCTGATGGTCTGGTCTTCTGGTTGTCATCCTTGGTCCTGTTCCTAATTGGCTGGCACAGTTGTTCTGATCCTCTTTGGTCCTTGTGTGCCTATTCCTGATGTTTCCAGTGATCTTGTTCCACATTTTCCAGGTGGCTTTGGATCTGTTGTTTGTGGCTCTCCTAGTGGTCCTTCTCACCTGACTACTTTCGGTCCTGTTCCTCCACCTCTCCAGGTTCTCTGTTTAATCATCCAAGTTCTCTTCTCTCACTATTTCTAATTCTCTTGGACTTCCTGGTTTGGTCCTGTTGGTGCTGTTCCTCTTGGTGACCCAAGTCCTGGGATTCTTTCATTGCCCCTTGGTTATCCAGGTCCTCCTGTTCCTAGTGTTCCTGTATTTGTCCCCTCTCCTTATGGCCCTCCTTCTCATCCCTGGGGTGGGCTTGGCCCTCCTGATAAATCTACTTATTCTGGTCCTCTTCCCCTATTTATTGGTCTTCCTGATTTCTGTCCTGCTGATATTCATGGAAGGTCCTGTCCTGGTGTTCCTTGTCATTTTAGTTCTTCAGGAGGTTTCATTTGTGGTGGTAATGATCCCTCAGAGCCTCATGCTTTTCCTTCCGGTGTTCCTGGTCTGAGTCCTTTTGGGCATGGTCTTAAAGTCTTTTCTGGTTCTCCAGGCCCCCCTGTTTCTTCTAGTGCTCGCCGTATTCCTTGTTCTCCTCCATCTTCATCTGGTTCTCCTTCTACCATAGACCGATTGGGAAGCCTAGTGGGATGTCTGTCTGGCTATTGTACCCTTTAGATATGGGGCTTTTCTTTAAGGAATATGAGCACAGGAGTTAAGCAGCATCAAAACTATGTTAAAGTCAAGTAACCAGTATATTTCCCAGATCAATATAGTAAAAAGAAAAAATATAGTGAGTATGACAAGATGCAAATGGCAAAAAAAAGATGAAAGGATCAGAAGATATAACGTTTGTTAAGAAAATGTTAAAAATAACACAAAACTGTAAAAGGAATGATAGGAATGTAAAAAACAACAGTGAAATGCAAACTGTGCTGCCTCACAAAAACTAGCAAGGGCAGCATAAGTTACCTTGCAGCTTGTAAGACTGAACTGCCTGCAACCTCAAGGAGCTCTTTTGCTGACCCAGGTCAAGGATTCACAGAAGGAAACAATTCTAACCCTTCTTCAGGGCCATAACCAAAAGTCCCTTCTTTTCAGGTGACAGACTGTCTTTCTCCTGGTCATTCCTAAAGTCCCCAAACTGGATGGAGCAGCTCTGAGGCCCCTATGGCACATTTAGCTGTGGAAGGCAGTCTTAAGCACTGTCTTCAGCAAGGTCTAAAACCTATATTCCATTGTTCTCTGGTCTATTGGTTTGTATCCAAAGATGACTATCTTATTCTTAACGTCTTGAGAAATACATTTATAGCTTGGATACAAGCCACATCGTGATATGTCAAAGTAATCTCTAGTGACAGATGTAGACAGGGTGTTATTCCTCTTCCGTTCTTCTCCAAATTCAGTTGTGTTCTGAACTTTCTGGGGTGGGATACTTTCTTGTAGAAGGCACTAGCTAGTGATAAGCGATAGAAGATATGCATATGACATTTCTAACACTTCAGCTCAGCCCTCTTTTACAACACTTCATTTAATTTACTGCAAACCAACGCCAGAAAGCTTTCAACCAACGTCTTCCAGAATAGCATGACCCTTGGGCCACTGTGAGGAGCTCTTCATGTCTTCCCAAGGGCCAACCTCTTAAAATGAGTGCTCATCTTTCCCTCACAGAAAGAAACCACTCTAAACTTTTCTATGACAAGATCCCCTCCTTACAGTGACTGGAGACAGCCTATGTAGGTCCACATTACGAGTCTGGCAGATTTTGCTACAGGGATAACGAAGGGATGGAATTCCCAATTCCAGCTAGTGCCCTTGCACCAAAATCCGCGGAGTACTTTCTACCCAAAATTGTGAACAACAACCCAGACCCAGTGTTAGACCTGGCACCATGGCGTGGGTCTCCCTTCCATTTTTTCTGCTGTTGCCTCCTGTGTTTTTGCTGGTCTAGATGCTTTGGGCACTTTGCCACTGCTGTTTAGTGCCAAAGTGCAAGTGTTCCCTTTGTAAATTGATGTGATGGATTAGTGATTCCATGATTGGCTATTTGATTTACTTGTCAGACCCTAGTACAGTGCACTATAAGTGCCCAGGGCCTGTAAATCAAATACTGCTGGTAGGCTTGCAGCATTGATTGTGCCACCCACAGAAGTAGCTTGTAAAATGTGACTCAGGCCTACCATTGCAGAACCTGTGTGCAGTCTTGGACTGCCATGTCGACTTGGCAAGTGCACACACTTGCCAGTCCCTAAACCTTCCCTTTTCTACATATTAGTCACCCCTAAGGTAGGCCCAAAGTACCCCTGTGAGCAGGGTGCATTGTATGTGAAAGGTAGGACATGTCCTGATGTGTGTGGCATGTCCTGATTCCCATAGGACAGAATGAGGAGTTTGTTTACAACATCTTATAAAAATACTGACCCTGGGAACAAGATGGAAAAATAAAGTTTAGTATGCCTGAACTCAGAATGTTAAAGTGCATGTTTTAGTGAGGGTGATTTTACATTCCGTGTTTGAAAATACCACTTTTAGAAAGTTGGTCTTTTCTTGCCTAACCATCCAGTGTGCCTCTGCTAGGTTTGTGTATTGCATGTCTGGCTTTTGGCTGACAGGGGTTGGAGAGGGGCAGCGGCTCCAGAAATCTGATGAATCAGGGCTGGGCTGAATAGGCCTGGTCTGCATTTGGAGTGGTGGGAAGAGTAGCACCTGCACCTGAATAGGACTGTGCCTGCCTTCCACAATGACGGCTCTGCCCCCCTGTGGTGTGTCTGGAGCCAGGGCTTACACGGACAATAGAGGTTGTTGTGCACTTGCAAAGTGCCCCACAAAACTGGTTTTGGCTGGGTACAGACACTCTCTACCTTCAGAGAACAAAGGATTTTTGGGTATAAAAAGAGGGGCCCAGACCAGAAACTTTCAAATTACTTCTGGGAAATCAAGAGGAACCTTTGCCAAGGAGAAGAGCCGGATAAGCTGAGGAGGAATAATTGCACCTGTGCTGTTTGCTCTTTGGGGTTGGCCTGCAGTGGCTGCTTGCTGCCAAGGAAAGGAGAGAAAGGACTTTGCTGTTTGCTTTGTCACCTGCTTGACGTAAAGATCTCCAAGGGCTTGAAACTGAGCTTGCCTCCTGTTCTGAAGTATCAGGGACACAAAGACTTCACCACCAGCTCCCCTGAATTTCCTTGTTGGGAATTCCAACCTGCATAGAGGTGCCTGCTGCTGGTTAGGACCTCTAGAGACTGGATGTCGCTCGGAGCAGGAAAATCGACGCAACATCGTAGAAGCGTGCCGCAGCTCGAGAGATCACCGCACGATGCATCGGGTGCAACGATCTCCGAAGTCCGAGATCACCGCACCGATCCCGACGCAAGCTTGCTGTGCGGCTGCACGAAACTACGCATCATACCAGATCGACGCATCTCATTGAGGCGCCAAGACTGTTGCATCATTGGGGGTCGCAGTAAGGAATAGACGCATCAACTCTCCATGCAGTAAGAAAAGGACGCATCACCTCCTCTCCGGTAAGGAACCGACGCATCAACTCCCCTGCGCTACAGTATGGAACCAACGTATCCCCTCCCCCGGAGCAAGGAATCAACGCATCACCTTCCCTGTGTGTAAGGAACCAACGCATCACCTTTCCTGCGGCCATTTTGTTTGTTTTGCATGACGCATCTAAGGTACTTTTTAGAAACGTGTCGCATTTACAACTTGCATGGAACTGAACTATTTCTACACTTTTAAAGCCTTATTTTTAATACTGTATTGTGGATTTTTGTTTGGTCTTGTTTTGGTTTAGATAAAGTTTACTTATTTTTCTAAACTGGTGTGGTGTCCATTTGTAGTGTTTTCACTGTATTACTGTATGTGTTCACAAATGCTTTACACACTGCCTCTGAGATAAGCCTGTCTGCTCGTGCCAAGCTACCAAAGGGGTGAACAGGGGTTATTTTAGGAGTGTATCCCCCGTACCCTGACTAGAAGCAAGGGTCCTTATTTGGACAAAGGTACCTACCTCTGCCAACTAGAGACCCCCATTTCTAACACCCAGATACACTGATTCTTTCACTGCACATTTTCCCTATTCCTGGTAGAAAACTACTGACATTTTCTGTCTGCTATGAGCAAGTGGAAAATGTCAACTGGAAGATCAGTGGAGGGTGCAGGTAACTGTCAGTCAGGAAAGGCTTGTTTCTGTCTGGGGGGTACATTGCCTGCCCTCTTTGCTGTGCTGCTGCAGGGGCTGGACAAGGGCTGGGCTGTGCTATTGCCTGTAGTCTCCATTGCTGCTGCATGAAAGAAAGACCTAGGGGCATATTTATGTCACTTTTACCGACGTTATGGTGCTACAATGCCCTGCACCATATTCACAAAGTGGGGTTAAGCCACTTTTTGTGGCTTAATGACGCTTTGTAAATATGGTACCCTTTCAAGCATGTATATGCATGAAACGGGCATGCGATGGGTGTTGCTGCGGGCATTACACCGCAACACCCATTGCTTTTTGATGCTGCCCCATATTTACAAGGCTGCGTAAATCTGAGGAAGCTCAAAAAACGAATGCCATGCAATAGCAGGCATAAGAATGGCGCAACAAGGAGAAATGCTTTTATTTCTCCTCATTTTTGCTTTTTCTATTTGTCTAGGTGTCCCTTCCTGCACAGAAACAATCATTAAATAATGATGATTTGCATCTTCTATTTGTCCTGCAGAATGCAGCACACTTAGAAGTAATAAAACGCCTTTAAAGATTGTTTATGTCCATGAAGGGACACCTTCCTCCATGTAAACAATAATTCCCTGCTAACCAGGCGCCTTTGCACTATGGCGCAAGGGTGTCTGTGTTGACCCTGTATTGTTGTAAATACAACGCATCCCTGCAGTTTGGAAATGGCGGAGCGTGCGCTGCAAAGTTTGCAGCGCTGCGCTCCGCCATTTCCTTGTAAATTTGGCCCCTGGTGTCTTCAGGCCAGCTTTTCAACCTAATAATTCTAGGCCTAAAGACACTTTAAATTGTGGGAGGTGGGAATGGGACAACAGTAACTCTTTCAGACACATTTGGCCGCGATCATCATACATTACAGACCATATTAGCCCAGTATATTTTGAATGGCCCCATGCCCTACCCAACATTTTCAGATGGATACGGCAAAGTAGCCTTTATCCTTCCATAGCTCAATATCGTAGACTTCTCCATTGATATTAAACAAGAATCACTGGCTGTAAAACTACCATACCTTTCTCCAACAGCTCTATTCTATTTTCAGAAAATGCTAAAACCTCCAGTTGCACACTCTGACCTACTGATGCCATTTCAAGGCGCAATTGAATTAGTGCAGTATATAGCTCCTTCCATCAACTTATTGCTGAAGCCCCTTGGATTTGGAAGAGGCTACAAACATGGGCTTTTACCAAGGCTTGTATAAAAGATTTAAGGATTCGCTTTCTATAGTGGAAAACTAGCCTACCAACCTTGATAGACCACCGAGTACACTCATCCTCTCAAAAATCCATAAGAGAAATTTTTTGGGTGCTAGATCCACCTCCCACCCCACCGCCTCCATAAGGTCCGGATCACCTCACTCCAGTAACTGCTAATAAAGGGACATGTCCTCACCATGTGATATATATCTGCTGGGGATGAGAACACCAGACGCATGTGGGACTAGGGAGGAGATGTATACCATGTAGATGGTTGGGAGGGAGTTCTGCCTAATGGAGGTAGTACACCTGCACAAGCCGCAACCTACAGGAGATTTCTATGGTGGGGGTGGCCATTCTGGCATCTTGCCAGTTATCATCCTCCTTTGGTCCCATTCTGTATTCCCATTGGGTTCACCGGGGCGCAAATGTATCAGGTGAATTATTGGTTAAGGAACGATAGATTAAGGAGATTTCCCCTTTCGACGACAAACCCATCAGGATTTTCGATTCGAGCAAGCTGTGTTCAGAGAGTTTCATGTCTGAGTAGACATGTTCCCTCAAAGCATGTCATACTTCAGGGTATCTTTGAAACTGTGTTGATCCTAAAGTGTAGGTTGACTAGAGCTCCTGAAAGGAGTGTATTTGGGTACTGGACCACACATCCCCCAGCAGGGAGATGCTTATCCTGTCCCACTGGGAAAATCCCTTCAGGCCTGCTGTTTCGCACAGCCTTGTCACTCTCCATAAGGGGTCTGCAATGTTAGTTTGGAGTACCAGGCCGCTTAGCGCAAGGCCACCCGCCAGCTGAGAAAACCCACTCAGGTAACCTCTGGAAGTGTCCAAGGAAATAGGGCACCATAGAACATCACCATCATGGCATTGAAGCCCATCCAGGCCACCTCTACCCTGTATTCCGGATATGACCAGCCCCCGTTATACCAATCATTTACGACAAAGGTAGTTAGGGGTTAGCCATGCCCAGTCCTCCATCGTATGGTGCCTACTGACATTTGGCTAGTGCCAGGTAGTTAGGGGTTAGCCATGCCCAGTCCTCCATCATATGAGGCCTACTGACATTTGGCTAGTGCTAATCTCAGCCTGGATTCACGCCGGAGAAACGACGTTGCCAAGGAGTCCCTTTCTCTGACCCACTGACAGACATCACTTGCAGGAAGTTTTGAAAGAGGTTTAAAAAGTAGAAGAATATTTTTTTAAAGAGCGCTCTTCTTCCCATTACAGTGAGTGGGAGAACCTCTCATCTCTTTAGATCTGCTTTTACTCATCAGAGTAGCAAAGTGCAGTTGAGGTTCCACTCCATCTTGGTAAGGAGTGCAATATGGATCCCCAAGTAAGAGAAGCTCAAGCGTCACAAGGTAATGGAATTCTGCCATTCAACACACTCCTGAGATGGAAGGAGTGGGACCAGCACCAAATAGCGTGATAGACCCGCAACACTGATGTTTCTTCATAGAGCTGGATAATGCGCAGACATGGGCCCAACCCCAAAGGGTTGGACAGAGAAAGAAGGATGCCATCAGCATATAAAGCGATACAGTCGTCTTGGACCATATCCCACATCCAGTACTGAACCAGCACGTTGGCTGCAAATAAGTAGTGCCAGTGGCTCTATAGCCAGGGAAAAGAGAAGAGTGGAAAGGGGCATCCCTGCCTTGTGCCCCTATGAATAGGGATTAGGTCTGATACCACTCTGTTAATTTGCACCCGGGCAGTTGGGTTTAAGTAAAGCAGTCTGATATAGCCGCAGAAGTGGGGGACCAGTCCCGACCTCTGCAGGCCCGTCCACCTTGTCAAATGCTTTTTTGAAATCTATCAATAATAGGGCAATGGGTAGTATCCGGAGGTTTCAGCACGCCAATACGACATGGAGTCACCGAAGGCAGTGCCTCGTGCCCCTAGATAGCATGAAGCCACATTGGTGTACAATGGTGGTTAGGACTGCTTTCAGTTGGTTGGCTATACTATCATGGCAAAAAGTTTAATTTCCCCATTGATCAATGAGATGGGTCGGTAGGCCACACAGGCATTGGACGGCCGGTTTGACTTTGGGAGCTGCACAATGGTGGCCATGTCTATTTCCTGTGGGAAGTGACATTTTTTAGAAGCATCTTCGTACAGCGCTAGCAGGTGAGGGGAAATGATGTCTCTGTAGGGGCAATAAAACTCTTTGGGGTAGCCATCAGGGCCGGGTGTCTTCCTGGTCTGCAAGTCAGGGATGACAGTGACTATCTCCTCAATTGTGATTGCTTGGTCTGACTTGTGCCGCTAGGCCCTTGATGCCTTTGGCATAGTAAAGCTTTCCATTAGTAGGAAGGTCCATTTGGCCTTTGATCACAGAACTGCTGCATACAATTGTTGGTTCAGTTCACAAATGTCTGGACTATGGCTGGGGTGGATCGGTGATCAGCATCCAACACCTTAGGGATAACACAGGATGCCAGGAGTCTGGTGGCCAGCCAGTATAACAGCTTGCCATTTTTGTCTCCCCATTCATATATTCTTGCCAAAGAAGCACGCCAAACCTGGTGCGCCACTTGTAGTGATATTTGTCAAATCTCGTTACGGGCAAGTGCTAACTAGTGAGAAGTCTTGCCATGGGGGTCACCTAGGATTTGCGTCTCTAATCGCAGGGCTTGTGCCTCTAGTCGAGACACCCGCTGGAGCTTATCCTGCTCCATTTCCAGATAATGCATCTGGCGTACCCTCTAATGGTAGACTTACAGACTGCACACAAGGTGTCCACTCACTACCCCATACCCCAATTAATTTGAAAGTAGGCTGTAAACTCCTCGGTGTGAGCACATGAACAGGTCTTATCTTGTAGGTGCCAGGCATTGAAACAACACATGAATTGTTGGTGGGGGCTCTGTGTCCGAGACGGAAAAGCACAAGGGAATTATCAGACATCCTTCTGGGGAGAATTTATATCTCTGAAACATGCAAGAAGTCGCTGGCCGGCATGAATCTAAGGTCTATATCCACATGGGAGTGGTGGGCAGCTGTCATTGTTGAGGATGTCACAGTCTCCATACATCGCACAGTCCCAGGGTGTCCATCTACGCAGATAACTGACAGGCCGTATAACATCTGTGTCTTGATTGGGTACCTGTGGAGTCAATGCTAGGTTCCAGGACAGAATTGAAGTCCCCTACCAGCACCATGGTACCACCCGAGAAGGTCAGAAATAGGTTAGTTAAGCTGTGAAAGAATGACTCACCAGTTGGTTGTGCAAGAGTTGTAGATACACATCAGGTTAAGGCCCTTCCCCTCCACTCTAAGTTCAAGGGCAAAGTCAGGGACGACCAAGGTAACCACCATGGGAAAGCAGGAGTGAAGTAGAATTGCTACACCTCGGGAACCTGGAGTGAAACCTGCGTGGAAGCCCTGTAATACCCATGGGAGAGCAGAAAGGGGCAGTGGGCACCTATTAAGTGTGTCTCTTGAAAACTCAGTACAGTGGGGAGGAAGTGGTAGGCATAGCACAGGACTGTGGACCAAGGTCTAACAAGCCATGAACATTTCCAGACAACACCTGAAATTCTATTAGAGTTGGAATGGTGGAAGAAGCAAAGCCAGAAGGATGGGCACCGCACATGTGGTGCTGATGGCCGTGCTGTCACGATTGTCATCACACAGGTCAATGTGGGCGGGTTGCTGGTTGTATGTTGGTGTGGTGTAGTGGTAAAGAACAGCATGTGCTAAAAAAAATTTCAACAAGAAACAAAACACCCACCAACAACCTCCACACCACAGTTTTACCTCAGAAGCATCTGTCACCCACTGAACAGTAATATAAACCCCAGCCATTGCTGAAGTGGGACATGGCGTGGTGTACCCCCTCCTTTTAGATGGATCACATACTGTCTAATGCTTAGTAAAAATGCATAATTAGTGTCAGTCCAAACTGCACTTCCCAAGTTTTATCCAGCAGCTGGGTGGCTCCAGCAGAGTCACAAAGTGTCAACCAGCACCCACATTGGCATTACTGGGGTGCGAAATGGGTGGGTCCCAGTAGCTGCGGCAGCCTGGTGGGATACAGAGTCCGCTTGCGATATCTCATGCAGAGACTTCAGCTGTGGTTCAGAAGTGTATAAGTCCGAAGAAAGTGACCTGGCCACCAACTGACCAAGACCATGCGGGCCTGACAAGTTCTAACTTTCTTCTGTGGGCCCGCTCTCGGTTTGGATGTTGTAGCTGGCTCTCCTTGGTGAGCCAGACCCAGGCAGCCCCGTGTCTATCAAAGAAAACAGTTTTACCCTTAAACATCACCTTCAGAAGTGCAGGAAATACGAGCATATAGGATAGTTTTTGTTCGACTTCCGTATACGATTTCCACTTGGCCTGCACGGCTTTATGCAATCCGAGAACACCATTATTTTGGAGTTTTCATGACGTAGGTCTTTGAGTAGATGGGCCTCTGAAGGATGGGGTCCCTGACTCGAAAACTGAGAAGATGGGCAATCATGTGTCTATGCAGGGCTCTGGGAGGTGGCCTAGGCATCAGCGCACAGTGCGCCCGTTTCACCACAAACCGAGGTGACAATTTGCCATCAGCATCCAAGACCTAAACCATGCTTCTAGAAATCTAGCTGGATTTGGCATCTCAAGTCCTCTGTGAAGCCCACCAACCTGATGTTGTTATGATGAGAGCTATTCTTGGTGTCCTCCGCTCATTCCAATGGGGCCCCACCCGTCAGGGCCTGTGATGGCTCAGAAGATCTGAGGAGGCCACTCTCTTGGGTACAGACTGCACCCACCTTCAGCATCAACCCTCTGCCAGGGATTACACCAAGCTCACTGCAGCTCCTATCAGCTCAAATTAAAGGCTACAATTCCCACTGACCCCTGATGGCAAAGGAGGCAGTCCAGGGGGGCTCGATGCAGGCAATTGTAGTGGGGGATGATTCAGGGGGCCAATAGCACTGTCAAAGTGCGACCACCATCTTGACGCCCTAAGCCTCCTGCCCCGACTGTGCAGATTTAGACGACAAATTTGACCTGTCAAAATATCCCATTTTGACAGGCCTAAACACTCCTTTTAATTATTAATGTCAGCCCTAAGCAGGCCTTAATTGACCATAAGGAAGGGTGTATGATATTTGAAAGTAGGTCATGTAAAAGGTTAATGTTAAACATGCCCTTACAGTGACAATGCCCTTATAGCTACTTTCCCTATAGCAGGATTAGATGTTCCATAGGAAAGCATTTGGATGTATTAATAAAGTTATTAAAGTCATCTGCATCTAGGAACGAGATGAAAAGTACATTTTTGGACTTTTTAAATGCTTCTTACTAATCCAATTAATTGATGAAGTCAGATTTATACCAACAACTGTAACTTAGAGAAAGAAAGACTGGGAGCCCTCTACTCAGAAGTCAATACCAAGACAAAAATCCCTTCTTCCTGCACCCTTAGTATGAATTAAACATTAACATAAATAACAGAGTCAAGCCGATGATGAAAGCTGGTTGGGATAAGCAATGCATGACCACAGAGGAGGGGTTGCACATTTCCCTGGCCACACCTCAAGGGAACATTCTTCCAAGCTGCTTTTGGGGAAAGAGAGACACTCTGGGATTGTTTGCAGTAGGGCACACAGGAACTCCTGCAAAAGTGGGTAGGGTTCCCTCTGGGAACATTTTGCCTATTGGTTAAGGAGTGGTCAGGAGTCACCCCCACCCACGAGCTAGTGCGAAAATAAATGTTGCACCCATGTGTACCTTCTTGGGAACACTACTGCCACTGCAGTTGAAACCTATGAGGAGAACCCTAAGTGTTGGGACTACTCCCACTTGTACTCAGGACAAAGACGTTAAACTACAGGAACATAAATGCTGCAAGAATCCCACTTTACTGAAAGAATCCAGCTGACCAGTTTCAACCTGCACCTGCCTCTTCTGAGCCTAGACCCTGCTGATGACTTCTGTTGGAGTGAGTCCTGAAACCCAAGTGATGTTCCTGAGGTCCTGGAACCCTTGGCTCGTGTCAGAGTTTGCTCTTTCAGCCTCACCTTAAAAGCGGAGACTTTTTCAAGAGTTTTTGCCTGGAGAATCATTATTGGACCGGGACAAACCTGCCAACGATCCGCTGAGAGTGCATCACTGGCTGGCATGAATTCTCTGTAGCACCCACTATGTCCTTCTCTGTGGCAGCAAACCCAATTCAGCAGGCCCTATACCAACTAGTATCCAACAATGGCAAATTCTCTCTGCAGATGAAATCTGACTTTCACAGTAGTCTAAGTCTGAGGGTAGAAATCTGAGCAGCATCCGATCGATGTCGATGACTTCCTGGGAGCAAACTCCGGGCATTTCCTTCTGGGAGCATTTCCCGACTGTTTCAGTGGCTTCATCAAGACCTTGTCCTTTATTTATCAATCTGCCTTCAAAAAGCCGGTCATTGGATCCAGCATGCAGCTTTGTCCCGCTGAGGACTCACTGTCTCTGAAATTTTCTAAGTCAGAAGACCAACATGGTTCTTGTATCTGGCCCATGCTCCATCTCAGTTAGCTTTAAACCTAATTGTTGATCGAGTCTAGAACGACCAGTTGCTCATGGCTGGTGTTTTGCTCTTTTTGGCACTGTTTTTCTGTAAAACTTTAAAAATTCATATCTCTAGTTCCTCTTATTATATTTTTGTCATTTGGGTTTTATTAAATATTTTTATAAATTGGAGTGGATTTTTTATTGTGTTGTGTGTTTGACGTTTTACCTGTTTTGGTACTTATATAAGCTTTATACGTTTTCTAAAGCTATGCCTGTCTGTTCTGCACAATAGATACCACAATAGATACCAGGGGTTGAGCTCAGACTCAAATTACTGAAACCTTTGCTGTACCTAACAATGATAGTGACATTTTTACTTGTGGTGGACTACAATCCACCCCAACTAACAATCCATTTGCTCAAAATTTGTGAATATCCCTCTGAGTTAAATCATGTTGTTCTCTAAAGAAAGCTACCTTCAATATGAGGAAGGAACTTCCGATGTTTCTGTTTCATTCAATGTAACAAGTAAGGGACTGTAACATAAAAGGCATATCTCAGTTATACCCTGTCTATTACTGATAGTGGCATACTTTACAACATGATTCCACAACAATGATTAGTTTGTAACCACAAAGAACTCCTTGTGAAATAATCAAGTGTAAGAGCGTGAATAATCTCAATTGATGACTCGTTATGAAATTAACATATTCAATAGAGTTCAATTACTCCTTTGTGAATACAAACAAGTACTATCCTATATACTTGAAAGTGTGACTTGAAATATTTCTGTGAGTGAAAGATTACTTTGGTTGACTTCACAGAAGAACACATGTCAAGAATACTAACAGATGGGCTTGGCTGCAGAAACTATCTCTCTCAATACTTTAGCAAGTATGCAATGGGCCATGAGGAATTTATGTTCTAGGTTTCAAGATGGTTGCAGCCATTGTCAAGTTTTGTAAGAATCGTGAGGGTCCATGGGACGTATAGTCTGTCTTGCCTTTAGTCAGATAGTTCAAAAAGCGTGCCTTTCTGAGGCACAAGACTTATTTCTAGGCAGTGTCCACACTTTGTGCACCCTTCCCATTCTCTTCTGCTATTCAAAACATGTCCTACGCCACAACCTGACTGTATCAGACAGCTAATTCCTGAATGTGATCTCAAAATCATAATTCTGCCCCTTGTTGTTTTAAGATTTGACCATTTGCACTGACGCTGCTGGGGTTGTGGCATTACTAATAAACCACTCCTTCATTCACTGAAGTTATTGCTTAATGTATGTGCTACACCATTGCAACTCACTTTTCCAAACAGTCTTCTAAACGTGCTTCTGGCATGATTAAGGAATGCTATGCCTGCAGCAGCTCATTTTACTATTATCCAACATAGGGACTCTACCATGTATTATGTGAATATATATGCACCCATGTGTGTGCTGCTATTTTTATTTTTATTTGAAGTGTTTAGTCATACATGAAAAATGGTGCAAAAGGATCAGGGCGACTTCTCTCAATTTGTGGTAAGGGCAATGTTTCAAAAAATTTTAAAATACCCCTCACACACTGAAATCTGATTCAGTGTCATGCTTCATCATTGGGGTCTTCCCGCCCCTCTACGGGACGGGGCGTGCCACGACTTACGTAGACGCAGGAGCACTTTATTCAGAGATTGGTGAGTATGTGTAGTGCGTGGGATCGTGAAAAGAAAATGTGAGATGGTTAAAAATGTTCTGGCTAGTGGGACGAAAATACTTTATTGTCTTCCCTGGCTGAGAATAGTAAAAGTGGGGAGGTGTAGATGGTGTACTATAATGAGTCACCTCCTACAAGGTTGACATGTTTCAGAAGCCATCCCTTTGGCTTTCTTCCTCAGGACCAAAAAAAACGATGCCTGTTACACCTCAATGGGTGATAGAATAAATGTACATATGCCTGATAGTCACAAACAATGTCCTTTGTTCCCTGTTATGGGAGTAGAAAAATATAACACTTGTATATCTTATGAACCTGAAAAGAAAAATATTTTGGATAAATCATGGCTTTCATCATTTATCTTTATCTATTCACATCACCATCACGTGGAAAGTTTTAAGCTTTTTTGTGATATATTTCTTTTGTGCAACTCTGTTGTAGGTAATGGTACCATTTGGTAAATATCCTCTACTCATAAATCATCTGAAAGAACACTCCTTGTGATTTCTGGTGCCCAGTATCACATGTATTCAACATTCTTTCATACATATGTATCTCCTAGCAAGATAAATCTTATGTTTCAATACATTCATACATGAAGGAAGTATTTGTAAACTCCTATTGTGCCCCATAAGGTTTATGTTGTGCCAATAAGATTAATGTTCACAGCAAACAAGCACTCGCATTCATACTCCCATGACGAGCCTTGAAAAAAATGGGAGATGTTTGGCAAAAGTCTGTGCACTCGTCCTTTTAAACTGTGATCTCATGGTGTGTCTTTTTTTAAAAAAAATGGTATTCATGCTCTCAAAAGGACGTGCCATAATGATGCATACTTTAGAATGTAATCGTTATCGCTCCATGAGCTCACACGAGCGGTGTAGGGCGCCTTCAAATAGACACTGTGGGTATTTTAAAAGAACAGAAGGAAAATGAAGGTTTTAACGCCAAGGTGGTTTTTAAACAATCAAGCGTGGTCTCTTTGGCTTTTTTAAGGACATGCCATTGTCCTACTTACATGCTGGAAGGAGCGCGATCACCAAAGGAAGTACCTTCTCGTGGCTCATCGGAACCTAACTGAGGTTTGCCAGAGCCCGGTCTTTTAAAGTGCAAGGAGGCATGCTTGATAGGAAACAGCTGTGGCTGGAAACACTAGACCTTGACATTTTAAAGATGGCCGCCGGTAAATGGACTCAAAATACGGTTCATTTTGATCCACTTCCTGTTGGAACGATTAACAATGAATCGGTTGAAAAAACACTAGACCATGGAATTTTTAAAGATGACCGCCGGTAAATGGACCCAAAACAGGGTTCATTTTGATCCACTTCCTGTTGGAACGATTAACACTGAATCGGTTGAAAAAGCAAGCATATATTTGTTACTTTTGAGGCTTATTTTGGAAGAGTTTCAAAAGGCAGCCAAATGGAGGTTGAATTCAAAGGAATTATTAAACAAAAAAGAAAAACAAATTGTAGCGCTAGAGATGCACGGATGGAGTCATCCCAGACGTGCATTCATGTATGTGGGTTTTTTGAAAATACGGGGGGGGGCAAATTTATGAAAAATGGAAGACCTAATGGAAAAAAAGGTAAATAATAAATCCCAGCAGTAGAACGCTAGAGGCTGGAAAAATAATAACTGGAAACATTTTCCTGTCCGAGGATAAGGATTGAAAAGCAAAAACCATGTATATTTAAAAATAGAGTGTGTGTTCAAAAATTATAGTTTCTCTAAAAAAGAAAGAAAAGGGAAGAAACCCAGTTTTCAAGGGTATAAACCTCCTATTTGTTCAGTATTAGTTATGGGGGTGATTGTAGTACTGTATACTCCTTATGAGTCTGGCAACATTTTGGTTGATCTTTAGTTGCCAGGGGATTCCTGTGTTAGATTTTGTATACATCAGAGCTGGTTCCAAGGAATCTCATTGTTCAGGCCTTTCTCATGAGTCCTCGAACGGAGCACCCACCGTTGTTCTTTTTCCGAACAAATACCTTTCGTTTTGGATTTGTTCGATTACTGTCCACGAGAGATCTTCCCACTTATAGCCTTTTTCCAAAAAATGGGCTGCCATTTTGGTGGTACTCTTTTTGCATTTAATGTTACTTTTGTATTCCCCTATCCTTAACTTGACAGGGTGTGTGGTCATTCCTACGTATTCCAAAAGACACGGGCACATGATCAGATAAACCACATTTTTTGAATTGCATGTTGTGAATCTTCTTTGGTCCCATTTGGTTCCATCATGGAACAAGATTTCTTTGCTTTTCTTAGTTAGTTTGTACACATTGCGCATTCCACAGGGATGATGCCCAGAGATTGGGGGCATTAAAGTGGTTTGCATTGTCTGTTCTTCTCTTCTTTCTTTTGGTCTGGGGTGTACCACCAAATTATGGATACTCTTACCTCTTCTATGAGAGAAGATAGGTTTTGGTAGATTGATGCTTCCACTGTTGAGGATTCGCCAGTGTTTGTTTACTATTTTTGTGATACCAATTGAGTTTGTGTTGAAAGTTGTTATACATACTGGGTGGTTCTCTTCCTCCTTATGGATTTTGGGTTCCAAAAGGCTTGGCGTGCTTTGCGTGCCCTTTTGTATGCATTATCAATCACCTTTTTAGGATATTGGCGTTTTTCCAGGTTCTTTTTCAGATCGTTTGATTGTTTTTAAATCTTCGATTTCCGTGCAGTTCCTTCGTAGGCGTAGGAATTGCCCATAAGGGTGGTTATCGCGGAGATGTCGAGGGTGGAAGCTATTGTACAATAGTAGGCAGCTTTTGGAGGCTTCTTTGAAATGAGTAGTAGTTTTTAGTTTTCCCTCTTTTGCATACATGTTTAGATAAAGGAAGACAAGTTTTTTTCATTTGAGATAGTGCTTGTGAATCTCAAAAATTGGTCTTGGCAGTTCAACCATGTTAGGAAACGTCTGGCGGTGGTTTCATCTCCTTCCCAGATGATCAATATGCCATCTATATATCGTTTCCATATATGTATATGGCTATGAAATGGATTGTTGGGATTGAGGATCTTCTGTTTTTCAAGTTGATGTACATAGAGACCAGCTATGCTAGGAGCAGAAGTGCTCCCCATGCTGGTCCCGTGTTTTTGCAACTAGAGAGTGTTCCGGTATTCAAAGAAATTTTCTTTGAGTGACAATTGGCAGCACTCCATAATCATGTTTCTCGGTGTCTGGTAGTCCCAATCGGTGTCGAACAGGACATCTTCTATGATGTTGAGGGTCTCGCTGTGGGGAAGGCTCGTATATAAGCTCTCCACATCACAACTTATCAATGATTCTCTTTCTGGGTCAAATGTTTGCCCTTCTAACAATTGCAGGACGTCTTTGGTGTCTTTCAGGTACATGGAAGTTTGTTGTACAAGTGGTCTTAAGAAAGCGTCTGCAACTTTGGAGACTGGTTCCAAAATGGATCCAATTCCAGACACTATTGGACGTCCCGTTGTGGAGACCAGATTTTTGTGGATTTTTGGTATAGTGTACAGGTAAGGTGTTCTTGGCGAAGCCGTGGTTAGAAAATCCCCTTCCTTTTTAGATATCCACCCATGTGATCGTGCCTCTTCCACCATACTTGCTATTTTCACTTGTATTTGCTCCATGGGGTCCTGGTTGAGGACCTCGTAGTTCCTTTCATTGTGGAGGAGACGTAGGCACTCTTGGTCATACTTCTCGGCTGATTGTATTACAATCACCCCTCCTTTATCAGCTGGTTTTATTACCAATTCCGGGTTACTTGCTAGTTCTCTGAGTGTCTCATTTTCCTCTCTGTTGATATTTTCGAAGGCGATCAGTTCTACTGGCAGCTCATTTAACCACTAGAAGCAAAAAATCTAATCACTTTTATTGTACTAATGCTAAAATGGTTCACCTAGAAGGCCCCGCATTCCTCCACTTCTCTTTACTTGACTTAGAAATTTAAACCGTCTAGAGCACAACAATCTTTTTTGACGTGTGAATTATCTTCTTGAACCCTCAGGGCCTGATTACGATCTTGGCGGACAGGGTTACTCCGTCACAAACATGATGGATATCCGTCCGCCAAATTAAAATTCCAAGATATCCTATGGTACTTGTAATCCAGCGGACGGGATATCCGGCACGTTCGTGACAGTGTATCCCATCCGCCAAAATCATAATCAGCCCTCAGTCTTTAACAAGCATTTGCAAAGCAATAGGTCTCGTATTTGCGAGAGTTTAAACTATTAGTTTTGTAATTGACAATGCGTTTTATTTATGTTTTAAAACATAAAACATAAATAAAAGATATTGTCATTTACAATGCCACTAGCTTAAACTCGTGTAAATGCGAGACCTATTGCATTGCAAATGCTTGTTTTTCTGTGCCACCTCCAGAAGCATCCACCAGCTGTGGCAAGGGGGCCCACGGAGAGGCCTAGACAAATCAGGCTGGGGCAATGACCCAAACTAGCCACACTCTAAAGATGCCACGGTCTTTATGCTTTTGGGCACTCTGCGAATGTGAATCTCAGCTCCCAAGAGTAGACAGCTAACTAACAAGAAGCCTCTTAATTAATGTTTGAAGTGCATGCCTTGAAGCTGCTACCATGGGTACTCCCTGATCCGGCATCTTTGCGCATCAAGAGATGTGCTTGTGAGGTTTAATCTAACCAAATACACAAAGGCCTCTCATTTATGCAATGCTATTAAGTTGTCATGAGGACATCTGAGACTCTCTCTCTAATTTGCGTCCCAAGGCATGCAATGTAATTTCCTGTGATGAATTCATTGGTCTAAAGGGTATGTGAAGTAATTTCTATTGATGACAAACTTTTGCTCCATTAGTGGTTTTAAAACTTGAATAATCCGGCGTCTTTTTGGTCACAGAATTGTGTCTTCTCGCAACCACTTGTTTGTTTTAGGTCCTGCCTAGCATTGCAGTGCATGAGCTGCTCGCTTTGCGAGGCATGCAGTATTCAGTATAGCGTGGAAGCTTCATGGAAGCACCGCCCACTCTCCGCCCATCTTTTTCATTGGCTTAGGTCCTAAATGCTGCCTTCCGATTGGTTTGAGGCTTGTTAGTCCCTTTTCATGTCAGCCATGTTGTCATTTGCATCCTTCCATGGTTACTGGCCCCTTTACTTCAAACACTATTTTCTTATCGTGCCCCCCCCCTCCCGCAGTCCGATATTTCCCTAGCTTTTGGTAACCAATTGTTGCTTGCCAGCCATATTAAACGGGGAAAATTTACCGCTGAAAGCAGGAGAACCGGCATGAGAAATGATATATGATACTATCAAAATGTTGCTTTAAATTTATGTATACCGAATGAGTGGTCGGAGTTTTGCTAAGATTTAAGAGCTCAACAATTATTTTATATTACATTGTTGTGCATTTATAGTTTTTTTGGAAAAGATAATGTATTTGATATAATGTTGTTTTCAAGTGTTATAGTCTATTGAGTACTGAAGGGTTATCTGTGCATAAGCAGGAAAGTGACTGTCACTGCAAGATGGCGACTAAATTTACTGGTGCGAGGCAAGTCCAGCCAGAGCTGTGATGTGCAAAATCCACTCCTACATCTACCGTGGCATAGATGGCGCCCTGAGTGCAGGGCGCGCTGCAGTCTGCCTCTGTAGCTTTCAGTACAGTCTTAGCAGGTGGGCGATTGCGGTACTTTGATTGTGGGAATGTGAACTCAAGGTAGTTATAGAGGCGGGAGGTGTGAGAGCGCATCCGTTTCTTACATGGAAATAAACCAGGATGCTGGGTTGGACCGGTGCATACTGTAGGCTACCAGGCCGGACCGGAGCCATCTGCCACCCTGCCTCCCCACCCACTAAATGGTCACAATGCACTTTTGCTACCTCACACGGGTACCTGCTCCTGATATGCTGTGATCACTGCACTGTGTATCTCTTGAAGCCGTAACATTACCCTTCATATGCAAGGTTAACCAGCATTTTAGCAGCTTTTAGAAATGCCGCCATACATCTCTCCACCCGGCTGGATGCCATGAGAGCTCATTTGTTCAACTTTTATGGCTTCTCGTTTTGTCAGAGTGACAGACAGGGCACCTTTCTCTAATGCAAAACAAGTGTCGGTCTTCTTGAGGAGCTCACTACCTGATACATATACAGCGATGTAACCTGTGTCCACCATGTAATCAACGCATTAAAATGAATACACACTCATACTTTTCCATCTGACTGTAGGTTTTTAATGATTGTTCTCGGACCAGTGAATCACATGTGTTTTCAATGGCCTATCTTTAGGTTAACTGCAATCAATATGACCCTGTTGTGTTTCAAAACTGATTTAATAGTCCCCGTGACAGCCTTTCAAAACTACACATTCTGTAGAACAAGAATGTTGCATCAACATTGTTAGCCATGTAACAGAATGCAACAGACAGCTTTCGTTCCTTTGTTTACTTATGTCTTTTTAACCAACCTCTAATATGCAAATTCATTTTGCATTTCACGATTGCACAGTTGTGAGATGCTTTGGTCAAAGGAAAGACCACGAGTTTAGCAGGAAGATGGTAGTTACGTCGCTCTGTTTACAGCCACATGCTCTGGAAGGTTCAAGTCGTGGTCAGGCTTATTCAAATGCAGTTGAAGGTAATTCGATTATCTGGAGTTTTTATGTGCATGCTCATGTTCTTCAACTGTGTCATCAAAGGAATCTTGGTAACCCTAACTTGCATTGCCTTTCATACTTAGGGGTATATTCCCAAGAACGTGTGCTAAACATAACCAAAAAATGTTAAAGCAACTTTACACATCGCAGCCTATCGCGGGAAAATAACCCTGTGTCAACATGGAATACACAACAAGACGGCCCCATACGATAGTTTGCCGAAACCGCGGCCAATGCCCGTGATACAACCACCTTGACGGAGATAAAAACACAAACCCCAACGCAAAAAAACCTGCGATGGGACAAAGCGCGATGAGGAAATCAGCGATAAGCAGCGTCAGGCCTGCAACACACAGGTGGGAAAAATCACCATAAAAGTAGAAAAAACACCCAAACACAATCTGACCAACACCCGAGCACCATGGAGGCAGCCGGAGCAGGCGCAGAGGATGAGCGCAACCCCACAAGCACCCCGGACGACCAGCCCGGGACCTCGGGTACAGGGAAGGGCAAGGACAAGAAGAAGAGGAAGACGAAGTTCAGTCTGCAGGCGAACAGGATTATAGACACGGAGGTGATGGAACACCATCAACAACTGTTTATCACCTCCAACGTGTCATTGGGCACCAAAAATGGAATATGACGGGACGTCTTGGACAAGGTGAATGCCGTCGGAGAGCACAAGAGGACAATGGATGAGGTCAAGAGGCAATGGAATGGCATCAAGCGAAAGACCAAGGAGAAACTCACAGCCAACCAGAAGGTAGCAATGCAGAATGGAGGTGGAGGCCCAGCGCCACAGCTCGTGCTGGATGATATGGAGAAGCTGGTGTCGACAGTCATCAGTGTGGATACTGTGGCCGGAGGAACCGGACACTGTTTGACAGGACACAACACAACCGCAAAAGGGTGAGTGACCACCAGAACTGGGGGGACAGGTGGAGATGGCCACGATGGCACACATGCACAATCAAGCAGAGCACAGTGCACACCCTCGATGACTCTGGGTCATCACCCAGATCTATAGACTGTCACAATGTACAATGCCATGCTGTCTGAATGTCAACATGTACCATGCGGCTACATACATGTAGACACATTGCAATACACCATCTCCCCTTCACATTGCAGGGCCACCGTCAACACCCCCTGCAGAGCAGTCCCAGCCACTCTTCACTGATGACGAGGTGGACAACCCCAGCATTGACGCACAAGCCCTCCTGAACACCATTGACATCACCCATGACTCACCTCCAGGATCAGGGCTGCCCAGCTGCATCGAGGAGACCCCACCCACCACCCAAACCACCCAGCAGGAGGCACCCATGGCCCTGGCAGTCTCCTAAGACCCCCAGGAACAACACACGGCCTTCCAACGTTGTGTGCTGGAGGGCCAGAGGGAGATGGCTGAGCAGCTGCGGGTGGGGTTCGACCTCATGGCTACCAAACTGAACGCCATCCTTGGGTGTCTAGGCCCACTCCATGGTCTCCAACGAGCCCTGACATCGCTGGAGTCATGACGTGGAGAGAAGAACACCTGTCCGCAATACCAGTCGTGAGCTGGCACACATGCGGAGGCTCATGGAGGCCATGGTGCGGATGGAGGCGGAAAGGATGGCAGCCACCGCTGCACACCAGCGAAATGTAGCTGGGATCTACCATGCCCTGCATATCCTCATCATGGCATTGCTGCCACAAGGCGTGGCGATAATGAATGCTGCTGCCCCCACACCATCCACAGCTCCACGCCCTGGTGTGCCATTGTCAGTGCAGCAGACGTATCCACTCCGGCACCTGATTTGTCAGTGGCATACAGTGCCTCAGCCGGTACTGCAACACCCACAGGTGGGGCAGAGCACCGATCCGGGGACGAGGACGTGAATGGGTTTGTGATCAGAAGGAGGCACTAGCATTCATTTCTGCCATCTGGCCTCTTTCTGCTTGGTGCAGCACATAGCCCCATGGCCTTCCACTGACCCCAATATACTCCGATGCACTTACCTTGGACAGCGACATGGACTGCCATATCCTGTTTGATGACCAATGACACAGCGAGAAGACTGTGGACCGTACCCTTCCTCTCCCGCAGTACTTGTCATCCCCAGATGAACTCTGGCTGGCCCTCCACGAGCACATATTGTGTGGTGTGCTTGGCATGGCCCTGTACCACTCCAGCTGCAAAACTCCACTGGATGTGCAATAAACATCCAGTACCGCACTGCTGTGTTATGTCTTTCTTCATTCATGTATGAATTTGTGGATGAATGTAGGGACAGTGATTTCCCTTGTGTCAATGAGGCTCATCCTGTGGGATGCCAGTCAGAGGTTGAAACATTGCCTATTGTGTTTCGGGTGCCATGGACAATACAACAGGGACACACGCATCAGTCACTTCCATGTCCGGACATGGACTGAACCACGGCCAGAGCCCACGAGTCATTGTTGCAAGCCCTGCGCTGGTCTGGCGTACGGCAGGCCAGACCACTCCGCTTACGCTCCGAGGGGGGCCCTCATTGCTACCCGGTGCAGGCGTACTCACTGGTGGTGTGCAGGTCACTGGTCTAGTTGTCAGCATATCACAGCCACTCCCTGAGTGCAGGTTTGCACACACACCACACCCATCCGGTACAGGTGTCACAGGCCATGTGACTCCACCAACATAAGGGGCCGACGACGTCACATTCCCCTCTTCCGGTGGTGACTGGATAATGGACGCTCCACGGTTCTCAATCATAAAGGGCCCATGAGTTGTTGCGCACAGGGTTAGTGGCACCTAGGCCTTGCAGCTATCTCGGGCCTACCACCAGCTGGCGCTGACTGGGATTGCACAGCGTTAGTGGCAACCAAAGCTTTGCGGTCGTCAAAGGCACCCCGCCATGAGATGGTCACTTTGGTTGCACTGAGGTAGGGGCACCTTAAGTGCTGAGCGGGTGTGCAGCCTGCGATGATGCCCCGTCCTGGAGGTCCGGACAGCTCATATTTTGAGTGCCGTGCTGGACCGCAGTGTAGGCCAGAGCCAGCGGGCAGCGCTGGCCTACCGCCACATGTCCATGTGTCCTATGGTACAGTCATGTATGTATGGGCCTAAGTGCACAAATGTGCATGTGATTTGTGATGCACTACTGTGTAGGTTTTTTTCACTTACCTACTTTTGACCCGAGGCACACTTAATAGTCTGAGGCGAGCGACACTAAACTGCATGTACACTGAGGTGTCCTAATGTGAAACAAGTTCTAAAGTATGCTCAACCTTTCACCATCCTGCCTGTGTGCTGATTACACTTAACTGTTTGTGTACCAAAGCACACTGTGTAGCCTGTTTGTGTGTATGCCGAATGTCACTAAACTGCATTTTTACTAATCACTGCACTGAGCTTCATGTGTGATGGCGAACGCCAGGTGGCATGTTGCGTTTTAACCTCAATGGCACGTGTGCCGACTGCAAAGCAGAATGAGGAGTGTATATGACAGGGCGGTATTCGCATCACTCACATTTAGGCAGAGAGAGAGAAAAGAGGTTGGCCTAGAATCACACACTGTCTCTGGTCAAGAGCCGTACCGTCAGTAAGAGAAACTCCATAAAGAAAATAGTTCTCACAGTCTAAATAACATGTACTGCGCTACAACCAAAGTAAAGGGGCCAGTAGCCATGGGAGGGTACAAATGAAGAAAAGGCGGGACAAACAAGCCTATTAAGGAATCAGAAGCCAGCATTTACAAAGGACAAAGACACAAGCCATTGACAAATATGGGTGGGGCTTCACCTCCGTACTCTACCTACAATAGTTCGCCAGAGAAGCTCTTGCACGCTGGCTCAGGCTTGACCTAAAAATGAGCATACAACTGATCAATCCTTTTCAGATGGTGAGAATAACATTTGAAACTCACCGGGTCCTGCTCTGCATGCCATCCCCTTTCTTGCCAATTTCAGGCAACATTTGAAATATACTATTCTCCTACAGACTGTAAATTAAAACACAACACTTCTGTGGGCCTAAAAGTTTAACATGTGTTTTGTGCAAAACAATAATCGACAATTGCAATTTCAACAGACCGGAGCATCTGCCCATATCCAAACTGGTCCTAGGATGCTTGTTTCCGATACAGGGAGGACCTGGCATGGCAGTTCGGGCTGGACTGTTCCCATGAGGCACAGGGTTAAGACTGATTTGCATATGGCCAGGTCTAAACTGGGGTGGCAAGGTGAGCAAAAGAATAATGGATTTAACCCGGGATCTCTTGACTTGGGGTGAATGTTTTGCATTCCGTCCATCAATTGTGTGTCTTTTGCTATCCATGTTGGAGCATGTAATGGTAAAATGACACTCACACTTTATACGCTTTTTTTACTACAAGTGAATGGAAGCAAACCCAGATAACTGAAATTGTTACTTTTAGCAAAACCAACTAAGGAGCTGATGGTAAGGGGATCTCATGAGAAACAATGTGAGAAGTCCTTGAGACAAGAAAATATCATTCAAATAAGTGGTGAGTTCATCAGTTTTCTCAAATCAACACTTTGTGTTCCCAGTTTTAAAACAAGGCTGTACTTACTACAAAAATGTGCAAATGTATGACACTAAATTAAATGGTTTCTGAGCCTCAGAAATACATGAAACTTAACTGGCAAGTTATGATTAGCATATCAATTCAGTTAATTCCTAAACAAAATTGGCACTCAAAAATAATTTGTGCCAGTATATGTAAAAGTACATTCAAACATTAGCACATACATAACAAGGCAGTATTGAGAAAACACAGAAATATCTGATTTTACGATCTCACAGATATTTCCGTTAAGATTCCATTTAGGTTTATTTCCACTTTTGCGTTTTCTACTCAAGAATCTTTTTCTGTGATGTATTTCCTCCACTGTCTGGGATTTAACTGTTACTTCCACCTCCACCATGTGTGTTCCTTCCATCATCTTTTGGAATGTTTTTTACCTCCCGTTACCTTAGCTTAACCTCTTCAATTCACCACTTTCCTCTTCTAGCCCCTGTCTCTTATGTCTCTAGGAGTCAGATGTACAAAGCCATTTAGTGGCTGCAAAGCCTGCAATTTGCTAAATCACAGTGTTTGCCATCACTAAATCGGATTTACAAATGCACTAAACCCATTTTGCGATTTGGTACCCGGTTACTGTTGGACCTGGCTCCTTTGTGAATGTTCACCTCAGATTTTTGCCGTCCTCTGTTAATCAGTGGTAAAGTGCTTGTGCTCTCTTTCATGAACATGGTAAAATTGTCCGACACCTGATTGGTACATTTTATTTACTTTAAGTCCCTAGTAAATGGTACTACATATACGCTACACCTACACTCTTCCGTGTAAACATGGAACCCCTCACCATCATACTCAAGCAAGCAAACATCTTCTACCACCTCTATGCGGATGACAACCAGATCTACCTAGAAATATCCTCACTAGATGTACAACGACTTAACTCCACTCTCATAAAAGTCCATAATTGTCTCTGAACAACCACCTGAAACTCAACCAAGATAAGACAGAAATCCTTCACCTATCCAACAATGGACTGACCATTCATCAACAACCTGAACTGCAAACTGATGCTTTATGAATCTGTCAACTCTTTGGGGATCTCCCTCTGAGCATGAGCAAAACATAAAGAATACAGCTAATAGTGCATTCTACAAACTAAAACTCATACATAAAATCAAATTTTCATGCCTCAGAACAATCTAAAAACCACCTGCAAGCAATGGTACTGTCTGACTGAAATACGGGACTGCCATCCTCACTGGCTCAGCATAATTACACCCATCCCCCTTAAGAGCCACACAAAATGCAGCAGCAAGGATGGTATCCAGATCAAAAAGACACAATCACATCTCCCCTTCCTTGAAAAATCTTTAAATGGCTCCCGATCGAAGCCGGTTGATGCTTCAAAACGGCCTGCTTCACTCTCAAAGTCCTCCACAGCAGGAAACTAGCTTACCTTACATTCAAACCCTGAAAGGCAGAACAGAAAAGGTGAGTTACTTACCTGCCCTTATATATATAGGGTCCCTAGGCATCATACTCTGTTATTTACAAATCATTCCGTGATGCAAGGTCTGCCTCTGAGTTGAACCAGAGCAGTACTGAGCTTTAAGTATGACGTATATTATAGGGCTTGTATATTGAGTGCTCTTCTATGAGAAGTACTGATGTGAATGGCATTAGGGACTTTTTTTGTGAGTGGTAGGGAGCACACCAGTGTGAATGCGGGATGAGGAGGCTTGAACCACCAAGCTCTCCTGGTTGGGGTGCGTGGTAAGGAAACTGGGATCCCCAGGAGCAGGATGATGGTGGTGGCACTCGTCCTATTCACAGGAGCCCTGTGCAAGGCTTGGGCAACGCCCAGCTGAAGCACCTCTGTCAAGATGTTAGTCTTGACTGCCACTGAGGGAAGGTTAAGATCCGGGGCCTCAGCCGCCCTGTGCACCACCATAGCAATAGAGGCTCCTTTCTCCATAGCCACAGTAGTAGGGGAAATCAGGCCAGTATAAGGTGAGATGTCCAACCTTCTAGCCTACCAGTTCTTCATACCAGTTGTCCTTCTCATCTGGATCTTTTCTATAAGGGTCCATAGACCCCTTTGAAGCATCTCCCTCACCAGGCCTATCCATCAAATAAGGCACTTACTCCGCTCCAGGAAGGATGTCCTCGTTCTGTGCAGAATGAGGCATCAGACGATGCCCATCAGGCTCTGTGTCGGGAATGACGATAGGGATGGCGCCCTCTAGAGGCGGCTGCAGTACCAGGGCTGTCTGCACTTTAGCGGGTGCCGAGGAAGGTCTCGGTCTCACCGGCTGCTCCTCTCTGGATCTAGCAAAGGGTGCTTTGAAACCAACTGGTAACGAGGGCGAACCCGCTGGCATGGTCACAGTAGGGTCCATCTTCCACCCATGGGGCTGAAAGGCACTCCAGAATGTCCAGGCTGGCCCAAGATGAGGCGCATGACCTCATAAAATTTATTTAACTGGGCAGAGGTAGCGCCGTGTCTGGGAACATCTGGAAAGTGCGGAGCGGACCCAGGTTCAGGCCCACCAACTCACAGGGACTGGAAAACCAGCTCTCCCTCATCTCGTGGATGACTTAGACGTACACAAAGAAGTCAAAGAGCAGTTGAACTTCTTTGACTTCATGTGGAAGTTACCCGACTTTCCAAATGACTTCGAGTGCGACGAAAAACGTCGGGAGAAGCTCCGCGAATGGTCCCAGGACCTCCCATGCAAACAGGACCTTGAGTGTTGCAGAGTCGTTTGACATTGGGAAGTGAGGAGCTTGATGGGCTGCGCATTGCGTGGCAGTTCTCACATGCCTTGGAGACGAGTCCTGGCTAATGGGCACCACAAGCACAATAATTATCGGTCTGTCACTGGCATTTGCCTATGACAGGCCCCACATGATTTGAAACCAGTTGGGTTCTTGGGTGACATCCTCACAAAGCAGATAAAATCTTACAAAACAGGTTGACAAAAAGTTGAAAACGGCTAGTCAAAAAAGAACTGTTGTCAGTGTGCCGAGGTGGTGCCCATATAGGTACTGTGCACATCACTTCCAGCGCAGAAAATGCCAATGGCAACAGCACGGAGCCAAACGACATCACCTTCCGGCATGCAGGGGAAAATCTTCCGGATCGAAACTGATGCCTGGCGATATTCAAAGGTAGGGAATCTGCAGCAAGATGTCTCTATCAGATATACTATATCACGGTTTGTCCTTGATTGAATCAGTGACTCCTATTCTGTGGGTGTCTGTTCCAGAAAAACAGTCCAATAAAAGTAGTTTTTGAGATACGGTATCCTCAAGGAAAAGGCACCTTATAATCTACCAAGTCAGCCTGTCCATCTGCTCCTATAAAAGACAAGACTGCTAGTCGGATCATAAACTGGTAGTTGGGCTTCAATGATTGAAGACGTTTGCACTTTGTCCCGAACAGGAGACCAGTGCAGTCACTTTTGTTGTCCCTCATATTTTGCTGGATTTATGTTTTCTGGTTCGTTTGCACTCCTTCTGTGATAGATGGTTAACTAAAATTAAAATTAACTTTTACTAACTAACAGGCATTGAAATAATAGAACTTATCTGCCATTCCACATGTCTGGAAGTGTTGTACATCTCTATCCCACTGACTTCAAGCAGCTGGATTAGACTGCAGATTCAGAGGTCAGTGAGATCCCCCCCAATTACTGCTGAGCAGTGGAAAAGCATTTTAGTTTCTATCCAACCAGCACGCTTGTACAGTACCTGAAAAAAACACGTATTTGTTTCTGTAAATGCTAAATTGGTTGTTCTAAATATACATTTGTAAGGATTGTTAAAAGAGTTTCCATGACAACAGTGTTTTATTTAAATTACAGTAAGCCAACTAAAGTGTCCACAAGGCCAAAGAGACACTGATGTCGATTAAAATGTACGTGTGAACTTAAAGCCAATACGTATGCTTGTGAATAACAATATTTCAGCCAGTTAGGGTCCTTAAGCCATACAAAATCAATGTGTTCAATGTCCGCCATTTTTTTTAGGAGTTTCTTTTTCAAGTAAGGTCTGCAGTTCTTCAAAGCACAGTTAAAAATGATTTTGTGATGCCTCTAAATTGTCCGACTTGGATAAAAAAAATGTGAGTGTCCAAGGGTCTCATAGGAAATGCCTTTATACAGACCCCGTTTCCACGTGCAGAATTATTTTATTATATTGTCTTGTTTTAGATCCAAATGATTAGTGCACGTAAGAGGAGCAGTTTTTAAACCTAGGTTCCAAATCTATTTCCTAGTTTCAAAACACTTTATTTGTTTATTTATTTATTGTGTCAGCCATGCCATACAATATACATAGCAAAATATACACACTTCTAAGATTTATTAACATACTACAGTAATTAAAACTTACATTTACAATTCAACGTACTGATATGTAGCAGACAGCCGACCCTGAAAATACTAATACTAATGCTTTTGAAAATCCATTCGTTAGGGCTAGTCAAAGTGACAAAAATTGTGGAGCCACATCAGTAATTACAAATCAACTAAACAGGTAAAATCGCTAATAAAGTACTTTTCGAGACACCCCTGTTACTATAAAAAAAAAATAGTGCCATCAAATGACTTACTCTGGAGTGTTGATTATTATCAGGACACACTATTACAGCTAGTCAGAAAGACATCGGTTACTGGGCCACGCAGATGATCGTAGGACCAACCAAAATGAACTGGCTCACTATTAAAGTGCTTCTCAGAGTGGCCCTACCACTGTGAACAGTGGTCAGGAATAGCCATCAACTCCTTTCTGCAGTGTGGATAAAAAATAGAAAAAGGTTAGTTGCACCTGGTCAAAAGTGTGTCTGATTGGAGAGTCAAAAAATATTTAAAATCATTCAAAATAGATCACATCAGTCGAATAACCCCTCAGGATTCCACAAATATAGGCGGATGTAAACCGATTTCACAGATATTAGCTCACATTTATTGCTTTTTGGTCGCAACCAACATGAACAGAACAATAATATGTAATGTTCATTTCCTCCAAAGGCATGGGTGTGCTATTTTCAGCTTATTCTATAAATTAAAAGAAATTGCCCTAGTATCCATAGCAGCTCAATCAGACATATAGGTTGATAACAATATCGTACCATGTATAAACAGAAATGGTAAGAGTGGACAACATTGGTGAATGCATTTTTGTAATCGGTCTCAATGAAAGTTACCTTGACTTACGGCAAGCAAAGTATCAAATGGTATTCATCTGGTACGAATTTACCTACAGCTCCCTCATCCTCGACCCAGTCATAACCAATGAGGTAGTATCCAATCTCAGACAGGAAACAAAACAGGAAACGCTTGCTAACCCCACCCACCCTCCTGCCACCATACAATAGCCATACCTTAGGACTTCCTGTTTCTTCTATTCTTCAATTCTCTTTGGATGGTTTTCATAAGGGCCTTGCCCTGTCGACTTTGAAGGGACAGTGGGCTGCCATCCGGGCCTTCAGGGATTCTGGTTCTTTTCCCTCCACTGCAGGGCCTTTGGTTAGCTGGTTATTTCGAAGTTTCTCTCTTACTTCCCCTGCTGTCCCCTCTTCAGTTCTGGCGTGGGATCTTTCTCTGGTCCTTCATTCTTTTCAGTCCTCTCCTTTTGAGCCCTTGGCTTCTGCGGATTTGAAATTCTTGTCTTTTAAAGTGGCTTTCCTGGAGGCTGTCACGTTGGCAACGGCAGTTGGGGAAGCTGTCTGCCTTGTGGTGTTCCCCTCCATTTCTTCGGTTCCTGGAGGATGCTGTGGTGTTGAGGTTGGATCCTGGGTTCCTGCTCAAGGTTAATTCTAAGTTTCGTACCTCTAAGGAACTGATGGTACCTTCTCTATGTCCTACTCCTTCTTCTCCTGTGGTTGCACACCCTGGATGTGAAGCATGCCTTATCAGAATCAGAATCAGAAAAACTTTATTCGATTGTAGAAGAACAATCATAAAAGTATACATATAAAAATTCATTACAATTCATTAAATAATATCATATCATATAACAGATCATTTCCATAGGTTGATAAAAAGAGATACATTTATACAGTTATCCTAATTCTAATAAGTATCACTTTCTTCAAATACAATGTAATTGTTGCAACACAGAGGTGATTGTCCAAGCGTTGGATATCATACATAGCCGGGCGGCATTGCCGATACCCGATCTCCCTTAAAAACGGCAATAAAAGAACACGCCTGATTTGGTGGTAAAATTTACAAAATAGAACAACATGCATTGTACTTTGGGGGGAAATTTCATCACAGGGACAGGGAGACAGTACATGAGACCAAATATTAACTGTTGGAAAGCTGACCAATCTATGAAACAGTCCAAACCTAAAACGGGTTAATAAAAATCTGTCATAGTTACCCGAAACATGAAGCAAATAGGGTTGAATATTAAAAGATGTTAAGATTAATTGATGTTTTAAAACAGTGGGTTTTGAGGCCTCAGCAGCATTTCTTAATGATTCTAAAAAGATCAGACCCTCTTTTTTCAGCTCTTTCCGTGAAATTGCTGAAATAGTAAGAGGATTTAAAAAATAATCCAACTTACCAATAGCAGTTAAAAACTTTCGTACATAGTTCAGCCACGGTATCCTCATGTGTCCATCCAGTTTTAAAACTTCTAGCAATATGTCTCTATTAAGTTTGGGTTCTTCTTTTGTCCATACCCTATGCCATAATAGTACAGGTTCCAACTTAATGAGATCTGATATAAAAGAGAGTCCCAATTCTGTATGGCAATTATAGTTAGAGGAACTCTTAGGGACTGCGAGGATAAATTTCAGGAAAGAGTTCTCAAGTACCTGGAGCTGGGTAGTGTCAGCAAAACCCCAAATCCCACTACCATACATTGCACCAGAAACGCATTTGGCCGTATAGATCTTAATTAGTTCCGTAGGTGGTCTGGTGCCTAATTTCCTCGTAAAGGATCTGAGGGCAGCAATCGAACGGTTCATTACTTGTTTTTTTGCTAATATTGCCTCACCCCATACATCCTTCCAGATAAACAAAATCCCAAGATAGGAGAATTGCTTGGTATGAGTTAACTGCTGACCCTCAATAAAGATAGCCTTCTTAGTTTTAACCCTTCTACCACAGTGCATGATGAAAGTTTTTGCAATATTAACTCGTAAGCCCAGGTCTTTCATAAAGAGGGCGAAACAATCCACCACGCGCTGTAGACCCACTTGGGTACGGGACATTAGTACGGCATCATCCGCATACATTAAAAGCGGAATTGGACGACCAGCTACATATGGGGGATCAAAACTCTTATTGCACAGGGCTTTCTCCAACCCGTTTATATACAAATTAAAAAGGAGTGGGGCCAGGACACAACCCTGCCTGACCCCACTCCTGATTGGAATTTTGCCCGTGCATTCTCCCTTACGTCCATACCGAACGCGAGCAGATGCATCACTATAAAAACATTTAAGAAAATAAATAATGTTTTCTTCAACTCCAATTTATTCCAATAATATCCATAGTTTAGAGTGAATCACACAGTCGAAAGCGGCTGAGAGGTCAACAAAAGCCACAAACAAGTTCTCCCTCTTAGCCCTGGTGTACTTCCCAGTCAACATCAGAAAATTTAGGCCCTGTTCCACTGTTCCTAATCCAGAGCGGAAACCATATTGCAGGTCGGATAAAATAGAATTATTCTCAGCCCACGAGAGTAGACGATCCAGGATAACTCGTCCAACTATTTTAGTATAAGAATCTAAAAGGGAAATGGGTCTGTAACAACCCGGGTCATGTCTATCCCCCTTTTTGTAAATTGAAACTATTATGGACTCCACCCAAGTGGGCAATAAGTCCGTCCTGCAGCTGGCATTTAGCACCTGGACCAGAAAGGGGGCCCACAGAGGCATACTCGTCTTAAATACATCTATAGGCACACCATCTGGGCAAGGGGCCTTCTGGCCCTTACTCGCAAGTATAGCCTTTTCAACCTCTTTCAAGGAAAACTGCATATTTCCTAAGGAAGAGTAATCCATAGGGGCCTTTGGTTAGCTGGTTATTTCGAAGTTTCTCTCTTACTTCCCCTGCTGTCCCCTCTTCTTGCGTGGGATCTTTCTCTGGTCCTTCATGCTTTTCAGTCCTCTCCTTTTGAGCCCTTGGCTTCTGCGGATTTGAAATTCTTGTCTTTTAAAGTGGCTTTCCTGGAGGATGTCACGTTGGCAACGGCAGTTGGGGAAGCTGTCTGCCTTGTGGTGTTCCCCTCCATTTCTTCGGTTCCTGGAGGATGCTGTGGTGTTGAGGTTGGATCCTGGGTTCCTGCTCAAGGTTAATTCTAAGTTTCATACCTCTTAGGAACTGATGGTACCTTCTCTATGTCCTACTCCTTCTTCTCCTGTGATTGCACACCCTGGATGTGAAGCATGCCTTATCTGTTTATGCTGCTTTCCATTCTTCTGACTTTTTGTTTGTGAATTTTGGTCTTGTAAGGCAAGGGAAGGCTGCTTCTAAGATGACCATGGGGCGTTGGATTAAGGACACCATCTCTTTGGCATATCAGGGTGCTGCCTTGTTGTGTATTTCAAATGTTCAAACCAGGTTGACTATAAGGGGTTTCGCCTCATGGGACTCCTCTAAGGGAGTGCCATTGGAGGAGAATTCTGTCTGGCTGGGACTTGGGCTTCTGAACATACCTTTATCAGACAGTACCATTTGAATTGTGCTCAAACTGAGCATTTGAATTTTGAGAGTGGGGTTTTGCAGGCTGTGGGGCCCCCGCTCCTGTATGAGTTGTTCTTTGGTTGTTGCATTAAACTTTGGTGTGCTTCATTCCAGTGCGGGTCTTTACTTCAGTCTGCATTTCAAAGACCTTAAGTTTTATGTTTTATGTTTCTGCTTTGGTATACCTCATTGATTATGACGGGGTCGAGGACGAGGGATGTAGAGGTAATGCTCTGATTACTTATCGGTAATCCTCATTACTCTTAGTCCTACTCATCCTCGACCCAGACATTTTTCCTGCCCACCCTCCTGATATCAGTCCTTTGTGTTGCTTGGCATTTCAGGAAGTGCTAAGTTATGGCTATTGCAGTATAGCCCTTACTGAAAGGTGGGTGGGGTTAGCAAGTATTACCTGTTTTGTTTCCTGTCTGTGATTGGATACTAATTTATTGGTTATGACTTGGTCGAGGATGAGTAGGACTAAGAGTAATGAGGATTACCAGCAAGTAATCAGGGCATTATCATCCAACTGAATTTAACAAGCTTCAATTTTGAAGATGAAGTCGCAATAAAGCATTAGTTAGAGGGGTTCAGTAATAAAAACTACTCTGAAAACAATTCAGATCCTCTGTCAGCATATTTGGTTATTGTGCTATTCTTTATAGCGTTTCGTTCAATGTGGATGGCCAGTATTCTAAAATAATTACGTCTTAGCCATGGTGCAAGGAAACTTCCACCAAGTGTTGCAGAGGCTCTTACGCTCCAGTGTCCTTGATGGTAAAGTTTGCCCAACGCAAGATCGTCATTGAAAGGCTGGCAGATTTCCACAGAATAATCATTATTGTGTCCATAGTATGCTGGGAATTCACCTCAAGCTTGTTAGGAAGGTAAGTTTTATAGTTCTTAAATAGCTAACACATGCTGGGGATTCATTAACAATTCTCACAGTGATAACACGTATTCCACCACCAAACACCGACACTGATAACATTTTCACCAAGCGTTTCCACTGCAAAGTAATATTTCCAATTGTAGACAGGGCTCAGAGAAAAATCACCACATTGGAAGGAAACGGAAAATATAGCAGTATTTTACCTGCCACTGTGGTTAAACAGCATCCACCACAATTGTAGATTGAAAGTCTACCACAAAACTCCACATCGCTTAATGAGTTTTACTAACACGCGTGTGCAAGAAACTTTAGCAGTAGCATACCTTTGAGCAAATAATGTAACTGATTGAGGTCCAAGTAATTAAGGAATGTGCCTAAAGTGAACTTTTAAGTTAAAACCAGGATATGGGGAGACTAGACTCTGTAGCTGGAGCTCAGGGCCGGCTTTAGCGCTGGTGGCGCCCAGTGCAACAGTAATTTTTGGTGCCCCCACACACCGCAACAGCCTCCTCAGATTCTCTCACTACAACCGGGCAAAAGTGCCCCTAATCTCTCCAATCATAAATTATTGCTAAACACAGCGCCCCACCCTTAGGTCAGCGCCCCCTCTACAGGCCAGCGCCCAGTGCGGCCGCACCAGTCGCACTGCCCTAAAGCCGGCCCTGCTGGAGCTCGACTGGAACTAATGGTAAATGTGTGCCATGAGGACATACTATGGAAACGTCACTGTGTCGCAAATATAGAATAGAAACAAGAGAAATCTCTTAAAAGGCTCTACTTGGAATCAGGCATTGCAACAGCACTGACGTTTTTCTTTCATAATGTCTATTTACTATCGTTAAACACCTTATTATTATTTTTTTTAAACGCCTTAAACAAGCTGCATGGCACAAGAAACTACAGTGAAACACATGCCGGCTGAGAATCTTCATGCTTAAAATACACCAGGGATGAACACATTATAAGTCACCTTCACATTGACCTTGGAATTTCCTTTTTGGAACAGAGAAAGAGAGTGCCATTAGCCCTTTTCCACTCATGCAAATTAAAACCAGCACCATGTTTCACAACTGAGCTTCACAGGTTACTTTCAGCAGAAACAGAGCTTGACTGATGGTACTTGGCTAATTACATAAGTGTGGGTGGAAAGAGAAAATGTTGTACATCAGTCATTTATTGCCAGTGGAGCACACTACTCTCCTAGTCAATGACATTATTTATAAAGAAGTGTAATTCCTTCTCCTCCCTCCACCACTGCAATGAGCCCTCTCTCATTGTGAAGGTGGAAAGTGAAGTCAAAACCTAGACAGAAAAATGCACTCTTTTTGTAGGTCTTTCCTTGGACAATCATTGGGGAGCCCTAGGTGGAAATGACAAACCCAGGGGACAGGGTCCACTAACCAGAGATCTTTTCTTTTGCATTCCCCCTTGGTCAACCACTAGGCGCCCATCCTGTCTTAAGAGCATTTGCTCCATGAGTGCCCATGTGTTATTTCTCTAAATATTAAGGTTTAGTGAAAACAGCCAGAAAGAGTAAATTTATGTCAAACTGGAAGCATTTTTAGAATTCAGATGTACGCTTATAAGATTTTTGGAGCTCATATGTTGCAAGATGCCTTACACCTGCATATACAGAGGAAAAGATGAAGCAGATTGTTGAACACTAGTGATCATCACACCGAGCAAACATGGTGACAGGTCTTGATTAGACAGTCATCGTTAATTGGAATAGGAAGATAGGTCCCCTGACTACCTAAACATGACCTGTACAATCACATGGTCCATGTACTTTCATAAAACCTGAGCATGAGGACCAACGCTAGATTGAGGGTTCCTCTCACTCAGAAATGAGCACCCAAAATCTAACTTGTAATAAAACAAATACTTATATAAGATATGTGCTTGTTCAAAACAAAATCATTTGTAGCAAATGAAACTGGAAAAATAAGAACAAACAAAAGTACAGGCCCAACATCAGATTCAAATGTTGGAAGATAGAGGTCATAATGTAAAATCAGATAAAACCTGTAATATGAAGTCATGCCATACATTATACTCTATTTCTGCTGTGCATCCATGGGTATTAATGCAGCGATATGACCCATTCCATTACACAACTTTGGGTGTGTAGTGTTTTAGGAAGCTCCTCCATGACCTACTGAGTATATCGATACAACCACAGAGTGCTTTCATTGACTGACAGACAGTTCAATGTATACAGAATTGCTAAACTATGCTAATCCCAGAAAGGGCGTCCTGATGCTGAGGAAACAATCAAGCTAATCAGTGGATATAGAGTCTAGGTGACGACATGAAATTCCATGTTTTTGACAATTTTGTGAATTTCATGTGGCTGTGAACCTTTTGAAGGTATTCAGGCATAGATTGTGTACATTAAGCAGGGATAATAAAATAAGCCATATTGCCTATACAAATTTAACACAAAGTTCTGGTAGGACAACGTGGAGTGAACATGCAACAGAGGAATGTGGTGCCAATTGATGGGATAGCTTAATGTCTAATGAAGGCAATGGGATTCCATACTCAAAACTCTTGAGGCTTTGGGAGAAAGTCTAATCTTGAAAGTCCCAAAATGAGCCTACCCGAGGTATTTTGGAAAAGCCAAGACCTACAAAAGAAGAGTTCAAGGAATAATCACAACTCTAGTCAGAGTGAAGTGGCAAAATTAAATAAGCTCAAACCCCTGGTAGCTATGGCACAGAGCAGACATGCTTAACCTAGGGCAATGTATAAAGTATTTATGAAGTACCAAAACAGAAATAAAGGCAAAATATGAAACAATATGAATCCCAAACCGAACTAAAAAAGTAGAGTAAAATAACAAAAAATCAACAAGAGGAATTGGAGACCTGAATTTTTAAAGTTTTAAGTGAAAATGGCACCAAAAAGTGCTAAGATTCAATGGTAGTCAATGGTCGTGGTAGACGGGAACCTAGGCCCAATTAGTGGTGGACCACGTTATGGCACTGGGTGAATACACTAACCAGGTTTGCCCTTTTCAGAGCATTTACCTTGGATTTCAGAGGGGAAAGGCAGCAGGCTATATCCAAGGACATCTTCATTTTTCTTTTTTTTATCTCCTTATTGTCAGTTTCATTTAATGCAAGCAGGGAACAGCGATTGTATAACTAATACAAAAAAAACAGAACATATAATGTGTTAACATAGTATACAAGGTTATTAGCGAAAGTAAAGGGCGTCCAGACACATGATAAATAAATAAACATCTTAGTTCGTAATCTCAATAATACAATTCTCTAGAGGCGCCCACAATTGTTCACCCATCATTCTCCTTTTCCTGCCTTTAGCCCTATATATGGCCCTTTCCAAATTATATTTAGCTAATAGGCGTGCTCTCCAAGAAGAAAAAGAGGGGGGGTCTGGGTTCACCCAATCTTGAGTAATGCATGCCCTCCAAGTTGCCATAGAAATAAAAAGAAAGTTTGTCTGACCTTCCAATAAATCGATAGACGATACACCTATTAGCACTAGTTCTCCTGACAAAACAATTATCTGACCCATCAATATTTTAAGACAAGTTTGAATTTCAGACAATACTGAAGACAATCGAGGGCACGCAAAAACATGTGAATTGCATCTGCTGCAAAAAGTCCACATCTGTTACATGAGGTCCCTACAGTAGTACCCCATTTGCTAATTTTGAAGGGTGAATAATATAGATCAAATAAGGCCATATAATGTTGTGTACGGGCTCTCCCAGTTATTAATATACTGTTAGCCAGAACTATAGATTCATGAATTTTAATGTTGGCAATACCCAATTTTTCATTCCATCTGTTTTGATATAACAGAATATCATCTGGAAGTGAAGCCAAAAGTAAATTATAGTATAAGCCGATCTTTTTTTTTGTAAAAAGACTATCAATAAGTGGGATCCTCTTTAAGCGAGATCGATCTTGCGGACAAAGGGTATTAAAAAAGCTATGTATCTGTACATATTTGAAGTAATCATTGCGGGTTAAGTTATATTTGCTCTCTAATGATGAAAAGGGAATTAGCTGACCATCCTGCCAGAGATCACCTATGCAACTAATCCCTAAGTTACGCCACCGAGTCATAACTGCATCCTGAAAGGTTGCCGGAAAGATTCTGGATGATTTAAATGGGGTATACACCAAGATTTTATCTATGCCCATTTGTCTTTTAATTAACCGCCAAGCACCAAACGCAGCACTCAAAATCTTAAACTTGTTTTTTTTTAAGTAGCTAGGCTCAATAATTCTCAAAAAGCTGCCTTGGCATTCTGTGCCCATTGCAAATTCATAGATTGGTGGTGAATGACTAGGTGGGATACATATTCTGGGGCCGATTATCAGTGGTGAGATGAACTGTAGCACTGCAGCCAGATAATAGTAAAAGAAATGAGGGACTCCCCAACCTCCTCTTGATTTAGGAAGAATCATTTTTTTGTATGACCTACGATGCCCTCTGTACCCCCAAAGAAATCTAGCAGACATTCTTTCCAGCTGTTGAAAAAGAGTCGAGGGGAGCACTAATGGGATTGCCCTAAACATGTATAAAAATTTAGGTAGGATCATCATTTTTAAAACGCTGCATCTGCCAAATAAAGATAAATGAAGATGATCAATGCGTTCTAGAGAAGAGTTCACTTTTTTCAGTACAGGAGTCAGGTTAAGTTCTGGGATAGCTGCAACAGGTGATGTAATTTTTATGCCCAAATAGGTGGCCACTGAGACTATATTTAGTTGTGCTGGGGGATTCAGTCCGACAAATAAAATTTGGGTTTTTTGTATATTTAGACTGTAGCCAGAAAAATTGCCAAATTGGGATGCTAGATCTTGAATTATTGGTATTGCCCTCTTAATATCCGTAGTCAGGACTACTATGTCGTCCGCATAAGCTAAAGCTCTATATGTCGTAGCAGCCACTTGAACTGGTTTTATATCGTTAGCATTGTTCAGTCTATTTAAGAAAATATCAATATATAAGGCGAAAAGAAGAGGTGAAGCAGGACAGCCCTGTTGAGTACCACGATGAATACTGAAGGGAAGGGATTTCTTCCCACCAATACTTATACAGGAAGAGGGGGCGACGTAAAGTGCTTTTAAAGCCGTAACCATTTTAGGACCAAAGCCCTTACAGGTGAGGAGATCCCAAAGATATGGCCACGCCACCCTGTCGAATGCCTTTTCGGCATCCAACAAGGTGATTCCCAAATCTATATTTGAGCCATGGGCCCAGTCCATTAAAGCAATCACTCGTCTGATATGATCAGTAGTATCACGGTTTGGAATGAACCCATGCTGCAGATGCGAAACAATTGTAGAGATAACCCCAGAAAGGCGAGAGGCCAATATTTTTGAATAGATTTTACTGTCTGCATTCAAAAGAGATATGGGTCTGTATGAGGCCGGTAGTAAAGGTGGTTTCTCCTTTTTAAGGAATGCCATGATAATTGACTCGCTCCAAGAAGGGGGAGTTACGCCTTTCTGTGCTTCCAAACATATGAAAACTAACGGCTGTTTTAAGACATGCCGGAAAGATCTGTAAAACTCAAGAGGAATTCTGTCTGGTCCCATGGCCTTACCCGCTGGTAGAGAAAGAATAGCTGCTTCTATCTCATCCCAAGTGATATCTTTGTCTAATAGGGCTGTCTGTGTGGTTGATAACCTAGGGATATTATTATTGGCAATAAAGTTTAAGATTGAGTCTGATGTATACGATATCACCTCCTCCATATATAAATTCTTGTAAAACAGACGAAAAACCTCCAAAATTTTATCAGGCTGATCATGGACTTTGCCGAATTCATCCTGTATTTTATTTATAGTATTAAAGATTTCTTTTTGCCGGATTTGTTTTGCCAGAATATGTCCTGACCTCTCGCCCAGCTCACATACCTGTGTCCTAAAAGCAGTGAGCTGTTCTGCAAGTTTGGAAGCAAAATTCTCATATAATCTAGACTTGAATATGGCTAAAGTGGCTTTGATCTGCTCCGTATTTAAAGAGTCAACAAGAGGAATTGGAGACCTGAATTTTTTGTGAAAATGGCACCAAAAAGTGCTAAGATTCAATGGTAGTCAATGGTCGTGGTAGACGGGAACCTAGGCCCAATTAGTGGTGGACCACGTTATGGCACTGGGTGAATACACTAACCAGGTTTGCCCTTTTCAGAGCATTTACCTTGGATTTCAGAGGGGAAAGGCAGCAGGCTATATCCAAGGACGTCTTCACAGAGCAGATGAAAATCAAATTTTGTGCCCTGGGAAGTCCACTCGCAGGTCGGATACTTTTGGAAAGTTTGTCCGGTCAAGATGTTTACCTTCAGACTTAAAAGTCTGATTTATATTTTGTTAAGCGATCCATTATTCAGTCAGGGGGATGGAGTTTATTACTCCATCCACCTGGTGGAGGGACAGCAGCCAAATTTATAAATGATAGTCATGCTGGTGGTCATTTATAAAGCATTGGCAGGACCCACCGTCACAGCGGTTTCTGTAAATGCTCTTTACTGTTTGGTGCAGGACTTTGGCTACATGATGTTGTTCTATTTTATTTTATTTTAAATCTTAAAATGGGATTTTCCTTTTGAAAATAAAAAATAAAATGACTCCCTCACAATGGGAGTAATCTCCCATGGAGAGGGGGGCATTATTCCTTTTTAAACACTCCCTTACCACCAGGGTTTGCCTGGTGGTGAATGACAGTGAAGAAAATGGCTATTTGTCCACCGTTCCTATTTAGGTGGGAAGACATATAGCCATTTCTCTAACAGCCTGTCTCCATCGGGCCATCAGAGAGGATTGGCTATGACAATGATGGAGTAGTCAATGCCATAGCCACACCTATGGTCAGGCAACTGACCATTAGCTTGGCAATAAGCATACTCTGTCATCATTGGAAGGAGTATGCTTAGAATCCTTCAACAGGGCAAGACTGCATCTGTATCGGATATACAGTTACATGAGATCAGATGCCTTCTTGCTGAGGGTCCACTGAATAGGATTTGCTGCTGTGGAGAAGCTTAGAGCGGGGGAACCATATTTCCTAGCCCAGCTAGGTCGTTCCTTGTTCAATAGCCTGGGGTGGTTTGTCCCAGTCTTCCATAAGTCTGAAAGACCAATAGTGGTCTAAGTTCTAGGTTCTAATCTGAACAGTAGTACAGTAGTCGCACATACCTAGAGCAGTATAAAATACATAAACACCACAGCAGTGCTCTGAATGCTAAAGCATACCTTTTGCCATGATGTGTATATCTGGACCACAGAAACAATTTACTAGCCCAGGCATGAACAAAACATAGAATAGCAGAGCACTCCTCACTTATATCCTATATTGATTGTGTTGGTCTAGGTCAATTTAGTGAAATTATTTATATATTCACATTTTTAAAAAAGACATTTCATTGAGAAATATGAACATATATATTCGAAATAATTTTCATCAATGCATCAAATATTGACATTAGTGATATTTTTACTTGATCCTGATATTACTGCAAAGCCCACAATGCTGTAAATGTGATTATAATTTTTAAACACTAACTACAGAGATGTTTTTAGAAATGTTTCATACATGGTTTCGGGCACACGTGTTTCATCCCGGCTTGGGACTTTTCAAGGCCATTTCCAAAGGTAATCTATGAGAAAGTAGATTGATAAGCACAAGATTCCAAGTCTTCTTATAAGCCAATAGGATCATACAAAACACTCACATTTTGAGAACATTTTGAGGAAATGATGCAGCTAAGTTCAATAATGCATAAACGCTATTTCTATCAAAGAGCACGTGTCTACATGTAATTTATTCCTTTCATGATATGTAGCCTGTAGATACCAGTCCACAAATGAGGCTGCCAAATTCCATATCTCAAGAGTTAATGACAATGATTAGCAGTCACCAGGGTATAAAGGCCTTGACAACTTTTAGAATATTGTAACTAGAACGGCCTGCCATGTGCTCCAACATTTTTCGGAAACGTCTTGCTACTTGAGTTGAACTATTAATCCTTTGTCAAGTAACCTAAAAAGGAACAAGTTTATCTTTTTTGCCTCACATTGTTTGAGATTTGTGGCAGATCAGTGACACCTCACATCAAGACTGTGGTAAATTTTACTACGGAATAACAATCCTGTTTCCTGCACACATAGATAGCCACATTGACCAATATTGAAGAACAATGTTATTCCATGTAAGAAATCTAAGGTTACCAGAATGGCCAAAATATGGACCAGTGCAAGTAGAGGAGGGTGCTACGCCAGACTTAGCATGTTACACAGCACTATGCAGATATCTGAATAGCTCAATAGTAAAGTCAATGGGCAAAGAAGCAAAAAAACTTCAGTGTATTCACTTCAAACACTGTGCAGACTGAAACAATCATATTCCAAACCCCTTCCTTGTCTGATTGACTTATCCATAACCTTCATGTGAAAGGCACCAAAATTTAACCAAGACTTAATTCATTTTTTATGCTTTTGGCAGAGCATTTAGATATAACAGGCTTTAACATTAGCTACCTGTTTTAAATCCCTAGAATTGGCTACTAGTAAGCATCATACATCCAGTATGAATAATCAACCTGAACAACACCAGTCCCAAGTTTATAAAAATGAAGCACATAAAACACCACCTCCTAATGTTTTAGACACTGACATTAGTCATATTAATAATAAAGATGGCAAGATGAAGGATACTGTGAAGAAAGAGAGGCAATCAAATCTTTGTAATCTGGGCATAAAGGAAGCATCCAAAGGGTCAGGTTTCAAAAGGTTTGTAATAGACCTACTTCATAACACATGTGTGGACCAGGGTGAATGGACTTTAAGAAAGAGGTTGAAAGGGCTTATATCTCCCCCACCAACCCATCTGCTCCATCCTACAACTAGATTCTCAAACCAGTGTGGGCTCAGTATTGTATGGGCATCAACAGCAATTATCCTCCATTACCAACTGTGAGAACATGACATTTTGCAGGTTCACCTCCACTGTTTTCCCCACTTTTTGATATTAGTTACAGGTTTACTGATTCTGTAGTACATAAGGCCCTGCTGAACAGGCCACAGTGCTTGCACTCTAACTCTTAAAAGTATAAGTTTAATTGGTGTACCCCCAATTAGCATAACTTAACTTACTTATAAACCCCCCAAGCATATAGTACCAGGGGTACGTGGAGCCTGTAAGTTAAGTGTCCCTCATGGACATCAGTACTAATTGTGCCACCATAAATATGAAAAAGTAAAGCATGTCTCTCAGAGTGCCACTGCAGATTGGTAGAGCAGTTTTTAAAGTGCTAACTTTACTTTGCCATTTAAACTCATGGCAAAGCCCAAATCTTCCTGTTTTGGGTCTCAGCTAGACAGCATATGTGCCGTCTCGAAGAGACTGTTGTATATACCTTGTGGGCTTCAACCCGCCGATAGGCTTCCCATTTGCTGGCTCCATTGGTTCTTATATTCTTTCTCCCCATTCGTCCATGGCATGGATGCATGATGCCTCTTCCTGTGTTTTGCCATTTCCAAGAGCATGGACCACTTACTACTATCCATCCACTGCTCCTATTTTAGGAACTGTTTTAGGAACTACTTTTTTCTTTTTTTAAGAGGACTTCACACAAGCATTTGTGTTTAGCTGCTATGAGCTCTGTTTCGGTAAAAATGCCTGTAAATCTTGTTCTTATCTCACTTTTGCTGTGCATTCAAAGACTGCGGTCAAATGTCAGACACTGTTTTCTAAGAGTGTCTGTTTACTTTTCTTTCTCTGACTTTAAAGTGTGAGGTTTATTTTTAATTAATGTTCCAGTTTTGCTTCCCTGTCTCCCAACTCCCACCCGCTGCATTGCTTGAGCCCTCCCCCACCCCCTTCCTCATTGTGGCTTGTATAGCAGGGTTGTGATTTGTAGGTGGCAGCATATGTCATCTTAAGCAGGGCAGGAATTGTTTTAAGGAACGGCGACATCATTTCTCTCCAGAACTGTTACAGTTCAAGGGAACAGCAGGCAATACCAGCACCTCTTAGTGGTGCTATGATGAATTATTGGAAACAGTGCCATGACTTCTCAGCACTATGACTTTGATGTAACAGAGCAAAAAAGCACTTGCAGATGTTAACAGTACTGCCATCTAGGGAACTGACATAAGCAGCGCTTCTCATGGACTATATTTTTTTTTATAGGACAGTGAGGGTCTTTTCAGTATGGCTGATATACTTCCAATAAGACAACGCATGCATCTTTCCTCCACAATGCTACACGTGAAATGGGACACTAATGGCAAGGCTCAACAATGTTCTATTTTTTATTGTGACCGTACCAGTACTCCCAAGCTGAGCAGCCAAACTTCCTGGAACAGTACCAGCAGTACTCAGCTATAGCTTTAAACTTCAAGGTGGCAGAGCTGGGACTATGTTTTAAAGGTGCTATACACTAATGAGACAGCACCAACACCCCATAGCATTGTTGCTGTATTCAAGGGATGGTACTGGCATTTTTGGGTAAAAGTGATGCAATTTGAACAGTACTGCCAGATCTTAGCAGGTAGCCAACTTTTGAGTTAGCAGTGTGGCTTCAATGACTAACAGCGTTCGTGAAGCATCGCCTTACAAAATGCGATGGGGCATTCCATTCAGGCATGCATAATCATGCAGTTACACTCCCTCTGCCCTAAACTACACATGGATTGGAAATAAGCCTTTGGTGACATTTACTCAAGGTCAGCAGATGTGTTGCAGCTCCTTCATTGCAGCTTCAAGGAATGCAACACTTCAAAGGGGCAATTCACTCTTTATAAAATGGTTTCTCTCAATAGGCACCCATGAACAGTTGCCACATAGTGTGGCTATCTTTGGTGTTTTGTTTTTGAAATTTTTTGTCTTTGAGACTTCTGAATTCTAAAAAAAAATGTGTTTAAATCCTGCACATATTGAAAATGTATCAGTTTCTACCACTGCTACAGAATGCAAGACCTACGCCAACGAGTGAGGGTGCCTCTTTTCTATTGAGTGACAGCAATCCATGAAGGCTGCCAAATTTAATAAACTGTGCTGTGTGTATATCTCGCACTCCGGTTCCCTGGCTGGCTGTTACGGTGCTGAAGCTCAGCCTAATGCCTTTTAGTACACCTGGTCTTGGAGAGACAGCATACATACCAAGCCCCCGGATTCTGGCAGGAGACTACCAATTTGCTGTTCTCTAATGGAGTGGGGGTGTTCTCAGATTCACTGTCAGCCAGCGAGTATCTCCTCAGTGGTTCAGGGCTGTCTGTGTTCTGCCAGCATCCCCTTTATCTTCAGATGAACTAGTGTTAACTGTGTGGCATGTCCATTGGTTATACATGTACTACTTGGGGAACCAGAAAAAAAACTCCACATGATCTCCCTTCATATAAACTACCTGCCTACCTTCCCCCCAAACCATCTATAAGTTCAATAATTCAGGATACTTCCTTTGCCTGTCCACCACTAGCTTGCACTAACCCACTTGGCACCACGTGAGTCGTGACAGACTCTGCCCAGCACGCTGTTTTCCCTGGCTGTGCCTGCTATAATCTTCCCTTACTTTTTTACTGACTTTCAGCCATTTTGAACAGCAGCCAGGCTGCTACTTAACATGGCTAATAGACATTAACATTGATAAAGCCAATAGCTCTCGCATTGCCGAAACCTATTTTCTTTGCCAATGCTTCTAATATATATGTCACCCTAAGGCAGGCCTAACAAGCCCTGAGGCAGGATGCTGTATATTAAAAAAAAGGACATGTACTTTTACAGTAAAAATCCTGCATTGTCCTTTTTACTGTAGAAAGGATAGTAGCCTAATTTGCGGGTATGGAGTTACATGCTGACAACTCCGGAATGCTAACTCCTAAAAGGGACTACTAAATATAGTACTTCAGTGTATCAAACAAATCTTTGCATTAACCCCGACTTGTTGCAGAAGTCAAATTTAATGTAACTTTTGCGCAAATTGCAACTTTAGAAAGTCGCCACTTTGTTGCCTAAAGTTCTCAGTAGCCCTTTACGGTTGCACACAAGTTGCGTTCCAGGAGACGGCCTTCTGGAGCTACCTCGAGGGAGGGGTGGACAACTCTCAGGAAGAGAAACAAAGGATACCAGTAGCAGAAGTGTGACCTCCTCCTGGCAGGATGGCTAGTATGGGGGTAAGACCAAAAGGTGAGCTTCAAAGAGAAAGCTGCCTTTCAAGGGCAGATGGTATTCACATATACAAGGGGTTGTCCTTCATGGACAGAGAGTGAGAAGTAATTGTCAAGCCAGTATTTCCGAGCATGTCTTGCCCCCAGGTACCTCTGGTTTGGGCTAGGGTGCTTCATATAACAAGAGAAGGGTTCTTCCATGTTGGGAGGGGTCAGAATAGTGTGTTCTGGGCTATCTAGGTGCTTTGAAGGAAGTGGTCATCAGGGGAGGGGTAGCCCACTGAAAAGTTAGTTGCCACACCCCACTACGCTTGAAGTGGGCATAAAAGTGCCACCCAGACCTCAGATGACATGTAAATTGGAGAGATGACTAAAGAAGGACTGCTCTTCTTGAACCTGGACCTCTTAAAGAGAGGTTGTACCAATGTCTGAACTGCACATGTTGCATCTTTTTCTAGCAAAGAAAGGACTGTGCTTGTTGTGTCCAGGTCAAGGAAAAGTTGTCCCCGAGCCCCAGACAGAGAAGGATAAGTCAAAAGTCAGTTTGCTGACTCCCTCATACAGCAACAGGGCTATAAAAGCCAAGAAACCTGCTCTTTTGAAAGCCCAGTACCAAGAAGCCTGACCTCCGCTGGACGCTGAGATGCAGTCTGGGAGTCCTGACTCTCAAAAGCTGCAACTGAAGCTGCTGGACCCGGGTGAGTCATCGAAGTTCAGTTTGGTTGCCCAGCACATAGGTTACTGCAAGTTAAAAGTAACCACTGGTTTTGCTGTAATGAGAGACCAGTAAACCAGTGGCAAATGGTTGCGTGCTGGACTTCACCCAGATGTTGTAGCACATTGACCCCTGAGGCCTCTGTGTTTGAGGAGAAAAGGGTGGCCAGAGTAAGATCCTCAACACCCACTCAGCACCATCAGCATCAGGATCACTTCAAGGTGTTCTATGGTGGTTTGCCCATAGGACCTGGAACTTGGATGGAGACTGCTTAAACTTCAAGGTAACTATTCTACTGGATCTAACTGGTCCATGTTACTGGCTCTCAAATGAAGTTGGACCCCACAAGAGTGCCCATAGAGATAATTTTAAGTTACTTGCTGTGGCCAACCCTAAACCGCAATCCGCTGTAGATTTAAATGATATATTTTATTGAGTGAAAAGCGTGAATCGTTGTTTCTCCCAAATTCATATCTTAGCAACCCTCTGCTGGATGTTTGGCATTCAATCAATCAATCAGGGGTTTGTTGAAGTGCGACTACTCACCCGTAAGGGTCTCAAGGCGCTAGGGGTGGGGGGTGCAGGTTCCATTCCATCAAGGAGGGGGTCTGTCGAAGAGCCAGGTTTTCAGGTTTCTTGTGAAGATGGGGAGCGATGTTGTCTGTCTGAGGTGGAGCGGAAGAGCGTTCCATGCTTTGGCCGCGAGGAAGGAGAAGGAGTGGCCTCCCGATCTGGTCTTTCTGGGGCGGGGGTCCACAGCGTAGGAGAGCTGGGCTGATCGTAGGGTCCTATGGGGTATGTGGAATTTTTGTCGGCTGTTCAGGTATGCTGGTCCGGTGCTGTGGAGGGCCTTGTGTGCGTGGGTGAGTGTCTTGAAAGTGATTCTCGCCTTGACGGGGAGCCAGTGGAGTGTGCACAGTTGCTGGGAGATGTGGCAGTGTTTTGGCAGGTTGAGGACTAGTCTTGTGGTGGCGTTCTGGATATTCTGTAGCTTGCGGGTGAGGTTTTTGTTTATTCCTGCGCAGAGTGCGTTGCCGTAGTCGAGTCTGCTGGTGACCAGGGTGTGAGTGACGGTCTTTCAATGTTCGAGGGGGATCCATTTGAAGGTCTTACGGTGGAGGCGGAGGGTGTGGAAGCAGGAGTCTGCTGGTGACCAGGTCGTGAGTGACGGTCTTTCAGTGTTTGAGGGGGATCCATTTGAAGGTCTTACGGTGGAGGAGGAGGGTGTGGAAGCAGGAAGACGAGACGGAGTTGATTTGGCGGTCCATTTTAAGCTCAGAGTCCAGGATGATTCCCAGGTTGCGTACGTGGTCCGTGGGGGTTGGCGGGTTTCCGAGGGCAGGGGGCCACCAGGTGTCGCTCCAAGCGTTTGGGCCCATGATGAGTACTTCTGTTTTTTTGGTGTTTAGTTGTAGACAGCTGTTTTTCATCCATTTGGCGATGGCTTCCATTCCTTCTCGAAAGTTGTGTCTGGCAGTGTTGGGCTTGTTGGATATGGAGAGGATGAGTTCAGTGTCCTCTGCGTATGACACAACGTTGAGTCCGTAGGTTCTGACGATGGGGGCGAGTGGAGCCATGTAGACGTTGAAAAGCGTCGGGCTGCGGGAGGAGCCCTGGGGAGCTCTGCAAGTGGTAGGTGTAGGGTCTGAGAGGAAAGGGGGGAGTCTCACCCGCTGCATCCTGCCGGAGAGGAAGCAGAGACGTTTTAAGGCATGGGCAAAGTGGGCTCTGGCCCAGGGCCCCAGCCTGTCAGGGGGCCCCCTGACAGAGCCAGCTCTGTTCATGCCCGGATGACCTTGAATAATTCTTCAACAGATTGTTTCAAACACCGTTTTCCTTTAATTTACTTTTAATGTGGGTGATGTGTGAGAGTCTATTAGAAACATTTTGCAGAGAAATGTGTTTTTGTTTCATACAACATACATAAAAAGTTTATTTTAGATCAAAACAGGACCTTACATATTCGTATGACACAAAGATTATTTGCAGTAATATTAGTGAGCGACTGCTGTGTTACAATATTGAAAACGCATCACTATCCTAAATATTAGAATGTAAACAGGTTTAGAATTTGGACCTGTGTGTGTGTGCACTGTCCGTGATCTGGCCAAAGAGGGCATAAAAGAGCTAATCTGGATCATAAATTCAAAGCTATTTGAAAAGGGGCCCCCACAATATGTTTGGCCCAGGGCCCCCACAATCCTTAAGACGTCCCTGAGAGGAAGGAGTGGATCCAGTCGAGGGCCTTGTCCTGGATTCCTGCATCGTAGAGTCTGCATATTAGGGTGAGGTGGGAGACTGTGTCGAATGCTGAGGAGAATAAGGGCTACTGTCTCTCCTTTGTCCAGTAGGGTGCAGATGTCGTCCGTTGTGGCGAGGAGGGCAGTTTCCATGTTGTGGTTTTTTCTGAAGCCGGACTGGGAGGAATCGAGGATGTTGCAAGTTGGCTGTTGATGGCTTTCTCGATTACTTTCGCAAGGAACGGGAGCAGGGAGATGGGTCTGTAGTTTTTGAGGTCGGTGGGGTCCACCTTGGGTTTCTTCAGGAGGGGGGTGACCTCTGCATGTTTCCTGTCATCGGGGAACAAGGTGATCACCAGGGAGTGGTTGATGGTGTGGCAGAGCATGGATGCGATGGTGTTGGCGGCTCTGTTGAAGATGTGGCGGGGCAGGGGTCCGTGGGGGCCCCTGAGTGGATTGACTTCATTGTCTTCAGTGTGTCTTCGGTAGTGAGGGCTGTCCAGTTGTTAATCGCTGATTTCCGGGCGTAGGGGGTGGTTGGTGAGGGTTCAGTGTGTTGGTTGTCTTAGAGAAAGTTGTCGTAGATACTCTTGATTTTGTGGTAGAAAAAGGTGCTCAGTTTGTCGCAGAGTTGTTGTGTGGGAGGGATGTTGGTAGACACGCTGGTGGGTTGGGCAAACTCCTTGATGATGCTGAAGAGTGCCTTGCTGTTGTGCATGTGGGTGGAGATTCTGTCTTCAATCGCTTTTTTCATCGTTTCTCTGATGAGTTGATGGTGGGCGTTGGTGGCGGCTCTGAAGTTGTTGTGGGCTTCTGTGGATTTGGTGTTCCTCCAGGCCTTTTCGAGGCGGCGGGAAGTGCATCTGGACTCTCGAAGTTCGGTGGTAAACCATCTGACTTTCTTGGCGTGGATATTGTTGTTTTTCTTGAGGGGGGCTAGGGTGTTGGCGCTGTCTGAGATCCATCTATGCAGGGTTCGGGCTGCGTTGTTGGGGTCGTCATTTTCCGCGATGCTAAGGGTGGAATTGTTGAGTGAGGAGGTGAGCTGGTCATCGGTGATTTTGGCCCAGTTTCTTCGTGGGTGCAGGTGCTGGTGTCTGTGGATGGTGGGTGTTCTGAAGGTGAAGTGGACGCAGCAATGGTTGGTCCATGGGAGTTCGGTGGTGTGGCTGAAGGTGATTGAGTTTCCTGTAGTGAAGAGGGGGTTGAGGGTGTGTCCTGCTGAATGTGTGGGCTCGGTCATGATCTGGCGTAGTCCAATGTTGTGGAGGTAGTTCAGGAGGGATGTGGTGTTGGGGTCCATTTGGTTGTCGAGGTGGAAGTTGAGGTCTCCCAGCAGGGTGTAGTTGGTGGATGCGATGGCCTGCGGGGAGATGATGTAATTGATGGAGTTGGTGAAAGGTCGACAGGGTCCAGGGGGTCGGTAGATGAGGGTTCCACGGAGGGTGGCGGTGGGGCTGGCCAGTATCTTGAAGTGAAGGTGTTCCATCAGTTCTGTGGGCTCGTCGGGGAGTGTGCTCAGGCAGAGGCTGGATTTGTGGACGATGGTGATTCCTCCTCCCGGGCCAGTGGGGTGGTCCTTCCTGGAGATCTTGTATCCTTGGGGGATGGTGATGGCGATGTCCAGTCCCAATGTGGTGTTGGTCCAGGTTTCGGTAAAGAACACCACGTCCGAGGTGGTGCTGCCGAGGTGGTCCCAGATTTTGGTGGCGTGTTTGTGTAGGGAACGGATGTTGAGGAGGATGCATTGCAGGGGCTTCCGTTCAGTTGTGTTCTTGCGGCCGGGTTGCGCTGGGTCTGTGTTCTTGGCGGTGCTGCAGGAGTGCCGGCAGCGGTGACAGCTGAAGGGTCCGTGGGTGTCGGCTGGTGATGCTAGCTTGCAGTTGTTGTTGCGGCGTGGGTTGAGTGCGTGGAGTGCTGATGGAACATAGCATTAGCCGGGCGGAGGTCCAGGCTTCCTGGCACTGGTCACGGTCGGGTTGCGGACGGGCGGAGACGGGCTTGCCTTTGGCGCTCCTTCGGCATGCCATTAAGTAGGGGTCGGGGAGGGCTTGGCAGCTGGGAGGTGGGAGCGGGGAGCTGGATTGGGCCGGTTGCGCTGGGGGGAAGGGACCGCAGGGGCAGCAGTGGCGGGGAAATAAGGGATAAAGGAAAAAATGAAAGGGGGAAAATAAGCAGAAATAAGGCACAAAATAGAGCAGAGATGCAGAAAAGTGCAGAAAGGTGAAAAATAGAAGAGGGCAGAAAAACGAGTGAAAGAGCAGAGCTAGAGGCAGAAGACCGAGATCCACTGGACCACCAGGGATGTGGCGCAGGGAAACCTGTGGGTGGAGGAGGGCCTCGATCACCAACACATGAGAGTGCAAGTGCAGGGGCAGGCCTCACTTAATGGTGGAGCTGCGAGGGAGGGGGAGCAATTTCACTGACAATGAGTCAGTGGTCTTGCTCTGACGTGGCATTGAGGTATCTATTTAAAGATAAAAATACAATCTATTTTTATAAAGTGGTATCAGATTTTAATTCTGTTTTCATGTCCGCCTTTGATAAAGCCTGACTACTCTGAGCCACAGTTACCTAGAACAGAACTAAGGTTTCACAAAAAAACCTGACTGGACTTGACATAGAACTGCAACTTTATTACACAGTGAAGTTGCACACCATGTAATAAACCACTTTTCTTACAACAATTCACTGCAAAGTCATTGACCTATCCTCTCAGATTACACCTTCCTATTCGTACATTCCACCACTAATTATCTACAAGAAAAACTGATTTGTGATTTTTTTTCATAGAGACCAATTTCATCTCATGCTATGAAGATGCATGTGTGCCAAAAATGTGTTAAAGAGTGTTAATCGTGGACCACGACAGTCGAGTCTGGATCCAGAAGACCTTGGTCTTGAAGTAAGTGGATCCCTTCCAGAAGCTGATGTGCCAATAGAGAGAGATCCAAAATCAGTGGATACCCTGGAAAAGGAATCGCCTCTTGTGGAGAAAAAGTTAGTGGAACCACAAACCTTCAAAAACACAGCAATCCAGAAGGGCTGGAGTCAAGAGAGAGGACCAAACCTGAGAAAGGAGACAAAAACGGGGAAAACTAGTAAAGAACAGGAATGAACAAACTAGGAACGTGTACACAGAACAAGAATGTTTGTGATGCACTCAGTAATGGCCATATTACCTGGAACAGGAAGCGATCCTCCAGGAAAAGCTAACCGCCATCTTGAATTAGGCTAGAATGGCATGAAAAACATATTCAGGGATGCCATCTTAGATTCAATCAATCAATCATTTATACTGCGTGTCAACTCACTCAGTAGGGTATCGAGGTGCTTGTGGCTACTGCCGGTCATATCTCATTCGAACATCCAGGTTTTGAGGTCTCTTGTGAATTGCTGGAGTGATTGGTCGGTCATTAGGTGCAGGGGAAGGGAGTACCATGTTTTGCCTGCCAGGTGCAAGAAGACGCGATAGATCAATCGAATCAGGAGGTGGATTCGAGGTGTATGGTTGGTTGGTGGAAGGTCAGTCATTTGTTGAGGAAAGTTGGTCCTTCGATGTGTAGAGCTCTGTCGGCATTGTTCATCATCTTGAATGAGCATCTCTTCTGTATCAGGAGCCAGTGCAGTTTCTTGCGGTGGGGTTTGATGTGGGTCTTTCTAGGTAGGTCTAGGATGAGTTTTGCTGCTGCGTTCTGTATTGTCTTCAGTCTCTTCAGGAGGCATACTGTGATTCCTATGTAGAAAGCATTTCCGTAGTCCAGACTGCTGGTGATGATGACCTGAGTGACGGTGCTTCTGGTGTTGATTGGGAGCCACCTGATGATCTTGCAGAGCATGTGAAAGCAGGCTGATGAGACTGTGTTGACTTGTTTTTCCATCAAGAGTTTGCAGTCCAGGATGATGCTGAGTTTGCGGGCATGGTCTGTTAGGGCCGGTGGTAGGCTGAGACTAGCTGGTCACCATGCGTCGTTCCAGATCGAGGTGTTGTTCCCGAAGATGAGGACTTCCATCTTGTCGGTGTTGAGTTTCAGGCAGTTGACTCTCATCAATTTGGTGACGTCCACCATGCCGGAGTGGAATTTGGCTGTGAGAGGGTCTTTGGTCAGAGAGATGTTGAGCTGGGTGTCATTGGCATATCAGATGATGCTAAGTCTGTTTGATCAGAGAATGTGAGCCTGGGGAGTCATGTAGATGTTGAAGAGTGTGTCATTGAATGATTACCCTTGGGGAGCTCCACAGATGACCTTTTTGTCTTCTGATGTGAACAGTGGGAGACGGATCCTCTAGGTCATTCCAGAGAAGAATGATGTTATCCAATTGAGGGCGTTTCCATGGATCCAGATGTGGTGGAGTCTGTTGATCAATGTGTGATGGAGACAGTGTCGAGCACGGCTGTTAGGTCTAGGTATTAACCAAAGGTAGTAATTGGTAGGTCTAGGTATTAACCAAAGGTAGTAATTGATGAAACTTTAATCCTCTCTGTCAAATTCAAGTAATGTTCACATTAGGTAAACCCAATTCCCTGTTAATACTTCTCTTTCTTGCAGCTTCGGCAGCCCAATAGACATAGCTGTGGCCCACAATCCACACTCTAAGCATTTTGTAGGAAGGAGAAGTAACATGCAGGACAGGTCTGAAGCTGAATATCACAGTTGGTACTATGAAAGACAGTGATAATGCATGTGTGCTGGTGGTTTGAAAAAAACAAAAAAATTGATTTGGTGGAGGGAATATGCAGGTGAAAAAAGTCGGTAGCATTTGGAAATGATAAGTACATAGATGTTTGATTGGGTCTGGTAAATAGAAAAAAATGTAATAAAGAGTTGGATATGCTTTACAGTATGTGCAGTAATCCACACCTGCCGTAGTTCATTGTGTAACTAGTATGGCCCTTCAAGAATGTGCTGTGAACTTGTGACCTACTGGTTCTAGTGGGTTTGTATGGAGAGGGTGTATTGGGGGAAGGGTGTTAAAGAGACAGGTATTTTTAGTTTCAAATTGGAGAGGTTTAGGTTCATTGTTATATAAGGTAAGTAAGATTTCCTAGTGAGGATTTTACATAAAAGTGTAGTAAAGTGTTAAAAATATAAAAACTATAAAGGAAAGTAGGCTTTCCGACTCCCGTTTTTTTTCCATATGATCGCGATTATCAACACAAAGCCATGCATTTTGGGCTACCTCTAAAAAGGAGTGAAAAGGTTAACAGACAGTAACCATTCAGAAATGCAGATAGAACAATGAAATATGAAAGGAATGTTTTTTTTCGTTGACTTTTCCAGTATCAGGCAATGCAAAGTTCAAAAGGTTGCCATTTATGGTTGCTTTTTATGAGAGTGGTATGCCATTCTTGAGCTAAGTTTTTACAAACCCTGAGAATATTGCATCTTTCTAATAAGAGAAAAAAGTGATTTTACCTACAAACTCAATATTCTGGTAAGTTAATTAAAAAAAGTTGTAAGCAAAACAAAATTGATTAATAAAAGAAAGGATGTTATATAATTGAAATTTAAACTTTTTTATATATCTATTGATAGTTAACTAAGATATAGTTTGTCTCAGGGGCAGACTAGTTGTCTCTCAAGTTAGTTTAGAATGTGTTTCCAAGGAGGTGTACATTGCACTTGTATTCCCTTACTCTATTCTGTAAGTGGTAAAAGAAAAGAGTGCACAGTAATGGTTAAACTTGTATATAATAATGTAATATAAGATGTCAAAGGTTTATATGTGTATATATGATTTGCATCATACATATAATAATTTAGTATAAGATGTCAAAGATTTATATGTGTATATATGATGTGCAGCTTATAACAAATGTTTTTTTTTTTTTATTCTGGGAGTTGTAGTCTTATTTGTTCCATTATAAAATAAGACTCGATACTCATATTTCAAAGTGGTAAGTAAACACTGTAGCTGTATTTGAACTATGAATCTCTCAAAGTTGATAGCTATGTGTTAAATTCTCTTTACTGTAGGTGCTGGATAATTACAGGGTAGATTTGTATGTGCATACATGGAGAGATATGTTTTTAACTGAATTTCAGATTGAGATATGTCATATAACACTGCTAGGCACTGTTATGCCAATTACTATATAAAGTATAACACCTATGATGCATGTGACATACATGTTTGTAAATTATTGAGGCTCTCTTTCACCCACTCATTGATCAAGAGAAGCACATATATATTCACTAAGATACTCACAAAGTAGATATATGTGTAGCAGTATCAAAGCCAGTTAGAGATATGTTTCAATCAATAATTCTTTATTAGATTATTAATTAATAATCATAAAAGTACAAGCTGAGATCACAGTCAGTAAACCACTCACCATAAAACAGGAAGACTATAAATAAATCTACATTAATAAAAAGATTATATAGTACATAGTCTTTAAAACTAAGAGAAAGGCATCTTATTTTAGTGCATATAATGGAATATTTATATATAAATAGCAGCATTCAAGTATAAAGTACATTTTATGAAAGAAGCAACAGCTGCCATAACAGTTGAATCTGCCAACATCTGTAAATGTAAAAAAGCAGGCCTATACTAATAAAACCCCCTAAACCTTAAAATGGGAAGCAAGTAACTTTTACGCTGGTAGTGATACGTCGAGCAGAATAATACCAGATGGTCCAAGGAATGTGGGGTAGTTCCATCACATGGACAGGTTAGAATTGAATTACATTCATATTATCCAGCAGGGAAACTTAGACTGCCCGTATTGAGCCCAATCGAAACCTGGTAAGTAAAGATCTCTCCCACTGATTTTTAACCAAGGTAAGATAAGGCTCAAGTCCAAGGTTCGATTTTATAATCTTGCAAGCTAATCGGTTTCTCCAGGGCCCTAGTTTCCCTCGTTTCCATAGTTAGACTAAAAAACGTCTCTTTCATCCTTTTCCCGACAGCTTTAACAATGGACTGGGGAGTATAATAGAATTTGGGAAGCTCCAGTTTAATTGTCAAATTCTTGATTTAGGGAAACCATGGTATCTTATGCCTCACATCACAATCAAGACAATGATAAATTACTGCCCTATTGAAAGCTGTGTGGTCCCCACACCAAACCAAATGGAAATCCATAAAAGAAGTGGGGCTAATTTTACAGAATCTTCTACAAACCCCAAATCCAGTTCACCGTGGATAAAAGTACTTGGGCTGGTAGGACCAACTCCAGGCAGTTCTCTTCCCTCTGTATTTTTCCACAATTTTAATAGCCCCAAATGGCTGTGCCATATGTAAGTACTGGCCGGCATTTCCTCCTGTAGATATGAAGCAGAGGAACTACGGGTTTATTTCCGATTGTTGCAGAAAACTTAAAGAGGGCAGCACAGGCTTGGTTAAACCGTTGACCTCTAGCAGCCATGCAAGTTGCGATGCTGATCAAAAGTAACTCACAAATATGGGAAGGAGCTATCCCATGAAATTGCTCTGGCCTTAATAGTTAAAGGCCTGACTTTGGAGGTTATCTCCCAACAAGTCATTAGACGGGTTTTAGAGATGTTGGTGTCCAGGTCAATATCATTCATAAAATTTACAAACTGATCCACCAGTCCAGGGCCGGCTTTAGCAATGGTGGCGCCCTGTGCGACAATGTTCGTTGGCGCCCCCCCAATGACGACCTCTGCCACGGATTTCCTCACTAGCACCCTTTAACATTGCCCCTCAAGTCTCCATAACCGCTGTCTCTCAGATTCATTTAGTTTTATAGCCCCACTCATACCAATGTGAAGTGTCAGAGCACTTTACATCACACACACATTACAAAGAGACAATCAATCATGAATGTGTAAATCAGTGTATAAGAAATGTTACATCAGACAGGACTACAAGGTGTAGTGCAGGAGTGACATGTCATCGATACTTGTAAGTAATATAGTTTGAGTCCTTATTCTGGAAAAGCACAAATTCAGAATTTGAAATGTAACATCATTGTTAAGGTTTCTCTTTAATAATTGTTTTCTACCCAAATGAACCATTTTCACAAGATTAGGATGATGAAAGACTGGTAAAAAAAAACATATAGCTCCACCAAATAGCTTGCAGTTTGCATGCAGCTCTTTTATGACGGTTAATAGCAAAATGTTCTATATTAGGATTTTGACTTATAAACGACAAGTAACAAAAGCAGCTCTCTTACAGGGGAGAGGAGTTGGCCTAACGGCTAGGGCGGTGGACCTCGAATATGGGGAACCGGGCTTGGGTCTCGGGAATGACGCTAAACATCCTGTGATTCTGGGCAAATCACTTAATCTCCCTGTGCCTAATAAAAAAAGAATGTGTCCTCATGTAATGCAACTGGTGCTCGTGTAAAGCGTTCTGATATCCTATACCTTTGGGTCAAGCTCGCGCTATATAAAACTCCATAAAAAAATAAAAAATAAAAACAGAAGCAGTAACCCACTGACCTATTTACATTATATGCAATTTTTATCTGCATTGTACACATTCTTAGCCGCAGGCGTTTTAACCCTCTGTACTACCTTAGGATGAGTCAAAACTTCTGCTAGACAAACCTCTGGTCTCTTTCCAGGAAGACGATTATTCACCAGAGTTATCTTGACATTTTAATTTTATGCCTGAAAATTGCTCAAGGCCAGGAACGCTGCAGCAGGTGCTTCTAAAATGATAAGATTCTTGCAAAAATGATGCTCCCACCCCAAGTCAGCGTCCGGTGCGATGGCACCGATCGCACCGCCCTAGAGCCGGCCCTGCACAAGTCTCCTAAGACCATTAGCTGTGCAGGATTACAAAACTGTGTCAGCTGCATAAAGCAGAGATGGGACAAAAGCAGAGTTAACCCTAGGCATATCCTTACTATTGGGAAAGAAAAACATATTCAATCCATTAATGTACACTAAAAATAAAAGAGGTATTAAAACACACCCCTGCCTAACACCTCTCGGAATATTGAGGAGATCCGTACACTCCCGTCCTGGCCAAACCTGACAATAGCAACTGTCTTTGAAAGCATAGCACGTAAAAAATCCAGAAAGTTTTCAGGCAATCCCATATCTGATAATAAAGACCACATCTTTCACCTATTGACTCGGTCAAGGGCGCTGCTTAAGTCCATAGACGCTTTTCTTTGCCATCACATATTTCCCGATCAGCATCTCTAGGTTGAGGGATTGTTGCATTGTTCCCTTGCCCTCCCTAAAACCATATTTAACAGGACTTGTAACATTATTGGTTTGGGTCCTTTCCTCTATTCTTCCCAAAATAACTCTTCCAGCCACCTTTAAAATTGAATTTAACAAGGAATTGAGCCTAAAGCAGCTAGGGTTCTGGCGGTCCAGTTTCTTAAACACTGGTAACATTTTGTCAGACTTCCACTTCTTAGGAATACTCTGGCTGCAGCTGCATTGACGGTGTTAGTCAACAGCAGGGACTAAACTGAAACATTTGATTTATATTAGTCCATTGGGATCCCATCACAGCTAGGGGCATTGTTGTCAGGACTGATCCTGATAGACTCCCATACTTCCTCCAACTCAAAAAGTTATGGCTAGGGGGAACTCAATTAGATCCTCGCCCTTTTCATTGTACCTACTTGGGTCCTCTGAATAGATGTCAGAAAACTGATTTAACCACTGTTCTGGTGAGATGTTAACCCCTATGTCATCATGGGCATCTAGCAACGAATCCTTACCCTTGACTATATTCCAAAAACCCAGAGAGTCTCTCTTAGCACAGCCATTCAATAATCTGTCTTTAGTGTTTGCTTCCTATGCTTTACGGTCAGCTTAAAGCTGGCTCTAGCCTGGATAACATCTGCTTTAATTTTTTGACATAGTATTAAGAGTCTCTCTAAGCCGCTTATTTGCTAATCTTCAGTCATGGCAAACCTCCCAGTTTTCTTCTGCTTCCCTGGGGCAGAAAGATTCTTTATAATCTCATTAGCGGTTTTGTTAAGGAACCCAAAGTCATCCAGAACCTCCTCAGGAGAGAGATCGTTCTCGAGCAGTGGGTCCATAAGCAGATCCAAGTTGACGCAAACTAGGGATTTAAACAGCTCAGAGATCTGTATGTTTTGCCACCTAATTCTGTGCCCCTTATCTGTGGTATTAAGGCCAATCAAGCATGGGTTGCTAGCTCTTACTTTTCCCAGATGTGCTAATAGTTAAAAAACTATAGATTATGATCACTATACCTGGTGTGTAGAACCTTGCCTGATTTGACCCGCTCTCCCATTAAGCTAGAGACAAATATAAAATCAAACGTTGTTCCCTTTCCCCACCCTATAAAAATAGGTTTATAACTAAAACCTTCCCCTACTAAAGAACCTAGATCTATTAGATGTGTTTGGCCTACGGCTCTTATCATCCACCGTCCTCTTTCATTGACCCCAGATGAAATATTATGATGCAATTTCCTCCCAAAAGGGTTCTCGTCAAGGCAGGGTTGGCCTATCTTGGCAGTAAAATCGCCCCCAAGTACTATGTTAAATTCTGCAACCAATGATGAGCCCTGGTTTCTAGGCTGGACAAAACTGTAAATAATACCTAAAGATGACAGATTACTGCCACCCACAGCACCTGAATCCCCTTGAGCTGAACAGGAACAACTGTAATTTTAAACAGGTTTGATACATGGATCAAAATAGCTAATCCACCTTGGGCTCTCCGTTCATATCCACCCACAAAAAAAGGTTCACAAGCCCAGGTTTACTGAAGTAATATTACATCATATGGATTTTTCAGGTTTAACCATTCTGGATCCGTCACCTTTGATACAACTCCTGCAACGTTCCAACAAACAAACTTGAGGGCTAAAGCCTAATTGTCAATGATTCCAGACTGTTATTGTCTCCTAATAGAATTGGTGACAAGGGCAGATGGTATTCACATATACAAGGGGTTGTCCTTCATGGACAGAGAGTGAGAAGTAATTGTCAAGCCAGTATTTCCGAGCATGTCTTGCCCCCAGGTACCTCTGGTTTGGGCTAGGGTGCTTCATATAACAAGAGAAGGGTTCTTCCATGTTGGGAGGGGTCAGAATAGTGTGTTCTGGGCTATCTAGGTGCTTTGAAGGAAGTGGTCATCAGGGGAGGGGTAGCCCACTGAAAAGTTAGTTGCCACACCCCACTATGCTTGAAGTGGGCATAAAAGTGCCACCCAGACCTCAGATGACATGTAAATTGGAGAGATGACTAAAGAAGGACTGCTCTTCTTGAACCTGGACCTCTTAAAGAGAGGTTGTACCAATGTCTGAACTGCACATGTTGCATCTTTTTCTAGCAAAGAAAGGACTGTGCTTATTGTGTCCAGGTCAAGGAAAAGTTGTCCCCGAGCCCCAGACAGAGAAGGATAAGTCAAAAGTCAGTTTGCTGACTCCCTGATACAGCAACAGGGCTATAAAAGCCGAGAAACCTGCTCTTTTGAAAGCCCAGTACCAAGAAGCCTGACCTCCGCTGGACGCTGAGATGCAGTCTGGGAGTCCTGACTCTCAAAAGCTGCAACTGAATCTGCTGGACCCGGGTGAGTCATCGAAGTTCAGTTTGGTTGCCCAGCACATAGGTTACTGCAAGTTAAAAGTAACCACTGGTTTTGCTGTAATGAGAGACCAGTAAACCAGTGGCAAATGGTTGCGTGCTGGACTTCACCCAGATGTTGTAGCACATTGACCCCTGAGGCCTCTGTGTTTGAGGAGAAAAGGGTGGCCAGAGTAAGATCCTCAACACCCACTCAGCACCGTCAGCATCAGGATCACTTCAAGGTGTTCTATGGTGGTTTGCCCATAGGACCTGGAACTTGGATGGAGACTGCTTAAACTTCAAGGTAACTATTCTACTGGATCTAACTGGTCCCTGTTACTGGCTCTCAAATGAAGTTGGACCCCACAAGAGTGCCCATAGAGATAATTTTAAGTTACTTGCTGTGGCCAACCCTAAACCGCAATCCGCTGTAGATTTAAATGATATATTTTATTGAGTGAAAAGCGTGAATCGTTGTTTCTCCCAAATTCATATCTCAGCAACCCTCTGCTGGATGTTTGGCATTCAATCAATCAATCAGGGGTTTGTTGAAGTGCGACTACTCACCCGTAAGGGTCTCAAGGCGCTAGGGGTGGGGGGTGCAGGTTCCATTCCATCAAGGAGGGGGTCTGTCGAAGAGCCAGGTTTTCAGGTTTCTTGTGAAGATGGGGAGCGATGTTGTCTGTCTGAGGTGGAGCGGAAGAGCGTTCCATGCTTTGGCCGCGAGGAAGGAGAAGGAATGGCCTCCCGATCTGGTCTTTCTGGTGCGGGGGTCCACAGCGTAGGAGAGCTGGGCTGATCGTAGGGTCCTATGGGGTACGTGGAATTTTTGTCGGCTGTTCAGGTATGCTGGTCCGGTGCTGTGGAGGGCCTTGTGTGCGTGGGTGAGTGTCTTGAAAGTGATTCTCGCCTTGATGGGGAGCCAGTGGAGTGTGCACAGTTGCTGGGAGATGTGGCAGTGTTTTGGCAGGTTGAGGACTAGTCTTGTGGTGGCGTTCTGGATATTCTGTAGCTTGCGGGTGAGGTTTTTGTTTATTCCTGCGCAGAGTGCGTTGCCGTAGTCGAGTCTGCTGGTGACCAGGGTGTGAGTGACGGTCTTTCGATGTTCGAGGGGGATCCATTTGAAGGTCTTACGGTGGAGGCGGAGGGTGTGGAAGCAGGAGTCTGCTGGTGACCAGGTCGTGAGTGACGGTCTTTCAGTGTTTGAGGGGGATCCATTTGAAGGTCTTACGGTGGAGGAGGAGGGTGTGGAAGCAGGAAGACGAGACGGAGTTGATTTGGCGGTCCATTTTAAGCTCAGAGTCCAGGATGATTCCCAGGTTGCGTACGTGGTCCGTGGGGGTTGGCGGGTTTCCGAGGGCAGGGGGCCACCAGGTGTCGCTCCAAGCGTTTGGGCCCATGATGAGTACTTCTGTTTTTTTGGTGTTTAGTTGTAGACAGCTGTTTTTCATCCATTTGGCGATGGCTTCCATTCCTTCTCGAAAGTTGTGTCTGGCAGTGTTGGGCTTGTTGGATATGGAGAGGATGAGTTCAGTGTCCTCTGCGTATGACACAACGTTGAGTCCGTAGGTTCTGACGATGGGGGCGAGTGGAGCCATGTAGACGTTGAAAAGCGTCGGGCTGCGGGAGGAGCCCTGGGGAGCTCTGCAAGTGGTAGGTGTAGGGTCTGAGAGGAAAGGGGGGAGTCTCACCCGCTGCATCCTGCCGGAGAGGAAGCAGAGACGTTTTAAGGCATGGGCAAAGTGGGCTCTGGCCCAGGGCCCCAGCCTGTCAGGGGGCCCCCTGACAGAGCCAGCTCTGTTCATGCCCGGATGACCTTGAATAATTCTTCAACAGATTGTTTCAAACACCGTTTTCCTTTAATTTACTTTTAATGTGGGTGATGTGTGAGAGTCTATTAGAAACATTTTGCAGAGAAATGTGTTTTTGTTTCATACAACATACATAAAAAGTTTATTTTAGATCAAAACAGGACCATTACATATTCGTATGTCACAAAGATTATTTGCAGTAATATTAGTGAGCGACTGCTGTGTTACAATATTGAAAACGCATCACTATCCTAAATATTAGAATGTAAACAGGTTTAGAATTTGGACCTGTGTGTGTGTGCACTGTCCGTGATCTGGCCAAAGAGGGCATAAAAGAGCTAATCTGGATCATAAATTCAAAGCTATTTGAAAAGGGGCCCCCACAATATGTTTGGCCCAGGGCCCCCACAATCCTTAAGACGTCCCTGAGAGGAAGGAGTGGATCCAGTCGAGGGCCTTGTCCTGGATTCCTGCATCGTAGAGTCTGCATATTAGGGTGAGGTGGGAGACTGTGTCGAATGCTGAGGAGAATGAGGGCTACTGTCTCTCCTTTGTCCAGTAGGGTGCGGATGTCGTCCGTTGTGGCGAGGAGGGCAGTTTCCATGTTGTGGTTTTTTCTGAAGCCGGACTGGGAGGAATCGAGGATGTTGCAAGTTGGCTGTTGATGGCTTTCTCGATGACTTTCGCAAGGAACGGGAGCAGGGAGATGGGTCTGTAGTTTTTGAGGTCGGTGGGGTCCACCTTGGGTTTCTTCAGGAGGGGGGTGACCTCTGCATGTTTCCTGTCATCGGGGAACAAGGTGGTCACCAGGGAGTGGTTGATGGTGTGGCAGAGCATGGATGCGATGGTGTTGGCGGCTCTGTTGAAGATGTGGCGGGGCAGGGGTCCGTGGGGGCCCCTGAGTGGATTGACTTCATTGTCTTCAGTGTGTCTTCGGTAGTGAGGGCTGTCCAGTTGTTAATCGCTGGTTTCCGGGCGTAGGGGGTGGTTGGTGAGGGTTCAGTGTGTTGGTTGTCTTAGAGAAAGTTGTCGTAGATACTCTTGATTTTGTGGTGGAAAAAGGTGCTCAGTTTGTCGCAGAGTTGTTGTGAGGGAGGGATGTTGGTAGACACGCTGGTGGGTTGGGCAAACTCCTTGATGATGCTGAAGAGTGCCTTGCTGTTGTGCATGTGGGTGGAGATTCTGTCTTCAATCGCTTTTTTCATCGTTTCTCTGATGAGTTGATGGTGGGCGTTGGTGGCGGCTCTGAAGTTGTTGTGGGCTTCTGTGGATTTGGTGTTCCTCCAGGCCTTTTCGAGGCGGCGGGAAGTGCATCTGGACTCTCGAAGTTCGGTGGTAAACCATCTGACTTTCTTGGCGTGGATATTGTTGTTTTTCTTGAGGGGGGCTAGGGTGTTGGCGCTGTCTGAGATCCATCTATGCAGGGTTCGGGCTGCGTTGTTGGGGTCGTCATTTTCCGCGATGCTAAGGGTGGAATTGTTGAGTGAGGAGGTGAGCTGGTCATCGGTGATTTTGGCCCAGTTTCTTCGTGGGTGCAGGTGCTGGTGTCTGTGGATGGTGGGTGTTCTGAAGGTGAAGTGGACGCAGCAATGGTTGGTCCATGGGAGTTCGGTGGTGTGGCTGAAGGTGATTGAGTTTCCTGTAGTGAAGAGGGGGTTGAGGGTGTGTCCTGCTGAATGTGTGGGCTCGGTCATGATCTGGCGTAGTCCAATGTTGTGGAGGTTGTTCAGGAGGGAAGTGGTGTTGGGGTCCATTTGGTTGTCGAGGTGGAACTTGAGGTCTCCCAGCAGGGTGTAGTTGGTGGATGCGATGGCCTGCGGGGAGATGATGTAATTGATGGAGTTGGTGAAAGGTCGACAGGGTCCAGGGGGCGGTAGATGAGGGTTCCACGGAGGGTGGCGGTGGGGCTGGCCAGTATCTTGAAGTGAAGGTGTTCCATCAGTTCTGTGGGCTCGTCGGGGAGTGTGCTCAGGCAGAGGCTGGATTTGTGGACGATGGTGATTCCTCCTCCCGGGCCAGTGGGGCGGTCCTTCCTGGAGATCTTGTATCCTTGGGGGATGGTGATGGCGATGTCCAGTCCCAATGTGGTGTTGGTCCAGGTTTCGGTAAAGAACACCACGTCCGAGGTGGTGCTGCCGAGGTGGTCCCAGATTTTGGTGGCGTGTTTGTGTAGGGAACGGATGTTGAGGAGGATGCATTGCAGGGGCTTCCGTTCAGTTGTGTTCTTGCGGCCGGGTTGCGCTGGGTCTGTGTTCTTGGCGGTGCTGCAGGAGTGCCGGCAGCGGTGACAGCTGAAGGGTCCGTGGGTGTCGGCTGGTGATGCTAGCTTGCAGTTGTTGTTGCGGCGTGGGTTGAGTGCGTGGAGTGCTGATGGAACATAGCATTAGCCGGGCGGAGGTCCAGGCTTCCTGGCACTGGTCACGGTCGGGTTGCGGACGGGCGGAGACGGGCTTGCCTTTGGCGCTCCTTCGGCATGCCATTAAGTAGGGGTCGGGGAGGGCTTGGCAGCTGGGAGGTGGGAGCGGGGAGCTGGATTGGGCCGGTTGCGCTGGGGGGAAGGGACCGCAGGGGCAGCAGTGGCGGGGAAATAAGGGATAAAGGAAAAAATGAAAGGGGGAAAATAAGCAGAAATAAGGCACAAAATAGAGCAGAGATGCAGAAAAGTGCAGAAAGGTGAAAAATAGAAGAGGGCAGAAAAACGAGTGAAAACGAGTGAAAGAGCAGAGCTAGAGGCAGAAGACCGAGATCCACTGGACCACCAGGGATGTGGCGCAGGGAAACCTGTGGGTGGAGGAGGGCCTCGATCACCAACACATGAGAGTGCAAGTGCAGGGGCAGGCCTCACTTAATGGTGGAGCTGCGAGGGAGGGGGAGCAATTTCACTGACAATGAGTCAGTGGTCTTGCTCTGACGTGGCATTGAGGTATCTATTTAAAGATAAAAATACAATCTATTTTTATAAAGTGGTATCAGATTTTAATTGTGTTTTCATGTCCGCCTTTGATAAAGCCTGACTACTCTGAGCCACAGTTACCTAGAACAGAACTAAGGTTTCACAAAAAAACCTGACTGGACTTGACATAGAACTGCAACTTTATTACACAGTGAAGTTGCACACCATGTAATAAACCACTTTTCTTACAACAATTCACTGCAAAGTCATTGACCTATCCTCTCAGATTACACCTTCCTATTCGTACATTCCACCACTAATTATCTACAAGAAAAACTGATTTGTGATTTTTTTTCATAGAGACCAATTTCATCTCATGCTATGAAGATGCATGTGTGCCAAAAATGTGTTAAAGAGTGTTAATCGTGGACCACGACAGTCGAGTCTGGATCCAGAAGACCTTGGTCTTGAAGTAAGAGGATCCCTTCCAGAAGCTGATGTGCCAATAGAGAGAGATCCAAAATCAGTGGATACCCTGGAAAAGGAATCGCCTCTTGTGGAGAAAAAGTTAGTGGAACCACAAACCTTCAAAAACACAGCAATCCAGAAGGGCTGGAGTCAAGAGAGAGGACCAAACCTGAGAAAGGAGACAAAAACGGGGAAAACTAGTAAAGAACAGGAATGAACAAACTAGGAACGTGTACACAGAACAAGAACGTTTGTGATGCACTCAGTAATGGCCATATTACCTGGAACAGGAAGCGATCCTCCAGGAAAAGCTAACCGCCATCTTGAATTAGGCTAGAATGGCATGAAAAACATATTCAGGGATGCCATCTTAGATTCAATCAATCAATCATTTATACTGCGTGTCAACTCACTCAGTAGGGTATCGAGCTGCTTGTGGCTACTGCCGGTCATATCTCATTCGAACATCCAGGTTTTGAGGTCTCTTGTGAATTGCTGGAGTGATTGGTCGGTCATTAGGTGCAGGGGAAGGGAGTACCATGTTTTGCCTGCCAGGTGCAAGAAGACGCGATAGATCAATCGAATCAGGAGGTGGATTCGAGGTGTATGGTTGGTTGGTGGAAGGTCAGTCATTTGTTGAGGAAAGTTGGTCCTTCGATGTGTAGAGCTCTGTCGGCATGGTTCATCATCTTGAATGAGCATCTCTTCTGTATCAGGAGCCAGTGCAGTTTCTTGCGGTGGGATTTGATGTGGGTCTTTCTAGGTAGGTCTAGGATGAGTTTTGCTGCTGCGTTCTGTATTGTCTTCAGTCTCTTCAGGAGGCATACTGTGATTCCTATGTAGAAAGCATTTCCGTAGTCCAGACTGCTGGTGATGATGACCTGAGTGACGGTGCTTCTGGTGTTGATTGGGAGCCACCTGATGATCTTGCAGAGCATGTGAAAGCAGGCTGATGAGACTGTGTTGACTTGTTTTTCCATCAAGAGTTTGCAGTCCAGGATGATGCTGAGTTTGCGGGCATGGTCTGTTAGGGCCGGTGGTAGGCTGAGACTAGCTGGTCACCATGCGTCGTTCCAGATCGAGGTGTTGTTCCCGAAGATGAGGACTTCCATCTTGTCGGTGTTGAGTTTCAGGCAGTTGACTCTCATCAATTTGGTGACGTCCACCATGCCGGAGTGGAATTTGGCTGTGAGAGGGTCTTTGGTCAGAGAGATGATGAGCTGGGTGTCATTGGCATATCAGATGATGCTAAGTCTGTTTGATCAGAGAATGTGAGCCTGGGGAGTCATGTAGATGTTGAAGAGTGTGTGATTGAATGATTACCCTTGGGGAGCTCCACAGATGACCTTTTTGTCTTCTGATGTGAACAGTGGGAGACGGATCCTCTAGGTCATTCCAGAGAAGAATGATGTTATCCAATTGAGGGCGTTTCCATGGATCCAGATGTGGTGGAGTCTGTTGATCAATGTGTGATGGAGACAGTGTCGAGCACGGCTGTTAGGTCTAGGTATTAACCAAAGGTAGTAATTGGTAGGTCTAGGTATTAACCAAAGGTAGTAATTGATGAAACTTTAATCCTCTCTGTCAAATTCAAGTAATGTTCACATTAGGTAAACCCAATTCCCTGTTAATACTTCTCTTTCTTGCAGCTTCGGCAGCCCAATAGACATAGCTGTGGCCCACAATCCACACTCTAAGCATTTTGTAGGAAGGAGAAGTAACATGCAGGACAGGTCTGAAGCTGAATATCACAGTTGGTACTATGAAAGACAGTGATAATGCATGTGTGCTGGTGGTTTGAAAAAAACAAAAAAATTGATTTGGTGGAGGGAACATGCAGGTGAAAAAAGTCGGTAGCATTTGGAAATGATAAGTACATAGAGGTTTGATTGGGTCTGGTAAATAGAACAAAAATGTAATAAAGAGTTGGATATGCTTTACAGTATGTGCAGTAATCCACACCTGCCGTAGTTCATTGTGTAACTAGTATGGCCCTTCAAGAATGTGCTGTGAACTTGTGACCTACTGGTTCTAGTGGGTTTGTGTGGAGAGGGTGTATTGGGGGAAGGGTGTTAAAGAGACAGGTATTTTTAGTTTCAAACTGGAGAGGTTTAGGTTCATTGTTATATAAGGTAAGTAAGATTTCCTAGTGAGGATTTTACATAAAAGTGTAGTAAAGTGTTAAAAATATAAAAACTATAAAGGAAAGTAGGCTTTCCGACTCCCGTTTTTTTTCCATATGATCGCGATTATCAACACAAAGCCATGCATTTTGGGCTACCTCTAAAAAGGAGTGAAAAGGTTAACAGACAGTAACCATTCAGAAATGCAGATAGAACAATGCAATATGAAAGGAATGTTTTTATTCGTTGACTTTTCCAGTATCAGGCAATGCAAAGTTCAAAAGGTTGCCATTTATGGTTGCTTTTTATGAGAGTGGTATGCCATTCTTGAGCTAAGTTTTTACAAACCCTGAGAATATTGCATCTTTCTAATAAGAGAAAAAAGTGATTTTACCTACAAACTCAATATTCTGGTAAGTTAATTAAAAAAAGTTGTAAGCAAAACAAAATTGATTAATAAAAGAAAGGATGATATATAATTGAAATTTAAACTTTTTTATATATCTATTGATAGGTAACTAAGATATAGTTTGTCTCAGGGGCAGACTAGTTGTCTCTCAAGTTAGTTTAGAATGTGTTTCCAAGGAGGTGTACATTGCACTTGTATTCCCTTACTCTATGCTGTAAGTGGTAAAAGAAAAGAGTGCACAGTAATGGTTAAACTTGTACATAATAATGTAATATAAGATGTCAAAGGTTTATATGTGTATATATGATTTGCATCATACATATAATAATTTAGTATAAGATGTCAAAGATTTATATGTGTATATATGATGTGCAGCTTATAACAAATGTTTTTTTTTTTTATTCTGGGAGTTGTAGTCTTATTTGTTCCATTATAAAATAAGACTCGATACTCATATTTCAAAGTGGTAAGTAAACACTGTAGCTGTATTTGAACTATGAATCTCTCAAAGTTGATAGCTATGTGTTAAATTCTCTTTACTGTAGGTGCTGGATAATTACAGGGTAGATTTGTATGTGCATACATGGAGAGATATGTTTTTAACTGAATTTCAGATTGAGATATGTCATATAACACTGCTAGGCACTGTTATGCCAATTACTATATAAAGTATAACACCTATGATGCATGTGACATACATGTTTGTAAATTATTGAGGCTCTCTTTCACCCACTCATTGATCAAGAGAAGCACATATATATTCACTAAGATACTCACAAAGTAGATATATGTGTAGCAGTATCAAAGCCAGTTAGAGATATGTTTCAATCAATAATTCTTTATTAGATTATTAATTAATAATCATAAAAGTACAAGCTGAGATCACAGTCAGTAAACCACTCACCATAAAACAGGAAGACTATAAATAAATCTACATTAATAAAAAGATTATATAGTACATAGTCTTTAAAACTAAGAGAAAGGCATCTTATTTTAGTGCATATAATGGAATATTTATATATAAATAGCAGCATTCAAGTATAAAGTACATTTTATGAAAGAAGCAACGGCTGCCATAACAGTTGAATCTGCCAACATCTGTGAATGTAAAAAAGCAGGCCTATACTAATAAAACCCCCTAAACCTTAAAATGGGAAGCAAGTAACTTTTACGCTGGTAGTGATACGTCGAGCAGAATAATACCAGATGGTCCAAGGAATGTGGGGTAGTTCCATCACATGGACAGGTTAGAATTGAATTACGTTCATATTATCCAGCAGGGAAACTTAGACTGCCCGTATTGAGCCCAATCGAAACCTGGTAAGTAAAGATCTCTCCCACTGATTTTTAACCAAGGTAAGATAAGGCTCAAGTCCAAGGTTCGATTTTATAATCTTGCAAGCTAATCGGTTTCTCCAGGGCCCTAGTTTCCCTCGTTTCCATAGTTAGACTAAAAAACGTCTCTTTCATCCTTTTCCCGTCAGCTTTAACAATGGACTGGGGAGTATAATAGAATTTGGGAAGCTCCAGTTTAATTGTCAAATTCTTGATTTAGGGAAACCATGGTATCTTATGCCTCACATCACAATCAAGACATTGATAAATTACTGCCCTATTGAAAGCTGTGTGGTCCCCACACCAAACCAAATGGAAATCCATAAAAGAAGTGGGGCTAATTTTACAGAATCTTCTACAAACCCCAAATCCAGTTCACCGTGGATAAAAGTACTTGGGCTGGTAGGACCAACTCCAGGCAGTTCTCTTCCCTCTGTATTTTTCCACAATTTTAATAGCCCCAAATGGCTGTGCCATATGTAAGTACTGGCCGGCATTTCCTCCTGTAGATATGAAGCAGAGGAACTACGGGTTTATTTCCGATTGTTGCAGAAAACTTAAAGAGGGCAGCACAGGCTTGGTTAAACCGTTGACCTCTAGCAGCCATGCAAGTTGCGATGCTGATCAAAAGTAACTCACAAATATGGGAAGGAGCTATCCCATGAAATTGCTCTGGCCTTAATAGTTAAAGGCCTGACTTTGGAGGTTATCTTCCAACAAGTCATTAGACAGGTTTTAGAGATGTTGGTGTCCAGGTCAATATCATTCATAAAATTTACAAACTGATCCACCAGTCCAGGGCCGGCTTTAGCAATGGTGGCGCCCTGTGCGACAATGTTCGTTGGCGCCCCCCCAATGACGACCTCTGCCACGGATTCCCTCACTAGCACCCTTTAACATTGCCCCTCAAGTCTCCATAACCGCTGTCTCTCAGATTCATTTAGTTTTATAGCCCCACTCATACCAATGTGAAGTGTCAGAGCACTTTACATCACACACACATTACAAAGAGACAATCAATCATGAATGTGTAAATCAGTGTATAAGAAATGTTACATCAGACAGGACTACAAGGTGTAGTGCAGGAGTGACATGTCATCGATACTTGTAAGTAATATAGTTTGAGTCCTTATTCTGGAAAAGCACAAATTCAGAATTTGAAATGTAACATCATTGTTAAGGTTTCTCTTTAATAATTGTTTTCTACCCAAATGAACCATTTTCACAAGATTAGGATGATGAAAGACTGGTAAAAAAAAACATATAGCTCCACCAAATAGCTTGCAGTTTGCATGCAGCTCTTTTATGACGGTTAATAGCAAAATGTTCTATATTAGGATTTTGACTTATAAACGACAAGTAACAAAAGGAGCTCTCTTACAGGGGAGAGGAGTTGGCCTAACGGCTAGGGCGGTGGACCTCGAATATGGGGAACCGGGCTTGGGTCTCGGGAATGACGCTAAACATCCTGTGATTCTGGGCAAATCACTTAATCTCCCTGTGCCTAATAAAAAAAGAATGTGTCCTCATGTAATGCAACTGGTGCTCGTGTAAAGCGTTCTGATATCCTATACCTTTGGGTCAAGCTCGCGCTATATAAAACTCCATAAAAAAATAAAAAATAAAAACAGAAGCAGTAACCCACTGACCTATTTACATTATATGCAATTTTTATCTGCATTGTACACATTCTTAGCCGCAGGCGTTTTAACACTCTGTACTACCTTAGGATGAGTCAAAACTTCTGCTAGACAAACCTCTGGTCTCTTTCCAGGAAGACGATTATTCACCAGAGTTATCTTGACATTCTAATTTGATGCCTGAAAATTGCTCAAGGCCAGGAACGCTGCAGCAGGTGCTTCTAAAATGATAAGATTCTTGCAAAAATGATGCTCCCACCCCAAGTCAGCGTCCGGTGCGATGGCACCGATCGCACCGCCCTAGAGCCGGCCCTGCACAAGTCTCCTAAGACCATTAGCTGTGCAGGATTACAAAACTGTGTCAGCTGCATAAAGCAAAGATGGGACAAAAGCAGAGTTAACCCTAGGCATATCCTTACTATTGGGAATGAAAAACATATTCAATCCATTAATGTACACTAAAAATAAAAGAGGTATTAAAACACACCCCTGCCTAACACCTCTCGGAATATTGAGGAGATCCGTACACTCCCGTCCTGGCCAAACCTGACAATAGCAACTGTCTTTGAAAGCATATCACGTAAAAAATCCAGAAAGTTTTCAGGCAATCCCATATCTGATAATAAAGACCACATCTTTGACCTATTGACTCGGTCAAGGGCGCTGCTTAAGTCCATAGACGCTTTTCTTTGCCATCACATATTTCCCGATCAGCATCTCTAGGTTGAGGGATTGTTGCATTGTTCCCTTGCCCTCCCTAAAACCATATTTAACAGGACTTGTAACATTATTGGTTTGGGTCCTTTCCTCTATTCTTCCCAAAATAACTCTTCCAGCCACCTTTAAAATTGAATTTAACAAGGAATTGAGCCTAAAGCAGCTAGGGTTCTGGCGGTCCAGTTTCTTAAACACTGGTAACATTTTGTCAGACTTCCACTTCTTAGGAATACTCTGGCTGCAGCTGCATTGACGGTGTTAGTCAACAGCAGGGACTAAACTGAAACATTTGATTTATATTAGTCCATTGGGATCCCATCACAGCTAGGGGCATTGTTGTCAGGACTGATCCTGATAGACTCCCATACTTCCTCCAACTCAAAAAGTTATGGCTAGGGGGAACTCAATTAGATCCTCGCCCTTTTCATTGTACCTACTTGGGTCCTCTGAATAGATGTCAGAAAACTGATTTAACCACTGTTCTGGTGAGATGTTAACCCCTATGTCATCATGGGCATCTAGCAACGAATCCTTACCCTTGACTATATTCCAAAAACCCAGAGAGTCTCTCTTAGCACAGCCCTTCAATAATCAGTCTTTAGTGTTTGCTTCCTATGCTTTACGGTCAGCTTCAAGCTGGCTCTAGCCTGGATAACATCTGCTTTAATTTTTTAACATAGTATTAAGAGTCTCTCTAAGCCGCTTATTTGCTAATCTTCAGTCATGGCAAACCTCCCAGTTTCCTTCTGCTTCCCTGGGGCAGAAAGATTCTTTATAATCTCATTAGCGGTTTTGTTAAGGAACCCAAAGTCATCCAAAACCTCCTCAGGAGAGAGATCGTTCTCGAGCAGTGGGTCCATAAGCAGATCCAAGTTGACGCAAACTAGGGATTTAAACAGCTCAGAGATCTGTATGTTTTGCCACCTAATTCTGTGCCCCTTATCTGTGGTATTCAGGCCAATCAAGCATGGGTTGCTAGCTCTTACTTTTCCCAGATGTGCTAATAGTTAAAAAACTATAGATTATGATCACTATACCTGGTGTGTAGAACCTTGCCTGATTTGACCCGCTCTCCCATTAAGCTAGAGACAAATATAAAATCAAACGTTGTTCCCTTTCCCCACCCTATAAAAATAGGTTTATAACTAAAACCTTCCCCTACTAAAGAACCTAGATCTATTAGATGTGTTTGGCCTACGGCTCTTATCAGCCACCGTCCTCTTTCATTGACCCCAGATGAAATATTATGATGCAATTTCCTCCCAAAAGGGTTCTCGTCAAGGCAGGGTTGGCCTATCTTGGCAGTAAAATCGCCCCCAAGTACTATGTTAAATTCTGCAACCAATGATGAGCCCTGGTTTCTAGGCTGGACAAAACTGTAAATAATACCTAAAGATGACAGATTACTGCCACCCACAGCACCTGAATCCCCTTGAGCTGAACAGGAACAACTGTAATTTTAAACAGGTTTGATACATGGATCAAAATAGCTAATCCACCTTGGGCTCTCCGTTCATATCCACCCACAAAAAAAGGTTCACAAGCCCAGGTTTACTGAAGTAATATTACATCATATGGATTTTTCAGGTTTAACCATTCTGGATCCGTCACCTTGGATACAACTCCTGCAACGTTCCAACAAACAAACTTGAGGGCTAAAAGCCTAATTGTCAATGATTCCAGACTGTTATTGTCTCCTAATAGAATTGGTGACAATGGCAGCGCCCCCTTATTGCCTTTGTTTAGAGGGGTGAATGTTTCGTGCAGTCAGTTGTTGCCATCAAGGCTTGCTAGTGGAAGAAAACTGTTAGCAATAGGAATAGGAGGATTATGCTTGGTGCTAAATGGGTGATTCTGATTGTAACTACTTATGCGCCTCAGATGTCTATAAAAAAAAAACAATGATTCAAGGCAATGCTCTCAACTGTCGGCCTCCTGGAATTATAACTAAATGTGAGTCGCTCCGCCAGCAAAAGATCTCTGCAGTTGATCATGATGTAAACCTCCTGTTTTCTTCTTGGCCCCACCCTACAGTTCTGGCAAAAAGGAGATTCCTGTGCTCCATTACATTAAATTGAGCATTTGTACAGACCCAGTGGCAAACTTTGTTACATAACTGCGAGGTAGATTCTTTAGAGGTGAAGGGTAGCTCAGGGACCCCTGTGGCATTACTACTACGTTTGGACCACATTTAGGGAGTAGGTTTAGTGTAGGCAGGATAGCTTTCTTCGGAGTAAAAATGTACCTTCCCTATCCCCCATTGTTCATTGTTTCATCTCCTATACCCCTTTCTATTGGCACTGTCATGTAGTTCCTACAAATCTATATAGGATCTGCGCATTTAGGCAACATAAACTAAGGGTTTGGTGTCCAGACTGATTCCAGACATCCCCAAAGGATATGTTAGTTTGTTAGTCCTGCTAGTTCACAGTGCCACTACGAGCCCCTCTTACCAACGAGCGAATAACTTCTGGCAACTATCGAACATGACAACCCTGACCCATCAGGGGTTGTGGAAACAGTACAGTACGTTTCACTCAGTCACTCATGCTCACTTTGTCTCAGAGAGATACACAGAGTAAACAGTGGGGACATTCTCAATAAGCATTTATTGAACCAGCGTAATTCTAGTGTAAAATACGTGTGCTGCAACAACCATGAGACAGAAACAAATATATATGGTTAGAAGCACCAGGAGAGTAAAGAAAATGTAGAATTCTACCATGGTGCTAAAACAAAGAATATGTGCAGGCATATGGATACATGACAGTAATAATGCGTACTCCTATGATGTCAACCCTGACTCGATGTACCTAAGTGTACCTAGCATGTATGTAGAGGTAAAGCCAAGAATGTGTTATATTGCTGCTCAGCCTGGGTGTCTGTGTGAGAGAATGTTGCAGAATGGAATATTCATGTGTGTGAGTGTCAGTTGGTGATGGGCTGAGCAGCAGTGAGGATGCTCCTGGTGGGGCTCTCATCTTCTAACATCTTACCTGAATAAAGATATCTGAAGATACTACATGGACCAGTCAACTTTTATTTACAAGAGAATCCCTTTAGGATAAAGCCAACCCCATTACCTGATGTGAGAGAGCAAAGGACCCCATCTTGGTCTCAAGAAGGACACCCTGTGAGGGATGTCAGACTGCTGCAAACTGGAGAGTCTGCTTGCAGGAACCTCATCGTCTCGTGTCAGCATGTCAGCATGGAAGTTTTTTTCCCCTCTCTCTTGCCCAGTGAAGATGTAGTGCTTATATACCCAAAAGGTACCCTCAGGGGTTCTACCTAGAAGTGTACTATGGACATGTCGGGCAAAGATGACAATAGGGATGACCCTTATTCAGAGTTATTATGCAGCAGATGGTAGTCCTTCTGTGATACTGAGAATCCTCATGCATAATACATGAGGCTAGTTTTTGGAGAAAACCACACGACAATCATGTAGCACCTAACTAGGTAAAGGTCAGTGCCAGACCCGTTATGTAGAACAATGGTAGAACATATGTAGGTAAAAGGTTGTGTAACTAACTAGGCCTATATTGGGGTACATTGGGGTTCATAACAGCACTGGATCACTACTGTCCTTGGGGGCAGGAATGGGAGCTGGCTCATGAACGTTACTTATCCATTCATTCTGCTCAAGAGGTTTTAATGTAATATTTTGGCAGGGCATACCCCAGCACCTAGAGCCCTTGAATATGTAGCCTCTGACCACCTCTGGGAATTACTGACATTTCTAAAGCCAGGTATATGGTTTATTTTCGAGGATAAAACATTACACATTATTTCTATATTATGCAATTTCTCATACAAAGGAACAATACATTTTTCTATTAGTTCGTTACGTTTTTTCTCTTTCAAATCCCAGTTACTGGGGGCCAAACCCTTAACAGATGTGTTTCAAATTCATAATACAGGTACTGAAGTCTTTATTCAGCAATGTACATTGATATTTCTAGAGCTTTCAAAACAGATAGTCAGATGCAGGTACATTTTCTAAAACAAGTTATGGGACTGCTAGGTGGGCCAATATGTAAGTTATGTTCTTTGAATATCTGAGTGAGCTATATGTGTGTGTATAAGTATTTTTGTTCTGAAGTGTACATGCACTGTGCCGTCCACATTTTAATCTGACATACCTATGAAGAAACCTATACATTATGTGATGGATGTGGTGTAATTGACCTGTGCATACAGTTTTACTGTTAGGGCTGTCTTCTTACTGAAACATCCTACACAGGGTGTAAACTGCTCTTTTAGAAAATATGAGTCCATACTAAGGAAAGTGTTGCTAGGCCATACTGTAGGGAGCTAAATGCTTAAAACCTAAGGGCTGGATTCACAGAACTAACTTAAGACAAAATCCTAAACTTACTACCATTTTCGTATTCACAGAAGGCACTTACTCATTTTGGTATTCACAGAAGACACTTACTCACTTCAGTATTCACAGAAGATAGGAGTCCTAACTTTAGGACTCCTAAATGCCTTCTGTGAATACCGAACGTCTTAAAATTAGGATTTTTCTCATTTTAGGAGTCCTAAAGTTAGGAGTCCTAACTTTACTACTACTAAACTGAGAAAAATCCTAATTTTAAGACTTTCGGTATTCACAGAAGGCATTTTGGACAAATTTCCATTTTGAAAATAACTTTCACAGCTATAGTGATCATATTTCATGAAGGAGTTAATATAACCTCTGGACACCGTGCAATGACATGCAAGTGATATTCAAACCAAGACTACCTAAAAAGTTACCAAACTCATATCTGCTGTTTCTAGAACCGAAGTTTTAAGGAGAATTTATTATAACAAAATGTGGTATATTCCCATGTATATGGATTTCATGTATCTGCGACATTATTCAGCCTATTAGGGGTATTGTCTACAGCAAGCTTTTAGAAATGACTACAAAAAATGAATTCATAAAACATCACAGGACTACATTAGGTTACTCTAGATAACAACTAAATAGAGGTATTTTAATACCAGCAGACTTAAGTAGTATCTAATAAGTTTCTTTACTACTTAAAAAATTACCCCTTTTGTTTCTGCTACAGCAACTTCTACGTACTACTGTGTGTTATGTTTTTCATACATGGATAAAAAACATTTTAGACATTATTTGGCCTAACAAGGATAATGTTTGCAAAAGATTATCTAAAAAGGAAGACTGTTTCATAATTGTTGGACATTTTGTGCCAGATATAAAAATATCAGAAACAGTTTTAAGATATAGTTGCTTTTATTAAGGTAGTAAGTTATCCATTCGTTGTAGTTACTTTATTCGATATATTACAAAAATATCATAAAAGTTTGGTACAATAAATATAAAAACAGTTTTAAAAACCCACTACAACTATATGCTTTGAACCTTATACAATTAAAAGCAGTAAAAAATGGCAATAAATATGCATATACAGTGTAAACAAAGACCCCCATTTGTCAGTACCTTTGGCAATGGTATTCTTTATGGGCAACAGGGATAAGTTTATATCTTAAAATTGTTGCACCTTAAGGAGCTTGCGTCTAATCCTCCAGGCCCAGCCCAGGTATTTAGCAGTCCCACAGATGACACTAGGGACTGATGTGTCATAGATCAAGATACGCAATGCCACCCTGGCAGACCTGGTCCCCATATTTTTACAAACCGGTGTCAACCATCTCGCTCTTGGTTGCCGGTATGCTTTGCATGCAAACAGAAAGTGACCAGTAGACTCCAAGGGCGAGGCACAACCGGGACAGCCTTTCGGACTTACGGGTGCCGTGCTCCATCTAGATTGAAACTCGTAGAGTGGGAGTGTACCATATCTCATCTTGAGATAAAGGGACCTATCTTCAGGAGATTCAATAATGTCAAGAAAGGGTTCCATGCTAGGTGCAGGTTTCACATCCAGGAAATTCAAAGTTAGCTCACCTCCCTGATTTCTTAGGGTATTAGTCATAACCCATTCCCAGTAAGCCTTCTTTATCACAGATTTGGGTAGGGGGAGCTGGGTTACCCAGGCCTCTTCCAGACCTATCTTCTGAAGCTCCTTTTTCAAATTTGATACCCAAGGGATCTTACGCTCAGCTCCAAGTTTTATTAGCTCGTCGAGGGCAGATGCATAGTGGAGGAGTTCAGGGGTTCTCCGGAGCCTTGCCCAGTATAGTAATGGGCGCAGCCTGGCTACATTACTAATGTTTTGTCTGCCAAGATCATAACGGAGAGGAACTAGTGGGGTAGACAGAGGGAGCGACAGTAAGTCTCTGAAGAACTTATTCTCAGATCTAAGCAGCTCTGTTAGGTTTTCGAACCCCCACAGTTCTGCCCCGTATAGGGCAGCTGGCATTGCCTTCCCCTCATAGACCTTAACTGCCGCAGCAATGGGCCTGGTGTAAGAGAGTCTCTGGTGTTTCGCTATTGCCCCTGAGGCTCTCTTATGGGCAAGAAGCATTTTCGATAGATGGGGAGCCCATTTTAGCTTATTGTTTACCCTGACTCCAAGGTAATCAAAAGCCTCAACTAGCTCAAGAATAGTGTCGTTAAGCTTAATATTATTCCTAAAATTTCTAGAGGGTGATAGTGCCATTAGCTTGGTTTTAGAAGTGTTTATTTTCAAGCCCCTGGTGTCACAAAAATGGGAGAAGCGGGAGAGCAATCTTTGTAGGCCCATAGGGCTTTTAGATATCAACAGAGTGTCGTCAGCAAAGAGCAGGGTGGGTGTTTTTTCCCCACACAGGGTTGGTGCATCGACCGTGTCCTCTCTCAAGTGGTCTGCCACCCCATTTATAAAGAGAGAGAACAGGGTCGGGGCTAAAACACAGCCCTGGCGTACTCCTTTCTCGACGGTAATCCTCTCTGTGAGCTGTCCCTGATGCCCCCATCGGACTTTAGCAAAATTCCCTTCGTGAAGGCGTTTGAGGAGGTCCAAGATTAGGGGGGGGATGCCCAAGTCATACAGGACCTGCCACAGCTGTAATCGTGGGACCAGGTCAAAGGCCGTTTTTAAATCAATAAAAGCCAAATACAGGCTGCCTTTTTCAATAATTACAGATTTCCAATGTATGGTGCAAAATCTGAAGACCTGGTCAATGGTGCCAACCCCCTCCCTGAAACCGGCTTGAAAATGGCTCAGGATACCCTCCTCATCTATCCAGGTCTTGATTCTAGTGAGGAGGACTCTGCCGACCACTTTTTGTAGGACATCGATTAAACTAATCGGTCTGTAGTTGGCAGGGTCCCCCCTATCCCCTTTCTTATAAATGGCCACCACCTCCGCCCCCTTCCAAGAATCCGGGACCGGGCATCCCAAAGCTAAATTATTTAAAATGCGTAGAATGAATTCTGCCCATAGGTCTTTGTCGTGTAGCAAGAGATCGCCAGGGAGGCCATCAGGTCCTGCTGCTTTTCCTGGGGCAATCATATTGATTGCAGAGAGGACCTCTGATAGACCAAACGCGGCCTCTATCTCCAGGGGTACCAAGTTCTCAATTACCGGGGTCAGGTTCTCTGGAGCCATTTTTTCCCCAAAAGAGTAAAGATCAGAGAAGTGCTGGTGCCATTGACTCCCCGTTATATGATTGGGGATTGGGTCAGCTCTTCCCTTGGACCGGACATTAATGAGACTCCAGAAGGGAGTTGAGTCTTTTTGTAAGGCAGCGGCCTTTAAATCCTGCCAATGACTTTCCTCCCACAGTCTCTTTGCCTTCCTGATAGTTTCATAATAAGTTTTTCGGGCTTTAACAATGGCCGGTTGAACCTTATGTTTAATGGCTTCGGATAGAATCTGTCTTTTTTCCCTGCAGTCCTGTGAGAACCAAAGGTTTTCTGATTTGGGGGGAGGGCACTTACGGTCCCCCTTTTCCTCCATCACAAAAAAGTTCCCCACCCTAGTCACTGTTTGGTGATAAACCTCTAAGAAGTGTTGGGGAGAAGGGGCCTGTGAAAGACAACCCCTGGGTATATCCAGGGCTATAGAGCCTTCTTCCACTATCCTTTTTATTTTTCCCAGGTCCAATTCGCGTTTTACCACCCTTGGCCACTTAAGACGCCTATTACAATTGGTCGGGACAACCTCTCTTGCCCCAGGCCTCTGTTTGTTGGAATGCTCGATGGAAGTAGTAACAGACTCACGCTTGAGCTTCATGGACAGGGGGCTGTGATCGCTCTCACACCTGTTGATTACTTCCATGTCGATAAGATCTGGCCAAAGCTCGATACCCAACAGAATGTAGTCAATGCGCGAGGGAGCTCTAGTCCTCGTGAAAGTAGGGGCTCCCTGACCATCTGAGCAAGTTCGTCCATTTGTGGCCCTCAAATTGAACTCCAGTGTTAGCGCATTAAGTTGCAGAGCCCTCTTAGACCATTTCTTTATTGGCGGGAGAGTAAGTTGGGGTATGCCCTGCTTAGAGTCGGCATCTCCAATGCCCAGGATGTCGTCGCTGCTCAGGGGCTCAAAAGTGCAATTAAAGTCCCCGGCAACGACGACATCCACCTTGAAGGTGAATGCTGTTAATTCGGACTCAAGAGCCGAAACAGCAGGGCTTTCCCGTGCTCCAGGGGTCCCCCTAGCATAGATGTTGAATATTTCAAGCGGGGGTTGGTCGTCGACCCCGTTGATGGATAAATGGAGGAGGTCGTGAGATGTAATTACATGCCTCTTGATTGCCCAGTTCAAGTTGATGTTAATCCAAATTAGGAGACCCCCCGATGGGCGTCCTCTTATGGATCTGATTGCGGGGACAAAATGAGTGATGAACCCTGATCTATGCAGGGGTACCAAACTCCAGGTTTCCTGAAAGAGGATAACATCAAACTTGTCGATGAAATCGCTCCAAACAGGATCTGCGAGATTCTTCCCGAGCCCCGCAATGTTCCATGATAAAAAATTGATAACGCTCGAGGGAGCAGGGGTTAGGGGGGTCCTCAAGTCCACCACCTGACTATCTTGGCATCCCTCATTGATTACCAGAGTATCAATTGTTTCACCCAAATCGTTTGAGGACAGGTTGGAGATGGGAATAGTGTTTGAATCCAGCCCCCCAATGAAATGAGATGTGAAAATATGTGCAGGGGAAGTCATGTAGAGATTGGTTAGTCAATCCACCTGTCCTAAGCCTGAGTCCTGTCCCCCCCTCTGTTCAGACCATACGGGGAACCTACGAACCTGGATTGAAGAGAGAGCGGGAGGAGATGACCTAAACTCCAGGAGTAATACATTTTCTGCTAAGACAGGGTCCCCAAACACAATCTCGATACAATCTGTAGAAGCATCCGCCCGTGATAGCCTTTTTGCCCTTGTGATGTCCTCTCTAATGATTGATCTACACCCTCTAACATGTCTCAACCAGTGTATGACTTTGTTGTGAAGAGATACACTGTTTTCAAAGGTGGACCTTGGTGACAATTTTGGAACATGGGACATAAAGACAGAGGAGTTGGCGTGCACAGGTTGGAAATTTGCCGAATTGGCTGGGGAATGGAGTGGTTGGTTGTTATTGCCCTGTCTATGAGATGGAAAGAAACGAGGGGGGCGTCTATTAAAGGTCTTAACATTCTGTGTGCTTGCTGGGTCTGGGCATCTTGTAATGTCCGCATATGAGTTAATCTGGCCGTTTATTCTAGATGTAATATCCGCATTATGAGCCCCCTCCTGTACATGACCGGCATTAGTTTTGGCAGGAATTGGCTTTGGGGGAGCAGGCTTCATCCTGCAGGGAACTGCCCCAGAAGATGGTAGTGGTAGTGGAGAAATCGGGGGGGTGCTTGACCTAAACTAAGACTCTCGACCCTCTTGGTAAGGGCCCCCACTAACTCCTCTAATTTCTTAATTCTCTCAAAAAGAGTCGCTAAGGAGTCAGCATCAGATGTAACTGGGGCCTCGGAATCCTCAGCAAGTATTGCGACAGAGCTAGTTACTTGAAATAAATCAGAATCAAGGGGGGCAAACCTGTTAGAGCATAAGATGGATTGGGGGGCACAATGAGGAGTGTCTAAATCTCCTTCTATACCATTCATAGTGCCCGCGGTCTGTTTAGATGATATTTGAGGGTCAGAGGTGATTATGTCGGGGGGTGAGATAATACTTTGCTGTTTAATCAAACACTGAGTATGGAACATAGATGGGATCGTGCGAGTAGAGTTAGAAGGTGTTTTAGTTAACTGATCCTCCGCCTGCCCACCAACTAGCGAATCTTCACAGTCATTAACTATCCCCTCAATTCTTGTCAGGACGCAATTCATGGCAGAGTGAATACTTTTCTTCGGTTTTTTACCCTTTTTACTACTGGCCATGGATCCTCCTTCTACAGCTTTCCTTTTACCCATAGTACACGATCCACAACTGGAGGAGTTACCACAAACACAGAGGAAACACACACTAGTTTATGGAAGTTATCAGCAAGCCACTATTAACAAAGTTGTAGTAAGTGGAATGTATAGTACCACATATTTGTAATGAGGAACAGTGCACATTGCGGTTTTTATTTACAATCCATTGATTGTTTTTCCCCACTGTTTGATGATGAGGTTTCATACAGACTACTGTTGAAAGTGAAGAAGTATAAAAGCTAAGAACAGTACACAACAGTAAAACATTTTACTACGTTGTATTAAAGTATTGCAGAAAGATTATTGTATTTTGTTTTGTTTGCCTAATGTTGAAAATGAAATCTTAATACATTTTTTCTGTTAATATTTTTTCTCAGTGGTTGTAGATCAGGTAAATTACGTGTGTCACATCACTGATCTAGTGATGGATTCATCGAGTCACTAGTCATATACTCACGCCATTACTGAAAAGTACACTTGTACTCATGGAATGACCCATATAGTTCACATATACTCAACCAATCATTCACACACTACATATGTACTTTATCCAAACACCCAGACACTACCAATGCACTCATAAAATCACTCAGCACTACATTTGCACTCATCCAATCACCCAACCCCTACTTATGTACTCATCACATCACCCAGGCACTGCACTGCACTTGCACTTATCCATTCACCGAGGCACTATACTTGCACTCATCCAATCACCCAGACACTGCACTTGCACTCATCAATCTTCAAGCCACTACTCAGGCACTCACCCAATTACCCAGGCTGTACCCATGGAGTCATCCATTCACTCAGGCACTACCTATGTAGTCATGTAATCACCCAGGCACTGCACTTGCACTAATTCATTCACTGAGGCAGTGCACTTGCACTGAATCATTCATTCAGGCATTACACTTGCACTCATCTATTCACCCAAACACTACACTTGCACTTATTCATTCACTGAGGCACTGCAGTTGCACTTCTCTAATCATCCAGACACTGCACTTGCACTCATACAGTCACCCAGGCAGTACCCATGCACCAATCCACTGCACTTGTAGTCATCTATTCATCCATTCACTACACCTGCACTCATTAAGTCACCCAGGTAATACTGAGGCACTCCTCTAATCATCCTGGCACAACCCATGCACTTATCCAATTACACAGGCACTGCACTTGCTCTCATCCATTCACCCCAGCACTACACTTGCTCACATCCAATCACCCAGACTGTACTTATGCGCTCATACAATCACCCAGGCACTGCACTCACACTCATCCATTCACCCCAGCCAGCCAAAAAGTGTTCTTTTTTATACAAACAAAAATGGAAACTGGGACAGGATAAATTACAAAAATCTGCACTGATAAATGTGGAACAACTATTAAAGGGGTGAAAAGATTAGCACTTGTGATTTTTTGCACATTGTGAATAGCTGCAACAGACGGTTTACCAGCAGTTATAACAACTCCACAGTCCATACAGTATGTGGCCATTCTAGAAAACTCTGGAGCCATAACAGTGGTAGTAGCCTGGACATCTGATTGCACTTTCTGTCCAGAAATTGTTGCTGCAATTGATGTTGATGGTCCTCCACCTTCTGTTTGCTTTATTGCTAGTTGGAGACATTTTCTATGGTAGGTCTTGAGGTGGTATACCAAGGAAGTCATCCTACATGAATACTTTTTATTTGTCCCTCTAGAGAGGGTCTTGTCACAGATGGTGCATTGCACAATCTTCACCACTGTTTTAGATTCCCAGGTGGGATTTTGAAAAAAGTCCAATGCTACACTGGCTGTCTTTTGTGGAGGCCCCTCTTCTTCCAAATCTTCAGTCTCCACCTCCTCCACATCCTGGTCCTGCTGTTGTTTCTGCTGACCCCCATTTCCTTCCTGTGTTGCCATTTTTGCAAGCAGAAATAGGCCAAAAACATCTGCATACCAAGACAGATTCACCTGCTCAGAATAAAGTACTATAAAAGAAGATTCAAGAAGGAGGAGTGAGTGTGTACTTTGTATTCATTTTGCTGAAAATTATATTATCCAATGATATTCCTTGCTTTCCTGGTCACGTGATATTCGCGGTGACCGACATATTTGCGGTGACTGACACGTACTTGTTACTGCATAGTAGCAGAAATTCAAAGTGTAAGTTTAAAGTAGTTTTCTTTAAAAATAAAAACAAAAACACCACTTATATTAGTACAATAGTGAATGGCTATACTAAAACTTGTTTACATTATCTCTATATTTGTGTTTCTGAAAAACACGCAGTATTCGCAATTAGCGATGGCCGCGAAAACAGGAAAAGTTAGGCAACAGTGCTGCTCTACAAAAAGTTTTATAAAAAGAGAACTTTAAAGAGAACATCACTAAACAATTAGTGTCAAACCCCAAATAAAATATGTGTACATATGTGTTTAAGAGTGTCTCAAAAATATGTGGTATTTGCAATTAGAGATTTCACCGCGATTGTTCGTAAGGCCGTGAAAAGAGTAAATGTTTAAGTAAAAGTGGTTTTGTTAAAAAAATTACTATAGACAGATACCTTTGAAGAAGAGAGCAGTAAACAACTAGTGTCAAACATCAATTATAATAGGTGTATATATATATATATATATATATGTTTTAGAGTTTCTATAAAGCACACGGTATCTGCGAATACAGAAAAACACTAAGCACAAGTGGTTTTGTTAAAAAAATATTACAGACAGACAATTGTAAACCGCAGATCACTCAACAACTACTCTTAAAGATAAAAAATAGTTGGAATTTGCTCAAACTAAGCAACAATTAAACAGATCTTATAGTGAAGAAATGTATTTTACAAAAAAATGAAAGGTTACAGGGACTATATAGTTCGCAAATAGAATTTAAAAAACCTAAGAAGTTCACTGACGAAACCAAACGTACAGGGACATTATAGCTAGGAATTAGCATTTAAAAACCTTACAAATTCCCTTAAAAGATGAAACCCTATGTGGATGTTATAGTTACAAACAGAATTTAAAAAACCTTAAAAGTGCACTAAAAAAACTAAGGTTACGGGCATGTTATAGTTAGGAATTGGCATTTAAAAATCCTTAGAAAGTCACTGAAAAAAACAAAAGTTACAGGGATGTTATTGTTAGGAATTAGCATTTAAAAAACCTTATAAATTCACAAAAAAAACAAATATAACAGGGACGTTATAGTTAGGCTGATATTTCACTCCTACAAAACTAGAGAAATTCAGCAGTTATAGTTAGCTGAGCTTACTATAACCCGGACCCCTGCAATGCACTGCTTATGACCTCACAAATTACATCACTCATGGCATGGTCAGTTATTAATAAACAGAGTTTCATAACAAAAAGTACTGGGGTTCGAAGCAAGGTCTTTGAGGGGACCCCAGCCTTAATACTCTGCCTCACAGACCTGAGCCTCACTACTCATATGTTGCTTGTTGTAAGCTGGATAGGGAAAACTAAAACCAAACAGCTACACATTTGTCTCTATGTATTGTTTTAGTACCTTGTCAATCTCCTTCCCAACAGCTAAAAAGGAGCTTCAGATGAGATTCCCCTGGGGTAAGAAACTCTATAAATATGGACTTCTATATAATACCAGAAGCAACTGGGCAGGAAGAAAAACTTTGGTACATGGACTGCTAAAAAGGAAACCCATACAAGTATCAGGAAGATTTCTAATGTATTTCTTCCCATTATAGTTTCTGTGACTGCAAGAGGAAAGTCTCTGACTGCGCAGTATACTTTACCTTAACTGAGAGAACCGGAAATTTCGGTAGTCAGACGTTTTTTAGGTCGAACCTAGACAGCGCTTGCACTCTTGTGATCTGTTGTATGTACTTTGTGGGGTCTGACTCCTCCCATGGGTTTGGATTTTTGTCTATTTGGTTGTCTTTTCAAAATCCTGCCTTGCTAGTTGGTCATTGGGCTTCGTGTCCCTCCTCTTTTAGCAGTTGTTCACTCCCCTGAAGTATTCACTCATTGTTTCTCCTGGTTGTCCCTTCATTAATTCTGTGTTAGTCACATCACATCACAGAGCATACTCACTTTCCCCTTGGGCACCCTCCACCTCACATGACATTGTCATAGGCTTGGCTTCTTTTAGGCAGTGAATGTGATGGAATGAGCATGTACATGCACATACAGTTTATGCCCTGCTCAGCGTGGTGGCCGGTTGGAGGTTTCGGTGTTATTTGGTTTCTGGCCCGTTTTCGAAATGTAGGCTTTTTTCCTGTAAGCTTCACACATTAAATTGAATTATTAGACTCAGTTTGCTTTTGTTACTGGCTGAGGACTTTAAAGGTTAATTAGAATGTTACACCAACCATTAGGCAAACTGATCCGTCTTTTTTTTCAGTTGCACGCGCATTTGGGGTACATTGTTTGTCGGGTTCTGCTCGCAGTTGCAAGTCCGAAAACAACACGAAACATAAATCACTAACTTTAAGTTAATTTTCAAGTTTAAAGAAAATTTGCTTGATTTGTCCTTTCCTAATTGCTGATATATTTTGAAATATTTGTATAGTTATAGGTATTTAAATGTCTTATGGATTAGAAAAGAAAAACTGAAGGGCGTGGTTTCAGCGCTGATCCAAGATGGCAGGACTGCGTTGATCTCTGATGGACACAGGAGCCTTTCCTCATCCAGAGATCGCTCCAGCGCTCGCCGAGGGAAGAGACATTACGGGGTCTCTCCCTCATGACTTGGTGAGTCGTTGGTGTTTCATATAGCTCCTTTTTCTGTGTTTCTCTGGCCACAATGATCCTGGGGATTTCTCCTCACCTACAAGTTCACACCCGCCATTTTGAAAGGCGAGCACGTTCCTTTCTTTTGTGAGGCAGCTTATAAATACCACGCTCATGTTCTACAGGCAATTTGGATAATGTTTAGCCTCAAATTTCATGGTCATTATATTTATTTATTTACTTTTTGACACGACCTGTCATAAAGAATATTCTACTCTTCATGTCCCAGGAGCCTTTTTACCTCAGCAAATTGTCTTTGAGGATTATCTTCTTTCAGTGCATAACTGATATGTATTGACTCCCATCACATAGACTCTAAGCACCTTTTTATTTGTTTTTTACTATTTGAGCGGAAGGTTGACCCTGCGGTTTTTAATTTTTATATATTTTTCTGTGCTTCAGTTTTTAGAGATTGTGGTTTACTGCTCTTTATTGTGAGACTGAAATTGCTTTGTTTCATTGGAGGTTCTACAATTGCTAAACGTCTGCAGTGCTTTCCATAATCTCCTTTTTTCTTATATGGGGAAATAAAGGAATCTTAAGCTCTCTGTTTCCTCCAAACATACTACGCACTCAGATTCAGACTCTATTTCCAACAACTTGGGAGACACCTCTACCCACAAATATGAATCTCTGCCAGGTGCAATTCCAAAAACACTGGTCTCAAGCAAGATGCCTGTGAGTTCCACGAAACAACCAAAAAAAGATCCCCAATCACCAGTGCAATCCTCATCAGCTTCTATGGATATGATTCTTGAGGAAATTTGTGCTGTAAAACCCTTCATGGAGGAAACTAATGAGACATTGCAACACTTGGATGACAAATGGTCTTCTTTGGAATCGCGAGTTCTCATTGTGGAACAAAGAACTGAATCTTTTCAGTCTTCATGCTCACGTATTTCTTTTCTAGAATCAGAAATAACTACTCTCAAAAAACACACTGAAGATCTGGAGAATCGAAACCACAGGAATAACCTCCACATATATGAACTTCCAGAAAACATGGAGGGTTCTGACCCGACAGTGTAATTTCACATTTTTTTGCCTAAGCTTCTTGATAGGTCTACTACTGCCCCACTTAACATACAATGGGCTCACAGACTTGGTCCCAGAGTTTCAACAAAACTACACGGTGTCATCTTGTTGTTATTGGAATATACTGATCTGTTAAAAGTCATGTCAGCTGTCAAATCCAAAAAACAAATCTATTGGGCTGGTCATCGCCTGTTCTTTTCTCAGGATGTAGTTAAGGCCACTGCTGATTGCCGGAAACAATTACTTGATCTTCAACTAAGAGCTAAAAACACCAGAAACTGCCTAATACACCCTTGCCTATTTAAAGTAACTTACAAACAAAGGACAACTACATCTGAGGAACCGGCTGCGCTACAGAAATTTCTTTAACTACATGGAGCACAAGACATGGATACTTCAAAGTCTACTTGATTGTTATTTTGTTCTTTCTTGCCTGCTTTCTTTTCTGTATAACTCACTGAATGTCTGTCTCATTGTTGTTGAATCTTTATGTTGTTTTTCTCTTAGCTATTTCAAGTTTTTATTCATAGTGCCTCTCTTTTTTATAATACAGGTATTCTTTCTCACTTCCTGTTTCCCATATGGTCTCCTCTGTATGTTGATGTCCTCATTCAATTCAAGTCTGCCCTGACGTTCGATGGAGTTTGAGCGCTGTAGTCATCATCTTCTGGCGACACCACCCCCCTTTCATCTTTGTGTTCTGTAGGTATGTTCTTCAATCGTCATTTGTATGACTTGTACTGTCTCTTTGTTGCTTGTTCTATTTCCCCTTCCCTGGCGTTTCCTTATATGGTTTTTATCTACCATATTCTCCTTCCTATTATCTGCTCTGTCATTCCTCTTTTGTTCGTCAAACAAAAGTTCTATTCCTATTCCTTTTCATATTTGTTTTATATTGTTCTCAATTTCTCTGCTGTAGGCATATTGATTGTTCGTGTTATTGTTTGAATATTGCATTCTGGGTTACCACTTGGAATATTAAAGGGTTAGGTAACCCTATCAACAGGCAACAGGTGTTATCTCATTTAGCTAAACTAAAAACTGATATTGCATTGCTTCAGGAATCACATCTTTCTGAGCCTTAGGCTTCCAAGCTGCAGAGATGTTGGGTAGTTGATATGTTCACTTCTCCTGCTTTAGGGAAGAAACATGGGGTTCTGATTCTCTGACATAAAAAATATAATTTTTCAATTGTTCATCAGGAATCTGAATCTGAAGGTTGTTGGATTATTGTTAAACTTCTTAATGACAATATACCTTTAACTATTTTTAATGTGCATGGTCCAGTCTCTATTACTAAGCTTTTCTGGACAAATATTTCTGATAAACTATTTTTATGTGATGATGATTACATTATATTTGGTGGGGACTGCTATCAAATGCATGTTCCCATACTGGACAGGCATTTGACAGTTAAGTTTATTCATATTAAAATGCACTCACAATTCACATCCACAGTCCGGCGTAAATCGCTAATTGATATTTGGCGACTCTGCCACCCAGATCTCCGGGAGTATATTTTTTATTCAGCCCCATACCACTCACAATCCCATATTTACTACCTTATTCTGAGTGAATCTTTAGCTCAACATGTTCTTCAGTCTGAAATAGGATCAATTGTAATATCAAATCACGCACCAGTTAATGCTGAACTTGACCTTACAGCCTCACAGGCTTGTAGATGGCGTTTTAATAATTTACTGGCCAATTGAATTCCTTTTGCTTCTGAATTTTTTACTACTAACACTACCCTAGACTCCTCTTTTGCAATGATCTGGGACTCCTTTAAGGCACCTGCTTGGGGTTTTAAAATAAATGTTGTTTCGCAAAAAAAAAATCTATGGATGCCCAATCTACTAAACTAATTAATACAATTAAACAGTTAGAAGATACTTAATATCACTCCAATAATGAATCTTCCTTGAAGAATCTTATTAATGCCAAAATCACTTTTAACAGGTTAACTATGGATGCTGCTTCCTCTTATTTACTGAAAAATAGTACTCATTATTATGGGGTCAAAATAAAATAGGAACATTGTTGGCTAATTATTTAAAAATAAGAAGAGACAAAACTAGAACAGAATCCTTACAAAGTCACTCTGGGGATCCTCTTTTTAAAGACAACGATATTTTAAATGAATTTGTTTCTTCTTACAGAAATTTTTATTCTCCAGAAACACAACCAGTGCAATCAGATTTATCCAATCCATTGCTTCTCATCCCTCCTATCATATTGATTTTGACTCCTTGGGAGCTGATATTTCCTTAGCAGAAATTACTCATGTGGTCTCGGTGTTATGCCGTGGGAAGGCTACTGGACCTGATGGCTTTACTGTTGAATTTTATGACCATTTTGCAATCCTTCTCCTTCCCAATCTTTAACTTTTATTTAACTTTTATTACTAGAGATAATAAAGATCTTTCCCTATGTAAGAATTATCGTCCCATCTCCTTAGTCAATACTGACAACAAAATCTTTGCCAAGACTTTGGCGTTATATATTGAACCTGTCTTGCCTGATATTATAGGCCCTGAACAATCTGGCTTTATTTAGGGACGACTAGCCTCTGTCAATGATCAAGTCGTTTTTAATGTCCTAAGCAAGGACTCTTCTTTGGATCATCCTATTGCTCCAATTGCTTTGGACGCAGAAAAAGCGTTTGATAGGATTGGATGGGATTTTATGTTTCATGTATTAAGGTGGTTGGTTTTCCATCCAAACTATTTGCTTTAATTTCCCTTTTCTATTCAGGTCCTAAGGCCTCAATTTTTGTTAACGGTAACATTTTAGATTATTTTCCTTTGTTTAGATGGGTACGGCAAGGGTGTCCTTTATCACCTCTTTTGTTTATCAATGCGCTGGAACCCTTTTTAACCAAAATCAGACAAGGTACTCGTATTTCAGGGTTCCAATTTGCTCCTCATCAGGTTAAAATGTCAGTTTATGCTGATGACATTCTCCTATATTGTTCTAACCCTGTAACCTCTTTTCCTCCAGTTCTTCAACAGTTGCCACATTTTCTCAGCTTAATACCGATAAATCTGAGGTTCTACCTTTAAATGTTTTATGTCATGCACCTTTTTGTTCACACAGGTTTTCCATGACAACCCTCTAAACTGAAGTATCTGGGTTTGTGTTTCTCTCCAACAATCCCTGAGACATTAAAACAAAATTTTGATTACATTACCAAAACATTGAACGATACTATTGCACGCTGGTATCCACTTTTCCTCTCCTGGTGGGGCCGAATTGATTCTATTTAATGATGCTCACCCCCCTGATATTATATATTATCTCCATAATTCCTGTTCACTTTCCTGTCTTTTTAAAAAAAATTTTTTCAAGAAAATAGATTCTCTTTAAACAAAATTTCTTTGGAAGGACAAGCCCCCTTGCATAGCTTTGTCCTCTTTAAAAAAAGATATATCTAACGGAGGTCTTAGGTTACCAGGCTTCAAAACGTATCACTCTGCTTTTTCCCTGAAATAGACTGCCTTTTGCCTCTCCTCTGAGCTCCCATTACATCCTCCATTGTGAATAAAATTAGAGAAATTCCTTATTTGCCCCTTTGATTTTCAATAAATTCTTGCTTTCAAAACTAATATCTCATCAATACGTTCTCCAATTATTTCCCACTCACATAAACTCCTGGCTTCTCTTTTACCATCATCATATCCCTCAGTTACCTCCTATCACCAACAACCCATTTGGCATAATAAATCGATGCAAATTAAGAACCGTACTGTTAGACCTGGCATCATTGGCGTGGGTTTCCCCTGTATTTTTTCCTTTGCCTCCTGTTACTTTGCTGTGTGTGAACTTCATTTTTGCTGGTCTAGATGCTTTTGGCACTATATGACTGGGCATGGATGGTTCCTTGAATATAACCTTAGAGAAGAACAAGAGCATCAACGTGTTTAGGTGGCAATAAATTATTGAGAAGCCACCTTCATCAGGACAAGGGTAATAATTGTCTCTCTTAATGGTACAATTTGTGGTACACTTTCGTGTCACCTTTACAGTAAGTATGTAGTCAAATGTCAACCTCCAGCTAGGTAAGAAGACACGGTGGCAAAAAAATCCGTAAAAATCTTCTTAGGCCAATAAGACTCCACTTGTGGTGCTTTTCGGTAAAAAGACTGAGATTTCCTCAAATCTTAAGCGAGAATTAAATACATTGTCCGCCTTGGGTCCAGGTCAAAGAAGATCCCCTGTTGTATCAGCGGGATCCTGTATTATGCACAGTTTGGATATCCAAGGTAACTTTTGATTAAATATATTCCGTTTCCATCCTAGTGCGCCAGGGGACGATATCTTTAGTGTTGATCACTGTGGCCTTCCGCAGCTTTGTGTAATCCCTTTATGAAGGAATCCAGCGTCGGGTATCGCGCCGCACCATTCTGCTCCATGATCGGGTAGAAGGTCATTGCTGAGGCCACCGATGACCCACCATTGGCCCTTTCCAGCAAAGTGTCAACCTTCACTTTAAGTGAGGATACCTAATTTCTTAGGGATTCAATAAGATCTTTTAATGACTGAATTATGCCAACAGAGGGTTTACATACCACTACAGGGTCTGCAGGGTCATCGTCCCCTCTCCCCCACCCCTACGTCCTCTATTTCAAGAGCATCAAATCTATTTTGACACTCAATATTAACAGTCGGTGTTGTACTGGGCACTCTCTTTAAATCTTCTCCAGGATGAATTACTGTTACACTCGACTCTGCTCCAGGCGGTACAGTGTCTAAGGCCTTGCGATGCCTTTTATTGAGCTTTTTGAACATTGATGGAATCTGCTTGGCTGTTTTTTTCGCTGGGGCGGTTCAGTTGAGGTATTAATCATTGAACCAAAGGTATTTGCAGTGCTGGTGGGACTACCACATGCAGAAGAAGGGCTTAGTAAACCAGAACTAGCTATATCCTGGCATTCTACTAGGATAGTCTCAATCCTATCCATTGTCTCATGGCAAACCACACTGGATGACCTCTTATTACCCAATGGCTGTCCCTGGGCCTTTCTTTTACCCATTTCTTATTATAAGCCCAATCAGCTTTTCTAACACACAAGGTACAACCTGAAGGGTAGTTCAAAAACAAGAGACAAAGACCACCACCCCACAGAGACACCAAGGAAAAAAGCTGATTACAGTATAATCAATATGACGTAAATCTACAGAAAATTGAAAATGGGAACAAGGGCCCACACTTTCAATCTGCGAGTCATAAAAGTCACTTACAGTTCAACAACTTAGTCTGTAACAACCAAGGGGTGGCCCTGCCCTCCCTCTTCCTGGCGCTGACGGGCACAGACGGGCCCGCACTTGGCCCGGGCAGCACCCTGACACAGCCGGGGGGGCCCAGATCTGTTTTTATGCTCTCCTGGCACGGAATGTGCGTGTGTGCTTTAGCGCCTCCTGGCGTGAGGTTGTCTGGGTGATGGAGTCCCCCGATGGTGACAGGCAGGCAAGGGTGGCAAACACCGTTAGCGGGCTCCCGTGTGCAGGGCCCAGATCCGATTATATGCACCTCCTGGTGTTGAAAGTGCATGCGTGCTTTAAGGCCTCCTGGCGCGAGGTTCTCTGTGGGATGGAGTCCCCCCGTGGTGGCAGGCAGACAAGGGCGGCAAACAGCGTTAGCAGGCTTCCGCACTGCAGGGGCCCAGAGCCGATTTTATTCGCCTCCGTGCGCGGAAAGTGCGTGCGTACTTTAGTGCCCATTGGCGCAAGGTTGTCTGGGGATGGAGTCCCCCAGTGGTGGCAGGCAGGCAAGGGTGTCAAACAGCGTTATCTTATAAGCATAACTGTCCATGGGAAAATAAAGTTTGATATGCCTAAACTCAGAATGTTAAGATGCATCTTTTAGTGAGGGTGATTTTTACATTCTGGGTTTGAAAATACCACTTTTTGAAAGTAGGTATTCTTCTTTCCTAACCATCCAGTGTGCCTCTGCTAGGTTGTGTTTTGGCTGTCTGGCTTTGGAGTGACAGGGGTTGAGGATGTGCATTCTGTTCAGACAGCCACTTGGGGGGGGGGGGTTACGTGTGTCCTGCCTTTCCAGGGTGAGTTGGGGCTGGGCTGAGTGGACCTGCGCTGCATTCAGAGTAGAGGGGGGGAGATTTCCTTCACACCTGAATGGGCCTGGTCTGTCTTAGACAATGCTGTCTCCACCTCCTGCCAGGAAGCTGTACCAGAGAGGACAGAACTGGCTTTGGCTGGGCAAAGAGCTTCTCTGCCACAGAGAACAAAGGATTTTGTATTAATAAAAGAGGGGCCCATACTTTTAGATCACTTCTGGGAATCAAGAGGAACCTTTGCCAAGGAGAAGAGCTGGAGAAACTGAGGAGGAATACTGCCGCTGTGCTGTTTGCTGTCTGTGGTTGGCCTGCAGTGGCTTCTTTCTGCAAAGAAAAGGTAAAGGACTTTGCTGTGTGCTGTGTTCCCTGCTTGAGGAAGATCTCCAAGGGCTTGAAGAAGAGCTTTCCTCCTGTTTTGAAGTCTCAGGGACACGAAGACTTCACCCCCAGCTCCCCTGAACTTCCTTGCTAGGAGTTCTGACCTGCCAAGATGTGCTGTAGTGCTCTGGGCCTCTGGAGGTTGTTCTGGCTATCGGGAGCTGGAAAAGTAACGCAACGACGAGAAGCGCAATGTATCCGTACCTGTTTTCAACGCATCGCAGAGAAAACCGACACAGCGCCTGCCCGCGGCTCGAGAAATCGCCGCATGCCCCATTGGGTGCACCGGTCTCCGAAATCCTAGATCACTGCACTGACTCCGACGCAAGCCGTGTTGTGTGGCTGCAAGAACCCATGCATCATCCCGGATCGTCATGCATCACATTTAGGTGCCAGGTCTGTTGCATCATTGGGGGACGCAGTAAGAATCCAATGGATCACCTCACCACGCAGTAAGAAACCGACGCATCACCTCTTCACCGGTATTGAACTGACGCCTCACCTCCTCTGCGAAACAGTAAGAAACCGATGCATCACCTCTCCCTGAAGCAAGGAACCGATGCATCACCTTCCCTGCGACTCCTTTTTGTTTGTGTGACCGAGGCAGCCAAGGTACTTTGTGTGAAAAGTGTTGCATCTGCAATTTGCTTCGAACAAAACTATTTCTTTTTTTAAAATGTATTTTATTTATAAGTTTTCAGAGGATAACATCCACAAAGAGAACCAGCATCATGTTCACATTTGTACAGAATACATAGCAGCAAGTTGACATAACATCTTATAGCACAGGAATGATATTGGATCATACTTTTAGCCAAAATTATACTAAATGTACATTGTCACCATACAAAAAGTCATTAGTCAGTAGGTCTGGTTAACATATACGCAGTGAATGGGCCCCAAATGTCACGCGGTCTGGAGGCACTCGGCAGTTCTTCCGCATAGCAGGTAAGTTGATCCCGACAGTAAGCTATATCCTTTAACCAGTGTACTGGGTTAAGTGCAGGTCTGCCATCCCAATGTAGTGAGACCCTGCGTTTCACCAATAGTAGCGCTATAGCTACCAACTTCTGATTAATAGCCTTAAGCTTAAGTACATTTCCTAGCAAGCAAACATTCATACAACATTCTACTTTTTCACCCACCATTTCAGTTAAAGCCACCGTGACTTTCCCCCTGTAATCAGCCAATTTTTGGCAGCCCCATGACAAATGTTGAAAATCGGCATTATCAGCACCACATCTCTTACAGCAGTGTGAGTCCCGCAGACCATACTTGTAGAGTTGCGCTGCTGTGTAGTACATTTGATGGACATATTTATAATGTATACGTCTAAGATTTCCGTTTGCAACAAATTAACCTGTTAATTTACAACATACTGCCCATTTATCCTCTGTTGGGGTAAAATACCATTCCATTTTCCCATAGGGCCCACACCAACAGCCGCCTCATCCATCTGGGAAGCTGCATACAATCGATTGACTAGTTTATTATGAGTTTGCGTAGGATATATAAGTTGGAGAGCCCCCAGAGTTGGTGGTTCGTCAGGGAAGCATGGGTATAGCGTTCGCACTGCAGCTCTTAATCTATTGTATATGAATGTCAACATGACAGAGCCCTCCCTGTCCTCCACAAAACACTGGAGATCTGTAAATTTCCCATTAGGGTAGATATCACACATGGTATGTGCCCCTATAGTGTGCATAGCTTTTAGGGAACGCGTTTCACTCGTCACTGAGATCGCCGTATGATGGACCAGTGGCATTGCCAGTGCGTACAATGGGAGCCTACGCACACGCTGCCCCAATTCATTCCAAGCATGTGCCGTACATTGCACCATATCCATTTCATACTTTTCGAAGACAGTGGTCTTGTTAACAATCATTGCTTTGAGCGGTATTGGATGAACCGCCCCCGCTTCCACCGCAACATGTGGCGTGAATGGTGGTGCGTTTTGCCAATAAAGGGCGTGTTGTGCTTGTGCACACAATTAATATAATTGCATATCTGGGACCGTAAACCCTCCTAACTCGTATGGCAACGTTAGCGTCTCCCATTTAACTCTCGGCTTTTTACCGCCCCAGACCAATGTAATCAATAATGCACGCAGTGTAGTAAAGAAATGTTGCGTCAATCGGATGGGAATATTTACAAACAAGTATAAAAACTTCGGGAGGATCATCATTTTGATCAAGGCCACCCTATCTGCAAACGTTAATGGCAGTCTAATCCATCTGGATACTTGCTCCTCAAGTCGAGATATTGCTGTACCATAATTAGTGCTTATAATGATGTGTGGGTCAGTATGTATTCACACACCCAAGTACTTTACTGGGTCTGTACTCCATTCCAATGGGTATTCCAAGTCAACTTGCGCCGTGGCCTTTGTCAGAGATATTACAACTGACTTATTCCAATTAATTGCAAGTCCCGAATTCCACTCAAATCGAACATATTCTCTAATGAGTTGCTCCAGGTACACCGCCGGTTCACACACATACAAAACCATGTCGTCAGCGTACATGGATACTGCCAAGGGTCGCTGGAGGAAACGCAGCGCCGCCTTTGCATGTCGCTGTCTCAATATACAGGCCAGCGGCTCTAACACAACTGCAAATATTAAAGGCGATAAGGGACAGCCCTACCTCGTCCCGCGCTGTATCGGAAACATGTCAGAGGTCTGCCCGTTAATGCGCACTCGAGCCATCGGATCTGTGTATAACAACTTAATCCAATTGGTGTAAAGGTATGGCACTCCCATACGATGCAACACTGCGAACATGTATCGCCAAGAAATAGAGTCAAACGCCTTTGCGGCGTCCAAGAGGACCGCCGCTGCAGGCAAGGTAGGTTCTAAAAGGTGCATTACTGCAAAAAGCATCCTTAAATTGTGCGCCGTGGAGCATGTAGGGATAAACCCCGACTGATCAGGTAACACCATGACGGGCAATAATAATCGCAATCTGTTTGCCAGCACTTTCGCTAGAATCTTTACATCGGTGTTCATTAAGGACAAAGGCCTATAAGATTCACACCTATCAGTCGCCTTACCTGGCTTCAATAAGGCTATAATTAAGGCCTCTCGTAATGTGTCCGGAAGCCGTTGTTGTTCATTGGCTTCCTCAAACATAGCATGAAGGTGTGGCACCAACATATCAATGTATTCTTTATAAAACTCCGCAGGGAGTCCATCAGTGCCTGTAGCCTTGCCATTAGGCAGAGCAATAACAGCGTCACGTACTTCATCAACCGTCAGCGGGTGCATCAGAAAGTCTTGTTGGCCCTTTGACAACCAAGCCAAGGCTATATCATCTAAGTATTGTGCTATGTCATCCTCGTCAGCGGTTTGCCTACTGCTATACATAGCTGTGTAGTATTGCACGAACGATGCAAGAATACCCTTTGCGTCACAATGAGTAACATCACCCTCTGAAGTAAATTGCACCATACAACTTTTTGCCCGTGTCTCAGTGATTCTTTGGGCTAAGGCCCGCCCCAGTCTGCCTCCCTCACCATATTATCTAGCCGGCCAGCGCCTCGAAATGTACCTCACCTCCAACTCCGCCAGTTCATTATACTCAGTGATCTTTGAACGTATGGAAGCCAGTGTAGCACCATCTGATGTATTTTCATAATGTCGCTCTAGGTGCATTAATTCCTGCTCAAGCCGTTTCATTGAATCCCGTAATGATTTAAGTACCCCAGCCTGTAGACCTATGCACACTCCACGTATCGTTACTTTGAATGTCTCCCATAATGTGCTCAGACTTAGTGCTGACCCAGCATTTTCAGTAAAGTAGTTTCCAATGGCTTCCCGCACCCCCTCTTAGAAGACCTGATCTTGCAGCACGGTGGACTGCAGTCTCCATTGGAATTGAGGCGGTGTGTACGTGGGTATGAGCATTGTGAGCGACACCGGGGAGTGATCGGAGAGCGTGCGAGGCAAGTGAGTAACCCCAGTGACCCATGCGTTGACATCCCTAGCAGTCAGCCAATAGTCAAGCCTCGACCATGACTGATATGTATAAGAGTGACACGTACCCTCACGCACCTCCGGGTTCCTCAGCCTCCAGACATCCATGAGGAACAAATCCTGCATACTATTTCTGACGGCCTGTGCAGCTTTTCAGGGTTCAGTATTCGAGTGACGGTCTAGCGCAGGGTTCAGTACAACATTAAGATCACAGATAATCGTAGCCGAAGGCAACCTATGTATTTTATTCCACAGCATCTCATAAAAACCCGGGTCATCTATATTAGGCCCATAGACATTAACTATGGTCAACAGCATACCACACAATTTCCCCTGCACTATTACATAACGGCCGTTGTCATAAATTTCTTCATGCAAACTTACAAACGGGATATTTTTTTTTATTAGAATCATAACTCCTCGTGAATATGAGGAGTAAGAAGACGCCAATCTTACACCAGACCATCTGGTGGCCACCCCTGCTGCAGCATGTTTGGTAAGGTGAGTTTCTTGCAACAACGCCACTTGGACGTTATGACGATCTAGGTAAGCCATCACCTGCCTCGACTTCTTCGGGTTGTTAAGACCTCTGACATTCCACGTTATCCAATTTAGTGTACCCTCACCAGTTGTCATCATTCCCACTCAACATCAATGTATACATTATAAATTCTGTATCGCTTCCTGTACATGTATACTATCCTCAGTCTATGTATTCTGTAGTGCACAATAATGTATATGTACCATCCGTTAACAAAACTCCCCGCCCGCCCCAACTTCCCAACCCTGCTACGGATACCCACCATCACATCCGCATTCATAATGCATATATCTGTCTGCAGAAACCATTGCACGCTGCATATTATGCTAACGTATCGAAGAATGTCCCCAACAAGTCCCCCCTCCCACTTCAGCATCCCAATTATGCTAAGGATCCCAAACGAAAATAACAGAAAACACAGCTAACACTCCGCCCATCTGTAGGCCGCTAGTCAGCCCACAGTACACACCCTGAACCATGAACTCTGTGGGGTGTACCCTCACGAAGGTCGCCAGTTGCCCACCGACCCCCCTCAATGTATTAAGTGGGGGTCGAGGCAATTCTAATGTAGTCTCCCAGCCTACTTTGTGTCCATATGCCTGGAAACAGTACCATCATGAACCCTGCACAACAGCATTTTCAACAGAAGGGCAGAACAGTTCACTGTTCCTACCAGTATTCTTGAGCTGAGGCACAGTACTCCATCAAGATGTTTAGCATGCAGGATCCATCCACATCTGCAGATGCGGCAATTCTGAATCCTCCATACCATTGGGACAGAAACGTTGACAGTGTACCTGCACAATACTAAACACATTCATCAGCAGCACCACTGAAAGGTGCTATCACTGTAGTACCCACTTATACTTGCAAGGAGGTCTAACTTCTTCACATCTTTTTCCATGACAAGCCAGGATCGTAAATCTCCCAAATCATAAACAACTAACGCCCCATAAATCAACCCCCCGTGGGCTACATAGCGTAAACTGTGTCCTTGGCCATGTACTAAATGTCCGACTTGTAGTAGCCCAATGCGACAATGTCCGCAGACGTGCTGGGTACAACATTGCGTATTGCAGCTTCAACGCCTGCAGTTTTTTTTCCACTGGTTGAAATTCACGTCTCACTTGCTGTACCGCCGTCGTGAAATCCGGAAACAGGGCAACCTCAACCCCCTGGTATGAAGTTGCGCCCTTCTCTCTAGTCAGACGTAGTGCAACATCTCTATCGCGATAATTAAGGAGCCTAGCAATGATAGGACGCGGAGGTGCACCAGGGAAGGGTTTAGGCGCAAGAGAGCGATGCGCTCTTTCCACAACTAGCATATTTGAGAAGTGTTCCGCCCCCAACATGGTTTTTAGCATCTCCTCCACATACAGCTGTATTTTGCCTGTATTCGTGGTCTCCGGCACACCTGTAATGCGGAGGTTGTTGTGCCTGGACAGGGCTTCCAGGTCCTCGTTGTTAGCTTGGATGACTGCTAGCAATTTTTCCATCTGGGTACAGGAGCCTGCGACGCTTTCCACCTTATCCTCCGCATTGGAGATGCGCTGTTCCGCCTCCGCTATCCACATGCCATGCTTGTCCAGCTTAGTCGCCATATTGTCCATACGCAAGTTTAAGCTATCAATTTTGCTGTCAATTGTTTGGAGACTCTGTTGCATAGCCATCATCATGCGCTCCAGTTTGGTACTGCTGCCAGATTCCAGGTATGTCTCAGTGTCTGACGTAGCCTGCATCTGCGATTTCTTCAATCTTTTGGATTCAAAGGAGAGTTTTGTCTGCTGCTGCTTTCCTGGTTTGCCCATCCTCAAACACTAGGGGCGCGCCGAACACTGCGCACACCACTATTCCTGAGCGGCTGTATAGAGGGGATTCAACGGTGAGCACACTCCTCCACAAGCCTGGATCCAAATAGTCTATTATCGGATTACCTGGCACAGTGTGCGCACCCCGCAGATTGGCAGTACTGTCTTACCAACTGCGCAACTTCACAGCCTGCCCGGATGCACCATGTGCAACCAGCAGCCACATCACACCATGCCCAGCTACAGGTTTCAGCACCTCTTGACAAGCCTGGACTGTTCATGCGCACCTTAATGTTCAAAGCCCATCCAATACAAATATTACCCCTCTTTTACATCCAGCACCAGTATCAGCCTCAATCTCCAAAAAGAGAAAGATGTCAACAGTAGTATTTTCAGCCGCATGGGCACTACATTCCAGCTGCCGTGCGCTCTTATCTCTCAGCATTCACAGGATGCGCGCCAATTTCACAGTCTCCCGAAGCCTGCCAGAGTGCTGATGCAGCTTCAAAATGGCGGTGCAGGCAGATCGCCGTCGTCACAAATAGAGGCTCACAGCTGTCCAAAGTACCTCTAATGCCGTGATATGTAACACTCTTTATTATGCCCGACTGGCGGAACTCTACCAAAGGCTGTCCCCAGATGTCCCACACTGGTGGCAGTTCACAACACACCGCCGTCTCTGATTCAGCTCCTCACCCGGGAGGCAGGGACGAGCAATTAGCAAGGGTTTACCAGCTGGCACACCGCATCCGAGCCCGGGAGCCAGAGCGCACACGGGGACGAAACCTGCACACAGCCACAGCCCCAGTCCGCCCACGCCTAGCGTACCGGCACTTCCACAAGGTGCTCCGGCTTCCCAGGCCTCACGGCACCGGCACCCCAAGCCGCCACGACACTCACCTCCGCTCGTCCCCAGCTCGTCCACCGCAGCTTTGTGGTAGCGCGTCTGGGGCCTCTCTCACCAGCAACCGAGACAGCCGTATCAGAGCTGCCTCATCACTCCAGCTGCCCCACAGGTAATCAGCGCTCCGCGATGGCCCCCACGTTGCCGCCAAATCGATCAGCTGTGAGAATTAGGCTATGAGCAGCCGCAATCGCATCAACACTCACAGTTCCATGTGCAGCATGCGCTGAGGGTAGGAAATTGTCATCTCACATGCTTAGATGGCTGGAAGAAATGCAGGATTTTTTACGGATATTGGCCCCGACCAGAAGAGCTGCACTAATGCGTGACCATCTTGCTTCGGGCTCACTAGCGCCCCCCAAAACAAAACTATTTCCACCATTTGAAAGTCATATTTTTATTACTGCATTGTGGATTTTTGTCGTTTTGGTCTTGTGTTGGTTTAGATAAAGATACTTATTTTTCTAAACTGGTGTGGTGTCCATTTATAGTGTTTTTACTCTTTTACTGTATGTGTTCACAAATGCTTTACACACTGCCCCTGAGATAAGCCTGTCTGCTCTTGCCAAGCTACCAAGGGGATGAGCAGGAGTTATTTTAGAAGTGTATCCCCCTTACCCTGACTAGGAACAAGGGTCCATATCTGGACAACGGTGCAAACCATTGCCTAGAGACCCTCATTTCTAACATGTACCACATATTGGAAGACTTGGCAATCTAAGGGTTTGCTTTGGATATCTCAACTTCTAGTTGATGATCAACACTTATCCTTTACTTATCTCTAAACGAAATTTTCATTACCAGCTACTGTTAGCTCACAACATGACCTGTTACGTTCCTCCCTCAATCAATATCTTCTCACATTACCAATCACTTACTGTCCCCCCACAAAGTACACTACACTTTCACCATTATTAGATACTTCCTCTTCTGCATCCATTATATACAAATCTTTACAACTGGCCTCAGATAGACTCAAATTGAAGACTGAATTGGCCTGGGAAAAAGACCTACTACCAGTAGCGGCCTGTGGAGGGAGTGGTGCGCAGCGATGGTGCGGGGTGGGGGCGGGGCAGGGTGAGGGGTAGTAAACACCAGAATATGGATGAACGGATAACAATTAAATAAATAAAACAAATGTTGTTGCGTGCGCTGCATCGCATTTTGCGATGCAGCGCACGCAACGAAATTCGTTTTATTTATTTAATTGTTTACTTACCTCCGTTCATCCATATTCCGGTGTTTAGTACCCTCCACCGTCCCCCTCCCCCACCCCGCCACACCGCCCGCACCACTCCCTCCACGAGCTGCTACTGCTTACTACATTGTTGGCCAACTAGTACATGGGACAAGTTATGGCTTAAGCTTCACAAAACCACATGAGCTGCAAACGTTACACAGACCATTTATTTTGTTTATCAGCATTTGTTATTTTCCCCAGTGACTTTAGCATCTCTTTCATCAACTATGTTATTTGAGTGCCCCCCTGTTCGCCAGTTTTGGCAGTTGGTTTGGAACCAAATCAAGAAGTTTTTAAGAGTTAATGTTCCTTTTTCTTTAACTAACATATTTTTAGGCACTTTGTCACCTCTATGGCCTCAGTCACCACCACATTTTAAGTTGTTGGATATACTGTTAGCTGTTGCTTTTCATTTAATAACCTCAAACTGGAAACAAGCTGACAAAGTTACGTTTAGGTCCTGGTGGAATGCTGTGTGTTTTCATCATAGATTAGACACCAATTATGTTTCACCTAAATCTCTGGTGATTAAGAGGGATCTCTTATGGCGCCTATTAACTACATACCTATCTCGTTCTGCCTACTCTGCTACTAAAACTATTACTGTATCAGATGAAGTACTGAACCCACCTTAATTTCACCTTTTTGCCTTTTCTTTTAGATTATTAGATTATTAGAGGATATTTATGCCTTTATATTTATAATTATGTCATTTAGTTATGCCTACAGTGTTTAATCACTTACCATATTTTCTTCTCTTAATATTATAACGCAATTGGATATTATTCCCCTCCCCCCTGCTCCTTCCTATTATCGTTTTATATTTTGTATTTTGTATCTGTACACAGCATGATAGTTATATCTTTCATATATATTTGCTTTCCCTATAATTTTTGTGTTAAACAGGACTTATTTTCATTGTATTGTATTATTTCTTATTGTTCTTAATAAACTCAAACTTTAAAAAAAAGAAAAAACTGACATACAACAGCCCCCTTCTTTTCACTTCCTGTAGCCCAGCAAGATTGTTAACAAGGTCACTTTTACAAAATCCTTTTACTTTGTAGTCAAAAGTAAAAACCAGTTTCCAAATAAGCAGGGATTTGTTAGAAGACATAGCCTGACATATGACCTTTGTCTTTGAAGGCCTCAGCAAATATAACATAATAAATACTAAATCTAAAGGTAGCTTTATTGCTTTTGAACTCCAGCATGCTTATTTTTGGAGGTGCTGTAGCACCCCTGCCCTCGCACCTCACCCCTACTTCCAGCGCCTAATATTAAAGAACTGTGAATAAGACTGTGTAAGCTCTCAATCGAAACAGCCCCCTGCCTTAGGCTGCGTTGTCTCTTCCAAGGGAAGGTTCATGGAGAACTATGGTTGCAAGGCCTCTCTTTCTCAACCTTGTGCTGAGTTTTACAAGGTCTGATATTAGACAGTGAGAAGTGTAAAAATACACAGAGTTTAAAAAGTAGAATTTTAAAAATACACAAATAGTTACTCATGTAGAAGCAGCAAAACTGGAAAAACACGAGCCATCAGAGTGGCATATGCACACTATAACATGTGAGTCAGGTTTATGAAATGCCTAGAATCACTACATCCTCTTCGGATGTAAAAAATGTAACCCAAAATGGCCAGTGATGGGTATTTGTGTTAATGGAATTGCCTGACTGTTCTCCTGCATTGCCAAAAGCCAGGTGTCTAACTGTCCCTCTCTAATAAACTTGCACGATTCCATCAGCATGTGCCTTCATGCTAGATCATATGATTGGCAAAGGAAGGGCGTTGGAACCGAGCCTGCCTTTATACATCATGGGAGCTGTGGGCAATCGCCCTACATCCTTTTTTGGTGGTTCGTTGGGCCCTCTAATTATTCGGCCAGAAGAACAGCTGCTAGCCCTCAACAATAACATAGGGCCCGATTCACAGAACTAACTTAAGACAAAATCCTAAACTTACTACCATTTTGGTATTCACAGAAGGCACTTACTCATTTTGGTATTCACAGAAGGCATTTAAGAGTCCTAAAGTTAGGACTCCTAACTTCTGTGAATACCGAAATGAGTAAGTGCCTTCTGTGAATACCGAAATGAGTAAGTGCCTTCTGTGAATACCAAAATGGTAGTAAGTTGAGGATTTTGTCTTAAGTTAGTTCTGTGAATCGGGCCCCTATATTATACTTGTATCCAGAAACGTTTTAGACACTATTAGGATAGCACAGTGTATACTGGTTGTCAGAAATTGGGTTTTTGGTTGGCAGAGGTATGCACCCTGTTTAAGCAAGAACTACAATCTTAGTCAGGGTAAGTCAGTAACACACTCTGAATTAACCTGTGCCCACCCTCTGGTAGCTTAGCACAGAGCATTCAGACTTAATTATGAGGCACTGTTAAAGTATTTGTGCATACAACACCCAGTAACACAGTGAAAACACCAAAAAAAGGACTCTTCACCAGTTGAAAAAAAAAATAATATTTTTATGACTAAAACAAGACCAAAACAACAATAAACTGTGTTGTAGTGCTTAGAAACAAATAGCGCTAAGCTGAGCTATCTTGTTGCACTTGACTGGGGCAAATCCAAAAGTTCAGGCCGACCGTGATGTAGCACAGGTCCGATACAGGGACCATCTTTGGCCTGCTGAACAGTAACTTGGACGTGGAGGACGATGCTTGGAGCAAAGGTGGTGTTGCGATTCTGTCGATCTTACAGATGGGGCGATGTGGCGGTTCTGAGCTGCGTATAGTTAAGGATGCGTCGAGAGTGAAGATGCAGTGGAGATTGGGCCTATGCATTGTTGGCAAACTTCTGGGCTGTAGGTGATGCATGCAGCACAAAGCAATGCATTGGCACCCAGCTGTGAAAGTCGGGGATGTGTTGGAAAAAGGGTACCATGCATCTCGCTGTGACAATGGGGTATTCACGGTTCATGCAGCAGAGGCTTTGAAGGAAACCCACCGACTCCCATTGGCACAAATTTGTAAATAAGTGAGTTGCACCACTGAAATATCACTTCCAAGAGCCCAGGACTGGATTGACAGCACTTGGCAGAACAGTACTCAGAGCAGAGTCCAGTGGCTGGTTGCAGGTTGAAGTATTTAATATCCCTGCGACCTGCCCTTGGAAGTACTTGGGCTCTGGGATGTAGAGATGCAAGTCCAATCCTTCCCACTCCCGAGCAAGAGGTAGCAGGCAGCGGGTCAACACAGCAAAGTAGTTCAGTAAAGTGGCAGTTCCTCCTGGCAGTTCAGCAGTCCTTCTTCCTGGAAGAATATCCTCAGTTCCAAAAGTGTTCTGATATGGTGTTGTCAGATTTCCAGTACTTAAACCCAGTTGGAACATTCAAGTAGACAGACCTCAAAGAGATGCCTTTGAAGTACACAAGACCCTGCCTTTCCTGCCCTGGCTCCAGACTTGCTACAGCGGGGTATGAGACCCTTCATGTGGGGACAAAGCACAGCCCTTTCAGGATTGTCAGCTCCTCCCTCCCATCCTGCTCAGGATGTCCCATCAGCATGCAGATGCCCACTCAGTCAAATGCATCCTTCCGTTGTGTGTGGCTGTCTAGAGGGAATGCAGAAGTCAGCTATCACCCTCCCCAGACGTGTATTCCAGAGACAGGCAGGAGGCACCAAATGGTTATTGTAAGGAAATGCCAATGTTCTAAAAGTATAAAAGGGTTTGAGTTGCACTCAAATGTAACTCAATGTCAAAGCTGAATGTAAACTAGTAAACTAATTTTCACGTGTCACAGCCGTTCAAGCTTCTCACAGAAGGCTTTACACAGGGGCAAGTATTTATTCTCACTTGGTCTTGATTTTACATTTTACCGTCGAGAAGTTCTTCGTTTAGTGATTCCTGGTTTTCTATTTTCAGAAATCGGGCTTTATACCACAGCCAACAGTGGCTACACATCGTTGGTTTCATCCACAGCCATGTCAGTAGTGACTGTTTATTTAGAAGGTAGCATTTCACTATGTTTGGGCTTTTTGCCTTTGGTTTGTTATTTACGGCACGAATAATGCATGCCTGCTGGTGGTTTGATGCATATATTTTGCATTGGGATTTAATGTGGTTATGGCGTGTCTCAAGTTTTTTCTTTACGCACATGTCTGGCCTCCTTATAGGTGACTCGCAGGTAGGGTACTGTAGTAATCTTCTTACCATACCGTCATTTTTTATTTTATCCTCACTTTGTTTTCTGCTCACATCGTTAATTGGGCTGTCTCATAGAGCTTTAGAAAAGGCTAATGAAGGTACGACGTTCTTTGCTTGGGTTTTTTCTTCACTTAACTTGTTCTCTTGCGATGATAGTTGGCTGACTGTATTCCTTTAACACACTGAGAATTGTCCCTCACAGTATGAGGTGTAATTATCAATACCGTCAAACGTTGTACATTTTCTTATGTCTCTCCATCATGTGTTTTTGATTGCAGACTCCCCTGATGAATGGCTATTGTTTGAACCCAAAATGCATTGGGATGAATTACATCACTAGCCTCCAAAGAATGTCAAGACTAGTGCTCATGTGAAAGAACCATTTACAATAATCATGCCTTTGCAATTAAAATTGACTTGATTCAGATTTCGGTTGTGAAGTGATATTATGTGCGACATTTTTGTATGTCGAATATGTGTATTGATGTACTTACACATTCTTTTCTTTACTGTTAAAAGAGCATACATTAGAGACTCAATTTGTTTTTATCCCTATAGTTGGGATCCAGTAGTGCACTCTGTGTCTAGAGTACTCGTTCTAGGTACATGTTGAATATTCTAAAAGTGGCATTGTCAGAATTGCAATTTAAAAAACAACTTCACCATGAGTTGTGTTTTTAAATTGTGATTCCAGAGACATCAAATATGGGGGTCACATCTATTCTTAATTGGAAATGACACTTATAAAATGTAATAAGTCAATCCCAATGTTATCCTATGGAAGAGATAGACCTTGCAGTAGTGAAAAACGAATTTAAGTGTATGTCACTGTATGCATCCAACCCCTGGACTGTCCAGGGCCTATCTTAGGGGTGAACTATATGTAATAAAAATGAAAGTTTGGGCCAGGCAAGTAGGTTAGCCTGCCAGGCCGAAATGGCAGTTTAAAACTGCACACACAGGTTCTGCAGTGGCAGGCCTGAGACATGTTTAAAATCATACTTCAGTGGATGGCACAATCAGCGCTGCAGGCCCACTAGTAGCATGTGATTTACAGGCCTAGGGCACCTGTAGCGCACTTTACTAGGGTCTTATAAGTAAATCAATCATGCAAATTGTGGAGTGGAGAGCATATGCACTGAAGCACTGATTAGCAGTGATAAGGTGCCCAGATTCCTAAAGCTAGCAAAAATTAAGTCAGCAAAATAGTCAGAAACAGGAAGTTAGAACGGCAAAACGTCAGGGGAAACCATCCCAAGGATGCCAGGTCTAACACTGGTAATTTTTATTTTAACTACAGCTCCTATTATTTGGGCCCCTAAATTATGGAGCATTCTTCCTCTCAACCTGCGCTTCAGGTCTTCAGAAGAGATTCTTCGTACACAGCGTGAAACCTGGATATTCTACAGGCTTTCCCTGGCTTGCTGTAGTTGTTCTATTTCTCTAGCACTGAGAATCCCTGCATATGAAAATATGCGCTTTACAAATCTATAAAATGGAAATAGAAACAGAGTAGTTGAGAGGTCGGGCATATGTTAATACATTATTGACTGTCTATCTGCACCAAACCTTACATATTTGTATTTTTAGTATAAACTTCACAGCATGTTTTGATGAAAATAATTTGTTACAACTGCAATTTTCTTCAGTTATCATGTAACCAGGAGATGTCTTACCATAAGATCATAAATTATTTTCTTTCAGTAGCATTTGATGTGAAAATTTAAGAAGTGTACACAGAGAAAGGGGATTTTATATTTACTGTGTACCTGTACAGAGATTAATAATCAAGAAATGTAGATTTTAAAAGACTTTTAAGCAATTTAACCACTGGGATAACTACAAACGTTAGGCAGGTTATTGGAAGCATTTGTGCCATGCAGTGTCATAACAACTTTGTGCCCCACCCATTTGAACCAAGAGGACACTCATATCATTGATAGTGAGGCGGTGGCGGCCGCAAATGACAAAAGCATTAAAATAAACAAGCTGCGGGGGCGTGGCCAACCGGGCAGCGAGATGGCCGCTCTGTGAGTGAGCTCCGCCGGCTGCACTTAGTAATCCTGTAAAAATTCACGGCGGACGCCCCGGTGCCTCATCGAGCGGACTCTGGTGGCTGCTGGACGAGAGGGAGCTGAGTTATGTGCCTGGACGCCCGGGCCGAGTCTTCATAGAGTCGGCGGCCCGCCGCCTTGGAGCCCGAGGCGGGAGTGTGCGGCTACTGTGGCCCGCGGGAAGCGAGGCCTGACGGCAGGCGCCGGAGCGCGACTCACCAGCCGAGCTGCGTATGCGGAGCACCCCGGACCAGCACTGGCAGGCCACTAGAGTGCTACACCCATCCAACGCGGGCGCGGACATCGGAGATTTCCAGCGGGCCTAATCTGGTGGAGCCCTGCAGGCGAGGCCGCCATTTTAAATGGGAGCTCGGAGGTTGGATGGCGGCTGCACGCGGAGGCGATCTACCCTGTCGGGCCTAGGAACGGCCCCGAAATGAAGCACCCGCATAGCGGGGAAAGCCGATAAAGCGCTGTTGTGGACCCGGACAGACGGTTGCCGTAGGCGGGTGCCTTCCCGAGATCTGCGACCTGACGGTGAGAGCGGGGGGCGCGGGTGCGACATTCCCCCTGGCTTAGCGACTGGCTGTGGGGAGCGGCGCCTGTGCGGGGGGGACCGCGCGGTGCTCATCCCCGCCCCGCCGTGGGTGAGATCGAGTCCCCTCTGTAACATGCTCCTGTTAGCGGCCTGGGCTGGGCATACTGTTGCTCTCTGCTGACTGTGCTCCATCTGCCCTATCGTTGGAGACATCACTGGTGTACCCGCCATGACAGACGCGCGTCTCTGATACCTACGGTACATTGGCCGGGGGCGATGCCTTGCGAATGCCTAACATAAGCGGGACGACATGGAGGCACCCCTGATTCCCTCCTGAGAACGGCGCCTACGCCATGTAGCGCGAGTGCTGTGCGGCGCAGCATCATTCTACTGGATGCGGGAGACACGGCAGGCATATACATCAACTGCAGGCTGGCCGAAGTTGCGGACACGAATGCAAGTTGTATGACCAGGGAGCAGCGGGGCTGGGACACGGGCCTCGAGGGGCGCCTGTGTGCGGGTGCTCCGGGGACGGTGCTGCGATACTGCACACTGATAATTGATCCTGCAGCGACGCGGACGTGGCTGACCTGCCGTGGCACACAGAGTCGAGCCTGTGGCACTGGGTGCTGAGTCATCTGCATCTTATTGACCGGGCCTGGTGGCCGAGAGAGGGGGCGACCTACCGCTGCCACACATCCCATTGAGGGGCCTAGTGCCACCGAGATAGGCGACACTCGAGCTTGGGTGCACAGCTGGAACTAAAGTGTAATCCGGCCAGTGGGCACGCCTGAGGCGCCGCGATGGGGGGGAAAAACGATGCCAGGCAGCCCAAACTCACTTTTGACCACAAGCGCCATGCCAAACAACACGCGGCGGAACTGGAGTCGGCGGAGTCCTCCTCGCAGTGCACTGACTCGGATGTGGACTTCAGGGCTCTGATGCTGGAGGTCCGATCGAGCCTCAAGAGCATCGATACCAAGCTGGACGCCATGTCCTCACAACTGGAATCGGTTAAAAAGCAGGTGGACACTCACGAAACAAGACTGGACTGCCTGGAAAACAGACACACCGAGTGCTGCGAGTTCCAACAAGATACCAAAAGAACTCTTACCGCTGTCGAGAAGGAGCTGGAGTTCCTTCGGGCTAAGACAGATGATTTGGAAGCACGCTCTCGTCGATCCAACATCCGCATAACAGGCATTCCGGAGACAACGAACACTGGCAAAATGGAGGTGTATGTGTCCGACCTGCTTCACGAACTCTTTGACCCTGCGCTCTCACAGGTCTTCACGGTCGAAAGGGCGCACAGATCGCTTGGGAAGAAGCCACCGGTGGGAGCGGCGCCGCGCCCCATTCTTGTTAAGATTCTGAATTTCCAGGACAGAGACCTTATCTTGCGCCTAGCCCGAGAGAAAGGAAAGATAACGCACAGGGGCAACAGCATCTCCTTCTACCCTGACTTTACGCCTCTGGTGCAGGCCGCCCGGGAAGAATTCTTGCCTGCCAAAAAGCTGTTAATTCAAGCAGGCGTTCAGTACTCACTGCTCTATCCTGCAAAATTGAGGGTGTCGCATGAAGGCACCACACATCATTTCACAGACGCCAAATCGGCGCTGAAGTTTGCAAAACATATTGGGGGTGCTGGGGCGAGAAGGAAGTCACCAAGAGTAGAGGAAGGAGACGGACATCTGAGTGACAATGACTGATCACATTGTGAATGTGTGGTGTGCAATATACCCATAGGCTGTATCCCTCGGATGGTCAACTCGAGACTCCCTTCAACTCACAGTTGCCCATACGGCCTGTTTTTGATTCCGGGTGGGCGCGGAGGTGATGCTGCCGTTCTTGGTGATCTGTTGCTGGACTAGGTTAACAGTGTGAGGCTCTGCCGGGGTGCGGGTTGTGGACTGGGTGTAATGACCAACGCTGATGCTGTGAATGGACTGTTAAAGTGCAGCCACCCTGTGCAAACGGGGGTGTACGCTAGGAGCACCACGCCCCCATGGGGTGTCTCCCACTGTTTTTGTGTTTAGGGTGCCAACACGCTATGCGTGTATTTGGAGGGAATTTGCCACAACCTGATTGGGGGGTTGGTGCGGGTGGGGGGGGGGAGTTGAGAAGTTTCAAGTTACTCATGTATTGGTACGATGGAAATGGTTTCTTACAACGAGTCAGGGTTACGCTTTATCCTTGCACAGGGTACACATCCCAGTTGGTGGACACTATGATGTACAGCAGCACTGTACATACTACGCGGAGCGGGAGGTGTGATGATGGACGCTAGGATATTGACATGGAACATTAGAGGTCTCGGGGACTACATAAAGGCTAGATTAATGCATGGGTTCCTCTCCAGACATAAGGTAGATATATGCTTCCTCCAGGAAACGCATATTAACTCCGTTCCATCGCCTAGATTGAAACACTCACGGTGGGCATGGGTATACTCCGCCATTTATTCTAACTACGCTAGAGGGGTGGCGATCCTCATTCGCAGTGGGCTGGACTGGACAGAACACCGCACTATATTGGACAAAGATGGTAGATACGTTATAACACATGGCACACTCCAGGGGAGACCACTGGTGCTGGTGGCCGTGTACTGCCCTAATGTAGATGACCCAGAATTCTTCAGAGCTGTATGGGCCCAGATCACGCTACTGGATTGTTCGACAGTTATCCTGGGTGGGGACTTCAATGTGGTGCTCAATGATGCGTTGGATCGTAGAGGCGCTGGGGGGCCCACGCACACTAGAGCCCGTCAGGCTATCTTAGATATTATGGAAGAGGGCCTGTTGGCGGATGTGTGGAGATCCAGACACCCCAATGTCACTGTGGGGACATGCATAACGAGTCAACATGCAGCTTGGTCTCGCCTGGACTACTGGCTGGTGTCGCCAGATGTGGCTTCCTGGGTGGTGGGGGTGGACATTCAGGCCAGGTCGCTCTCAGATCACGCCCCCTGCTTATTGGAGATAAAAGCGCCAGATGCCCCTACACGCGTTTTCTCCTGGCAGTTACCCCCTCATGCGCTTACCGACTCCGCCTTCACTGAAGAGATCAGGGCAGACATTGAGAAATATTTTGCAGACAACGCGGGTCAGTGTCCACCGAGGCCGTCCTGTGGGACGCGTTTAAGGTGGTGATCCGTGGCCAGTGCATCTCAAGACAGGCGGGTGTCCTAAAAGCACTCCGCCAGACCCTCGGCAAATTGGAGAGGGAGCTACAAGAGTTAGACGTGCACTTCTGCAATGATCCATCACCCGAATTGGCGGTACAGATGAAGGCCAAACTGCTGACATTCAGCAAAGAGGCACAGCGTGAGGTGATATTCCTGGCCAAGCACGCAGAGGCGCGTACATACGGGGAGGGGGACAGACCGAGCAGAACCCTAGCGAGGCTCCTATCTCCACGCGCACAATCAAACTATATTCACCCCATTAGAAGCAAAGAGGGGACACTCATAGTTGGACAGGAAGCGGTTCTTAACACATTTACAGAATTTTACTCGACTCTATATACCTCAAGACAGGCTACCGCTCCGGAATCCCTAGAAGGTTTCCTGGACTGAATAGCCATAGTATGGTTTAACGACTTCCATCGCCGGTATATGGATGCCCCATTTACTGCCAAGGATATAGCTCAGGTAATAATGAGTATGCCCGCAAACAAGGCCCCGGGTCCGGATGGTCTGACGACGGCCTTTTATAAGGCCTATGTTGAAGAACTGGCCCCCAGACTTCATTCTGTCTTTGCCGAGGCCCTGGAGTCTGGCTCCCTGCCCGACTCGATGCGCGAAGCATTAATAATAACGCTGCTAAAACCGGACAAGGATAGCCAGGTGTTGGACTCGTACCGCCCCTTATCACTAATTAACGTTGATGTTAAAATCTACGCTAAAATCATCGCGGACCGACTGCAGCCCCTGCTCCCCATGGTGGCACTGCCCGATCAATCTGGGTTTATCCCTGGCCGAGCCACGTCGCACAACCTTAGAACGATATTTTCAATATTAAACTATCTACATCCTTCCATACAGGCGGCGGTCATTTTTTTAGACGCTACGAAAGCGTTTGACTCGCTGGAATGGCCCTAACTTTTTAGGATCCTCGGTAGGATGGGTTTTAGCCCCCTCTTCATCAACTCGATTAGACTGCTATACAATGCGCCCAGGGCGCGGGTGTGTGTGAACGGTCTGATATCCCAGCCATTTGCTATCTCCCGCGGGACTAGGCAGGGCTGCCCCTTATCGCCATTACTCTTTGCCATTGCCATGGAGCCTCTTGCGGCCAGGGTCAGACAACATCACGTGGCAAGGGGCATCGGATTCAGCTCTCGCAGCTTGCTGATTTCCCTATATGCGGATGATGTCACGCTGTATGTCACCAACCCCGCCGAGAACTTAAACCCATTGTTGAGGGAGTTTGTCCGTTTCGAAGGTCTAGCAGGGGTATCCATCAACTGGTCCAAGTCTGTCGCGTTTCCTTTGACAGATACCACATCGGAGGTGCTGTCTGATTATCCCCTGCGCTGGGAAGCTGACGCCGTCAAATACTTGGGGGTCTGGATCAGCCGCAACCTAAATGATCTCTGGACTCTGAATTTTGGCAGGGCGGTGGACTGGTTGGAAGGGAAGATAGAACTGTGGAACAGGCTCCCCCTGTCTTTGGTCGCTAGAATAGCCCTAGCAAAAATGGTGGTCCTTCCCAAATTCTTATATCTATTTGTAAACCTTCCAATACCCCTGACTGTGCACTTTCACGCCCGGGTGCGGGCACTGCTGTTGACGCTGGTCTGGGCTGGTGGTCAGGCGAGAGCATCTTGGGCGCTGCTTACACTCCCGTTGCGGCAGGGTGGACTGGGGGCCCCAGATATGCAACTATACTCGCTATGTGCGCAAGCACAATTTCTACATTTTTGGGTTTTTCCCACCCCTTGTCAACCGCATGTTGCGGTGGAACTGGCTGCCGCGGCTCCGTTACTGCTGAGTGTGGCGTTGTACGGGAGGGCGCCTCGTCCATCAAAAGATGTGGACACAGTGGCCATGCTCCGATGGACATGGCGGGAACTGCAGAGGAGGGCAAAACTCCCACTTCTTTACGCGCCGGCCATTCCCCTGCGAGGCAATCCAATGATGCCCTGCCTACAGGACAGCGGGGGTGACGTCACTATCAGGGGGAAGCCCCTGCACACTTTTGCAGACATCTACCCCAAGGGCACCTTCAGGGAGCCCGGGTTCTGGAGGGGCGGACCCACCCGAGTCCTTTTCTGACCTCTTCACTTACTATAAGCTCAAAGAATCCTGTAAAGCACTGTGGCCTCAGTTTCCAGAAGAACCCCCACAGTTACTGGCGTTACCAAACTTGCTCTCGAGGGCATCTCCCAAAAAACTTGTGTCCCGGCTATATAACTGTATGCAGGAACAGTCCCCCGTTGTTGTACCTTCTTCCATGCACGCATGGAATGCGGAATTGGAAGATCCCTTGTCGGAAGACCAGTGGACCTTCTGCTGCAGACAGCTAACGGAACTATCGCCTAATTACAGGTTGCGACTGGTGCATTTCAAGTTTTTACTCAGATACTATCGTACACCAAAGTCGTTGCACCGCATGGGTCTTAGGGAAGACGATACGTGCTGGAAATGCGGATCCGAAAATGCCTCTTTTATGCATGTTGCATGGAGTTTCCCGAGGCTCGAGGAGTACTGGTCAAACATTTTTGTGGCTATTAATCAAATTTTACTCAGAGCCGATACGCCAACTCCACACCGCGGGTTATTGGGGTACGTTCAAGATACTGCACCGAAGAATAGGAAATTACATGCACTATTGCTCCTCTATGCTAAGAGACAGGTGGCGGTGCGCTGGGGTCGTAGATCGCTGCCTAAGTTCTCTGAGTGGGTGAAGGATGTGACGTATGGTAACACACAACTCGAGCGATATTGAGACTTGATGCCAGCTGCCTCCCGGCCCAGGGATATCTGGGAGCCCTTCCTGCAGTGGTCGCGAGAAAGAGCGGGCTCCCCTAAGTCCACACATTCGGGGTCTGGGGAGGTCTCTGATGACATGGGTTGACGCTGTCAGGTGGGGGGTTGCGTTCGCCTGTGCCGCTGAGCCCGGTGCACTTCCACATTTCATTGACACCCTCTGAGGGCGGTGGGACTAAGCTCGTGCCTCGTTGTCTGGGGGGTGCACTGCCAAGACAGGCCTGACCCGGAGTCCGGATTCAACTGTGCGTAGTCCTGCGCCTCCTGAAATGTACCGCAGTCAGGTCTATATGTGTATTCTTTTCTTTGCGGCCGTGTCCACATACTAACTCTGGGATATCTCCTTTGTAAGTGTTGACCCTCTATTGCTAGAGAAATCAGTTTGGTTTATCCTATGCTGCTTTCCGTTCGTACCATCGTTTGTTTTGTTTCTGTTCATCTAAAAGTGAATTTGGGTGTAAAAGAAAACCGATACTTGTGTACATAATATTTTACAGTGTCAAATTGGTTTTGAGCTCACATGTGTTTGATGACGCCGTGAACGTACGCAACTGTAATGTCATTGATTTGCTAACCTGAATAAACAAAATTAAAAAAAAAAAAAAAACAAGCTGCGGCCGCGAAAGTGACGCGGCCGCAAAAGTGAAAGTGATCGCGATTGCAATTGCGATCGCGCGCTGCGTGCGTGGGGGAGCAAAGACACATGGCGCTGTGCGCGTGCACGCTCACGTGCACTGCAGCTTTAGGCCACAGGCGGCACTTTGAAAAGCCATATACAAAATGTCTCGGCCAGGCCAGCGCATGCGCTGGATCAGGCGAGACCTAAAAACACCTTGAATCCTGCAACTCCATACAATTTCAGACCAATATCCAATATCCCACTTCTAGCGGAAGCTCTGGAGAAATGTGTGCAACTTCAACTGAGCCAACATTTCACCAACTTTAATCTGCTAGACGAATTCTAATCTGGGTTCAGGCCTGGGCACAGCACGGAAAGTATAATTCTCCATATTGTAGATGATGCTCTCCAAGCTCTTGACCAACGCAAAACATGTCTCCTAATTCTACTGGATTTATCCTCGGCATTCGACACAGTCAACCATGCGAAACTACTTGAACACCTCGTATTCAGGATGGGAGTAAGGGGAACCGTTCTAGAATGGTTTAGATCCTTCCTCTGGAACCACACCGAGAGATTCTTAGTCAACTGTAATTTATCTGTTCCTTCCCCGATAATGATCGGAGTCCCCCAAGGATCAACTCTTTCCCCAACCCTCTTCAATCTCTACCTTGAACTGTTAGCTGAATTATTATGTGCCGCCAACCTCTCCTTCCACATGTATGTCGATGATACCCAGATCTACATCAAAATCTCATCTCTAGAGGAGATCTACTCTTTGAATGAGGCCCTAAAGCTGACTGTGCAATGGCTCGCCTGCAACCAGCTCAAACTAAATGCGCAAAAAACAGAGTTCCTCCTAGTCTCCCCCCCTAAAAGTAACACTGACATCCAGGAATGGATCAAGTCGATCACAGCACTAAACTGCACACCAACCATAGTGGAATCTGCCAAATCTCTCGGCATAACCCTGGACACCAACCTGAATATGCAAGACCACATCAACTCGATGGCTAAAACTGCCAGATTTCACCTGAGCTACCTTTGGAAACTAAAACCTTTCCTTTATGCCTCGGCCCTAAAAATGGCAGTCCAGGCATTAGCTATCTCCAGAATTTAATACGGATGCTCAACTCTTTCAGGCCTGCCCAAGTTCTCCACGGCCACCATAAAAGCTTGCCTCAACACCGCCGCCAGACTCTTAACATGTTCAAAAGAATTCGACCACATCTCACCGCATCTGAAGGCACTGAACTGGCTTCCTCTTGAAGCCAGAATCCAACTCAAACTGGCATGTATCACACACCAAATCCCCAGCATATGTCACCCAGAAAATCATGGTTTCTGGAGGAGCCAGAAACTCCAGGTCCGCCAGAGACTTTGTACTCCAGCCACCCCGCTTCCGAAAAGAAAAAACTTACAATTGTGCTTTCTCTGGGGCCGCACCAAGAATCTGGCACTAGCTGCCATCTGTCATCAGAAAAATTCCCTCTCTGTCAATATTTAAAAAGGAAGCCAAAACTTGCACACCGCTCAGTGGCTTTGCTTATTTTTGTTGCTGCTAGAGTTTGGACTGGCTGTCTGCTATCCATATTGTAATGACCTTGTACTCCCACAAATGTATTTGCTGGATTTCTCTGCATTATGATCTGAACATTGTATACACCCTATTATTCCCAAATTTTTCACCTCCTTCTACTCCTACTTATGTGTTTTTTTCTTTGACTATTTCATACTTGTATACAAAGTATTATCCCTGTAAAGCGCTGATTGCGCTCTATAAAACACTAAATAAATTAAAAAAAAAAAAAATTGTGACCGTCTTTTAAAGATTCGGCCTGTCAGTGATCACTTTGTAGATCGATTTTCTGAGATCTATGGTCCAGGGAAAGAAATAGCTGTGGCTGAGTCTTAGGTATTGTTCAAGGGCCACTTGGTTTTTAGGCAATACATTCCTTACAAGAGGGCATGCTATGAAATTAAGATGTGTATGCTATGTGACAGTAGGACTGGGTATGTCTCTAATTTCAGGGTGTACACCGGTAGGGATTCCAGGATTGGCCCTCCTGGTTATCCATCCACTTTTGGAGTAACTGAGAAAATTGTGTCGGAACTTGGTAGAGGACTTTTTAAAAAAGGTCACCATTTATATGTAGATAACTTCTACACTGGTGTGCAGTTGTTCAGGGAATTGGCCAAAGTTGAAACTGTTGCTTGTAGCACAATCCACTCTAACCGTAAAGATTTCCCAGAATAACTTGTTTGTCAAAAGCTTGTGCGGGGACAGTGCAGTGCATTGCGGAACGAACAACTTCTAGCAAGGAAGCTTGCAGACATGAGAGATGGCTACATGCTGACTACCATCCATGATGAAAGCACTTGTGACTGTTTGGCATCAGGTTTCTGAAGTTTGCAAACCTGTGTGCATTTTAGACTATAATAGGCAAATGGGTGGTGTTGATAGAGTAGTTCAGAGGTTGGAACCTTACACTGCTCTTCGTAATGCTTACATTTTGTATGAGAAGTTGGCTAGCCATCTTTTCCACTTGGCAACCTTTAATGCTTTTTTTGTATTTAAGGATTGTTGTCCTGAGTCAAAGATGACTTTGGCTAAGTTTCAAGAGTCTGTAATAGGCAGCCTTGTTGTAGTGGAACAGGCAAGTGTTCCTAGAGTTGGAGTGGTAAAGGATGTGGCTGGATTGAAAGATCGCCACTTTCCTGATCACATTCCTCCCACGCCCTCAAAAGACTTTCCTAGTGGGAGATGTAGAGTGTGTTGGCAAAGAGGTAAGCGGAAGGAGACTAGTATGTACTTCCCCGAGAGTCCTTCTAACCCTGCGCTGTGTGTGCCTGCTTGTTTTAGACTGTACCACACGCAAAATAATTTTTGGGAGCATCCTTGAGTGGAAAAGTAAACTGCCTGGTCTGTATTGTTTAAAAATGTTGGTTCAGTTTCAAGGTTGGCATTAGTGCAATGTATTTAGTTTCAGATTTTGTCTTAGTAGATTTGTATACATTTACAATTTGTTTGTGTCCTCTTTTTTGTATAGAAAAAACACTAAATGTGATGGTGGTGTGTGTGGCTGGAGCTTGGCTGGCAGTGTGCGTAGGCTGGGGCTTGGCTGGCGGTGTGCGTGAACTGGCGCTTGGCTGGCGGTGTGCATGGACTGGTGCTTGGCTGGCTTGTGCGGGGATAGTGCAGTGCATTGCGTAGCAAGGAACTTCTAGCAAGGAAGCTTGCAGACATGAGAGATGGCTACATGCTGACTACCATCCATGATGAAAGCACTTTACCTGTGACTGTTTGGCGTCAGGTTTCTGAAGTTTGCAAACCTGTGTGCATTTTAGACTATAATAGGCAAATGGGTGGTGTTGATAGAGTAGTTCAGAGGTTGGAACCTTACACTGCTCTTCGTAATACTTACATTTGGTATGAGAAGTTGGCTAGCCATCTTTTCCACTTGGCAACCTTTAATGCTTTTTTTGTATTTAAGGATTGTTGTCCTGAGTCAAAGATGACTTTGGCTAAGTTTCAGGAGTCTGTAATAGGCAGCCTTGTTGTAGTGGAACAGGCAAGTGTTCCTAGAGTTGGAGTGGTAAAGGATGTGGCTAGATTGAAAGATCGCCACTTTCCTGATCACATTCCTCCCACGCCCTCAAAAGACTTTCCTAGTGGGAGATGTAGAGTGTGTTGGCAAAGAGGTAAGCGGAAGGAGACTAGTATGTACTTCCCCGAGAGTCCTTCTAACCCTGCGCTGTGTGTGCCTGCTTGTTTTAGAATGTACCACACGCAAAATAATTTTTGTGAGCATCCATGAGTGGAAAAGTAAACTGCCTGGTCTGTATTGTTTAAAAATGTTGGTTCAGTTTCAAGGTTGGCATTAGTGCAATGTATTTAGTTTCAGATTTTGTCTTAGTAGATTTGTATACATTTACAATTTGTTTGTGTCCTCTTTTTTGCATTAAAAAAAACACTAAATGTGATGGTGGTGTGTGTGGCTGGAGCTTGGCTGGCAGTGTGCGTAGGCTGGGGCTTGGCTGGCGGTGTGCGTGAACTGGCGCTTGGCTGGCGGTGTGCATGGACTGGTGCTTGGCTGGGTGTGTGCGTGGACTGGCGCCTCGCTGGTGGTGTGCGTGGACTGGCACTTGGCTGGCAGTGTGTGTGGACTGGTGCTTGGCTGGTGGTGTGCGTGGACTGGCACTTAGCTTTATGTGTTCGTGGACTGGTGCTTGGTGGGCGGTGTGCATGGACTGGCGCTTGGCAGGCGGTGTGAGTGGACTGGCGTTCGGCTGGTGGTGTGTGTGGTCTGGTTCTTGGCAGGCGGTGTGTGTGAACTGGTGCTTGGCTGGCGGTGTGTGAGTCATGACTTGCTGCTGGTCACTACACACACTGGTAGACAAACACCACTCCATGCAATCCATCAGCTGGTGTGTTTGCTGTGTCAGACATGTGGGCGTGTGAAACTGATGGGCCCTTGAATGGTGCTGTCTGCTAATTCGAGTGTTGTAATGTGATGGGCCTGAGGCTGGGGGTGTGAATGATTTTTGATGTGTCACATCATTGAATGGTGTATGAATGGCCTGTAAAGAGGTTGGTGCCTTGTCGTAGCTTTACAGCTCACGAGCTGTGAGTCACTGGTTCTGTTTTTTGTCCTTTCAATTATTGACAGTGCATTTAATTTTTGTGAAATCTCTTCTTAATAAAATTTTATACACTCAACCATCACTCACCCTGGTGCCAAATCCAACCAGTATGTGTGTGTGCTTTAGTAATAGATGGTTATGCAGTAATATTTGTGTGTTCAGTCTTTCTCTGCCTATGTGTACATTCCATCTAAGATAAACCTACCAACTCTAGATATTCTCGTAAACTAAACACCCAGGGGAGTATATGGTGATGTCTCTCTTTTGGATCCTAACAAGTTATCTTACCCACAATGTCCTGCAAACCTCAAAATGTGACTGTCACATTTTCCTTGCATTACTGTACCATAATTTTCACGCTTCAGAAAGAAACGAAAAATGTCCTACCACACAGCATTTCCCTAAGTCTCCCGATAAAAATGGTACCTCACTTGTGTGGGTGGGCCAAGTACCCACGGCAATGAAGGGCCCAAAACGTATTGTGGAGACATCAAAATGTCCTATTTTGAAACAACCTGGTTTTGCAAGGGGGGTCACCTGAGTTTTTGGCCCCGGGCTCGGCGGCCATCTTGGGAAACCTACCAAATCCACACATTTTTTAAAACTAGACACCCTGGGGAGTCCAGTGAGGTATGGCTTGCGTGGCTCCCCTAACGTTTCCCTACCCAGAATCCCCTGCAAACCTCACATTTTGCTGAAAAAATCTAATTTTTCTCAAAATTTTGTGTGGGAAAGTTGTAGGATCACCAGGCTGACACAAATGTCCTACCATCCAGCATCCCCCCAGGTCTCCCGATATAAATGGTACCTCACTCGTGTGGGTGGGCCAAGTACCCACAACAGGCAAAGGCCCTAAACGTATTGTGGATACTTCAAAATTACCTATCATAAAACGACTTGGTTTTGCAGAGGGAAGCACCTGGGATTTTGGGCCCGGGCTCAGCGGCCATCTAGGGAAACCTACCAAATCTACACATTTCTGAAAACTAGATACCCTGGGGAGTCCAGTGAGATATGGCTTGCATGGATCCCCCAACGTTTTTCTACCCAGAATCTCCTGCAAGCCACAAATTTAGCTGAAAAAAAAATAACTTTTTTACACACATTTTTGTGTGGGATCACCGTGCAGGCACAAATGTCCTACCACCCAGCGCTCCCCTTGCCCTCCTGAGTAAAATTATACCTCACTGTGGGTGAGTCAAAGGCCTGTGACTGGGAAGGGCCCAAAACATAGGGATTAAAAGTATAGCACTGCGAATTCTAAGTGCTACATTTTATAATAAATATGCTTTAAGCTGAATCTGTATTAGACAGCCACACACGTGAGGTATCATTTTACTTAGGAGACCAAGGCGCTAGGCTGTTTTTTTCGACTCATTTTAAATTTTTTCTCATTTCAACTGTCCCTGAAAGATGGGAAGATGGTGATTTCAGCACCACAAACCATTTGTTGATACCATTTGCAGGGAGAAAACCAGATGCTTTAATCTGCAGCACTTTTTCCCCATTTCCCACCCCCAAAAAAATAATTTGCTGTATTTTGGCTAATTTCTGGGTCCCCTCCAGGGCAATCAACAAACCCTGGGTACCTTTAAAATCCCCATGATCTTGGAAGAAAAGGACGCACATTTGGTGTGGGTACCTTATGTGGTCAAAAAGTTACAGGGGCCTAAGCGCAAACTTCTCCAAATAGCCAAAAAAGGCTTAGCATAAAGGGGTGGGGCGGAGGCCTAACAGCGAAAGGGTTAAAGTGTTATGACTTGTTTATGTGCAAAAAGGCAATATATTGTGCTGTTGAAATGAAAGAGGGAAATAATAGAATTAATTGATGTAATAGCAATATTAGGTGTTTAGAGGAGTTCTGATAACTTTTGGGCCCTGTGCCATTGCACCTGCTGCACCATTCAAATCATGACCCTATTGCCTGTAAGGTAATTACACTTGTGGCTGCTTATTTAGTAGTTAAATATAGCAATAGTTGGTGTTTAGAGGAGTTCTGACAACTTTTAACCCTGGTCCCCCTGCACCTGCAGCACCATTGAAATCATAGCCCAAGTGTCTGCTAGATAACTGCACTTGTGACTGTCTGTTTAGTTGTAAAGTTTAGCAATATTCAGCATTTAGTGGGGTGCCTAGAGTTTTTGGCCTCTGTGCCACTGCACCTGCTGCTCCACTCAAATCAAGCCCCTCTGACTGAAAAATGTATGCAATTGTGTCTGCCTGTATGGTAGTAATATATATAGCAAAACTAGGTGTTTCAAGGAGGTCATGACTAATGTTGGGTCCGGTGCCACTGCTCTTGCTGCACCATTCAAATCATGGCCCTGTTGCCTGCAAGGTAACTGCACTTGTGACTGCCTGTTTAGTAGTAAAATATAGCAATATTAGGTGTTTAGTGGGGTTCCTAGAGCTTTTGGTCCTGGTTCTACTGCATCCGCTGCACCATTCAAATCATGGCACTATTGCCTGCTAGACAAATGCACTTGTGACTTTCTGTATAGTAGGAAAGTTTAGCAATAATCTGGGTTTAGTGGGGTTCCTAGAGATGTTGGGCTCAGTACTACTGCACCTGCTGCACCATTCAAATCATGACTCCTTTGTCTAGAAGGTAACTGCAGTTGCGGCTGCCTGCTTAAGAATGAAATATAGCAATAATAGGTGTTTAGTGGGGTGCCTGAAGCTTTTTGTCCCAGTGCTGCTGCACTATTAAAATCATGACCCGAGTGCTTGCTAGATAACTGCACTTATAACTGCCTGTTTAATTGTAAAATATATTAGGTGTTTAGAGGAGTTCTGACAACTATTGGGCCAGATGCCACTGCACCTGCTGCCCCATTCAAATAATGACCATGTTGCCTGAAAGGTAACTGCACTTGGGACTGACTGTTTAGTAGTAAAATATAGGGATATTAGGTGGTTACTGGAATTATGACATCTTTTGGCCCTGTTGCCACTGCACCTTCTGCGCCATTCAAATCATGACCCTAGTCCCTAAAAGTTGACTGCACTTGTGGTGGACGGTTTAGGAATAAAATATAGCAATATTAGGTGTTTAGTGGGGTGCCCTAAGCTTATGGTCCCGGTGCCACTGCACCTGCTGCACTATTGAAATCATGACCCTAGCACTTGCTATATAACTGCACATGTGACCGCCTGTTTAGTTGTAAAATATAGCAATATTAGGTGTTTAGAGGAGTTCTGACAACTTTTGGGCCTGGTGACACTGCACCTGCTGCACAATTCAAATCATGACCCTCTTGTCTGCAAGGTGACTGTAATTATGACTGCATGTTTAGTAGTAAAATATAGCAATATTAGGTGTTTAGTGGGGTGCCTAGAGCTTTTGGTCCTGGGCCTACTGCACCTCCTGCGCCATTCAAATCATGACCCTTTTGCTTGATAGAGAAATGCACTTGTGACAGTCTTGTCTAGTGGTAAGATTTTGAAATAATCTGGGTTTTAGCGGGGTCCCTAGAGCTTTTGGCCCCAGAGCCACTGCACCTGCTGTGCCATTCAAATCAAGTCCCTTTTAACTGCAAGGTAACTGTTTAGAAGTCAAATTTAGCAATAATATGTGTTTAGAGGAGTTTTGACAACTTTTGGGCCAGGTGGTACTGCACCTGCTGCACCATTCAAATCATGGCCCTGTTGTCTATAAGGAAACTGTACTTGTGGCTGCCTGTTTAGGAATAAATATAGCAATATTAGGTGTTTAGTGGGGTGCCTTGAGTTTTTGGTCCCTGTAACACTGCACGTGCGGAACTATTGAAATCCTGACCCTAGTGCTTGCTAGAAGACTGCACTTATGACTTCTTGTTTACTGGTAATATATAGCAATATTAGGTGTTTAGTGGAGTTATGACACCTTTTGACCCGAGTGCCACTGCACCTGCTGCACCATTCACATCAAGCCCCTTTCAATTGCAAAGTAACTACAATTGTGACTGTCTGTTTAGTACCAAAATATAGCAATATTAGGTGTTTATAGAAGTTCTGGAAACTTTTTGACTCAGTGCCGCTGCATGCTGCACCATTCAAATCATGGCCATAGAGCCAGCTACATAACTGCACTTTTGACTGCCTGTTTACTAGTAAAGTTTAGCAATATTTTGCATTTAATGAGGTCCCTAGAGTTTTTTGCCTTGGTGCCACTGCACCTTCACACTATTCAAATCAAGCCATTTTAACTGCAAGATAGCTGCAATTATGTCTGCCTGTATAGTAGTAAAATATAGCAATACTAGTTGTTTCAAGGAGGTCATGACAAATTTTGGGTCTGGCGCAACTGCACCAGCTTCACCATTCAAATCATGACCTTGTTGTCTGCAAGGTAACTGCATTGTGACTGCCTGTTTAGTTGTAAAATATGTTACAGCAAACAAATGATAGACGGAATCCTGACAATGCAACATTCTCCCCCAGTCAAAAGATCTTGGTTGAATCCATCTTTCTTTTGCCCACTAAGCCACCCCAGTTTGGACCCAGCCATATGCAAATCAGTCTTGACCCTGTGCCCCATGGGAACAGTCCAGACCGAACTGCCAGGCCAGGTCCTCCCTGGACTGGAAACAAGCATCCTGGGAGCGGTTTCGGGGTATGTCACCCTTCTTCAGCCAGGCTAGCTTGAATCCAGTGGCAAAGTGAGCAAGGGACCCACGTCTGGGCATACCCATCCCACTTAGGGCGAAAAGTGTTACAGCAAACAAACGATGCATCGAATGCTGACAATGCAAACATTCTCCCCCAGTCAAAAGATCTGGGTTGAATCCATCGTTCTTTTGCCCACTAAGCCACCCCAGTTTGGACCCAGCCATATGTAAATCAGTCTTGACCCTGTGCCCCATGGGAACAGTCCAGACCGAACTGCCAGGCCAGGTCCTCCCTGGCCCGGAAACAAGCATCCTGGGACCGGTTTCAGGGTATGTCACCCTTCTTCAGCCAGGCTAGCTTGAATAAAGTGGCACAGTGACTGGGGGAGAATGTTTTGATTTGTTCCGCATTCCGTCCATCAATTGTTTGTCTTTTGCTTTCTTCCCCTAAGTGCGCCAGGTATGCCCAGACATGGGTCCTGGGCTCACTGTGCCACCGCAATCAAGCTATCCTGGCTTAAGAGGGGTGAAACCCCGAAATGGGTACAAGGATGCTTGTTTCCGGTCCAGGGAGGACCTGGCTTGGCAGTTCGGGCTGGACTGTTCCCATGAGGCACAGGGTCAAGACTGATTTGCATATGGCTAGGTCTAAACTGGGGTGGCATGGTGAGCAAAAGAATGATGGATTTAACCCTGATCTCTTGACTGGGGGAGAATGTTTTGATTTGTTCTGTATTCCGTCCATCTATTGTTTGTCTTTTGCTTTCTCGCCCTAAGTGCTCCATGTATGCCCAGACGTAGGTCCTGGGCTCACAGTGCCACTGGAATCAAGCTATCCTGACTGAAGAGGGGTGAAACCCTGAAACCGGTCCTAGGATGCTTGTTTCCGGTCCAGGGAGGACCTGGCTTGGCAGTTCGGGCTGGACTGTTCCCATGAGGCACAGGGTCAAGACGGATTTGCATATGGCCAGGTCTAAACTGGGGTGGCATGGTGAGCAAAAGAATGATGGATTTAACCCAGATCTCTGTACTGGGGTGAATGTATGACCTTGTTCTGCATTCTGTCCATCAATAGTTCTTTTTGCATTTGTCACCCCGAGTGGGACGGGTATGACGGGTATGCTCAGACGTGAGTCCCGTGCTCTCAATGCCACTGGAATCAAGCTATCCTGGCTGAAGAGGGGTGAAACCCCGAAACCGGTCCTTGGATGCTTGTTTCAAGTCCAGGGAGGACCTGGCCTGGCAGTTCGGGCTGGACTGTTCCCATTGGGCACAGGGTCAAGACTGTTGGAATATGGCTGGGTCCAAACTGGAAAGGCATGGTGAGCAAAAGAACGATGGATTTAGGCCCAGATCTCTGTACTGGAGTGAATGTATGACATTTTTCTGCATTCTGTCCATCAATAGTTCTTTTTGAAACCTAAAAACCGGCATCCAGATGTATCCTTTCCGCTACACAACTCTTTCTGCAACGGAGATACTGGGAACAAACAACAAACGAAACAACTGACAAAAGGTTAGATTAAAAAAACAAGGACAATAAAGACTTTAAATGTACTCAATAACAACGATGTCCGTTTCCTGTGAACATCTGCAAGTGGCCCACAGAAAGGCACAACTGTGCAAAAGTCATGAACATCAGCGTACCAAACCTTTGTCTTGGAAAGGTTGTTGAGAAATCATATGTGCAGGTTCATGCAACAGTCGACAACCCTTCATGGCTGCACCAAGAGCTCACTCAGTTTTAACCACCTGGCATATGTTTAACACCTGCACTTTTCTCTACTGCATTATGTCATTGTGGCTCGCAGTAGACTGTTGATTCTTTTTTGTTAGAATGATACAAATCTATATCAGACTGCAGGAGAGTCCTCTAGGTTCTTGTAAATAGGATCAGAGGGATACTACAGAGGTGGACACCAAACACTTGTCACCTAAAGTAGACCGGTACAGACCCAATAAAACGTGCTAACAAAAGCGCTGCACGACCATTAAAGTCAGGAGCAGCACAGCACAGTCAGTGTCTGCTGTAAATGATCCCCCAGTGAGTTTCCATGTGGAAATAAAAACAGTCCTAAATCTCGTTGCTATAGAAACAAAAGAAATGGAATTTGTTCATAACTAGGTGTTGCAAAAATGCAAGATATACTGCTGCTGGTGAAACAGCGTGAGCAGAAATACATTAGCTGTGAAATCCGCATGCAGAGCATACCTGAAAGTAGTGGTTGAAAGGAAATCCTGGTACAAGACAGACTGGCTGAAGACAAAATAAAACCACATAACTAGTTAGGATTCTCAAAGAGGTGATCATGCCATATCAAGCATCTAATGTCAAGCTTGTCATTAAAATCGAAATATTAAAACCCAGCAGCTTGCACTACCTCCACTCCCAGTCGAGTCATTCTTCCACATGACTGCCTAGTGCCAATCCAAAACGATTTATGAAATGAAAGGTCTTATCAGCTCCAATTGCACCATACATGAGCTACTGAAAACCCTCACCCAAAATTAGATGCGATCATACTTTTGTAGCTGGAACATGGCATGTCCCAGAGCGAGGGCCAGCGTTTAAAATGGGCGAGGTGGACCCATGCACGGGGATGTTTGTGTTAAGGGACCAGTCCCTGCTCATTTAGGTACTTACCGGTGAACACAAAAGGGTCCACCTGCTGCCTCATTTAATGTACTACCGTCAGAAAGGGCGCCAAATTTCTCTCCCTCCGCTCCCAGGGCGCTATCTTAGCAAAGGCCAGCTCTGCCCAGACAGTCTCAAAAGACAGTAATTTTACTATTACTAAAAAAACAGCAAACAACAACAATAAAGCAAACATTAAAAATGTAACTATTAACAATTATTGAACTTTTCCCTAAGGCTATCTAGCAAGAAAGGGAGAAAATCAAACATCCTCTGCAATATAGTGATGAAACAGCACCACTAAATCATTTTTATACCTGTACTTATTGTACTAGTGTGTCAGACTCACATTTGCCCCAAAAATTAACCCAATTTTGTATAATGGTGTCCAGTTGTGAGGTCCAGAACTTGTGTTTAGCAGTTATTGATATGTTATTGATGGATCAAGGACTCGTAGAAAAGAGACTTGCTTGGAAGCAATCCTCTCATTTAACTCACTAACATGTTATTAATTACGTATTGTGTAAAAGTAACATGCACCACATAAACAAACACATGACTTAGTGAAGCTTGCATATGTGTTTGCTAACGCTAACCAACTCGTACGAAATACTAAAATCGCTTTAACAGGGAAATCGTTACGGCGCATGCGTCAACTGCATCTACGTAATATGACGTACTAATGCTTAGAGGGAAATTCTTGCGCATGAGCAAAAGGCACTAAAATGGAGTCTTAAAGACTCGCATGCATGGCTCCTGCTTAGCTGAAAACAAAATCGAGCTATTTTACTAATGCTAATGTGGGGAGAATATTAACAAGTGAAGAGGGTTAGATTAGAGACGGGTGGTATACAGTGAAACCATTTATTTTTTAAAGTAACATCTGTCTTTCTGACTTAATTATTAGTGCACATTTGGGCCTCTCGAGTATGACAGAAGTAAGCAGAGTCATGTGATTGAATCGTTCATCTGCGCATGCCTATTGAAAGTCAACCCGGAAGAATGAGATGTGTTTCGGGAAGAGGACAAGGTCGAAATGTGCCTGAGCCTGAGAACCAGCAGTAAAAGAATCAAAATGAATGAGACTATATGTTCAATTGTAAACATTTGTCGCAAATGAAATGTGAATGCGGGTGGGAAAATAAAAACATGAATAAAAATTCAGAGGATGGGTTTGTTAACAATGGGCTAACTGAAAAAGTGATATGTAAGCATGGTGTGATGATCTTCCCCACTTGCCTGACCAGTTACATTTCGTATTTTTGTGATATTGAAACTTTAGTGTGTGGTACATGAAGAGCGAAAGGTATAACCAAGGTAGCCTTTAGTTAGTTAGTTAGACGTCGGTGACATGCTGTGAGCCGTGGGTGCTGTCAGAGTAGCGAGAGATGCTGATGAAGAATCGAATGCTAATTTAATTAGGGCTAGACAGAAGATCACGGAAGAATCTCGAGGAGGAAGAGAATGTCAGAGAGGGGTGCTACGCAAGCATCGGTGTTAGAGAGGTCATCTATCCTGTCCTGAATCCTGTCCTGAAGTCTTTTTCTACTGAACTATGCCGGGAGACCTTTACCAGCCCTTTGGCCAGGGGGTTGGCCTTCACACCATTCTCGGTAACTATATTTCATGCATTTGGCGATGTTCTTTTCTCTCTGTCCTCTCCTTTCTGAGCATAAGTCATTGTAGAGCCTTTGAAGTATGATTGATGATTGATTAATTGAACTTTCTTCCTATGAGTGATGGTGACTGTACTGTAATTTTGAAGTGGTTCACCTACTATTAATTTACATAAAGATTTGAAACTTACCCGAGTCTATGGTTATTTACTTCAAAGTGTAGAAAAGTTAGAATTAAGTTAATTTTCACCATCAACTAGTTCAGCTAATGGTCCACAGACCGGAGGAAATAACTTTTTGATCAGTGAAAGGTTAGTTAGGAATGATAAATAGCTAATCTTGATTTTGTGATCACAACCACAAACTTTGACTCCGGCGGTTTACTCAATTGTGTATGTTTATGGGCCCAGGTGAGTATATGGTAGTAGAGTATCTGTTGTTGGTACGCCGCTGGATCATCATTATGAAAAATTCCTATTCACAATTGATAGCAAAATATTTGATTGGCATAAGGCCTTTGATTAGTTCAGTATTGTTTTCCAAATTCATTTTTTTATTCCAATTTTTGCGCCGTAACGTTTTGGGGTTTGGGTGGTGAGTCTTTCTGCAATGAACAGCTTAGCATTGGATAGCTGAGAACCATGACCAAGCAGAAAGGGGTGAAGTTGAGCAGGATATCCAGGAAGGATTATTTTCATTAAGCCCTCTGGGCCTTGTAAATACAAAATAGGTCGCACACTGCTCGTCATACCAGCATACCAGCCTCTGGTACAGACCACCTCAAAGAAGAATCAGGAAGACCAAGGAGAAGAGGAGGCACACTACAGGCTGTTTCAAGGAGGCTTCTCCTGTGCACCTGCCAGTACTGGGATTGAGGGCTCTAACAGATTAGCCCCTCATCCTGGCAGTCCACCAGACTGAGTACTGTTAAAAACAGTCAGAGAGACACTATAAGCTAAGCTGGCTTCCATTGCTCTGACAGAGAAGGATATTGCAGTGGAGCAGAAGAAACTGGTGCTGGGGAAGATAAAAGCCAGGCTGGGACTAAAGTTCAAAGCAGATAGTGGTATCAAGGATGAGGTGTCAACATGGGAATTGTAACTCCCTAGATTGTCTAAAGATGTTGTGTCTAGATTTGTTGTGGAGGATGACATTGACCTATGGTTTGCTTCTAATGAGAGGGCAATGAGAACACACAGGGTGGATAAACAGCACTAGGGCGCATTATTGAAGAATTTGGTGCCTACATACAGGAGGGATACACTCTTAATTCTAGATGAAGAGGTAGCAGAGCCCTACAATCACACTGTGCATTTGTTTTGTTTCACTCCTGAGGAGAACCATAAGACATTTTAATACACCCACACATTCACAACAGTCTTGTGATGCCTTTGTAAGCATCTCTTTTAAAGCGGTAAAGGGCTGGGTGATGGGCAATAAAGAAAATACTAATGATGGAATATACACTTTGGTTATGAAGGAGCACATCCTAAGTAATTGTTCTTCAGAGTTACACTGCGCATCTAGGAGACTCCAAGCTAACTGACCTCCAGAAAGCAGCCGATGTGTGGGTATATGCTAGTGTGCCCAAGAAATCCCAAGGGGGTGACTAGAAACTAGAGCCAAGCCTGCAACAGGGAAAGGATGGGAACAACAAGGCTACAAAAAAGACTTACTTAGGGCAATAAGCTTGCGATAAGGAGAAAGAGTCCTGAAGCACTTCTGGGAAGCAGGAAGGTGAGAACCTTTCAAAAAGGTTCTTTGACTGTTTGCAGTCAGGGCACAGAAGCAGAAATTTTTCATGCCTTAAAAGAAGAGGGTTTTACCCAGATAAAGGATTAGACCATACCCTATTGTCCCTTTGTTGGGAGGTGAACCTAGAAGGTAAGAGGATGATCCCTGGGTCACTTCCAGAGAGTCACAGTGAATTGGGTTCATGTCACTGCTCTGAGAAATACTTGTCTAGCAAGACCTAGGTGGTTTAACTGGTGGTTTGCTCAGACCAGTACCTGTAAGCAGAGGTCAGCATGTTCAAGAAAGTCTATTGGTAGGGATCTAACCACCTTGTGTCCATGGTCTCCTTAGAGTATAAGGGGAGGTTGCTCAGAAAAGGGCAATTGAATGCCATCACTTGCCCATAGACTGCACCATTACCAGTGAACTTCTGTAGGTGGATATGGAAACAGTAGGTAGGAGCACCCGGGTTGGCCCATCTCTGTGAGTACTGTCCCAAAGGTACAGAGACCCAAGAGAAAAGTAAAGGGTAGGTGGTGAATGCCATCCATAGAGAGATGACCAGAGGGCCAGGAGTTACTTGCTCTGATAGGAGAAGATCTGATGACTGGAACTTGTGAGGCCACTTTTAACTTGGAGATTCTGACTGTGCTGTTACAGAAACAGGAGTCAGGTTATCTAGACCAGGCAGACCCCTGCATGACATATGCACAGGGTCTCACTCTTAAGGGGGGTCGGTGAGTCCACCATAGAAGTATGGACTACCAGGCAAGTGTGCAATCTCAGGGCATCACACCTGAGGGAGTACAAGGGAGAATGGAATGAGGGTGTCTCCAGCCGCAGGGTGTATTCCCGACTCTGAGAAACCTAAGATGACAGAGAGAGAGACCTTAGGAGCAAGTGGGTAACTCCTTGCCAGTCCACAGACTTGAAGTGTGGCCTTCCTAACCCACAGGATTGAAGTAGACACATGTAAGTGGATGGCCAGTGGTCTAGTTCCTGACACTGACACTGATTGCTGTTAGTGGCCTATGTTGGCTTCTTGCCCTTTAGGCAGAGTTGGTCCTAAGTTGGGAAGAGAAGTCTGACCCACAGGGAAGGATGAGCCACATCACCTTATTGACTATGCTGGTCCTGTTCACCTGCTGTGATGCATCTGTGGATTGGCTAGGATTAGTCCATTTCCATGTGGGGTCTACAGATGGGAAGGGTTCCACATTGGTAAAGTTAGAGGCTGGGACTAAGCTGGAAATAGTGGCATTACAGTCAAAGGAAGACAAAGAGGGAAGGTCTAAAACTGTTGAGGTGGTCCTTCTACCTACTGGGAGAGAACTTGACAGTAGGATGTGAGTTTGGAACCAATAATGCCAATGCAGACAGTTTTTCCACATCCTTTACACGTAGGCATGCGAACTGCTGAGGAAATGTCTAACTTGCTGCTTACCTTTTAGCTAGGGGAAAGTGTGGGAAAATCCTTCCTTTTGAGTGACCACCCACATTTTGTGTTGACTGGTATGGCTGGGTTTTGACCTTTGCACACTGGGGCACTGGTCCCCAAAGTATATGCACTGACCCCTAAAACACAGCTAAATTGGCTAATTCCCAGTGACATAGTTAACTTTCCAGTAGGGCCATAGCATACAGTACTGAAAAATACATTAAGGTCAAGAAAACGTAAACTTGCGGACTACAGACTTATTATACCATTCACTAGGCTTTCAAGGGAAAACATGACATCACACCTGCATGTGTAGCCTGAAACTTTAAATCCTGTATGTGAACCTGCCATAAAAGTCCTTTTCAAAGCAAAGAGCCCTAGCTTTAAATATTATGTATGTCAATCCTTATTATGCCTGGTAGCCCACACAGTAGGGTGGCTAGTATTTAAAAGTGGAATTTCATGTTGGCATTTTCTCATAGTGAGTGGCCTTCTTAAAGCTTTTTTCACTGTAAATGGTGGATCCTATGAGAAAAAGTAAAGTTCAATTAAAATACTATTTTTGCTAACTTTCTTTTGAAATACGCTATAAGAATGATTCAAACATTGTTTATTAGTTGGATTTTGATAAATATACAGGTAAAATGTAACTTCGAACCAATTAGACTTTGTCTGCCAGAATGTCCAGTAGAGTAATTACCATTAGCCTGATTGCAGCTGTCCTTGTGAGTACTTTCCAATTAAAAAGGTAAGAAAACTGTTCCCAGAACTTGGGCCTTTTAGCAGGAGCACTAGTATGTGAGGTATATGACTCCTACTAGCTTACGAAAGACATTTGGGGAGGGGTTAAGGAACTTCATATACTTGAAAGGGACTAGGGTGAGGCAGACCAGCCCATATGGTTTAGTATAAAGGTAGACATAGCGAAAAGAAGCACTTCGATCCGAGAATCAACTGTAGCCAGTTTGGCACTATCCAGTTGAGAAAGAGAGCTTGTCCCAGAATGAGGTTGGTGTGGATGAGGAAGTGGGAACTGTTCATTTCCCTAGACACATCCCTGGCTGGGACAGCAGCCACCTCCAATGTCAGAAAGATTCCTTCATGTTGAATGTTACTTCAAATAACCCACTGTGAGATAGTTTGTGGTAAGGCAAGCAGGTTATGCTGCATTGCCTATTGGTTAAGGAATGTCATGAGTCACCCCTAGCCACTAGCTTGTGATTCCTACAAGAGTGGCAGCACACCTCCAGCTCGTCAATCACCTCTGGACCTGTGGAAGAACAGAAGATAAATAGACCTGCTGTCTGAAACCTGTGTTGAGATCTGAAGGGCTGGACCTGCTCCCACTTGTGACCAGGATGGAGAAGTGGGCTCCGAGGGGCATGTGTTATGTTCTTATATATCCTTGTAAAAAGTGTATCTTATCCGGAAGGGTATACTGGCGATGATGAGAAGAGGAGAGCGCTGCAGCCCTGATTTTCATTCTCTTTTGGAAATCTAGGGCTGAACTGGTGGCCCAAATGTGACGGGGAGTTCATTTGAGGCTTTATAAGGCAGGTACAAGAAGGTGCAGCTCACAGCTCTGGTACTTCGGATGTGAGCGGTGGCTGTGAGCAGGAGGTTAGCTGGACAGAGGTGACTGACAGGCGATATCTGGTAGGGGAGTGGAAGCTGAAGCAGTTGCTCAGGCAGGTGAGATCTAGGTTGTGCAGTGCTTTGCATGTGAATAGTTTAAACAGGGCACGATTGTGGATGCGAGCCAGTGGAGGTCTTTGAGGTGAGTGGCTATGTGGGTGCGAGGTGGGAGTTTAAGTGTGAGTCTGGAAGCTGCAATTTGAATGATCTGGGGCAAATGGGTGAGTTGGGCGGAAATTCTGACATAGAGTGCGCTTCCATAGTCTCACTTGCTAGGCAGAGGCCCAAAGCATTGCGTCCTGTCCAAAGAACACTAGCTCTGTTTTATCCAAGTTTAATTTTAGGCAGTTAGATTTTATCCACAGGGTGACTTCTGACATTTACTCCATACAATTCACTTTTGTGTGGGTGGTGTCCTTGGAGAGGGAGAGGATGGATGAGTTGTGTGCTCTTGGCATATGAGATGATGTTGAGCCCATAGCTTCAGATGATGTTGGCGAGTAGTGCAATGTAGACATTAAAAAGCGTGGAGCTGAATGATGATACCTGAGGGTCAATGTTAGAACCGGCGGTCTCCAGTTGGCAGAGGTATACACTTCTCACAAATAGGGACCCACCAACTCTAGTCAGGGCAAGGGGATTACACACTCAGATAACCCCTGCTCACCCCCTTGGTAGCTTGGCAGAGCAGACAGGCTTATCTCAGAGGCAGTGTGTTAAGCATTTATGACCACAGACAGTGATAAAGTGAATACACTACAAATGGACACAACACAGGAGTTATTATAAAAATAGTATTTTTATATAAGGCTTAGCACAAGACCAAATAACGACAAAAATATACCACAATCTTAATAAATACTCTTTGGAAGGAAAAATAATAGTTCAGGTAAAGTTTCTTCTTAGGAAATAGTTCTTTAGCAACAAAAGTACGTATTCTTCTGAAACACAGTTCTTGGCAACAATGTGACCCCCCACAGGAGTCACACGACGTCGAGTTTACGATATTCCCAAGGTTCGGCGTCGACCGCGAGGAGCGCTACGTCGAGCCTGGAGTTGCAACAGAACCCACAAACACAGTACCTTTGGAAATGAAGAAAACGATGATCCACGGCGTCGAGATGTCGGCGTCGAGGTCGGCGTCGATCGTGCCTCGGATTCGGGTCGATCCGCAGCGGCGTCGAGAGGTGTCGGGCCGGAGCAGCGCTCACGGCGTCGAGAAGGGCGTCGAGTCGATGCGATCAGCAGCGGCGTCGAGACAGGGTCACTTAGAGCTGGAGCCGATACTCACTACTCAGTGGCGTCGATACCGGCGTCAAGACGGGGTCACTTGGAGCTGGAGCCGATACTCACTACTCCTGGCGTCGCTACTGGTGTCGATCGGGCCCGTCGGCTGGCGTCGAAGACTCGGAACACTGGAGCCGTTACTCACGATGTCGTCCAGGATGCGGCGGCGGCGTCGAGACTGCAGATTTCCCCTGTGCACTGGAAATAACACTTTCCAGCAACCAGCAATTCAGTAGAGGGTGAAGTCCTTTGGCCCTGTGACTTTAACAGGAGGCTGGCACTCTTCCAGCCCTTGGAGATTTTCTAGCAAGCTTTTGAGAGTACACACCAAGTTCCTCTCTCCTTGTTCCTTGGCAAAAATAAAGAAGCAGCTTCAGGTTCCCCCCAGCAAACAGCACACTGGCAGAAGGGGGAGGCAAGTCCTTAGATCAGCAGGCTTCTTGTCCTTGGTAGAGGTTTCCTTGTCAGAAGTGATCTGAGTTCTTGGTTCAGGGGTCCTTCTCTTATACCCCTTTTCTGCTTTGTTCCCTTTGTCCAAGCAGGGAAATTCCCCCCATCCCAGGTTTGTTGTGGGTGTTGCCAGGCAGAGGCACCTGGCCTATTCACTGAGCAGGGCAGGGTCCTCAGCCGCCCAGCAGGAGGCGGAGCCAGTATTGTCACTGGCAGGAGCAGGGCTATCAGGGACTACTCTTCCCCCACTCTAAGTGTAGATGCCTCATTCACCCCACACTGACTCATTCAGACCTCTGAAGCCACCCAGCCCCTGACACACACACCAAACCAGCAGAGACCGGTGGATAGTTGGACAAGAAAATAGCCACTTTCTAAAAGGGCTATTTTCAAACACAGAATTTAAAAACCATCCATCCTAAAGGGTGTGTTATTAAATTCTGAGTTCAGGGATACTAAACTCGACCTGCTACCATGCTCCCTGAGTCAGATAGATTATAATGGAGTTAATAATCAGTTTGCCCATTCTGGCCTATTGGAGGCAGGTAGCCCTTCAATAGTGAAAAACGAAAATGGCTGTATTTCACTATTAGGTCATGCCACACACATCAGGGCATGACCTACCTTTTACAAACAATGCACCCAGCCCTAGGGCCTACCATAGAGGTGTCTGAAATGTGGCAAAGTGAAGGTTTTAGAGACTGGCAAGTAGGTTTCCTTGCCAAGTCGACATGGCAGTCAGGGACTGCACGCAGGCTCTGCAATGGCAGTCCTGGGACACATTTTATAAGCTGCTTCTGTGGGTGGCACAACCCGGGCTGCAAGCCCACCAGCAGCAGTTAACGTACATGTCCTTGGCACACGCGGTGCACTAGACTAGGGTCTGAACAGTAAGTCAACCAAGCCAATCATGGTAACACCAATCAATGTATCAATTTAACATAGGAAGCACTTGCACTGTGGCACTGATCAGCAGTGGCACAGTGCCCAAAGCAATATTCCAGCAAAAACATCGTAAACAGAGGAGGCCAACAGAAAAAAATGGAGGAGAGACTCATGCCAATGATGCCAGGTCTAACAGTCAATTGGATAAAATCCTGTGTGGCTATAGGGAAACAACAAGCTGCAAGAGGCCTTTTTACTGGAATGACCAGCTGACCAGTAACGACTAGGCAAGGACTGGACCCTGCTAGTGGCTACTGCTGGGGTGAGTACTGGCCACTAAGGCCCTGATTATGAGTTTTTGGCGGAGCTGTGGCACAGCGATGCAAACCGCCATGCCACAGCTCTGCTAAAGCTTGCGCCACCTGCCAGATTATGACTGTTTAGTAATCTGGCAGGTAGGAAGCGTGGCGGTCCCATAGCAGTGCCTCTTTTAAAGGCAGCGGTGCCATTACAAAAGGCAATGGGACAGCACTACAAGGTTCCTGCACAGCATAGACTCGAAAGTCCATGCCGTGCAGGAACGTATGTGCATGCACACAGCGGGGCACATGTTATGCCCCCCTGTGTGCACCCACATATGTTTGAGGCACAGGGGGTCCTGTAGGGCCCCCCTTTGTTTGCTCTCTGCCAGGGTTTTCATGGCAGTGGAACCACAATGAAAGACCTGGCTGGTAGGAGACTCATAATATGCTTGGCGGTAATGTGGCGGTCCTGCCAAGCAAATTGCAGCCTCTACCTGCCACTCTTTTGTTCCCTGGCAGAGCTGGAGGTCCCAGGGTGGTCCAACTGCCCAAGTCATAATCAGGCACTCAGACTGCCGGTGCAGCGGTGGCTTGATCTGCAACCACCGCGCCACCACAAGTCTGGAGGTCCTCTTACCGCCAGACTCATAATAGGTCCCTTAGTGTTGTCCCTGAGGTCTGCGGCGCCTTAAGAGACACCAAAGGCAACTGCCCCAGAAAGTCTAAAGTTTGGTCATTTAAAACCATTTGGACTTCTAAGACCTCCAGAGGACTGGTAGGACCTCGCGGCAAAGGTGTCATAATTCAAGAGGACTTCATCAGATACTGCTTCTCACTTGAAATACTGGAAGATTCTGAACTCCAAAAAGAGACTGAGGGTTCTTATTCAGATCTCAGCGGACAGGTTACTCCGTCACAAGGGTGACGGATATCCCTTCTGCCGAAATATAAATCCCATCATTTATGTTTCAGCAGAAGAGATATCCATAACCGTTGTGAAAGAGAAACTTTTCCACTGAAATCTAAACCAGTCCCTAGGTCTGAGATAGAAATCTTCATTGTGCGAAGGTACTTAAAGTTTCCTCCCAATGAAAGGATTTTGTTGGCCACAAAATTTTAATCTTCCCCACTCTGAGCTTTTCCTGTCAAAACCAACAGCTTCACTGGGACTTCATCCAACTGCTATCCGGCTTCGAGAGGACATTGCCATATATGCTCTTCATACTTCCTCCGTTCAAGGATTTTGACTTCCGTTTCAGAGACAATGGGGCTGGTTTCAAGTTTGACAGAGAAGAAACTCCATTTCAACAGCCATAGAGTACCCCCTCCACTAAACTCATTGACTGCCAGCCCAATTTAGAGGTCGCAGACTGACAGGATGTCAATAACGAAGCCTACTCTGTCTCCATTGCCATAATACTCTTACAATTGTCCAACAGAGTACAGGCTGTCAGAGGTGAGCCATCTGACTGCCCACTCAATTTACAGTGAGCAGTCGGTGGCTTTTTTTTACTATTTGTGGTGAGTGACAGTAAAGATAAAAAAGAACCCCACATATTGGAGTGGGGATCGTTAGTTTCACTATTTTCAAAACAAACTCCCACTCTGGGAGTTTGTTTTGGAAAAACTAAAATGATACAATGAAGATGAAGACTCCAAGAAGGTAAGAGTAATGTCCTTTATTCACGACTCCTCTCTCCACCAGCATACATTTGCCTCACCAACATTCTAATGTCGCCTTCAGGGATTTGGGACAAACCATTTACAGAGGGGTGATTTAGGGACATACCATTGGCACATATACTGGTCAGTAATATGGCACGACTAGGAAAAACACATCGTAGCACATCTTCCCCCTTAATGTAAATAAACAAAGAAAACATAACATGACTAGCTCCAATTCTCTACTTATACCTAATAAAGTCTTTATGCCACCCAGGAGCTCTGCATGTTCTGCGAGTGACAGGTAATCCATTGGTGTTTGGGTTTTGTGACATTGCTGTTCGGTCGTCGGACTGGCTGTGTGAGCCTTGCAGTTTCACTAACCTGTCCATGCTCCACACTTGGTCATTGTCTAATATGGCTGTGTTGTTCCTCACAACTTTGATGCGCATAGGTCTTGAAAACTTGCTTTCACCATCGCACCTCCTTGGCACCCTTATACATACCCATTCTCCCACTCTCCGTTGCGGAACTTTGGTTCCATGTTTTGTGTCATACTGAGCTTTGTACTTGCTTTGATGTGCATCAACTTTGTCCCTGAAAGCGTGTTTGTCTACTGTGATGTGGGATACCCCACCTAACCAATATGGGAAGAATTTTGTACCCGGTTTCCTACCTCTTAGTGCTGAAAAAGGAGAAACCCCCGTGACAGAGTTGGGAGTGGTGTGATACGCCCACAACATTTCTTGTATTGCTTGTTCAACTGGCACTCTATTTACCACTGCCAATTGTATGCACCCCTTAACCATGCGGTTCATCCTTTCCACTAATCCATTCGCCCTAGGACAGTATAGTGCTGTTCTCAAGTGTGCTATGTTCAGGTTACCTAAGAATTCTGTCATGGCATAGGATGTAAATTGTACCCCATTATCAGTTACCATGGAGGACGGTATGCCCTCTTGTGCAAATGTGTCCTTTAGAAACTGAATTACTGACACTGTCGTTATCTGGTGGGCCATTTTGACCACCGTCCAGTGAGAGTGGAAGTCAATTAGGACCAGTGCGAACTGTTTCCCCACCCCCTTGAAGTTGAGGGGACCAATGATGTCTAATGCGATTTTCTCCCACGGTTTGTCAGGTACAGCTATGGGTGATAGGGGTGACTTTCTGGTTACCCTACACTTGTCACTGTTGGAACATGTGATACAGCTCCTCACTTTCACCTCTACTAACGAGTCCATCTTGGGGAACCAATAACTCTCTCGTAACCTTGCCTTCGTCAAGCTTCTGCCCAAGTGGCCCTCATGTACAAGGTCGATTATCTTACCCCTCATAGACTCTGGTGGAACTATTTTGTCATTTCTGAACAGGATACCTTGATCCACGTTAAGTTCAAAACGTATCTCTCAGAACGTTTTTAATTCTGTCCCAACCTGATCTGAAGAATCGGGCCAACCCTGTACCGTGTAATTAATGATCTGTGTCATGTTGCTATCTGAGTGCATGCATTCTAGCCACTCTTGTGTGGTGATGGTGTCTAAACTGAGCTGGAAGACTGGGTATTCCGGAGTTTCAAATTGTTCCTCTTTGTCAATGGGACTTCTAGACAAGAAATCAGCTGCCGAATTTTGAACACCCGGGACATACCTGACTGTGAAACAGAAGCCTTCTAAGCCTAGCAAACACCTTGCTATGCGGGGAGTGTTACATGAATTATTCTTCGGATTAAACATGAAAATCAGGGGTTTATGATCAGTACGTAAACAAAATTGAATGCCCCACAGAAAAAAATTGAAATGTTTCACCCCCCAAAAACAAGCCAATGCTTCTCTCTCCACCACAGAATAGTTCTTTTCCGCCTTGGTGAGTGACCTTGACACAAACGCGACAATTCTCTCTTTGCCCTCAATAATTTGTGAAAGCGTTGCTCCTAACCCTTTCCCACTAGCATCCGTCGTAAGAAAAGTCTTGCGGTTGTGCTCAAAGTTGCACAAAAATGGAGCAGACAGTATGCCTTCTTTCACTCTCGAAAATGATTTTTCATGCTCCTCTGCCCATTTAAATTGCATGTTATTTTTTGTGAGGTCCCTCAGGTTGGCCGTTAGATCCGAGAAGTGGTCCACATACTTTGCCATATATTCGGCCAACCCTAAAAACGACTTAAGCTCGTCTTTATTTGTAGGTGCAGGCGCGTCTCTTACAGCTTCCAGTGCTTCGGTTTGAAACCCTCCTTTGAAATACAATGTCCTAAGTACTCCACAGATTCCACCCCGAACTGACATTTCTCTCTTTTGAGTGTAAGCCCCGCATCTCTAAATCTAGACAGAACTTGTCTTAAAACGATGTCATGTTCTTCTACACTTGCACCATAGATCAGGACATCATCTTGGAAACAAAGCGTTTTCGGCACCCCTTTCAAAATATGTTGCATAATTCTTTGGAAGACCCCTGCCGCAGAGGCCAATCCAAACGGCATACGACAGAACATGAAGGTGCCCATGGGTGTGGTGAACGCAGTGAGCTTTTTGGAGTCTGGATGTAACTCCACTTGGTGGTATGCCATGGAGAGATCCAGAACACTGAAATAATTAGCCTTACCCATGGTGCTTAACATCTCGTGGATGCGGGGTAAAGGGTGTCTCTCCACTAATATGCTATTATTTAAATCACGAAGATCAATGCACATACGAATGTCCTGACTATGACCTTTTTTAGCGATAACAATCGGGGCGACCCATTCAGAACAATCCACCGGTTGAATGATGTTAAGTTTCTCCAACCTTTCTAGTTCTTTTCTCAGCGGTTCCCACATCAGATGTGGAATGGGCCTTGTTTTGTGGATCACTGGTTTGGCATTCTTTTTCAGTTGAATTTTGTGCTGAAAGTCCCTAAGCAATCCTAAATTCTCTGAAAACACTTCTGGAAACTCACTTGCAATGTTTCCGCTCTGACCTGAAGGATCTATTACCATTACTTGTTCTGGGTTATTCGGGTCCAACCTGATCCCTAGCTCTCTTTGATGTTGCCACCCCAGTAGGTTTGACCCATTCTCTACAACATAAACCTTTCCTACCGTTCGTCTGCCTTTGAAGGAAATAAGCAATTTAAACATCCCTTTCATAGGTATGGGATCTCTATTATAGCCGCTAGGAGCTATATCAGCTTTATCTAACTTGTCCTGTCCTTTCTGTAGGACAGCTTGAAAATCTGCAAAGTTCACCAGTGTGAAAGGCGAGCACGAATCAGCGAACATTTTGACACTTTTCCCATCAAAAGACACCTCACATACCGGGTAGCTCTGCTGCTCCTGAACCGCAACCTCATTAATTTGTAGTACAATTTTCTTAACCTGTGTTGGCGTTGCGGTGACCTGGCTTCCCCCCGACTTCTTCGTGAAGCACCCACAAACTCTTGCAAGATGCCCTTTCTTGTTGCACTTCCTACACCAAGCATGCCTGGCTTGACAATTGAGATCATTTGCCAAAAGGTTGTTGCTTCCACAACGGTAGCATTTGAATTTGCAAATCTCAGAGTTCGCTGTCTGGCCACGCCAATTATCATTTTTCTTTGTAGAATCATTTTTGATTTTGTACACATCCGATTCTTCCTCCGAATCGACTATCTCTGAAACTTTCTCACTGGACTCCGTTGAATTTATTTATTTTATACAGATTGCCATATGCTCAATCGACTTAGCAATTTTAATCACTTCCAGGAGATCAGGTTGCTTCTCCAACAACTTCCTTTGTATTTCCTTGCTGTTTGTACAGCGTACCAATTGACCTCTGATTAACGAATCATTGAGATCATTGAACGCACAAAGTCTGCTCAAACCTCTGAGGACTGCAATGTACGTGGATACATTCTTTTGCTTGCCCTGTGCCCGACTGAAAAATGTGTGTCTTTCCAAAACTATGTTTATTTTATCCCCAAAATGATTCCGCAACTTAGACAACGTTGTGTCATAAGCATCTTCATCTTCCTCTTCTCTCTCAGGCTCCGGTAGTGATTCAAAAATTTTCCTACCGCTTGAACCCAAATTATGTAGTAAATTGTGCTGCTTCCTGAAAGCACTGAACTTTTCCCCTCCTATTGCCACTAGATAAGATTCAAATACTTTCTCCCAATCTTCCCATGGAATAGTTGGTTCCCCCATTTCATTCAAAAATGGCGTCGGTTGTAACATGCTTGCAGCTGCCATCGTGAGAGATATAAAACACTATGTCGAAATTGAGGTGTACACCTGAACGATGAAGTAAGGCACCTGCGTTGTACAATATACAGTTTACGTGAACACAGTTGAGCAAAGGAGTTGAATGGATGGAAAGTTGCTTATAAAGACACTTATATGATGAGCTAATAAAATGCCCGTAAGCCCACTTACCAGAATACTAAGCAGAGATAACCATTCTGTGCATATGTATGGTTAGATCAAAACAGCACACAATCTAAATGCAACAAGACAAATGATGAAGACACTTTGCAGAAAAATGGCGGAATCAACCACAAGGATGCATGCTGTAGCATCCAATATCATAAAATAAACATATAAATATGTGGACTAAAGCTTACACAATAGGCCTTTTCAAACGTGAATAGATAAAATATAGTTCGAGTATCACAACTAGAGGTGTGCGTGTCACTGATTACCCTAACTGACACGCTGAGAAATGTGAAATGTACAACTTTGCCAGCAACTTGCCGAATCAGAATCTTGCCTGTCATGGATGGATTACACGCAAGGAATGCGTGTCTCCGATAAGATAAAGAAATACCTCAATGTAGTGTCAATCAGCTACTGCTCAGGAGGCGTACACTGGGCGAAGACACCTGGACACGCTATGGAGTGCGTGTCTCCGTTTCGGAACGAAGAAATCCTTCTCGATCTTCAGACCACCAGCTGGTGCGCAGGAAGGCGAGAAAAGCGTCGGAGGCGTCCTGGTGCACCGGAACCACTACGTTGAAACCCAGCAACGAGCGTTGTGTAGCCTGGCAACCGACGCGCGAACGCTCGCTGAGGAGGCGTTCCTGACAGGAACCAGAAGTTGCCCAATGAAGATGACGCGATGGTTCCACCCACAGGAACAGCTGAGGCGAAACACCAGGCAAACGTGCAAGCTCATACGCGTAGTGTCTCAGCGGCCGATGCGGTTCCAAAGGGCTGTCACAGAAGTATTTAGTGAGGAGTCGATGACGTTAGGCAACAGATGAGCAGTGACACGAGCCCGGAGCCAGATCACACCCTTCCGTCAGACATCCAGATATTGCCACCATCGCACTTTAATGCTTGTACTGCGACTTGAAGCATCACAGATGGATATTCAGTGTGGTAATGTACGCTAATTCCACCACCATAGCTGGCATAGTTAACCGGCACCGGTCACAGTCGAATATAATACAAAGGATCCTCCGGACGAACAGCTGGTGGAGCGATAACCAAAAGGGGAGGAGCAGGCTACATCTGTCCCCTTACACAGATCGTCACCAGTGATACAATGAAGATGAAGACTCCAAGAAGGTAAGAGTAATGTCCTTTATTCCCGACTCCTCTCTCCACCAGCATACATTTGCCTCACCAACATTCTAATGTCGCCTTCAGGGACTTGGGACAAACCATTTACAGAGGGGTGATTTAGGGACATACCATTGGCACATATACTGGTCAGTAATATGGCACGACTAGGAAAAACACATCGTAACAAACTGGGAGTTTGTTTTGGAAAAACTAAAACTTTGTAAAAGTTTGATGGCGAGCTGTCATGTCTGATGGAGTCGTCCGTCAAACTTTTACAATACTGACAGGAACCGCTGTGACGGTGATTCCTGACAATGTTAAGAGATGTCCGCAGGCCCAGCAAACAACTCTAAATTTGATTTGGAGATGGAATATTACTCCGTCCTCCAGACTCTAGATCAGAATCTAAGTCAGAGAATAAAATCTTTGACCAGGATGACCATATTTATGCATCTGGCACCCGCTCCATTGGAGTCAGCCTGAAGTTCCGCCTACAAACAATGACTTCTGATTGGTGCTGTACTTTTTCTTGGTGCTGATTTACCCAAAATCTTTGTATCATGTGTGTAATTACATTTTTCTCAATATTAACAAACTGGTTGTGGGATTTTTATTGGCTTATGATTTGAATTTTTAATTGTTAGTTAACGGTTAAATACTTTTGACACTTTTCATAAGGGTCAGCCTTCTGCTCTCTGCCATAGCTGCCAAGAATTGGGCTCAATTGTATTTACTGAACTTGTTTGGTGGACCTGGCAAGTTTTTTACTTATTTATTGGGAATAACTCATATCCTCTCCAACTAGTAACCCATCATGTTCCTGCACCTTCCCTGTGGGTTTACAAGGCATGCTTTAAGGGTGACTTACAAATATATAAAATAGGCCTTTCATACATTCCAAGGGCAATTTTACCTGCCACATGTCACTACAGCGCATTTAAATTGCAGCCCATCACAGTATTGTGGTGCTCCTCGTAAACATATATGTTTGTCACATATGTGGGTGGTGCAGCTTGCCTTTTACAATGGGCTTATAGGAAAGTTAAATATGCAAAATCAGGAGTTCCAGTGTGCAGCACAAATCTTAGAGAGGTAGCACAGGCAAATCACTGCTGGATAGCAGTGGTAAGGTGCACAGAGACCTAAAGCAAGCAACAATAAGAACCAGAAAAATGCAGTAAATCTTTGATAAATATACAGAAACAGCAGATTTGCTGCAATACTGTAGCATGCATAATTTACATTAGCAAATGAATATTACCTCCAAAGTGTGGGAGCATTAATGGGCAGTAACTTTGCATAAATGTATGTGAATATCTTAAAGCAAAAACTTGAAAAGGAACACATATTCCAGGAACTGGAATTGTAATAGCATCTCGTAAGAAGATGACATACAGGACATCTGGAAAGGCACAGAAGAGGAAATGCTACAGCTTGTAAAATCATCTGAACACTTTTCTCAGCACCTTTAAATTTACTCTGGACATTGGTGAATGTCAAGTGGCATTTTTTGATATTGTATTTTGAATGAGAGATCATAAATGAATCACTGAATGTGAATAAAACAGATGAGAATGGCATTTTACACACCAAAATGTACCATCCAAGCAAGTAATGATGAAGTTGAAAGCACAAGAGGACTACTGTTTAGAAAGAACAGTCATTACAGACAGTATGAATATATGGCTAGGGAAGGAGGGAGGTGTCCAGAGGAATGCATCACCACTTGTGTATGGAAGGGATATAATAATGTTGGAAAGTATGACTTATTAGAAGATAATATCAATGTAACATTAAATAATGGTGAACCATGACAATAACTTTTATTTTAAATCTATGCTTTATTCTAGTTTTGAAGCTATGTTTTCGATGCTGAAGGGGCTTTAACGTCTTGGGGAAGGCATCGAGAAGCATATGAAATATAGTACAAGTTGAAACTGATCAGTTTTTATAAAACTTGATAAGAAAATGACTACAGTGCTATGAATTGTTGGCCATTGAAGAAACCCAAAAAGACGTAATAAATATATGAAAAAGGATTGAAAGTGTGCCCCCGTAGATGTTAAGATGCTCTTCCTAGTGTGTGGAGGCTTTATAATACTTCAGTCAATAAAATCGGTTAGTGAATTTAGGAATGTAGGAAGGACAGAGGGAAGACAAGTGTAATGTGATCCCCCTTCTCTCTTCTATGACTCCTTTCATTTTCTTTTTCAGGACTCATAGACTGAGTCTCTAAATTCTGTAATGGTGGGTTCTACACTTTTCTTCAATTGGCGGTCAGCCATTCAGAGAAATTCTCGTCTGTGGATCCAGCCTTGAGGCTAAGGACCCTAAAAAGACAACAGGCAGAAAATCATATTCAAGTATTTCTTTTTTATTTGGGTCCTGAGATGGTTTGCAAACCCGGCTTCATCGGCCATCCTTGATTTGACTATCCAGATAGCTCTAAATTGATCGCCAGTTCACATGCATTTCACGCACTTCTGAGACACTATTCTAACATCACAAATGTTTTGAAAATTACTGAGTGCATTTAAAAGAAACAAATAAATTACATTTCTTTGAGTAAAGTTTGACTTTCATGCCAAGTTAGTTAGGTGTACTTCTCTCCATCACTTTTTTCTGTAGCAGAAACCATATGGGAGTTAAAATGGGAACTGATGCGGTTTTGCCAGTGCACCTCCAATGCCTGCCACCATTTGACAAATCTGCACAAAATTTGCCACGCCAACCCCAAATTGAATTACTTTTTGTGGAACCTGCGGGGCAGATTCTGTGCCAAAGTTATTAAGGAAACTAAAAACACCTTTTAATTGGAAACTCTAACCTAAACAAAATATTCATTTTTTTCTATATAACTTTGACACTTTCTGATTAATCTGTTCCAAATGTGGCAAAAAGCTAGCAAGATTTATCCAGAGGAGGTATATAATGGAGTGGGGGGGCATAAAAAGTGGATGTCAAAACGTTTTTCATTACAAATAAATTTGCCACCAGTTGATGGATATGCATGAGAGTTGGCAGAGGTTTAGCATGTTTAGCCTACTCCTGGTTTTCTCAGTCTGATGCAAGTCCATTGGAGGAGCAGTTTTAAAGGGGGCGGGGGTTAAATGTTCATTCGCTCATCAATTCCATATTGTTTGATGAAAAAGCACAAAATGTGACAGGTGTTAGCTTTCTGCTGGTTCTGGCAAGTGTTGAGCACATCCATGGGGGGAGGGAGGCAAAGTTAAATGGGGGGTCAATAAAACATTAATTCACTAATAATTTTGGCGCCATTTTATGAATCTACATTACATTTTGCAATTAGCAAACTAAGCTCACTGCAGGGCCAAGCATGCCCTGTGACAACTCCCACTGCAGACTGCCAAAGTGAGTTTGGTGCATAGCCTGCCAAAGGCCATGCACAGAGCTGAGTGGGTGCTTGGCTGGTGAATGCTGTGTACAATAAAAACATGAAAATCACTTAAAAAACAATTAATTATCAGATATGCTTCAGCTAATACAAAATTTAAAAAACTCTGAAATTCATCAGATATGATATGAAACGCTCAATAATGTACACCATAACTCATTCTTCTGCCATGCTCAGGATACCTCTTAGTGGAAGGCTTGTATAATAAAAGTTGTCTACACAGAGTTATATGTGAGAAGGGCATGAGATATGCTGTGCATTGACCTTCCACAGGATCAAAAGTTGCAGGCAAATCAAAAAATGCCTTTTCAAAGCGCAGTTGAATCATAACCACACAGTGGCCCTTGCCACTGTTTTAAATATATAGGCCAAGTGGTTTATACATGTCACCTGAACCTCGAAACAGAATTATAGGAACATGTTACTCACCACATATTTTAATATTACATACTGTAATAATTGGTTTTAGTACTCTTTAGAAAGATTTAGAGCAGTTGAAGTTATCCGTTTAGAGTTCATTCTTTAACAAGACCTAAATAAAGAAAGACAATGAAGTGCACTGTAGAACAGTCTAAATTGTTGCCGACAGGTTTCTGTATTTACAAAGTTTATTTTCACTCACCTCGGAGGATTCATCGGTAGATGCTTGCATCGAGGAAGGGTCTGCAAGGATGAGCTGGTAAGGCATGCTGAATAATGATCACAGATCAGGACTAATTGGGAAAGCTTTTTGTTCCAGTACTGAAAGAAAATGAAATGCTGTGCTTAACTTTTTTGTTTAGCGAAATACATATCCTGCAAAGGAATTCAGCACTTTGAACTATGGGAAATAATTTATTAGATCTCTTTTCTGTGAAATACGAGCTCTAAAAACCCTAACAAACATTCAATAAGAATCTTATTAGTATAAATAAATGTTGCCCAATAACATTTTATTCAGAGAAACTATACTAAAAACACTTGTGTATTACTACAGAGCAAATATCAAATTCCAGTTCATTGTTACAGTACAGCAAAACTGACATTTGAAAAACACTATCTACCTTCTCACAAATTACATGTAATATTTACTTTAAGTGGGAAAATAATTCTTCTGGTAGTCACAAGCCCTCTTCAATGTGATCTTACCTTACTGCACAAATATGGCTCCTTGAATTCAAGCTTTGGGTAAATACCTTTTTTTGTGCATCAAATACATAAGGAAAAATACTATGGTACAAACCATATGTGCTGAAAATGCATTGCACAGCGTGTGCCATAGACCAGCCTATCATGCTTTTAATGCCACAGAAATATTCGGGCTTTCTGCCACTCATATTCTTTCCCCAGAGCCCTAAAGGCCTCCTTTGCAGTACCACTGTTAGACCTGGCAGCCTTGGGGTGGTCTTCCTCCATCTTTTTGCCTCCCTCCATTTTTTTGACCTAGTTTTTGCTGGCTTTAGGACTATGTGCACTTTATGATTGCTAGTCACTGCTAACTTGCTGTTCTCTTTCCCTTATACATGGTAATATTGGTTCATCCAGAATTGGCATATTTCATTTATTTATAAGTCCCCAGTAAAGTGCACTATGTATGCCTATGGCCTGTACATTATAGTATAGACTACAATCAGGCCAGCAACACTGATTGTGCCATCCACATAAGTAGATCCTTAACCATGTCTCAGGCCTGCCACTGCATACCTGAGTGGGCAGTTTAACACTGACATGCTGACCTGGCAAGTACACCTTCTTGCCAGGCCTAAACCTTCCCTTTTTTTACATATAAGGCACCCCTACTGTAGGTCCTATATAACCCATAGGGCAGGATGCAGTGTATTTAAAACGCAGGACATGTACTTTTAAACTTTACATGTATTGGAACTGAAAACTTCCAATTTAATTTGTGACTACTGAAAGGCCTATCTCTCCCATAAGAATACATCGAGATTACCCTATTACATCTTTTAAGTGTAACTCAAAATTGTGAAGAGCTAGACTTTTGAAGTTTAGTGTCACTGAACTCACAATTTAAACTCACAACTTATGGTGAAGTTGGATTTTAAATTCCAGTTTAGCAAATGCCACTTTTAGAAAGTTGTCATTTACTTACTTTAGCCATTTGGTGCCTTCTGCCTGTCTCTGGAACACACGTCTGGAGTGAGTGACAGTTGGCTTCCTGAATTCCCTCTAGACAGTCCCACACAAAGGAAGAGGAGGTGTGCCTGAGTGGTCATGTGCATGCAGATAGGCCATCCTGAGCAGGATGGGAGGAAGGAGCTGGCACACCTGAAAGGACTGTGTCCTGTCCCCACACAAAGGCTTGATTACCCCCTGTAATATGCCTGGATCCAGGGCAGGAAGGGAGACCCTCTGTGCACTTCAAAGCTTTCTTAGTAGTCTTCCCCACTCTGTAGGCATCACTGGGTATAAGCACTGGACCTCTGGCACTACCAAATCACTACACTTCTGGCCCAGTTACCGCTCTGCCAGGAAGAAGAGGAACTGCTCTGCAGGTTAAGGACTGCCACTCAGCTAGAAGTACTGTTTGATGAACTCCTGCCTTGCTGTGTTGCCCTCCAGCCTGCTGCTCTCTCTGTTCCAGGGTGAGAAGCACTGAACCTGCATCAAATGAACCCAGAGTGACTCCACAAGCTTGATGGCTTGCCTCCTGCTGCCTACGTCTCAAGGGCACAAAAGACTTAGAATCCTGCTGTTCCAACCCTTGTGCCCATCTGCTTGTGAGTTTGTCCTGACAAGTGGCGTCACCCCAGTCCTGGACCCTTGGAAGAGGGACTAGGGGTTTGCTCCAGTGGAACCGATACATCCTTTGCTGCGAGAGCAGAATTGATGCATCAGCGCTGTTGGGGGAACCGCACAGGTGCTTCACACTCAGAACCTCCACAATGCACTTGGTGCCACCACTTCAAGAACCAATGCATTGTTGCCACTGCATGGAGAAGATCGACGCATCACCTCTACAGCATAGAGAAACCCGGCGCATCACATTCAGAACTGTTGCACTTTGGAACTGACACTTCATCCACGGAATGATGCATTGCCAACACCTTAACTGCGTTGGGGTTCACCAACGCATCTCACTGTTGCGACCAGAATCAAGGTACTTTTGCTCTGGGGCCTGGGTAGGTCCTTTTAGTCAGCCTGTGGTCCTTCGTGGTCGGCCTGTACTCTTGACTTTGTCCTGGTCCAGCACGACCAATAAATTCTTTGGGCGCTACTTGCATTTAAGTGCTATATTTTGTATTGAATAATTGCAAATTCATATCTTGAGTTCTACACATTGAATTTTTTCAGTTTTGGTATTGTTTTATTTATAAAATCATCATCTATTTTTCTAACCTGGTGTAGAGTCTTTTTGTGGTGTTTTCACTGTGTTGTTGTACCAAGTGTTGCACAAATACTTTGCACATTGCCACTTAAGTTAAGCCTAACGGCTCTGTGCCAATCTACCAGAGAGTGAGCATAGGACAATTTAGGTTGTGTTGTGACCTACCCTGACCGGGATTGTGGTTCCCGCTTGCACTGGGTACAAACCTCTGCCAAAAAGAAACACAATTTCTTACATTGGCGGCAGTGGTGGAATAGGACTTGTGTTTGTGAAGTGCCTTACAACAGCTAGGTGCTCACAACTTATCTACAGCCAAGACCATTTCAAGTTTATTTCAATTTTCTCTGCTTTGCATTTTTTGATTCAACCTCTACATCCTGTCTCTGGCTGGTTCAGCAAATGGAACCATGGAGTTTTTGCTGGGCAAGCTAGAAGATTATACAGTGGTCCAGCTGAAAAGCTTCTGCATGGAAATGGGTGGTACCTGCTCAAAGAGCCACCAGGAAGGTGAAGTTTCAGAAGGCGCTGAGGGCCTGGGCTGAGGCCCGCTCCCAAGTGAATGATGAATTGGAGGAACCTTAGAATGGCTCTTTGGAGGAACCACTTGCAGTGGGACCCCCTGGGTTTGAGCTCCTTGTGAGAGCAGGATATGTCTCGGCCAATGGTCTATCCTCAGAGGAGCTGAGGGAGAGGGGGGAGGAGAGAAAATTCAAGCTTTAGATGGCAAGATTGATAATGGAAGCTGAGGAGAGAAGTGGTGAGGCTGAAAGAGCCTTAGCAGAGAAGAAACTACTTCTGGCTCACAAACTGAGTCTAAAATAGCTGGAGATCAAGGCCAGGTAGGCAGGCAGAATGCAGCAGTGATGGTGGCAGCATACATGCAGTACTCGATGGAGACAAAAGGTTCCGTATACCCAAGAATTTGGTGCCTGATTATGTGGTGGGAGATGACATTGATAAGTGGCTTTCTGCTTATGAAGTTGCACTCAAAGTGCACAGAGTTCCTGAGGAGCTTTGGGGATAGAGGGGGTGGGGATAGAGGGGGTGGGGGGCGGGGTCTGTGGAAACATGTGCCAACACTTGGGAGGGGCACACTTCTGACATTAAAGGTTAGAAACTAAACTGCTAGGATGGCCATTTTGATGGCCAAATTTGGGCTGACTCCCGAAAAGTGTCACCAAAGATTCAGGGAAAGCCAGAAGTTCCCCAACCAATCACGGGTAGAATTTATCCAATACTCCAATACGGCACTGAATGGCTGGATGAGGGCCAGCAAAGTTAATGATTTTAATGGGTTAGATCATTTGATCATTAGAGAGCACATGCTCGGTATCTGTTTTACAGAGTTTCCCCAGCTCCTAGTTGATAGTATTACAACAAACAAATGATGGACGGAATGCTGACAATGCATACATTCTCCCCCAGTCAAGAGATCTGGGTTAAATCCATCGTTCTTTTGCCCACTACACCACCCCAGTTTAGACATGGCCATATGCAAATCAGTCTTGACCCTGTGCCTCATGGGAACAGTCCAGCCCAAACTGCCAAGCCATGTCTTCCCTGGACCGGAATCAAGCATCCTAGGACCGGTTTCTGGCTATCAGCCGTCATCAGCCAGGATAGCTTGACTCCAGTGGCGCAGTGAGCACGGGTCCCACGTCTGGGAATACCCATCCCACTTAGGGCGAAAAGCGTTACAACAAACAAATGATGGACGGAATGCTGACAATGCATACATTCTCCCCCAGTCAAGAGATCTGGGTTAAATCCATCGTTCTTTTGCCCACTACACCACCCCAGTTTAGACATGGCCATATGCAAATCAGTCTTGACCCTGTGCCTCATGGGAACAGTCCAGCCCAAACTGCCAAGCCATGTCTTCCCTGGACCGGAATCAAGCATCCTAGGACCGGTTTCTGGCTATCAGCCGTCATCAGCCAGGATAGCTTGACTCCAGTGGCGCAGTGAGCACGGGTCCCACGTCTGGGAATACCCATCCCACTTAGGGCGAAAAGCGTTACAACAAACAAATGATGGACGGAATGCTGACAATGCATACATTCTCCCCCAGTCAAGAGATCTGGGTTAAATCCATCGTTCTTTTGCCCACTACACCACCCCAGTTTAGACATGGCCATATGCAAATCAGTCTTGACCCTGTGCCTCATGAGAACAGTCCAGCCCAAACTGCCAAGCCATGTCTTCCCTGGACCGGAATCAAGCATCCTAGGACCGGTTTCTGGCTATCAGCCGTCATCAGCCAGGATAGCTTGACTCCAGTGGCGCAGTGAGCACGGGTCCCACGTCTGGGAATACCCATCCCACTTAGGGCGAAAAGCGTTACAACAAACAAATGATGGACGGAATGCTGACAATGCATACATTCTCCCCCAGTCAAGAGATCTGGGTTAAATCCATCGTTCTTTTGCCCACTACACCACCCCAGTTTAGACATGGCCATATGCAAATCAGTCTTTTTTTTTTTTTTTTTTTTTTTGAAACCGTTTATTGCAGGTTGTAAAAGTTACAGGTATGGGCCTACAACCACCCGGCCGGCCGCTAGAATGACAAAAGCATATTGCATACATACAGCAAAAGTCTCTCGGCAGTGCAGAGCAGTGAAACAGGAGTAATCAATGGTGCAGGCCACACAGCTCCAAGCCCACAGTACGGTTCCCTTTTCTTGAAACAAGACAACACCAAAAAAACCACACCCGCAAGGCAACCCGCGATCCAAAGTAACAGCACGTGCTCCATAAGTGGGGGATCCAAACCAGCAGCAGAACTCTGAGGAGGGGAATGGGAGTAGGCCAGGGACTGGGGGACCACGCGCCCGCGGCCGAGGGAGGGGGGCCGTCTAGGGAGACGGAGCAGGCGAGGCAGCCGGTAGCAGTGGTGGCTCACAAATACCCCCGCGGTAGGCGTTCCAGGGGCCCCAGAGTTTCACCCACGCCCCAGGCTTACCCCTCGCCACATACACCACCTTTTCACGAAACATACACCAATCCATATGCTCTTTCCAGGCCGACACCGCAGGGGGCCTCTGGGATCCCCACAATTGAGCAATGTCACGCTTAGCTATCATGTATCCCAGAGTCATCCACCGCGTCTGCGGGACCGAATAGTCATTCGGTTCCCATACATTCAGCAAACATCTCCTCGCTTCAGGCAGCAGCGCGACACGCGTAACCACACGCAGGACCTCATGCACACCACGCCAGAATCGCTCCACCTTCGGGCACTCCCACAGTATATGCATGAAAGTCGCCAGCGCACCACAGCCACGCTTACACAGTCCGTCACCAGCAAAACCCATACGCAGAAGCCTTGGCCCCGTCACGTAAACCCGGTGAAGGATCTTGAGCTGGACGAAACGAAGGCGAGCCGGGATGGCCACCTCTTTCGGAGAGGCCACCACGGAGATCCAATCCTCGTCGTCCAGCTCCAGCCCGTCGGCAACCCAGGCCTGGCGGAGACTAGTCAGCAGGCACGATCTATCGTTGATCAGTTTTTTGTATATGAGGGAGATCGTGCTGTCCGGTACATGGCCGTCCAGCACTCTGTCCTCCAGGGGGGAAGACTCCGGAATGGATGCGACGTCCGGGAAGACGGAGCCCAGCGCATGGCGGACTTGTAGGTACCGAAAGTACTCACTGCCCTGCAGCTGAAACTCCGCCTGCAGCGTCTCAAAAGTTTTGAATCCCCCCCTCGTCCAGAGATCTCCCACCGTGCTGATTCCGATCGTGTCCCACTTCTCGAAGCCCTTCGACGTCCATAGGGAGCCCAACCTCTCAGACGCATACAGCGGTGACGCCCGGGTCAAACGGTCCTTCCACCCCATAGCTGCATTAGCCGCGTGCCAGACACGCACCATAACACGCGTCGGTCCCGTCAAACGGGAGTCGGGCGCGCCAGAGTAGAGCGCGCGATTGTAATCGCCACCGGGTAGGAGCATTTTATCCATCTCAAATGCCGGGTTCAAGGCGGGCCCATAAAGGCCATGATTAATTGCAGCTAGTTGGGAGGCCCAGTAATACCGTTTAATGTCCGGGAGGGCGACCCCCCCATCGTACCACGGGAGCGTCAATTTAGCCAGAACAATGCGCGGCCTCCCGTCCCAGAACAGGCGCCGCTGGAGGCCCTCCACCTCACGGAAATAGCGTGCCGGGACCAAGTCCATAGTATTCTGGAGGGCGTAGAGGAATCGCGGCAGGGACATCATTTTGAACAAAGCCGCTCGGCCGAGCGGCGAGAGCGGCAGACGCCGCCAGCGCACCACGTCCTCCCTCAAGCGCTGGAGGGGGGGCAGCAAATTCCGCTCATAGCGGGCCTCCGGGTCAAGTGTGATATAGATACCCAGGTACCGAAAACCTTGGGAGGCAATCTGGATCGGACAGTCCCGTGGTAGGGCCGGAGCCTCCCCGGAAAGCACATAGACACAGGATTTCGCCCAGTTGATGACCAGGCCTGAGTTGCGACCGAATGAGCGCAAAACATCAACCAGGACGATCAGTGAGTTACGCGGGGAGGCGAGATACAGAAGGATGTCGTCAGCGTAGAGGGACACACGGTCCTCATGCTCGGGGGTCCAGCGGAGACCACGGATAGAAGGGTGCCACCGCAGCCACTCCGCCAGGGGCTCCAGGGCCAGGGCAAACAGGAGAGGCGACAGGGGGCAACCCTGTCGCGTACCCCTCCCCAGCGCGAATGGGGCCGAGACTCGCCCATTCACTACCACCTGCGCCAATGGGCCCGAATATAGCAATTTGACCCAGCTAATGAAACCCGGGCCGAACCCGAATTTCGCCAGCATCGCCCAGATGTATGGCCATTCAAGCGTATCAAACGCCATGGTGGCGTCCAAGGACGCCAAGATGGCCGGCTCCCGCACAAACGGGACACGCGCGAGCACCCCGTGCAAGCGCCGCAGATTGAGCGCCGTGTTGCAGTGCGGTATAAAGCCAGATTGGTCTTGGTGGACCAGGTCGCCCACCACGCCAACCAACCGGTTGGCCAACACCTTGGCCAGGATTTTGGGCTCCGCGTTCAAAAGCGAAATCGGCCTATAGGATGTGACCCGTTCACGGGGCTTCCCCTCCTTGTGGATCACCACAATTGTGGCCAGGCGCTGGTCCGGCGGGAGGGAACCCTGCGAGTGGGCCGCCAGGAACATCGCGCGCAGGTGGGGCGCCAACACATCCGGGCGTAGCTTGTAGAGCTCGATGGGAATACCATTGGGGCCCATGGCCTTGCCGGATGCAACCGAGCGAATAGCCAAGGCAATTTCGTCCGAGGTGGGAGGGGCGTCCAGCGAATCCCTGTCCTCCACCGTTAGGGAGGGCAGTGCGATGTCCCGAAGCAGGGCATGGGAATCTTCCTCCGAGCAGGGGGAAACCGGGGAGTAGACTTCGCGGAAATAATCCGCGAAGCAGGAGACAATGGCTTCCGGCTCGGTGACACACGCACCATCAACACTCTCAATCAAAGGCACCACGCGGCTCGCTCTCTCCCTCTTATCCAACCACGCAATCAATTTGCCAGCCTTATCACCCACATCATACAATCGCCCCTGCTGCTCTCTACTGAGGCCCCTGGCCGCCTCCGTGACGAGGGCCCGATAGGCCGCCTGCTTTAGGTGTAGAACATGCAACTTGGCGTCTGTTACCCCGCTCCCCAGGTCACCCTCCAGTTCTGCAATCTCGGCCTCTACCCGGGTCACCTCCTCCCGCTCGAGCCGCCGGGCATGGGAGATAAAGGAGAGGGCCTCCCCTCTAAGGACTACCTTGAAAGCCTCCCACAGGGAGATGGCGGAGGAGACCGACCCCACATTCTCGTCGAAATATCGCTGTAAGGATTTGATCAAGTCGGCACGAATGGTGGGGTTGCGCAAATACCATGCGTTGATTGGGGCCACCCTGCCATCCCCCCTCGGGAAGACATCGAAATGCAACAACAATGGGGAGTGGTCTGAGATACCCCGCGCTAGATGGCGCACCTCCCCCACCCTCCCTGCATGGGCCGCCGGGACAAGGATGTAATCAAGCCGCGAGAGGCTACCATGGGCACCCGAGTGGAAGGTGTACTGTCGCAATGCGGGATGCTTTAATCGCCAGCAATCCACCAGGCCCAGCGTGTCCAGAAGGCCGGGCAGCCACGCCTGTGCCCGGGGGAGGTCCCTAGGGGGATGGCGATCCATAGACCCAGAGGCTACCGCATTAAAGTCCCCTCCAACCACCAGCAGGCCACTCGGAAGGTCCAGAAGGAGGCGCCCCAGGTCCGCGAATGTGGTGGCTTGTAACCCAGGCGGGACGTACACTGATATAAAGATAAACACTCTACCCTCCATTCTTCCCACCAGAACCGTGTAGCGTCCCCTCTCATCATGGCGCACCTCATCAATCTCCAACGGGAGCGAGTTCTTGATCATAATACCCACCCCCCGCGAGCCCGAGGTGAAGCCGGAATGTGCCACCAAACGATATCCCCGCCGATTCATTGCATGAAAGGAGTTACCTATAAGGTGCGTCTCCTGCAGGAAGACAACATCTGGTGAAATACGTTTTAAGTACTGCAGGACCACACCACGCTTAATCCTATCCCCCAGGCCGTTAACATTCCATGACAACACAGTCAAGTCCCTACCCCCCATCATACGTCGAATCAATCGGTCGTCCCCCATCGAGCATCCTAATAACAACAACATAGTAGCGGGTTTGCCCTGCGGTGCTAACAAACAACACACCCCCCCCACCCCCCGGTCCCAACAGAACTCCCCCCTCCCTGCACCCCTGCATGAGCCCAGACAGCCCCCCCAAAGTGCAGTGTGCCTGTCGCCCCATAGCTAAAATACTAACTAGTCCCCCAGAGGAGGAGGGAAGCCCCCAACAGACCCCACGCAACCTCCATAGGAGGGGAACATACGCAAACAATAAATGGTGAAGGAACAACGTCCAGAGCAAGGCCTATTCAGTCACCCCTCAATTCTGATCCGGCGGGCCCTCCTCGCCAGCCGCGCCCCCCCCGCCCCCCCGGCCCCGATCTCCAGGCAGAGTGTCCAGCCAGTCCCCAGCCGCCTCGGGCCGGTCGAAGAAGTGCGTGCGACCATCCACCTCTACCCTCAGCTTAGCTGGAAAGAGCATTGAGTACTTGAGGTTCAGGTCCCTTAGGCGACGTTTAACCCCAAGAAAGCTCAGTCGCTGCTTCTGGACCGCCGGAGTAAAGTCTGGGTAGAAATGTATCTCCTTGTTGTCAAGCTTGACCGGTCCCTGTTGCCTGGAGGTCTGGAGGATAGCATCTCTGTCCCGAAAATTAAAAATCCGGGCGATGAGCGGCCGCGGCGGGGCACCAGTCTTGGGTCTGCCCCCGGGGACCCGGTGAGCACGCTCCACCGCAAAAAGCTTACTCAGCCCCCGGGGCTGGAGATGGGTCAGGATCAAATCTTCCACGAAAAGATCCGCCGCCTCCGCCTCTCGTCCCTCCGGGACCCCCACAATACGGACATTATTCCTCCGGGCCCGACCCTCGGAGTCCTCCAATCGCCGGTCCATCAGGGCGCTCGCCTGGCCAAGCCGGCGCACCTCCTTCTGGAGGGCCACCACGTCTGTCGTGAGGCTCGTTGTGGTGTGGGCCAGGGAGTCGACTCGGTCGTTTGTTTTGGACAAGTCTGCCCTCACAAGGCTCACATCCACAAGGACCGAGTCTATTTTTTGCGCTAAGGTGTCGAAACGCTGGTCCACCGAGGCCTTCATCTCTGCGATGGCGCCCATGACGTCCCGGAGGGTCAGATCCACCGGATGAGCAGATGCCTCCGTCGGGCCCACCGGGGATGCACGCGATGTCTCCGGAGAACCCTTCTGAAGCGTGTAGCGGTCCATACTGTTGGCCTGGTGCGCCGTGCCACGGCGGGTCGTCTTCACCTTCGCCCGGTCGCCATCTTGTTTGGTGGACATGCTGGCTCTTCCACCGTCGTGCCAAGCTCCCCAAACGGGCCGCTATACCAAGTCACGGGTGCCAGGGGGGGGGGCAGGGGCGACCACCGAACCGCGGGTCAACCCACCACCGGCGGGTCAGCCGGGCTCCTGGACAAGGCCTCCGCAGCCCGACCCGGCTTGAGAGCTAGGAGGGCGCAAAAGCGAAAGTGAAAGTGCGGGGTACGCCAGTCGCCCAGCCCCGCTCGCCGCTGTTATTCACTTTGTCCCCGGATCGCCCCACTACTCCAATCCGGGGGGCCGGCGAGGAGAAGGCCGCAACCTTCAATCGATGCTCCCACCGGCGTTCGGGGTCCGATTCGAGCCCAAAAAACGGGTGGCGCCTCAGCTCCGGTTCCCCAACACAGTCCCCTCAACAAGGACAGGATATCGCCAGGATTAATTCAGGAGGTCGCGGAGGTCCTCGGGAGCCTCGCACCTACGCGGCCATCTTGGTTGCGTGCTAGGCTCCTCCCCCGCAAATCAGTCTTGACCCTGTGCCTCATGGGAACAGTCCAGCCCAAACTGCCAAGCCATGTCTTCCCTGGACCGGAATCAAGCATCCTAGGACCGGTTTCTGGCTATCAGCCGTCATCAGCCAGGATAGCTTGACTCCAGTGGCGCAGTGAGCACGGGTCCCACGTCTGGGAATACCCATCCCACTTAGGGCGAAAAGCGTTACAACAAACAAATGATGGACGGAATGCTGACAATGCATACATTCTCCCCCAGTCAAGAGATCTGGGTTAAATCCATCGTTCTTTTGCCCACTACACCACCCCAGTTTAGACATGGCCATATGCAAATCAGTCTTGACCCTGTGCCTCATGGGAACAGTCCAGCCCAAACTGCCAAGCCATGTCTTAGGATGCTTGTTTCCAGTCCAGGGAGGACCTGGCTTGGCAGTTCGGGCTGGACTGTTCCCATGGGGCACAGGGTCAAGACTGATTTGCATATGGCTGGGTTCAAACTGGAATGGCATGGTGAGCAAAAAATCGATGGATTTAGGCCCAGATCTCTGTACTGGGGTGAATGTATGACATTGTTCTGCATTCTGTCCATCAATTGTTGTTTTTGCATTTGTCACCCCGAGTGGGAAGGGTATGCTCAGACGTGAGTCCCTTGCTCTCCATGCCACTGGAATCAAGCTATCCTGGCTGACGAGGGCTGAAAGCCCGAAACCGGTCCTAGGATGCTTGTTTCCAGTCCAGGGAGGACCTGGCTTGGCAGTTCGGGCTGGACTGTTCCCATGGGGCACAGGGTCAAGACTGATTTGCATATGGCTGGGTTCAAACTGGAATGGCATGGTGAGCAAAAAATCGATGGATTTAGGCCCAGATCTCTGTACTGGGGTGAATGTATGACATTGTTCTGCATTCTGTCCATCAATTGTTGTTTTTGCATTTGTCACCCCGAGTGGGAAGGGTATGCTCAGACGTGAGTCCCTTGCTCTCCATGCCACTGGAATCAAGCTATCCTGGCTGACGAGGGCTGAAAGCCCGAAACCGGTCCTAGGATGCTTGTTTCCAGTCCAGGGAGGACCTGGCTTGGCAGTTCGGGCTGGACTGTTCCCATGGGGCACAGGGTCAAGACTGATTTGCATATGGCTGGGTTCAAACTGGAATGGCATGGTGAGCAAAAAATCGATGGATTTAGGCCCAGATCTCTGTACTGGGGTGAATGTATGACATTGTTCTGCATTCTGTCCATCAATTGTTGTTTTTGCATTTGTCACCCCGAGTGGGAAGGGTATGCTCAGACGTGAGTCCCTTGCTCTCCATGCCACTGGAATCAAGCTATCCTGGCTGACGAGGGCTGAAAGCCCGAAACCGGTCCTAGGATGCTTGTTTCCAGTCCAGGGAGGACCTGGCTTGGCAGTTCGGGCTGGACTGTTCCCATGGGGCACAGGGTCAAGACTGATTTGCATATGGCTGGGTTCAAACTGGAATGGCATGGTGAGCAAAAAATCGATGGATTTAGGCCCAGATCTCTGTACTGGGGTGAATGTATGACATTGTTCTGCATTCTGTCCATCAATTGTTGTTTTTGCATTTGTCACCCCGAGTGGGAAGGGTATGCTCAGACGTGAGTCCCTTGCTCTCCATGCCACTGGAATCAAGCTATCCTGGCTGACGAGGGCTGAAAGCCCGAAACCGGTCCTAGGATGCTTGTTTCCAGTCCAGGGAGGACCTGGCTTGGCAGTTCGGGCTGGACTGTTCCCATGGGGCACAGGGTCAAGACTGATTTGCATATGGCTGGGTTCAAACTGGAATGGCATGGTGAGCAAAAAATCGATGGATTTAGGCCCAGATCTCTGTACTGGGGTGAATGTATGACATTGTTCTGCATTCTGTCCATCAATTGTTGTTTTTGCACCTAGTTGATAGTAAGCTGATGACCCCAGGAAGCTTGCTGAGGAGGTGGATGTCTGGGCTAGCACCAGAGTGTCCAAAAAGGTATCTGGGGAGACACCCGCAAAGGTGGCAAGGGTTCCCAACAGAAGAAAGAGGTGGGAAAAAACTTAAAAACAAGGAGTTCTCAAGAGGCCCCCAAAGTAATTCCCACAGGAGCAGTGGCAACCAGTCCCAGTCTGATCCAAAGGGGAAATGGTTCTTTAACCATAATACAGGGAGGTTTGTGCCCCATGTACAGAGTGCTATAAGTATGGCAACTCTAAGATCGACTCCAAATGTCCCAAGAGGGCAAAGTCCCCCACCAGTGTGTAGATACCTAGGTTGGCAAATGTAGCGTTCAGGGAGGAGTTATTCCCAGATAGTTTTAGGGAAGTGATAGAGGTAACCCTGGAATCCATGGGGGAGAGAGAAATGGTGCCAAAAGTCCACATGCCTGCAAATAGTTCAAAGTATAGGCAGTGGGTCGCCATTAATGGGCAATGGGTGGAACCTCGCCGAGACACAGGGACCAGCATGACGAATGTCAAGTGTCAGTTGGTGTCTGCAGAGCTGGTCCTACCGAACACATTCCACTAAGTCATAGTCGATGACAATCGCAAGAGCCATATACTAGTGGCTATGGTTCCCTTTGAATGGGGGTGTGGGGTCTCAGGTTCTCTGAAAGTTGCTTTGAGCCCTGCCATGCCTGTTGATTGTCTGTTAGGCAATGACCTGGAGCACCCTACCTGGAGGGAGGTGGAGCTCAGGTCTCACTTGGAGAAAATGGGATTGCTTGAGGGGGTCTGTATGCCCATACGCCATGACTGCCCGGAAAGGGAGTCAAGGATGTCTGGAGCCTGGAACAATTGCCCAGATAGCTGCCAAGGAGAGGGGCTAGGGGCACAGGAAACCAGTACCTGAGGTTCCCGTGGTGGAGGTTGACAGAGTCCCTGAGGAGGAGGCCCCGAGCCAACCAGGGAAGACACTGCTGCCCTAGATGACCTACCTGAGCTTTCCGCATGCAGGCTGAGGTTGGGCCATTGCAGAAGAGTGTCCCACTCTTGAGGGCTTGAGGCGCCAGGCCTCAGCTCATGCAACAGGAAAGGTTTCTGGGGATCATCTAATCTACTTGGAGAACAATCTCCTTTACAGTGAGCCTAAGGTTCCTGGGGCTGGGGCAGACCATGTGCTGGTGGTTCCCCAATGCTACCGGACCTTCCTACTGACCTGGCTCCCGAAATTCCCCTGGTAGGACATTTGGGGCAAGACAAGACCTTTGCGAGGCTTGTCTCTCACTTTGATTGGTCCCGAATGTAGACAGCCTGAGGTGTATTCTGCAGATCCATTCCCACTTGCCAGGCCAGTAGGAAATCAGAGAGAAAACACAAAGCTCCACTGATCCCATTACCCATCATTGGTACCCCTTTTGAAACGGTGGGTATCGACATCATTGGACCTTTGCACCCAAAGACAGCCTTAGGTAACAGGTTTGTCCTGGTTTTGGTGGACCGTGCCCACCGCTACCCAGAGGAAATCCCTCTGAGTTCAGTGACTGCACCCGTGGTGGCGAGAGCTCTGATGGGGGTCTTTACCCGTGTTGGGTTCCCCATTGAGGTAGTGTTGGACAAAGGCACTAACTTCATGTCAGCGTACATAAAGTTCATGTGGGATGAGTGTGGTGTAACCTACAAGTTCATCACACCCAATTACCCCCAAACCAATGGTCTAATTGAAATATTCAACAAGACCTTGAAAGCCATGATTATGGCCCTGCCTGAGCCCATGACGAGTAAGTGGGACATCCTCTTACCATGCCTTCTCTTTGCCTACGGGGAGGTGCCACAGAAAGGAGTAGGGTTCAGCCCCTTTGAACTCCTCTATGGATACCCTGCTAGTGGACTTCTTAGCCTCGTGGAGGAGGGGTGGGAGAAAGCTCTCAAAAAAACACCCTCAGAATGTGGTCAGGTACATGCTGGCTCTCCGCATTCAGATGCACCACTTCTGGAAGAAGGCAAAAAGTAACATAGAGACCATCCATGAGTTGATGAAACTCTATTATGAACAGAAGGCCACATTTGTGGAGTTTCAGACTGTCCAAAGCATATGGGTCATGGTACTTGTAGTGCCCAGAGCTCTCCAGGACTGCTGAACTGGCCATATGAGATAAATGAGCAGAAAGGGAGACCACCTACCTGGTGGACCTCCAGAGCCCCTAGGAGCCTCCTAAAGGTGCTCCATGTGAACCAACTGCAGCCTCACTTCGAGAGGTCTGAAGTGAGCATGCGCCTAGTGACAGCTGAGGAAGAGGAAAGTGAACCTCTCCTTGACCTCCTCTCTGAACAGAAACAAGATGTGTCAGTGTAGAGTGTCTAACTCTCTAGCACATTGACCCCAGAACAGCAAGGTGACTGTTACTAGTCACTGGAACAGTTTGACCTATTGTTCTCCCTCACCCCTAGAGTCACACATCTGTGGGTCCATGATGTTGACACCGGGGACAACAGCCCTATAAAGAACATACTTTACAAGTTGCCTGACAGGGTGAGAGCCAGTATCAAGGAGAAAGTCTCAAAGATGCTAGCATTAGGGTTGTTTGAGCCTGCTAATAGTCCTTCGTCCAGCACCATGGAATTGGTACCAAAGGCTTCCCCACTAGGTGCCACACCAGAACCCCGGTTCTGAATGGACTACAGAGGACTCAGCTTAGTCACTAGGACTTATGAACACCCCCTCCCCAGAGCTGATGAGCTCATTGACAGGCTGAGCGCTGCCAAATTCCTCAGTAACTTTGATTTGGCAGACCACCTTGACTGAGGGGGCAAAAGAGATGTCGGCATTCTCAGCCCCAGAGGTCATCACCAATTCCAGGTGACGCACTTTGGATTGAAGAACACCCCTCCTACGTTCCAATGGTTGGTTAACAGGATCCTGACTGGTAAAGAGGCTTTCTGTGGCCCCTACTTAGATGCCATCCCCGTCTACAGTTCCAACTGGGAGGAACACCTCCATCACCTCCATGAATGGCTTCAGGCCCTGCAACAGGCCGGCCTGACAATCAAGGCAAGCAAATGCCAGATTGGGCAGAGTTCTATGGTGTACTTGGGGCACCTGGTAGGTGGAGCCAAGGTGCAGCCCCTCCAGGCATAGATTGAAACTGTCATGGCCAGGCACCCACCTAAAACCCAAACAGAAGTGAGCCCTCACTTCTACTACAGATGATTTGTAAAGGGCTATGGCACCATTGATGTCCCCTTAACTGGGCTGACTTCTAAGAAGCAGCCTAGATTGGTGATCTGGACAGAGGCTTGTCAGAAAGCCTTTGACTCTCTCAAGGAAGCCATGAGCACAACACCTGTGTTCAGGGCCCCTGACTTCTTCAAGGAATCATCATGCAGACAGATGCATCAGAGCATGGCATTGTGCCATTGCTCGCACAACAGAATGAGGGAGGCCTAGGCCAACCGGTAGCCTTCATTAGCAGGAAGCTACTTCTATGGGAACAGAGGTGGAGTGCCAATGAAAGAGAAGCTCTTGCTGTGGTCTAGGCACTTAAAAAGTTGAGACCATACCTGTTTGGGACTCACTTCCTGGTTCAGACAGATAAAAGACCCCTCATATAGATTATGCAGGTAAAGGGTGAAAATCCCAAACTGTTGAGGTGGTCCATCGCCCTACAGGGAATGGTCTTTATGGTGAAATATGGCCCGGGGACAGACCACGCCAATGCTAATAATCTCTCCAGATTGTTCCACATTAGTGGAGAGAGCTCACGAGGGGTGGGGTAGCTCTCCCCACTTGCAGCTGGGGGGGACACATGTTAGACCTGACAGACTTAGGGTGGTCCTCCCCCAACGTTTTGCCTGCCTGCCTCCCTCCATTTTTCTGACCTTGTTTTTGCTGGCTTTAGTACTCTAGCTCTTTACCACTTCTAACCAGTGCTAAAGTGCTTGCTCACCAACCCTAACCATGGCAATATTTGTTCATCCCCAAATTTACTTATTAGTCCCAAGTAAAGTACACTGCATGTGCCTAGTCCCTGTAAATTAAATGCTACTGATGGGCTTGCAGCTGTTTGTGCCACTCACACAAGTAGCCCTATAACTATGTCTCAGGACTTCCACTGCAGAGCCTGAGTGGGCACTTTCACATTGCCATGTCGACCTAGCAAGTAAATCCTCTTGCCAGCCCTAAACCTTCCCGTTTTATACATTTAAGCCACCACTAAGGTAGGTCCCATATAACCAATAGGGCAGGGTGCAGTGTATTAAAAAAAAAAACAGGCCATGTACTTTTAAACTTTCCATGTCTTGGAAGTGAAAACTCCCAATATAATATTTCACTACTGAAAGGCCTATCCCTCCCAATAAGAAAACATTGGGACTGACTTATTACATGTTTTAGTGTTTCTCCAAATAGATAGACTTTTCAAGTCTAGTGTCACTGAATTTACAATTTAAAATCACAGCTTATGGTGAAGTTGGATTTTAAATTCCAGTTTAGCAAATGGCACTTTTAGAAAGTTGGCAATTGCTTCCTTTAGCCATTTAGGGGCAGATCTACAAGGAAGTGCCGCAGCGTGGCAACGCAAGCCTTTTGGCTGTGCCACGCTGCGGCACTTTCGAAGCACAGGAATGCGACATATTTACAATAATATGTCGCATTCCTGTGCTCTCCCCTGCGCTGGCGCACAAACTGCAGTCATGCGCAGGCACCCTTGCACCCGGGTGCATGCCTGCGTCATGGGGAGATTGTTTTTGTGCGGGAAGGGGCACCTTCCTGCACAAAAACGATCACTACAGGCATTTTTCTCTTTCAATGCGTGCTGTAGAATGCAGCACGCTTTGAAAGAGGAAAAAACGAGGAGAAATAAAACCATTTCTCCTGGTTGTGCCTCGCTACACCTCTCCTGGGAAGGCGTAGCATTGCCACGCATTTCCAGATTTATGATTATTCATAAATCTGGAAATGTGTCTCCTTCCATGGGTGTTGCGTGGGAACACCCACAGCAACACTCATGGAACACCCCTTCCACGCAAAGTGCTGAGTGTGAAGAAGCCATATTTACAAGGAGAGGCAAAGTCACGCAGGGTGGCTTTTTCTCTCTTTATAAATATGGAGAAGTGAAATGCGCCTCCAGTACATCACAAAAAGTAACGTACTGGTGGCGCAGGGGGCTGGTAAATCTGCCCCTTGGTATCTTCTGTCTGTCTCTAGACAACACGTCTGGGTTGGGTGACAGCTGGCTTCCTGCATTCCCTCTAGACAGTCAAACACAAAGGAAGGGTAAGAGTGCCAGAGTGGTCATCTGCATGAAGATGGGCCAGCCTGAGCAGGACGGGAGGGAGGAGCTGACATGTACACCTGAAAGGGCTGTGTCCTGTCCCCACACAAAGGACCAATAACTCCCCCCCCACCGCAGTGTGTCTGGAGCCAGGGCAAGGAAGGAGAGCCTCTGTGTACTTCAAAGCATGCTTTGAGGTCCCCCCCACTTTAAAGGCACCACTGGGTAAAGGTGCTGAAACTCTGACACTATCAACGCCTTACACTGCCAAGAAGAAGAGGATCTGCTGTGCTGCTCAAAGGATGCCAATCTACTGGAACTGCTGCTTACTGAACTCTTGCCTTATTGTGTTGCTCTGCTGCCTGATGCTGCTCTCTCTCTCTCTTCCTGGGTGAGAAGGACTGGACCTGTAGCACTTTAACCCAGAGTGACTCCAAGGGCTTGCTGGCTAGCCTCCTGTTACCTAAGTCTCTGGAACACAAAAGTCTTGGAACTCTCCTGTTCCATTCCTTTGGCTCATCTGCTTGTGAGTCTGTCCTGAAAATTGGTGCCACCCAAGCCCTGGACCCTGGGAAGTGAACCAAGGGGTCTGCTCCAGTGGAACTGATGCATCCTCTTCTGTGAGAGCAGAATTGATGCATCGTCGCTGTTGGGGGAACCAGACAGGTGCATCGTACTCAGAAGCCCTGCAATGCACTCAGAACCACCACTTCATAACCAACGCATCACTGCCACTGTTTGCAGAAGATCAACACATTGCTTCTACAGCGAGGAGAAACCCGGCACATAACTTTCAGAACTGTCACACTTCAGAACCCACGCTATGTTAACTAACTGGTGCATCACCAACACCTTAACTGTGTGGGCATCACCAACGCATCTCGCTATTGCAACCAGAATCAAGGTACTTTTGCTCCGGGTCCTGCATGGGTCCTGTATGCGGCCTGTGCCCCATCGGGGTTGGCCTGAACTCTTGACTTTGACCCGGTCCAGTGTGACCAAATAACTCTTTAGGTGCTACTTGCTTCTAAGCGCTATATTTTGCATTTAATCTTTAAAAACCCATATCTTGATTTCTACACATTAGATTTTTTTCAGTTTAGTATAGTTTTCTTCATAAAATCATAATCTTTTTTTCTAACCTGGTGCGGAGTCCTTTTGTGCTGTTTTCACTGTGTTATTGTATAAAGTGTTGTGCAAATATTTTACACATTGCCTATTAAGTTAAGCCTGACTGTTTGTGCCAAGCTACCAGAGGGTGAGCACAGGATAATTTAGGTTGTGTTGTGACCTACCCTGACTAGGATTGGGATTCCTGCTTGGCCAAGGTGCACACTTCTGCCAACCAGACCCCCAATTTCTAACAACCACAATGTGAAAAGGACTGAACGTCAATTTGTTGGCCTCTTGGCTTGTAAAGATGTGGCTACAAAGAGTCAGTGTACTGATGGAAAGTCTTGTGGAACCTCACATTGTCTTGACACTTCTCTGATCGTGTGACCTGGCGGCCTTCTCAAGCATCACTTTGTATAAAAGTTGCGTCCCTTCTAGAACTCTTTGCCAGTTCTACAGAGACTTTGAGGAGAGATTACATACAGCTCACCTGCTCCAGTGTTTTCATAGACACACCATTCATGAGTCCAGAGATTTGTTTGGAATAGGTTCTAGAACCTTAGAAAGAGACAATAACATTATGAGAAAATTCTCCATGCCTTATTTAACACATCCACCTTAGAGTAAAACTTACCTTTAAATGAGCATTCTTTTCTTCACTCATCAGAGTGTCTCTTCATCTCTGAAAGCTTGAGTGCTTTTGCGAGTAAAAAAATGAGACAGTGATCAGTAAAGAGTGCATAATCCCAACTAACAAGTACTGTGCCATTAATAATATTTCTTGAATAAACAACAAGGAAGTTAAATGGGACAGTGCTCATTTGATTAAACTTGTTTTGAGACAAAACTAAAAAAATTACAGTATTTTTACAGAAAATGCCATCTTTGTTTACTATTGCTTAGGTTTGAGTAAAACAGTATTCAGAAAGAATAGCACTAGTACACTGGCAGTGGTACATGAAGACTTATTTCTGTTAGTGAAAACAGCTGCTTACTTGCAGATAAAATCCTTCTTCAAGACTCACCTTCTGTACCACAACCATTGATCGAGCAGGTGAGTTCTGAAATAGAATCTCAGTGTCTAAGGATGGAGAAATAATAATACTAAATGCTGTTTTATGGTTTATGTACAAGTCTAAAGTGAACTAATAAGGACAACAAGAAATTGGTGGTCCTGGTCATTAAGTCAACCCCGTGTTTTGAGAGGGTATTCTTTAATCATTTAAGAAAAGATAACTTTTGGCATTGCACCTATTTGTTGTCAAGAACCTTCCAAACATTTGTATCTTTAAACACACCGTAGATCGCTCGCTCACTAGACAACAGCTATAAGAAGACGCACATTAAACTGAGTAAAGTTGATGTCATAAATGACCTCAACATATGACACTGCAAAATCCATCTGTCTTATACCCTCTCTATCAAGCCCTCTCTTTCACCCACTTGGATTCTATATCTCTGTTGAGTTTATAGTCCACATCACAGGGGGAGAGCTGTGGGATATTAATTGCTCCAGTGGATTTCTGTAAGACAAGGTTAGTGCATGCTTGAGTTCTGTCTGAGATCCAGCCAACCCCTTCCTGGCTAAGACTAAATATGTTGACCGTGCTGAAATTCTTATTGTCTACTCTTCTGACCCTGCCCAGCATGGAAGCCCACAACAAGCCCAAAGAGGTTTGACTGCTAAAGAGAGCTTAGCCCACTCTACCCCTCACGACATGAGAGAGACACGCTTACCTCCCATGGTGGTTTGCTCATGGCGCTGCACAGAAATTGGCTTTTGAAGCTCTTTTAATCTTTTTTAATTGAAGGAAACCTTTTTTTTAACATTGTACTTTGCACTGTACCTTAGCTCACTCATCGCTCCCTCACTTCCTCTACCCTAGGGACACTTCCACTTTACCTGTACGATCTAGTGCTCAGGGACGGTCTGCTGCTGCACAGCAGGGTTGATTGGTGGGTGGGAGGAGTTAAGCATTTATTTGTCACGCTGTAGCAGGCTTGCAGCGCATGCGCGCAGTGGGTGCGCCGAGGGGGCGCCTAAGGCAAGCCTGTCTCCGCCAGTCCGAGACCGACCGGGGCCAGAACCCCTGGTCCCCACTCCCCGTACTCCGCGGAGGAACTTCTGGCCTTAGCCCAAGGTACCGTCTCGCTTGATAATAACGTAGAGGACGCCCTCAGGGCTGAAGGCCTATTAAGGACTCAAACAGTAGTAAGGAGTGCAGGCCCCCTACTTATCCATCCAGATCGGCCTGGCCCGGTAGCCCACAGGGACTATGGGTGGCTACCCTTAACACTCGTTCCCTACAGAAACATAATCTTGATGTCTTTTCGCTCCTCCAAGAGGACTCCCAGGACATTCTAGGGGTCACAGAAACGTGGCTTGAAGACTCCTCTGCCCCTGACATGGTAGCAGCCCTTCCCCCGAACTATGCTGCCCTCTGGCACAATAGACCAGGCAGCACTAGAGGGGGGGTTGCAATCCTGCACAACCAACAACAAAAGACTGAGACCCTATGCGCAGAAAGCATCGAGGGGGCAGAGGTTCTAGGAGCCAAGGCCTGCTCCCAGACTACCTGCCTAATCATACTGGTAGTCTACCGTCCCCCTCGAACGCCCCCCAAGTTCATTGAGCTCTTCACCGAGTTAGTCAGTGATCTCTGCTCCAGGTATCAATGCATCCTGGTGATGGGGGACTTCAACTTTCACTGGGATCAGACACCCAAAGACAGCCAGGCCAAACAGTTGGAGGAGGCACTGGCTACTCTGGAACTCAGACAACTGGTAAACGTCCCACCCACGATAAGGGCCACATTCTTTATTTAGTCTGGACTACCCACCCATCAGCCAGCCTAACGGATATCAGCCCTTGCGCCTGGTCTGACCACCAACTAATCAGAGGCTTGTTTCCACCCACGAGACAAGCAGTCCACCCTCCCCCCCCACCGAGTGGAAAGAGTTGCTGGGATGGAATAAAATAAAAGCAGGTGACCTGGTTAAAATTCTACATTAATCAGCCCCTCAAAAACTAACAGAGGGAAACCTTGATCTAGAAAGTGTTTCCCTCTCAATGAGGCTGAAGAATGCCATTGATATAGTAGCTCCCACACGTAGCGAAAGAGTGAGGAACAAAGGCAAAGGGGCACCCTGGTTTAACAAGACTTTAAGAAACATGAAACAGACCCTACGCCAGGGCGAGAGAGCCTGGCGTAAAGCTTATGTCCCAGAGGCTCTGTCTGAATATAAAATAATGTCCGCAGCCTATAAAAAAGTGATTATCGCAAGGAAGGCAGAATATTATGAAACTAGAATCCTGACCGCTGACAGTACACAAAGGGAGACCTTCCGGATTCTAAAAGAGCTGAGGCAATCTCAAGAACGGATACACCCTACTGGCCCCAAAGACTGTAACATGTTCCAGTCCTTCTTTTTTTTTAAAGTCAAGGACCTCTTGACAGATATCCACCTTACCCCCATTGTCCATTGCCCCCTAGTATCGGCCCCCCTACCACATGCTTACGACAAAGCCCTCACCGTCTTCCCAAAGCTCAACTATGACTCACTGACCCTCCTAATGGGCCGGGTCAAGTCTGGGTCACCAGCTGACCCCTGCCCACCGTATGGCAATCCCGAGGGTTGAGAGCGAGGTCCTTGACCTACTAAATCGGTCTCTTGAATCTGGTCACGTCCCGACCGACTTTAAGGAACCACGAGTCATTCCCCTTCTGAAAAAAACAGGGGCAGACCAAAGAAACGTAAAAATGTTAGGCCAATTTCCGAGCTCCCTTTTTTGGCAAAGGTGCTGGAACAGCACGTGCTGAAAACCCTGTCACATTACATAGAAGTCAATCAGCTACTGCAAACCAATCAGGCAGGCTTTAGGGCCCACCACAGTACAGAAATGGTAATGCTGGCTGTGATGGATGAACTTAGGCTCATGGCCGACAACAAAAAGCCAAGTGCCCTGGTCCTGTTGGACCTGTCCGCTGCATTTGACACAGTCAACCATGACCAACTCTTGTCGCGGATCTCGGAGATGGGCATCCAGGGACCCGCTCTCAGATGGCTCACGTCCTTCCTAACAGACCGATCACAGAGAATACAGTTGGCCGACCAGGTGTCTGTCTCCGGCAAACTTACGTGCAGGGTTCCACAGGGCTCGGCGTTATCCCCCCTCTTGTTCAATTCCAACCTCCAGCCCCTGGTGGCCGCATTGACTCACATGGAGTGCCAGATCTACAACTGTGTGGATGACACCCAAATCATCATCCAGATAGACAACTCCCCCTCTGCCCATACACGATTTCAAAACATTTCAAAATACACAGTAAACTGGATGACCCCCAACTCCCTAAAAATTTATCCTGACAAGACTGAGGTACTGGCCATCACCACGGACACCAATCCCTGGAGCGACCTATTTTGGCCTCCGCAGCTTGGCACAAATCCTGATACGGCCCAGGCCGTAAAAAACCTGGGCATCAAAATTGATGCCAAGCTCTCCATGTCCCACCAGGTATCCACCGTAGTAGGAACTTGCGTAGGCCTGCTAAGGCAGCTACGGAAACTGGCCCCCCTCCTCTCCTTCACTACACTCAGAATGGCGGTATCTGCCATGATAGTGACACGACTGGACTACGGAAACTCCCTGTACATCGACCTCCCAGAAAAGCTGCTTGCCAAATTGCAAGTTATTATGAACGATGCCGCCAGACTGATCTTCAGACTTCCAAGGAGGGCCCACCCCAACCCCCTTCTACGACAGCTGCACTGGCTCCCAGTCAGGCAAAGAACCAGCCATTTATGACCAGGCCCCAGTTTACATCAAAGATTGTCTGGCACACTACACGCCCAGCCGCTCTTTGGATTCAGGCCTGCTGGCCTGCCCTCGCTTTAGCACCTCCTCCAAAGGAGGCTGAGCCTTTTCGACATTAGTCCCACAACTGTGGAACAAGCTGCCTGCAAATCTTCGTAAGGAACCCACCCTCCTCCCATTTAGGAGAAGCTAAAAACTATTTTCTTTGCGGAAGCCTGGGGCACAACCTAACCAATCATTCTCACACTTTCTGGCACATGTGCCACGGAAGGGCTCTCTCTCACAGCGCTTAGAGTCCTGGAGGTGATAATGTGCTCTAGAAATCCCAATTACAATTACAATTACAAGATGAAGGCAGGCTGCTGTAGAACCAACCTTCATTACTGTTCGTGTTCATGAACATGTACTGAGCCTTTTGAACCCGACACCAGTGATGAAGACGGGCTCTCCAGAGAATGACAGCTACAAGTGCACATGGGACAGCGGAGGCATTGCCTGGTGAGCACATCCCTGTCTGCTCTGGCATTTGCTGTCCTTATAGCCATACCATTGTTACTCTGTGGACTTGACTTGTGGAGCCCCAGACTGGTCTTTTATTCCATTGGGCATTCCCGTGGTGGGCTGCATTCACTATAGACGGGTTTTGAAATCCCAGGACCACTGTTGATGTTTCTGTCACTTCTCCTAGCTCCTCGAGACTAACTGCAGTAGGCACACTAGCTTTAAGAGAGAGCTAGAAAGAGAGGTAGGGGAAGAGAGGGATGGAGGGAGCGCGATCAGAAAGGGACAAAAAAGGAGAAGGTGAGGGAGAGAGGAAGAATGGGTGGGTTGAAAGAGAGTGAATGAGCAAAGAGAGGAAGGGACCAGGTTTGTTTGAGCATACTCCCTCTCTCCTTTTCTACTCTCTCTTCCCCTTCTCAGATCTCTCACTCTGTTTCCATCCCTCTCTTCCCTCTTACTCTCTTGAAGACACATGTGCCCGCTGCTATTTTTTTAGATCATTTCTGTTTATTATTATTAACACAGTCAATACATATATAAACATGGCATCTCGCCTACAACCCCTAGAGGCCGGCCGTGCTGCTATGTCTGTTGGAGTGTGGTTTTTGCCACATAATTTAGCCCGGAAATGTGCTATCTGAAATAACAAGACACACGTCTGAAACTGCAGGAACTGAATCAGGAGTGACACAATTTTTTCAAACAATTTAGAGACAAATGTCAAAGACACATCATTAATCAAAAATAACACTATGCAATCTAGTAAGTTAAAAGTGTCAAAGACACATCACAGATCATGAGCAAAAACATGCAATCTAGTAAGTTTAAAATCACAGCAATGCAAGGAAAAAGAGAGAGAGAGAGAAAATGAATATCAAAGTACAATGAAGCATTATAACCTCAATCAAAATGCTATATAAAACGATTAACCAGCAGCACTTCACCATGAAAAACAAGTGTGTGAAGTGATCAACGAATGGGCCGGTAAGTGGCCTTTTTATACACTTTTAATGAGGAACCTTTGACTGCAAGATCCAACTTTAGCAGGTGTTTGACTGCAGAACATTACAAAAAGTTGCATATTTTATCAAAAACAATTTGCATCACTTCTCGGAAGCTTTAAGGCAGAAGCTCCCTATAAGGCTATTGTTTATTTTAAGCCCTATCACTATCATAGTTTCCAAAGCTGCAGAAAGTCCCAGTAGGCCCCCACTCTTAATCGTAGATCATTTTGTTCTTCTAGATGACAGATGCATCCTGTTTATGCTACTTCTTCTTGATGTTCAGAAAGATGTAAATGCAGAGGACAGGGACTCAAAGACGTGTTCATCAGAAAGACAGTGACCTGAGGTTATTGGCCTTCATGAAGAGATTGATCTGAGGTTACAGGAGGGCATGGGGCCTACTGCCTCTGTAGACGCTCAAGGTAGTGTGGACAATTTTAACACAACCATCTCTAAATGCTAAAAGGATCAATTGACACTCTCATGCTTCAGATGCCGACAGAATGTGCCTGGGGCACTATGTGGTAAAACTAGACCCTGCTTCTTGTTCCAAATGTATGACACAGCATCTGCCTACAACACAGGGGCCGGCTGCGTAAATCAGGCTGGTAAGTACAAACAAAACAAAGAAGATAATTATTAACCACCCCCTCCCCCACTGATCCTTCAAGCTTTTGAAAGAAAAAGCAAACAATGTGGCGAACATCAATTAGGCGAAAGGGCTTATGTCTAGTATAGGGACGACCAAGGCTGGCTATTCTTTGGGGTGGGACATCCCAGGAGTCAGACAAAGGAGCTGTAGATAAGACGGGCATGTCAGCTCCTGAAATAATGATTAATAGAATGTGAATGAGGAGGGCCCAGAGTTCTGAGTAGGAGGAGCGATCTGGGGTTGTTGCTAGGGAAAACTTCTTCATCCCCAGAAGGAACCACAATCTTTGCAATGAGGAGACATAATCTGTAGTCTTGTCCGTACCCCAAGAAAGTATCACTTGTTGAGCAGCGTTTAAAGCAAGAGCATTTACCTTCCTCTACTGCAGTGATCGTCAAACTTCTTAATGCTGCGCACCCCCTGTAAAAAAAAAAGAACTCCTCGAGTTCCCCTCAATTTTTTTACACTTAGGCTGCAAAATTGGCAATGTTTAAATATGTCTAAACATATTTAAACATTGTAGTTCAGCTCTGTTATCCCTTTTTACACATACTCCCAGTCAGGATATACATGACAAAAGTTGTTAGTGATGGCCAATTACAAAATGGCTTACTGCTGTTCATGTTTTTGACACTCGAAACAAAGCATGATACTTCTCTAGGCCAAAGACTGTCAGAGATCACTTAAGGCCGCCTGGGGGGGCCGCCTCCCAGTTTGAAGACCTCTGCTCTATTGGAATGTAGGGGGTAAGTTAGGAGGTTTGGAAGGCCCAAGATGGTATAGGATGGGAATCTTGGGGTGGTAGCGTTAAAAGCTCAGTCAATATCATCTAAGACCTGTTCCCAGTATCTAGTGAGCTTGGAACAGTGCCACAAAAGATGAAGCAGGGTCCCTGCATTCTCACTGCCTCTTCAGAAATCCCCGAAGCGCCCCGTATTCCACCTACTGAGTCTCATCAGGGTGAGATGCCAATATGTAAGCCTGGGCGGTGAACTACGCTCCGCTCGTGGAGTTTGCGAAGATTAGGTAACTTCGCGATTCGCGTAGAGCGCGAAGTTGCTGATTGCTACGCAATCTACAGCGTAGCGTAGTTGTTTTGCTTCCTCGCGCGCTCAATATTCATACTCACGCGTGCGTCTTACCGTGATTCTGCGTTCGCCAACTCGATTTTCTTTCCGTTCCCGTGCGCCACGAGATTTGTAATATGGCCGCCCAATGAAAAATGAAAAATTATATTTATATAGCGCGTAACTACCCGGAGGCCTCGTCGCGCTTCTGCAGATTACTATGATGAGCTCCAAGGTACATTAACACGCTTTTGCAAACAAATGAGTTTTTAGGACTTTCCTGAATGCCAGCCTATTGTTGATCTGTCTAATACTCAAAGGAAGGGAATTCCATAGTTTGGCAGCAGAGTGTGAGAAGGAGCGACCGCCCCAACGAGCTATTGATAACCTTTGTTGAAGTTACTAAGTGCAGTGAGCCGGAGCGGAGGGCTCTGGGAGGGACGTAAGGCACTACAAAGGGAAACAAGATGGCAGGGCCTGCTCGATGAAAAGATTTGTGCACAATGCACATAGCCTTAAACTGAGCTCTGGCAGTCATTGAAAGCCAGTGAAGCTCCTTAAGGGCTTTCTTGGCTGATTGCCAACGGGGAATATTAAACAATAGCCGGGCGGCACAGTTTTGGGTGACTTGGAGCCTTTTGGTCACCGCTGCAGGGGCGCCTAAATATAAGGCATTCCCGTAATCCAGGCGAGAGAGAATCAGGGCCTGAACCATGACTCTCCTCGCCTGGAAAGGGAGCAGAGGAAGAATCTTGCGGAGCATTTTCATTAACCCCGCACAGGTTGAGGCAGTTTTGGTAGCTTGGACCGAGAAGTCAAGCGCCCTGTCAAGCCAAATTCCAAGGCTCTTTATCTGGGGCTTAGGGAGGGGAGGAGTGCCAAGGCATGTAGGCCAAATGGAGGCCAAGGTGTTCGGTGAAGAGTTACCTAATAACATGATCTCCGTCTTCTCCCCATTAAGTTTAAGACAAGACGAGTGCATCCACTCAGCAACAGCCTCTAGACACGGACCCAGGGTGTTAGACGACCCCTCCAAGTGGTCCAAAGAGACCACCAGTTGGGTGTCGTCTGCGTAGGTGACAATACGCACACCAAAGGGCTGGACTATATTTGCTAGAGGTTGCATATAAACATTAAAAAGAGTGGGGCTCAGGGACGAGCCCTGCGGGACCCCACAACTAAGTGGTTGCTTGGCAGAAGTCGTCTCACCCTCGAACACCTGAAAAGAACGCTCATCCAGGAAGGAGGTCAGCCATTCCAGGGGCGCGCCCGACACACCCATGCCTTTCAAACGATGTAATAGGATGGCATGGTTGACAGTGTCGAACGCGGCACTGAGGTCGAGTAATATGATGGCTGCTTTTCCTCCCTGGTCCAGCGCCGCTCTAGTCTCTTCTGTTACTGCTATAAGGGCAGTTTCAGTTCCATGCTGAGGGCGAAAGCCCGTCTGAGAGGCACATAGTAGGCTATTGGATTCTAAATAGTCCACTAAGATGTTATTAATGTGTCTCTCAAGAAGTTTGCTCATCCAAGGAAGTAGGGAGATAGGGCGAAAGTTGGCCAAGTTGTTCTGATCTAAGGTGGGTTTTTTCAGAAGTGCCCTAACCATCGCACACTTCCATTGAACTGGGACAAAATTCGAAGCAATGGAAGCATTGAGGACATCCAAGATGACAGGATGGATGACGTCGATGACTTTGATAAGAGTCTGAGGAGGTGCTGGGTCGTTGGGGGAACCCGAGGTGACTTTGTAGATTATTCCATCCAATGAGGAGGAGTCTAGAAGAGGGAATTTACTCAACAGGCAAGGAGTCATCGTGTCAGGATCCATTGTGGTGGTAGGCTCCAAGTTCCCACCAGCTATGGAGAAAGAGGAATAGATAGTTGAAATCTTCTGAGAAAAGAAGATTGCTAAGTTATTGTAACGGGTTTTTGCGCCGTCAAGTGACTGGCGCTCAGGAGGAGGGGGGATAATTAAGGATTTAGCAATTTTAAAAATTTCCTTAGGAGAGTTGGCAGCTGAATGAATTTTTGATTCATAAAATTGAGCTTGGGCAGATTTAATTTCATTTTTATAAAGCTTTATAGCAGCTCGGTACTCCACTGTTTTGGATTGAGTATATTCTTGTCTCCAGGCTCTCTCTAGTTTGCGACAAAGTTGTTTCCTAGTCCTGAGAGCAGGCGAATACCAGGGAGCAACTTTGGGTCTATTTATTAGATGCAAAGATTCCTTTGGAAGGACTAGATCGAGGGTGCTGGAGATCCAATTGTCAAAATTGACAGTGGCTGTGTCGGGGTTAGTCGCCTTCGGGGCTGGCTGATCAATGAGAGCCAGTTTCCATTTAGCGAGTGGAAGTGAAGCCCATTTTCTTCCCCAACGCTTATTGTAGGTGTGTGGAACAGGAGAGCTGCCGGTAGACCAAGAAAAAGGTACCAGAAAGTGATCGGTCCAGGGTAATGGTATGGGTGTCTCCACAGTTAGGCTCTCTAGATTACTGTAAATGTGATCTAGAAGATGGCCCCTGATATGCGTCGGTTGAAAGCCTTTCTGAAGCAGGTCCATGGCCTGAAGATTAGATCGAAGGCTTTTGGCCCCTGAGTCAAGTGGGACATCCAAGTGCAAATTCAGGTCTCCTAGCAGAGTAAAATTTGCCGAAGAAAGCACTAATTTGGCGACTGTGTCCGTTATATTGGTGACAAAATTGCTAAGGGCGCCAGGTGGTCGATAGACTAACATACCAGAAAAAGTGTTTGAGGGGGAGAATTCAAGAGTAAAGTGTAAAGTCTCACAGGCTGTCGTCGAGGATGGGGTGACACGACATCTAAAATTGTCCCTGTAAATAATGGCTAGTCCTCCCCCTCTACCTGTCTTACGGTCCAAACGTTTACAGGTATAGCCTTGGGGGGTGGCCCATGCAATTGTAGGATCGATATCTAGCTGAAGCCAAGTCTCCGTTAAAAAAAGGGCATCAGGTTTAAGATCTTCTATCAACATAGCTAGTTCAATATGGTGTTTTGGCAGGGATCGGCAATTGAGGAGAAACATCTTCCATTTGCACGTGAGGGGATGTTTCCCTGAGTTTGGAGGTAAAGCACTCCAGTCACAGGTTTTACAGCGGGCCTTCCAGTTTACAGGCAAGACCGAGTGTAGGCAGGCAGCTTTAGGGGTAGAACGTAGTGCATGCAGCAATGGAGTACTGTAAGTAACACAGTTACCTACCATATCAGCGGAACTGGGGACGGGAACTGGAGCTGGAAGCGTCTGAACACGGACTGGCGCAGACTGGCTTCTCTTTGGCGCCTCTTCGGCGCGTCTACGGCGCTCCCGATGCGCGTGCCGCTGCGCGGTGCAACAGTGGATTAAATAGATTAGGCTCAGAGGAGACTGGAGCGTCAACCCCCTAAGATGGCTGCCCTGTACTGGCACCACCAGGAAGTGAACGCGCTCTGTACTCCCTCCAAAACAATCAGCCTAACGCTGCGGTGGACCGGGGAGTCAGAGTACAATTCAATTTAAAATGACAACAGTAGCAGCAACAAGGTAGCAAGCATAAAAACGGTTTTTAAATAAAACACCAATAGCTAGGCACACACGATGTTGTTAGCTGAAGCGCTAGTGCAGGAGTGACTCGAATCAAGGTTTCTCGAGCGCGTAGGTGCTGGGAGCCTAAATAGTCAAGGCTCAGAGGAGACTGGAGCGTCAACCCCCTAAGATGGCCGCCCTGTAATGGCACCACCAGGAAGTGAACGCGCTCTGTACTCCCTCCACAACAATCAGCCTAACGCTGCGGTGGACCGGGGAGTCAGAGTACAATTCAATTTAAAATGACAACAGTAGCAGCAACAAGGTAGCAAGCATAAAAACGTTTTTTAAATAAAACACCAATAGCTAGGCACACACGATGTTGTTAGCTGAAGCGCTAGTGCAGGAGTGACTCGAATCAATCCCGCGAGAGTGTGCAAACGCAAACACGTCATTCAGACACGCGAGCTGACTTCCAGCAGCTGTCTTGGTAAGATCGCGATCCCGAACATGCATAAACTACAATCTGGCGAAGAATATCTCTCGAGCGTCATAAAACCTTCTCGAAAATGATCATTTTGCTCAGAAAAACTCCTCAGATTGTGATTTGGCTGTAGTCTTTTGTGCAAGAAGTTCTTTTTTTTTGTACTCTTTTTTTCAAGAGGAAGGAAGTGCCCCTGAGTCTCCAACTTCCTGTTCCTGTCCAGCAGGCTTCTCCCAGTGCTTTGTCCATGTGCTGTTCACTTTCATTTGGATTTGGAGCTGGAAGGATCACTTTTTGTGTCTGTCTTCTGCATCATATCATTGGATTGGATTTATTTGAGGACTTTTTGGTTTGAGATTTAATTTTACAAGTAAGTTGGAGAATTGGTGTACATGTTTGTTTCATTGGGGCTTGTTTGTGGTGTACCTACATTTTTCTGGGATTTTCATTGTTTTTAAAAATTATTGTTCTGAGTGGCCTGTACTTTCAATAGGCGCCTAGTTGTTTTTCTTTGCCATTTCAGCCAGTAGGGTACCCATGGGTCCATGTTTCTGTGGTGTCTGTTGAATTTAAACATCATGTAGGGCATGGATGGCATAGGATTGAATTGCTAAATGTGGTTGTGGTGTATTTCACTGTTTGGGTGTGTGTGTGTTAAATTAAATACCTTTGTTGGATGTGTGTGTGTGCTTGATGTGTAACTTCTTTCCAATCCTTTCGTAGCCCTGTTCATTTTCATTTTTGTATTAAAGCTGTGTTGTTTAGCAGGCCTCCTTTGTCCGGTCATATATAGGCCTGCTTCAGTTCATTGTTTTCCATGGCCTTTTGTGACTGTGGGTGCCCATGTGGCTTGTGGCAATTTTGTGGTGGTTGTTTAGTAGTGTGCTTCTTTTTCCATATAGGCCTGCATGTCTTTTCTTTGTTCCCCTTGGCTTATGCGTGTTGTTGTTGTGTCCTGGCCATGTGTGTGGCGGCCATTTTGTGAAGACAGGCAGTGTGCTTTTGGCATAGGCTTACATTGTCTGTCTTCCATTTCTTGTTGTTGTGGGTGGCTAGCGGCCATTTTGTGGAGCCATCCAGGCAGTGTGCTTGCTTTTGCCATTCTGTTCCAAGCTTCTGGCCTAGTCTGCCAGTAGGCCCAGAGGTAGTCATCATCAAATCATGAACAAGCAGAATTCGCAATCTGGCAAACAATATCTCGCGATCAATATAAAACCTTCTCGAAAACGATGATTTGATGCATTTTGCTAAAAAAAACTCCTCAGGTTGTCATTTTGCTGTAGTTTGGAGCACGAAGTCACTTTTATTTTTTTGAAAACATTTTTAAAAGAGGAAGTAAGTTCCACAGAGACTCCAAATTCCTGTTGCTGTCCTTTGTATTCACTTTTTGTTATTATTGTGGTGGGTGGCCTGACCATGTGAGTGGCGGCCATTTTGTGAAGCCAGGCATTGTGCTTTTTCCATAGGCCTGCATTGTCTGTCTTGTATTCCTGACCTTTTCTTTTTTTTGTGAGTGGCCTGGCCATGTGGTGGCGGCCATTTTGTGGGACTAGCCACTGTGCTTTTTCCATAGGCCTCCAAGCTTGTGGCCTAGTCTGCCAGTAGGCCCAGGGGTACTACTCATCAATCATCACGGGTGCATGGAAGTTAAACAACTGTTTTTGTGTTGTGTGTTGAATTTCAACATCATGTATGGCTTTGGATTGAATTTCAAAATGTGGGTTTTACTTTTTTTCTGGGGTATATTTCACTTTTTGGGTGTTGTAAATAAATGCCTTTTTATGTGTATGTGTTCGTTTTTGTTGCTCCCTGATGCTGCATCCATCCCATGTGATGGATATATTTGTATTTAGGGCAAACAGGCTACACTACATTTATGTTTTTGTTCTTTGCTATTCTTATTCTTCCTGAGTGTACACAGTACAGTAGTACACCAGGAGCACAGGCCTTGTTGTCAAAGTCTCATAAATGGCTACACTGTTGTTGTTCACTGACTCAAAAAAATGTAATAATTGTGACCACCCACCACACACTAAGAAGTTGTATATTATATTATTTTGATTTTACTATATTTTCTTTGCTATTAGGTGCACAAAAGACTGAGGAGGAGGTGTGTCATCATCGCCCATTGTGGTGCCAGACCGACTTCCTGCTGCTGTACACGACGTGACATGTCAGTGACCTGACCAGCCATCTCTGCAACTTGTGAAACTGAGTGCTGTTGACATCTGAAGAAGATGCCCCCAAAGAAAGCAGGTAGCAGGTCCTCCAGTACCAAGAAAGTTGCCATTGAGAAGAAGGAACAGAAGAAGAAGGAAGTGTCACTTAAGCCTGGTGTGCCGCCCAAAACCTTTTTTGGGACACCAAAAATGACGCCTGCAGCAGCGGTGTCCAGGGGCCAAGCTGGGGGCAGCACCTCCGCATCAGTGGGCCCAAAACACCAACCCAGGCCCAAGCAGATGAGTGTGGAAGAGGTAGCCAGCCTAATGGTGGAAAGCAGTGATGCTGAGCCTGAACTAAACTTATCGCTATCTCAAAGTAGTACACAATCAACGCAGGAGGGAACACAGCAGATAAGTGGTCAACATCAACAGCCGCAACTACCGCCCACAATAGTAGTTGTTGTTCCTCCCGAAGTAGGGGCAGTTCAGGAAATTGAGCCTCATGCAGAGGAAGAGGAGGAAGCCACTCCTTCAGAAGTTCCATTGTCTTCCAAATCCCCAGCAAGGAAAAGGAGGGTTAGTCCATCAAGTTCTTTGCCAAGCCCCCCTTCTGATGATCTAGATGCCACTTGGAAGCCACAAACTGAGTCTGAGAGGGAGACACGTCCCAAGATCTGGCATGGGAAAAGGAAGGTTCCAGAAAGCCTTACACTTATGGAGGTTGATGTAGAAGAGCAGGATGCTGATGATGATGATGAGCCAGTCATCACGAACATCACTCCCGGCCCAGAGGAGATGGAGACCAACATTTTTACCCTATCCAAAATGGCTGCGAGGGATGTAGCACGCATACCTCCAACACAGGGAACACCAACACGTCCTCCAGCTTCCATATTTACATTAGCAAAGGGCCGGCAGCGTCCTACATTCAGCACAAGCACCACCTCGGCAGTAGTAGGTAGTGGTACTGCACAGAGTCAAATTCAACGCACACCCTCCAGTTCATCCGGCATTGGAAGTGGCACCTCCAGCAGGAGACCAAAGTTAAACTCCCCAGTGTGGGACTTCTTTACAATTATCGAAAAGGAGGAGAACATTGCTATATGCTCCATTTGTCATACCTCTGTTAGTCGTGGTAAGCTTGGTACAAACTATGGTACCGGAGGCCAAAAGACCCATCTGAAAATACACCACACAATCCAGTGTGAGGAGCACCTTCATCGCATAAAAACTGGTGTTGGTGGGGATAAACGAGTAGAAGGTCCGCTCATGGTAGAACAGGAAGAAGAAGAAGAGGAGACATTCTCTGTGGTAGTGGTACACAAAGTAGCCCTGTCCATAGCACTGCAGTGGTAACGCCCACATCCTCAGCAACATCTCAGTGGCACAAGAGTAAGAGTCAGCCTGAGACACCAAGGAGTACTGCTTTTTAAAAAAGTGCGACGTTGAGCATAACAGGAAGGAATACCACGCAGCCTACCATTCTTAGCATGTTTACTAGGCCGGAGGGCAATAGGAACGCAACCACCAAATAGCATGTTTGTACTATGCGAAGCTGGCTAAAATGTTAGCACTGGACCTTCTCCCTTTTTCTTTTGTTGAAGGGGAGGGTTTTCTGGAATTTGTGACAACCATCTGCCCAAAATGGAAGGTTCCCAGCTGCTACTATTTCGCCAGAGTTGCTGTTCCAGCACTACATCACGACGTGCTGGAATTGCTTGGAAAAGCCTTAAAACAAAGTGCTGCTCAGAGTATCCACCTGACAACAGACATGTGGACCAGTTGCCAAGCCACTGATTACATGTGCATCACTGCACACTGGGTCTCTTTTTCGGGTGCTAAAGATGAGATATCTGCAGGTGTTGTTGACACTGCTGAGATTTTTAATGACACTCACAAACATGCAACTGTAGCCATGTTTGCTATGGAGAAATCTCATACTGCTGCAAACATTTTGAAAGAGTTTAACAGCAAGGTGTTTGAGTGGCTGCGACCAAGAGGTCTTAACATTGGTTTTGTTGCCATGGACAATGGCAGTAATGTAGTTAGGGCCATGAAAGATGGTGGCTATTTCAGGGTCCCGTGTCTGGCACACTGCATTACCATTGTTGTTCAAGACTTTCTGAAAAATGAAAGAAAAGTCAGCAACTTAATGACCACCTGCAGAAGAATATGCACACATTTCAACCATTCTTTTAAAGCCCGGAAGCAGCTGAGGGTCATTCAATGTGAGCATAAAATGCCAGTCAAAGCACTCATCCAGAAGGTGCCAACACATTGGAACTCCACTTATTACATGCTTGAGCATCTGTTTGAGCAGTACATACCACTCAATGCTTATGTCATGAAAAGGTCAGGCGATCCTACTGTGAAAGGCATGACCGCTGAGATGGCCCAATGGGACCTCGTTAAATGCCTTTCAGAGATGCTACTTCCTTTTGAGGTCTTCACACGTGAAGTCAGCAGGGAGGACTGTACTATGGGCCAAGCTATCCCATTGTTGTACATGCTAGAGCACGAGCTGAAGGAGGTGTCTGAAACGTACGCAGGTGTGGATGACAAAGTAGACGCATATTATTTGGCAGACAACTTAGCCGTTCGCTTATCTGAAAATACAAGGATTCAAAATAACATTGTGTCACATCAACATTACATTACTGCCTCAATTTTGGATCCACGTTACAAATTATTGCTGAGCAGTAATGAAGTAATTCCTTTTTCAGAAGTGGATGTTGCCAAGTACAAAGCTTTGATAGCTGAGGAAGCCACTGACTTTGAAAACGAACGGCTCTTAATTAGAGGCCTGCCACCCCAGGCCAGAAAAGGTACTACAGGGCACCCAGAGTCAAGTTCTACTTCAGAGCCTGAAAGCAGTGCGTTTGCCTCCCAGCAGTCACTAACACTACCAGCAATAACATCAACAACAGCACCAACAGGATCATCAGCCACATTTAAAAAAACGGCAGGTGATTGGTTTCTTCGGAAAGGGTTTTGTACGTCCATTGCTGATGCAAAGACAAAAGAGGCCAAGCAAATCCTAGCACCCCTGAACATTGAGAAGATGGTTCAGGCCTATCTGGATGACACAATGGAGGTCTTCATGGAGCAAAGCCCATTGGTGTATTGGTATGGGAAAAGAAGCCAATGGCCAGTGCTCAGCAGGCTGGCGATAAAGTATGTGGCTTGCCCTGTTGCAAGTGTCTCTTCAGAGCGTGTTTTCAGTGCTGCTGGTGCCATTGTTGCTGTGAAAAGGACCAGTCTCTCGCCCAAAAGCGTGGAGAGGTTAACCATGATCAAAATGAATCAGCACTTTATACCACTGGAGTACAAAATACGTGAATCACAGCAGGAAGAGGAGAGCGACTTCGATGACATAAGTAGTGGGTTACATGACGTACTTCTGTCCGAACCACCAGAGTTTGAGGACGAGCTCCTCTTCCCTGACAACTAGGCTTTCAAATTGTTCTTCCTTCCTTTATTTGTGTGTGTATCTGTTTTTCTGGTTCAAATCTAATCACAATGAATCCATCAACACCGTCACCTCTTTTTATTTCCCTATTGGAGTTGCAGGTCTGTGCATAACTGTCCATTCCACTCCTCAGAGTCCTGCTCCATCTTCCTTACTCTCCCTAAATACATTTCAAGCAAGCCAGACATTGGATGGAGATGGAGAATAGTACAATACATGTTGCCTCTAACAGTCCCTCCATAAGAAGTGAAACGTGACTACAGCTATCTTCCGTTTTGTTTCCGAGCCGAAACTGATCACTGTCAGAAGGCTAGGCATTTGATCTGACAGCCAAAGAGAAGAGCAAGACAGGTAATGATTATTATGAATGATGGCATGCATTGCATTGGATGCTTGCTGACTACGAGTGAATGTGCATGAAGTCGAACTATACTAGTTTATCTACAAAGTAAAAGTGACTCAAGTGACAGTCAATGTTTCCTTGTTGTTTAATACCCACATTATACTCCTACTACTGTAGGTGCAGGCCAATATCCGATGCAATTTTGTAATATGGAATATATTATAAACTTAATCAGAGTCATTACAGACTGAGTTGGTGTTGGAGAACACGTACCACACGGTCATGATGCTGACCAAACTATCTTTGCACACAGTCAGTCAGTTGGATCGGAGATAATTGATGGAATAACTGCGTTTCATGGACTGGCATAAAAGGTAAACACAATAATTCAACAAGAACCACAGCAGACCTAGGCTACATGTCCGTGTAGTGGTGTGGACTGGAGTAGAGTGTAGTGGTATGAGTGACAGTGGTGCATTGATTTAGTCACTTGATTTGGAAAATGTTTTTTGTCTGGCTCTGTCAAAATATAAGGTAAATGGGGGTTGGGTGCCGGGCCTGTGCCGTGGTGGGCCTGTTCTGTGCTGGCTCCTGTCCTGTTGTTGTTGTAGCTTAATGCTGTAGAGTAGACACGATGTATCCAAGCCGCCACAGTCTGAAAGTGTTCTCTCAAGAGGAGTCTTGTCTTCTCTTCTTGGACTCCACTGTAATTGAGTTTATTTTTTTAATTCAGTTATTTTTCAATACCCCTTTTGTTTTTCCATCTACACTTACAGGCCGGCCTTTACCCTGTGCTATAGTGGGAGAAACAACGCACGCTTACCTTACCAATCAGGCAGGCAGTGGTACCCAAGATTGATGTGCGGAGTGTCCATGGAAGGGAGGACCAAGATGAATTACGAGAATGATGCAACTCCACAATTGGACCAGGATAATACAGTAACTTTAGTATCATTCATCATTTGTCTTTTAATTTATTTGATTCCTTTTTTCTCTTCAATCATTACGACTGTGTGTTGTGGTATGTTTGGTAATTGATCCCAGTAGAAAATATAAATCTCTCAAAGAGTGGGGGTCTAAGGGATAGATTTATAGACTTAAACAGTTTTTATCCCCAAATCAACATATAATACACCAAATAAACTGTAAGTCTCACATTAAATATGATCCTCCTGTGGCAAAGAAGACAAAAAGGACTGACTGAAAAAGTATCTAGGTTATGCAAAATAGTACAAGATAGTTAAACTATGAATCCCATCACCCACAGCAAGTGGCTTGCTTCATCATTTGGGAACCAGGAACTGTCATTCGACCACTTACTACTATGAAATGTAGATTGTGGTCTGCAGATAAGTCCCCGAGTGAATAACCGTATCATTTATATGTGAGAAGCCAATATTATTTCAATGGGGTGATGTTTGCAGTGCCGGTGATAATGTGAAAAACAGAAAGGTGATATTAAAATTGGCTATCAAGGCCCAAAGATGATTTTATTAGGCGCTGCCCTGATGCCAAAGTAAAAACAGTGCTTATACAGCTTGAAATAATAGCTGTGAAGAAAACAGGTCTAGATGTTTCAGCCCATGGATATTCGAATCCGGGCTTTCGTCAGGACCATGGGATAAGCTACTGCAAAAAGGTGTAGATGGATAGAGCGGTGCCTCATGACCTGAGCAGTTGCCAGGTGAGGCGAGGTGCGTACCCGCAATATATCGGGTTTGGTTCTGGAATCACTATCTGTCCATTCTCCCTGGGACTCAAAGAAGTCACAAAATAGAAAATATTTTTATTGTTTCATACATTAACACCTTTTTGCAGTAGCTTATCCCATGGTCCTGACGAAAGCCCGGATTCGAATATCCATGGGCTGAAACATGTAGACCTGTTTTCTTCACAGCTATTATTTCAAGCTGTATAAGCACTGTTTTTACTTTGGCATCAGGGCAGCGCCTCATAACATCATCTTTGGGCCTTGATAGCCAATTTTAATATCACCTTTCTGTTTTTCACATTATCACCGGCACTGCAAACATCACCCCATTGAAATAATATTGGCTTCTCACATATAAATGATACGGTTATTCACTCGGGGACTTATCTGCAGACCACAATCTACATTTCATAGTAGTAAGTGGTCGAATGACAGTTCCTGGTTCCCAAATGATGAAGCAAGCCACTTGCTGTGGGTGATGGGAATCATAGTTTAACTATCTTGTACTATTTTGCATAACCTAGATATTTTTTCAGTCAGTCCTTTTTGTCTTCTTTGCCACAGGAGGATCATATTTAATGTGAGACTTACAGTTTATTTGGTAATTGATCCCTACAACTATTTTTTCATTTTCTTTGCTAGCTTTAAAAATAAAAGTAAGCCCGGTACAGCATATAATTTGGTTCGCTCTGAGGGCAGACAGGCAAGGCAAGTTTCATATTAATAATTTCTGCCCTGTACTGTCTAATGGTGTAGTAGTTAGTAAGTACAACTCATTAACCATCAAGTTCTCTTCATCATCATGAATGCATTTCCTTTTTCTCCCTTTATAGATTTCTTGGATAATGGATCATGGTCGTCTTCCAAGATTGTGTTTTACTTTTGATGTGTCCATACATACTGTATGTTTTTCTTTGTCAAACCTTTCCCTAAACCCCCCTTCCCATCCATTCATCAATCCCTAACCCTCCTTCCCCGGGCTGTGTGATTTATATTGAGGTGTGATGTGACTACATTAAATGTACACCAACAATTGATCACACGCTTGCTGGGGCAGATGTGGTGAAAGCAACACTAATTGAATTTCAAGGCTGGGCAAGGATCTTCTTCTGTTTGCCCATCCATGCTGTACTTTACTTTGTTCTACTACTCCTCCCACAGTCTCTCTCAGGCAAGTGACTGTCTCTTTTTTTTCCCAAATGCTAGTGCCAGTGTCTACTACTACCACCACAACCATGGCATCTTCTCCATTCACTTGGGAAACCAACCATGCAGCCATCACAGTGCCGAACTTCATCATCATCAATCACAGGTAAGATATGTTTGATGGGAGGTATAATGGACTAGGAGAGATTGACAGTACTATTAGGACCAATAAAATAACTCAGTGAGGGGTACCACATCTATCTGTTTGTGTGTTACAAAATCGGCAGATCTTTTCAATCAAACACTGGCTGCGGGCCTGCAGCAGCAAGGAAACCAACCATGTGACTTAAATACGTAAAACAGTAACCCACCCACAAAACATTAACATCGTATGTTTAAGTAAATAATATATAATTTAATACCCTAACAAAAATAAACTATCCCACTCTGACCTGACCCACCCCCTCCCTAACCCCAACCAATGTCCAAAAGTCCCAAATGTCCAGAAAAAACCCCAACGCCCAAAACCCACCACCCAACAAAAATAATTCAAAAAGGGGCAAATCAACAAGGTCCTAAATTTGGAGGGCTTTCAGGTGTTTGTCAACCAGGATCTTCATCCGCTCCTCTAGGTGCTCCTCCAAGCATGCCATCCAGAGGAGCATCTGGCGACGAAATGCCCTGCAGTTACATCCAGGGTGGGGGGCAGCAGTGCTTGATATTGAGGCACGACGAGGGGCGGCTGCCTGACCACGGTGCCGTAAAACTAGAGGCGGGCCTGACTGGGGCCCGGGGCATTGGACGAGGCTGCAGTTGCAGCCGCCTCCTCCTCCACCCCCGCCTGAGCCACCAGCCGCCGGTATTCCTTACAAATGGCCTCCAGTTTACGGCGCAGGGCCCTGGCTGCCAACTCCTTCCGCGTAGGTTTTGGTTAGGAAGGAGGATCTATATCAAGAAAGAAAAAGAACATTGTTGTAACCAATACTCTTAGCAAAACAGTAACACAAAATTCATTCAACACATAGTGGCACAGTATCACTAGCAAGCACAGTACATAACATTTGTGGTAAGTATCCTCCTACTTCCTCGGACTCTAACATTTGTGGGAGTTTCAGGCATTATACTAGCACTATGTACTCCAGTACACACCAGTCGTCTTGTTCTTATCTCTAGTTTACATAACCTTGTTGTAGCCAGCATGCCTGCTCAGTCAGCTAAGTTTGCACCCAAGAGAAAAAGATACGAGTCACATGATGCAGACTCACGTTAGTTTTAATTTACTACTATTGTCTGCAGGTGGGGAAGCTCATATTTTTGTATTACGGGTGGCACTGGCCATACTCTCTCTCTTACATGAGGGCAATTGCTCAATTTAACTTTCACCCTGCCCTTGGTACTACAAAAAGGCAGATTATTTATCGGATCCAATGATCATTGCTTATATTATAGATGGTAACACGACATCAGGTCAGTAGCGGTCGGTGGTGGGAGTGCTGCCGGGCGGTGACGTGGGGAGGGCAGGGTGGGGGTAGTAAACTATGGATTATGGACAATCACAGGTAAGTAAACAATACATATAAATAAATAAAACAAATTTTGTTGCACGCACTGCATCGCATTTGGCGGTGCAGTGCGCACAATGAAAATCGTTTTATTTATTTTTATGTTTACTTACCTGTATTTGGCCGTAATACATAGCTTACTTCCCCCCACCCTGCCCCTCCCCACGTCACCGCCCGCCAGCACTCCCATCACCGACCGCTACTGCATAGGGTACTTTGTTTTCATTGATTGTGTAACCAACAGATAGACCACCCTTTGCAGGCTGGCTGACACAATCGAAAATACATTAACATAGGTAGGGAGTGGTCCTCGGAGTCGGAGGAAGGCGCTTGATAATATATATATAAGATGTGCTTGCAAACTACTGTGAGTCAACTGTATTCTGAAAATACTACTTATATTCCCCTCCGCTTTGCTACTCTGGCGCAGTTTCTTTTACATTCTCTTCAAAGTAAGACTCTCCAGTGACAGTCTCCACCTATGCTGTCTATTGATGATAGTACATCCAGGCATACATCCATTAAAGTAAATGTCCATCATTCTTTTTTATATATCTCTTAACAAACCTTAGTTGGTCTCACCAACAACCACCCATGCGTCAGCTCCTTGCTTGCTTGCCTTGGCTTTGAGTTTGAACCAAACACCGCTGATGATTCTTGCTATCTAGTATCCACCCATACTGTGTCGCCCACCCAGGCAGGCATCCTCTTTCACCTTCCACCCATCCTTCAACAACCCATGCATCTGATCTGATTCCTATCAGCCACCTATGCATGCTTCCAACATATCCTTCTCTGCCAGTCATATTACATCTCGCCCGTCCTTACTCCTTCCACCCTTCTTTCCCTCTTTGTTCAACACATCCATCAAGGTCATCTGAAAACCTTCACAGCTGAGTTGGAGTCAGATAGAAGAGGCCATTGGTTACTCAACTCACGTTGCTAATGCTAAGTAAAGGGTGTCTTCTTCAACCGTTCTATAATATTCACTACAACTTAATAAGTCTCACAGTACAGTGAGTGAAGTGAACACAATTCCATCTAGTAGTAATGTCAAGAAGTAATGAATATAACTTACCACCGCACGCCACTGCTGCTGGCTCCCCCCCTGTAGCTCCTGCAGGTGCCGCCTGGTCTCCCGCCCCCTCCGGAATGGCCACATCGCCATCGCCGCTGGCCCCGCCGGCTCTGGTGGTTGGTAGTATGCCTAGAAAAAACATTACATATTTTTAGATGCCTGTACACCTCCCCCTATTTTATTAGTTTTCACTAGGAAGATTGAAAAAAAAGTTAATACAACATACATCATCACTAGTCCAAATCGGGTACTAGGGCAGGAGAGTCAGTAGACAGACACTAGTAGTGGTATATGGTCCCTAGGGTCATCTAGTACTACTCTACTCTTTGGAAAGTTAGCCTGAGCCATGTAACCCTTTTAGATTCATCATGTCTACTACTCTTTTTGCGCATATTAAACCTCGCAGCTTGTTGTGCAGTAGACGCCTTTGAGGCCACATGACGGTTGCGTTCAAGTGAAGAGGTCGAAAAACAAGCCACTTTGTTATGGAGTTCGGTTAGTCTGTATTGTTTAGTCATCACATGTACATGTTACACTTTTTGCCATGACTGCGAAATGCTTGCATTATTGTAGTATACTATCTAACGCGCACCATTTTTCTCATAATAGGCGGAAGATTCCCTTCTACAAACCAGAGATTTGCAGAGCTTATGATGCATGATGTAACCAGTATTTCTACGTTCTACGGTGAGGGGTCTTCCAGAATTCACACAGATCTTTTGTCTTGTCATGCACTTGTAAATGTTTACTGTTTTAATCTTATGCTTTTTGCTGTTGAAGCTGGCTGTAGTAATAATTTCATAGAACGACGTACAGAGCTTGTTACTTATTTGAAAATAAACATTTTGAACTTACACATAGACTCTGTGGTATTTGGTGTGGTGGGGCGGACTTACACAAGTGAGTGAGCAAAAGGGTGTTATTATGTTCTGGGTTGTCTGTCTCATCATCATTGTGTATCTTGTGTGGGGGGTCGGGAGTGGGACCTAATGAGACACTATAGCTAGTCGGTCAGGGGATTGTGGGTTCTTCTGCCTGAGGTGGGAGTAAGGTCCAACCTCCCATCACCAACATCCTATTTTCTTGTGCATAGTTCTGTATGTGGCTCTGCAGAATCCCTACAACAGTAGTAATATGTACTATCCGATCCAAAATACTAGTTAAATATCTGGTTGGGCATTTCGTTGGTGGGAATTTTCAAAGCCTCAAGATTAAGAAGACTAGAAGAGGACAACCCAAAGGACAGGACACAGTGGCTAGAGCTATGGTTCAATCTGAGTTTTATTCCAAAGAAAACCTTCAATAAAGAGTGGCCAACTGGGCAAGCTTAGCTACAGACAGACTAATAGTAGTAGTAGTACAGAGAGTCATAGCAGAGGCAGTTAGAAGGAACTTAGAGGCAGGGATAACCAGAATTTGGAAACAGATAGTCAAGGTCAAAGAAGCTTTTATAAAAAATAGAATTAGAAAGTGGAACCATAATTAATAGTTCGGAAAAAAAAGATGCAGTAAAAGTTAGGGAAATATCATTGTTAATATTAACCACTGGAGGTCTTACTGGGGCCTGCAGCAGGAGCCTCGGTAGAGGAGCGGTCCTCTCCTGGTTGTTGTTGTCCCGCCGACTCGGACCCTGTCTTCTTGCCCCTGGGTGGTGCTGTTGTTCATGTAAGATATAATAAAGAAAGAGACAAACATTAAGGAGTGCTGTGAAACAAATAAATCATTTGAAAAAAAAATCAAAAAACATTTTAGGAAACAACAATTGCAATAAAATTGACCTATCTAATCAGAAGGATCGACTACTGGGCTGCTTGCTGGATTCACGGATCGTCTACTTATTTATGAACACTCCAGTGTTCCATAATCATTCTGATTACAAATACTAATGAAGCCTAAGTACCACCTGACCTAGACCACCTATTCCAGACGGGCCAATTGATCACTAAGACTTATAATTTCCATTTTTTTAGCCATCAAAAATGCATAGATGAGATGGAGGACACATGCCTAAATTTGTGCATACACCAAATTGTGGGTTGGTTGCATCTGATCTTGTTCTGCTACTGACTGACCCTGCTAAGCCTACCACTCACTAAACAAACTACAAAAGGTTCTACGGAGGACTGGGGTAAGCAGCACTCAGTGACAGAGGAGGCGTCATGGAGACCGTAAAAAATGTATTAACTAATACTAACTAAACCTAGTATCCATCCACCACTATTTCACAGGAAGACAATGGAAGGACTAGAGTCTCTCTAGCAATAGTATTACCTAACTTCAGTTTTCTAAAATAAACTCTTACATTAATCAGCCCAAGCTTCAGCAAAGTTGCAAACAAGTAAGAGTAGCGCCGAGCACTGTGACCTGGGTCCTACAATCACAGAAGATTTTGAAATGTAATTTACTTGCAACGTTAGCAGCAGTAATCTTGTTATTCGTCAAATATTTATACACAACAATACTTATACTAAGTTACTCACCAAGCCCAATGACCTCGACACCTAGCAGGTCCAACAGGTCCTGCTCCCGGTCCAGGATGTCAGACCACCGGTGGGCCAGCTGGTTATGGGTGCGCCGGACCCCTGAGCACCAAAACACTGCCCGGCGCACCTTCGCCCACCGACGGTGATGCTCCTGGGTAGCGTACCCGGAGCCGGGCCTGCGCCTGCTGCCAAGGTCAAGGGGAGGTGGTGCTGAATAAAAAAACAAGGGCGGCCACCTCCGCCTCACCAAAAAGCTGCCGGGACTGAACCCCTGCAGGGCGCATTCTGCCGCAAGGCAGGCGGCTCTTGGGCACAGGCGCCCTGCCCTTTGAGCCGTTAGTGGCAGTGCCCTTGGCCATCGTTCTGGGGTGGGTGGGAGGCGGAAAAGAAAAGTTAGAAGGGAAAAAGAAAGTTAGGGGAAGAAGTAAGAAAGAAGTAATAAAAGTAAAAAAAACACAGTAAAAGTAGAAATAAAATGCAAAATATAAACTTAAGGACAGAGAGAGATAGATGATAAATAAAAAAAAGTCAGAAAAACTGTGTATAAAACTAAGGATTCCAAAGATTAAGGGAGGATAGAAAAGTAGGCCCAGAACCATAGCATAGAGTGAAAAATAAGATGGCCGCGCCCATTCGCGACCGCGTGGGTAAGTTCACGCGATATTTCTTGCGAACACGCAATAATCGTCGCAAACAAGTAAAATGCAGTCCCGAACATGACATGCGCATCGCGAACACGCTATACGCGACCCGGAACAGGAAATAAGGCATCGCGATCGGGCGGGACACTTGAAAAACAAGATGGCTGCGCCCATTGGTGACCGCATGGTTAAGTTCGTGAGATATTATTCCCCGAACAGCACCCCAAACACGCACAACGCGCTCCCGAACAAGAAAAACGCATCGCGAACGTGCGCCCCAAGCAACTACGCACGCTCGCGAAGCTACGCGTAGCTCGCGTAGTGCAAGAACATTTTTGCGTAGCTTCACGTAGCGCCACTACGTGAACTACGCCCAGGGTTACCAATATGAGGCAATTTTGTAAGGGGTTTTAGTGCTGGCCAAAGAGTGGGCCGTGTGGTGTACCCAGTAAAATATGTAAGCCAATTCTTTGGTAGAGAGAGGCTACCTATCTCGGACTCCAAACGCAGCTGAGCCCAAGATTTGATCTAGGGCCCCTTACCTCCTAGCAGAGCATAAAGTTCGGATATTAAGTGTTAGAAATGGGGTTCTGGTTGGCAATGGTATGCAACTAAGCCAGGCAGAACCCACCGCTCTAGTCAGGGCAAGGGAGTTACACACTGAATATAACCCCTGCTCACCCCCTTGGTAGTTTGGCAGAGCAGTCAGGCTTATCCCAGAGGCCATGTGTAAAGCGTTTGCGCAACACAATCACACAGCAGTGACAGGATGCACACCACAAAAGAGACTCCAAACAAGGCTATATAAAAATATCCTTTGTATTATTCGTAAAAACACATTAGATCACAATCACATAAATTACTGTGCCACTAGGCACTTTTCATGACGTCACAGGGATTACACAAACCACCTTGCCAATCGGGCACTTGTCATAAACATCACAGTTAGGATAACCAGCAACTAGTAGTAGGATTGCACCTAGCATAAAACATTATGCATCAACCTCATCAGCATTGCACTATATTAAACACTTGTAGAGTGCACATATTAGAAAATCACCATCACTGTGAATATCCCTGTAGTAGGCAACATTACATCAGGGTACAACACATCACATTACTAGTGTACACACTACCATAGATGAGAACAACTGTCAGCGCAGCACCTGCATTCCTATGTGGGTAGCTGGTGTCCTTGTATCATTCCCATAGGCTTCTGGGCCACGTGCCCGCCTACAACAGGGAATGCGGCAATTCGGGATGGTTCCCTCCTATTCGGGAATCGCTAATACTACTCCTCTTTCTGGATGAGGAGTGGGAGCCTCTGTCGAGGTTTACCCCAAGCTGCCAAACACAACAATGTCCCCAAGAGGTGCAGATGTGAAGGAGGTGAGGCACTTACACTGCAACTGGGCAGGGGGAAGATCTCCCTTGGTCTCCCATTTTCCCCTAAGCCAGCAGCTGCTGCCCTCAGACTGGCAGTGTAGCTGCCTTGGCCCGCTTCCTACAAAGGGCACTTCTGAGACCTCGACTGGTCTCTAGCTGCCTCATCAGGCAGCGTGGCTTGGGTCAAGGACACGCCAGTCCTACAGGCACTCAGCTCCCTGCCGGGCTCCAGAGGGACGTGCTGCTTCTCTGGGCCCTGCGCGGACACTTAGGCCCTTTGTGGCTGGTGCGGATGATGATGCCAACGCATCCCCAGCCGTTTTGTGTTCATGTTGGTTGCCTGGCAACGCCTTCCAGGCAGCTCCCTCCTGCCGGACCTCTGATCTGCGGCGTCTCCTCACGGTGCGATTGCACTCCCCTGCGCCTGCCGCATTTTGAGAATCAAAGTGCTCACCATGCACTAGTTCACAGTGCTCCCTCCTGCAAAGGGAAGAGCGCTCCACGTACTGCACTTCATACATTTGGGTCAACAACAAAGCGCTTCCCACGCACTCTGATCTAGGTCATTACAGCGCTCTGCCTGTCTCCACCATGGAGACAAGTAAAAGGGAACATCAATTGCTCACCAGCGCTATGTTTTCTCCAACACAGAGCAGCCCCCAAGAACAGTCCACAGCGCTCCTTGTGTGATGGCTCCCTTAAGAGCACTGGGGGCATGCAGTTTTAGGAAAGCTGGCAGCAGGCCAGCACACAGGGCCCTTGGGCATAGATGCAGTTCCTCCACCAGATCAGCACACAAGGCAAAGTCACAGTGGTGGTTCCCTGCAAGCACAGCAATCCTCTGGTGACACGCAGTGTTTTCTTTTTTCATGGGTTCACATTGAAGTGCACAACACCCCTATTCACATTTCCAGCCCAGGCACCAGACACACCACTGGGGGGTGGAGCCAGCATTGTGGAAGACAGGCACAGCCCTATTCAGGAACAGGTGCAACTTTTATCACCACTCCAAATGCAGATAAGGTCTATTCAGCCTAGCGCCGAGTCACCCAGGAAAGGCAGGACACACCCCAACCCCCCTTGGGACTGGCTGGCGTGAATGGACATCCCATCTCCTCTGTCAGTCATACACATCCAGGCAGGGCACAAAGACACATAAGCACACAGAAATACCCACTCTAAAAGCGGCATTTCTAAAATAGTAATAATAAATCTGCTTTCACCAATAAGCAGGATTTATCACTACTATTTCAAACATACCAAACATGGTCACGCTAACACTCTCAGATCAGAAATTACCACTGAAGCACATCTCAGGGAATCCCCAATGCAACCCTATGAGGCGGCAGCCTCACAACAGTGAGAAACCAAATAGGCTGTTCGTCACTACCAGGACATGCCACACAGTTATGGCACATGTCCTACCTTTTACCTACACTGAACCCTGCCCATAGGGCTAGCTAGGGCCTACCATAGGGATGACTTATATGCAGTAAAAGGGGAGTTGCAGACGTGGCAACCAATTTACATGCTACGTCACGGCGGCAGTAAACTGCACGCGCAAGCCCTGCAGTGGAACACGCTTGAGACAGGTTTGAAGGGCTATGTCGGTGGGTGGCACAAGCAACGCTGCAAGCAGCGATGCAAGCCCACCAGTAGCATTTAATTTATAGGCCCTGGGTATATGTTATACCAGTGTACTTATAGGACTTATAGGTAAATTAGATATGCCAAACAAGTGTAGATCAATCTTACCAAGTTTACAAGAGACAGCACATGCACTTTAGCACTGATCAGCAGCGATAAAGTGCCCAAAGTCATAAAACCGCCACCAACAGGTCAGAAAAAATACAGGAGGAAGGCAAAAAGTTCTGGGATGACCCTACAAAAAGGGCCAAGTCCAACATTAAGCCTCTATTGTCCACCTTAAAAAAACAGCCAGTGGGTATACCTGCACGATGTCGCATCTCAGCCCCTGTCACCAAGTGACGTCATTGTAAGTAGGAGACGTAGTCGGCATCAGTCAGGGAATAGTCTGTTTTGGGTTGCTCAAAAGAAATAAGGCCATGTACGTCAAAAAGGCAGGCCATCTGTTTACAACCCCCATCAATCCATTGGTGAAATCGGCCCTGACACATACCGGGGACGAAGTCAGGGTTAGCAAAAAGAGTAAGCAAAGGGAAAGTGGTAAGTGCGCCCTAGTTGCAACTGAGTCCAAGACCCTGATGACTGCCTCCATAACTGGTGATGAGTAAAGGCCCTAAGCTCTATGCTTGCAGGGGAGCCATATCTCTTCCCAAATCTTTGTACTCGCAACTGCTTGGTCCATAAAGTTCCAATGTTTTCGGAGAGTTGCCGGTTCCACTCCACAAGAACTGTAGCTGGGAAGCTTGGTAATATCCCAGCAACTGGGGTAGCGCGATTCCCCCGTCCTGCTTTGAGCGGTACATAATGTGTTTGTGAAGGCGAGGCTTCCAACCCGCCATATAAATGTATTAACATCCAATTGTAGGAAATGAATAGTGTTAGGAGGAGGAGTTAGAGTGTGAAAGATATAGATAACTGCAGCAACACGCCCCATCCAGGAGAGAAGAATGTAATTCCAGAACGGCAGGTCCTCACGAGTTTGGGTAACAAGAGACACAGTTGAGGGCTAGCGTTTGAGGTATGGTGCGAGCCAAAGTAATGCCTAGATTGGGAATGGCATCTGTTGCCATTCAAAGGGAAACTGAGAACGTAAGGCAGTCTCAGTCGCAGATGCAGCCAAAAGATTTAAAAAATTATGATTTCTGCAGGTTAACCCTAAACCCAGGGATCTCACTGAATAGCTGAAGGTCTGTAATCAATGCCAGAAGAGAGGTCAAAGGCTCCATAATGGGCAGAATGACATTGTCGGCATAGAGACTTCTCAAATGGGTGTCAGCCCCGAAAGGAATCCCTTTAACATCTGAGTTATCACTGAATCTTTACGTTAGGGGCTCTACATATAGCTTGAATAAAAGCGGCAAAAGAGTGCATCCCTGACAAATGCTCAGGAGGATGGGTAATGGACAGGACTGAGCTCCATTTACCCTAACCAATGCCCAAGGAGTGCTGTATATGCTCCAAATGCATCTCCTAAATCTCTCTCCAATGCCAAAAATCCAAAGTGTGTCAAAAAGATAAGGCCAGTTTACCCAGTCGAATGCCTTTTCAGCATCAATAGAGAAAACCAGAGCTTTTTTGCGTGACCGATGTGTTATATCTACAGGTGAAAGAAATGCTTAGTGTTGTCTCCGCACTGGTGAGAAGGAATAAAACCGGATTCATCTGGGTCTATAAAGACCTGGCATTAAGGGATTAAGGTTCTGCGTCAAAATGCTAGCAAACTACTTCACATCCACATTTAAAAGAGAAATGGGTCTATATGACCCGCAAAGTGTGGGGTCTTTGCCCGGCTTGGGGATGACCGAAGTGATGGCTTCCAGCATGGAATCCGGCAGAGAGCCCTTTTTAGAGAAAGAAGCCAAAAGTCGAGTGAGTAAAGGAGCTAAGTCTTGGCAGAAAGTCTTATAGAACGGGGCACTAAAACCATCATGTCCAGGAGCTTTCAGTGGTTTTAGGCGCGCTATGGTCGATACCACTTCCTCGATTAGGATAGGCTGATCAAGAATGTGAGACTCCTCAGCAGGTAGAGAGGTAAGACTAATAGTGCAGAAACATTTCACAGGGCACTAACAAGGTCATCTGTAGACAAATAAAGACAGGTATAGAAGGTCTGTAAACCTGAGGCGATACCTTCATCGCAACTGGATTCTGAGTTGGGACCAGTTCGACTGCTTTTTCCCGACCCATTATGTACTTTACTGCAGGGATGGTGAGACAACATGCAACCACAACGGTTGCTGCCAAGGTAAAATTGACGTTTGAGGTGCAGCATGGCAAATTCCAGTCTATCCAGGTCTAATTGTTTAAGCTGAAGACGAGCCTTCTCCAACTCTCTGCAGATCCTAGGACCCCCAGTCCGTTTATGAATCGGCTTCTAATTCAGAAACTTTTTGCTCAAGGCGGCAACGTTTATCCCGACGCTGGAAATTCTCAGCAGCAAAAAGAGCTATAAATTCTCCTGGAACCACCAATTTAAAAGCTTCCCAAGCAGAATTTTCTCTGTTATCGTTAGTAGTTAAGTAATCTTTGATCACTGTTCGAATTGTGTCAACTGCAGGCTGAGAATTTAACATTGTCTCACAGAGGCGCCAACATGAGCAATGAGATGGGGAGGGAGGAAGAAGAATCGTCAAGGAAATAGGTGCATCATCTGAGAGAGAATGTGGGTCAATAGTAGCGTCGGTTATAAGGCCCAGTACAGTTGGGTTGACAAACAATTATCGATCCTTGCATACATCTTATGGACAACAGAGCAAAACGTAAAGCCCCTAGTGATGGGATGCAACCATCGCCGCACGTCATGCGGGTTACAAGCCAGCACAGACCCAAAGGTGAGAATGCCCCAGTCTGTGCGGATTGTTGGCCGGAACGATCCAGGTCAGAGTTCATTACAAGGTTCATGTCACCCCCCACCACCACTATTGACGCGTCGAAAGTGTGGAGAACAGCGGCCAGGGACTGTGTCAGAAAGCTCTCCTGTTTTTCTTACTTAGCTTAAGTGAAGTGGAAAGAGCCAACCTTGGGACGAAATGCAAGGAGACGCCCCTTGGCCTCTGCCACAGAATCTAGAATTCTCCTGTAAAGAGTTTTGAAAAGAGAATGGCAACCCCACCCTTTTTGGAGGGACCAGACGACTAGTGTTGCTGTGGAAACCAAAGGGGCTGCATTCTGCGGACATCCTTGGTGACAAAGTGGGTGTCTTGGAGAAGACCGATATCACTGCCTGACTTTTTCATGAGAGAGAGAATGGCTGACCTCTTGGTGGGATATATTAAGGCCCTGAACATTACGGCTAACAATCTTAAGTCCCAGGAGGCCTACAGTGGGAAGAGAAGAGACTATAATTACATCAGGGAATTTGTTCCTGTGAGAAAACAACTGTCTGATCACAATGATTCGGAGCTTCCAAATAGAGACATTCCTATGTTCTTAGATACATATAGACCCCCAGACCACTATACAGATGAAAATCTATTTTGTCTTTTTGGTCCTGATGAAGGTGATACAAATGTATTGATAGTCACGAAATGTGCGTAGACCAGTCATTACACTTTTGGGAGTCCTACCCAAGAATCAACTGAAAAGAATATTCTATGAGAAATTAATTTGACGGACCTGTGATTGTTAAAACTGTGTACTTTGAAAATTGTCATTACAGGACTTATGAATAGGACTCCACTACAGAAGTTTTTTATTGTGACCTTTTGTTTGTGTTGGTATGATTCATAGTATGTATGAGCAGAATGAAAGGTGAGATTGAAAGGTTGATGGTGTTATATTTTCTTTGGGGGATACTATATTTTGCTTCTAAAACCTAGAGAAGCTAACAATGGTCTCTTGCAAATTGACATGACATCATGATTTTGTCGTATCTGTAAATGCTTTTACGAATCTAATTAATTATATTTTTATTTTTAAAAAGTATATGATATAAAAAAAACATTTTTGATAAATAAATAAAATAAAAAAGAAAAGCAATGTGTACAGTGAGATTCTGTGCTAAGGGGAAATGTCTAGTTTGAGTGATTACCATTGTAAAAATTAGATAGGCTAGCTAAGAGGTTTTTTCTCTTGTATTGATTTCTCTCCCCCTCCTCTTAGGCTTAAAAGCAACCGGGGGATACCTTTGTATATACATGGTCTCAGGGTCAGAACATAAGATCCCAGGGGCTGCGTTATATCGGGTCCGGTGACATTGGCGAGACCCCGAAAGATCCTGCATGTCAAAAGAATGTGTATCATGGGAGGGATATTCTAGACCAAGAACTATTTAGGCCTCAGAGAGGGATCTGATTTGGAGCACTCTTCCTTCAAGGTGAAAGATAATCCTGAATGGATAACACCAATAATAGGAAATGCCAATGTCCACCAGATAGGCTGTGGCTGGGTGAAAGTCATGCCGTTTTGGTAGTGAGATTATCATTAAGTTTTGGTACAGTTGCGGCAAATGGCACCTGAATTGAACTGGATGGACATCTCAGGATTTATGCAAGATGGATTCCTTCATTTGAAAATTGTGAACACATTCCAAGATGTCTGCCGGAGGGATCCTCACCTGTCTCAGCAGCCTAACACGATGACATCTATCCAGCTTAATCATAACATCTGCCGAGCCTCCCATGATGGAGTGACCCTGGGCCTGCACATCCTCCTCCAGGTCAGCGCATTCTGCGTCAGTTGGAATATCTCAAATACAATGTTCTTCTAGACCACTTTTGAAGATCCTCAAAGTATGCCTAGAGGTCAATTTGTTGTTCCCGGCGACAAAGCACTTCCTGTTGCAGGCCTTCTGCTTCTTCATCCTTCTTTGTGACTCCATCTTCCATGGTGACAACACTTTCTCCTACTTTGACCAAGTCTCTACGGTCCTCATGTAGGTCTGAGGAGAGGTCTCTCTTGACTGTCTGCAGGTCTTCGCGTAAGGAAGTGAAAAGGGACTCCATGAACCTGCAGGTGACTGGACTCTCCACATCTTCTGCTTCGGTTGGGAACTCCACGTTCGCAGCAGCCGTCTTGTTCCTTGTGGTTCTTCCTGGGTGTCTGATAAGCACAGGGAACGGTTCCTTTTACCCTTAGTCCTGGCATCGTGGTAAGCCAAGTCACAGACAGTAGTTGAGGCAGGGGGGAAATCTCAGCAGGGGCTGAATCCAGCATATAAACAGCAGGGAACCGCGATTTCCGGTCCACTCACTTGCAGCTGAGCATCGGTGACCCCACAGCACCGCACACCCCAACCGCCAATGGGCAGACCGCATCTTCGGGTTCATTTCTGGTGTCACTCTGGCCCCCCAAAGAAACATCATAGAGGGAGACCACTCTAGGGACAAGAAGGGCAGGCTTGTAGAGGATCCCTGCAGCCACACCGGATCCTGTATCTTCACTCCTAGGCCAGGTCAACCCCAGATCACCCCAAGAAGCGAATGCGGGGGGATCTTCTCTAGTCTCTCCTTGAAGATTCAGTTAGCACAAAGCGAGAGTAAGAGAAGGGCAGACGGCACCGTATGTGCGGGAGCAGGTGCAGTTTCGGGGCCACTCAACCAGATCAGGAAACCAGGCCCACAGCATCAGTATATTGACCCCAGGTCAGGCACCGCTGTTGCCCGGGTTGCCTACCTCCAAGGCTCTGTAGGCCCAGTGTAGTCCTCCAATACTGCTGATTGAGGCCCATGCAATTTGGGAGTAGTCTGTGAAATCCACTGTGGGGGAGCTCACCCGCATCCAATGGTTGGCCGGTCCCACGGCCATCACCCTTGAGGCCTGGGACCAAGGCAAAGGCTTCCCCCATAATGAACACCCCCGCAGGCTTCATTGCCGTTAGCTGAGAAGGGAACCAATGCGTCGCGGGGATAGTGCAGGGCCGAGCTCCACTCCTCAGGCAAAGCAGAGCACCCGGGGGAATCCGCAGGCCCACACCGCATGGCCAGTAGAAAGGCCCCACCCCATCGTCCAAGTCACCAACAGCGTCCGACGGCCGCCATGCGCCTCAGTGGCACCACTGCCAACTCTGCCGCAGGGGCACCGAGTCCTCCATTGTCAGCTCCCCGGGCAACAACAGGAGTCCGAGGTTGGCGGGGGCTGCCAAACTCAGTGGGTAAGGGCTTTGGTCAATGCTGTAGAGATGGTGAGGATGGAGCTTGATCGAGGCATGTCCTAACCAGCAGCCATCTTGGTCACGCCCTCTGTGCCCGCTAATACTAATCTCACAGAGCTAGGGAAAATGGCAAAGGCATTAGAAGCAACCCTGGGCTTTCAAAACCGACCTCCATTGGCTCCAGCCCAATGGAATGAAAGGTCAGTCCAACTATGGCTCACCTAATCTGAACTGAGCCCACAATATACGTGTATAATATAGCCTGCAATCCCCTTCAACCTGGGTGCAATTAGTTGTGCACATTCTTAGACCATAAGGAGTGCAGTGTCTCCTTGTTCTAAGATGTTATAAATTGACAATAATGTCAAGCAATGCTGACTGAGTACCCCCCCCCCCCCCGGTCCCCAGTCTCGAGAAAGATTGCCAAGAGCCCAGGTAGTTGAATGATTAAGTATGTCCTTGCAGATGAAGTGTGGCCGCCCACCTGCAGATCATGTGTTTTTAATGTAATGCACAGATGTGGGTCTCATGCCTCCTATGGCATAGGATCAAAATGCAGTTGAGGCTCGGCATGAACAAAACTAGTCTGGAGTTGTCTGTGTCCTGCTCAGAGGGGCCATGGTCTAGAAGTCAAGGCTGGACTGTTCCTACTGGAGTAGGACCAAGAATGATTTACCTATTTTTGCTGTCTTCCTAGTGTGTAAACACAGGCAAAAAAACACAATGGGATACAAGTGTCAGTACTTAATTTGAGCCGGTGGGGGACACGGGCCCTTATTTTTTAGGACTGGCACTTATTTTTCCATATGACATATTTAGAGAGGAAGAGCAGGAAAACACACAGATCAGAAAGACGGAGGAATAGAAAGAAGCTAAAACCGTCAGAGAGGAAGAAAGAAGGAGCTTGCAAGAGTGAGATAAAGGGGCAGGGAGAGTCTCACAGTTAATTAAAGGAGCACAAAATCGTTTTAAGAGTACAAGCCTTGGTACTCGGCACGCTGAGTGGTTCTGCGCAGAGCTTTATGCACCAGCACTCTTTATCTTACAAATCAAGCAATGGGATCTGTCCTGGGTGATTACCGGTATCAATGACTTTTGCAAGCATTACACTCATCACTTTTGACCGTTTTAGCCGCCTTCATAATGTCAGCCGGGTAACCTTTGTAGAAACAAAGGAAGACTGAAACAGCAAGAGTCTGTGCCATCCTGGTCATTTCACTGGGCAACATCATGGAGCAAGAAATGGAAAGCACTACTAAAGAATGTGCAATTAAAATCATTAGAGAATCTTTAGTTTCTACCTGTGAATGACAATTCTCCAATCTGCATCAGTTATGCAGGTGTAGGGAGTAATGCACAGCCCTGAACAATGGTAAATTTGCACCAACGTTTGCCCTAACAGCCTGGTGCAAAAATGGCAGTTGCATTGTCTGACTAGTTCAAATGAGGTATTTAAACATTTGGCATTTGCAAATATCTGACTTGCACTGATAGCCGAGTGCATAAATAGTTTTTTGCACCTCTTGGTCAGTTAAAATGTTTGTGCAAAATGTTACTGCACCAAAGCAAAATATATGATAGCTGATCTAAAATACCTCATCAGTTTTGTGTTAAGCCTTTTGCTTGTCGAATAGCTCTGCGCCTTTTTCAGGATTAAGCCTTGTGATTCTGTCTATATCTCTCTAATGGTTTATAACCTTTCTGCTTAGGGCAAATTACCAAGGCGTACCATGCACATCCTTGGGAAAAGGCTGGGCTGTTCTTGTGTGTCCCTCTGGCCTGGTGGTATTCAGCTCAGTCATATCTCACTTTAAGACTCTATTACCCATAGTCTGCCAGTAGCCAGATTCAGTACAATTGTATATCGAGATGTTCCCAAAATCTGCAATTTTCCTACAAATAGAGTCATAAAACCCCCAAAGGGTGTACATCTTTTTGATTTACTTACTCTTTAAGGATGTGGTTTAAGTGGGCTGAGTCCCTCCGCGCCTCAGATCCAGTAGTAATTAAAAACGGACATCGAAAGGGGTCCCTAGGCCCTAGATTCACGTCTATAAGTGAACTGGCAAAGAACACGGATCAATGTCTGAACAGTAAGGTTGTTCTCACATTCAAAGCAGTCCATGTCAGCAATTTAGTTCCTGTTTATATTTCATGTTTGACACTCTTGCGGAATGCAAGATTAAATAAGCTATTACCAGAACATTGTGTTTCTGTATTTTTTGTGTGTATCATATTGCTTTTTCATAGTGCATATTAGGACTGACCGGCCTCCAGGTGTTTATAATGGGCCACGATTGAAATCTCTGGCGTTGAGGCTGAAGGCAGTGCCAGTTTCTCATGGTGCCTGTCTGTGGGACAAAAAGGCTTTCAGAATACATGGCCATAGATTCCTTGGCTTCCCCACAGAGAGCAAAAAGCAAGGGTCACTTATTTTAGTTGCAATTGTGATTTTTTGTAAATGTGTTTGAAGGAGTCGGACTGTTGTCAAAATATTGACAGGGTAGTAAAAGGAAATGCAGGACTTACAGGCGAGTGCACACATTGTGTGTTTGTGGGGTGGTGATGTGAAGCAGATGCGAGGAAGGGCATTCAGGTGAGAGTGAAAAGTGCAGAGGAGGAAAGAGATTAGGTTTAAGATATGCAGATGGACAAGATGTGAAGCCCTGCGTCACATTAAACCTGCGCCAAGTATAATGTACGCAGGCTATGCGTTCCCACTCAAAAAAGCCACATAGAAGTGGCGCCGTGAAATTTACATTTCACTGCGTCACTCTATTACTTGACTATGTCAAAATCCTTACGCCGGTTCAGACAGATGCAGGGCTTTTAATATCGGACTTGCTTTTGTGTTCTGACGCATTGCTGGAGTTGCGTCAGTTTTACGACCAACATCCAGCAATGCATCACTTTTGCACCAACAGATGCATCAGAATTTCTGATGCATCTGTTAAATCTTCGCCCATGGAGCCCAGTATTGTAAATACTGCACATCCATGGTGTAGCACAGACATTTGACGCAGGCGCAAGGAAACTGAAGCATCAATGCCGATGCGGCAGTTTCTTGTAGATGAGGCCTTCAGTTTACGTGTTAAAGCCATGCCATAATTACATAGGCCGTGCCCTCTTTAGAGGCTCCCCCCACTTTTTTCATCCCACTTAAAGCCCTGGTTAAAAATGCATAACTATTTAGCTGGTACAGCTTGGCGTAGGGGCTGTTGCAAATGGTATTGCAACGGTAACTGCTGCAATTGAGATGATAACTTGCTTTTTAAAATTTGTGTTAATGAATGTCATTTTGTATACTGTAGATCTCATTGTAAGATCTGCATCGTTAATAAAACTTGAAACTTGCGGAGGGGTTGTTTCTTTTCTAGAAATGGGAAATTGCTGCTTATACCAACTCCTCACTGTCACTGTAGAACAAACTCCACACTCACCAACAAGGGACAGTTTTAAAAACACTGCGGTAATGGGCAGAGTAAAGGACTTTCATTATAAGAATTAGCCAGACGTCTATGTTGTTTTCTGCTAACACAACATACATGCTTTTCTCAAACGTGGGGATTCTCAGAGTGCAGGTTTAGAATTGATGCTCACGTGTTTCAATGCAAGACAAGTCAATAATGGTGGCTACATAAACTTAGCCGCATCCGTACTGCACGTTTCAGTCAATCCTGCGCCATGGTAACCCTGCATTGCTGCACCTTCCCAGGGGCCTTGATGTCAACAGAGACACATCCTAGGAGGTCACGGGAGAGGCACTCGAGCAACGCCAGGGGAAGTAGAACTTGGTTAAGATAAGACGGGGCTGGGGGAGACCTTCAGTCTATCACAACTATGCTCTCCTTAAGGGAGCCCAGATATCTGTCTGCAGATGGCGATGCACGGTTGTTAAGTGTATTTTAATACAGTTAGAGTTCAAGCTGTGGCCGGATGCAACTCAAGGGACTGATTGCCCAAAACAACACAATATGTAGACACAAGCCACGTTCGAGCTGCGCAGAAGATGCATTTCACCGTGCACTGTTCTCTAAACAAATAACGAATGTGTGTCCAGTACGGTATGCAAGAAAAGTAAAGCAATTGGCTACTTTTAGTGAACTTAAATTGAAATTTGAAGGAGGCAACGCACATGAAAATAATTCAATGGGTTAAAAATAAATAGGCAGTTCGTCAGAGGCAAAGACAGGAGGAGCTCTTCGGGAACTTCGCAGTGAGCATCTATTAGATTAGAGCTGAGGAGAAATCACACGCTGCCTGCTCGCGCGGCAGCCCGCGTCACCTCTTTGCTCTCTCTCTTCTTCCTCACCCCGGCGTTTGCCCAACTTAAAAAAAGCAAAGACAATGGCACTAGTTGGCTGCTGGAACTGAAACCCTCAAAGCCACCTCACAATGGGGACTTTTTATGTGTCCTGCCTGCTCCTCTTCCTTGTTTGCTTCAGTCCTGCCAGTTCACTACAGATTGACCCGTGCAAACAGCTGTGCCAATGCTCCGGACGAAATCTGATGTGCCAGTGGCAAGCGGCGGGCTCCTCGCTGCCTGGCAATAAGACGAAAATCACCCTTGAGCTGTGAGTATTGACCTGTCCTCTCTTTTAGGGGGGCGCGCTGCCAGGAACCCAAACAATTCCGGGCACTTGCTGTGCTGCCGCGTGATGGCTCTGGAGGGTTGTTTCAGAAACTGCTGGTTGGGCTTCAGAAAAGTTAGTCCCAGCATACTGCGGGGCAGATTTACAAGCCTCTTGCGCCAATTTTGCATCATTTTTAACATGGGAAAAGTGACGGAAGGGTGGCGCAAGGGGCTTGTAAATAAACCCCTCTGTGAGTTCGTTCTGCCTATATCAATTTGCAGGTGTATTATTGCGTACAAATGCACTGCGGCGGCGTCAGCGTGGGCATGACGTCAAATGAGAAATGAGTCCCTCTTCTAACGTGAAGCACTTTTAATGAAGCGCGCGCTTCTACTGCACGCCACGTTATACTGTTTTGGCTGCACCACCGAATGTTTCTGATAAAATAAGGTCAACGACGTAAGGAGTATATTATAAGCCTCTGTACAGTACACTGTGTGAGGAACTCTTTCTAATTAAGTACGGGTCAGCTGATACAGTCGTTCTCGTTATGTACTGAGGAATGGTTTGTATTGTTCTTGTTCCACATGAAGGTACCTTGGACAGGCGTAATTACTAGTGTATTCAGTAGGCATGCCACTGTAATTCAGGTTGAGAAAATAAAGTTACACCGTGTATCCAATGTTGTGTTAATCGACTGTGCTAAAGCAAAGGGTATATCGCGTGTTTAAACATGTAGATGTAGGAGTGTGCCATGTACTGGTATTAGGTATGTTGTCGACTTGGTCAAAAGATGTGTCAACCCTGGAAATGGGAGAATTCTGGCCTCTCCTCTCCATACAAATTGTGTGATGGAAGGAAAAGCGGGCCTGAGGTGACTAATGAAAGTTTGCTCTGCAAAGTTCATAAGCGCCTCTTGGGGCTCCCAGGAAGGTCACAAAGTGCACAAAGCACCGATTCAGAAAAGGGGTTTGTGCGCCTAATTCTATGTCAGGACCGGAGGCTCAGATTCTCTATTTTCTTTACTGAAAATTCTCGCCTCCGTGTCCTTAATAGAATTGAAAATTCTTGTCACGTATATGTTCGCAAATTTTGAAGTTGTCGGTAGACCAAAGTTTCACATCTTCATTCGCAGAATCAGTACAGGAGTAACTTTACATCCGTAAACTGTATTTTGAAACACAGCCATTCCACCAGAGGCATGTGGGCATGTTTACATTTCAAAATAGTGGCATGACTGTGGTTCTTTCTGGGTGGGCCACCGAGTATGAGCAAACACCATCTAACTCGAAAATCTGGGGATATTCGACATTCTTTAGACAGGGTTGTACTAATGAATATCAACACCAACAATGTGGTGGTGAAAGAATATTGAGAAAGGAATATCGAAACACAAAATATCAAAAGGTATGTGCATATAGTGAAGTGTAGATTTGTTATTCCTAACTCCACATGTACCTTGAAGACATTGCACAAGGTAGGTACATAGGATGTGGAGTTAGGTATAGGAAATCTACATTTACTTGTGTGTCAATGTTTTATTTTCAATTTTCTGTTCTCAATATTTTGTCCCATTGATATTGTGGTTGCAATGCTCAGGGGGCAAACCTTTGGACAGTAGTTTCCCACCCGGTAAACACATGCGCATTTGTTTCTGTCAAAAAGAGGTGTGGATGTATTTGTAAGGGGAAGAGGATCAAACTTCTACAAATGATGGGAGTTTGTGGAAAGAAGTTTCTTCCCAGTAAACACTTTTTTTGCTCTGTGGAAGAAAGATATGATAGATAATCTTTATTTGCCTGATTACTTAAAACCATTGCAGAATTACAGCCATGCTAAAAAAATCCACAAATCCATAAAACCATGTTAATAAATCTATAAAAGCACAATAATTTTAGACAATGTATGCCGTAATATCTATCCCCCAATCCATAAAACCATGTTAATGAAGCTGAAAAATGAACAGTGATTTTAAACAATGTATGCCGTAATATCTATGTTAAAACAGGATTTCTTCGGGGTGGTTGAAGTTCATTTGGATCTTTGCCATTAGAAATTTTGCCAGCCTTTTTTAAGGTAAGCGATAATCGCAGGTTTGTGTCCAGTAAATCAGTTAGCTGCTGGGTTTAACTTTGTTCCTGCTGCGCTCATGAAGCGGACCAGGCTACAGGCTAGCTGGATATCCCCTCCTTCGAAGCGGGCTTTCACTGCCTGTCTACATGTTCGAATCGGTCTTTCCTTCAGGACCGGTTTAGGTAAGGATCTTTGTTCCTTATCCATACACTTGCAGATGCACAGTCTGTGGAAGAAAGGAAAAGCTATATCTGCTAAAGCACAGCTATGCAACATTTACACAGGCGGAATCCTTCACCTGATGAAAATCGTATGAGTGTATTTGATGATCTGGATTTTCCAGTAAATCAATGACTTATACATTTCCTCGAATATTCCTGGGATCCTTGATGCATCCCTAAAAAGCAGAGGTGTACTCCAAACCTGGGAATAACAAAACTGGAAAAACTTTAGGACTTTTCAACAAGGGAATTTGTGAATCTAGCTCTAAAATAAATATATTATCAACATTAATAAACACATTGTGTAGCAGTCTGTACCACAAGGGGCACATGATCTTTGAAAGTGGTTGGCTAAGCAAGCCTGGCCATCTCAGGGGCTATTGAGGGCTCAACTCCCAAGATACATTTAAAAAAATCGGTGGTAACATTGTGCATTTTAAAGTACAATTTATCTAAATACTTTTTAAAAATACAAAAGTACTGCAGGCAGTTCAGAATCCATTTAACGTGCCTATACTTGTTAACTGCATCTTTCTTTACTTCTGCCCTTCACTTCCTTTCATTTTTTGATTCTTCTCCTTCTGAAGAGATGCTCAACCATTTGTTTTGACTGAGACTCACCTTGAGATTGCTGAGTCAAAAAATTAAAAAAGAGATACATTTCACAGTTTTAGGACATTAACAGCAGAGCTGATCAGATATCACAGGCGTTCTGGACAGTGGCACTGCTCAGGTGACAGAGACTTTACAGGTCTGGGCATAAGACAGGCTGCACCATAAACACAAGCTCAGGTCTCAGGCAGTAGTAGGGATCATCACTACTCAAATGTCTCCTTTAAATATACATTTCAAAATGCAGTGATCTTTTCCTCAAACATTAGCTTGCTAGTTTATGAAAAATGCATATATTTACTATCACGTGTGCTTTTCATTGTGGTACAATATATTCTTCAAAATAAAAATGTGTTATTTGCACGAAAAAGCATATTATTGACATTAAATACTAGCTTTTCCTTTTTAGCAAATACATGTTCGTCTAAACATTGGCTTGATATTTCCTCACACTCATACATACCACAAGTCAAGTTTGCAAATGCTCCCCTGAATGTCAATGTGGCAAGAGATCATCGCGTGGATGCCAGCTTTATGGAGGAATTTTCCATTATGATTGTACTTGTGGTGGGTTACTCATTGTATTTATTATATTTATTGTACTTCTAAAGAGTGCATTTACCCAGCAGGAGCGTCTTGGCGCTATGATGCCCACAGTTAACACTGTTACACCTGGGCCAACATCATGCAGGGATTCATACCATTCTTGTTCACATTATGTCATGAACTGCCTTTACTACGCCAAATCCAGAGTTAGGAAAGAGGTGGACGCTGTCTGCAATGGATGATCACAACATGCCAAGAATTACTATCAATACGGTAAGGTCAGCATAATCCCGTGGGTTGCCATCATCATGCCAAAGATACCCACTAAGTGCCACTAATTACCGCCATTATGCCTTCATCAGCATTATACGAAGAGTGGGCATCATCAGACCATGGATGCTCACAATAGCCTAAGTGTTACTACGATTATGTCGGGCTGGCATTATAGCAGGGTAGCACATCAGATTAAGGATGCCCTCAGTACATCAATGATTGGCTTCATTGTTCCAAGGGTGGGACCCTTGGGAGGGTTTGGATTGCTATGGAGTCAGCTCCGTGGAAGGACCCTTGCAAACAGCGGAACTCTCGCACACACACACGCTTCCACCCACATACACAGACATGCAGCATACGAGTGCATAGAGACACACACACATACAAAAGCATTCCCAGTTTTTTTCCTTGCCCTCCTATCCTGCTATAGCTTTCCCTCCTTTGCCTCACCCAGATTGCATTCAGCTTCACAGCTCACGCTTCCCTGTGCTAGCCCCGTGGTAGACCCTGTTTGACCCTAATAGTATGAGCAACCAACCATGGTCTGTAACACAGTCCATTATCAAGCATCAGCAGTCCCACAGGGATTGGTCTGTAAATTGTCCTGCACCGTCAATAACATGATAGGTGTGGCACATGGCCCTCTCACTGACAGTGGGGCTTGGATGAACAGCACTTTGCTGAAGAGGTGTGAGATCTGATTTTTGGCTACAGCTCTCTTGCTAAGAGGTAGTGCTGTGCACCCACAAAGAACACAAGCTGTGCATGTTTGATAGTGTTATGGCTGAGTGCTGGTCTATCACAGATGCATAGTTTGACTTCTTCCCTGTCACTGAAGATCTGGCACTGTGCTGCACTGCCTCCCTTGTACAGTTCAGAACAATATTAGATCCTCAGATGGACATGTATTTTTTCTTGAAGGGCACTGGCTTAAAGCCCAGTCACCAAACCACCATTTCTTTTTATTGTGCTTTAATTCTTTCTCGTCTCCATTCTATGAAAGAGTGTATTGGACGCCCTCTAGTGATCTTTATGCCTGACATCTGACTTTAGTCACTGAGTAAATATGAAAGGAAAAGGAAAAGGCGGGGGTTGGGTCAGGCTTCTTCAGCCCTTTGGTTTGTTGGGGTCAGCCTCATCTAGCCATTGGCTTTAAGAAATTGTCATTCCCATTTTGGATTAGCTCAGAGGATATTTCTTTCTGACTGTCATGCTATTTATTAGCTAGTAGGTGAGTTACTCTACCGAAGGAATGCTGCTAGTGCAGTGCATGTGTTCTGGTTTTTTTTAGCAATGCAATAGTTTCACACTGCTTCAGGGAGCTTCAGTAGCCCATTTTGGTTAGATGCGGCCAGCTCAAGGTTTGTGCCTCTAGCCCCTGGTTCCCTTCTGCAGCCCAGGGAGCAGTGACTGTAGCTCATCCCACCCCTCATGGGTGGGCTGTTGCCAGGGAACGGTGATGCGCCAGGTTTATTTTAGTGCAGTGGCAGGTACTGCACATGACCTGAAGTCGGCGGGTACCTTCAGTGCTCAGCTCCATGCATTGGGAATTTAGGGGTCTTTTATTCCAGCGGCGCTGGCCAGCTGCAGATCCCTCTATGCTCCGACAATGACCCTGCCTGCAAGCATAACTCTGTCATCATGTGCCACTCTCCGGTACCGCGAGCAGTGAGTCAGCAGGGGGGGTACCGATGCTTTGATGGGGGCAGGTGCTAATCACAGCGGTTTATTTGCTCTAAGGAAATGTTTTGAACTGACCGCTGGTCACCTCTGCTATCTAGCCGCTGGACAGATATATAAGCACAACCATATGTGAGACATTGCTTAGATGAAAAATGACCCTTTTGGTGCATAATTTCAATTCTTGAGCATATTAGCTTTCATGAAGCCGGCTTTACATAACATCAACGTTGCTGTGACAGTTTCATTAGAGGTGGCCGAGTCAATGAAAGCTCGAGCCAGGCTCGAGCCTGAGGCCTGGCTCTGGCTCAACTCGAATCCAGGTGGAACCTCCAGCCCCTAACGAGCCGAGTATTCATGTGGTTTCTGCCTGTTCCCCTTACTGTACCCAGGATGTGGCGTTATGGCCACAGCTACCGACTTGGAAACTGGGGAAACGCCTTTGAGTCTCAGCACTGCCTAAACATCGTGTGATTCTGGGCAAATGACTTAATCTACCCATCCAAGACCATCGGGTAGAGCTCGCGCTGCATAACAACTGCAGAAATATAAACAGCGGTGAAAACAAAAGATTTATATTATAAAAGAGGGGAGACAAATAAATACCAATTCACTGGCTGATTAGTAGAAAGTAAAACCAGAACCTGGATGAACCAGAGCTTCCCCGCTTAAACTGTATGATCTTAAGTAAATATTTTATTTCACCAAAACTCCTTTTTTTCATAATCGTATGAAAGCAGTTTCAAGTATGTGCGTTCACAAGTTTACAATGCTAGTTGTACGGAAACCTATTGCTCTTGATTTAATACACTAGACTGGGCCACAGACTAGGTTCACATGATAGCTGTTTTACCTCTTGGTTCACTATTTTACGTGGTTTGTAGTTTGATTTACTTGACACACATTTTCGGGACTCGGCTCATACATGGGCTCCAAGGGCCAAGCCAGGCCATCGGCTCGGCTCTTGTGCAGCCCTCCCTGTCAAGTTGTTGTCTCGCCTACGTCTACGGTTCATAATCACAACTATAGATAGATGCTGGGCATCTGACAGCAGTGCTGCAAGTGTGTTTCAAGTGAGCCTCTTAAATTCCCAAAGATGCTCTCCTGATACCAAGGAGCACATTTACAAGAAACTGGCAGAGTGTGCTGTTCCACCAAAATAGGTAATGCTACACTGACAGTCTCAAAACGCAGGGATGCACCATATTCACAAAACTGTGGTGCAGTCCTGCATTACCCCTAGCCATAAAAAAAGGTGCCTAGAGCCAGCACAGGCATCCTAGTGCCATTTTGCTAGGGTGCCTGCGCTGCAGGGTAAATTGTTTATGTGCGGGAAGGGATGCTTCCTTCACATAAACAATCTTTACAGGTGATTTGCTCTAGAATACAGCACACGTGGAAAGAGCACAATACGAAGAGAAATAATCTCCTCGTATTACCTGTTTAAGACAAGGGGGCATATTATCAAGGACGGCGTTAAAATTATCGCCGTTTTAGCGGTAGAAAACTGCAGCTAAAGCGGCGATAATGGCCTTGATAAAATGCCCTGGAGAATTCCAATAGAAGCTCATGTTCACACCAGAACATGGACTTCTATTGGAATTCTCAAGGGCATATTATCTAGCCCATTATCGCCGCTTTAGCAGCAGTTTTCTGCCGCTAAACTGGTGATAATTTTTAACGCCGCTCTTGATAATATGCCCCAAGGTGTTCCCTGCAAAAACCAAAGAAAATGATGGACGGAGTGTTGAACATTGCAAGCACTCGCCCCCAGTCAACTGATCTGGGTTTAATCCATCACCGTTCTTTAGCCCACTCTGCCACCTCAGTTCAGACATGGCCATATGCAAATCAGTCTGACCCTGTGCCTCATGGGAACAGTCCAGCCCGAACTGCCAAGCCATGTCTTCCCTGGACCGGAAACAAGCTTCCTAGGACCGGTTTCTGGCATTTCAGCCGTCTTCAGCCAGGCTTGCTTGAATCCAGTGGCAAAGTGAGCAAGGGACTCACGTCTGAGCATACCCTGCCAACTTATGGCGAACAAAGCAAAAACCAAAGGAAATGATGGACGGAGTGTTGAACATTGCAAGCACTCACCCCCAGTCAACTGATCTGGGTTTAATCCATCACCGTTCTTTAGCCCACTCTGCCACCCCAGTTCAGACATGGCCATATGCAAATCAGTCTGACCCTGTGCCTCATGGGAAAAGTCCAGCCCATACTGCCAAGCCATGTCTTCCCTGGACCGGAAACAAGCTTCCTAGGACCGGTTTCTGGCATTTCAGCCGTCTTCAGCCAGGCTTGCTTGAATCCAGTGGCAAAGTGAGCAAGGGACTCACGTCTGAGCATACCCTGCCAACTTATGGCAAACAAAGCAAAAACCAAAGGAAATGATGGACGGAGTGTTGAACATTGCAAGCACTCACCCCCAGTCAACTGATCTGGGTTTAATCCATCACCGTTCTTTAGCCCACTCTGCCACCCCAGTTGAGACATGGCCATATGCAAATCAGTCTGACCCTGTGCCTCATGGGAACAGTCCAGCCCGAACTCCCAAGCCATGTTTTCCCTGGACCGGAAACAAGATTCCTAGGACCGGTTTCTGGCATTTCAGCCGTCTTCAGCCAGGCTTGCTTGAATCCAGTGGCAAAGTGAGCAAGGGACTCACGTCTGAGCATCCCCTGCCAACTTATGGCGAACAAAGCAAAAACCAAAGGAAATGATGGACGGAGTGTTGAACATTGCAAGCACTCACCCCCAGTCAACGGATCTGGGTTTAATCCATCACCGTTCTTTAGCCCACTCTGCCACACTAGTTCAGACATGGCCATATGCAAATCAGTCTGACCCTGTGCCTCATGAGAACAGTCCAGCCCGAACTGCCAAGCCATGTCTTCCCTGGACCGGAAACAAGCTTCCTAGGACCGGTTTCTGGCATTTCAGCCGTCTTCAGCCAGGCTTGCTTGAATCCAGTGGCAAAGTGAGCAAGGGACTCACGTCTGAGCATACCCTGCCAACTTATGGCGAACAAAGCAAAAACCAAAGGAAATGATGGACGGAGTGTTGAACATTGCAAGCACTCACCCCCAGTCAACTGATCTGGGTTTAATCCATCACCGTTCTTTAGCCCACTCTGCCACCCCAGTTCAGACATGGCCATATACAAATCAGTCTGACCCTGTGCCTCATGGGAACAGTCCAGCCCGAACTGCCAAGCCATGTCTTCCCTGGACCGGAAACAAGCTTCCTAGGACCGGTTTCTGGCATTTCAGCCATCTTCAGCCAGGCTTGCTTGAATCCAGTGGCAAAGTGAGGAAGGGACTCACGTCTGAGCATACCCTGCCAACTTATGGCGAACAAAGCAAAAACCAAAGGAAATGATGGACGGAGTGTTGAACATTGCAAGCACTCACCCCCAGTCAACTGATCTGGGCTTAATCCATCACCGTTCTTTAGCCCACTCTGCCACCCCAGTTCAGACATGGCCATATGCAAATCAGTCTGACCCTGTGCCTCATGGGAACAGTCCAGCCCGAACTGCCGAGCCATGTCTTCCCTGGACCGGAAACAAGCTTCCTAGGACCGGTTTCTGGCATTTCAGCCGTCTTCAGCCAGGCTTGTTTGAATCCAGTGGCAAAGTGAGCAAGGGACTCACGTCTGAGCATACCCTGCCAACTTATGGCGAACAAAGCAAAAACCAAAGGAAATGATGGACGGAGTGTTGAACATAGCAAGCACTCACCACCAGTCAACTAATCTGGGTTTAATCCATCACCGTTCTTTAGCCCACTCGGCCACCCCAGTTCAGACAAGGCCATATGCAAATCAGTCTGACCCTGTGCCTCATCGGAACAGTCCAGCCCGAACTGCCAAGCCATGTCTACCCTGGACCGGAAACAAGCTTCCTAGGACCGGTTTCTGGCATTTCAGCCTTCTTCAGCCAGGCTTGCTTGAATCCAGTGGCAAAGTGAGCAAGGGACTCACGTCTGAGCTCACCCTGCCAACTTATGGCGAACAAAGCAAAAACCAAAGGAAATGATGGATGGAGTGTTGAACATTGCAAGCACTCACCCCCAGTCAACTGATCTGGGTTTAATCCATCACCGTTCTTTAGCCCACTCTGCCACCCCAGTTCAGACATGGCCATATGCAAATCAGTCTGACCCTGTGCCTCATGGGAACAGTCCAGCCCGAACTGCCGAGCCATGTCTTCCCTGGACCGGAAATAAGCTTCCTAGGACCGGTTTCTGGCATTTCAGCCGTCTTCAGCCAGGCTTGTTTGAATCCAGTGGCAAAGTGAGCAAGAGACTCATGTCTGAGCATACCCTGCCAACTTATGGCGAACAAAGCAAAAACCAAAGGAAATGATGGACGGAGTGTTGAACATAGCAAGCACTCACCCCCAGTCAACTAATCTGGGTTTAATCCATCACCGTTCTTTAGCCCACTCTGCCACCCCAGTTCAGACATGGCCATATGCAAATCAGTCTGACCCTGTGCCTCATGGGAACAGTCCAGCCCGAACTGCCAAGCCATGTCTTCCCTGGACCGGAAACAAGCTTCCTAGGACCGGTTTCTGGCATTTCAGCCGTCTTCAGCCAGGCTTGCTTGAATCCAGTGGCAAAGTGAGCAAGGGACTCACGTCTGAGCATACCCTGCCAACTTATGGCGAACAAAGCAAAAACCAAAGGAAATGATGGACGGAGTGTTGAACATTGTAAGCACTCACCCCCAGTCAACTGATCTGGGTTTAATCCATCACCGTTCTTTAGCCCACTCTGCCACCTGCCAAGGTGTTCCCTGGCAGTATTTTTGGCACTGCCCATACCCTATAAATATGGGGCAGTGTCAAAAAGCAATGGGTGTTGCGGGGGAACGCCCCCTGCAACACGCCCTTTTCACGCTAAGTGCTGCGTGAATAGGGGCATTATTTATTTACAAGCCAGCGTTAAGCCGCGTTAAGTGGTTTTGCGCCCCCTTGTAAATAAGATGAAGGAGTTTAAAGTCACCAGAACGTTGGAAAAAGTGAGTTCTGGTGGTGTTAACTCCTTGTAAATATGCCACTTACTAGTTAGAGGTGACTGTTTCCTTAGCACGGCTACAGACTTTCACAGATTGACACAACCCGCAGTTCACTGCTATAAACTGATCATTTCTCCACGGGACAGTGTATGTCAGGGTTCAGTGATATTTCCTGCGTGGCGCACGAGTCATAAGATATTGAAATAGGGCACCTGGTCTAGTCTCTCCTTCCCCAGGAGTCGAGGAACCCCGGAAGACTCGGCCTGGACCTGCGTCCCGTTGCTGCCTGCGTTTGCGACAAACCACTAAACTAACTCGTGTCTGCTGGTCACAAAGTGGCAAATGTCGAAAGCATGAAAATGCCACATGGTTTGGAGCACAAAAGGGTACAAATGTGACACTACAGATTTCACAATTTGTATGAATGGAGTGGATTTATAAATACAATGTATTCTTGATACTGGTGCGCCTGAAGTTCACTGCACACGTGATACTAAATTATCTGCAAGAAGTGGTATAAATAAATACGAAAAACACAATCTAGTCCATGAAGTGACATCTCGCAGCTTGGTGAGCAATATTTACTTTTGGGGAAATAAACGTGAAAATAGAATTAATTTGAATGTGATGTTTTGCTTAAGAAGTGAATGCTCTATGGAAAGCCTCAGCTGCGCACATTTAAGACTGAGATGGATGAATGGATGACTCTGTCGATCAATTTTTTAATTAGAAACGTATATAACACACAAGACAGGCACAACCGATTCTAGGTGGTACCAGTGAATGGGGGTGAAACCTGCAGACTACTACAATCATACATCGATCTATTGGAGGAGTTTGTTAACGCTCCCAAACTGCGAGCGTCAGCGTACACTCACCGTGATATCATTTACCACTGTCTTCCTAAATCTTGTTCTTAGTCAGAGAATCTGCCATCTGCAGTGGGTGTCTGGGGCCCCAGTGCAAGCGGGGCCCCCAATGTTCTGCTTGGGAAGCAGAAGTAGCTGTAAACAGGGTTCAGTGGGCCGATCGGACTTCCGGGCGCCGGTGCCACTGCACCTGCTGCACCTCTGTTAGCCCCTGACTAACTTGCTGTTGGAAGAACTTTGTTTAGGGGGTGAAGTGGGAAGAAAATAGGGTGCAATATATCGTACTGATTTTAACTTAGCACCGACGAGGTAGTTTATGTAATTTGGCCCATCTCAGGTTTCCATTGGCAAGGATAGTAGCAAAACCCCTCTTACAATGTTATACATTTCTGTCACGTCCACGACTAATACAAATAAAAAAATCAATTAAAAAAGTGGCTAAATAGCTCATAAGATATGTGCTCTATTAACACATGTATTTTGTTTCTGGGAAGCACATTTGTGCAGCTCGTGCATTCTGTTTATTGTTCAAGGCCCAGATTACACCAGCTCCCACACATGGAAAGGGATCACCAGGCCATATGACTAATGATGCCCTTGCCTCTTGGCCTTTCTTTTATCAGAACTATGCAGAGGATCATTTTTTTAACTTTCACATAAGGTGTGTCGACCGTGCAACAGCCCGTATATTCTTCACTCGCAAGATGTATCGAATTTGTATTGCATCTTGACCTGAAATTGAACTACAGCCCTGAAGTCCTACTCCTGTGTCCCTCTCGCCAATGGGGTCCTACAGCTGGACAAAAGGTCACGAAAGATGCAAAAAGTTCAAAGCTGAACCTAGGAGGAGGTCTATTTTGTACAGAAAGCCCTTACTCTTTTCTACGCGGATTAATTATCGCTAGTCACTGGCCAAGGGAGCATGCGATGAAAACTAGGGTCCCTGAAACAGGAATGATTTCCCTGACCTTATGACCTTTGCGTTTTATAGGCTTTTAAAAGAAAAGATTGCTGAATTGACCCTAAATTCTCTGAGGCGCTCTAAGATATACCCACCACCTTTAAACCAAAGATGGAAGAAAAATCATTTGATAGCTGTTGGACTGAAGATGCCTGAGAGTCAGGGATCTACACATTTTATTGCAAAATACATCTTGACTTTGTAGTCTTTCATGGAGCAGGCGGGAAAAGTGGAGTCTGACTCTCCAGGTGATGGCTAGTGCTAGAAATAGGGTTTCTGGTTGGCGAGGGTATGCACCTAACCCAGGCCGGACCCACCACTCTAGTCAGGGGAAGGGAGTTACACACCAAAGATAACCTCACCCTCTGGAAGTTTGGCTCAGAGCAGTCGGGCTTGTCATCAGAGGCAATGTGTAAAGCGTTTGAGCAACACACTCACACAGAAACACCATGAATACACCACGAATGAGACTCCACACAGGTTAATATACAACTATATAGTATATTGTACATAACATAGACCAAAATAACAATGATCATAAAGACTGCACATAATATGCAAATCCTGAGTCAGTACTCATTATCGTCACAGTGCAAGAATCAGAACGAGATACAATTAGAACGTCAGGGCATGAAATGCAGCAGTTTGGTGAGGGCAAGAAAACACAAGTCACCATATTAACAGAAAACCATAAATACTTTGTAGGTACGGCAGACTTGGGTAGAAATAAACGCATGGAATCCACATGTAAACATGACAACATAGAATTTAGTGCATCTTCACTTCTATTTACAGGATTATGGTAGATTTCTGAGTCTAACATGAAGCTAATGTATTTAGGCGTGACATGTAGGCTGCAGGAACTTCTGCGGGCCTACTTTTCTGCACGCCTACTATGTGTAATATGGTAATTCCTAGTTTCTCAATTCAACAACTTCCTCGAGGCGGTCGGGGCTGCCCGTAGCGATGTATTGCAGAATGAGTGCCCCCAAAGCGAGTAAGTGTCACCACAATGCCCCCATAGGCAGCTACCCGCAAGCACGCGGTGCAGCTTTCCAAGTACCTTCTGCGGGTTTTCAGGGGCGGTCTCCTCCTCTCAGCTGGAAGGGCCTCGCTGAGGGATTCCCACGGTAAAGCAGTGGAGGCAAATGCAGGTAGGTGATGCCTCTTAGGCGGAGTGGGGCTCAAAGGGGCTGCTCGTCAGCCCCAGCAAGCGGAGAACGCCAGCTCGACGATCCCTCTCTGGCAGCTAGGCCCTGCCCACTGCATGGCATCACTGTAGGGTATCGCAGCGCTGTGCCACTTTCTAGCCTACAAGACCAGGGTTCCTCTCGATGTTGTGGCATCCCTCTCCCCTTGGAGAGTAAGGTGCTGAGGGAAGCACCAAGCACTGGAGTCATGTGCCGCTACTGACGAGGGTTGATACAGCGAAACCAGTCCCAGGATGTTTTTTTCCGGTCCGGGGGGACCTGGCCTGGCAGTTTGAGCTGGACTGTTTCCATGGGGAGTAGGGCCACGACTGATTTGCATATGGCTGGCTCCAAACTGGGGTTGCGTGGTAAGCAAGAAAACAATGGATTAAACGCAGATCTGTGACTGGGGCTGAATGTTTGATTTGTTCAGTATTCCGGCCATCATCTGTTCTATATACTTTCTAAAAGTGGCATTACTAAAATAGTAATGTAAAATTCAACTACACCAGTAAGCAGGATTTATCACTAGTATTCCAAACATACCAAACATGGCAACGCTACTCCTTTCAGATCAGGAATTACCACTTAAACACATAAAATAGAATTCCCAATGCTAGTTATGAGAGGAGTAGGCCTCACAGTAGTGAGAAACATAATAGGTTGTTTGTCACTACCAGGACAGCAGGACATGCCTCATAATAAGGGCATACGTCCTACTTTTTGCTTACAGAGCACCCTGCACATAGGGCTACCTAGGGCCTACAGTAGCGCTGATATATATGTAGTAAAAGGAGAGTTTAAGGCTTGGCAAGAAGTTTTAAATGGCAATAAACTGAGCATGGGCCTAAGACTGGTTGAAAGGCTACTTCTGTGGGGGGTGCAAGCAATGCTGCAGACAAGGTCTCGGCAACGACGCTTAACATCATGTGATTCTGGGCAAATCACTTAATCTCCCTGTACCTAACATAAAATGAATGTATCTTTGTGTAAAGAAACTGGTGCTCATGTAAAGCACTCTGATACCTGAAATCTTCGAGTCTATATAAAACTCTTTAAAAAAAGTTGTCTGATTTGCATATGACTGTGTCCAAACTGTGGTGGTGTAGTGAGCAAAAGAATGATGGATGAAACCCAGATCTTTGTGACTGGGGGTGCATGTTTGCATTGTTCAGCATTCTGTCCATTATTTGTTCTTTCTGCACAGGCCACTAGCAGCATTTAATCTACGGGCCCTGGGTATATGTTATACCACTTTACAAAGGATTTACATATAAATCAAAATGTAAACCAATCATACCATGTTTTTGAGGAGAGAGCGCATGCACTTTAGTAGTGATTATCAGTGGTAAAGTGGCCAGAGTCCTAAAGCCAACAAAAAGGTGGTCAGCAAAATAGGAGGAGGAAGGTAAAAAGTTTGGGAATGACCCTGCAAAAAGGGCCAGGTCCATCAACTAGCCAATCATGGTCTCACTGTCCCCAGATGACATGATCATATTTGTGAAGACCTATTGTAACATGGGCTGCACTTTTGTAGGAAACGTGAGTAGGAGAGACGATTGTGCAGTGTGTTCCAGTAAGGCAAGTGATCATTGACTGCTGCTCCTAAATAATGAACCTGGCTTTGTATTTAGCAGTCAAACAGCCAGCGTACTCATTTACATGAAGATCGGTCTTTGTATTTTGAGCAAACTGCAACTGACCCCAGAGGCATTAGGGAGGAACTTATAAAGCTATTGTTCGATGCAGCTCTGTTATATTGCACACAAAAAACTACACCCAGGGATGTGTGTAAGTTTCACAAAATGCTGAATTCACAAAGAAGCCATGCAGATCTCATTCAACTCATAGATCTGACAGAAGTGCTATGGTCATTGAAACATATGCATTGGTATTCTGCACACCATAATAAAGTGTCAGACATGTACACACTAAAACCAGAATGGCATTCAGTGTCTACATATAGATTATGCACATGCAGTGACACATATCACCACTGTATGTTTTGGAATAATGGTAAGAGCAGAATGTACCTAACCCACAGAAACTAACCATCCAACCTTCTACATGTTGTGTATGTCATAGACACCCCTATGTCCAATCATCCAAAGACCATGAATAGCCATTAGTTACAGCTTAAGCCCTCTGTTCCATTAACTGGGGAACACTGTCAACCTGAACTTGGTCAGTAGTCCCCTGACAGATGTCAAGTCACTGAAGAGGAACAGGAGGCGGAAGTCAAAACATTTTGTGTTTCATTATCACGAAGAGCTCTGTTATGTTGTACCTGACAACCTGAGTGAAGTTGCCAGGAAGGACATATAGCATATGGTGAATACACTAGAATGAAGCTGTTCATAGCTGGTGATGTTAATAGGAGGTGGCAAGATGAAAATTGGTGTGTCAAGTACAGATTAACCAGGATGCATGTGCAAAATGCAATGCCTAGTTGGAAGCTAGCCACAGATCTCTGCCTCCCGAGGTAACCTCTTAAGTAGGCCGTATGTTGCTTCATCTACTCTAAATTCAAAGCAGCATGACCAGGTGGATCAAACAGCATCAGTAGCCTATTTATTGTATTTGTGTCTCTGCCTCCTTCCCACTGTATCCTTTTCTTGGTGTCCCTCTCTCCCCCAAGTCTTGGTGTCTGCTTGCTGTCTTTAGTTTGGTGACCCTGTCTCCTTCTCACAGTCCTACTATTTCCATGTTCTTACTTCATTCCTCCTGTGTTACATATTGCTTACCTATACACACCTGAATTGGCAAACACTGCTTATACTCTCCTGTATCTCCTGAAGGTCTGTACTACAAAATATGTACAATTGAGTACTTACATTTTGGCAATGATCATCTTCTGTGTGATGTCCCCCCAGTTTTGTACCCTGACTGTTTTTGCTGGCTGTAGAACTCTGTGCACTTTGCCCCTGCTAATCAGTGGTAATGTGCCTGTTCTCCCCCTTTTAACATGGTTAAATTGGCATACCTCTAATTGGCATATTTAACTTACCGATCGCTCCCTAGTATATGGTACAAGTTAAATATCACAAGTGAACTGCATCACCTATTGTGCCATCCAATACAGTGACAGTGGAACCCTGACTGCAGGCCTACCCTCCATAGCATGGCTGTGGTTAGGTTTAAACTTACAATTCAACCTTTCAAAATAACCCTAAATCTTCTTTTTAAACAGTGGCAGCTGGTGACATTTCAAAGTGGTGAGGCATAAAAGTTGGGCCGCGCTTTATGTAGGAGTGGGTAAAGTGAGCAAGCTCAACTAAGAAGAGATCGCAAGCGGTAGCAGACCAGACTAGCCGTGCAAGACCCATTAAATGTCACAGGGACCTACTTTATACACCTGACACAAAGAAAACACATGGATGAAACATCAATATCTTGTTTTCTGTGCAAACCAGCAGCTCTTATATTAGGTTTTTTAGTGCTACGGCAACAGACACTACCAAAAGGCACGAATATTAACCAGTTGAATCGTTCACTTTAAAAAAATCATTAAAAAGTACGGCATAGAGAAGAAACATGACATTCTTATTCATTCTACGTTGGATTAGGAGAGGGGGTGCTTGAATCCAGGAGGGAATATAAGGTGACTGTGATAGTTTCCGGTAGCTGTGCATCAGAAGCAGTTTTTCACACTATTGGCACGAAGCTGGTTCCCTGCCACCTTTCAAATGTTGCCCCTCGGTTTTCGCACAGTGTGCTCGACCTCCAGCTCTATTAATAAAGGGCTCCTGCCGGCAGCAAACCTGCGCCTGTGCGCCCTCTTTATCACTGCAATGAATCCGCGCGGCAGGAGCGGAGCATGAGCAGCCATTGACGTCAGAGCTCCCCCACCCCGCATATTGCGGGAGGTGTACAAGCAATCATCCCCTACCCCTATCTTATGTTCTTTTAAAGTCCACGACATGGGTCACATATGGTCTCAAAGGGCGCTTTTAATAATGTAGACCAACTCCCGATTCTCTTTTCGGAGTCTGAGTTTGCAGATTAAGAACCTCCCCAGAGTGTTTGTTTTGAAATGATCTCAAGGAAATAAATCTAAATTATTATCTGGTTAAACGTGCATACATCTATCAGTGCATCACGAAGCCCTTTGTGAACAGAAGCTGCATTTGAAGGTTTTATCAGTTTGGAAGGATGGCCGTTTGAGTCAGCTCTGCCAGGAAACATGTGATCTATAGATAATATACTGGCTTCTCTGCAGGTGCACTATACTACTCAGCTACCCTACCAGGTTCAAAGTAACGGCACAGAAGACGTCATCGACGAATAAGTGCACCCAAGGGAATGAGCTGCATAGACATGTTTGATGACATCTGCTATTGTAAAATTAATCAGCACTTGAATTTTTAGAAACAAACCAATATTTCATACCACGAGTTTTCCCTCCAGAACTCTCATAAAACACTGGAGGTAAAAACTATTGGTTGTAGCTTGAGAGGTTAAACTTAAATTTCAAGGTTTTGATAATATTTTTCTGTTACGCTCCTTTGCTTCCCATTGTCAAGTTCCCTAACTGTTTGAACCAATGTAATGTCAAGTTCCCCAACTGTTTGAACCAATGTAATGATTTTTAAGTTAAACATGTGCGGCGTTCACAATTGTACAGCTCCGTGTTACTTCACTTAATTTTTCCCTCTTGCAGGCTTTGTTCCCTGAATTTCAGTCATGCACGGCAAAGCCTGCAGCCAACTGGTCACAATCGTCTTTCTCCCGCAGAGCCCGCGCACTGCTCTACCCCCGAGGCTGCTGTCTGGTCATGCCAGCACAATGCTAACTAACAAATCCTGCAGCTGCTTTCATGCTGTTTTCAGCATGAGAGAAGCGTCAGGATTGGATGGAGCAGGCTAACCCAGCGTTCTTTTTGTGACTGGGGGCCTGTGGCTGCAACCCTCCGGCTGTTGACACAGCTGCAGGATTGGTGCGTGCAGAAGTGAGAATGTCGGGCTGGTTGTGAAAGAAGGCTGGTCAACCTGACATGCGCACTCCGCACTTTTCACGGAATCCCTCTGGTGCTATTCAAGCATTAGGAATCACACCACCATCACACTCGCCAGTAGCATGCACATGATAACAATTGGTAATGAGACAATTTTATTTATTTATTCAAATTCCCTGTTGGTTTACTGCTGCACTCGCAGCAGGCGGGACACCGCTCCTCTACCGTAAAGGAGAAACCACAGCTGTTTTTAAATATTAGTAAGTCCCCCCTAAGTAGGCCTTACTGCTCACATGGAAGGGTGCATGGTATTTAAAAAAAGGACATGTATGCCCTTGCCTCTTACTCTTTATTTTATACAAGTCTTAACAATGAAAAGGTCCCAAACCCATTTTCATAGTAGCAGTGTTGGCTCTTCCATAGGAAAGCATTGGGATACAATATTACATTAAATAATGCTATCTCCGGCTAAGAAACAGCTACAAATTCAGTCTTGGACTTTTTAAAATATTTATTACAAATCCAATTCACTTGTGAAGACAGATGTGTAATACAAAGTTTGGAAAAGGTACTTTTAGAAAGTTATCTTTTCACTGCCTGAAGCCTCTAGAAGGCCATTGCATGAGCTTCAAATGAGCTCAAACTGTCACCTGGCAGTTTCTAGCCCCCTTCCTTTATCCCCACTGCCAGGCAGGCACCAATCCCAGGGGGAGGGGTGCTGCCACCAGGTTTAGAGTGACCACGGATGAGCTGCAGCTCATTTCCATGGCTACACTTCTGGGATGGGCACAGAAGCTCTGTACAGAGGACGAAAGGCTCTGCAGCCCTAGTTGTAGGTAGAGAGGAGCCTTGTGGCATTGTTTGTTGTAGGGCACACTAGAAATGCTGCAAACGTGGGTACAATGCCCCAGGGAACCTTTACCACATTGGTTAAGGAGTGGCCATGAGTTTTTCTCAGCCACAGACTGTTGCCAGGCATAAATGTGGCCTCCTCACTACCCTTCTCAGAACACTGTCTGGACCTGTGGAAGAACAGAGGAGGACTAGACTTGCTGTATGTGACCTTAGGAAAGCCTAGCAGATCTCCTGTTCAAGCTACAAGGACACATCAAGCTATCTAGCATATGCCATGCTGAATGTTGATTGTTGATCTTACTTAATTCCAGTGAAGTTAGGTCTGCCAGAAAAGTAGCTGTGTCTTGGTTTGTGGTGTTTTCACTATGGACATCGAAGTCTCCTAGAAGCAAAAAGTTTCTAGTAGAGATCACATGTGGAGAGATAAGTTCCATTAGTAGAAGCGAAAAATTAGAAAGGGGACCCGGGGGCCGGTAGACCAGAGCACCCTTCCAGCAGTGTTTGGAGAGCAGATCAATTCTAAAAACCAAGATTTCCAGTATGTCATTACTTAGTTGGTCAAGTATGGATACTTTAATGCAGTCCTTATGGATAATAGCTATGCCCCCCCACCTTGGAGGATCTATCTAACTTTTGGAGATTTATATTCGGGGCCCTGGGACAGCCAACAATTCCCGTACTAACACACCTAGGTGGCGAAGACAGTGGTACAAACTTATGCCGAAGGATTTTCAAAATATATTTCCTAGACCACAGAATTCTGACGCAGACAACATTGAGGGTTGCCTGGCCTGCTTTAACTCTACCATTAAAACGACTATCGATCATCTGGTCCCGCTGAAAAAATGCTCCAGCATAGCAAGGTGTTCTCAGACAGCGTGATTCTCTCCAAACCTCCGAATAGAAAAGAGCAGGTGTAAAAAATTGGAACAACTCTGGCGTCTGTCACATGACATACAGAATAAAGAAAGATTTGAAATTGCACTGGCCCAATACCATAAAAATATTAAAACTGCTTGCAGAACCCACATAGCGCAGAAACTTGAACAGGCAGGGAATGCCCCAAAAACCAAAAGTTGCATATGGCCATGTCTGAACTGGGGTGGCGGAGTGAGCTAAAGAATGATGATGGATTAAATCCAGATCAGTTGACTGTGGGTGAGTGCTTGCATTGTTCAACACTCCGTCCATCATCCCCTTTGGTTTTACTAGAAAAGCATATCAATAGACATCTGTCTGATTTTGGCAAAGCCTCGAACTGCCTCGACTGCCTCAGTCGGGTTTCCAACACAGACACAGTATGGAGACAGCTCTGATTGAAGTTACTGACAACATTAGAATGTCCCTGGACAACGGACAAGCGGTGCTTCTGGTGCTGCTTGACTTCTCGGCAGCCTTCAACACTATCTCCCATCAGACTCTGCTCAGGAGAATTGGGGAAATTGGCCTCCAAGGGAGTGCTCTGAAATGGATGACGTGTTTTCTGTCTGACAGAACACAAACTATAAATCTCGGCCCTTTCCGTTTAAACACTCCTAAACTGACTAAGAGAGTACCGCAGGGTTCCTGCCTGAGCCCCACCTTATTTAACATCTATGTTGCTTCCTTAGCGGGATTACTAAAGAATTTAGGATTTCTTCCTATGTCTTATGCTGATGATACTCAGCTCCTACTTTCCGTTGATAAGAACAATCTTAACGCCCAGTCTACCTTTTCGGAGGGTATGCGTACCGTTGCAGGCTGGATGCGTAACAACGTCCTCCAGCTTAATGCGGGGAAAACAGAGGTTATGCAGTTTGACGAGGCACTGTTGAGGTGGTCCCCTGGGTGGTTGCCTGAGGAACTGAGCACTGCACTGACTCCCAAACTAGTGGTTAAAAATCTGGGTGTCCGTCTGGACCAGAAGTTGACAATGAAAGAGCACGCTACATCTACCGTTGGGTCATGCTTTCATGTGCTTGGTCTCCTAAGGAAAGTATTCCCCTTTTTGCTTCTAAAGATGTGGAAAACACTTATCCAGGCACTACTGTTAAGCCGCCTGGACTATTGCAATTCCCTGCTGATTTCAGCAAATGAAGCATCTTTAAACTCTGTTGCTGGCCTGGTAGCTAATCTTCCCCCTCGAACAGCCTCCCTCCCCCTTCAGCTACATTGGCTGCCAGTGCGGATGCGGATTAGATTTAAGATCTGTTGCACTGTGCACAAATCTCTGAATGGCAAAGGCCCCCGTTATTTAGCAGAGAAACTTACCAACTACTTGCCGTCCAGGTCTCTCCGATCAGGGTCCAAATCTCTTCTCATTGCTCGTCGCTATAAAAAAGAGCGCTTGGGGAGTAAAGCTTTTTCCCACCTGGCTCCAACATTCTGGAACTCACTACCTGTACACCAGCGACATGCTCTGATCATCTACAGTTTAGAAGACTCCTCAAAACCCTACTATTCTAATCCGTTTCTTTTATGTGGCTGGCAGTAGCATTCTGACAGCGCAGAGATACCCCTTGGGGGGTGATTCAGGCGCTTTACAAATAAATAAATAAACTAAAATCAAGCTATGAGATGCCTTTTTTTGCAACTGCCCTGCTAACCAGTTTCAACTGGATCTGCCCTGAACCCTGCCCTGAACCTCTGCTGGAGTTAGTTTTGATCCCCAAGTGCTGTCCCTAAGGTTCTGGACCATTGGCTGGTGTCATATAGTATCTTCCTTACTATCCTAAAGCCTAGGACTTAGAAACATTTTGGCTCCAAAGACCTTTGGAGAGCTGTACCAAACTGCCAAGTAAATTCAACGAAGATGCGTTGCCGCTGGGTCTGAATTTCAGGTTGCTCCCAATCGTAGAATTTTCTCAGCAGCAAATCTGATTCAGTGGGACCTTTTGGAGAAGGTATCCATCCTTGTGGAGCCCTCTTCAGCTACAATATGATGGTGCCTAGCACAGGAAGAGCCTACAGGTGTGAGCTCATGTGCTGATAAAATATTAGGTCACAATAACTACATTCAGACCCTATTGCAGCAAATTTGTTACAAATACTCTTCTACTCCTTTGACTGAATCTACTCCATGAGGCATATTGCCCCCTGCAATGCCTCTACAAATGCTGCCCCCATCAGAAGGCAACTGGTGAGGAAGATGCTACTCCCCAATATCAACAATGCACATTGCTTTGCTTAAGATAAAGAGGACACCAATCCAACAACTGAGCAACTCACAGGGTTCAAATCACTGGATCACTTTTTACTGCTTCCCACTGGCCTGTATGCGCACACACAGTTAAAACACACCACCAGCATCACTTCTTCATGTCACCACATTATCAAGCATGCAGATCTATGTAATGTGTAATGATTGTATGTGTGTGAATGTGCCCCATCTGAATTTCACCATGCTTCTTATTCTGACATATGTAACTGTAGGCCTGTATTGTACTCATCCTATCAGTCAACATGCACACTCACAATGTAAATATGATGACTAGACACATGCTGATGACTAAAAGTTGACCAAGGTCAAGTAATTCAGTCAGCCAAGCAGGAGACATGCGATAAATGTGACAAATGTGATAATACAAATGTAGTGGAGGGAGGAATGCAGGCTATGTGACCATACAAGAGTAACAATACAGTGGCAAACTGGGAAGTGGATTCACAAGACTGAGGGATTGGGCAGAGAATTATAAAATAAAATTCAAAGCACAGCATTGGTCAGGGGAAGGTGTAGAACATGCACAATCCAAAATACACCAATTAAAGTTACAAATAAATCTTTCTCAAACCCGCCACCAAATCTGTCAACCTTTTCTTATTTTCCTGCTGTTTTAGACATTGCGGCTCATAATCACAACAGCCTTGCCTCCTCACCGCCACAATTGTGAGTACAGAAGAGCTATGTGTGGATGCCAGCAAATGACCAAACAAAGCCACTATCACTCATCCAGAGAAATGGATGAGAGGATGGGTGGGACATATGGTGTTTATTTTCATATGGAGCTTGTGACTAGGATAGTTCTGCAGTCCACAAGGACATAAGTAACACCTCATCATTTGCTCCCCAGGATGACTAAGGGCATTGGTCATTCTCCTGATACCAGCAGAGGCAAATTGCTAGTCAGAACGGACACCATCCGATTTCTGGCAGACTGCCTATGGTGCTATTAATGAACTGGAACACAGGTGATGGGAGAAATCAAGAGAAAATGATAAATAACATCCTTGCAGGAGGGTGGTAGTAGGACATTCTAAATAGTGGAGGAGAATTGAGTTAATGGTTGAGCCAGATGGTGCAACTCAAGTCATCTGTAGCTCAATCAAGGTTTCAGGATCCTCCTCAGTTTTGTTGTTGTTATCGATTCATCGGATACACTTCAATACAAAAAAGGACGGCAACAGTATTACATACGTGCATCAAATCCATTATAAGTACACTGTAAATCACATGGGTAATTGAATCTTAAAAATCATGACAGTGTTAAGTACTATTAGACAAACAGAGGCATTACTGAGTAAATTTGGATATAAATGCAAACTGTCAACTACCTAAATAAAGTCAGGTCTTCGCGGATCACTCAGTATCAAATAAATTGCGCCACTATTAGTTCATTTGACTTCTGCAAAGCCAAAGTGTGCATTGGGGTGCAACCATTCAACGTACATATCATACCTCAAGCTATATAACAAGGGAGACATAATATTCTTAGCCTAATATCTACGTTCCACAGTTTTACACCCACATACATCATGGTACACATTGTTTTCACATTTGATCCAACAAATGAGCAACATATGAATATGTGATTTCTCCATTCAGTTGAAGGCGTAAGGCAGTGTAATCTATTTGGAGATTGGTTAATTTTCCCTTATATTTGTCTGCACCTGATTCACAAGTTTGCCTCCTGAAACTACGTCCTATCAACCCCCCTTGGTAAAATGAAAAATGTGAATAAAAAACAGTAGAAAACCTTGCAACGTAATTGCAAATGATCACCTTCACTTGGAGATTATTATATCTGAATGCAATCCCTGAAGGCATTTATCAATGGAATCTGAGATTTCATCCATGAAACTTTCATCCTCCATGTAGTTTATGATCTACTCATAAAAGGCCACATTATGTATAAGTGATCAGGGTTCAGTGTAGTACAGAGGTAGCCATCACATAGCAAATGGTCTTTGCAAGACATTGAGTTATTAGTTGAGAGGATTGGAAGACCCGCTCAAATATTAAACACAGACCTTATCAGGGTGAATCACAAAAGTCACTATTTAAACCTCTGGAAGCTTGGTACAAAATCAGTCAGGCCTAGCTTAAAGGCAATGTGTAAAGTATTCATGCAGCACTCAAACACTAACACGGGTAAACATAACACAAGAAAAATCCCAGACAAATTTAGAAAAATAGACTTAATTTTAATAAATAAAATGACACCAAAATTCAATGCAACTGGAGTAATGATTTTTTAAAAAAGTTTCTAGTGAAAACAGCACCAAAAAGCACAAAGCGGTTATCTGGGTGCGCTGGAGTGGATCAAAGTCACCAGTTCATGTCAATCAGGGGGATTCATCAATCGTCAAGCGAGGGTCGGATCCAGGGACTAGGTTCTTCCCTCTGATGATTTTACCTTATCTGAAGTCCACGCAGGGAGCAGCAGCAGAACTTTGCTTTGGCTGTCGTCCTGAGGAGCCGGTGATTTGGTGCAAACAGTCACGGTTTGGCGCAAATAGTTAGGTCGTCGCTGGAGATTTGTATCGATGGACTGCGCAGACTAGGTGTGACCTGCATTTAGCAGTGACCGGGCAGGCAAACCTTAGATGTCCAGAAGGGGGGGGGGGGGGGCGGTAAACCCTAAGGCTATCCTTTGAAACTCAGGAAGGGTGAGTATTATGACATCCTGCTCAGGAGAGACACACCCTACCACATACCCAAGGCCCTCTTCTCCACATGCTTGGAAGGAAAACACAAAGCACCACTGAAGAGTCATTCACAGCCATGGGGCCTCAGACACTGGCAGAAAGGCACATTTGGTTCAGGCAAAGAAATGGCAACTTTATATGTATGTATAAAAGTACCTCTTTCAGAATAGTAACTTAAAATCTGACTTTACCATTAAAGAGGATTTTAAATTACAATTCATTTGAGTGGAAGAAGCAAATCTCTATCTGTTTCCAAACTAAAGGTATCATAAATGAAGTGTAATATGGAAACCCCGTTTTAGTATATGGGAGAGATAGTCAAAAATGACTTTAGGAGAACACATGTGTTTACTGTGCTTTATTACCTAATTTGCACTAAGGGAGACCTCATTTTAAAAACGCTGCTAAATTTAGTTAATATCTGAAATGGAGATTTTAAGGTGCGTTTTTAAAGTTACTTGCCTTTGTAACCTGCCAGTTTGCACACAGCCCTCTGCGGGGGGAGAAGCGTTTGCCCAGGGGGTCTAGCCCACTGGAGACGCCATCTTGGTCGGTGCTCCAGTTGCTCAAAGATTGCCAACCAATCAGCACTATTTAATGAAGGCCGCAGCGCGGCCTCTCATCTAACGTAATACGCTGCCACCAAGCACTTCATGGGGGCATGCAACAGGGGTGATTTATCTTGCATATACCACAAATAATTACTGGAAAACTGAATTTGAGCAGAATTTGAGCCTGAGTTTTAATACCTAATTTGCACCAAGGGAGACCTCATTTTAAAAACGCTGGTAAATTTAGTAAAAATCTGAAACAGAGTTTTTAAGGTATGTTACTTGCCAGTTAAACCTGCCGATTTGCACACAGCGCTCTGCAGACAGAGAATCGCTTGCTCGGGGGGACTAGCCCACTGGAGATGCTATCTTGGTTGGCGCTCCAGTTGCTCATAGGCTGCTGACTAATCAGCACTATCTAATGAAGGCTAGCTCACAGTCCCTCAGCGGGCGCACACAGCAGATGTGTCCGTGGTGCACCAAAGGCAAGGACATCTTCACCCCTCTATGTCCGAACAGAACCAGGGGCCAGAAACCCTGGTCAACCAACATCAAGTAAGTTTATATACTCCTCTACACAATTGAAGGCTCTTAGAGGAACTACTAAGGAAGAGTGTCTTCACTCAATTGATCTATATAACAAGAAACTGAAATGTAAGATATGCTCTTTCTACTCCCTTTCCACTCCTAATTCAAAGAATACCAGTAGCAATCCGACTAACTGGCGCCTGAACATGATCAACAGTGGATCCCTGCCCGCTCACAAACTCAAACTTTTCACCGTCTTAGTGGAAAAAAAAACGGACATAGTTTTCCTGACTGAAACCTGGCTCCACACAAAATCTGGACCAGATATTTCACAAGCCCTGCCTTCAGGCTTGCAGAAAAGATCGACCAGATAGGAAGGGAGGATGGCTTGCTATAATCTTTAAAGACACTTTTAAATGCCTACACAAACCTATTTCCATCCCTGACTGCTAAGGTATGGCATTCACCATCTCCCTGACCCCTGATGTTACCTTCTCTGGGGTGCTCCTCTATAGGCCCCCAGGCCCATCTAGGCGCTTTATACAGGCACTCTCTGATATTATTGCTAACTGGGCTCTCAATAAGCTAAACTTTACTCTTCTAGGCGACTTTAATGTTCACTTAGAAGAGCCAGTAGGTCCAAAAACAGCAGGGCTTCTAAATGATCTACTAGCGCTAAAAATGTCCCAAAGAGTTCCTGGTTCCAACCATGAGAAAGGACAACTGCTTGATCCCATCTTTTCAAATGATCCCTTTCTCGATGTTCTGAAACCCCTACTAATAGTGTGGTCAGACCACCACTTGACCCCCTTCATTGTGAACACCCCAAGCAGCAGACCCCCCAGACCATTCACTTGGAAATCCAGCAGTTGGTCAAAACTCAATTGCGAAAAATGGATGCTAAGCCTTAGGGAATCTAGACCTGATCTTGGTAAGGACCCTCAGACTGCAAATGATAAGGTTGTCCAGTGGATAATTACTCATTGGTCCACTTCATTCTTTTAATAGCACTTAGGCATCACACCAAGAACAAATCAGCTCCTTTTTAACCCCTCATCTCCTGAGCTTAAAAAAGGCCTGTAAAAAGGTGGTAAGGAACTGGAGGAGGAATTCAGGAGAACTCAGTAAATCTGTTCATAAAAAGACTCCATGAGGAGGTATCACTCTAAAATCAAAAAAGCACAAGCAGTCTACTATGAAGCAAGGATCAATAGCACCTCCAAGGCTCCTGTGAGACGTTCCAGATACTGAAAATGCTTTTGGAACCCCCATCGTATAGTGTCACCCTGATCCCACTGCAACATGCTGCAGTGATCTTGCAAGCTTTTTCTTAAAAGAGATTACTGATATCTACCTCACTTTCCCAGCAAGGATCGTAGTCCCAGCCAAATTAACAATAATCAAACAGAGAAGAATATCAGCTTGGTGGACTTTCCCAATATTACCCCTGATAGCTTCTCACTTATATTCAGTAAAATCAAATCAGTCTCCGCTTGACCCAGCTCCACCACACATTCTTCCTAAAGTGACGTAATTCACCTGATAGCTTCTCACTTATATTCAGTAAAATCAAATCAGTCTCCCGCTTGACCCAGCTCTACCACACATTCTTCCTAAAGCGACGTAACTCACCTTTTCAGTGATGGAATAATGTCCCCCCACATTTAAACTGGTAAAGGAACACATAAACCAACATCTCTCTGATTTTTTAGAAACAAATAACACTCTTCACCCACCCAGACAGGCTTTTGCCCTAAGCACAGTACCAAAGCTGCCTTGTTGGTGGTAGTAGAGGAAGCAAAAATGCTGCTTAATTGAAGAGGTACAGCGGCGATTATCCTCCTCTACCTCAGTGCAGCTTTCATGACATGACATTCTTATCATCAGAATCCATACTTCAGGTGTTGAGGGCCTGGCACTAAAATTGCTTACCTCCCTTTTGAAGGACAGGACTTTTCAAGTCTTTGACAGAGCATGCTCATTGGACATTCTCCCTTTGAGCTGTGGATTTCTACAGGGCTCGTCCCTGAGTACGACACTCTTTAATATATACATGCATCCACTGGCTGATATAGTGCTGGCATTCGGGATAACCTTGGGCTCCTATGCTGATGAGTGATGACACCCACCTGGTGTTCTCCCTAACCCAAGGAAAAGACCCTCAATCACCCACACTAGGTCCTTGCCTGAAGAAAGTCACAGGCGGAATGGCAGACACCTGCCTCAAACTCTATGGGGAGAAAACAGAGCTCATGGTACTGGGCAATAACATAATTCCCCACATCAATCTGGGTTGGCCTAATAGCTTAGGTGCACCCCCTGCCGCCAGAGCAGTTATTAAAAGTCTGGGAGTATGGTTAGGCATGGAAGCCCAGGTTACAAAACTCTCTGCATGCTGCTACGGCATTCTCAGAATGCTCAGTAAACTATTACACCTGCTTCACCTCCTTTCCAGAAGACTCGTGGTACAGGCACTTATTCTCTCTTTCCTGGATTACAGGAATTCACTTTAACTGGGAGCCCCTAAATAGGTCATCAAAAAACTACAGGTGATGTAGAATTCATTAGCCTGAGCTCTGTTGAACATTCCCAGACCTCAGTCTGCCCGGCAGGTCCTGGCTACCCTGCGCGGGCTATCAGTCGAGATAAGGGTGATATTAAAAGCCCTATGCATAGTTCACAGGGCACTTCAAATGAAAGGCCCTGTAATCCTTGGACCTTTGATCTCCCACTACAAACCTAACAGAGCCTTACATTCTACCAATGCATGCCTGGCATCAGACAGTGGAGTGGAGTTCCATCCATACGTAGAGCAACAAGTGGTGTATGCTCCTTTAGCTACAAGGTAGCCAAACTCTGGAAGACTCTCCCTCTCTCTGTGTGACTCACCAACAACAAACCTAGTTTCTGAACACTCCTAAAAACGAGGTTATTTGATAATTAATGCCCCACTGAGCATTTGGGTGGTTTCTGTTTTGCATTGCTAGTGCTGGGATGCCTACGGGTCACCATGCGCTCTACAAATGCAACAAACAAAAAAAGAAAACATGTTCTACTTTTTAAATACCGTGCACCCTCACTCTGAGCCTTTAAAGCCTAGCTCAATACAGTTTTCACCCCTCTAAATCCCATATTCTGGATTTAGGGCCAAATTTATATGTTGGCGGTATGTATACTCTGTTGCAACAGTGACGCAGTATACATACAAAATAAAGGTTCGTCTGCTGAATTTAGATGCGGGCAGACCCTTTGTTTAATCACGTAGTCACGTAGTCACACTTACTCCAAGGGTCCCATCCTGTAGACAAACCTATTAGTCCCATCCACTCCCACACCACTATCTAACATATAAAATACTCCCCCCAAGCCGTACCTTACCTTCAAATACTTAAAATGTCTCCATTTAAATTTCTCCTACTAACACCACATCCATGCATAACATCAACTACCCACCCTACCTAAAAACTACCTTCACTGGCAAAATAGTTGAAAACATTGCACGGAACAAAATGATCTCCCACTAAAATGTATTCCTGGGAGTCTTTAAGATTCACTGGGGAAACTCAAAGTCAAATAATTACTGGGGACTAGATAACCACCTCTAAATACATGACTTATTTCAATTTTAGGCACTGCCAACTCATAACAAAAGTTGAATTCTCAAACTCACATGCCGTATATTTTTAGTAAAACGTTTCTCTCCCTACATGTGTAGGTGCCTGGTATGATCTTCTAATACATTTCCTTACCATTACAGACAACCAGCCTCACCAGCTTAAATCAAACTAGAAAAGAAATCTGGGTACAGCACACCAGAAGTATCAGAGAATCTTCCCTCCATGAGTTCTCACCATCCAAAGGAAGTTTCATGATGCTCACAAAGAATAATGCTGCGATTCTGAACTTGTACAAAAACATTCTTGACATCACTGACTCTATTACTCTTTAAAAAAGTAAACATCTTAAATTCAAGTAGAGCCATTCTTGGTTTACAGTTCTGATAACAATTCTACTTAACGTTGAAAAAGCATAATACAGTTCGAAAATCATAACCTTGATATACGGTAACAAAAGGGCTTACTTATTAGCAAAGACTTTATTCAGGAGCAAACTGCGACCTCATTATATTCAAAAGATGCACTGCTATGTCCTCCATCAGTTACAAATTGAAACAAATTACTTTCTTTTTCCAGGGCTGAAATAAAAATAATCACAGTCAAAACTGAGCCCAAATTATCTCAAAATCACACTCATCACCTGCTGACGCAAAAGTCAATTTTAAATCAATCAGTTAAACCTGTAACTAACATTGATGGACTTCGACACCACACACTGTTCTTCCTCAGGCAAATGGATCATTGCCACCATTACAGAATGGAGCATACATTGAAAACATCTCAATAGACATCATCATTAAAGTAAATTAGTTTAGTCTATGATCAGAGTTTTAGGATCGGTTCAAAAACTTTTATTTCTCATTAAGAGTTTAGTAGATTTGCTTTTTTCTGTTTATTCAATTAGTAAGTCAGATAAATCTGCTTACAGAAATCTCATGAAAATCATGGTTAGAATCAATAACATGCATAGAATTAACAAGCGTGCTCCATAAAGGAAATAGTCTCTATTCTACACTAAATCAGATTCAGAATTGAAGTAGAGCCCATGAAGAGTTCTTGGAAAGAGCAAGATCTGTGGAGCATTTAAGAAGTTGAACTTCTCATAAATAGCAGTTCAGGAAAACTTAACCGAGTCTCTCTATGCGAGCAACAGTTGAGGCAGTAGTTACACCCATAAAATAATAAGCAAAAAGGTAAATTAGGAGAAGTCACTGCCAAAGTGACAGGCTGCAAAAACTGTCAGCAGTTGCTTACAGCCAGTGTCTAAAGGAAAGACTCTGCAATAGTCCAAAAGGGTCTGAGCATCTAAACTCTCATGAGAACAGATAAAAGTGGCTGCTCTAACTAGGAATCAAGCACTAATATAAAACACAAAAACATGTATCAATCCATTTCGATGTTAGATCATTTCAGCTTCTTCCTTTGTTCCCACGGGAAACTCACAATGTCGTCAAGGTACAATCTAAAAGTATCCATTAGTCTCTAAACAGTTATATACTTGTTGCAGTTGTCTTAGGTGAGGTCTCCCTGAGAAATTCAGCGAGTCTAAACTATAAATTATTCAGTGTTCCACTTCACAACAATGAACTACTTTAAAGCAATAAACGTTTTATTTCAGCAAACTGGTTAACTCATGAAACTCACGTATTCATGTAAGCTATTTGCTTTAATATACTGTTCCCTATTCAGGATCGTGGGTACGTGGTAGCTAGAAAACAATCTAAATAGAATGAGAAAATGTAGCTTGAAAAAAGAAGAAATACATTTTTTAAAGGTAGCACATTCTACAGCAATAACAAGTTTAAGCAAGTCCAGGTTGGGTCAACTAATGAGTACATTTGTGCATGGTTCAGCAGTCTATAAAGCAAGTATTTATCAAAAGAGAAAATAGGAAACATAGGAAAAAAGATGAGGCCTAGTCTTACCCTTGCAATGAAATTACGATGGAAATTAATGCTTAGTGCCAATAAGCAAGCTACATGTTAATTTAGCATGTCTTTTAATGACACCTTTTTCTACATGTCATTTCTGCAAAGTGTTTCACGTTAATGTCTAGCTAAACTTTCAGTTCTGTTATTAGATTTATTTAAGCAAAATGTTCCTGCTCTATCACACCCAAGAACATCAGTCTCTTGGAAAACCTAAGTGCCTATAACACGTGAAATAGTACAAAAAATGATGAAGAGCTAAAAACTCAAAAACTTTTTTCAAGAGATCAGTATTTTTTAGACATTATCAAATCCTTCCTTTGAAAAGTCCTGGCATCTGCTGTTCAATGCCTCTTTTTTTCTCAGAACTTTAAAAACCTCTATAAAACAGGCCAGAGCACTACCATTTGTAAATGCTACACCTTAATCCAAACATCCTCCAAACACCAAACTGGTTACTAGCTTTACAGGGCTAGTTAAAGCCATTGAATTATGTATAACTAAACACTTAAGCAAATATATTTTCAGTAATCATGTCCCTGCTGACTATCCATCAGGTTTCCGAGCTAGATTCAGCACAGAGTCATAGGTCATCAATGACAACTATCACATTATGGATTAAATCAATCCTTGCCGACTAATACTGTTTGACCTGTAAGCAGCATTTCACAATGTTGATCATCATAGGCTGCTAAAAGCACTTGAACGATTTTCATCTGACTAATCCAGCAGTATGCTGTATGGTCATTTCTTATTGTTATATGTAGAGTGCCGTATTATGTTCTATGTACAACAGTACTATAGGAAATTGAAAAATAAATACAGTTCTCACTCCTCTAAATCTCATATTCTGGATTTAGGGCCAAATTTCTATGTTGGTGGTATGTATACTCTGTTGCAACAGTGATGGATAATACATACTAAATAAAGGTCCGTCTACGGAATTTAGATGTGGGTAAACCTTTGGGTAATCAAATCAAGACTATTGTGTCTCCACAATTATTAAACCCCTCCAACGGCCCTGCCGAGCAAGGGACATCGGAGGCAGACCTCTAATTTTGCTCACCTAATTTAGATGGGTGGAATTAGAGGTAACTTTTTATTGCCCGTCACCACTAGGAAAACCTTGGTGGATAGGGGCAGTGTAAACTGTTAAATGCTCCCCGCGCCATGGGAGAGGACTGCTATGGCATGGAGAAGGGAGAATTGTATCTTTTATTTTCAAAAGGAAAACAGTTTGGTGCCGGACTCCGTCATGTGACAGCAGTTCATGGCAATGCTTTAAAAAGTGAATGCCTGCTTGGCGGTCATTTCTAAATCTCAGGGCGATGGCAAAGAAACGGGCACTTACCAGATTTCAAATCTGGCCTTTAGTTTAGTTGCTTTTCATACAACACCCATAGAAAAACTCCAACTTTGCAAGTGTAAATTTACAATGCTTTATGCTTGGACACGTTGTCGTCCATTTTTGACTTTCAATAATAAAGGGTGGCACTTAGGACCTCCAGCTAAGTGCCCCAATAATGCAGTTGGGTGCACAAATGTGAGTATGCACTTAAATCAGGATTACACTTAGTATGCAAATTCTGCGCTTTTTTCCTGCATCAATTATGCCAGGTATTATCTAGTTCAACTTGTGTAGGGCCAAACTATCATATACTGAGATTTGCAGTTTGCAACATGGAAACATATGTGATATTACTGTGTTTTCCTCCATTCTGATGTGCAGGATTACCTGAATTTATTAGGTGCAATATTACTGCGCTAAATAGTGGGCTATTTGATCGAGTATCTTACTCATTATATATACCTACTTCTGGACATTTTGTAATTTTAATGAGATTCGGTCTAGATCTGAAGTTTGAATGTCATCCTTTAATGAATGATATTTAAGATTGAGCGACTATATGAGTTAGAAAAGTGGTATGATATAATATTAAAAAGAGGGTGCTGGATTGTAAAGAATATTTCAGGACTGATAAGACCATTATCAACAAACTCAATATGAAATAAATTAATTATGCCACCCAAACCATTGGAAGATAACATGCTGATACTTTCTATTTAAAGCCCTAAAGAGGTTTAAGAAGCAAAGCATTGTCATATTCCTACACAGCTGCAGCCTACATCAGCTCATGCCTTTCTGGCATTAATGCTGAATCTGAGCCACTGTGGGGTCTGAAGATTAAGCCTGGGCAGAGTTTGTGAAGTGCCACTACGCGGAGTTCCACGGAGTTGGAAACAAACTCTGTGGAACTTCGCTTCGCTCTGCTCCTCTCCCCTCCACCCTCCCCAATTTAATTATAACAAAAAAAGGCACTTTCCTGCTGTGGCGTCTCCGGGCTGCACTCCTCCTCACCGCGGTCTCTCTCTCCTCCTCGCGTGCAAGACGTACAATGTAGGGGTGTGTGCGGATGAGGGCAGCGAGGGTGGAGGGGCTGGCTAACTCCGCTCCACTGCGGAGTCAGAGTTTTGCCTGAACTCTGCGTTGTCAATGGAGCGCGGAGTAGGCAAAACTCTGTAAACTCTGCTGGCAGAGCAGAGTTCTCTGCCCACATTTGCTGAAGATCTGAAACCAGATTGGACATGTGCCAGGAGATAAAAGTAGTAATGGAGGCTTTATTTTAGGCTTTATTTTAGTTATTTATTTATATATTTGTTTATTTCAGGTTCTCAGACAGAGCTGCTCTACCACTGGAGTGTTAGCACACTTCACAATAAAATATCTCTCCCTGAGAATCAGGTTTACAATTAAAAGATTATAGTTTACCAAACATTTCTTCAATATGGGTCATATGTGTGTGTGAGGAGAAATGGCCAGGTGTAGTTAGAAGGAAGGAGCGGAGAAGGAACAGTTGAGGATATTTTAAATTTGGTAAATGAAATATTTAAATGTTTTAGAATGGAAAATATTTCCTTTATTTTCATAAGCACAGGTCTTCTTTACAATTGATATCACGATAACGTAGCTACCGCACACAGGGAGGATTTATATGAGGCTTGGAAGGAATTACATTTCTTGTTTTCCAGACAGAGGGAAGCTTCAGCTCATCTGAATTAGTTCATCATCAGAGATGTGAACAGACAATGAAGATTGAGACGTTGGCCCAGTTTCAAGGCCTTGAAAGTCAAGCAAATGAGTTTACATTTAATCCTGGTCTCTAAAGGGAGCTAGTGGAAGCCTTTCAAGGTGGGTAATATGTAATTGATCAACTTTCTTAATGTTCATTGTTATCCAACCTCTGAGTCTAAGGGTACTTTTAGATGTGCCAATGATGTCTTCATAGCTCATGTGACCAGAGCATTTATATAGCCAGTTTTTTAAAATGACAGTGGCATGCATAACGGACCTCACGTTTTGTTTGTTGAGGATAGGTTTGAGGCACTTTAGGGAGAAACGTTTTGTTCCGGCCCCTAATGTGGTCTGATCAATATGAGACTTTAGGGATAAATTCAAGTTTATTTAGAAACTAAGAGAATTCACTTCCTAAATTAGTTAATTCAAGAAGCTTCCAAAATGTAATTATGTTATCCAGTTTCTGTCAGTTTCAGGCTGTAAAACAACTTGGATTGTTGCTGGAAAGTTTTTGAGGGTAGTGACATTGTTGAACTCTGTGATTTTCAGGCATGGTTGTGTGTCAACCACATATTGATGAATGAAAATCTCAGACTCTTTTAACATAACAACCATTTAGTTTTGCATACAGGTTAAACAGAGTAGCGACAAGGATCGATTCCTGCAGTTCTCCTTAAAGGCCTGGATGGATTTCTAATCAATATACACCAATTTTCACTAACTATTTTCTGTTTTTATGTATGATGGAAACCATCTTAGAAAATTCACTGAGAAACCCAGTGAGATTTGAGTGTCTCCTTGATTTCCTTTCAAGACCGAAGGCTACCATTATGCATACATCTTTTACTGCCACTCAACTGCAGCACCTTTAAAGAACGTTCAACATAAACAATGTTGACTTAGAATTCCGCTGTCCATAAATAATCCTTGTTTAGAACACTCTTCCTCTTTTAAATGCCGCTCTGACACAGATAAGTACTTTTATATTTGTATGTTGTTGTAGAGGGGCTGGTTATACAACTAATATAGTGTAAAAGGTTTGTTAAAGTATTATTAAATTTAATTCAGTGTAGGTTGATATTACGAGGTATTATAATTTTAATTGAAAAAAAGACAGCATGCTTCTAATTTACTCAGGCAATACGTTTTAGCTGATAAAAAGTAGATCTTTGTGAGAGATTTAGTAAAAAGGCTTTCACTAGGACTAGTTTTTTTTATAGTGTTCCAGCCCGAAACTGGGGTAAATTTTACATGACCTCCCTGCGTCGCAGACCCGTCGTCACACTAACTCATTCACACACGCATTCATTGGTAGGGCCCATAACACCAACACTCATCCGTTTTTCTCTCACGAGTCTGCGCACTGGAGGATGATGTATCCGCTGGACATGTGGGGGGGTACCTTATTACCTATAGGGAAAGAAAATGTGTTACGGAATGTACATATTTACATCAACACCTATAGGATCTTAACCTTAACATCAAGGCTCTCCACCACTTGGTTGATGGACCAATTAGTTGGACTGGTTGATGGTGATTTAGAACCAGCTAAAACACATTAAAGCTTCAAAATCCTTTAGTAACCTACTGGAAAAACCACAAACTCAATATTTCAGTTAATCAATAATTAGTTTATCTAAATTCTTGTTTGCAATCATATAATTAGCATTTCGGTCAATCAAATTTGATATTCAGTCAATCAACACAAATTTCATGACATTTTATAATTACCTATTCTTGCTATCGGGGTCTTTTCTAATTCAATTGGCTCTGCATAAACCAAATTCTTTGCTCAATTGTCCCAATAGAAAGCAGGCCAAGACTCAAAAGTCCGGGAAAGTTCTTTGCTCAGCACGACACAGTCCCAAAGATCTCCAAAGGACCAAATAATCGTGCAAGCATGTCAGTCTGTAGCTCGTCTGTTGTCGTCTGTGGATAATGGTCTGGGGTAGAAGGTAATAACTCCTCCCTATTCTACTACCCTTTTTATAATAAAATTCTGGGTAACATGAAACATTTATTAGACTAGCAAAGAACATGGTTGGTCCATTTGGCGAAATTTGCTATTTGGTCCAGTTTTCTCACTGACTTGGGTTCCCAGAGAAGTTGCTGGTTCACTTCCTCGGTCTATGTCATACTCATGCAACATTGTTGATTCCTGGTTGTGTGTGCCTATTGTTTCCTCCGGACAAGTTTTACTGACTGAAGTTTGGCAGTCCTCCATGTTCCTATCCTTGACCAGGAACACTGTGCTCTGAATTGAGGATGCCTGGAGATCTACGGAGCCATCCGAGTCTGCGCAGTAGACATTGCGCTCACGAGACGGTGTCCACTTCTGAACTCCATTTCGAATGTCATGGCTTGGTAGGCCCGAATGCCAACTTAAGCAAAACAAACACAAAAGAGTAATTACTATGCAGAAATGAAGATTCTAATGTTAAACCCACACTAATCCCTTTATGTATTAGTATTTTCCTAGCTTATAGCAACATTTAAAGCAATAATACTCACCATTTGGCATCAACAGGAACGCAAATGTCATCAAAGCAACATAAATCATGCAATATTCTATCACCACGCATACTACTATTAATAGGCGTACCACAATTAGTTATTAGAGTTATTCTGCCATGCAAATAGCAATGAGTCCTGCGTGTAATTTGTGTTTACAAAAAATGCACGTTGTTGATTAGTATAACACAGCACTCAGTTAATATTAAAAATATAAATTGATTATGTAATTAGTATTTTCATGCAAAATAGAGAAGGTATACAGATTGTTGCTTTACCTGCTCCATCAATCCCCCCTTTGGTGATTTTTAATATTATAATAGAAATTAATTCAGTTCTCTTGAGTTTTGTTAGGTCACATTATTGTTTCCCCTGTTTCCTCCTCTCTTGTCTTTTTATACACATTCTCTTTCCATTCTTCCAATTCTATATCTTCAATTTCTCTTTCCTCTCTTTCTTTCTCTCTTTTCTTAGCAGCTTCTCTTTTTATATGATTTTATAATTTTTTTCTTTTGCTACATAAACATCCTAATCTCAAAATTAATGCTAAAAATATCACACATGTTACTGGAATTAGAACTTTACCAATAAAGGTACTACCTAATCTTAGTAAAAAGTCTTTAATAGTAGAAAACCCTTTTCAATCTTTTCCCAAACACTTTCAACCTCCAATGGAACAATCTCCCCGTGCAAATCAGTTATATTCTTAATGTATGTCTTCAAATCTTGACTTTCGTCAGGAATATAAGTACAACAATGTTGCACCTTCAGCATTCCACAGACTCCACCCTCTTTGGCCAAAATAATATCAAGGGCAAGTCGATTTTGCATCACCATGGCTCGCATGGCAACCATTTCTTTTTTTACTAATAAGAAAACTCCAGCAGTGCTTGTCGATAAGCGATCCACTACCGTAGACAATTTTCTAATTTTGTGTACATTCAGAGATATTCCAACTGCTGGTATCAGTGCTCCAAAAATATCCCCTACAATTTCTGACCAACTCTCCCTCCTTCTACATGTTAGTTGTCTACCTAACTCATGCGCACCATCTTTTCCCCTTCCCACATGAAATATCTTTGGGATGACCAGGCCTAGATAACATATGCCATACCAATGGTCCGGTAATCGATAATAAGCTTTGTTACCGCAGATAAAATATAATCCAGGGAATACCGGATCATTTCCTCCTTTAAATCTCCATCCAACTATGATTCTATAGGATCATGGCAATCACTCGCACCTATGAAATAGTTATCATACACAGTTTGATTTCTTCTAATACACAATTTCCCTTTCTGAGGCCAATCTAAAGCCATAGCTGGACTAGTTTCTCCTTTCAGATGTTTTTCTCTTTCAACGTCCCAGGCTGTCTTTTCTTCCTTTCCCTCGGGTATCTTCTTCTGCATTTTGATTCTCCTTTCTCCTACCATAGCTAGAAAAGTATTTTCTTCTCTCTTCAGACTACAAGTGAGATTATTTCTAAACACTGATTCTAAGGTTAATTCTCTAGTTTCTAGGAACAATTCACCTAAAACTTTACCAGGTTTTACCCTATTTAATTCATGAACTACCAGTACTTGTGAAAAAATGTTATCTACATCAGAAAAATAATATTCTAGTTTCCCTGTTTTATAAAACAAGCTTGCTAATACACTACATGTTATTCCATATGTCACTGGAAGGTGATGGTACGTTACTCCCTCAGACACTGATGCAGGTAACTGCATACAGACATAGCAGTCTCTCACATCCATGGTTTTTACATATTCATACAACAACTTTGAGAAAACATTGTTAGAAAAATCAGATATGGACCTATCTTTATGTAAGTAAGTTCTATCTATTTCTTTAGTCGGACGAATATCATGAATCCTTTCTACATCAGACTTATTCTCACTATGACCTTCTATCGTTTCAAATGTTACTTTAAATGAAACTATTAAAGCTAACGCACTCCACAGAAGCATTAGTAATCCTGTACAACAGCAACACACCTTGCACCATCTTCTTAGGAACACACATGTAGATTTTCTACTTTCTGTGTTTGCCATTTCGGAAAATGATCAGTCTCTTTTGACTTAGCTTCGTCTACACACAACTAGTTTTGTCTAAACCCAAGGCTCTAAACATCTACTTGGTTCTTTTCGGTTATGTCTTTCATTTGGTAATTTTCAAATTTCTCCTTTGGGAACACCTTGGTTTCCTCAATTTGGCATTTGATCATCTTTCACTTTACTCTCACAGCTGTCATTCAGAATTTCCTGAACATCCGTCTCTTCCCCGATGTCGGACAAGATAACTCTCAGGATTTCTGATTCTTCGTCTTCCTCAACCACTTCTGGTATAGTCACCCCTTGATCCCCTTGGCTGTCTGCTTCCTCTTTTTCTTCAGGAAGTGCCACGTATGACCATTCTGGCGACTTATACTTCTGGTTGGGTTTCTTCGTCCGTTTTCCTTTCTCTAACGGTGTCTGTTCAATGCCTTTTGATTTCTCTTGGCTAAACATCTCATTCACTTGTTCAGCTCTAGATGACTTTATTCATGTCAATCGGTATCTTAATCTCTTTATCTTGTTTGGCCAAACTTCCTCTTTTGCTGGCCTTTTCAACTTATTTCCATTTTCACTTCTCTCAGTTCTCCATGCTCTTTTTCTCAGATCTTGACCTTCTTGTACTTCTTCGTCACTGTCCTCAGATTCAGTTCCACCTTGACTCTTACTTTTAGTAGTTTTTCTTTCCGCAACTTCATTTTTCTTATCTAATTTTGTCCCTCCTCGTGTTTCTTCCACACAATCTTCCTGCTGACTAACTGTCCCTTCTACCTGGATGTGTGGTTTCCCTACACCTCCTCGGGGGTCTTCCGCAACAATCTTTCCCTCTCTCTCTGTATCTGGTACCTCACCATCTACCTCTGTGATTTCAGGTGGAATTTCTCTCGATTTTTCATGTGGACCTTCTTTATCAAGAATTTCTTTGACAGTCTCTTCACTGTTTTCGTTTACTCCTTCATGTACTTGTCCTGGTTCAGTATCTGATTCTGAGCTAGTGTCAGAAATCTGCAATCTCCTTCTTAATGGTAGATTCTCTGGTGCTATTACTGGACTTGATTCTAACTCCCCCCTTTCAGGAGTTGGTCTTGTTCTTATTTCTTCTGAATCCGACTTGGAACTGGTATCAGATTCTTCAAAGTATTCTTCTTCACTGTTTTCTGCTGGATTAGGAATTCGCAAGGTATGACTAGTGTGAATCCAATTCTTCACTCTTGCACATTTCACAGCTGTTGTCGTAGTCAAGATTACCTGGTGTGGTTTACCCCACCGTGGGACCAGACAATTTCTTCTTCTATGCACTTTAACTCTCACCCAGTCACCTGGGCTTAGATCATGAGCTGGCTTCTTTTCAAGAGTGGTGGCATCCGATCCAACCTGATGAAACACAGAATGAACGGAATCAGCCAACCGTTTGCAATAATCCAACACCAAGTCATCAGATATAGGCGATAGTTTGTTGAAAGGAATGAAAACATGTCTCATTGCCCTCCCCATTACTATTTCATGGGGACTCAAGCCAGTATTCCTATCAGGGATAGATCTAATAGACATGAGCACTAGAGGCAAGACATCAGGCTATTTCAAACCTGTGGCTAAACACATTTTTCCCAATCTATTTTTAATGGTGCCATTTACTTGTTCCACCACACCAGATGCCTCCGGGAGAAAAGCACAATGCAGTTTCTGTTGTACATTCAATGCTTCACAAATCAGTTTCATGATTTTATTATGAAAATGTTTCCCAAATCTGGGAATGAACTCTCTCAATAGTAGTTTTGCTACAGTAATTCCATCACTCCTTCTAGTCAGGTATGCTTCCACCCATCGTGAAAATAGGCAAACTACCACTACAACATATCTGTCTATTGCAGGGGTGCATTTCAATGAAGTCAATCTGCATTCTGGTGAATGGCCCTCCTTCTCGTCCTATTGTTCCTAGGCTCACCACTGTCTTTCTTCCAGGATTATATTGCTGACATATAAGGCATCTCTGGAGGAAAGGAAGAATTCCCTTGATTCTACAATTTTAAAGCATAAAATACTATGTCAAAAATCTATATAAAAATTATTTTATTTAGAAAAATATTTTTCTCATTATTTCAAAACAAGTAAAATCACAAATCATATCATAATCCTTCAAGTAAAATTATTTAAAAACATCCTACAGTACATATCAATCAAATATAATTGTCGTTAAACAACAAAACACAATTATGAACAGCATAATATGGAGACAGACACAGGTGTAAGACCCAGCTACTATTCTTTACAAGTGCACATCACATTGGACTCAGAATCCCAGCTTCTTATACATTGATGAATCAGTATTTGATTTGTCTGTATTGGTCCTTTGATTGTGCTTTCCACAGCGTCAACGCGTTTCGATGGCTTTAAACTGATAGTGCCATCTTTATCAAGACAACATAATTCTGTCTCCCACCTTAATTAGTCTTATTCCTAAATAAAATAAATGTATATAATTATTGATCCAAATAATACATGTAGTTGCTGATTACAACAATCTCTTTACTAATATACTATCCAATTAGAGGTGATTACCCTGTTCTATTTATCCAGTGGTTCACCCAAACAGATCTCCCCTCAACCCAACGGGGGTTAAAACAATTGTATTGTGACTCCCCATTTAAAGTTAGGTTGTGCGGCCCTTCACACAATTCATGTATAGCGAAGCCTACTGTTTAAGTCATAGGAACCTATAGATGGCTGTTACTCTAATCTGCCACCTAATCCAACTTTTAAATACTCTGATATTGGCCCTTTCCTTTATTCACTTTCGTTTACTGGGGCAGTTTAAAATATGCAAATCGAGTAAACATGATAGAACGACCTATATTTGCAAAAATATTTTGCTTTTCAAAATATTGTTTATTTTTTATTATTATTTATTTCTTGGTCTTTACTAATTTGTAAGCCAGAGACCCATCTATTAGTTCCCTGATTTAAATAATTGCTCACCTTAGGATGGGGTGAAATTTATGCGTGCTCCTGGCTTTCTTTTTCGACTAATTGCACAGCAAGTTATGTACACCTCACGTCCTTCTACCTTCGTTATTTTGTAGTAGAAATATATATTTCCTAATATTGTGGATGGATTAAGTAGTATCAATATACATACGAGAAGGACTTGATAAAAAGCATATATAAGCATCTGTGATAGTCCCTTCCCAACTATTCGGTTGGTAATATAAGAAATGTTGACTCGGACACGCAAAGACATCAACAATGTGCACGTGTAATGTAGCGATTATAGAGGAAATAAACGAGATATGTATTTAATTTAGTAATTTTTGATAAACAATTACAAGATTCGGTAGAATCAATAAAAAAGTGAAGGAATAAAGCCGGACCATGTGACTCTAGTAACCAATCCATAATCAGTATAGAAAAATGACAACGAGACCCGCACCACATGATGAGGGTTAACCAATTAGAAAGCAAGAGACAGTAGCTAAATAGGAAGTTTGGCAAGACGATAGCGATATTACTCGGATCCGAACACCCGTATTGCGGAGGACAGATAGTAAAACAGAGGTAAGGGAAAAGAGGCTTTTAAAACGATATTAGCTTAGGATTGCGTGTCCTTTTGCCTAAAAGATACCTATATACTTTTGTTGTTAGACCCGCCGGAACAAAGAAGAGGAATTCAAGCCTCGTGGTGTGGGTACTCTTCACCAACTAAGTTGAAGAACGGTAAATAGAGAGAACAGGTCTTCTAATACGAATGAGGTAAATAGAGGACTGATATCAGTCGTATATGCTTCCTTTCCTTTTCGTTTATAAATAAGAAAAACAAGGGGCAATACTCTGTAGTCAATGGAAATGTGTATACTCCCTCTCCCTCTATTTAGATTGTGAAGAGGTGGAGCATTCTACTACAAAATAGCGAAGGTAGAAGGACGTGAGGTTTACATAACTTGCTGTGCAATTAGTCAAAAAAGAAAGCCAGGAGCACGCATACATTTCACCCCATCCTAAGGTGAGCAATTATTTAAATCAGGGAACTAATAGATGGGTCTCTGGCTTACATAGACTAGTAAAGACCAAGAAATAAATTGTAATAAAAAATTAAACAATATTTTGAAAAAAATTGTATTTTTGCAAATATAGGTCGTTCTATCATGTTTACTCGATTTGTGTAAACGAAAGTCAATAAAGGAAAGGGTCAATATCAGAGTATTTAAAAGTTGGAATAAGGTGGCAGATTAGAGTAACAGCCATCTATAGGTTCCTATGACTTAAACAGTAGGCTTCGCTATACATGAATTGTGTGAGGGGCCGCACAACCTAACTTTAAATGGGGAGTCACAATACAATTGTTTTAACCCCCGTTGGGTTGAGGGGAGATCTGTTTGGGTGAACCACTAGATAAATAGAACAGGGTAATCACCACTAATTGGATAGTATATTAGTAAAGAGATTGTTGTAATCAGCAACTACATGTATTATTTGGATCAATAATTATATACATTTATTTTATTTAGGAATAAGACTAATTAAGGTGGGAGACAGAATTATGTTGTCTTGATAAAGATGGCACTATCAGTTTAAAGCCATCGAAACGCGTCGACGCTGTGGAAAGCACAATCAAAGGACCAATACAGACAAATCAAATACTGATTCATCAATGTATAAGAAGCTGGGATTCTGAGTCCAATGTGATGTGCACTTGTAAAGAATAGTAGCTGGGTCTTACATCTGTGTCTGTCTCCATATTATGCTGGTCATAATTGTGTTTTGTTGTTTAACGACAATTATATTTGATTGATATGTACTGTAGGATGTTTTTAAATAATTTTACTTGAAGGATTATGATATGATTTGTGATTTTACTTGTTTTGAAATAATGAGAAAAATATTTTTCTGAATAAAATCATTGTCATATAGATTTTTGACATAGTATTTTATGCTTTAAAATTGTAGAATCAAAGGAATTCTTCCTTTCCTCTGGTTCTAAGTACCTTATTTCCCTTGAGTCTTAAGGGGTCCCTCTCCTTTTTTCTATTATTATATAAGGCATCTCTGACATAGGCTCTCAGCTACAAGTCTAAATTTGGCATTATACCATGTCTGTTTGAAAAGTCTGACCATAGTATCTCTTCCTACATGTGCTTGTCCATGATATATCCGTGCCATGGTAGAGACCATGCTGTCAGGCATGACTGGTCTTCCATCCCGTTAAACGCAAACGTGATCTGTCTCTCGGGGTGCACATCCTGCTTTTATCCACTGTTTCCTTTCCTCATTTCCTGCCTCTTCTTGCAACTGCCTTGCCTCCTCCCAGGTATTCACAGTGTTAGTAAAAAGCAAGGGACATGAATTAATTTCTTTTTCCCTTCCAAGATTTACTGAATTCTGGTTTCGTGCACAATATTGTGCCATGTCATTAGCAAACTCGTTCCCCGCTGATATATAGCCAGCGGTTTTGGAATGTGCAGCACATTTTACTACTGCCAATTGCTTAGGCAGCTGTATCGCCTCAAGCAACTTTCCAACCACTTCAGCATTCCTTATAGGAGTTCCACTTGATGTCAAAAATCCTCTTTGGGACCAAATTTGCCCAAAGTCATACACCACACCAAAGCCATACTGACGATCAGTAATCACAGTGACTCTCAGATTCTTTCCCAACTTGCACGCACTTATTAATGCAAATAGTTCAGCAACCTGGGCTGATTTCACTCCTTTCAGACAAAATGCTTCCAATACAGCTGCGTACGCTGCACTCAAAATCCCTTCATCTGTTCTCAAGCATGAGCTGTCCACGAACATCACATAGTCACGTTCTTTCAGAGGTACATCTTTTATATCAGGGCGTGGCTTAGTACAAAAATCAAGCACTTCCAAACAGTCATGATCCACATCATCCCTGACTTCCACATTCTCTGCATCAGGTAACAATGTCGTAGGGTTCACATTAAGACACCTCACAAGGCTCACATTTGTTGCACCTAAAATGACCTTCTCATGCTTAGTTAGACAACTATGCGTCATAAACTGAGTGTGGCTCCTAGTTAAAAGGATCGCCACGTCATGAGGAACAAACACTCTCACAGGAAATCCCATCACAATTCCTTCACTCTGTTCCAAGCTCTTACAAGTAGCTGCTACAGCTTTCAAACAACCAGGTAATGCCACAGCAACAGGATCTAGTATAGCCGAAAAATATGCAATTGGTCTTCTCAATTTTCCATGTTTCTGTACTAGTACGGAAAGCGCACATCCATTTCTTTTGCTGCAACAGAGCTCAAACTCTTTTTCATAATCAGGCATGCCAAGAGCTGGGGCTTCACACAAACCATCTCTTAATTGTTTAAAAGCCTTAAATTCCTCTTTATTCAATTCAATGGGGTCTTTTACATCACTCTTTGTCAAACGTACCAGGGGCTTTGCAATCAATGAGAAATTACTAAACCACTGACGGCAGTATCCAACCATTCCAAGAAACATTCTCACTTCTCTTTGTGTCATTGGGGCTCTCATTCCTTTGATTATCCTGATTCTATCTGCAGTCACATTTCTTAGTCCTTTTTGCGATTTTATGGCCTAAATACTTCTTTTTGACAAAATTGTAACTTTGATGGGGATTTAAGTCCTCCATCTGCCAAATGATTCCGCAATGCAACAGTATCCACTACACAGGCTTCTCGAGTTCTCGAACTTTCGGGCATTTTTAAATCTTCTAGGGACTTCTTCAGAATCTGATTAAATATCGATGGACTTTATGTATACCCCTGTGGGATTCGGCATCATGCCAAAGTACGTTTGCCAAACCGGAACGCAAAAATCTGTTGGCTATCAGGGTGCAATGGAATAGAAAAGAAAGCATGACACAAGTCAATGACTGTGTACCATTCTGCATCATGAGGAATCTGATATAAAATCACAGAAGGATTTGGTACAATGGGACAACATGATACAACAATTTTATTGACTTTTCTCAGGTCTTGCACTATCCTGAAAGTTCCGTTAGGCTTTTTCAGACCCATAATCGGCGAATTGCATGGACTACTCATTATTTCTCTCAAAATACCTTGTTCAATCATTCTGTTTATTATAGGAGTAGCTCCTGCAATTATTTCTGGTGTCAATTTATATTGTGGAATATTTGGGGAACTTACTCCTTCCTTTACAGTAATTTTTACGGGATCTACATTTTTCATTAATCCTACATCTTCTCCCGTGAAATCTCATACCTCCGTTTTCACTGTGTTCTTCAATTCCTGAGGCAATTCCTCTGGGTCAAATACAGCAAATGCCTCAGTAACCTCCGGTTCCATATTAGCTATAGTCATTTTGTACAGTACATCCTCATCAGAAGTCTCAAAGGTTATGCCATCAGGAGTACAGAAAATTGTGCAGTTCATCTTGCACAACAAGTCCCGTCCTAACAAATTTACAGGGCTGGTATCGCACACGACAAAACGGTGCATCTCAGAAAACTTCCCTATTTTAACCTTAACTGGTTCAGTAAGATATGTTTTTATCTGTCTGTTGGATACTCCAACTACTTGGATTGTCTCATCTGAGAGAGGAAGGTTTTTAACATCAGCTGATCTAACAGTTGAGCGAGTAGCACCAGTATCCACTAGGAAAGTAATGGTTTCGTCATTTATCTTTCCATCCACAAAAGGGTCTGTCTGGTCTACTTCCAGAGTTGCGCCAAGTACGCAGTCTTCTTCCTTACCTCAGCACCGTCAATAACTCTCTTCTGACACACTCTCATCGCATTGCAGCCAATGCTGCGAAACAGCACTAGTGTGCGGGAGCTTAGTCACGTGTTCTTCGGTGTAGAATCCTGTCTCATTACTGTATCTCTGAGGATTTACGCTCTGTGGAAAAGGCGGTTTTGACACCTGACACTGTTGGGCAACAACCTGCTGCTGTCGCTGTGGTTGACAACTCACCTCATTCTGCATCTGTGGATTCAATGATGCATTATCACCATTAGCACTTGGGGGTAATTTACACTCGGATTTCCAATGCCCTATCTTTCCGCAGTTATGACATGGCCACTTTTTTTTGGCTTCTTCTATATTAATCTGTCCTTTTTCCTTTCCAATATTGGGTTTCTATTTCATATGGCCCATGCCATTTGCCTGTTCAATCAATTGGGCTTCCTGTCTTTCTGCCACTTTTACTTGAGCCCACATGGCCTTTTCTTTTAATTTACGTTGCTTGGCTTCAATCTCATCGCTAACATATTTTGCATGCCTCATTACTTCATCTATCTTTGTATTTTGTCAATCTACAGTATGCTGTTTAATCATTTCACTTACTTCAGGTCGCAACCCATACACAAATCGATATACAAAATGACTTAAATCTTTCTCACTCAAATTTTCATCACCACTTTATTGTTTAAAAGCCAATAACAATCTCTCATAATAGGCATGTACAGATTATTTTACTTCTTGGTGAGTTCTATCAATTTTTACCCAATCAGTTTCTTTTTGAGGTACTTTATTTTTTCAGAAAGGTAACTACCTGTTCATATTTTCTCATTACTTCTGGATCAGGGGCACCTGTTTTAGGATCTCTAGGGTATTCCTGAGTAGGTCAAGCTATTGTAATTTTACATTCTGCCCATAGGTCTGCTGGCACAATTATGTCAAATAGACTATTCAAGTCAATCCACAGTACTTTTGATAGTTTGACAAACCTGTCTACCTGCCTATACCACTCTACAGGTTTCTCGCGTAAACGGGGAAAATCATTTGTAAATGATAAAATGTCTTGTCTAGTCCAGGGGACATGCACAAAGCCTCCTCCTGGAATCTCCCTCATGGGACACTCAGTTACCACTTTTTCTTTTTCTCTTACTGGGAAAGCGGCAAACGTTTTATCTGTTGCATCGTCTCGTTTCCGAAACCACCTGCTCTTCCATTTATCTACATGGCCCCATTTTCTCAGTAAAACAATTAGCTCTTTAATTTGAGTTATTCTCCCTGCAGTATTCAAATTCTCAATGTCTTTTTCAGCAAAGTCTACTCTGTATGGTTTCTGTAATGACTTTATTTTCTCAAAATCGATACCCATTTCACTCGCCACTTCTTCCAATCTTTCATGCTAATTTCTCGCTCTCCGTGTTATACTTTTACATAGAAACATTAGTCCTTCATCCTGGTATGCTTTTAACTTTTCTGTGGGAATAGTTCCTACTATTAACTCTTCTAAAGTTATTTTTAATTTTGCCACATCTAAAGGTGGAGGTTCGGCATCTTTTTGCTGTAAACTTCTTAACCATTCGCTTAATTCCTCAGAAGTGGGACCTACAGGAATCGTTTCATTTCTCACTTGTTCTAAACTCTTTGGTGATCCTGGTACTGATTCTGTCGTCATTAGTGTTTTATTCGTTAGGCTCTGATTCACCGTCAGATTTTTAGGAGTACTTAATCCAGACGTTTCCAACAATTTTCCCCATGGATATTCTCCTGATTCCCTTTTTCCCATTTCATTTTGCTTATTACTGTTGTAAGGGATCGTTAGACAATGTTCACTATCCTTTTGCTTATCAAAAAGAGGCATCACTGGTTCTATTGTTACAGGAACAGTTACAGCTTCCATATTTTTAGTCAATTTCCTAATCTTTTCAGTTAACTCCAGAGTAGTTCTGGCTAATTCAGCTGAGTTTTCATTTGTCATTCTACCATGTTGTGTATTTTCCGATTCTCTAAAGGGATTATTTTTCCCTACCTAGGTGGCGTTGACTCAAATTTTATATTTTGTGGTGCCTCTTTTACTGGTGCACTAGGTGTCAACAACATAGAATTTGGTTGGTACGGGGGAGGATTTTTATAAAACATGTCCTCGATTATATCATCCTCCGACTCATTCACACCATACTTGTAGCCTTCTGACCCTGTATTGTTTCTTTTTTCTGTACACTTTCTACCACTAGTCTCTTCAGCATTTCTCAAAGGGAACATCCCATCAGCCAAATTCGCACTTCGCCATCTCCTCATTCTGTCATCATGATTTTCCTGTACACACGGTCTACCAAACATGTATTTATACCTTCCGCCACTTCGCTGTCGCTCTCTTTCATAAATCTCATCTTCCCATTCTGTTAATGCTTCAAACTGAGTAGGTCTAGGTCTCGGTTCTAGTCTCATCATTCTTTCTCTTAAGTTTCTTAATACCGCTAAATTAAATGAACTATTTTCTGGAAATGCTAAAACTCCATCATCTTTTGTGTACTTTGCCCAATTATCTAGCCAAATACATGTATGATACCCATATTTTGCAACCATGAGGGATGCGGGCGATTTCGGCGGAGGAAGCAACTGTCCTTCTCTAGTCACAATCGGTTTATCCTTTTTAAATAGGTTCTTAATCTTTGCAAACGAGGACCTTTTCTCTTTTTCTGGTGGATCGTAATCCATCATTTTCCTTATTCGGTATCGCTATATATCCTCTACGACTATTCTGTGTTTTTATCCAATCGTAGCGCGACTCACACTAACGCACCAATCCGGGCGTCTATGTCATTTTTGCAATTCTCCAATCCCAGCTCGACTTACACTAACGCATCAATCCGGAGCGTCAACGTCACCCTGTCACTTCTCCACTCCGAGCGCAACTTACACTAACGCACCAATCCTGTGCGTCTACGTCACTCTACAGCTGGCCAATCCCAGCGCGGTCTTTCTGACGTCAGCTGTTCTCGCTACTCCTGCTTCTGCTGACCCCTCCTTTACAAAATTTATCAGCAACATTTTTCTTATGTTCTTTTTCACTCAAAATCTGTTAGTAACGACATAAAAACACCACCATTGTCCGCTTCGCTAACCAAAGAGATAGTTTTGACCTTTTTCACAAGAATTCCGTATTTCTCGAGAACAGCGCTTACCTCTGCCCTACCACGGAATTATTTCATTTGCCAATAAAGTAGCACTTCCCTCTACCTTACCCTTCTAAAAAGCATTAGCTAACCGTTCCTCTGGAGATAAAACACATGTGGAGACAACACTGCTTCTGAGAATTAAGGCCAGAGTTTCACGATAAAACCGAATGCTATTTCACTTACACACATTCATACGGAAAATGTAGTCCATTTATACAAGAATCCTGTATTTCTTGAGAGCAGCGCTTACCTCTGCCCTTCCACAGAATTATTTCATTTGTTGATAAAGTAGCACTTCCCTCTACTTTACCCTTCTTACCAGCTTTGGGGAGACCTATTACCTTTCCAGTGATAAGCATAATCAGAGCTCACGATTGACTCCTGTTACTTAAAACCGAAATTTCACAGGTGCCCTTCGCTACCCATACACCACTTTCACACAGAAATGTCCCTAATGATAACACATGACGATGTTCCAATTCAAACCCAGACAATGCGTTGTGCGACTCCAATCATCACACGTTTTCCCCGTGTACCTACAGGGCAGCAAGACAATACCCCGTGCGACTTCACTTACCACACGTTTTCCCCGTGTACCTACAGAGCATCCAACTTCCTACATCCCAGAAGTCTTCAGAAACAACATAGAACGCGACGTGACTCAACATAGACTGTTAGAACATAAATAAAAAATCAATCAATCAATAATCAATAATCACCAAATCAATGCAATAAAATCATAACTCTGCTACCAGAAAAACTGATCCAGCGCGAAACTGGGGTAAATTTTACATAACATCCCTGCATCGCAGACCCGTCATCACACTAACTCATTCACACACGCATTCATTGGTGGGGCCCATGACACCAACACTCATGCATTTTTCTCTCACGAGTCTGCGCACAGGAGGACATGTGAAGGGGTACCTTATTACCTATAGGGAAAGAAAATTTATCACAGAATATACATATTTACATCAACACCTGTAGGATCTTAACCTTAACATTAAGGCACTCCACCACTTGGTCGATGGACCAATTAGTTGGACTGGTTGATGGTGATTTAGAACCAGCTAAAACACATTAAAGCTTCAAAATCCTTTACTAACCTACTGGAGAAACCACAAACTCATTATTTCAGTTAATCAATAATTAGTTTATCTAAATCCTTGTTTGCAATCATATAATTAGCATTTCGGTCAATCAAATTTGAATTGCAGTCAATCAACACAAATTTCATGACATTTTATATTTACCTATTCTTGCTATCGGGGTCTTTTCTAATTCAATTGGCTCTGCATAAACCAAATTCTTTGCTCAATTGTCCCTATAGAAAGCAGGCCAAGACTCAAAAGTCCGGGAAAGTTCTTTGCTCAGCACGACACAGTCCCAAAGATCTCCAAAGGACCAAATAATCGTGCAAGCATGTCAGTCTGTAGCTCGTCTGTCGTCGTCTGTGGATAATGGTCTGGGGTAGAAGGTGATAACTCCTCCCTATTCTACTACCCTTTTTATAATAAAATTCTGGGTAACATGAAACATTTCTTAGACTAGGAAAGAACATGATTGGTCCATTTGGCGAAATTTGCTATTTGGTCCAGTTTTCCCACTGACTTGGATTCCCAGAGAAGTTGCTGGTTCACTTCCTCGGTCTATGTCATACTCATGCAACATTGTTGATTCCTGGTTGTGTGTGCCTATTGTTTCCTCCGGACAAGTTTTACTGACTGAAGTTTGGCAGTCCTCCATGTTCCTATCCTTGACCAGGAACACTGTGCTCTGAATTGAGGATGCCTGGAGATCTATGGAGCCATCCGAGTCTTCGCAGTAGACATCGCGCTCATGAGACGGTGGCCACTTCTGAACTCCATTTTGAATGTCATGGCTTGGTAGGCCCGAATGCCAACTTAAGCAAAACAAACACAAAAGAATAATTACTATGCGGAAATGAAGATTCTAATGTTAAACCCACACAACTCCCTTTATGTATTAGTAGTTTCCTAGCTTATAGCAACATTTAAAGCAATAATACTCACCATTTGGCATCAACAGGAACGCAAACGTCACCAAAGCAACATAAATCATGCAATATTCTATCACCACGCATACTACTATTAATAGGCGTACCACGATTAGTTATTAGAGTTATTCTGCCATGCAAATAGCAATGAGTCCGACGTGTAATTTGTGTTTATAAAAAAAGCACGTTGTTGATTAGTATAACACAGCACTCAGTTAATATTAAAAATATAAATTGATTATGTAATTAGTATTTTCATCCAAAATAGAGAAGGTATACACATTTTTGCTTTACCTGCTCCATCAATAGCAAGGGTTTAATTTTTTGAAGAAAGGTTGTAGGTTCCGGTTTGAAATTACCAGACCTAATCGGGAGTGTGTGCGTTGCGCTTAACGATAAAATATTTAGAGGTTGTTGGAAGTGCTCGCTCCAAGGAGCATGAGGCAGAGCTTCATTTAAGGATGAGATCCTCTTCGGCTGCGGTCTCCCTCGGGCTCTTGGAATTAACACGGCGAGACCTGCAAGACGATCTTGCAAGATCTGGGCACCATTTTGAATTGGGCCCAGAAGCATTTGATAGAATTAAAAGACTTTGGCGCGTAGACATTCTAGTTTGACAGTTGGGAGAGGAACGGACTAATCAGTTTTTGCAACGATGGGACAGGCTTGAAGTAAGAAGCTGATATATGCTGTGAGGATGACGTTTTTCATAGAGTATTTTTAGTTAATTTGGAATGTGTTTTCCTGGGAAAAAGACTAAAGGCACTTTGGTTAATTAGTTACTGAAAAACCTAGTGAGATCCGAGCGAGGGTCTCCTTGATTCTCTGACCATTAATGTTGTCAAATGCTGCTGTTAAATGTAGCAGAGTCCTCAGACATGCTTTTCCATTGTGAAACATGTAATGAATGTTTAATTGTATTGGTTTCACGGCTATGCACTTTGCCGAAACCAGATTGCTGGCCTTGAAACAGGTTTTCGTGCTGTATAAATGTGTTGAGTTGGCTTGCTAATTATCATTCAATTATTTTTCCAAGCGATGACAGATTTGGGTCACTGGTCTATAGCTAGCTAATGAGTTTGGGCCTAATTCAGTTTTTTCAGAAGAGGGGAGTTTAGTCCCAGTTTTTGAGTGTCTGGGAATTTTTCTCCAGTAAGTGAGGAATTCACGAGACTCCAAACAATTGTGTGGCTTATGAGCAAGGAACGTAGGGGCATATTATCAAGGTAATGCGATAAACATTGCAAATCGCGCTTATTGCGTTTACTATTATCGCCGTCTATCGCTGATTCACATCGCCGTCTTAGCGGCGTATTAGCAACGCTTTGCTAAATGGCGATGTGAAAACCAGCGATAGACGGCGATAATCGGCAATTGCGCGTGAAATCATGCGATGATTTCACAGGGCTAAGGGAATGCTTGATAATATGGGAGTGTGGACTTAACCTGTAAATCCACCTCCTATATTACAGATAGCTTAGTCAGGATTTTACCAGGCATTAGATTCCGGCGAAAACCGCTGTTAGCGCAGCTTATTTCATCGCTTCGCGGATCTGCTCCATGCTTGTAAATATCGCGAAGCCTTGTTAGCGATTATTTACATGGAGTACTGGTCAGGAACGCCTTCTTTGCATCTCATTAGCGATGAATATCGCTAAGATGCGTGCGTTACAAAAACGGCAGCTAACATGCGCTAATGGATGTTAGTGCCGCGTTGTTGATAGGGAGATAATATTATTGCCGCTTTTTTGGCTTTTAAAGCCAAATAAGCGGCGAGATGGCCCTTGATAATATGCCCCATAGGCTTTAGTCATTTGATGTCATTATCTAATTGAGTTTCGCTTATTTGACAAAACAGAGCCCAGGTGTTATTTGGGATGTTTTGGTGTTTTGGTTTCGTGTTAGTGGATTCTGGTTTTAGATTCTTCCAGATGTTGAATATTTTACATGTGAAATATTTTTTTTTAAGTATTGCATTTCAGCTGAATTTTTTGATTGGACAGTTGCATGGGGCACGGGGCGTTCCTTTTTTTTTCTTTCTTTTTTTGTACAATTTATGTAAAGCTCTTCCAGTTTGTTTAGCAAACTACTCATCTTCATTTGCAGGAATGAAGCTTTTGTTTTGAGAGTTACTTAATAGCTACATTACCCTATTGTAAGTGGTACTCTAAAGTTTATGGTAGCACGATGATACTATTAACTGAAAGGCTTTCTCTAAATATGTTGTGATATGTAAGTTAAATGAATACAAAGAACATTTCTTATTACTATTATGAAATGCCCTTAAATATTAGGCGGGCATGCAATATACTTGTTAAGCTGGCAAAACTCTTCTTTCCTGCCAGAAGTGATATGAAGCTTGCAGTAGGTTAAAACGCCAATTGTGGTGTAAGGTAGATCTCCTGGAGGTGACAAAAGACCCGCCAAAGTGGAGAAGCAGACTGCTCCAAGGACGTAGAGACTGCTGGTGGCATGGGATAAAAATAGTCTTTCGAGGACCAATATGAAATCTGCTTGCAGTGACAAGATGTTCTAAAGTAGCTCTTTGTGTGTGTCTGCCAACTGAAGCATGGCTCCATACATTAGCCCTTTGGGGCATATTTATGAGCAACTTTGTGTCATTCTTGCACCAGGCAACGGGGTGCAGGAGTGACGCAACTTCAAAATGAGATTTTTTAAGCCACGCAAGGCCACCTTTTGTGGCCCTGAGTGGCTTCATAAATCACAAGTAATGCAAAACAGCGCAGATCGGTGTTGCATTACTATGCACCAGGTAGGTGTTTCCATGGATGTTGCGTGTTGTTCCCACGGAACATTTATGAATTTTGACCCATTTCAAGAGTTACCAAAAGTAGCAGATCTGGGAATGTGTCAAAAAACCTACGGCATAACAAGGAGAAATATCTTTATTTTTCCTTGATTTTTCCTCTTTCTATATATGCTCCATTTAGCAGCACAGATAGAAAGAGGTAAAAAGCCTCTAGGGATTGTTTTTGTGCAGGAAGGTGCCCCATCCTGCACAAAACATTCCTCCTTACAACGCAGGCACTCTTGCGCCATGGGGCATGAGTGCCTGGGTAGGAACTATGCAGCCAAAAGCTTGCCAGAGCATGGTAAAAGGCAGGAATGCGCTGCATTTTCTTGGCCATAAATATTGCTCTGTGTCTTTGCTTAATCATAGGTCACAAAAGATTATGCTCCCCAGCCATTTTGTTGCTTCCATTGCCAACACCAGTGATAATGCCCAAGTCTTTCTCTTCAAGCACTACCTCATCCCTTTGACACAGATTATCCATTTCTTCTGCTTTTATTTATTTATTTATTTGGGATTTATAGAGTGCAACAGCTACTCAGTGAGTGTCCTAGCGCTGGCTGTAAGACTAATCCCATATGACTTGAGATTTAGAAAGTAGACCCAAAGAGCCAAGTTTTGAGAAGTCATTTAAAAGCCTGGATGTCCTCTGTGGCCTAAAGCTGTCGTGGAAGAGCATTCCAGTCCCTTGCAGTGAGGTATGAGTAGGAGCTGCACCCCCCCCCCATTTTTTTCTTTCTGAATTGAGGAATCATCACTAACCAGGAGTTGGAGGACCCGAGTGATCTTAAAGGTAAATAAGATATACATCTGTTGGAAAGGTACTGAGGGCCAGTGTGATAGAAAGCTCTATGCGTCAGGACCCTTCAAACCTAACTAGTTCCTTGATAGGAAGTCAGTCTAACTCTTTCAAGAAAGGTTGGTTGTGGACTCTTCTGGAGAGTCACAACAGGAGCCAAGCAGTAGTGTTCTGGGACAGCTGTAGTCTTTTCAAAAGATAGGCCGGCAGCCTCCAATATAGTGCATGGACATAATCAAGCGTTTAGGTGATTATGCCCCAATCTCCGTTTCTGCTGCAGTAAAGGGAGCACATATAGAAACGTTTTAAACATTTTTAGAAGTCCAAAACAGGGACCATCTACCCCAGCCACTTGGGGGGAGGGGGGGCAAAGGAGGGAGAGTCATTACGTTTCACCCACAAGTTACATGCCACCGTGGCTGGGGTCTGGTAGGGGTGGGACACCATAAGGCCAGATGCCATTGTCCCAGCTTGGTGGAGAAATCCAAAAGAGCAACATTTCTGTTTTGCTGACATTGCATTGTCGGCAGCTCTTTCGCATCCATTAAAACACAGCCGACAAGCATGCCTTGAAACTGCTCAATGCATTAGGGGTGTTTTTATCCAGGGAAAGGATCAATTGCATCTCATGGGCGTAAGAAACTATTTGTACACCGTAAGATTCCACTAGGTTTGCCAGTGGGGACATATAGACATATACTGATTCATGTATGCCTTGACCTTTACCGTGGGCTTTAACTAGCGAATCTCCCCAACACCCTTAGATTAACAGAAATGAATGCCAGAATATGGGACAGTTAGTTAAAGCTCAGTGGGCCTGATTCACAGAACTAACTTAAGACAAAATCCTAAACCTACTACCATTTTGGTATTCACAGAAGGCACTTACTCATTTCGGTATTCACAGAAGTTAGGAGTCCTAACTTTAGGACTCCTAAATGCATTCTGTGAATACCGAAAGTCTAAAAGTTAGGATTTTTCTCAGTTTAGGAGTAGTAAAGTTAGGACTCCTAACTTTAGCACTCCTAAATGCCTTCTGTGAATACTGAAAGTCTTAAAGTCAGGATTTTTCTCAGTTTAGGAGTAGTAAAGTTAGGTGCTGCAGCCTTGGATCCTCAGGGTCGTATGTTGCTCTTTATGGTCCACCTCTCGATACCACCACGGTCTGGTTTAGCCTTACAGACTCAATGGAGGGATCAAGCGGGGGAAGGGAAGGATGGGAACAGTGGGGAGGGAGACCTGTAAAGAATAACGACCAGGTAAGGCACAATGAACACACATACACATATGAAACTATGAATAGACTACAGACCCCTTGTACTCTGTATATGTACCTGTAAAGAAAAATTCCTGGCATTCTAGTCAGCATATAGTAGTTATCAGGGCTTAATACACATCTACAAATAAAACAACACGTTAACACCAAGAGCACACTAACTCACCGACCTCTCGCTTATTTCCGGTGATAACACCTACCCAAGGATGTGCTGTGCGTGGCTTAACAGGGGTGCAGGGCTGACTTGTGTGAATGCACGTTCCCCTGTAGTGAAATAACACAAAAGATGGCCCACGCATAGGCGCTTAATCATATGGTGAATGAACACGGAGTTCCTTCAAATCAGGAATGAGTAACTACGCAACTCCTCAGGAGACAAGGTATAAGGTAGCGGAAGGAGAACTCAAAGTGTCTGATACTTCTCAGACTATAATCATAAAGAATACATTTGTTGCTTGTGCTTTCTACGCAGAGTGTGTTTTCTCAAAACAACATGTCACAACACACTCTCTTCGTCCTCCTTGCATTGGAATCCAAGGAAGATCCACAACAGAGCTCTCAAAAGAGTATCACCATAAAGAAAAAACAAGCCTAGGGAAATGCTGCTTGTTCAAGCACAGTTACGCATTCTCTCTGCACAAGTAACAGGGTTTGCCAACCAAGAGAGAATGCCACAAAGGTTTAAGGAAGGCAGCCGCCTCCCTTCCGTACCGCAAAGAGCCCCGCACCCAGCTTGTAACCAGGAAAGAGCAAGCGAGGTTATTCTGCTCTCCCGCAAGAACCCGGTAATGGGTTCAGCCAACGGGGCAGCGTATTTAGCTATCGTCAAGGGTTGCCGCATCCGCTGAGCAACATTAACATGTAACAAAGAGATATGGGGCAGTGCGCACCCTTACCGGACCTCTACGACCTTCGGCGTCTCAGCGGCAAGAGTAACCGCCACCCGCTGCTTCCTCGCTGAAAGTAAAATACCTTCCATCCGGGTACGTGCTAACGTCATCAACGTGGCCCCCGCATAGACTCCTGGGTATTGTAGTCCGGATCGCTTCCGAGGCTCGTTTGCAATCCCTGATGCCTCTTCAATGTTTCTCGGGTGACCCCTGACAGTAGGACTCCTAACTTTAGGACTCCTAAATGCCTTCTGTGAATACCGAAAGTCTTAAAGTTAGGATTTTTCTCAGTTTAGGAGTAGTAAAGTTAGGACTCCTAACTTTAGGACTCCTAAACTGAGAAAAATCCTAACTTTAAGACTTTCGGTATTCACAAAAGGCATTTAGGAGTCCTAAAGTTAGGACTCCTAACTTCTGTGAATACTGAAATGAGTAAGTGCCTCTGTGAATACCAAAATGAGTAAGTGCCTTCTGTGAATACCAAAATGGTAGTAAGTTTAGAATTTTGTCTTAAGTTAGTTCTGTGAATCAGGCCCACAGCTTTTAACACTGATGTCCTCCTCATTGTCAAAGGCCCCCAAATTTGTTAGCAACACAGCTGGCCTTCTTCGAGCAGCACCAGGTTATTCTGCTACAAATAAACAAAAGACACAAACTTCACCAATAACTTCAACCTCTTACTCTCCAATTACATACTCTCAAAATACTCTGCCACATCTTTCCTTTGTGTTCCTTTCCCATTGACCATTGCAAACTGTGTTGAGCTGAAAATACTTTGTATTATTACAAAGCTGCTCATGGAAGTATCTTTGATTTCTGAATTCAGAATCCTCTGGACAAGAAGTCCAATTACACTTCTGCAAATACTAATATCTTCTGCATCAAAAAATATAGGAATATTACCAAAAGTGCGAGAGATTTCACTGTTCCAAGAGCAAAGGTAAAGAGCTCTTTAGTACTAAGACAGCTAGAGCTAGGCCCACCCAGCCACCTCAAGGTCAGCAGTCAATTGAAAACCTGGCTCCTCGGGATCTAGGTATTTTCATATGCTTCCCCTTGTACAAACACTCTATTACTGCCACTCTGGCAAGCCGCCCATTACACATATAGAGAAAATAAATATATCACTGCTTTATTATGCTATATCCTAGATGAGTGAACCATGTTTTTGCCATTGCTTTAGGTTTTTACTATTGAAATAAGCTCTTGGTTTTTCTGATGTTACATTTGTGTGTACATTTGGGGCTAATTCATTACTTGCTGCTAACTGACAGTTTTAAAATACTGAAAATAGTTTATCTATAATTTCCATCAGAGTACTTCTGATTTGATTCACAGGATGCTTATTAAAGTTGCATCTTTTTATGGTGATATGCACATTTGGCATTACGAAAAATTCAAATAAATACTCTTTTTGGTTTGTATATTTTCCTTACAACTCTTACTTTGCATTACTGTTTCACGTTCCTTGTCCGATACCCTTTAATTAATTTATATTTGATAAATCAGTAATATACCCACATATCAAATGACTTGCTTCACAACACTCACTGTGGATGCTTCTTTACTCCCTTCTGAAATAGTCCTAATGACTTTCCTTATAATCCTCACACATTATCTGTAGAGTGACCCCACACCTTGGAGGCTAGGTCAGTATTCACTGTCTTTCCCTTTTAGTGCCTTTAATGAACAATTAATGTGCCCAGCTCTTTTATGACTCAATAAAAGATGGCAATGTTAATAAAAATCCAACCATTATGGTTCTTCCAATTTCTCGGTGCTGTTCTTTATCACCAATAATGACATTTTCACATCTTTGATTGCTAAAGTAAACTGATAGGTCTAATTTGTCTGGCCTATTTATAGACTGATCATGTTCACAGGTCATGTACGCCAAAGTGGAATATTAGACATGGTATTCAGTATATTTGTCTAATAACTCTACTTATTTATCTCTTTTTGCTATGCTTTAATACATGTAATGCTAAAGTCGAACAAAGTTCAGACACTTGCTTGCTCTCCGCCATGTCAGAGACTGCTGTGAAGTTAGCCACACATTACTCCACTTCTGAAGCACGAGGGATGTCACGGAAGGAGGGGTCCACAGTCATCTTCAGTGAGTCTATTGAACTGTCAATACAAAACAAGGAGGAACAAGGGGCTATTTAGGACAGGTCCAGCATACTCAGCCCAGGCATAAATCTAAATGAATAAAGGTATGCTGTTCCTACAGAGGCTATCAAAGGTTATGAAATTGTACGAGTCAGGAGGTGATTCCTCCTTAAGGAAAAAGACCCTCACACATCCGGCAGACTCGCTGTCATGTATCGTCAGCAGGTGGCCCAGATGTAAAGTATCATCATCAGGTCTGCTCCGAATCGGGGCGGCGCTGCAATCCCCGATCGGCGACCTTAAAGGCGCCTTTTAGTGGAGATCTTTATTCCATTCTTTGCCGGTTGGTGAGTGCAAGTGAGGGCCCTATAGTGAAGTGCGTGTGAGACTAAGTGTGTTAAAAGTAAGTAGTGGAGATCCTAGATAACAAGTTTTAATAAGAACGGTCCCACTCTTAATTAAAAACAAAAACATGCGTAATCTTCCAGTGAGGGTGTCTGAATTACGCTCAAGTGGTCAACATGTTTCTTGCATTGGTCAACTAGACCGCAATTCTTCAGGACCAGAGAAGTACACACACTTATTGGTGGTGGCAGCAACTAATACTTACCACTGGTACAGCACCCTAATAAGTGGTTACTTAAAAATTAGTAATGCCCTGGAGTTAAGGGCGTCTGGTTCCAGCGAGCAGGCGCTAAACAATAACACTGAATAGTACAGTGTTAGCCGTCCTTGATGTGGATAGACTCGGAACCTATCCTCCGTCCGCGCCAGCTCGGTGGACTATTGAACTGTCACCATCTGCATTTTCTTGATAGCCCTTTCAGTGTAACGAACTCAAATCACGCGCCTGCACATTATAGGTTTCCGAAAATAACGTTCTGTAAGACATGTACATTTCATCATGAAGTTGCCCTTGATTTTGGTGTACCACTGCAAGGTGTCTTGCATCCAAAGGAAACTCTGCCTTTATGGGCCCTTTAATCAATGTTTCCCGGGGCACCATAGGTGAGTACGTCTGCTTCTGACGCCCTGTGGTTACAACAGACCCAAAGGCTTGTGTGTCCCCTCCTGTAATATGAATTCAACTGGTGCTAAATGTGCACTGGCGTGGTCTCAAGGAAGTGTTGCTTAGTTTGCATGGTGGCGTGGTCCCAGGCAAATGAAAAAATGCTTCATCTTAGCACCAGTGCCATATTACAGCGGTGGGTTGAAAGACTAAAAGGCTGTAAGCATGAACGCTGCATCAGTGCACCCCAGGCTCTGAGCAGCTGGAAGGCTGCTTTTGAAGTCGCTGTTCTGCCTGTCATTGTTGTGGCCTCCTCAGTGCAGAGGTAAACTGTCAGAGTTTGTCACTGTACTGCACTGACGAGAGCACATTTCTTCCATAATTGGGCGCATTGTCTCTCTCTCTCTGTCGGAGCTGGGTGCACATAACTAAGTGTGTGTAGTTGTGCAGACATAGAAAATGCACCCACTCATTATTATTGCTGTCGGTGCCATTACAGATAATAATTTGTTTTTCACTGTCCATATTCTTCATAAATGTTAATGCTTGAGAAATTGAATCACCACAATAATAACAGAACTTACCAAACACAGGACATACCTTGCCTCATAGGTTTTTTAGCGTAAGCAGCAATGATTATGACAATATGTGTGGTAATTAGAAAGTGCATTACAGTTTATAAGAAATTAAGATGCTAGTTAAGGGGGTTGATGAACCACCTTAAATGATAAACACAATCCTGGTCAGGTTGAACCACTAACGTCACCAAATTAACCTGAGCTCATCCCCCCGGCAGCTATGGCACAGAGCAGTCAGGCTTAAGAGACAATGTGTCTTTGACTAGTATTTATGCAGGATCAAAACAGAAACAAAGTCAAGATACAACATAAAAAATAAAAAATAAACATTTTTAGAAAAATAGAGTAAATTTGAAAATATTAAATGACCACAGAAATCAAAATATAATTCAAGAATGGGCGCTACTGTACCTGTTGAGACATGAAGAGTGTTGAGAAAATGAAGAAAGAGACTGCTATGCACTGCACCAATATGTAGGGGACAGTCAACAGGAGTGTCTCATGTTGCCCTCACACATCCCTAGGGATGTCATGCTTCATCATCGGGCGGGTGCTCCTCATCGGGCCGGCACTGCAATGCCCTATGGGTCTCCCAAAGGGTCACTTTAACGGAAATCTTTTTATTCTTTCGCTGTTTGATGAGTGTAAGAGTGTTCCAGTGGGGTGAAGGAAAGTGAATATGGAAGTGTCTCAGTAAAACTTTCTTAATTTTCATGACACTCTTGGTGTCTCAACAGGAACAGTAACCCCCCATTCTTGAATTATATATGATCTTTGGAGCACATGTACTGGACCTTTATTAGCTCCCAGTCCCCTTTCTTTCTCATTGCGAACCAAAAACACAATGAGTGGAACCAGAGCTATGAATATATGCATTTTAAATAAAAATAACGTCAAAAAATGTTCAGCACCAATCTCGGTCAACTGGTCATGGTATACTGTATCCCTAGGAGCAAACTGAGGCCAATCGCGATGGAGCGTGGGTCAGATACAGAAACCAGGTTTGACCCAGTCAGGAGTTTTACCTTAGGACTTGGTCTCAAAAATGGAAGTCCAAAATCAGCAGCGGAGCAATGCAGAAGGTTGTGATTGTGGAGGGCTACAAGAGGTCAGATAGCCACCAGATGAAGTCCTGGTACAGAATTACACCCCCAGGGAAGGTCTCTCGCCAGCCGGATACTTTTGTCCTTTTTGCACTGTCAAAAATGTTTAGTTCGCTCTCTGTCACTTTTTGGGAGCTTTGGTTCCTCCAGTGGGGCATGGCTTGCAGGCTGTAGCCGAAGAGGGATAAATGATGTGGAGTACCTTCTCAGTTTGGCCCCACTGAATTGGACTTGCTGCTGCAGAGAAGCTCTGAGCAAGAGAAACTGAATTTCTGGCCAAGCAGCAATGTACCCCCATGGGATCAACATGGAAGATTTTTCCCTGTCCTCTGGATTCCTTAGAAGCCCAAATGTTTCTAAGTCCCAGGATTTTATGGGTGGTAGGGCAAATCTAATCGGACACAGCCAAGGGTTCCAGAACCTCAGGAACAGCATTAGGGGGTCAGGACTCACTCCAGCAGAGGCCAACAGAAGGGTCCAAGGCAGGTGCAGTTGGAACTGTTCAGCTTGACAGTTGCAGGAAAAGCCTCTTGCAGCTTGTTGTGTCCCTATTCCTTGAACAGGAAGTCAGCCTTATGGCCCTTGGAGTCCACTTAATAATAATAATAATAATAATGATAATAATACATGTATTGTGCAGTTAAATAAAACCATTATCATATCAATAAAACAGACAACCAATCCTCATTAATTTCATACTTAAATTGAACAGTGAAGCTAATACTGCTGAGATAATCAATTGGTTAATCAACTGGTTAAAAGTAAAGCTTTACTTGCTGTGTCCAAGCAGGCAGCTTACTCTGTGCTATTTTCTAAATTTAGCTAGGTGGTAACCCAACTGCATTTCTGCAGTGTTAAAACATTATTTTTCCACAGAAGCACAGGTTTTAATCCACACAGACAACAGAAGGCTGGAAAGTCCTTTCTTTCTATGTGAAGACTATAACAGCAGCAAAGGCTTTGGGCCAAACATTCTCTGCATTGGGCACAGAATTTGCAGGCATCCAAGTAGCTTCGGGGGATGGGGAGCTATTACACCTCGCCCCAACAAATGTATTCTGTAGTAAATAATTGAGTACAGGTGCTTTCAGCGGGATAAGGTGAGGTGTCTGTTAGATTTTACCTAGGATTTGCACGTGAACACACAGACTAAAACACACACATACACTCTCTCCTCTCTGTTTTGAAGTTCTACAAAATGCTGGCTATTTCACATTACCACTAACAGCACTCATCTCCCTGTCTACTGCCCATAACCTCCCCCATGTCCTTCTTCGCAGATGATGTATTTTACCATAATATGTCAGTGTGATTGATGGGAAATCTGATGCTCACCCCCCCCCCCCTGCCCCCCCACCGATCTTACTAACCAAGCATCGGATGACCTTTGATTTTTCCATTATTGGTAGACCCCTCTCCGAAGTCAAATTGTCCAAAACAAAGTTTAGCATAAAATGTTTTCATTTCGTTGAGGAGCTTCTCACCAGATTGGGATGCAATGTATTTTTACTGTAGGGTGATGATAATATATCACGGTGTTTTAGCAGATAACAGGATTTTGAGTCTGTTTTGAAGTAAAGAGCATACTTTTGATTCCTTAGAATACCTACCTTACGCTGCTGCCATGGATACCTGGCTTCCCAAACTCCTTGCTTGTTTTAAATAATTAGCACTATATGAAGCTTGGCTTAGCTGTCGAATTTACTTGTTCGATCCATATTTTCAAGATAAATAATTTTTTTAGTGAGTCTGCCTTTGCGGTTTTGAAAAGCTGATTATGTTTTATTCTTGTAAGAACTGCTGTCTAAACAAGCAGAACGCTAAGCATAGCTGTGCTTGATATGCAGAAAGTGGATGAGAAAAAAATCTTGCTGAATAAGTTACATTGAATTATGTTGAGCCACAATATTTGAGGGGTTTGAAATATTTCCCAGCCATAATGTAGAACAGGCAACAATGTCATTCAAAGGATCACCAACAGTGTATTAAATGATGAAATAGTCATATTATTTGTATTTATTTACTTTTTATTTATAAAGTTTTGTATAGCGCGAACAAGACCCCAATGAGTATTAGAGCGCGTCACAATTTGGAGTGTCATAAATAATAAAGGGATTCAAACCAATGTCATTTTAGAATGCATGCAAGTAAACAGTGACAAGAGGGTATCAAAGGACATCACATTTACATAATACAAAGTGTACTGTGAGAAGAACACACATAACTTATGAGAGTATAACCAATCAACTCTGGACTCCACAAGTGATAGTCTAATATAGTAGTTAGTCCGAGGGCAGTGAGTGAGACAAATAAGCCATGTTCTATTAAGGCAAGAACTGGTTCATAAGGATTATTTTCACTTCCTTTTTAAAAGAAGCCGTTGACGAGATTCTGCGGACTTCCCGTGGGAGAGAGTTCCAGAACTACGGCCGCGCCTGAGAAAGCTCTGTGCCTCATTCTCTTTTTGCAGAAAATCTTTGGTTTCAAGAGGAGAGAGTTTGCACTTCTAGATGATCTACCCTCTCCTGATCATTCTAGCTTTTGCGCCAAGTAACAAGGGGGTATTGAAATGGAGGGTTTTGTGAGTCATGCAGGCGATCTTTAGTTGTATTCTTGCTTCAAGTGGTAACCAATTTAGGGATTTAAGGATAGGCAAATGTGAGTGTTTCTCTTTGTACCCGTAATCAATCTAATTGCTCCATTCAGGGCAGCCCTTATTGGGGCCAAGGTATATTTGGGGAGGCCACAGAGCATAGCACTGCCATAGTCTAGCCTCTGCAAATCAAGCACTTGAACCAGCTGCTTGAAGTAATTTAATAGGAGGAATGGTTTGAGGCTCCTCAAGTGGTTAGCACCTTTGCAAGCCTTACTAATATGATCCTTCATGTTCAGGTGCATGTCCAGGGTGATTCCGAGAGATTTGGCTGAGTCAATAATGTGAGGAGAGCAGTTGAAGGCTGTGAGGAGGTTCATCCAGCAGTCTATCTTGGGGGTGTGATTAGTCAGAGATATGAGAAGGAATTCCTTTTTGGAGGTGTTGAGCAGGAGGTGATTCTCCGTTAGCCAGTTTTGAGTATTCGTCAGGGTGGAATTGAGTGCAGTGAAATCTTCAGAAGAGGTGTTTTTCTGGTAAAGTTGCATGTCATCCGCATACATGTGAAAAAGAGTGCTCATGGAATTTAGTGCTTTTGCTAATGGTTCTATGAATATGTTAAAGAGTATAGGAGATAAGGCAGACCCATTTGGGACCCCCATGAAAACTGTAGAGTGCAGGGATAAGGAATGATTCACCTTGACTCTTTGGGATCTGTTGTGCAGGAAGGAATAGAACCATTGCAATACCAGACCCAAGAATGGATAAGAGGATGTCGTGATTAACAGTGTCAAATGCAGAAGAAAGGTCTAGGAGTATTAAGAGTCAGGATTCGTTTTGGTCTAGCTTTAGTAAAATGTAATCCATAATGTGAGTGAGCGCCGATTCCGTGCTGTGGCCACTCCGAAAACCAGATTGAAGTTGATCCAGGAGTTGGGAATTCTCTCAGTGAGTGCAGAGTTGAGATTACACGCATTTTTCTAGGAGCTTAGCCAGAGTGGGGATGTTGGAGATGGGACAGAAATTGTTGAGATCAGTTCTATCTGCATTAGTTTGTTTAGAATCGGTGTAACCTGAGCTGCTTTTAGGCATTCCAGTATCGTGCCTTGTAAGCATTGACAATCCTTGTCCACAGGGCGATGAAGGCATCCTTAATTTTTTTAATACCTTCGGTGGCAGCGGATCACTGAAGTGATTAGAAGGGTTGATGCGCTGAAGGGTTTTGTAGATGTCCCTTTCGCTGAGGGAAGTAAAAGTACCCCTTGAGGCATTGTTCTTGGTGCTAAGATTGAGTGTTTTGATCCTCTCAGAGAGAGCCAGAGTAGACGTAATCTCGTCAGCTGACATAAGGATCTTCTTTGTTTCAAGGTCAGAACTGATGAGAATTGTTTTCTCCTTAAAGAAAGCAGCCAGTTTGTCGCATGAAGGCAAGGCCTCTCCAGGGCATGGGTGGTTGGGTGCTTTCACCGATTGTTGTTTAACAATTTCAAAAAGTTTCTTTGGGCGATTTGAAGCTTGGTTAAGTTGGGATCTGAAGTAGTCAGCCTTAGCACTCTTGCTTTTTTAATTATAGGAACTCCTTACCGATGTGAGGACTTTTAGATGATCCGAGGAGGGTTTGGATCTCCAGGATCCTTCCGCTGTCCTTAAGTTACGGCGGTCCGAGTTTAGATTGTTGTTGAACCAGGGTTTGGAGATGGCATTTTTTTGTTGAAGTGGAGCTATGGAATTCATGATATTAGAGATAGCAGAGTTATAGAATTCAGTGAGTTCAAGAACATCTGTTGTGTTGATTTGTGAAGACATGGAAAATGTACATTGGCTTGTTAGATCTTCCGTGTTGATATTCCTGAGGTCCCTTTTCCATTCCTTAATTTTCTTTGGTTGAACCCTCTTCAGTGCCTCTTCAGTTAATAAGGAAGGAGATTATGTGATGGTCGGACAAATCACATGGGGTAATGTCATCCAGTGTGACAATATTTCCTTTTGATATGATGAGGTCGAGAATTTCTCCTTTGTTGTGAGTTGGCCTGTCACAGAATTGGGTCATCTCGTGATCCAATAAGAAGGATTTTAGGCCGGTTACCGCATGGTCATTAGGGTTAGACCAGTGAAGGTTAAAATCTCCATGGAAGATTTGTTACACTGAGGAGTAAGTCATTGGATGAGATGATTTCCATTATTTGTTCAATGAAGGAGAGATTGTCTCCGGGTGGTGGTAGAACGTATGAAGTTTGCAAACCAGTAAGTATTTACTTGAAATGTTGAGACAAAGGTGTTCACTGGAGGGTGGTATGGTAGTTTCTGTGTGGGAGACCGAGAGTGTGTTCCGGTGTATACAAGCTAGTCCACCGCCCTGCTTCTTAGATCTGTCAAGACAGATTATATCATGACTCGGAGGAACTAGGCTATCTAGGATAGGGGTGAAAGCGGGATTTAGCCAGGTTACTGTGAGGATGATAATATCTAGATCCTTGTTTTGGATGAGGTTAAAGATATCGGAGGCATGTTTACTGGCTGATCTGTAGTTGAGAAGTACACATTTCAGCCGTAACGGCGTGTGTGAGGTAAGAGACTGCATGATGTTCACTCGCTTGAGGTTGTAACTATTTACAACTCTGAGGTTGTATGAGGGTTCCCTGTGTGGGTTGGTGTGAATGGCTTGAATTTGATCTAGAGGAGTCTTGATGGTGTCTTGAGTGATAGCGTAAGAGAGGAGTAGATCCTCGATGTCACTGGTTGCAAGATCCGCCTTCATTCTTCTAGGGTGGGATGGGGCATTAGGGAGGGTAAGGTTTTTGAGATACGGTGCGAGGAGTGCTGGACAAGGCAAGGGAGAGCGCTAGCGGGTACTGTGGGCAGCTTTCCTAAGGAAGTGAGAGAGCTGAGCAGTGGAAGGTGCTCAAATGATAGGGCTTTCAGGTCACGTAGTTGATCCCAGAGAAGGTGCAGTTGGAGAGATGTCTCATCCAAACGCGCAACCAGGTCTGAGTGTTGGTTAACGGGTGTCGATTCAGTGGTGTGAGCCTGCGGAGGAGGGGGGCCTCGAGGAGTGCCTGAATGGTCTAGGGCGGAGATGCAGTGTTCCAGGGAAGAGAGAGAGTTGTTAGTGGCTTGCGGAGTCCCTGTTTGGTTTAATGGGGTGGCTGGTGAAGGTGGGAGAAAGGAGGTATTGTGTGTAGGAGGTGATCAAGGGGCGTTTGAGTGGGTTAGGGTGAATAGAGTCCAGTCGCCTGTGCCCTGATAGAGAGGATGACGAGGACCGTGGGATCGAGGTAGGGGAATTTCTGTGTAGCTGACTTGATATTGGTGAGGTGGGTGTACCAGTATGCCCGCAGGCCATCTGAGTCGAGGGTCGATAGGAGTGAGAGACTGAGACAGGGGACTGGCTGTCTCTAAAATCTGCTATGGAATGAGAGGAGTTATGAGAAATTGCAGTGTTCCCGGAAGTGTTGTGGGGTGGGCTGGTTAAATCCTGTGGGCTAGGCGGGTGTGGATAGGTAACAGTGGAGTTAGCGGTCACCATTTTCTTGAGTGAAGGGAAAATATCGTCCATCTTAGTTATATCGACATTAGAGGCTTGACATAGAATGATACCAGTATTATAGAGGCTGATGGGGGCATTTGCTTTGAAGAAAGACGAGGGTGAAGCTGTTAATTCGAGACCATGTGCTGTTTTCCTCTTGTCCGTTATTCGAAGCATGGAGTAGAAGACACTCCGCCAACAAGCCCATTTTCTGGAATAGAAGATGAGGTCATTCGATATAATACCCTTGTTTGGACAGAGGTAGATGTCTAAGATGAATGTTTCAGGTCTGGATTTGAGTAGGCGATGTTTGCGCTTTTTGGTCGCATTTTTGGAGAGGTTAGGAGGGTAATTGATTGTGGAGGCATTGGATCCAGTGGGGTTAGGTTTTAACTCAATTCTGAGGGAGGCCAAGAGGGTGCTAAGTGGAGGGGGGCCCAAATACAATTTAAGGGAAAGGCGTAAGTGACTTTATCTCTTAAGATCGGCTGTATATAAACATGCAATGAACCTAATGCCCAAACATACCAACCTGTGACCGGATAGATGTACTGAGATTATTTTAGATTTCTGATTGGAACATGTGGCGATGAGCCTGGCCCAGGAGAGAAACTTCCGGTGGTAGTTAAGGGGTCAGGGACAAGACAGGTAGACCTGCAGAGGGATAGGAAAGAGGAACCCTAAATTATGACCAATCCTTAGGCTGGTCCAGCTATTAGAGCCCAGATTTAAGATTAGAAAGGATGGGGTATAAAATATTTGACACAAATAAAAATCAGCAATAGAACTAGGAACCGAGCAGAGCCTTATGAAGAAGAATGTAGGAAGTGGATTGATTTAATTTGAGCGTGGGCGAGGTTGACTGTGCGCCTAAGCAACGAGAAATTTCGGGAGGTCTACAGATGGACTGGGTCAGCATGTATTCATGTTGAAGGTGCTAAGAAATAACCCATTCCAATATGTCTGAGAAAAAAATATATATATCAGTGGACAACCTTATCGCAGGAAACATTAATGACATTTAATTCAAATTTTTTGTGATGGTAAGTTAGACACCTGTTGTCTTGGAGTCAAATTCCAAGGTACTTGTAGACCTAGGCTATCTTGATTTGATTTCCATTAAGACTCCAACATGATTTTGATGTGGTCCCATTACTAAAAAACTCAAAAATTAGATTTGTCGTGGTTTATGCTTAAGCTGTTTTCATGACTTTAGATTCCAAGAAGAGTTAAAGTGTACAAGAGACCCATGCTAGTTCTATCGAAGATGACAGTATCATCCACATACAAGAGCAAGGGTGTTGATATACCTCCTAATTTTGGTGGACAGAATTTGATAGAGAAGAACTGATGTCTGAAATGTATGAATTAAATAGGATATTTGCAAGGACACAGCCTTGTGTGGGCATATATTTTCCTAGTTAATGACTTACATTGCCTAGTTTAGCTTGTATCCAAGTGTGAGTATAAAGACCTTTGATAGCTCTTACCAGTTTTGAATCCATACATCAATGCGTTCAGCTTTGCTCAGAGCTCGTTTGTATCAATGCAATTGAATTTGTTTTTATAATTTTTGAAAAGGGCACAAAATAGTAGTTTGACAAAATTGATGCCATGATATTATCAATTGCACCACTATTTGCTGTGAATCATGTTTCATACCGTAGGAATCAGGTTTTTTATGACTGACCATCCTTTTAGATCTTTTAGCAATAGTGAATCCCCATAACCTAGCATTTACATCAAGAAAGGCTATCATTTTATAGTTTGTAGGTTCTACCATTGATCTCTTCTTGTGGGCAGAGCAGAGGATGGAACTCTTCCAAGAAGGTGGAATAGAGGGAGAATTAAAGCAATCATCCAAGAGCGGGGTTACCAAGAGGCCCAGTAAGAATCCTCAATCTTGAAAATATTGCTAGGGATGCCAGTTGGCCCAGGACCTCCATAAGGTCTTTCTTTCCTGATATGACTGATACAAGTTTCTCCGAGTACCAATCATATACCCTGAAATACAAGTGGCTGATACCCCCTAGCACCATTAAATCAACTTCATTTTTAAATGTTGAGGATTTTCTGTTATTCAACAAGAATGCATATTTTTCCCAGACACAGGCTAATATGGAGTTTCCTGCTTTCAAATTAGTGTTGGACTCAAATTAATTTATATTATTTCAAAATTACCTGTGATCTTTAGACTTGCATATCACAAATAGCGTACACCAATGGTCCTCCTGCATACGGCGTTTGGCATCCCATAGGTGTTTTTTATATTGCTTTCACTTTCTGTTAAATTGCTTAATTCTGCTTGGAGTACTCTCATCTACTTTGACTGACATAATTTGTTTTAACAGATTATTGAGGGATCTTTTTTCAGATTTTAAATCCACAGAGTACCATGAGTTGATCATTTTCGTGTCTAGGGGTTTGTGATGTTCTTCCATTATAAATATTCCTAATTATATAACTAACCCCAAGTATTCTACTGGAAACACTAGCATTTCAGCTTTCCAACATGTTGTTGAAGATAGCTGATTCTAGTCTGTAGTTTTTACAGATATATTTAGATTCCATTTAAACCTTTTAGATTCATTGCACTTGATGTGTGGCCCAGAACTTGGGATGAGTGTGTTAGACTTAATTTTAGGTTAATAGGAGCCTCATGTGGAAAATGGTCGCCATCATACCATTCTATAATTTGAATGTTTTCAACAGCATAGACAAAAAGATGGTGATACAAAAGTGTAGGCCAAAGTTCTGGCTTAGTTTTCAGGCATTCTTTTACTCCTAGCTGGCAGATCCCCTGGTCGAAGACCATTTAGAATTAACAGACCTAGAATATATGAGAAGCTGCTAGAAATGGTAACCCGGATTAGATGTCTTGGGACTTTAAAACTAATTCTGGGATGCCCCATCATGGGTCATGCTCCTCGAAGATCTCGTTAGATTGCTCTGGATATAAGAGATTGAGATCAGTCACCAATTATCAATAATTCCACATTACTGTATTTGCATAAGATCTTTTAATAGTGTAATAATATTATTGGTGATGCGTTTTTTCGATTTATTAGAAGGATGTGTATAATTGTTCATTATTATTATCCGATTAAGAGAATAAGTTAAATGTTTTGTTATGATGGTAATTGCCTGAAGATGTGTAGAATTTGTGGAGACTGTTTTTAGCTACAAAATCAAGTTGTACTCAGATGTATAGCACCAGGTCCCCAGCTGGTCCTCGCCTTGTACCTGAAAGTATCCCTGATGTATGAAATAATAAAAATCCTGAGATTGGGTAACATTTCACAAACCATGTTTCTTGTAAATGGAATATGTGGTAAGAGTTTATATGGTTTTGAATAACAGTATCCCTATCCAAGCTTATGAAACCTCAACATTCCTTGATCCCAAAAGGATAGGACCTAGATCGATACGGCTTGATGGCGAGAGGAGCACTGAATTTTTGTTTTTATTTGCACCTGCGATTGGAGCAAGGCTTTTAATTCTGAGGCTGGATTGCAAGATTGATTGAGTGCAAGGAGGAGCCACTCAAATTTTCTACAGTTCTCTTTCTCCTGCTCCTGTTTCAACAAGTAAGATCTATGGCCTCCTTGGGGCAAAGTTATACATATCCCTTTATATTAAAGTGCTCAAGTCCCTATCTGCTCCCTTTGTTGTTAGGTCTAGCCTTGGCAGTGCACATGCATTGTCTGGAAGACCTGGTGTAGTAGATAAAAGGACTTTGCTCCCGCCTGCTGCTTACCATTGGCTCACTGCAGTGTCGTTCTTGGTTGCTACATCCTAAGTGGAATGTCACTTCCGTTTTCGGCAGAGGGGCACTGCCTAAGTTCAGTTTCCTTCCGCTTAAATTCATGATCTGTTGTTTCAGAAAACTATGTTTTTCTACTTATGTTAGCCAAGGTTTATCTTCAAAGATGGTGGCCGCGCATTTTTTTTGTTGTGCACGGCTCGCCTTAAACATACTTTCACTCTCAGGTCGGTTCTCTGAAAAGGGCGTCACACTTTTTTTTTGCTACAAGTAATGTCGTTCACAATGGGAAGATTTGCATTTGGAGGCAGAGCACAGTACGTTCAGTAGAAGGTGTGGCGGCAGACGTGCATCTCCGGACTTCTCCCACCCCAGGTGCTTCTGTCCGCTGAAGGTGCCTGACCTGTATTTCTCTGCACTAGGTGATGGTTGTCTCCCTCCTCGGTGTGGTGTGAGTAAGTCACACTCGCCCAGAGGAGCCCACCCCTGCTGCGTGTAGGACTGGCCCTTGCAAGAGAACATTTAGAGATAAATAAACCCTCCGATGCGTGACGTAAGCAGGGCATACCGATGCTGCTATACAATGCCTTGGACTATATACTCCCCACTAAGACCATCCTCCCCCTGGGGCTCATCGGCAGACTCTGAACTTTGCCCTATTAACCCCTTGATGAAAAGGCCGTAGCAGCACATCTAACAACCGTGTTTTAACCCCATGTTGGTGTCCCGGGTCAGTATGCAGAGTTTACTTTTTAGGTCTCGCCTTAGTTGCTGTTACTACCACCAGTAGACCATTTGAATATCTCACACTTTGACCTCACATTTAAATACACTGCACATGTAAAGTGAACAAACCCAACCCTCCTTAGGAATAATCCCTTCACACTTTCATTATCCATCCATCCATCCATCCATCCATCCATTCATCCATCTATCTATCAGTATTCTGTGTAATGATCAGTGGTAGTGGACAGGTCTTTTACCCCGTGACACTGGAGTGAAGCTTACAGGCTCACTCATCTTTCTAAAAGTTCTGCTGCTTTATGCTAAACTCGCCCTTGGCCTACATCAAGTAGTTGTGGGATGCTGTGCAGTGCAGGAGTAGTGACTCTGTGATGGATGTATGTGTGCCTGGGAAGGGGGTCAGTACAAGGATGGAGCACTGCTGTGCAGTGCATGTGTGGTTAGTAAATTTGCTAAGTGTATGTATGCCTGAGAAGAATACATTTTGAGAGATGCAGTGCTGGGCAGTGCATGTGTCGATAAAGCATGTGATGGGTGTAAGTGTGCTTGCATGGAGTAAAATACATGAAAGGTGAAGTGTTATGCAGCGAGCATATGGTGAATGAATATGCTGGTAATGTGTGTGTTAGTAAATAACATGTGTGCAGGGGAGGATTGTTTATGTGTACGAAGGTGTCCCTTCCTGCATATAAAGAAACTTGTTTTAAAATGCCATTTTGTCACGGCACGCATGAAAGTGACAGGATGGCATTTCTAGGTTTGCTTATGTGCAGTAAGGGACACCTTCCTACACATAAACAATCCTACCCGGCACATAGACACCCTTGCACTCTGGTGCAAGGGTGCCTGTGCTGGCGCTAAGTTGCTAAACTTAGCGCCATCGAAGGGGGAAACGCAAGGCTGCACCACATTCTTGTAAATATGGTGCAGTCTTGCGTTTCAGAAGTGGGGGAGAGAGGCATTAAGCCAGGAAGGCTCACGCTTCTTTCCTCCACTTCTTTGTATATATCCCCCATAATTTTCAAGTTAACTGTGTTTGCTTCCAATGCATTCAGGTTAGTGTAGAGTTTTACAATGGCAGTAACCATTGTTTGTAATAGGTCAACTTGTACTTCCATTTTGTGTGATTAATGTGACATAGCTGCTGCAAATATTTACACTGATTTGTTCATATCCTGCCAATATGCAATTAGGTCACTAGTTGTGGGTGAGATTTCTTTCTGCTCTGAAGTTAAACTGCAGTCACCTGAGGAAAACAACTCAAACTGACCATTTGAGTTGTCAGCTAGATTTTCTCTACAAGTTAGTAATTCTAATCGCCTACCGAGTGGCTCTTACATGTAGTGCTCTCACAGTTGGCTAGTGCAGATGACAGAGGCGAGTTGTAGACTGAGACCACTTATCTGGGAGACAAAAATTAAGTGTGTATAGCAGTGGGTCTCATTCCCTGAACCGAGGTACGAAGGGTTGTAGTTTGGGCATGGTCGGGCTTGGCTAGCTTGCCATTTTCAAGAGCCTTCCTATTGTCAGACTCAAAGTAACTAGTGAAATCTAGAAACGCCCCCATTAATCCAATAAATACAGATGTAGCTGGGTTTTGTTCAGCTGATTGTTTTGATCCAGTGGCAGGTAAATACGTTCTGTATTTGAGGTTGTCAGAAGTAAAATTCCCCACAATGTTTCTTGTTCAGGAAGGCCAACGAGATCTAAAAAGTTCACCTTCTTTGTAATTTTCTTCATCCTGTTTTATTTAGTGACAAGGTAACTATTGCTCCATTGTTCTCTTTTCCGGAGATTTTCCTGGTTTAGCTCCTTGTCATTTAGAAAGTATTCCCATGCTTTTAGGGTGAGAAGAGGTGTTTCTCTTGATGCCTCCGTGATGGTATTTCAAGAGCTAATATTCCCCCAAAACCCACTCTATAAAGTCAAAATGCCTTTTTCAAACTGATCCCAGTTACCTAAAAGTCCTTATTGAAAACCAAAGGGACAATTAAGGGGTTGCAAAGGAATAGCCATGTGTTTGAAAATAAAATTTAAACATGCAGTTGTGTGATTAAAATTTAGGAAAGGAAAAAAATAAGAAGCTAAATAAAAACAAAAGGTGCCACCTCATCTCTAGTACTCCTCACCTGTTGCCACTCAAAGAGACGCAATATGACCTGTTGGGGCAGTGAGAGTACTGCAGCAGAGGAACAGGTGGAGCAGAGGGGCAAGAGCATGCTAGTTAATCCTGGTATTGTCAAGTAACTATTGATTTGGAGTAAACGTTTTTTACCTATGTACAACAGAGTGCATGTCCAGTCCTGAAGAGCTCTTCTCAGGTTACAGACAACAGTTTCACACCTCTTGTGAGCTTCCTCATGCCCAGTAGTGTTCTGAGGAGGGTACTGAGGGTGCCACATTTATGCCTGGCAGCAGCTTGTGGTTGAGGATGACTCCTAGCTCCTCTCCAACCAATAAGGTAAAATATCACAGGGTTTACCCTACCCACGTTTGCTACATTTACTGTGTGCCCTACAGAAAACCATTCCACAGTGTCCCTCTCTACCTAAATCCAAGATGGGGAATGTGTTGCTCAGATATGAATTTACCTTAAATAAATGATAAGACAAGAGGTGTTTGGCAAAACAGGAAGAAGTTGGTTTAATTAAACACTGCGGCCGGGAGAGCCTCAACAGAGTACGTCTGCTCAAAGTCTCTTTGGGGCAGATTTATGTTCCCTGGCGCATCCCTGCAAATCAGCATGGATGCGCCAGGGAAGATGTGTCACGCAAGTTTGCCCTTGCGCCACCGCAGATGCGCCGCATTTACAATGCGGTGCATCGTGGCGCAAGGACAAGCAGATGCGTGACGTATCTGCCAGCGTAAGGTTGGCGCAGTGCTGAAGTTGTGTCGCAAGCGCGACGCAACTTCAGCACTGTTCCAACCTACCCCATACCTAACATGGTGTGTCAAGCCTTACGCCTGCTTCAAGCAGGCGCACGGCTTTGATGCATCAGCGTTGGGAAAGTGACTCAGTGAAATCTGATAGATTTCACGGAGTCACTTTTCAGGGGCGTTCCTGCGACGGAACGCCCCCCCTGCGTGGAAACGCCCACATGAAACCTGACGCAGGTTTCATGTGGTGCAGGGCTTTACACCCTGATGCATCTCCATAGATGCGTCACGATGTAAATAGGGCGCAACGTGGTGCAGGGTTTATGCCGCCGCTGCGTCACAAAAGTGACGCAACGACGGCGTAAAAGTGGCGCAACTGCAACATAGATCTGCCCCCATGTGTTTAAAGTTTTGGTCGTCATTATATACAGTTCATGAGGTACAATAAAACAATTTCTATATTCCAAAAAATAATCTCAGTCATAAATTAACAAGGGTGGGCATCTGATAAGGACACAGATGGCACTCACCTCGTAGAAGGCTAGTGTGGGCCAGTGTGTATGTGTCCAGATGTCCGGCATGAAGAGCGTGTGATCACTATGTGTAGTGTGCATGTCGTGTTCTGATTGGCCGAGTGTTTCTATCTACATGTGGTATCTAGCACACACCCACCCTCCATCGCAGTCCTCAAGTGCAACACATACCTATGTTGCATCTCCATATGCGGATGGCTCTCAGTTATTGCTTGATAGCGTTTAGGCCGAGCTCAGTGTTATTGATTATCATTTTAATAATTTCCCATCTGTAACCAACGGGCGTTTGCTTTTGTCTGCATAGAGAAGAAGGGTACTGACCCTCTTGAGTCTATGTGAGCAGTCTAAATTATTCTAGAATGTCCTTGTACTGAGCCCAGAAAATAATCAACAGTTCTTCTCTTTCCAGTCTGATGCAAAGTTGTTTTCTTCTGTAACGGATGTTAAGACAGCTCGGACAGATTTTCTTCAGGGATGACTAGGGATGGGTTGTGTATGGTCATGAGGTTACAAAGGCCCCATCATACAGGGATGAGTTGGATGTGGGCAAGGTCGCACGTAATCCATCAACGTAGAGGTGCTCCATTGCAGGTGCAGTATGTGAATTACCATGCTGCAGTTTACGTTATTGCCCAATGGTATAGTTACTTTGCCTATGAAACATAAAGAGTACAGTGTAAGTTTATTTACAATTAGGTGTTGCCTCTTCCCCTCCAGCCTTCTGTGCCTGCTGATCTCGCTATCCTAGATATCCTGACATGGGATGCCTATGCTGCCGTTGGACTAATTACCCCCGCGTGATTGAGATGAGCATCCCTGCACTGGAATTTCATGTCCAGGATTCATTTGTCGTTAAAGAAGGTGGCCCCAAAGATGTAAAGGGCTGTCTGGGACCGCAGACGGAGGCGGAGCGGAAGTATTTCTGCACTGGTGCAGCGGTCTTGCTACCTCCAGAAACTTCTTTTCTACGAAATCCATGGGCCAAACAGTGGCCTCCCTATGGTACCCTTTCTGTGCATCCTGTCTTCCCTGGATTGGATGTCACTTGGCTCGGTGAGGAGATACAGTGCAGTGGGGTTAGTCTCATACCGGTTGATGTTTACGAGTGTCCAACAGGGTTCTACTCTATTGGGTTGGATCTTTGCCCTGATCCTACAGAAGTACAGGTGGACGAGGCACTTTGATTTTTCTGGGGCTATCTCTTGTGATAAGTAAAGCCTGCCTGCACCTATGGCGTGAGGTATCAGTGAGTAGATATAACATAACCGGTTCATAGTTTGTGTGCCAACGTTGGTCATGTGTTGATACCAGGTGTTGTGTAGGAGTGCTGTGTAGTTTCATTCAGTGTAGGTGTATATAATGTGAGAGAGGTCTCTGTGCATGCGTTGCAACAATGTAGAAGTAGAGCTCATGAGAATAAGCATCATTTTGGCTCTTGAGGGGCTCGAGAGCACCCTGGCTAAGTAGAGCATGTACAAAAGTGCAAAAACACATAACTTAGAAAGCATTCTTAGGCTGTAGGATCGTCTCCTGGGGAGATGTCTGTCATCTGGGCCTGTAGTCTGTTGTATGGTGTTTATCGTCTGTTGTCTGGGTCTGTTGTCTTTTGTCCGTTGTCAGTTGTCTGGTGCTTGTTGTCTGTTGTCTGGGTGCCCAGCGGGGTCTCTGTCTTGGTGCGGAGCAGAAAATGGTCCTCAAAAACAAGGTTGCAAAAGTCGGAATCTGTGTTACTTGAGCGACTGCCCTTGTGAAAAGTCTTTTGAAAGTTTTGATCAATGGAATGGCGGGCCGCGGCAGTGTTGGTGCACTTGTAGTTTGATCTCAGACCTGTAGGATGAGAGCTGTGAGTTGCAGGTTACCTTGGATAAAACACATTATTAGGCAGTTTTGGAACATTTCTGTGTTTATTTGTAAACAATACGCTCTGTGGTTTTATTGGGGAACACATTTTCCCTAGTGGTATTGGAAAGAAGTGATAGAATTGTAGTGGAATGGCAAGGTTTATATTGATTTTAGTAGGTGCTAGAATTTTTAGGGGGGATGGTGACTTTTAAACAGTTTTAGTGATATTCTTATCATGGGTTTCCCATTCTCCTTGCTACAGTGGGGACAGTCCTTTTTCTTGCTGGCTGCTGGAGGTGCCTTAGCTTTTGTAAGTTAGTTGGGGAGAGGAGCCTAGCTCATCGCTTAGGTCATAAATCCGAGAGGTGGGCCCAAGCTTCTTTTTCTTGACGGCGGTTGGAGTTGAGAATACTACTCTGTAGGGCCCTTCGAACTTTGCCTGATTCTACGTCCGTAAGAAATTGCATAAGTAAACTTCTTGCCCTGGCTGAGGGGTTTGCTAGTTTAGGCTGGTGTCTACCCTCCAAATGCTTCGGTGGTGGATCTGTTTGGTTAAGAACTTAGCAGTCTTAGTTAGCTCATAGAGGTAAACATGCAGCTTATCTTTCATTACCGGGGAGCTCGCTTCAGCACTTGACTTTGTCCGGGTCAATGGGATGGGTCTCCCCATTAGTCTGCTGTTACAATTTGGTAAGGTGTGAGGGAATGAATGCTGCTGGGTGTGTTCTTTAATACAAAGAGGGCTAGGGGGAGGCAGTGGAGTCACTTTTTAATAAAACTGACACAGATTTTGTTAATTTTGTTTTTGAGACGGCTGTTTAGTCTTTCAACAATTCTGTTGCGTTGAGGGTGATACACTGAGACCAATCTGTGGGTGATACTCAGGAGGATGCAGATGTGTCAAACATTGAGTTGACAAAGTGCCTGCCGTTACCAGATTGGATGACAACAGACACTCCCTACCTCAATATCATCTCCCTGCTGAGGAATCTGGCCACAGCCTTGGCGTCAGAGTGCACGTAATGGCCGACTTCAATCCACCTGGAGTAAGGGCAGACCACAACTATCAGGTATCGATAGTTGGCACATAGGTGTGTCATGCTGATGAAATCGTTATGTATGGCTTTGAATGGTCCCGTGGGTCGAGGAATTGCCAATGAGACGACCTTCAGCCTGGGTTTGGGAGAATACAGTTGACAAGCACTGCAGTTGGTGAGGTACATCGTTAATATCTTAGCCATGTTGGGGATAAGCCAGTCACTTTGAGGCTCTGCTGCCATGTTATCTTTGGGTAGGTGTAGTTGGGGAAAGGCTCTGTCAACTAGACATGCCCGGACAGTGTGTGCCAATATACGAGGTTTGTGCAGAGCCCCTGGTCAGTCACCGGTTCTTTCCTTCAGCTGGTGCATCTCCTGTAGTTCCCTTAGACACAAACTTACCATCTCCATGTATGGTTTGTCATGGGATAGTCTGCTCTCCTCACTCTGCTGCAAGGGATGTATGTGAGCCTCGCAAATCCTCCCATATGCTGCTCGCTTCGCCATCTGGTCTGCTAACTTGTTTTCCCAGGGCATGAATTATTTGCCCTCATTATGGGCAGCACACTTCCCCATGGTTATGCGCTTAGGTAAAGTTACTGCATCTATTAGCAGCCCCAAGAGCTCTCAGTGCGTAATGGGGGTGCCCCTTACGTCTGATGGACTTGGGGTCAGCAATTCATTTGGGGTCGTGAGGATGGAGGAGGGGGTGGTTTGGTCTCTGAACTACTTCCCGAACCTTATGGCTACATGCTGTCTCTTTCTTGATTACTGCGGCAGTGCATACATTGGCACCATCACCTTCTGTGCCATTGCGTCTACAGCTGTTCTGACCCATGCAGCCCTTTACCTTCATTGGATTTCGGCAGTATTCAGGTCCCCTTTTTCTTCCCTTCTTTTTACTCTAGTCTCCTTCTTCCTCTCTGGCTGCTTCCTTTCCCCCTTTGCAGGTCGGGGTTCCCTTTCCTGTATTTGATGCAATTTTCCACCATCGTCATGTCCTCTAACTCAAATGACCCCCTCTTAGCCAGGACCGGTTGATCTGGCTTTCCTCCTTCATTCATTCAGTGAGTAGCTCAATAAATAGGTGGGCAAATCTCACCCCTTCTTTCCTTGCTATAATTTACCTGGAAGTTAGCTGGTAATTTTTTCATCTCTGAGGTCCAAAAAGACTGCTCTGGTGGCTGACCTGCTCCTGTCCCCTGAATCTGGTCTGAATATAAGTGTTGGTATTCTCCATGATGTTCGTATGAAACGTTCCCCCCTCAGGTCAGGGAAATGCGAGGGTTCTGATGTGGACGTGCCACTGGTAGCAGTGTTTCTTTAGTTTTCTAACCAGGGTGGGGTACCTTGCTTGCATATGGCTTAGTGGAGTCTCCATAACAGTTTGGGCAACTTGTTTTAAGGATTTTGATAATGTGTATTGTCTCAAGATTCTTTAAATAGTTACAAATTCTATTCTTATTGTTGGGGAACGGTGTGCACGAGGTGGTACCAAAAACAATCTAGTGGTCACGAGCTCTATAAAAATCAATCAACGCATTGAAAAATGGACATTTAACACTAAACAAAAGACAAATGCAATGAAATAGTAATAACCTGAAACAGACCGTATTTGTTAGTTCAGAGCAGTGCAAGTTGATTTGTAGCAGTAAACTAGCAATCAAGAACTTCGGATTTGGAAAAAATGGTTGTTATTTCATAAAGCATAGACTAACATGACGTATCGTTTAAACATGAAGCATGATTTGATAATTTCAGCAGCACCACAACATCAATAAATGAAGAAATGGGAAAAATCTAGAGATACTAAAAGAGAAAAGGTTTGACAGCAAAACAAATAGTATTTTGTCCAAAAAAACTTGGCCCCTTCCTAGTACATATAGCCCCAGGAGAGGTGATGCTCTGTGTGGTGCACGGAGCTAAGCGAGTCTGTCAATATCGGCTCGATAGACAAAACATAGCAATGATTTCAGCGGAGAAAAAGGAGTAACCTGATACCTATCAGCTCTCTGCAGCCAGACACAAGCTACACCTGATTCCCCAAGGTCCGAATTTTCTCTAACTTCTGCATTACACTCTATATCATACCCAGGAATTGTGCGTACAGACTGCCTGATGCCCAGTGGTCCAAGCAGAGAGAAAAAGGGGAACACCTCTCACTTCTTTTAGATACTACCAGTGTCGGAATCAATAGTACTAAAAGAATTCTGTGACAAAAAAAAAAAAAGTTGAGATGTGAGCTCTGTATCACACCATGCGTACCGACTTGCCACCATGTCCAGCGGTTCAAGTGGTCCCATATTGACACTACACATATAATGGTATTCACTGACTTCATTGCCACCCATACCAACAAAAGCCTTCTACCTGTATGCAGAGCATGTTTGCCCACTCCAGAGGGGTGACCAGGAAAATAAGCAATCCCTCCTCTGTGGTCATTTCATACCAGTGCTGGGGGCAGCTCCCAGCCCAATGGGATTGGACCTTGTCTGACTGGGAACACAAAGGAATGGGCCTGGCCAGGTGCCATTGAACTTCTGCCTATGACAGGGGACTAAGTAAGTGCCTGGGCACTACCATCATATAGTCATCCTGCCAGAGGAACAGAAACACCGCCCCATTTCAGGCCTTTGTCTCTGCTCTGGGAGCATTTTTTACAACTCATTCAGGGGTTGCAAACTTAGAGGGCTGTAGATAGAGGTTAATTCAAATTAGCCTCCAGAGGGCAGGGCAAAAGGTAACTTTTAAGAAGTACTTTTTCTGTACTTTGCATTAAAAATCTTTCTTTGCCGAAGAACTGGGGTTCTAATAAATATTACAAAGAGTCAAAGAATGACATTTCTAGGCGTTTCTGATTCAAAGATAGCATTATAAAAAATGTAATTGTGCATCTCTGTATTTTTTCTATGAAACGGTCAGCTTTACAACAGTGAAAATATGGCTTAGGTGCTTGTCACTGTAAGGATATGTTTAACATTAGTGTTCTACATGTCCTGCTTTTAAATACCATGCACCCTGCTTTGTAGGCTATAAGGTCTACTTACAAGGGACTTATATTTAAAGGTACATTTTAGACCTGCCAAAAGGGTTTATTTTAACAGCTAGAATTGCAGTTTTTAAACTGCTGCAGTCAGTCTACAATGGCCTGAAGCCATGGTTACACTGCCACTGTAGTGGATGGAATAATAGGTGCTACAGTTTACTGGTGGCATTTAACTTAGAAGTTCTGGGTACACCTTGTACCATATACTAGAAACATATAAGTAAGTTAAATATGCCTATTGGGCTTATGTCAATTTGACCATGCTTAAAGGAGCAGCACAGGCACTTTACTACTGATTAGCCGGGACAAAGTGCATACAGTTCTACAATCAGCAAAAATATGTTTTGCAAAAAAACAAAACAAATCCAGGGTGGCCAGACTGAAATGGAGGACTTCCTCCACTGTTTCAAAGATGTTTTGCCACAGTGGCAATATAGTGGCTAGGGTTTGGTGTTGGTAGTTAAGGTAAGCATCTCCATTTAAATACAAGATATGAATACCTCCTTTTAGGTGATAACATCAAGTATGTTTTAAAATTGCACCCTGTCTTTACCACTCAGTAGCACTACATGTATTGGGATTCTTTTTACTCAGCCGGTATCCTCTTTTATTCACAAGAGGAATCTTTCACAGAACCTGTATCTCTTCTGATTACCAGCTCAGTGTGTTCCACATTTAAGACAGACTGAGTTATCCAAAGACACCTTAAGTACACTTGGACTAAAGGAAATCATCAATCTTGGACACATCTAATGCCTTCCTTAAATGTTCATCAGCGTTCTCAGCAAGATGGCTAACAAAGTCCTGAGACATTAAAGGAGAGGCTTCAGGGTAACAACACCCAAATAAATATTATCCAGATACCTTCAATTGCATGGCAATAAACTATGTGCTAACTGAAGGAATGTCAAAGAAAGGCATTTTCAGCCTCTAAAGAGGCCTGGGTGACAAGCTCTGTTCAACTTGCTTCATAGTTTGACTGCAAAGTTGATTTTGCTTTATCTACCCTTTAATTGTGTCCTCTCCGAGCACCCCCATGCTCATACGTCAATATAAGGACTTCTCCAGAGACGTTCTCTATTATAACTTGGGTTATTCACATTTGGACTCCCAAAACGATTCTGGAATTCATTTTGCCATGAGGTAATCACAATTTTCTACCTTCCTATCTTAACTCTCTGTCTTGTAAAACACAAACCTCTTTGTAAAAACCAACGTTGCCTACATCCACTTCTAGCTGGCCAGCAAACCCACAAGCCCTGACCACATGTTCCATTGGATGAAAGAGATCTTCCAATAAATTACCACAGGCAACCTCAACATTGTAGCAGAAGGAGGAGAGGAAGCCTTTTCGCACATCAAAAGTATAACATTTGACAGTCACATTTTCTTTCAGCACTCTTTAATTCCGCTTCCAACAGAATATAGGGCCAAGCAGACCAGTGCATTGGTAATGGCACATGTTGAGCACTGTACCATCATCTACACTGAGCTACAGGAAGGGAATCCTCTATAGGCTTCAAAAGAACCAGAACACATGTGTCTTAGGGGAATAAGCCCATATAATAGTCTACAATATCAGACTTGGTCAAGAGGCAATTATTCCTTGTGGGAATAACGAATGAATGAGGGTTTCCTGCCCTGGAGGATATGTGACGTTACAACACATGCCATTACATCGCATACCTTTGCAACGCCAAACTTTACCCCAATGGGAGCGCTGGAAGTTGGAATAGTTTAGGTTTCTATTCCAACTCTAGTGTGTGAAACAATAGGGAAGGTGTTGGAGTTAAATCCAACACATTCTACCCACTGCTGCACACCTGTTTCGTTGCAACGGCACGCGATGTAACTGCAGGCGTTGTAATGGTTGCGTTGTAAAGGCTGCTTCCCGCCCTGGACACTGGATTGTGTGGATGGCAAAGGGGTGCGTGACTGTAGAGACTTGGGGACAATTAGTTGAACAGGAACAGCTCTGACTCTTACTATGAACATTCAGTAATTGTGTATACAGTAAACAGGAAACACTCAATTGGAGGACAAACCCTCGTAAGAAGAGTCCGAGGTAGTAACCTTAGCACACAGGAACGTGGAGTGCTAAGTGCATTCCTGGCCGTGTTTCCTATTTACAAACATAAATTGCAGTCTTGTGTGCATGCATTAATTGAAATAGTTCAGGATGCAGCACATAGAAAGCAGTAGCTAACCCCACATTTGGGATGTTTGTAGTATGCCCTGACTATTACTAAATGTACTGAAGTAAGAATACATTATTTCAAATTATTTTCCACGATGACCATATTATTTTGAGAACTGAAATTGACTCTTGAAGGTATGATAAAGAGGAGCGCTACAAATCTATGTTTAATTATGTAATGAACTGTTCTTCTTGATCAGCTCTATTCACACCAAAGGTAGCGTTGAGTGTTTGGTTTTAGCACTCTCTTCAATCTGTGTGTTGCAAGTTTATTACCCATGTCACATGGGATGAACATGCAACTTTGAACTTCCCAACGCTGTCTTTGTAGTAGTCATACAATAAGGTCATTTCGGACGGTTTCTTGCATTTGTAAATGATTAATGAGTTCTTCTGCGATTACCTGAGCACGAATCCATTGAGCAAAATTAACTTTCTGAGATATCATTCCAAAACTTCTTATTTTACGCTAGAGGTTTGAACATGTACAGTATATTGATTACATTGTTGTTCAGTATAGCATCTGCACATAATACCTGTAGGTAGATGCATTCAAGGCTTTTATGGAGGACAGGCTAATCTTTCCTTTTCACTTTTGCACCAGCTCTTCCCTCTTGTTAAGTGTTATACTACCTTATGTTATGGGAGTGGACAGAGAGGAATTCTTAATGTGGAGAAAGTGGGTACATTTAGTAGTGATTTGTAAATATAGCATACCACCATCTTACTGCAGATACTTTAGTAAGCCAGTGAGGACATTCACCTGGTGGAAGGAATGCACAAACCAGGATACCTAGTATTGTTTTATTATTCACAATGCCCTGCAACTTTTGGGAGAGAGCAGGAGATAGATAACCAGTACAAATGCTATTACTAGACATCCATTGTTCTTTTTGTGTTATGTGGCCCCTCAAACCTAAGCTGCAAGCCTGTGAACCCTCCTTTGAGAGAGAGATGCCTACTAACGTGCCTATGTAAATGTAGTCCAAAGGACTGAAGTAGGCAGAAATAATTTGTGTTTATTTATTTGTGTGCTGGAAATGTTGGCAAATATTATACATATAGTTTGCGAAAAATTGATCATGATCATAGCAACAGGTGCATACAGGAAATGCTGCACAGCGGTGAAGTGAACCTGTTGTTACAGTTACCTGTTGTATTTTTCTTGATGGAGGATAGATGCTGCCTACAGAGGATGATAAGAACATTCTGATCCCTTCTTCATTTCTTGTTCTTTGTTTCCCAGGCTGTCGGAGAGAATACAAAAGGTTTTGCACCAGAACAGCCACTTGATTGTAAGCAACTCAATGTAGGCAGTCACCATCATCATGCATTCTTGATTGAGGGCAAGTGGAGACTTTACTAAAATCTCCTCAGAGTGAAACTGTTGTAACCTATGTGTTGTAACCTATCTGTTCTTGTTGCATTTGGAACTTCAGCTCATGCCATAGAATGAAGTGATCCATGAGAATGTCCTGGATCAATCATTTTATGCTTGGCTGACCAGCTGAGATGTCAGTGGTTTTCTCTGTGGAATAAACAAGTACAGAAAATAAACAGTTTCTTGGATTTAATACTGGCGACGATGGAGTTCTCCTGATTGGGGACAGGCAATTTGACCACCGATTCCCCTGTTTGCCTACATTTGTGGACCCACAACTTACGAAGATTTATTTTTACAAACTACATGGATTTTGTCCCGGAAACATTTCGGAGATTCGTCTACAATGGATTACCCTGTATCAACTGTGTACAACTGCGGCAGGGATTTGGCTTAATTTCAAGTTTCTGCAAAACTGTGAGTAATTAGCAGAGTAACGGTTGGATCGCTGGTGCGAGGCTCACCTCCCATCAACTGCCAGTCCGTGAGCCACGTTGGTTAGATGCGCCTGTTCCCGAGTTCGCCTGTTTGCGAGCTCACCCTGGCTACACACACGCCCTTGCTGCTGAACTCTTTACCATCCCTGCTGCTGATGCACAGCGTATGCAGACGCCGACGTACACCTGATAAGGTCATTTCATCACGCAGCGTGCGGCCATCTTGGAGGTGGTTATTTACACAGGCAACATACGTCGTTCTCCGATGTCGGAGCTTATGGATCTTCTTCACTTTCATGGTGAGAGTTGGCATTGTTGAATTATTCTGCCATTTTGCAACTTTAATTATTTTTGGACAGTGGATTGCTTAATTTTTTACTCATTGTGACACTGGCAAAAACTTTGAACGACAGATATCTCTAGCAACAAATTGAGTTTCACTTGCTAAAGTATTTTGTTTACACTTTATTATAACAAAAAGATTTGTCAAGTATAAACATATTATACAATATACTGCATCACTTTGTTTTACCATATAACTCCAACTACTCTTTCTTACCAGCATGGCCACTTCAACTAGCATGTCACAACCCCCTGCATTTTTATTAGAGAAGGGGGATCCCGTTCTTCCATGAAAGTGGAGGAATCTTTTTGATTCATATATAGTAGCAATTGGTGGGGAAACATTTTCTGCTTTTAGGAAACAAGCTATTCTTTTGCACAATTTAGGTGTAGAAGGGAGGAACATGTATGACAGCATGGATCTAATACCTGTTGGCAGTAGTGATGGAGAACCTGCTGATGTCTATGAAATGTCGATGACAATGCTGGAAAGGTATTTTGGCCCTCGTATCAATGTAGTCCTTGAACAACACAGATTTTTCACCAGAGTTCAAGGGCTAGTTGAACAAGTGGGAAGTTATGTAGCATCTCTAAAGACTCTTGCACGATCATGCAAGTTTGGTGAGTTATCTGATTCCTCGGTGAGAGATCAGTTAGTGAGGTGCACTAAAAGTAACAGGGTACAAGAGAAGTTGCTAATTAAGAATCCGTCTTTGGCAGAAGCCATAGCTATTGTTGAAGGAGTGGAAAACACTTCTACTTGGGTAAAGGAAATTAGGAAGAACCGTGTGGATAAGGAAGATGGTCAAAGTGATGTTCATGCCTTGCATCTACACCTTTTGGTCCCTCACACCCACGGCACCAAACGGCTTGGAATAAAAGATCTCTGCCAAAGAGCCCCTCATAGGGAGCCCGTCAGGTATTGCAGCGCCGACCTGACAAAGAGCAAGTCCTATGATGAAGCTTGACACCCAGCTGGCTGGGTGTGCGAGGGCCCTAATTCCCAAAGGAGGAATCCCTTTCTTCCTCCGCCATTAAGGGATAGCATTCCCTCACTTAGCTGACCTCGCTCCCCTTGCCCTTTTAGGAACTGCATACCCTTTTTTGTTTGACTTCTATTTGGCTTGTATGCAGGACCTCGATAAAGCTCATAGTAACCCCTTCTTGGTTTAATTGTATGCACGGGCAAATTGCCTGGTCTTCTCTATACTTCAGTAGCCACCGGACTACTTCACCTACTGAGTGTCCCCTACCTCAACTTTGAACATACCACTATGATGGAAGAGAACCAGGGACTCAGATTTGGTGATGAAATTGTAGCTGAAATTCTGAGAACACCCTCTATTCTGGGAGCCAACGGTAGTTTGGCATCCGGCAACCAGTCGGAAGACTGGTTATGTTATGTTACTGCCATTTATATAGCGCAACAGCTGCCCCAGCAAAGGGGCGTCCCAGCGCTGTCAGCAAGGCAACTAACGCAAAAGGAGACAGAAACTACATGCTGGGAAAGAGGTGGGTTTTTAAGACATTCCTTAAATAATTAGTATAGTTGCGAATGTGAGTGGGCAATGAATTCCAAAGGAGGGCTACCCTACTGCGGAAGGAACGGCCTCCTGCCCGCACTCTCTGGAACCTGGGGACCCTCACCAAGTGCTGTCCAAGTGACCAAAGCTGTTGTGTAGGAACATAGGGGGTAACGAGATTAGCCAGAATACCAGGAGTGTTGAACTTCAGGGCCTTAAAAGTAATACAAAGGGCCTCAAATTCTATTCTTCTGGCCACCGGTAAACAATGAAGCCGGTGAATTGTAGGTGACACCGGACAGGACCTGCGCAAGCCGATCAGAAGTCTGGCCGCTGCATTCTGGACCCTTTGTAGCCGTGCAATCTCGGGCTTATTTGCCCCTAAATACAGGGAGCAGGCATAATCCAGTCTGGATATTATAGCTGCCTGGATAATAGTTTGGCACGTAGGAGGGTCCAAAAACCCCAATAGGGGTCTAAGCCCCCGCAAGAGCCCAAAACACGTCCCAGCTACCTTTTTCGTTTGAACTAGATAGTGAGCGATGAATCTAACCAGATTCCCAAGTTTTTGACAGCTTGCTTGGGGGGGGGGCACTCCCCAAATTTTCTGGCCACCAAAGCTCACTCCAAAGTCCATGGTCCTTTCCTACCAACAACTCCTCAGATTTACTAGCGGTCAGCTGGAGGCAATTAGTTGTCATCCATTCAGCGACCACCGCCAGGCCGCCTAGAAATTTCAGGGCGTCCCTCTTGGTGTCGCTAGAAAGTGTTACCACCAGCTGAGTGTCGTCAGCGTAGGAGACCATGGTCAGTCCTCTGTTTCTCGCCACCGCTGCCAGCGGCTGGACATAAAGATTGAATAACAGGGGACTGAGGGAGGAACCCTGTGGGACACCTTGTTTGATGGAATGAATGCCTGAGGAAAAAGGGGGGACAGCAACCCTAAAGGACCTCTCACTAAGAAATGAAGAAAACCACTTCCAGGTCGAGCTGACAATGCCCGCCTCCTCCAAACGTTGTAACAAAATGGCATGAGACACCGTGTCAAACGAGGCGCTGAGATCCAGCAGGATCAGTGCCGACGTCTGGCCAGTGTCTAACACAGACCAGAGATGCTCTGTCACAGCCAAGAGAGCAGACTCTGTGCCGTGACCAGGTCGAAAACCATTCTGGGAGGAGTCCGGTATGTCATTCTCGGTCAAGAGGTCTGAGAGGAGTGAGTTAACATGTGCCTCCATAATCTTGGCTACCCACGGGAGTAGTGAGATGGGGCGATAATTCTCGGGCTTAGCCGGGTCCAGCAAAGGTTTTTTTAGTAGAGGTAGCACGTTGGCATGTTTCCATGCCTTAGGCATAATCGCAGTGGAGAGTGACATATTGATTACCTGTTTCAAAGAGGGCAAGATCGTAGGCATTCTGAATTGTTCCGGTTTAAGGGGACCAGCCGGAGAGCCAGATTTAATTTTCCTACAGAGTATTTGGAAATGGTCTGTGGAAATGGGGGCAAGGGACTCCAAGGTATTGGCACGTTGATCACACCCTACCCCTGAAGGAGTGATAGCTTTGGCAGGAAAGGACCTATAGATATTATCTACCTTCCTAATAAAAAAGGAGGCAAGATCCTCGCATTGCTCACTATTTTCTACCCTGCGTCGGTTTGCTGTGGTTTAAAGCTGGAGAGTATCGTGAAAATGCTCTTTGCCGGGTTATCGCTGTTGTGAATTAAGTCGGCATAGAACGTAGCACGCGTCAGTTGAATGGCCTTATGATAGCTTCTGACTGCCAAGCGATAGCTATCTTTCGCCTTGATGTTAAAGTCCCTTCTCCAAATACGTTCAAGCCTTTTTCGTTCTTTACGCAGATCGGCCAGCTCACTAGTATACCATGGCTTAGATCGCGTTTTACGATTCAGGGACATTTTCTCTGGAATTAGGTCATCCAGTGGCTGACTAATCCAATCTGTAAGGGCCCCATACGCCTCATCAGGGTCGTTAGAAAGGCTAGGACATGTTGTATATAGTTGGGTCTGGAAGGAATCCCAGTTAAGCTTATGCCAAGGGCGTTTCAGCAAGGATGTTTGGTCGAGGTTCCATAAAGGAGATATCTCCTGAAGGGACATAGGGACCAAATAATGGTCAGACCATCCCATGGGCTTGGGGGCAAGGGCTGTAAGCGAAGCTATATTGGTGAAAACTGGTTCCAGCAAATGGCCAGCTACGTGAGTAGGGCCTGATACCAGTTGTATTAATTGGCAGGCTGCCATATCTGCTATCAAATTTGCCACATCATGGTCATCATATTTCTCTAAGTGGATGTTCAGGTCCCCGGTGAATGAAATTGGCAGTATTAATTGCAAGCGCACTCACCGCCTCTACAAGTGCAATCTTAAAAGCAGTGGCTGGCCCAGGGGGCCTGTAAATCAGGAGCCCTGACATGGTATAGTTGGAGCTGAAGGTAATCTTAAAAAGAGCACATTCACTACCGGGAATAGTGTGCCTGGTGAATATACAAGGGTAGTCTGATTTAAAAATCACCGCAATGCCCTCACCTCTTGTCACCCTGTTAAGAGTAAGGATGCTATATCCTTCCAGAAGGGCCAGGACAGGTTCCACAGTTGTCTCATTCGAAAGCCACGTTTCGGTGACAAAGAGCACATCCGGGGAGGAATGTTCCAGCAAGTCATAGATATCAGCATGGTGTCTAACTAACGATTGACAATTAAAATTAAAGATCTTAACAGCCTTCTTGGGTTGTGGAAGGAGTGTACGTGGAGTCAACATAGGGGTAGCACTAAAGCCACAGCTCAAACAACAGAAAGGACCCTCAATAATCGTCTCACAGGATTGTCTGCAATTGCTCACCATTTTCCTAATAAGTAGCAACTCCTTTTTTGTATAGATCAGCCCAGCTTTAGTAAAACGGGTAGCGCGTCCGGCGTCTGGCGGCTGACTGGTGCGGACGGGCACAGACGGGCTTGCCTTTGGCGCGCCGCCGGCACGCCCGCTGTATGCATCCGCTGCGCGTAGCGCGATGCATTCTATATTTAAGGAGGAGCGTGATCAGCTGGAAGCAGCTGATTGGAGCAAGGCCGGAAAAGGAAATTCTTCCTCTAGCACGTAGGCGTCCCTCCACACAATCCGAAAAATCGGTGGTGGACCGGGGACTCCGTGCAGGTAGGCAAATCGGCAATGTAATAAAAAATATCAGCGTTTTTTAATCGGTGGCAGTGTAGAATACATCAAACAAAGTGCAATTCAATTTAAAAATAAACATTTAGCAAAGTTGCTTCAGCAAGTGGGACCGGGAGCCCTTTCCCAGGCGCTCCTCTCACCCACAATGTAAGAGTCTGCCTCTGTCACGCGCATCAACATGACCTCCATAAAACGTGAGTGGCTCACGATCACACTGCATGATGCCATGATGACCGAGTACTTGTGGGCTAATATAGCCCCCAATAGTCTCATAGTAAGCAATTTCCCACGTCTATTCCTGGAAGATGCTGTCTTTAAAAAAGAGTGGTCCCTAGTAGCATTGAAATACACTAGGGACTGGATCATTCTTATCATCAACACCGCTAAAAGGATCGCTGATGCCCTATTGGTCAGGATCCAGATAGCAGAAGGCACACTGAAAACAACAATCCAACTCTCTGCATTTAAGACCAAACTCTCGGAAATAAATACCAAGATCGCAGAGAATAAGGAATATTTAATTAAACAGAAGATCACAAAGCTACAAAAGGATATACATAAATTTGACAAGGAGAAAGTATATCCTTATCTGAAAGCAGACTTCACCCGAGCAAATGCGAGCAACACATTAGATGAGGGCTCAAATACCACAATTAGAGGTTCCTCAACCAACAGTGACTTGAGTACTGGCAGCTGGGGTAGCGATAGCTCCAGACGGAATGCACGTCCTGTGTATCCCAATTACAACATGCCACCCTATCAGGGACCACCCTTTTGGCAATTCCCCATGTACTCAGAAGGACAACCATAATTCTTCCCACTAGGTAACAACCCCCCTTTTTTAGACAGAGGCTGGGGCAGAGGAAGAGGGCGAAGAAGAGGGAACCAAAAGCGAGTGCAATAGCAGGAACAACCACAATTCTCAGTGGAGACACGGAGCCAGACAAGAAGAAACATTTATAGTCAACCTCTCGCCAAGGAAACTTACTGACCCAGAGAAACGGGTCCAACAGAAGGGGCTGAGATGTGTTCCCACCCCCAAAATTGACAGGTTTTGCCACAACTGCGAGATCCAGAGCTTCTTCCGGAAAATACGCCTCAAGGCATTCTTTCAGGACAAACCCACACTCCCCACCGGGGACTCTGGGCTACATAATCCTTCCACCTTTACACCCAACAGTGGAATGGTACCAAATGAAGTACTTACTTTTGAGCAAGCCGTACTCAAAGACCTAGCCAGCAGCACCAGTCCCACCCCTTTCCATAACCTGTCATCAGCAGAATTGACAGCTGTCAGATCCCTTAATCACGACTCCAGCATTACAATCAAACAAGTGGACAAAGGAGAGGCAACAGTTATCATGTCCACCATCGATTATGACTCTGAATGTAACCGACAGCTGAGTAACCGCAGATACTACACTCCCATTGCTGTCAATCCTACAACACAACTTTCCACAATTATTGCAACAGTGGTCCTCTCTGCAGAAACAGAAAGGTGGATCAGTAAAAAACGAAGCTGGCTTCCTCATTACCAAAGACCCCAGAGTGCCCCACTTTTACATCATGCCCAAGATCCATAAGGGCACCGCCCCTGGCCCAGGTAGACCCATCGTCTCAGGGATTGGTTCACTCCTGGAACCTTTGTCAAGATTTTGCGACCACTTTTTGCAACCACTGGTTAGAAAGACACCATCTTTTCTACTAGACACCTCCGATGTCTTGAGCCTTATCGAGGAGGTTCAACGTCCAGAGGAGATTAGTCTCCTGGTCACCCTGGACGTTGAGGCCCTGTATACCAACATCCCTCAACGTGCCACTTTGAGCGCCATGAAGGATGCCCTCAACAATGTAGACTGGGTCTCCCACACATCAGTGCCCTTTGTTATAGAATGTGCCACATTGGCCCTGACGGAGAACTTTTTTGAGTATAACAATCAACTATACCATCAGACCCAGGGCACTTCTATGGGCAGTACTTTTGCGCCGAATGTGGCATGCCTCTACATGGCCGCGTTTGAAGAAAGAGTTATCTTCGATGCATCTAACTCTTACACATCGAACCTTGGGCTGTGGAAGAGATTTATCGATGACATCCTTATCTTTTGAAAGGGTGAGAGGTCGACCTGTGAGGAATTCTGCAAATGGATAAATACCCCGAATCCATATTTGAACTTCACTAGCACTATCTCAGAGACAAACATCCCATTCCTTGACCTCAACATCAGGCTTTCTGAAGGCCTACTGAACACTACCCTGTACAGAAAGCCAACCTCCGGTCCAGGCCAGCACTCTCCCCAGCAACTCCGCCTCACCGCCGCAGCCTCGATTCCTCAGCTGCGCAGAGTTCCCGCCTGCAGCCCGCCAGTCTCATAACTTTTGACTTCACTCGTAACTTTCATTTTACTGTGTCGCATTGTACTGTGCTTGCTCCCTGATTGTTTTCTCCTGTTGATAATTTTTTTCCTCTTTCTTGATCAATTACTGTGGTAGTTGTCCTCCGCCCGGTTTTCCCGCCGCTGCTGCCCCTGCGGCCCCTCCCACCCCGTCACAGTCCCTGCTCCCACCTCCCATCTCAGATCCCGCCCCCCTTCCCTACTTATGGCGACCGCTGCGGGGGAGCGCGTGTGATACCTAGACCTCCGGTCCAGGCCAGCACTCTCCCCAGCAACGCCGCCTCACCGCCGCAGCCTCGAGTCCTCAGCTGTGCAGGGTTCATGCTTGCAGCCTGCCAGTCTCGTAACTTTTGACTTTACTCGTAACTTTCATTTTACTGTGTCGCATTGTACTGTGCCTGCTCCCTGATTGTTTTCTCCCGTTGGTCGTTTTTTTCTCGCTCTTGATCAATTACTGTGCTAGTTTTCCTCTGCATGGTTTTCCCGCCGCTGCTGCCCCTCCGGCCCCTCCCACCCCGTCACAGCCCCCGCTCCCACCTCCCACCTTGGATCCCGCTCCCCTCCCCTACTTATGGCGACCGATATGCGATGTGCCTAAGACAAGCCCGTCTGCACCCGTCCGCGACCCGACCGCGACCAGCGCCAGGAACCCTGGTTCTCCTACAGCCCACCGATATGACTCAACCACCCTACAAGCACTCAATCCCGGAAGACACGCCGACTGCACAAGAGCCTCGCCAAACACCATCCATGGACAGTTCTCATGCAGACCCTGCCACCGATCCTTCACCATCGACAAAGCTCCCACTACCACCGAAGCCCCGCCTGATGCACGCACCGCAGAAACCCTGACTTGCATCCTCCTCAACGTACGCTCCCTGCATCGACATGCCGTAGAAATCTGGGACCTGATCGACACCCTCTTGCCTGACATCGCCTTCTTCACGGAAACCTAGACCAACGCCTCCTCCGGCCCCGACATCGCCACTGCCATCCCCGACGGCTACAAGATCCAGAGAAAGGACCACCCCGACTGCCCAGGATGAGAACTCGCAATCGCACACAAGACCCCCCTCTGACTCTCCACATCCAGCACGAGTGACTCCACCACTCTCCTCGAGAACCTCGCCAACCTCGGACTGAAGCAGCTGGTCAACACGCCCACCCACAATGCTGGACACACACTCAACCCCATCTTCGCTGGAGGGACAAACATCCACTTCAGCCACACCACCGAGCCCTTCTGGATGGACCACCACTGTGTCCATTTCACCTTCAACACCACCACCGCACCCAAGCCCACCCCGCGCCCGCCACAACGGAACTGGAGCAAGGTCACAGAGGAACACCTCAATACCACCCTCCTCCAAAACCCCCCTGGCGCCACTACCGACACCAATGCCGCAGCCATGGGATTTCACCGCTGGATCTCCTGCTGCGCCGACAAGCTTCCTCCCCTCCGCCACCCCGCCAAACAATGCCCTCTGAAGGCTGCCTGGTTCACCACAGAACTATAAGAAGCCAAACGCACCTGCAGACGCCTAGAGAAAACCTGGCGAAACCAGAAAACCACAGAAGCACAGAACAAGCACAAGAGCGCCCTGAAGGAATATCACCAGCGCATAAGAAACACCAACAGACCTTCATAAGAGACAAAGTCCAGACCAACGGAACCAATGCCAAGGAACTGTTCAAAGTCATACAGCAGTTCGCTAAGCCCGCCAGCAAAGCCACGGACATATCACCTTCCCTTGAACTCTGCGACAAACTCAGCTCCTACTTCCATCTGAAGATCAAGGTCCTCTACGACAACTTTAGTGAACCAGCGCCGTACACCACCTTCCCACCCACTGCCGCCGATAAGCCAACCATCATGACCTGGAATCCCGCCACTGTCGAACACATCACCACGACCATGAAGAAACCCACTCAGGAGCCCTGCCCACTGCACATATTCCACAGGGCCTCCGCCGCTGTCACACCCGAACTAGGACGGACCATCAATGCCTCCTTCAGATCCAGAATCTGCCCAGACGACTGGAAGCGGGCAGAGGTTAAACCCCTCCTCAAGAAATCCAACAGCCGACCCTACGGACCTGAAGAACTACCGGCCCATCTCTCTCCTCCCCTTCTCGGGAAAAGTCACCAAGAGACTTGTAAACGCCCAGCTGACCGCCTTCATCGAAGAGAACTCCATCCTAGATGCTTCCCAGTCTGGATTCCGCAACAACCACAGCACAGAGACCGCCCTCCTCGCCACCACTGACGACATCCGCATGCTACTCGACCAGGGACACACTGCGGCCCTCATCCTTCTAGACCTCTCCGCAGCCTTCGACACCGTCTCACATCGCACACTCACAGCCAGACTTCACGACGCAGGGGTACAAGGAACCGCCCTCGACTGGATCCAATCCTTCCTCTCCAGAAGAACCAAGAGGATCAGACTCCCTCCCTTCCTCTCCAAACCCACCGATATCAACTGTGGAGTACCCCAAGGATCATCACTCAGCCCCATGCTGTTCTACATGGCCCCACTCAATGCGCCATCATCAGACAGCATGGTTTCAGCATTGTATCCTACGCTGACGACACCCAGCTCATCCTCTCACTCACGAAGAATCCCGAAGACACCAGACTCTGCTGCCAGGAATGAATGAAGAACGTGGCAGCCTGGATGAAAGACAGCTGCTTGAAGCTCAACTCAGAGTAGACCGAGGTCCTCATCATTGGACCCTGCACCTCCGCCTGGGGCAACACCTGGTGGCCCCCTGCCCTCGAGAACCCACCCACCCCTACGGACCATGCACGAAACCTCAGCATCAACCTTGACTCCTCCCTCTCCATGAACCGCCAGATCAATGCCGTTGCCTCCACTAGTTTCAACTGCCTGCGCATCCGCCGCAAGACCTTCAAATGGATCCCCCCTGACTGCAGAAGGAATGTCACCCACGCACTCATAACCAGCAGACTGGACTATGGCAATGCCCTCTATGCCGGAATCAACAGTACTCTTCTCAGGGACATCTTAAGGATTTGGGGGGCCCTGGGCCAAACATATTTTGGGGGCCCCTGTTCAGGACAACTTTGAATTTATGATCTAATTTGAGCCCCTGTTTCCCACGCAGTTTCCGATTCCTCAGCTGCGCTAGCGATCCAGTTTGCATCATAGGCATTAGCCTATATATTCCCGATGTAAATGGACATGTGCAGCTTACAGGTGTAGGATTCAGGGTTTCCTGCCCTTCTACTACATTTTTAATACTTTTTAAATTGTATATGTGTGGCTGAATTACTCTGTGCTTTTTAACAATTTCTCCTACCTATGCGCCCTTGCACTTTACTTGATTCTGCTTGCCAACACCTCCTTAGCTGCTCCGATTCGCATTTCGGTTTTCCTCCAGTCCTGGTCCGCTGCTGCTGATACGCCGATTGTGTGGAGGGCTGGGGCTACTATTGGGCTACTCACTTCTGCCCACGCAGTTTCCACTTCCTCAGCTGTGCTAGCGATCCAGTTTGTATCATAGGCATCAGCCTATATATTCCCAATGCAAACGGATGCGCGCAGCTGATAGATGTAGGATTTAGTGTTTCCTGCCCTGCTACTAGGTTTTTATTACTTTTTAAATTGTATATGTCTGGCTGAATTACTCTGTGCTTTTTAATAATTTCTCCTACCTATGCGCACTTGCACTTTACTTGATTCTGCTTGCCTACACCTCCTTAGCTGCTTCGATTTGCATCTCGCTTTTCCTCCACTCCTGGTCAGCCGTGGCTGATACGCCGATTGTACTGGGGCTGCTATCGGGCTCCTCACTTATGCCTATGCAGTTTCCACTTCCTCAGCTGCGTTGGCAATCCAGTTTGCATCATAGCCATAACCATATATATACCCGATGCAAACGGACGCACTAAGTGGACGTGCACAGCGGGCGCGCTGCTGGCGCCGAAGGTAAGCCTGTCTGCGCCCGGAGGCGTTCGGCGCCGGCCATGCTGCCCAGTTCCCCTCCAGTGAGTTTCTTCCACTATATTGCAATAGAGAAAAACTGCTTAGCCTTAGGCGGCTACCATTATGTCACTGTAAAGCCGCTGATCCGAGGTTGGAGGTAGACTTTCGATGCAATAAGTGCAACTGGACTCTCCTCCAGCCCAGGAAACTTGCACCCAATATCCTCCCACGCAACAATAAGTGTAAAAACAATAAGAAAACAGAGGACTTAAAGGCAACCCTTTTAAATTGTCGCTCTATACAAAAGCATGAACCATACATTTATGGCCTACTTTTAGACTAACAGTCTGATCTTTTATTTCTCACTGAGACCTGGCTGTCTGAAGCCTCCAACCCTACTATCACCTCGGCCATCCCTACGGGTTATAACATTCTTAGGAGGGACCGATCGAATGGGAAGGAGGGAGGTGTTGCCATAATTTACAATAAAAAACTAGACTGCTTAGGCTTCTGCTGTACCTTATCCCCCCATCATAGCATAGCTGGATTTCTGATTTACAGACCTCCCAGTGCTATTGGAAATGTTATTACTACGCTTAATATAGCCTCCACCTCCCTGGCCTTAAAATACAACTGCCTCATTCTGGGATATTTAATATACATATGGACAATGGAAAAGACCCTCAAACAATTTCCTTGTTGGAGGCGCTGCAGGCCTGCAACATGTTTTCATCTGTTTCTTTGGCCACCCATGAGAAGGGCCATACCCTAGACCAAATCGTTCACAACTTTGACATATCAGTAAGCCTACCTCTTCCCATTACCTGGTCTGACCACCTCCTATTAAAATTCGTCATTCCCAACTCTGCCACAGCCCCTTGAGCTAACACAGGGCAGAGGGTCTCAAATTACAGGACGTTCCATAAAATATCCATCCCGATGTTAGCAGACGCCCTCGGTCGTTCCTCACCAGAGCGGTCTGGCTGCCCCGACTCGGGCGCCCTCTCAATAGATTCATGGCTCCGAACCAACATTGATGCAGTGGTACTGGTTGTTTGCTGCTCCTCAAAGAGGTCAGCCCCACCAGCTCCATGGTTTAACGATTCCCTTAGATCTCGCAACAGAAATTGTGGAACAATTGAACGGAAATGGCGTAAATCCTATCTACCTGAGGACAGGAAGGTGTATAAAGACACCTTAAAAGCTCATTACATTCTCGTGAAGGCAGCCAAGAAAAACCTCTTTCAAACCAAGATAGAAAATGCCCAAAATAAGAGTACGGAAATCTTTAGCATAGTTAAATCCTTTACTGCCCTGAGAGCCGGCACAAAGGAAGGGTCATGCACTGAAGAATGGTCTAAGTAAATAGTTGAATTCTTCCACAAAAAGATCTCCATGATCCAACAAGCCTTCACTAACATCTCAGAGGAAGAACTGACCTTCTACCTTAGTTCTAATAGCAAATTTCACCTCTTGGATCCTACAGCTTTACTAGCTTTCCCTGAGTTTCAGCTTGAAGAGTCACTGACCCCTCTCCAAAGCATTAAGTCTGGCTCTCCTACTGACCCATGTCCAGGGAATATCTTGAACCTATTAGCTCCCACCATAAACCCCACAGTAAACCAGCTCTTTAATGCTTCTCTCTCCTCAGGCAACATGCAGAAATTATGGAAGAATGCTAAGATTCTTCAACTGATAAAAAAGGCTAACGCCAAACCGACGGACCCTGCCAACTACAGGCCAATCTCCCTTCTTCCGACCCTCTCCAGAGTACTAGAGAAGCATGTAAACAAGGCCCTCCAAAACACATTGAAGATGGGAAGCTCCTTCATGAGTCCCAATCCTGTTTTAGGGCTAACTACAGTATGGAGTCCGCTCTGCTGGAAGTGACTGAATTTCTCAAGGGTAAGCTGGACCAGGGAGGCAAGACTGTTCTGATACTGCTCGATACGTCGGCGGCCTTTGATATGGTCCCACATGAGAGGCTCCCGGAGAGACTTGCTAACATCGGTCTGGGGGGGGACCGCCTTTACAATGGATGTCATCCTTCTTGGCAAATAGATCTCAGGACATCTGGCTCCCCCCTTTCTCATCCCCAGTTCCGGCCATGAATGTAGGTGTCCCTCAGGGCTCCATTCACAGTCCTACCCTTTTTAATATATATCTATCCCCCTTGCATTTCTGGTAGAGGAAGAGGGCGCCAAAATTGTTTCCTATGCTGATGACACTCAGCTGATTTTTACGTGTGAAAAAGGAACCGACTTTAACGGGGCAATGATTAGGTCTTGCCTCACAAAGTTTTTTAACTGGCTTAAGATCAATCAGCTGAAGTGCAATCCTGACAAAACTGAAGTTGTTTTCTTTGGTAATCCATAAACGCCTGACTTGAGCGCTTGGTGGCCAAAAGATCTGCCGCCCCCGCCCGCTGAAAAGGAGAAAGTCAAAAACGTAAGAATTGTCATAGACAAGACACTCCATGTGCTTTCAAATTCAAAATCTAAATGGCACTTGCTTTGGCATACTCTGGATGCTAAAAAAAACTCCTGCCACTGTTACCGCTTGAGAGCAGAAAGATCGTGGTGCAGACTCTGGTGACATCAAAGCTTGACTATGTCAACAGCTTGTACCTCTGTCTTCCCAAATCCCTTATCCAGCGCCTACAAGTGGTACAATACGCGGCGGCCAGAGCCATCCTGAGACCTAAACCCAGATCTAGTATGACCCCTATTCTTAAGTCTCTCCGCATAAAAGAACGGATCGGCTTCAAAGCGATGACCATCTTCTTTAAAGTTTTCCATGGCTTAGGAGCCGGCTACATAAATAAGCGCGTTAATCGCTACACAACAGCTAGACCCCTAAATTCTTCCAATGCCAACCTGGCCATCATGCCTAAAATATGCAGTGCCCGCATTGGAGGCAGATCCCACAGCTTTCTAGGCCCAAAATTGTGGAATAGCCTCCCTGAGTCTCTGAGACTAACCACAGACCTACTCTCTTTCAGGAAGAACTTAAAAACCTGGCTTTTTGATAACTGATGGGTCTTTTACGCATGTTTTCCTCCCACTGTCATGCGCCAGGACTCTCTAGTCTGAGTAGCTGCGCGCTTTATTAAATACAAAATTTCATTTCATTAGGTCCCTGACAGTGCAAAGGAACACTCGTCCAAATTCTAAGCACCTTATTTATGAGGCTTTGCTTCACTTTTATGCCGCTGGTGCGTCACTTTTTGTGATGCACCGGCAGCATAAAATATGTGCAATGTTACACCCTATTTACAAAGTGATGCATCTAGGCAGATGCTTCACTTTGTAAACCCCTGCACCACATTATACCTGCGCCAGGCATAATGTATGCAGGGTGGGTGTTGCCCTCAAAATGCCTCGTAGAAGTGGCGCATTGAAATCTATGAGAACTCAGTGCGCCACTTCTAGGACGCCATTGCGTCAATATCTTACACCTGCCACACAGCAGGCATAAGACTGATGCGGGCTCTTTCACATGGGGCTTGCCCCATGTGAAAGGACACATTGCTGGAGTTGCGTGTATTTTCAGACACACCCCAGCAATGCATCACTTTTGCGCATACAGATTCGTCAGAAATACTGACATATCTGTAACTCCTTGCGACATGATGCGTCATACAGTAAATATGACACATCCATAATGTCGCAACGAGGGCGCACTAAGAAGCGACGCATCCCTGTTTTCACACAGCGATGCATCACTTCTTTTAAATAAGGCCCTGAATGTGTTTACATCTAATATTCAGGGATAGTTATGTGTGTTTTCAATATTGTAACACAGCAGCAGCTCACCAATATTACTGCAAATAATCTCTGTGACGCCCTCCCATTTCTTATATGTTAGGCCTTGTTTTGATCTAAAATAAACGTTTTTTATGTATATTACACAAAATTTCTCTGCAAAATGGCTGTACTAGTCTCTCACACATCAGGTACATAAGAAATAAATGAAAGGAAAACAGAATTTAAAACAAACTGTTTAGGAAATATTCAAGGTCATTAGGGTAAAACTCTGGAGAATGGAGCTGACTGTCAGGGGGCCCCCTGAAAGGCTGGGGCCCTGGGCCAGAGCCCACTTTGCCCCTGCATTAAAACGTCTCTGACTCTTCTACACCAACTCCAAACCATCCAGAACGCCGCAGCCAGACTCGCCCTTAGGACTCCGCGTCACAAACACATGACCCAACACCTACGTGGCCTCCACTGGCTCCCTGTCGAGAAGAGGGTCATCTTCAAACTCCTCACCCACGCCTACAAATCCCTCAACAACATCGGACCCAAATACCTCAACGAGAGAGTATCTTTCCACATACCCAAGAGGAACCTCTGCTCTGCCGACCTCGCCCTGGCAGAGGTCCCCCACATCCGCAGAAACAGAACGGGTGGGAGAGCCTTCTCCTACATCGCAGCCAAGACCTGGAACGAGCTCCCTGTGAACATCAGACGCTCCCCGACCCTGAACGCATTCAGGAAGAGGACCTCAAGACCTGGCTCTTCGACTGATCCGGAGCCGCCCCTCTAGCACCTTGAGACCCTCATGGGTGAGTAGCGGGCTATACAAACCCCCTGATTGAACCGACAGTAATAGTCTCCTCCTGTTTAGTAGCCATCACCCCAGAGTACTCAAAGAAAACATACCTTTTGGTCAATATCTCCATATCAGGAGAAACTGTACTGCTCTGGAGGATTACAAAATGGAGACAGCCAATCTAGCAAGCACTCTCAGTAAAAGAGAATACACACCACGCAACATTGTATTTTCTATGAAAAGGGCCAGGAACAATAACCGTGAAGCCCTATTAGAAACCAAACACAAAGATCCCACATAGGCCCTTACCTGTGTTACCACATATACCCCTGACTCCAACAGGATCAGAAACATAATAAAAACATTGGGGTATCCTCATAACTGGCACGCTCAATTTGCCTACACCAAGGTTTGCATTCAAATGCGCAAGCAACCTCAAAGACATGCTTATACATACAAGACCAAAAATCCACAACGTAAACCCACAGAGACTTCTCCGGGATCTCCCACCCGTGATGGGACATTAATCATGTGGCTCCTGTACTGTCTGTCCCCTGACTGAGATGACTAAGGAAATAGTTTTTCCCAGTAGGTTCCCATGTAAGCTAAGAAAACACACTAATTGCAATACTGCCAATTGCATATACATGATCACCTGCCCATGTAACCTCCGCTACATTGGTATGACGACTAGGATGATTAAAACACATATCACGGAACATTGGAGCAACATCAGGTGTTTACACCAAGATGTGCACACTCTTTGAACTAGTAAAACACTCACTAGACACTTTACTCGGGGTCATCCTCGAGGCTCACCCAAAAATGGCTACAGGAGCACAGTTCAGGACTGAACAGAGATGGGTGCACTATCTAGCTACAGACAAGCAGGCACTCAATGAGGACATTCCATGGAGTACACTAAACAGATAGTAGACCTCTGAGGACGACACAGCATTGACTATAGACAACTGGGTGCCATTCTTGTCTGCATAGTGACTTACACTTTTAATATTTTAGTCATTAGCAGCAATTTTAACTCCACTGGGTAGGTGCTAGGCACCTTTTCAAGCTGCTACCCAGCTAGTCCCTGGTCAGCAACAAACGTAGAAATATTTTGCTCTGACATTCCACGCATAGCAGCCCACTGGGGACGACACTACATTGACTAGAGACAACTGGGTCCCATTCATTTCTGCATACTGACTCACACTTTTAATATTTTGGTCATTAACAGCAATTGTAACTCCACTGGGTAGTTGATATGCATCTTTACCAGCTGCTACGCAGCTAACCCTTGATCAGTAACTAATGTTGACATCCCTGTTCCGACATTCTACGCATAGGAACAGCACACTGTCCTTCTATTAGGGACATCCTGGATACATCGACACCCCACTGTTGGGTTTCACTGGTGAGCACACTTAACTCCAACCAGTGGTACATGAGCAACATCTGACCCCCGGCAGTGGACCAATACCAGTGCACCATTAGCAATGGGCTAACCACCATCCACTCTCCCGAGAAGCCTACTATCACGCCTGACAGTCCGTGAGCATTTCATCAGCACAACCATTCACACATAGGGACCACGTTCTCACCATCAATTCGGGGCCACATGGTCCGTGGGGATATTCCACCCCACCACTTACCTCTTGCAGGAAGAGGTACCGGTAACCCCGGGGCCTGGGCACATAACGCATTGCACACTCCACTATGGCCACCACGAAATGCAATTGATATCGGTAAAGCACGCTTCCCCTAATTTGGCCGCCATGCTTGCATTCTCCATTGGGGGTTGGCGCTCCAGGGCACCAGCCCTTGCTAATTGGTCACCCCGCCCACCCGCTGCTAGCAACTGGGGCTACATCTGGCCCACGAGGGAGATGGCCAGTACCTCCCGGCCCCGGCAGCATTTGGGTAGGTGCACTGACGACCTCGCGGTTGGCGCCACATAAGTACCAGCTCCCTGTGACACTCGGAGCTTCCAAGGGTTAATTCTCCTACTCTCTTACGAGAGGTGAGTTTGCGCCTTTGATCTAACGAGCCAGCGGACACACCTTGAACCACCAGGGGCTTCTTTATCACTAGGACTCAGGGCACATTCCAGACAAAGCTTTCTCGATTTCGCTTTCCACAGATACCAGGAGCCCTGATTTCTGAGCACGGCACCTTGTGAACTTGTGAGTATTCAACTGTTCTTGATAAGGGCCAAAGGATGGAGCCCTAGGGGGAACACGGCGTTCTCCGTACTGGGCCCGTTTTTAACCTGCTCACTACCTTTTGACAAGTGTTTGTTTGTGAATCTTTGCTGAGCTTTGCTGATCCATACACCCCACCACCAGGTGGAACTTGATCTTTTATACTATCTGCACGTTATGGACCCCCTTTTTAGGACACTGGAATTACCAGGTGTCTTTTCCTGCCGAGAGTCGATGGTGTGAGTCACCAATCGAACTTGGGTGAGTCCGACATTTTCTGATTCCATGAAAATACGGGCTATTATAGTTGTGTGTTTTTATTCATCATTTGATCCTTCTTTTTCTCACCAGCATGTCATAATTGTGTGACGCATGTTTTGGGCACTATGATTTTACTACCCGCATTGTACCTCCTCCATGTGCACCGTGCATGGTGATTCTTACAGGGGACACATATGTTAAAGAATGAACCGTAATGAACCATTACTGTTGTCTAATCATCTTGATTTTGTCCCACTAGGTTGGCCATCACATTTACAGGTACCACATTTGAGGTGCTTTCTGTGGTCACAGACGGTCAGTTAACTAGAACACCACAAATAGTGTAGATAGATTGTACCTTTAGGTCCTGATAAATTGCCGCTATATCTTTTTGACACCAAGGTAAGAAACATGTCGACCACATAAGTAGAGCGTGGTATCCTGACGTATCACATCAGGAGTGCGCCACTTTGACTTTTTAGCCAGGTTGGAAGCCATATTCATTAAAATGATTCTGTTTGGACTTCCATTTTATGTTTTAACCTTTGCATGGTCCAATGACCCTCAATCCACCCATCTACACCTTTAGGTCACTCACACCCATGGCAGCAAACGGCTTGGAATAAAAGATCTCTGCCAAAGAGCCCCTTATAGGGAGCCCCTCGAGTATTGCAGCGGCGACCTGATGGGTAGCAAGCCCTATGATGAAGCATGACACGCAGCTGGCTGGGTGTGTGAGGGCCCTAATAACAAATGGAGGAATCCCTTTTTTCCTCCCACCAGTATGGAATAGCATTCCCTCACTTAGCTGACCTCGCTCCCTTTGCCCTGTTAGGAACTGCATACCCTTTTTTGTTTGACATGCCATGCTTGACTCAGACAATTGTCAAGCATCTTATGACAATGTTTACAAGGTTTCTTCCAATGATAAAAACAAGGGTGCTGAGAAGGACACACATACCGGCACAACTCTAACAGGGATGTTTCATCGCGTCCCGAGCAAGACACTCAACAGCGTAGTTCTGATCCTGATTTCAGGAACAAGAGTATCAATGACTTTCAGAAAAGTAGATGTTTTAGATGTGGAAGTTTCTCGCATCTTTCAAATGATCCCAACTGTAATGCAAGAGGGTCCATGTATAAGAAATGTGGTATTAAGGGCCATTATGCTCGAGTATGTAGATCTTCTGGGAGGAATCGTGTGACTGAGAACATGTCTGAAACTGTATGCACCATATTATTAAATGTTATGGAGGGTGATGTTGAAGTTGACTCTGGAAAGGTGATAATGTCAAAATGTGATATCGCTGTGGATGGGCGTGATTTTGTTATGTTGGATGATTCTGGTTCACCTTTCACCATAATTAGTAACCGATAGTGGTATGAAAGTGTGGGGTTAAGCAACATGGCCCTTCTGCCTCCTGACATTAACCCAGTTAGTTATGGAGGTTCACAAATTAATGTGCTTGGTTATGTTGTGGCAAAAATTCAATTTAGAGGTTGACACACCGTTGGGAAAGTGGACGTGGCTGAAACAGGTTACAACTTGTTGGGGTGGAGGCACTAGCGTGATTTGGGAATTATGTTAATTCCTGGTGCCAGTGACCCTAAAGATCAGGTTATGCTGGTTGATTATGCGAGTTGTGGAGAGGAATATTTTGAGAAATTCACTGAAGTGTTTGCGGATACACTGGGATGTCGCATTATCTTGACGAAAGGGGCCAAACCATGTGTACATACAGTGCGAAGGGTGCATAACATGATGATGAAGCTTTTAAATGTAGAACTTAAGAAATTGTTGGATTTGGGAGATATTGAAGAAATAGAAACCTCAGAATGGTTGGCTCAGATTGTTTTGGCTCCCAAGGATGGTGGTGCTAATGTCAGGATGTGTGTGGACTTGCGTGAATTGAATGAGTGGATATGGGTTGATCGTCAGTCTCTTTGGAATATTTCTGAGTCCATTAGCATATTGAAGGGTGCCAACATTTTTAGTGTATTGGATCTCTTGTCTGCGTACCATAAGATTGTTTTGCACAAGGACTCCAGACATTTGACTTCCTTTGTAACTCCTTGGGGGGCTTACCGTTTTTTAAGGATGCCATTCGGTCTAGCCTCAGTGGCGGCTTGCTTTCAGAGGGTTATGAAGGTAGTCCTTGGTGATTTGGTTAACGTCCGGGTGTTTCAAGACAATATCCTGATTTACAGAAAAGATTAAATGGAGCATGGTGCGACTTTGGAAAGTGTGTTGAAAAGGTTGAAAGAAAAAGGCCTTACTGTAAAAAGACAAAAGTGCTGTATTGGTCTGAAATCGGTTACTTATCTTGGGCATGTCATTTCAGGAGAAGGAATTCAACTGACAATGGAACTTGTGGAGAGTATTGTGAAGGCTCCCACCCCTGTGGATAAGGAGCAAGTGAGGTCGTTCTTCGGACTTGCAGAGTTTTACTCCAAATTTGTGCTGGGGTTTGCAAGTGTGGTTGAATCCATCAGGGCATTGTTGAAGAAGAGTGCACGTTTTGAATGGTCCGGAGACTGTGAGGAAGCCTTTGGGACAATTAAAGCTGAAATTGGGAAAATGCCAACCTTGGGGCATTTTGATGTTAAGCAAAAAACGATTTTGACCACGGACGCTAGTCTCAAGGGGCTGGGGGCTGTGCTTTCTCAGGTTGTTGTGGGAGAAGAAAGAGTGGTTGTTTTTGCTTCCAGGGCACTCAGGGATGCTGAAGTAAGCTACTCTTGTATAGAGAGGGAAGCTTTGAGTGTGTTTTGGTCTGTGAGACATTTCAAGTTTTATCTATGGGGTATTCCGTTACTGGTCAGGTCTGATCACCGTCCCCTGTTGCAAGTCTTTTCCTGTCATCATAAGGAACACTTGATCCCTAGACTTAAATGTTGGAGTAAAGGACTTCAAGAGTATAACTTCTGTGTGCAGTACATAACTGGTTTGAGTAACAAGTTTGCTGATTGTCTGTACCGCCTGCCCTTGGGGCATGTGCAAAGTGAGGTTGAGGTAGAGTGTGTGAACTGGGTGGCAGAACTTGCCTTGTCCAATGAAGAATGGCTGGTCAGTGTTGACAAGGACAAGGTGTTTTCTTCTCTTAAGGTGAACATTATCAAAGGCTGGCCTGATTATAAAACCCTTGATCAGGACTTGAGACCTTTTTGGTCTGTTAGGGATGATTTGACCTTCTACCATGGCAATCTCATGAGGGAATATAGAGTTGTTCCACCTGCTGATTTCAGAGACAAGATCATTAATCTTCTTGCTCATGAGGGACATCTGGGCAGAAGTCTCATTTAAGCTCGTGTGAGGCAGAGAAATTGGTGGCCTGGGATGGACCGCATGATTGAAGGTGTGGTCAAGGACTGTCTGTCGTGTGCTACCAATGACAAATCTCATGTCAACAGTCATGCTCCTTTGTCTTCAGTGGAGGTCGCAGATACAGTGTGGTCCAAATTAGGATTGGATTTAATTGGTCCTTTTGAGCTTATGCCCTCTCACGAGAGGTTTGTTCTTCTGTTAGTGGATTACACTTCCAAGTGGGTTGTGACCAAATTTGTGGCTGTAGTTAATACTAAAACGGTGATTGATTTTCTCAAGGATGTGTTTGTGTCTGAGGGTGTTCTGAAATACTTAGTCACAGACAATAGAGTGCAATTTGTGTCTCATGAAATGCGTGTTTTTCTCAAAGATTTTAATATTGTCCATCAGAAGACAGCCATGTATGCACCACAAGCTAACGGTTTGACGGAAAGGATGAACAGGGTGGTTAAAAGCTGTGCTCAACGGGCACTTGAATCAAGGTTGTTGTTTAGTAGTGTTTTGTGAGAAACATGGTAGGCTCATCGCACTGTTCCTAATTTGGTCATACAGAGGTCTCCCTTTGAGGCTTTAAGGGGAAGAAAAGCCACTTCTAAGTTGAACCCTGTGTGGTTACCTGATTGTAACAGAGTGGGTGTTACTGGAGAATCGAGGCGGTCCAGACTTTTGGACTACCAGCAAAAATATAAATTGAGGTATGATGCAAAAATGTCAGTGAAAAGGAGGAAGTGGTGTCTTGGGGATCAAGTTTTAGTGAAAAAAACGAGACATACCTGCAAGGGTATCTCTGGTTTTATGGGCCCTTACACCATCCTTGCTATCAAGAAGTGTTACAAATGGGATTTCTAGTTGGCTAGGGCATGCACCTAAGCCAGGCAGAAACCACCACTCTAGTCAGGGCAAGGGAGTTACACGCTGAAGATAACCCCTGCTCACCCCCTTGGTAGCTTGGCACGAGCAGTCAGGCTGATCCCAGAGGCAATGTGTAGAGCGTTTGCGCAACACACTCACACAGCAGCAACACACTAGGCAAAAGAAACTCCACACAAGGTTATATAAAAAATAGCCTTTGTACTATCATAAACACATTAGAAACATAATCACACATTTACACTGTGCCAACTGGCACTAGGCAATATTCACAGGGGATTGTATATAGGACAGGGCCAATAGGGCCACTGTCAGAACCATCAGAACAGGTAAGTAAATATAAAACATAACCAGTAACTACTGGAATAATGACCTCAGCATTAACACATTAGGCATAAACCCAATAGGCCCACCTCATTAGCATAAACACATTACGCAATAGGCCTCGCCAATATAAACACATTATGCAATAACCTCATAAGCATAAACACATTACGCAATAGGCCTCACTAGCATAAACACATTATGCATAAATCACGGTGCATAATATTAGGCATCAACACATGGTGCATAAATCATCAGAATAAACACATTATGTAAGGGGCATCAATCACAAAACTGACCCCAGGCCAACTGGCCTTCTCTCTGGGGCTCAACTGCCCTATGTCCAGAATGTCAGGGCGCTAAATAGTAGGGCCTTCTACTGGCCCTCTGGCTGTCTTGGCAGTAAAATCAGTGTGCGCCAAGCTGGGTGAATCTCACCCCTTCCTGGAGGTAAAAATGAACATGCCACTTGTTGCAGCTGCCCGCGCTCTCGTGGTGCAGCTGTGTGAAAAATTAGCAATGACACTAACAATGCATGAGGAGCCCCGATCACCGGGCTCCTTCTGGTGCCCCAACGTTGCAGCTGCCTGCGCTCTTGCAGGGCAGCTGGGGAAATTACAGCACTGGGAGAAGTGGCACTAACTGTACCCTTTTAAGCCCCACTCCGGGACTCAAATACAACTTGCCCCCAAAGGAAAATGGCGCTGGTACAACTCTGCCGCCTGGGAGCTCCGCTCTGGGACTTCTAAAAAGGGAATGGCCCCCAAACGTTACAGCGGCCCGCTACCCTGAGGGGCCGCTGAGGCAATGGCACCAACTCGGCACCAACAGTGCTCACTGGGATCCCCACTCACCAGGGCTCTCCGATGCTGCTCCCGTCCTCGTGCCATTCAAGGCTGCATTCCCGCAGTACAGCCGCTCCCTCCTCATAGGGAACCAGATGGCCAGGACACGGACCTTCGGCTTCCTCCTTCCTGCCGTCGGGCAGCTTCTCTTCACTTCACCCGGTCCCCCTTCCTGGGACCCGGACTTCGGCGTGGAGCCCGCGAGGCTCCGGACGTGAGATGCTGCAGGCCCCGCCCACAACCAGGCAAGGCCGCATGGCTTCCGGGTCATGTCGGTGACTTTCGGCGACTTCTTTCTTCTTCGCCGGAGCAATGCGGGGTGGGCACCCATTTTAACATAAACACAACAGCAGGGTGGGCATGAAACAGCGGGGAGGGCTCCCACTGAAACTTGGCAAAATGAGGGGTGGTCTCCCGCCAAAGGAGCAGCAATGTGGGGGTGGGCTCCCGCTTCCCTCTGAACCAGGTGGGGAAATCCCCACGTCGGGATTCCCTCGAAGTAAGTGGCAGCTCAGAGCTGCAGAGCCCAAGCTCATCTCTTGGGCAATTAAAATATAGTGCTCACGAGGCGCTAGAAGCCACAGCTCCAGCCAGCAAAGTTCTAGGGGCACAAGGCTGGGCCCAGGCAGGCCAGCTCACAGGGTCCTCCAGCAGGGAGACAGTCCCTCGTGGCGGTTCCTCCTGAAGGACAGCAGCAGCAGGTCCCCTCAGCACCAGAAAGCACACAGCACAACCATTTAATGCGGTACCAGCCCCTATGTTTATATTACATTTCTCCTTTGTCTGCGCTGGCCCAGGGCTTGGGGGAACCAGTTCCAACTGGTTCTGAGGGGTGTTGAAGCACTTTGTGTACAGTGCTGACACCCTCCCTTGTGAGATGGGGGCTCTGCCATCAGACACACCACAGGGGGCGGAGCCAGCATTCACATAGGCAGGCACAGACCTATTCAGGGTCAGGGGACTACTCCTCCCACTACTCCAAATGCAGATTTCCCATTCAGCCTAGTGCTGACTCACCCTGCCCCTCCTGGAGCCACACACACCTCACCAGCCCCTGTCACTCAAAAGCCATACATGCAATTCACATCCGGCAGGCAGACACATAGCACACAGAAATACCAACTTCTAAAAGTGGCATTTCTAAAATAGTTACAATAAATCTGCGCACACCATTGCGTAGCATTTTTTGTCACTATTCCAAATATATCAAACGTGAGCATGCTGCTCCTCTCATATCAGGAATTACCACTGAAACACTTATCAGGGAATCCCCAATTTCTATGGGAGGGCAGTCTCACAGTAGTGAGAAACCAAAATGGCTGTTTGTCACTACCAGGACATGTCACACACGTAAGGTACATGTCCTACCTTTTTCCTACAATACACCCTGCCCATAGGGCTAGCTAGTGCCTACCTTAGGGGTGACTGACATGCAGTAAAAGGGGGGTCACGGACATGGCACACACTTTAGGTGCCATGTCACAGCGGCAGTAACACTACACACACAGGCCCTGCAATGGCTGAGGCCTGGGATAGGTTTGAAAGGCTACTTTGGTGAGTGGCGCAATCAGCACTGCAAGCCCACCAGTAGCATTTAATTTACCGGCCCGGGTATCTGAGATACCACTTTACAAGGGACTGACAGGTAGAATAAATATGCCAACCAGGTGTAGACCAATGTTACCATGTTTACCACAGAGAGCACACGCACTTTACACTGAAAAGCAGTGCTAAAGTGCCCAGAGTCCTAAAACCACCAATATCAAGTCAGAAAAAAGGCTAGGAGAAAGGCAAAAAGTTTAGGGATGACCCTGCAAAAAGGGCCAAGTCCAACAAGTATAATGTTGTGACAGTTGACACTTGCAGCACTTGGAGCATGTCCAGACTTGTGAAGTTCGCTGGGAAATCTCCTAGTGCCATTGTTACTGCTTCTTCTGATGATGATGGTCCTGGAAGCGCTGATCTCGTGACAGTGATGAGAGTAGTTTTTCTGTGAAAAGATGCAGGCATTTGCGTACAAAGTTGAAAGATTATGTTCTTTTTATTTCTTTCGTTTTGTGCTTTCTTGTATTGTATTACATCTTATTTTGTATATAGGTTTGTTCTTTCACATAACGTGCTTATATGAACCTGTTTTTAGTTTCCTTATTTCTTCTGTTTCATTTCTGTTGTAAGGGGGATGTGTTGTAACCTATCTATTCTTGTTGCATTTGAAACTTCAGGTCATGTCATAGAAGGAAGTGATCCATGAGAATGTCATGGATCAATCATTCTATGCTTGTCTGACCACCTGAGATGTTGGTGGTTTTCTCTGTGGAATAAACGACTACAAAAATGAACCGTATCTTGGATTTAATAGAAACAGCTGATTGGCTTATCATCTTAAACTTAGAGCGTGCACTTACCCTGATTGGAAGTGGGTTGGGGCCCAACTGCCTGAACTTGATCATTTATGCTGGAGCCTCCGACCATCTTGGTAAACACATCTTACACATGGACATGCATTGACCCTACTGTTATAGGTGCTTTCACAGCTTGGATCACAGTCCTGCCAATTCCTCGCTAGAAAAACATTTGAATGCCATTCTGAAGCACCCATTAAATGTCCTGCTTCTGACCTTAAGTCCCAGGATGTTCGCTGCCTGCCTAAGTAATCCAGTAATTCGAACATAGTGCCTTGAAGCCATCTCTACTCCTTCACAGAAACTTGAATAAGACTTACCCAAGAAAGGACTGGTAAAAGTTTAGATGAACTGAATGATGATTCTGTCTGGGGAGGACACTGCCTCCATGCACACACTAATAATATTTATTATTTTCTTCTGCAGTGCCTTGCTTGCTTGTGAGATAACCAGATTGAAAGAAACCAGTTCTGCTTTAAGCAAGCCATTTGTGACTCTGGGGTTCCACCCATTTGCTGTGGTACAGGCTGCAGCCTGTACTCCTAATACACAACGGTTGTCCATCCCCTGACAGAGAAGCTGCTGAACCAGTGCCTCTGGGGTCCCTAGGTCATGAGATATCGCCAATTTAGGGGCCAACATTACTACCCCAAAAGCCAGGAGATAGTCTTATTTTCCTGGTCCCAGTAACTCACTTTCTCAAGTTCCAATACGCTTTCCTTGTTGCTGGTACAATGTATTTTGCCTGCCAATATGTTTATGTTTTGTTTCTATTTGTTTTCAGTGGTAAAAATTATTCGGACTGTGACTAACAAAGGTTTGAAAACTCATTACAAAGCATCTCAGTTTTGGCGAGAGGACTGTTATTATTATGCCATTTTAAAGTGTTTGTGAACTTGGTCAGTTAGTAATCCGTGAGTGTTCATGATCAATTTGTGATTGTGAAACACTGTTCAATCATCCATCAGATAATTGTTGCAATGTGTTCCCCTTTCAAGATTGTGCTGGCTTTCACAATGACTTTTGGGCCGTCAAACAATATGTTGTGTTGTTTTTAGATATCTTGGTTGTAACATTTTATTTGGTTTGGTCAGTTTGGATTGTTCAATCCTTCTTTTTACTGTAAATATAATTGAAAAGTATTTAACGTGCCGTGTACTCGCAACTGTAACAGAATCTATTTTCATATCTAAGTCCTTCATACGTTGTTGAAAAACTTTACAGCCAAATTTTTATTATCAACTGAGGTTCCAATTAATATTTGCTCATGCTATCTTGAAAATTTGGTTAAATTAGTAATCAGCTCTCCATTTTATTTGTCTGACAATTCAAATAATTGTACTCCGTACATAGGGCCACAATCCAACTACGTAGTTTTTTTTTATCTTAATGAAATGGATAATCACTGGAGTGTGATACCATCAGTGGAAATTAACACTTAATACTACACATACACAACGGTAGTTGCACAAAATTTAAGGGGTAAATAAAAAGAAATGTATCGGGTTAATGAACACTTGTCATCCTCCTCCATTTCTAACAAAGGGTACTGGCTAATTTGGGTTCTACCACCTCTTGCAAGAAACTATGCATAAAGTAGGTATAGGCATGCTAAATTTAGGCTAGACATTTTGTCTCAAACTCAGCATTTTTCATAAATGGGGTCTCTCTATATAGTTGAGTGCTTGAGTATGAAATAGGAATGTTCAGTTTTCAATTGTTTGTGTAATATATTTAAATAATTTATTGTTAAGACCACAGATCAGAAGCCAGCTTGATTACCTAATAATAATTGTTTTCCTGTAAGCCCATTAACCTGCACTACTAATGACCCATTTGTTATAGATTCAATGTTGTGAAGTAAGGTAATATGCCAAAACCCCTTTAGATCATTATTTTGCCATTTTCAGGTCTCCACTACAGACTTTTGGCAGACTTATAGTTTCCAATAAGTAGAATGTGATTGAAGTGGAATGTGCGTCTGCCCCTCACCTGCTGTTGGATGGCTTATATTGTCTAGCTAAGGAGTGTGCTCTTAGTTTGATAGTTTTTCTCCATGTTCTTGTGGTTTAGAACTATTTTTCCTTCTGAATGTTTATGCAACATTATACTTGTACCACTGAATGGGAGTGCATGGTCCTTTCACTACTCCCCTCACTTCGCTATCCCCAGTTATCGTTCAACGTGTCTCTCCGCTAAGCTTCTTTTTCCACTTTACTTCAGGATCTCTCTCTCTATTTCCATCTCTTGCTCCATACCCACCACTCCTCTGTCTACCGGTTGTTACTCATACATGGTGCTGCTGAGACCCTAGTTGCTAGTAGCAGACCTCCCAAATTTTAAACCAAAAACGCTGCCTCCACACCTGGAGATGATTTTTGTACATATGATGGAGAACGCCACACATGAGATAGATAACATTTGTGAGAATGTAAAGTATTAGTCCTGCACCACATTATCTTGAGAAATTAAGGGGCTTATTTACAAGCCCCATGCGCTGCCGGTTCGCCACTTTTAATATGGGAAAAAGTGACGCACCGGCGGTGCAAGGGACTTGTAAATAAGCCCCTCAATGTCTAACTTAAACATTATGTGGCAGAATAGGAAATATCAATGGAAGATCTGCCTTCCAGTTGTGGCCTAAACATATATTAAGTGTTCTTACAAAGACTGCTTTTTTGTTTGCTTGTGGTAAGTGAAAGCAACTTTCAGGACAAAGCTGCCTTTTTTTGGTTATGCTGTGGAACGGAGTAATATTTTATTTAGCATAAGCAACAGCCATTTTGACTGTGGTGTCCATTTCATTTCCTTCGTAATTCTATCATACTCTTCTGTTTGCCTTTTCACTCTGCTTGTGCCATCTATTTTAGTTGCCCTCCTGACATGGCTAAGCAATGTACGTGCTGGGGGTTTGTAGCTGCCAGTGCACTTGGTCTCAGATGTTAACTGTCGACCATTTACTGCTGCCATAAGCATTTCTGCTCCCCCTCCCTATTTGCTGACCAAGTGGTTATCCAGCTGCCCTTGTTTGCTGATAGCTATTTCTAAACTTGTTCCTTCCATTTCTGTCCACATGCTTACATTGCAGAAAAAGAGTATATAAGGACAATGGTCTGTGAGTTCAAGTGTACTACCTTCTGCAGCACTTGAGAGTGTTGTGTGGACGCGGTCCCACTCATGAGTGATTAATAAACTTGTTATTGTATTTCAACTCCAGTGTTGCTCTATTTTGTTGGTCTTTGGACCCGTGGACAAGAGGGTGACCCTGCACCAGTGTGCTCACTTTTGGGTACATTTCCACAATGCTTCCACTTATCACATACTGAAAAACGTGTGAACAGCCTTAGTGGTTTTCTCAGTGATCCACGAGCCACTGCAATACTACCTGTTGGCCAACCCCACCTTATCATGGGTGAGCAAGGACAAGGCATTGCTAAATGGCTTGTTGGAGCCAATCACAAGGGCAGCCATTAGAATGTCTATAAAAACCTTATTTTTCAGCAATCCTGTTTGATTGTCCTCAACCAATCAGAACGGGTTAGAACCTCCTTAATGCCTTCATGCAACACTTTTTGTTGGACCTGACATCTTTGGTGTGGTTTCCCCCAGCTTTTTCCCTTCCATCCTCCTCTATTTGCTGACTTTGTTTTTGATGGCTTTAGAACTATATATTTTACCACCTCTAACCAGCGCTAAAGTGCTTGTGCTCTCTCCCTAAAACATGGTAACATTGACTAACACCCAATTGGTACATTTAATTTACTTGTAAGTCCCTAGTAAAGTAGTACTACATGTACCCAGAGCCTGTCAATTAAATACTACTAGTAGACCTGCAGCACTTATTGTGCCACCCACTGAAGTAACATTTTTAAACATGTCTCAGGACCGCCATTGCAGTCTTTATGTGCAGTTTTTCAACTGCCAATTCAACCTGGCACATGAAACCTTTTGCTAGGCCTAAACCTTCTTTTGGTATACATATAATGTACCCCTAGGGTAGTCCCTAAACAGCCCATAGGGCAGGGTACATCATATTTAAAATGTTAGACATGTATTTTTTACTTTCACTTGTCCTGGTAGTGAAAAACTCTTAAATTCGTTTTTCACTATTGCAAGGCCTACCTCTCCCATACGATAACATTGGGTTACCTTATAACATTTAATACGTGTTAACTTTCAAATAGGAGAAATTGTGAATGTCGAGTTTGGTGTCTAAAGAGTTGTAATTTAAAACCATCTTTAATGGTTAAGTCGGATTTTAAGTCACAATTATGAAAATGCCACTTTTAGAAAGTTGGCATATTCTGTCCTAACCATTTGGTGCCTGCAGCCTGTATCCTGGGTAACATGAATAGATATAGCTGGCAGTTGGTCTTTGTGTTAGGCTGCCAGACAGTGAGAAAAAGGGAAATAGAACAGAATGGGCCATCTCTGACTGGATGAAGGGGGGGAGCTGTCATCTACAACACTTGCACATCACAAAGGCTTTGCCTGAACACACTTACAAAGGGATTGACACTAGTTTTTTGTGACCACCAGACAAGCTGCAGCCAGGGCAGGAAATTCCAAGCACCTGTGGGGGGATAACCTCCAGAACCTCTTCCTACTTCAAAGTGGGCACCAGGTATACATAATGGACCCTCAGATCCAACTATTTAGTACACCTCTGGGCGAGCCAGAAGGCCTGCTGTGCTGCTCTGCAAGAAGGATGCTACTCTGTAGCCCTGCTGCTTGAGTGAGAAGTACTAGACCTGCATTTTGAACCCAGGACCACCACAGTGACTCCAAGGGCTAGTTGGCTGGCATCCTGATCAGAGCCCCAGGGACAGAAAAGGCTCCAACTAACTGGAACCCAGTACCTGGAGAAGTGTGGCTCAATGGTTAGAGCGGCAGACCCTGATGCAGAGGTATGGCCCGGGACCAGGGTTCAATTCCCTGCCTCGGCGGGTCTTGGGCTCAAAATTCCACGGACCTTTTAATTCTCGCCTCTGTGCCTATTCCAATCATGGAGTCCCACTCTGCAACTCTGGACAATAGCTTGCTTAATCTCCACAACGGCCCCCACAATGCTAAAGGATGCCTGGCTTCCACCTTGGGGGTGCCCAGGAGTGGACGCCTCACAGGGAAAGCCAGGAAGGGTTCCACAGCGGTATTCGTACAAGCGCCTTGAGACCCTTGTGGGTGAGTAGTGCGCTATACAAGTATCAATTTACATTTACCTTGACTCTTCTTGCTGTGAGTCCTAACCCCCAAGTGGTGCCACCCCTGTCCAGGACCCTTGAAAGTGGGCCTGAAGGTGCTCTGACAACCCAGCTTTGGTCCTGTGGGGCAAACCATTGCAGCGCAACATATCTCCTCGCAACTCCAGTTCGGAACCGCCACAACACAACGATTCCTTGATGCAGGCCTTGACAAGCCCCTCATCGTCAGCATCCTCAACATAGATGCAGGACTCTGTGACATAGACCTGCAGCTTCCTCTGAACTGCTGCTGCGCAATGCATCCTTGAGCTAGGATCTCACAATGCTCTGAAAAACAAGATTTAAGGTAGTTTCTTTAGCAAACATAACCTTGGTCCCTTTATCCGACCCAGTCACTTAAATCTTTTTTTTAAAGATATGTTTATTGGCATTTGAGTACTTTCTTGTGCAAGGTAGCCATTTACAAACAAAATGCATTTTTCTCTTCGATTAATATTCAATTGGCAGGCGGTTACCTATATATACTGCAGAAATAGAGTAGTATGTATGGAAAATCACAATATACATAGCCATGGGTTCAATCCACTTATTTGCAGTAATTATAGGTCTTGATTCCTGGAGTTGTCAGCAGGATCAGACATGTGCATATACTTCCCCCATCTCATAACAAATTGAGCTGAGTGTGGTTGATAATAAATTCTCAGTATGGTCTTGGGTTGCGATCTTCGATTGACTTTGAGTGTATGACAATGAAAGAAGGGGAAACCAGGAGAAATCATAACTAAGTAAAATAAACAACCAATAAAACAGTATATTAACTACGTCTCGGAAGGGTGGATACAGCCTGATCCACAGGAGTGTGTGTCACGCGTATTGCAGTCTAATAATGGCTGTTAAACTACTCACACCTTGTGGTGCAAATGACAGGAGAGTCCAAGTCCAAGGGGCGGGGAGAAGTCAGAAGACATTGCGCTGTGCGCCTATCAATTAGGCCGTACCTCTGGGTCACTCATTCCCCTTAAAGTCGCCTCTCTCCTATCCCTCTATCGCAGAGGGCCTCTCAGACCCCTGTATCCATCATCTGTGCCAGTCACTTAAATCTTTGAAATTACATATCTCCAGTTCTACTGATAGGACTTTTAGTGTATTGGTCTCAAATAATTTATTACATTTTACTTTATTTCTGTAAATTAGTGAGGGATTTTTCTTGTGTTGTGTTTTCACTTTATACTGTTTGAAGTGCTGAATAAATACTTTACACATTGCCTCTAAGTTAGGCCTGACTGCTTTTGTGCCAGGCTACCGGTGGGTTAAGCACAGGTTAATTTGGGGTTCACTTGTGTTTCACCCTAACGGAGATTGTGGTTTCTGCTTGAGTAGGGGTTCCCTGCCTCAGACACTAACACAATTTCCTACACTTTCCAATTAAAAATAGGCAGCTAGCATACATATGGCTTGTTTCACATTCCAAGACGACTTGGGCAGCACAAACATAACCATTTTTCTATGTTCAGGCATGGAACCTATTGTCTGTTCTAGTCTGCTGTCGTTCCGATAAAGCTATAAAGGATCTGCCCGTTTAGACAACATACACTGCAGGATTGGTGTCCGAACTGATTCTAGACACCCCTACCGGGTATGTTAGCCTGTATACCAGCTAGCTCACAGTGCCACTAGAAACCCCTCAATCCAAGGAGAGAATAGTTCCTGGTAGCTAGCGAACATGACAACCCTCATCCCTCAGGATAGTGGAAACAGTGCAATACTTTTCGCACAGTCACTCGGGCTCACTTTGTCTCAGAGAGATACACAGAATAAATGGTGGGGACGATTTTCAATAAGCATTTATTAAACCAGCGTCATTCTTGTGTAAAATAGGTGTGCCGAAACAACCATTACACAGTAACAGATATAAATGATTATAAGCACTTACAGAGTAAAAGGAAGGTAGATTTCTACCATCGTGCTAAAACCATGAATACAGGCACGTATACAAAATACATGACAGTAGAATGCGTACTCCTATGATGCATCCCTAACTAGATGTACCTAAGTGTACCTAGCATGTATGTAGGTGTAAAAGCCAATAATCCCTCTAGGATAAAGTCAACCCCATTACCTAAAGTAAGAGACTGTTGACCCCATCTTGGTCTCGAGATTGACACCCCCCAAGGGATGTCAGGCCACTGCGAGCTGGAGTGTCTGCGGGCAGGAACCCCAGCGTCTCGCGTCAGTGCCAGCATGGAACTTCTTTTCTCCTCTGACTACCTCAGCAAGATATGGTGTTTATATTCCTAAAGTGGTACCCTCAGGGGTTCTACCTTGGTGTGTCATGTCGGACTTAGGATGACGGAAGGAGTGACCCTTGTACATAGTTATTATGCAGGAGATGGTAGTCTTGCAGAGTTTCCAAGAATCCTCATGTATAATGGATGAGGCTAGTTTTCAGGGAAAACCCCACTTCCTGTATGCAGTAACGTAACCAGGTAAAAGGTCAATCCCAAGAACCGTTATGCAGTGTAATGGTAGGGAAGATATAGGTGAAAGGTTAGTTGATGGGTACTGAGAGCAGAAGTTGGTTGTTACTGCACCATGATGTAGAGTTCTTTAAACAGTTGTGTCTTCAAATCGTTTCTAAACCAGATTAGGGTTGGAACTGGCCTGACAAATGGGAAACAGTTCCTTTCAGAGCCCTTCCTCATTGTGAATGTTGAAAAAAGGTTGTAGGGGTGTATGCAGTGTTATGTTATGTTATGTAGATTTGTGGAGTGCATTATCATCTCTGAGGGTATCCTGGTGCTGAGCAGGTGTGTGTCTAGGACCTACTGGGACTACTCAAAAAGACAGCTCTTCACCTTCTTGTGGATATCAAGAAGTTAGGAGGAGGCTCTTATGTGTAATCGCTGTCATTTTATGCTTTAGGAGGATGTAGAAGAAGGCTCTACTGCCAGATGTGGTTCTATATGCGTGGAATGTGTGCTAGTAGGAGTCCAGATGAGCGGAGGTGACTGGAAAGGTTGTGAAAACAGATGCAATTGTTTAGGTATGCTGCATCAGTCTCATGTAGTGCCTTGAAAGTGTGGGTGAAGAGTTTGAATTGTGCTAAATTTTGTATGGGAAGCCAATGGAGCTCCTCATGTGTGGTGTGAAATGAGTGCTGCATTGGAGGTTGAGAGTGATTCTGACCACCGATTTCTGAATGGTCTGTAGCTGTCTGGTGAGTTTTTGTTGACCCCGTCGGATGGTGTTCCTGGTGCCAGATTGCTCATATTAACAACAAAGATCTGGCCCAAAAAGGCACTCTTTGATTTAGCTAGGATTAGGAAGAGGGAAGATAGTTTTATCATAAACCTCAATCACCTAGTTATTATCTTGGTATGACCCAATCCAGCGTGCCTTATTCTCTAAAAAATAAAGAAAACAGACAAAATAGAAAGAGTGAACAGTCAGTACTTTGAAAAGAATTTCTATTGTGTTCGGTTTACATATACCACCGACTTCCAATGTATATGTGTGAAAAAAATTGTGTAAGAAAAGAGAAAGTATCTCACGTGCGCACCACCAGAGGAGCTACTGGCAAGTTCTCACCATCTTGCCCGCGTTTGTTTCATCATTGATAACTTTCTCAAAACAAAATGATATGTCCAGTGAAGAGGAGAGGAAAAATAAATAAACTTGTGTCCCCCGTGAAAAAGATAAGACCAAAGAGGTCTCAAACTAAAAATAAAAAAGGGAAATAGACTAACAGGTGCTATTCTCCTTTATTCCAGACTGAGAGTCTATCCCAAGTTTAAAAACACAGCATGTTATGAACTTTTTTAATGACGGCCAACATGTTTCATTGCCATAATCTTTGTGGCAAATTCATCAGGGCTAACGAGGTCAACAATCACCTCCCTGGACAAACAACATCAAAAAAGGACTAGTGGGAACTTTGGGCCCACATACCAGCTACCAAGATATTAACTAGGTGATTGAGGTTTATGATAAAACTATCTTCCCTCTTCCTAATCCTAGCTAAATCAAAGAGTGCCTTTTTGTGCCAGATCTTTGTGGTTAATATGAGTGTTGAGTGGAGGGTGTTCTGGCATATGATCCCTCTTTAGCTCTTTTTTTTAATTACTGTCCAGATTGCTCATGACAAGGGTGTGGATGATGGTTTTCCAGGTGATGATTGGGAACCATTTGAAAATCTTCCTCAGCATCCTCAGGATATGGAAGCATGAGGCTGTGACAATGTTGACTTGGGTGGTCATGTCGAGTTTGCTGGTGATGACGATCCTGAGGTACTTGGCGTGGGTGGTGGGTGGTGGGTGTCAGTCCTAGCACAGTTGACCACCAGGTGGGGTTCCCTAGTGAAGTGCTCTTCCCAAAGATCCTGATTTCGGTCTTGTTGGTGTTGAGTTTCAGAGTGGTGGACTTCATCTAGAGTGTGATTTCAGTGATGCAGGCATTGAACTTGATCCGGGTGCTGGGAGTCTTGTCCATGAGGGAGAAAATAATCTGTGTGTCATCAGTGTAGGAGAGGATGTTGATGTCATGAGGGTGGACGAAGCTGGCTAGAGGGATCATGTATGCACTGAGGAGGGTCAGCTCAGTGAGAATCCTTGCAGAACTCCGCAGATGAGGTGTGGGTGTACGAGGTGTACGGCGCCAGGCTGAATGACGGCGTCCTTCCAGTCAGGAAGGAGCAGATCCATCGGAGTGTGTGTCCTGGGTGTCTGATGTTTTGTAGGTGTTGGATGAGGATGTAGTCAAAGACTGTGTCTAGTGCTGCAGGGTTGTCCAGGAGGATGAGGGTCGTCGTGTCTCCTCTATCCAGAGTTACTCGGATGTCATCCTTGATGTCAGTTAGGGCAGTTAGCATGATGTGGTGTTGAGAAGGTATTTGGTGAGGCATCAGTTGATAATTTTCTGTAAGACCCTGGCCAGGAATGGTAGTTAGTGAATGTTGAAGAATCCGCAAATGGTTTCTTCAACAAAAGGAAGGCAGTTGTGTGTTTCCAATCATCTGGAAAGGTCACAGAAGAGGCAGAGCTATTCCGAATGGACGTTAGCATGGTACTGATGCGTTGCAATCCTCTGGAGTAGACATAGTGAGACAGTATCTGAATTGACTCCTGAGTGGATAGGCTTCGTAGTGGTTTCTTCTAAGGTGATGACGGTCCATGTAGTTAGCAGTGGTTCTTTGGATAAGATCGGGAGGCGTTTGGAGAAGTCTGTTGGGTTCGGTTTCTGGCTGACGTTGCTGTGAATGACAGCAATCTTCTTGCTAAAGAATTGAGCCAGATTGTTTCAGAGTTCCTGCAAGAGGGTAATAAAGTTGGAGGCAGCTGTTGGTGAGGTGAAATCCTTCACAATGGCAAACATTTATTTAACTCTGTTGGTACTGGTATTGATGCGGTGCACTAAAGCAGCGAGTTTGGTGGTCTAGATCATTGGATGATAGTGTCTCAGTGCGGATTTTAGAACGTGCCCTTTTCTGCATTGTCCTTGATCATTCTCAATTTGTGCTCCAGTTGTTTGCAGTAGGTTTTTGTCGATCTGTGTTCCTCCATGTACCAACTGGCCTGGGGTCCAGATCTTGCTGTGTTTGAGGGGAGCCAGGGGGTTAGTGAAGGAGGTGATCCAATTGTTGAAATTCTTGATGACTTGGGGAGACTGTTGTTGTACTTGGGTCAGGAGTGTTGTGAGCGATGTTCCAGTCCTTGTCAGTGATGCTATTCCAGTTTTGGCTTGCTGGTCTGGCGGTGGTGCATGTGAGTCTGCAAGGTCATCCCCAAACTTTGTGCCTTCAATCCTCCTGTTTTTGCTGTATTTGTGTTTGTTGGCCTTAGGACTCTGTGCACTACTTTACCACTGCCAACCAGTGCTAAAGTACTTGTGTCATCTCCTTATGTTGGAATTGGCGTATACCCAAATGTTATATTTAATTTACATGAAAGTCCCTAGTTAAATAGCACCACCTGTGCTTAGAGCCTGTAAATGAAAGTATACTAGTGGGCCTGCAGCACTGATTGGGCCTCCCACTTAAGTATCCCTTTACACATGTCTCAGGTCTGCCACTGCCACCTGTTTGTGCAGTTTTAAAGTGCCATTTCGACCTGGTTAAAGAATCCTTTGGCCAGGCCAAAGCCCCCCTTTTTAATACATAAAGGCCATTGCTAGGGTTTGCACTATACAAGTACCATATATATTTATATATATATATGAACATATACATACAGGACTTAACTTTATTTTAATACCTAATGTGCTAACTTCTACTGCAAATACTAAAGAACCACTGCTTAGAAAATCTGCATGTTATGCAGTGCTTAATTTGTAAAATAATAAGTGCCCAAGGGTCTGCTCAGATGCCCCCGGCCGGTGCAGTTAAGTGTCGGCGCGCTGAATAGCAAGGCTGCGTAGTATTACATCCACCTCATGACTCGGCTGCGTAGTATTACACGCACCTCATGGCTCCTTAATCCCCTACCAGACACTCCCTGACCCTTTTATCTCACTTTTGCAGGTTCCTGTTTTGCCCTTTGTGACGATTTTCCATAATTCTCCTCCTCTGCCTTTTCGTTTTGTGTGTATACCACTCTATTGTTCTAGGTAAATGTTTATAGTCACCCAAAATAAACACCGGTTGCCGCCACTGGCAGCCACCCGCTCAAATTAAGCACTCCTGTTATTGTCATTCACTCTGCCGTTTTTAAAACAGTTAAAAGTGTTTCTTCTCTTCGCCATTTATGGCGTTACGGTAGGTTATGCTTTCTATTAAGAGGAGAAGCAAGCATCTTCCAAACAAGATACCCTTTCTATTTTCAGAAATTACAGGTAACACTTGTGGTACTTAAGAGCTTATATTGAGGTTTACGAGATTGAAAACCATATATTTCCCAACGACCGTATTGGTGGTTGATAGCGATTTAACTTCCATTGACCCGACAGTGTGTTCAGTCATAGAATGCATTCATCATAAAGCGCGTTATCTTTCTTGTCAGTTTATCGATCTACTCTCAGCTTTGGACACAGCTAGTAAAAATGATTTCTACAAGTCTGGCAAAGTGCAGCCTGGAACAGATGCTGCCTGCTGAAACTGATAATTGCTTGCGTTGAAACACTTGAAACAAAATTATCCGTGTCGAAACTACTGATTTAAGCTAGAAGTGTCACTCCTGAGAGGTGTGATTACATACTGAGGCCATCTGACCCGTTTCCCGTATGCCCCGCGGGCGCCCTCTTCTGTAGCCACGGGACTGCTACCTCAGAATAACCCGCGCGTAGCATTGTTGGCACCTTTTTAGAGTGTTATGTAACATTGAATGAATGCATTATTTCTTTAAAGTCATTTAACATTCAATTTAAAACAGACTGATGCTGGTAGATTGTCCCCAAGGAAACGAGGTTTATACTACCATCAGCTTTTTTCATTTTGGCTGACTGTACCTGATATTTTGGGGACTTTGGGGGGAAGATGATCACAGAGGGGTAAGACTGGTATTACAGACACCCTTGAGTAATGCTGTACGGATACTTGCTGGGCACATTTCTGTGGATGCGCTGTTCCAGCCAGCACATACAGAGACCACTGTTTGACCCACAGAAAAGGATGCAGGCCACAAACACAGGTATTTTTACAGGCTAGAAAGTCCTTTGGCGATCCGACTAGCTAGCACACCTGCCAGGCTCTGGACCACCACAACAGCGGCAGAGTCAAAAGAAAAGGCTCCAAATATTAAAATATTGAGCAGAGAAGTAGTGTAAAGGCCAGCCAGAGTCACCTAGCAGCCCATCCGGGTGTGTAGTTGTAGGTTTCCTAGGCATTCTTCCTCCAGTCTGTGGTGAGGAGTAGAGAGACCTTCAAGCTTCATCGAGTCATGTCTGCGTCTCTGGACTGCTTGGGCCAGCAGTGGGCTTTCACGTAGCCTGTAGAGGTCCAGAATGACACTTCACCCTAGGTATGAGGAAACAGGCAACATTTACATCCACATTCTGCAAGAACCAACAGTAGCAGGGTCCAGGCACATTCAAGTCCAAAATGTGTTCAGCAAGTTGAACACCAGCATCTACCTATCTCCTCAAGTTGAGGCATGTTGGCTACAGCCCTCAGCTAATCAGAGGCAATAAATGCTCCAGATTCAAAGGGTCCAACCAATCAGACCAAGTCACAGTTTCCCACCTAAGCGTGGAGTTTGGGAATGACGTGGTCACTGCCTGCATTCAGATGACTGAATTAACATTCCAGGGTAATGTTCTTTCAGGAAACCTTGTGGAAATGCCCTCCAAACCCTCCCAAATAGCCCTAGAAAACACCATCAGAAAAAGAAGAAGTGGAAGACCGGGTGTGCTTATGTATATAATTCTATCTCGCAAATAAAAATTCTCACATAAATAAATGTTACTTATTAGCCACTGGTAACTCTACCAATAGGTGCACTTGTATTGTTTGTACGGCACTTACATTGTACACTCCTTCCAAAGATTGTCGTCCACTATTTTAAATGTTCTGCACATAATATTTGCAAAATTCCCAAATACCCTCAAAAATATGAAATGCTGCCACCAGTTAGGGCTTGCAGAGAAAGAGTGAAGCAGTACTACCCCTTTGAGACTACATAGTAGGGAGACCATTCGAGGTCCTTCCCACCCAGAGCACAGCAAAAGGATATTCTTAATGAGCTCCAGATGGGGGAGGGGCCAAGGCTGCAAAGATGGAGGACGGAGCATAAAGAGGCTTGCGTCTGCAGGCCCCAAGATCCTCCATCAACTATTTTGAACCTGAGCTATGCGTTAACACTTCAGGCCTGTGGAGTCCAGCAGATGCACTAAGTTACCTTTTGAAAGGGCTACCTGGCCTCCTGTACACCACAGGAGAGATTATAGGGTTTCCAACGTGGGCTGCACAGGGGGCAGCCAGGAGCTACTGGGTGTTGTGGACCTAATGGTGCCATGAGTAGCGAGGAGCATTCCCGTGGCCCGAATGACTCCAGCACGGAGATACTTGTGGAACACTGGCCTATCCACAACCAGTAGGAAACACTGGGATTGTGAGGCAGATGCTGGCCCTCAATCACCTTTGGTCAGCCACAGAGCGCTGGCTGCGGGGAACGCTGAGATGACCCATGGGGTTGCTGAGGGTCTAATTGGTGATTAGTGGGACCACTTGGTGTACCCCCTGAACTGCCACAGTCCTTATTACTCACCTTCTGATCAGTGCATCCGGTGCCAAATGGTGAGTGTGAGTGGCCTCAAGATATTGGCCGCCTGTGCAAGGAATTGCCACCCTCTTGTTTGCTGCAAACATCCTTGGGTTGGGTGGCAGAGTGCTTCTACTGCGCTGATGTTAGACACTGGAAGAGATCCTCATGCCCACTTATGATGCACCCTGACCGTATGACTCATATAAAGACCTATCACGGCAGTTGATCTGCATAGAGAAAGACGTTCCTATTGCAGTGTAGTTGATTGGCATTTTGGAAAAGCTCAGTGGGTTCCAGGCTGCTGAGAGAGGACTCCAAATCCATTATTTGCAGTGTCTTTGCTGAGAATTTGGTCCTCCCCTTGCCATCCATGAAGGAAGAGAGCCAGATCCACACCTCAAACCATCCAATGGCAGCTAATCATTCTGCTATAAAAGTACATATGCAACTCACTCCAGTGATCTTCCGCTTGTACCTCAACTCCATCCAGACAAAGAGCAGCAATAATGGAGTTGAAACGTCCCTGGTAACTTGAATGTCACAAGACATGAGTGTTCTCTGAGGTCCCTTTATTTATTTACTGCGATTTTATATAGCGCAAACTTTACCAAAGGTGTCAGAGCGCTTTACAAAAGGACCAGTTACGTTACATAAGGACTTCGGAGTATATGAGTTACATAAAAGATACAAACAGAAAAACTCGAAGTTCACAAAAGAATGGTAGTAAGTCCATACGCCTACTACAGATACTAGTGGTTAGAGTTGCATATATACAAGTTGAAAATTCACTCAAGGAAAAGATACAAACAGAAAAACACTAAGTTTACATAAGAATGGTAGTAAGTACATACATCTACGCAGATACTACTGGTTAGAGTTACATATATACAAGTTGCAAATCACTTAAGATTACATTTTAAAAAGGGATTAGGGTTGGACAATTATATATTACATATTTACAGAGCATGACATTCTTTCCGTCCTTCAACCAGGAGTTCAGGTGGTGTTGCAATTAGGGGCGGTGATCTTGGGTTCATAGGGTCCCTGTCCATAGTACACTGACAGGACGTAAATTACACCCAGAACTACGCTCCCCTCAACATGGTAGGCAGTAAAGCCAACAGGGTGACTCTAGCACAGATGTCAGCAGGAAATGAGGCCACAACAAATCCAAGATCTCAGCCATCATAGACACTGCTATCAACGCTACCTGGGATTAAAAATTGATGCTATGGCAATAGAGTTAGGCCTGGTCAGGGATGGCCAATGGATACTCATTGACAGGATGACATGAGCTGAGTTGAATTTTCAAACATCTAACCCCAAACTAAAGAAATATAACAACAGACATGAGATCTCACAAACTGAGTACGATATCTGGAAGGAAGGCCCTGAGACTCTGAAGAAAGAGCGAGATGCAGTAATTTAAAGGAGGTAGCAATGCCCAAAGGAGTGGAGGGCAAAGACCCAATGGTGTTCCTGGAAGGCTGGATCTCTTGCAGTGACCCCACAGGGTTTGTCACCTTCATATTTACAGAGAAAGCGTACAGAGAGTACAGGCATACCATCCCGTACATCTCACATAAAAAAGACATATGACTCCTCAAGGTTACTTTATACAATATACAGGATCATATACAGTTCTATTGTCAATGGTATTTCAACCTCTGTTAATGTGAGCTCGTCATCAGGACGGGGTGTGAGCATCCGCTATCTAGAAATTTAAAAGAAAATATATGAGAATCATGGGATGGTGAATAGGGGCCTGAAAGAGTAAGTTTGAGACAGAAGTGGATGATGACACCTCTTTCATTTCCCTGCACCATTTCCCTCAAGTAGTCCCCAGCCTCGAGTGCATCCACTAGGCTTTTAAGGATTTGGCCAGGTGTATTGTGGGAATTGTAGTCCCAAACTTCCAAGGACCATCTCAGAGCGTCTAGACCTTAGATTTGTGTTTTGGACACGTTGAACCCTCAATGGTAACGTCAGGAAGAAGTTCCAGAAGTTTGGAGCAACTTTTGGAAAAAGCTCCATGAGGGGACCGACTCGACATCGAGAGTCAAGCCGGCTACCTTCATCTGTGACCCAGCCTGGATTTCAGGTTTGTCCTGCTGAAAGCCCTAGAGCTCCAGACTTCCAGGATTTGACTGGAGCCTCACTGAGAATCAATACGACATCATCGCATTGAAGTCGACCTGCTGGAGGAGACTGCACGCAGTCTAGAGAAAATCCTCCAGAAATGTTTCTAAGTCAGTAGGTAATATTTTACCAAGGCCTTCCTCTTTGGGGCCAATTACGAGTCTGGCGGTCCTCAAACTGCCAGATTGGCTGTGGGGCGCTGCTGTGACCCCCACATTACGACCCTAGTGGTCGTGCTGCCCTGGGATGGCCGCCACCGCCAGGGAAGTGCCATTCACTTCATGGTGGCACGACAGTCCAGAGGCATCCATATGCTTGGCGGGACCGCGTCCCAGTCAAATGTGAACAGATGTCCCAAGTTGGCGCTATATGTTTTTAAGCACTAGAAAGGGTTTCATCTTACAAAATTCATATCTCTGGTTCCCTATATTGGATTATTGTAATTTTGGTGTCATTTTAAAGATAAAACAATTTTCTATGTTTAAAAATTGATGTGGGATTTTTATTCTGTGTTATGTCTTATTTAATATATCAATGTTTATAAAATGCTTTAATACCTGTCTCCCGAGTTAAGTCGGCCTGCTCACAACCGGCTACCAAGGGTTCTTTTCCTTACAGCAGAGAGTGAAGATTTTATAAAGTGAACTATGTGGAAATCTTCCGGGTGTGAAAGAAAAGGCTGTTTCTAAAGTGTGATGGAAACAAAGATTTAATAGGGTTGAAACAAATCAAGAAATGTTACTTGGTGAGGCACAAATGACAAATATTTGTTAAAACCAATTTCCACACATTACCATGTGTGGCTATATCGCTTTATCAGTAAAATTGTACTGTGCAAATTTAGTGGTCATTTCAATGGAATGGAAATGTGCTGTCCGTAAATGTCTATAGCTAAATCACCATACCTTAGTAATATATATATCATCACCCAAAAACCAAACCCACCCTAAACCCTAAAAATTCCCTTACCATCCAAAAACTCAAACCCACCCTAAACCCTAAAAGTTGCCTTACCATCCAAAAACCCAAACTCACCATAAACTGTAAAAATGTGCTTACCAGTCAAAAATCAAAACTCAACCTCAACCCTAAAAATTCCTTCACCACAGAAAAACCCAAACCCATCCTAAACCCTAAAAATTCTCTTACCACCCAGAAACCTGAACTCCATGATGTAATTTGAGATATCATCAGTGAAGTAATCAGTGATGTCACTGACCATGTCATGAGTGATGTAATTTGTGAGGTCATAAGCAGTGCATTGCGGGGGCATAAGTTATAGATATCTCAGGTAACTATAACTGCTGATTTTCACTGGTTTTGTATGGTTGAAATCTGAGCCGAACAGTCTTGTAACCTTTGGTTTTTTCAGTGAATTTCTAAGTTTATTTTAATTGAATTTCCTAACTATAATATCCCTGTAACCTTAGGTATTTTTCAGTAAACTTCTAAAGTTTTTTAAATTCTATTTCCTAACTATAACGTCATTGTAACCTTTTGTTTTTTCAGTGACTTTATACGTTTTTTAAAATTCTATTTCCTAACTATAATATTCCTGTAACCTTTTTATTTTTTTTAAATGAATTTGTAAGGTTTTTAAAATTTCATTTCCTAACTGTAACCACTAACCATTGACACTATGGGGCATATTTACAAGTGCTAATCCCTTTGCCTTATTTACAAGTCGCCGTTAAGCCACTTAACGTGGATTTATGCCACTTTGTAAATAAGGCCCTCTTTCACACTACACTTAGCATGAAAGGGACAGGCAATGGGTGTTGCGGTGGGTGTTCTGCTGCAACACCCATTGATTTTTATGCTGCCCTCTATTTACAAGGGTGACGTGAATATGGGGTGGTGCCAAAAATATGACCAGGGAAAACGTGGTCTTAACATGGCGAAACGAGGAGAAATGTTTAATTTCTCCTCGTTTCTGCTGTTTCTATGTGTGCTGCATCGTGCAGCATACATAGAAACAGCAAATTGCCATGAATTATTGTTTATGTGCAGGAAGGTGTTCTTCCCTGCACATAAACAATCATTAAAAAATTACAATTTGGAACTTCTATGTGTGCTGCACAATGCAACAGACATAGGAGCTACAAAACACCATTAGTGATCATTTATGTACAGGAAGGGACACTTTCCTGCACAAAAACAAACATTTGCTCAATGCAGGCCCCCATGCACTATGGTGCAAGGGTGCCTGAGTTGGCACTAGGCTGCTGAGTTTAGCGCCAGTGCTAGAAAAATGCAGGGATGGCCCATACCATTGTAAATACGGTGCATCCCTGCGATTTCAGAATGACGAACCTTTAGAAATCTTTGCTTAATGCCACGCTTCACTATTCACTTGCCATATATGCCCCTAAGTGTTTGAGTGAGTGTCTCAGAGGGTGTATGAATGTCTGAGTAAGTTTGTAAGTGGGTGTAATAGAGTATGAGTGGGACAGTAAGTGGATGTATGAGTGTCTGAGTGAGCCTGCGAGTAGGTGTGTGAGTCTCTGATAGGGGTGGGCAGTAAACTCCGCTCTTCCGGCAGAGTTTGCAGAGTGTTGCCACTCTGTGCTCTGCTTGGAACACGAAGTTCAGCAAAACTCCACCAACCACCGGCAGATCAGAGTTTACCAGCGCACCCCACTAGTGCGCCAGAAGGCTCCTTTCAAGAGTGGTTAAGAAAGGGGGCCGGCCTACGATGAGGTCTGACCAATCCTGTTGTGGGGGACTTACTTGTGGCAACAGTAGGGGTTCTTGGCCCCCAATGACCCCCAGCAGCCAAGAGTACTTCATCCCCCAACCAGTAGTGCCCCAAGAGGCTCCTTTGCGGAGTGGTTCAGAAAGGCGGTGGGGCCTCAGACGAGGTCTCAGCAATCCCGCTGTGGGGGGTATACTCTTGGCAACAATAGGGGTTATCGGCCTCCAACAACCCCAGCAGGAGTTAATCCCCCAACCAGTAGTGTGCCTGGAGGCCGCTTTGCAGAGTGGTTGAGAAAGGGGCGGGGCCTCAGACGAGGCCTCAGCAATCCCGCAATGGGGTACTTACTTGTAGCAGCAATAGGGGTTCTTGGCACCCAACAACCATCAGAAGCCAAGGGGACTTCATTCCCCAACTAGTAGTGTACCAGGAGGTTCCTTTGCTGAGTGGTTGAGAAAGGAGATGGGGCCTCAGTCAAGGTCTCACACAAACCCCCTGTGGGTAATTTACTTGTGGTAATAATTGGGATTCTTGGCCCCCAACAACAATCAGAAGCCAAGGGGGCTTCATCCCCCAACCAGTAGTGTGCCAGGAGGCCCCTTCGCTGAGTGGTTGTGAAAGGGGAATGGGCCTCCAACGAGGTCTCAGAAATCCTGCTATGGGGGAGTTACTACTGGCAACAATAGGGGTTCTTGGCCCCAACCGCCCCGCAGCAGCCAAGGGGACATCATCCCCCAACCAGTAGTGCTCCAGGAGGCTCCTTTGCAGAGTGGATGAGAAAGGGAGCGGGGCCTCCGACAAGGTCTAAGCAATGCAACTGTGGGGGACTTACTTGTGGTAACAATAGGGGTTCTTAGCCCACAACGACAATCAGCAGCCAAGGTGACTTCATCACTCAACCCGTAGTGTGCCAGGAAGCCCCCTTTGCAGAGTGATTGAGAAATGGGCAGGGCATCAGACGAGGTCACAGCAATCCCTCTGTGGGGGACTTACTTATGACAACAATATGGGTTCTTGGCACCCAACAACCCTCAGAAGCCAAAGGGGCTTCATCCCTCAACCAGTAGTATACCAGGAGGCTCCTTTGCTGAGTGGTTGAGAAAGGGGGCAGGACCTCCGACAAGGTCTCAGCAATCCCCCTGTGGGTAATTCACTTGTGGCAACAATAGCGGTTCTTGGTCCCCAATGACAATCAGCTGCCAAGGGGGCTTCGTTCCCCAAACAGTAGTGCGCCAGGAGGCCCCTTTGCAGATTGCTTGAGAAAGGGGACGCGGCTTCCAATGAGGTCTCAGCCATCCTGCAGTGGGGGAGTTACGTCTGACAACAATAGGGGTTCTTGGCCCCCAATGACAATCTGCAGCCAAGGTTACTTCATTCCTCAACCAGTAGTGCTCTAGGAGACCCCTTTGCAGAGTGGTTGAGAAAGGGGGAGAGCCTCAGATAAGGTCTGAGTAATGCCACTGTGGGGGACTATACTTATGGCAACAATAGGGGTTCTTTGCACCCAACAACCCTCAGCAGCGAAGGGGACTTCATCCCCCAACCAGTAGTGCGTTGGGAAGCCCCTTTGCAGAGTGTTTGAGAAAAGGGGTGGGGCCTCAGATGGGGTCTCGACAATCCCGCTATGGGGGACTTACTTGTGGAAACAATAGGGGATTTATGGCACCTAAAAACCCACAGCAGCCAAGGGGACTTCATCCCCAACCAGTAGTGCACCTGGAGGCTCCTTTGCTGAGTGGCTGAGAAAGGGGGTGGGGCCTCCAATGAGGTCAGAGTAATGCTGCTTTGGGGGACTAACTTGTGGTAATAATAGGGGTTCTTAGCCCCCAACGACAATCAGCAGCCAAGGCGACTTCATCCCCCAACCAATAGTGTTCCAGGAGGCCCTTTTTCAGAGTGGTTGTGAAAGGGGGCGAGCCTCGGACAATGTCCGAGCAATCCCTCTTTGGGGGACTTACTTCTGGCACCAATACGGGTTCTTGGTCCCAACAACCCTCAATAGCTAAGAGGACTTCATCCCCCAACCAGTAGTGTCCAAGGACTCCCCTTTGCAGAGTGGTTGAGAAAGGCGGCAGGGCTTCCGAAGAGGTCTGAGCAATCCCACTGTGGGAATCTACTTGTGGCAACAATAGGGGTTCTTGGCTCCCAACGACCCTCAGCAGCCAAGGGGACTTCATCGCCCAACAAGTAGTGCATCAGGAGGCCAATTTGCATAGTGATTGAGAAAGGGGGTGGGGCTTCTGACAATCTCAGCAATCCTGCTGTGGGGGACTTACTTTTGGCAACAATAGGGGTTCTGGGCCCCAACTACCCTCAGCAGCCAAGGGGGCTTCACACCCCAACCAGTAGTGCACCAGGAGGCCCCTTTGCAGAGTGGTTGAGAAAGGGGACGGGCCTCCAACGAGGTCTCAGCAATCCTGCTGTGGGGAGTTACTTCTGGCAACAATAGGGATTCTTGGCCCCCGACGAGCCTCAGTAGCCAAGGGGACTTCATTCTCCAACCAGTAGTGCGCCAGGAGGCTCCTTTGCAAAGTGGACGAGAAAGGGGGTGAGTCTCCAACGAGGTCTGAGCAATGCCGCTGTGGGAGACTTACTTGTGGTAACAATAGGGGGTGTTTGCCCCCGACGACAATCAGCAGCCAAGGCGACTTCATCCCTCAACCAGTAGTGCTCTAGGAGACCCCTTTGCAGAGTGGTTGAGAAGGGGGGCAAGCCTCGGACAATATCTGAGCAATCCCACTTTGGGGGACTTACGTCTGGTACCAATAGGGGTTCTTGGCCCCTATTGACCCTCAACAGCCAAGGGGATGTTATCCCCCAACTAGTAGTGCGTCAGAAGGCCCCTTTGCAGAGTGGCTGAAAAGGGGGTGGGGAGTCCGACAAGGTCTCAGCAATCCTGCTGTGTGGGACTTACTTGTGGTAGCAATAGGGGTTCTAGGCCCCCAACTACCCTCAGCATCCAAGGGGACTTCATGCCCCAAACTGTAGTGCACCAGTAGGCCCCTTTGCAGAGTGGTTGAGAAAGGTGGCGGGCCTCTGATGAGGTCTGAAAATCCCGCTGTGGGGCACTTACTTGTGGCGACAATTGGGGTTCTTGGCCCCCAATGACCCTCAGAAGGCAAGCGGACTTCATCCCACACCCAGCACTGCGCCAGGAGATCCCTTTGCAGAGTGGTTGAGAAAAGGTGCAGGTCTGAGCAATCCTGCTATGGTGCAGGGGTGGTGCCTCATTAATGGCGAAGGAGCATCACCCTACTCGTCTGAGTTAGCCAGAGAAAAGTAAAATCATGAAACAATGTTTTATTTTTCTTTGACTGATTCTGACATGCTTGCAGGGCAGGGTGGAGTCGCCTATGACAGGCAGGTGGTGGCACTTAGAAGTGCACATGTATGTTTGGCCGGCTGTCCTAGTCCGGCCAAACATACATGCACACTTCTTTTTCTTCAACCCAGCTGTGTTCACAGCCAGGTTAGAGAAATGCCACAGGCTCACAGGCAGTGTCAGACTGGTAGAGCAGGCCATACAGACCAATCCTGGTGCCGCTCTCCTAGCAGGAGAGCAGCACCAGGATTGGCTGAGCAGCCTCTGCCTTGCGAGAGAGTGCTGGGAGAGCTCCAAGGCCACGGCAGCTGTCGGAGGCTGCGGGGAAAAGGTAAGTAAAAAAATACATAATTTTTCCTTGTCGTCCCTTCTGTCAGTCCCCCAACCCCCCCCCACATTTGTGTTGTGGTGGCTGCCATTGGTCTGGGGGTCATACTTGTGGCACAATAGGGATTTTTGGCCGCCAACAACCCTCAGGAACCAAAGGGACTTCATCCCCCAACCAGTAGTTCACCGGGAGGCCCCCTCTTTCAGAGTGGTTAAGAAAGGGGGAGGGGCCTCCAACATGATCTGAGCAATCCCGCCCTGGGGGACTTACATTTGGGTGTTATTAAGGCCCGGGTAGGTGGTAGTCCCCAGGGTTTAAGGGGGGGGGGGGCGCACAGCCCCCCATTGATCTTTCTTTAGCCCTGGGAGGTGGTGGTCCCTGGGGCTAAATGAGCCTCAGGAGTAGGGCCCAGTGAGGCCCCTCCTTTTCCTAAATAATGCCGCAGGGACTTGCTGTATTCAAAACAAGCACCTGAGCCCACGCTTGTTTCTTTCAAAAAATTTGCCACCGATTCCCGGTTCTGTTGCGTTTTCACAGCAACATTGGGGCATATTCTCAAGGGCCTATCGCCGAGTTATCACCAGTTTTCCGGCTATAGCATCCTCAAAAAACATTGCCACGGATGACCCCGGCAACTATCGCTAATGAGATGCAGAGTAGGCATTCCCAAGCAAAAAGCCGCAACAACACCACACCTCAACATTCTCACAAACAAGCCAGATCGGCGATAAGATCACAAAACATGCGATAAGACGCGTTAGCAGCAGGAAATTAACACCTGCTCTGACCTGATGCAAAGTCGGACAACAACAGGCACCAGAAAAGTGAGCTCAGACCACAGCCACACCTGAAGACCAACAGATGCCATGGAGCCACTGATCATGCAGCTCTGAGCCCCAACAGGGCCACAACACCCACCGCCACCCAGGACCGCCACCCCCCGTATCTCCCCTCTCCCCCCCGGACCACCACAGAGGCAGTGCAGACCAAGACAGTGTACCTTCAGAAGATGCAACAACCTCACAGACCCAACACCAGAGAATGTCATTGCCCACTAGAGGCTCAAAAGGACAACCATCCTACGCATCCTGACCACCATTGCCTACAGGCTGACGGTACCAACACAGCGGACAACCAACATCCCTCCGCAAACAAAGTTGCTGGCTGTGCTGCACATATTGGCCTCTGGGACCTTCCAACCAACAACCGCCAGAGTCAGAGGAGTCTCACAGCCAGCCCTATCAAAGTTAATCACAACTGTCTTGGATGCCATCATCAGCTCGGTACCCCAGTACCTATACTCCCCCCACACTGTGCAGGAACAGCTGGAGACCAAGCAAGTCATCTACGCCATAGCTGGCTTCCTGCACATGTTAGGGGGCAATTGACTGCACACATGTCCTACTTGTGCCCCTGGTGACACTGCACACAATTACCTCAACAGAAAGCACATGCATTCCATCAATGTGCAGGCAACAGTGGACCACCTGGGAATCGCCACCAATGTTGTCGACAACTACCCAGGTAGTGTGCATGATACCTACTTCTACTGACAGTCCATCATCAACCAGCGCTAACAGCATGGCACCCATGGAAATGCACTGCTCGTTGGCAAGTGCCGAATAAACACACCGCACCTCCCAACTCCACAATCATGCAGCTCACAACTCTGGGAATGCACACATCACAGGCTCACATTCAACATGCCAAACAACATGCCCACCCACCAGAGACGACAGCATATCTTACTGTGGAAACCTGGGCTAGCCATGTACATCAGCCATCAATGGCATGGCACCTCAGCCACACAATAGCGGAATGTGAGGAGGGGTGGGAACCAGGCTTGTGTAATGGAGGCAAGTGACCCATGAATGAGAAGGTACACAATGCCAAGTGTGGCGGAGATGTGCTGGACAGACTGCAGTATGCAGACCACAGACATATCCAAGTCCACATGCACTGCTGGTGTATGGAGTGTAGTGCACAGTGGACACAACCATGTCATCCCAGCCAGTGGGGAAGATCCCGGAAATGCAGCTTCTGACATCCCCCCCTGTAAGTGTGAGCGGAGTGGGCCGGCACGGCGTACTCCAGGGTAGCGTAGGGGTGTGAATAAAAAGCACGTAGTTCCGGGTGTGGTTCTTTTCCAGAATGCCCAACGTCTCTGCCAGGGCGGCACCTCTCAGCCCGCCAATAGGCCGACGCCGTCGCCATGACTGGTGTTGCCTGCGATCCTGTGCGCCTGCTGCACCCCGGCCCGCTTGTCTCCGAACCCGTCTTTCCTGCACCTGCGCACCCAGGCCTCACTGCTCACCTGCCAACACTGGCTTGTGTTAAGGAGGACCCACCACATGCCAGCGCAAGCCCCAAGCCCAAGGCCCACAAGCTTAGCAGCCTCCTCAGACCATCACGGCCTCCGCAACACAGGCCCGCAGTACTCCTTACTCGTTGACATACTCCACCGGCCTACACAGCTGCCAAGTTGGTCACACATTTGGAACTGAGTCTTAATTACGCAATGGCAGAGTACACACTTTATAGCAGAGTTTATAACACTGTACTTCCTTCGATGTTCTGCCACCAACTATGTGCATCGCATCTGCATGACACCTGTCTGTGGTCCCTCGCTGACTACTGCCTTCGACCTACACTGCGGTCGAGTAGGTCACACAGTTGGAACTGAGTCTTGATTTGTGTATGGCAGAGTTCATATCATTGAACGCCTGGAGAGGAGTAAGAGGAAGACGAGGTGCAGTCCGGAGGCAAAAAGGATCCTCGTTACGGAGGTGATCGACCTACACTGCGGTAGAGTAGGTCACACATTGGGAACTCAGTCTTGATTTACTTATGGCAGCTTGTATATCATTGTACTGTCCTCATTGCAGACTGCATACCCCTTCAGCTCCTGTGCCACTAAGTCTGTTCCCCGACAGCCATGGACACTTTCCGGTTGAACTTTGGTGGCGACTGAGTCTATGGACTGGGGTTTGTCTTCATCATCATGTTGGTGATACTGATTTTTTGGGGAAAACGAGGCTGTATCATTCCACTCCTCAATTTGCCGCTTCTGGATGGCGTCTACCCTATGCATCATGCCCTGGAGGACACCTTTCACTGACCCCCGCAACCCTCTGCCACATTCACCTTGGACATTGATGAGGACCCGCTCAGCTCACGTGGCCCTATCTCACTGCACCGCAAGTCACCGTCTCCTGGGGTGTGCCTGTGCCGGCCACAGTGCATCCAGGTCCACTAACTCTGTGCAGCTCAAGTCAGGGACCCTGTCCGGTGGGTAATTGGATGGCCTCTGAGACGATGCCTTTGGGGTCATCAACGCCATGTGTCTGTGGCCCTGTGCTGTCCGCTGCCTCCGGCCTCAACTGCGGTCTACCAGGGCTCACACATCAAATCGAGTTCTGACCGTCCCGGACGTTGCATCACTGCAGAAGGCACACGCCACCACCTCCAGAACCACCTCCAAACGCCTACTGCAATAGTCAAAACAGCCGTACTGGCAGACTAAGTGAGTTGCTCACACCTGTTGTGGATGCTATCATCTGCCTGATACCATGCTCAGTACTCCAGGTGCCACTAACTCAGTGCACCACGACTCATTGACCATTTCTGAATGAGTTGTGTGCTGTGGTGAGCTCACGCAGCAATGTCACCTCAGGCAGTGTGGGAGACCTGGGACAATGATGAGAAAGATGATGTATATGTAATACACCCCACTGCAGCTGCATCAGGAATAACCCGAAGGGACACAATCCTAGACATTTTCTTCACATGAGCACGCTCAGCTCTAGTGCCCCAACCTCAGTGCACTGCAACTCACGGACACTTCTGTTTGCAGATTGGGTGACCTCTGTACTTGCTCCAGCTACCACCATCTTGTCTCTGTAATGCTGGTGTTTTCTGTTTCCGTTTTAATGGTGTTCTCTGTTCAAGTTATTGCCGGCACCAACCACTCCGTGCGGGCTGGCTTACACTCACCCCACACCCATCCAGCACAGGCGTCACTGTACATGTGACCCTGCCGATAAAGGGGCCGGGCGCACGTGCCCAAAGCCAATTCCACAAACTATCTGCGTGCGTCCGTGTGGTCATGATGTATGCATGAGGGCCCCGGGACCTACAACATTACATTGCACTAGTTGTAATTCCGTCCAGCTGTAGTCGTGTCTAAAATCCCTAGGGAAAATTGCATGGGGAAAACACGTTTTGGGACCCCTCCTTTTTCTCAGCCCCCACTTGACGAATAACCCTGACACTTTCAAAGCACTAACTGAACAGACTGTCATACTAGTTTTGAAAATTTTGTAGAGATTCCTGTGGACATTTTTTTATGTTATTTATGTTAATGGCTTGTGTGGCTCACTGCACCTGTAATGGAAATAAATATCCTGGAGAAGAAAATCAGAGATGGAAACCAAGCACAGTGAGTGGTTTGTGCAACAGAGTTATAAAAGAACCTTCTTTAGTTAGACAAGTGAGAAGATGAAATTAGGATTTCCGAGGGGGAGACCGGTGGAGATTTAAACCTCTGGTCCTAAGGGAACTCCGTGCAACTGCATTTATACATATTTGGCAGTATGTTATCAGGAAAGCATTCTGCCACTGAAAAAGAAAATTGTCTTAGGTAAAATTGATACATATGTTAATTGTGCTGCCCTTGCCATACATCGTGCTCATGTTTGATTGGAGGGAGCCTATAAGTCACGTTTTGCTTCCTTTTGTAGTTCTTTTATTTTACGGAGTTTTATATCGCGCAAATTTGACCTAAAGGTATCGGGTATCAAAGCGCTTTACATTAGCACCAGTTGTGTTACATGAGGATACATTTATTTTTGTTAGGCATGGGGCGATTAAGTGATTTGCCCAGAATCACAGGATGTTCAGCGTCATTGCCGAGACTAGAACCCGGTGGTCGACGGCCAGGGTTGAATTGGGATTAAAACTCGGCCCGGGTACTCAATAAATGTGGCCCACAATTGCATTTTTCCTTTCCGCAAAACACTGCTTCGGCGAAATTTTATTTAAGAAAAGGGGGTAATAAAAATGCACGAACTAGTTTACACTGGCGAAACACACCTGAAAACAAGTGAGGTCACTTCTGCTGAGGCCCCCGCTCTGTATGAACACATTATGTGGCCGGCCCAGCGAGAGAAAGGGAGTGACACCTCTTCCGTTGATAAAAGGGAGGTAATGGACGCCCATCTGCCTCCAGAAAAGCCACTCGAGCACCCACTAGGCCGCTGGCGCCATCGAACAACGCAGAAATCACCCAAATTGGGCCACCAGGCTGCCAAAAAAGCAGCCCACAGCTGGAACTAGACACCGCCCCCTCGGGCATTGCCCGAGTGCCCACGTTACCAATCCAACCCTGTCGACGGCCCTAGCCGTTAGACTAACTCCTACCCCCAAGTGCCAACAATAAGGGAGTTATCATGTTTTTTAAAGCGAAATTCCCGACCTTTTCCAACTGACTGTATTTGCTGAATGCCCACTAGTATGGCAGCTGCCATTATAATCACTTTCACATCATTTTTTATAGTGCTCCATGTGCATGACTACCGACACACAGCACTGACGTGATGCGAAGGTTCTAATATAGTTTTGTTTCCTATCAGGGTTTAAGTTAAGGGCGGAGTTCTTGGTTTACACGCTTCAGTCGTTGTTATTCAGCTGATGTGATAGCCCCGTCGGTTCATCTCTTGTCGTTGACGTGAGTGTGTGTCACAGAGGTATGCTGAGTAGGTTTATCATCAGACTGAAATGCACCTTCCCCGAACCTGCCAGTTTTTCAGAGTAGTGCCATACTTCGTGACCTTGATACTCCTAATGTGGGGTACCTTGGAACACTTTTGTGTTTGTCCAAAGTCAGGGCCTGTCCATTCAGCTTAAACATTGACTTTTGGGAGCACTAGAAGCCATTCACAGGCAAAGATATCCAGTCAGAGATAAGAATGATATCCTTTGCTTCTCTTATTTTCGTGTGTGTTGCTTTACGTGGTTCAGTGCAGCACATGTATCATCATCCCTGTTGAAACATTAAAGATATACTGGTTTTGCTTCCATTGAGGGAACAGTACAGAGCCTGACCATACCATTAGAGTTTTATTTGTCACATACAAGGTGTCCTGCAATCTATAGAGAATGTAAGAAGTGCGGTAGAGTGTGTAATTTTGTGAATGTTTGCAGAGATACAAGAAGAACTTGCACCGGAAAGAGCGTCAAACAATGGTGGGTCAAAAGGCGATGCGTCAAGTTGATCCATGCAGCAGCGACAATGTGCTGGGTCCGATCTACGCAGCAGCGGTGATGCCTTTGGTTCAGAAGGGAATGCACCGGTTCCGCTGGAGCAAACACTTTAGGTCCACTTCCAAAAGTGCAGGACTGGGGTGGCACAACTTGGCAGGTGATGGCAGAGTCCAGGTCCAGAAACAGGGTGGTTTGAAGTCTTGCATGTCCCTAAAACTTCAATCAGGAGGCAAGCCAGCAAGTCCTTGGAGTCAGTCTGGGTTCAAGTGATGCAGGTCCAGTCCTTCTCAACCAGGCAGGAGAACAGCGGGCAGCAGTGCAGCTCTGGAAGGCAAGAGCACAGCAAGGCAAGGGTGGCAGTCCTTCCAACAGCACAGCAGTTTTTCTTCCTGGCAGAGTGGTCACAGGTCCAGAGGTGTACAAAAGTCATAGTGGCTGAAGTTCATTACTTATACCTAGTTGTGCCTTTGAATTGGGGGATACTTCAAAGAAAGCTTTGAAGTGCACATATGTCTTCCCTCACTTCCCTGGCTCTAGTCTCAATACAGGGGCATATGCAGCTCATTGTGTGTGGATAGGATACAGTCTATTCAGGTGTAAGTGTGAGGCTGTGCCCAGCTCCTCCCTCCCATCTCCCAAGATGGCTCACCTAAGCTCCTTTTGTGTTTGGCTATCTAGAGGGAATACACAAAGCTCAGCTGTCACTCAACCCAGACTGAACAGAGATAGGCAGTAGGCACCAAATGGATAAAGTAAGTAAATGCCAACTTTCTAAAAGTGTGATTTTCCAAACTGCAATTTAAAATTCAACGTAACCACAAGTTGTGATTTTAAATTGTGAGCCCAGAGACACCAAACTTGAAAAGTCTCTCTTCACAAGTGGGATTTAGACCTAAAAAATGTAATACGGTAATCCCAATGTTATCTTATGGGAGAGACATTCCTTGCAGTAGTGAAAAACGAATCCTGGGGGGTTTCGCTACCAAGACATGTAAAATTTAAAAGTACATGCCCTGCCTTTTAAATACATGGCACCCTGCCCTGTGTGTTAGGTAGGGCCTACCTTCGGGGGTACTCATATGTATAAAAAGGGGAGGTTTAGGCCTGACAAGAGGTTTATCTTACGAGGTCGAAGTGACAGTATAAAACTGCACATACAGGCTCTGCAATGGCAGGTCTGAGCCATGCTTGGAGGGCTACTTAAGTGGGTGGCACAATGAGTGCTGCAGGCTCACTACGTCCTACTTTTCAAATACACTGCACCCTGTCCTCGGGCTGACCAGGGCCTAACTTAGGAGTGACCTATATGTATTTAAAAGGAAGGTTTGGACCAGGCAGAGAGTTAACTTGCCAAGTCTACATGGCAGTTTCAACTGCACACAGAGGCTCTGCAGTGCCAGGCCTGAGAGATGTTTAAAGGGCGTATTAGGTAGGTGGCACAATCAGTGCTGCGGTCTCACTAGTACATTTAATGTTGCAGGCCTTGGGCACATGTAGTGTACTTTACTAGGGACTTATATATAAATTAAATATGCCAATTGTGGATATGCAAATGTTACCATGTTTTCAGCAGAGAGAGCGTATGCACTTTAGCACTGGTTTGCAGTTGTATAGTGCCCAAAGTCCTAAAGCCAGCAAAATCGAAGTCAGCAAAAGGAAGGTCTGAAGGTAAAAAGTCAGTGGAAACCACACCAAGGATGCCAGGTCTAACATCTAATATGACACCAAATTGGAAAACACAAAACCAAATGGATATTGAGATTACCCCTCCTACATAACTATTATTAGCATCCATGGGGCCAATCAGCACCAGCTTGTCAGAGAAGTCTGACAATTTGGCCAACCATTTACCACTGCTTCCTGAGCAAGTCTCATTATTGAAAAATATGAATCTCCACCTAAAAACTTTGCACGAAGACTCTAAATCGTGCAGAAAATTCAAACAAATGCATACTTGACTTGGAATAAGCATTATTGAAGACAACATCAATTTGTTGCAACTTCTTCCAACTAAAAACGAAATATCAGCTAGGAAACACTAATGTACTGATGGTGTGTTGGTACTTGCACTTCTATCTTTTAGTGAAGTTGTGAAAGATGTTTCCCCTTTGGTTGTATGGATCTTTGCTGGTTGACTTGAAGCTCTGTAAGGGAGAAGACATCAGCAAAACCTTTCTGACTTGTCAAGCCATTGTGACTCCACACTAAGGACCAGGAGTCACCAATTATGATTGAATAGATTTTATTTAGGCTACTAATCATTCCAGCATGTAAGAAGAATAAAATAAGTTCAAGAGATACACCAATACAGTTGGTAAGTTGAAATATCTCAGTAGATTAACCCTTAAGAAAATGACATACAGAATAGTGACATCCACGACAATAATGAAACAAATTGTTGTAAATAGGCGTTCCATAAAGAAACTTCCCTTCTTTCTTCTAAACATAGATCAACTACAGGACCATTTATTCCGGGTTTCTATTTAGGAAGCCGAAAAGGTGTTCAAATAGTACAGACTTCTTTAGAAATCTTCGGAAAATGTGTTGAACCTAAAGCTTCACACTTGCAGGAAAGGTAAGCAGAGAGGACTGTCCCTCTCAAAGTCAAGAAAGAATCTGCCTAACTAACTATAGGAATGCTAATTAAAATAACAGGAGCTTCAAAAACATCCTCATCTCTTCTTACGCCACAAGTAACCAACCAAATTGTTAGCTGAGAGGAGCATCCGCACCCTTTCTTATTTCCCATCTATTCAAAACTTGGATTGCAGATCGCAACCTTGAGGGTCTCATTGTCCTGGTACATGATAAACAGTAGACCTTCTTTAGCCATTATATCTCCACGTTCGCTGCCAGGTTTCTCCCCGTTGGCCTCGCTAGTGACAGTCTCAATCAAACAATACGCCTTTCTCTAGCTAACGAGAAGCATGATGACACACCTGCAAGAGTAAAGAAATAACATACTGGCAAGGCTAAACACATTTCAATTGAGGCCTGTAGACAGGCTAATTTAGCACAGTAGTCAATATGAACTTCGAATACATAATTATACGTACACACATATAATTTTAAGAATGAATGGAAAACGTAAATAAGAGAAAACATAATTAAAATGTTCAATTGAACATGTGTGCACTTGTATCCAAACCGCTAGTCTCTGCTATGATTACAATCCTTTAATACATTTAAATGCATCACACACCTTAAGGAAATCAAATCACACAGTGAATAGAACGTCATATATGAATATATAACTGCAAAATTGTGACAAATAAATGGGTGGAGGCTAAATTACACTGTTATAACACTAACATCAAACCAATACATGCATGACATTGCTGATCTTCCCAACAGCAATATTAGCACGTCTAAAAAGGAACCAAAATCTAGGATTATTTGATTAAATAACCAGTGACTTTTCATCAAGAACCAAGTGATAAAATGTCCAAAGGTGTCCTGTTACAAAGTGGGCAGATTGACAAAACAACATTAAACCCGTAAATCGGAAATTGTACTGACAAATTTCAACCGTATTCAAGCAAATGTAAGTTTAAGAAATTGAAGAAGGGGGGGTGTGGCTTTGGCAGCCAACATGGCGGACGCAGCCTAACAAGGCTCCGCACGTCCATGCCGGCAACTAACTTAAATCCAACCAAATCCTCAATTAAACGGAGCACATCGGCCGCCGGAGGTGAGTGACAACAAGCACCTCACTTTGGGTGAAGGAACGCCGTTGATCGGCCAGTGCATTGCAAATCGCGGCCGACCGAGGTGCAGCGTGAGTCTGGCCCTGCTCGAGGCTGGTGGCCGCTCTGCGCCCACGTCACCATTCTTGCGGGTGGCCCAAGAGTCAAAAGTGAGCTAATCAAGCCCCTGGAGGTGAGGCGGAGCTGCGAAAAATGACGCTGCGAGATGGGCTCCTCGGGTCTGCGCTCGATCCGAGGAAGACAGCGGACCCATAGTTCGAGTGGGCCCGGCCTGTTGCCAACGCGGTTGCGCCCAAGAGTTCCTGGCCAGGCACATCCTGCGATGCGCCCCCTCACCTGGGCTGGGTCGCCCCACACCACACAGCATCCCAGGTGCAGGGGCCAATTTGACGCAGCGAACGCTTGGCGGGGCTAGGGCTAGGAGAGACACACAACGGTGCTACGCTTGGCCCCGTGCGGCCTAGCTGCGGCTAGTGTACTTCCCCAGAATCCATCTGCCCTGGGGCATGGGGCCCGGGCCTAGCACGAGTTTGCCCGTGAGCCCACCCTTCATATTGAAACTGGGCAGCAACACTCCTTTGCGGGGAAAACAAGGGAAGCTTACCGGTGTGCCTGCAGTAGTCCAGGGAGAAGAAAGCGAGACCGGGCTCCACTGAGAGAGCAGCACCACTCGAACCCACACATCTGGCCGCAATTACTGGTACACAGGCCCGGGCAGAGATCCGCAGACCACATTGCCTAGTGAGGAGGTGGCACCCCTAGGACACTCCAGCAGCGATGACCTACCTGAGGCGTAGGGATCCTGCAGGGACGGGCATTTCATCCTCTTGAAGGCCGCTTATTGATGGGGGATTTGGGAGCACACAAGATCCGCCAGATCTACCAGATGCTGACCACCCACACCCATACAATGGTACACAAGACTAGGGGAGCATGGCTTGAGGACGTACCTGATTTGACTGACGACGATTGGACAAAAGCCCTGGCCAGCCCTCGGGGCGCGGCGTTGTCTACACAATACCACCTCATCCAATTCAAGTACTTGCACCGCATATATTTCACACAATCCCGCCTATGGAAAATGAGTGTCATCCAGTCCCCCATGTGTCTTAGATGCGAGAGGGAGGAGGGGGCCTTCCTGCACACAGTCTGGAGCTGTAGCGTACTACAACCATTCTGGCATAAGATTGCGTCCTGCCTAGGCCGAGTCCTATTGTGGTATCTCCCATTTGATCTGCGGTTGTTTCTACTCCATAGTACAGATGGGATCTGTGGGAACCAGTTTAAGCAACATCTGCTCTTCCTGGCCCTCACCCTTGCCAAACGAGACATTGCCCAGTTGTGGAAAGGAACGTCACCTCCAACAACAGGTAAGTGTAAAAATAACCTAGATAGATGCATAGGGGCAGAGATTTCTGTCTTCCAGGCCCTGGGCAGCCCCCAGAAGCATAGAAAGATATGGTCCCATTGGGTGAATTACCGGGGCATATATCTACCCCCCACCCTCCACAGACCCCTCATAAGACTGCCCTCCTACATATAACTGATTTTTGGGCAGCTTTGACAATGTAACGCTACCGTCCAAACTTACCCATATCCTGATTTGCTGAGCTTCATTGGGTCTTGGTTTATCTGTGCCATGTTTTGGTTATTGTGCCTGCGGGTTTTGCAGGTGTAACAGTTAAAGTATATGTTGGTACTCTTGATAATGTATGTCCTTCAAATATATACAGAGGGCCGAGGCCCATTATGTAACATGAAAATTATGTTAAAAAAAATAAATTGAAGAATTTAAACAAGAAATTGGCATCTAGTGAAGTAATCTGTAAATCAACTAACTCCGACCGAAATTGTAACAAATAAAAACTACCCAATCTGTAACTAACCAAGTCAAATTGATGTAACTCTAATAGTGTCTACTATCAGGTAAATATAAACGTAACTACTACAGAACTAAACCCTAATTCTGCATTGATAAATCCTCTTTCATGTTCCACTCATTTTGACCCAATACCATTTTGATGTCACAAATAGTTCTACCTGGAGCCAACCTACCTACTGAATAATTACATATCTAACCAAGCAACACAGCAAATGTACTAGGAAAAATCATAGAGGGTTTTGCATACTAGGCCGATAGACTTTTATCCTCTAAACGGACTGCTGAACAGCCCATGCATGATATGTTAAAAAAACTGCATAGACACCAACACACTATCACTGCTTGGACGAATAAGCAGTAAGCAAGGAGACTCCCAATCCAAACCAGGGATCGCAGCATCATGAAAAGATAATCTTGTAATTACTAACCCTTTGTGTACAAACTTCATAATTATCAACTCCAAAGACATTGTACCACTTGACAACAACTATGAAATAACCAAATTAGACCTTTGTCCAAACTGTAAGCCAAAAGACCAACATAATATCTTTAAACCGCCAAAACATCCTTAAAACACAAAACCCATTTCCAGAATTAATAGGAGTAAACTCAACTTGTCTGTGTGGCTTGTCTGAAACTAGAGGCATAGTGGAAACATTACACAAACATGGGCTTCGGAAATAATAGCCCAAAAAAATGTGGGCAAGATGAACCTACCTGGCCAAATGGGGCATTAAAGTCTCCAAAGGTGAAAGACCAAAATATCTCCCATAATTAAAATTAAAAAAACAAACCAGGAAAACAATTCATCGTCAACCAAAACAATCTGTAATTAGAAGGGATCCGAACACCTAATCCACTACAGCAATTTGAAAATTACAACCAACAAGTTTCTGGAAGACGATCACAGATTCCTCATCTCAATTGTGACCAAGCAATGATCCACTTCAGATCTTAACCTCTGACAGCAACCCTAACAAATGGCATGGAAAGACATATCCACTCTAGTAGTAATAATCTAATCACTTTTTTAATTTTTTTAACTTGGTAAAATAATCATTAAGTGATTTGTTTTCAACAATCTTGCAAGAATTCACCTTATAATTTACCTAACTATTCCACATATGAAAGCAACAAAAAGAGCACCAGGTTGCTCGAGTGGAGGACCTTAATAAACAACTGTAAGAAATTGGGGTATTAGTTGAGATGGGTAGAAACCCCACTCAAATAATAAACACGATCCTTTTCAGAATGAACCAAAAAAGTCACTAATAAATCTGTGCTTAACCCTCTGGTAGGTTGTTACAAACAAAGTCAGGCTTAACTTAGAGACAATGTGTAAAGTATGTATGCAGCACTTAAACAGTTAAAAGTTACAACACAGCACAAATAAAAGCTCAAACTAATTTAGAAACACAGAGTAAATAAATAAAAAAATCCAACCAGTAGAACCAGAGTTATGAATTTTGAACGTTTTAGATGAAAACAACACCAAAAAGAAAAAATTAGCACTCAGTTATCTGCTTGTGTTGGCCGGGCTAAAGTCACAAATTCAGGACAACCAGGATGGAGCGTGGGTTGGATACAGGGACCAGGTTCATCCTGTTGAGTCTAACATCATTCGAGGAGCTGCTGGTGGATATTTGCATTGGCGGGAGCCACGAGTAGGTTGTTTTTCGACCGAGGAGAAGACTGGGCATCATGGACAGACACAGTTGTAGTGTCAAGAGCCATCACACTGGCAGTCTGTGCGTGCTAGCACTGCTGACGCGGGGTGCAGTGACTAGAGTGAAGAGGAGTCATTGCTGGAGATTCGTGTTGGGTGTCATGGACGGTCATCATTCGGCATGAAGAGTCGTGAGGAGCCTAAAATGTCTGGATTTTCACTTGGAGATTAGTAGGAGTACATTCGGATGCTACCCAAGGTTCAAGAACCTGGGGGCACCTCTTGGGGATCAGAATTCACTCCAGAAGTGCCCAGCAGCAGGGCCCAGGCAGGTCAGTTGGGCACTTGCAGGAGAGCCTGCAGACGTTTGTTGTGTCCCTGTAGTTCAAACAGTAGGTCAGCCAGCTGACCCTCAGAGTGACTTCTGGTAGTCCTGGGTTCAAGGCAAGGAGATCAAGTCTTCCTTTTTTAGATAGCATGGCAGTGCGTCTTCTAAATCATACACAGATCCATGGGTGTTCTGATGAGAAGTTCTGAAGTGGCTAATTTTATCCCCAGTGCCAGCCTTTCACTGGGGGACATTCACTTTGTCTAACCTTTCCCCTTTCCTTAATTGTCCAGGGTGACAAAGGGCAGAGAGGCCTAGGTGTGAGTTGCATTTGTCAGTGGCAGGACATGCAGCACTGAGATGTCAGGAAGGGATTCGGTAAGCCCTGAGACAACACTTGAAGCTCAGGAACACTTAGTTCAACCCTCCAAGACATCTTGCTCAGGAGAGAGAAATCTTGCCCCACTCCAAATGCCCTTTTGTCTCCATTGCTGGAAGGAATACACAAAACACCACAGGAGAGCCAGTGACAGTCATGTGACCATAGACAATGGCAGAAAGTTACATTTGGTTAAACCAGAAAAATGCCAAAGTTTTAATGACTCAGACCAAAATTTATTAATGTGATGGTCTACATCATTTAATTATTTAAATGTATTTCATTGATACTCCTTTGTGAGTTCACAAGACAGGTTTGGACTACACTTCACAATTAAATAACATCTAGACAAACTAACAAAAAATGTAAAAAACATTTTCAAATGACAATTAATTGTAACTGGTAACCAGTCGAAAAGAACAAGGTAACCCACAAAAGTATTCCATCACAATATAAGTGAAACATGTAGGGGTCACCAGCCATCGGGGATAAGATATTTAAGACAACAAAGGGATCATACATTGTACACACATTATTCCCCTTTGTTGCTATTCATATTTGCTATTCATATTTGTGTGAGAAACTCTTCTCACACAAAGTGTACGCGTGCCGTAACGGAACACGGGACCGACCGCCAGAGTCGGGCCGGTCCCGCCAGGACAATTAGGATGCACACGCCACACTGGCGGGCGCATCCTCGACTTTAACATTGCAGCAGGCGGTGCAGTAAGCAGCACCCGCCGCAATGTTAAAGCCCATGTTGTGCATTGCCATGCACAACGTGACAGGCACCGTGCGGTGCCTGCCACCGATGGGGGGTACCATAGGTACCCCCCAGTGCAGCCACCTACCCCTTCACCCCCGGGCGCCCGCAATGGTCCCCCACAGTGATTTCCAACAGGCCTTTCCATGGCGGAGCCTCCGCCATGGAAAGGCATTCCACCGCAGGCATCATAATATGGATGGCGGTGCCTCCAAGGCACCGCCACCATATTGTGTGCCTTTACCGCCCGGCTGGCAATCCGACCGGTGGAAAAGCGGCGAACGGTCTTTCCGTCCGCCACGGCGCCCCTCGCCATACTAATGTGGTGGGGTGAAATAGGAACATTTGGCAGGCGGATCACCACCGCCGGGCTGGCGGTGGCAATCTGCCCGAGATCCTAATATGCCCCTATGTAACCAGTGTAGTGCCGTAAAGGCAGGGGAGATGTGTGCTTGTGGCTTTACCTGTAGGAGGACTCTAGCAGCAGCGTTCTGAATTCTTGTAGTTTTCTCATAGTTGACAAAATTGAGACATGAGTCAGACCATTAGCGTAGTCGAATTTTGATTGGACAACAGCGATGGTAGCTTGAACCTTGTGTGGGAATCCTAGGTGCGGGAAGATGAGTTGCAGTGTTTTCATTGTGAGATCGCTTAATTTAGCTACCTTATCCACTTGTGGATTTAGAGGCAGTTTGGCGTCCATGGTAATTCCAATTTTTTTTTACCTCCTTTCATATTTTTTGAGGTGGTTCTAGATCATCAGGTCAGATACAGAGAGGGTCATAGGTTTTCCAGTCACCACATGTGAGTATATCAGTTTTGCGGGCATTCAATTTAAGGTTGCTTCATTTCATCCATTGGTCAATGGCCCGCAGGTAATCAAAGAGTTTTGATGTTTTAACGTTCTTTGAGCTTTGCAATTTCAGAAGTATCTGGTGTCATCTACGTAGTTAAAGCAGATTGTTAAATCCATTGATCAGATCTGGTAATGATTTCATGTAGATGTTGTTAAGCATTGGTGAGATTTTTGAGTCGTGAGGGACTTCTGCTATTATGTCATAATGCTTAGGATAGAATGGAAGGCACGAATGAAGTTTGTTCTGTGGTGTAGGTAGGATGTGATCAAAATGAGGGCTGTTCCCTCTATTCTGGCTTCCTTCAGTATTTGGATGAATGCATAATGACCCAGTGTGTCAAAGGCCACTGAAAAGGCCAAGAGAAGAAGGGCAGCAACTCTGTTCTGCTTCACTGTGTTTGTAAGGTGAGCCCAGAAAGAGATTAGGGCTGATTCAATTACTTTTCCTGGACAACCAGTTTGGGCATCATAAAGTATGGAATGATCTTCAATTAACTGTGACATCTGGATAAAAGCTGCTCTTTCTATAAGTTTGTCCAGGAATGGTCCATTTGCTATGGGTCCGCAGTTGTCAAGGTCTGGATTGTCCAGGTCAGGTTTTTAAAAAGGGGGTATATGTATGACTTTTTGAAGTCTTCTGGGAAAACTCCTGTTGTTAAGGAGCAATTGACAAGTGTTCTACAGAAATGGCTGCTGAAGATGATAGTAGGATGTTTTTAAAAATTTGAGGGGGAATGTGGTCAAAGGGGCACCCGACTGGCTTGCTTGCCTTGCAAACTCTAGGAATTCAGTGAGTAAAAGTTCTTTGAAGGAGCGTAGTTGTTGTGTTGGTTTTTATTGTTAAAGAAGGTAGCCAACAATATAGATGTGTAATGGTTAGCCAGTTTGTCACAAAAATCTTCAGAAATGGGATTGGTGGCTTCTATGCATTTTGGCTTACAGAAATCGGTCAGTAATTTATGGAATTCTTTATAGTCGCACTTTACATAGTAGATTTGGTTTGAATAGGATAGTTTGTTTTTTCTTTTTGATTGTTGACTTGCATCGTCTGTTGTGTCCATGCATGCATATCTTATCTTTAGGGTTGTTTGTTTTGAGACAGTTACATTGAAACTTAGCATTTTGTTGTTTGATCTAATTCTGCATTCATCCAAGGGCTGTGTTTTCTTTTGTTTGTGTTGGAGGTAAGTAGATCTGTATCTGCCTCCCACAGATTATAAAAAAAGGAGCAATGCAGGAGAAATGACAATCAAAAAAGAATTCCTCACTCCAGGCATTGAGGAATGCAAGGAATTCTTATGCCACTGAACACTGTTGGGGCAGGGCATTGACGTGCATCGTCTGTTGTGTCCGTGCATGCATATCTTGTCTATAGGGTTGTTTGTTTTGAGCCAGTTACATTGAAATTGAGCATTTTGTTGTTTGATCTAATTCTGCATTCATCCAAGGGCTGTGTTTTCTTTTGTTTGTGTTGGAGGTAAGTAGATCTGTATCTGCCTCCCATAGATTGTAAAACAAGCATTGACATAGCCAATAGGTCTCGCTTTTGGGACCTTATAAGTATTTAGTTATGCAACTGTTGCATGGCTAAACACTTATAAGGTCCTAAAAGCGAGACCTATTGGCTATGCCAATGCTCGTTTTTAAGCTTATGAGCATGATGACAGATTTGCAAGTGGTGATGGGGGGTGAAGGGGCAATTTAAGAGATGCGAGCGGGTTCCATTTAAGTGAAGTAGGGCCTGATTGCCGTAATTATGATTGAAGTGTGGAGCAATAAAGGAGCTGGGTGAAGGGGGATTGTGAATTATTTTTCAAAGCGAGTTGAGGTGCCTGCGATATCCAGGGAAAAACAGTGGACTGGACGGGGAGAGTCAGCCATTCAGTGGCATTCAGCAAGGGCTAGAACGTAGGGATGGTTTAAATAAATTATTTTAAAAAAATGCCAAAGGGGATTAGGTGGGGGAAGCAACTCGGAGAGCAAGTGTAAGGGGAGAGCAACTCACAAAAAAGAGAGTAAACAAGCGGCCGTGAAAGTGAAAGTGATCGCAATCAAACATCAAAGTGGCCGTGCAGCCGCGAAAGTGAAAGTAATCGTGGTCAAGCGCGGCGCGCGTACCCGCACACATGCACTGTAGCTCTAGGTTGGCCTGGTAGCACTTTTTGGAGCCCTCTCAATAAGTCACGCCAGACCAGCGCATGCGCTGGGTCAGGCGAGACCTAAAAAGGAGCAATGCAGGAGAAATGACAATCAAAAAAGAATTCCTCACTCCAGGCATTGAGGAATACAAGGAATTCTATGACATTGAACACTGTTGGGGCAGGCCATTCTAATCATTCTAATGGTAATTCCATTTATTTAATTTCAACAGCCAGCCCGACAGTGATCTTTGAAGGAACTTCCCCAGCAGAGGAGCTTGAGTGAAATCCAGTCAGCATGAAAGTAAATTATTTGCCCACTCAGCCTCTCACTGTGCTTCAAAAAGCAACTTTGCTTTTGTTTTTCCAGTCCATGAACAACAAGTCATGGCCACTTCCACTCCGTGGGTGGAAAAAAAACAGGTACAATTTCCAAACATCGATATTTGAGATGGAATTCCTCCCAACCCTGCAATGTGGCACCATGATTATCTGAGTTGCAACATTTAACTTTCAATGAAAAGTGAGATTTTTAAATGATTGTGTAGTTATCATCCTCCTCTGAGAAAATATGTTTCTATATATTTGTTTGATTATAGTGAATACATTTGTACTAATATATATTTTATTGAATAGCCTAATTACATTATTCAGTACATCTTCCTTTGTTCTAAACTCTGTAACTATGAATCTTCATCTGAACGTAAAGCATTCTGATGTTGATACTAAGTTCACACTGGATAAAATTAAATAAAATAGCCATTGAGGACACTTGGGAGTTCTGTGTAATATAACGAATAGTGGATGTGTTTTCCTTGCTTCCGGCAGAATTTTCATGTTTTTGTGCAAAGTCAACATAGGCTCTGGAAGAAAGGGTGCTGAAGGTGGTTCACCACCACAAAATAGCTACACCAAAGAAGGTGAATGAGCCATAAAGATGCATTTGAATTCTGTTTTTATCTAGTAACATTTGCTTTGCTTCAAACACAGAGGTCAAAATTCAGACAATAGCTTCTGGCAAATTGTAGTTAATTATTTTATCATGGAGATTGGTGTTAACTCCAAAGTGAGATGATTTTTTTAATGGAACTATGTGAAAATCTTGCAGGGGTACATGAAGTGTGAAAGGAAAGGCTGTAGGATGCAATTGTTGATAACACACAATACAATTTAAATACATGTAAATGAACTGCACATATGTTTCACCATATATCTGCAGTTTGGAAAGCACACATGAAGAACCATTGTTTTTGTAGTTCTGAAGTGTGATGGAAAAAAGATTTTAATAGAATCAAAACAAATCAACACATTCTTATTTTCTGAAACCCATTTCCACATATTGTCCTTTGTGTGTTTTTATCACAGAAAATGTATGTCTGAGCAAACTTAGTGGCCATTTAAATGGAAAATATGGTGTCTGTTAATCATACTGCGCTACCATACCTTGCTTTAGAAACAAATGTGCGACAGTGTTCTCCGCAAAAGTACTAAAGCTCCATACTGCACCCATAACACTCTCCCGATGAATGCATTTGCTATACTTTGTTCCTTGCTTCAGTTTTTCACAATCCCTATGGCTTCAGTGATGTAACATTGATGGCAGCACCCCCCGCTCTGAAAATTGTTCCAGCACTAATGGAAGACATGGCCATTTCCCTAAAAAGAGAGAGAGTTTGTGTGTGTGGGTGTGTAGTGCTTTGAATAACTGCATTATGCTTTTTAGAAATTACAAAATCACATCTTTACATTTTGAAGTGCATGGAAATAACAGGTTTTGTCTACAATCCTGCTATTTTTGATCTAGTGCTGAAGGCAAGCCACGTCTACAACTTTGAAAGTTCGCAACGAAGCAAAAGAATCACTGTTTAGCTTAATGCTGAGCTGCCTTTCCATTCACGTTAATGTTTGAATCATAGCTTTTAGGAAGATTGTTTTGTAAAAGCAGGAGACCTTGCATGGTACATTAGAGGGATAAGGCATAATATGTTTGTTGTTCCCTGGGATGCATTTATTATTCTCTCTCCTACTTACCAAACTCTTTTTAGGATATTAAATTCATTTTGAAAAGGTTACAAAGGGTTTGACAACATTCTAATCCTTCCTTGTTGGAGAAAGTGAATGTTGTTTGACATCCATGGCTGTCAGTTGTCTGGTTTCTTTTTTTTTAAAACCTTATTTGTTCTTCCTTCATACTTAAAGCAATATATATCTACAATGATACATTCGATCAACACATTACTGCCACACGTCCATACAACATGGTCCTTTAGCCAATAATTACTTTTTAAAGACTATCCCGCAGTCCCTCCAACAATCCCCTAAGACATCAGGTACCTCATTTCTTTAGTTACTATAAGAAATGTTTTGCCCTGGTTCTTCTTTGCATTGTCTCTGTGAACCCGAGCTGTTGGTTGATAATGCTTGCCTTTTCCATGTTAGCCGTAGTGTGATCTCCATTCACCCCAATCTTTACCAAACCTTATCAAACAAAACCAGTGAATTTCACCACTAACAGCTATCTCAAGTAACCATAACTCGTGCCCTAAAGTAACTATAACTCACGCCCTTGCCATGCACAGTGTTGTCATCAATGATCTATTTCCAGATGTAGTGATGTTTTCGATGATATCATCGAACATGTCATGAGTGATGTTATATGGGAGGCAATTAGCAGTGCATGGCAAGGGTGTGAGGCATAGTTACTTTGGACATGAGTTATAGTTATTTGAGATAACTATAACTGGTGAACTTTAGTGGTTTTGTTTGTTTAAAACAGTATGTTTTAACTGACATTTTCACCTCACTGTAAAGTCCCTATAACACTTGTTTTTTCAGTGAATATCACCTTTTTTTTCAATGTAAGGTTAGATATAATTTCACTTTCTAACTATAACATCACTTTAACCTTTTGTTTTTTCAGTGATTTTCTCAGTTTTTTATTTAAAATAAGGCATTCATCGCTGTGTGAGGTATAGGGATGGACACGAGGAGCACCCAACCCACATTGTGCATGGCCTTTGCCCAGGTGTGGCATGTGGTTGGGTGCTGGGAACGGCCTCAGGCCAGGCCCTGCACCCAACCCTCTACTGGCACCCAAACTTACGCTGCGCTCTGCCTTCAGCCCAACCACCATGGGTGTGCAAGGTTGTCTATGTAATGTAAAACAGAAAAGGAGAAAGGCCCTTGCAGCGCATTATGGGGAGCTCCATGCCCGAGCAGTATATAATAAGTGAGTTGCTAATTTATTATACTTTAATTATTTGGATGTCAACCCAGTCCACTGGGTCCCCGCAGATGGCCCATTGGCCTCCTCAGATACCACATGTTTACAGTTTTGTATTTATTTTATTTAACTAACTGGGGTGCCCCGGCACCCACCGTGGACACCCCACATTTTTTACACTGGGGGCTGTGGGGGAGTTTTTCTTTTGTTCCTGTCAGGCGGGATCAATTCTGCATTTCTCTGCCCACAAGAGCGTGGGCAAGGAGAATCATATGTACTCCCACCTGCCGAGAGTAGTTTTCTGCTCCCTCCGGAAGGGAAAAAAATTTCAGTTCCCTGCTAGTGCTTTTGTGAGCAGGGGAATCAAGGTGTCCTAGGGTTGGGGTCCCCGGGAAACCGTACCTGAGCTGGCCCTGGGGAATGGGGCCCCTGGAGCCATTATATGGTTTGTGCAGTAGGGCCCCATTCCTGTCTCCCCTTAAGTTTAAAGATGGCCCCAGGGAATGCATGCCCCCTTCCCTTCATTTCATATTCATATACAATGCTGGGGGATGGGGACCCCAGAACCTTGCAGAGGCTCAGGGACAGGGGCTGCATGTCCCCCTTCCCTTTGTTTAAGATATCGACCCAAGGCATGGGGTCCCTGGGGCTATAAGGGGTATTGTGCAAGGGGGCTGGACACCCCCTTCCCTTTATTTCAGGCATCACCCCCGGGAGATGGGGTCCTGGGGCCTAAAGGAGGCTAAGGGAAGAGAGCACATGCCCCTTCCCTTTAAAACACATTGTACCACCCCACTGGGCCCTGGACCACCACAGAGATTTTGTTTTTAAAGCATGTAAATGTTACTGTAGATTTGCTGATCCACCACACATTTGCTGAAACTTTTTTTATGGTTTTGACCCTCACCACTGCTATGGGGGAGGGGGGCATTTGCAGGGTATCTCTACCCTGCCCCCTTATATCTTTTTCTAACCTATTTTTACAGGACTTGGGACTCAGTCCCCAAGTCCTAAAATGTCTGCCGCTACATCTTTGTTAATGCGGTGGCAGACAATCAGATTTTATTTTAAGATCTTTTGGCTCTGTGGATTCTCCACTCCATGGATTATACAAGATTTTTGAGCCTTAATTTCTGAAAACCCACTGAATTTATTTACACCATATCACAAAAAGCACGCATTCTTGATCAAGATGTAGCTTTTTCCCAAACTTGGTGAAATTCCGTTTAGCAGTTTTTGCTGTATCACTGTTCAATTTTCCTGTGGAAAAATGAGTGGGGAAAAGACATTTGGAACCACCTCCTTTTTCTCGGCTCCCACTCAACGGGTCACCCCGAAACATTCCTGGAAGGAGCTGAGATAGAGGCAAATTTTTGTGGGAACACTTCATGAAGATTCCTCAAATAGCGCCGAAATTATAAGCAAACCGAAAAATATATATACACATATGTAGACACAATCACATACAAACGTGCTCATAAATAAAGGCTTAAGCCAAAACACAAAATCACATAGTTGCAGACTCAGGCATATTCACTCACACATAAACACAATATTACACACACAGAAATTCACAGGCTAATGGTTGAAAACATTAAAATCATCTTTAATGTAAACAAATAGCGATATTCAAGAACATTATATTAATGAAGCATAGAATACACATTATACAAAATACCAAAATACACATACATATATATAAAGGCATATACAAACATAAAAACACAGATAGATGCACACACAAATATGTATTGACTCATGCAAGTATTCAGTACTACACACAAGACATATACACATACATAGATTAAACTGTTGCAAACGTTTAAAATATAAAATATGTTTTCAAGCAATTCTCAGAAAACCAATACATAACACGCTTACATAATACAAAATAAAGAAACATACACACATAACTAAATATATCGTTAAACACATGTACAAATGTCAGAGAGTGGGTTAATTATCTATGAAAAGGGAACCATTAGCAGCTTATTAAACACATCCTGGTTAGATCTCAGCACCCGTCTCAAAGAAACTCCCCTCAACCAATGGTAGCTATAGCACAAGCAGCAGGCAATTCCCCAAGGATATGCGTGTTAAGTTCAAGCCCACTAACAATTAAGACCCTCGGACTTAGAGCAAGATGTGCATACATTTAGTATGACGATTTCCAAATGTTTATTTTTCTGACTCACTATTTGGTAATCTCTATTCCAAATGTAGGAACATTTTCTTTTTAAGTTAGTAGTTGCCAGTGGGTCACAAATCGACCTACCTCATGAATATTAATGAGGTAGGTCACAATTTGGAATCCACTAAGAATCGCCCTTATCACACCATGTCTGTGATTTTTTTTTAATAAAGCAATATTTGTTTGTTTTTTAAACAATAGATGCTGCCATAAATGCTGCCTGTTTACCTTAAAGGAAACAGGATTCCATTTTAAAATAAAAAGTTTCAGCACACACACTCAGTCTGCATGCACTGTTCAGCACTGAAGCTTTTCTATATTTAGCCAGGGTGTGTCACTGACAAACACACACACTGTCAGCACACACAATTACCATGTGTGAGCTGCACAACACTTCACCCTTCATGTATTGCAGTTCATGCAAACACATATACCCAGTCCATGCACTAACCACACACATACAGCACAGTACTGATCTATTTCTGTACTGTACCTTTCTCAGACACACATACATTCAGCTCAGAGTCACTACTCCTGCACTGTGCAGCTCTTCACATTGACCTGATGTAGGTGAATGGGAGAATTAAGCACACAGCAACGGAACTTTAAAACGGTGGGGGAGCCTGTAGGCCCCACTTCCATGACACAGGGTACAAAGGTTCTGTTCACTACTACTGATCACTACACGGTGTGCTGCCACTAGAGTGCTCATTCTGCTTAACTCCTGGTGAATAGTAAACACAACAGGAGGAAACCCGTAAGCCCAGTTGAGACCTGAGCAATTGTAATAGCATACAACAATGTCTCAACAGGTAGTACTGTAGTGGATTGTGTACACAGTAAATTAATTACAAGAAAAAGTGATGAGACTATTGCAGTCTATATTCAATAGTAGGCATAAGAATTAATTCAGACACCAGTACTATAATTACTCAGAAGTAAGTGTAATCAACAAAATAAAGTGCGCACATAGTGCTCATGAGAAGGTAAAGAGCGCATCTCAAGCATGTAACAAGGTGAAGGCAATAGCGAGAGGGCGTTACTTAAAATGGTACAAAACATGAATACTGGGGGGAGTCATTTTACAAAAGCAGGTTAAGTGCCAGAGGCCTTAAGTCCGCGGAATTCTTTTGATGGCATTTCGACCTGTGTTAGCCCAAGTAATTATCAGGACAAGGATTGCACACATCACTTTTTTGTTGTTATTTTTTACAGAGTTTTCTATAGCGTAAACTTGACCCGAAGGTATTACATAGCACCACTTGAAATTGCAGTTTGAAAGAGAATGAAAGGAACAGGGAAATATCGAGAAAGGGGCCAGGAGTGAATGCAAAAGCCAGAGGGTCAACAGTAGACTAGCGACTTACTATCTTTGCATAGTCTGTAAGCCTGTAAGCGGAAAAACAAAAAATCTCCTGATGAAGGATGTGGCCTTCCACCACTATGAGGGTAGCACTTTAATTGCCACTCACAAACCAACAAGACCGCAATCCATGTCACTGGTAAATGTCATGGTGCGTACAGATGGTTGGTGTTAGCCTATGACAAAGAATGAGCATTAGGGATCCAGACATCAGTACAGCTGGGCACTCAGGGTAGAAGTACATGTCTTCGATCATGCAGAGAACTCTTCCGTCCCAACTGATGCCCCTCCCAGTACAGAACACCTTGAACCAACTCCTATCTCCTGATCTTCCAATCTCTCTAAGACAGACTTCTAGTCTTCTGTCTTTCCGCAAGGCTCTTAAGACTTTGCTCTTCCCGTAATCTTGATGCTGTTTCTGTGTTTGTATGCCCTTTTGGTGTTATGTTTTTCCCCATCTTCGGTTGGGAGTCTTCGTTAAAGCGCCGGGATACTCCAGTGGAGTGGCCGTGCGCTATAGAAGTGTACAAATAACTAACTAACTAACTAACTAACCTGGAGCAGCTGGATGGGCAGATCAGTAAAACTGACAAGAAAGTCTGTCAGCTTTCCCCTGACTCAATCTGGCTCTGTGCTCCACTACAAAGTCTAACTCTTGCAAAGAAATAGACAATGTCAACATCTTGGGATTCTCTCCCTTTAATAGCCATCAACCATTTCAGTGGCTTATGATCTGATTGCATGGCAAATTTAGTGTCAAACAAATATGGGCAGAACTTACGCAAAGCCCGCACTATGGCAAAACACGCCTTCTCAATTGCTGCCCAGTTCTGTTCTCTGGGTAGTAATCTACTAAAAAAGGCCATCAGACACTCTCTACCTTTGTCATCCAGTTGAGCTAACACCACTCCAACATCTTTGTCAGAGGCATCCCTCTTTACAATGAAAGGCTGACTGTAGCCATTTAATTTCAGTACCGGTAAAGTGCGTAGTGCCTTCTTCAGTTTCTCAAATGTCTTTTGACATTCTGCAGTCCATATTACCTTTTTCGGCTGCTTCCTAAAGGTCAAAGCAGACAATGGGGTAACTATACTCCCATAATTTGCCACAAAGCTCCTGTACTACCCGGTGACTCCAAAAAAGGCATTTACTTCAGTCTGGGAAATAGGTAGCTCCCACTCCATCACAGACTGAATCTTGGTATCAAACAGGCGTATCTTCCTGTTTCCTACCTCATGCCCAAGTTAGGCTACTTATGGCCGCCCCACCACACACTTAGTTGCCTAGATGGTCAGTTACATCTCCTGTATCCTTGCTAACATCTGTTCAATGTGCCTCAAGTGATCCAAGTGATTCTTCCAGGAGTTGCTGAATACATCAATATCATCTAAGTAGGCCAAACACAGAACTCTTCCAGCCCTATGATAACATGGTTCACCCGGCGCTAAAAAGTGGCAAGAGCATTTTTCAATCTAAATGGCATCATTTCAAACTGATATAGTCCCTCTGGCATAGAAAATGAAGTTTTCTCCTTAGCATTTGGTACCACAGGTCGGATCCAAGGTGCTCAAGTACTTAACAGCACCCAACTGATCCACCAGCTCACCCGTTCTGCGGATTGGATGGGCATCTGTCCTGGTAACCTCATTGAGGGATTGGTGGTACACGTAGAACTGCAAGTCAGTAGAACCTTGCTTTGGTACTAGAAACATACAGCTATACCAAAGACTACGAGATCTATCAATGACTCCCAGATCCAACATTTTGGCAACTTACGCATTAATGCAGCTCTGAACCCGGTCAGATAGGATCTACATTCTACCCTTCACTGGCAGATTATTACCCATGTCTATGTCACGCACACAGACAGGTGTCAAGCGTGGAGTCAGCAAGAACAAGTTAGCAAACCGTCCAACACCCCTCTACACTATCTCTGCTACTCAGACGTTACTTCAGGGGCTAACTGAACGCCTTACACAGTGCCATCTTTCATGTCACTATGCAGTAAGTCAGGAAGAGGCTAATTATCTTCCTCAACTTCCACTGCTATAGCCATGACATTCACTGTGTAAACCCTCCGAAGGTAAGGCTTCAGCCTGTTCTCATGGAACACCCTCTTGGGTTACCTTTTGGCACCTGTGTCCACCATGTGGTTTACCTCAGACACTTTCCCAACTACTTTGTATGGCCAACACCATTTGTTCTCCAAAGCCCTGGGACAAAAAAGGCTTAAGCTCCAAAATACCTCCTGACCTTCCTTGGCTATTCTGAAGGTTTTCCGTTGCCTGAATCATGTATTGGGCCATCAACGGTTTGAGGCCAATTATATAGTCCACTGTATCCTTCTGTGGAAATTAAGGTTCCTTCCCACACTTCCTTACTAAGGCGAGTGGAGTCCGCACTGGGTGTCCATACAAAAGTTAAAAGAGACTGAACCCTCTTCCCTACTGCGGAATCTCTTGGTAGACTAGGCAAACAATAGTCATGGCAGGAGAAAATCCCACTTCCTCCTGAGGTTGTCTTGCAAAGTTCTCATCGTGCTTTTCAGTGTTTTGGTAAACTGCTTCACCAAACCATTACTTTGTGGGTCGTATGCCGTGGAGAAGTGGAATGTCACACAAGCTTGCTCCCACTTCTCTCTCATATAAGAAGAGAGGAAGTTGATTCCCTGGTCAGAAATTCCTGTCCATGGAAATCCGACCCTAGAAAAAATACCAAGGAGAACTCTTGCTACCACCTTTGCAGTCATGCTCCTTAGATGTACAGCTTCAGAGTACATGGTGGTGTGATCCCCAACAACCAAGATGTACTTGTTGCGTTACTGTGAAGGGGGGTCAAATGGACCAACAGTGTCTAATTCCACCTCCTCAAACAGACTTCCCTCCTGTTTTACCATTCAGCTGGCAAGAGGGGCAGGTACTGAACCTTTCTGTCTCTCTGTGCATCCCTGGCCAGTGGAACATACAGTACAACCTATCATGGTTTTTTCTAATCCCTAAGTGTCCTACTAAGGGCACTGTATGGCCAGTGACAACAGGCGTTCCTGCGCACTGGATCCACTATCTTCCTGCTAGATCCTAGTTCAGGATTTACCGGTTCACCATAAAGTGGACCATCCTTCCAGGCAACATAGTGTTTTCCGACCACTCCTTTTCTGACCAGTTCCTGGGTTTCCTTTCGAAGTCCCACAAGCAAATGGCACTCTTTCAATGCCTTGTGGAAACCTTCCTGGCTAGGCCATCCAGCAGCTAACAAATCCTGCAGTTTTTGAAGCAACCCAGACTCCAGCAGATAGTCCACTTCGGAAGCATCATCCTCCTCTCACTCTAGAGCACAAACTATGACCTCCACAGCAGCTCCCTCCCTGGAGTCTGCCCAGTTAACAAATACTGCAGTTTTTGAAGCAACCCAGACTCCGGCAGATGGTCCACTTGGGAAGCATCATCCGCCTCTCACTCTGGAGCACAAACTATGACCTCCACAGCAGCTCCCTCCCTGGGGTCTGCGCTTTCCTGCAAACAGCCTTGTCCCTAAAAATCAGAGATGATCTGTTAGACCTGGCATCTTTTGGCTGATGAGGGCTTTTAGCTGGAAACCGGTCCCAGGATGCTTGTTTCCGGTCCAGGGAAGACATGGCTTGACAGTTCGGGCTGGACTGTTCCCATGAGGCACAGGGTCAAGACTGATTTGCATATAGCTGTGTCAGAACTGGGGTGGCGAAGTGAGCTAAAGAATGATGATGGATTCAACCCAGATCTGTGACTGGGGGTGAGTGTCTGGAAAGTTACAGCGCTCCGTCCATCATCTTGTGTTTGCTTTATTCTCCCTAAGTTGGCAGAGTATTCCCAGACATGAGTCCCTTGCTTACTTTGCCACTGGATTCAAGCTAGCTTGGCTGATGAGGGCTGTTATGCCAAAACTGGTCCCAGGATGCTTGTTTCCGGTCCAGGGAAGACATGGTCTGGCAGTTTAGGCTGGACTGTTCCCATGAGGCACAGGGTCAAGACTGATTTGCATATAGCTGTGTCTGTACTAGGGTGGCGCAGTGAGCTGAAGAACGATGATGGATTCAACACAGATCTGTGACGGGGGTGAGTGTCTGAAAAGTTTCAGCAATCCGTCCATTATCTCCTTGTGTTTGCTTTGTTTGCCCTAAGTTGGCAGGGTATGCCCAGACATGGGTCCCTTGTTCACTTTGCCACTGGATTCAAACTAGCCTGCCTGATGAGGGCTGTTAGCCCGAAACCATTCACAGGATGCTTGTTTCCATTCCAGGGAATACATGGCTAGGCAGTTCGGACTGGATTATTCCCATGAGGCACAGGGTCAAGACTTATTTGCATATAGCTGTGTCTGAACCGGGGGGGAAAAGTGAGCTAAAGAACGATGATGGATTCAACCCACATCTGTGACTGAGGGAGAGTGTCTGAAAAGTTTCAGCGCTCCGGCCATCATCTCCTTGTGTTTGCTTTGTTCGTCCTAAGTTGGAAGGGTATGCCCAGATATGGGTCCGTTGCTCACTTTGCCACTGGATTCAAACTAGCCTGGCTGATGAGGGCTGTTAGCCCAAAACTGTTCACAGTATGTTTTTTTCCATTCCAGGGAAGACATGGCTAGACAGTTCGGACTGGATTTTTCCCATGAGGCACAGGGTCAAGACTGATTTGCATATAGCTGTGTCTGAACTGGGGTGGCAAAGTGAACTAAAGAACGATGAGGACTGGAATAATCTCCTAGTGTTTGCTTTCCCCTGTCTTTTCGCTTTCTGACCTGGTTTTGTTGGTTTAGTGTGCCTGCGCACTTTCTTACTGCTGTTCAGTGTTAAATTGCAAGTGTTCCTACTGTAAATTATGTTATGAATCGGTGTTTCCATGATTGGCATGTTTGATTTACTGGTAAGTCCCTAGTAAAGTGCCCTGAGAGTGCCAGGGCCTGTAAGACAAATTTTATTACTGGGCCTCAAGCACTGATTGTGCCACCCTCAGAAGTTGCCCTCGAAAGGTATCTCAGACCTGCCACTGCAGTGTCTGCGAACAGTTTTTACTGCCATGTCAACATGGCAAGTGCACTCCCTTACCAAGCCCTAACTTTCCCTTTTATTACATGCAATTCACCCCTACAGTAGGCCCAAGGTACCCCTATGGGGAGGATGCAGTGTATGTGCAAGGTAGGACATGCACTGGTGTGTGTGACATGTTTTGATTGTGAACGACAGTGTATTTCGTTTTTCACTTTTGAAAGGCTATCTGTCCCATAGGATAGAATGGAGGATGCTTTGTAACATCTTACAAGTATAACTTCCCATTGGGACAAGATAGAGAAATGGAGTTTAGTATGCCTGAACTCAGAATGTAAAAATGCATCTTTTAGTAAAGATGATTTTTATGTTGTGTGTTTGAAAATACCACTTTTAGAAAGTGGATATTTTCTTGCTTAACCATCCTGTGTACCTCTGCTGGGTTCTGTATTGACTTTCTGGCTTTGGAGTGCCAGGGGCTGGGGATGTGGATTCACTGTAGACAGCCACTGGGGGCTGAGGGGTTAAATGTGTCCTGCCTTTCCTGGATGAGTCAGGGCTGGGCTTAATAGACCGGGCTGCATTTAGAGTAATGGGAGGAGATTTCCTTGCACCTGAATAGGCCTGGTCGGCCTTACGCAATATTGTCTCCGCCTCCTGCCAGGAAGCTGAGCCAGAGAGGATCGAACTGGTTTGGACTAAGTACAGATACTCTTTGCCACAAGAGAACAAAGGGTAATGTGGTATAAATATTGGGGCCCAGACCCCAGAATATTAGAACAATTTAGTACTCAGAATCCTGCCAAGAAGAGGAGCTGGAGTAGCTGTGTTGAGAAACTACCACTTTGCTGTGTGCTTTGCTGTGTTGGCCTGCAGTAGCTGCTTCTATCTTGGGCAGGGAAAGGACTCGACTGAACCTTTTGAAACTTCTTTGTTTGAGTTTCTCCAAGGGCTTGAGTTAGAGCTTGCCCCCTGTTCAAATAGTCTCAGGAACAGCAAAGACTTTACCTTCCTCTGGGTACCGCTTCTCGGGCCATGTGTCTCAGTTGCCACAGAGGGAAACTGCAATCCAACGCTGCCACCGAGACTACCGGCAGGCCCATGACCTGAAGGCACCGCAGAGGGAACTGCCTTACTTTGCACAGCAACCCTGGTCTCACCGGCTACGACGACCGCCACCACCATCAAGCCGTTTCTTGCACCGCGACCTGTGAGCACTGCACTCCATACCCCCTCGCTTCACTCTGCCGCCCTGGTCTCACCAACGACACAATTGCCAGCTGACATCGCTGCCGTGGTCTGCCCCGTAGTCTGGGGCACCGCTCGTAAGCTACACAAAGCACCACTCCATACCACACCACAGCTGCGGTCTACTGATGCCAGCCCCATCGACTGCCGACCTTCGATGGCTGCCGATGCTTGCACCATGACCGTTAGCACTGCAACGAGCACCGCCCCGCTTCACACTGCAGTCCTGGTCTCACCGACGCTGCTGGACAACCATCACAGAGCCTTCCCCTGCACCGCAACCTGAGGGTACCGCACACGCACCGCTTCACTCCACACCGCAACCTCGATGGCCGCTGGAACACGCCACCACGGTCGGCCGGAACAAAAGGTACTGTCTACATGTCTTCTGACACCAACTCTGGTCCGCACCGATGTGGTCGGCCAAAACTATTGGATTTGGTTGTTTTTAGCACCGTGGTAGCACCGGACAGAGCTACTGATTTCAAGGAACTGCATTTTTGAGGATGTTCTCGCAAAGTGCATGTTCTGATTATTGTATGTTGGATTTTTATCGCTTTGGTCTTGTTTTACACAGATAAATATTGGATATTTTTCTAAACTGGTGTGATGTCCCTTTGTAGTGTTTTCACTGTATTACTGTATGTTATGTGCAAATGCTTTGCACACTGCCTCTGAGATAAGCCTGACTGGTCAGGCCAAGCTACCAAGGGGGTGAGCAGGGGTTATTTCAGTAGTGTATACCCCTTATCTTGACTAGGAAGAATGGTCCTCCCTTGGACAGGATAACAACCTTGCAACTAGAGACCACAATTTCTAACATGATCCCAGCCTCAACCTGAAACTGACATGCAGTCCATGCTCTGGTCAACACACCTGATGTTGTCCAAGCCATAACGGCTTCTGGTCTTGGCATCAACCCAGGGGCAATCAAATCACTGACCAAGAGACATCCAGCTTCTTGCTTTTCCCTTACCCTGACATCAATCATGGCCGCCTTGCCATTGAGCTCAATCTCATCCCTAGCAAGCGGATACTCCATGCCCTCTCCACTGGCTACCAATCCTGTATCCTTGGGGCCAGGGAGTATCTCTTCAGGGTTAAGATACTTCCTCTCAACCATAGTGCAGAAAGCTCCAGTATCCCTCAGTGCATGCACTTTCCTCCCATTGATACTAACTCCATGCTGAAATCCCATTGTGTTAGGATTGATGGGCTTCAGAGCATCTGGGTCCCTTTTCTAAATATCTACAGCTACTACATTGAGTGTAACCAATCCCTCTCGGGTACCGTCACACACGTGCAACATGCTTGCTATCATGGATGTCACTGAGTCAAGTTACTTCTCCTGACAGTCTCTCATGTAAAGTTCCCCCTTGTGGCACCTACAACATGTCACCATCTTGGACTTAAAAGTGCTTCCTTGCCTTCCCCTCTCATGATGCTCTTTTCTGGACACGCCATTACCATTACCATGTATCCTGGGCCCTCCTCAAATCCCATGAGAATTACCCTGGCCCTTACTATCTGGTTTGGAACCAGTATGTGGAGTGTTCTTCTGCTACTTTGTCTTAGAACCATGCTGCTCCAGCCCTTTGTGAACCCTGTTAGACAACCGTTTATCAGCTAACACTTCAAGTTTTGCTGGATCTAATAGGTATTGCCTAAGTGCAGTAGAGCACTCCTCCTTGAGCTGCCCTGTCACCATTGTTGCTCGGGTATGATTTTACCTTAAATAAATTAAAACACAGGAGGCGTTTGGCAAAACAGGAACAAGTTGGTTTAATTAAACACTGCAGCCAGGAGAGCCTCGAAAGAATGCGTCTGCTTAAAGTCTCTCGGAGTACAAAGTTTTGACCCCCATTATATACAGTTCATGATGTACAATAAAGCAATTTTCTACATTCCAAAAAAAGCAGCTCAGTCATAAACCAACAAATGCGGGCATCTGATAAGGAAACAGATGCCTCTAGACCTCGGGGAGAGCTATGGTGGGCCTGAGTATGTGTGTTCAGATGTCTGGCATGAGGAGTGCGTGATCAGTACTTAGTGGTACTTTGGAGAAAGCAAGTCCTTGGCCATACGTGTTTGTTTGGGACAAATTCCTTAGACCTATTTTATATGGGTGTGTGTTTGTTTTTAGGTTAAGAGAGATCCCACCTGTGACCTGGTATTTGACTTATCTAACCACGTATCACTGACTCGGGGTTGATAGAGAGGTCACCTTGGGTGAATCCCACAGCAATGATACAAGTTCATTGGAACTCCTGATAACAATAAATTTCTATCGACATCCTTGACATTGTGGACACAGTTGTCATAGGATACATTGATATTGTTCTTACTGGTATTGGCACAGTCAAGTTTACTTGATTCAAAAATAAATAGACATTGTTTTTACTAGCAACAGTATTGTCATTTGTGCATGGATTATGACATACATTGATCTAATCATTGCCTGTGTCGGTGCCATTGTGTGTGTACAGTTTATGATTTACATTGATATTACATTGACAGGTAATGGCATCGTCCTGCGGGTGAATGAAGATGAATGTATGACATTGTTCTGCATTCTGTCCATCAACTGTTGTTTTTGCATCGTCCTGCGGGCACCAGTTATGGCATGCATTGATATTGCCGTAGTTGGGCCTGCACATATCATGGTGTTCATTGACATCATATTCACCCATTCCAACACCATCACTGCTTAAGGGATCTGAAAATCCTTGGCTTCCATCCCTCTTGTCCACTCATTCCTATCATGTAATATCCTCTTCGCTGCGGCGCAAATTCCGCCGCAGCGCTACTGCAGTGCTGACATTCCAATCGCAGGCGTGGTCATGACGTCTCCCGGCCGTCGTCCGCACACGCCCATCGTGACACATGACGGCCGGGAGACGTCATGAGCATGGAAGAGGATATACCATGAATACAAGTCTCAAAAGGAACACCATTTGCCCTCTTGCATTAATAGAATCTCTGCAGCAATTGACCTGACTTCAGCCCAAACCTCCTAATGAGAGCTTCCTTCATTCACTCATACACCATCTGGTCTGCCACTGGCATTTTCCCAATGATGGCTGTCCCTTCTAATTGCATGCGCCCCATTGAGGCATCTGCCTTAGACACCTCTTTTAAGGGCTGCACTTTACAAGGGTCCTTCAAAAACCACAACAAAACATCCTGACCTTCCACATACACAAGATCAAGATATTTTGGGACATTGGTCACAACCTGGCCTGAACAGAAAATAGAGTAACTTATCCTGGATGGAGTTGTTTATTGCTGCCATCCGACGTTTCTCTCTCTCTTAAGGGCTAACTTTTCCTTTCCAGCTCTCTCTCTCCTTTTCATTCTGTTCTTCCTCCCTTTCTCTCCGTTTCTCCTCCCTTTTTCAAAATGTCTCTTCCCTGGCCTATTCCTCTCTTGTCTCTCCCACCTCCTCTTCTCTTGTTACCAGTGAACTAGTCTTAGCTTTTCCCTCTCAAACTCTCAGGCCTTCTCATCTTCCCCAGCCTAAGCTTTTTAAAGTGCCAAATGCTAGCTCAGGGCCGCTGCTAAGCTCAACCCATCCAGGAAATCTAATCCTAGAATTGGGGACAGCAGTACCTTAGCATTCTGAGGTGGGATACACATCTGAGATATTCTGGAAACTAAAAGTGGTGAGTGTATTGGTAAAACTCTAAAAAATGCATTAGGGGGCACTCTCACCGTGGGTCTGGGATATATCTGTGCTAATGGGATCTCAGAGCCTGAATCCACAGTGCGGTCTTCCCAGATTCCTACCATGGTTCCCTCCCCAGAGTCAGTTATAGTCTCCTACCTTTCACCCGGTATCTGAACCTGGTCCCTAATGAAATTAGCAAGGACCTCTCTGGCCCTATTCCTGAGAATCCTCCACTCTCTGTCCCTAAATAAGTCATTCATCTCATCTAAGGACATGGTACTGAGGACATTTCTCAACTCTGTGTTCTCCATTGCCTATACGTGTTGACTTTGTGCGTAGAAGAAACAAACTTTTTGTAGTAGTGGTGCTGATTGGAAATGGACAATACCACCCCTGTATCTTTGGCTCCTAAACATTAGGCACCCTACCGCTTATCGCCAATTGTCAGAACCTCTTTAAGAGGGCCATCGGGCACGCAAATGCTACTGAACCTAACCATAGTGGTTGAGGCCTTTTACTCCTGATGTCCCGAGGCTGAACAACTATGGATCCTGAGCAACTGGGCCAAGTACCCCTTCAGCATTCGACTGTCAGTGGTAGCTGTGGTTGGCCAATCAAGGCTACTTCGTGTGAAGTGTAAATACAGGTCAGTGAATATGACTCATAATTCAAAAGTCATACAAAACAAACAATAAATCAATATCTGGTCAAATACTTGCTTTTATACAAACATCTGAGCAGCAATGTCAGAGTCCTTCTCAGTTGTCGGAGCAGTTCCAAGCTTGCAAAGATATGGTATGTTATCTTTACTGGGGAGGGGAATCCTTTCTTTGCTCATGTCAGGTGCAGTTCCAACGCAGTGCGGGTCTAACCCGCTAAACATAGCCTCAGTCTTTCTTTCGGGTAACGACCCAAATCCTTTTGCACATTGATACTGGCAGCCCCTCCTGGCATACTTGGTTGACATGGTACTTGGGCAACATGGGTCTAGACCTTCTGGGTGCAAACGCCCACACAGAGTCACAGGTCCCAGCGATTCAGCAGGGATAATTTTACTGGTGGCCCCCTCTGGCATATTGATTCACCGCAGCCCGGTGGTACTGGTTTACCCAGGCCCACTCGGTGCTTCACTCTTGCCTAGGTCTTCAGCATCCCTCTCCTGGCAAACAGGGGTCCCAGAACAGACATTGTATGTGGTCAGTGACCCAATTGACTTACAGCCTCACAACTTGCTCAGGGAATCCTCTCGCAGGGCTCCCCACTGGACCATGTTCCCTCCAACGCTCCCCTCTTCCTCACAGGGCATACTGTTCTTGGTAAGCAGGCAGGAGCTGATGTTTCAGGCTCCAGGGCCGTGATCTTGGTGTCATGGGTGATGTTCCCACACTCAGCAGAGAGACTAGCAGACCTTTTCCCCATCCCTTGCCATACAGAGCTTCACCTTGTCACACAGCCCATCTGGCTGCTTGGCAGATGACAGATTTTGGAGTCTCAACCTCGCCCTCTTATATTCCATTTCAAGAAACTGAAATGTAATTTAGGATCTGAATTTTTAAAGTTTAATGTTGGGGTTCTGCTTCTTTTGAGGATGGCACTTCTCCTTTTCTCCTTTGCTCATGAATGACTGTCACATCAGGTAAGACTCTGAAGCTGATTATCCCACAACACAATTCATGGTAGTGACCAGAGTTTACACCTGGATGTCAGCCACAGTGATATGTGCATCAAAAGGTTAATCCCACATCCCCAGCCCCACTCTTTATGATTCCCTTGTCAGCTTCATCTCCCTTTCTGAGATTTGTCCAAGCTCCTTCCCTGGTATCTATCACTGAATCAAAGAGCCGTCTTTTGAAGTGAAATGGGAGTCCTTCCTCTTTCTCTCCAGTGTGTGTTCAACCCAGCCCACATGAATACAGCAATACACAAATCTGTCTGAAGAGATTCCTTTCCTCCTTATATCTTCACCTCTGAGCTTCCCAGAATGTAACCAAGGGTCCTCCATGTAATGTGCCATTGCAGGTACACTCACTCAGTGTACATTCACAACACACTTAGGGGAATATGTACAAGGAAGTGGTGGAACATGGTGTTAGCCTCCTTGGCTTAACGCCATGCTCCCCCACTTTTGAAACGCAAGGCTACACCATATTTACAAGAATGTGGTACAGCCTTGCGTTTCCCCCTGCGATGGCTCTAAGTTTAGCAACTTAGCGCCAAGACAGGCACCCTTGCACCATAGTTGAAGGGGTCTGCGTTCAGGGGAGGATTGTTTATGTGTAGGAAAGTGTCCTTTCCTGCACATAAACAATCCTAAAATGCCATTCTGTCACTTTCATGTGTGCTGCTTCATGCAGCACACATGAAAGTGACAAAATGTTTTTTTTTTATTAAAGATTGTTTATGTACAGGAAGGTGTAAACCATGGCAGCACACATGGAAAAAGCAAAAACGAGGAGAAATAATGCATTTCTCCTCGTTTCGCCAACTTAAGACCAGGAATTACCTGGTCTTAATTGTGGCGCTGCCTCCTATGTATGCCACCCTTGTACATAGGGTGCAGCGTCAAAATGAATGGGTGTTGCGGTGGAACGCCCCCCGCACACCCACTGCCCTCCCCTTTCATGCTAAGCATAGCGTGAAACAGGGCCTTATGTACAAGGCAGCGTTAAGCCACATTTAAGTGGCTTAACGCTGCCTTGTATATAAGGTGCAGCCCCTATCGCCACCATAACATCGGTAAAAGTGACGTTGTGATTGTGATAGGGGGTTGTACATATGCCCCTTACTATTTAGCACTAGTACCTCCATGCATTGTACCCTTACATGTACACATGCATTCTGCACATACACTCAGTCTGTGCGCACTGTTCAGCACTGAAGCTTTTCTATATTTAACGAGTGTGTGCCATTTAAAAACAAGCACGCTGCCACTACACACAATTACCATATGCACGCTGCACAACACATGATCTCATTCACACACAGCACTGCACTACATCTCTTGTATCATTTATTTCTTACTGGCATTCATACACTCAGTACATGAACTAATCACACACATACTGCACAGCACTGCTCCATCTCTATACTGTACCTTTCTCAGGCGCTCATACATCCACTCCACATCTACATGATGTAAGCCATGGGGTGAGTTAAACATACAGTAGCAGAACTTTAAAAAGGTAAGACTGTAGACCTCACTCCAGTGACACAGGGTAAAATGGTCCTGTTCACCACTACTGAACACTACATGGTATGCTACCACCACCACCACGCTTGTGCTGCTTGTCTCCTGGTGAAGGCGGTAGCATTCCACCACTATGAAGGTAGCACTTTGGGTGCTCCTCCCGGTCTCGGTCCAACAAGAATGCAATCTGTGGTACAGGCCTATGTCATGGTGCACACGCATGAATCATGTTTGCCTCTGACAAAAAATCAGCATGAGGGATAAAGACAGCAGCACAGATGGGCACTCACGGCAGGGGTACGTTTCCAACTATGCACAGCACTTTCCCAACCCAACACATACATGTGCTTAATCAGGTGCATGCATTCATGAGTTCCTTGCAAGCTTGGGGAAGAACCTATTAATGAAAATCACATCACTTTGCAAATGTAGAATCTAATCAGAAACATTTACATTTTTATATATGTACACAGCTGTCAAAAACTAGTATCGAATGTGATCTTTATCTTCTTCTATTAAATACCATTTCAATTCCCAACACAGTACCTTGTAAAAAGGGAAGAGCCAGCAATAGTGGCTAGTTAATCAAACTCATACCTGCACGGTCCCTTCTACTAGATGCCTGAAACATTATTACCGCCCCAGAAACGGAACCTGAGAATATATGTTTTTGTATTTTTGGTATATTACTATGTCTAATGCGCACTATCAGGAGCCCATGCTCAGACTCACTGCTGCGTACACTTGAAAATGGGACAAATCACAGGTGGAAATAGTGTACAACACTGTAAGCAGTCACTGGTCTGCAAAGTATAAATCTGCGAAACAAAGAAGCTGCTCAGGCCCAACTCTCTTATACCTCTCTCTGGCCTCTTGGACAGCCGTGGTTCAGCGCCGCTTCGTCCGTGCCTTCTTTTCCTCGTCATCTCTTTAGTGCCCTTTTTGCTGCTGCTCAGGCTCTCTTTCTCTTGCATCTCTGTCCCTCATGTTCTTCTTCTTCCATGCCTTCTTTTTCAGCCTTCCGGCCTCGTTTTCCATCCTTCTTTCATCCCTGTGCTGTTTTCTCCTTCCTCTATGCCCCCTTTTTCATCCTTTCTGCCCCGCTTTTTACCCTTCTTCTAGTTCTGTGCCTGCTTTTTCATCCTTTCTGCTGTGCTTTTCACCGTTATTCTAGCCCTATGCCTCGGTTTCTCCTTCTCTTTGCCCCATTTTGTCCTTCCTCTGTGCCCATTTTTGCTGCTGCTCCGGCCGTATTTAGGTCTCGCCTGATCCAGCGCATGCGCTGACCTGGTCGAGACATTTTGTATATGGCTTTTCAAAGTGCTGCCTGTGGCCTAAAGCTTGAGTGCGCGTGAGCGTGCACACGCGCAGCGCCATGTGTCTTTCCTCCGGCGCGATCGCAATCGCGATCACTTTCACTTTCGCGGCCGCGTCACTTTCGCGGCTGCGTCGCCAAAGCTTGTTTCATGTGTGTTGTGCATGGAATAACACCGTTTTTTGCCTGGAGCATCAGAAATGACAAAACATCTGACTTTCGATCATTCCATTCCGTGGCATATGGTAGGAACGTCCTGACACCTTGCTGAGATCTGTGTTTCACTCTTATTTAAAGCCTACTCTTGTCTTTCCAAGTTTTGGGCTTGCCCGCGATTACTTTCACTTTCGCGGCCGCTTTGATGTTTGATCGCGATCACTTTTGTGGCCGCACGGCCGCTTAGCATAGCCAATAGGTCTCGCTTGTGGGACCTTATAAGTATTTAGTTATGCAACTGTTGCATTGCTAAACACTTATAAGGTCCCAAAGGCGAGACCTATTGGCTATGCCAATGCTTGTTTTTAACTGGTTGCCTTGCAGCTGGCTGCCCGCAGGCCCTGACTTCCTGTTCAGTGGCTGTGGTGTGTGATGGTTCAAAACAGGTTGGTTGTTTACTCTGCAGGGTAGAGATGCTTTGCATATGTCGTTCGAGCCTGCTTTCCTCCTACCTGGTCCCCTGGCAGGTAATTTTGAGTAAATTGTTAGGCCTCAAAAAGCTTGTACTTTCATTTCCTGCGAACCTTGAAGGGCTGGGGTGGGCAAATTCCATAGTAACAGTAAATATTTGCCTCCAAGGGGACATTTGAGATGTTGGTGCAGACGGCTTGTGTGAAAGTTTCCAAATGTGATGGAATCCAACATTACTTGTTCATGTCGATCTGATACGGTATTTAAGGATTGAGTGCAGGGTCGGACTTGCCTAAAGGGCAACCAGACAGTGCCTGATGGATTGGTCTGACAGGTGTGTGAGCTGGTTTGTTTATGGCTGTTTGTGGACCTGTTTTATGGTCTGCTGGGCAGACTTTTACTGTTGATTTCCTTGAAATTAATGAAGAATTGCCAGCAGCAAACTCAATTCCACGCAGTCTTTCATTGTGTTTCCCCGCACCCACCTTCTAACAGCCTGATCAGAGGCAAGACCTGCTCTGCGTGTGTTTGGCCCAACCACTTTGCCAAAGTCTGTTGCGGTGGGCGTCAAACACAAATGTGCCCAGGCGGTTGTGTGCCCAGATGCCAAGGAGTGAAAGCTGTTGATCACGACAAAGCTTCAGACCTGGAAAACATGGCAGCCAGCCCCAGCTCTAGGTGCGCCAAAGTAGAAGAAGATGATGAGGAAATCTTCTTGATCGCCTGCACTCTACACCCAGACCAACCAGCATGACATGCACACCCCACCTGCCAAGTCAGAATTGATCGTACCCCGGTCACCACGTTCAGCAACACAGGAGCATTGGTTAACGTCACCAGCCTGGCCCATTCCACACCCTGGTTCCACAGCCCCTGTTGTGGCTGACGGAAGCTCCCATCTTCACCTTTGGAAGTTCCACATCCATCTCACTTGCTGGTGTCTTCACCTGCTCAGTGTTCTATGGCTGGTACTCTTGCCCAGCGAGGTTCTTTGTTACCGCATCAAACTCTGAGACACTCCTCAGCTGCAATACTGCGGGACACCTGCACCTCATTTATTTTGCAGCGGCCATTGGAGACTTCTCATGCGATGTCGATCACATCCTCCCCTGAATTCCCTCTCCTCTTCTCTGGCCTGGGCCACTTTAAAGAGCCTATAATCTCCATCCACATCGACCTAATGGTCCTCCCCGTTGCCCTATGACACTGCAGAATGCTGTTTCTCCTCCTTCCTGCGGTGGAAGCGGAAATCCAAAAGCTGAAATACACTGGTGTCATCGAAAAAGTATCCAGCCCGACCCCATGGTTATCTTCCATCAGGGTTGCAAACAAACCAAAGCAGCCGAGGTGCATTCGAATCTGCACAGACATACACCTTCCCAATTAGGCCATAAAGAGAGAGTGAGGCATATCCTCCTCAATTGATGACCTAATTGCTGACATCAATGGCTTCACGTGATTCTCAACGCTATATCTGAACTCGGGATACCATTAGCTTGAACTCAATGAGGACAGTATATACATCAGAATGTTGTCCACCCTCCGTCGCTACAAGAGGCTCAACTTTGGAATATTGTGTTCCAATATGCAGTTGGTGAGGTAAAGCAGGCCTAGAAGGGGTCATCAGCATCAACAACGACACTCTCATCCATTCACCCACTCTTGAAAGCCATTGTCGCCACCTGCATGCCACCCTTACGAGAATTGATATAGCCGGTCTCACTCTCAATCGTGTAAAATTCCAATTCTTTCCCCAAGAGATAGTCTTAGGATATATTTTCTCTGATGCAGGCATCAAAGTTGATCCCTCCAAGTGCGCTGACATTGTGGATGCTTGTTTCCGGTCCATGGGGGACCCGGTTTGGCAGTTCGGGCTGAACTGTTTTTACAGGGAGCAGGGTCAAGACTGAATTGCATATGCCTGGGCCCAAACTGGGGTGGGTTTGTGAGCAAAAGAACAATGAATTTAATCCAGATCTCTAGACTGGGGGTGAATGTTTGATTTATTCATCATTCCGTCTGTCATTTGTTGCTGCAACATTGTGAAAGCGGCTACTCTTTCATCCGTGGCTGAGGTCAGGAGCTTCCTCAGCCTCACAGCATACTGATGGTGGTTAATTCCTCATCCTAACTACGCTGTCAGACCTGTTGAGACGCCTCACAAAAGCATTGATGCCTTTGGTGTTGGGGACCCCAGAAGATGCTGCCATTCATCAAAAAGGCACTTTACTGCAACACCGTGATGGCCTATTTTGACCCTGCAAAGGACTTTGAACTGGTTGTCGACGCCAACCGCATCGGTCTTGAGCCTTCCCCATGCATCATGCAGGAAATGACTGTTGGGCACCTATTGCATTTGCCAGCAGATCCCTCATACACACTGAAGAACGCTATGCCCAAATTGAAAATAAGGCTCTTGCGATCAAGTAGGGCTGTCAACATTTTCATCTTAATCTCTATGGACGTCCCTTCCAAGTCCTCACATAACATACACCATTGACACCCAACTTTTCAGGCACCGCACCCCATCCACCAATCTACAGGGAGAAGTGGGTCCTGCTGCTTCACAAATATCAGATGTCAGTGGGATTCACACCAGGCTGTGGCTGTGACAATCCCACCGACTATCTCTCACGACACAACACCCCCACCTGCCAGCGGCAGCTCCTCCAGCCCCCAGTCTGATGTGGATTACTATATCCACTGGGTTACAGAGCTAGAGTGCCACAAGATTCTCTCTTTACAGGACATCGCCAATGCCACCGCCTCATACCTGTGTTTTCACAAAGCCTGGGATGCAGCTGCATCTGGGAAGTGGAAGGACTCTCTCAGAGACAACACAAAATATGAAGACATCACCAAGCAGCGTGACCTTGCATCCCTCTGGAATGTCCGCCATAAGCTTAGAGCCTCCTCCTACAACGGCACCAGAATTGTCACCCCTCGCCTACTGCAAGCAGGTCACAAAGGTGCCACCATGACAAAGGCCTGTCTGCAGCGAAAATTCTGGTTCCCTGCACTAAATGCCAAGGTTGACGACATGTTCACCAAATGCCACTGGTGTTAAGTCAGCAAGCTGCCAGATCGACAACCTCCAGCCGCTAAAGTCTGCCCTAGTGATGGCCCTTGGTGTGTCATCAGTATAGACTTTAGTGCTTTGCCCAATGGACGCCACATGCTATTTGTCTCAGATGCCTTCTCGAAATTTCTCATACTAGATATACTTCAACTGGCCAATGTTCAAACACACCAAGAGGTGCCTCAACAAGATATTTCCGATATTTGTAATCCCAAACACTCTCGAGCGACAGTGGACCCCCCTTTCTTGGCCAGGAGTTCAAGCAATACCTACAGTACCTCACAATCACCCACAGAAAGATCATACCACCCTGGCCCCAAGCCAACGGCTAGGTTGAGAAACTGATGCCCACGTTCAATAGGATAATCTGGATTGCGTGCAGCAAACCGATGTAGAAAAGGCCATCCACAAGACTCTGGGAGTGTACAGACGCACTTCTCACAGCACAATGCAAAGAGTACAGGCAGATGTGCTGTTTGGGAGAGCCGTACGGGATAACATAATGCAGTCTGGACTCTCGAAACATGTGGACGCTGTAGCCATGCTGCGGAGGAGAATGCAGCATAATAACAAAGCCAACCAAGCCCGCAGAGCCAGAGTCCGACATTGAGGTGGAGGACTGGATCCAAGTCCGGATACCGATGCCCCGGAAGGAAGTTCCGGCTCCACTTTGAATCATGGCCCCTCCAATTCTTTGCCAGAAAGAGTAAAGGGTAGGATGGTTACAGCCAAGAACAACTCCTAATGTGTTTAGAGAAATGTATCCACCTTCACCAGTTATTATTATTATTGATATTTGTTAAGCTTATCTTTCACCTCAAAGGTATCCTGGCGCCTCCATTCTACATTGCTTCCATTGTTGCTGAGTGCAGGGGTAGTTTGCAATACCCAAAGGTATCCATTTAGCAGTCCCAATGAACAACTGGGCCGAACGAGCAAACCACACAGACACCCCAACAAGGAGAAGAAGAAGATGGCCTGGGCCTTGCTCAGACTATAGGCACCCCCAGGTGTACCCCATCACCACAAGCAGCAATGCCCCTCAGCCCTGAAATAGCCAGGTCATCAGAGATACCTGAACCTCCCGCCAATCCCCGACTACTTGAGGTCATCCTTACTGGTTGAGACCCGCTATCACAAGGCCCAAAAAAACTCAAGGACTGTGACTAAGAGCATTGCCTATGGCGGTACTCGCCACAGCTTGCACTCTCAATGAACAGTACTTTCAATGGTTCCGGCTGTTTGTTCTGTGTTGAAGGTTTTGGAAGAATGTAATACGGCACAGTAACATGCATGACGTCGTGATGTGAATGCATGCCCTGACCCAACTTTGCAGGTCTAGGGCAAGGAAATAACAAGCATTGGCATAGCCAATAGGTCTCGCTTTTGGGACCTTATAAGTGTTTAGCCATGCAACAGTTAATGTTGTTTCACCAAGGATATTGTGCTGGATAACTAAACACTTATAAGGTCCCAAAGGCGAGACCTATTGGCTATGCCAATGCTTGTTTCGTTCTCCAGCACACTCCCCTTTGCTGCTGCTCCTGCCCAGCATCTTCCAACCTTCTGCAAGCCCCATCCACTGCCACCCACTACCCCTCCCACCTCCCAGGATGTGTGCAGCGGGTGTGCGGTGCCACTGGTGCACCAAATGCGCACCAAGGGCAAGCCTGTCTCGTCTGGACCGTGTCCAGCGCCACGCATTATGGTACCCACTCTCCCTGCAGCTACCTACACCTCTGCTGCCATCCTCACATTCAATACCAGACAACACCACGAGCGCTGCTGCCGCGCCACCCGGCACTCTACAGTAGGCCCTTTCACCTGAACACACTGCCACTACACCAAAATGACAGTCGATCCGGCATCGTCCGAACGCGCTGTCCTTTGCATGGCCACGGAATTCGTCTCTCTAATCACATTGAGATTTCCTATTACCGTGTCTCCCACTCCGGAAATTGAAGTTCCTAGGCATTGTACCTTCGAAACGCGTCCATCCATATTTTACGTACCAGTTATCCGACCTAGACGCGGCGCCCGCTCCGTTGCCTTAAGTGGTAACACGAGGCATTTAAATATGGGCAATTTAACTGATTAGTCCTGATGATGATCCTAAATCCCTCTGATAAGGATCGAAACGTCGTCGACTTTGTTGTCCACCTTACACATTTAAAATTTCTGTACATAACACATTGTGAAGGTGGCAATATTTGTACTAGATGTTTCACTACTCATTATCTCTAAAACAGAAACATCACTGTAATTGCCTGAATGTGTTTCACAATTTGTTGTCCTCATGATATGTAAGTCTCAGGATACAGGCTTGTGTCCCACTAAGACTCTACTTACATTCTCTGGATCACTGCTAATTATTTCTACTTATTAAAGTTGCCATGCCCGGCTGGACATTGGCTATAATATAGTACCAATTTTGACTATATTCATTGTATGTCTAACTATTTTTTCGCTTTCAGGGACCACTGTTTCCTGTAATACTTAACTTCCCAAGGTCCCTGTCTAATTCCTTTGGGTGCCCTTGTCCCCTTTTTACACACTACACCAAAATGGTCAACATCACGCTGCGCAACCCCAAGCAGACCACCACTCCTGCCACACCGGCCCCACAGGACCATCTCGCCTGTACTCAACCTTGTTCACTCAGCAAACATTTTGGGACCTCATCAACACCCTGGAGCCAGATATCATCTTCCTCACTGAGACCTGGCTCAACCCATCTTCCACCCCGACATCGTCATGGCAGTACCTATAGGCTACAAGATCATCCACTGTGACCTCATCAACAAGCCAATAGGAGAAATCGCTATCCTCCACAGAGAGCCCATCTTATGCTCTACTACAACAAACAACGCTCTCCCGGTCATGGAGCACCTGAACTTCAGGCTCCAGGAGGCCAGAAAAAAAACAATTGTGGGCACGCTTGCCTACAGACCGCAGAGACTACGAACCAGTTTTTGTAACTCCATCGTCAAATTCTTGCCTCCCTCACAATTGACTTCTAGGACTATATTTTCCTGGGCAACCTCAGCTTCCACCCAAACTACCTCACTGACCCCAACACCAACCACCTTAACAACAGCCTGGGCACTCTCTGCCTAACCCAACTCGTCCACGACCTCATGCAGATGACAGGACACACACTTCACCCCATCTTCACCTCCAGTAACAGATTCAAATACAACCACGCCACAGAAATCACATGGTCCGACCATTCTATTGTCCACTTCAACATTATCAATACCCGTGCCTCCAAACCCATGCCGCTCAGTGCTCTCTTTTGCAGCAGGTGCAAAATCTCAGAATCCGAATGGGCGGAATTCCTGGCTATCAATCAGCCCAATCGCTCCAACAACCTGGACCAAAACATCATAAACTTCAACAAATAGCTCACATACTGAACTAAAAGCATCAGCCCCAGTAGCAACACAAAACACAGTAGATCCGCAAAACATGCCAGCTGGTACATGAGGAACTCTGGAACTCCAAGTGCATCAGCAAACAACTTGAGAGGAATTGGCGAACCAGCAAAGATACCACCAACAGAAACGCCTTCAAAAGTACACTCAACCATGACAGCTCCAAGATGCAAAGAAGAAGGCATTGGTGACACACATCATAACCAGCTCCAACAACAGTAAAGAACTCTTCAGCATTGCCAAGGAGTTCTGCAATCCCGCCGCAGCTACAATCAACATCACCCCTCATAGGATCTCTGTAACAGCCTCACTAACTTTTTCCAAGTCACAATCGCCAAAACGTACAGGAGTTTCAATACCTAAAGCAGACCCACTGACTTCTTCAATAACCAGTACTACAACCCCATACCCACAATGGAATCCCAACTAATCGCCTAGAACCACCTCACCACTGACGAAACCACTACAATCATGAGAACGATACACTGGAGGCCCCCGTACACACGTGCCAACACCACATCTTCAACCTCCACATCTTACCACCCTACTCAATGCCTCCCTAACCATGGCAAATTCTCCCAAAACTTGAAGCTTGCGGAGGTCAATGTCCCTTCTGAAAAAACCAATGTCACACCCCGGCAAACTCAAGAACTACACACATATCTCCCCTTTACCCTTCCAAAGTCAAAATCATCAAAAAGGCCATCACCACCGGTTGACAACCTACCTGGAACAAAACCATCTAATGGACAACTCCTAATCCAGCTTCGGCAGCAACCACAGCACCAAAACAGTCCTGATCCTAGCCGCCGATGATATCTGGGCCCTCCTCGATCACAGGGAGACAGCAGCACTAATTCTCTTAGATCTCTCCATCACATTTGAAACCGTCCCCTACCACATGCTCATTGCCAGACTGCACGACATCAGAGTCCGAGGAACCGCTTTCAGCTGGATCGGCTCCTTCCTTACCAGCAGAACACATCGGGTTCGCTTTCCACCCTTCACTTCCTCACCCAAGGAAATCATCTGTGGAGTTCCTCAAGGCTCACAACTCATCTCCACCGGCTTCAACACCTAAATGGCACCGTTTGCCAGCATCATCAGATCCCACAGACTCAACATCATCTCCTAAACGGAAGAAACCCAACTCATCGTCTCCCTCTCCAAAGACCCCGCCACCACCAGGATGAACTTCCATAACTGCATGGCCAGTGTCGTGAACTGAATGCAGGAAAACTGCCTCAAACTCAACACGGAGAGGACTGAAGTGCTGATCGTCGGCAACAAGAACTTCCCCTGGGATGCCTCCTGGTGGCTGATGGAACTCGACCACATACCAACCCCTACGACCACGCCAGAAACCCAGGCATTTTACTGGATGGCGAACTCTCCATAAACTCTCAGGTCAACACTATATCATTTCATGCTTTCTCATCCTGCGCATGCTTGGCAAGATCTTTAAGTGGCTTACGCAAAACTCCAGACGCACTATCACCCAGGATCTGTGGGTAGGTAGCTGTTTTGTATCCCCTCCAGTTGTGATACACAAAGGTTCGTGGAGAACTCTGCAATAAGGCACTCTCCCAATAGTTGGACATGGTTTATTTGATTTTTGCTGGCGAAAGGTGTATACAAGAGGATTTACTGTGTTTGCTCAGTCACAGTAAAACACCGAAGAGCCATCAGCACCAATTTTCTTTTCAAACTTACATGTGGTTGACTGGTGGCTCAATATTACTGCATTCTTCTGGAATATGGAGCTGCGTAATTTTGTTAATGTAATGTAATGTACCTGAAAAGATGCAAAAGGTGCTTTTACTGTGTAATCTCAACTTTTATATGAATGAGCATATTAACGTTTTTCATTACATTAACAACGAATACAGTTCTAACTTATAACTACATTTGTGCAGTTTGAATAATAATGTAATTCTTATATTGTCATGCATTCATTTAAAATAATACTCTGCATTTATTTTATAACTGAAAATGTATCCATTTGAACAGTGCTCTACATCTATATTATAACTATATATGTGTCTGTAATCGTGCATTTAAACATCTGCTGAGATTCTTGCTGCACTAAGTTGACCAAAGGCCTTAAGCACTGAGATTTCTCAATCTTTTAACTTTAACATGAGCGTTTGCTTTGGATGCAATGATTTTCTCTCCTCTGCAGGTACAGTTGCTTTGAGCACATGGTTAAAGAAAGGCGCATTGTATGAACGAGATAGTGAGGCTCGAAAGGAGTATGTTTTGGCAAGAACAAGATATTTTAACAAACGAAGGGAGGGCTAGTTTTTGTGCAGAATAGAATCCCAAGAGGAATTCAGGGACGTTTTAATGTGTGGACCAAAGGAAAGGAAGAAAGGTAGTTGCCAAGTTGTGCTGTTTGAAGATGGAAAATAATGAGGCATATGGCATGGGATTCTCAAAGGTCCGTCGTAGGTATAATTGAGAATATGCTTCAGCTTTATTTCGATTCCCTTTAGGCTCTGAGAGGTACAGATCTCCTTGCCACATCTCTGTTGTGTGGCTTTATGCTATACTATATTCTTTCCATTGAGAAAACTTCTACAGAGGTTGTAGTATGCTGACACCTTTTTCAGTTTTCCTGACAATAGGTTTTTGCTGATTTCTAGTTTAGAATAGAGTTTAGTAGATCATTTCAGACAACCCCATGTGTAGGCAGGAGGATCGAAACGTTCAATCTACTCACTAGAGTGTGTTTCTCATTCTCTGTATTGCAGCTACATTCAGAATTCCTCATATGCTTTTTGTTATTGGGGATACATTTTGTACGTCATTTTGGATATCTCTTAGTGATTCTGTATTTTTATGATAATTTTCTGCAACTTAATTATATTAGCTTGGCTTTGAATTTGTAAAAAATCCATTCTTGATTCCATCAATCAACTATGAGCTTTACTGGGTGACCAAATGGGTTACACAATAATTGGTAAATTGTAGTTGAGCCTAACTCCTTTTATTCATCAGGCATCTATAACATTCCAATGGAGGGGGTAAGGGAAAAAGTAGCCCAGATTCTTTGCATTTTCACATACATGAGAGCCAATTTTGCACTTGATGTATGATGGGTTTAGAAGAGCAGGAGAGTGTTATCTGTCATAAATCCAGATTATTGTTTTTTGTTTATTTCGCATAGTTTTTTTCTCCCTCTTACACTTTTTCCCGTTTTCATGTTATTTTTTCCTGTGGGAGAATGTTTTCACCTGAAAACGTCTTGCATAAATCTTGAAGCTTGTGTGCTGCGACCACATGCACTGTGTGAAGAAGGGTCAATATACTGTATGAAAAATACATTGAGTAAGTGCCTGGTGTGAATGTAGTGTGCAAGCCTACTCCTCACGTACATTTTCAGGCAGACAACTACTCATGTCATACATATACTTTTTATGAAAATGACACATTCTATACATGTGGAATCGTTCAATTTTGCATTCCCTAATCCTCATCTGAGCGTTACTCCCCAATGGTCTCGCTCTGCCCGTCGTTTCGCTCCTCGCTTATATATTTTTTATTTTTACATATTTTAAATTTTAAGGGCGGGCAACTGCAATAATAGCCCTCGCACTTTATCTTTAATTTTTAGGTCTGGCCTAGAGACAGCTTTACATGTCTCGCCAGACTTATGTTTTCAGAAAAATTCATGAATATAAAATACATAGGTATATACATACACCAAGGGGCTTTTGATCAGCGGTCTTCTCCATTGGTCTGTTATGCTGTCATTCACCTTTTGCTTCAGCTTACCACAGCATACAGCATGGGGCAACAGGTCACCTCACTTTAGCCATAGACTTTTCACACGGTCAGTGACAGCATCTTTCCTCTGCACACGTGCATAGCCAATTGCAAACTAGTACACTTGAGTGGCAGGGGTTGTGAACTAATGGCACCTTCCATTTACTTTTTTGGGCTACTAGTTTTGGTCTTGCCAATAAATTTGTTTTTTGTTACGAATCCCGGAAGCTCGCCACATGCATTCAACAGCCGCTCACTTCGGCTCGCTTTCTATTCTCACCAAGGTAGAGTTTTAATTTTTAAATCATTTGTTCCTTGTGCCCTGCTTTTAGAAGCACATTGTAAACAAAACAGTATTTTACTTTCGTGCGAGGCACTGCAGCTTTCAACCAGCTGCTGCAGGCGTCTTGCACTCTCCTCTGTCCCGGAGACATGAGGTGGTAGCTGTGTTTTCACTTAGATAACATTGTTGTGAAAACACTTTTTAGTGAGCTACAACTATAGTGCAGCAGTAACTCTATTGACTTTGAAATTTTGCTTTCTTGTGCAGTCGAATTACAACAAAAGCGTTTCATATAAATGAATGACTTTTTTTTATTTAAATACTTTTTCGTTTTGAAATCATTTTGTTCTTCCGAAAGATTGTGCTCTGCGTTTGGGAGCACTTTCTAAACAGGTTTTTTTTTTTAAAAAAACACTTCGATACCACAAGTGTAGAGAATAGTGGGGCTCGTCCCCCCCTCCTTGTCAGGCCCGGGTTCCAGAAATGTATATCTGAATGGGTCAAGGATGCGTTCGGGTGGGCACATTTTTACAGTTCTGGTGGTAGCCTACAAACGCTGGATTTACATTATAGTTTCTTCCAAACAGCCATACAGAGTGGCCTAACCCTTGTAATTCCCAGCAGCCCAGGCTTCAATAAAAGCATCCGTATGAATAGCAGTTCAAGTATAAGGAGGTCCCTGTAACCACACCCAAGCCTTTGCATCCGTGCACTAGGAAGAGTGGCAATTTACTCCTTGCAATTTTCCCAACACCGATTTCTTTGCACACTGCAATCTTAGTAACTGTCTATTTTCATGTCATTCTTTTGCTCTCATTGATAAAAAGGTTTAACAAATTTGGAACAAAAGAAAGCAGTATTCTTGATACCTGAGAGCAGTTTTCATACCTGCCAATTATAAAACTGGTAATTGCAATTAAAGAGGTAACCTTCTGGAGCACATCACACAGAAGCCCCAAGAGCACAATGGCCCACTTTGTGCACCCCAGGGAACTATGGTAGTACAGAAGGGGGCCACTTGTGCAGCCCCTTTTATAATACTGATAGCACTGGTGCACATGTAGAACCAGGACTCTCTTGCGAGTGCATTCCCGTTCATAGGAACATGGTCCCATGCAAATGAGGAAATTACTTTGCCTCTGCACCCACCCCATATCACGGATGAGGGTGTAGGGGCAAAAAGATCATCAGGATACACACTGACATTATGCCACAAATGGGTGGTGCACAGTCTGCAAGATTATTGGCATGGGTGATGGGGGTGGTAGGAGTAGGTCCTGGCTCTGTTGGCCACCAGTGTAGTCGCATGAAGAAGAGCTCTCCCCAAAGATCACAACTTCATTCTTCTCAGGGTTTAATTTCAGGCAGTTGGATGGTCGTTGTGATATATAAATTCTAGACAGATTCAGCCAAGGGAAGGGAAGCACCGAGAGCGTGCGGGGCTTGCAGTGTTCGAGGCTCTGTTTGTGAATAGTGAAAGTTTGTGATAGTATATCTCTAGTATATGGGAACTACAGATGTACATGTGCAGTTTGAGTGAATATTGTATGTGTGTGCATGCCTTTGGTGCTTTTGCGTATGTGTGGCATGGCCAGTCTGATGTAGATATTTTTGTGTGCAGCTTTCGTTTGAGCCTGGTGTGAGTGTGCTTATGTGTTGTGTGTATGGGTATACACATGTTGTTTATGCATGTGGTGGGTGCTTTTTTTAAACTTGTTTTTATTAGCATTTGTAAACACAAACATTACATCTGAACGTGTGAGCCATAGCTTGCACCAAACACCAAGCTCTGAACCGCATCCTGACCCACACAACCCTTAATGGCATATTACACAGTAAACATCATAGTAAGTTAAACTCCCCACCACCCACCCTCTCTTCCCCCTCTGATCTGTGTCAAGTTACATGGTTACATGAAGAAATTCAGTATTCCACCTAACATCAGGGTCACTGAGCATGGCCTCGGCTGGATTATCATTCTGTTGCTCGCTGAGAGAGGCTTACCACTCCGGGGCGTCCTGAGACCCGGGGGCTTCTGTGTCTTTCAATTCTGCTAGCATAGAAGCCCATGCCAGGAGATCGCCTCCATCTCTCACATCCCTCCGCACAAATTTCATGCACAGCGATTCTGCAGTGGCCCATGCACACACATCTCTGAGCCATTCTTCAGGTCGCGAGATGCATCCACGCAATGACCGCACGTCTCTTGGCTAGGACCAACCCCAGATGAGCAAACAGTTTGCAAAGCTTCTTATGTTGTGGTGTCGGTAAAAGTCCCAATCAAACTTGTTTAATGGACCTAGGGAGAATCCAGCCCATCGATATTTGTAGTTGTGTGAGTACTTCATCCGAGTAAGTGAGCAATAGCGGACAAGACCAAATCATGTGAAGAAAATCCGCCTCATGCTCATTACATCTTGGACATTCATTCTTACAAGATGGGTAAATTATGTGTAATGTGCATGGGGTGAGGTATACTTGGTGGATTATATTATAATGAAGGCGCTTAAACCGTGCATTAGCGCTAACCTTCTGTACCCACTCCTGGAGTTTTCTCCAATCACTCTCCGGCAGAGGCCCATCCACCACGGCATTCCATTTTTGCTGTATCTTAAGAGGTTCGCTCACTTCTCTCAGTGCCCTATAGAGATAGGAAACCAGCCACCTACCCAGCGCCATATACAACATGACCTTTAGTGTGTTGGGGGTGGGGGCTTCCTCCGGGAATCCCTGCCAGATTTCTCGGGCCACGCTTGAGATTTTCGCATATTGCAAGTACTGACCTGTCACCAAACCAAAAGTGTCCTGTGCTTTCGCTCGAGTAATGAATTTCCCGTCTATATAGAGATCCTCTAGATTGAGACAGCCTCCCTCTCTCCAGCAGCGTACCGACATGGAGTCGGTGATACTAGCAAAAGGGCGAAGCTCCCACAGAGGCATATCCGGAGCATATGCATTGAACCGCACTACCCGGTGCACCATGCTCTCCCACGTTGTGGATACATGTTGTACAATGTACGGGTTCTCCCGTGAGAAACCACATCCCAGCATCAGGAGCTCTACTAGTGTTTGATCTCCATACATTCCAGTCAGCAGACATTTCTCCCAGTTATCTTCGTTGTCCAGCCAATGGATCACATGTTGCAGCTGGGAGGCCAGATAATAGAGTCCCAATCACGAAACCTCCAGTCTCCCTCCCACCCACGTTCGTTGCAAGGTTGCTAGGCTTACCCTTCTGCGCTTCTTCCCTCATAAGAGGTCTGCCATTAGATTCTCCAGTATGTGAAAATGATGTCGCAGGATCATGTAGAGCGAGTGCTGCATTGCGTAGAGGCAGCGAGGTAGAACAATAATTTTAGCAATAGCAATGCGCCGCATGACCGACAAAGGCGGATCCCTCCAGAACCATGTGTATCCTCGTAGTCCCTCAATCACCCGCCCAATATTAAAGTCCAAATAAGCAGTGGCTGTATGTGCCAAGCGTATCCCTAGGTATCGTGGTCCCTCGCCCACCCACGGTAATCTGAGTCACGGCAATTCACTCACTGGTACTGTGGCTAGCCTGCCCAGGGGGATCAACTTGGACTTCCTGGGATTAATATGGAGGCCTGAGATGTCACCAAAGGTTCTCAACTCAGTTATTAGTAGAGGCACGGAATGAGCAGGATGTGATAAATAGACCAACGTGTCATCCGCATAGAGGTACACCACATGGTTAGTCATCCCCAATTTTATGCCCCAGGGCCCAATCACATCCCACAGGCGTGCCGCCAGGGGCTCCATGCCCACTGCAAATAGCAAGGGTGAAAGGGGGCACCCCTGGCAGGTACCTCGACCAAGCTTGAATGATTTAGACACCGTCTTCCCAACTCAAATTCTGGCCATGGGGGCCAAACAGAGAAACCGCACCCACTGGAGGATGTGCTCTCCCACGCCAATGCGTTGGAGAACCTGCCACATATAAGGCCTGTCAACGTAATAGAAGGCTTCCTCGATATCCAACATTGCCTTGGCATAATCATTCTCCAATAAGCTTGGGGCCTGCCATATGTGTGCCGGGCAGCGCAGGTTATGAGTCGTGCTCTACAGCTGTATAAATCCCACTTGGTCTAAATGGATAAGCTGGGGAATCTTTGGGAGGAGATGTTCTGCCAAAATCCCACTGAGCATTTTCACATCAATGTTTAATGGCTAGATTAGCCGATAGGAGTTGGGTAGGAGATGGTCTCCATCATTTTTCAGTATCATGACAACCAACGCTTCTCACATGGAGGGGGGTAAGGATCCCTTTCCCAGCACTTCATCATAGACTTCTATCAGTCTGTCTGCTAGCAGCCGGGCAAAGTGGCGATAGAACTCCGCCGGGAGCCCATCAGAACCCAGACTCTTGGCTGGCTTCAGTCGATGTATGGCCAGCAGTAGTTCCTTCTTTGTAATCGGGACACAGAGCACCTCCTTATCCTCAGGTTCTAGTTGGGGGATCTCAACCTTGTTTAAAAGGGCACTAATTAATTCCCTGCTTGAGGAAGGCCGGGTTGCATATACGGCTCTAAATGGCTAGCCAACATCTCCGAAATCGCCTGTTGTGTATAGACCGTAGTTCCATTATTATTGCGAATCTGCGTTATCAGGGCCACGGGGGTTTCCTGCTTAACTAGTCTCACTAATAGGGCTCCAGTTCTGTCGCCCTCTCTATACAATCTCTGCCGATAGACCGTGTATATGTCCTTTTCCAGTCTACGGAGGTCCGTCAACAAGACATCCTCAGCCCTACACCACTCCGCCAGTCTCTGAGGGTCCTTGGGGACCTCAGCTTCTAATCCACTCAGAATTGCCTCCTGAGCGGCTACATCTCTCTCCAGCTGTCAACGGACTCCAAAGGACGTTTTAATACATATTCCCCGTATAACCACCTTTATGGCCTCCCATTTGACCGCTCAGCTCGAGGCCGACCCCCAATTGTCCTCAAAATATCGGCATAGTGCCTCGGTCGGTGCTTGTATGTGGTGTGTTTTGTATTCATTAAGCACTGGATGGGTGTGCAAAATTATATTGATAAAATGGCACAATAACTTATTTGAGGCAAGCAGACAGCATTTATTTTCTGAATGTGTATGTGATGCTGCTTTGGGTTCTGAAGGTCGAATGGCCACATGCTCTGCAGCTTCTGTGAATGAATCATCAGCTGTGCGACCTCTCACTCTAAAAGCAAACCTTATAAAACCTAGTGCTATGCAGGCAAACTTAAAAAGTAACCACACACTAATTAGGAAATGTGACCAAATAGAACAGATGAAATTTTGTCTTAAAAATTATACATATTTGGTTTTAACATAGTTGTATAAAGTATATGCTGTGATGTATGCAGAGACTATCCATTTATCTGAAAATCATACTTTGTGGCAAAACTTTAGTGATGTCAATTTTAAAATATACCTGTGGAACAATTATTTAGTTCTGAAGTAATTGTGGAGAAGTAGCCTTAATGCCACCATGTGTATATCATGCCACATTGCATACATTTTGGTGGCTCTTTATTGAACCGAGTTTTCATCAGCACCATTGCGAGTACATGTGAAGAGTAAGATCACTTTAAACAGGACCTCTCAAATTATGCGCGGGGAGGACCAAATTATGCAGCAGGGTTGACTAAGTTATGCAACAAGGAAAGACAAATAAGGTGGTGGAATGCGGTTCATTTTGTGATAGTATTACTTCATTACTTCGTCATTTTTTCACACTTGTTATCATTATCTGGTCATAGGCTGGACCTCAGTAGTACAAGTTTTCCACCCAAGTATACCAATAAGCAACACAAAAGTGGCCAGTCAATCTTTGAGAAGGCCCTTTAACTGTGCTGCAACATGTGCTGCAGTATTTTTAGCAATTTGTGATCCATTTACGAAAGAAACCTTTTGTTTTTAACATTTTTTTGAAAATCTGCAGGTCATGCAGCGTATCATGGATTATGTGGGAAATGCGGCAAATCCATGATTATGCAGAAAACACCACAGCCACAACATTTCATAATTGCAGTGGCCAAACTTTAACCTGGGAATGTGCAATGTGTACTGTGACAAGATATCAGATTCTGATATATGCCCATTTGAACTCTGCCACACTGGTGAGAATAAATCCAGCCCAGCACTTGAGATAGAGAGGTTATTTATTTTACCCCAGCATCTGGCAGAGAATAGACAGACACTTATATTCTAGTAAGCATTTTAATTCCACATTATGGCCTTTCTTCCAATGAGGAATGAACTGCCATTATCTGAATAGTATAATGCATGCCCCATTCTACAGTGTATCACAGCACACATCCTATACAGACTAAACTACAAAACACTCTCAGAAGCCCCACCCAGAAAAAGCCATAATTCAGGTGCAGAAGGGCATTCATAGCCCTGGGTCCTGGTGCCACTGCACCTGCTGCACCCTTGGGCAGGTAAACCCATGTCCACTCTTCCTAAATACAAACCTTCCCACTGCAGCTTGCCTCCAGACTATTTTCTTTTTACCGGCATGACCAGTATTTTTTATGTAATAAAGTACAAAAATATGATAAATCATCAAAAGCCAGACCTTTTCTCCTTACCAGTACATAATTAAAACAGTTATTATTAAACCGATGCATTTTAAGATGTTTTCTAAAGATTCCTTGATGACCCCTGAGTGATAATTAAAGTAAACAAAGTGAAAATAAATCACAACGTATGGCCCTCAACATGAAGGTGCTGTGGCTCTTCTGCTGTGAATGGGAAGGCCAATGGTCATGTTTTGGGTGGGCCTAGCCCACTGCGGCCCGTCGCTAGAACCAGGCCTGCTCCTTGTTCTATTGGCCAACACAGACTCCCTGTTTCTCCAGTTCATGTGTGATCTATTGGTGTTGTTGACCACAAAACTGCCATTTGACCAGGGGCATCATGTGACAAATGTATGAATAACTAATAAATATAAGGGCTGGAACCTTGCTGCACGAGAGGCTGGCACATGATATTGATATAAGTATAAAGGTGCAGGACTAACATGATATATAGGAACCTATCATGAATGCGTGCCCTCTATTTGTATGTAATTGCACTTTCTGAAGTGCAAAAATGTGTCCAAATTAGTGAATCTGCTGTACACAGCACAATTCGGAAACAGTAAGCAGTGTCTTTTTTTTACTTTCTGAACTATGTTGTCTGGACCACTAACTTGAAGAAATTCTGAATTAAATGTATGTACTTTAGGAAGTGATTTCACATCAAAACAATTACACAGCTGTGCCCAGTGTGAGCACAGGTTTGAGAAAAACATAGACAACCTAAGCACGAACAACTGTGCTCTTAACACTAAATGCTGTCTGTTTCTACCACTCATTGATAACATTGGGTGCAGACTCAGGCCTTTGATTTATTCAGTTGGCATGTTGTGGAATAGATGGCTCCTGGAATAAAGTAACTTGTGTAGAGCAATGCAGTCTGTGCAACTTGCAACATAAATCGAGAGGGCATATTCTCAGGACTTGTCCTCTGCTAAGCAACACAAGGAACAACCTTTGAAATAGCTACTGCTAATTGCTGATTTCAAGTTGGCAAACTCAAAGAGCATGGCGATACCTTATTGTTGTTAAGGAAGTGTAATGAAAGTGCAAGTAGACGCTTGTTGCTATTGAGCACTGACAAGCTAAACATTTATACATTACAGAGTGGCAGTAGCCTCCCTGTAGTTACAGTTAGGGTTTCAAGAGATGGGAATTCATAGGATTTTTGATTGGTAATAACTTTGCCACCCTGTGAGAAGCTGGCCTGGTATATGATGTCCACTAATGTAAGTGGGCACCTTGCACCAGTCCAGACAACCCTTATGGTGATTTATGAAGTCTCACACAACCTTAGAAAGCTATTCAAGTGGTAGCTGTGGAGAGCAGCCTTCAGGCTTAGTCTTGAAAGAGTGTAAAGGAGCTTGTTTTACCAGAATGCAATCTTATAGTATGGATTAAATGAAAAAGAACCACAAAAAGTATTTATAAAAATATGTATTTATTATATAACACTATCTATTACATTACAGTATCTCCTACACGGAGATAGCCACAAAGCACACAATACTTAAGCAAAGAAATCACAGTAAATAGCACTAATACACAGTGGGCCCCAGGGGCAGACCAAACCATATACTAAGAAAGTGGTATAAGAACCACGACTTGAGTCAAGACAATGTCGAGAGGGCATAGAATTGCTGGGGACTCACAGAACCACCCAAGGTAAGTAGATAGGGACCCCACGGAGAGCGTGTGCAGTGTGTGAACACGACCGCGTGCTCCGCACAAGTCTATGTGCAAGTTGCGGTTAGAATTTTAAGGATTCGGGACCCTTCCCAGTGGACCCTGAAGAAACCCCATGGAAGACAGAAGGTTGGTGAGCCACCCCACCCGTGGATACTGTGATACCCAAGTTCCCTATCCCAGGGAAGCTGGGTGCATAGGTGCTAAGTAGTGTCGAAAACTGCCGTCGAACCCAATGGAGGACTTCAGGAAAGTGCTGCTGCTGGAAGAAGGGAAAGTGTCCGGAGGAATCCATACATGGATTCTTGAAGAGGAGTACCTGAAAGGAGAGGGGACAGAGTCTCTGTCACTCGGGCGTGACCAAAAGACTTGGAAGACGGATGCCCTCCGATGTCGGGGGCTTCAGGAAGGGTGATGGTGACCTTGACTCGGCAGCAGCGAGGAGCAGGTGACGCTGAGGATGACAAGGACCCAGATTCGAGCTGTCCCACGAAGGATGTCGAGGGCAGAGGGGTCGGCAGGAGCACCAACAAGCTTTGACAAATGCAACCCACGCAGGTAGTCAAGAAGGTGCACGGTTGGAACCAGCAAGGTCCAGGAAACTCACCATAAGCAGGGGAGTCAGGGCAGGCCCGAGCAATCAGTGGAGCCCAAGAAAAACAAAGGTGACCCTCAAATGGACCCACAGGCTGGAGGCCCAGGAGTCACGAGAGGACCTTAAGCATCTCACCAAAAGATGCAGGCCACGATGCACACAATGTGGTGTGGTCAAAGATTCTGGTCAATGGAGGTGCTCAAGGTTGGGGCTACTTGGAGCCCAAAGATCTTCTTGCAAAGATTTCAACAAGCCTTTGTAACTGCAAAAGGGTCGTGGTGCCCAGGGGTTCAGTTATTGCAACCCCCTCAAGGACTACTGGCCTCAGACTTGGAAAGACTGTAGAGCAGGCCTCGATAGCTGAGGAAAATCATCACCTGTATTGCAGAGCCAACGGAGTCCAGAGGAGCTCGGGATCTGCAGACCGGTCGACTTAGTTGCGGTGCCTGCAAATGCAGGGGAGTGAGTCCTTCACTCCAAGGGAGACCACTTCGGTAGTCCTTGATGCTTCACAGGCCTTAGAAGGTTCCTGTATGATGCACAGGTACAGACCATGCAGCAGACTCGAAGGGAGACGAAGTCAGCCCCAAACAATGTCCAGCGAAGTCCAAAGTGCCCAGATGGTAGAAGTGCAGTGGTTTCAGTTCTGAATCTTATCCCACAATTAATCTAGGGACCTACACCCAGGTAAGCCCTTAAGTACCCTAAGGAGAGGGTTGGGAAGATTCAGGGGACCCTCCCAGGTGAGGGTCTGGACAGGGGGGAGTTTACTCCCATGTCCTTTGTCCAGTTTTGCACCAGAGTGGGAGCCAACGGCTCCCAGGACTGGTTTGAACTGGACTATGCACAGGGACACGAAATGTGCCCCTCATGCAGACTTTCAGGTGCTGGCAGGCACACCCACCCAGCCCTAATACACTAAATCCTGTCTGGGACTAGAAGGCTGGTACCGGGAACACTGAGAGCCTAATGGAGGGCTCTTCCAGTGCTTGTAATCATACCTCCGACACCATTTACAGTGTGGCGGTATGATTCCAACATGTCTGATACCAAACATGATAGGATTCATTCCAGACATTTTCGAGATGGTCATCGTTCGATTGCGCGGTGCCACTCTATATAGTATATGGCTGCGTCACTGACAACCCGGGAGAATGCACTCCGTAGGCTGCAGGGGTGCCCTGCTCATGCAGGGGCACCCTCTCACTTAGCACCAAGCACACTGCCCTCAGGATTGTAAAGGCCTGCTATAGGGGTAACTTATACGTTTTAAGTGCAGTGACCCTTAGATATAGTAAACCTATATCTTTAGCAAGTGGTGCATGCACCAATTTACACAGGCTGCAATGGCGGGCCTGTAGTTCCATTTTGAGGGGTCTCTCATGGGTTGCATAATACATGCTGCAGCCCCTGGGAGACCTCTGGGGTACCTATTCCCTGGGTACATGGGTACCATGTACTAGGGACTGACAAGGGTACCCCAGTATCCTATGCGGGATGTACCTCAGTACTGAACACAATAGTTTAGGGAGAAAGCATATAGACTGGGGTCCTGATTAGCATGTTCCCAGGCAGACTAGTCAAAAACAGCATCACATCAAGACAAAATGTGGGGGTAACCATAAGAAGCAGATCCTACTTTCCTACACAACCCCCTCCCCCCCAAATAAAACATAAGGAGATGAGACTGACTTTGCGAAGTTGAGTCTTCATTTTCTAAGTGGAAATATCTGGAGGGTCCATCTGCACTGGCATGGTTACTCCCAGGTCTATGTTCCATTGTAAAGTCCATCCCCTGTAGGGAAATGGACCTCAAAGGTTTGGGGTTTTCACCCTTCATTTGTTTTAATCATAAGAGGGAATTGTGGTCTGTCTGAACAATGAAGTGAGTGCCAAACAAGTATGGCCCCAACTTCTTCAGGGCCCAGACCACAACAAAGACTTCCCTCTCTATAGCTGACCAACGTTTATCTCTGGGGGTCAACCTTCTAATAAAAGCTACTGGTTGATCCTGGTCTTCTGCATTAAGTTGTGACAACACAGCCCCTACCCCCAAACTCAGATTCATCTGTTTGGACAGTAAATTGCTTGGAGTAGTCAGGACTCTGCAGAATGGGAACAGTGCACATTGCCTGCTTGAGATCATCAAATGCCTTCTGACAGCTAACTGTCCACTGAAGTTTCTTGGGCATTTTCTTGGAGGTGAAATCATTCAAGGGAGTCACTGTGGACCCATATCCTTTTACAAATCTCCTGTAATACCCAGTCAGGCCCAAGAAAGCTCTGACCTGAGTCTGGGTAGTTGGAGCTCTGACGTGGTTGAACCTGACCTCCACCCACAAGGTGGCACAGGTACACAACCTTGCTCTGACCTATCTGGCACTTAGTAGCCTTGATAGTGAGGCCTGCTTTCTGCAGAGCCTCCAAAACATTCTTCAGGTAGACCAGGTGATCCTCCTAGTTGGAGCTAAAGACAGCTATATCATCAAGATATGCTGCACTATAGGCTTCCAGACATGTGAGAACTTTGTTCACCAGCCTTTGGAATGTGGCAGATGCATTCTTCAAACCAAAGGGCATCACAATAAATTATTAATGCACAGTAGGGGTTGAGAATGATATTTTTGGTTTGGCATCATCAGCTAGTCTGATTTGCCAAAAAGTAGCAGTTAGGTCAAAGGTGCTCAAGAACTTGGCTTAGGTCAAAGTGTCAATAAGCTAATTTGCCCAAGGAAATGCATGAGTATCAGTCCTAGTGACTGCATTAAGTCCCCTGTAGTCAACACAAAACCTCATCTCTTTCTTACCACCCTGGGTGTGAGGTTTTGGTACCAAGACCACTGGACTAGCCCAAGGGCTATCTGAGGTCTCAATCACTCCCAACTCCAGAATCTGTTGGACCTCTGGCCTGATGCAATCCCTGACATGGTCATGCTGCCTGTAGACTTTATTCTTGACAGGTAGGCTCTCACCTGTGTCCACTTCATGGGTACACCAGGTGGTTTGACTGTGTGTCAAAGAAAACATATGACTATATTGATTGAGGACCTTCCTGCAACAATCTGCTGTTGGTCAGTGAGGCTGCCTGCCAGGGCTATACCATCAACTGACCCATCATCAGGGTTTTGTGAGAGGAGATCAGGGAGAGGGTCACTCTCTTCCTCCTGTCCCTCATCAGTTGCCATGAGCAAGCCCATGTCAGCCCTGTCTACAAAAGGTTTGAGCCTGTTCACTTGAAGCACCCTGTGGGGGCTCCTGGGAGTGCCAAGGTCCACCATGTAGGTGACCTCCCCTTTTTGCTCAATGATAGTGTGGGATCCACTCCATTTATCTTGGAGAGCTGCTGGGGCCGCAGGCTCCAACACCCACACCTTCTGGCCTGGCTTGTAAACAGTCAGGATAGCCTTTTGGTCATGCCAAGCTTTTTGCAATTCTTGACTGTCCTTCAGGTTTTTACTTGCCTTCTTCATGTATCAGCCATCCTGGAGCGGAGACCAAGTACATAGTCCACTATGTCTTGTTTGGTAAGTTTGAGAGGTTATTTTCATCCCTCCTTCACTAAACACAGAGGACCCCTAACTGGATACCCAAACAGAAGTTCTAAAGGGCTGTGGCCAACCCCCTTCTGAGGGACCTCTCTGTATGCAAAAAGAAGGCAGGGTAGAAGGACATCACATTTTCGCCTAAGCTTTTCTGGGAGGCCCATGATCATGCCAATCAGGGTTTTGTTGACTCTCTCAACTAACCCACTGCATTGATGATGATAGGGTGTGGTGAATTTGTAATTCACTCCTCACTCCTTCCACATTGCAGTGATGTAACTGGACATGAAGTTGGTACCTCTGTCAGTTAAAACCTCCTTATGGAATCCCACCCTGGAAAAGAAATTCCAAGAGGGCCCTGCCCACCACAGGAGCAGTGGTGGTTCTAAGGGGAATGCCTTCTGAGTACTCAGTGGCATGGTCCACCACCACTAGTATGTAGCTGTGCCCAGATGCTGTGGAGGGTTCATGGGACCAATTATGTCATCCCAACCCTCTCAAAAGGAACCCTCACCACTGGAAGTGGCATCAGGGGGGCCTTTGTGGTGCCACCTGCGTTACCACTGGCTTGGCAAGTGGAACAGGAGCGGCAAAACTCTGTGGTGTCTTCAGCCAGACATATTGTTTAGACTACATATTGCCTTAGTTCCGTATTTTCATGTGAAATATAGTGTTATGTATAGAAACACATGAGTACATTTAGGAAACTTTACACCCTGGAGAAACTATTTGTATTGATTTGTATATTTTAAAAAAAACGTTATGATGTCCTGGGCCACTTTAAAAAAATTACCCAGAAAGTTACTGCAGTACCTACTGAAATAAAATAAAAAATTATACATGAGAAATGACACTCTACAACATGCCGCCTGACTACACTCTAAGACACTCCACAGTATGACATGCCATTTTACTCTATGACATGTCACTTCTCTGTACGACACTCCACTCTATGACACTCCACGCCATTCCACTCTTCTCAACCCTGCTTCACTCTGTGCCCCTTCAGTCTACGACACACCACTCCACAACATGCCACTCCACAACACGCCCCTCCACTGTACGACACTCCAGTCCTTGTCACTCCACTGTAGAATACTACTCCACTCTATGTCCCTCCACTGTACGCCACTCAACAACAACCCACTGCACTACTCTATAACATACTACTCCACTCTACAACACGCTACTCCACTCTATGACTCACCACTCCACTCTACAACAAGCCCCTCCACTCTACGACACAACACTCCACTCTATGACACGTTACTTGAAGACACTGAACACCATGCCACTTGATCACATGCCACTCCACTCTACTCAATGAGATGCCACTCCACTCTGCGCCACTCCTCTCTACCCCACCCCACTCCACTCTATGCCACAACAACCTATGCCACAACACTATATTCTGCGACACTATATTCTGCGACACTCCAGTCTATGACACATATGACACTTTACGCCTCTCCACTGTAGGACTCTCTATTTCACTCTATGCCACTCCACTCTACAACACTCTACTCCACTCTGTGCCACTCTACAACATTCTACTCCACTTTATGCCACTCAACCACACTGTACTCAACTCTAACATACTGGTCGCAACTCCCTCTTTGCCACCCCTTGCCACTTTACTCCAGAATACACCACTCTACTCCATTGCATCACTCCAATCTTTGCCAGTCTTTGCTAATCAACTCAAGGACCCAATTTCCATGGTAGTCATCCCAAGCAATGGTATGGGGTCCCCGTTGTAGCCCCCTGGTTGAATGTCATGAGACTGCAGGACCTCTTGCCAAGAGGGGAATAACTCAGGAAACAGTTTGACATCCACTAATGTGCAATGGGAACATGAGTCAGCAAAAACGGACAATGGTGTTTTTTATTTAACCTGATGCAACTTGAAGGGAAACCTGTAGTATCCGTACAATTTTGCAGTTGGAATACTAACTTGTTATCTGGAGGCAATTTATACTCAATAGACAGTACAGGTTTGGTACGCTGTTTCCTGCAGACCCTCGCCAAATGAACCTTTTTGCCACACTTGTGGCATACCATTGTTCTAGCTTCGCAAAGCACATTGTTCGCTAGGTGACTTGGACTGTCACATCAGTAACACTTAGGTCTAGCGCCTAACGGCCGTGTGTTGGAAATTTTGTTTTTACTATCTTCCCCTACTTCCTGTTTATTTATACCATTAACATCTGCCTGATTGTCACCCCATCTTTCATAGCAACCATGCAGTCTGCGGTATGTTCAATCCCAATAGCTATGTCAATGGCTTCCTTGAGATCGGGGTTAGCCACCATGAGTCTTGGATCTTCTGGTTGTTGGTGCATCTGACCAATTAATCTCTGATAAGGGAATCTTGAAGGGACTCTAATTCAAATGTATTAGCTAGAACTTTTAATGCTGCGATAAAAGGTTTTACTTTCTCATTTCCACCTTGTATCCTTGAAAAACAAATTGTGCCTTTCAAGTACTACAGTTATTTTCTTCCCAAAATGCTTCTCTAATCTGTACACTGCTACTTGAAAAACATTCTCGTCTTCATCGCTATCGGCTTCATTATGTGAGGTCAATGCAATGTTATTATATGTCTTAAGACTTTCAATACCTACGTTGTGGAGTGATGTGTGTAATTTATGTAATAGAGATAATGTCTCCCCTCCAATAGCAATGAGGTAGGACTCCAATAGCCCAAATCAATGGTAGTAAAGGTTCTCCCACCTCGTTGAGGAACAGAGGTGGCTGTGACATATTCGCAGTGGCCATAGTTAATCGGTTTAGAAGAGATGACAAATGCCAGCCAACTAATAGGAAGAAAACAATGTAGTGTTTGGGCAGAGCTGTTCAGGAACTGCAGGCTGTGCCTAACCTCGTGACAACCAAAGGACAGACTGACGATTATACTTGACGATATCCAAAAGTGGAACAGCTGTGCCCATCAGCGAAACGTGTGAGGAGCAGTTTGTATACCTAGCAAGGAAAGAAATGGTGGATCAAAACAGCAGCCCTGAGCCTTTCTGGGTTAGGAAAACTGGTCGGCAGATAAATAAGAATCGGTGCCTATCAGCCAAACCAATCTAACATGCAACAAAAGTACACCCAGAGTAAGCAAGACACGCTGTTGTAGAACTTAACAGTAAAACAGTAATCAGAATTCAAAATCTAAGAGGAGACAGGTGTACCTATCAACGAGAACTGACAGGCGACGAGAGGCCACAATTGCGGAGTGAAGATTTTAGTGCAGCTGTGCCTAACAGCTAAAGAAACTGACAGGTAATGGTGATCCCAAGTTGCAGAAGAAATAATGAGTGCACCTGTGCCTATCAGTGAATGCAACTGACAGGCAATGAAGATCCAAATATGTCAAAGAGACCTAGAAAGTAGCTTTGCCTATCAGCTAAATAGCTCTGGAAGGCCAGAAGTGATCCAAATGATGAAGGGGCACCGAGTTCAACAGGTGCAAGCTGAACCCGTTGGCGTGAAGCCAATCTGGTGGGCTGACAGGCAGTAGTTTCCCAACACGGAGTAGTGCAGGAAGGGACCACCGTCAGCTGGCGAGCCCATGCAAGATGGGACTGCCCTCTGCTGATAAGAGAGAGCCGGACCCACCTCTGAGGTAATCTCTGCTGCCGCACCACGCCCAGGAAGCCGTCCAAGTCACGGAGAGACCAGGGATGACGTGATAAGGTTGCAGCACAGCGTGGGTCCAAATCGAAAACTCGTGCATGGCACTACACGGTAAAACCACGTCCAGAGGACGGTTGGAGCAGGAGTTAAAGAGTATTCGGGGATCTCATGACCACAACAAATAACAGCAGCAAGAAACGCCACACAGCGGAGGAGAGCTTTCACGCTGTCACACTGGAATGAAGGCCCAAACAGAAAGAAGCATTATGTGAGGAGCTGCCTCAGATTTAATAAAGAATGCTGACCAGGAATCCACCAGATTGTAGCCCTCTCAGGTTACCAATATGACAGGCAGCAACATCAGCTGGGCTCGGCTCACCCATGGTAAGAAAAGCTTATGAGTACTCACAGGTTCATTTAACTCACGGTCTTGAAAGAGGAGGTACGACTGACACTGGAGTATGAGTTGGGGGTGGTGGTGAACCATCCCCACATGGTAAATCGTCGCCAATGTTACAAAGAGGAGACTGAAATGCAGGAAAGTACTGAAGTCGTCTCTATTCCAGCCTTACGCCACCACGAGTTCCAGTCAGCTGGTGTCAGCTGTGGAATGTTGGCAAACAAAGGCATGGCACATGCCAAACAGGGCGCAGGGGAGGGGGAAGTGAAATGTACCAAATTACACAGGGTATAATAGTTCCCCTGGGGACAGTCACAGGGTATAGAGCGATGCATCTTACGGGTTTACTTTCACTTTTTAAACAATCTTGCTTTTGCACCTCCTGTCATGTTGGGCTGACTGGAATATGTTGAAAGTGGAATCCATACCATATCAAAATTAGCTACCATCCAGGTACCATTAGAAGAGCTGGTGAACAGGGGGGAGGAGGAGGAGCAAGGTGTAGGAAAGTGCCTCTTTTTTACATAGCCGCCCTCAATTTGTGCTCACTGGTACTGATGCTTTTGATTGGAAGTGCTCTGGGTCCCTGCTAACCAGGCCCCAGTGCCAGTGCTCTTTCCCTAAAACAAGACAAATGTTAATTGTAATCCAATTGGCAAAGACTTTAGCACCCTTGTAAGTCCCTGGTAAATTGTACCCCTGGTACCCAGGGCATGGGTATAAACGAGGGTCCCTTAGGGTGTATTATGCCACCCTAAGGGACTCACACACAAAATGCATGAAGACTGCCATTGCATGATGTGTGAAATGGTGCAGACCATTCCGAAAACACAACATTGCCCACTCCCTGTGTGCAATGCCAAAGTGCACTGCATATCCTATATGTAAGTCACTCCTATAGCAGGCCTTTAGAGCCCTAAGGCAGGGGGCATTATGGTACATGTGGAGGCACATCAGCATGATCAGATATGCCCCTGTGATGCCTACTTCAATTGCTAGGCTCTGCAAGTGGCCAGGAAGCCCTTTTAAAGGTATGTACTGGGCACTAGTCATTACGAGGTACCCAAATACATAATGGCTTAACTGAAAATAATAGTGTTTGGTATCTAACACCTTATCTTAATAAATTCATACTGATACTGGTATCAGATTCTTCGAAGACATGCAGCCAGACGGCACCTTAGAGGTGTCTTTTGTAACCTAGTGTGTTGACTGACTGGTATCCACCAGCCTGCCACTACAGATGAGTTTCTGACCACCTTCAAGGGAGAGGCTGCACTCTCAGAGGTCAAAACAATGCCTGCTTGGCAGACAATGTTCTCACCTCCTCTAGCAGGATGGCTTGTGATTCAGCATATCAAGGCCAGAGGCTTCAAAGCCTCTGCCACCCTTGATATACGATCCAGTTTCCCCCCAGACCTGGAGAATGCCACACCCAGCTCTGGGGCTCATTTGGCTCAAGAGCAGAAGGAAAATTAGATATTCAGGAGGAATGTTGTACTTACAGGCTAGGCACACCCCTAAGGTGGGCAACCTGAAGCAGACAGCCAGAGAAGGGTTTCACCATCTTGCTTTTGGAGAAAATGGAAAATTCTGGGTCAAGGTTATGCCCACTCTCCACAGGAAGTGGTCATATAGAGGGTGTAGTTACCCCAATGATAGGAAGCTCATTGGCTTCTACCATATATTCCCCTAAACACCCCTAAATTGAGTATTTAGGGGTCTCCAAGACACCACACCAACAGATTCAACTACTTGGGAACAGAAGGATAAAGAAGAGCCGACCCCCGAGAACCAACGACCTGCTTAGCGCCAAGCACTGCCTGGTTGCTTGTGCCTTGACAATTGCAAAGACCCAACTCGTCCTGCATCTGTGCATCTTCCTCAACATTTGAGACTGCCTAGAACTTCTACAACCAGCTAGCATCTCCACTGTGGTTCAGGAGCCATTTCCCTACATCTGCAGGTTCTGCCCGCATATGCCCAGTCCATCGTGTTGCTGGCCATCAGCCCCACCGAGAGAGCATCACTTCAGGAAGAGGACTCTGTGTCTCTAGGAGGTCAGCCCCATCTCTCTGCCAAGTTTCAAGATGGTATACCCTCCAGGAGCTCCCCTGCACCAATACCCTGAGTACCAGAGCACCTGCACCAGCCAAGGCTTGTTTGTGTCCAGCCTGGACACCACCACTGGAGAAAACCTCCATGCATGACAAGGGACTTCAGGACTAATGAGATCCATAACCAGAGTGGCCTTGCTGTCTTGTTTTTCCCTCCTGTGCAGATCCGGCCGACAACCGTGAGAGCCTCGACCTCCAGTGGCCAACCAGCCAAGAATCTGTACACCGAGCTCCACCACAGCCTGGGGCTGTCACTCTTGAATGCATCTTTGGCCTAGGGGTCCTCAAGGCCTGAGCTCCCCATTGAATTCACCCAGACTTTTCCCCAAGTCCCTCCTTGCAGCCTTTGTTTTCAGGTGCCCATTGACTGTTACGGTGCAGCCCTCGAGGCTACCATCATAACCAGACATCTGCACCCGTACATCTCAAGGCAGGTAACCCAACACTGCTAGTAGCTCTTTGGACCTTGGCACCCTAGCATCTTAAGTCCAACAGGGCACCCCGAACCCTGACTGCAAGTTTATGTATTCTGTGTATGTTTTTCTTCCCATAGGATAACATTACCTCGTTCGAAGGACATACCTCAAAAAAATGTAATTTGAGTATTTTTGCTATGTATTTGTAAAATCAATATCTCCAAAAATACGAAAGTTATTCTAAAGATCTTGTCTAAATTTTTATAAAAATCTGTTCTTTATATAAATTGGTTTCTGATTTCTTTTTGAGTGTGTGCATCATTTATTGATTCTGGACGTTCAACAAATGCTTTAATTTCCCCTCTCATAAGCCTAAACTGCTCGACCACTAACACAAATAGAGCACTTGGGATTATTAAAATAAGCCCTATAAAGCACATGAGGGTCATCTGGACTTTTTGCATGGTGGGCACTTACAATGGCAACACAACATATAAAGCCAGCTTCCTACACATGGAAGGCACAGATAAACTGTGCTCATTTAGAGGGAATAGTGGACATGCTATGAGATTATCTCTGAGCATACGTAGGTGCACTGTAAAAGCAGATGGAAGTAAAATAAAATACCTGCAGCTCCCCAAATAGGGTCTACTTTGCTCTGTGGGACCTGGGGATACAAACCCCCCTCTCCAAGTAGTGCCTAGATCTGTTGCCCCCAGTGTTCCTCTTATTTTCTTTCTTCTTTTACTACATGTTGTAATGATTGCTGTGACATTTTTGTTCCAGGTACCATACATGCCAACTGACATTATTCAGGCAGCGTACTCCCAATTTTTAAAGCTAATAAATGCATTTTTTTAGCTGTCGCCCACCTAAAATTGCTTCTGAGTCAATGTTACCTAATGGGGATATTAAATTACGCCAATTTCTTTTTTCAATAGCTCCCTATTTTCTGTTTAGAAATGTTGGCATGTATGAGCTACACGTAGGAGTAAGTAAAAAGCATGATACAGACTGCAGATTTTTTGACAATTTGCCTAATTTTATTGAATATACTTATTGCACGTTTCCCAGATTAGTAGGTGTGAATATTTAAATAATCAAGGGACACAATAATTCCGATCAAATAAGGTTGTATTGTTGGTCTGCAAGAGCATTCAATCCATATTAGGGATCTAGATTGCCCTATATAGCCTACAAATGTATTAGAAACTTAGGGGCTGATTTAAAATTTGGGGGACAGGGTACTGTCACAAACATGACAAAATATCCGATATCCTGTCCACCAAACTCTTGGTCGGCCGTCTCCATTTAAAGAAGCCCCTATTGGCTCCATCGATGGAATGTTTGATCCATCTCCATAACTTAATCCAGAGTAGGGGCCATCGGAGTAAAGCCATCACACCGCCCTCTCTATTTAGAGCAAACAGGTGTGATGAGTTTATTTTTCTTCACTGCCACGAAAAGCCTGGCAGTGAGAGACAGAGAAAAAACAATATTGACTCCCACACACTGGGATAAAACTCCCAGGAGTGGGGGCGGGGGGTAAATAGATTTTTGTTTTTCAGAAGAAAAAAACTCCCATTTTAGGAGTTTGTTTCTGAAAACCCAAAAAAGAAAAGTCTGGGGCTATGACCGCCAAAACTGACAATAGCCATCCACCAAACAGTTTGTAATGTAAAGGGAACCAACGTAATGGCGGTTCTTTTCAAGGTACAGGCATAAGCGAAGGGCCATCTCCAAAATAGATGGATGGAGAACCGTTGGGATAAAGAACCTAAGCTCTTTTGCCATCGTACAGATTCTATACTGTCCACCAACGTGTAATTCACATCCTTAAGCACTTACTCAGAGGTTGCCAGGAAGTGGAACAATTGTGATTCATGTATGATTTTTCATGCGTTTAGCGAGATTTTTGTATTCCGAAGCAAGTGGCTTTAAAGTTCTGTACGTCACTAAGGGGCCGATTAGGATGTCGGTGCTGGGACCGGCCTCCAGTGGTGCGGCGGACCCGCACCGGCAATTAGGATGCCACTGCCACCGTGGCGGTGGCATCCTCTATTCCCAGCATTGTGGTGACGGTGCTCACAGCACCGCCCGCCACAATGCTGGGAATGCACGTCGTGCAATGGCATGCACAAGGTGACAGGCACCGCAAGGTGCCTGCCACTTTGCCTGTGCCAATGCATGGTAACCCCCATGTGCACCCCCACCCCTCCAACACCCTGTGGGCCCACAACGGGCCCCCACAGAAAAAAACGCATGCCTTTCCGCCATGGAACCGCCACCATATTGCTCTGTTTTTCTGCCCGGTAGGCAATCGGGCGGATTGCCTAACGGCGGAAAACCGGCGGACGGTCTTCCCGTCCGCTGGGGTCCCCCCCCCCCCCGCCATCGTAATGTGGCGGGGGGGGAGTGATGTGGGCGGTGACTTTTGGCGAGCGGATCGCCACCGCCATACGGGTGGTGGCGATCCGCCTGCTATACTAATCACCACATAAGTTTTGAACAGTAAATTAACGCATATTTTGCATATGTTTTAACGGACATATTAATCTGTACAAAAACGAGGAATTTGGATTGGATGGCTCTTCTAACCAATCGGCCCTTGTTTGACGGAAGTTGGAGGATGACAGAATTGTGCTCGGTTCTGCTGTTGGAAGCCAGCAGCGATTCCATCGCGACATTCCATGCTGGTTACACTCAGGCGTACAGGAAAGGCACTGCTGCCAACGGTCACGGCCTGCTTTCATTTCTTTCCATTTGGGAGGCTAGATGTGAGATGCAATCTCAGACGATCAACGAAAGCATACATCAAAGCCATTCCGCTTCTAAATTTGTATCCGAAGGAAAACGATTTCCTCGAAAACTTGCTCATTTGTATGCAGATCAAAAGTGGAATTCCTACTCATTAATTATTTATAAAACATGAATTACCAGGCTCAAAGGAAATGAAGTTTGCACTCTGTTCCATCTTCGACCGTCAGGTTAAGAATCCTCAGCCCCGGTGCACTTTCGTGGAATCCCATGACACGGCTCCTCCAAGCACTGCTTTACAGTCGTCAGATTTGTTTTTTCCACACATTTAATTCTCTACATTTCGGAGGTGGGTTTAAACGTATTCTGTGGTTCTTAAGTCTAAGCTTTCATCAGTTCAATGTGCCAGTTTGCGTTTTATGTTAATCTTGAAATGTATTTCTAAAACAGAGACTCTGCCCATTATTGTTTTATTTTCAAAAACATGCAATATTTAGATGTGTGTATTTGCTGCACATACTGTATTCCTCTTCTCTTTCTTCCTTTTATATGGATATAATCAGTAATACGTCCTTTGGGGGTCCCTTTATGGAACCTTATTCCTGTGTGAAGGACTTCTGATCGAGGCACTCCTGAAATAGAAGCTCCTTAAGGCCGTTTAAAGCATTTTAAGGTGTGCCCTAGTCTAGCTTCCAGATCAGGTGACCTAACACTGGAGGCATCATAGGTGGTGAAGAGAGGAACTCCTGACCTATCTCTGTTTTTATCATCTTAGCATTAGAGAAGTAGCAGTGCCAGCATTAGCTAATGTGAGGGAAGACCAGTGTTGGAAATCTGAGAGAGAGCGGTGTTACAATCTAGTCTTGACATGAGATGTGACTCTGTTCACACACACAAAGCCAATTCAAGCGGGACTTGCTGGACACGGCTGATGATGTACAGCCTACGACTGTACGGATGGAGGACTCGGGACCTGGGGGTGAGCTGGAGGGACTGGACCAGACGAGGCTTACCCCTGTCTGATATTAAAAGCACTAAGTAGGATCCTAACGCGGCAATCAAATGTGCACCATTTGTACAATACATAGGAACTATGGATTGTTATCCACATGGATTCTTCAAGGGTGGGTGGGAGGAGGTTAAAGGGTGATAATTTACACTTATACATTTGGTAAATGGTTATATGCTTCACAATGAAAAAAACAAGGGGAGAGGGGAGAGGTACTACTTATCAAAAGTATTGGAGGTGGATACTTCCTCCTTCTGTAGTTTACAAACCATAAAGATCCACCCTCAGATTCAGAAAGAATATGTTCATGTCCTCCCGGGTAATGTATGTTTCCTACAATGGTGGAAAAACACACAGTGTTTTGAAAATACCCCTCACACACCAAAAGGACACTTGGTGTCATGCTTCATCATAGGGGTCTTTCTGCCCCTCTACGGGACAGGGTGTGCTACAACCTACGATTACGTGGGAGCACCTTTTTGTTGTGAAAACGACTATGTGTTTTGTTGGGGAGTGAGTGCGAGGGTCAGGAGTGGATGGGTGGGTGAGGTAAAAAAATACCTGGCTCGTCAGTTTAGAAAATAATTTTTAATATACCTGTGAGCTGGTATTATTAAAATGGGGGGACGTAGGTAAATATGCCTCAATGAGCTGTGCCTCCTAGGTCAGTCAACATGTTACGAAGCTCCCCAAGATTCTTCTTCAGGACTAGTGAGATCCCTATCTACACTCGAAAAACTATGTGGAGTGCAAATTTACACTAATATTCACAAGAAATTCAGTACATGTCGATTCCCAATGCACGTGTTAGATACCTGATTAGGTATCATGAATCAAATATATGCTTCACAAGCCACATCAGATGATACACTCGATCAATAATATCCTGTAAATGAAGTTTGCTAATATACATACTTAACAAAGACAATACAGTCCAACAGCCACTGTATTCAGAACCTAACTCCTTAAATATTAACTGGCATCTCTGAGGAATACCTGCTTTCCATCTCCCCCTGCTTGGTTCAAGCAGCAAGGCATTTCCTATAGGAATTCATTGAGTACATTTACAACAACACCAATATAAAATTACTGTTTAGAAAACAATTTACATTTCCAAGGCAAGTTAGTAAGAAAGAGAAAATAAAATGAAGAAAGTCAGTCAAAGGGATCAGGGATTATTGCAAATCAGAAATTGTTCCATTAAAATCAATAGTCAAGAAAAAATCTAATGTTATTCTATGTGATGTGGTAGCTTGGAACCAATACACACTTCACGCCCGACTCACTATAAAGTATGGCCAGATAAATGTTGGTGGTCCATCCCAGTCAAAAGTGTGAACTTTGGACTTTCAAAGATTGCTGAGGAGGAACGTCTTCAGCGGAGTCAGGCTGGAAGACATTGTGGAGAAAGCCCCGACAAAAAAAAATATATCTGCTGAATCAATGAAAGCCCCAAGAGACAAAACAAAATATTAAAGTTGTGGCATTTTGTCCATGTCCTCCAGTGATAAATTATATAAAAGGTGCCAAAAGATACCAGTTTGCCTTTTGCAGTTACATTTGGTTACTTTGTCTTTTTTGTAGCACCAACGGCTCCCTTTATCCTTGGCCCTGCTGCACTTCCTAGCCACAGGGGAAAAGTTCCATAGGCAGCAGAAATGTCCAGTTGCAGATGGCCCACTGTTTTACATCCCTGTGGGCAAATGTTCATCTGTCTTGAGGATCTTTTGCAACCTTCAGGCCACAGCAACTTGAAAGAAGTCCAAAAGGGATCAAGCAGGTATTGCTAGTGGCACCTAGATCAGCCTGCCGTTGGGGGTTACCAAGAAACCAATGCCGCTGGATCTTTAGAGTAGCCTTTGAGTCCTAAAGATATAAAACAGAGCCCTGCATAGGCCCCTGGCAGGCAGATAGGAATACACCAATGCAGCACCAATAGTATAGTTCATCTTTGGTTCATGTTACCCCTTTGCCCAGTGCAGGTCAAGCAGGACAATTTAGAGGGTACAACTAGCCTGTGACTGGTGATTAGTTTTACGCAAATCTAACTAAAAGGCCCATTATTTCTCCACCCACATTCGGGAGCAAAATGGCTCACTGTCAGGTTCCTATCTCAACTTAGAAGATATCTAGACGAGCGTGTTGATTTTTGGCAGAAAAGTGGCATTTATATGGCCTATTCACAGCTACAGGTGATGTTGCAATGTTTCTAATTCTGAAAACTACAGTACCCAACAGGCTGCATTCTCTTATGATGGATGATGTTATGCCTTGGAAGCATTGGGAACTACTATGCTGAGGCTTCTGACCTTATGCAAGAACATTCCAGAGGAAGAAACTGCCCCAAAAAATTGAAACATTCTAGGAAAGGCATGGGCAAAAGTTGGCTGTAGAGTATTTGCTGCATTCTGAAGAATTACTGTTTTTTCTGATGATTGAATTATTTCTAAAAGCTACTGAGCAAGTCTTTCAACATCTGAATGAGTCTCTTCTGACTTTGAAAATTCCACTTGATTTAGTAAATTTTAGTTAGCGTTAGTAAGATTACTTATGCTTTGGAAACTTTAGGATTTGTCATTGTATGGCATTAGAATTAACATCCGTTTTCTTTACAGAATACATCTTATCCTATTCTTTTAGTGTATTTTCTGTATGTACGGAAAAAGCTCTGAATGTTACAGAAGCAAGTGTGGAAAACACAATCTTCTGCAGTTCACCTTAAGCCATTACCTCATTCCGTGCATATCTTTATATTCATTTGGTGTACTACTGTAGGGCACAGTTTGGTTATATTAGATTCTTCTTCATTCTTTCATGTATAGATACCTTTATTTAGCTATTGAAAAATTCCTCAAATCAAGAGAGGTTCCAGTCTGCCCCTCTTCTCTGTAGGGTTTTACACTTCCCTGTCTATTTACTAGTATTAGTTATGGGGTTAAGCTAAATGGTATTGGTGGTCTATGCTGCAAGAGTCAAGGTACCTATAACATCCTGGTACAAATTGAGGGTCAGTTTCGGTTCCAGGGATATGCTTTCTGGAAAAAGCTATGTAAATGTCTCTTTCACCACAAAAAAATTAAAGTACCAGACCCCAGGCACAACCTACTCTTCAGCCTCTCGCTTTAAGCTCCTCCAAAAGCCAGCCAAGTTACTCCAAGAATAATCAAGGAGAATCTCCATTTCCTCGTTTCCATCACTGCCAGCTCCAATGCCACCAATGCCAGGTTTAGCCTGACGTGTTTGAGGAAGGTCCCCTTCTCAAAAGAACATGGAGCACAAAAGATATTTTCAATGAGATGTTGCTTGGAAGTCATAGAACACGTTTTCACTTTCTTAAGTCTATTGAATGTGCTGCCTTTTATGTTCCAATTGCTGCCCTCCTCAGGCCTTAATAGATCATGTGTGAAAAGAAGAGGCTAGATATGCACCACAGGGGGGCTAGCCAAGAAGGTGAATGTCCCCTGCTTCATACAGCAATTGAGCTTTAGCCATGCTATATTTAAATCTAATCTTTGCATTGTATTTCTCATACCATTATTGATTATCTCTAGGATGTAAAATTGGAATTTGTAGTATTTTTCTAATAGAAGTTAGTTAATTCATTCCTTTGTCCATGCTATACCTTTAATCACTGAGTGAGCCGAAGCTGCAGGGAACACAGGATCTTTAAAACACAGATTATCATTTTAGGTTTATCGGTGCAAGTTTTGAATATATTCTGTCCTGTTGCCATTCCTAAACTTTAGACAACTGCACAAAATGTTTCGGCTTAATCTTCTCAAATCAGAGCATGTTTATTTGGACCACTCCAGAGGTGAAAATATCAGGTGTCAAAAACAAACATAAATGCTGGACACAGCAAAAATGTGGATTGTCTTGCAGGAATGGCTTCCCCGTCACCCAGTCTTACATCCTTACAATGGAGCCTAAAAAAGCATCACGTTTGTGTAATTCTATGTCAGGACCGGAGGCGAGGATTATGCTAAACTTTCTACGCTTTATTCACAGCAGCCATTCAAAGATTACAAACTACTATTCCCATGAACCAAAGAAAATAGGAAAGAAACAATAGAGAGTCCCAGGATAGACAGTCCTCTTGCAATGCACCAATCACAGGGCCTCCAGGAGTATGTAGTCCTCTGTCCCTGTTCACTGTCCCTCTTTCTTCGCTGCTGCAGCCAAAGCTAAGTGTCGTTTTTATGCTGTGTAATTATATACATGATGTGTAATTATTTACAGTGTTCTATACAGTTTTAAGTGTTTTGCTCTCACTGGTGGTGCTGCGCGCAGTATGGTTACATATATGCTTGTGGTTATTGTTCTGGGGTTTTACCTCACTGGTTTATCTTAGTACTCGTATAGCGCGTTACCTGCTGACCTGTCGTGGGCCTGCTTTCCGTTCTTGTGCTGCACGCGAGGTGCGTTTTGTGTCTTGTTATAATTACTATACTTGGCAATATTTTCCCCGTTTCTGCGAGACGACCGCTACTCGGTCCCTCGCTCGGCCGTGGGAGCGTCTCACTCCCTAACAGCCGGGTCTTCTGTGGTGCGGGCTCGCGCTGTCCTCCTCCCACCGCTAGAGGGTGCATAGACGCGTCCTCTCGCTCGTCCGCGTCTCCGGCATTCCGCGCATTGCTCAACGGAGACGCGGACGATCGTAGGAGCCTTGCTTGCCAGCATGCCCGTTGTAGGCTGTAGAACTGCCTTTTAGGCAGCATTTTATTCACTTTACGCCCCCGCGAACGCTCGCGCTCTAAAGGCGAGTCTGTACCTGCCATTAGGCAGTGTTGGTGTTAGTGTTTTTTACACTACTCAGGGGGCCTGTACCTTTAGGCCTTATCTATAACGCTCCTATAGGGGTCTGTAGTGGGACAGTTTCTTTCTGGCAGGCCGTCCCCTTAACTTACTGCACCAGGGCTGTGTGTCCCAGGGCTTTTGGCCCTGTATTCACGCGGGCAGAGCTCGCCCAACATTAGGCTATCACCCAGCCCTTTCCTACGTAGTTGAGGCTACCCCTCACTAATTACCCACTTACCTGAGTGGCGCTCTGCTTCCTGATCTAATGGAAGAATATCAAGAGGAGCCCTACTAGGATGACCAGTGGGAGGAGGATCCCCTCACGTCCCTTCAGTGGGATGATGATTTTTATAGCGTGGTGGACGACTCCATCTACAGGGCAGTGGAGCAGACCATGGCTCCTTTAGACGATCGCCTGTCTCGTCGTATTCAGCAAGCTTGCGCTCAACTGACCAAGGCTTCTCAAACCCTCCCTGCTCCTGCGCCCGGCGACTGTGTTATTCTCGCCGATTCCCAAACCCCACCTGCTAAGCGTCCTAGAGATTCTGGGGTGGATTTGGATGCTTTCGCCCGCCTTAAGCAGGCGTTTTTGGCGAGCAAGCCTGTTCATGGGCCTTCAACTCCCCCGGGGGACGGCGATACAGGGGATGCGGACGATGAACCTGGCCCTTCCCATCCTTGGCGCCCTACCCACCCTGACCCTCCTTCTGATCCACAGAACCTCTGCTCAGACATGCCCGACCCCGATGATGTCCAGCATCCCCGGTCCTCGGACAGGGCCCCCTCTGACAAAGTAGCCCAGTATGTAGCCAGTAGGATCCGCCGGCTGTTAGAGGCCACAGCTAGAAGCTGTCTGCGGACAGAGTGCCCCCTTCCTACTTTGGAGGGAAAGGTGGCGGCTACCCCAGAGATTGACCCGCGCATGGCCACCTTTCTCCAAAAGTTTGTTAAAGACCCTAAAAGGGGCATCGGTAGATCCTGGCGGGCTTGTCAGGACAAGCACCTCGATATCCTCGGCCCCATTACTAAAATCCTGGACATGGCCGAGGAGGCTAAGCAGTCAGGGTCGCTTATTTCTCCGGAGACACTCTCCGCTTGGGCCCAACGCGTGGTAGTTTTCCTTGGAAATGCCAACTGCGCGCTTTCTACAGAAAGGCGCAGGAGTTTACTTATCAAGGTTGACCCCAAACTTGGGGATTTAGCCGACTCGGAGGCTGTCTCTGTGGCCCAAGGAGGACTTTTCGGGGACCCTTCATCAAGGAATTGGGCAAGTTCGTGAATACTTTCACATCGTTGGACAAGGCCCAATCCTCGATTCGCAGAGTTTTCCGTCCTCGTGTTTTCAGGGGGGGCCGTACGAGGTAGGGGCAGCTCGTCCGGCCAGCCAAATCAGGGCAGGGGGCAAAGCTCCGGAGGTGGTCAATACCAGGATCAAGCCAGATTCGGCAATTTCTATCCAACCAGAGGACGTTGTGGGAAAGGCAGAGGCGGCCGAGGCGGTGGAGCCTCCAGCGTGTTCGGTGAGTGTTCTCCCTTCTTCCCGTCTAAAAGTGGGGGGGCGTCTGGTGCATTTTTTCTAGGCCTGGACTTTTGTCACCAGAGACGCCTGGGTCCTGCAGACCATCCGAGGTTTTCATATAGAGTTTCACGGGGATCCTTCACAACCCCTTCCACCGCATCCTCTCTCCTTCTCGGCCTCCGACGCCGTTCTGGTCGACCGAGAGGGCTCCGCTCTTCTAGACAAAGGGGCGATTGTGGAGTCCGTTCCACACCCCCGAGGTTTTCTCAGCAACCTCTTTCTGGTGGACAAGGCGGATGGTACAAAGCATCCGGTCATCAACCTTCGGGAGTTCAATGGGTGGCTGGTGTACCGCCACTTCAAGATGGAGGGCATCCATCTACTGCGTGACCTCCTCAGACCCGGCGATTGGATGGCGCGCCTCGACTTGAAGGACGCTTATCTTACCATTCCCATATTTCCCCCCGCACAGGCGGTTCCTTCAATTCCCTTGGCGGGACAAGGTGTACGAGTTTACCACTCTGCCCTTCGGCCTCTCTTATGCGCCCTGGTGTTTCACCAAGGTTCTGCGGCCGGTGATCGAACGTCTGCGTGTGTCAGGCATGCGTCTAATCGTATACAGATCCGGCTGGGGCGCGCGGTGTGGAGAGTTCACTACAGGAGGTGTGTGGTCGCCGCAGGAGCAACAGCTTCATATCAATTGTCTGGAGCTGTTGGCGGGCTCGTTTGTGATCAAATGTTGGACCAAGGACTCGGTCCGGTCCTGCGTTCTCCTCCGGATGAACAACATTTCGGCAGTCCGGTACATAAATCATCTGGGGGGCACGCGTTTGCACGCTCTGGCGGACTTGGCAGCAAATTTCTGGCAGTATTGCCTAGATAATCATGTCTCGGTTACGGCAGAATATCTTCCGGGTCTCGACAATCAGGTGGCGGATTTCCACTCACGGCATTCCCATGACATGAGCCTTTGGAAGCTCCACCCGGGGGTTTTCGCCGACCTTCAGAGCATCTGGGGCCCTTTCTCGACGGACCTCTTCACTTCCTATCTGGATTTTCAGCTTCCCCGGTTCTTCGGTTGGAGACCGGATCCATTGGCGGTGGCCACAAATGCCTTCCTGCAGGACTGGAGGGAAGAGGCAGGGTATGCCTTCCCGCCGTTCGCAATGTTGATGAGAGTTTCGGCCCAGGTGCGTCGCCAGCAGGCGAGCATAGTGTTGATTTCACCCATCTGGAGGTCTCAAGTCTGGTTTCCAGTTCTTCTGGAACTTTCTTGGGATTTTCCAATCCCACTCCCCCGTTTTCCGACTCTTCTGCTCAGTCCGGACGGACTTCCCCATCCTCTCGTCACCCAGGGCTCCCTGGCTCTGATGGCGTGGCGGATAACAGGGGACGATGGGCGGTCCCAGGCCTTTCGGGAACGGCTGAGAGACTCATGTCCAAGGCCTGGGCCGATAGAATCCTCAAGCGATACCGCTCCATGTGGAGACGATGGGTTCGCTGGTGTCTGCGACGGAGTTTCAATCCCGTGGCAGCGGATGTAACGTCCATTCTGAACTTCTTGGCAGCCTTGTCGGAGGCTTATAGGACCATTAACACCTTCCGGTCTGCCATTTCGGCTGGTCACTCCATGGTGGATGGCTCTCCTGTGGGCGAACACCCCTTGGTTTGTCGACGTTCTGCGTGGCATTAGGCTTTCCTTTCCTCCAGAGCCTCGTTACTCCCAGTTGTGGGATGTGAACCAGGTTCTCAACCTGTTCTTGTCGTGGCAACCTAACCGATTCCTATCAAGGAAGGAACTCTCAGCCAAGCTGGCCATGCTCCTCTGCCTCATATCTTGCAGGCGCGTCTCATATGTGCGAGCTCTGGATGTGTCAGGACAGATCTATTCTCCTTCCGGGGTGACCTTCACGATCCGACGGAGGACAAAATGCGGAACGAAATCAGTTTCTTATCCCGCTTTCCCGGATTCTCCTAAGTTGTGCGTCGTTGCTTGCCTCAAGGCTTACGAAGAGATGTCTGAGGAATTCCAGCCTCCGGGTGAACAACACTTGCTCATTGCATTAAAGAAGCCTCATAGGGCTGTGTCCTCTCCCACGATCTCCTGCTGGGTTCGTTGGGTGATGCAGGAGGCCGGAATTGATCTGCGGAGCTTTGGTGCATATTCGGCCAGAGGGGCCATGGCTTCTAAAGCGTTTGCCCTGGGAGCTCGCTTGGAGGACATTCTGAATGCAGCAGACTGGTCTTCCGTATCCACCTTTAAGTGGTTTTATTTTAAGCCTGTGCTGGATATGGCACACTTGGTGGTGAGCAAGCTTTAAACAAGCATAATCCTCGCCTCCGGTCCTGACATAGAATGAAAAATTTCCTAGCTAACGTAACAGAAAGTTTCAATTCTATTATGGACTCGGAGGCGAGGATTATCCCACCCAGGGTACCTGTTTCAGGTCTGTACCCCGCCCTCGTATTTGGGTAAGTAACGAATGTTATCTTTGATGATTCTATTGTATGGTTCTGAAATTGTTCTGTGTATTTTGTTCTTGTGCTGAAATCTTCCCTCCCTCCTAGGGTTAAACCTTAACCATTGCTGTCCCTTACATTGTGCTTTGCTTCTGCAGGCGACGCCGGCAAACAAGACTCCTGAAGATTTGTACTGGCTAGCTTAGAGCGACGAAAGAAAGACAGTGAAGAGGGACAGAGGACTACATACTCCTGGAGGCCCTGTGATTGGTGCACTGCAAGAGGACTGTCTATCCTGGGACTCTCTATTGTTTCTTTCCTATTCCCTTTGGTTCATGGGAATAGTAGTTTGTAATCTTTGAATGGCTGCTGTGAATAAAGCGTAGAAAGTTTAGCATAAGCCTCGCCTCCGAGTCCTTAATAGAATTGAAACTTTCCGTTACGTTAGCTAGGAAAATTTTCATTCTCTATCCTCCTGCCTCTCTTCATCCATTAGTCATAGTATCGTAATGAAGCCAGAAAATGTTTCCTACATAGGACCAAATTCTCTAGGCGAGTACACAGTAAATGGGCTGAGGAGGCATGAGTGGCTTCATGACTTGCAGGCAGCAACAGAGCCCATGAGATATGAGAGACTATGAGGGTGAAAACTGCAATGCCTCAGGCTGTGGGGATGCAGAGGGTTACTCACTTTGCACAACAGCCCGAAGGCCAAATATCTGTCAGGCATCCCAAGGGTAGCTGTAAACTAATTCTGTTGCGAAAATACGCTTTCACTGAAAATCTGATTGGGCAATATTTATTGTTACAGATAGACAGATGACCACTCAGGCACAGTAACTCTGAATGAAAATATTACAAGCTCCTGGTGTTATTATTATTAGGGCCTGGCCAAAGAATGTGTAAATGCCACAATCTAACTGCTTGCATTGGAAAAGTCAAAGTTGGGGCTAAGATTGACAGATTTAAATTTGTGTGCCGACCAATGGCAATCACGAACATTTTTAACTCTATTTAAAGCCGGTCTACCTACATCCTCTGTCATACTAGGCCAAGAAAATAGACCATTCTTCATCTGTGTATTGTATGTTTAGGCATTTTTGTCAGGATACCTTGAGGGATGGAGCATTTGGAGAGAAGAGAAGTAACCGTATAATTGTGCTGTACAGTCCAGATTACACACCTCTTAAATTTTATCCTAAGAATGCGAGTACACCCACACCATTGTGGGGGTGGAGGAGGGGGCTACACGGAGTGAACTTAGGGCAGATTTCAAACAGTTCCATAGCTGTTGATATCTTCATTGTTGCGAAGCGTGAAGACCAAATTCGGAGGCCAATTCTTCAAATGTTTTTAGATTCCCTGCCTAGAGCAAGCCTTTCAATGTACAAACGCTGGGCCGAGTCGCAAAGGTACAGTGAGACGAAATTCTAACTTTATGTATTTCGGTATTCACAAAGGGCATTTACTACTTGTAAATGCACTTTGTGAATACTGAACGTCGTAAAGTTAGACTTTCGGTATTCAGAAAGGGCATTTACGAGTAGTAAATGCCCTTTGTGAATACCAGTCGAAAAGTTAGACTCTCGTCTAACTTTACCTTTGTCAGTCGGGCCCATTGTCTTGGTCACTCTTAGTAGTATTAGGGCTGATGCCAAATCGTACATTTTGCAAGAGCCTCAGCACGGAGGCTGCGATAAAGTTTAAACTGTATTTGTCAAGAACACAACACGGGTATCATAGAGTGCTTAATAAAAGTAGCTTTGGCATCTCTAAAGGTAGCACGTCAAGCTCATATTTAAAGTGTGACAGAGTAACTCACAGTAACAGCTAAAGGCGTACCCAGCGATGGAAGTCTGCGAAGGTCTTTTGCATGAGGAGATCCAAGTTGCTGTTCACCATGTTATTTAGACCATAGTTTTAGGCCTTTGGGACCCAGTGAACAGGGGCGCAGCATAGTTAGTGAGATGCAGGAGGTGTGAATCCTAAATTTCCACACTAAAAAAGCAGTGGGCCACAGGGTGAATGTGTGAGGTGACCAAGGTACGGGATGGACTGTTCCCATGAGGAGCAGGGTCAGTACTGATCTGCATTAGGTGGGTTTCAGGGGCTGATTTAGAGTTTGGTGGACAGGTATTCTGTTGCAAAGATGAAGAGTACCAGTCTACCAAGTTCAAGGTCTGCATTCCAGATTATGAGTCTGGCGGACCACATGTTTTATGCCGACGGAGTAAAACTTACCCTGTCGGTATAAAACGTTTGACAGCCTGATGGAGTAGGTGCCACCAGAAGTAAGTCATCAGACTGTCCACCCTATTTAGACCTGATGGTCAGATGGCTTTTTTTCAGCTGTCCATCACAGCCAGGTACATACTGTTGGCGGACAGTAGACAAAAAATCTATTACCCCCACACTGTGGGAAAAAACTGCTGTAGGAGTCATCATTACCTTTGTTATGTTTTAAAATAAAACTCCCACTTTGGAAGTTTGCTTTTGAAAAATAAAAAACGTTGGAAACATTTGACGGCCAGCTGTCATGTTTGATGGAGCCTTCCATCCATGACGAGTTCCTGCCAATTCGTACAGATATGGTACCAGGCTGGTGGACATCTCTAAATTTGGCAGGTAGAGTAAAGGCAGTAAAGTCCTCCACCAACCTGTCTATCTTTACTCCATCTGCTAGTTCTAAATCAGGCCCTATCCCTAGAGTGGCACAATAGGTGAAAAACAATAGCTTTTAATGCTACCTCACGGGATTGCTAGTGGTGAGACTATTTGCAAGTATTTGTACCATCACCTTTTGGGTGTTTGATTACCAGTAACATGCTTGACATTGGCATAGCTTTCCAAACCGACTACTGCCAATGCTTGTGAATTCTAAAAAGTAGCAAATTTGCATACATTCAAAGTGTACTTCTTTGGGTGAAGACCTACTACTTTTTTTTTTTAACTGTTTTTATTTAATAACAAAATGCAGCAGTGAAAGGCATTATACACTCATCTTTGGCAAGGTTACACAAGATCTCAGCATATTTTCACAACATTTTCAGGATTTTCAGGATCAGGAATACATAAATCCGCTATCTTCAAAGGGCGTACCTTCTTCCATGGTTACAGCAGTGTACCCGGGATAAAACTGTGAGAAAACCATCAACTGGTCCATCTGCTATAACATCTTATCCTCGGCCGCACAGTGTGGGGGCTTCTATCATCTCACCCTCTCTTTCCAACAATGTTTGTCTCTCCCTCCTCAATTCCACCGTAGGAGAAATGCAAATCTCATCCCTATATTTGTTCCAATTGCCCCACTTATGGTCCCATTTTCGAGAGCACCCCCTCCCTTTGAACACCGTTTTTTCAGCAATCATGGCATGGTCCATGTCTTTCGCCCAGCCCCTTACGTGTGCTGTTGTGTCCACCCCCCATTTCTAGGCGATATTGCGTTTGGCGCTAGTCCAACCCATTGTGGCCCATGATTGCTCTGCCTGTGAGAGGTCAGTAGCCTCCTAGATATTAAGGAGGCAAAGTTTGGGAGATGGTTGAATGAGTTTGTCACAAGCCCTAGCCAGTTGTCGGGTCACGTCCTTCCAGTACTGTTGTATGTGAGGGCAGTCCCAGAGAATATGCGTAAATGTGCCAGTCTGATTGCACCACCGGAGGCAGAGCGGATCAGGTCTCCTACCCAATTTAAATAACAATTTGGCATCAAAATAGACCCTATGAAGAATCTTGAGCTGGACCAGCCGAAGTTGCATAGGAACCGCCACCTCATGGGGAGAGGCCAGCGCCTCTCTCCAGTACTCGTCGGCCACCTCCCCCAGATCCGTCTCCCAGTTTGACCGCAGTATCAGCATTGGGTCAATTCGGTTGTTCACTAATTTCTAATACGTGAGGGAAATGGACTTGCATTTCATTGGGTCCAGCAATTGTCTGTCCTCCAACGGGGAGAAATCCGGTAGGGAGGTACCCCTCGGGAGGGCCATGGCATAACTAATTTGAAGCTATCGAAAAGCCTCTGAAGATGCGAGTTGATACTTAGTTTGAACGTCCGCAAACGTTGCTTTCTTCCCTTTCACCCATATGTCCCCCACTGTCGAGATCCCAATCATGTCCCATTTATCAAAGCCCGGACAGGTACTGAGGTGGCCCAAAATATCAGGTTCCCACAAGGGGGTTGCCTTAGTCAGGCATCCTACGCTGGACTCCATGCCACACTTCCACCATACGTGCCGTGAGGCCAGTCAATTGCAGCTTCTGGTGCTTTGTATATAGAGCCCTATTGTAGCCCCCTTTACCCATTAGCCAATGGTCCATCCGAAAGCTAGGATCATCATGCGGAGTGAACGCCCATCTATTAATGGCCATCAACTGCAATGCCTGATAATAGAGGCGTATGTCCAGCAACCCTATACCTCCGTCGTACCACCCCATGGTAAGTTTGTTCATGGCAATCCTGGGCGGTCGATTCTCCCACAGCAATCCCTGCACCACCCCTTCAATTTGCAATAAGTAGGACTCCAGAACCGGATTGGGAGTGTTTTGCAAAGCGTAGAGAAAGCGTGGCAGGGCAAGCATTTTAAACAGGGATGCTCGTTCCAAGAGAGTAAGGGGCAATGATCGCCAGTGCATAACATCCGACCTAAACCTCTGTATGGGCCCCATCAGATTCCGTTCAAAAGAGAGTTTAGTGTCGGATGTAATAAAAATACCCAGATATCGGAAACCCTGACGCGCTACTGGAATATCATAACCACGAGGACTATTTGTGGGCTCTCCCCAAAGTGCGTACAACTGGGGTTTGGACCAATTTATCTGGTACCCTGAATGCGCTCCAAATATATGAAAGATGTGTAATACCCATCGTAGCGAGCGCGCTGGAGAGGCCAGATAGAGCAAAATATCGTCCGCATAGAGCGATGTACGGTCCTCATGGTCAGTCGTCCATTTGATGCTCCTTATACCTGGATCTCCCCTGATCCATACAGCGAGTGGCTCCAGCACCATGGCAAAGAGAAGCGGCGACAGCGGGCAACCCTGCCTTGTGCCACAACAGAGAGGAAAAGTGGTGGAGCCATGATTGTTTACCGAGACGTGCGCCGTGGGCTGCGTGTATAATAGTCTGATCCACCTAATCAGTTTGGATCCAAACTCCATACGAGCCAGAACAGCAAATACACCCATTCTATAGTGTCAAATGCCATTGTGGCATCAAGTGACAGTAAAATCGCTTCCTCCTCGATGGTGCCCATTCGCCCCAGTGCTCCGTGTACCTGTCGCAGATTTCGTGCCGTATTTTTACCTGGCATGAAGCCCGACTGATCAGGATGAATTGAATCACTAAGATATGGGAGCAGTCGATTGGCCAGTAGTTTGGCCAGGATTTTGGCTTCCACCGTAATCAGTGAAATAGGGCGATACGATTTGCAAACTTCCGCTGTCTTACCGGGTTTGTGAATAATTACGATGGCAGCCATGCGAATATCCCCTGATTCATAACATTCATTATATAAATTTCAAATGGGGCGCTAACTTCATTGCCATTGGTTTAAGGAGTTCGATAGGCAGTCCGTTAGGACCCATTGCTTTGCCGGCCCGAACATCTTGTAGTGCCTTTTGGACCGCCATCACAGAGATGTCCGCCTTCAATGCTTCTCTATCCTGCTGGGGGATGCACACGACCTCTATAGTGGCCAGGAGATCTGCTGCCATCGAGGCTTGTGAAGCCTGTCAGACTCTATATACTTCCATAAAATGAGACGCAAAAGCATCAGCTATACCCTGTGGGTCAGTTATCAATTCATCATCAGGGCCCTTTACTGCACGCACCCATCTCGCTGCTTGCTCCTTGCACTCCAGCCACACCAGAAGTTTACCCGTGCGCACTCCCTGTTCATAGATCCGGTGACGAGTAGCCAGGGAACGCATAGTGGCGTCCTCCAGAAGGACCTGTCTATAATCTTGTCTTTTAATTTTGATTCGATGCTGAGTGTCAGGATCAGGGGCCTGAGAGATGGCCTCCTCCATTTGCAAAATATCTCTTTCCAATTCGACCACCCTCCGGTTACGCTCGGTTCTGTGGCCCACCATCAGAAACAGCGCCCTGCCCAAAAATCCCCGCCCCATATGCACCCCAAAGTGTCACTGCCGACTTGACCGATGCCACATTTTCTTCAAAGTAATAGTCTGTTTCCTGCCGAAGGTTTTCCTGAATGTGGGGTATCCTCAATGTCCATGGCTGTATCATGATGGGGCCGGGGCGTCTAGTGTGTTGTGTACCAAAGACTGTCAAAACTAGGGAGTGGTCTGATATTCATCATGCCAAGCAAGTTGAGTCGGTGAAATCGTTTATGTCTTGGGCAAGAGTGAACAGATAGTCGATACGTGATTGACTACCATGTACACCTGACTGAAACGTGTAGTGCGTGTAGTGTGGGTGCGACCATATCCATACATCTACCATCCCCAGAGCATTAGTGAAATCTTGGAGTTGTGAGCCTTTTGCCGGGTCGCGTCTGGGCAGGAACCGGTCGAGTAGTCTGTCCATAGTCAAATTAAAGTCGCCCCCCATTACCAGTGATCCCATGGGCAAGTCCAACATCAATGCCCCACATCCTTCAATGTTAGACGTTGTAAACCTGGAGGGGCATACACTGAAACCACATTAGGGACCTTACCGTCCCACGTACCTGTGCATGCTGCGTTCCTACCCTGTACGTCTGTCCAGGTGTAATGTAGCACATAGGGGCAGCCTTTGCGTAAGAAAATCTCAACCCCTCTAGATCCTGAGGTAAAACCCGAGTGTGCCGCCATGCGGTATCCCTTCTTGTTCAGGGCCATGCACGAATTCCCTATCAGAAGGGTCTCTTGTAGCAGAATTATGTCAAGCGCTTGCCGATGTATATATTGCAGAACAATGCCCCTTTTAATTTTATCCCCCAGCCCATTTTCGTTCCAGGTGGACACTCTAAGTCCTTGACCAGATGCCATCAGAATATGTCAATGTTAGACCTGGCACCGTTGGCGTGGGTCACCCTTCCATTTTTGTTTGTGCCTCAATGTATTTTTGTGCTGGTGTTAGCTGCTCTGGGCCCGGTGTCACTGCCATCCAGTGCCACAGGGCAAGTGCTCCCTATGGTAAAATGTATTATGTGAATTGACTTCCACGATTGGTTTATTTGGTTTACTGTCAACCCCTAGTAAAGCGCACCAGGAGTGCCAGGGCTTGTAAATACAAATGCCGCTAGTGGGCTGCAGCACTGGTTGTGCCACCCACAGAAGCGGCCTAGTAAAATGTGTCTAGGATCTGCCACTGCAGAACCTGCGCGCAGTCAGGTACTGTCGCGCTGGCTGCGCAAGTGCACCCACTTGCCAGTCCCTAAACCTTCCCTTAACTGCATGTTAGCCACCCCTCTGGTAGGCCCAAGGGCAGGGTGCATTGTAGGCATAAGGTAGGACATGCCCTGATGTGTGTGGCATGTCTTACTAGTGAATTACAGCCCTTTTCGTTTTTCACTAGTGAAGGCTACCTGCTCTCCATAGGCCAGAATGGGCTGCTGGGATTGCTACACGCTGTGATCCCAGTGGACTCATAGAGCATGGTAGAAAGTCATGTTTAGTATGCCTGAACTCAGAATAATAAAATACTTCTTTTAGTAAAGTTTATTTTAATATCCTGTGTTTGTAAATACTACTTTTAGAAAGTTAGTATTTACTGATCTGGCCATCCAGTCCGCCTCTGCGCTGTGTGTGTGTTCTGCCTAGTAACAAGAGGAGCAGGGCTGGGGAATTCCAGGAGACAGGTTGGCTGCCAGGTGGTGGGTAGAAAGATCACACCAGGATGGGTGGGAGGAGTACACCTTGACTCTTGAATAGACCTGTGCTCTGCCACCACAAAGCCGGATCCGCCCCCTGTGGAGCGGCTGATGTCTCTGCCCTGCTGCTGAAAAGAAAGAGCAGAGTCACCACAACAAAGTGCTCCAAAACTGGACTGAGCCAGGCCCAGGCCCCCTGGCGACAAAGAACAAAGGATTTGCGCTTTAAAAGAAGGAGCCCTGCTCCTAAGAAATCAGATCCTGCTCGTGACCAAGAAGAACGCTCTGCATGAGGAGGAGGAACCTGAAGCTGAAGGAGGAAACGCTGTTCCTAAAGTCTGGAGGACTTGCCTGCAGTGGTTGCCTCGCTGCCAAAGGAGAGAAGAAACCTGCATAAGACTTGCTTTATTTGTTTGACCCAAAAACTTGTGCTCACAGCAATCTCCAAGGGCTTGATTGAGCTTGCCCCCTGAACTGAACCCCCGGACCAGTGGGTTCACCGTGCCTCCGCTCGTCTGTGAATCGAGCCGTGTGCTTTCTCCCGCCGGAGTGCTCTGCGCACCTGCCCCCCCCCCCCTCCAAGGGCCGTGACACCCAGAAGCCTGGCCGCCTCCACTCGCCGAGAGCCCCGCTCTACCTGAGTCGCTCTTGACCCCTCGGGTCTGGCCGCCCCGCTTCCCTGTCACCCGCCTGCTGCTGGAGTGGGCTTGGTGCCCTCTCGCCCTCCCACCGGATTTCTGCTCGGACCGCGAGTTCAAAGCCCCGGACGGCCGCCCATACGTCGTAACGTATCCGGCTGCCCCGCTTCGCCTCCCCGCAAGATTCAGACCGCGTCGCCCCCAGAGGTGACCTCCCGCACCGTCTGTGTTGGAGGCCCTGGGCCGCGCCAGTCGTCCGAAAGCCGCCCGCTGATTCCAGATCCGGAGTCCCTCAAGGTGCCGAAGCTGCACCCCCACCGAAGACGCGTCCAACCCGCCGCACGAACCAAGGTACAGTGAACACTCTATCGGACTCGGGGTCCGCAACGTTCTGATTTTCCCGTATCACTGTACCCTGGGCGCATGGCGTTTCACCGTGGCTGGACAGATCCAAGAGAGCGCTACAGAGCGCCCGTAACAAAGAACTTACCAACAAAAGAGAACTGTGCCGAATTGTCATCTTGTGGCTCCCCTTTCACGAACGTTATTTATGGTCTTGTACTAAGTCTGCATAACAAAGAACCTTTTACATAAAGTATACGTATTTTTGATACAACTTACGCCTGGCGTCCATTTGTGGGGGATCTGGTGATTTACTGTGTGTGCTCATAAATGCTTAACTGACGTAACGCCCTGAGGTTTAGCCATGACTGCTCGCGCCACACTACCTATAGAGTGAGCAGGGGTTGTTCTGAGGGAGTAATTCTCTTGCCCTGACTAGAAGAAGGGACCACTGCTTGTCACAAGTACCTACCTGTGCCAACCAGGGGTTCCCCCTTCTAACAGCCAACAATACAATTATTACATTGGATAGCCCGTCACACCCTGTCCCCCCAGAGTCTCCCATCAGAGCGACCCCAAGAGTGCCAAGTCATATTCCACTGCCATGAAACATCATGTTAACATGTAAGTTTTTGATGCCAAATGAGAAGTTAACATTCCAATAGTCATTACTCACCGCTGCAAAAAACTCAAAACCAGAAACTTCCCAATAGATCAATCCCCCTCCTGCCCCTCCCAATTGAGGTCTCCCCCCCTCCCTACCTCCCTGCACAACGGGACTAGAACCGCCCGCCACCCCCAACATGCAGAATGCCTGTCGCCCACCCTTAAACAACTTTAGGGAACGTGAGCAACCCCACTCCCAACCACAAATGTATACATTACACAGTATCCATCCCGGCCCAACCATCCCCCGAGGTAAAAACACAGATTGGTGGACCCACTTGGCCCACCCTACACCTATATGGTAGTGTTCTCGTACAATATCAGGAGCATCTGTGGCCCGCTAAATTGCAATAGAAACTCTGGGGCAAATTAAAGTGAGAAAAACAGTACGATAATCAGGACATTAAGTGACCCATTAGGGCACTGGGCCTACGCAACAAACTTGGGCTCCAGTCTTGAATAACCACCTGGACCATTTGGCCCACCCAGCTACACCATGAGACTTGAAACAAGTTCACTTGAGTAACAGTACTTGTGCCACGACACTGAAGCACCCGAGATGGCTTCCACAACCCGGAGTGCATGCGACTGATTCTTACTAGACCTCAAGGTCAGCGCCCCCCTGTGTGTCCCTGGGAATCTGTGTCAGAATGCGGAGGAGAGCGTCTCTGCTTGCGCCAGTCTAAAGCTCCGCCAGCAGCGGAGGACCCTTTGTGTGATTTCTTCCCAGCCGTGCGCCAGCCTTCTAGCCAGTCCCAGGCATCCTCCGGCCGAGTGAAAAACCAAAGCTTGCCATTGGCCTCCACCCTCAGTTTGGCAGGGAACAACATTGTGTATTTAACCTCTTGGTCCCGGAGGGCCCGTTTTACCTCCAGGAAACTGCGGCGTTGTTTCTGCACCCTCAAAGTAAAGTCAGGGAAGAACATGATCTTACTGTCCTCGAAGTTTAGTGGGGGGGTTGCTCTCGCCGTCTGAAGGATGACATCCCGGTCTCGAAAGTTAAACACCCGGGCCATGAGTGGCCGCGGGGGCGCACCCGGCTTCGGTCGGCCCCCTGGCACATAGTGAGCCCGTTCAATTGAAAAGCATTTGGAGAGACTTTGTGGTTGCAAATGTTTAAGAACTATGTCCTCAACAAAAAGATCAGCGGCCTGTCCCTCAGCGCGTTCTGGCATACCAAGAATGCGGACGTTGTTGCGCCGCATTCTTCCTTCGTAGTCATCCAGCTGCAGAGCCATTACCTCGTGGGAAGTACGCAGCTCAGTCATCTGTTGTTTAAGAAGGGTGGTATCTGTGACAAGTTCCTTGGCAGTACTCTCTACTGTGCCCAGTCGCTCCGTAATTTTCTTCATATCCTCCCGAATCAAAGCCACCTCTGTTGCCACTGTAGCGATCCGCAACTCGAGGGAGGTCCTTACCGACGTTGTTGCCTCGAGGATATCTTTGTTCGTGGGTTCCATGGCGTAGTTCCGGGCTACCGTCTTCCCCCGATCCTCACTCCTTTGCTGTTGCCAGGCAAATTTATCCAACTTGGTGGTCACCACACGGTTTCGGGGTGCGTCCGTTACTCCTCGCGCCTGCAGTGGAATCTTCCACTCGGCCCGTCGGTTTTGGATGGGGCACCCCGCTTACAAGACGCTGGCACAGTCTCACTGCGACCACCACTTCTCAATGGAACCCACACTGTCCAGCTCCGCCCTGTCCTTAACTGCCCCCGGGGCTGGCCGCACAACCGGAGCCAGGTTAACCCCCACTCCGTTTAGCTACCAAGGTTCTTCAGCCTTCTGATTCACTTGCTGCGCCACAGTCAGCCAGGCCATTGGGCGGGGGGTCAGGCACCCAAACGAATCTGCGAGGTCACATCAGCTCCGTGACCCACCCCGAGTGCAGTGGTGGCAGATCACTCCTTCCCTCTCAGTGGTGTGGTGGAACCGTAGTCTCCTATTTCTCTGTCTCCAATCGTAACAAACCCCACATCAGGCTCCTGCCGTGAAACACCTCCGGGCCCTGGCACTCAGATGGGAGTAATGTTGCGCAGTGGTGCCTACGCCGGGCACTCAAGGTTATACCTGGGGCAGCTCGCCAGGCCTACGCAGACCCAAGGAAGTCCAAAGCCACTATCGCCCACATCCACCACGAGTCACAGGGTAGTATACTGTTTAACAATGCGGCATATGGGATCTAAATATTTCAGGCTCTGGGGCTGCGGGACGGTTTCCACCCGGGTTTAGCACTACTCACAGTGGCGTAGACACAAATTCACGTCGTGGGGCCTCCAGGAAAAGCGTCTCAATTCCGGCCCCTCCAGGTCCTCGGGCCGTGTATTGTTCCCTGCAGTCAGTTGTTGAGTGGCCGTGCGGAGTCTCAGCGACAGGCTATGTCCCGGTTATAATGTTCGGCCTCCACAAGGGCCAGGCCGCATTAGCGGTCTCAAGTAGCACTCACCCGCCGCCCGGCCTCACTTCCGCTGGCGACGGGGCTCCTGGTGATCTGGTGCGTGGAGCTCTCTCCGGAATACTGCCTCGATCTGCTCCAAATTTCACCCACACCTCTCAGGCTGCCTCTGCATACAAGGAATCCCTCGGGGCAAGGATCCGGCTGGGGGATTTCAATTTAATCAGATATTTTGGGAAGTGGTGCTCAGGAGCTGAGCTACCGAGCGGCCATTCCCGTCGGCGGTTAGCCATGCCCCCGACCTACTACTTTTTTTGTAAACCGGTCACTAAGGGGATATTAACAAAGAAGTGGCGCAACACAGCACATCAACCAAAGTTGCTGCGCTGCATCACCTGAAGAGAGCAGAACTGCACAATATCTTCAAAGAAATGGTGCAATTCTGGTCTCTCCATACTCTGGCGCCCTTTGGGCTGCTGAGCGTCAAAGTAGACACCCTTGTGCCATAACGCAAGGGTGTATGCCTTATGATCAGGATCAAGATACCCTTCCTGCACAAAAACTATGCTTGAAGGCTTTTTACTCTCTCATGTGCCCTACAGACACATGCAAAGAGAAAATAACACGGAGTAATAGAGATATTTCTCCTTATTATGCCAGCCTCAGGTAGCCACAATATTTTGACACAAATCCATGTCTCCAACTCTTTGTAAATATGGGGTAGCATCAAGACCCATGGGAGGATGCATGGGAATACCCATGCACCACCCATGGAATGCGTACCTGATGCAAAGTAATGCAAGGCAACGCAATGCAGGGCATTGTAAATACAAAAACCTTTTTTTGCGCGCGGGTTCCATCAAAAAAGTGACACAACCCTGTTGTAAAATCTGTGTAAATCTGGGCCTAAATATATTTAAGTTACTGATCCAAAAAATTAGCAAGTTACAACCTCTTAGTGAAATCAGAATGACAAGTAAAGCTGACACAGACACAGCAGACCTGACTCAGGGTCCCCGGACCCAACTACCAAGCCAAAAATGTGGTGTGACACCCCAAACACCCCCCTGAAGCTACACCCCTGCTAGTGAAAAGGTTTTCCACACATGGTGATTTCCTAACTTGGCTCGCCATTGGCAATACTCACTGTTCTCACTCGTTTCGATAGCCTAAGAGCAAGAATGTCAAAATAAGATCCATCGGCTTCGGTATGGAGGAAGTAAATTGTGATACAGTGAGGAGAACGATATCAGCAGATACCATAAGTCTCTGTAGAGAGCTAGATGCTGCAAGGAAACGAAGGGATAGTGCACAGCTCAGGCAGGTATCCGCCACACTTGATTCTTGCTACAAGTTCCAGTATGACTTTGTTCATAAATCCTAAGCACAAACCAGCCTTGTCCATTGTCCTAAAAATGTAATCCTATTTCATACAGTTAGGTAGCTTTTCAGGATCCATGGATATTGCTATTCACAGGAGGTGTAGCAGTGTCTCGATATTATCGCCAGAGAAGCTGCCTGGCACAAAGCTTGTCTGAGTGGATTAGGGATTGCCAATTTAAGCTTGCTGGTCAGTGGTTTGCAGCGGGACTTTATATCTATATTGACCACGGATATGAGTCTGTAGCTGCAGCACAAGAGGGGTTCTTCCCAAGCTTAGGAGTGAGAGATATGGCAGCACAGTTGGAGTCAGGATGTATTACATCTGAGAATTCACCACCTTTAAATGCTCTATACAGTAAAGTCAAAATGTCTTAGATGGTAATTTTGAACAGTTCTATGGGAAATTCGTCTCACCCGGATCTTACTTATGGACATAACCGTAACAGTTTTTTTTATGTTATCTATGGGGATGTTACATTTCAGCATGTCTTGTGCTTCTGGTGACAGCCCAGTCCCACAGTAGTCAAAACTTGATCCACTTCATGAAGATGAATGAAGAATACTGCAAATTCTTTGAAAATGTCAAAGGACGCGTGCAGCTTGTTTTGCTGGTTCTGGAGGGCTGACATTGCAAACGATAAATCTTTATGGCTAAAGTGTGCATTAGGGGGTCTGTCAACCTTTCTGTGTTTTTCAGAGTCCATTTTATTTTTGCAAATGCTTATTCAAGCTGAGTAATTCAGTTAGCATTGAGGTTGAATCTGGCCTTTCACAATGCCTTGAGTTGTGCTGCAAATGTAGCTTGTTTGACCATGAGGCCTATGACAGTAGATTCCAGAGCCAGTTCCCTGCAGTTTAGAATAGAGTTCCCCTGGTACTTATTTCCTAGCTGCCCATAGGACTTGGTCAGAGGATATGAAACAATTATTACCTAACAGAAAGTTGGGAAAGTGAGATTGCAGTATTTGTTTCTCCTTGGAATATCTTTTTTGAATATGTTTTGGGCCACAGATCTGTATATAGTGAAAACATGGAAAGCCACTCAGAAGTATTGGTGAAAGTTCCACAATGCTGCTCGTCATGTTTGAAGAGTATGACAAGTCAGGTAGTAGTGAACTTGATATGAGGAAAGTGATGCATAAACATGCTTGAGTAGTTCGCCTCTATCACAAATAGGGCTGCAGATGTATAGGAGGCACAGACCATTATTCGGTCATTGAGCAGATTCCAGTCCCTGCTGTTAGTCATGTTGGGTCTTTCTGACCTATGGATAGCAGGATCAATAGTAAAGATCAGGCTGCCCCACTACCACGTTGGATCTGGTAACTTCAGTCGCGGTCTTGGTCTAGAGAGGAAATCCACTTCTTTTCCATTGGGGACATACATGGAGTCTATCACCATGACTTTGTCCTGGATGGAAAATTTGGTAAAACACACACTGCCGCTGACAGTAGGACGTTTTTAGGTATTGGTTTTGACAACACAGCTGTCAAAAAGACCTGATGGTACTAATATACAAAGTGTGGGTTTGGAACCACCAATTTCAACCAATAGATTTCTTCGTCATAGGCTTGAGAGTTTGTCAGTCAGGACTTCACTCAGCCCAGCCAAGTATTCACCTCTCACCCATAGCTGCTAAGTGTTTAGATTGCTAATGTCTGACATTTCCATTGTTTCAATGTACTTATGAGTGACATTCCACAGCAAGATGTGTGACACTTCGAATGGCATATTTTACAGTGTTACAATAATGAGTTGCATAGTCACTGCGCTTTAAGTCATAGGCTGGGACGTCGTAGCACTATAAATGTACAAGTCTGCATCCAACCTTACCTGGATTCTTTTCCTACATTGCCAGGTAACACTCAGTGCCTGATTACAAGTTTGGTGGTCGCCGCCGGGTCAACCCGTGGTCTGACCACCAGCCAGATTAGGAGTTTCCTCCTGTCTTGCGGGCTGGTTTTTATTGTTCCCACGGAGGTGCCTCAGAAAATGGACACAGCAATGGGAACGCAAAAACATTTCCTGCACGGCATAGACTGTAAAGTCCATGCTGTGCAGGAACTAGGGTGCATGCACACAGGGAGGGGCATGAGTTGTGCCCCCCCCCCCCCACTGTATGCATCCACAGGGCGTGAGGCACCAGGTTGCCCTGTAAGGCCCCCTTTGGTTCCTCTCCACCGTGGTTTTCAAAACCATAGAGAGGAAACTTGTAACATGCCTAGCGGGACCATATTCCCTGGCAGCTGCTGTGGGGCAAGGGTGGTCCGACTGCCCTTATTGTAATAGGGCGGTCGGGAGACCGCCACTGTTGACCCTCCACGAGTCAGTTATTCCATGGATCGCTAGACTCATAATTAAGCCCTCCGAGACTTCTTCAGTGGTTGGATTAATCAATAAGCTTTCATAATGCAAACAAATGCATTCCCTGCCGATTACTTAAACTTGCATTTACTTTACATTTTAAATGTGCAGTGCGCCTTTATTTTATACGCTGTTACCTGAAGGTGAAAACAATCAAACATAGTAATAGAATAAAACGATTTGGTCCTTTCAAGAAATGTGTTTAACTCCCTGTCCCCCCAAGCTCACCTCACCCGGCCTGGTACTGCCCCCACTGCTGCACTCAAGTTTGTTGAGTAATCAGCTGTGCTGGACTCATCTGTGGTATCCTGAAGTTGCAGCCAGGCTAAGCCTGCAGCGCGGGTGGTCAATGCCAATGTGCTGGACCGGGCTGCAAGCAGTGATGAGGTCACAAGGGCCTGCCAGACAGGCTTTGACCTCCTTAGTTACTGTCACTCGCTGGGACCCGTCACCTAAGCCTACTGGCCGGCCGTTTGGGCGAATCCCCCTCTTCCCATTAGAATGCATGAGAGGGACTCATTTAATTCTCAGCAGCTTGTGCCCACATTCTCAAAGGCAGAGCCCTCCCTTCACCCACTCCCCATCCAGGACTGATATCGGCCTGATGTGCCCTTCACTCATGCAGAGCTTGGGCATATTTCATGCACAACCAGATACACAGAGAGCACGCCTGCCGCCATTATGGCTCTCAACACTAATATTTTGGTACATTTCTGTGCCAAGAGCCACAACGCCTGTACTACACACTTTCACTTAGCTGTGCCGAGTATCCTGCACACCAGACAACAGGCGCGCAACACCCATTGGGCTCACCGGGCTTCAGCCCCCCCCCTCATGTGTGTCAGCCCGGCTGAGACAGCCTCGCGGGCTGGCGTCCGTCTAATTGCAGCCGCACCAGAGTACTTCACGGGTCTTTAAAAGACCATTTACTCGTTAATGAGGCTTTTGTTGTATTTTCACCCCTTTTTACAGCCGCTCTGCCTATGGCTGGAAGACTTAGCCCCCCCCGAAAGTTTTTCAGCCCCCCCCGAAATTTGGCTTTAGTTGCCCGCCTGCCAGACAAACAACATAAGGGTTTCCTGTAATCAGCCCTAATAAACAGTGTGAATGTCGGCCTTCTACTTGCATCAGACGTCCTTTAACTAAGCATAGGTTTCCCTCGTGTGGTCATTTCCTGAACTTCCTTCTATTTAATGGTTACAGGGCCGGCAATATTTTGTTTCTTTGTATTGTATCATGGCATGATTTGTATAACGCCTACTACCCCTTTAGGTGACGCTGAAGCACTTGTCCGACCACACGAGAAGCAAGCTGCACTGTGAGGGTGTGTGGTTGCAAGTGAGCTTCCTTCACTTTTGGCCATTGCGGTTACAGGTAGTGTTTCCGTTTTGAGAGTGATGGCCACCGATGGGCTGTTATCGTGTTATGCAGTGCTTTAAATGGGAAAAAATAAGTGCAGGTACTCATTAAAATAAGCTAGAGGTGTGTTGAGTGGGCGGGGCTAGGGGCGTGGCTAAGAGCAAGACGTGATGATACATAGGATCTATAAACAGTAAATAAAGGCATAAATCATTGAATCACTTCATAAGTGCACAAGTATTTCCGTATATATATTTATTTACACACTATAATTAAATTAACAATAAACACAACAGATTTTGAACTCTGCACTAATTTGTGTTAAAATGTCATTTTTAAGCCCAGATTTCACAACTGAACAAATATCTGGTACTTTTAACTGGGGAAAAAAGTGCCAATCCTACCTTCAGCTGTCACCTCACCTTTTTACATCCCTCCCGCCCCTTCCTTCTTTGTTCATCTCGTTTCCCCCAGCCAGATCCATTGGCAGTTGTCAGGGGAGCTCCTTTCTGGAGCGCTGCAGCGTTCCCTGCTATACATTGCTCTTTGGGCAGGGCTACCTTCACACCCATGGATCCCTCGCTGTTATGTAAATGCAGCCATTAGTGTTGATGGGGCACACAAAGGGAAGCAGCTCCTGCGCTGAAAAAACATAAAGCATTTCCTGCTGAATGGGTGTTACACGCCTAATCCACAGTGCAAGGTCTGGCTAGACCCTGCGCTGTTAATCACAGCGTGACGTGACGCAAGCCCTCTCAAACCCCTGCAGTGTGAGGAAATACAAAGGGGCGCCTCAGGACTTTACCAGCAGCTCTGCAAAAGTCGACTTCATGGCAGTGTTATTGCGAGATCCGGAGTCAGAGGGACCCTGAGCCTGACGTGACATCAATCAGGGTACCGGTACTCTCCCTGACTAAAGAAAAGTGCCGGCACTGAGGGCTAGAAAATTTGGAAGTGCCGGTACTCAGTACCGGTGAGTACCGGCCCATTTAAAGCACTGGTGTTATGGGATACGCGGTTGGTGGTGTGAGGACAAGTAAAAGAGACATCATTTGTGTTATTCTGGTACTTCTGAATAACCCCGTTATTGTGATTGCTAGCTTGTATTTATGTTCTAGATCAGATTTCCTGAGCTGCTTATGGCAGAAGGCGACCCTTCCTGTGACCGGGGACAGGTGATAGGTGCAGAAAAAGAGCGGGAGGGGGGAGGAACCAGCGAGATGCCCAGATAGATTGCATTATTCCACCATTATATGATTGCCAATACGAGATGTCAAGTAAAGGAAGTCGTCACGAATGCACTACGTTATCATCATCATCAGTTTTGTCACAATAGGATGTTAGAGTGTGCAACTATCTGGGACCTGCAGGGTGGACTATATTAGAATCCGATGGTGACCTGCAATGTGCGGCAGTTTTCTTTGGTAGGCCCGTCTGTTTGGAACTGAGTGGTTAGTTAGGCGGGCTGCTATGGCCTGTGTCGGATGTATGACGTTACAACGCATACTTTTACAACGCATGCACTTACAACGCAATTTTTACAACGCAACATCCACTACAACGCATTCCATTACATCGCATGACACTACAACGCATTTTTAAAAACTACCTTTACAACGCATTCCATTACATCGCATACTACCTTTACAACGCATACAATTATAACGCATAATATTACATTGCATTTAAGGTAAGTATTGGATAGTATAGGGGTAAAAATTACTATTCTAACTCCAGGGGGTGCAACAGTAGGGTAAGTGTTGGATAGTATAGGGGTAAAAATTACTATTCTAACTCCAGGGGGTGCAACAGTAGGGTAAGTGTTGGATAGTATAGGGGTAAACATTACTATTCTAACTCCAGGGGGTGCAACAGTAGGGTAAGTGATGGATAGTGTAGGGGTAAAAATTACTATGCTAACTCCAGGGGGTGCAACAGTAGGGTAAGTGTTGGATAGTGTAGGGGTAAAAATTACTATTCTAACTCCAGGGGGTGCAACAGTAGGGTAAGTGTTGGATAGTGCAGGGGTAAAAATTACTATTCTAACTCCAGGGGGTGCAACAGTAGGGTAAGTGTTGGATAGTATAGGGGTAAAAATTACTATTCTAACTCCAGGGGGTGCAACAGTAGGGTAAGTGTTGGATAGTATAGGGGTAAAAATTACTATTCTAACTCCAGGGGGTGCAACAGTAGGGTAAGTGTTGGATAGTGTAGGGGTAAAAATTACTATTCTAACTCCAGGGGGTGCAACAGTAGGGTAAGTGTTGGATAGTATAGGGGTAAAAATTACTATTCTAACTCCAGGGGGTGCAACAGTAGGGTAAGTGTTGGATAGTGTAGTGTAATATTATGTGTTGTAATGGTATGCGTTGTAAAGGTAGTATGCGATGTAATGGAATGCGTTGTAAAGGTAGTTTTTAAAAATGCATTGTAGTGTCATGCGATGTAATGGAATGCGTTGTAGTGGATGTTGCGTTGTAAAAAATGCGTTGTAAGTGTAGTGCGTTGTAAAAGTTGTGTTGTAAAGGTTGTTCCCCCCTGTGTCTGTGCCATCTAGTTGCCAGCAGGGTTCCACAGGTCCTTTCACACTTTATATGCCAATCCAATTGATGAGGAGGGATCAGGTAGTGAATTAGTGAACTATATCAAATAGTTATATGGATTACATCAAATTTATACCGGAAGGATTGTCAAAGAACAGAGTTACTCTCCTCTATCTTGTGGTTATAGCTTGGTGGTAGGGTAAACATTGCTTACTAAGTCTGAGAAGTGAGGGGGATCCTGTGGTTACGTTCCTGTGTGTCATAAGGCATGTCTCTGATCTTCAGGTGCAGAGTGGCAGAAGGTACTCCTACTACTGACTGTAGGGGCCTTTCTTAAGTTTGAGATGGCATAGTTCTTATATTCCATGCATATGTCGAGGTCATTGTGAAGTTATGTTTGGTCAAGCCTCCTAGTTTGGGTCAGTGCCTGTGCCCGCCTCCTTGGTATTTTGAGCAGGTTGGGACGGTTCCTTAGCTTTGGACTGTGCTTATACTGGTAGGATGGTTATTGTTCCGGGTTCTGTCCAAGGACCAGCGATAGATGTAATTATTTTCTAAATAAGCATGATTTCACGTCTCTTCTGATCTTTAAATGTTCCTGGATGTCTTTATTTTGCCCGGAATGAGTTCAAGATCCTGGCAGTGTATAGTGAGAAAGCAGAGCCTCCTATTGATTTTTTACTATAAGGCAGTACAACAATGCTGTTGTAGCGTAAAACGTGTTGGGCCTTATAACTTTATTTGATTTGATTTAGTATCTTTTGTCACAGAATACCCTCAGCAACCATATCAAATCTCCTAGGTCCTCTGATGGATCTTGTTCTGTGCTGAAAGGGACTGAAATATTTAGGGTATGAGCGATTATCGAATGAGAACCTGGAATAGATAATCGCTAGCATTCAAAAATAGAATAATCTCTCATGTAAAAACCCCACTCCTACTTAGTTGACCCTCAAATCAATTTTGAATTTAGCCACAACCAAATAAATGAAGCAGAATATTTTATAACAATGTACTTCTGTTAAGTATCAAAGGATTAGCACATAGCCTTAATTTCAAATTAGGTGAAATTTAAGCATTCATAAATTCTGCAAGGTTCAGAATTGAGAGAGCTATCTTTCTCAAACCAGGGAGATTTTATTGACTGTAGAATAGTGAATTAGCAGAAAATCAGTTGAATCTCATATCTGAAAGAGACATGTTAGTGATAGATTCCTTACCTTAGAATATCCCCAGGCGTCAGACTGGATCTGGAAAGTTTTTCGTCAGCAGTACCCCTCCGCGTCGGTTGGCGTCGTCATGCGGCTCTGCGTACATCGCTGGCGTCGTAGCCACAGAGATGACGTCGTCGGAGCTACTTAGACGCACCCACGCGCGCTGATATCAGTTCTATCTTTTTCCGCGCCAGCAAGCTCAGATCAGAGAGAGAGAGAGCGGTTCCCCTAATAATCCTCTAGGAAAGTTCAGCAAATTCTGAATGACCGGTTCCAGTTCATAGACAAAGTCGTCTGCCTCTGTCAGCACTGCGGCATCAATGCCATAGCTGCTCTTCTATGAACCCTTTCAGCTGAAAAGGTTCCACTACAATAGGATACCAGCCGGCCACAAACGCAGTATTTCATCACAGTTTGCGTTGTTTCTGGGAGTACAAATCATCAGTCTCTGTACTACAAGATGGGTAAAGGAGAGACGCCCCTTAGTTCATAATTTAGGCAATTATACTCCATTGATTCCAGGTTTACACCCTTTGACATCACCAAATGTGTCAGACCACTCTGTCCCACAGGTTGCCCACGATAGGTTGATGATGTAGTATGTAAAAAGTATACAAATCCAGAAGAATTAAGTAATCTGTTACTCACAATTTTCTTAGGACCACTGTAGTTTTGTCATATGATCGGTTGTTGCATTTAAAAAGTAGGCTAGTTCATGCTCTCATCTCTTGTCAGTCCATTCTCAAGCATTGCTCGAGTCTAGGAGGTAACACTGTTATTGCAAGTCTTGTCAAGTAAGCTACAAACGTGAATGGAAACGATTCAGTGATAGAACACAATTGAAACGTCACAAAAAGTTCCCATAGGCTCCAGACTATTCAGTTCATACGTTCATACCAGGAAAGGAAGTAGAGTTTGAAGCCTTCATGAAACACAGCTCATGCACAATGAAATTGTGCTAAAAGACGAGTCTCACGCTACATAGAACAGTGCATTATTTCTTCAATTAAGCATATTAATATCGCTTCTTTATAACTGTAATAAATTAATGTAAGTATAGGGTACTCATAACATTTTAACACTCACTATCATTTCACATATAAATTTGTAAGTCTCATTTCTACATTATACATTAATACATCATACAGAATTTAAAACACACTTGAAATAAACTTTTTGCGAAGTGCGTAGCATAACATAACCTCACGTAACATCTGCTTCTCTTGTCTGTGTCAGTGCTCACGTTATACATACTAGTGTTATTATCTGGTTTCCTAAAACATAAAGCAGCTTTATTCCTATATAGAAATTGTCTGTGTTATTGTTTATTGACCACGTTTATCCAAGCATAAGTACAGAGCCGGCTTTAGCACTGTTGGCGCCCGGTGCGACAATCATTTTTGGGGTCTCACACCCCCATGAATGCCTTCTCATATTCTCTCACTACTGCTGGGCAAAAGTGCTCCTCATATCACAGTGCCCCACCCGAGGTCAGCACCCCCTCCGCAGTTCAGCACCCTGTGCGGCCACACCGGTCGCACTGCCCTAAAGTCGGCCCTGCATAAGTACATATGCCACTAAAATGTCAAATTTCACATCAGCTTATTGACTGTTAGGTGGTATCAGAAATCTATTTCTAAATTTCTGCATGCTTTTACGATGCAGTATGTAAATCAGAATCTCATTTGTGTGTTTCTTGAAACACTGATCGGTTGTTGATCGGCTATGAGTGGGTTTGCAGCACTTATTGTGCCACCCAAATAAGTAGCACCGTAAACATGTTTCAGACAGGCCATTGCAGAGCCTGTGCATGCAGTTTAAACTCCCATTTCGACCCGGCAAAGTAAACCTTTTGCCGGGGCCAACCCATCCTTTTTAATTCATATGTCACCCTTAGGATAGGCCCTGGATAGCCCAGAGGGCAGGGTGCAATGTATGTAAAAAGTAGGACATGTACTTTTAAGTTTTATATGTACTGATAGTGAAAAATGTGTTTTTCACTACTGTAATGCCTATCTATCCCCTAGGATAACATTAGAGTTGACTTATTACAGTTTTTTAAGTGTCATTTCGAAATTGAAAGAGATAAACAGTTTGTGTTTAGTGTCTCTATAATCCTAAATAAAAATCCTAACTTACGGTGAAGTGGGATTTTAAAGTACAATTCTGAAAATGCTACTTTTAGAAAGTTGATCTTTTCTTGCCTTAGCCATTTGGTGCCTGCAGCCTGTCTCTGCTCACATAACTGTGTGTAGCTGGCAGTTGGGCTCTGTCTATTCCTCCTAGACAGCAACACACACTGGCAGCTTAGGTGTGACTGGATGGGCCATCACAGGCACGATGGGAGGGAAGAACTGGGCCCACCTCACGTGCACCTGAATAGGTTGTGTCCTGTTTCCACAAAAAGGACTGCCTACCCCCTCTAGTTATTGTGGAGCCAAGGCAGGAGAGGCAGAGGATCTGTGCACTTCAAAGGTATACCTCTAGAAGCTTTTCTCCACTTCAAAGGCACAGCTGTGTATAAAAGAAGGACCACAGACGCCACCACTTCAATACACTTCTGGACCTGTGAATACCCTGCCAGGAAGAAGGACGGCTGTGCTGCTACAAGGACTGCCACTCTCCTATACTGATGCTCTAAAGGAACTGCTGCCGGCTACCCTCTTGCCTGGGGAACTAGAGCTGGACCTGTAACTGCATCTTGAACCCAGGACCTTAGAGTGACTGAAAGGGCTAGTCTGCTGGCCTCCTGATCTGAGCTTCAGGAACATAAAAGGTTCTCAACTGCTGCTGGACCCGTCTTCAGTGACTTCCCAACCTCCAAGTAATGCCTCTCAGGTCCTGGGCCCTTGGTGTGGCTCTCAAGCTCTTGAAATCAAGTGCTGGACTCTTCATGACTGCAAACAGGCCCATTCAAACCAAAACCGCGCCGTTCGGTTTGAAATTCAGTGGGAGTTGCCTCCAGCCCGTCACTTGGCACAGCAGCATTGCCAGCTCTTGGGGAACTGCCAACACAAAGCTCCAGCTCACCCATCCATGACTCCCTGCCTGTTCTTTGAATCACTATGACCACCACCCGCAACGCTCTCCTTGCTCCCGGCAACCCTCTCCAATGTGAACAGGGCTCTTGGCAAAAAACTTGACAAGGTAAAACTTCAGCAGGACTAATCTGAAATCTATCCCACCCACACCCCATCACAGTCAGCCTAAACTTATGACTTTTACCAGTCCAAAACAACCAGATAGCAGTGGTTAGCCCTTTATGCTTTATTCCTTAAAAAGTCATAATTTCGGTTCTACTGATTGGATTTTAGTTGTTTTGGTCTTATTTGTAAATCCTATTTTTCTAACCTGGTGTGGGATCTTTTTGCTTGGTGTTTTCACTGTTTTGCTGTTTGAAGTGTTGCACAAATACTTTACACATTGTATGTTTGGAAGTGGTGAAGTGAGGGAGATGAAAGGAAGTGCATTCGGGGAAGATTGAAAAGAGGATGCTGAAGAGGAAAGAGAGGTGGTTAAAAATGTTCTAATCTTTTTTTCAATTTTTTTCTCTGGAGGAGGATCCAGCCTAGACCTCACGTTTGTCCATTAAGCTTGCTCGGGTCACTCAATACATAAAAGTCATGCCAAATCTTTACGCCTCACCACTTTCAAATGTCACCAGCTGCCACTGCCAGCAACAACACACTTTCATCGGATTTCTTTGGCAGGTTTGTCTTGGCCTTCTCTCTGCTCTCCAGACAAAAAGTCTTGAAAAAGGTTTAAAGTCCCAGTTTTTAGGGTTAGACAGGAGGAGTACACCGTGACTCCAGCCAAGGGTTCCAAGACCTCAGGCACAAGCCTTGAGAGTCAGGGCTTACTCCACTGAAGCCACCAGCAGCGTTCAGGGCAGATCCAGTTGAAACTGGTCAGGCGGACTCCTTTAGGAAAGTGAGCTTCTTGCAGCTTTTGTGTCCCTATAGCTTAACAGGTGGAAAGCCAACTGATCTTGGGAGTCCATTTCTTAAACCTGGGTACAAGTGGGAACAGGTCAAGCCCTTAGGGCCTCCTCACCAGTCACAACAACAGGTGCAGTCCTTCTATATCGTAAAGGTCCAGTGGTGATGTGAAGACTTTGCCTGCAGGTGCCACATTTATGCCTCGCACTACTTTGTGGGTGGGAGTGACTCCTGGCCTTTTCCTAACCAATAGGGAAAATGTTTCCAGCTTTTGCACCAGTTTCTGTGTGCCCTACTTTCAACAAACTACAGTGCCCCACTCTACCTAACTCCAGTATTGCAGAACCTTTCAGTTACTATGCAGAACAACTGTGCACACCCACCCACCCTGTAGGTATGGCTACGGAAATGAGCACATCTTCCCCTGTGGTCACGCAAAACCAGTTCTGAGGGCGGCTTCTCTCCCACTGGGATTGGTGCCTGGCTGTTTATGAGGACAATGGAGGGGGCTGACCCAGGTATGACCTACATCTTCATCTGACAGGGCAGGCTTCTTGAAGATAATTTAGTTCCTGGGCACTGCCCAGATAGTCATCCTGTCAGAGGACTTGGCACCTCCCCACACCCAAGCTCTTTGTCTTAGCTTTGGGAGTCAATTAACATCTCATAAACGAGCTATTCATCTCTTGGGTGACAGTTGGAAGCTCATGCAAATAGGCTTCTGCAGGCGTTAGGTATATAAAATGTGACTTGTTAAAGGTACCTTTGTAAAATATGTGTTAAAAATTAACTTTACCAACTACTTGAATTTGTAATTAATACTTTAAAAAGGCCTAGAATTAACTTTTTATCTGGTTCCTAGATGGAGATAACTTTATTAACTTTAATAATGTACCCCAATGCTTTCCTATGGAACAACTAACCCTGCTACAGTAAAAATAGATTTTTAAGGCATTGTCACTGTAAGGACATGGTTAATATTAAATGTGTACATGTACTACTTTTAAATAGCCTGCACCCTGCATAAAGGCTATTTGAGGCCTACTTATGAGTGAATTATTCATATTTTAAAGGGGGTATAGGTCTGTCAAACAGTTTGATTTTGACAGGTCGAATTTGCAGGTTAGACCTGCACAGATAGGTTACTGGTGGCAAGCCTGCAGTCATGTTTTGCACTGTTACCGCAGTGGTGGCACAATGTATACTGCAGAACACTGGTGACATTTAACTTACAGGCTCTGGGTACATTTTGTACCATACACTAAGGATGTGTAGGTAAGATAAATATATGGCAATTAGGTGTATTCCAATTTAACATGTTTTTAAGGCATCATAGCACATACACTGGGCACTTAACAGCAGTATCTCAGTTTGGAGAGTTCAAAAAGGCCAGAATAGGTTGGGCCGGACACACAAAAGGGAGCATGTTCCTACACACACATCTATCTATCTATCTATCTATCTATCTATCTATCTATCTATCTATCTATCTATCTATCTATCTATCTATCTATCTATCTATCTATCTATCTATCTATCTATCTATCTATCTATCTATCTATCTGTCTATCTATCTGTCTGTCTGTCTGTCTGTCTGTCTGTCTGTCTGTCTGTCTGTCTGTCTGTCTATAAAACAAACAATGCCCTGGGTAGTTCCCAAGTTTTAGGTGGAATGCAGCTACTATATATAGAGCACTTTACAACACCACCAACACGCCATATCGGCTCACCTAAATATCTGTTCTTTTAGCAGAGTTTTGATTTGTTCTGGTTCCTCCCTTGTGTCTGGACAAAACTATACTTCCCTGATGAGCTCAAATAAGAGCGAAACACGTGTCAGGGGTTGCTTTAATTCATTCCAGGTTGGTTTTGATGGTATTTTACCAATCCAAAATTGTAATCCTGTCCCTGGAATGGTAAAATAATTTGGTAATTTTTCAGCTTGGTGTTGATGGCACCATGCTGCTAATCCTACTCTTACAAACTCTGCTGGAAAAACAGACACCTTTAGGGCACTCCGGATGACTGCAAGACTGGAGACTCCAAAATGAATAAATGAATGAAAAATGTATATAGCGCATCTTTTACCTAGCATGGTATTATGGAGCTCTAAACTGAAAGATAGCAAAGAGCAGAAAGTAAGCTCACATTACAGACTAAAGAACAAGGTTTCAAGTTTTTTTTCTGAAAAGAGGCTCTGATTCTCTGGGGCGGAGTTCAAGAGGGAGGGAATTCCATGTTTTAGCTGCTAAGAAAGTAAAAGAGCATTTACCAAACCAATAACGCTTCACCTTTGAAGTGCTGAACAGTTTTGTGCTCCCAGACCGCAATGATCTGGTGGGCAAATATGAGTTAATCAGCTTATGGATGTAGCAGGGTCCTTTGATGGCAAGTGCATTAAAGACCAAATCACATGCCTTGAACATGCATTGTATGTCAATTGTCAACCAATTCAATTCTTTAAGAAGGTCAGAAACACACATGGGTAAAGTTCATAAATAGTTATGCTGATTAATTCTGGACTTCTTGAAGTCTGTGAGCTACAGAATTAGGTAGGTCTATGTACAATGGAGTCCTATGGTCCAATCTAAAGTAATTAGAGTCTGATGATGAAATGTAAATAGGAATGTACAGGAGGATTTGCTTAAAGTATTGTTGAAGGTGAGCTTTGACATGAATGGCAGAAAGGAGCTGTATTTTTTTTTAAGAACAATTGTAAAAGATGATATTTTGATGTATTTGTGAATTCTTCCAATAAAAAAATATAAAAATAAAAAATATAAAAAGCCTGCACCACTGTCCTTTTGGAGGCAGGATCAATGAGTGGAAACACTTTTCTAATGGTCTCAGCAATGCAAAGCAAGTGGCAGCTATTAACGAAACCTCTTCATCAAAAGAGACATTTTGATTTAGGTTCAAGTCCGCCTTTCCCGCTGAGAAGGAATTAATGGCAGATGAACAAGCTCTGAAGTCAACCAAAGGCTAGAAGAAAGAGAGGGCTGTTGCCTAAATAACAATTCTCAGTCTTACCTCCATTGTTTTTCAGGGTATTGTTGTTCATCCATTTAGCAATGGATGGGAGACGAGTGTGAAAGTTATCTTGGATGGCGGTTCACTTATCTGTGACGGCTACAAAGAGTTGAGCCGTATATAATATGGAAGCACTGAGCCCCAACCACTGAGGCAAGAGAGGTGATGTACTTGCTGGAAAGGATAGGGCTAAATGCAGAGCCCTGAGGAAAACCCTGATTGATCATACCAGGAGCAGAACTGAACAGGAGGGCAAGAGCTAGATTGTGTCCTTATAGATAGAAACGATAGTAGCCAGGGTTGATTTACAACTCTCTATACTGTGGAGTTGTTGTATAAGAATGGCATGGGAAACTGTATCAAAGGTTGCCAATACATCCAATACTATCAAGGCAGCCGACATACCCTTATTAAGAACGGGTCTTGGAAATTCTGTCAATGCCAAAAGAGCTGTTTCCTTGCCAAACCCAATTTTCTAGATACAGTAGCAGCATGTGTCTCTGCAACAGAAATGAGCGCAGGTTGTCTAAAGAGACTCATGAGACGCTCAAACGCTGTCTCATATAATGTAAGCGAGCTAAGCTTAGGTTTCCCTTGAAAATTAATGTAAATATCAGTGGTTTTATTATGAAAAGCAGTCCTATCTGTACAGAGTTGTGTCGTCATTTACGCTTTACATTGTTTTTTTTTCTTTAGGCTAAGACCTGCTGTGAATATAGGTTCAGACTAATTTGTTTCGGCGTGATTGAGGACATTTGAGGGGGCGCAATGAGTCTAAAGCAGAGGAGACCCACCAGTTTACAATAGAACTGCATTATTTATATCAGAAGACTGAGTGAGACTGGTGCTGCTAAGTGATTTGGAGAAATTATTACTGACCTGGGCACTTCAGTTTTAAGCCCTGAAGTGCCCTGGGCAGACTGACTATCAGTGATGCCTCGTCACAGAGTGGGTGGGTCATCAGTCTCACTGACCCACTCCCACTCTGTGATGAGGCAGGGACTGCCATATCCCTCATTGGCTGATGGGAGGAGGTGGCAACTCTTCTGAAACTACATAGGCTTCCCTCACTGTGATGCTGCAGAAGGTGTTATGTATTTTAATGTTTGGTGCGTGCATATGTGTGTGCTAGGAATGTATGTGTATTTGTGAGTGTGTGTTGTGAATGGGTTTGTGTGCTTGTGATTTGTGGCTTTATGTGTGCATGCTTGTGAATGCATGGGGGTGTGATTCATGTAGAGGGGTGAGTGTATGTGTGTGTGTGGCCCGCCCGTCCGCCCGCCTTTTGCTTGAATTACCGGCCACCGCTGGATGCAAGGATAACAGTTAGGCTTCCAGAGCAGACATTGTGTCATCAAAAGTTTTTGCTGCAAATTCCTGGTCACTCTATGAAATGTCCAAATTGTGCCTGGAGCTAGACGTTTATGATCACGCAAGCAGTCGCAGTCATCTGTGGGTACTCCCAAAGAAATCAAGAACACAGATCTTCAGCAACCAGGGTGTATATATGCTGGTAAATAGGGAAACAGCCGTTGGTCCCATATAGACTATATATAGTAAATTTGACCCCAACGTCCTGTTACTACAATCTGCTGTGGCCAATAATGGGAAACATGATTCCTATTCGTTATTCCTACTCTACTATAAATACCTTCTGGGAACCAGTATTATGTACATGAAGAACAAACGTAGCCTGATCATAACTCCTTCCCTGTAACTAGCGATCTACATGAACACAGAATATTATAGGGTTGAACAGTCCCACTAAAAAGGATCAATTTTGTCCTATTAGTAGGAAAACTTTGCCTCTTGAGGCGCTGGAAGTCGAAACTGCCATTTGCTCATAAGGATTGGCTCGAAGTAATGACAACAATGACAACACATGAATGACCTATATATAAGCACCACAATCATCTACAAATGTTCAAAGATATTTGTGATTTCCGTCTCCAAGACTGAAGTTTCGCTTTATATCTTGCTGACCATCTGAAGATTTTACAAGCACTCACGATCTCCAAAGATGGTGGGGGAGGCACATTCCTTGCTAGTTATAGATGGACTACCTATTTTAGATTTGACTCAAGTGGGGCTGCAAATGAAACTTGTCACTTTTAACGACTATCGTGAGCCAATAAGTTAATAATCAATATAGATAAAAACTCCGACAAGTGAAAAAACAGCATCTCTTTTACCTGATCGATCAGGGAAAGAATTGTGAAAGAAACTTCCTCGTATAAATAACTCGGCATGACTTTTACTAATGAATTGAAATGGAAGTTGTCTCTTGACATCATGAAAACAAGAGCCCTGAGAACTGTGGGGGGGAGGTTCAAAAACGATTTATAAGGGATTTCTGTGGCCCCACTATAGCTACAGAGGCAGATTTACAAGCCCCTTGCATCACTTTTGCGTCACCATTGCGTCACTTTTGTGACGCAGCGGTGGTGTAAATGTCTCGGCCCATTTACGTGACGCATCTAGAGAGATGCGTCACCTTGTAAAGCCCTGCGCCACATTATACCTGCGTCAGGTATAATGTATGCAGGGTGGGCATTCCCATGCAGGAACGCCTCGTAGAAGTGACGCAGTGAAATCTACAAGATTTCACTGCGCCACTTCTAGGATGCCACTGCGTCAAAACTTTACGCCTGCTTGGAGCAGGCGTAAGGATTGACGCAGCACAGTAAGTATATTCCTCCCCATGCATTGCTGAAGTTGCGTTGTGCTTGTGACACAACTCCGGCAATGCGTGACTTTGCACCAACAGATGCATCAGAATTTCTGACGCATCTGTCAATCCTTGTGCCATGGTGCACTGTATTGTAAATACCGTGCATCCATGGTGGCGCAAGGGTTTTCAATGAGGCGCAGGGAAAATGACGCATTCTTGTAAATCTGCCCCCCAGTATTCATCGCATACAGAGCAATAGTTCCTCCACAGATCCTTAGTGAGGCAGAGATTCTAAGTCTGGGTTTAAAGAACGAGTGGGAGAAGTTGCAAGTCAAATGCCTGAAAAATCTATTAGGATTTCCCAAAGAGCGCGGTCAGAGTTGAAACCAGGCCAAACTGTTGGAACTGTATCTTACCCAGAAGGGGCAAGTGAGTGGGTCAGCGGGGGTTGTGGCACAAACAGCTAACTGCTTCCAAACCGAAAGAGTCAACCTTCTGTATGAACAAAACCTGTCAGAGCAAATTACACTGGGCTGCAGGTGTGAGAGAACAGCTTCCGAGTTTGGAAATATTTTAATATAAATGATTTTAGAATTGAGCTCCCTCTTCTTTTACCCCAAGAGGAGTTAAAAAAGAAAGGAGTTCTGTGGATTCAGTGGCTAGAGATTAAGGCTCCTTGGTTTTCCAGATCTCCACACATTTGTTTGAGAGAGTCCTGGCAGACTGCAAAGGTGTACCCTAACCTCTCCAATTTACAGAATGCTCAGATGTATGCAACTATGCTGATATTCCAAATAGGACTACTTCTTGTTTATAAAAACTCTATATGTACAAAGAGTGTGTGAAAGCTCTCTCGGATGATGATAGCAACTGTGGTTGTGAGCTGAAGGTGCACTGCTCTAGTGAACATGTGTTTAGGGACTGTTTCTATTTGAAAGCATTAAGGTGAATGTGTTCATCAAACATGGGATAAAGGAAGGGATGGATGAAAGGCAAGGACGGATGTTATAAGATTATTATATAAAAGGTTTGAGATGTGACTTGTGCAGTGGGTAGGTTTTTATTGGCTATGATTGAATAGGTGGATTTCGTGTGTTTTATTGCTTAATGTTATTTATAATATACTACAATTTAATGGACCATTGTCAAAATAAACATACTTTTTACTACGATTACAAGACTGAAGACTAGTATATATCAACATGTAAACTGTAATGCCTTCAGATGAACAATAACGTACATAAAATATAATTAAGATATTCTTGAACTTCAAAACGACTAACTAATAAATATTGTCAAGGGTAAAAAACACAAATGTATTCCATTAGTTCAATAACTGAGAATTGGAATGATTAGCAATATCAAACTATTCTGATTAGCTTATTTTTTCATGAGTGCATATAATAATCTACTTCAGTTTTAAATGACAGAAGTTATAGGGAAAAGCACTGTCTACAGCAGGGGTCTCCAACCTTTTCTGTAGTGAGAGCTACATCTGAGCAGCGAAAATTTTCGTGAGCTACTGAAGGCTAGGAAACTCGCACATTTTTTCGAGAGACCCCTCCCACGCCCAGTTTCATTGACTTTAAGCCTAATTTCTTCCAAGCCCATATGGTGGTTTGAAGAAAAGGGGGCACTCTCCCTCTTTTGAAGCTATAGACAGCTGCAGGTTGTGCTACCTGAAGCAAAAGTTTGTCTTGCTTGGAAGCATTCCTGGAAAGTGTAACGAAATACTGCCGGATACAAGCCTATGACCTGCTTTTGTTATCCTCGATCTAAATTGTTCACACACTGCGAAAGTTAAACCTCAACATATATTCCATACCAAATGTGAATTATTGAAGTCTAGCTTAGATGTGCAGTCACAAGATTTAAAAAAAGACTCATTTTATTGTGAACAACCTCAATTATTTCTCCTTCACCACATACTCTTTTTTATTCCAGTTTTAAAATGTCCCATCCTGGTTCAGCTTTAAATAATTTTTAACTAGTTTGATTAATTATGGGTTTTATTCAGAATACTCCAGGTCTGTCCATGATCCAGAACTCTGCTGCAGTGTTAGTGTTGATTGCCACACGCACTGAGAACAGAGACGTTTTAAGGCATGGACAAAATAGGCTCTGGCCCAGAGCTCCAACCATTCAGGTTCCCTGATACAGCCAGCGTTGTTCTGCAGAGAGCCTTGCCTGGATAACCTTTAATTATTTTTAAACCGATTGATTTATATATCATTTTCCTTTAATTTATTTTGAATGTGGCTGATGTGTGAGTCTATTACAGAGTATTTGCAGAGAAATGTTGTGTTATGTTTCATGCAACATCCATAAAAATGTTTCTTCATTTAGAATAGATCGAAAAAGGACATTACATATTAGAAATGTGATGGTGGCACAGAGATTATTTGCAGTAATGTTAGTGAGCTGCTGCTGTGTTAAACATTGAAAACACACATCACTATCCCTGAATGTTAAATATAAACACATTTATAATTTTGACGAGCATGCCTATGCTGTCAATGGCTTGTCCAAAGAAGGGATTGAAAGAGTTAAAACTGGATCAGAAATTAAAAGCTGCTCTGAAGAGTGGAGCAATTCACATTCTTTTTCGGAGTGCAGACGTGGGGATTTTTTTTATGTTGTGCCTTCGGTAAAGGAAACTGAAACTTGGCAACACCCTGCTTCTCCTGATGTAAACCCCAGAGCTGGAAAGCGAAAAAAGACATTTTCGATTTTGTCTGTTAGTCGTCATTTTGGCTGCTTCCAAACTGTCAGGCAGTGTTGCTGAAGTTATCCTTTGGGCCCCTTTCACTCTTAAATCCCCAGAAATGTAATTAGCTTTAGCAATAATATATTTAGTAGTTCGGGAGCAGATGGGACAAGGCAGGCTCATACTTCACTATTAACAAGACCCAGTACTTCAAGTGCCCGTGGCATACCTGCAGCACGTTTACAGTACAGAAAGCACACATCACAGCTCCAGTCTGGAGAACAGCGCATTAAGAGGTATAATGCTTACCGATTTGATCTGCTCCTCGCTTGTCTCTCACTCTCATCTGCCTTTCTTCCTCCTCCGCCCTTCTCTCTCACAGCTACCTCCTTCTCGAACCTCCACGCAGCCCGACCTGCCTCGGCCACCCTTCTCATTTGTCTTTGTTCTCTCCATTCCCCCGGCTGGTGTTTGGACCCCTTCATCACCGCTTCACTGTCCCTGCTCACCACTCCGGACACAGTGTCTGTTGTCAGTGGGCCCATCGCACCACGCTATGCGCCATGTTTCCTGCCCTGTGTTGAGACCTGCGGGTGCTGGCCTGCCAGGGAGAGCTCCTCTTGAGCGTCTGAGAGGAAGCAGCTGTGCTCTCTCTCTGCCAGGATGCAAGGTAAAAAAAAGCAGGTGGCGCTGGTTCCTAGCACTTCAATACTGCTTGCACCACCTGCATGCTAGCAGGTTTTTCCAGGACCTGCTTCTTTGCACCAGCATACATCGTGCTGGATCATGAGGGCGGTGCCGGGCTGTGACAGGCCGGTAACATGGACTGGAGGAGGAGATCAGCACTAGCGACGTCATCTTTGGCCTGCCCCGCCCCAACTAAGCTCAGTTAGACCAATCTGAGCAGTTGGGTTTGGTGAGGGCAGGCAACGGCTGTAAAAAAAGGCCCAAGAATAATAAATGACAACAATAGGATGCAAAATTTTTAGATGCAAGGCGCGAGCTACTAATGGGGGTTCGGCGAGCTACCGGTAGCTCGCGATCGACCGGTTGGAGACCCCTGGTCTACAGTGTAGAGAACTGGGTTCTAGCGAAAAAGGTCTGTTAGAACTGTCATTCTTCGGGAGGTCTTCTTCCAAACATTTTGCCTGATTTCCTCCTATTTCTGTTGTATCTTTATGTTGGCCTTAGGACTCTGAGGACTTTAGCACTTTACCACTGCTGGCCAGTTCTAAAGTGCATGTGCTTTTCCCCTAAACATGATAACATTGGTGTATACACAATTAACATATTTAGTTTACTTGTAAGTCCCTTGTAGACCCTAGGTAGCCCTAAGGGCAGGGTGCTGCATAAGTAAAAGGTAGGACGTGTACTGTTAAGTTGTACATGTGCTGGTAGCAACAAACAGCAACATTTGTTTTTCACTACTGTGAGGCATACTCCTCTCATAGGCTAGCATTGGGAATTGCTTAAATCAGTTTTAAGCTGTAATTCCTGATCAGAAAGGAGTAGCTGCATCATGTTTTATATCTTTGGAATGGTAATGATATATCCTCTTTAATTGTTAAGTTGGATTTAACATTACTATTTTAGAAATGCCACTTTTTGGGCACTTCTCTGCTCTTACTGCTCTTTGTGCCTGCAGCCTGTCTCCAATAGGCATCTGGGGAGGGTGACAGCTACCCTTTGTGCATTCCCTCTAGACAGCCATAAACACAGGAAAGGTGGGTGTGACAGAGAAATCATCTGCATTCATCGACATTCTTATAGCTCTTCATGGGCAGGGAGAGAGAGGGGAGCAGCCACTCACACCTGAATAGGCAGTGTCCTGTTTCCCACACAAAGGGCTTATTACCCCCTACTGATAATCTGGAGCCAGGGCTGAGTAGAAAAGGGCCCTTCAACAACCTGTTTTGAAGTCACTCCCAATTCATAGGTACAGCTGGGTATACGTACTGGGTGTCCGACTCTACTAAGACAGCACACTACTGGACCAGTGAAGACCTCTGCCAGGAGTAAAGTCTAGTGTGCTACTAGGATTGCCATTCTGCTTGACTGCTGCTCTGGAAGAACTGTTTTACTGCTTTAATGTGCTGCCCTGCTGCCTGCTGATCTCTGCCCTGCTGAGGACAAGGCCTGGACCCATCTCATTCCAACCCAGAGTGACTCCAATGGCTTGCTGGCTTGTCCCCTGTTCTGAAGTCTCAGGGCCATCAACATCTTCCTTCAACCCTGCAGCACCTGGACTCTGTCTTTCATGAGTTCTGCCCTGCCAAGTGGTGCCAATCCAGTCCTGGGCCCTTGAAATGTGACTTCTGTTGTAAATGACCATCAAAATCGACACAGTGATGACTTTGCGCCAATGCATTGCCCTTCGACACTGACGCAGGAGCTGATTAACAACATCGATTTGACAGACCGCACGGCTCAGCGACGATGGACAGCGCTATTTGATGACGGCGCAGCGCCTACATTGTAAAGGGATTCATCGTCCAAGCCTTCATCACCTGTGCGGATCGGAACCTTCGACGTCAATGCTTGCTCCATCCAAGCTACTTTTTCAGCGGGACCTGCGTGAGTCCTGTAGCCCTCCTGCCCTCTATCGTGGTCGGCCTCAACTTTGGATTTAACCCCAGTCCAGTGCAACCTCAAGCAACCCCTAAGTGCTACTTCCTTCTAAGTACTACTATTTGATGTATTCTTTTGAAATTCATAACTACAGTTCTGTTTATTAGATTTTTGTCGTTTTAGTCTTGTTTTAGTCATGAAAATATATTAATATGTTCTAAACCAGTATGGAGTATTTTTGTAGTGTTTTCATTGTGTTACTGTAAGTGGGTTGCACAAATACTTTACACATTACCTCTTTAGATAAGCCTGACTGCTCTGTGCCAAGCTACCCGAGGTTGTGCACAAGTTATCTATTAGTGTGTAGCTGGCTTACCCTGACTACAATAATGGTTCCTGCTTGTACAGGGTGCATACTCTGACAACCAAAAACCACAGTTCTAACAAGGGCCTAACCCAGTTATGTAAACGTTATGCCTTCTATCCCCTCCATTTATCCTATTTCCATGTTTGAAACCAAGAACTAAAACTGAACTGGTGCCAAATTTGAGCCAGTGGCTTCAGGTCAGGCCCACTGGCACTTTTTGGGGGATCAGAACGTATTTTATCTCCACAGACTTTGACCTAGAACAAGAGGGAGAAACAAACAAAAGGGAGAAAGGAGAATGAAGGGAAGGATGCATAAACCATGACAAAGGGAGAATGCTGAGAAGAAAAAGAACCTGCATGAGTGAGATACATTGGAAGGAAGTGTCTGATGATGGATTAGGGGCATATGAAGGTATCAAGTACGCAGCTTTGGTATTCAGAACCCCAAACTTTGATAGCACTAGCTGAGGGCTTCTGAGCAATAATTTGGGCTTCGGCACTCACTCTTTTGCAAATTAAGCACTGGACTGAACTGATCCAGTATGCGAAGACCACTAAATAACAATGCTTAATAACACAAAATACATTAGTGTATAATATTTTCCTTTTATTTAGTTTTGTAAAACCAATATTAACATTCAAACCTGATAGTCAGGGAAATCTAGCCCGATGTGTTTGACATAAATAGTATTGAATATGCAACCTGACACGGCAAGTGGCATAGGAAGGGCCTCTTTGTCGTCGAAGACTTTACTTGTTGACTTATAGTACATTGCAGCGCATCCATATTTACTAGTGACTTTAGACATATATAGCCACCATAATTATTGCTGTAGCATAGATAAATTAGCACTATTGCCTGCATGGGGAGATTTCATGGTCTCATGGACTACCTTTATGAGGTTCAGTCTAACAGTCTAATTGGGTCTATGCTTATCTACCCCCACATCCCTTGAATATAGGTCATTGGGGTATCCTGTATGAAACTCTAGATGTACTGAACTGGAAAACCCACAAGGAGTTCATGTGTTCCTTTTTTAATGTGCAGATGCATATATTGTTATTGTGGTACTTGCATTAATCTTGGACTGAGATTGAGTAACAGCAGCAACCTTAAAGTTCCGAACCAGTGTCACTGGAGCCACATCAGCTGTGTAGTTCCCTTTACTAAAATTGCTATATTGCTAAGATAGCTTGTCCTGCAACACGGCTTTTCAAAAGCTGCATAGCCTTTATAGACTTATCTTTTGAGTCTTTGGATCTGTTCAAGCACTGGTGAGGCAGGCCTCTATTGTAAACTTGCACACAGAAAGCTGAATCTGACACAATTAGTGCAGGGCTTACTTTCTGTAGAGCTTGAATCTTCATAACTTGCACAGTAGAGTCACTTACGTTTTCAGTGTGATCCTGTAATGTTTGGAATTACCCAATTTGAAAGACTTCATAGAGGGAAGTGTACGAAGGAGAATATTTCTGTTTCATGACTAGTACAAGCTGCGCTGTAGAAAATAGGTTGTTATATTCAAGCGCAGGTAGCATGTGCAGAATCGAAGGCAATGCTTATTGGTATCGCAACACGTCCTGGTTTCTATATACAGGGTTGCTCTCAAACTGTATAAGATATTTGCATCAGGGCATTTGCACCTAACACAGGCAAAGGGTATCCAACCACTATTACCTTCCCCCCTTGAGCAATGGCTATAGTGGAAGTCTGTACTGCCGTGAAAATGTTTTCTACTGAAGAAATTCGTTGCTGAACACAAATAGAATACAAATATGCCGCTCATTCTATAATACTAAAGTTCCGTTTGTTATCACTTGTTTGAAGAAATTTTGATTCTAACATTTCTGCAGGTAAACTATGCAAGATGGTGGTATGGGCATCATTCCAGTTCTTCCTTGGGCATTACCAGATTGTATAACAGTTTCAGCCACTCATTAGAATGTGGCAGATGCCCCTGCAAATCTAAATAACCCATGAGGGCATGCAATTTTCTGAACATATTTGGGGCCAGATGACCGACCATTCCATTTTTGTGAGTCGCAAATTGCGAGTTTTTGCAACTCGCAATTTGCAACTCGCAAAATGGAATGTACAACAGTGTCTGAGACACTGTTTGCGATTTCCAATGGAGTCGCAAATGACCTGCCTCATTAATATTCATGAGGCAGGTCCCATGGGGAATGGCCAGCACTCACAGGGATGGTGGCCTGCTGGGATCAGCAGATCACCATGTCTGTGACTGCTCTTTAAATAAAGCAGTTTTGTTTTGCAGCTCGTTATCCTTAAAGGAAAATGGGATGCATTTAAAAAGAAAAATTCAACGTTTCTGTTTCATTTTTTAAGAGTAGGCAGTGGTCCGCTCTTAAAACATTTAGCTGCCCAACAGGGGACCCCTTACAGTTTGCAACTGGCTTACTACCTACTTCAAGTAGGTGGTAACTGCAATTGTTTTGTGACCGCATTTGTGGTCGCAAAACAATTGTAAATACTAGTGCGACTTGCTATTAGGAAGGGACGCCCTTGGCACACCCCTTCCTAATAGCGTCTCACAAACTCTATTTTGCGAGTCGGTAATACAGTTTGCAAACACCACAAACCTTTTTAGTGGTTGCAAACGGGCCGATTTCCCATTTGCGACTGCTAAAAAGAGTTGTACATCTGGCTCGTGGAGAGGTGGCACAGTTCTCTACAGAGTCTATGACCAGTTGCTTGTCTCACTTAGTAAATTATATTAAAAAATGTTTGCACTAAGGAAAGCGGTTCTAAAAATCTATTTACGATAGGAAGATTTGTGTCATATTTATTACTTGCCAAATTCGTCATATCCCAGTACTATTGATGTTCTACATCACATTTGTATGTGTGGAAGTTTGGTTCGTTTGGTCTATTACAAGACATTATGAGCTATCTGGCTTAACCACTTGGAAAAGAGAGGTGTTCAAGCTCGAATGACACTGTGCGATTACCTTCCCAGATTGTAGGTCTGCTAGAACAACTTTTCTATCATGCTTAGCCTTTGGTTGTAAAGGATATTGAGCCTGGGTTTTGGTTCACTCAGACGAGGAATCACATGTGGTTCTGATTCATTACTGCTTCAACTGGCCTTCTTTGGTGTGGTTTCTCTTGACTTTTTGCCTTCTGACGTCCTGTTTTGCTGACTTCGTTTTTGCTGGCTTTAGGATTCTGGGCACTTTACCAATCCTAACAGTTCTAAAGGGCATATACTCTGTACTCACATTTTCACAATTGGCATATTTAGTTTACTTGTAAGTCCCTTGTAAAGCGCACTATATGTGCCCATGGCCTGTACATTTAATACTACTAGTGGGCCTGCCGCACTAATTGTTCCACCCACTTCAATGGCCTTTAAACCCGGCTCAGGCCTGCCACTGCAGAGCCTGTGTGTGCAGTTTCAAATTGCCATTTCGATCTGTTAAGTTAAGCCATTTGCCAGGCCCAAACCTTCCCTTTTATTACGTATAAGTCCCGCCTAAGGTAGGCCCTAGGCAGCCCTATGGGCAGGGTGTAATGTATTTAAAAGGTAGGACATGTAATTTGAGTTTTACATATCCTGCTAGTAAAAAACTGCTAAATTCATATTTCACTACTGCAAGGCCTATCTCTTCCATTGGTTAACATTAGGATTGCCTTAAAACAACCTTTAAGGGTAATGTCCAATTTGGAAGAGATAGAGATTTAGAGCTTGATGTCTCTGGACTCACAATTTAAAATCACAACTTATGGCGATATATTTATGAGGTGATGTCATGGCCAGAAGCTGAAGAGTCTGACGGATCATCTAAATTTGTCACAACGTATGTCTTATTTCGCAAGAGATCTTTTTGGAGGCATGGTGTTTCTTCTTGGTGACTAAGCTTGGTACCTTCTCTTTCTTGAAACAAGTCTTTCATTCCAAATATTTGTATTCTCTTTTTTGGATTCTGGCTCAGAGTTCTGTTGTTAAGATTAACCTTTGTCAAAAGCTTTGCCCGTGGAAATAGGCAGCTCGGTCACTCCTTCCTTCCTCTGAACTCCTCTGTGTCTAAGTGTCTGTGATCCAAGTTTCATGGGTGTAGTAGAAAAACTGGTCCTCAGTATACTGATACTAATCTGACTATTTCAAACTTTTACAGTACATCAATTGATAACCTCCTCCTTCTCAGACTCACAATGAGGTGGTACTCCAGTCTGAGATTTCTGCTTGTTTTTCAGATTTTTCTCAATTTCTTCCCATTTTCTCCTGGGGTTGCCCTCAATTGCTGTCTTTGGCTGGAGTTGCAGTTATGTTGTCAGATTATGATCAAAGGAAAATAATTTTGATTGACTCCTAGATGAACAAGCATTGGCAAAACCAATCAATCTGGTGCATAGCTGAGAATCAAAGCCCTACCGATTTGCCAATACTGCATGTCTCCCTTCTCAATAGGAAACACAGGCCCAGATCTACTATCACTTTATGCTGTGTTTCCATCAGTTTTTTAAATATAAACCCGGCACAAAGTTTTGGGGTATTTGCTTTCCAAAGCAAATCAAGGAACCACCCATGGGTTCTGATAGGAATCCCTGTCTACTAACACCGGTGGACAGGAATTCGCACCAAAAACATATGGCTCTTCAAGTCACTATTAACTCTGGAGCAAGTTTTAAAAATCTCCAGTGCACATGTGTGGCACTGCACAGCACAGCACACATACAAAGTGGCAAACGTATTAAAGCATCGTTTTTGTATTAGAAGGATCCCCTTTCAGTACAAAACCTATGCTTGATAAAAAGCACAGCCCCTTGCACTATGGTGTAAGGTTGCATTGGCGCATGGCAGCCTGTAGTGCACAAGGAGAGAGCAAAACAACAACAGTACTTTCAGTATATATAGCATTCTTCTGCTCTCTCCTTCACACAGCGTAGAAACTTTGATGTCTGTGCGTTTACTTACAAAAGTGTGTGTGTTCTTTTTTATGTAGATATTGCGGACAGTGCTTCCATTGCCTTAACATAAATGAGATAATCGACAACAAATTCTGACTTGAACACACTTGCTGGGAGAAAAAAGATACAAGTGACTATGAATTCTTATGGTGGAGATGGGACCTAACACTATATAGACTGTTCATTTCAAGTATATGAGGGGAATTATTACACTAGTTAAAGGAGCAAACACCGGGGCACCTGGTTACTGGTGACTTAGTTGTAGAGTGTTGTCCAGCTGCTCACATAGATATTCCACTGTTGCAGGCGACAAACCAGACTGTGGGAAAGGAGAGTGCTGCCTGAGAGAACACCTCCCAAACAAGCCTCCAACGCGAGCTGGGACAATAGGACATCCTTCATGTGTGGGGCGGAGATCATGGTATTTCTCCTTAGAGAGATGGGAAGGGAGTTTGAGAAAAACAAAAGAGAAACAAGAGGCAAACCACGGACAAACTACTCTTACAAAGACAGGCGAAATGAACTGATTTACAATTCAAGTATCTTACTTGGCGTTTTTGCTAATTGAAATAGGGCGGAGGGGAACATCACTGAGCGATACTGACAGCTTAATTAAGGCATTTGTGCCCTGCTGGGCTTCATCGTTGTTTCTGTAAGTAATTGAGTCAAGCAGAGATATTTTTTTACGTATCCATTACTAAAATGTTTTTATAAATTCTGATAGAACTTTATAGTGAGATGATGTTTGAGACATCTGAACAGAACTTTCTGTAGAATATACAACGTTTATGCTAAAGAAACCTGTAATCATTTTCTGAATACGCCAGCACTAATAACAAGCAACGCATGGGAGGTGCGCTGTCAGCTCTTAGTGGAACTGCAGCCTTTGCACATTATTCCCAGCCGTCTAGCAGAATGGCCACAATCTTTCGGCTTATATGTGTGCATGCAGAATCTTTACTTCTACCACCGGTAGCAAGCCTCAAATGCACACTGTCCAACTTAGACACGCAAAGAACCTCAAACACACCTCGCACTTCTCCTCTCAGACTAGTTTTCACAATAGATACGTGACATGCCTGCATTCAATTCCACCGAGGACCAATACAGAGTGGTGTGGGCACTACGGCCTCCAATAAATAGCTCTGGAAGTAGGGGCGAGGGAAGGCTGCGGTACCCCATAACTCCTTTATGGAGATCAGACAGAGAAGTAACAATGAAGAGGCTGACTTCCAGGACAAACCTTCTGCTGACAGGCTACCTTGACTGACAAAGAGCTGCTAATCATTGTCATTTACTATTCCCGCCTCACTGCATGTTTAGGTATTTTGTATTTTAAACTAGTGGTGCGCTTCTGGGGTGCAGGGGAAAGGAGAATGCCATGGCATTCCACAGGATTTCTAACACATAGGTAAATAAAGAGGGGTGTGTTACGAAGACACATCTCAATATTATCTATCAGCTGCACAGAAAGAGTAATCAAGGCCCTTAAGACAAGTGATGGCGATGGCCAGCACTCCACCACTGACAGCCTTCCCTTAACGAATACCAGTGTGCTCTAGTGTGAATAGTTGTTAATAACCCACAGCCCTCGCCCCACCCACCCACACACAATCATATTTACCAGTGAGCCATGCCACCTTGTGTCTTGCATAATAACTGACAGATGGGGCCATAAGATGTCTGCCTTGCAGTGAGTGCTGCAGGGGGTATCTGGTTTCTTGAAGGGGTACATCGTGTCCAGGTTTGCCTCTTTGTTAGTTACTGGCACTTCCCTTGTTGTGGGCAGTAGTAGGTAGATTTTGTTGTTTGGGGTGGGACGAGCTCACTGCAGGGAGAGGATGCCCGTGCATCAATTGCCACGTGTCCTGGCAGCTTGCTTATTCTGCTCCCGCAGGCAACGCAGGCTGCAGAGAGTGGTGAATTCTCCAGGATGCTGACTCTGACCGGGATGGGACATGATTAGCAATTCTTACTTCTGATCGCTGGGCTTGCCATGTCCTTGGGATATCACCGTCCACCTTGCTTGCCTATGCACCCTGGGCTAACGCTTTTGCGTTAAATGCTGACTGTTTCCCAAACTGTGCTGATCAGCACTAGAGCATCCTCCCTGCCCACTCCTGTCCACTCCCCGTAACCTCCCTACAGCTATTTAATTATCATACGCGGTAAGCCAGCTGTGTTAAGCTTAGCATCAGCACGGGTACCCTTGGCAAGGCGGGCTCCCCTGGCATTTCTACACTTCCAGCTGCAGCTGGGGCTGCTCTCAGAGACACAGATAAAGCAAGCGGCTAGAAATGGCAGCAGCGCTCCGTGTGCACCCAGAAGACTATAGCTGGGCCCGAACACTTTAATTGGGAGTTCCCAAGAGTGGACCAGCCTCACCTACCGAGGCATTCCCATGAATGACCCAGTGTGCCAAGAGCCTCTCTGGCCACCTGTCTACGAGGAACGCTTACGATGCAAGCTGCCAATGTTCGTCAAGTTTGCCTGTGAGAAAGTGCCTCTTTTGCATTGTTAGCCCCCCACTTCTTGCAAGGGTTCATGTGATGTGGTTTTGATGTGGTTTCAAATGTAGTGCACAGGGTCCCTGCCAACCAGGTGCCTTGTGCCAATGCTCCTTCCCTAAAAGAAACTCTCAATTGTCACTTCTGCCCCCTGCAAGTCCCTAGTAAATGGTAGTCTGGGCATTTAGGGCCTGGGAGATGAAGAGGCTGCCTTGGGCCCCCCTCACGGGGACCATGCCACTGGCCTTGCAGCCTGCATGTCTCTGTGAGGGAGAAAAGGACAAAGTTGACCTGCCACCGTGCTTGGGTACCATGCCTGCTAGCACTGCCTGACTGCATAGGGAAGTTACCCCTCTTGCAGAACTCACAGCCCTAAAGCAGGGTGCACTGTCCTATAGGTGAGGGCCTACCTGCATGAGCAGATGTGCCCCTACAATATTTGGCACCATTTCCTAATATTGTAAGTACCAGGGTAGCCATAATGAGTGCATGGGCTGGGAACTCAACTACTCGAGTTCCACAGCAACATGATGGCTCCACTGAGTACAGGAGTGTTTGGTACCAAACTACTCCTTTCAATAAACCCACACTGATGCCATTGTGGGATTTATTGTGCCATGTACCTAGAGGGCTCCTCAAAGGTGCCCCCTGAATTCCTACCAACCCTGGTGTGGTCTCTGACCAGCTTTAGTCAGCCAACCACCTGCAGACATATTTTTGGACCCCTGGGTAGAGAGCCCCTGCTCTCTGGGGAGACAATGCACATCCAGGGCAGAGGTGCCATGCCTCCTCCCCCAGAATGGGCCATTGCTTGAAGAAGGGAAGCTTCAAAAGCCTACCACCTTTGAAATGCTATCCCCAACCTCTGCTGCTAGCAGCAGATGACAGCCCCTGGTTTACAAGCCCACTTTGGGTGGGAAAACCTGCAGCAAAATTAAAAAAAAATAGAAGGTGTGCCCACCTCTGTCAGCCCCACCCCTAAGGTGGAGAGAAACGAGGTGAAGCACACTTTTCAGTCCTCGCCATCTTGAAGATGGAGGGACCCCTCCAATCAGAACTCCCACAGGAGGATGGCATAAGAGAGGGTTTAGTCACCCCAGGTGAGATCCCTTTGGTCCTACCTGCTATTTCCCTAAAATGCCTCCTAAATCTAGTAGTTAGGTGGCTCCCCCAGACCTAGCCCCCAGATCTGTGATGACCTAAGAAGCAAGAAAACAACCCTGCAGAGAAGACTGAAGACGACGACTGACTTGGCCCAGCCCTACTGGCCTGTCTCCAGCTTCTGCGAACCTGCGACCTGTCTTACAGCCAGAGACCTCTGAAACCCTGGGAGGACTGCTGCCTTCAACAAAGACTCAAATCTCCCACAGACAGCAGACCTGTCCAAAAAGAACAAACCCCAAGAACCCCCACAAAGAGGACCGACACTTGTCAACACGACTACCTGCTACAAAAGAACTCCAAGAAGCACAGCAGTTGAGGACTGTTAGATTTGGGGGTCTCTATTTGGCATAGGTAGGTACCTGTGACAAATAGGGACCCTTGCGTCTAGTCAGGGTAAGGGGGTACACTCCTAAAATAACCCCCGCTCACCCCCTTGGTAGCTTGGCACGAGCAGACAGGCTTATCTCAGAGGCAGTGTGTAAAGCATTTGTGAACACATACAGTAATCAAGTGACAACACTACAGATGGACACCACACCAGTTTTATATAAAAAATAAGTATTCTTTATATAGATTTAACACAAGACCATAAACGACAAAATCCACAATACTGTTACTTTAAAATGGTAGAATTTAGCTTAGTTCTCTTAAGATGGTAAATGCGACACTCAGAGTTCAATGTACCTTAAGATGCGACACGCAGGGCAACGAAAGTGTTGCAGGAAAGGTGATGCGGTAGTCCCTTACATGCAAGGACGATGATGCATTGAAGATCTGGTGCAAAGAAAGATGGCGCTTTCTCCTTGATGCAACATGCTTCCCGGTGATGCGGCGGCGTCTGCTGCGACGTTGATCCTCTTCTCCGGCGATGAGAGATGCTTTACACAATGTGAGCCGCGACAGGCCCTGCGACACGCTTCCTAGTAATGCGGCGGCATCTGCTGCGACGTCGATCCTCTCTCCTGGCGATGTGAGTTGCTTCCACAATGATGCGAGCCGCGACAGGCCCTGCGACACTCTTCCCGGTGATATGGCGGCGCCTGCTGCGATGTCGATCCTCTTCTCCGGTGATGAGCCGTGACAGGCCCTGCGACACGCTTCTCGGAGATGCGGCGGCATCTGATGCGACGTCGATCCTCGTCTCCTGCGATGAGCCGCGACAGGCCCTGCAACACGCTTCCCAGTGATGCGGCGGCGTCCGCTGCGACGTCGATCCTCTTCTCCTGGCGATGCAATGCGCTTTGGTGGACCTGCGATGACTCAACGATTCTTCTGCGACGCGCTTCCCGGTGATGCGGCGGCGTCTGCTGCGATGTCGATCCTCTTCTCCGGTGATGCTAGGCGCTTCGCGTTGTGAAGCGGCAGTGACAGTTTGGCAACAAGCTTCCTGCTCTTGAGTCGCTCTTCCAGCTCCTTGCGACACGCAAGTCCTCAAAAAGTCCAGCACAATTGAAGGCACTTCAAAAGAACTCTTGGGGAGCTGGTGGGTGAAGTCTGTTGGCCCTGAGACTTCAGCAGGAGGCAAGCTCTTTTCCAAGCCCTTGGAGATACTTCACAAGTTGAATAAAAGTGCACACAAAGTCCTTTCTCCTTTCTTTGGCAGTCAGGCAACCACTGCAGGCCAATCCCCCAAGCAGCACTTCAGCTGAGGGACAGTCTCTCCTCAGTTTCTTCTGGTTCCACTCCTCAGCAAAGGTTTCTTCTTGTTTTCCAAAGTGATCTAAAATTCTTGGGTTTGGGTCCCAATATTTATACCCAGTTTCTCTTTGTTCTCTGAAGGCAGAGAGGCCTTTGCCTAGTCCAAACCAGTTCTGGTCAGTCTTCGAGCACTTTTGACAAGACTCCTTTCCTTTCAGAGTGCAGGTCAGAGACACCAGACGCACCATAGGAGGTGGAGCCAGCATTGTGGAGGGAAGGCACAGCCCTATTCAGGTCCCCGGTGCAACTCCTCCCACCCATCTAGATGCAGATCTCTCTATTCAGCCCTGTGCTGACTCACCCTGTCTCCTGGAATCCCCCAGCCCCTGTCACTCAAACTCCAGACAAGAAATACACAGCCTAGTAGAGGCAGGTTTGGATGGTTAGACAAGAAAATACCTACTTTCTAACAGTGGTATTTTCAAACACAGAATGTTAAAACCAACTTCACTAAAATATGTATTTTATCATTCTGAGTTCAGGCATACTAAACTCGAATTTCTACCATGTTCCCTGAGTCAGTTAGGATTATAAGATATAATAATCAAACTGCCCATTCTGGCCTATGGAGAACAGGTAGCCTTGCAATAGTGAAAAACGAAAATGGCTGTAATTCACTATTAGAACATGCCACACACACCAGGGCATGTCCTACCTTATGCTTACAATGCACCCTGCCCTTGGGCCTACCACTGGGGTGTCTGATATGAAGAAAAGGGAAGGTTTAGGGACTGGCAAGTGGGCGCACTTGCCCAGTCAGCATGGCAGTACCAGACTGCACACAGGCTCTGCAATGGCAGGCCTTAGACACACTTTTACAAGCTGCTTCTGTGGGTGACACAACCAGTGCTGCAAGCCCACCAGCAGCATTTGGATTTACAAGCCCTAGGCACTCCTGGTGCACTGTACTAGGGTCTGACAGGTAAACCAAACCAGCCAATCATGGAATCACTAATTCATACATTAATTTACAATAGGGAGCACTTGCACTGTGGCACTGGCAGCAGTGGCACAGTGCCCAAAGCATCTAACACCAGCAAAAACACATGAGGCAACAGCAAAAAATGGAAGGGAGACCCACGCCAAGGTGCCAGGTCTAACAAGGACCGACACTGGTTTCAACGCGTCTCATTGCTACCAAAGATCTCCAGAAGATTGCAGTGGTAGATGACTGGCACGTGTGTCAACGCAACTCTACCCTGCCCAAAGGAAGCACCGCAATGAGATGACCTCCCCGACTTCGAGGGATCCTCTCAGCCCCATGACCTAAGTTGCTCACAGCTCCGTGCCCTAGAGCCAGTACCTTCCTGCCAGGGGCCCTGTCGGTCAGCTCCTGCACCACCTACCTGATCGCGATCTCCCCAGGACAATCCGACGGCGACAGACCCCCAATCGGATCCACAGCTGCCGACCTCAAGCAACCATGACTGTAACTGTGTTGGCCACCTGCTGAAACCTATTCCGCTCACTGCATCAGCTGACCACAAAGGTAAAAATGATCAGCAGTATCGACCGTCTCGGCAAAAGGTACTGACTACCGCACCATATGGATGTCCCTGTTCCCCACGACAGTGTTTGTCTAACCACTCGAAGACTGGAACTGTAAGGTGTATACTCGCTTGATACAGCCCTCAATTGATTTTCCTCCACAGGATAATCTTGAACTGTCCAAATATTGCACAGTTGACTTTTGATTGTGAAAAGTATCTGTAATTGAAACTTACCTTAGCAACAAGGTCTTGGTCTTAAAATAAAATACAAAGTATAATTTCTCTAGAACTGGTCTGGATCTCCTTCCTGAGTCATGCGTCCATTATTGGTCACAGTGGTGCAATAAATGTCTTACACTCCTTGGGGTTAGGCATATGGACTCTGCACACGATATACCATCTCTAGTGGCAGTATCATATACAGAGCCAGTTTCCTACATCCCCCCTCTGCAGCTAACATTTAAGGAAGGATTGAAAGTACGTACTTTGATTACTTTGACTCCCAGCTCCAGCCCCATCCCAGCTGCTGCTTCTGTGGCTAAGACATGAGAGTGAGAGGATGCAAAATGTTTTGGTAGAGAAAATTTTGGTTGCCAAGGAGAAGTGGTGGTTTGCTCAAGAACATTTATAAAATTCCCCCCAGACCTGGCCTGTTTGGGTGCTAATCTTTAAATAAACAAGGGAGACTGTGCTTGTTTTAAAAAAAACGTTAGCCACGGATTTGCAGTTCCTCCTTTGCAGCAAACATTTTTAAATAAATGTTTTTTTCCCTCGCACGGCCCCAGAGGACCATAGCACCAGGGTTAAAAGGTCAGGGTATTCATATCCTACCTCTTCTCTGTTTTTTTTAGCTTTTCGTTTGGGACTTGGCTGAGACCAAGTCCCAAAATGTCAGCCAACACTTCCTGGTTGAAGTGTTGGTAGCCAATCAGATCTCTGCACGAGATCATTTGCGGAGGGTTGCACCTCTAGGTATGCACATTTGTTTTTCTTTTAATAACTACAAAACTACTGAACATAGTCACACCAAATAACAAAAAATGATCTTTTTAGAGCAAGAGCTATCTGTCTTTCAAATTTGGTGCAATACTGTTCAGCCATTAGGGTGGTAGTCATGTCTAAAATCCCTAGAGAAACTGCATAGGGAAAACATGTTTTGTGACCCCTTCTTCTTCTCGGCCCTTACTTGACGAATCACCGCAAAAATTTCAAGACAGCAGAGCTGAAGTGAGCAGCAATCTAGTTTTGAAAACTTTGTGAAGATTCATCAAACGGTGCCAAAGTTATTAGCAAAACAAAAAATGTTTTTCCTATGGAAACTAGGTCCTAACTATAACTACCTACTGGCGACCACCATTAGGTAACATATATATATATATATGTTGACACTTTTAATAAACTATGTCGATAAGTAGAAATTATTTGATACAGTCAAATTTGCAATAAGAAATACTGATTTCATTGTGGAAAATTACCACAGGTCATAATTCAACTCCACTATACATCTCTTCTTTACTTGTTGTTGAACGTAGCCCAGGTTATGTGGGGTGACATAAGTAAACACCTTTGGTTTGTAACAGTCTGGTAATTATTAGCCCATTGAATCAAGCTTGCCAGTTATAAACAGGTACATTTTACAAGCCGGCAATGTAGCTGGGTATGTTCACTATTATGACTCTGAATTAATGCTTGTCTGCATGTACAAACCTTCAATGCTATGAAAAATAGTCATAGCAGCGATTTCCGACAGTCAAACAACTCCAGGCTGCACATAAAATGTGCAGTATGAATACAGTTTTGTAGCCGCAGAGTCTGCATATTTTTGTTGGCCAAGCATGTTCCTATTATGAGGATAGGTCTTTGGTCAGAAAAACACACATTTTGTAAGAAAGAAGTTTCAATGTGAGATTTTCAGAAAAGTGAACACCAGATAGGTTTTCTGACTGTTCGGATTGTATGTATTTATCACTATCCCCACATGCGTTTCATTTTTTGTGTTGCAAATTCATCTTTATTCGGTAGATGCAAGATAGATTTGACTGATGTGTTCAGTGTTTGCTTGAATTTGGATGATGTCGCTGCTGATGTCCATAAATTATGTAATTGGAGACTGTCTAAGGCTATGTTCAAATGGTTGTGCCATGTATTGTTTGGCTTTGATCTGGTTATTTCTTGCCAGATTACATTGTCTAATGAGTTATTTGGGGCATCCTTTAGTTTCTTACTAAAGCAAAAGGAACAAATGATGGGCGGAATGCTGAACAATGCAAACATTCACCCCCATGTCACAAGGATCTTGGTTTAATCGATTGTTCTTTTGCTCACCACGCCACCCAAGTTTGGACCCAGCCATATGCAAGTTAGTCTTGACCCTGCTACTCATGGGAGCAGTTCAGCCTGAACTGCGAAACCAGGTCCTCCCTGGACCAGAAACAAGCATCCTGGGACTAGTTATAGGGCATCATACATCATCAGCCAGGCTAACTTGAATCTAGTGGCACACTGAGCATGTGGCCCATGTCTGGGCATACCATTTCCACTTAGCGCGACAAAAGCAAAAGGAACAAATGATGGACGGAATGCTGAACAATGCAAACATCCACCCCCAGTCACAAGGATCTGGGTTTAATCCATAGTTTTTTTGCTCACCACAGTTTGGACTCTGTCGTATGCAGATCAGTAGTGATCCTGCTCCTCATGGGAACAGTCCATCCCGAAATACCAAGCCAGGTCCTCCCTGGACCGGAAACAAGCATCCTGGAACCAGTTTCGTGGCATCACCCCACATCAGCCAGGTTAGCTTCAATCCAGTGGCACTGGGATGGTGTGGTGAGCAAAAGAACGATGGATTAATATTTGTGACTGAGGGTGAATGTTTGCATTGTTCAGCATTCTGTCCATCATTTGTTCCCTTTGCTTTTGTTGCCCTAAGTGGGAAGGGTATGTCTACAAGTGGGTCCCGTGCTCACTGCGCCACTGGATTCAAGCTAGCCTGGCTGAGGAGGGGTGATGCCCTGAAACCAGTCCCAGTATGCTTGTGTGCGTTCCAGGGAAGACCTGGCTTGGCAGCTCTGGCTGGACTATTGCCATGAGGAGCTGAGTCAAGACTGATATGCATATGGTTGGGTCCAAACTGTGGTGGCGTGGTGAGCAAAAGAACAATGGATCAAACCCAGATCTTGGTGACTGGGGGTGACTGTTTGCAATGTTCAGCATTCTGTTCCTTATTTGTTCCTTTTGCTTTTGTCACCCTAAGTGGGAAGGGTATGACCAGAACTGGGTCCCGTCCTCACTGCGCTACTGGATTCAAGCTAGCCTGGCTGATGAGGGGTGATGCCCCGAAACCGGTCCCAGGATGCTTGTTTCTGTTTCAGGAAGGATGTGGCTAGGCAGTTCAGGTTGGACTGTTCCCAGGAGGAGCGAGGTCAAGACTGATTTGCGTAGGGCTGGGTCCAAACTGTGGTGGCGTGGTGAGCAAAAGAACGATGGCTCATGTTTGCCTTGTTCAGCATTTCGTTCATCATTTGTTCCTTTTGCTTTAGTTTCTTACTAAGTATAATAAATGTCCTTTCCGGGCTAAATGCAGTTTAATTAGCCCCAATTCTAAGAAAATGTGTGCCTGAGCAGCTTTAACAAGGGTCTATATGCATTGACTTTTATTACGTAAAGTATACTGGCTTCTTTTCCGCATAAGATCTCTGTCCCATATGTTATTGTGGGTTTTAGTTTTGCTTTTACACTCTTCAAAAGTTGCCTTTTTCTTTTAGAGCTTATCCTTTTAAAACTGGATGTTAAAAAATTGGCCTTTGCTCATAAAGATTGGAGCTTATCTTTCTAACTTTTTTTTTATCAAAGGTGAATCTAAGGTAAGTTTATGCCTCCACAGATTCTATTTTGTTTCCTTTACAGAAAATGTTCAGCTTTTTCTTTTATGAGAGCCGAGGACTATCACCTTTATTTTCTTCATATTTATCTTCATGTGGTTGATAGTAATGTATACATTGAGTGCTAAATGTAACCTCCGTAAACCTATTTCAGTTTGATTCAGCATGTTAATGTCATCAGCATATTGCAAGCTTGGGAGTAATAGATGAGCAAATCTCTGTGAAGGAGAGTTCTCTTTGCTAGTTGTGTCATTTAAGTCGGAAATATATAGATTCAAAAGCAGGGGAACCAAAACACATTTTTGGTTTAAACTGTCACCTGTGGATATTTTCTGAGACAATGTGTATCCTTCTATCAGCTTTACTTGAACCCACGTGTGTGAATGTAACAGTTGTATCGCTTGTAACAGATTTGGAAGAATGCCCCTTCGTTCAGTTTGGACAATTACATATTTCACGATAGTGTATGAAACGGCCCATTTAGATCAGCAAAACAGGAATTGATAAAGATTTCTTAGTCCGAGAGTCCTCTAATAATATAAACAAGGCAGTGATTTTGGTAATAGTACCAACTCCAGTCTAAAAGCCTGTTTGATTTAGTATGATGATGTTTTTTCCTGAGACAACGCTTCAAAGTCTACTAACAATAGACTTGTGAGGTATGTAGCCTCTACCTACAGTAGAGCTATCAATCTGTAGTTCATTGGATCATCCGAGGGGTGGCGGGCATTTTTGTATACTAGATGGATTATGGACCTTCTCCATGAGTCTGGAATCTTACTTCTGGGCAAACAGTGCCTACAGTGCCTAAGTTACACCTATGCCATATAATATTAATGTCCCATGTGCTCCCAGTGGTCAATTTTGCATTTTAGTTGTGAAGGTCTGATGTAGCAAGCAGTAAGGGCCTTAGACATTCATCAATGTATAAGTGATTAGAGCTAAGCTTACCAGATTTTCTCTTGGTCCCTTGCTCTGCAGACGACCATAGGCCGATATGTTTCGGTTTACTTAATACCACATCTTTTTAAGAACATTCTTTTTGCTGCTTCTTACAAGCAGTGTTAAAAATAAAGAAATTCAATTAAAGAATAGATTTCTTTCAAAAGTAAAATGATATTCTAATGGGCAATGAGGTTTCTAATTTTGTTACATTGTATGATAATAAAGACAGTATTTAAAAAAAGAATCAACTAAGCAGGTTTGAATTGCAAAATCATTGCCACTTGCTCAGAATTGGTTGGATACTAAATTTGATGCTGTCAAAACTCCTAAAATTAGACTCTAGCACAAGAAATACTACCGGCATATATAAGTTTAGCAATAAAAATACTAAATAAATAATGAAAAATAAATCAGAGAATCATCCTATAAAATAATTATTATATCAAGAAGCTGCATTCAATTCGAGTTGAATTATGGATCAGTATACATTTTTTACCCATTATTACTTATATAATCACTTTTTTCCCACCAATTTATTCATGTGAAAAACACAAATCTTCCTCATTTTCTAATTGTAGGCTAATGTATGTATGTTGGCAGCATAGATCATTAATAAGCAATGGATAACTGTGGTAGTAAAGTCAGTACATTATTGTTGAGGGTGAATGACATTGTAATTGTGGTGGCTTCGTTTTGCAGAGGTAACAAACTTCACAACATTGTTCATCATCTTGCAAAATGTTGGCCTCTCGACAGAATTTCCCAGCAGAAAAAAAGCTTGTTTAGAACAGATTTTTATCTGCAAATGCTTTTTATGTCATAGACTGTTTAAGCTGACTAAGGAGATTTTGCTAGTTTTTAGTACTGAACTTCATTTTGCAGGAATTTTCACCAATTGGTTAAAAAAAATATCCACCAACTTTGTGTAGTTGGTGACGATGGTCTAGTTTAAAAGAAAACTTAGGAAATATCAAAAACCCATAATACTTTTGAACATGTTCTCCTATCAGCCTGTTAAAATAATATGTCTGTTTGTATTTAATACTCTTTGTTGTAGAATAAGCTGTTTCTCTCTCTGTTAACTGAGTGTGTATATTCACCATTATTGAAAATCTGCATAACATTGATAATCGATGGATCATAGTACATACACCTAAGAATATCCCTACAGTGGCGAGAAATAGGGTGGCGTGAGAGCAGGGAGCAGGAGATCAGGAGACATAGCGCCGTTGTTGCAATGTTGTTATATCTTATGGCAGTACTCTCAAAATTCAATAAAATGGTTTATAGAAAAAAATCCATATAGTGAATAAGAGGGAGAACAAATACTTGACTCAATGAAGCCTTCGCATAGACTTTCTCGAACGGAAGCAATACACGACATATAGAATTGTAGATCATTGTGCGTCAATAATGGGACTTTCTTCCAATGAGGGGTTTAAAGTGTCATCATAAACAATAAGAGCAAAGTTCAAGATTTCTAAGATGTCCCTTGAAACCCTAAAGTATTACACCCTTTGATTCAGTTTCAATTGGATGCCAATAAAAAATACCCTCTGCTCTAACATATCAGCCAACAGCATATGCAAATATTATCTCTAGAGAAACCAAATGATGATGTTTGAAATAAATCAGCGTGCACAGATATGTTTTACAAGTGTGCATTTTATTCTTATCTTTTATGCATTTAAATTGTATGAAATCATAATGGATTTATCTGCTTTTGTTTAAAGCAAAAATCAAATAAATCTACCTTTATCAACCTAAACATAACATTTCAAAGTCAATTTAAAATTATATTTTAATTTGACGGGGAAGCAAAAAGAAACAGAATGCCCTTCAGAGATACTTACAATGCACCTTATTCAACTGCAAACAATGCCGAAGGTGGAAGTATTTTTAAGTCCTTTCTTTCTTATTCCAGGTCTTTTACGCACATTTCTGTCAAAGTAATTCCATCAAGAGTGTTTAAAGGAATAAGTGAGGATGTCGCAACAATGTGAGTTGTTAGCATGCTTCATTAAGTTTGATCAAATTCTATTAAAGCTTTATATTGTAAACACTAATAGTAATTTCCTTTGCACAGAAAAATGTCACCATTGACTCTGCTCAAAGTATGTATATCTGTTCTAGAAATACTAAGAGAATGTCCAGAGTGAGGATAAAAACAGTGATTTAGAATTCTTTATTCATAGTAATATATGTAATGTAATTTAAGAATGAACATTGTTTATATTTTATTATGGACCCGATAGATTGTACATTATAAACTGTTCTTTGCAGATGGTTTGTGGTCATTAAACAATGTCCCTCCTCCTCATCACAATATTCAATTGTAGGAATGACATGAACATCACTCCCAAGAGAGACATCCTGATGCATTTTTAAAACAATTTAATTACATTTACCTCTTTCCTCTTCTATGTATCCCTCAGGGGTATGCCACTCCATTACTTCTCTTTTTGCTTTTTCTGGCCTCCCTTAGATGTCTCTGAGGTGTAGCATCATGTTCAGATTTGTAAGTGGAACCTTTGATAGTAGTAATAGAAAAGCTTTGTAGTAGTCAGAGGTCTCTATCCCCGTGAATTAGAGGTTGAATTCACTTTATAATGATTTCTCTGGATTACCACTCTCTGCTGAGTTGACTGATTTAATTTTTTATGGATTTTTGTGTTCTTTGAAAGACCCTCACCGACTCTCCTAAAATCTAAGACCAGACTAATTCATTGGATGATGACAGACGTGCTTCACGGCTCTGGAGGCTGTTTTACAGTGTTTTTTTTTATTTCCTGGTCCAATTTGAAAGGAATTTGTTTTTATAAAGGGGCTCGCAAACTTGATTCCGTATACATAAAATACGTTTTCAACTAAAACAAAATCACACCGTGATCCTTGAAATCTCAGATTTGGCAAGCTTCTTTCAGTTATAATCAATCAGCCATTTCTACATGGCAAATATATTTGCATACATCACTTGCAGGGTTATCTACAGCTGCCATTTAGCACCAGGATTCAACTAACAGCAGTTTTAAAAGTTTACTTAAAGCTAGCTTGACAAGATTGAGATTTTGTATCAATTGAAAAATATAAAAATAAAATTATATCCTGAGCTCTTTTAAGTCATTATTTTCCCAACCTTATTTGTGTCAGCTTCTCAAATAGATCTATAATTTTAAGATGCAGTCTTTTATGAATCACGCTTATATATTAAAATCCGGTTGGAGGAACAATCTGAATTTCATTTAATAATGTTGCCATCTTTGCCTTGCTGAAGATGATAGTACAAGACATCCTGGGTGCTTCTGCCAATGGCTTGCTCATGATTAAAATAACAGTAAGACAGCTGCTTGCTTTAAAGGACAAAATATGTAACTATGGGGGTGCACTGTTCAATTTATAGTGTAAATTTGAAGTTAACAGACTACACAAAGATGACTGTATTGCGGCATTTATCTCATTGTTGCACGATGAGTTTAAACATAGGTTTGGCTAACTTTTGTGTTTTTCTAAATTTGAGAAAAACACAGCTGGGTCTGAGGTCTGTTTTAAAATAGGGCTCAAAAATACATATATTGTATGAAAAATGTGTTTAAGAATGGATTTATATGTCTTTACATGATAAATAAAATACACTGTACTCCACTTCCATGGGATGGGGTAGACAGAGAGTTTAAGTTTCAAGTTAGGGGTCAGGGTTGATGTTTGACCCCTTTCTTATGAGGAGACCAAATGCAGCCTACTATCCTGGCTTTGGTAGCAAAGTGGGTTTCTAATAAATCTTTGGCTTTAAAACATTCAAAATTACCCTAGGGATTGACAGTTTTCTTTTCTATTAAGTTATGACTATGGAAGTAGTTCCCAGTAGCAACCGTACTTCCTGTGTTAACAAATTAAGTTTCCTAAATTTAGATTAGATTTATTCAAGTGTAGTAGTGATAACCAGACTTTCCTTTTTCCCTACTTTCTTTCACTGTGGGCCGATTTGACTAAATATAATATGGCATGTGGTGCCCGCGTGGGACACACATAAGGAAATCCACCGCACTTGATGAATTTGAAATCCAAAAGCATTTATTGAAGGCACTACACAGCAACGCTGACATATTCAGACATAACCAGTCTTGGTCAAAGTTGGTGAGCCAGTTTTCTATTTCATAATGTATACAATTTACCCATCCTGCCTCCAAGGAAGCATTCTGGGACATGTAGTTAACAATGTCTTTGCATTAAAAACAAATTTGATTATACATAATGTTTCACATCAGAAGCATACCTACATTTATATTCGTTTGACATCTTTGATATTGTTACTGGGAATAGGCCCATGCTGACTAAAATACAGCCTTCTCAATTAATAGCCCGTCAAAATGGCTTTGTCCCTTTACATATCGAATTGCTCAACCAAGAGACCCATTTGTCAATCAATTCGGCAAGTACATTTATATCATGACTATTAAACAAAATCTCTCAGCCAAATTTATTTGACACACATTAAATCATATGAGATGTGAAATAGAAACCGGGCTCACCAATCGTGTCCAAAACAGGTTTGTTCAAAACGCTTCGCTGCTGCAGTGTTGTGCCTTGAACAAATGCTTTTAGATTTAAAATTCACAGAGTGCTGTGGACGTCCTTGTATTAAATTATGGGAGATTTGCACTGTGTCCCACATATGCACCACCAGCAAGTGCATGGCACCATTGAAGACCACATTGAGAGTAATGAATTCACATGCAGCGCCTGGCTTCTAAGGACTGCAGAGCCATACCCAAAGGGTTGAGCGCTGCACAGACATTATGGGAGGGTCCTGTCCGAATGAGAGATCTCCCTGACATAAGGAACACGCATTGGTACATGCATTAGGTTTCGCCTTTGTGATTAATAATAAGCTGTCTTTAGGTTTCGCCTGCATGGCGCTTGCGCAGTGCTTGTTCAATCGCTTGAATTTAATATATCTTGAAAAAGGGGGCACTTATAAGTTCCCAATGCAGAATTACTGTGTTCATTCACAATTGAGTGGAGTATTTATTTTGTTAACGTCCCCTGGACACATGCATTTACAATACTTCCACTAAAGCTGTTCACACTGTTTAAGCTCCACTCACTGTCAAGATAAGATCTCTTCCCATTGAAAAGTTAGACAGCTTCTAACAGTATGCTGGAAGGTTTGCTTTTTACTACTTTGTTGTGTAAAGCAGATGCTTTAGAACGTTTGTGGCATTTCCCATTCTCGCCTCAATACCTTTCTTTGCACTTTGTAGTCATTATCTGATTGATTTTTGGTCATTATGCTCAAATTTTAAATGTTGTAGTAAACATTGCATGTTAAAAATAAAGGTAATATACAAGAGCTATGCTATATTTTACTACTAAACAGGCAGACACAAGGGCAGTTACCTTGCAAACAGCAAGGTCATGATCTGAATGGTACAGCAGGTGCAGTAGCACCGGGCACAAAAGTTGTCAGGACTTCTCTACACACATAATATTGCTATATTTGACTACTAAACAGGCAGTCACAATTGTAGTTACCTTGTAGTTAAATGGACTTGTTTTGAATGGTGCAGCATGTGCAGTGGCACCAGGGCCAAAAGCTCTAGGGACCCCACTAAACCCAGGTTATTGCTAAAATGTAAATCTAAACAGGCAGACACAACTGCAGTTCCCTTTCAGACAACAGGGTCATGATTTCAATGGTGCAGCTGGTGAGTGACACCAGGACCAAAAGCTCCAGGCACCCCACTAAACACGGATTTTTGCTATATTTTACAACTAAACAGGCAGTCACAAGTGCAGTTATCTTTCAGGCACTGGGGTCATTATTTGAATGGTGCAGCAGGTGCAGTGGCACCGGGGCCATAACTCCACTAAACACCAACTATTGCTATATTTTACTACTAAACAGGCAGTCACAAGTGTAGTTATCTTGCAGGCAACAGGGTCCTTACATTTGTAAGCACAGTCAGTTGTAATTACGAAGATCTCCATCAAATTAATATAAGGGGTTTGAAAGATTAAAGAAAGAATCGACAATGCATTAGGGTAGTATGGCATATACTAATATTGGCACTTAGCTCAAATTGAAATTGTATCCATCATCTTTACTCAAAATAATTGAAAAAGAACCAAGGGCATAAAATGCTTGGATTCGTACTAGTGATTATGTGATACAATAAAAGACACCATCAACACCTGCACCGAGCCGAAAGTTCAAAGGAGGCAACTTTGTGAAAGGAACAAAATAATAAAGATACATATGGTGAATTCCCCACTACCCAAGTGGTGTGTCATGCATCAGGCTCAATGCCGTGGTGAAATTGAAGAAGCATTGAAATTGGAAAATACATTAAACCCAATTATATTAAAAGATTGAAATCAATGTTGACATCAATAACAATTTTTGTTTTTTTAAATGCTAAATCGATAACTACGAGCAATGGTTAAACTACATATCCCACAATGCCTCATTACGCGTTAAGTGGGTAGTCATGCATAATTTGAAAGAAAAATTGAACTCAACCAACAGTGATCAAGACTGCAATGGTCGAAACACATTGGTGATGGTGGCAATGAAATAAAATTGCTTAAAATGGAATCCCTCGAGTGCTACGTATATCTTACTACCCCTAACTATCCCTGAATGCCTTATTACCCCTTACTGTTGCAGGAATTCTGCTCAGAAACAAAACTATGCTTGGGACTATAGAACATCGGCATGTAGGGACTGAATCACCATACTACCTCAGTACCTATGACCCTTAGTCCAGCTAGCTATAGTGCCTCACTCGCCCTCCTAACCTTACCAGAAAAACAAGTGAGTTGGCACACTAGAACACAACACTCTCGACCCTCTCAGGGATCGCGGTAACAGGACACACCCTTTTGCTTTCTCACTCGTCCACAATGATATAAACAAGAGACGCAAAGGAAGTTTAGAATATTTATTTAAACAATTGTGTTCTAAAATGCAGTATTCGTGCCACAATTCGAAAACAAATGCGTATCAAGTGTCATGGTATAAGACAGATTTAGCTTAAGCCCCCTGTTTGTCTACCGAAGCTAGATAATTATATTTAAAAGATTTCTGGGATTAGTGCGTACTCTGTACTTGAGCATACACAGATGGACGTCCTACATCTCAACAGATGCAGCAATCCCATCCCAGTGTGTGTTTTCTTAAACTCTTGTGCTTAGTTATATGACAAAGTGTGTGTGCTCACAATCAGCAGCTGCGTACTCGTGTTATATCTAGGTGCTAGTCTCCGACCAGAAAGAATAACATGGGGCTTTGTTGTTTGACAGTGACTAGAGTTTTCAGACTAAATCTCAGGAAAAGAACAGAACGAGAAAACATATACAGGTTCCATGTGAAAGTACAATGTGGCACAAATGCAAGCGTGCTTACATAGCAACATGTGCAAAAGTAAAGATGGCTTACAACATGCACAATTAGGCTAACAGGGGAAACCACAACAGGCCATTCTTGAATCCCATTACACCCTTCCTTTGGTCAGGATAACAGCACTAAAGAGAATACCAAATATAATAAATGTAATCTGAAGGTAAACACACTCAAAACATAGTTTAGAATTCAAAGTAACTGAAAACGAATAGAAGATAATGCCAATTTGGGAATAAAATCAAATGATGGTGTTTGGGAGGAATCCATTGTGTCACTTGCCATCTCAAAGTCTAAAGACTCCATTAAGGAGTCTGATTCCGCACATGAGGATTGGTTGACCACCCATGTCACAAGCTTCAAAGAGCATATATAATCACCGGTCTCAGCAGAAGCTGAGACAGTTACTGGGCAACCTGCATCGATGTTAGCAAAGCCAGTATTCGGTGATCCGTGTGCCGATGCATAAGTGTCCTCAAAGGCTAGTGGCTCAAACTTCTCACTGTGAAGAAGTCGTAAACTCAAGGAACAGTTCTGAAAATGGGTCGCTAAGGGACTCATTAGTAGTCCAATTTCCAAGGTAGCAGATGTCTGCGAGGCCAGGCAAATATTCAGTGCCCATTGGAAGGGGCAACAGATACAGTGGAATATGGGTTAAACACAGGTAAACCAGGCAGGTTGAAATGTTAGGGACCAATCAAGATCCAGCTCGTTTAGTAAAAACATTCCAAAGATTGGAAGCATACATTCAGGTGCCGATTACGATCCGGCAAAAACCGGGTACGAACCGTCGGACGGAGGCTTTTTTCCGTCCGACTCGTACCCGGTCGTACAAATTTACAAACATGCAATCACGATTCGCACGGAAACACCATTTCCGTACGAGTCGTACAAAACACCGGCCGACGAAAAGATACATACAAATGGGATCCGGGGAATGCGCCGACGTGACGTCGGGACGCTCTCAGGCCGCGTTTCACGAACCAGGAATTACGATTCGAACCGACAGCAGTCCGGACGGCAATATTTTTACGGCACCCAAAAAGTGCCGGAAATGCGAAGTACGGCGCGAAACGACCAGAGTAGGTGGCCCGGTAAGCGCCGTACCCCCCCCAGCCCCCGCATGTACGCGCCGTACCCCCCCCAGCCCCCGCATGTACGCGCCGTACCCCCCCATTTCATTGCTTGAAAACCAAACCGCTGTATATGTATATATATATATATATATATATATATATATATATATATTTTAATTTGTTTATATTTTAATGAAAATCCTGATTACTTAAATGTTTAATTTTAAAATTGAAAATAGAGTATCATAATATTTCATAGTTAAATAATAAAAGTGCTATTTTTATGTTATTTTAACAATAAATTATATTTATATATATTTTTTAACTATTTTAAATAATTGAACATTATTTCCAAAGAGGTGTTATTTTAATTCCATACCTCCATTATTTTCTATAGGAGGGTGTTGCAGTACCAGTGGTAGGCCATTTGTGATGCTGGACTCACTACTGGGGTTTTTTTAGTAGTAGACTTGCACTTCGATTATGTGAGTAACAAAAAAGTACTCAGAAGTGTAATTTACCTTTGTAAATCAGGCTCCTAGTTTCTAACCACAGACAGATATACCTTCACTCACCAATGGAAATTTACCCAGCGGTTTGGTTTTCAAGCAATGAAGACAGTTGTGCATTCATAAAACGTGTGACAACTCCTTCCTGGTACAATCGATAACATTAGTGAAACAACAGGTGCAATCTGGAGAAACATTTGTCAAGGCTGGAACGAGAACATCCTCTCTCATTTCCTAGTCTTCCAATGCTCTTCGTAGCTACTCTCTGCAAAAATACAAGTTTAATTGTTAGTCACTGGAATCTATGCATGTTTTTGTGCTGCAGCCATGCACTTGCATGGTTTAAAACAAGATAGAGTTGATTTTGTTTGATAATTGTGTCTGAAGAGATCACATTTCCCATCTCTTGGCAATAAGTGCCAATCTTACCATGCAATATTGTGCAAATGCCCAGCCTCTTTCTGGAATTCATAATCCCTTTCTGCCTCCTAGCTCCTGCTTGGAGCCTTTCAAACATCTACAGTTCCTTCCCATATTTAGGCACATCGAACACAAGCTAGGTCCTGTGAATATTAGTAATATTAAAAAGAGAAAATAGACAATTACTGCTCCAAGGAGTCCCAGAGTCCACTTTCCCCAATTACATAGGTGGGCCCCTAACTGCTCCAAAAAACTTGGCCACCTTATTTTGTGCTCTTCCTATGATACCTTTGAAATGTCAAATATAAGATCTGTGTGTTATCGGGGATAAAAGTGCAACATTGCATTTTGATTATCTTATATACCCTGCCTTCCTTAACCAGGATCAAATCTAAAGCAATCATGTTTGCATGATTGTGCTGCGCATCATGATAATTTCTTCAGTAATATTAGAAAGTTATCATTAGTGAACCTCTCAATTAGTTTTGCTTGGTTTCTCAATTTTACTACATTTAAGGCTATACCTATTGGAGGGTTGATGGGTGAGAAAATATCCAAAGTGTCTATTTGGCATCTCTTCTCTCATGATAAATATGGATGTTCTTCAATCGTTTTGTATGATATATTTGTAGAAAAACCAAAGCTAAATAACAGGACCCACACCCTCCGACTGATAGTGAAAGGTAAACTCTTTTCCCAGACATGATACAAATCACTATAAATTAGCTTGTTGTAACAGATAAAATTCTCATGCATTTTAAAAATGTACATGCAGTTATTCTCACATACAGTTTTAGTTCCCTTGTGGGCTATGTAAAGAGTCCTTGCCCTCTCATGCCACAAATTCAGAACTAGGTGTGTTAGTAGCAAAGTATTCTCCCTTGATATTGGTTCATTATGAAATCACATTACCCCTTCCTGCAAATGTGGGTAATGTTTAGTATAGTCACAGAAGGGGTGGGTCGCACGGGAAGGGGGGTTAAATAATTATAAAAAACATACTTTTACCGGGTCCGTGTCTGCCTGCCTCCGAAGGAACAGGAAGCAGGCAGCCTCCCTCCCCTCCCCTAAGCCAATCACAACGCTGCAATGGCAGCCCCGTGATTGGTTAGGATGTCAACCAATCAGGCTCTTATGGAGAGGCCATTTTGTCCATGTAGGCTGCATGCAGCCTACAAGGAGAAAAGACAGTGTGTGCATGACTGGTTTGGTCGGCCCCTGAGGGCCGACCAAACAGTCAGCACCCTCAACAGTGGGCAAGCCACTCCTCCCCTGCCCTAGAGCAGGACCGCCCACCCGTCCGCCCCCAACCAAACCGTTCTGCTTTCTCACAGTGCGAGAACCAGAAACATAAAATGGTATTTATAATACCATTTTATGTTTCTGCTTCTCACACTGCGAGAAAACAGTGGGGCGACACTCCTCTGCCCACATGGAGAAGCTGCCCCTGTTTTAGTATTGTTCTCTCTAAAAACTCCTTTCCACTTCAGCAAACATGCATTGTACATCTTTAGGTATTTCAAAACTAATTTATTTTGGTCTCTCATTTAACTCTATTCATCTAAATTCTTGATCTCCAGTGAAAGATTCTGGGTACCTGTGAGTAAGCAAGGACAGGTAAATAACACATGACAACGGAAAAGAAAGAGGTCACTGTGCATAAATAACTTCCTCTGCTAGACAGACAGGTATGTGAGTGCACATCCAACAGTTTGATACATTCATAGTCAAGTACTAAGTCTGAAAAAGCTAGACCATTGAATCTTTTCTTTTCATTTTGAGAAGAAGTGTGCATATTTTTATCATTTCTTTCCATCCCGCAGAGTACCTGTAGGGTGGAGGACCTAACATACCCTACTAGATGAATCAATAGCATCAGCAAGGAGAATTTCAGTACAATCGTACAGGTAGCAAATGCAGCACCGTTGATGAGGAGGATTATCATCTGCCCCTGACCCCAATTATGTTTTTCTTAGATTATTAAAATATATTTTTTTGCTGGCTTCTAATGACTCTACCATTTATCTCACCTGCTGACCCATGTTGCAGTGCCTGCCTGGAACAGTTCATTTTGGGAGTTTGGGGGTCTTTACCTTCCTCTTCTGGTGCTCTCACCTTCTTCGTGTGCAATGCATGCATCCAGGTCAACAATCCCTCACATTTCACAGCAGTGTTCATAACCAAGAGGACATGATAGGATCTTTCCGCCACGGCTACAAACAGTTTTTCTGTATATGGATTTTCATTAGAACCCAACCTCCAGGTTGCAAATTATGACATACAGCTGTCAATGGGTCCCGATCAGCCTGTTGAACCTGGCAAGACACAGAGTGCATCACATTAGATAGTTGCTTAGAATAGTCCATGATCAAGTCATTAGTTTTCCACAACAGAGCAGCAGTTGGTACCCCACGACCTCTTATTCATCTGCCCATTAGAGTTTCATGTGGAGGCAGTCCTGTTTTTAGGTCTCGCCTGACCCAGCGCTTGCGCTGGTCTGGCGAGACTTATTGAGAGGGCTCCAAAAAGTGCTACCAGGCCAGCCTAGAGCTACAGTGCATGTGCGCGGGCGCGCGTACCGCGCTTTACCGCAATTACTTTCACTTACGCGGCCGCAAGGCCACTTTGATGTTTGATCGTGATCACTTTGCATAGCCAATAGGTCTCGCTTTTGGTTTTGGGACCTTATAAGTATTTAGTTATGCAACTGTTGCATGGCTGAACACTTATAAGGTCCCAAAGGCGAGACCTATTGGCTATGCCAATGCTTGTTCTGTTTGGGATGCATCAGATGCTCATGAGCACCAGTGGAAGATTTTCAGGCCACTTCAAGGTGGTGGGGCACACAGTTGTGCCAGCTAGTCCTTTTCCACAGGATCCACTCCCCCTCCATGCCAAAGGCTAGGGGATATAAGCAAAATGCAATCTCTGAGTGGTCTCACATATTCATTTCATTATTTCATTCTTGAAATGTCCATCCTATTCACTTTCTATGTACATCGGTAATCCATACTGTGGAATCAGCTGCATCTGTAACAGTTTTGCCATGGGAATTGCATCTTATCTGCACATCAGCTAGGCCTCTACCTATCTGGAAAACATGGACATCATAGTCAGGACATTTGGTAACCCCTGCAGGCAGGTAACTCTATAAATTCAAAATACAGTCTCAAAAATATCCTGTAAGCTTAACAAGCAACGTGGCTACTATATATGGCCAATGGACAATCAAGGATGATTTCTTGTAGTTGTTTCTTATGAGAAACACACAGGCACTTTGAGTAATTTACAAAGTTGTTCTAATCCATTTGCTTGTGGTTTTGCTTCACTGGGGACACCGTGCACATTATTGCACTATGATTAATGATTGTGTTATTAATATTATAGTATTTGTGTGCCAAGGGATACGAAAAATGTAATAGCAAAATAACTAGTATGGCGGTTTTTTGTGTGAATGTTTGTTGAGATTCTATTATTACAGCCTTGCATGCATGGGCCTAATTAGCCTGCCAAATACTTTATTCTCATAAGTGATACCTAGGATAGCCATTGTTTCTAATAAGCATTTATACCCTGTCTCATGGATTTATGGGCCGCTCTTGTAGCTCTACAAAGTTGTACATTGTCCAAGCAGGATTTCAAAGGAATGTGGTACAGCCAATGTCACAGGATACCTTAACAAGTATAATCAGGCTGTTGAACCAGAACCACTGCATCTGCAACGGTTCTTATTCACCCCAGGAGAGCTACCGGTATGGGGTGCAATGAAACTGAAAAATATGCAACTGGGACTTGTCAGTCACTATGGTGCTGCATTAGTACAGACAATTAGCACACTTCTTTCACCATGAAGTAGAAGAAAAACATATTTGTCCTAATCAGGCATTCCTACAGCAGGAAATGAACACTAAGTATGTTTCAGCTCCTTTGACACGCATCTGACCAGGGCCCCGGGGCAGAGACATTGTTCTGTGTCCAGCGCTGAAGAGGTGGAGCTAAGAGTGAGAAGTTTGGGATCCACTGGAGGCTGTATCCTACCATAACAAGGAAACCTCTCACTTCTCTAACTGTAAAGCAATCTTTATTTTGGCATTGCGCCATAAAAGACAGAAAGCAAATAAAAGTACAAAATGTTATATAAAATCCACCAATAAATTAAGATTATCATCCTTCTCCATGTTCATTAAAACATTTAAAATTATAAAAAGCCTTTAAAAATTAGATTAACACAACTTCACTTAATGATTGTACACACGTGTGTTTGGAAATGTCAGGGCAGTTACTCTCAAATAGGCGATTTAAAAGCACATATCCCGTCCATATCCTAAACAAGCAATATAAATAAAAAATTTCCAGACTTTAATCATCAAATATACGGAGCAGGCTCTAGGTCTAAGTTTTAAAGAGAGCGTGAGTATTTTGTTCCAATATTACCATTCGTGGTTCCAGGTGTCTTGATCAGCTGAGGCAGGGAGGATGAACTTCTTCCTAATACACCATATTGTGAATAAATATTTTGACACTGCAAATACAATATGCTGGCTTGTGTCCGTTTGAAGTAATCTCAAAGCCCTCGTGTGCTGGGCAAAACCCAAATTCCTACAAAAAGTTCTAATCCGTTTTGACCTGGCCAGTCTGTACTCTGGACAAAATAACATAACTTCCCACGGTTTTAGTAGACCTACCACAGCTCTGACATACCTGGTCATCTCCACCATAAGAGGAAGACCATTTGTAGTCGAAAGCACGCAAGTGCAGTGACCCATCTCTAAACTGTAGGTACAGCTTTCCAGCAAGAGTGAGCTCTACCTCGTCCATGAACGTTTCAGCTTTGTATTGGGCCTTGTGCTGTAAAAACCCATCTGTCAATGCACCCATGGACTGATATCGATTCTGTTCTGGTCTATAGTGATACTGGAGGAAAATCTATTGAAGATTACCTCCACCTTCTGTTGAAAAACACTTGTTAGCTCATTGCAGAACGCCTGGCTACTACCTGCTGATTTCCTGGTGAAGAAAGTTTAGAAACAATTTCAAACAGTGCCTTACTTGATTTACTGGCAGATTTAATTTGCTTAGAGAAAAATTTGGATTTTTCAGTCAATAGGATTGTTTTGTATTGTGCTATACTTTGCTTATATTTATTTCTCTATCAGGCAATAAGCTCTCCTCCAATTTTGCTCCTGTCTGCGGCACCCTTGTTTAGCAGCCCTTAAACTGTCATTAAACCAAACATGGTGCCGAGGACTTGCTCCTGACAGATATTTTGGTGTTTGCAGTAGTTAATTAATTAACTGAAGCTTTCAGCCAGACCAAAAAACATAACATGTTTATTTGCAAAGCGCACATTCACCTGTAGACCTCTTGATGCGGAATAACAGTTGCTTATTGTAACCCAACTCAATTTTATCGACCTCAGAAGGATAAAAGGCTGAGTGGACCTGCTGGGATTTGAATCTGTGACCATGAGGTTGAACAAAGGCCCCTACAGTGGATGCATTCGTCCACTAAGTCACCAGACCCGGCTGAAAACCAGCAAGAAGAGCGCTCAGCTCCGAGGCTTGACTCTTATGCCAGGCATGAGAAACAAAAGATTTTCCAATGGCAGTGGGAAGTTTACCGGCAAGTTTAATATTCCAATATACTACCATATGATCTAACCAAGTAATGGGAAGTTTAGTAGGGGAAGTGAGGGTAGGATTGTCAGTAAAAATTCCATCAAGTGTATGGCCCATCTGGTGAGAAGGGCTGGACCTGCATCTCTTGAACCCAGAGTGACTCCAAGGGCTAGTTGGCTGGCCTGCTGATCTGAAGCCTCAGCGAAACAACAGGTTTCCAACAGCCTGTGAGGATTGGACCCGTCACAAAGAGCCGCATCACCTTCGTAGCTGCATCAAAACCACCGCTGCACAACGCATCCTCTGCACAGGGCCTCGCATCTCTCCTCAATGGCAGCCTCAATGGCAACAACGGCCTCCAAATTGCAGCCTCGCAGCTCTCTGGAACCGAAACATAACCCCGACTGCATGCTGTATCCTTGACGCTGGACTTCACCGCAAATCCAGTCAATGGGATCCTCGAAGACAATGCTGACCCTTGTATCGCAGCCTTGCCACATCTTGGAAGCAATGCATCGCCATGGCTGTGTGGTGCATCTTTAACCTGGAGCCTTGCAACACTCCGCAAACCAGGATTTTAGGTACTTTTTTCAGGGGGCCTAACTGGGTCCCTGTAGCAGATCTACAATCTATCTGAACTTCTGACTTTGTCCATGTCTGGAGTGACTAGATCTCTGTGGTTGGCACTTTGTGCTTTTTGGTGCTATTTTCACTAAAATCTTTAAACTTGCATATCTTCGGTTCCACTGATTGGCTTTTTGTTGTTTTTGTCTTGCTTTATTTATTAAAAATTACTGTAGTATCCTAACTTGGTGTGGAATCTTTTTTTTGTTGGTGTTTTCACTTTATTACTGTTTGAAGTGTTGCACAAATACTTTACACATTGCTCTTAAGTTAAGCTTTACTGCAATGTACCAAGCTACCAGGGGACTGAGCCAGGTGAATGTAGGTTTGTTTTGTACCTCACCCTGACAAGGATTGTGGTTGCTACTTGACCAGGGCTTAGACCCCAGTCAACCAACAACCCAATTTCTTACAGAAACCTTATTTCCACTTAGAGCCAAATGATTCATCAAAGTGATAGAGTCCCATTTACAGGCCTCCATGGTAGGTGAACTGACTAGCAAATCATCATTCTATTGGTTCAGATCCATGTATCAGGTCAGATCAAAGGATGACATGCAGAGATACTAAATATTTATAATGCGCTTGAGAGAAAATGTATAACAACTCTGTATTCTCCTGTGGGATTCTTTCGCAACTAACGACCACATTCAGTAATCTGAAAGCAAATAAAAATATTGGTTGTCCTCTTGTAATGGTATGAAGAAAAATACAGAACTCAAATCAACAATACACCAATCTGCTGTGGCGGGATCTGAGAGAAAAATCACAGCCGGGTTCAAACGAAGAGTTGAACTAGGGACCACTATGTAATTGACAGCCCTTAAATCTTGGACCATCCTCCAAGAAAGGCAGTCAGCTTTTCGCACACAAAGAAGTGGATTGTTACAGGTAATCAACTCTATTCTTCTACGTTGCCCTCTTGTAATAAATCTTGTATTGCTGGCTCAGTTCCTGTCTCTACTTGTGGGTGCAACTTGCATTGGGAAATTTGCAACAATCTTGCACCCACCTTCAATGTCACCTGAACCGGTTGGGCATTGTACATTTTACAATATCTCCACCTTTCTTTGACCAGAGCTCAACAGGAACAGTATTGCCAAAATCCTCCAGCATTTTACTTGACTCCAGAGAAGGGACTTTTTGAATCATCATCACTTTAAAACTTTCAGGGTCTCTTGTCTGTATGAACGCACCGTCAGGGGTACAATACACAGTAGAATTCATTTTACAGAAGAGGTTTCTTCCCAACAAATTCACAGGACTGGTGTAAATGATCAGAATCTCAGTAATAGGCCTTAAAGTAATAAGAACAAGGTTCTAAGTGGGATGAGTAATAATAGAATTGGAAATACCGACTGCTTACACTATTATATCAAGATGGGTAGTTGGGAAATTCCTATAGATCTTATGGCAGAACATGCAGGCCCGGTATCAACCAATAAATTTAAAAGATGACCATTCACTCTCCCTTCTGCGTAAGGTCCTTCTTGATTAATTGGTTGCCCATCTGGCCCAGTAGCCCTCTCAGCAGATACTCTGGTTCAACCCATTCAAGTAAATGCATTTCTGGAATATCACTTTTGCCATCAGACCCTGTTACCTGATCCTCAGAGCCCCCTCTACTCCATTCCTTCTTCAGTCTTTTCATATCCTCCCACTTTCTTATCTTCTCCAAAAAATCCTCAAACCAGTGCCTCAATGTTGGCTTACTTATCATTTCTCATTTCTCCATTCAAGTTTTAACAAATATGGCAAGTGTATACTCTTTTTCTGCAGACAACTCCCCAATTTCTCTGTATCAGTAATACATCGATAATACACACCCATGCCCGACCACTGGCTGTACTATTCATTCAACAAATACATCTCCACTTAAACTTTCTCATGCAGGTTCTTTCTTCTACCATTTGACCTAATACTCTAAAAGTAAATATTTCTCCTCTGACAATTTTTTCATTGACTTGTTATGCACATAGGCAGGAGCAGGAGAACATTCAACAAAACAGTCTTTATCATCTTCCAGCTCCTCAAACCTATTCCATAGTGATGGGGAAAGGAAGAAAAACCTAGCATGTCTTTTAACTCTTACAGGTGACCTGATTGCAGTCTATTTGTTTCTCAATTACCCTTTACTCTATTTACCCCGCCCTACGCCACTTGACATGCCCAAAGACCATCTAGAGTTACACATGTGCCACTTACCAATGCAAAAGACACACAGTTGATGGACGGAATTGTAATTGTAATTGTAATCAGTCTTCTATAGCGCGTAGTTACCCTCGGGCATCCCAGCGCTTATTCAGACACACCCTGGCCAAGACCTCATCAGACACATCAGAGAGGAAATAAGTAGGATTTCAACAGCTTCCGGAAGCGAAGAGTGGCAATTTCTGAACGCAGCTCCAGCGGGAGCGCGTTCCAAAGGGTGGCTGTGTGGACCGCAAATCTTCTGCCACCCGTACGGGCCTTACACACCCTAGGAACCTGGAGTAGGAATTTCTGGCCGGAGCGCAAGGCTCTGGAGGCTTTATAGGGCACCACTAACTTCCTTAGAATAGGGGGGCCTTTACCCTGCAGGATTTTGTGTGCTATGCAGAGAGACTTGAACTTGACCCTCTCCTGCACAGGGAGCCAGTGCAAGGTCTTCAAGGCTGGTCCAGCCGACTGTCTCCTAGGCACGTTGGTCAGTAACCTGGCCGCGGCGTTTTGTACTTGCTGGAGCTTCCTCAACGTTGCTTCCGGGGCGCCAAGGAAGATCGCATTACAATAATCTAGCCTTGATATAATCAACCCCTGAATGAGTAACTTCCTTGAGGTGGGAGGAAGAAGGGGCAGGACTTTGCGGGCAGAGCGAAGAAGCCCAAAGCAAATCCCTGCCGTTTTCTTCGCCTGGGTCTTAAAAGAAAGATCATGCTCCAACCAGACTCCCAAGCTCTTGATCTCCTGCTTGGGGCAGGGGAGATCCCCCAGGCAGCTAGGCCAGCTAGACTGAGGGAGTGAGGGAGCCTTATACCCCAGCAACATAATTTCGGTTTTTGAACCGTTCAGTTTCAGCGCTGATTCGCACATCCAGGTATACACCTGGGACATGCATTGATGCAGTACATCCGGATTCTTCACCAATTGGGAAAGAGCCACCACCAGCTGAGTATCATCGGCGTAGCTGCCGATTTTTATCCCAAATGGCGACACCACATCCTCCAGGGGGGCCATGTACACATTAAACAATGTGGGGCTCAAAGAGGAGCCTTGTGGCACCCCACACTGGAGGGGGATTGGTGAAGACCGCTTGCTGCCCTCCCAGACCTGATAAGTCCGGCCAGTAAGGAAAGAGCGAAGCCACTGCAGCGCCATGCCTCTCACCCCCGCATTAGACAGCCGTTGGATCAACACTTGGTGGTTAACAGTGTCGAATGCTGCACTGAGGTCCAGGAGGATCACTGCCACTGACCCTCCTGAATCCAGAATGCTTCTTGCTTCGTCCACAACTGCCAATAGGGCGGTGTCGGTGCCATGACCCGGTCGAAAGCCGGTTTGAGTCTCTCGTAGCAGACCGTTGGACTCCAGAAAGCCGGACAGTTGATGGTTAACCAGCCTTTCTGCGATCTTACCAAGTCCCGGCAGCAGAGAGATGGGCCTGAAGTTTGCCAAGTCCGATGGATCCAGACTAGGTTTTTTCAGGGGAGCCTTTACAACAGCTCTTTTCCAGCCTGCTGGCACCACACCCTGAGTAAGGGATATATTGATGAGGTTCATGACCGGGGCCGCGATGACAGATGCCACCTGTTTCAGAAACCTCATCGGGGCAGGGTCCCCTGGAGAGCCGCTCTTCATAGAGCTAAGCTCCTTTATGACTTCCGACTCTGATATCGGGTCAAACGAATCCAGTAGAGCATGTACTACTCTTCCTTGGCTCACTGAGTCAGTGCTCTGTGAAGCCCGAGGTAACAGAGATAAAATATTCTCTATTTTCAGATGAAAGTAGTCCGCGAGTTCCCTGCACTTCTCAGCGGGATTATCATGGGTGACTGGTGGCTCAGGGACTTTGAGAAGCTCCTTAACCACTTTAAAGGTCTCTCTAGAAGAGTTGGACGCGTTCTTTATTTTTTCCTCAAAAAATTGGGCCTTAGCACCGCGCAGGACATTTTTGTACATCCTAATTGCTGCGCGATATTCCTCCCGACTGGCCACCCCCCAGTCCCTTCTCCAGGTCCTCTCCAGCTTCTTGCATCCTCTCCTCAGGGTTCGCAATTCTGGTGTGTACCATGGGGCCGAGCCCGTTCTATTCCCCCTCTTAGCCACACTCTTTTTGAGCAAAATGGCATCTAAAGAGTTGGTCACCCACTGATCGAAAACCAAATCGGCCATTGCCGGGTCAGCGGCCAAGGGAGGGCATGAACTCTCAAGCTGCGCAGTCCAACTTTCAACTGAGAGTTTAGACCAAGCCCTTTCCAAGGAATAGACTCTAGGGGACAGAACGGACCTTGGGTCACATTGCAGGGTCATAGGTATCAAGAAATGATCTGACCATGGTAAGGGACAGGCGGACAGAACCTCTAGGTGCGGGATGTTTGCAAAGATAGGATCGAGAAGGTGACCCTTAATGTGAGAGGTACCTAGATTGCTTAGCTTCAGGTTGTATGCTTTCAAGTCACAGCACAAATCTGCAGCTATTAAATCTGAAGGCTCATTAAAATGGAGATTTAAATCCCCCAGCACCATAAAGTTGGTGGTAGAGGAGGCCAGCAGCGTGACTGTTTCCATAAGGGAGCTAATGAAGCCACCCAGGGCTCCTGGAGGTCGATATATCAGCCCACCTGAAACTGTGACGGTAGGGGAGGTCCGCAGGGAGAACTGACAACTTTCACAATCCTGTGTCTCACTGTTCTGAGCCCTGCACACAAACACATCTCTATATATGATGGCTATGCCTCCCCCTCGGCCCAGGGGTCTATCCAGATTGTATATAAGAAAACCTGGGGGGAGGGCACGAACCATGTCCGCACCTGAACTGGCCGTAATCCAGGTTTCTGTCAAAAACAAAATGTCCAAGTCATGGTCCTGTATCAGGAAGTTGATCTCTAGCGCATGGCAGGGCAGAGATCTACAATTTAACAGGGCCATTGACAGAGTGTTCTTGCCCCTGTCAGCTTGTATCACCTTACAGCTCCTACATGCAGTAAAGGGTTTAACTCCCTTGTGAATGTACTTACATGCTACTTTTTTAGGGGCGTGCAGCGACATAATTTCCTCCCGAGAATATTTCAGTCGCTTTTCTGTAGTAAGCGCCAAGGATCCTGGCCCTAAGCCCGTCCTGGCCCGGACGGGCCCGGACGAGCTTTCCTCTGGCTCTCCTCCGGCGCGCCGCTGCGCGCGATCGCTGCGCGCTTGCATAGTGATGAGCCTAAATAGGGTGTGGCTGAGGGGACTGGCAAAGACTAGACCGCTGACACACAGAGCGTGGTGTCAGCGTCTACACCCAAAATGGCGGGCGGGCGTCGAAGGAATCACCGAAGTGGTGAGAAAAGCTTCAAAAAAGCTTCTAAGGTGCAAAAGTGCGAGGCTGGGGGGGGCGAGGAGTCTCACAATGTAATAAGGAGCACAAATATTAAATTATACACAGTATAACACCACAATCCTATCTGCCAAAAAACAATTAAAAAGCAATTTAAAAAGGAGCTAGTCTCCAGTAGTGTGCAAGGCAAGGTATTAGCAGCAGAATGATCTAAATCAGCACAAATCAAAACATTCACCCCCAGTCAAGAGATCTCGGTTTCATTTGTTTGCTCACCATGCCACCCGAGTTTAGATCTGGCCATATGCAAATCAGTCTTGACCCTGTGCCTCATGGGAACAGTCCAGCCCAAACTGTCGAGCCAGGTCCTCCCTGGACCAGAAACAAGCATCCTAGGACTGGTTTCAGGGTTTCACCCCTCATCAGCCAGGATAGCTTGAATCCAGTGGCACAGTGAGCCCGGGACCCACGTCTGGGCACTTAGGGCGAGAAAGCAAAAGACACACAGTTGATGGACGGAATGCAGAACAAATCAAAACATTCACTCCCAGTCACGAGATCTGGGTTAAATCCATCATTCTTTTTCTCACCATGCCACCCCTAGTTTAGGCCTGGCTATATGCAAATCAGTCTTGACCCAGTGCCTCATGGGCACAGTCCAGCCCAAACTGGCAAGCCAGGTCCTCCTTGGACCAGAAAACAAGCATCCTAGAACTGGTTTCGGTGGCCAATGCAGCCACGTCAGGACCTCAAGCAGAGGTCGGAATATTAAGCGAATATCATTCCATTTAGCATGCCTTTCACGTCTACTGGGATCACCATGACTCGGCTGCCAAGTATCCTCTAATCTGACCATAAGTGTTAATGGTGTGCCCACGTTTCTCCACCAAACTGTAAATGCTGAGGTCTACAATACAATCCTTTAGCAGGATTGATTATTGTGAGTAAAGTTTATTCAGCTGAATGATGCACATCGAGTCAATGCTCATGTAATGTTTGCACACAAATTCGAAGCACTACCTACACTACCTCAGCAATGGAAATGTACATAACTGTTTGGTTCTCCAGCAAGGAAGACAGTAATGCATTCATTAAACGTTTAACAACTCCTTTCTTGTGCAATCAATAACATAAGCACAACAGGTTATCCCTCCCACTGCAGATGTAACCTTGAGAAACATTTGCCAATGCAGGAGCAAGAGCAGCATATCTCACTCTCTAGTCTTCCAATACCATCAGGAGCTGACCTCTGCAAAAATACAATTTAAATAGTTAGTCACTGAAACCTATGAGTGTGTTTGTGCTGCAGCAATCTGCTCAAGTGATTTAAAACAAAATGTAGTCAGCTTAGTTTTAAAACGTATGGCCTGTGAGCTCAAAGATAAACATAGTAAGCAGGCCATAAATATGTCCCATGTGGGTAGTGCTGTGTGCAGATTTCTGTGTGTCTCATGTACCTTGATCATCTGTCTTCTACCTGTAAAATATCTCTATGGTAAACACACCTGGGATAAGCTTTTCCTTACTTGTACATGTCGCTGTTACCTTCAGAGTCCTGACTAATACGGTTTAAATGCCAAGTGAACCTTCATTAAGCCTCCCGTTGGCAGCCACTGAGGCTCAGGAAGACCTCTCTTTCCTACACCTTTAGTGCACTTGCTGTGCTGAATCCAACTCCTTCCAGTATGTGGATATATGTTGGGGGGTGTCCGAGGATGTCTTCAGGACTTGGCCTACGTCTATTCATCAAACTGTCTGAACATATCTACCTTCAAAAGTAAGGTATACATACTGGGAAGACTGTCCAAAGTTCCATAAAAAGCACTTCCAAAGCTAGGTTTTGGTGCATATGGTACTCTGTGAAAACATAGTGAATGTCCCGTCCATCCTTATGTGCAGTGCTGTGACTATAATGCACTTGACATTTAGCAAACAGACCTTCAGGAACAATTTGAAAGGTGGCTTGCCTACTCAAGTAGTGCCCTACAGACTGTATGTGTATATGCACAGCCATTGTAAGGTACCTACTATCAGTATGACAGATGCACCTCAGTCATTTTCCCAAAAGTTCACTTTTATATTTTATAATGTCAAGCAATCTGAAACATAGGCCTACCTGAGATGGGCATTAGGGGCGGGTTTTCCTATTCTCCTGCCTCTTTCCTTGCTTAGAGCAAACTATATTGACAACATGGTTGATTATTTTTCTTTGTTTCAGGAACGCGGTCGACAAAGTGCCAATCCTGCAGCCTTGCAATAGCCTCAACAGCAGATGAAGTAGAGGGTACTTCTTCTACAGCAGTAAAACTTTCAATTTGGCTGTTTGAATGTCAAGGAAAGACATCCTTCTTCCTCTTCTGGTCAGGCGGAAAACAACATACGCATTGTATAGTGGCGACAGGATGAGGTGGGTAAACACCTTATACCATGTGCAGATTTTACAACTCGGATTGTATGGCTGAAATACCCGGTCATTCATGTCCACTCTGACCATGTGCTTTTGGTATTCAAGTATACATTTGGGCTTGGAAACTGACATCAAATACTTTACTGGGGAAGTACTCTCATCATGGAGTGTAGTGAACACTTATAAATCTTGCCTAGAATTTAACTGTGAGCAGTTCTCTGAGATTTTTGGAGCATCTTACAAACAAACAAACAAGCTCCTGCAAGAATCCTTTACAGTGACATTGAATTGTACCTCATGCGACAGTGCCAGCTTTGTACACCTTGCTGAACATCTCAACTCCTATATAGGAGTTGTCCACATAGAGGGTATACCCTGTATGAAGGAGTGATTGAATAAACTCCCAAATAATCTTTACACTGATTCCTTGCATGGAAGGGCAAGCAACACGATGCATCTTGACGCTATTTTTGGCTCTTTTGTTTCATATGTACTACCTGAACTGCAGTTGCCCTTTATACAGGATCAAGAACTCATCAACTGTCATCAAGAGAAAGCCAATGTGCCCCCACCTGGCGGGAGCTTTGAAAATGCTCCTGCGAGGTGCAATCACATTTTGTTGTGGACATGGAAATTCTGTTTGCTTTTGCCCGACAGGAGCAAACACCAACAGCTGCTCCTGCTATGGGGGAACAATGCTGGCAACAATGTGTTTTGTGGGTGTCCACCTGGGGTGTTAGATAAGGCCCCGGGGACGGGGTCTCCAAGGCCACTAGAGGCTCGGGGAAGGGGGCCTCTTGCCCCCTTTCCTTTAAAAAAAAACGAAAACCCCTAAAGATGCGGTCCCTGGGGCAATAGTTGCTCAGGGCGGGGGATGCATGCCCCTGCCCTTTATTAAAGAAAAGGCCCCTGAGATGGGTTCCCCAGGACTTGGGGAGCGGAGCTGCATGACGCCTTACCCTAGCAATAAGGTCCCTTTAAGGCTTGGGTAGGGGGGCCGGGCACTCCCTCCCCTAATACCAAGACTCTAGGTGCTGGGGATGGGGTCCCCAGGGCCTTTTAAGGCTCAGGGAGGGGGGCCATGCACACCCTCTCCATTTTTTTATTTCAGCCTGGGGCATAGGGTCCCTGGGGCCAATATTGACTCCAGGAGGGGGGCACGTGCCCCTTCCCCTTTGAATATATATTTATTCCCGGGGGCACTATTGGTTTGGGGGGGGGGGGCTATGTGCCCCTGTCCCATTAAATGTTCTTGAAAAGTCTCAAGGATGGGATCCCCAAGGCTTATAGAGGCTCAGGTGGACGGGCTCCACGGCCCCTTAATTAAATAAAACGGCCCGCTGATGGGGTTCCTGGGGCTCTAAAGGCTTGGAGCCATGCACACCCCACAATATTTATAAAAAAGAATTGCTTGCTTCTGGGATGCCCTGTGGCCGCAACTGTTGTGGGGTTGGTTATCTGTGGCCAACCCCCAGTAGCGCACAAGGGAGGTTAGCTTTTTGTGTGGTGATAAAATATCACTTCAAGCTAAAAATAAATAATAAAACCACTGAAATTCACCAGTTATAGTTATCTCTAGCAACTATTATTCATGCCCTACTGCTAATCACCCAACACATACCAACATACATGTCATGTTCTATGACATCATTGATTACAACACTGAAACATCTGCAATGACATCATGGTGGGGCACAATTTATAGTTACCATAGTATAACATCAATTTAATTATATATTTATAAATTCACAAGGAAATTGAAACTACGCAAATTTCACTTGTTGCAAAAGAAGTGTCAACCAAATAAAGAAATAACCACGATTCCTGAAATAACCAGTCCATTCATACTGACAGTCAGAGATATGGAGCTCTTACAAGATCTACAGGAACTGCGTGAAGAAAGTGCCAGTTCACAGTGTTCCCAAACCAGTGGCAACCCCATGACAGCAACCGCTGGCGTTGCTGGTTTAACACATTTTAAGGCCAAGTCGACCTTCAATCCAATCATGTTATATGACAATTTGGATGTCTTTAATGAATTATTGACTAACCAGTTGGAAAAATTGTATATCTCCACGCTGAAATCATGGCGCACAATATCAAGGGGCAACAACTGCTATGGTCAACTGGTACGCAAATTACAATCCAAAGACAACATAATTGTCAGACAGGCTGATAAAGGCGGCAATGTGGTCTTATGGCCACGTGAGATGTACTTGGAGGAAGCCTATTGTCAACTAAAAGACAGAGACTGTTACAAAATCAGTGATATAAAAACAGTCAAGCAGGCTTGGAGTGACTTCTATATCAAGCTGGTAGGATGGAAAAGTGCTGGTTTACTCAGTGGGGATGAATTGAAGTTTTTAAAAAATGATTATCCAGTAATCCCGGTCATTTATTTCATCCCTAAAATACACAAGGATGCCAACAAGCCTCCTGGGCGGCCGATAATTTCAGCCCGTAACAGCATCCTAGAGAACACGTCCAGATATGTGGATTTTTTTCTGCAAGAACATGTTAAACACTTGGCATCATACATACAAGATACCAGTGATTTTTTACGAAAGGTCCATGACATTGTGTGGCAAGACAATTATCTTCTTATCACCTTAGATGTTAGCACGCTGTATACCAGCATCCATCATCGTGACGGCATCAAGGCAGTGAACTATTTCTTGAGCAAAAGACCATTATGCATGTTGACCCACAACAGGATGTTGTTGAATATGATTTTTTTTTGCCTGACCAATAACTTCTTTTTATTCAACAATCAGCTTTATCAACAGATGAGAGGAGTTGCGATGGAGGCTTGCTTCTCCCCAAGTTATGCCTGCCTGCATATGGGCCTTTGGGAGGAGCAAGTCCTCAGTAACAAATTTGCGAAAGTGATGGCCAACAATGTAATTAGATGGTATCGCTACATAGATGATTTATTCCTTGTGTGGAAAGGCAATACACAAGATGCCTTGACATTTATAGACAATATCAATGACAATGAGCTTAATTTGCATTTTGTCGCACATTTGAGCAAGGAAAGAGTCAACTTCCTGGATGTAGAGGTTTATACCAATCATGGTAATTTGGAAACTAACCTACACCGTAAGCCAACAGCAGGCAACACAATACTCCACGCATCCAGCCACCACCCTGAACATCTGATTCGCAGCATTCCCTATGGGGAAATGCTGTGAATCAGAAGAATCTGCAGTGTTGAGTCAGAATGTTCACTAGCACAAACTGAGAGTATGAAAAGATTCTTGATCAGGGGATATTCTAGGAATGTTCTAGAGAAGGCAATGAATAAGACTATGATAATTTCAAGAACAGAAGCCCTTGCGCCTAAAAAGTCCATCCAACCCAGTGACAACTGTAGTACTAACAATGATCCACCCAGGTTGATCTTAACTTACAACAGGCAACATTTGGCCTTGCGTAACCTAATCAACAAGAACTGGGTAGTGGTATGCAATGACCCAGTCATAGGGGAATCTTGTCCTAAAAAACCTGCTATTATTTTTAGCAAGGCACACTCCATGAGCGACATGTTGGTCAAGAGTAGCCCTGAAATAATAGCTTCTAGAACATGGCTGCAGGACATAAAAGGCTGTCGCAAGTGTGTTGTATGCAAAACTTGCAAATACGGCAAAAAAAAACCACTTTTATCAGTCCATTCAGTGGAACTCCTACCTCCATTTCGAAAAGATTAACCTGTAAGACAGAATATGCCGTTTATGTGCTGGAGTGTTCATGTGGCCTGCAATATGTGGGGAGCACCAAGTTGCAGGTCCACAATCGGATACTCCAGCACATAAGGGCAATCAATAACAGTGATGCGGCGTATCATGTGGCCCGCCATTTCAAAGAATGCCATAATAACTGTCTTGACCACCTCAGTTATTACGTGATCGATACGGTACTCTCACTCAGACGAGGTGGTAACCGAGAGGCAATTCTTAGAAAATTAGAGACCAGGTATATCCTGGAGTTGGATTCCAAAGTGCCCAATGGGCTCAATTCCAGTGAAGATCTCTACACTTGTTTATAAATGGATTATATATGCTTTCTGTAGTAATTGATTATTGATTTAAAACAACTTTGAGATGAGTTTCAACCACCTCCTCTGCTATTTAAATTTTAACATCATGCTTTTTTTATGTAGTAAGTGGGTTAATATATAGCTTTAAAAATTGTATAAATAGATTTTTGCACATTTACACTTATTTTGAAATTTTTAAATTATGGGTTCTTTCGACAACGATTTATCTATTGAGTGGCTGAATTGCATACTGTAATCTCTGAAACATACAAAAGATACATATTCTATTTAATATTACTATATAGTATATAGGGATACCACATATAGAATGCATTGGAAGGGACGCCTAGGTGGATGGCATGTTTAACACATGGCGATTGGTCAAGTGAGATAAAACATGATAGCCCACTCGGGCTGGTTTGCAGCAACAATAATTTTAGGTATCCTCACTAACTTGAGATGTCCATTTCACCGGGTTGTCCACAAAGACTAACATTTTTTGTCAATAATGATGACACAACACAATATAAATTCATATGATTGTTGTTAATATTGAATGTTAATCTGCATTCAAGTCGTTTCGTGCATTCTATGGTCGGCTAATTGAACGATGTGGTCTCAAACTTATTTTTAAGCTATGACAAAGGATTGATTTTAACGTGTTTTTTAATTATAATAGACACTGTTTTAAATCCTTGCAACTTTGCACATAATTTGCAGTTATTTGCTTATATGCAATGTATATTCAGGATAGCAATATACAAATGTCTAGGCTTCTGAAGTTTTGGTTTTTAACGTGTTTATGAAGTCAATAGACAGGTATTTTAACCAATGCGAATTTGCACAAACAAGAGCAGCATTTTGCACATTTATAAAACAATATTTGCACTAGTCAACTTTTATTGTAGATGTCTATAGGCCTATAATCTTGGTTCCTGAGGCATTCTTTGTCAATGTATGCAATTTTGCACAAAGAAAAACAGCAATTTGCACATTTGTAAAATTTCGAAGTATTTTGTCGATGTCTATGTACCCATAACCACATGATTGTTGCACTGGCACTTTAAATTCTATGGTCACTCCTCTGGGCGTCATGTGATCAAGGCTTCTTTGAAGCCGAAACGCATCATGGCGGCAGTGCCGGTTTGAATGAAATAAAATAATTTGCACGAAAATCTGGGTCCGTACCGTCTCTTGTGCAGCGCCTGCGAAGTGGAGTACTGCGACGGATTGTTTTGGCATATGTATATATATATATATATATATATATATATTCACTTAAAAAACCATAGGTTTCACACACGTTATAGTTAGGAACTCGCATTTAAAAAACCTTGCAAATTCACTTAAAAAACCATAGGTTTCACACAGGTTATAGTTAGGTGGATATTTCACTCGTGAAAAACCAATGAAATTCCCCCGTTATAGTTAGTTCAGATAACTATAACTCGCGTGACCGCCACTCTATCACAAGGATGATGTCATCAGTGATGTCATGAGTGATGCCACTGACCATGTCATGAGTGATGTAATATGTGACGTCATGAGCAGTGGATTGCGGGCGTGCGAGTTATAGTTATCTGAACTAACTATAACGGGGGAATTTCATTGGTTTTTTACGAGTGAAATATCCACCTAACTATAACCTGTGTGAAACCTATGGTTTTTTAAAGTGAATATATATATATATATATATATATATATATATATATATATATATATATATATATATATATATATTACCTACTGGCGGTCGCCAGTAGGTAGTTATAGTTAGGACCCCTTTTCCATAGGAAATCCGCAACATTCTATTTTGAATAACTTTGGCGCCGGTCGATGAATCCTTGCGAATTTCTCAAAATAGGTGGGGCGCTACGCTCCGCTCCTACCCTGAAAGTCTCGGGGGGATACGTCAAGCGGGGGCTGAGATAAAAGGGGGGTCCCAAAACGCGTTTTTCCCATGCATTTTTCCATAGGACCTTTAGAACGAGCTACAGCCCGAACGGCTGAACAGAATTACTAGAAATTTGGCAGAGAGGTAGTCCCTATGTCAAGGAAGTGCCTTTTGTAGGTTTGGTGTAAATCTGTTCAGTAGATTCTGAGAAAATAGCCTTTAAATCAATATATATATCTGAGCCCGCTTACGGTACGCTTACCGTACGCTTACGGTAAGCTTACGGTACGCGTACGGTGGCGTGCGCGAGCGCGATTCTGATTGGCTGTTAGATCTTAGTAAACATTCGAATCGGCCGAAACCAGGAAGCGGCGGCCGCCATTTTGTGTGTTTCACTCAGAAAAAAAAGAGTGAAAACAAGAAAAGGGGGCAATGAGGAGAGTTACAGACCCCCTTACATTTGTGAGGGGGTCAAAGAAGGACTGAAAAGTACAAAGAAAACATTTATTGATTTTTAAAAAAATCACGGGGTACGCGTACGGTAAGCTTACGGTAAGCGTACGGTAGAAAAAAAAATAAAAAAAAAAATGAAATTCAGATTTAAGTGTTTAGATATTAGGGGGCTCTAAAAAGAGCTGTTGTGTTTATGAAATGATTTTTTAGTGGTACCTACAAGTAAGTACCGATGCAGAGTCTAAGGTTCAAGAGGAAGACTCTGTTCCCTTCATCATTGAAGTGCACACCATCTCCTCTATAAATGTCTTGCATGTCATAACGCAAGTTGTTGTGGTAAATGGCACCCATACCATAGTCACGGAGGAAAGCAGAAACAGATTTGTTGACGTGCTTTCTTGCTTTGTCAATCTGCGGACAGAAATGATTGGACCAGTTCCATTTTTGCCTTTGGCATATGTTGGAAAACACAAAGGCAGTTTTAGGGAAAAGTGAAAACAGTTGTGCAAAGGTGTCCTTCATAAGCATTTCCAGACCTACCCCAGTCAAAGTGCCTAGGTCATTGCCACCACAGTGCACTATTATGAGGTCAGGGTGTTGGATTTGCATGAAGGATTTCACCAATGGCATCAATTGGTGCCACTTTAACCCTCTCTGACCAATCCATTTAATGTCTACATTTGGCAAAGCAAGGTCTCTCACCATATCTGTTTTCTCTGCAAACTTTTCACTCCAGAAGACATAGCTGTGCCCTACAATCCACACTGTGAACATCTTCAAAGGAGAACTGGATGCACTCAGGAGGTGTCTTTCAGTAGAATGGCAATATGAAAAGAAAGACAGTTTGGAAATGGAGGCATACATATTTTTTTTCAAAACAAAAAGAACTGATTGGCTGTTTCATACCATTCTAGAATAAAAAGTAGGCTGTATGTGTAAACTAATAGAAGCATGTTTTGTATTGGTACAAAAAAATGTGTTACCAAAGAACAGTACTATGGATTTGCTGTTAGGTTTGAAAAGTCAAGCACTCTTGCTCTGTGGAATTGAAACATTGTGTGGCGAACTTCTGACCTAACTCCACACAGCAGTGTTCCATGAGCTGTTGCTATGGTAGCAGGCAGAAGTCAAGTTGGGGGAAGGGTACTAGGCAGAAGTCAAGTTGGGGGCAGGGTACTTTTGGAAAAGGGTTGGTTTTCAACCAATAGAAATGTGTGATTACATTTGAAAAAAAGGGGGAAGCACTGAGATTTGAAACTTACATGTATATGTGTGGAAAAATAGAGGGAAAGTTTGCCATTATCTGGTTCTGCTGAGAGGAGAGAGGTGAACAGAACAGAGATCCTGGCTCTGATAATCTGCTGTTTGAGTGCCACATTTCTTTCACAACTAACTAATTTTAAAGGTGAGGTTAGAGTTTGAGAGGAGATGTATATGGTAAATTAAGAAATGAATAATAGAAATGGAAATTCTTTTTGTTGAAGTTGCGTTTATCATTTTCTGTTTTGGGAGAAATTTAAATGTGAGGAACATGTAAAATAATATGGACTATGTTTTCACGATAAATTAAGGTGTACTGGAAAAAAAAAGAATAGTTTAAGGGTTTGAGGTTGGACTCAGTAATGCAAATACATTCAGCATCACTAAGGCTGGTTGCCCTTGCTGGAATGTAGGCAGCCACCCAGGTTACACATGGTGGTGGTCTGAAAAAGCAGTTTGGAGATGTGCATTTAAAAAAATCAAAAAAGTGGTTTCATAATGTGTCAGTCTGTAAAAGTGATTTTCACTTGCCAAAAAAAAGAGCAGTAAGTGTGCTTTCAAATTGGCAAAGAAATTTCGTTTTGGGACTAATGTGAAAACATGACTCTGTGTGGAAATAGGAATTACAGGCAGAGATTTATTGCGTTTTTTTCTGGTGATTTCACAGTTGCATTAGTAGGAAAAAGGGGGAGCGATTTTTTGGGGGAAGAAGCAGACTCTTAGCACACACCCATCTGCTTGCCATGTATAATCATGCACAGTATTTACAAGCGAGTGGGGTTTTCAGGTTTCAGTCTGTAATGCAAATACATTCAGCATCACTAAGGCTGGTTGCCCTTTCTGGAATGTAGGCAGCCACCCAGGTTAAACATGGTGGTGGTCTGAAAAAGCAGTTTGGACATGTGCATTTAAAAAAATCAAAAAAGTGGTTTCATAATGTGTCAGTCTGTAAAAGTGATTTTCACTTGCCAAACAAAAAGAGCAGTAAGTGTGCTTTCAAATTGGCAAAGAAATTTCGTTTTGGGACTAATGTGAAAACATGACTCTGTGTGCAAATAGGAATTACAGGCAGAGAACCATTTTTAAAGCAATTTTTAAAAAAAACAAATGAATAAATATTTTTTTGAGTGGGTATGGTAAGTCAATAATAATAATTGTACTCTCAAAGACCTTGTAATGTGATAATTGATTTTTAGTGTTTTTTTTTTAAAAAAAAAAAAAGGTACGCGCACCGTACGCGTACGGTAAAAAAAAAAAAAAAAAAAGTTTTTAAAAACATATGTAAAAAAAAGATGAAAGATAAGGTTGGCTCTTAAAAGAACCGTTGTGTTCATGCAGGGACAGAGGAAAGAAAGAATGGGAAAATTATTCAAAGCGACAAGTGTGCTGATCTATTTTGTTGTTCACTAGGGAAACACTGGTCTCCCTATGGCAAATTAGATCTTGACAAAAGGCGCATCGAATATCAACCCTCCGAAATCGAGGGTTCATTTCCAGAGGGCCAGCAAAAGGAGATGCTCCCCCCACAGATGAAGGGCTCACCTGACCTGCAGAAGAAGGAGTCAGCTCTGCAGATGATGGTCCAGGCTGAGCTGCTGTGGATGTACTTGCTTGTCTTTCTGAAGAGTTACCTCCAAAAAGATGACCATGTGTCCTTCTGTGTACATCCTTGAGGTGTCTCTTCATGGTATGATTCCCAAAGGAATACTTCCTGTCAGGATTACCTCTTGAAAGTACACGCTGACACAGCTTGCAAGTTACTAAGGGTGCATTCACCTTTTGCTGGCCTTCAGGAAAAGTAAAATAATCCCATACATAAGAGGGCTTTTGTTTCCTCGCTCTCTGCCTCAAAACAGTGCTGCTAGTGCTAGCCTCACTCTCAGAAGAGCTCTGCTGTTCTGCCATCGTATCACAAAGACAACCCAGCTCCTTCTCCTAAGGGATCACAAGCAGAAATGAGGGGAATGGGTGTGGTGTAGGAGAGTTCTAGAACTGAAAGTAGTTTCAACCAATCAAAAGTTGTGTTTCATGATCACATGACCTACCGTACGCTTACGGTGCGCTTACGGTACGCTTACGTCAAAAGTGCGCATGCGCGTAAAAAAGACACGCGCTTGCGCGCATGCGCATAACAGACACTACCCGACACTTCCGCGTAACGTGCGCGTGTAGCGTACGCGCGCACGCGTCCCACGTGGAGTACGCGCGGCTACGCAAATTGCGTAACTATACGCAAGCAGCGTAGAAAAATTACGGGCGTTGCGTAAACCGTACGCTTACCGTAAGCTTACGGTACGCGTACTAAAAAAATAATAAAAAAAAATAAAAAAAGTACTGCAAATAAATTTTACATGTTTATTTTAAAAAATATATTAAAAAAAAAACATATTAAAGAATTTTAAAAATTTAACCATAGTCTTTATAAAAGGTAAGAAAAATAAAATAAAAATATGTTAAAAAAAATAGAAGAAAAAAAAAACAATTAGCATTTAAAAAACCTTGCAAATTCACTGAAAAAACCATGGGTTTCACACACGTTATAGTTAGGAATTAGCATTTAAAAAACCTTAGAAATTCAGTGAAAAAACCATAGGTTTCACACACGTTATAGTTAGGAATTAGCATTTAAAAAACCTTAGAAATTCAGTGAAAAAACCATAGGTTTCACACATGTTATAGTTAGCTGGACATTTTACTCGTAAAAAACCAATGAAATTCCCCCGTTATAGTTAGTTCAGCTAACTATAACTCGCGCGCCCGCAATGCACTGCTGATGACGTCACATATTACATCACTCATGACATGGTCAGTGACATCACTCATGACATCACTGATGACATCTCAAATTACATCACTGATGACATCACTGATGACATCATCCTTGTGATAGAGTGGCAGACCTCCTCCTCCCCTAATATAACCTTTGATACACGCATTCAAAAATAGAGACTAAAATTTTCAAAACAATGGACATACCAATAACAGTTACAACAACCTCTTCAGTAATTCTAAGATCCACATACACATCCACTCATTCACCAACAGTCCTATACAGTCACTCATACATGTACTCACTTATCATATGTACTCATACACCTATACATCCTGTTACACAATGCCACTCATCCATAGAGCTACTCACACACATAGTCACTCATGCTAATAAAGAATCAAACATACATTTACTTGCATATACAGTTATACACACACCACCACACTTACTTCTACGGAAACTTACACTTACTTAGTCTTTTAAACAATCACTTATAGAAATACATACTTATTCATACAGGAACTCTTTCAATCTCTCACTCTCACATATACTCACATATATAAACCAATAGTCACATATACTAGTTTTAAACATATGTAGTTACTCATAAAGACACTATTGAGACAGTCATTCACTCACTAACACACCCATACACACACTCATCCACCCATGCAGTCCTGCACACATGCTCTGTTCAACACATACAAACAGTGAGTCACTCATTCATGCACCTATGCACTACGTCATACCCCCCACCGAACCATGCAGACACTCAGACTAATACTCAAAAAACCAACTATTAACCTATATAGACACCCATGTAGCTACTCACCAACCCATGCAGCCACTTATACACAAAGTAAAAAAATGATACATATATTTACATATTTAAATATTACTCACTAAGCCATGTATTCACTATGATACACTTAATCAGTCAGTTACACAATCAATTTTTCAAAAAGAAATCATCCATTTAGACAGTAATATACCCATTTATTCTTCTATCAACCTTGAGATATACATATATAAAACATATTTAATTTTCAGAAAAACACACATTCACTGGATGATGTCATCAGTGATGTCATCAGTGATGTCATTTGAGATGTCATCAGTGATGTCATGAGTGATGTCACTGACCATGTCATGAGTGATGTAATATGTGACGTCATCAGCAGTGCATTGCGGGCGCGCGAGTTATAGTTAGCTGAACTAACTATAACGGGGGAATTTCATTGGTTTTTTACGAGTAAAATGTCCAGCTAACTATAACATGTGTGAAACCTATGCTTTTTCACTGAATATATATATATATATATATATATATATATATATATATATATATATATATATATATATATACATATATATGAAAAGTTCACCGTCCCGTTCTCCGTAGTCTCCAGGAAGATACACAGGTACAGAGCACAGCGTACCATCAAAATTGAATGTTCAGTGCAAACTTTATTCCGTGCACCCTGACATGAAGTGTTTCGGTCGCGTTCCCACGACCTTGATCACATAACACGCTATAATCAAGTATTCCTTTAAATACTCTCACAAAGTACAACATACTGCAGTGAACAGGAACACCCAAATTCATAGACATGAAGGTGAAATGTTAAAATCTAGAAAAACAGACTATAATGTATATAGTATACACCTATTATCCAATAATTCAAGGAGAACATTTATAAAAGGTTCCTGCTCATAACATCATCATGTAAAATTGTGACTGGCTATGCGGGAGGTTAAATGTAAATAAACCACAGTGCTAGTTCTAATAAAGTGTAAGAAAATATGAATAAAAAAAGGAAAAAATTGTATGTTTACTTTTTTACTTATGGGAGACGGAAAAAAGAACCCCTAATCTCCCGGCCGTTCATATACTTGGCCAATAAGTGCAAATTTAAAAATATGTAAACATATCAATAGGAAACTGTAGCAGATTCCCAAAAATAATGTACATGGATGTTGCCTAAGAAATTCGTTTGGAGCACTTACAGCTGCTATTAAAAAGGGCCATGGTCACTATATTGCATCTGGTTAATAGGACAAATCTGAGAAAGAACTCTGCTATGGCTCATTGTTAAAAAAAAAACACACTCTATATGGCATCATTTACCTCAGCATTACAAATGCGACAAATGGTAATTGCTATAAAAGTGCAAGTGCAGAATATCATAATATATAAAACATAAGTTAATATATATAGATTGATAAGAGCAATGCATAAAAACAAAAAAGCTTTTATAAAAACAGAGTCATTTCATCCTATTAGAACTACCCAATAGGGCACAAGTATATTAAAGTGCAAATGCTTGGGCCAGTATCATCATAAGCAGCAGAAAATAGAATCCTAGTGGATCTGGATCTATAATGTAAGTGCAAAATATATGTAGAAATTACAAACCAATGAATAGACAAACATCAGGGACAGATAACAATACATTCTCCCAAAGTTCATAGTGCCATGTCAGAGATCAAAGAGATGATTAAATAAATAATCCGAGTCTTCAGATTATGAGAACCTAACCAAAGGGTGTGAGGAAAGCACTTGTTTCCCGAAAGAACACCCAAGCAAAAGAAAGAAAGGGCAATTCCTTTCTTTAGTCCCCTCACTCACCAGGGTTTCCCCACGGTGACATGCTTCATCATTGGGGTCCTCTCAGTCCTCTACGGGCTGAGGCGTGCTGCGACTTGCGGATTTACGTAGGAGCACTGAACATGACTATGTGTTGTGCAAGTGTTGTGGTGTGGAGTGGTTTAAAGTGAGTTAAAATAATCAACTAGTGGGCCAATATAAATTTTAATGTTGCTCCTAGCTAATTAATTAAAAAGTGGGTGATATGCTAGAGAAAACTACTATAATGGGTAAGTGTACCTAGCATACGGTCGACTAGTTTCAAGCTTCCCAAGCTCTTCATCAGGACTACACTGGGACCAGCCCAGTGTAAGTACCACTCCTAGAAGACCTAATTTGGTGCAATAATAAGTGAAAAAAACACAAAACGCTGTGCAAAATTTGCATGCGTTAATCAAAATACATACGTAAAGTACGTCTTATGAAAATCTGTAGGATGGAAAACAGACGTTAAAGGAGAAAAGGCAGATTATGCATTATTGTCATAGGATAAAAAAGTGATTACACTATGCACCAGAGTCGCAATGCTCAATATTCACATATTCTTATTGTGCCACTGTATAGTTCTCCAGACAGTACATCTTTCATGCTGGCGTCTAGCTATATCGTGAATAAAAGGTGATCGTGAATGCACGAAGTGCACATTTAATAATACACACAAGGTCAAAAAACATGCGTCTGACAACATAAATTACACACAAGACAAACAAAAGTACGAAAATACATACATTTTAAAAGGCAAAACTGTGCCTCATGGTCGACTGAGGGGGGGTTGGACACTCGTACACCTAGGATAGAGGTACAAGCGATAAAGTAAAAAGTTCTTGGAGCGCTGTCCTGTTAGGAGATCCAGCGCAAAATGAAGAGAGTTAAAATGAAGACCCATCTAAATTACGATGGGCCAAGGGCATCCCGCTGCTGCGTGGTTACTCACTTGTACTCGTCAGGCCACCCGCCGGAAACACCTACTAGTAAACTGCCTCGCCGACCGCATACTGAATGGATGCGAGCCGGGTGCCTTGATATCTACCTGGTGGGGGATGTGAAGAGGAAGAAAGGACTCGCCGGTTGCGGTCGCGCTCAATGGCCGCCATCTTGGAACTGGCAAATATCGTAAATAGATTAAGAGTAATTCAAAAAGGAATTAATTGTTAGCAGTAAAAAAAAGGGATTAGCCATCCGCTGCGTTTTTCTAAGAAAAACGGATAAGGAAGAGCTCGCTGGTTGTAGTTCCCCTCGATCGCCGCCATCTTGGAGCAGGCACCAGTCGTGAAAGTTAATAAAGACTAAAAATTAAGAGAAATTAATTTTAAGCAATGACGAAAGAGGTTATGCTCATCTGCTCCGTTCAGCGCACTAAAAACGGACAAGGCTGAAGAGCCTTAGGGTGTCATTTCTCGTAATTTGAATTGGTTCGGCCATCTTAGGTAGGGAAAAGAGTGTAATTTCTTAAAAGGTTATCAAGCAGTGCCAAACTGATTTTCTTGGTAGTCAATAAGTTCCTTCCCCACAGATTGGGAAAAACAATTGTCCCATTAGTACCTCCTTTCTCGGTTCTGAACAGACCCAATTACACTTCTCATGGGTGAATGAAAAGACAGTTACCTCAGTTGTAATAGTGATTGTAAAGACATCTTGTGAGGTGCCCCAAATACTGGAGAGTAGTTGTATATCTCATGTTTTATGAAAATCAATGAAACGCAATGGCGTGCTTGAATTGCACAATATAATTTGATAGGCTCATGTATTCAGGGTGCCAAAATCAGAGTGGTTAAATAACAAAGGGTTGCTGACAGATAACTCAGTTTGTTGTGAAATGGCCCCATGGTATATCATCATTAAGGCCGAGGTCGTCTGAACGCAGTTTAAACACCCAACGTTGTTCTTTTTCGTGTAGATTCTTCTCACTGTTGGGATAGTTGTTAACATGTTCAAGAATGACCCAGCTGAAGTCATTTGGTGTATGTTGTTTTTCCAAGAAATGCGTCGTCATTTTGGTGTTATTATGTTTGCATCTGAAGTTGCTGCGGTGTTCGACCATTCTCGTGCTCACTTTTCTTGTGGTCATTCCCACGTAGTGGAGATTACACACGCATGTAATGAGGTATACTACCCCGGTAGTGTTGCAATTCGTAAAAGATCGCAGATTCCACGTCATGCCATTGTTGCAGGTAACAATATTAGTTGCTGTGGTTAGGTGACATACGCTGCAATTGCCACAGGGGTAATGTCCCTCTGGGAGTGGGTGTAGTAGGCGTACTGGACCAACCGTCCTTGTCGAATTAGGTCTGGTATGTACCAAGTAGTTCTTGATGTTTTTTGCTTTCTTATGGCTAAACATTGGTAGTTGCAGATTTAGACCTCCACTATTGAGGATTCGCCAATGTTTTTTAATGATCTTGGTCACCTGATCTGATGCGGTGTTGAAAGTTGTAATGCAGATTTGTCGTTTCTCATTCTTATCCAATATTTTTTCAGGTTTAGGTTCCAGAAGCGCATCCCGGTTGTTGTTGGATGCTCGTTTTTGTGCTTTGGACACAAGATGTGGTGGGTAATGTCGTTGCATCAATTTTTTGGATAGATCTTGAGCTTGCCTTTTGTAATCCTCTCTCGTGGTGCAGTTGCGTCTTAGACGCAAGAATTGCCCGAAGGGTAAATTATCTTTGAGACTCCTCGGGTGGAAACTTTCATATACCAAAAGGCAGTTTCTTGCCGTGGGTTTAAAGTGTGTGGTCGTGATCAGGCGGCCGTCGTGCGCCGATATGTTAAGGTCAAGAAAGACCAACTCTGATCTCCTCATGGTGAAGGTGAACTTTAAAAATGGATCTTGTTGGTTTAGCCAGAGAAAGAAGCATTCAAAATCCGTCTCGTTACCCTCCCAGATGAGGAGCACATCGTCGATGTATCTCTTCCATAACTTGATATTGTTGATGTGTGGGTTGATGTTATGGAGGATCTTGTGTCGTTCCAAATGGTGTACGTAGAGCCCCGCCAGGCTCGGCGCAAAGGTGCTTCCCATGCTCGTACCGTGGGTCTGTTTGAACAAAGAATCATTAAATTGAAAGAAATTTTCTGTTAGAGCTAGTCGACAGCACTCCAACACCACATGTCTGGGTGTGTGGTAAGCCCAATCATTTTCGAAGAGTACTTCCTCAAGGATATCCAGTGTATCCTTGTGTGGTAAACTGGTGTACAAGCTTTCCACATCAAGGCTGATTAAGATGCTGGTTGTAGGATTGAAATCTAGATTTTGAATCAGACACAGAACAGCTTTAGTGTCTTGTAGATACGTGTCGGTCGCTTGGACTAGTGGTCTCAGAAAAGCGTCGGCGAATTTAGACAGGGGTTCCAAAATAGAACCAATCCCTGAAACTATGGGCCTGCCAGGTGGTTTCACCATAGACTTGTGTATCTTAGGGATAGTGTAAAAGTAGGGGATGACTGGTCGCTTGTTTTCAAGAAAATCCGCCTCTTTTCTACTAATCCAGTCATTGATAAGGGATGCTTCGACCAAGTTCGCAATCTCTATCCTCAGCCGTTCAGTTGGGTTGGTTGGTATAGCTAGGTAGTTTCTTCTGTCGTCCAGCAATCTGAGACATTCAGTTTGGTAATCCGATGTATCTTGCAGGACTATGGCTCCTCCCTTGTCGGCTGGTTTGATTGTGATAGTTTCGTCTTTGGAGAGTTGGTGAATCGCCTCTTGTTCAATTCTACTCGTGTTATGGAAAACTCTTATGGATTTAGGGTCCAATTCCCTAATCTCCTTAATTACTGCTTTTTCGAATGCTAGTAATTCAATAGGAAGGGTATTGGGAGGAGGTGTGAAATTTGATTTTTTGTGCAGTCCTGTGTCCGTCTTAGATGTAAGGTCTGGTTCTTTGTCTTTGAAAAATACTTCCAACTTGACTCTGCGTATGAATTCTTTCAATTCGCAGATCAGTTTAAATTTATCCAAGGTTGCTGTGGGTACAAACCCTAAACCTTTCTCCAACACATTTTTTTGAATTGGTGTTAAAGAATGGTTAGATAGGTTGACTATCAGGCTGGGTTGTTGCTCGTTGAGGGCAGATTCGGTGGGCCCATGCTCCGTGTGTGACTCCTCACTGATTCCAGTGGCTGTGCCCATTGCACTTGCTGGCCGCGTCTGTTTCTTCCTCTTGGGGGATTTTTGCCTCTCCCTAAAAAAGACTGATTGGATTCTTGGTTCTGGGGTTCCCAATCCGGGTAAGGTTGTGGAGGATATGGTTGTTGAAAAGGTGGCGGCCCATAGAAGAATTGTGGGGGTGGAGGCCCATAGTGTGGGGCGTTCTGTAACGGGGACCAGCCAAACTTTGCTCCACCTCTGTTCCTAGGGCGTCCTCCTCTTGGTCGTCTGTTTCGGTTCGTGGGGATGTAATTACCACCAGGGTCTGAAAAATCAGAGCCAGTATCCGAGCCATCGCTGTCCGTGTTGTAACCGGGGTTGCGATTGGATGGAGTATAGTCGTCCCTGGTATAGGGGTACATTTTCTCTTGAGAGAAATTCTTTTGGTCTTTTTTTAGTTTAATGTACTTGGCATCTTTCAAACCAATTTCAAATTCGGCCATGCTTTTGTTAAGTTCTTCCAATCGTTTTTTTAACTCCGCTGTAGTTTGATAGGTTTTCAGACGAATCTCAAGATCATGGATTCCAATTTTCATTTCCTCAGATAAACGAGTAGCTGTTTTTATAATTAGCACTAACCAATCCCTGGTACAGTGCCATGATATTAGAGACCAGTCTTTCTTGAATAGTTTATCATTTTGAAAAATGAAGGGTTCATTTCTGACTATTAATCCACGTGGCGCGATGTTGGCTCTCACGTACTCTGTCATCATAATACCATGTATTAGTGTTTTTATCTGTTCCCGCTTCAATTCAGTCAATTCGTCCCAGCATTGGCTTGCTTCGGATGTATCTCTGGTGTTAGTTCCTGCTAGAGGTAGCATAGACGCTATGATTCTGTCTACCTCTTCTTGTGAGTAAGTAAGGCCCGTAACTTCAGCCATGGTTGGTAAAAGTGTGAGTATGGTGTGTAATGTTGGATGTCAGACTAAGATTCTGTGATCAAGGTACAGATTCCCTCAGCTGTGTGCTGTAATCAACGTATATCAAAAAGAAGGGGGAAAGAGAGGTTTTTTAACGGTTAGGTTCACCCTCCCATTGTGTATATGATTAAATAAATAATCCGAGTCTTCAGATTATGAGAACCTAACCAAAGGGTGTGAGGAAAGCACTTGTTTCCCGAAAGAACACCCAAGCAAAAGAAAGAAAGGGCAATTCCTTTCTTTAGTCCCCTCACTCACCAGGGTTTCCCCACGGTGACATGCTTCATCATTGGGGTCCTCTCAGTCCTCTACGGGCTGAGGCGTGCTGCGACTTGCGGATTTACGTAGGAGCACTGAACATGACTATGTGTTGTGCAAGTGTTGTGGTGTGGAGTGGTTTAAAGTGAGTTAAAATAATCAACTAGTGGGCCAATATAAATTTTAATGTTGCTCCTAGCTAATTAATTAAAAAGTGGGTGATATGCTAGAGAAAACTACTATAATGGGTAAGTGTACCTAGCATACGGTCGACTAGTTTCAAGCTTCCCAAGCTCTTCATCAGGACTACACTGGGACCAGCCCAGTGTAAGTACCACTCCTAGAAGACCTAATTTGGTGCAATAATAAGTGAAAAAAACACAAAACGCTGTGCAAAATTTGCATGCGTTAATCAAAATACATACGTAAAGTACGTCTAATGAAAATCTGTAGGATGGAAAACAGACGTTAAAGGAGAAAAGGCAGATTATGCATTATTGTCATAGGATAAAAAAGTGATTACACTATGCACCAGTGTCGCAATGCTCAATATTCACATATTCTTATTGTGCCACTGTATAGTTCTCCAGACAGTACATCTTTCATGCTGGCGTCTAGCTATATCGTGAATAAAAGGTGATCGTGAATGCACGAAGTGCACATTTAATAATACACACAAGGTCAAAAAACATGCGTCTGACAACATAAATTACACACAAGACAAACAAAAGTACGAAAATACATACATTTTAAAAGGCAAAACTGTGCCTCATGGTCGACTGAGGGGGGGTTGGACACTCGTACACCTAGGATAGAGGTACAAGCGATAAAGTAAAAAGTTCTTGGAGCGCTGTCCTGTTAGGAGATCCAGCGCAAAATGAAGAGAGTTAAAATGAAGACCCATCTAAATTACGATGGGCCAAGGGCATCCCGCTGCTGCGTGGTTACTCACTTGTACTCGTCAGGCCACCCGCCGGAAACACCTACTAGTAAACTGCCTCGCCGACCGCATACTGAATGGATGCGAGCCGGGTGCCTTGATATCTACCTGGTGGGGGATGTGAAGAGGAAGAAAGGACTCGCCGGTTGCGGTCGCGCTCAATGGCCGCCATCTTGGAACTGGCAAATATCGTAAATAGATTAAGAGTAATTCAAAAAGGAATTAATTGTTAGCAGTAAAAAAAAAAGGGATTAGCCATCCGCTGCGTTTTTCTAAGAAAAACGGATAAGGAAGAGCTCGCTGGTTGTAGTTCCCCTCGATCGCCGCCATCTTGGAGCAGGCACCAGTCGTGAAAGTTAATAAAGACTAAAAATTAAGAGAAATTAATTTTAAGCAATGACGAAAGAGGTTATGCTCATCTGCTCCGTTCAGCGCACTAAAAACGGACAAGGCTGAAGAGCCTTAGGGTGTCATTTCTCGTAATTTGAATTGGTTCGGCCATCTTAGGTAGGGAAAAGAGTGTAATTTCTTAAAAGGTTATCAAGCAGTGCCAAACTGATTTTCTTGGTAGTCAATAAGTTCCTTCCCCACAGATTGGGAAAAACAATTGTCCCATTAGTACCTCCTTTCTCGGTTCTGAACAGACCCAATTACACTTCTCATGGGTGAATGAAAAGACAGTTACCTCAGTTGTAATAGTGATTGTAAAGACATCTTGTGAGGTGCCCCAAATACTGGAGAGTAGTTGTATATCTCATGTTTTATGAAAAACAATGAAACGCAATGGCGTGCTTGAATTGCACAATATAATTTGATAGGCTCATGTATTCAGGGTGCCAAAATCAGAGTGGTTAAATAACAAAGGGTTGCTGACAGATAACTCAGTTTGTTGTGAAATGGCCCCATGGTATATCATCATTAAGGCCGAGGTCGTCTGAACGCAGTTTAAACACCCAACGTTGTTCTTTTTCGTGTAGATTCTTCTCACTGTTGGGATAGTTGTTAACATGTTCAAGAATGACCCAGCTGAAGTCATTTGGTGTATGTTGTTTTTCCAAGAAATGCGTCGTCATTTTGGTGTTATTATGTTTGCATCTGAAGTTGCTGCGGTGTTCGACCATTCTCGTGCTCACTTTTCTTGTGGTCATTCCCACGTAGTGGAGATTACACACGCATGTAATGAGGTATACTACCCCGGTAGTGTTGCAATTCGTAAAAGATCGCAGATTCCACGTCATGCCATTGTTGCAGGTAACAATCTTAGTTGCTGTGGTTAGGTGACATACGCTGCAATTGCCACAGGGGTAATGTCCCTCTGGGAGTGGGTGTAGTAGGCGTACTGGACCAACCGTCCTTGTCGAATTAGGTCTGGTATGTACCAAGTAGTTCTTGATGTTTTTTGCTTTCTTATGGCTAAACATTGGTAGTTGCAGATTTAGACCTCCACTATTGAGGATTCGCCAATGTTTTTTAATGATCTTGGTCACCTGATCTGATGCGGTGTTGAAAGTTGTAATGCAGATTTGTCGTTTCTCATTCTTATCCAATATCAGGCGGCCAGAGACGGATTTTGAATGCTTCTTTCTCTGGTTAAACCAACAAGATCAATTTTTAAAGTTCACCTTCACCATGAGCAGATCAGAGTTGGTCTTTCTTGACCTTAACATATCGGCGCACGACGGCCGCCTGATCACGACCACACACTTTAAACCCACGGCAAGAAACTGCCTTTTGGTATATGAAAGTTTCCACCCGAGGAGTCTCAAAGATAATTTACCCTTCGGGCAATTCTTGCGTCTAAGACGCAACTGCACCACGAGAGAGGATTACAAAAGGCAAGCTCAAGATCTATCCAAAAAATTGATGCAACGACATTACCCACCACATCTTGTGTCCAAAGCACAAAAACGAGCATCCAACAACAACCGGGATGCGCTTCTGGAACCTAAACCTGAAAAAATATTGGATAAGAATGAGAAACGACAAATCTGCATTACAACTTTCAACACCGCATCAGATCAGGTGACCAAGATCATTAAAAAACATTGGCGAATCCTCAATAGTGGAGGTCTAAATCTGCAACTACCAATGTTTAGCCATAAGAAAGCAAAAAACATCAAGAACTACTTGGTACATACCAGACCTAATTCGACAAGGACGGTTGGTCCAGTACGCCTACTACACCCACTCCCAGAGGGACATTACCCCTGTGGCAATTGCAGCGTATGTCTCCTAACCACAGCAACTAATATTGTTACCTGCAACAATGGCATGACGTGGAATCTGCGATCTTTTACGAATTGCAACACTACCGGGGTAGTATACCTCATTACATGCGTGTGTAATCTCCACTACGTGGGAATGACCACAAGAAAAGTGAGCACGAGAATGGTCGAACACCGCAGCAACTTCAGATGCAAACATAATAACACCAAAATGACGACGCATTTCTTGGAAAAACAACATACACCAAATGACTTCAGCTGGGTCATTCTTGAACATGTTAACAACTATCCCAACAGTGAGAAGAATCTACACGAAAAAGAACAACGTTGGGTGTTTAAACTGCGTTCAGACGACCTCGGCCTTAATGATGATATACCATGGGGCCATTTCACAACAAACTGAGTTATCTGTCAGCAACCCTTTGTTATTTAACCACTCTGATTTTGGCACCCTGAATACATGAGCCTATCAAATTATATTGTGCAATTCAAGCACGCCATTGCGTTTCATTGTTTTTCATAAAACATGAGATATACAACTACTCTCCAGTATTTGGGGCACCTCACAAGATGTCTTTACAATCACTATTACAACTGAGGTAACTGTCTTTTCATTCACCCATGAGAAGTGTAATTGGGTCTGTTCAGAACCGAGAAAGGAGGTACTAATGGGACAATTGTTTTTCCCAATCTGTGGGGAAGGAACTTATTGACTACCAAGAAAATCAGTTTGGCACTGCTTGATAACCTTTTAAGAAATTACACTCTTTTCCCTACCTAAGATGGCCGAACCAATTCAAATTACGAGAAATGACACCCTAAGGCTCTTCAGCCTTGTCCGTTTTTAGTGCGCTGAACGGAGCAGATGAGCATAACCTCTTTCGTCATTGCTTAAAATTAATTTCTCTTAATTTTTAGTCTTTATTAACTTTCACGACTGGTGCCTGCTCCAAGATGGCGGCGATCGAGGGGAACTACAACCAGCGAGCTCTTCCTTATCCGTTTTTCTTAGAAAAACGCAGCGGATGGCTAATCCCTTTTTTTTTACTGCTAACAATTAATTCCTTTTTGAATTACTCTTAATCTATTTACGATATTTGCCAGTTCCAAGATGGCGGCCATTGAGCGCGACCGCAACCGGCGAGTCCTTTCTTCCTCTTCACATCCCCCACCAGGTAGATATCAAGGCACCCGGCTCGCATCCATTCAGTATGCGGTCGGCGAGGCAGCTTACTAGTAGGTGTTTCCGGCGGGTGGCCTGACGAGTACAAGTGAGTAACCACGCAGCAGCGGGATGCCCTTGGCCCATCGTAATTTAGATGGGTCTTCATTTTAACTCTCTTCATTTTGCGCTGGATCTCCTAACAGGACAGCGCTCCAAGAACTTTTTACTTTATCGCTTGTACTTCTATCCTAGGTGTACGAGTGTCCAACCCCCCCTCAGTCGACCATGAGGCACAGTTTTGCCTTTTAAAATGTATGTATTTTCGTACTTTTGTTTGTCTTGTGTGTAATTTATGTTGTCAGACGCATGTTTTTTGACCTTGTGTGTATTATTAAATGTGCACTTCGTGCATTCACGATCACCTTTTATTCACGATATAGCTAGACGCCAGCATGAAAGATGTACTGTCTGGAGAACTATACAGTGGCACAATAAGAATATGTGAATATTGAGCATTGCGACACTGGTGCATAGTGTAATCACTTTTTTATCCTATGACAATAATGCATAATCTGCCTTTTCTCCTTTAACGTCTGTTTTCCATCCTACAGATTTTCATTAGACGTACTTTACGTATGTATTTTGATTAACGCATGCAAATTTTGCACAGCGTTTTGTGTTTTTTTCACTTATTATTGCACCAAATTAGGTCTTCTAGGAGTGGTACTTACACTGGGCTGGTCCCAGTGTAGTCCTGATGAAGAGCTTGGGAAGCTTGAAACTAGTCGACCGTATGCTAGGTACACTTACCCATTATAGTAGTTTTCTCTAGCATATCACCCACTTTTTAATTAATTAGCTAGGAGCAACATTAAAATTTATATTGGCCCACTAGTTGATTATTTTAACTCACTTTAAACCACTCCACACCACAACACTTGCACAACACATAGTCATGTTCAGTGCTCCTACGTAAATCCGCAAGTCGCAGCACGCCTCAGCCCGTAGAGGACTGAGAGGACCCCAATGATGAAGCATGTCACCGTGGGGAAACCCTGGTGAGTGAGGGGACTAAAGAAAGGAATTGCCCTTTCTTTCTTTTGCCTGGGTGTTCTTTCGGGAAACAAGTGCTTTCCTCACACCCTTTGGTTAGGTTCTCATAATCTGAAGACTCGGATTATTTATTTAATCATATACACAATGGGAGGGTGAACCTAACCGTTAAAAAACCTCTCTTTCCCCCTTCTTTTTGATATACAGAGATCAAAGAGACACAGTACAAAACACATAAAGATTAAGCAGCATAGGAAGGGTTCAACATATATGTTATAACAACGGCCCTATACTTGAATAGGATGTAAAGTACTATGCATACTGATGTAGAACCGAATAAAATAGGATCACCATGTCACATCAAAGAAAACCGTCCAAAAATCCAACCACACACCCAAGTTAAAAACCCAAAAGTAACCCCAAAAGGTTAAAATCAGGTTAAAAATCGAGCATGAAATTGGTTAAAAGGACAGTAGAATTGATGAATACAACAAGAAGTCCCCTAAGATACAGTAACAGGATAAGCAACAACAGGAAGAGGATAAACTGTATTTATAAGAAATTATGCAAATCCTCTCCCGTGTTGAGCCCATTTGGCATCTTGGTGTCAAGTAATACTATATAATGGGATTCAAGTTGCCTTAGTCTTTTCTCCCTGTTGCCACCTCTCGATAGTTTGGGCACCGCATCAATAACAAAGTATCTCAAATCATTTAGGTTGTTTTGGTGAACTAGTTGGGTAACTGGCGTCCGAGTTGACAATAGCACAAAGGTGCTGTAAAATGCGAGTGAATACCTGTAATTTCGTGCTACCCACATATTTTAACTTGCACGAACACTCGAGTATGTAGACTGCATGGTCCGTTCTGCAAGTTAAAAAAACTGATATTTTGGTAGACTTGGATTCAAAAGCATTGGTAAACTCAGAAGTGGTAGTTCCAAACTTGCAGGCCATACATGTACTGCACTTAGAAAACCCGGTGCGTTTGGACAGCCATGTGCCTACCTTCGTTATTTCTGGGCTCGTTTTTACTAGAGCATCTCTCATGGAGGGTGCTCTTCTAAAAGTGATCTGAGGTAGATTGGGGACCAATTGGGACATGGTAAGATCAGTTTGAACAATAGGCCAGTTTTTGTAGATGACCCTTCTTATTTCTTTATCCTGACTGCAAAAGGTGGTGATTAACCGGACAGGAGCTGATTCAGAGGAAGTAGCGGTACTTTTACGTACTGTCTTATTGGATACTGTGCCAAGGTAATCAGTATGATCCATACTGTTTGCTTTGGCTAGAGCTAACTTCAAATCACTGCTCTTATAACCACGGGCTAAGAATCTGTCAAATGATTGATTTTGACAACTCACCAGATCATTGTTAGAGCTACAAATGCGTCTTAAACAGAGAAATTCTCCATAAGGGATACTTTTCAAAAGGTGACGGGGATGTGAGCTGTGGGCATGCAAAATTGCATTGCCTGCTGTCACTTTCCTATGGAGCTTTGTTTGTAGCATGCTGTCTTCAATATATAGTTCTACATCTAGAAATTGAACTCTTTCTGGACTGATCTGAGCAGTGAATTCTAAGTTGAGACTATTGTTATTAACACAATCCACAAAATTGTTGGCTGATTCAAATGACCCCTTCCAGATAATACAAATACCATCAGACAACATGGGTTTCATACAGTTTGCCGTGGGTCTGCCTGAGGACATGCTCCTCCCACCAACCGACGTGTAAACACACATAACTGGGGGAGAATCAAGCCCCCATGGCCACGCCCCGCAGCTGCTGGAAAACCTCATTATTGAACATGAAGTAGTTGTTTTGTAAACAAAGTTCAATCATGTGTAATAACATATTGTTATGCTGGTAAAAAACAATGCTTCTTTTTTCCAAGTAAAATTTAACTGCATTTAGCCCGTCAGTATGTCGTATACTGGTGTACAAAGAAAAAATGTCCATAACAATGAACAAATAGTCATCCTGCCATCTCACTGATTGCACATTGGATAAAAAGTGTCCGGTATCCTTGATAAAGGATGGTAATTCCTCAACAAAATCATGTAGGAAATAATCCATGTACTTGAACAAAGATTCAAAAAGGTTCCTCTGCGCCGATATAATAGGTCTACCCGGAATAGGTGACACTTGTTTATGTACTTTTGGGATGAAATAGAGTACCGCTGTGATGGGAAAATCAACTTTTAAAAAGCAGTACTCATTTTTATTCAGTAAGCCATCCCTTCTCCATTGCCCAAGTACCTCGTGAACCAAATCCTTCAGTTGTTTCATATCATTGGTCATGGCTTTTCTATAGCATGAGGCATCATTGAGATGTCGCTATGCCTCTTGCAGATACTCCGCTTTGGGCCACAGTACCGTGTTGCCACCTTTATCCGCCTTAGTTATAATTAAGTCAGGATTGTCTCTTAGCTTTTTCATTAATGTTGCATACTGTATATCTCTGTAAGAGCAGTGCTTCATTTTCGCCAGTACTCTACAATTAAGAGCCTTTAGATCATTGATGACACACTCACTAAACGTGTCGATGGCATCTTTGGGCATGAGTGGAATAAATGTAGATTGTGGCCGAAAAGGGCTTGGAGCAGGTTGATTGCCGGAGGTACCAAGATTAACTAGTTGGTCCTGTGTGCTGCAAACACCATCATCACTATTAACCACAAGCGCATGAATGTTTTTTAAATTAGTAATGTCGCCTACTTGTAGCTTGCTGCTTGGTTTGTCCATTTCCAAAATAGTTGTGACTTTGCTCGCAGCTTTATCCAATTTGAAATGCTTCAAAAGCTTGAGTTTACAGACAAATTTAAAAATATCGATTCTAGTTTGCACATATTTGAATCGGTTTGGCGGACAGTATGACAAACCTAAAGATAATAATCGAGTTTCTGCTGCAGTAAGATGAAAATTGCTTAGATTGATGACAGTGTTGTCCACGTGGGTTGATTGGTCAGTGTTTAGTTTTTCTTCTTTAAATTGCACCATCTTCCCCTGTAGTTTCCTGATTTTGCATTGGCGCCTTTGTTGTCTGCATTTGTACCTCCGTTTGGGTCTCTCTTCGCTTGAGTGCTCTGCCGTAAAGTTTGACGGCAGTCCTCTACTAAAAAACGGAGTTCTTCTGATGGTGAGAGACTAATGGGTATTGATTCAGTCCACTTTCTTGTGATCCTGTACTACTTGCCACAGAGCTACGGTCGCTCTCATTGATCTCGGTATTGCGTGAAGTAGTTATAGTAGCTGATGGTATAATAGGCCCCATTGCTTGTCTTTTCACTATATCAAATTTGCGTGCAAAGGTAAATATTCTGTCAGCTTCGTATTCTTTTTTATCCCTTGTAAATTTGAATATTTTGCGAGCTTTGATCGTTTCCTCATGCTTTTGGAGCTGTAAATCGATTTCAGCTCTGCTCTTTTTGATTAAATCTTGTTGTTCGTGGTCAGCCAGAATCAAATTGATGGAATCAATTTGTTTGAGTATTTCCTCTCTGTCGATGGCAGCATATTTAATTAATATTGTAACCATGTTCATGGAGGCTTCAAGATTATCAGTGGCCCATTCTTTTAGCATTAGTGGGTTGGGGTTTTCAAATGATGGAGCAATCAAAACTCGCAACCCACGTGGTACTCTCCCCACTTCTTTGAATTTTTCAAGCGACCGCTTCTCCCACCATTTCGTTAACTCGTTTCAGAGGAGTTTCTCTAGAGTTCTAAGGTGTGTTTTAACATCATTTGACACATTCAGAATTTTATCGTTACTGCCCCGTGGTGTCTCATCAGTTTCAGGCAAATTGTCGAATAGGGTGTCTGCTACAGCTTCTCGATCACTTAGCGTGTCTGACAGGGTGGACATTTTTATCCGGTTTAAAGTTAGAATATGCACTTGGACGCTGACTTCAATATTCAAAGACACGTTCCTTCGTAAATTTCAGCACTATCCCTGCTACCCGCTTGTTATACAGCGCTGTGTGGCCCAGGCTTACTGATAAAGAAAAAAGATGGTCCGCTGGCATCCTCCAACCCCACGCGAGCCTTCCGTCTTCCTCCGATGCCGCCGGGGCTCACAATACAGCAGAGTCACGTCAGCGAGGGGCTGGTTTGCAAAGAACTCCTTCCGGGTCACATGAAGATAGCCTCCGCGATGTTGGCCGTAAGCAAACCTGCCACTGAGCACAGGGAGGGTCCGTAGAGGCAGAGACAGCCATACTCTGCCAGGAATAGATGAAAAGTTCACTGTCCCGTTCTCCGTTCTCCGTAGTCTCCAATAAGATACACAGCTACAGACCACAGCGTACTACCAAAATTGAATGTTCAGTGCAAACTTTATTCAGAGCACCCTGACATGACGCGTTTTGGTCGCATTCCCACGACCTTGATCTGGCTATCCGAGGAGTTGGAGTGACGGGATTGTGGTGTTCCGTATATATATATATTCACTGAAAAAACCATAGGTTTCAGGGGTGTTATAGTTAGCTGGACTTTTCACTTGTACAAAACCATTGAAATTCCCCCGTTATAGTTAGTTCAGCTAACTATAACTCGCGCGCCCGCAATGCACTGCTGATGACGTCACATATTACATCACTCATGACATGGTCAGTGACATCACTCATGACATCACTGATGACATCTCAAATGATATCACTGATGACGTGCCTGAAACCTATGGTTTTTTCTGGGAATTTCAAAGGTTTTTTAAATGCTAATTTCTAACTATGCCTACAGAGATAGGACATGTGAAGAAAGAAGAAACAATGCACAGAAAGAAAAAAAAGAAGTGCAGAAAGAAGCAACAGAAGTCCTCAAAGACGAAGAAAAGTGCAGGAAAAGGATAACGTGCAGAAAGAACAAAAAGAAGAGCAGAAAGAAGCCTTGTTGCAAAATCATCCTGTACCCTCAACTTTTTCAGACGGATACTGGTGGTAACTGAGTCTGACTAACCAGTCCTAGAGCCAGTGCTATGTTAAAAGACACTTAGAATACAGTGAAAACACCTACATACACTAGGGAACATTATGCGTTGGGGTCCCCCTGTGATTAGCATGACCTCCTCTGTAAGCCCCTAGTATATAATAGGGCATGGGGATTAAAACTACCTCTTAAAACAGGCCACAGGGCGTTTTTGCACACGTTAACTCAGGCCCCGTCCCCTCCCTTCACCACTGTGTAAACACGCCCTGTGTCCATTTTTAGTTGGGAGATTAAGTTCATTTGAATCCTGAGGGTCCCTAGGGTCCAACTAGCCCACTAGGTACCTCCAGTAAGTGCCACAAAGCTGCGTTGCAGAGAGGTGTAAAAAGTGGCACGGCCTGGACCACCTCTCTGCAATGCAGCTCCGTGGCGCTTACTGGAAGCACTTGGTGGGCTAGTTAGCCCCCAGGGGCCCTCAGTATTGAAGGGAAATTATATCCCCAATCTAAAACGTGCCATAGTGCGTGTTTGCACACATCACCTCAGGCCCCGTCCCCTCCCTTCACCACTGTGTAAACGCGCCCTGTGGCTGTTCTAAGTTGAGAGATTAAGTCCCCTTGAATCCTAAGGGTCCCTAGGGTCAAACTAGACCACTAGGTACCTCCAGTAAGCGCCACAGAGGTGCGTTGCAGAGAGGTGTAAAAAGGGGCTTGGCCTCAGAACACCTGTCTGCAGGGCAGCTCCCTGGCGCATACTGGAGATGCCTGTTGGGGGCGCGTTTGCAGAGTGCTGCACGGAGGGGGCATGGCCTCCGGCACGATGCCAGTCTTTTATTTATTTTAGGTTTTTTAAGAAGGGGGGCTGTGTGGTTCCCTTCTTATTCTAATTTATTGGCCCTGATGACCCCATCCCCCAGGGCCTGTCTCCTAATTATATTTTTTTGACCCCAATCCCCAGGGCCTGCCACTGTTTTTTATTATTTTTAAAAAATATATATTTATAGACACACCTAGGACATGCTGGATAAACCGTACGTACCTATCACCATGACGATTTGCGTGATATTCATTAAAAGGCGACTATGCATATGCAATGAATCCACGTGGAATGTATTTGCACCACTAGTGAAGCTCTGACATGTCTGATGCCCTACCGTGCCTAATCCCGGTAGACACCCTTGTCGTTTATTTATACAAACATGGGTAGCTATTGACGGGCACACCAAGCCATTCAAAGGGGATTCGACAAAAATTAGACCAAAACTATGCAAGAAACCCCCCTCACAGTTAATAAAACACACATCCACTGCCGGATGTGTAATACTTTTTATTTTCCTCTCTGGAAAGGGGACGAACATCACTTGAGAGTCACAGCGCGCTCCTGACAGAGCCCAATGCTGTGTTACACCCACCATTGCCTGCCGAGTGCCACACACCTCTGTGTTGTATTCCACTAGCTAGTGCATATGCTATGACTCTCTCTAGCCCATGTGCACTGTAACACCACCCCGTGAATATGTCATGCCACACTTGTCTTCGCACGGGTTATATTGCCCCATCTAACGTGCCTTCCTCGATGCCTATGTTATAACGCACAGTGCTATGCCATACATATTACAATCTGGGATCCATATCTTTGTCACAGTGCATATGCAACGTTACACTCCCCAGCACATATTTTATATTAAAACTTTAGAGACTAGTTAGGTTACACAACACTGCCCTGTGCATATTACACTCCAAGGCGCATATCGCATAGCACGCGCTAGTGCCTGTGCTATCTCGCGCTCTCCAATGAATCTGTCATTGCGCACAATGTATTGCATATTATATTTCACGCCCGGTTCATCTTATATCACACTTTTTGGTGCATAGTTTATACCATACACTATATCTAGTTTTCATTTTCAATCGTGCTCTCAGGACTATGTTCTATATAACACTGTGTTCACCTACCCTTTTCACGGGCATTACATTTTGCGATAGGGGGTGGAGGGTCAGGGGGTGTTTCTGCCAAGTGAGCCCGGAGTCACAGTCACAAACGTCCTCTTCTTCCTGAATAAAAGTGAGATTATGCTGCATACTTGTTCATATTTTAAGTAGTTCGCACAGACACAATGTTTTAAAAACAATAAAGTTCCTAATACCCGCCTTCTCTGAACAGTTAGCTTGCTGCCCCATCCCCCTCCTCCCTATCCTCTGTTGTGTGAATCCATGGACTAGCCTCCTCCCTCCTGCCATGCATGGTCTGATGTGCTGCCACTGCCCTCAATTTAGTATGATGTACCAGTCCACTCCTCCTGCCCTCCATTGCCCAATTCTATGCCCCATCATTGACCTCCTGCTTAAACTCTGTGCTTAGCTTGCTGCCCTATTCTCCTTCCCCCTGCCCTCCGATGTCTTTGTGCATGCCCCTGCTCCATCCTTTTTGCCCACCATGTCCCATGGACCTGCCACTCCTATCTACTCTGAGTGTTCTGTTGAGCTGCCACTCCCCTCCCACCTGCCTAGCATTGTCAGATGACTGTAACCTGTCCCTGCCACCTCCACCCTGCCTGTCCACATGCCATGCCCCTATCCTCTTCCTCCTGTCCTACATGGTCCATTGTACTGCCACACCCTTCTGCCCTCCCTGGTCTGTTGTGCTGCAACTGCTCCTCCTGCCTGCCCCATGTGGTCTGTTGTGAGGCCCTTTCCCCTGAACTTTCTTGTCTGTGCACAGGTCCTGACCCTCCCTTCTATCCTCCATCGTCCTTTGTGCATGCCCCTGCACCCTCCTTCTTGCCCATCATAGCCATTGTGCTGCCACTAACCCTCCCACTTGCCATGCATGGTCTTCTGTGCTGCCATGGCCCCTCCCACCTTCACTGTGTGGTCAGTTAGCTGCCCCTGACCCCCTCCAACCTTCCCTCCATTGTCTGTGTGTATGCCATCACAGTCTCACTGTTACTCTTCATGGTGTGTCTTGCTTCTAGTGCCCATCCTGCCTGACCTCCATGGCTATCTTGCTGCTCCTGCCCTGCCCCCTTGCCCCCAGCCCTCTGTTTATATGTGCAGACCCCTACTCCCTCCCTCCTGGCTTGTCTGTTCCATTGTAATGCCCCTGATCCGTCCCTCCTGCCCTTTATGGTCTGTTATGCTGCAGCTTTCTCTCCTGTCTGTCCATTATGGTCAGCTAGCTACCATTGCCTCTTTCCCCTCTGTTCTCTGTTGTCCATGTGCATGGTCCTGTCCCCTCCCTCTTGCTTTCTATGGATTGTTGTGCTGCACTCCCGTCCTGCATGCCCTGTGTGGTGTATTGTGCTGCTGCAAACCCTGATGCCTGCCCTGCAGGGTCAGTTTGGTGCACCTCTCCATGTCCCTCCTGTCCTCTGTTATCCAAGTCCATGTCCCTATCCCATTTCCTTCCATGATCCAATGTACCATACTTGCGAACATTTTGAACTTGGTAAGAGGGAGATTTTGAAAAAAAACTGGGGTATTGATTTTCCCCTTTGAGTTACATTGAAAAAGAGGAGATTGTAGACAGGAGACAGATCAAATAAAGCCCATTTGAGCTTAAAAACATTGGACGTTTCCTGGCTGAATCGGGTCTGTTGGCATGTATGGTTGTACTACCATTGCCTCTTCCTTCTGCCCACAATGGTCTATTACATTGCCACAGCCTCTCTTGCAAGTCCTGTATTGTTGGTTTGTTGCCCCTGCCCCCCTTTCCACTGCCCTCCATAGTCTGTTGTGCTTCCACGGCCCTTCCTGCCTGCTCAGTGTGGTTAAATTGTTGCCTTTGCACCCTCCTACCTGCCTTCAATTTTCAGAGTCCGTGCCCCTGGCCTCTGCCTCTCAACAGTATCCTAATGAACAACTAGATTGCTAACATTCTATATTTATTACAAAAGTGTGGAACGCCTGACATCATCTTGATGTAATCAAAACTGTAATACCTAGAGCATTTCCTTTAGAAATTACATATATGAGAGGGTCTTATCGGCATCAAAATTATGGTTAGTGCTCTAAAAGACTAAAATAAGGACATATTTTCTGAGTTTTCAAATAGTGACAAAGCACTTTTAAATTATTTGTTATCTTTATGTTTTTTTATCCAGTTGACCACTTGATTAAATGTTGCACTTAGGGGAGAGGATGTGGTGTTACTTCAAGAACTGCAGACTTTGCAACTGGGGAACCAGGTTGAAGTTTCTGCTTCAGCTCGACATTCTGTGATTTTGGTCAAATCACTTAGTCTCCCCATGTCTACAACCAAAATGAATTTGTTCTTGTGTGATGTAACCAATGCTCATGTAAAGCACTCCAATACCTGACAAGTCTGCACTATATAACACTGCAAAAACACAAATTAATAAGTGTTTTGCACACTTCTGTCATTGGGCTATATTTGGGCTACATCTGGGTGATTTTGGGCTACATTTGGGCTCTTTTGTCTCCGGTGGCCATCTTGGGAGATTTATTTGTTATGAAGTTTCCTAATTTCCTCATGTACTGCAGTCTCCTCAGTAGGAAATGCTTTCAGTTTTTTACTTTGATTCCATCATGAAGGTATTCAGATATGTCACACATTTGCCATAAATTCTGAATGTTAGCACTCTAGTTGCTCATTAGATCACTGTAGTAAAACTACTGTTCACCATGGAAGTCTGCTCCTGGTATTAAAAGTGCATGTTTCAGTCTGCATGTCAGAATATTTTAATGAAATAGAAGAGGATTTGAGAAGTCACTCAAAATGTGCCCTCATTTTCTTTCTTCAGCATTAATCATAATTTCTATGGCAAAATGAACCCCCTCATTGTGTTCCTTTTTAAATTAAATGTTTTAAGTGTTACCAGTTTATTCCAATCAAGATGGCTTCAGGTGTGCCATACTTTTGTCATAATGAAGACAGTAAGCGCTCTAGTTGTTTTTAAGAACATTCTGGGACATTCTGTCATTGGGCTATACTTGGGCTACATCTGGGTGATATTTGGGCTACATTTGGGCTCTTTTGTCTCTGGTGGCCATCTTGGGAGACTTATTTGTTATGAAGTTTCCTAATTTCCTCATTTACTGCAGTCTCCTCAGTAGGAAATACTTTCAGCTTTTTACTTTGATTCCATCAAGAAGGCATTCAGATGTGTCACACATTTGCCATAAATTCAGAATGTTAGCACTCTTTTTGCTCATTAGATCACTGTAGTAAACCTACTGCTCACCAGGGAAAACTGCTGCTGGTATTGAAAGTGCATGTTTCAGTCTGCATGTCAGAATTTTTTAATGAAATAGAAGATGATTTGAGAAGTCACTCAAAATGTGCCCTAATTTTTCTTTCTGCAGCACTAATCATACTTTTTATGGAAAAATGAACCCCCTCATTTTGTTCCTTTTTAAATTAAATGTTTTAAGAGTTACCACTTTAATCCAAGCAAGATGGCTTCAGGTGTGCCATACGTTAATCATAAGTAGGACTGTTAGCGCTCTAGTAGTTCTTTGGAACACTCTGGGAAGCTGCAGTAGAACACAAAGGAATCAACTGCCCTTGTTGGATGTACATGTTTTACTGAGAATGTCAGACTTCATTCGCACATGACTGAGAAAGATAATGTGAATTTACAGAAAATAAGCTCTCAGTTTAGCTTATACATCACCTTCCAAACCTCTGTGGTAAAAGCATGAGAAAATATTTTTCTCTCAATCATGATATCCCAGAAGAAGGCTTTTTCACATGGTGAAATCACCTTAGAACATACCACAATTCCTAAAATGAGTATGGTACCATCAACAAATGATTTATAATGTAACTAAAGTCTTAAAACCTTCTATTAACTGCAATGCTTTTTAATGAGGTGCTTTCATGTATATTGGTCCCAAGATGGCTGCCAACACTTCTTGGACGAAGTGCTGACAGCCAATCAGATCTCAGGATGAGATATGTGGTTAGGCTCCGCCCACATATATATATGCTTTTAAATGCTATTTTCTCAGGAAATACTGAACAGATTTACACCAGACCTGCAAAAGGCACTTCCTTGACCTTATGGCTACCTCTCTGCCAAATTTCAAGTAATTCTGTTCAGCCGTTCGGCCTGTAGCTGTGTCTAAAGGTCCTATGGAAAAATGCATGGGGAAAATGCGTTTTGGGACCCCCCTCTTTTCTCGGCCCCTGCTTGACGAATCACCCCGAGACTTTCAGGGTAGGAGCTGAACGGAGCGCCCCATTAGTTTTTAAAATTTCGCGAGGATTTGTCAACCAGCGCCAAAGTTATTCAAAATAGAATTTTGAGATTTCCTATGGAAACTAGGTTGTAACTATAACTATCTACATGGGAGTCTGCAAACCCTGTATAAAAGCCTGTCTCTAATTTCTTTATAATGTTTACTTTTTGCATTCCTTGCATAGTTACTGAAATGTTAGTATCTTTCTGCAAGTTCCTACTGCCATTTTTTGAAAGAACTAACTTGTATTAAACTGCTTCAAATATCTTTTTGCAACAGATATCTAACAGCTTTTTCATGTGTTTAATTTTTCTCTAAATTCTTCTTCATGTTTGCAAACATGCTCTCTCTCTCTCTCATATGAAAGAGCTATGCACCAAGGATTCAAGTGTTTTGTAGGAAAGGTGATGGACTGACCATGTATTAAAAAGAATAAAGTAACCCCTGTTATACATGATAAAGATATTTCGAGTCACCTCGGAGTTCCATAACCTTAAAAAATTAACTTGGCCTTCAGCCTTGTTCCTCTATAAGGTCATGCAACTCCTTGGTGACTTGCAATATCCTAATAATATATGACAGAAGTTACTTTATCTATCGATCTATCTATCTATAGATAGATAGATGGATAGATGATAGTAAGACATTTATATATATATTATATCTGTGAACAAGGGCAACGGCCCGAAACGCGTCTGATTCGCTGGCTCTATAATCAAATAAATCTACTTGTGCCTGAATTTTGGGATTCGTGTCATCTCTATCCACTGACCTGGATATGTTGAGACTGCTTGCAGTTATCTATATATATATCCTCAATATTCCTAATCACCAAAGTGAAAAGATGACGACGCCGTGTATTGCTGAAATACCAATTATTTAATTGTCAGCTGCTGGACGCGTTTCGCCTGTCATGCAGGCTTGTTCACCAACAATTAGGAATATTGAGGATTTATAACGGATCTTGCCTGGATGATCCGCACGGACTACGTGCCCTTCGTTCTGGAGCAGCGGCAGTTTGAGCCAGGCATCCAAGCCTTGTTTATATATATATCTATATATTGCAATCGCATCGCGCTGCTCCAGCACAAGAAAAAGTCGCACTCAGAATTTGCGTTTCGCGGGAAATTCGTATTTATTGACTTTGACGCGTTTCGACAACACAGTCTTTGTCAAAAACTTTTTGTGGCCTGCAGAGAGGTGGTCCAGGCCACGCTCCTTTTTACACCTCTCTGCAACGCAGCTCTGTGGCGCTTACTGGAGGTACCTGGTGGGCTAGTTGGACCCCAGGGACCCTCAGGATTCAAGGGGACTTAATCCCCCAACTTACAACGCGCCAGGGGGCGCGTTTGCAGAGTGGTGGAGAAAGGGGGCATGGTCTTTGTCTACCTCTCACCAATCCCACTGCGTGGGGCTTACTTGAGGTAAAAGGTAGGCTAGTTGGCCCCTAAAGGACCCCCAGCAGTGAAGGGGACTTCCATCCCCATCCAAGAGCGTGCCAGGGAGCACATTTGTAGAGTGGTGGGCAAAGTGGCCGTGGCCTGGTACGAGTACTTACCAATGCTGCTGTGTGGGACTGACTGGAGGTAATAGTTTGGGAAGTTGGCCCCCAAGGATGTCCTTGGGGGCCAACTACCCCTCTTGTTACCTCCAGTAAGTCCCACACAGTGGGATTGCTAAGACGTCTTTGGAAGCCATGGCCCCCTTTCTCTACTACTCTGCAAACGTGCCTTGTGGCAGACTACGGGATGGGGGATGAAGTCCAATTTAGTCCTGAGGGAGTTTGGGGGCCAAGAATCCTTCCTGGTACCTCCTGTAAGTCCTACGCAGCGGAATTCCTGAGTGTTGGTTGGACACCCAGCACACTTTCTCCACCACTCTGCAAACGTGACTACTAGTTAAAATAGCATAATTCTGCACCTCTGACTTAGAGGTAGTTTTAATACCCTGCCCTATTATGTACTAGGGCCTTACAGAGGAGGTCATGCTAATCACAGGAGTACCCCAACGCATAGTGTTCCCTAGTGTATGTAGGTATTTTCACTGTATTCTAAGTGTCTTTCAGCATAGCATTGGCCTGGTTAGTCAGAGTCAGTTACCACCAGTACCCGTCTGAAAAACTTGTGGGCACTGGATGATTTTGCAACAAGGCCTCTTTCTGCTCCTCTGTTAGTTCTTTCTACACATGTCTTGCTTCATCCTGCACTTTTCTTCGTCTTTGTGGACTTCTGTTGCTTCTTTCTGCATTTCTTTTGCTTCTTTCTGTGCGTTTTTTCTTCTTTCTTCACATGTCCTACCTCTGTAGCCATAGTTAGAAACTAGCATTTAAAAAACCTTTGAAATTCACTTAAAAAACCATAGGTTTCAGGCACGTTATAGTTAGAAATTAGCATTTAAAAAACCTTTAAAATTCCCTGAAAAAAACATAGGTTTCAGGCACGTTATAGTTAGAAATTAGCATTTAAAAAACCTTAGAAATTCGCTGAAAAAACCATAGGTTTTCAGGAAAGTTATAGTTAGTTGGACATTTCACTCGTACAAAACCAGAGAAATTCCCCTGTTATAGTTAGTTCAGCTAACTATAACTCACGCCCCCGCAATGCACTGCTGATAACGTCACATATTACATCACTCATTACATGGTCAGTAACATCACTGATGACATCACTGATGGCATCATCCATGTGATAATTTGATGCATCTTCTCACACCCTAATATAACCTTTGATACACCCACTCTAAATTACAGACTGCCATAGACACTCCAACACCAATAACTACATACCCACTTACTGATTCTTAGGTTTACACACACACATCCACTCACTCACCCGTACAGTCACTCATACTTATGGTCACTCTGTACAGGACTATCATATGCACTCATGCACCTATATAGACACTCACACACCGCCACTCATCCATAGAGGTACTCACACACCTAGTCAGTCATGCAAATAATTAATCACACTGCCATTTACTCACCTCTACAGTTATACACATACCAGCTCAATTACTCATACAAGGCCTACTCAGGGGGTCCCTCAGGAACCCCCAGGACCAAAAAAAGCATTTAAAAAAATTGACGGGATTCATGTTGGATCCGCAAATCCAGCCATAAATATTTTAAAAAACGAAACATGGGCTCCCGCGCTTCGTTTTCTTTAAGCCTCAGGGTGGATCAGGTCCCGGGGGCAATGAAAAATGTGATGCGCGTGCCCATGTGGGCCCCTGCATGCCCCGGGGGCCACCACCTCCCTTGGGCTTATAGAATGTATGCAGGGAAATACACGACCCCCACAGCCCCGGGGATCGCCCCCTCCCCAGGGCTTAATATATCATGAAAGTGTGTGGGGGCTACTGCCCCCTCATGCAGCCCCAGGAACCACCACCTCCTCGGGGCTCTGTTTGCAAAATGCAGGGGCCACCTCCCCAGGCCTTTCTTTTAAAAATGAATGTGTGGGGGGTCCTGCCCCCCACGAAGCTCCAGGGACTGCCACCCCCCCGGGCTATTTTCATTCAAATGCGGGGGCACACCCTTCCCCGCTGCCCTGAGGACCGCCACCTCCCCAGGGCTATTTACAATAAATGCGGGGAGGCCACGTGCTCCACCGCTGCCCCAGGGACCACCACCTCCCCGGGGCACAAATCAAGTAAAGGCTGGGGTCTGTTGCGGACCCCTATCCCTGGGTACCACCTCCCCGAGGCTACAGTGAAGATAGGGCAAGGGCTGTGCAACCCTCTCCAGAGGCCCTCCATGGCCCTGGGGTCCGCCACCCCCCAGGTTCTCAAGTTTCCGGGTTTCCAAGTTGCAATTACAGTTGTAGTTGCAGTAGCAAACTCTGCTTCTCTTCATGGAAGCAAGAGCAGGAAAAATGCTCTCGATTTTATGAAGGGAGGCAGAATTGCTTTTAGGCAGAGGGAGCTCTGTTTGCAGCTCCCTAAGCCCAAAAGCAATGCCAGCTCCCTCAGGAGGCAAGGAGCTGGCAGGGACACCGGGGGTCTTGAGGCTCCCCCCGCGGTCCCCAAACGATGTGGCCATGCCTCTGGGGATGGTTTCCGCCTCAGGAGGGGGGGCCGTGCGGCACCGCTCCCAAAAAAATAAAATAAAGGGCAGGCCCTGGGGGATGGGGTCCCTGGGGCCGAAAATAGCCCGGGTAGGGGGGACGCACAGGCTCTCCTACCCATTTATATTTATTTAAAAAAAGTAGGGATGTGGCCATGCCCCGAGGGATGGCGTCCCTGGCGCAATATCGGCCTCAGGAGAGGATCCACACAGGCCCCTCGAAAAATAAATATATATATATATAATGGCCTAGACCTTGGGGATGGGATCCCTGGGGGGCAGAAATCAGCCTCGAGAGGGAGGCCGCACAGCCCCCCTCCAGTGACGGCAGGAATTCTAATACCGGCCAGGATGCAGACGCGTTAGATGGAAACTCGCTACTGAGGGATCGATTCCTATACCAGGTCGGACAGCTCTCCGAGAGACCGTGCGACCTACACATACCCGTAGCCGGTCCGTCCTGCAGAGTAAGTACGATGTGCATAACTGCCAAAAACACGACCGACACGTAGGCTGTGATTCAAGCTCCATTCTCCGTCCGAGCCGTAACTCCTAACGCTGAACCGAGTCGCCCGGAAGCAGTATCCATAGCAGTTTCCGGCATGACAAGTACGATGCGTTCTCCCTATGCGCCCGATGGGTCGCCACGTACGGGATGTCACAGCATCCTGAAAACAAGCATATCAGCTACGATTCGCGCCACAACTCAATCCACGGCTACGAGACAGACCAGCTTGCAGCAGGTACGAGACGGAGCAACAAGCAGCGTGTACGACACAAACACATCATGAATCCCATTGTGCAGGTCATACCAGTACTCTACATCTATGACTGGCTCATGAACCGACGCCGTCGGCGCAGGCGGTAAGTCAGACACCTACCACATAAACAAACAACACGTACCCGCAAAATGTAACACACACAGGGGATCCACATCCTGGCCACTAACAACAGGCCACCATAGGGGTTGCATGGCCAGCACCACTAACACCCCCACCCATAGGGCTTATGTTCCTCAGCACCCCTGCCACCCCCAGCCATAGGGCTAATGTTGCCCATCACCCCTGCCACCCCTACTCATAGGGGACCTGTTGCCCATCACTACTGCCACCCCCACTCATAGGGGACCTGTTGCCCATCACCCCTACCACCCCCACTCATAGGGGACCTGTTGCCCATCACTACTGCCACCTCCACTCATAGGGGACCTGGTGCCCATCACTACTGCCACCCCCACCCCTAGGGGACCTGTTGCCCATCACTACTGCCACCCCCACTCATAGGGGACCTATTGCCCATCACCTATGCCACCCCCACTCATAGGATGGGTGATGCGCCACACATTCATCATACTCCAACATTAGGTATGTCAGCAAAATACATCCCCCTAACATCATGACAACAGTGTGTAGTCTGTGGCAAATGCCCACAACAGTGATTATGACTTCGAACATACAATGTAACTAACAGCACGTGTGACCAACAAATGAGTGTGCCCTACACAAGGCAAGCATCACCATAGCACTGTGGCAATGTAAAAAGAACACCCCCTCACTGAGTAGAACAGAAGTTAAGTGTGGTCTTCCAAACTGCAGCAGATGTTAAGCATTGTGGTGATGGGTTCTAAACCCCCCCTCATCACAGTGACCAAAAGGTAAGTGTCATCATGGTCAAAGCTGCAAATAACAAACAGCATGTATGATCCCTGCTCCCAATCCATTAAACACTTCTGTGGCAAACTAGTGGTTGTGTCCCATTCCCACAGAGATGTGGTGAGGCTAACAGTGCTGTGAAAACTTGACACACTCTCGGCCATGTGCAGACAAGCACCACACATGGGGGCTGACAATGCATACAGTGTACAATGACACAAGAGCAGAAGTGACCATCACCAAGCATACACACATCTCGAAAATAGACACACTAATCAAAACAACCTGTGTAGACTGTAGGTGTCAGCTCACAAACTCCCATTCCATGCCAGCAATGGCACCTAACAACCAGGATGAATGTGCACAATGACGTGATATGACTCACAGGGACAGCAGGGAAAATCACAGAAACAGCATCCAGACAAAGGCCCACAACAGCAATACGAATGCACTGATGCAGATGCACAAACACAAACAGGCAACCTCACACTGCACATCTGACACAGCATGTGTGTGTGTGTGTCACAGTATCCCCAGGCAACTACACAACACATGAGGGGGGCAGAACCACAGTGACACAGATGTGGACACAGTGCCATACAAAAGTAAACCATAATTGGGACACCCTTAGTGGGCAATCAGGCATTGTGAGATGAGAGGGAGCACAAAAGACACATGTGACACAAGCTGGAATGAACACCAACTAACACAGCAAGAGACTGACACACAATAGCACTGTTGGAGCCGGCCTCGTGGCGTGGTCCTGTTCCCCCTCGCTAAGCCGCACGAGGTCCCATGCACCTCGGGGCTCCTCCATTTTGGATTGTACGTGACTCTACGTAACCACCTACGTGACCCCGCTCCACCCGGCCTCGGTCCCAGCGAGGCCCGACATCGAGGCGCCAACCCCTGGCCCGGGGGATACCACGTGCCCCCTTCCCACTCCCGGTAGAGGGCAGTATCGATGGGACCCCCAACCATCCTTCCACACCTAGGTGCGATCGCCCCACAGCTCTCTGGGGCCTGGCGCCTCTCCTGCTGGGCGTCGGGCCGCTCCCTACCCGGCCTCTCCGCCCCCCCGGGCGCAAGGGTCCGGACATCAAAGGGCTCCAGACCTATATCTGGGGCGACCCGGCAACAAGACGACAGTTGTATCCCGGAGTCAAGAGCCCTGCTGATCGGATCGCGGCTGACCCTACGGAGAAAGACTCATCCTGAAACCACACTCTGAGCCCTGCTGACGACGTCGCGGCTCCACCGTGCTTAAAGACCTTCACGAACCTTTGGGGCCCTGCTGACGCTGTCGCGGCCCGACCTTGTTGTACGTACCATCAGAGCCCAGCTGACCTCGTCGCGGCTCGATCGAAGCGGACCTACCACCGGAGCCCTGCTGACTGTGTCGCGGCTCGACCCAAGCGGAACTACCACCCGAGCCCTGCTGACGCCGTCGCGGCTCTCCACGTCCGAGCTGCTTTGAGACCAGCACGCAAGGTCTGGCGCAGAGCCTTCCCGTACCTAGCTGGTACTAAGACTGTCCCGCTACCCTATCCCTCCAAGGACATTGAGACTCTTACTGGATCACTCGATCCCACTGTAAATATTGAATGTGCTACTACTGATAAAGAACCAAGATAAGCAACTGAGACGGAGTCCTGTGTGGTGGTGTTACTGGGCCTAGTACGATCACAGGAGAAGGACCTCCCCTAGGGGGCTTCTCAGCGGCGCTCGGCTATAACTTTGCGGTAGAAAGGTGCCCCGGAGTAGTCCCCCCGACTCCCCGGTGGTCCTCTCTCCAACAAGCACTACCCCCAGGGACCAGATATTGGGGTGACACAAGCATGCATGACACCTCCACTGTGATGACAAAGGCAGATGTCGTACAAACTCGGAAACCCAGACATGTGTCCTGTTCCACAAACGTACATCACACATACACAAACACAAATCACTCAGCATGGCCCCTAATCCATGGACAAACGGGAGCTAGGGGACCATCCATGCAAACATTTACATCAGTTCAGCCTCAACAAGACACACCCTGAACTGCAACAATGTGCATCTGTAAAGCCCACATGGACAGGTGACATTGCACATGCACCCATGACAAACACATGAATGTTGGGAGGAACTAAGGTGCACAGACACATCACACAAGGACAGTTTACAATCCTGGGGAATTTCTTTTTATTTTTTATTTAGAGAGTTTTATATAGCGCTAGCTAGACCCGGAGGTATCAGAGCGCTTTACATAAGAAACAGCGTGTTACCAGTTACAGAAAAATTCACATTAATTACAGAAAAATTACAAATTAAATACAGGAGTTATTGGCAGGACGAGTATCAGGATTCAAAAAGAACAGGGGGAGCTGGGAGTCCATTGGAAGGAGACAGCGGCAGAGAGAAAGGCGAGACATATGTCCAAAGTCCGGCTGGGTAGGTGACGGCCAAAGCGGTGTGCCAGGGCCAATCTCCCCTATAGCTGTCGGTGCAGTTCCATCGGGAATCGGCCATGCGGTTCGGGCTCTGCCGGATGAGTTTCAAGATTCAAAAAGAACAGGGGGAGACAGGATAATGTCATGCCCATGACAACTGGTATAAATTTAAAATTGAGGGTGGTGACTTGCAGCAGGCAGCAGTCCTGATCTGGGTTAGTATGCACTTCCACATATCTAGAAGGAGGACGCAGTACAGGATGACTGTTCTTATTGGATCTAGGAAACTGCTTTTGGAACTTGAAGTTAAACTCCCACATTGGTTCTTGTCGAATCCCAATAGTCTTTCTGCACCAGAAAAATAAACATTTAGAATAAGCTAAATTGCTAGGAGTCAATTCCGGGATTATAGGACGTTTTGCCAGTCGAGAAGTAAATGGCTCATACATATGTTACAATGAACGGATCACACAGGCTCGCAGACATCACAGTTTTTCAATGCACTCTGGCCTCAAGCGGACTGGAAGCAGAGCAGTAGTTGGATAGTGCCTTTTGTACAATCTCATCCAAAATGCTGCAGTGCAAGTAACAGTCCAGGCATTCTTACAAATAAGAGAAAATTTCACGATATCTTCTGGGCGTATATAGGAGGCAAGCATCAGCCAAATGTCTATGGGTTAGTCATCCCCAATGTTGCTGTGTAAGGTTTCTTCGTTTCTCTTGCTCCTTTTCTTTTTCCCTGCTGCTAACACCTTCTTTGGCATTTCTGCCATGTCATTGTCACTTTCGCACTCTCCAGTCACAATAATGGATGAAAGATCTTCCTCCACTGGTACGAGAGATGCTTCCAACCCGCAAAGTGATTTCACTTCTTTTGAATTGCGTTGGCCACAGCTTTCCTAACACGACCAGACTTCCCCACAGCAGGATCAGAATTGGCATAATCCGCCACTGTAACAGGGCGCGCGGTAGTTAGGCTCACTGCAGTTCAATGAACGAGAAAAGAACGGGGCACCTCTTGCCTCTGCCGCCATGCTTGAATGACAGACATACTGCACAGGATGCAGTACATGGCCATGACTTCAAAGCTCACGTAACCTTCTGAATACCTGCCACAGTCCCAGGACAATGCAGAAGCCAAGGAGAACCACAAGGCACACATGCTGACACCTGCCAACATTGCAGACATGAACCCGACAAGTGGGAGCAGTCACACACACATACAAATGTGTCAATCCCTGAAAGGTACCACCTAGGGACAACTACATGATTTTGCAAATAAACAAGTGCCTTGGGGAACCCTGACTGTGTCCCATCTGTGTCTGACAACATCATCACCACTCAGAACTGACAAATCGCAATGATGATACACCAATTAACAGTAGTGTGTCATGTACCCACACATCTGGTAGCCCATGGCAAGTAGTGGGATGAAGCCAGTACCACTCAGCAAGCATCAACAACAGGAACATATCAAGGGAACACTGCCTGTGTATGAACAGGGTTGTGGACACACACACATGCTCATACAACACACACCATGGGCCCAGGCTATGTCACGGGACAACACACTTACTTGAGGGGACCCAACTCCTGTGGAAGCCCAGCTGTGCCAAACATATTTACAGAACCTCTCACTCATGTCTGCAGAACACTTGGTCAGTCAGCCATCAGTTACCACACAATGAAGGCTCTGGTCACAACAGCCTGGGTACGTGAGTGTCAGGACTGTCAGGCCGTATCCAACTTACAAGCTTCGTGTGAGAAAGAACCCTCTAAAATCCTATCATCTAAGGACAAGGCAATTAACCGATTCAATCCAAAATGGGCGCAGGGTTGGTCGTGTGAATAGCAGGTTAGCGTTCTAGTGTTTTTATCCAATCAGCTAGATCCAGGTGTCAAGTCTGAGGAGCGGCGCACTTCACCGAAGTTACCTGAGGAGAGAAGACCGAAAACAGTGAGCGACGCGTAGTTTGTGAGGGAAGATATTAGTCGCGTTTATTCCTAGTTGTGTGAGATACTACGGAGTCGCGGAGTCATAGCAACTCAAGTAAGACCGTGAAAATCTTTTGAGATATTTTGAAGGTGTTCGCGCCTTCCGGAATTGGTGCTCAATTTCCTGGCAAGCGCACTGTTCTAGATGTAAATAAAACTGATAAGAAGATTTTTAGCACAGTTAATAAATGACTGTGTGGCGGCGTCTGTACTAAGCTAATATAGACGTGCCAAACTGTAATTAGTAATTACCTGTAAATATTAAAAATGAATGACAAACAGTGAAAGATAGGTACTAAGGTGTGGAGACAAAAAGAAGAAAACTTTGGGAGCAGATTTAATATTCCCCTAAGTAAAAGATTAACGGAGAGCAGAAAAAACAGTATTAAGGCATTCAAATGGAAACTACTCACCACATAAGAATAGCGTGAGCAAACAGCGATAGAAATACAACTTACCTTGGAGTATCCAGTTCAAGGCATCCTTCAGGATATAGCTGGTGAGGAAGACTGTAGAAAAAGACAAGAAACAAAGAGTAGTTTAATGCAAGGTAACAAGCTAACACATGTAATATTTTAGTCTACAGCACCAGAAGGAAGGCAAAATTTAAGACACGAAAGAATACTAGAAGAGAGGCATTGGTCACTCACAGACAGGGTAGGTTTACAGAATAAAAAAAAACACGTATGCAAAGAATAGTTATTAAGTTAAGATATCTTTTAAGTTTAATGTGAACATTTATTTTCAGTGCAACAACCAGTCAGCCCAGGAGAAAAGCTGAAGATAGATAGACGTCCAGGCTGAAGAAAGAAGAGTTGCTGAGTGACTGTCTCTTCTCTGTCCCATCCCCTTTCCCCCTTTGGGTTTCTTTGGCGACACGTATTCAAGGCGGTCGCTGGGAAGACCGAGGGAGGCATTAGGAACTTGCGACGTTTTGCTCCTGTGTGGAGAGAAGAGCACAGATCTGACAGTGAGTCTCCCCTAACTCATCTGCACATACTCAAAACATATGTCTAGCAAGTTGCACAGAGGACCCAGTTGCTCCTATACCAATGATGCCCACACCTGTAGGTCCAGTGGTGATGCGCACAAAGTTTGTGGAATTGAAAAATTGGACAATGGGAAGCACATCATATGTGCATGGGTGCAAGCCAGAGATGTGACCATGCAAATGAAATGTTAAACATCATCAACATAATGTACAGCTAAATCAAGTTCACAGGGATAAAGAAAAAAACTTTATTCAGCATATTAAAAGTTAAACGGCCATTCAAACAAAAGGCCAATGGCCAGTCCATGTCCAAATGCCAAGGAGTGAACTAGAGTGACAACTGTCACACGTTGCTTGCCTGCACTGCTAAGGACCGGGTCATCCCCTTGGAGGGGAATACATGGGGGCAGGCCAGGCACCGCAGGGACAGGATCAGGGCGCAGCAGAAGAAGGCAGTGAAGAGGTGGTGGATGCAGGCGAGACACTTGCAACTGCAGTGGAGCTGACTGAATTGGTGGGTGCTGTCACAACTGTGGGGCACAAGTCAGATGGGGTGGGTGCCGGCACAACTCCAGTGGGCCGGTCAGATGCAGTGGATTGGGTCCCCACTGCGGTGCCCAAGTCAGACGGGGTGGTTGTGAACTCCACTGCAGTGCCTACATCCATGGGAGCGGAATGGGGGGCAGGTGAGGTCGGCAGGACAGGGGGGGACACGGTCCCCACATCAGTGGCACTAACCGTCTGACCAGGTGTGGAGGAGCAAGTGGTAGGGGGGATGGCCTTAGCATTTTGGGGATGGTGTATCTGTGGGTGGGGGAACCTGGGGCAGGGAGTGGCAGGGAACCTCTGGAGTGGTGGCCTGGGGATGGAGGGCGGAGACTTTGCCTTGGAGCTGCGTGGTGGCAGGGGGACTTGCTCTTCCGGCTCCACGGGGACTTGCGGGTGGGGGTCTCAGTCTGACTGTGGCTGGGGAGGGTGTCCGGGTGTGAGGGGCACTCCCCTCTGTGTGTGGGAACTGCCTCTTCCCCTTGCAATCAGGATCTGCTGGGTCGGTGGGAAAGAGGCCAAGGTCACAGAGGAAGAGCTTCTGGGGAGATGGGGTTGCAGGTGATGCAAGGGAAGGGGGCTGGGAGGGAGAGGTCTCGGAGGACTGCGGAGTGGTGTAGATGACTGTGTGTGTGTCTGCAAACCGGCCCCTGTGAGTGTGGTATCAGTCCCCTGCGCTTGCTTGTGTGCACGTCTAGACCTTGGTTTGGGTGTTTGTGTGCTTGGGACAGGTTGGCTGCTAGGAATCGTGGGTGGTGCAGGGGTAGGAGGGGTGCAGGACTGTTGGAGGAGGGACACTGCTGCAGTCAGGGAGGAGGCCACGGACTGATTGTTCCTCTGTAGGGCAGACATGCACGAGGAAATGCCCTCCATGAACGACACCAGTTGTGTCAACAGACTTGTGTGTGCATGGAGGACCTTCAGCATCGACATCTGCCCTACATGGATCTGTCTAAGTAAGTCCACAGACTCCTCACTCAGGGCAGCAGGGGACACAGGGGCAGGGGGTGCGGTGCCTGGCACAAAGGAGACATGCTCATGAACACGGGAGCCTACAGGGACCTCTGGGATGGGAGCCGATGGGAGGGTGGTGGTGGTGGTGGTGGCGGGGACTGCCCCACTAGCTGGGGTTTGGTGGCTGCTGACACCCGCCTCCACAAGGGAGTCATCCTCAGAGCTGCTGTGGCCCTCAGCTGGGGGTGATGGTGCTGACGACTCCTCTGTGTGGCTCCACTCGCCCTCCGTGCCACTGGGTCCCCCCAACTCCTCTCGTTCTGTCCCTGTCAGGCTCTGTGGCTCCTCCTGGTCCGTGGAGCTTTCCCCTCCTGTGCACACACCACAGTGAGTTCATCACATCACAGAGCAAGCCCTGGCATCATCAGCTGAACACAGCTCAAAGTGCCAACACTGTTTAGAATAAGCCAATTGTCATTCTCAACCTCAACCATGGCACACATATCCCTCCTTGACTTTCACACATATGTCTGTTGCATGTTGGATGCTAACACCCCAATGTGCCGACATGCACCACCCACACCTCATTTGGACATGCAAGTGAACATGTAGGAGTGTGTCACTATACACACAGCACATCTCTTGCTACTGACTCAGTACAGGTGTCCGGATGAAGGGATGGGCAGAGACTCATTTAACATGCTTGTGATGCATGCCAGCAACACACACTATGATCTTCTCATGACCTAATGGGCAATGCCACAATGGGGTGCATGGTGCACACTTGAACACAATGCAGGATCACTCATAGCAAGTTAAATGCCATGGCACTGGGATGCCCAGAAAGTCAGTCAACACTGTCTCCTGTCACAGGGGCAGGGCATCCAGACAACAACAATATGCACTGACTCACAATCCTAGCTCAGGGGTGAAGCTAACTCTGCAGATGGTCGGCGCACTTGCCCATCCCCTGCAAACAACATATACAGGACCCAGAAGACCCCACAGCATGCAAATAAGACATATGAGTCTCTGCAAACACAACTCCCTGTACATTAACACATCACAGTCTGCCATGCATGTAACCCAGCTGCATGAAGGACACAGTTGCATACACCATTGTGTGCTGTCAGATGATCACACACCTATATGTCACACAGGTCTTGTCTCTCACAGTAACATCTCAGATGTCATGCTGACCCTCTGAATCATGGACACCCCAGTTGTCCGTAATAACAAGCCACACCCTAATGACACAGAGGCAGACACCTGAGGGCACATGTCACTAAGCACAACCTGTTATTTGATACACAGGAGTGGGATTACAGAGTGTTTCTAAATGCCCTTGAGGAGCCATGACTGGCCAGGTCTACATGAAACAGTGTTTGGACCTGGACAGTAGTCAGGTGGCTAAGCAAGTGTGACATACTTGATATACATACTCCAAAGGCTCCAAAATTGGAGTCCCCTGCTGCATGGTTTTGTTTGGAATACCCCAGCCACATGTGGGGAGTCAGACCAGCAACTGGAACACATCTCAAGGGCCCACACAGATCACATGTTAGATCTCAGGCATTGGGTAAACAATTGACCCACCCATGAAACACACACCTGAGTCACGGGAACAGATGCTGTCTGGTAGATGAAGCATAGCTGACTGCAGGGACACAGTGCCCTAGTGACACAAGCAACAGACTGTAGGGGCCACACCTGTGGAACAGATGAGGAGGGTCATCACACAATTGAGGGACCTGAGTATTGGACTAAAGACCTACGTAATGTTGAAGTGTGACCAGGCCAAAAGACTGCAATTGGCATATCAGACACAGTACACAGATTAGGCATGGACTTACCCCCTTCCTGCTGCTGTCTGGCCTTCAGCTGCCTATCCAGGTCCGGGAAGACCACCGCCAGTATCCAGAGCATGTGGGGGGTCAGGGTCTGGTGTCCGCCCCTCCTGCGCGGAGGTGACAGCTTCAGCTGGACTCTATCCTCCAGGTCCAGCCCCGAAGGTCCTGCCACCTCTTCTGGCAGTTGCGGATCCGGCGCTTGTAGACCCCCACCGAACGAACAGCCCGGGCGATGGTCAGCCAGATCTCCTGCTTCTGGTGGGCATCAACCTGTGAGGATGACAAAGTGAAAAGTACATTAACACACATGCCCCAGATTTGTGCAGCACACATTTGGATATATATGTCATCGTCACAAAGGGAAATGAGTTACAAAGGTAGTGCAACCATGGGGAAGGAAAAAACACCTGCATGTCTGACATATTAACAATGCCTGGATAGTTTAAGCTTGCACCAATGCACTTTAGCAGCAGGACACCTGTTCATTACATGTACCTACACACTTTGGGTCATGAAAGTAGTCAGTGAGAATGCTTGCCACTGGTGTACACACTGCTAGTCCTGCTAGTCAGACAACATGTATAATTAGGAAGGCAGTGGACTGCACACTCACCTGCTCCCCTGGTTTCCCATAGAGCTTGCTGTACTGTGGAAGGAGCCCGTCCAGCAGGGCCTGGTTCTCCTCCTCAGTGAAGGCTGGGGCCCTCTCCAGAGTACGTGCCATAGCAGGAGCCAGAGGATGCAGAGACAGCAGCAGTGGTAGCAGGGATGTGGTCCAGTAGCATGCAGTGCAGGCAAGTGAGCTCCCTGGGGGCCAGCCAGCCTTATATCTGTGCTGCAGAGGCAGAATCTGTGCCACGTGTCTAAAATGATAGGTCCAACACGGTTGCATTCTATGAATCTGGCCAATTCATTTAAATGTAAGACTCGTACACGCCTTCCACATCGTTCAAATCTTCACCTTCATGAAACACTTGAAATTGCAACATTGTTGTAGGCATCCAACTGAATTTCCAGTGCACAACTCGTACAAGTTTTGAATCCGCATCCGTCTCCATGACAGTCCGGAGCCAATGGGTGCGCCCGACTCGTTCAACTGACTGTACAACGGGTATTTTGGAAATACACATGCACCCGTCTCCATACGATTCAATGGCCAAGGCGTACGCCTGTCTCGGACCATGCCTGCCCGACGCGTATGCATGATAGTCACCCACGTCGGACCTATAACATTCAATGACAAAGCGTACGCACGGCTTGGTCATGAACCGTGCAATGTGTTCCCATTTCACCCCAGTCAGATCTCGTTGCATTCAATGACAAAGCGTACGCACGGCTCGGTCATGAACCGTGCAATGCGTACGCATTGTCACCCGCGTCGGACCTCATTGCATTCAATGACAAAGCGTACGCACGGCTCGGTCCTGAACCGTGCAATGCGTAGGCATTGTCACCTGCGTCGGATCTCATTGCATTCAATGACAAAGCGTACGCACGGCTCGGTCATGAACCGTGCATTGCGTACGCATTGTCACCCGGGTCGGACCTCATTGCATTCAATGGCAAAGCGTATGCACGCCTCGGTCCTGAACCGTACAATGAGTACGCATTGTCACCCGCCTCGGACCTCATTGCATTCAATGACAAAGCGTACGCGCGGCTTGGTCCTGAACCGTGCAATGCGTACGCATTGTCACACGCCTCGGACCTCATTGCATTCAATGACAAAGCGTACGCACGGCTCGGTCATGAACCGTGCAATGCGTACACATTGTCACCCGCGTCGGACCTCATTGCATTCAATGACAAAGCGTACGCATGGCTCGGTCATGAACCGTGCAATGCGTACGCATTGTCACCCGCGTCGGACCTCATTAGTGTGACTATTCTACGGATGCAACACACATTTACTGGCCAGGGACACCTGTGCACACCTACCACACTACAGCATTGGCCACACAGTGTCCCATGGCATGTAAGGCTGCATTCCCTGGGTGTTTGGGGGGGCACATATGGTTTGTTGGGTGGCACTTTTGTGCAGCCACTCCCAGGCTGTGCACGTGTACATGGGGGCAGAATCCTTTGTGTGTTGTGCACATTACCACTGTGATGTGCAATTGTACAGTAATGGGCATGAGTCACGGACACAGTTTCATGTTGGATATGTTTGGGACATGTCACATACACCCTGAGTCCAGGGGGTGAATGCATGTACATCGCAGTGGGACCTGTAGCCACAATACTGATGTGTACCCAGAGTCTGTGTGCATGTTGTGTCTCAGATGTGTCTGATCAAATGTGCCCAATGGGTGGCAGTCTCCACATCCATGTGGTATATGCATCAACCTTGATGGTGTGTGTGTGTCTAAGAGACGTACATGTAGGGCCGGCAGGAACAACAGTGGCCACTACCTGTGGGACTTACGCTTGCCTTGTGGTGTGTACGTGATACGCTATGTCCATGCCAGTGTCGATGTGGCAATACAGGGACCCTGGGTTTCTGCATGGCAAAGATCTGTGATGCCTGGGAGACATCAGACCTCACTAGTTACTGTAGTGTGTGTTTGGAACGTTGCAGCAGTACATAGGTTGGGTGACACAGCCAGATGATTGGCCATTGCACTACATGGGACTCATGTGGACATGTGAAATTGAGGTGTGAGGTGGTGGTCATGTAGGTGACATATGTGTCCATGCCCAACAGCACACACCTCAGTACATTGTGTAATGTCATGATATATCATGTGCGATTGAGCCTGGTCATGGCCACATGGGTGGATGAACTGACAATCTTCCTTTGTGCATCTCTGTACTGCAGGGCACCAGCTGTCCATCGACCGTTCCCAGACCTTGCAACCATGCTGGAACGCAACTGCATCAGACGGTACCGCTTCACCAGGCCACTGATTGAGGAGTTGGCGGAGCAGTTGGCGCCACATCTGCTACCTGGCCGGACATCCCCTACAGCACTGACCCCAGAGGTGAAGGTGATGGCAGCCCTGCACTTCTTTGCTACTGGTACCTTCCAGTACACTGTGGCTACTGCTGGTGGTATGTCGCAAACGATGTTTAGTCGGGTGCTACGTGATGTCTTGGAGGGGATGTTGCATTTCCTAGACCTTTACATCAAGTTCCCTAGCCCAGCTGAACTCCCGGAGATAAAGGATGCCTTTTATACACTGGGCAGGATGCCAAACGTCATCGGATCTATTGATGGGACACATGTGGCCGGGATACCACCACAAGCACATGAGCAGGCATACCGGAACAGGAAGCACTACCACTCCATCAATGCTCTGGTGGTATGTCTTGCTGACATGTCTATCACACGTGTGTGCACGGTTCCCTGGTTCTGCGCACGATGCCTACATTATGAGGAGTAGTCGCATTGCAACGCTGATGTCACAGATGCCAGCTCAGCATGCCTGGCTTGTCGGTGTGTACTGACTGTTTCTCATTGTGTGTGTTTGTAAATGATGTATTCCGCACTCCTGCAAAACTCAGCTACTTGTTCATTTTTGTGTGTGTAGGTGACTCCGGATACCCCAACATGCCGTGGTTGCTGACACCCCTCAGGAACCCTGTGACACCAGCCGAGCTGCGCTACAATGAGGCACATGGTCGGAGCAGGAGGGTGATTGAGCAGACATTTGGCCTACTTAAAAGCCGCTTTCGCGGCCTGGAAAAGACCGGTGGGCCCCTCCCATATGAGCCTGCAAAGGTGTGCAAAATAATCCTTGTATGCTGCATGCTACACAACATGGCAGTGCGGAAAGAGGTGCCTCTCATCCAGGATGACGATGACGATGACCAACCGCCGGCACCTGTGGAGGATGCCGGGCTGGGCCAAGATGCCAGTGATAGTGAGGATGAGGGTGACGTCCTCTCACAGCTCATCAACAACTTCTTCAGCTGAATGTGAGTTTCAAGTGTTGTTATGTGAATGTATGGAGGTAGCCTGGAATGTGTTGTGGCAGCTCTGTTGCTGTCTGAGTGTGTCTGTGTGCCACTTGACTGGATGCGTGCAGTGATGTGTCCATTCAGGTGGTGTGTACTCCACAATAGGGTAGTACTGCTAACTTGTTTTTGTGTAGGTTTCTTGCAACATGTTTTGTGCATGTGTATTGCATTTCTCTCCTGTTCTGCTGTGCTTTTGACTGTGTCTTGTGTCTGTCCTTCCCAGGGTACTTTGCCTGTTGTTTGGTCAACACTGACCCCCAACACCCAGAAGCCAACACCAGTGTGGAAGTTGTCAATTCCCATCAACTGATGTACCACACATCCCTGGACTTCAATTCTCCAACACTTTGTGAGCGTGTGTCCACTGTTACGTAGTATTACCGTGCAACTATTGTGGAATAAACGTGTTGCTGATGTGTAAGGAACCTGTGCTATGCTTTGTTATGTGTGTTGTCTGTCTTCCCACATCTGAGTGACATCTGCTTACCTCACCTGTGGACTTGTTACCACTGACTGGGGTTGGTGTTGTGTCTGTGCATGCCAATGTGTTTCAGGTCAACATCATTGTGTGGAATGAGTAACATGGCCATGGTGAGTATGTGTTGTGGTGCCATAGTGGTGTGTCTCCCTCACATGTGTTACATCACCATGACTCACCTTACGTTGGTCACATTGTTGCAGTATTTGGCATGCACTGTGTTGTGTAGCAGGTCGACATCTCCCTGAACATGACAAGTTGGAATCACAACAGAGGCAAGTATGGTGTACTGGTGAGTTTATTTTCAAACATGTGTGAGGGCACAGGATGGTGGGTGCTGTACATTGTTTTTGGAATCCAAAGTTCACATTAGAGTTGGAAGATGAGATGTCCAGAGTAAAGTCCACAGTCATCTGCTACATTGGCCCAACATGAACCCTCCATGTCATGTGGGCGAGTTGTGTGCGATTGGACAAGGTGAACGGGTTGCGCAAAAAGAACATTGTCCAGAACAGGTTTAGAGTCCCTGGGGGATGTGCTGGGACATCTGCCTCTCACATGTCCTTCTTTGGACGACCCCTCTTCTTACGGGGGGATCCTCATGTGCAGGCCTCTGTGGTGCAGGGGACTCTCTGCCAGAGTCCTCCTCCCTCCCTGTGGCGCTGGCAGACGGTGTTGCGACAGATGTTGTGGCCACACAGGGAGGTGTGGACAGGCTGGTGTTGGTCTGGCGGAGGCATTGGAGTATGTCCCGATGCACCGCAGTAAGGGCATCCCACTTGGCCTCCATGCGGGCATGGTGGGCAACCTGCTCGTGTTGCATGTCCTTGAGGATCCCCACTACCTGGCCAAATCCTCCAGTGCTATCCTGGTACGCATCTATGATGCGTGCCAGGTGGGGGTCATCATGCAGTCCAGACCCCTCTGCAAGGCGCGCCCTCTGCCTCCCACCCCTCCCAGCACCCCTATCCACACGGCCAGGACCAGCTGTGGGACGCACAGGTGACACTGGGACCCGTTGGGTGGTGTTGCTGGTGGTGTTTGCTGTAGCTTCCTGGGGGTCCTGTGTCCCTGCGCTGTGGGTGTTCATTGGCTTTGTTCTGTCCGTGTTGGCGGGGGTGCCCTGTCGGTGTCCAGATGCGGGAGGCGTGGGTACGGGGGGTGCAGATGTTGATGCTGCTGGTGCTGCATGATGGCACACACCGGAGGTCATGGTTGGTCGTCGTCATCCGAAGAGGACAGAGAGAGAGTCAGACCAGAGAGCTCAGTGTCCACCAGAGTCTGGGCCGGGGAATCCTCATCATTTGGTGCTGGGTGCCCAGCACCACCTGTGTTTGGAAGAAACACACGATGTGAGTTATGTTTCTACATGCATTGATGGTTCACAAACATGACATTTTCTACTTTTCGAACAGATGCCTGCCTGTACACTGCTTTTTTCCAGCTTGTCACGGACAGAGTTTGATATTGTTGTTGGCCATTTCCCAGCATGACCTTGTGCTCCCCAGAACAGAGCCCAGTGTCAGACATCTTGTCAGTCCCTTCCCACTCCCTGTGAGGCGAGTATGGTTCAGTGTGAGCTTGCTGGGCCATGTGGGTGGGTGTAGATTGTCTGTGACTACGACTCCCATCATACTCTTGGCTACACCCCCTTCCCAGCATGCCCATACTTCCTTCCTCTTGACTCTGCTTCGCTGTGAGGGGGTGTGACAGCAATGGCAAGATGGGTGACTGTGAAATCCTGGTGTTTGTTTGGCTACAAGTCCAATGAGAGCCCCTGTGCTTCACACAGCAGCACCCAGTATGGGATATCTTTTGCTGATATTTCAATGAGGTTTGTGTCAATGCATTCTACCCGGTGAGTTGTGTGGAGTTTGTGTTGAGGGGGGGCGTGTCTCCACATACTGGTAAGTATGGTCAGGGCTCCTTCCCATCATGAAACGTGCTTTCATTGTAGGGTGTGCAAGTTGTCTTTCAGGATGTCAGTCAGTGGTGTCCTGCTTCTGATTTTCACACAAACCCTAGCAGGGCATTGTGCTCCCCACAGCAGGCCCCAGTGTCAGCCATCTTGTCAGTCATTGTCCACTCCCTGTGATGTGGGCATGTTTCAGTGAGGTCTTGATGGGCCAATCAGGAGGGGGAGCATTCTCTGTGACTACAGGCCCCATCATGCTTTTGCACACACTCACTTCACCTGCATTCCCACAATTCCTTCCTGTCAGTCAGCTGCGCTGTGAGGTAGTGTGTTTGTGGCGGCAAACTGTCTGGCAGTGTCTATTTAGCTTTGTGCCACTGGCGTGCTCTATTTGTTTGTAGGTTGGTGCATGACACAGTTCCAAGTCACTATGAGATGGTAGGTAGTGTGTTTGTTTGACTGGCATACACATCTTGGGATGATTATCTATTGGTTACTGTAGCTTTGCTTGCGGTGCATGGTTTCACTGTCCCCTTGCCACACAATCTTGGGTATGTTGTTTGTGTACTCACCAGGCTCTGGGATATCTGGTAGGCCATGGACGCTCTCTGGTGGTAGGATGTCCCGCACCTTCTCCTCCCAGGTCCTGAAGTAGACTGGTTTGGCAGGAAGGCCACCGCCGGTGCACTGACTCAGGGCGTGATCTTTTTCGTTGAGTTTCTTGACCCTCCTGCGCACGTCATACCAACTGTTCTGGATATCGTCCTTTGTGCGCCTTGCTGGTGCTTGAGCGTTCACCTTGTCCACAATCCTCGCCCACATCTTTGTTTTCTGTGACATGGGGGTCCTTTGGACCAATGTACCAAACAAATGTGGCTCTACTCTGATGATCTCGTCTACCAGCACTTCTAACTCACTATCTGTGAACTTTGGATTCTTCTTTGGGGGCATGGTGATGGGTGGTAGTGGTGAGGGATGTGTGTGTGAGGGTGCAAGTGAAGGTGGGTTGGTGTTGGTTTTGCTGGCTGTATGTGTGTGTGCTTTTGGATGAGGTGCTGATGGTGTATGGGTTGTGAGATGTGTGAGTTGTGAGTGTGTCTGTGGTTGCTGTGTAATGGTGTTTGCTGCTGGCTGTGTCTCCTGTTTGCAAGGGATGATGGTAGTGATTGTAGTCCTTTATATAGTTGGAGTTGTGGGTGTGTCTTTGTCCCATGTTTTTTTTTTTGGTATTTATTGGCTTTGCCATTGCTTATTTGGTCCTTTTTTTGTTTTTTTTTCCTTTCTGTTTTGTAGGCATGAAGAAGACGTTCATGTGACGGAAACGGACGCTGCTGTTGTCTCGTGAGGGCTTGTCCGCCTCGTTCACGCTGCCTATCTTCTGTGTTTGATACGCGTCGGTCGCGAATGTCTCTATTGCTTGTGTGCCCTTCTGTGCGTGTCGGTCGTGCGGCTTGGTCTCCGTGCGAGTCGGTCTGGTTTTACATGCATTGCATTGTACTGCGCGGATCGGACATCGTGGGTACTGGTCAGTCGGGTTCATTCCGGGTTCGTGTCGGTCGGTGAAATTCACGTCGGTTTTCCGACTGGATCACTATTTTCCCTAAGGCTCGGTCGTACGGCTTGTATTTCGTACGTGTCGGTTGTAATTCACTCGTGTTGCATCGTACTGCACGGGTCGTACGGCGCTGGTCCGTGTCGGTCGGTATTCGGTCCGGGTCCGTGTCGGTCGGTTCGTTTTGCGGCTGGTATCAGAATCGGCCCCTAAAAAGAGAACTTCCCCACTAATGGGCTGATGAAAGGAACTTGAGGATAACTAAATGGAGTGAATATACATTGAACTAATTTTGAGCCCTGATGATGTCCAAGTGTGAACGAAACACGTAGGCTGATTGATTTATGTTATATGAGGTTTTGGATTCAGTATAAAGACTGTTTCTGAAATAAACAACAGAATTTTTCAAAAAATGCAAGCTTGCCTTTGGACTTGATTCTTATCGAATGATTACATCAATAATTGATTGATTAGAATTGTAGGAATTAAGACGTCCCTTTCAAAGAGTTGGTGACTATATGAGGACTGTGGCCCAGTGGCGGTGGGACCTCTGAGAGTAAAGCGTTGAACAAATACGAGACTGTTTGGAATAACCTAAATTACTCACCAGTGTGCACATCTTTGGTGCCCTCACCGCCTTCTGTATTGGAGATAACAAATACAAAATTATACAAATACATATATTTACTTAAAAATAATGTATTAACTATTATCTTTATTTGATTTTTAAACGTTATAATTATATAAAAAAATATATATATATATATATATATCAATAATTTAAAATAAAAAAAATTCTAAAATAAATTAAAACATTGAACTATTAAATTTACATTTCCAAACATAATAAGTGCAACAGTAGGGAAAGTGTTGGATAGCGGAATAATTAAATTTACTATTCCAACTCCAGTGAGTGCAGCAGTAGGGAAAGTGTTGGATAGTGGAGGGGAAAAAATTACTATTCCCACTCCAAAGAGTGCAACAGAAGGGAAAGTATTGGATAGCGTAGGGGTAAAAAATACTATTCCCACTCCAAATAGTACAACAGTAGGGAAAGTGTTGGATAGCGGAGGGGTAAAAATGACTATTCCCACTCCAGTGAGTGCAAAAGTAGGGTAAGTGTTGGATAGGGGAGGAATTAAATTTACTATTCCAACTCCTGTGAGTGTAACAGTAGGGAGAATGTTGGATGGTGGAGGGGTCAAAATTACTATTCCCACTACAGTGAGTGCAACAGTAGAGAAAGAGTTGGATAGCGGAGGGGCAAAACTTACTATTCCCACTCAAAAGAGTGCAACAGTAGGGGAGGTGTTGGATAACAGAGGGGTAAAAATGACTATTTCTACTCCAGTGAGTGCAAAAGTAGGGTAAGTGTTGGATAGCGGAGGAATTAAATGTACTATTCCCACTCCAGTGAGTGCAACAGTAGGGAAAATGTTGGATAGCGGATGGGTAGAAATTATTTTTCCCACTCCAGTGAGTGCAACAGTAGGGAAAGTGTTAGATAGCGTAGGGGTAAACATTACTATTCCCACTGCAGTGAGGGCAAAAGTAGGGTAAGTGTTGGATAGCGGAGTAATAAGTTTACTATTCCAAATCCAGTGAGTGCAACAGTAGGGAAAATGTTGGATTGCGGAGGCGTAAAAATTACTATTCCCATTCCAGTGAGTGCAAGAGTAAGGAAAGCGTTGGATAGCGGAGGGGCAAAAATTACTATTTCCACTCCAGTGAGTGCAACAGTAGGGAAAGTGCTGGATAGCGGATGGGTAGAAATTATTATTCCCACTCCAGTGAGTGCAACAGTAGGGAAAGTGTTAGATAGCGTAGGGGTAAACATTACTATTCCCACTGCAGTGAGTGCAAAAGTAGGGTAAGTGTTGGATAGCGGAGTAATAAGTTTACTATTCCAAATCCAGTGAGTGCAACAGTAGGGAAAATGTTGGATTGCGGAGGCATAAAAATTACTATTCCCATTCCAGTGAGTGCAAGAGTAAGGAAAGCGTTGGATAGTGGAGGGGAAAAAATTACTATTCCCACTCCAAAGAGTGCAACAGAAGGGAAAGTATTGGATAGCGTAGGGGTAAAAAATACTATTCCCACTCCAAAGAGTACAACAGTAGGGAAAGTGTTGGATAGCGGAGGGGTAAAAATGACTATTCCCACTCCAGTGAGTGCAAAAGTAGGGTAAGTGTTGGATAGGGGAGGAATTACATTTACTATTCCAACTCCTGTGAGTGCAACAGTAGGGAGAATGTTGGATGGTGGAGGGGTCAAAATTACTATTCCCACTACAGTGAGTGCAACAGTAGAGAAAGAGTTGGATAGCGGAGGGGCAAAACTTACTATTCCCACTCAAAATAGTGCAACAGTAGGGGAGGTGTTGGATAACAGAGGGGTAAAAATTACTATTTCTACTCCAGTGAGTGCAAAAGTAGGGTAAGTGTTGGATAGCGGAGGAATTAAATGTACTATTCCAACTCCAGTGAGTGCAACAGTAGGGAAAATGTTGGATAGCGGATGGGTAGAAATTATTATTCCCACTCCAGTGAGTGCAACAGTAGGGAAAGTGTTAGATAACGTAGGGGTAAACATTACAATTCCCACTGCAGTGAGTGCAAAAGTAGGGTAAGTGTTGGATAGCGGAGTAATAAGTTTACTATTCCAAATCCAGTGAGTGCAACAGTAGGGAAAATGTTGGATTGCGGAGGCGTAAAAATTACTATTCCCATTCCAGTGAGTGCAAGAGTAAGGAAAGCGTTGGATAGCGGAGGGGCAAAAATTACTATTCCCACTCCAGTGAGTGCAACAGTAGGGAAAGTGCTGGATAGCAGAGGGGAAAAATTACTATTTCCACTCCATTGAATGCAACAGTAGGGAAAGTGCTAAATAGCAGAGAGGTAAAAATTACTATTCCCACTCCAGTGATTGCAACACTAGGGAAAGTGTTGGATAGTAGAGAAACAAAAATTACTAATAACACTTAAACAATTTAAAAAAAGAACAATATTACAAAATTGTAAAAATCATACAAATAAATAAACAATATTTTATAAATATAAAATTGAATACATTAAACATATAAAAAGAACACATATTATAATATTAATTACACATAACATAATCCTACAAAAAACGTATAAAATAAATTAATAAATAAGTTAAGAAACAATAATTATTTAAAAGTAGCAAATCTTAACAAAGAAAACATTTATTAAAACATAAACGCATTTCCTTCCCTATAACACCACACCAATAACAAAACACTTAAACATTTTTATTTACATTTAGTTCCAGAATTAACATAATAAATAATCAATTAAAAAACTCTTATTAATAAAAAAAAAGTATTGGTTACACATTTTAACACTATAATATCCACAACACACACCTACATTAAACTACAAAATAATAAAACACAATAAAAGTACTATTTTGAAAAGAAAAACTATTATTATTAACAACTAATAATTAAATATATAAAAATGTATTTAATACCCACTTTAAAAGTAAAAAACAACATACAAAAAATAAACAATTACACAAAATAAATATCAAATAAATAACATTAATTAACACAAAATACTTACCACCCTTTACTCCTATAAACACCACAATACAGACCTAAAATGAATTACACAATTACCATAATTAATTACTAATTAATTAATCAAACTTCATTAAGAACAAATTATTAAATAATCAATTGAAGATAAATATTATCCCACCCTTCCCACCCTTAACACCTATAAATACCACAACACACACCTAAAATTAATTACACAATTACCATAATTAATTACCAAATAACTAATTAAAATGAATTGACAACCAATTATTAATTAATTAATAATACATTACTTTACCCATTTAACACTATAACATCTCAATAAACAAATAATAATTAATAAAAATATTGAATACATTTAATATAATGAAATTACTTTCCACCCTATCCCCCTATAAACCCACCACCCGCTACGGAACTAAAAATGCAGAATTCAAATAATTTATTTTTAATAACTACTAAAAATGATCAATTAATTTTATATAATGAAATTACTTCCCACCCTATTCCCCTATAAACCCACAACTCACTACGTAACTAAAAACGCAAAAATCAAATTAAAAAAATTAATAACTACTAAAAATGTAACACATATATTAAAAATACAAGCACATCTTATACAAAAAAACAAACATCACATACATATAAAATATATGTTAAAATACATAACATTATTAAAAAATAGATATTTTTCACAACTACATTCTTGCAAATGATATTTTACACTTCAATATTTTTAACATCGATATTACTTACCTAAATTCAATATTCTTCACTACGAGAATTTGTCTGTAGATATTTCTGACCCATGATATTTTTAACTCGATATTTGTGTAAATCGATATTTTATATTCGATATTCTTTCTCTGCACCCGTGTAGTAGCATATTCACAGTCCCTCCTAAACATGGAACTGCCAGTTTTACTGAATATTGCAATACTAAAATATGCTTGAAATTTATAATAAGTATTAAGGAAAGTAATCCAAAGTAACATTAAACTTTTCTATTACAACAAAACAATTTAACAACAATAGAAAAACTACAACAATTTTTTCTAACACTCATAAGCAACTTATATACACCCCTCACCCTTTTTTTGCTTTATTTGCCTACTGTCTTTTGATTGTGGTAGTACTTCTTTTCCAGCCTTTTAGCCACCTTAGTCTGCCAAAGACTCTTCAATTCCCTGGTATGTGATGGCAGGCTAGGTTGCCTTAAAGCCCCAGCAAAGCAGCATATCTACAAATTACAGTTCACAAAGCCTAGCTCATGCAGAGTTAGTCCGTGCTGCTGAACTACTTAACTGTACTGGCGCCACCACATCCTTCCAACATGAACACACTGTGCCTGAAGAGGTAGTTATTGCTAAACAGCACAATACACCTGCTTGTCTTAACATGGCTCTTCTTTGCTGCTTAAACAAATAATTATTTAATCAGAGGCAAATTTCCATTCACCCCTTAAAAAAGACAAAATAACCCAAAAAGATAAAAGTTACAGACTGGTCAATAAATAATAAAAGTGATACATCGATGTATGTTATAAACCTTTCTACATTTTTCACTCACAATCACATATTTACATCTAATGCAGCAGCAATTTGTTATTCTTTTCTCCTGAAAAATTCCACACCCTCACCCATAGCACTTTTTTGCACAAATACATTTTTACACCTCATTTAATAAAAACTTTATAAAGTTATGCATTCTTCTTGAGGCACCTTGCTAACATTTACCACAGCTTTTCACTCTACAAATGGCATACACCACTCGAACATTTCATAGGGCTAAAGTAAACGTACAATCAAACTCATACAAACAGTCTAGCTTGTAGTATTACATTCTTTGTTTTATAATTTCAGAAACACTGCTTCCTTTACTTACAAGTACACACAGTTTTGGACACTTCACTTTTAACACATCCTGCAAACTTAGCTCACATCTCTCTAAGCTGTACCTCACAAAAGCTATAATAACACATCTACACCTCCCCAAACAACCTTTCACTCTGTAAACATAGTGTGGAATAAGTTTACCAACATTTTTATACTTACTGACATTTCACAACAAAGTTTATGACATATATTACTTAATACCTCAACTTGGACTTCTTTTTTTAAATGCAAATGACCACACCATTCTCTTTCAACTCCAGATAAATTGACTTCTGCTGAGCACAATCAAAGAGACTTCCTTCTCCTCCCAAGCACCAAGGACAAAGTGAGCTATCTCTGGTTCTGCACCCAATCACAGCACAGCATTTTTTAAACCATGTAATAAGAATATAATATCCACATTTGTAAAGCGCGAACAATCACCCCTAAGGGTCTCTAGGCGCTGGGGGCCATCGGGAACATTAAGCAAGCTATTGCCCAGAGTCACATGGTGCTGGGCTAATCTGCCGCCGGCGCTGGGGATCGAACCGTCCGGAGTCAGTCGCCCTGGCCACGGCGCCACATCTCTTAATTGAGCTTAGGCCCCTTTTTTTCACTCCTCGCAAGACTCCTGCAAGATCATAAAATACCTCATGGCAGGCCTAGTAATTTTCCATGTGAATCTCACGAAAGCATTGAGGATCTCAAATACTTCATGGCAGGCTTTCCCATGTGTGTCTCACTGGATGCTCGCAAGATTTAACAAACCCCCTAAAAGATAACCATCTACTCATCACAGTACTTATCTCTTAAACACCTTCTCTTACAAACAAGCACCAAAAAAATGCATTTCAACTAATGGAGTGTATTGAGACCTCAACCTCTCTTTTTACTATTCGTTTTCCCGCGAGTGCCCTGCGAGATTGTAAAAATGAGTTAAAAAAATATTTAAAAAATTTCTTCACAGCAGTTATCCCATAGACACCTCCTCTCTAATTTAGGGGGGGCAGCATGCCTTTCTGCTACCTCCATATATAGCTTTTAAATGTTATTTCCATAACACCTCCAATTTTTCACAGTAAACAGTAATGGCGACCATTTCATTTCTAACATTTCAACAGGCAACCAATCAGAGCGCTTGCGGTACTCGCAGAGTGTGAAAGCTCATGTGGGAAACTGGCCTCTCGACAAATCACAAAACTCAATTTTTTTATTTGCGCTCTCACTGGAGGGTTGTGGGACTCTTGCTAGCCCAACCATCCAAATATACAATAATTGTTTACCCTTAATTACTCAAAAACTACTAAACAGATGTATACCAAATCACAATAAGAACAATCTAAGTACCAAGATCTAGCTTGCTGCCAAATTTGGTGTAATTCCATTCAGCAGTTTTTGTGTGTCTAAAGAAGTCTATAGAAATGCATGTGGATTCCATGATTTGGAAACCCCCTTTTTTCTCGGCTCCCGCTAGACTGATCACCCCAAAACTTTCCAGGAAGGAGCTGAGGTGGATAAACCTTTGTTTTAGAACATTTTCTGAAGATTCATCAAATGGGGCAAACGCTATTAGCAAACCAAAAGACATTCCATCAATGGAAAAGCAGATCTAACTATATGGCGACTGGCACTAGGTAATATATACGCACATGCACACACACACACACATACACACACACACACACACACACACATATATATATATATATATATATATATATATATATATATATATATATTCACTGAAAAAACCATAGGTTTCAGACACGTTATAGTTAGAAATTAGAATTTAAAAAACTAGAGAAATTCACTGAACAAACCATAGGTTTCAGGAACGTTATAGTTAGTTGGACATTTCACTTGATATAAAACCATAGAAATTCTGGCGTTATAGTTAGTTCAGCTAACTATAACTCACGCCCCCGCAATGCACTGCTGATGATGTCACATATTACATCATTCATGACATGGTCAGTGACATCACTGATGACATGTCAAATGACATCACTGATGACATTATCCATGTGAAAATCTGATGCACCTCCTCACACCTGAATATAACCTTTGCTACACCCACTCTAAAATACAGACTTCCATTTTCGAAAAAATAGACACATCAATACCAGTTACTAATTACGCGCTGACTGATTCCTAGGTCTACACACACATCCACTCATTCACCCATACAGTTACTCATACATGCAGTCACTCATCAATATAACACTATCATATGCACTCATACACCTATGTAGACACTCACACACTGCCACATATCCAGAGCTACTCACACACCTAGTCAGTCATGCAAAGAATCAATCCTACTTCCATTTACTCACCTATACAGTTATACAGACACCACCTCACTTATTCATAGATACTAACACATAATTACTCTCTTATAGACTCACTGATACAAATACACACTCATCCATGCAGCCACTCTCACAATTACTGACTCTCACATATAGTTATTTATATACACCATCACTCACATATACTGCCTTTTACATATGTAGTTACTTGCACATATACCACTGAGACATCCATTCACTCGCCAACACACCCATACACACACTCACCCACCCATACAGCTGTTTCCACATGCACTCTTGAACCCATACACCCAGTCAATCAACCACTCACACATCTATGCACAGAGTCACACACCTTCCACCCACCCACACACACACTCAAGCAGCCATATAAATACTCAGGCAAGCAATCAATAACCCATATAGACACTCATGCAACTACTCACCAACCCATGCAGCAGCTTACACAACAACAGACAGACTGATACAGACTTTCACTCAGTTTTTTCACTAACCCATGCATTCAGTAAGACACATTTAATCACTAATTTATACAGTCAGTAACGTACCTACTAAATCCTCCATACAGACACTTATACACCCACGCATTCTTCAATACAGCTTGGCATATATATAAAACAAATTTAAACTCTACAGAAACACACAGTCACTGGATGATGCCGACGCGTTTCAGGGCAAAAAGCCCCTTCTTCATGGGCTCAACAGAAAGATTCAAAAAGCTGATTGCTCTTTCCGGTACACGTACCGGAAAGAGCAATCAGCTTTTTGAATCTTTCTGTTGAGCCCATGAAGAAGGGGCTTTTTGCCCTGAAACGCGTCGGCATTTCAAAATTGAAGCGCAGGAAGCAGGCTGCTATGTTTATGCCAGTGTGGCTGGGGGAAGTTGAGTGCACTCCTATGCGCAAGGGCACATTGGTTTAAAATATTTACACGGCAGTCCGGCCGTGAGGAGTGGCACCATCGTTGCTGGTGAAAACAAAGGAACCAGCTACGAGGCTGCCAGCTGTACCTTCCAGCGTGGATCAGCACTTCACCCAGGCGGATGTAGTCTGCCTTCTGTGCAACAGCCTACTAAGGTATTAATGAATTCAAATCAACTTTAACATTCAAACTTACTTTAAGAAATAATGTTTTAACGCTGCAGGACTTGATGTCCCATCATGCTTCAGAACGATTATGCACTATGCAAATAGCCACTGGGGGCGGACAATTGACATTTAAATGCCGGAAATAAATGTGTACCGGAAAGAGCAATCAGCGTTTCAAGTGTTTCTGTTGAGCCCATGAAGAAGGGGCTTTTTGCCCTGAAGTGCGTCGGCATTTCAAAATTGAACCACAGGAAGCAGGCTGCTATGTTTATGCCAGTGTTGCTGGGGAAAGTTGAGTGCACTCCTATGCGCAAGTTGGTTTAAAAAAAATATATATATATATTCACTTAAAAAACCATAGGTTTCACACACGTTATAGTTAGGAATTAGCATTTAAAAAACCTTGCAAATTCACTTAAAAAACCATAGGTTTCACACAGGTTATAGTTAGGTGGACATTTTACTCGTAAAAAACCAATGAAATTCCCCCGTTATAGTTAGTTCAGATAACTATAACTCGCGCACCCGCAATCCACTGCTCATGACGTCACATATTACATCACTCATGACATGGTCAGTGGCATCACTGATGACATCACTGATGACATCATCCTTGTGATAGAGTGGTGGTCGCGCGAGTTATAGTTATCTGAACTAACTATAACGGGGGAATTTCATTGGTTTTTTACGAGTGAAATGTCCACCTAACTATAACCTGTGTGAAACCTATGATTTTTTAAGCGAATTTGCAAGGCTTTTTAAATGCTAATTCCTAACTATAACGTGTGTGAAACCTATGGTTTTTTTAAGTGAATTTGTACGGTTTTTAAGGTTTTTCACCGTGCGCGCACCGTGCGTGTGCTTTGGGCGCACGTTGCGCTGCGCGCACCATGCACCGTGCGTGCACCATGCATGCACCCCGCGATTTTTATAAAAAAAAATAAAATGTTTATTTCACCCATGGGGGTCCTTCTGTGACACCCTGAATAAGGCTAGGGGGTCAGGAACTCTCTTCCCTGCCCCCTTTTCACGTTTTCCACCTTTTTCCCCCTTTCCTTTTCAGTGCGAGAGACAAAATGGCGGCCGACACTTCCTGATTTCGACCGATTAGAATGTTGACTGACATCTAACAACCAATCAGAATTTCGCTCGCGCACGGCACCGTGCGTGCACATGCGCGCACGGTGCACGCGTATAGATATTTATATGCTTTTAAATGCTATTTTCTCCGGAAATACTGAACAGATTGACACCAGACCTGCAAAAGGCACTTCCCTGACCTGAGGACTACCTCTCTGCCAAATTTCAAGTAATTCTGTTCAGCCGTTCGGGCTGTACCTTCGACTAAAGATGCATGGGGAAAACGCGTTTTGGGACCCCCCTTTTTTCTCAGCCCCCGCTTGACGAATCACCCCGAGACTTTCAGGGTAGGAGCTGAGCGGAGCGCCCCATTAGTTTTGAAAATTTCACGAAGATAAGTCAACCGGCACCAAAGTTATTCAAAATAGAATTTTCAGATTTCCTATGGGAACTCGGTCCTAACTATAACTATCTACTGGCGACCGCCAGTAGATAATATATATATATATATATATATTCACTGAAAAAACCATAGGTTTCAGGGGCGTTATAGTTAGCTGGACTTTTCACTCGTACAAAACCATTGAAATTCCCCCGTTATAGTTAGTTCAGCTAACTATAACTCGCGCGCCCGCAATGCACTGCTGATGACGTCACATATTACATCACTCATGACATGGTCAGTGACATCACTGATGACATCACTGATGACATCACTGATGACATCATCCAGTGAATGTGTGTTTTTCTGAAAATCACATATGTTTTATATATGTATATCTCAAGGTCGATGGAAGAATAAATGGGTATATAAGTGTCTAAATGGATGATTTGTTTTTGAAAAATTGATTGTATAACTGACTGATTAAGTGTATCTTAGTGAATACATGGCTTAGTGAGTAATGTTTAAATATGTAAATATCTGTATCAGTCTCCCACTTTGTGTATAAGTGGCTGCATGGGTTGGTGAGTAGCTACATGAGTGTCTTTATAGGTTATTAGTTGGTTTTTTGAGTATCAGTATGAGTGTCTGTATGGTTCGGTGGGGGGTTTTACGCAGTGTATAGGTGCATGAATGAGTGACTCACTGTTTGTATGTGTTGAAGACAGCATGTGTGCAGGACTGTATGGGTGGATGAGTGTGTGCATGGGTGTGTTAGTGAGTGAATGAGTGTCTCAATAGTGTCTTTATGTGTAACTACATATGTTTTAAACTAGTATATGTGACTATTGGTGTACATAAGTGAGTATATGTCAGAGTGAGAGATTGAAAGAGTTCCTGTATGAATAAGTATGTGTTTCTATAAGTGATTGTTTAAAAGACTAAGTATGTGTAAGTTTCTGTAGAAGTAAGGGTGGTGGTGTGTGTATAACTGTATATGAAAGTAAATGGATGTTTGATTCTTTATTAGCATGAGCGACTATGTGTGTGAGTAACTCTATGGATGTGTGGCGTTGTGTAACAGGATGTATAGGTGTATGAGTACATATGATGAGTGAGTACAGGTATGAGTGACTGTATAGGACGGTTGGTGAATGAGTGGATGTGTATGTGGATCTTAGAATTACTGAATAGGTTGTTGTAACTGGTATTGGTATGTCCATTGTTTTGAAAATTTTAGTTTCTATTTTTGAATGTGTGTATCAAAGGTTATATTAGGGGGAGAGGAGGTCTGCCACTCTATCACAAGGATGATGTCATCAGTGATATCATGAGTGATGTCACTGACCATGTCATGAGTGATGTAATATGTGACGTCATCAGCAGTGCATTGTGGGCGCGCAAGTTATAGTTAGCTGAACTAACTATAACGGGGGAATTTCAATGGTTTTGTACGAGTGAAAAGTCCAGCTAACTATAACGCCCCTGAAACCTATGGTTTTTTCAGTGAATTTCTAAGGTTTTTTAAGTGCTAATTCCTAACTATAACGTGCCTGAAACCTATGTTTTTTTCAGTGAATTTCAAAGGTTTTTTAAATGCTAATTTCTAACTATGCCTACAGACATAGGACATGTGAAGAAAGAAGAAAAAACGCACAGAAAGAAAAAAAAGAAATGCAGAAACAAGCAACAGAAGTCCTCAAAGATGAAGAAAAGTGCAGGAAGAAGGATAACGTGCTGAAAGAACAAACAGAAGAGCAGAAAGAAGCCTTGTTGCAAAATCATCCTGTACCCTCAACTTTTTCAGACGGATACTGGTGGTAACTGAGTCTGACTAACCAGTCCTAGAGCCAGTGCTATGTTAAAAGACACTCAGAATACAGTGAAAACATCTACATACACTAGGGAACACTATGCGTTGGGGTCCCCCTGTGATTAGCATGACCTCCTCTGTAAGCCCCTAGTATATAATAGGGCAGGGGATTAAAACTACCTCTTAAAACGCACCACAGGGCGTGTTTGCACACGTCACCTCAGGCCCTGTCCCCTCCCTGCCCCACTGTGTAAACACGCCCTGTGGCCGTTTGAAGTTGGGAGATTAAGTCCCCTTGAATCCTGAGGGTCCCTAGGGTCCAACTAGACCACTAGGTACCTCCAGTAAGCGCCACAGAGCTGCGTTGCAGAGAGATGTAAAGGGGCACAGCTTAGACCACCTCTCTGCAACGCAGCGCAGTGGCGCTTACTGGAAGCACCTGGTGGGCTGGTTGGCCCCCAGGGTCCCTCAGGATTGAAGGGGGATTATTTCCCCACCTTAAAATGTACCACAGGGCTTGTTTGCACACGTTAACTCAGGCCCCGTCCGCTCCCTTCACCACTGTGTAAACACGCCCTGTGGCCGTTTTTAGTTGGGAGATTAGGTTCATTTGAATCCTGAGGGTCCCTAGGGTCCAACTAGCCCACTAGGTACCTCCAGTAAGCGCCACAGAGCTGCGTTGCAGAGAGGTGTAAAAAGTGGCACGGCCTGGACCACCTCTCTGCAACGCAGCTTAGTGGCGCTTACTGGAAGCACCTGGTGGACTAGTTAGCCCCCAGGGGCCCTCAGGATTGAAGGGGAGTTATTTCCCCAACTTAAAACGTGCCGTAGGGCGTGTTTGCACACGTCACCTCAGGCCCCGTCCCCTCCCTTCCCCACTGTGTAAATACGCCGTGTGGCCATTTTTTAAGTTGGGAGATTAAGTCCCCTTGAATCCTGAGGGTCCCTAGGGGCAAAATCGCCCACTAGGTACGTCCAGTAAGCGCCATTGCAGAGAGGTGTAAAAAGGGGCACGGCCTGCACCACCTCTCTGCAACGCAGAGCAGTGGCGCTTACTGGAAGCACCTGGTGGGCTAGTTGGCCCCAAGGGTCCCTCAGGATTGAAAGGGAATTATTTCCCCAACTTAAAACGCACCTCAGGGCGTGTTTGCACATGTCACCTCAGGCCCCGTCCCCTCCCTTCACCACTGTGTAAACGCGCCCTGTGGGCGTTCTAAGTTGAGAGATGAAGTCCCCTTGAATCCTAAGGGTCCCTAGGGTCAAACTAGCCCACTAGGTACCTCCAGTAAGCGCCACAGAGCTGCGTTGCATAGAGGTGTGAAAAGGGGCGTGGCCTCAGAACACCTGTCTGCAACGCAGCTCCCTGGCGCATACTGGAGATACCTGTTGGGCTAGTTGGCCCTCAGGGACCCTCAGTATTGAAGGGGAATTAATTCCCCAACTTACAACTGGCCAGGGGGCGCGTTTGCAGAGTGCTGCAAGGAGGGGGCGTAGCCTCCGGCACGATGCCGGTCTTTTATTTATTTTATTCTTTTAAGAAGGAGGGCTGTGTGGCCCCCCTTCTTTTTCTAATGTATTGGCCCTGGGGACCCCATCCTCCAAGGCCTGCACCCTAATTTTTTTTGTTGAAAAAAATTAATTTGGCCCTCCCAAGGCCTTAATCGGCCCCGGGGACCCCAACCCCCGAGTCATGGCCTTTTTAAAAAAAAAATCTTTAGAAGGGGGGCTGCGTTGCCCCCCTCCTCAGGCCACTTATGGCCCCGGGGACCCCATCCCCCGGGGCCGGCCTTTGTTTTTTATTATTTAAAAAAAATATATATTTATAGAAACACCTAGGACATGCTGGACAAACCGTATGTACCTATCACCATGACGATTTGCGTGATATTCATTAAAAGGCGACTATGCATACAATGAATCCACGTGGAATGTATTTACACCGCTAGTGAAGCTCTGACGTGTCTGAAGACCTACCCTGCCTAATCCCGGCGCCCCCGCCGGTGGGTACTCTCCAAGTAGACACCCTTGTCGTTTATTTATACAAAGATGGGTAGCTATTGACGGGCACATTTAATACACACGCACACCAAGCCATTTAAAGGGGATTCGACAAAAATTCGACCAAACTATGCAAGAAACCCCCCTCACAGTTAATAAAACACACATCCACCGCCGGATGTGGAATACTTTTTATTTTACTCTCTGGAAAGAAGACAAACCTCACTTGAGAGTCACAGCGTGCTCCTGGCTGAGCCCAATTCTGTGTTACACCCACCAGTGCCCACCGAGTGCCACACACCTCTGTGTTGTATTCCACCAGCTAGTGCGTATGCTATGACACTCTCTAGCCCATGTGCACTGTAACACCACCCCGTGAATATGTCATGCCACACTTGCCTTCGCACGGGTTATATTGCCCCATCTAACGTGCCTTCCTCGATGCCTATGTTATAATGGACAGCGCTATGCCATACATATTACAATCTGGGATCCATATCTTTGTCACTGTGCATATGCAATGTTACACTCCCCAGCACATATTTTATATTACAACTTTAGAGACTAGTTAGGTTACACAACACTGCCCTGTGCATATTACACTCCAAGGCGCATAACGCATAGCACGCGCTAGTACCTGTGCTATCTCGCGCTCTCCAATTAATCTGTCACTGCGCACAATGTATTTCATATTATATTTCACGCCCGGTTCATCTTATATCACACTTTTTGGTGCATAGTTTATACCATATACTATATCTTGTTTTCATTTTCAATCGTGCTCTCAGGACTATGTTCTATATAACACTGCGTTCACCTACCCTTTTCACGGGCATTACATTTTGCGATGGGGGGTGGAGGGTCAGGGGGTGTTTCTCCCAAGGGAGCCCAGAGTCACAGTCACAAACGTCCTCTTATTCCTGAATAAAAGTGAGATTATGCTGCATACTTGTTCATATTTTAAGTAGTTCGCACAGAAACACATTTAAAAAACAATAAAGTTCCTAATACCCACCTTCTCTGAACAGTTAGCTTGCTGCCCAATCTACCTCCTCCCTATCCTCTGTTGTCTGAATCCATGGACCTAGCCTCCTCCCTCCTGCCATGCATGGTCTGATGTGCTGCCACTGCCCTCCATTTAGCATGATGTACCAGTCCACTCCTCCTGCCCTCCATTGCCCAATTCTATGGCCCATCATTGACCTCCTGCTTAGCCTCTGTGCTTAGCTTGCTGCCCCTATTCTCCTTCCCCCTGCCCTCCGATGTCTTTGTACATGCCCCTGCTCCATCCTTTTTGCCCACCATGTTCCATGGACCTGCCACTCCTATCTACTCTGAGTGTTATGTTGAGCTGCCACTCCCCTCCCACCTGCCTAGCATTGTCAGATGACTGCAACCTGTCCCTGCCACCTCCACCCTGCCTGTCCACATGCCATGCCCCTATCCCCTTCCTCCTGTCCTCCATGGTCCATTTTACTGCCACACCCTTCTGCCCTCCCTGGTCTGTTGTGCTGCAACTGCTCCTCCTGCCTGCCCCGCGCTGTCTGTTGTGAGGCCCCTTCCCCTGAACTCTCTTGTCTGTGCCCAGGTCCTGACCCTCCCTTCTATCCTCCATGGTCCTTTGTGCATGCCCCTGCACCCTCCTTCTTGCTCATCATAGCCATTGTGCTGCCACTAACCCTCCCGCTTGCCATGCATGGCCTTCTGTGCTGCCATGGCCCCTCCCACCTTCCCTGTGTGGTCAGCTAGCTTCCCCTGACCCCCTCCCACCTTCCCTCCATGGTCTGTGTGTATGCCATCATAGTCTCATTGTTGCTCTCCATGGTGTGTCTTGTTTCTAGTGCCCATCCTGCCTGACCTCCATGGTCATCTTGCTGCTCCTGCCCTGCCCCCTTGCCCCCAGCCCTCTGTCTCCATGTGCAGACCTCTATTCCCTCCCTCCGGGCTTGTCTGTTCCATTGTAATGCCCCTGATCTGTCCCTCCTGCCCTTTATGGTCTGTTATGCTGCAGCTTTCTCTCCTGTCTGTCCATTATGGTCAGCTAGCTACCATTGCCTCTTTCCCCTCTGTTCTCTGTTGTCCATGTGCATGGTCCTGTCCCCTCCCTATTGTTTTCTATGGATTGTTGTGCTGCACTCCCGTCCCGCATGCCCTGTCTGGTGTTTTGCGCTGCTGCAAACCCTGATGCCTGCCCTGTAGGGTCAGTTTGGTGCACCTCTCCATGTCCCTCCTGCTCTCTGTTATCCGAGTCCATGTCCCTACCCCAATTCCTCCTGCCTACCATGATCCAATGTACCATACTTGCGAACTTTTTGAGCTTGGTAAGAGGGAGATATTGAAAAAAAACTGGGGTATTGATTTTCCCCTTTGAGTTACATTGAAAAAGAGGAGATTGTAGACAGGAGACAGATCAAATAAAGCCCATTTGAGCTGTTGGCATGTATAGTTGTACTACCACTGCCTCTTCCTTCTGCCCACATTGGTCTATTATATTGCCACAGCCTCTCTTGCCAGTCCTGTATTGTTGGTTTGTTGCCCCTGCCCCCCTTTCCACTGTCCTCCATTGTCTGTTGTGCTGCCACTGCCCTTCCTGCCTGCCCAGTGTGGTCAAATTGTTGCCTCTGCACTCTCCTACCTGCCTTCAATTTTCAGAGTCCGTGCCCTTGCCCTCGGCCTCTCAACAGTATCCCAATGAACAACTAGATTGCTAACATTCTATATTTATTACAAAAGTGTGGAACGCCTGACATCATCTTGATGTAATCAAAACTGTAATACCTAGAGCATTTCCTATAGAAATTACATATATGAGAGGGTCTTATTTGCATCAAAATTATTGTTAGTGCTCTAAAAAATTAAACTGAGGACATATTTTCTGAGTTTTCAAATAGCGACAAAGAACTTTTAAATAATTTGTAATCTTTATTTTTTTTATCCAGTTGACCACTTGATTAAATGTTGCACCTAGGGGAGAGGATGTGGTGTTACTTCCAGAGTTGCAGACTTTGCAACTGGGGAACCAGGTTGGAGTTTCTGCTTCAGCTCAACATTCTGTGATTCTGACCAAATCACTTAATCTCCCCATGTCTACAACCAAAATGAATTTGATCTTGTGTGATGTAACCAATGCTCATGTAAAGCAATCCAATACCTGACAAGTCTGCACTATATAAAACTGCAAATACACAAAAAATGTGTTTTGCACACTTCTGTCATTGGGCTACATCTGGGTTATATTTGTGCTGCATTTGGGCTCTTTTGTCTCTGGTGGCCATCTTGGGAGATTTATCTGTTATGAAGTTTCCTAATTTCCTCGTATACTACAGTCTCCTCAGTAGGAAATACTTTCAGTTTTTTACTTTGATTCCATCAAGAAGGCATTCAGATGTGTCACACATTTGCCATAAATTCAGAATGTTAGCACTGTAGTTGCTTATTAGATCACTTTAGTAAAGCTACTGCTCACCAGGGAAGTCTGCTGCTGGTATTGAAAGTGCATATTTCAGTCTGCATGTCAGAATTTTTTAATGAAATAGAAGAGGATTTGAGAAGTCACTCAAAATGTGCCCTAATTTTTCTTTCTGCAGCACTAATCATACTTTCTATGGCAAAATGAACCCCTCATTGTGTTCCTTTTTAAATTAAATATTTTAAGAGTTACCACTTTATTCCATTCAAGATGGCTTCAGGTGTGCAATACGTTTGTCATAAGTAGGACTGTTAGCGCTCTAGTTGTTCTTTAGAACACTCTGGGAAGCTGCAGTAGAACACAAAGGAATCAACTGACAGTCTCTGCCCTTGTTGGATGTACATGTTTTACTGAGAATGTCAGACTTCATTCTCACATGACTGAGAAAGATAATGTGAATTTACAGAAAATATGCTCTCAGTTTAGCTTATAGATAACTTTCCAAACCTCTGTGGGAAAAGCATGAGAAAATGGTTTTCTCTCAAACATGATTCATGATATCACAGAAAAAGGCTTTTCCACATGGTAAAATCACCTTGGAACACACCACAATTCCTAAAATGAGTATGGTACCATCAACAAATGATTTATAATGTAACTGAAGTCTTAAAACCTTCTATTAACTGCAATGCTTTTTAATGAGGTGCTATCATGTATATTGGTCCCAAGATGGCTGCGAACACTTTTGGATGAAGTGCTGACAGCCAATCAGATCTCACGATGAGATGTGAGGTTAGGCTCCGCCCAGATATATATGTGATTTTGATTTTGAATTTCTCAGGAACTACTGAACAGATTGACACCATATATGCAAAAGGCACATGCCTGACCTGAGGACTACCTCTTTGCCAAATTTCATGTAGGTCTGTTCAGCCGTTCGGGCTGTACCTTCGACTAAAGGTCCTATGGGAAAATGCATGGGGAAAATGCGTTTTGGGACCACCCTTTTTTCTCAGCCCCCGCTTGACGAATCACCCCAAGACTTTCAGGGTAGGAGCTGAGCGGAGCTCCCCATTAGTTTTGAAAATTTCACGAAGATAAGTCAACCGGCACCAAAGTTATTCAAAATAGAATTTTCAGACTTCCTATGGGAACCTAACTATAACTATCTACTGGCGACTGCCAGTAGATAATATATATATATATACAGCTGACTGAAACGCGTTGGTTTTTTTGCTACCTGCTTGCCATGCTATGGATATTATTAAATTAATTTGGAAATAACACCATACCAGGGAGTGCGTGTGGATTTATCCTGAGAAGGAGCTTTGTTTGATGTTTATAACGGCTGACTCTGCCGTCTCCACGCAGCTCGCACCGCCAAGAGCGCCGTATGCCGCCAAAACGAGTCCTCGCTGAAAAATGAAATATATATATATATATATATATATATAGAGAGAGAGAGAGAGAGAGAGAGAGAGAGAGAGAGAGAGAGAGAGAGAGATAGAAACAGTCCTTCTCTGCTCTTCACTTTAGCAGAAACATGAAGGTACGGGCCTCTTTCCTCCGAAAAAAATCAGCAAAGAATGTATGAAGCAGGTATTTATTTCTCCCAAAGAATTTAAATGTCAATTAATCATAGGACCAGTGTCCTCCATGACGCGTTTCACTCCACGCAGGGAGCTTGATCACATGATGCAATGCAGTATGATGACGAAATAAATAGAGGAGCAACACCAAAATTCAGTGAAAGTAGAAAACAGACTAAAAATATCAGTAAATAAGGTCTCAAAGCATCCGAAGAAAACACAAAATAGTGAATTTTGCCAGATGTAAAAGGAGTTAATTGAGTAAAATGTGGTGGTGATGTGTAAAAAAAAAAATAATAAATAATATCAGAAAATACAAATAGGTTACAAGAAGGCGGTAATCAAAATTAGTACATAGTGCATTTGGACCGCTTCAATGAGTACCTGAATGTGCAAGAATCTGATAAAATAAGGACTAGTGTCCATTGAAAAATGCCCACCACTAACTCATAACATGCATCTGACAAATCATATCAATTTATACACTTGATTGCGGACACTAAAAGAATGAGACCAAAAAACAACTAAGGGGTAAAATGCCATTGAGAGGTAGCTAGATATAACTAAACATAAGACACACCATGTAGATACATGCGACCATCCCAAAGATATTGTAGGACAGGCAAGTATCAGACTAAAATGTATACATACAATAGACTAAGAAGCTAATATTGTTACCAATTAAAAATCATCAACAAAGTAAAAAAGACAGTAGGTAAAGCAATTGGTGTCAAGGTAAAATCTAAATCAAAAAATTCCAACAATATCAGTGCAACAATATAAACTGCCGGACTTCATAAATAGCTAAAACCTCATGATAAAAAGATGTCTAAAAAAATTCTTTCTATACATTTTATAGTTAGTTAAATGACCTCTATACATAAAAATAAAAAAATTAATAAATACCCCTATAATAAATAGTCTGTAAAAAATCTAAAAACTAAGGTGCTGGTGAACAAACAGTGCAAAAATAGCGCTATAAATTTAGCAGATAAAAAGAGCAATAGCAGCAAGTCAAAAATGAGAAAACATGTAAAGACTAGATTTGAAATGTACAACAGAATATGGCAGACAACGACTCTAAAAAAGCTAAAAAATTGGTGTACAACAGCAATCATAAAAAGTTGTGCAGATCTTCATTCATGTTAAGGCCATTGGGGACTCTAGTATCGAGAGCAAGTATAAAATGGGACTCCTGTTGCCTCAATAACTTATCACGATTACCACCCCGTCCGGGGTTGGCAACTGACCCAATGACCGTAAACTCCAAATCCTTTAATTTATTCTCATGAATGGATTTGAAGTGTCTAGCAACTGGGTAATTATGATCACTGTTGACGATAGCTCTTACATGTTGGAGAATACGCTTATGCACCGGAAGTTTGGTGCTGCCTATATATTCTAAATTACAAGTGCACTTAAGTTTGTAGATAGCGTATTCTGTACGGCAAGTTAAATGCCCTTGGATAGCTATCTCCTTGTCGCTAAAAGCTGTTTTGTAGTGCGTACTGTTAGTTGCGAAAGTGCAAGCTCGGCAAGAATTGCATTTAAAGAAGCCCGTCCTGGAAAGCCACGTGCCTTTGGTACTGGATGCAAGCATAGGTCTCACAAGGGCATCTCTCATTGAAGGAGCCTTTCTAAAGGTAATAGATGGGAGACTAGGAAGAATGGGGCCAAGAATGTTATCTGTTAGGACAATAGGCCATTCTGAATAGATAATCTTGCAGATGGCATTTTCTTGAGTACAAAATGTGGTGATCAAACGTACTGGCTGTACCAAAAGTTCTGAAATCACAGTTGCATTTTTAGTACTGGGCTGCAATAAACTCTCCCCAGATTTACTATTGGCCTTGTTAAGGGCGAGGGTCAAGAGATGAGCTTTATAACCCCTTTCCAAAAATCTAATGAATGCTGCCTTCTGACATTCAGTGGAGACCAATTCAGTACTGCAAATTCTTCGAATACGAATGAATTCGCCATAGGGTATACTATTAATCAAATGCCGAGGATGTGCACTCGTAGCATGGAGAATAGAATTCCCCGCAGTTGTTTTTCTAAGTAACTTAGTACAAAGTCTGTCATTGTCTATATATACCAAGACATCTAGAAATTCTACAGAGGAGCTGTCAATGGACACAGTAAATTTGAGATTCAACTCATTCACATTAATGTCTTCAACAAAAATCCTAGCATCTTCCTCAGAACCTTTCCAAACCAAAAATATATCGTCGATGTACCGCCAATAATGGACTACATGCCTCCACCAACGCTCGTGAGTGACCATGAGGATATTGCTCTCCCACCAACCTACATGAAGACATGAGTAGCTGGGGGAGAAACAAGCCCCCATGGCCACCCCGCGCACCTGATGGTAGTAGTCATTCTGAAAAAGAAAAAAGTTAGTGGATAGACATATTTCAATCATTTCTAGGAGCATAGTGTTATGCTTCAGCATGTTGATATCCCTATTTTCCAAAAAGTATTTAGTGGCATTTATGCCATGTTTATGGTCAATACTTGTATAAAGGGATTCTATATCCATCACTACCAGTAGGTAGTCTGAACACCATGTGATATCCTTAACTTTATTCAGAAAATCCGTAGTATCTTTGATAAAGGATGGCAGCGAAATCATATGGGGCTGCAGAAAAAAATCAACATATTTTGATAAGTTCTCATTCATACTGCCCTGTGCAGAGATTATGGGGCGACCAGGGACAGGAGTCTTATTCTTATGGACCTTCGGTAAAAAGTACAACATAGGAGTGATTGGATGGTCAATACAAAGAAAGTTCATTTCATCTTTAGATAAAAGACCAATTCTCTTCCAATGGAGGATTTTCTTCCGAGTTGTATCTTCTGCAGCCTTCATTTCAAATTTGGACGAATGTCTATAGCAAGAGGTATCCGAAAGATGTCGCTCTGCCTCTGCTAAATAATCCGAACATGACCATAGAACTGTATTGCCACCCTTATCAGATTTCTTGATGACAAGATTATGATTGTGTTGCAATTTAGAAATAAGGGCATGGTATTGTTTATTGCGGTAATCGTTCTTTCGTGATTGGAAAGGTACCTTCCTGTTAAGTGTCTTGAGCTCAGTGATAACACGGTCACTGAAGACATCGACAGCGTCTTTAGGCATTAGCGGAAGAAAAGTGGAAGTGGGACGGAAAGTGCTGGAGGCTGTCTTAGGGCGGATAATATCAGGGGTGGCCATAGCTGATTCATCACCTTCAGTCTCGCTGCTCAGATCAATTAATGTCTGTAAATTTGGGATGTCTTTGACTTGTAGAGGACCCAGAGAGGCGGTGGTTTTCTTGACAGAACCAGAAGATTTACCTTCGAAAATGTTCAGTTGAAAATATTTTTTTAGTTTTATTTTTTTTACAAATTTAAATAAATCAATTCTGGTCTGATTGTAGGAGAAACGGTGTTTGGGACAGAACGAGAGGCCTAAGGACAGGAGCTGCAGTTCTGCTGATGATAATACTGTATCAGTTAGATTAATGACAGTATTCTTAGTAACGCTTGTTATTTCTTCCAGGCTCTTCGCGAATTCCCTCTTGAGAAAGTTTTGGCGGTGCCTGAGCCTCCTCTCCCTCCTGCGTTGGTTGATTGTTCCCCTTGCGCGAATTGAGGTTTGCGGGGGCGCAAGGCGTACCTCCGGTCCTCGCTCACAAAATTCAGTTCCTCCACTAGAGAAAAACTAGGAATATTGGAAGAAAGTGGCAACGATGTACCCGGTTGACCATCTTCCGAATCACTGTTAGTGGTCAGAGATACTACATCAGAATCGCCATCACTGATTTGTGCCTCATTGCTAGGGGTTCCTTGTCTGTCACGTGTGCCACCGCCAGATAATGCTTGTCTTTTATAGTTATCATACTTGCGTGCGAATGTAAAAATTCTACCAGTGGTGTAGTCGTTCTGATCACGGGCAAACTTGAAAGCCTTTCTTTCTTTGATCACATCCTCATGTTTTTTCATACGTGTGTCAATGTCAAGTTTCCCCTTATTTATCGCCTCAATTTGACCTGTTGCATCCAGTAACCCACTAATGCGATCAATTTCCACTAATAGGGCATTACGATCAATTTCCGCATATTTAATCGGAATATTAATCATATTCATTGATGCTTGTAAATAGTTTTCTGCCCATTCTTGTAGCATACTTGGGTTAGGATTTTCGAATGTAGGAGCAATGAGCACACGTAGCCCCCTTGGTACACGATTGGCGTCTCTGTATTTTTCCAAAGACTTTTCTCCCACCATTTAGACAGTTCACTTTTGAGTAGTTTCTTTAGTGTCTTTAAGAGTGTTTTCACATCACTGGTTGCTGCAATATGCTTGGAACTGCTCGGTTCCTTTGTAGATTCAGGAAGATTAAGGAATAGGGCATCCGCCGCTGATTCCCTATTGCGCATGGCATCGCTGGAAAACATAATTAAACTTTGATAACGTGGGTCCTGCTCCGTTGGTTGCAAGTGTATTAATGGAGGAAAATCCTGTGACCTGTTAACTCCCTTATTCAAGATAACACCAAGCGCGACGGTCTCCTTACCGGTGGTGAGAAATGCAGCTCCCTCGGTCCTCCGACCACACGGACTCAGCAAACTCACGTCGTCAGGAGAACAGTCAGCACCACGGTGATCTCAATATCCACGGGTTAAACAGGGGGCACAGCAGAAGCAAGTCTCTTCCGAGCAAAACACTGTATGCGTCGAGACGCAGGAAGCTGTAGAAAAGCTGTGCCTCACAGAAGCAAACACGGGAGGGTCCGTAAACGCCGGAAACAGCCTGCTCCGGTGAAAATTAGAGATAGAAACAGTCCTTCTCTGCTCTTCACATTAGCAGAAACATGAAGGTACGGGCCTCTTTCCTCCGAAAAAAATCAGCAAAGAATGTATGAAGCAGGTATTTATTTCTCCCAAAGAATTTAAATGTCAATTAATCATAGGACCAGTGTCCTCCATGACGCGTTTCACTCCACGCAGGGAGCTTGATCACATGATGCAATGCAGTATGATGACGAAATAAATGGAGGAGCAACACCAAAATTCAGTGAAAGTAGAAAACAGACTAAAAATATCAGTAAATAAGGTCTCAAAGCATCCGAAGAAAACACAAAATAGTGAATTTTGCCAGATGTAAAAGGAGTTAATTGAGTAAAATGTGGTGGTGATGTGTAAAAAAAAAAAAAAATAATAATAATATCAGAAAATACAAATAGGTTACAAGAAGGCGGTAATCAAAATTATATTATATATATATATATATATTTATATATATAATCTACTGGCGGTTGCCAGTAGATAGTTATAGTTAGGACCGAGTTCCCATAGGAAATCTGAAAATTCTATTTTGAATAACTTTGGCGCCGGTTGACGAATCCTCGCGAAATTTTCAAAACTAATGGGGCGCTCCGCTCAGCTCCTACCCTGAAAGTCTCGGGGTGATTCGTCAAGCGGGGCTGAGAAAAAAGGGGGGTCCCAAAACACGTTTTTCCCATGCATTTTCCCATAGGACCTTTAGTCGAAGGTACAGCCCGAACGGCTGAACAGAATTACTTGAAATTTGGCAAAGAGGTAGTCCTCAGGTCAGGGATGTGCCTTTTGCATATATGGTGTCAATCTGTTCAGTAGTTTCTGAGAAAATTGCAGTTAAAAGTACATAAATATCTATATACGCGCACCGTGCGCGCACGATGCCGTGCGCGAGCGTAATTCTGATTGGTGGTTAGATGTCAGTCAACATTTGAATCGGTCGAAATCAGGAAGTGTCGGGCGCCATTTTGTGTGTGGCAGTGAAAAACAAAGGTGGAGAACGTGAAAAGGGGGCAGGGTAGAGAGTTCCTGACCCCCTAGCCTTTGTCAGGGGGTTCCTGGAGGACCCCGAAGGGTGAAAAAAACATTTTTATTTTTTCAAAAAATCGCGGTGTGCGCACGGTGAAAAACCCTTAAAAAAAAAAAAACATTTTAAACGAGCCATTCCATATTACAGGATACAGTCAATCTATAACTATATACATAGGTAGTTTATTGTAAAATAAATATATAAAAAATATAACAATACATACATAAATTAGCATTTAAACAACCTTACAAATTCACTAAAAAAACCATAGGTTTCACACACGTTATAGTTAGAAATTAGCATTTAAAAAACCTTGCTAATTCACTTAAAAAACCATAGGTTTCACACACGTTATAGTTAGGAATTAGCATTTTAAAAACCTTGCAAATTTACTGAAAAAACCATGGGTTTCACGCATGTTATAGTTAGCTGGACATTTCACTCGTAAAAAACCATTGACATTCCCCCTTTATAGTTAGTTCAGCTAAATATAACTCGCGCGACCGCAATCCACTGCTGATGATGTCACATATTACATCACTGTATTCACTAAGATACTGTTAATAAGTCAGTTATACAATTAATTTTACAAAAAAAAAAACATCCATTTAGACACTTATTTACCCATTTATTCTTCCATTAACCTTTAGATATACATATATAAAAAATATTTATTTTTCAGAAAGACACATATTCACTGGATGATGTCATCAGTGATGTCATCAGTGATGTCATTTGAGATGTCATCAGTGATGTCATGAGTGATGTCACTGACCATGTCATGAGTGATGTAATATGTGACGTCATCAGCAGTGGATTGCGGTCGCGCGAGTTATATTTAGCTGAACTAACTATAACGGGGGAATTTCAATGGTTTTTTACGAGTGAAATGTCCAGCTAACTATAACATGTGTGAAACCTATGTTTTTTCAGTAAATTTGCAAGGTTTTTAAAATGCTAATTCCTAACTATAACGTGTGTGAAACCTATGGTTTTTTAAGTGAATAAATATATATAATATATATATATATATATATATATATATATATATATATATATATATATATATATATATATATATATATATATATATATATATATATATACATATACATATACACATACAGAAGAACCCGTCTTCCCCAAACATATCCCGGGAAGAAGGCCAGCCACTCCGGAGTTGCGTTACAGATAGCAATTTTATTTTCAGTCAGACGACAACAGATAACAGACAGATTACAACAGATAACTCGTTTCGATGCGCTTGTCTTGGTAACATGACCACAACAATCCATTTTGATCTTTAAATACTACATCAGTGCAACTGTGTTTCTCATGGGCATAGACAACAGATGCTCGTTTCTACTTTGCAAGATTGCGATCCAGCAGGCACAGACTGAGATAATAAGGCATCATGTTACGTATATCGTATATAAACTAAGGTAAAACACTTAATCAAGTATTGAAATATCCATGAATGAGGCAGACAGAACAGTATATAATTATACAACAGTATTATTAGTACATTGTACTCTTTTTTGTTATTTTTACTATCATGACAGTAAAAAGAAATACATTTGCCATAGTGCATTGTGGCCTTAACTGAAAACATGGTCTGCCCTCGTGTTTTGAGTTTAATTTAACAAAACTCATTTCATCAATCGATATATGGGTTGAACAGATATGATAATATTGGTCCTATCATCATGCTTAGTAACAAAGGATATCAAAGGAAAATAAAAGGAAAACAGAAAGTTTCGAAAAATGGGATTGCCAAATTAGTGAATTGATCGAGGGTCTAGTGCCCCTATTCCTGATTCAGTTTTTACAATTTCTGGGGATAAAACCAAGAGCATGTCGATCCCTCCTGTGGGTCAGCACGAAATGGTAGTATATCGTATCAACTAAATTAATTTTACTACGTTAGGCTGAAGTAGCCAATTATTCTAAAGAGGTTCCTCAATGGTGTTACTTCTTTGTGCTGTTTCTCCCTGTGTCAGTAGTGTTCCTCAGCATAAGCATAGCCCGGTAACAAAACTTAAAGATATATAAAATTGAGGAAAAATGAATTCATACTATCAATCTCTATTTACTCCATCATAAGTTTATACCCTGTGGGCCCGATTCACAGAACTAACTTAAGACAAAATCATAAACTTAATACCATTATGGTATTCATAGAAGGTACTTACTCATTTTGGTATTCACAGAAGTTAGGAGTCCTAACTTTAGGCCTCCTAAATGCCTTCTGTGAATACCGAAAGTCTTAAAGTTAGGATTTTTCTCAGTTTAGGAATAGTAAAGTTAGGACTCCTAACTTTTGGACTCCTAAATGCCTTCTGTGAATACCAAAAGTCTTAAAGTTAGGATTTTTCTCAGTTTAGGAGTAGTAAAGTAAGAAACAAGACAAATACACATGTGAAAATGATGGACCACAACAAGGGTCATAGCATACAATACAGTTCCAAATGCACTACTTAGAAAAATGGAGGTTGGAAACAGATACATATATAGAAACGGATAAATATATAGAATTACACAGAGGCTGGGTGAGACGCCAAATAGAATAGTAAAGGCACTATGGTAGAATGGAAAGCCCAAGGCAGGTGACAAACTATTCTGTTTTGAGGTGTATGGCTAATTCCTCGTCTTGATTTAACCCCCCCGGGATCTTAGTCTGAAAATCTATTATAGATCTGGATTCTTTTTGTCTGAGTCTCAGTGTTCTATCTCCTCTTCTAGGGTCATTGCTGACCTGCTCCAAGATAAAATAACTGAGAACTGAGGAGTCAGAAAAATGTTTAGCTTGATAATGTCGGGCAACTGGATATTTCGGATCTCTGTTGGTTATTGCCCGCATGTGTTCAAGGATTCGTTTTTTGGCCATCAGAGTGGTACTGCCGATGTACCAAAGTTTGCAAGGGCACTCTATGACGTATATCACATACCTGGTACTACAGGTTAGAAATTGTGTAATGGCCTTTCTCTGAGTCCCTGATGTACATTCTTTGCAAAACATGCTGTGTTTGCACGCTTTGCAATGTCCACAGGGAAAAAATCCCTGTAGACTGTGTTCGCTGTTGGTCATGTGTCTAGTGACATCGTTGTGCACAAGCATGTCCCTGAGGTTCCTACTTCTCCTGAACGTGATGCTAGGTCTTTCTTGGATATCCTCCCTATGACGTTGTCATTTTTAAGGGTGTCCCAATTCTTCACTAGAATATGTCTGATATTGTCAACGTCAGAGTGATATGAAAGTATAATCCTGGTACTGTCGCTATCTGCCACATCCTCCGATGGTCCTTTATAAATCAGGGTATCACTTCTGTTGATCTCGTCAACCTTGTCCTTCGCTTTCTTCAATACCTGTTTGGGGTAGCCTCTTTCCCTGAATCTTTCTAGCATAGCACTACTCTCCTGTATATATATATATATATATATATATATATAAATATATTTTATCTATATATATATTATTAAAATCAAAAGATCATGCCTAGTGCAGACCTAAAAAGTAGCTCACATTTGCACACTGGGACAATTTTGAAGCTGTAAACATACGCTTTGCAGTTTTCCAAGGTATGAAAGGCTGCATGCTTTTTGTGTGAGCTTTTTTCAGTGTTGTGGAAATATCAAAGCCAGCAAAAACCTGTCCCTCAGACTAGTGGGAGGGGGCATATGCCAGAGGGGCTAACCACCCAAAAACACTTCGGGGCCCATTAGGATGGCGGTCAGAAAACCACCCCAACCGCCATGGTAGCGGAAAACAACCGCCTGCCGGTACGTGGCAAAACCGGCGGTCCAATTAGGATCTACCGCCCAAAAAAAACGACCGTGGCAGTAAGAGCCACCGAAAAAACACCCGTAGTGGGCAGAAAAGGAGAAAACCTGTTCACGGCAGTCGGATTCGCAGTGGAAACACACCAACCCGCCACCAGGACAGGGGAGACACCGCCCGGAAAATTAGGATATCCACGTTGTGACCGCAGTATGTTCCACTGTTTCCGACCGCCGTGGTCGCAAACAGTGTTGAATGGGAGATACGGCGGAAGGGCTGTAGCATAGCCACTGCTGCGGACGCTCCGTGAAAAAAATGGCGGTTGATATGAAAATACACACCAAGGCCAAGAAGTGAACACAGCAAACTAGTCCTGCCCCTAAAAACACCTAACACATCCCAAAGACACCCCCATGGCAAATTCAAAAAAGTACAAATCCCAGGACAACCCACACAACACAACTGACAGCAATACCCCATTTTGACACACCCACATAGCTGAGTATAAAACCAGCCCCTTCCCTGACCACAATCCTTTGCAACACACCAGAAGTGAAGGGACAAACACCACAGAGGAAAGGAGAGGCAAATCATCACACCACACACACATCACCACCACTACCACCACTTCGACACCTGCACCTCTAACCCCTTTGCACATCACACACCATACACATCACCACCACAACCACCACTTCAATACCTGCACCTCTAACCCCTTGGCACATCACATACCATGGCACCACAGAAAATGCCAAAATTCACAGAGAGTGAGTTGAAGGTAATGGTAGATGAGATAATCAGAGTTGAACCACAATTGTTTGGTAACCTGGTCCAACAGACACCATTAGCCACCATAACACAAATGTGGGTAAGGATAGTTGACAAGGTCAATACAGTAGGGACGACCCAGCGCAACAGAAATGAAATCATGAAGCAGTGGCATGACCTGAAGACAGTCGTGAAGAAGAAGAGGAGCAAGAACCGTGAGCTGGTTCAGAGGACTGGCGGTGGCCCTCCCATTCCACTAAAAACATTCACTTCATGGGAGGAAAAGGTGCTTTCCATACTGCATCCAGACAGTCTCACAGGAATAGCAGGGGGAGCGCAGACTGGTAAGTACAAACAAATGTATACCATCACACTGCTATGTACTGTCTTGCATAACTACAAAGCTACACCTCCTAGGCCCAAGTCCATCTATCTGCACCACAACACCCAACACAGGTCTCACAGATGTAACATTCACTCCATCTGAATTACCCCAAAGCTACACAACATTTACAGGGTGGCATGTGTCCAAGCAACCAGCATCACAACTCCCACCAGGCACCCCTGTCCCACCCCTTAGCAGGATGGAGCACTCCCCCCACCCAGAAGCATGTGGCAGCCATTGTATCTCATCAACCAAACTCACAGGTAGGTAGCCATCTTCCCAGAGAGGGCTGTATGATGTTGGGAGGCCTGCACTACAACTCCCACCAGGCCCCCCTGTCCCGCCTCTGAGCAGGCTGTAGCACTCCACCCAACCCAGAAGCATGTGGCAGCCATTAGATCACTACAAACAAACTAACAAGTAGGTAGCCATCTTCCCAGGGAGGGCTGTTTGGGGGTGGGAGGCCTGCACTACAACTCCCACCAGGTACCCCTGCCCAACCCCTGAGCAGGATGGAACACTCCTTCCCACCCAGATGCATGTGGCAGCCATTGTATTGTACACTCAAAACTAACAGGTAGGCTGCCATTTACCAAGCTCGTTCTGTTTGGGGTGGAAGACCTGCACTACTACTCCCATCATGCCTTCTTGTCCCCCAGCTCAGCAAGATGGAGCACTCCCTCCCACCCAGATTCATGTGGCAGCCATTGCATTGTACACTCAAAACTAACAGGTAGGTAGCCATTTACCAAGGTTGTTCTGTCTGTGGGTGGGAGGCCTGCACTACAACTCCCACCATGCACCCCTGTCCCACCCCTGAGCAGGATGTAGCACTCCACCCAACCCGGCAGCCATTGTATCTCATCAACCAAACTAACAGGTAGGTGGCCATCTTCGCAGGGAGGGCTGTTTGGGGGTGGGAGGCCTGCACCACAACTCCCACCAGGCACCCCTGTCCCAACCCTGAGCAGGATGGAGCACTCCCTCCCACCCAGATGCATGTGGCAGCCATTGCATTGTACACTTCAAACTAACAGGTAGGTAGCCATTTACCAAGGTTGTTCTGTCTGTGGGTGGGAGGCCTGCACTACAACTCCCACCAGACCCCCCCTGTCCCAACCCTGAGCAGGATGTAGCACTCCACCCACCCAGAAGCATGTGGCAGCCATTGTATCTCATCAACCAAACTCACAGGTAGGTAGCCATCTTCCCAGGGAGGGCTGTTTGGGGGTGGGAGGCCTGCACTACAACTCCCACCAGGTACCCCTGTCCCACCCCTGAGCAGGATGGAACACTCCTTCCCACCCAGATGCATGTGGCAGCCATTGTATTGTACACTCAAAACTAACAGGTAGGCTGCCATTTACCAAGCTCGTTCTGTTTGGGGTGGGAGACCTGCACTACTACTCCCATCATGCCTCCTTGTCCCCCAGCTCAGCAAGATGGAGCACTCCCTCCCACCCAGATTCATGTGGCAGCCATTGCATTGTACACTCAAAACTAACAGGTAGATAGCCATTTACCAAGGTTGTTCTGTCTGTGGGTGGGAGGCCTGCACTACAACTCCCACCATGCACCCCTTTCCCACCCCTGAGCAGGATGTAGCACTCCACCCAACCCGGCAGCCATTGTATCTCATCAACCAAACTAACAGGTAGGTGGCCATCTTCGCAGGGAGGGCTGTTTGGGGGTGGGAGGCCTGCACCACAACTCCCACCAGGCACCCCTGTCCCAACCCTGAGCAGGATGGAGCACTCCCTCCCACCCAGATGCATGTGGCAGCCATTGCATTGTACACTTCAAACTAACAGGTAGGTAGCCATTTACCAAGGTTGTTCTGTCTGTGGGTGGGAGGCCTGCACTACAACTCCCACCAGACCCCCCCTGTCCCAACCCTGAGCAGGATGTAGCACTCCACCCCACCCAGAAGCATGTGGCAGCCATTGTATCTCATCAACCAAACTCACAGGTAGGTAGCCATCTTCCCTGGGAGGGCTGTCTGGGGTGGGAGGCCTGCACCACAACTCCCACCAGGCACCCCTGTCCCACCCCTGAGCAGGATAGAGCACTCCCCCCCACCCAGAAGCATGTGGAAGCCATTGTATCTCATCAACCAAACTCACAGGTAGGTAGCCATCTTCCCAGGGAGGGCTGTTTGGGGGTGGAAGGCCTGCACCACAACTCCCACCAGGCACCCCTGCCCCACCCCTGAGCAGGAGAGCACTCCCCCACCCAGAAGCATGTGGCAGCCATTGTATCTCATCAACCAAACTCACAGGTAGGTAGCCATCTTCCCAGGGAGGGCTGTTTGGGGGTGGGAGGCCTGCACCACAACACCCACCAGGCACCCCTGTCCCATTCCTGAGCAGGATGGAGCACTCCTTCCCACCCAGAAGCATGTGCCAGAAAGTTCACCACAATGTGACAACAGGACAGGTAAGCAGACAGTGCATGCACCCCAGCTTACCTCAAGAAAATCATGGAGACATATGACAACACAAGGCCTGACATCACACAACACTTTGACACCGATACAACAGAAGTGTGACTCACCAAATCCAAGGTTGAAGCAAATCAGGGCACCAACATGCACAGCAATAAATGCTCTCTGTAACTTCGATGGGGGCTGATCATGAAGAACCTTAGGAAAAGTAAACAAGCATGGTCTGTTGAACAAAGAAATCAAAGGACAGGACAGGACAAAGGTATGCATGAGATGACAATGGCTAGTTCATGCGCAGTAGTAACGGCTGCCAGGTAGAGTAATCAGCAAAGATGCTTCACATCAAGTTGTATATGCGCCAGTTGTCAGATGACAACCTTTCATCGTAATACTAAAATCTTCACGTGGGGTATGGTATCCATTGACATGTCACACCATGTAAAAATAATGTATGTACCCCCACATCAAGTCATGATGTACATCACTGTGCAGACATACAATGTGTGAAATAATTAAATGTGTGTTGCATTACCTGTAAATAAGAGACATTGAACATCAAGCTTGAGGTGTGCATGTCAATGACCATCTCCCCTCTGTCCCACAGGGGACCAAGAACTGACTGCAGAGGATGACAACATCAACCTGCAGAGCCTGCCTCCTCCCCCGGATCATGAACTCTCTGATGCGGACTCCCTGGACTCTGAGGATTTGGATCTCCAAGCCAGCGCATCTGGTATGCCAGGGCGCAACAGGTCCCAGGACACCCCGGCCCCTCAGCAACAACAACAATGCTGACCCCTGCTGTAATGACCTGTGCGGCCACACCACCACCAGTGCTGGCTGCAACACTCGCCCTGCCCCAGAGGATGACCACACTACCCCAACAACTGCGGATGGCAGGGAGAGTAGGCGTGTGCATACAGTGGTGAGGCAACAGGTCCGTGACAGCAGGGCAGGTAAGGGAGATACGAAGACAACAGGACCATGTGACCGAAGCCCTGGCAAGCATCACAAGAGTCCTTGGGGCCTATGAACAGGTCCAGGGACAAACGGGCCAGGCTCACCAAGATGCCCGTGAGCTCCAACAGCTGCTGAGGTCCTTGGACAACCGCATGGGGCAAATCGTGGACCTCTTGGGCCAGCTCGTGGCGGTACTGAGGATCAGGCCAGTGGCACAAACAACATCTCCACCTCCCTCTGGTGTCCCGCAGGATGCCAGTTGCCCATCCTCCCCTGTGGACACGGAGAGGGGTGAATCCTCAGACCCCACTGGCCTTGCAGCTGTGGCCCCCCCGCCAAAAAACCAAGGGGCAGTCCAAAGAAATTCTTGGGAGCAACTTGTGGCAAAGCACCTGCCAAACGCCATCCAAGGAGCCAGTCATGATGTCACACCTCTTCACCCCTGCCATTGACTTTGTTAACTGTCCTTCCCCACACTGCCATGTTAATGGCATCCGTCTGTTGGACTGGGTCACCACATCAATGTGGTGAGGAATCAATTGTCTCATCTACCATCACTGACAACTCATTGCTTCACCCTTCACATTTCTGGAAATATTCATTCCCCTGTCACATATACCCATTGTAAATAAACACTCCTTACACACCAATGTTGTTGTGTCTGCTCCATGTTTATCACAGTATGTGCAATGTTAACCATGATTACAATGTCACAGGAGCATGGATAGGAAAACACAAAAGAACAATAGTCACTAGTCAGGCGGTGGCATCACAGCCAGCACACAACACTTGTCATCAAGGTTCTCCAATCTGCGCACATTACAATGAGCAACAGTACCGACATAGACATCCTGTAGCCGTGCATAACTACCCTGTTCCCTAAACATTGGCAGCCAGCACTGAGTCAACAACAGGCTGCAGTCACAAAGCTCACATAGACCTTTTCAACAACAATGGCATCGGCAGACAATGGCCCCGTTGCACCTTGTCACTTACCTTCAAGTGAAGTAGCGGTTGATGAGCTGTTGACGCAGGTCAACACCTTCCTCCTCTCCACTATCCTTGTCACTAGACATGGGTTGGTTTGCAGGCGGGGGCCTCGGCTGCTCATCACCATCCAGGAGCAGGGGGATCTCCTTGCGCAAGGCCAGGTTGTGTAGCATGCAGCATGCAACAACGATCTGGCACACCTTCTGGGGCGAGTACATCAGGGCACCTCCGGTCCTGTCCAGGCAGCAAAACCGTGACTTAAGGAGACCAAAAGTACACTCCACCACACGACGGGTCCTCCCATGGGCATCGTTGTAGCGGACTTCAGCCAGTGTCTGGGGATTGCGCAGTGGGCTTAGCAACTAAGGACGGTTGGGATATGCAGAGTCACCTAGGTGTGAGATTAACAGACCTACTTTGTGATACAACTGTGGCAGAGGACAGCATGTCACACACACAGCACGCTAATTGACTCTGCATACTCACCCACAATCCATGCCCGCTCAGGAATCAGATTAGCCATCAGCTGGGGCACGATGCTGTTATGCATGATGTATGAGTCATGGGCTGAGCCTGAAAATTTGGCACACACGTGCGAGATGATCATATCCGCCTGGCACACCACTTGCACGTTGATGGAATGGAAATGTTTCCGATTTCTGTAGACGTGATCACGTGCCTGTGGTGGAACCAGCCCAACATGTGTGCAATCAATGCCACCAACAACCTGAGGGATGTGCCCAAGGAAATAAAAATCACCCTTAACACCCGCCAACTCATGCCTCCTGGGGTAATGGATATATCTGTCCTTGTAGATCATCAGAGAGGACAGGACATCCCGTAGCACCATGCTAAACATAGGTTGCAACATCCCACCTGCGCTGGACACCATGTGCTGGAATGATCCAGTGGCAAAAAAATTCAGGGTCGCCATTACCTTCGATGTTGGGATGAAAGCAGTTGGATATGTTCTTCAAAGCTGCAGGTGGGGCTCTAACATAGCACATAGGGTTCGTAGGGTGGCTCTATCTATACGGAATTTCCTGATGATCTCCTCATTCTCCATGTCTGCCAGCACTGTGAAGGGACGATGCAGATTTGGTCTCCTCCTAGTTGAGATGAAAGGGGACACATGTCAATGCAATACACCATGAGATGTGTACAACATCTTACGTTTTGACTGACACAACGCCAACAATGACTGTCATCACAGTCGAGTTACAGACCATCTTACATGTAGGGACACCTTCAGCTACACTACTCGTACACTTGTCCCCTTTCACACAGCAAGTACCTCCAAAACAATATCTGACTATGAGAATGCACAAAGGGATATGGCCACATCTAGCATGAGCAGCCCTGAGAGTATTTCATACTGCATATGTGTGAAACTGCAACACTACTATCTTATACCTAGCTGCTGTACCTGCCACACCTTCAGGCTTAATTTGAACAGGGCACACATCAACAACACAATGAGCGCAGTCTGTGCGTAAACAACAAGTGTGTGCCTGAGCCAACAAAATGAGACAGGCAAATATGCACATTGTTCATTAAGACATACATCACTGTGATTTTCTCAGCCCTTTCACACATTGACATGTGTACCCATTGGAGAGTCCATCACAACACTGTTCTGTGTACATGCCCATCAATATCAAAAGTGACATGTGAGGGAGTACATGCCAATGTTCAAAATCACATGCACAAACATGGCATGTGTAGTTAGCAGTGGGCTCGATGTGACCTTGGCATTGTGTGCACAATGATGTGCCATTAATCATGTGGCCACTGTGCACTGGTGATAACTGCCCATTGGCCATTGTCACAGCATGATGTGTCCATAGGTGCTGTTAAAGTGCTCCGCCACCCAAATCACTGTCATTCATTGCAATGTATGGTACCCAAATCGCTGTAGCTACCGCCTGGCACCAGCAGTGTGTAACCACCAATCTCCAAAATGCAAGGGCGGTAGTGATAGGCATATACACATGCTCAAATGACGGTTGGCATGCTCCGCCACCCAAATCACGGTCACTCATGTCAATGTATGGCACCCAAATCGCGGTAGCTACAGCCTGGCACCAGCAGTGTGTCACCGCAAAAGCCACACTCGTGGTACTGATAGGCATATGAGTATTGCCAAATGGTGGTTGGCATGCTCCGCCACCCAAATCACGGTCACTCATGTCAATGTATGGTACCCAAATCGAAGTAGCTACTGCCTGGCCCCTGCGGTGTGTCACCGCCATGGACCATGCCCTTACAGCCAATGGGAACTGCAATTGTGGTACCCTAATGCAATTTTGAAAATCGCGGTAGGCGTGCTCCGCCACCGCGGGGTCGTCATTGGATGCATTTGAAAAAGGATGACCTGGAACACCAATTGCAGCAGCTTAGAACCTCTGAAATTAGCCCAGAGGGCTATATATGTGTGGGGAAGAGCCTCACATTTCCACAGATCACAGAGCCTTCTGCCTGCCACCCCACACCACCAACTGCTGCTGCTTCTGTATCCAACAACTGCTGCCTGCCACCCCTCACCACCAACTTCTGCTGCTGCTGTATCCAGGGACTGCTGCCTGCCACCCCTCAACACCAACTGCGCTGTATCCAGGGAGTGCTGCCTGCCACCCCTCAACACCAACTACTGCTGCTGCTGTCTCCTGGCCACACTGATGGCGAGGACTGAGAAGATCTGGGCCAGTTCCTTCACCAGCGAGGAGCTGGAGGTCCTGGTGGACGAGGTGCCCACACAGTATCCAAGGCTATATGGTGCCCCAAATGTCGTGGTAAGTCTTCAACAGTGTGAGCGAGAGTGCGGAGGGCACACATGAAGTTGAGCTGCTGCAGTATGTGCCTGAGAGTGTGGAGTTTTGTCATGCACTGCCTAGCATGCTTTCTCCAGGGAGAAGGGGTGTGTAGCCTATTTCACACATTTCCCTGCCTGCACATCAAGATTTGAGGGTAATGTATTGTCTTGTCAGCCATACAGTGACGCAGCACGTTGGTAATGCAGGAGTCAGGACAGTGATTGCTTGTGTGAATGGCTGTTTGGGTCCCTGTTGTCCTTCTCAGTGTGAGCCCACCTGGCCTGCACAGTCACCGCCCAATCTGACAAGGACACATCACTGAATGTACAGTGTTACATGTGTCTTTTTTTCCTTACTCTCCATCAATGAGCCATCTCAGCCCTGTAGATTGCACACGAAAGGCCTTGTGAGAAGGGTGTGGGTTTGTGAGATCATGTCCCTCAATCTGACATCCATGACACAGAGAGCCATTCACAGGGCAAGGACATTGAGGGCTGCGCAGTGTTGGACACAGTGAGTCTACCCCCAAACATATATTGATATGTAATGTATGTCTTGCTCTACCTAAAAATGGACAGTAGATGTGGGCAGACTACACATGGCTTTCTGTGCTGGCATCCTGCATGTGTATGAGATGGGCAGGCACTGTGTCCACCCTCACACCTGCATGCATTTACATGTGGTTCTCCCATGCTGATGTTCCATGTGAGATGCATTCTTGACTCTGTTAGAAATATCTGTGGATTTGGAATGAGTTATTATCATGCTACTGTACTGAGAGATATTGGCACATAACACTGTGCCACTGATGTTTTCCCCCTCTTGTCTCCCATGCCTGCAGCTCAAAGTACACCAGCGCAAGGCCGTGTGGAGGGCCATTGCATGCAAGGTGTGGGCTCTGGGTGTCCTCAGTGACGGCAGCCCTTCATTGGCACAATCTCGGAGTCCAGCTCCAGTCCCTTTGTCCACCCCCCTGCCAGTGGCCATATCTGACGATAGTGACCACACGCAACAGACATCAAGGGCAAGAAATAGCACACGCAGCACACAGCAGCAGCAGCCCAAGCGGTCCAGGGCACAGACACCATCCCCACAGAAAACTAAAGCCAACCCAGAGCGCAAACACAAAAGCCCGTCAGGCGACACCAAGGGCCACAAAGCCAAGAAGCAGACCTCAGGGTCACATGCCTCAGAGGCTTCCTCAGCCAAGGACTCTCCTGTCCCTAAAGTGTCTCGCAAAGACAAGCAGACAGTTTCTGTGCCCACTGAGAAGATGGTGCCTGCTAAGAGTACACATAAGAAGAGCTCCAAGGCAGATTGACCCACAACCTCAACTCCCATCCAAAGCCCTGTGAAGCAGGGAAAGGAGGGCACTGTAGGGGGTAAACCTGGCAAACAGGGGATGGAGGGGCAAAGACAAGGCCAGGCCAAGCAAACAGCTGGATCCAGCTTGTCCCCAGACGGAGGGCCAAAGTCTGCACCTGATGCAGCTTTGGTGGTGAGTGTGCCTGTTGTGTCAACGCCACTTGCCATTAATCCCAAGACAGGGAAGCCATTTCGACTCCCCAAGAAGTGGAAAGGCACCCCTCCACAATCTCCCACCCACACTGTGTCTCACGGCAGCATGACTCCACCTCCACGTGCCACTACACCACCAGGTCCAAGCAGCCCTACGGCTTCCCAAGCCACTGATGCCTCTACCTCAGCTGGGCCTCTCTCTCTCCGGTCAAGTCCTCCAACTGTCCCCGACACACAGCCAGCTCCCAGTCCGACTGACAGCCAAGTCTGAGTGGTAGTCACCCTCACACACCTGTCTTGCCCACAGAGGTGCCTGTACTGCCCATTGTTATCCCCCTGACTGTGTTGCTGACCATGGCAGGGTACAGTCGCACACATTCCCTGTGCAGCTTCTCATGGACTTACTCTGTACTTTGTGCTGGCCACTGGCCTTGTTGTTCACTGCTATTTGCCCCTTGCCTGTGCAGCTTCTCATGGACTTATTCTGCACATTGGACTGGCCACTGGCCTTGTTGTTCACTGCTGTTTGCCCCTTGCCTGTGCAGCTTCTCATAGACCTATTCTGCACATTGGACTGGGCACTGGCCTTGTTGTTCACTGCTGTTTGCCCCTTGCCTGGGCAGCTTCTCATGGACTTATTCTGCACATTGGACTGGCCACTGACCTTGTTGTTCACTGCTGTTTGCCCCTTGCCTGTGCAGCTTCTCCTGGACTAACTCTGCACTTTGCGCTGGCCACTGTCCTTGTTGTTCACTGCTGTTTGGCCCTTGCCTGTGAAGCTTCTCATGGACATATTCTGCACATTGGACTGGCCACTGGCCTTGTTGTTCACTGCTGTTTACCCCTTGCCTATGCAACGTCTTATGGACTTACTCTGCACTTGGTGCTGGCCACTGGCCTTGTTGTTCACTGCTGTGTGCCCCTTGCCTGTGCAGCTTCTCATGTAATTACTCTGCACTTTGTGCTGGCCACTGGACTTGTTGTTCACTGCTGTTTGCCACTTGCCTGTGCAGCTTCTCATGTACCTACTCTGCACTTTGTGCTGGCCACTGGCCTTGTTTTTCACTGCTGTTTGCCCCTTGCCTGTGCAGCTTCTCATGGACTTATTCTGCACATTGGACTGGCCACTGGCCTTGTTGTTCACTGCCGTTTGCCCCTTGCCTGTGCAGCATCTCATGTAACTACTCTGCACTTTGTGCTGGCCACTGGCCTTCCTCTTGTCTGATATTGGTGCCTATTTGTGCAATATGTGAATAAAGACAGTTGCTCCTGTTGTCTGGTTTGTCAGTGTCCTTACTGATTAAAGTGTTTTCTGTGTGGGTATGTTTTACTGTGACACATGCTCTGTATGCCACTTCAACATTGCCAATGGCTTGTCTCACTGTTTCTAGTTTTTACAGGGGTGACCGGGACTTAAGTTCTTCCTGGCTCTGATGCTTGTGGGTGCAATGATGGTGGTTTTTGCTGACATACCGTTATCATTATCATTCTTTGATCATGTTAGCTGTATTGTACACATGTCAGGTTTGGAGGCACTGCCAGCACAGAGTGGGATTCTATCCACAGGATTGCAGGCAGGCAGGCTGGCCAGGAAAATCATGTATGTGTGATCTTACTTTATGTGTGCCCAGCACTGTTGGTGTCTAGTCATCTTGTGATGGGCAGTCATCCTAGTCACATGGGTTACTTATAATGTGTGCACTTGGGTGGTCAAGAAGTTTGCAGTGTGAAGGGGGTGAATTAGTCGGGAGTGTTGATGTGTGTGTTCCCCTGCAATGTCAATTACACACATGTGTCACCCAGGAGTAGAGTGCCTGTTTGTGTGATTGTTCAGCCCTGTGATTGTGAGCACGTGTGTGTTGTATGTTGTGCACTGTGCAGTGTGTTGGTGTGTCCTTGCAGTTCTAGCTGACTCCTACTTGTTGTTTTTGACAATTGGGAGTATGCAGAGTGTGTGAATGGCAAGTCAGTGTTGTGTTTTGTTGATCAGCCATGTGTCTTGATACTGTTTGTGGTCACTGTGCAGACCTTCTCAGCCACCTGACATTGTGGGTGTGTTTTCTCATGCATTGCTATCACATGGGGCTTTATTGCCTCCAGTATGGCATGTGGTGTCATACCATCCACTATCTGTGCTTCAGATGCCTACCTATTGTGAGTGTGCACTCCATCTATTTGTGTATGGTACGCTCCTGCCATGTCCACTACTGACGTACAAAACACTTCACTTTCATGTCAGCTGTCCCCTTGAGTTGCCTGTGTGTGTGCCTCCCCATCACTTCATTTGTAACACTGTGCTTTGTGGTGCAGATGTGTGCACAGGAGCAATGTGCCACTCAGGACTTTTTCACAATTGGTTAAATGTGATTTTCTTGTACTGTTTAGCAGTCATGGTTGCTCATATGCAGTTCAACTGTTTGTGCTGTACAGTACTCTGGTCATGTTGTGTCAACTTTGGGGTCCCAGACTTGTGCATCTGTGGGTGTTGGGTTAGCTGTATGTGTGTTTGCTGAGGTACTGCTTCACTTCCTGAGTGTGATGTTGTCTGTGTGCTGTTTTGATTGTTATAGTGGGTGTTCATGGTGTGTCACTCATATCTGTGTGGAACTGGTATGTTTGTTGTGCACACACTGCTTGTTGTGCATGCAGTGCTGTGAGTGTATGTTGCCTTGTCCTTGCCTGGTGTGCATTCCCTGATGTCCTGCCGTGTTTGCAATGTGATTTATTGGCATGTGCATCTGTTGTGTGTTTGATGTGGCTGTGTGCAGTGTTTGGGCTGTGTTGTCTCTTGCAGTTGACAGATGCTCTGTGTGTGGTGTTCTATTTGCATGTCAGTGTGTGTGTTTTGTTGGTGTGGTGTGTTTCATTCAGATGTGTGTTGCCAGTGTGGTGTGCCTTACTTGTGTGTCTGAACAACAGTGGGCCAAGTTCCCAAAGGGCAACCTTGTCTCAAACATGCACTGCCTGGGGGGATAAATACAAATAATTTGTCTGTTTTACCTTAAATTATTACAATAAATCATATGTTTTACTGCGTGTGTATTTCATTTAATAAACAATACACAGTACTAGTATCAGTCTACGTTTCAAGACTCTTGCAAACAAGATTAGATCATCATATGTTATTTACACATTTGTTTTATGCAAGGAAACATAAAGAACAAAACCCAAACATAGCGAAGCCCAATGCATTTCGGGACGACCTGTCCCTTCGTCAGGGGAAACAAATCTGAAAAAGAACAAATGTAATCATTTCTCGTGCACTCTGTGGTACCATTAATGAAAATATGACGAACAATATATTGCTAATTGTACAAAGTGTTTATAGTGCCAAAACCCTTTCCGGGATTTTATATAAACATGCTAAAAGCCCAGTGCTGACTTGTGCTCAATAAACAATTCTTTATAACATGCATAAACCTGGTATAAGGTAAAAAAAACGGACAAATTAATTGTATTTATCCCCCCAAGCTGTGCACGTTTGAGAACAGGTTGCCCTTTGGGAACCTGGCCCACTGTTGTTTCGATCACACATGTAAGGCAGACATTCATCACACGTAGCACGCAATACAGTTTGAGATACATAATAGGTTGGTTGAATCTATATAACAAAAGGAGTGCACTTGTGTGACTGTCACATGAACTTAGGTCTATTCTAGTTCCTGTGCTTGTGTTACGTGCGCCCTTGGTGTTTTATCTTCTCATATTTGAGCTGTCTCTTGTCATTCTTTTGCATGTGCAGGCATGGAGTTCACTGTGACACCATGTCGACTTGATGGGTGGTGTGGTATGTGTGTCATTGTAGGCCCATTTCTCCCAGTTTGTGTCCATAATTGTTTTGTGATGGTGCACTTCTTGTCTGTTCTTGTCTGTGTTGTGGTATGTTGTCTGTGCATTGTTCCCGACTGATGAGGTGTGCACTCCTGTTCTGTCTGTGCTCCCATTTCATTTCAACAGTTTTGCTGCACAGGTCATGTCTGGTCTTGTGGTTCTGTGTGTGTTTTTGTTGAGTTATGTGTTTGGCTGTTGTTTTTGTGCAATCATTGGTTCAGGCATCCCTGTGTGTGTGTGATGTTTGTGGATACCCCCCAGGGAGTGTGATTGTTTGTCAGTGTATTGACTGGACATTATTGGCACCCTTCTGTGTGTTTGACACTGGTGTTTTGTGCTGCAGGTGTGATGGGGGTATGTGTGAAGATTCCTACTTGTGTTTGACAGTCATGAAGTGTTGCAATGGGCCCTGTGTGTTGTGCTGCTGACATACTCATGTCACGTAGTTGGATACAGATATGTGGCTGTTCACTGTTTGACTTCATACCCTTCCTTTCATCCCTGTACCTATACGTGGGTTGACTTGCTGTCTCCCTGAGTTGTTGCACTGAGGTGACTGTGATTTGAATTCACTCACTGTGCCAGCCATGTGTGATTTGAAGGGCTAAGGGTGTTGTTATATGTTACTTCTCTTGCATGTGATGTACACATGCTTGGTGGTTAGCTCCTTGGCCTGCCATTTGTGTGCACCTCACTTTAGCTTTCCCATATGTTGTGCTCCATTGCTGCTGGCATGTGGTCTGTGTATGTGGCTGTGTGTCAGTGTGGTGTATGTCTGTGTGTATGTCTGTGTGACTTGGGAGGCTGTGTGTCCAGTAGAGTGATTGTTCATTATCTGTGTGTGTGTTCATTTTGTGCTTGGACTTTTCTTGCCGTGAGTGTGGTGTTGTTGTGGTGTGTGGGTTGCCCTGGCCCTGTGCTTCTGTGCTGTGTGTTCCTCTGCAGCCACACCTGCTGTGGCTGTCTCCCTAGTTGTTTTGTGTGTGGTGCAGGGTGTGGGTTCACCTGGCTGGTTATTGTGCATAGGGGAGCACAGGGGGGCACATGGCATGTCCCTTCATGTTGGGGGGCTGGTGTGGGGAGGGTGGAGGTGTGGCCCTGTGGCACTGCCCATGCCTGGTGCTGGCCCTTCCTTCTGCATTGTGCACATGTTTTCACGCGTCTTTACCGCTGCAGAGACGTGACCGGGACATTACTTCATGATCGCGGTAGATGGGTGACCTGGATGCGGAGGGGTGATTTTGTGATAGGTAGGACATGTGTGGGTACACTTGTGGATGTGTTCCTGTCCCCACCAGGGTGTCTGGTGTGGACAGGAACCCTATATCAGCCCATGAGTTGTGTGTTGTGGTTGTGTGCGGGATTGTGTGTTTGCGTACCTGTTGTGTCGTCCGCGACAGTCCATGAGTTGCTGGTAATGTATCAGGTACAGCACTGGGAAGACGTGTAGAGCTGGATCCATTGTGGTCTGGACCGGGTGGAAGGGACCGGGACTCTGGTTTCATGCGCCGCTGTCGTGCTTCCGCCGTCTCTGGTTGGGCGGTGTCTCCGCTGTGGTGTGACTGGATGTTTGGGGCATCCTGATTCGTACAGCAGATGGGACGTCATTCCGCATGACGTTGAGTCTCTATTGGCTCCCACCACCGCGGTGGCGGGCGCACTTTGATGGCGGTCCGCATCAAACAACGGCTGACGGGAAATGGGCTATGTTTGGCCATACTAATATGGCGGGCATGAGGACCTCTGCTAACATGTGGAAAAAAACATTTTCCGCCACTGTCACACCCGCGGTGGTGCCTCCACCTGCCATACTAATAGACCCCCACATTACCTGGTGTCTAGTGAATTCCCACATGTGGATTGCACCCATCTGCAAAACCACAGGCATGAATTTGTTTGAGGAAGGCATCCCTGTAAACGGGGGGCTCTCCCCTTACCAGCTATTTTTCCCACAAACATGGGTAGGCCACCTGGGACCTAGGACTCGCACCGGACACTTGAGGGGAAAACTCATCTGCACCTTCCTCACCGCTCTGTTGGGGGTTTGTGATGTCAGTGCACCTCATGTGCAAGCACCGGAGGTTCCTTTGAAATCTTCTCTAACATCAGCTGAGGGTTGCACTGGGGCCAACACCTGCACTAAAAAGCTTAATAATAAATAATGATTTCTTAACTTTAATATAAACACTGCATTCCTATTCTACCCTTCATAAACAACAGTGCTTTCATCCACTCTTGCTACAGGCTAGACCAAGTATCTTAAAGTGTATCTAGTGCACCATTGATCAGACAGTAGAGGTCAGTGTGGCAAAAAAGTTCTCTTGCTTATCGTGTCAGATCTTGTTACATATTACTTGAAATTTTTATTTACATATGTAGTATGAAAAATGTTCATAGTTAACGTAAAGGAAAGTTTGAGTTCTATGAAGTAAATGGAGGTGAAGTCTATACATTAGTTTCTTCTTTAAGCTCTCCAGCAGTCACATAACCTCAATATATATCAACTGCGCATCCCAGAAACACAGCGAAGCGACAACACATTTCATTCAATCAGCATCCTCCTATCTGTTAATGTGACTCTTCAGCTTCATTGCTCCCGCTTTCTTCACACAACAGCCACAATTAATTCTAATTGTCCTGCATTAATCCAATTTCTGGTCATTACTTAAGACTGTGGAGAAATTGTTTTTATTAGTGTACCATGTAAGACAAATGAAGTTATATGTACGACCGAGCAATTCAAAATAAAAATATGACCTACATTAAATATAGAAGATTGTAACTTCACCATACATATTGCTGGAAAATTATCTTTGTATAAATCTGGGTGTGTTTGGGTTCCAAGAAAACCCATGGGTGGGGCAATTCTTTTCTCTCTGTTCTTAATAGAATTTAAACTTTCCTTTACATTAGCTAGGGCATTTTTCATTATATGTCAAGACTGAAGGCGAGTTCAAAGCTTCCTTACCAACAAGTAGGCTATGTCCACCACCAGTTTCTTCCTTGGCCTTTTCCAAATAGTGTACTATTTCTGAGTATGCTAGTCCTCTTCACAGGTGTGAGGCTTTGAGTTTCTTTAGGGCCTTGTAATGGAGAAGTCATGGAAAGATTGCCTGTCTCAAAGAGCCTAGCAGTTCCACAATCCTGGCAGTCTGACACAGAGAAGTTCCGGGTTCGGACATTCCTCCCTACAGCTCCTGACAAATCTAAGCTATTTTCTTTGAGATGAGGCTGAGTGTAGTTCTCACCAATTCTATCACGAATCCCAGTAAGGTCACCTCCTGCGAGGGATGTAGTAGGGATTTCTCCCTACTGCTGACAAGTCTTAAGCCTTCCAGCCGGGAGACCATCTACATTAGTGTCTTGAACCTGTAGATCTGTTGCCTTTATAGGAACTGGAGAAACCTGCGGTGCGGCTTGAAGATGGGGATCGCGAGCTATGTGTCTTTGATGTCCAGACGAACCAACCAGTCTCCTTACTGTAGAATGTCTCAGAAGAGGTGGATGCTCTTTCTTTGAAGTGGCAGAATAAGAGCCATTTGTTGAACTGCCACAGGTTTATAATGGAGCTATGGCCATGAAAGTTATTTTTCAGCAAGAAAGACTGCTTAGAACTCCTCGTGGGATAAGGCCTGGAGATGGCATCCTTGGTCTTGAGATCTGCCACCTCTGTCTGCTACTATTGAGTCTACTTCTAAAAAGAACAGCAAATTAGGGCAAATTTGGGGAAACATACAACTCTATTTGGAACCTGTTGACCATCTGCTGACCATCTGTAACACCCAAGCATTGTTTGTTAGCCATCTCTAGTTCTGGGAAAAAAGTGGTAACCTGCCCTTTATTTTTCCATGGGAAGAAAGGGGGAGACTTATTAGGGTTAGAAGTCACTCATTTGAGGCATCATGATCTTGCGGCACACTTTAGGGGGAACAAGCCTGCAAACCTTCTCTGACACTGCCAGTGGTCTCCTTTGAGGTTTTGGCTACAATGGAGCGAGTTGTTGTACAAGTAATCCGTTGAGTGCTCCCTGCCTCATCAAACCCCGGTAAAAGCCTTGGGGGCAAAGACTATCTTAATAGAAGCCTGGGACTTGTCCAGTGAGGTGAAGGTGTAGATCAACTTCCATGGCTCTTTAATGATATGGTTGCAGAAGATGCTAGTTTCCCTATCTAAGGGGTTCTAGTAGGTCTGTGGCCAGTTAGATGATTCTCCTCTCTAGTGGCACTAGTGCATCTGATAAGGATTTTTTAACGGAAGCGTCTATCGATTCGACCAGACCATTGTTCCATGGAACGCACTCCATTTAGTGCTGTATTATTTTGCAGGTTAAATCCAATGGGGCTAAGGTACATTATGTCCTCTGGTTACACAGGCTGGGTCCTGGTCTTTGTCCTCAAAGCAATGGAGGTGAAAGACATGGCTTAAAACAGCATGATACAGTAAGGGACGTTTAGCTCCAGTCCCTGTGGGAAGAGAAGCGATCATGTGCAGTCAATTACTGTGAATATTTTAATCTCCACTCGTTGCCCTCAATCTGTGTGTTTGACACAAACCTGACTCTGTTTTCTGGGTACTACACCAACAGGCAGAGTGAGGGTTGGTGCCCTCTAGCAGTTGGAGGTCTTAATTGGGAGAGAGAGGGGGCCGCCATGGTGTAACGGTAGCAAAACCTGTGCGCACCCACTGCTAGGACCACTCCACATGTATGCACGTCCCAGCTGTTCTGCAATGCCTAAGAGTGTGCCACACGTTCGGCTAAGCCAGGTCCGTGGTCTCGGGGTGGGAATGGGAGAAAACATTATTATTAAGAAATGCTTTTGAGAAATGTATTACCCATCCAAAATTCAAGGTTGAAAGTAAAGAAATCGATACCTATCCTGCTTCTGGGGCACTGAAGAAAGTGGAGTATACACCAAACTGTAGAGCCTCTTCAAGAGATAGAGGATGCTGATTGGATTATATCTGTTGTCTCTTTCCTATGTTTCTGGAAACTGTAGTTCATATATAGAGGGCCCGATTCACAAAGGTAAAATAAGATGAAAGTCTAACTTTACGACTTTCGGTATTCACAAAGGGCATTTACGAGTAGTGAATACTAAAAGGCCGTGAAGTTAGACTTTCGTCTCAGTTTACTTTTGTGAATCAGGCCCGTTGAGTTTAACTGGCTGCTGGAGAAAATAAAGAAGAAAGTAATGAATAATCCTCCCCTCCTATCCTGACATAAAATTCATTTTCACAAGTCAACTAACTGTGATTCAACAAGTACATACTAAGCATTTACATCTATTATTTGATTTATTTAAATAATAGTGTAATTAATATGTATTTTCTTTGGTCATTTACAGATTAATCTCTGAGAGTGATTCTATAGAAAAAATAGAAGTTAATGCTTTTGAAGACCTTCCAAACCTAACTGAACTGTAAGTGTTGACTACCGAATTGCAGTATATTCTGTTTACTAGATGTTTTTTTCACCAAGTTTGAAAGGACTTTTACGAATTGCAGCACTGATTACAGCATGGTTTTGATCTGTTAACATGTGCAAGGTGAAGAAAGGCAGTAGTTGGAGTATAGTCTTGAATATTGTTATGCTGACATGGCATTATGACAAAGTGGCAGGCTTCTCATACCAGATATACACATATTGCTTTGTAGATAACCTCTAATTTGATTCTGACATGCAGATCTTTGTCTGGCACATAGAAAAGCATTTATCCAGTACTGCTTTCCAATCCTCAATCAATGCCAAATAACAACTTCAGAAGTATATAGTTAGGATCTTAGGACACAAACAAGTCTGGAAACAGCTCAGAATGTCTCAAATGTCTTGGCTAAGAATGATTTTAGAAAGTGTAGGAAGTACACAAGCCTTTGGTATAAAGCACAAGAAAGAAAGGATATACAGGAAGGGCAAATGTCTTGAGTTATAGCTGAGAGGTAATATTTAATTTACTTACAATTAATAGCACTACACTATTTTCACTTCTTCGCCCCAGACCTTACATGTGAACAAGCCCAGCCTACTTGAAGACATCCTTCAGGTATCATACACACAGCAAAGACACATATATAGCCTCCCTAAACACCCTATATGAGGGCATCAAGCCCATCCCACATCCTTGAATAACTCCCTAAACTAAAGGCCAAAACTGGGCACAGGACGGAAGGTATAATACTTAGCATAAGAAAGAGAAAATTAGAGCAATGCTATTACTGGTAAGAAATATATACTTTACAGCCTTATTTCTCTTCCTTGTTCCCATCCATACATGTAAGGACATACCCAAGCAAAAAAACAGCTTTGAAAAAGAAGAAAACAGAGGTGAACAAAGGTGACAGAAATGTCAGACCCCAGGCACACCTTTTATGAACTGAAGGATCAAGATCGGGCCACATTTCCCTTCGCAGGGGATCAAACATTTCACCCATACCATTTCTGAAAGGAGCCCCTTTGGTGATTTTATGCCTTTTTTCGAGACATCTTTCTGGAGGTTTGAACAGCTGTAGCCACAGCTTTAGACAAGCCTAGATATTAAAGCCTAATCATTCAACCTCCACCATGACAGAGAGGATTCTGTCACAATCCTCTCAGAAGAGAGGATTGCCGACAGAGGAGGAGAGCAAAGAGGAGTTGGATCCTCACAAATAATCTATTCTTGAGTCAATGGATAGCTGGCAGAGGATCAGAAATCAGGATATCCGGGACCAGAAAGATACCACAAGGATGAGCCTCGGGTGGCACATCAGAACACAACCTTACAACTTCAGTATGATAGGAAAGGAGGGAATGTGAAGAGGAGATCTTTGGACTGAGCAAATCAGGGACGTTCATACTCCAGGCATTTATTTCCAGGGTGTTGGCCTTGGTAGCAAATTAGTTTGCTACAGGGTTGGCAAATCTTCTTTACATCTGGAGAAATGCTTCCAGAGACAAGCAAAACTCCTGAGAAAGGGGAAACACTTGACTCAGAGATTCTCTAATGATCTCAGTATTGGAGATAGCTCTTTCCAGTTGAAAGAATACTCCAGCTCCCACTTATAACACATGCCCTGGGCTGAAAGATATTCCCAAGCTGCTCCCCAACTAAGGCCCGAGGCACCTGTGGTAAGAATGACCAGCTGTGGTGATGCAAGGAGCAAGGTCCTGTCCAGGCAAGTTGGGATCAACCACGAACAATGGTCCTGGGCAATCTACACCCTAACTGGAATTCTAGGATTATAAACACAAGAGGCTGGATCCCACCAACTGAGGAGTGTCTCAACACTCCACCAAGTGGAGATGTGCTCATAGAACAACAAAGACTGCGGATGCCTAGAGAGAAATACACAAAACAAGAATACACTAGGAAATGACACAGGATCTCCAGAGAAAAGGGCAAACTATACCCTCTGAAGAATGAAAAATACCCACCTTCTCTACTTGGATCTAAATCCAGCTTTTAGCTGGAGCTGCCCATGAGTGAGCAAGGACATCAAATTCAGATGGAGATGGCCTGAATGATCCAGGGGCAAGGGTAGCATTTCCACATCCTCCTGTAAATTAGAAATCCTGTGTGGATTTCTTCAGGTTGATGAAGAAACCCAGGGAGGTCAATACCTTGCAAACCAACTTCACCCCTGCCACAAACTGATTACTTGAAGGGGCATGCACTAGGAAGTTGTTGGGAATGACCATCTTTTGCAGGGAATTCTTTCATATTTTTGCCTTGACTGTTTTTGCTAGCTGATGGACCATGCTAACCCATGTTAAAGTGCTGTGCTTCCCCTTTAAACAAGATGACATTGGTATGTTCCTGGTTGGCATATTTAACTTACCTATAAGTCCCTAGTATATGATACCAGCATGTACCCCGGGCCTGTAAGTTAGAATATCACAAGAGGACATCAGCACCCATTGTACCTTCCACTACAGTGTCAATATAAACTCACCTGCAGGCCTGCTACCAGTATCCTGGCTATTTTTAACTGCAAATTTGACCTGTCGAAAATAACCTCTTCTGACAGGCATAAACCTTCCTTTTAAATATATAAAAGTCACCCCCATTGTAGGCCTCATTGCCCATGACGCAGAGTTCATGGTATTTAAAAGTAGGATATGCAAACATTTACTGTTAAACGTGTCCTGACAGTGACTAGCATCTCAACACAATTTTCACTATAGCAAGCTGGCTGGTGCTAATGTATCTTGAAATGGGACTAGCTAGACAAATAATTAAACAACTATTTTATTAGTTGTTAAAATTCCAATTCAATGGTGGAGCCTGCTTTTTTAAAGAATTACAGAAAAGTATAAATTTAGAAAGTTACCTTTGCCCTGCCTGAAATCCTTGGAAGCAAAATCAGCATTTTGCTCTCTGACTTCAGCCAGTCAATGATTAGCGTTTAAATAGGCATGAAAGAGGTGGAAACTTGCCCCCAAGATGAGCCATTTGAACATGACAGAAGATGTAGAGGGAGCTGGGAGGATCCTATTTGACATTAAAGTATCACATCCTGCTTGAATGTCACATCCTATTTGACAAGTCTCATGGGATTTTTCAAACAACACTTGGGCCACACTTTTAAGAAGCCTCACCCGTCACAGACAACTGCTAGTTGACACCTGGACGGGACCCTTCTATGGTCCCCCAACCAACTAGGCCCCAATCATAGTGGGCCTCTTTTTGACATTACAGTATGACATCCTGTTAGACAGGTCTGCTGGATTTATATATAACATTTGGGGTGCACTTCAAAGGGTGAAGGCAGTTGCCAAAATGATTAGTGTGTATCTGTTGGAAAGTAGGTTATTAGTAGGGGTAAGTATGCACCCACCATGGTACAGTAAAGGTCTCAGTAAATTAGCCCCTTGCTCAACCCTTGGTAGCTGACAATGAGCAGTCAGGCCTAATTTAGGAGAGAGGAATGTAAAGCATTTAAACACACCAATACATCAAACAAGTAAGACACAACACACAATAAAAATCCCACAACAGTTTATAAAAATAGGAATTATTGTTATAGACACCTAAACAACAATAATCCAATGTAGAGAACCAGAGATATGAATTTTTAAAGATTAACCACTTCATAGTGCTTAAAAACATATAGCGCCACTCTGGGACACCGTTTCACACTTGGCTGGGACAAAGTCAACATTTGAGGCCGACCACGATCGAGCCCTGGTCAGATACATTAAGCAGGAGGCCCTGATCAAAATTTTATCTTCACACTTAAAAAACTTTTCGGGAGCTTTTTCTTCCGACTTCGATTGACCTTCCACAGCAGGCCAGATTCGATGAGGGTTCGCCGGCTTGGCTTTCTGAGAGGCTCCTGTCCAATCCGGGAAGTATGGAGCACCAGAGTTTTCAGCTGGACAAACCTGAAATCCAGGCCAGGTCGCGGTTGAATGTAGTTGGCTTGACTCTGAACGCCAGGATGGTCACATATTGAGCTTTTTCACAAAAGTTCTCCAAACCTCAGGAGGTGCTTCCTAAAGGAATCCTTATGGGTTCCAAGTGTCCAATACACCAATCTAAAGGTCTGGAATCTCCTAGATGGTCCCTGGGATGTCTGGACTACAATTCCCACAATGCACCAGGCCAAATTCTTAAATGCCCACTGGACATGGGGACTCTTGGTGGAGATGATGCAGGTGGGCTCTGTTAACCTGTAGTTTGCAGCTTTCAGGGAGTCCACTCCTTAATCCTTTTTGAAGCAAGGTACAGTCCCCAGGGCTGTAGTACCAGATTGAGCAGCAGGCACAGTCAGTCAGAGTGCAGGCCTTTGGGTGAAAATCCAGATTCCAGCATGGGAAGTCCTTCTTCTTCTTGTAGTTTCATGCAGCAAATCTGACAAACTATGCAGCTCTCACATATTTATTCAGTTTTCTGGGGCGACAAGCAGGGGCCACCTCTGTCTAATGAGATGTTGGGTGCGAGCCAAAAGCATGCCAACTTCCTCCATAGTGTGGCATCTTCTTATCCCACCAAGCATTGCACTTCCAAAATCGAACATGGATGATTTCTCTCCAGAGTCACTTATCACCTAAACAAAGAAGCCTGTTAAGACAAACCAATCAGCAGAGACCACTAAAAGGCTGAATTTTAGCTTGCAGAAGAGAAAGTTACTAGATATGAAAAATTCAACAGTGTCCAGTTGTTGGATTTATCAATACCAATCGTTTAAGTCCTTGAATTATATTTTAGTCAGTTACTAGAAATATTTATAACTAAATAAAAATATTGCAATGTCAGCCTGTGGAACTAAGTATCTACAATGGAGAAAAATGAAATGAGCAGTTTTTCCCTCACCAGGGCATATACAACATATTTTAGAAGGCCCCTGCTTATAGTTACAAGACGCCCCATGCCTGGGACACCTAGAGGGCACCCTGGAAGCACCTAATATGTACAAATAAGGTAGATGATCACTTTTAAAGTGCCCATACCACCAAAGTCGAGTTTGCAAACAATTTTACTTTTTAAGACAGTTTGCAAGGCCAGGCTGTCTTTAAATTGACAGCAGGTACTCAGCAGTGCACACATGCAAGTGCAGGAAGTCTGTTGGCCTCTTAACCTCCAAGACCCATTATATAATAGGGACTTATAGGTTGATTGCACTCCCTGGCACTATTATCTACTAGGGATTTATAGGGTCTGTCATTGTCAAGTGTAAGTGTACCCCCTTATATGTACCTTTTTACACATAGCACTGGCCCTGGGCCTATTTAGCAAAGCCCAGGGCACAGTCAGAGTCAGTTAACACCAGTATAATTCTAGAATAAAATGGGCTGAACAGGGCAAAAGGATGACTTTCTAACAGTATCCCATGTCTGTATGATGAAAGCTCAGCTTTGTTCTACCAGACTCCTGTCTCTGAGGTTGGTTTAGGTACAGGGACATGAACTGCCACAAACTGGATTTTTGTGTTAGATGTGGGATGACACTAGGATAACCATAGTACACTCCCAGCCCTAGGAGCCCAGGCAAAAGACTTGGGCCATCTTCAAAAAGCCCAAAGGGGAAGGGTTAGCCCGGGAAATGTTCTACATTCGTTGGGCATTCCCAGGGGTCGTTCACATCTATTAGCCTGTGCCAGAGTTAAATGTGGCATCTCCAGGCACCCACTTCATAATACTCCTGAACCTGTGGAAGGTCAGAAGAGAACTGATCCAGCTGCCAGAAGAGGACTGAACCCGCTGTATGAGACCTGAAAAGAGTCTAGAAGACTGAACCTGTTCTCCTTGCTGCCAGGAAAAATAAGTGGACTCTAAAGGTCATAAGACTGACCTCCAGTTAAAGCTACAGGGACAAAACAAGCTACAAGAGTCCTTTTCCTGCAACTGCCCAGTGGACCAGCAGTAACTGGCCTGGACTGGACCCTGTAGTTGGCCTCTACCTGCCACGCTGTGAGTCTCTAAGTGCTTCCCGTGATGTCCTGGGAGGCTGGAGAAGTGTACATCTGTGGTAAATTGGGACTGAAGGACTAGAGTCAGAAGGTAAAATCTACGACCAGGATAAACCTGGTTAGTGTATCCGAACCGCCCTCCATCTGATTTAGCATCAAATTATGCATAGGTCTTGATAATACTTTAAAAATTATATCTCTGGCATCGCTTAATGTATTATTGTATTTGTGGTGTCATTTTGCTTATTAAATTTTACTCAATTTTTCTCATTTGTTTTGTGATTTTTTATTGTTTTGCATTTTAACTTTATTACTGTATAAATACTTTACACATTACCTTTAAGTTAAGCCTGTCCGCTCTGTGCTACAGCTACCAATAGGTTGAGCCTCAGGTTTATTAAGTGCCTTTACTGGTTAACCCTCACAAGGCTTGTGTTTATTACTTGAGGTGGGAATTTATCAGATTCAACTAATTACCCAGTTTCTTACAGTGGTGATCTGGATATGGATGGATCTTCCATTGTTGTGAAGGCAAGCAAACACCGTGCTAGAATTTTTGGAAAAGCTTAATGGCCAAATAGGGACGTGAAGATAGGGTCACAGTAGATGAGGGGAATAATTGACTGAAGAGTGTCACTTCTGAAGTGAATAGTCCCACTGAACAGATTAAGACATTTCAGATTGAGGCATCCTAATCTGAATACATTGGGGACTAGAAATATATGAGAGTATATGCCTTTTCTCTGTTCCTTCTGGGGAACACAAGTGGTAACCTGCTTGTTTTAGAGGGTTTTAATTCCTTACATTGGAGCCTACAGGTTTGCCAAATATCAAGCCCAGGAGTTAGTAAAGACCTTGAATACAGAGGCACAGAGAAAAACTCAGTTTTGTACCCTCCAATAAAAAAATATCCAATGCCCAGATATCTGATATGACTTGTTTCCAAATGTCCAAGAAGCATCTAAACCTTCCCACTAACTGAGATACTGAAGGATTGGTTGTAGAATCAGAAGAGGCCTTAGACAAGGATTCCCAGTTCATGCCCCTGAAATGACTGGCACCTTTGGTTTTGGAAGACAACTTCAAGAAACCAAAGCCCTTATTGCTAGAAGTAAAAGGCAAGGTATGCTGTCTGTTCTAGAAAGACTTGTAAAGTATATCATCCAATTGAAGTCCAAACAAAGAGTGTCCAAAAGAAGGCAGAGAAAGAAAAGCATATTTCCGAACAACCTCTCTCTTTCAATCATGGGTCCAGACATCAACGTTGAGCAGCAACAACTGCTTCAGAGGAAATAGCTGTATCTCTCAGAATGTCAAAATAAGCACCTGCCAAAAGGTAATCTAGTCATTCCACATTGGCAAGAAGATCGGTGCAATCCTTACACTCCAGGATAGAGGTGGAAAGAGCCTGAAAGGCGCTGGCCAAACTCTAGGAAGCATACAATGAGTACGTTGATGCTCTCATGCAAATACATGTGGTGCTCTGCCCAGGCCTTACATAGGGACCAATCCACCACCTTTTAAGGGAAAAATTCCAGTAAAATCACAGTCGATCTACCTGCAAAATTCATAGGATCACCAGAAAGAGGAAGATCTCGATTATCCACAGTTTACATCCCAGTTAAAAAAATAGAGCAATAGAAGATTTTTCCATGTCATTCCATTCTTCTAAACTGGAACCCATGTATTGTAGGTAGAGATCTAATTGGAGGTGAAAAAACTATGAAAAGATCACAGAACTGTAAGAAGGATCTTCAAATGAGTCAGAAGGAAGTCCCAAATTCTTCCTCAGGTGAGACAGGACCGTATTCAAACCCTCTATATCCACCAATCTCCCACTGGAGTCTGACATGATGGTACAATCAGAATCATCTCCAACATCACTGCAAGAAACAGGAACGATCAATAAACTCTGTCTTTGCAAAAGGGGTCCTGGGAGACTTGCACCGAGCCAGGACCTCTTTAAAGGTTTGAGACAAAGTTCCTTGAAACAAGCTTCTGAAATGTCATAACCAGTACCCTGACTTGCAGAATCACATGTCCTGTTAGGTGAGGTGTCTCTCCTTTTAGAAGATCATTTGATCTTAATCAAGTATCTGATCTGTGAAAGAAGTGATATATGCAGATGAAAATCTGCTGTTAGAAGTTCCCTAACAAGCGACAATAAGTTGGAGGTACTTTCTTTCACTTGTGGATTTGTGTCTGTATTTCACTTTTCCTTTAAAAATCAGACCTATCATATTCTTATCACCAGTGTGTTCTGATGTCAAAATGTGCATGGAAAAATGTATTAAACAGCCGAATTTGTGAGTGGATGTTTTATTACTGAAAGAGATTGGCAAGTGTGTGGATGTGTTTGTAGGGGTATGTGAGAAGGAGTCAATGGTTGAAAAAACAGATGGATGAATGAATGCATTAATTCCTGCCAAATTTGGTGTAATTCCATTCAGCAGCTCGGGCTGTAGCTGTGTCTAAAGGTCCTATCGGAATTAACATGGGGAAAACACTCTTTTAAGCACCTCCTGGTTCTCAGCCCCCGCTTGACGGATCACCCCGAAACTTTCAAGATAGGTCGTAACTATAACTACATAAATATGTATTGTGAAAATGTCAGTTTAAACGTAACATTTGAGACAAAAAAAAAACACTGAAATTCGCCAGTTACAATTAATTGAAGTAACTATAACTTGCACCCTCGCCATTCACGGTGTTGTCTTCAATGATGTCATTTCAGATTTCATCAGTTTTGCTATCAATTATGTCATAGAATATGTTATAAGTGACGTAATATGTGAGGTCATATGCAGTGCATGGCGACGGCGTGAGATATAGTTACTTAAGTTAAGTTATCTGCGATTTATTTTTTTGATTAACATGCTACATTAAATAAAAAATTAAAGTAAGATATTATTACCACACCTAACTAGAATGCCACTTTAATCTTTGTGTTTTTTGTGAACTTCTAGGATCTTTATTAACGTTAAGTAACATTTGATTACCATATGTAACTATGCTAAGTCTCCAGGCCATGTGTGGCATGGGTTTGGCCAGGGGGTCTGGCCTGGGGAAAGACTGAACTTGTTCTATGGCTCTAATTTGACAGTGGTAGAACAAGAAACAGAGATCCCTAGTTGCAGGCATATGCAGGCAAATGACAATTTTAATCAATTAAAGAATGAAAGCCACAACAACGACACAGAGAGTGCAAGTGTAGAATATATTTTAATTTAACACACAGGATGATCATGTTTATCACATGCGTGTGTCACTTATGAAGGAGCACCAAGCATGTTATTCTGCAGCAGTACTCACTGTGCCTTTTTGGGAGTTTAATTGTTTAATTGATTAAAATTGCCATCTGACTGCATATAATTTATGCGTATTCCTTCAACTAGGGACCTCTGTTCCTTGTTTAACCAATTGCCCAGGTCCTTGGCAATTACTGGATTGCCCTTGTGTTAAAAAACTACTTTTAGTTTCACAGTGAACTTTGCTGTGTATTACCACTGGAGTTGCTCATGGAAACAGAACTCTGTACAGGACAAGAGGGCAGATGATATGGAGGAGACAGGTGAAAGCCCCAAGAGGAGAACAGTCAGGGAGGTGGAGGGAATTAGATGAAACTGGGAAGTTGCAGCTTGGAGCAAGGCATCCTCACATAATTGAATGTTTAGGTGTTGCTCTGATGGGCACAAATAATCCGTGCCTGTAACGGGGCTCCAGCACTGACCAACAACCTCCCTGCCCCAATGGATAGCACCTGGAGGAGCAGTTACGTGGGGGAACAGTGGTAAATGGGAGCTGCTGCCCTCTCACCTCCATGTGATAGAGATCAGCATAAGTACAAGCTTCAGCTGTTGCCTGTAAGTCCTTTCAGAGCCCCGCTCTGCTGGACCCCAGCCACCCATGATGTAGCGCAGAAGCTGAGGGTTGGTATTGAGTGACACTTTCCAGAGCAGCACCAATGTTTCTCCCATTGAAACAGCTCCACGGACTCTGCAAAAAGAACAAGGGGCACTGGTTCCTTTGCTTGTGGTGTGGGAGATGCCTCCAGTAAATCATGAAATCACAAGACCAAAGGTTTCATCATCTTCTCTCTAAATCATTCTATGTGATCTCTCCCTTGCCAGCCAAACCCAATGGAGGGCCTTCTGCCTCCTGCAATCAATATCGGAAATCTTCCCAATTCCTCCCTTTGTAACTTCTTGTAACTGGAGCCCCTTTCCTTTAGTAAAGGCTGTGGCCCTCCCATCTGAAATCTCCACTCAGAAGAACCCTATGACAGATGCTGCACTGCAAACATTCCCAAACACAAAACTCTCCCTCTGCTTCTGCACCTGAGTGCGAATGGCCGTCAACTCAACACCCATGTGAGTAGCTATTGATGCAGGAGGTTTGCCCATGGGACTAATTGCTGACAGGCCTAACATGCGCAAACAGGGATCAGACCACAGAAAATTATGTTTCATGTTTCAAGTGGAATATGTGAACTAGCAAAATGTATTTTGCAACATGAAAGAAGAGAGTCAGTGGTAAACCCACAGTGGTGGCTGCTGCCCTAAGGCGGAGGAGCATCGCCCCACTGCTTCATCCGCAAGCTGAATTCAACAAAAAGAATTATGATAACGTACGTTATTATCATTTTGTTTTTTGTATTCAGCTTGCAGCTGAGACTAGGTGGGGGGGCTGAGCTGGGCTCCCCGTGTCCAGGGGGAGGAGTGGTGGCTTCGGCCGGCCGTCTCGAGCTGGCCAAAGCATCAATCGCACTCTGCATGTTCTCCATGCAGGCTGTATTGCAGCCTGCGTGGAGAACATGCATAGCCTGTCAGCCCCTGTCTGTGCGTCGAAACATGACTTTCAGACCAATTAAAATGCTGCTAAGGCAGGGTTGTGATGGTCAGGGCATTCTGAGAGGCTGTGTGCTTCCTGCTGAGTAGGAGGACGGAGAAAAAAGAGGCGGCGGCTGGCAGTCAGTGGTAAAGAGGTAAGTGCTATTTTTTTATTATTTCCCTCCTCCCTCATTCCCCCTTCCCCTGCCTCACGACCCCTGTCGCTACTGTAAACTCAAAACAGATTCCAGCATAATTCAACACTGCAGACAGTTTAATTTCTACAAAATTCAGCAACCAATATTTTTGGGATTCACATGTAGTGTATTACACATAATAAAGGCATATACATTATAGGCAAAGTATTGATTATTCTGTTGTATGCCAGTGTACAAGTCAGAAATCAGGAAGAGGTTTCTTCAGCAAATCAATTTTTTGGGGTGCGTAGAGTATAATAAAATACACACTATCTACCCTTAGTTCACCACTAAGTACCTTTTTTCAGCACAGGCATATCTCATGGGTAAGGTGAGGGCTGGTGTGGGAGATGTGACATTTTTTAACCCTCCTGTAACAGTGTAGCCTTACACCACATGCACCCACCAAGTGTGGGAGCTGTTGATCGTGGAAATTGATTAAAGCACACTAGATCTCACAAGTGGGGGGAAGAGTAGTAGGGAAGCAATCGATGGATAGATATAGGAAATTACACAGAGACAGTATTCAGCCACTCCATTTTTTAACATCATTTTTATTATAATTTTTTAATATCACATTATAAAGTACTGTGCACCAGTGTGGTAGTTAAAACATCTCAGTACAGTAGGCAAAATTATTCAGCCACTCCATGGGCACAGCACACCTGGCATGGGAAGATGATAGTTAAGTTAACCTATTCAAATAGTCTTTAGCAGCCCACAGATTCCCAAAGCAGTTACTTAGGCTGCAACGCAGAATAGGGAAGACACACACAGCTTGAAAATACTTCTAAGAAAAAGCACATTCTGGCATTGTCCATATTGGGGGCAGGGTTGAACCGCAGCACAGAACAGCCATTGTGGTTTCTTGCAGAAAAAGAGGCCTGTTGAAGGAAGAAACAAAAGGATAATATTTGAGTTAAGGAGGACATGGTGCTCGAGGACCCGGAGTGCGAAGCATAAGTTTGAGTACCATTGATCAAAGGACAATCTAATACCAATTGCAGACATCTAGCTACATGTACCATGAATGGTTTGATCACCTAAACTATAAAAAGTCAAGTTTAGCTAAGCCCATCATGTCAACAACATGAATCACTTAGCATTTGAGCCACCAGTGAACATTATTCTAAATAAATCACCTCTGCACAGTCCATAGTCCTTTCCCATAGAAGTGAGTGGAGATGGGTACTTCAACTGAATGTTTTTGATTGAACATGCAGATTTTATTTTCTTCCCAAAAGACACAGACCTGTTGAATAAGAAAACTGTGCCTTTGAGTGAAGGTAAAATGATAGTTATCAGAAAATCAAAGAGATGCTTATGAGCAATTAACAAAAGGCCAATCAAGTAAAACTCCTAGAGACACATCGAAGGGTGCACCCTGAATGACCATCCAAACATTCAAAATATCATGTGCACTTAAGCCTCTTCCGTCTATCAAATGATTCCTCATTTAGCATTAATAAATTAATGCAAGTCACCTGATCTAAGTGTTATGTCTATCTATCTGTCTCCTCTTTCATGGAAGTGACACACATAAGCTGTGCAGTTCTTTCAATGTTCTCCCAATGCATGAGGTTGAAAGGTTCGGCAGGAAAAGGAGACATCCACTGAGGACTTAGAGGTCATTGCTCATGCAAAGTTTATGGTTGACCCTAAGAGTATTTTCTTTTTTTTTTACCTTTCAGTCACCAGCAAACGTGGAAGTGCTGTTGATTGTTTGTTTCTGCCTTACACGCTGATTCATTTAAGTTTATTTACATTTCTTGCACACCCTGAGAACTCTTCTGTTCTTACTTTTTTTTACAGCAGGCATTTCTGTTATGTTACTAGTGTATTACATTTTGGTCCAGAAAAGAGTCCATATATTCAGAGACTTTGTCTGGAGGGAGATCACTCCCTATATTTTAAATGTGGAAAAAATCACCCTCATCCAATGCTTTGTCTTCTGGAATCTGACAATTCCTGAGGATAAAAGTTTATTCGTTTAGATGTTTCGTCAGTCTCCCCACATTTTGAGGAAAGAGGCTGATCATTCCAACCATGATAATTGCACCAGCTGCACTGAAAGCCTATTCATAGGATACACTGGCGAAATATGGTGCTAAATATTTTATTGCCAGCCTGTAGTCCCAATAGATTAATGGCTCTTACACTAAGTAGAATAATATTTGGTCTTCCCAGTTGTCTTGTACCATATTCTCTATTACCATAGTTGTTGATATTTGCTGTTTCTGAATTTCTTGCACCAGTGTGCATGATTTATGTCCTGGAACTGCCACAAAATAACCCTCACAGAGGATTGGTTGATCTGATGCTGTTGGTGTTGTTAACTTAGAAGCAGGAGGTGTGTCTTTAAATGGTGACTGTTTTACCATTGGCAGATTCTGCTGCAGCAGTTGTGACATATTTCTGGACTAGCTTGATGCCGAGAGCTAAATATCGCACTATGAAACATCCTTCATCTGCCATATCTTTGGCAATTTAACTGCCATTGTTAGTAGCAGCTATTCCAATTCTAAGAGCTCTGGGACAAAGCATTTTAAAGACTTTGGTATTTGAATTCTTTCAAGATGTTGGTAGCTATGTGGACCTTCTCCATGGAGAACATTGCAACTATTCTATGCTGGCAAATGGCTCCAAAAGCATCAGCATTGGTGGGTACAACTGGCATTCCTTTTCTTACCCCTTGGAAGTAGACCCAGTGTGCTGTGATACACATGCACTCTCTAGCTTGAGAGTAGGCCCACATGTCTGTTGAGAGATGGATGGACTTTACAGTGCTCTCCATCAAATCAGCAAATAATTCCATTATAATATTGACCATTTTTCCATCAAATAAATGGAGTAGGTTATGGTTTAGGTGGTATGGGGACTCCTTATGAACACAGCCTTGGTAGTGGGTTGTTGTATTTGTTTTTGTGACAATCCCACATCAATTGACCTCTGTAGAGATAGGTAGCATAGCTGCTTTGGGGGACTGTGACAACCCTCTTATCCTTCTGCCAAGCTGAAGTTGCTGCCAGTAATGAGTACATACTACTGGAGACAGGGCTGATTTTCGAGGCAAGTTTTAGTCTGTTTTTTGAAGTTCTTCCCACTTAGCAACAGCCACCTTTTTAGGTGTTGTCAGCAATGTACGGGATGCTGGTTTTTCATATGGGTCAAGTGGCCCCAGTTACAATAATTTCCTTTTAGCTTCCCACGATGCACTGGTATGCGGAAAGCTGTGCAGTCTATAATGCGGTTTTCATTCAGTCTAAGTGTAGAGAACCCAGGGAGGAGAGCATCCATATGGAGTCGAAGCTGAATGTTGTGGTGGAGAGAGGCTACTTCTGCTTTTCCTTAGGGAAGGCTGAGATGGCAATTGGGGTTGTTGGTGCTGGTTTCTAGGGATTTTGAGAAGATGGAAGCAGGTGGTGGTCCAGTACCAGGTTGAATAGAAGTGATCGGCACCCTCTCTGTGCCACTCTCAACACTGAACAGTCATTTGTTCATCTTATTCACTGCCAACTAGGCTTACAGGAAGCTTCCTTTTCCTTTGTCGAGCATGGTGTGACTCCGGTCTAATACATGTCACAATTATAATAACCATGGCTTAGAGGGCCCAATCCATGTGGAAAGATTTGACAAATGGGAAATAAATACCTGTTGTCCTTCCAAGGGCTATTAGGTCTCTACTGGAGTCAGGGATGGCTGGCAAAAGTCAATTATATTAAATTAAAAATAACACTAAGCATAGCCGAGAGGGCCCAATCTGTGAGACAGAACATATGGGAAAATCAAAGAAATGGGAAATAAGTACCTCGGGCCCTAATACACAGAGGGTGCACTTGTCCTGTTTGCGCCATACCGCACCTTTCAAAAGGTGGGCGTGGTGCTAACAGGGAAAGTGCGCCCTATTATGTGAATGTGCTGTCTGTCCTTGTGGCTGAGCATTCAGTGAAATACAGAGCAGCTGTTTACAAGTCTCTCAGTGTTTCACAGTTCAGGTGGCAATCACCTTGCACTTTTTCAAGGAGGGGGATGGGTCCCCTTTCTGACGGGTGCAGTGAGTGACTGCAACCACCTGCAAGGGGATGTCTGGGGGGTCCATGGGACCCCCTTTCATCCATTGAGAGGTCTGCCCTCGGGTGGCGTACTGACAGTGTGCCACCTTTTTGCCCATCCACATGAGGGAATGCTCTCAAGATAGCGCTGGCGCTGCATGCTTGCCAGCACTATCAATATTACAGAAGGGGCTACTTGTGGCCCCAACAATGGACTGGCAAAAATTAATTACATTAATTACAAATGTTAATAACAACCCACTGACTACAATAAACTGCCCATTACCACCATATAATAACAAGCTATATACATGAAAAAAGGAAAACACATTTGTCACAACATACAATGCTCTCAGCAGAAGATTTTTAAAAGTAACATAAAATGGTTAGTAATTGTTAGTCAGATACACACAAAGATTTCACAAAATGGTAGATGAGCACATCGCAAGGAAGAAGGCGTCATGTAGAACAAAGAAAAGATGGTTGCCCGTACTGAAGTCCCTTTCTTCCCCTTTTGCCAACAAGCCTTAAAGGAAAAAGAATGCACAAATATATACGAAAAATGTGCCTGTTATGGCTTGCAGGATGTGTTCGGCCCTACTCTCATCCACCTCTTGTCCTTGGCATTATTAGCTGCCTCTTCCACAACTTGCTCAGGGTAATGCCACTCAGAAAGGCGTTGGCCCTGGCATGACAGAAGTCATGCCACCCAAAATTGTGGATCCCATACATGTGCATCCCAGTTCTGACCCCCCTCCATCACCCTTACAGCCAATGCTGTCCCCACATGAGCACCCAAAAGGCTGTGACAATGTTCTCCATCTCAGTGGCAGGCTGCAGCAGGATGATCTACAGCAGGGTTAGAGGATCTCCCACTGGATTGAAGGATCCTGGTATTTGAGAATTTACTGCAAAATTAGTTTTTCTCTGTTTGGATTCTGCTCCTTACTGGTGTACTAGGCTTTCCAGCTGAGACAATAATCAAGCTAGACGACAAGGTCGTCTTCTCAGTATTCTGCTTGTGGTGCACCTTGAAACATCTTCTTGAGCACAATTTCAAAGAATTGCCTTGCATCGTTGGACCTCTTCCAGTACTGTTTTCTGGTGCCTCAGGTTAGTGAGTAGCAGGAAGAGTTAGATTTATTAGTTTGGATTGGAAAATTACTAGTGGATTCTTGAGCTGCCTCTTGCACCTAGTATTGGAACTCTGTCTCACCTTCTAATTTCTGCTGTAACAACCGCCTCTTGGGCCTTCATAGAGTTATTTACAAACCTCGAGTAAATCTTTCTTTCTGTTCTGTGTCAAGTTGTGCCGCTTTAACAACTGTCTGTAGGATATTGGAACAGGACCAGTCTCACAATGATTCCCTTGGCTTTTGTAATATAAATGTAACTGTACCATTGATTTGTTGAGTATTTAATATAATTGCCTTATTGCTAGAGTATTAATTGGGTACTGTTTCAGTTTCTGTAGAAAATTGTTGTAAGAGCAGTAACAGTAGTCTTGTGTTCTGTTTAGTTTATAAGCACAGCCAGTTGTGAAAGACTGTAGAACCCCAGAGAGAACCTCCTTTTGACAAGATAAACTGTGTGACTAGAACCCGAAGTGCCTTCATTCATATCCTTATCCCACTTCCGCACTCTTTGCCATCAGAATCGACTGCAGCATTGGACGAATTTGGCACTCCTGACTGGGAAGGAGACTGATCAGTTACACCCCGTTCATGCTGTAACATATCTTTCTACATGTTAGTGGTAACTTGAGTCTGACACCCAGGCCCATCCATGGTCCAATGTACCACAAGTAAAGCAGCAATAAGAATGTAAAAAATTAGGACAACGGCAAAAAAAAATTACATTAACTTTAAAAATTACCCAATACCATCAGTCAATAAAAATGTCTCTAGCATAGCAGCAGTGAGAATCTGAAAACTACATTAAAAATATATCAGTGGCTTACAGCAGACTGTGCCCCTAACAGTAAAACACCAGTGTAATCACAAATCAGAACAAAAACATATGAACAATGAGGAAATATCAATAAATAATACCATGTTGCCACCATGGCAAAATGTATGTAGCTCTCACATTTTTATTTCTTAATGCTACGTAGGCTTCCTCTGCACCCCAGTGCAATCTTGAGGCTATCTAGCAACACACACAATGTGAAAAAATTGTGATTCCTTCTCTCTTGAATCATCAAGCGTTTTGCAGAGTATTGCACTTAACATACTTGATTTTGTCCAAAAAATGAAAAAACTTCCAAGGGTGGATGATGCAGAAGAGATTGTAGGCAAAAATGAGTGGTGCTTTCCCTCCAGAAACCAAATCCAAAATAACCAAGGGCTCATCATCGAACAGGAAGGAGTTTCCAAAGGACAGGAAGAGAAAGTTTATATTGTATGTGCAGTACATATATTTTTTTTACTGAAAAAAACAAAAGTTAAAGTGACGTTATAGTTAGATGAAAATGTAAAAAAATATCTATACATATTAACCAGTGTTTATTCGAGGTGAAGATGTGTGTATTTTCAGAACTCATAAGCTGATGTTTGAAGGAAAATGGCTAAATTGCCAAAGTATATTTCAAGCTGATATTTGAGTGATTAATCACACAGTGTTGGGAGATGTATTACTGATATTAGTAACTTGGTGCCAGAGGCGTTGCAGCTATGGCTTTTATATAATACCCATCCAGAGGCAATCCACATTGACAGAGTATTTGTTACATTACTGCTTGTAACCGTGCTTAATGCACTGAGGTGATTACTGCTGGTAATCTTGCATATGGTAGCCACTAATGTAATCTTGTAATACAGTAAAATAACCGTAATAATATCAGTAGCTTCTGATGATTTTCATTGAACATAAGTAGCTCTTATTACATAAAAGGTTTGAGATCCCAGGTAAAAGCAGTGCATTGTGAGAGGCCCTCGGATGGATGCAGGCAGGGGAGCCAGTGGGGCAGTCGGGCCATGGGGATCTCCCGAGACCCCATGCTCTCTAAATGCTCTGGATCCACAGTAACCTTTAATTTGGTTAGGTCCATGGGGATAGGGTCTCTGGTGTCATGTAATTCCTCAGGGATTGGGGAAGAACGGCCCTTCTCCTTAAAAATGTGATCTGGACCCAGTGGATTGAGTCCCAGGGGCTATTTAATGGCTTTAGGGGGGTAACTGCATGCCCCTCTCCCTAAAATAATAAATTGGCAAACCTGGCCCAACCGGTGCACTGATTAAGATTTAAAAGGGCAAGAGCCTGCCCTTTTTTTTAGCAGATTGTGGATCTGTTCAATCTTCCACGGCATGAAACATGCATACATTTATAATTTTATTTTTTCTAAACTATTGAACGGATTTACACCAAAAACCACGTTTTCTGGATCAAGGTCTAGGTTTCGGACTAATTTGATGTTATTACAGTGTAATTTTTGTGGTATTGTTGCTCAATTTTCCTATTGAAAATTGCATGGGGAAAACATGTTTTGGGACCCCCTTTTTTTGCCCCCTGAAGCATTCCAGGGAGAAGTTGAGGTGGATGATACTTTTTGGGAAAGTTTCATGAAGATTCGTCAAACGGCATCAAAGTTATTAGCAAACCAAAAAAATCTATTTCCAATAGATACATGTCTTTGATACATAAAGGGTGCTCTACAATCTCGATCACTCCTTGTAAGTAAGAATTCTTTGCTAGTAATTTTTCTTGGATATGATCATTGTTTGTACACCTAACTATTTTATCTCTTATCAGAGTCAGTGAGACCGCTAAAATCACACACCTTAGACATCTTCCTTAAAAACAGCAATGTAGTTGATTACACTTTTTGGTTTTCATTGGTTATGACTGAAAAGCTTATGTCCTAGTAAAACATTGATTCTGTCATCAAATTGCTGTTTTAATTTAATCGGTGTTGTTTTGCATACATCTAACTCCCCTTCTCCCTCTCCCTCCCGGGACTCAATAGGTTCTGGTAATTTTCCTTCCTTGAATTCCCCAAATATATAAAATAACTGTTTATGTACAGGGCTAAAACGTCCACCCCCAATTGCAATTAAATAAGATTCCAATGATTTGGCCCACTCTTTGCAAGGTAAAGTTGGTTCACCAATATCATTTAAAAAAGGTAGTGGGTGAATGAGAAAGAACTGGGAGTGTGAAGGACAACTAAATAATGTATACTAAAAGTAAGGCTACAATATAAAAATAACAATGAGTATACTGAAAAGTACACAATAAACCAAGGTGGTGATCCTGAAGGCAACATAAAATGAATAATGTGTGCGTATCATCGTTAAACAAAAGGGTGACACACTAAATGGTGGACTGTCAAAGCAGGAATTTGTTCCAGTTCCTAAAATGCAATGTAGTCAAAATATTGGATAACCCCCATAATGGTGTCTACTCAGTAATCAGCAAGTGTAAATATGAGGTTTGCATATCACCAGTGGCGGCTGGTGACATTTCAAAGTGGTAGGGTGTAAAAGTTGGCGATTAATTTTACATAGCGAAAGAGTCCAGCCGGAGTGAGGGTGTTCAGCCCATTCATCATTGACCAAATCAACCCCCATTATTCATCAATGTTTCCATCATTCACAGCATCTGTTCATGCATACATCCATGTAATCAGGAAGGGGGGACACGAGAGCTGGTTGTTTAAAGAGGTCCTGTTCTAATGCTCCCAGGGGTCTACGTAGGAAAAGACAGGTAAGAGCAGTTCCTCTAAATGGCCAATTTGGAAAAGATAGTAATGATTAATCTGATCTGAGAAGGGAAAGTTCAATTTCAGATCTTGTTGCCCTCACACACCTGTTAGGGTGTCATGCTTCATCATTGGGCGTGCTCCTCGTCGGACCGGCGCTGCAATGTCCGACGGGCCTGGTGGCATCTTTATCGGAGATCTTTTGATCTGAGAACGCCGTTTTGTGTGAAGACCATGTAAATGATTGTGGAGGGTAATAGCTCCTAAGAATGTGGGGATTCGAAAGGATTAAAATAGGCCCTGGCCCCTCAGTAGTTTTAATAAGGTTAGGTAGGGCTGGGACTAGGTAAAACCAGGGAGGCTACTCAGGTGATTCTAGGTATCAGGGTAGCCTATAGTTGACAGGGGTCAACATGTTTCGTGTCACAGATGCTCAAGTTCGAGCGACACTTCTTCAGGACCGTGGGACCAATAATAAGTACATATACCTCAGTTTCTTATAACGGGGTATTGGAGGTCAACCACATGTAAAGCTGAACCTAAGTATGGTACAGAATAAATGGCTCCGCCTCAGAGTGAGGGGTTCAGAGCTTCATAGGTAAAGGAGTAGCAACCGGACCACTGGAACGGTCCCACCAAACGCTGGCGGGGGGCAGGCCAAAACAGGACGTGTCTGCTCCTCACCTGAATATTAATCCTTTCGAATCCCCACATTCTTGGCCATTTAGAGGAACTGCTCTTACCTGTCTTTTCCTGTCTTTTCCATGCATACATCCATCCATCCTTCTAGAGACTCTCACATTCACTCATCCACCCACGCATCCATGTATCCATATACTAGAAAATTATCCATTCATTGGTCCATCATATGGAGCATTCGTCCGTTCATTCATTATATATCCTCCCATCCTTCTGGACAAACTGTCCTGCAACTCTTACGCCCACCCATCCATCTATGGCTTAGACTATGGAAACAACTTACAGCGACGTGTTGTTTCGGCTTAGCAGATGTTTCATTCCCCTCTGCAGAAAAGCCTTTTTAGCATGCAGGCTACTATCGATAAATACAGGAACATATTGAAGGCAGCAGCTGGCAGGATTTATGGTCATAACCTTATGTACATGTATTTCCACTAACCGGAAAAAGAAGTGAACAGGCATATAAGGCTCCATCTAGTGCAAATGTTCACAAAACCTAGCAATACACAACCATGCAAGAGTATAATACTTGTTTCGAGGTTCTAAATACATTGATACACATGTCATGCATTGGGGATCAACCAGTGAATGATGTGATAATAGGACTCAAAATACAATCAAACATCAAACAAAATACCATTCTAGGTTGAATATTATTGATGATTGTTAGTGTGGCAGGACAAGTTAAAAAGAACTTTAATATTTCTCTACATTAGATGGCCCCTTTAGCGCAATGTGCGTGACCCATTCCATTAGGATCATAGGGTTTTATTTCTAAGAGTAAAAGAAGGTTGTTTGTCTCACCCTTCCATAGACGCTGCCCATAAACTTGATGAGAAGATCAGTGGCATTGATCAGGTTGTGGAAAATCTGATCATTAAGGGAAAAGCGGTGCCCAAAGGTGACAGATGAAATCACGTTGGCGACAGTGAGGACTATTGCAGAGAGCGGGTCCTGGGGTTACGGAATTATACATATCTAGGCATTGAACACATACCCTCATAACTGTGTTCATCTGCCAACAGTTGTCAAAGGAAAATACTATAATTCCTCAGTTTTCCTGTGACAAGTGCCTGTGACTTGTGTTCAGTGCATGGCCTCGAAACGCCAAACCAAAACACCCCTCGAAAGCCATCTCTTTGTAAAACATGTATGTATGTAGTGCTAACTTAGATAGGAGGCACTGTACCTTAATTGTGGGGGGAGGCAGGGGGAACTGCACATCAGGTGGAAATTATATTTCATTTCACATTGTTTTATGCACAGGGAGAGTCATTGATTTGCACAGAATCACACGATGTTTACTCAAGCGCCGAGGATAGGATTCAAACATGGCTCCACAGACTCCAACGTCGGCAGCTCTGGTTACTAAGCCAGATCTCACCCAACCAGCACGGCTGTAAGGATTTGTGGAGCTCCAAACAAAATGATATTTTGCCGTTTGGGCCCTCACCCTGAGCAACGGCTTTTCTGAGGTTACCTCTTTTACTGTGGTGCCCTACTGTGGTCTTATGTGCGACCACCCCCAGACACTGTCCCACACTGGTCCTAATGTTGCACTGGCTCTGATTGCAACATCCTCAGAACACTTTATAATAACTCACTACAACGTCTGCGTGTGCCACTCATTCCAGAAGTCGCGGGCAGCATTACGGGCGGGTGGGGGCGGGGCTTGTAATTTGAAATTGGCCAACGCGCCGCGCGGGGGGGGAGGCGGAAGGGGTGTAATGGGAGAAAAATATAAAATAAAACTTACCGTCCCTCCGCTCCGCGCCATCTTCTGGAAGGTTCCCGACGTCCGGTCCTGACTCCTGGGTTTTCGAATTCCAGGCCCACCGGCTGCAGCTCTCCTCGGGTCATCAGGTAAGGCAGCCTCCCTCCCTTCCCTCCTCCAACCACAACTGGTGAGGCGACTCTGAGAGCGCCCCACCGGGCCATTTTCTCTATGTAGGCTGCTCGAGGGCAGGGGGGAGTGGCTTGCCCACTGTTGCGCATACTGACTGTTTGGTCAGCCCTCAGTCAGTATGCACAACAGTGGCCAGGCCACTCCCCCTGCCTTCGAGCAGGACCGCCCACCCCCAACCAGGCACTTCTGCTTTCTCGTAGTGCGAGAAGCAGAAACATAAATGGTAGTTATTACCATTTATGTTTCTGCCTTCTCACACTGCGAGAAAGCAGTGGGGCGGCGCCCAAACACCCAATGGAGGAGCCGCCAGTGCATATGACTATTAAAACGAGAAGGTGACAGGCATCTGTGACTCTAGGATAGAGCCGTCACAGTGAAAATATCAAGACATCGCCTGGGTTATACTACAAGAAGAATTCTCATGCATTTATGAACTGCACATTATTCTGAACATATGCCTTATTTGATGTATGATGCACTCTATGATTTATGTATGATAAATGGCACACCTTCACAATGTCATGTGTTTCATAATTCTGTGGCATGTTCATTTTCCTATAACTGTGCTTGTCTAAATCACAACCATCCTGTTGCATATGAGTTTTGGGAAATACACCCTCCACCTAAATTTTGGGATTAAGAGCCCCTCTTGGCATAACCCTGAAAAGTGCGCTATATCACCAACAACTGATATCAACTAAAAGGAGGGTATCAGTGAGCAGGTCAGAGAGTGTTGGAACAAAAAGTTAACTTAAAGTGGTGGAAATCATGTCATTAATCAAGTAGCTCTGTGTAGATGTTAGCTGTCTATGAAGAGCAACAGCGTGGGGCAAAGATGAAAATTCTGTCCCCTTCACCATATCATCCAAGTTGCCAGTGACATAAAAAATACGAAAAATCCTACAAAGTAGGTACTCGTTTTATTCATCTTTGAGGCTCTCCTCACACTGAGGTGATTCTCGACCACCACAACATTCTAAACTGTCAATTATGAATGTACTCAGATAGAAAGGGGAAGTCATGTAAGAAATGTACCACCGAATCATACAGCTTCATGCAAACTGCAAGGCATAGGTTCAGATTCTTTTCTCAATCTTTCATTATTCTAAGATTGCTAACAAGGGTTCATTTGGGCAGTAATAAATTCTTTTAATATAGATAATCCCAAACACTCTGTTATGTTTCAAATCCAAAATGTGTGTTTCTTCAGACCAAACAATCTTAACAAATGCCTACCAGTATGGATGACATGTGACAATAACTTGTAGCCCTACCATTTCTTATAGAGTGATTTAAACACGTGTATGAGTCATTGTCTCTGTATAATATGTGAGTGATGTGCAGCCTGCATTGGGATGAGGAGTGCTATAAAAGAAATTAATTACATGTAAAAGAGGGTCTAGCGAAAGATGAGGGGGACGTGTGGCAGGTGGGAATGAGGGAATCCGTGGAGAAGCTAACTGGGGAGGGGGCAACAACACAGACTGTTGCACCAGGCCCGCAGAGTCAAAGCTGGCCTGAATGCGATTGCATCCCGTTTTGCTTCTGCATTTTTGTCTTTAGGTAGTTTTGAAACCATAATGCATCTCGACATTACATCCTTCTCCTCAGCCCATGCCTGAATGCACATCAGTAGAAGTCTGCCCACCAACCTGACCATGAAATCTAGAAGAGAAATTGGTCTGTAGCAGGTAGGATATTCCCTTTTTCTCCTTCTCCAAGATATATAAGCATTTGTTTCAATGGAAAGTTACCATAACGCATCGAGTGGACCACAGTTGCGAGAAGTGGGGCCCACAGAGCAGATGGATATTTAAACATATCGATCTGAACGTTCCATGGAGTTAGAAATTTCACTAGTGGACATTGAGCCAAGGTCAAAGACACCCCTTGTAACAAGAAAGACGGATTCATATCACAGGTTAAGTCAAAGGCCTCTATAATGTTATGGCCAGGACCTCAGTGATGAAAGTGTGTCCGCTGGTGTGCCAGATGTACCCTCTGAGTGGGCTGCTATGATTTTTCGCCCCACTCAGCATTGTCGGTCCTCCAACAAACGGCCCTTCTAACATGAAGAGAGTTTTGTCACTGAGCGTCACAAACTTTTTCACATTTTTCTTCCTGGGACCAACATACCTTGTATGGTGGTCCCAGGAAGGAAAAAGGCAATGATGGTCACAACCTCTAAACAGTGCGGGCAGGTGGCACTGTGACCCGGTTTTCCAGTGGTGGGTGGACCACCTGGTGAAGGTTTTCCAACATCAAAGCCAGTTGAGGCTCTGATCTTTGAAACCCAGTGCGAACATGAGTTTGTCCGGGCGGAAGTTCAAAATTAACTCTAATTTACCACAATAGTTTATCTAATGCCTTGCCCCCACATCCTGGTGGATACATCTAACTTGCATATCAGAATACAGTCTAGCATTTAAAGACCCTAGGGCATGTGAAAAAATAACATCTAGCAATTTGGAGCCCGAAATATCCTGAATCACCTTTTTTTTTAACGAATGTTGGGAATCTTCCAAATCACAGCCTCGTTTGAATGGATTGTAAAAGTAGCTCCTCTCCAAAACGTTTGCTGATACTATGATTATCGCTTTACAAGCTGGTGTACCTGTGATCTAATGTTTCTTATCCCTAGTAGCTCAGGGAGCACCAAATAATGTAATACATCCAATCTATTTAGGTAAGCAAGTGTCCCAAATTTTGGATGATGGACTGTCCATTAGAAGTAACAGGTACTTAGGTTTCTAGACAATGGTTTGTGAAGGAAAACAAGCTTAACTAAGGGTTGCTCTTTAAAAATAAATATTACACTTCTCATTTTAACCTCTATTTCTACCTTTACCTAAAGAACACTCGTTTTGCCCCTTAACGTTGTTCCATCAGTCATTTCGTGAAATAGTTATCTATTTTCCTGAACAAGTGACCGAAATCAATCTGGTGCAGAGCAGTGCTGTCATTCGGTTGAAACCTTGGCCCGCGTGCCCAATGCTCATGCTCAGCACCTATTATACAAATGAAGCTGCAATTAGCATAGAAGGATTTATTCATTTGAAGAAACAGACGTGAAAACAACGTTATTTAAATGCGTGTTAATTTATTTCTTATCTTAAATGTGAGGGACGTTTGGATTAGAATGGGACGTTAATGTGTACGGACGAAACTCGACTACATCTTCCTCTCTGGGGCCGCAGAGTCCTGGTTGGAGGCAGCGGAGATTCTTTCGCTATCGGACCATTCCCCGGTGTCTGCGGTCATACGGATGGGGGGCGTGGGGAGGCTCTCGGTGTGGCATCTGCAACAAAATGACTATTGGGTGCATATGACTACGGCGGTCGATCAATATTTGTCACGGAATGTGGGATCCGTGTCCGGGGCGGACATGTTGTGGGAGGCGCTGAAGCCGACACTACGCGGAGCGGATATCTCATACTGTGCGGCGGCCCGCCGCGAGCGCCGAGCGGGGCTGGTTCGGGCAGATGCTGAGGTCATGGAGTTGGAGCGTAGGGGCCGGGAGGATGGGGGCGAGGCGTATCGTCGGCAGCTACTTTACGCACAGCAGACATACGGCTCTCTATTGCTTGACGAGGCACGTCAGGTGTGGCTAGCCACTAGGAGTCGAGTGTACCAATGGGGGGACAAGTCGGGTGCAATGCTGCACAGGCTGTTTCAGGGGGTGTATCATACCCAGGACCTCCCAGGGATAGTGGACCCAGGGGGCATGCCTCTAGTGGATCCGGGTGCGCTTGCCAATAGCTTCGCTACATACTATGCAGGCCTATATAGTCCCTGCGAATGCCTCACGGAAGCGGAGGTGGAGCGGTTCCTGCGTGATCACCCTATCACGGCTTTATCAGAGGCGGCAAGGACGGCATTAGATCTTCCGTTAACGGTGGAAGAATTAGGGGAGGCGCTGGGTGGGCTGAAACCGGGCAAGGCCCCGGGCCCGAATGGGTTCCCGAGTGAGTTTTTTAAGAAGTATTTCCTACAATTAGGTCCACATTATACGGCGGTGGTGGAGGAGGCCCGAGAGCGTGGATTGTTACCCTGGGACTGGAGGCATGCTGAGATTGTAGTGTTCCACAAGCCGGGCAGACCCCCGGAGGAGGATGCCTCGTATCGTCCGATCTCCCTCCTCAATGTGGAGACAAAAATTCTGGCGAAAGCATAGGCCAATCGTCTTCTGCCATACATCACCTCGTTGGTCCACCCGGATCAGGCGGGGTTTATGCCCTCTGGTGCCACGCGACATAACATTCGGCGGGCTCACGTGGCGATCGCTGAAGTGCAGCGGTTGGGGGTTCCAGCAGCCCTGTTCTTGGCGGACATGGATCGGGCGTTCGACTCCCTGAGCTGGCGATATATGTTCCTGCTGCTGCAACGCTTGAACTTCGGGCCGTGGTTCATATCCTATGTGCGGCTTCTCTACACGGAGATTACGGCCTCGGTCAGGGTAGCGGGGGCGTCCTCATTGACGTTCCCCGTACGGCGTGGAACACGCCAGGGGTGCTCCCTGTCCCCGTATCTTTTTGCCCTGGCCATGGAACCCTTGGAGGTGTGGGTGCGGATGGACGCGCAAATCTCCGGATTTGAGTGGCAGAATGGACTGGCCGATCGTATAGCCCTTTATGCGGACGACATCCTCTTTTTTCTGACAGACCTTGACCGCACGGGGCCCCGGCTACTCCGTATTATGCAGATATTTGGTGAGACGTCGGGTCTCTTCATGAACCCCCGGAAGTCTACCCTGTGGGTATTGGGGGGTCCGACTCAGTTGCAGGGGTGGGCATCCCCAGTGCGGATAGCGGCGGGGGGGGGCTTCAGTATTTAGGGGTGTTCTTATCAACTACCCCGGCGGTTTCTTGGGGGCGTAATGTGGTGCCCGTGTGGGAACGTGTTTGTCAAGACATTAAATTGTGGACCCGCATGCCGCTCACCATCTTCGGCCGGTCTGCGATTTTCAAGATGGTGGCCCTTCCCCGCCTTTTGTACCAGCTGCAGAATCATCCGTATGTGATTCCACCGGGCTGGTTCCGTCGGGTGGCACAATGGGCGACTACCACAGATGGCGGCCCTGTCAGGGTTTGAGGGGTGGGATCGGATAGGCATCTCCACCATAGGCGATGTGGTGTGGGGGTGCGCTTTGAAGTCCTTCCAGGATCTTCAACAAGAATTCAGCATGCTGCGGACACAGTTCTATAGGTACCTCCAGTTCCGTCATGCACTCTCCCCCAGCCTGGCGGGCTTAGACTCCATAGCTGATTTTAGCCCAGTGGAAGCGAAGCTCTTCATGGGTGACTTACAAGAGCAGAAAATCTCCAAGATATACCGAACGCTCATTATTCACAGCTCCCCCTCGCTCCAGCATCTCAAGAGGAAATGGGAGGACGATGTTGGCCCCCTCGACGAGACGGACTGGACGGAGGCGTTGGCCTCGCCCTGGGGGGCAGCCATAGCTATCCGACTACGCCTCATACAATTTAAATACCTGCATAGGGCTTATTTTACCCGTAGGAGGCTGTGGCGGGCGGGCCTGATTGTTTCTCCGGAGTGTCTCCGATGTGAGCAGGAGGAGGGTTCCTTCTTTCACACAGTATGGCTCTGTGGGTCACTATCCCGTTTTTGGAGAGGGGTGTTGTCTTGCTTATCCGAGGTGCTGGGTTGGGATCTTCCCGCAGACCCTAAGTTGACACTTCTGCACGTTATGGACGATATTGGTGGCAATATATATAAGAGACATTTACTGCTGTTGGGCCTTACACTGGCCAAGAGGGATATCGCCCGGGCATGGAAGGCTCCGGCAGCTCCCTCTCTGAATGTATGGAAGAGGGGTTTGGACTTTAGCATGGGCTTGGAGCTCCCCATATTTGCAGATAGGGGGTGCCCCCATAAACATTACAAGATATGGAAGCGTTGGGCAGACTACAGGGGTCTTCCCCTGGAGCCGGTTCGGGAGGAGCGGGAGGAGGTGTCCATCTAGTTCCCCGGGGGAGAGGGGGCGCGCGCAGGGACTGGGGTCAGAACTGTCTAGCTTATGCTCATTCAAGATGTCACTTGTTAGATATGGTATGGTGCGGTCGGGGGGATCCGGGAGGTGGGGGGGGGGGAGGGTTGGGGCTTTGTTTTTCAACTGAAGTGCATTTTCAAGTATCCTACTACGGTAAAATGTCAATGACATCATGGGTGCAATGCTTGGGCCGGTACCCCTGGGACTTCAGGGGCCTGCAATGTATGTGTTTGTTGACGAATAAAAACTATTTTTTTTTAAAAAGAATGGGACGTTAATGTGTAAACTATGATTTTTTGCATTTTATTCAAGGAATAACCAATCCGATATTTTATCAACCAGTGATCTCACATACTCACCCGTACGGACGATTATCGGGTTTTGTATGAATTTGCATTTGTATTATTGTTTGTGAGCACGTGCATGTTAAAATTCAATTCAAATGGTAAAGTCAGAAGTAAAAACAAGTGTTTATTTTCACATAGGTTGATATTATCTTTTTTCTATGTTTTATAGACTAATCCGGAACACAAAACATTTGCTGCACATTGAAAATGGAGCATTTTCAAATCTCCCGCGGTTAAAATTCTTGTAAGAAATTTTCTTTATTTTCTCTCATTTGTTTATGCACAGTTCAATTCAAAAGCACAGACAGAAGTACACACAAGCACATGCGTGCAGTTAGGTCTCATTGATGCATTCATTTGACTAGCATACTTTAAATGTTAGTCACAGGTCAGAGACGGTGTTTCTGGAGCAGAATTCGGCTTTGTTTGAAAAGCAGCATTGTCGAGAATGGCACACACATGGGTGTGGGTGGTAGGGAGAGAAGGCTGAAAGCATTTAAGAATCAGAAATTGAAGGAAAGTGGCTGGTCAGAATTTTACAACTGTGTTCTAAGAAGGAGGTGAGTATGCCAATCTGTTCAATAAGTCATAGTAAGACAGGGTTTTTGAGCCAGTTTGTTAAGGAGCCCTGTACATAATGTATTAAGGTCCGGCATGGAAGTAGGAGTTTACTCGTAAACGAAAATGAAATATTTATCTCTAAGATATGAATGGAACACCGCTAAATATTATGATAATGATGATGCACCAAAAATTCATCCTCTTAATATTAAAGACCCAAAAGAGAGGTTGAGACGTAATTATTTAGACATATATACCCTACCCAAGGTAATTAAAAAGGATGATCCTGGGAAATGTCTTGAAACCTTGTAAAAACATGTTTGTAATCTTGTTCAACCTGTTGACAGAAACACAAAATGTATTATTCTATTTCAGAAATGTACTTGAAAGCTATATCCAAAGTACGTGCCCTCCAACTTAATACACGTCAGCTCGAGCCACAAAAAATGTGTCACACCCCTTCATATGTAAAAATTAAGATATATACAGAAAAAAAGCCCACCTCCTCTGAAGTTACAGTGTTCACTCAAGAACTGGAAAGTACAAAAAAAGTGATCAGACACGTCAGTATTACAATTAAGCGCAATATTAAAGATGCAGAGATGAAACAAATGTGTTCTATAGCACTTCCTAGTTGTCCTGTGATATTTCTGATCTCTGCTTTCTAGAAGAGAGGACGGATATAGGAGAGGAGGGACGATGGGTGGTTGTATCTGTGTATCGGTACACTGATTTACAAAATGTCCATTTCTTGAACCCTCGCTCACAAATACATTTGCCCCGGCACATATCTAGGTAATGACACAGTAGCAGACATGGACGGTGACGCCTGCATGAACAACATGGTTGCTAATCCTCCTGTTTATGAAAATAGGCGAGGTCTAGGATTTCAAGTCCCGCTTAGATTCAGCATTCATGAGGGAAGTGAAGAGGTTTGTTGTGGCTGTCATCAGAAGACTGCAGCCTTGGGGGGCTCTTGTGGCACATTTTCTCTTGCTCTATTACAGTATGGGGGTCTTCCTAGAAATCTGTCTGGATGAAGAATGAGGGAGAGGTTGAGGGAAGTTTAGGAAGTGCTCTTGGGAGGTTCTGTGCGCCCTTAAGTTCACATTGGTCTGCTGTTATTGTTATGTTATATCGATGTGTATAGCGCACTATGTGCTCCCTTGCCAAGGCAGAGCAGCTGCACCGCGTGGTTGCAGGAAGCATGGTAGGAGGGTGTAGGGCAGAAGGCTCTGCCCTGACAGAGGCTTTGCACTGCACTGGGGGTAGAAGAAGGAGAGCCCGGGGGTGCTAGAGTTGAAGGCTCTCCCCCAACGGAGGCGTTCTCCCTGGCAATGTCCCACGCCACAGCTCTAAGTGGCCTAGAGGGCCCACAAGTGCCGCAGTGTTCACCCAGTCTTGGGCGGACGTACCTCTTGTTTCTTCGCTGCCCGCCTGCCACACTGCTTTTCTCGGTCCCAAGTGGCTATAATTCACTGGCACTAGAGTGCTCGTTGCTGCTTGGAGCTAAGTATTCCATTCTCTGCTGTAGGTGGTCAGGGGGCCCAGGAGCCTACGTGAAGGGAACAGGGGCACCAGATACCTTACAAGGTATCTGGTGCCCCTCTACAAACTGCGCCTTGCCGTTGCAACGCGAAAGGTGTGCAGCAGTGGATAGAAGGTGTTGGATTTAACTCCAACACCTTTCCTCCTGTTGCACACACTGGAGTTGGAATAGAAAATTAATCTAGACCAACTTTCAGCGCACCCCCGACAGAAAGTCGGGGTAAAGTTTTGCGTTGCAACAGCAGCCCATGTAATGGCATTCATTGTAACGTCACATAATCGTACAATGTTGGTATAGAGTGTTTATGTAACATGTGCAAAGTATTAGTATTTACTTCATTCCACTAAATGTAATGTTATGACAATTGCCTGGTTGGCTAAATGGTTTATGTTCTACGTGACGTCATGACAATTGCCTATATGGAAAAGTGATTTATGTGTTTGTGGTCTAATGTGTTTTTATGTATAATACAAAGGATATTTTTATATAACCTTGTGTGGAGTCACTTTTTGTGGTGTGCCTTGTGTGTCGCTAGTGTGGGAGTGTGTTGCGTAAAATCTTTACACATTGCCTCAGAGATAAGCCTGACTGCTCTACCAAGCTATCGAGAGGGTGAGCAGGGGTTATCTTAGGTGTGTAACTCTCTTACCCTAACTAGACTGGTGGGTTCTGCCTGGCTTAGGTGCACACCATAGCCAACCAGAAACCCCATTTCTAACACTTAGGCTTTAGACCATCATCAATCTTAAAATTAAAAATCAGTACATGAAAATGGGAGGAAGCTAAACTAGAATAATGTAAATATAACCGTGATAAGGTCCGTGAAGTGATGTTAACGCTGAAAGGAAGAGAATCTGCTAACATACAGTCTACTCTTGTGCACGTGATAGCTGTCTATCGGAAGTTACATTTAAGGCGCCCGCTCCTAAAATGATGAATAACAAAATATAGGCATCATCGCAGTTGGACAAGAATAAAAGTCTCTCTGTAGAGGTCTCAGACATGAACAGTTCACAAGCAGTCCATAGAAGGTGATAGAAAGAAGTATCAAGACTCGGCTAAGAGCATTATTACGAGTTTGGTGGTCCGTGAATTGACATACCCTCGGTCGCGGTCCAACCATCGAGAGCTTGGTGGTCTGATCGCCGTATTTGGAGCTGGGTGGATCGCATTTGGAAAGACTGCGGCTAGACCGTCGATACCGCCAGCACACCGCAGATCGCCGGGGTTGCAGTCGTGAAAAAGCAGCTGCCATAGGGCAGTACAGGGGAGGGAGCTTCACCACCATCCATATTATAAGTTGGCTTTTCAACGAGCTGGGTTTCTTCAGGTCTCCTTTCACAGCAGCATCTTCACCCAGAGGATTATGACCCTTTTTGGGGCAGTATACAGGTGAGTCCTTTTTGTAACATATACCCATTGCCTGGCAATGGGTAGGTGATATTTTTCCACATGTATCATGCGTATGTGTGCATTTGACACATATATATAGTCGAAATGCTCACACAGGCATATGGAAGAGTAATCATCACTGCCGCAAGATCCCCGCAGCCATACGTATATGTACATAATACAGCGGTCAGAAGACCGTTGGCACTGTGGTGTTCTAGAGAACACAGCCACAGTGTTTGGGCGGTCGGACCGCCAAACTCGTATTCAGGTCTAAGTATGATAATATGAGAGCTAATCATGTTTTTGGAAGAAGCAACCCTTAAAGAAGCCAGTGCAGAAAAAGATGTTGTTGACCCAATGTCAGGTCATCCCTAGGACACTGATGACCAGAATATGATGAGATAAGTAAAAACCCACCTACAGTCAATTCTGGTGATCTGGGCACCACAAACAGAAAGAAAGAGAGACTAAAGAGAATACCTAAAGGCATATTGTTGTACCATTATGACTATGGATATGAGATTACAACACATATGTTCTTGGAAATGATGGCTCTCTCAAGCAAGGTGATTGTGAGATTTATTTAAACCATTAGCTAAGGTGGGCCAATAGGAAGGCTCCATCATTTGTAATCATGTAGAACAAATGGTTAGTAAAGACATTACAGAAGATGTCCGTGCAGATCAAACTCTCTCACTAAACTTCAAATTGTTAAGTGTCAAAGAAAATCTTGTCCAAGTGCCCTTGGAAAATTGAAATAATTGTGATTAATCAGTGGTGAAAGAATTAAAAATACAAGAGGTGATTTTAGCTTTTGATTTAAAGATAGCATAAATCATGCATCAAGTTCCTCTCAGATTTGAGGAACACCAAATGAAAATGAAAAACATTCAGATATACAGGACTAAGTGCTAAACCTTTAAGAGGCTAAAGTTAAACACTTAAGGAAGAGAATGCCTGTGAAATAGTAATCTGTGATTTTTAGGAATCCTAAAAGAAGCTTAGTTGGGAAAAGGGCGATGGACAAGCTACCCAGTTTAGCTTGTTTCCAATTCATGCCTGTTTCATCTTGGTGAGTGAGATTCAGCTGACCTTTAGGGTCCAGCTTTCAAATTGATATTGAGGAAAAGCCCAAGGAGCATTTTCTTTTTTTTCCTGTGGTTTTTAGTGAGCGACAAGAGAAAACAACGAGAGCCAACACAGTTAGGTGAGGTAACTGAGTTTTAACAGACAGGGTTAAGGTTATATATATTTTTTTAAATGCAACCTTTGTCACAGTTAATTCTATTAAACAAACTGGATCTTCTATGTCCACTACAAGCCCAATGGGAGATCTAACCCTCCCTGTTATTTTCATAAATATGAGCAACTGTCCAATTCGCCTTTAACATTCTGGTGCCGATTCCGATCTGTTAAAAAAAAGTACTGTACGACTCGTATCTGTATTTATTTACGTACGAATCGTACAAGTCCCGTACAAACGGCGAAGTACGATTCGTACGTGAAAAATACATACAAATCGCTTCGGGAAAAGTCTACGAGACGTCCCCGGACGGTTTTACATACAAATCGTAAAACTGAAGTCCGAGCGCGCAAGTACGATCCGTACCGCCCGTCCGAAAACACAAGCGCATGGAAAAGGCCCCGTACGGAGCGAACTTTGTACGACCCCTACCCCGAGTACACTTGTGCCCGGGGTACGAGTCGTATGGCCCCCCCAGCCTCCCCCCTCCCACATACGTCCGCACCGTACCCCCCACCCCACGTATGTACAGACCGTACCCCAGGCGTACCCCAATCCTCGCGTATGTACGGTCCGTACATACCCGAGGATTGGGGTACGCCTGGGGTACGGTTCGGACATATGCGGGTGGGGGGGTACGGTCCGTACATACGGGCGGGTGGGGGGAACGGTGTGGACATATGCACCGTACAAACACACTGTTGGCCTATGTACAGTGCGTACCCCAACAGCGCGTATGTACGCACCGTACATATGCAATGTTGGGGTACGCACCGTACATGATGACACGTACGATGTGGGTGATGGCGTGTACGTCACGTACCGGGCCCCCTTTTCGTCATGCATCGCAGCGTACTTAGCTTTTCCGGCACTTTTTGGCTCCCGTAAAAATATAGCCGTGCGGAGTGCTGTAGGTACGAATTGTACTTGCTGGTCCGTAAAACGCTGCCTGACTCCGTGCGGACATCGCGTACGCGCTGTCCAGGATCAGAATTGTATGTATTTTTTAGTCGTACGGTGTTTTTTACGATTCGTACGGAAATGGTATTTCTGTACGAATCGTACTTGCTGGTTTGTAACGTGGAATTCCCGGGTTTTACAAGATCGGAATCGGCACCTCTATGTAATTAGTTATTGAAAGGGAATGATACAGAAAAGCATACTTTTAGAAAGTTTATGTTTAAATTATAATCAGTAGTGCATGATGGGTTATGACTATGTGATGAGGTTCCAGGCAATGCCATTCTCCTGAACATTAGGCGTCATCTCTCTATATCTGTGGAAGTTCTGATTTCAAGCGATCCACTATATGGAAAGTAGACTTGGTGCTTAATAAGGTGTACGGAGGAACCATGCTACCTATGCATGTAGGACTATAGTCAGCAGTAACTAAATCACTGTGATAGGATTTCTCTACGTTTTATGAGCTCACGAGGATGAGACTGATTGCACAGAAGTTTAGTCTGCAATGGAGAAACAGGTTGATATTAAACTGATGTAAGAAATTGCTCAGATTCAAATTAGATGAAGTCGTGAAAAGGGCCTTTGAAAATGAAAAATATGCCTTTCCATTCCAGTCTCAGTCTATCTATGCAGGATTCAGCGAAGATGTAGTTAAGGATGGGAAGTTTGGGTCTTGCTCTCTCAGACCTGCATTTCCTTTAAAATATTCTATTCCCCCTATTGGCATGGGAAAATCTTGCCTTCACACTCAGAGAGGTAAAAAACATTCTCCATCAATGGATTCCCCAGAAAACAGACATTTTCGTGGCCAAATGGATAAAATCAGCATCCAATCTTTGGATATGGAGTGTATGGTATAGAGTGTAGTGAATACAAGAAATTGCTTGGAATGAACTTGTCTTCATCCAAATTCAGTAGTCCGATTCACTCCTTAGCCATGAAATCCTGCCAAGCAATCCCCACTGAAGCAGGGCCTATCGATTCTGTTAGCCCAAAAAACTATTAGGGTAGTTACAAAAGAAGATGTTGACTCTAGATTCTATTCAACTGTATTCCTGGTTCCTAAGGTGATGGAGTATTCAGAGGTGCAATCAACTTCAAACTTCTGAACCAATGGATTCTACACCAATGTTTCAAAATGTTGACTCTACAAAATGTTCTTCTAATGGTTCTTCTTGAAGACTTGCCTTCATCACTGGATCATCAACATGGCTGTCTCTAGGTTTTCATTGACAAGGATAGAGACAGTTCACTTGTATGGTGTATGTGATCAGCATTTTCCATTCATTGTACTGCCATTCAGCTTGAAAATCCCAAGAGTTTCTATCAAAGTTCTGGCACCTCTGTTTGGGTTTCTAAAACTGTATGGGGTCTACATGATTCTCATACCTTGATGACTGTCTGATTCATGTCCCATTATGTTCCTTGGCCCAGAAAGCAACAAAGAGGGTTTGCAAAGTACTAGCTGTGTGCAGTCTGTAGGCCAATCTAGGGGAGTTACATTTAGTACCCTCTCAATGTCTGTAGTGCATCAAGGCATTCTTCACGACATCGGCTACCCACGGTGCACGGAAAAGTATTGTTTCTAGCCCTAAGCTATTGGATGAACAAGTCAGAGACATGACTCAGAAATTTGAAAACAGAGGGTATCCTCTAAAGGTCCTAAAGGAAGCCAAAGAACGTTGTACCTCAATAACACAACAGCAACTATTGGTTTCTAAACACAAGAAATAGTCAAAAAAGAGAATGGTGTCAATTTCCAAATTTTCAACTATGAGTATGCACTTCAAGAGAATCATCATAAAACAGAGGCCGATGTTGCTAATCAAACCTGATTCTAAAGGGATTTTTTCAGAACGACATTTGATTGCTCACAGACAACAACTCAGACATATAAAGGAACCGTTCCATGTTACAATTGCAACAGCATCATAAGACGCACATGGATTTGTCATCCCAGGAAAGGCAATAAATTTGCACTAAAAATTACAGCCAATTCTGACTCCATGAATGTGGTGTATCTTCTAAAATGCCCATGCAGATTGACTCACATAGGGAAAGCCGAAAGAAAAATTGTGGGTCAGTGCTTGTGGCTCTTAGAATTTGGTCACAACATCTGTCAACTAAAATTTATGATTTTGGAAACAGTGGAAAAAAAGGAGGAAAGAGACAACCACAAACACCTCCTCCATAAAGAGAATTACTGGATCAAAAGACTGGACACCTTGATGCCTAATGGTCTGAATGATAAGATGGAATTCAGCTGTTATCTGTAATCTCACTACCTTTATTACAAACCCTCGGTTGTGGATATTTAACAATCATTTTGATTTACTTGTGAGATACATTTAAAAATGGCCTCCATTCAATTCAACATAATGTGAACATGCACCAACTTTCCAGTCATTCTGATTCACTTGCAAGATTGAATATTCCAATATGGCCCCGAAAATTGTTTATTTCTGTGTATAACATTATCATGATTTTTTCAGTTTTATTAATTTAGGTGATTTACACCTTCTAATATGGCCGCCGCGATTTGCACACTTTTCACTAACTGACCTAATTTACCCGGGTAGCTTTAAGGCTTCTTGGAAACATCTCGGACTACCGCCGATGGGAGAAAACGTTCACATGCTCCGCACCGACCTAAGACCTTTGTAAATCTATTCTGACCACTTTATCTTAATTGTTATTAGCACTGGGACGCGTCTATAGTTTTCTGTTTCGTGAGTACACTGCGGGTCACATATTTGTTAAATGTAACCAATGCTACAAGACGCGCCTTTAAAGATTTAAGAGTTCTTTTATCTTCACATCGCTGCACGTGCGTTTACTATGCTGTGGAACGGATCAGGTTCACCAGGTTGGGTTTGAGTACCCACTGTCTCACCAGTAAGTGTAATTTTCTTCACGGTGTCACACATGTTGGACCATCACTTACAGAACGTTCTCTAAACAGGCACTGGCACTTTCATTTGCATACGAGGACTTGATTTATTTCAGTTTTATTAGGTTATGTTTTTCAATGTATGTACACAATGGGGCATGATTGACTGGTGCTCTATATGAACACGGTTGGCTGAAATGTATGCATTATTGATTTCAATCTATGGAGTTCTCTATCGGGATCATCCGGGCACTATGACACAGTTTGTTGGACTTATATTTTTGAAGAGGAGGTGTGAGTGTCATATTCAAAACATACCTGTATTGTACATACATGATTTTGTTGGTACAGCCAGGAGGCTGGCTATTGTTGTGACTTTTGCACATTACTGTTTTGCATATTTATGATCCCCTGATGAAGGGCTAATTCGGCCTGAATCGTATTGGGATGGGATGGTTTTATTTTTGTTTATGAACAAGCTCTTTGATTTTTGAAATTTGTATTTACTACTCAATATGGATACAAATGACAACCACCTATAACAACTTCATTGGTAATTCCATGAATAAAAAATTTATTCAGAATATTTGAGTCTTCAATCGTGATTAAGATTCATGAACTTTACAAACAATCCTATTGGTTAGGATTTCAAGCCGTGCAAAGAGGGGACGATCCCCAGCAGGAAACGCTTTTGAATTACTGAATTGATACACTCTTGGATCAGAGAGTGAAACCCTACTGCACGCTAAAAGTTGAATACACCATCTGAATAATATTGAGAAACGTGGAGTGTGTGATCCTCTGGATAAATACTAAGTAGCTATTTACCATGTTAGTGGGGGATGGTTGCTGATATCAGCATCTAAGACCTGGGCATTTTTCCTTGCGCATCACAGGGTATTGGTCCGGCAGTCATCTTTTCATGCCCTACTTCAGTCAAATTCAGCCCCTATCAGACTTTGGTCGAATTGTACGGATATCCGTCTCAACACGACGTGATTCATCGCGCCTCGGACTCTGGCTGAACTTTACTCACGGAGATTCACACAATTCGACTGATTAGAACCTGGCAGTATAGACTCTTTTTGGTGCACACCCAAACGGACGCTCAACAATCACTGGCCTATCACCTAGTTAGACTCATTTCTAGGTCCAGTTGTTCTCTTTACGCTACTACGTAATTCAATTTGACGTGTGCTCATACACTATTAACCTAGCCTTGAAGAAGCCCATGTTTGGGCGAAACGCGTTGGCTGCAGATCAGGTCGCACTGAAGTTTGAAATAAATGGATTTATGAAAATATTCTACAGTTGTGTGGACTCAACACTCAGTTTTTCACTTTGAAAATTACTCAATACTTTTGTTTTTGTGTTGCCTCTCATACTTGTGGATTGGTGATTTCCTTGATTGACTCCCTCCTTTCAGTTTCTGAGGCGGTCAGTATCGGTTTTGGAAAGTCCTTGACGATGTCTAGGATTTTCTTTTCAAAGTAGTTGGCAATGGAGTTACAGAGGGGCAAGGATGGTGGGATTTCCTGTGAGAGGGCTCTGGGGTTGGTGAAACTATTTACGATCTTAAAGATTTCTTTCTGTCCATTATCAGAAGAGGAAATCGCCTCAAGGTAATAGGCTTTTTTTGCCAGCTTAATTGAAGCATGGTACTGCCTCCGGGCTGCTTTATAGAGGTTACAATCGTTGGCCTCATAGTTTCTACGCCACCTTCGTTCCAACGTTCTAACTTCGCCTAATTCCACTTTTAACGCTTGTGAGAACCATTGGGCACTCTTTTTATTTTTCATACCGCGTGAATTGTTTTTTGAGCTCGTTGGATCTGAGGGCTTGCTAAGTGACATGATCCATTCACAGAACAGCTGGTTGTCTGTCGAGGTGTGGCCAGTTAGTGTGGGTTTGCTCTTTATTGCTTTCCCTAAGAGATCTGGCTGGGTAGGTGATATTTTCCAGTCAGGTTTGGAACTCCTGGTTATTTTCCTAGTGGTTTTCCTTGGAGCATTGTTTCCCAGTGACAGGTCAAATGGGACAAATTTATGATCTGACCAGGTTTGGATGCTAGGGGGTTTGATCGTCAAAGCGTCTGAGTTGGAGCAAATACAGTCTAGTATGTGGCCTGCGGTATGAGTAGGTTCCTGCGTCATCAGTTTAAGGCCGAGGACGCTGATTATGTCCATGAAACGGGCTACCCCTGGTCCTTCCGGGGAGTCTAGATGGAGATTGAGATCTCCAAGCATCGTAAAGTGAGCAAATCTGAGCGTGAGCTCGCTCAGAACATCACCAATGCTTTCCAGGAAATCTTTGGGTTGGCCCGGGGGACGGTACACCAGGGCACCGGAGAACGTAAAAGAATCATGGATATTTAAACAGAAGGCCATGGCCTCTGCACCCTTGATATCTGGTAGCTCATACGTGGTACATTTCATGGTGTCACGATAGATGATGGCCAGCCCTCCTCCCCGTTTCTTCTGCCTATCCAGATGTTGAATTAAGAAGCCTTGCGGGAGGGCCACTGCTATATCCAGATTGCACCAGGCCTTTAGCCAGGTTTCTGTGATAAGGAGCCAATCTAAATCCCCCTCCATGATCAGGTCATGGATGTGTAGAGCATTCTTGCACAGAGACCTAGCGTTAGTGAGCCCCCCTTGCAGGACAATAGGCTGCGGTTTATCATTGGGTGCTGGCCCTGGGGCAAAAGTAGCTTTACAGTACTGACAGCCGACTGGGCCTACCCATGTGTCAGGGTTCAGAACATTCTAACAATGTATAGAGTGATTATTGAGAGAAAGTATGAATTCCCTGGAAATACCTGGATCTATATTTTGGGGAGTGGTATGCCTGGCCCCTGGTGCCTCCCTGGCGCTGACGGGCGCAGACGGGCAGGACTCTGGCACGACTCCGGCGCGGACCCGGCGCGACCGCTGCTCGCGTCTGCTGCGCGGAGGCATGCCCTTCCTCTTTTATGCTGTCCACTGGGAAGCGTCTGACGCCCCGGGATGGAGAAATGTCCTCAGCGCCTGAGTCGGCCGGGACGGACCCAGTAAGTGTGAGAATACAAGGGTGGGGAGGTGCTGAGACCGCGCTGAGAGGTCCAAGCAGAGCGGGGGGATAACAAAGTGTGAAGTGCAAATTTAAAAGGCTTAGTGAGTCAAGCCGATCGTTACACACAGCATTAAAATACAAGTATATTTGTATCAAGCTGATCACTACAACAATTGTTAAAATAACGCTTAGTAGATCAAGCTGGTCGAGCTAAGTAGGCAAAGCAGTTTTAAAATACAAGGAACATAACATTTTTACAAAGTAGCACAGCAACCTCCCGGCTTCCGCCTCAGGAGGGATTCAAACACATAATAGCCTTGGACGCACTGAATGAAACCTAATTGAATTGATAAAATAACAAACTTTGCAGAAGCATACATAAAAGGGAGTGACAATAAATGAAGGAAAAGGCATGCCAAGAGTGATATTACAAGCAATTAGTCTGCATCAGATGCACAAAATACAACCATGAAAATACAGACCACTAGGGAGCGCAGGTCAGATACAGGGACCAGGTTAGTCCTGGGGAAGTGATACCTTTTCAACTTCGCACAAACTATGCTGTTCACGTGGGTGGGGACTACAAGGAGGTTGCTGTTGGTGCATGGAGCAGGTTAAGCCGTGAACTCTCATTCTGCAGCGTGAAGAGCCGATCATTGTTTATGCTTCACTTTGGCAGCTGTAGAGGGCTGTTGCTGTTCAGCGCAAGAAGCAGGTCTCGAATTTCCAGTCATCACTCTAGGCGTAAAGAGAAGGTCCCGCTGGAGCATCGCGTAGGTGGTTGTAGGCAGTTGATTTTCAGCACAAGAGGTCACTTCACAGCCAGGAGGAGCCCGAAGCCCCTGTATGTTCTGCTTTTGTTCAAGAGAAGTGTACTTTGATGCCAGCCAAAGGTCCAGGACCTGGTGGCACCTGTTGGAGATCAGGACTCACTCCAGCATGTCCATTCGGTGCTACTCAGCTGGCAACTGTAGGGCGTCTTCTGGAAGCTTGTTTTGTCCATGTGGCTCACACAGGAGGTCAGCCAACCGATCCTTGGATTCATTCTGAGTAGCCTGAGTTTAAGGCAAGCAGGTCAACTCTTCCTTTTTTAGTCAACAGGGCAGTCCCTTTTCCTCAGTCAGCAGGGATGCCCTTCTTCTGAATGTTCCACAGGTCCAGGAGTGTACTGATGTGAGGTTCTGATGGTTCTACTTTTATACCTGGTGCCATCCTTTGTGCGGGAGAATTCCCTGACCTATCCCCAAAACTGGTTCTTGTCATATCTGCCCCATTCCCTGGCCCGGGCTCCAAACCGTCTAGGGTGACAATGGTAAGGGCAGGCCTGGTGTCAGGTTCCTTTGTGTGTGCTGCAGGCTGCACCCTGTGAAATGTAATCAGGGTAGGGAACAACCCCTCCCCAGCCATCCGGTCAAGAAGACCTTCTCCTGAGAGGATTATTTGTCTGGAGACAATGTATGGAAGTAATATATAACCTGCATTTTGTGTGCACCCTTGTCTATAGCCTTCCAGATTCAATCCTTAAGGGATTCCTACACAATACAGAGCCCATCTAATCTAGGGCCTGACAAAATATTATCACATTACTCCAGTGGCTCCCCCTCACCAGACCGTGCCATCTTCAAAACCAGATGCATCATTGAAAAAGCCATCAAACCTGCTTATCCTGCAGACAATATCGCCATATCTGGTGGTTTTTTGGCACACTCAGAGCCAGAACACAATGAGACTGTGGACTAAGGAGTGCATACAGGAAAAAGCAAGGCAGCAGGCCTGTTCCATGTATGCACCCAGGTTCTAAAACACCCCTGTACCCATCGGTATCAGTCCCACGCTGCTCCAATTTAGAAGAGAGTTGAAGACTCAACACTTTAAAGAACACTATATCACTGTGCAATAACCATCCACAACCCAGCTATCACTCCTACCACTACTTAACTTCAGGTTTGTCTGTGACCCTATACAGTGCTCCACTGCCTTTTGGCTAAGTTTGCACATGCAAAAGTGGTAGTGGTAACTAAATAAATTCCCACTCAGGTGCTGATGCTGGTGCACTCATTTCTGACTGATTCTCTGACTGAAAGTGTTAACAATTATGCCCTTAGAATGTTGAGAACACTACAAGTCTTATCATCCTACATTATCAAAAAACTTGCTAGAAACCACAGTTTTGCCAGTACAACTCATAGCATGATAGTCTTGTCCTGGTCAGTTAATCCATGTTACCTTCAATCCGCACTTATGTAGGCGTAATAAAGCCAAAGTTTTCTTTAGTAGTAGCAATACTTCAGGAACCACTTTAGCATGGACTACACCTCATATCAGAATCCAGTCCTCTGCTTGACAATTACCCAGCCTTTTTAAGTGCCTTTAAAGAGATGTTAGGCTGACAAACGAAAGGTATAGGGGCAAGACGATCTATTGGAAATTCAGCATGGGTCTATGGATTTGCAGACCTACATAGCTCAGTTCAGTGCTCTTGAAAGCACAAATTATTTGACTGATTACACTTTGCAGTTAGGATTTCCTCATGGTCCTTTATCTGAACAGGAGAGAGAGAGGAAGACGGAAGATCAAGCTTTGTCTATACTGTGGTACTAAATGTCACCTTACTGCGAAATGCCCACGAAGACCCCATCTAATTCAGGAAAAATATAGGGGCATATCAACAACAACCGGCGATAATTATCTCTAAGCGCACTTAGCGCTAGGATAATTATCGCCGGCTAGCGTGAATTTTTATCGCTGAGATAGCGTGCTATTAGCAACGCTTATCTCAATAGCGATAAAAATCCTCACGCTAACAGGCTAACGTGAGATTATCGCTGGAAACCCAGCGATAATCTCACGTTACCTTGTTGATAGGGACAGGCAAACTTAGCCATGATATCCTCCTTCCATAGGATATCATGGCTAAGTCTGAAAAATACCAGACGTAAAAAAGCAGCGTTAACCGCGGTTAGCGCTGCTTTTTTTGTCTCTAACAGGGTTAGCGACATTCTTGATAATAGGAGAAATGTCGCTTAGCGACATTTCTCCTATTATTGTACTCTGGAACGCCCCCTTTGCATCTCATTAGAGATGCAAAGGGAAGCGTAGAGTAAAAGGGTGCTAACATGCAAATTTGCATGTGAGCACCCTGTTGTTGATAGGGTGCTAGTTTTATCTCTGCTTTTTTGGCTTTTAAAGCCAAAAAAGCAGAGATAAAGCCCTTGTTGATATGCCCCAAAGAACGGAATGCAAGCCCTTTCCACTGATCAACAATCTAAATACATTGCAATTGTTAATTATTCTGAAGACCACTTTGCAATTTAAGGAACAAACATAAGCAACATAAACTATAGCACATCTATTCCTGCCAAGTATCTTTAATTTTCTGATGTCATTATAGAGACAAAAAAAGAATTTTTTACTACCTCATAGACATTTTGATTGCTCAATTGATTCATTACTTGGTGCAGTAGCTCCATTTAGTCGAAATATTTTTTGTGTCTCACCAAGTGAGCATAAAGGTCTTCAGGAATATCTTCAGAATAATTGCTCAAACAGATTAATGACTTCTTCTAAATGTCCATATGATGCTTCCCTTTTCTTTTATTTTTGTTCTGGAAGGAAAATGCCTCTCTTTACATGGTCATCTCCATGCTGCTACTGGGTTTTAGACTCTGGGCACTGGAACTTCTCTAACCAGGCACCAATCCATGTGCTTTGACCCCTAAGACATGTTGAAATTGGCTACTCTTCTAACTGATATATTTAACATACCTATAAGTCCCTATTATATAGTACAACGTGTACCCAGGGTCTGTAAGTTAAATGTCACTAGTGGACTGCAGCACACCTTGTGCCACCACTAGATGACTGTGCAAACCATGACTGCAAGCCTGCACCAATAACCAGTTAACCCCTTTTGACAGGCCTAAACCTCATTTAAAAAAATTAATATGTCATCTTAAGTAATTATTTTGCAAAATAAGGCAGGGGGCATGGTATTTGTAAGGAATTGAGTTGGTGTCGACTGAGGTGTGAGCCCTAGTCAAGCAGCAACCACAATACTTGTCAGGGTGAGGCACAAGCCAGCCCTAAATTAACCTGTGGTCAACCCTCTGGTAGCTTGGCACAGAACAGTCAGGCTTAACTTACAGGCAGTGTGTAAAGTGTTTTTCAACATTTCAAACAGCAAGAAAGTGATAAACACCACACAAAAAGGATCCCACACCTAGTTAAAAAACATAGGGTGATCTTTCATTAATAAAACAAGACCAAAACAAAAACAATTCAATCCGTAGAAGTGGAGATATGCAATTTTAAAGCTTTTGGTGAAAATAGCGCCAAAAAGCACAAAACGCCAACTGTGGATATGTGTTTGCGCCAGACCGGGACAAAGTCAAAAGATCAGGCCAATTGTCTTGTAGCAAGGGCCGGCTACAGAAAACCAGTTAGGCCAACTGAACGAAATACCTTAAATCCTGGTTTGCTGAGCATTTAAAGGATCCGCGTAGAAGATGCTTCACACAGCTGAAGCGAAGCATCGATTCTGAGATGTAGCGAGGCTGTGATGCGAGGCCCAGAATCGTCGTCGAGAATCCCGCCAATGAGGGTTTTCTGATGTGAAGTCCGGCATCGAGGATGCGCCACAGTCAGGGTGATGCATCGGTTCCAAGGACCTGGAAGGCTGCGGTGTGGAGTCCAGCGTTGTCAACAAGGGATGCAACGGTACAGTCAGTGCTGCAGGACCACTAGTAGCATTTAATGTAGAGGCCCTAGGCACAGGTAGTGCCACCTTACTAAGGACTTACAATTAAGTTAAATATGCCAATTGGGTATAAACCAACTCCACCTTGTTTTAAGGGGAAAGCACAAGCACTTTAACAGTGGTTAGCAGTGGTAAAGTGTGCATAGTCCTAAGAGCCAACAGAAATGTGTTCAGAAACCAGGACGGTAAAGGTAAAAAGTTTGGGAATCACCCTGCAGAATGTCCAACGGTATTTAAAAGTAGAAAATGTAAATGTTTAATGTAAACAAAATGTGCTTACTATTGCAAGACACACAAAGCTATTTTCACTGTAGCAGGACTAGCTGTTCCATAGGCACGCATTGGTAGATAATGTTAAAGTTAACAAAGGTTATCTCCACCCAGGACCCAGCTTTAAATTTCTGATGCTTTTTAAAATATTTATTATAAATCCAGTTCTTTGGTAAAGCCAGATTTGTACTAAATATGTTACAAAACCTATTTTTAAAAAGTCACCTTTGCCTGCCTAAAGTCTTTAGAAACTCATTTGCATAAGCTTCCAACTGTAACCCAGGAGCTGAATAGGTCCTTGATGTGGCGTGAACTTGCTCCCAGAGCTAAGATAAATGTATTGGGTGTGAGGAGGTTCTCTGTTCCTATGACAGGATGACCATTTGAGCAGTGCCCAAGGACTTAATTATCTTCAAAAAGGCCTACCCTGTCACAGGCAGACGTAGCTAACATCTGGGCCTGCTCCCTCTCTTGTCATTATAGATAGTCAGGCACCAATCCCAGTAGAAGACGGACTGTCCCAAGAACCGATTTTGAGTAACTACAGAGGAGGGGATTGCTCATTTCCCTGGCCAAACCTCTAGGGTGGACACAGGAGCTCTGCACAAGGTAAGAAAGGTGCTGCCATCTGGACATCAGGTTGAGAAGGGCACTGTGGGGTTATTTGCGGTAGGGCACAAAGGAACTGCTGCAAAAGTAGGTAGGGTTACCTCCGGAACTTTTCCCTCTTAGTTAGGGAGGGATTAGGAATCACTCCAACCGATAGGCTAGAGCCAGGCATAAATATAGCACCCCTGGTCACCCTTTTCAGAACACTTCTGGACCTTTGGAAGACAGAAGAAGGACTACACCTGCTGTTAATACCTGTAAGGAGAACCCTAAGGACTTGGCCTTTACCCATATATGCACAGGGCAAAGAACTGAATTTCCAGGGTCAGTTGGCTGACCTCCTTTTAAGCTAGAGGGACGCAAAAGTTGCAAGAAGCTCACTTTTCTAAAAGGCTTCTGTCGGAGCAAGTTTGGACTCCCAAGTGCTGTTCCCGAGGCCTTAGAACCCTAGGCTTGTGTCAGAGTGTGCTCCTCCTGCCTAAACCTGTAAACCCAAGTCCTATAAACTATTTGCAGACTTTTTGCCTAGTGAATTGTCAAGGGACTGGGAGCAGCCTGCCAGCTAATCCGCTGATGGGCCTGAATTCGCTGCAGCTCCCGCTAGGTTCTTCTCAGCAGCAGAAAATCCATTTCAGTAGGCCAGATGTCGACCAGCATCCAATGACTTAAAACCCTCTTCGCTACAGCCGTCAGCCTGTACTGCTAAGGTGAAGGTAGAAATCTGCACAGACCAGACTGAGCAGCATCCGATCAATCCAGATGACTTCCTGGGCACGAACTCTAGACTTTTCCCACACTGAGCTTTTCCCAGCATCTTTGACTGCTTCATCAGGACCTGGTCCTTCGTCAGCCCGCCATTGAAAAGCCTGTCTTCAGATCCATCCTGCAGCCTTTCCCCTCTGAGGGCTCTACCCTCTTGGAAATACTATAAGTGTGAAGTTAACTTTTCATCTGGGACCTATCTGCCCTCTGTATTTCAACCTGCGGTTTATTGTGGTCAGCCTTAAATCTTACTTTTGTGTTGCTATAGCGCAACAAGCTTCTCCCAGTTGGCTCTTTGTGCTTTTTGAGGTTATTTTTATTTTAAATTTTCCAACAAGGATACTTTCAGTCTGTGATACTCAGTTCATCTCTAAATTGTGGCTTCAACTCTACAATTCACAATGCTAATCTCATCTGGGTTTCATGCCCAGATAAAAAGTCAATCAGAAAGACTTACCTTTGCTCTATAGTAAATGCCACCCAAACAAATTTGAAATCTCTCCTGCCTACTGCAAAGTTTACCTATAGTAATGCTATTTATTCTTCTTTGGAAGTAATACCTTTTTTGCAACCTATACATTCCATCCTAAGGTCCTTACAGTAACTTCTTATGTTGAAGAACAAGTTCCCACAGCATTGGAAACTATGAAAACCATCAGACAGGAGAGAGACTAGAATAAAACTCTTGATAAATTAAGACAAAAAGACTTCACAAACCGGCTCCAAATTCAATGTGAGATAACTCCTCATAGACTTTTCATAGATCTAAACTGGGTCAGAGACACTATGGCCTATTATACTTTGCCCATATTATCTATTCACTCATTCACCGACTAAAATTGCAATTTTTCTGGATGATACCCACTTCCGCTCATGTATCATTTTTTAAACCAGATCCATCTGCTGAAAGATTTAGGAAGAAAAGAGTTCTTTCATCTACTCATCAGTTATGTAAAGGACAAGAGGAGTAAGAAGTAAATTAAATATGTGACTGTAGAATTTATAGAGGAACTCCTTAGTTTCTGATTGTTTAGAAGGGATAGCTTCCCTCTGGGACTTCTGGGGAGTTAGCATTTCAAGTTCTTATCCCTCGTTTGGTACATCGTTTTCTTCTAAGCCCTCTGGGGAAAATTGGTCATCCTGAGGGAAGGGAAAGTGTTCAAAATCTTAGTATTTACAAGAGGGTTGATTCTACCCTCAGACTGAAAGATATAGTTAACTCTAGTCTTGTTTGTAAATGTGGTCTCTTAGCATCTAGGATGGTGTTCCATTCTGTATCTTGGATTAGGATGGGGAGGGTTTTCTGGGTAGGTGGTATTGAGACAATACATGCCAACTGCATCGCACATTTGGAAGTCCAGCCATTGTCAGCTGGGCTGTTTCGTCACAAGTTTTTTGGCATTGCTCCTGGTTAGCAGTCTAGGGTTCCACATCAAACACTTTGCCGGGTTCAAGTGGACATTTTCTCCCTACTTTTTAGACCCTGTGTAGTTTAGTTCAGACTCTGTCCATTGAGAACCCAGAGCCTTTCATTTTACCTTAGTTCTGTTCCAAGTCAATTATTTCTTTCGGAAGTATACACACTTTATCATCTGTTTCTAAGTAACCTTTACAATAAATTATGGTAAAACATTACTTTCAGTTCTTTCTGTTTCCTGTCTCAGGTTAGTTCTATATGGAAAGTATAAAAAATAACTGGTCAGTCTGCTTTGAGCATCACAATTGCTCACTCAGCTTGTTGCTTGCTCCAGAAGGCTTCCATTTTTTCCCACTTCTGATACAAGGGAGGAAATGTGTTGCCCTGCAACAACTGTTAGTTCTCAAGTTCTTATTAGTTTCTTCACTCTTCAGGGCTCGCAAATGGTTAAAATCAACAGTTGTTTTGTATGCCCTCTTGTTGAATATATGTCATTCTTAGTCAGAAATCACTTTACACTGCAGTTATACTGCATTAGTTCTCAGGTTAAATTGACTAAATTATGAAAGATTGACACATGTATTAAACTATTTTGCTTAAGTTATCAAATGAGATACTCTCACCTTTTCTTAGCAATACAGTCAATTTACTGGGCCAGCGTAGCAGTGTTTGTGTTTGTTAGACTTGGCATCTTTGGAGTGGTTTCTTCTGACTTTTTGCTTCTACCGCGTGTATTTTTGATGCTGTGCTGGATTTCGTTTTAGTTGGTTTAGATGCTTTGGGTAATTTGCCACTGCTGGTCAGTGTCAAAGTGCAAGTGCTCCCTGTGTAAATTGTGATTACCATGGGTTCTCTCCGATTGACATATTTGATTTACTGGTAAGTACCTAATAAACTGCACTGAAGTGTGCTAGGGCCTGTAAATCAAATGCTGCTAGTGGGCAGCAGCACTGATTGTGCAACCCACATGAGTAGCCCTGAGAAGGTATCTCAGACCTGCCACTGCATTGTCTGTGCACAGTTTGTTAACTGCCAAATCGACTTGGCAAGTGCACCCACTTGACAGGCCCTAACCTTCCCTTTTCTTACATGTAAGGCACCCCTATGGGAGGCCCAAGGTACCCCCCTGGGCAGGGTGCAATGTATGTGAAACGTAGGACATGTACTGGTGTGTGTGACATTTTCTAATAGTGAAATACAGGCAATTTCATTTTTCACTATTGAATGGCTATCTTGCCCCAATGGATAGAATGGGAAATGCTGTGGGCCCTTAGATCCACCCCTAGAGCTGCGGAACTGATTAAGTTTCTGCGTCTCCGATATAAAGAGGCAAGGAAGGCCAGAACCAAAACTCTTGAGGAAGAAGCTTAGGAACAACTATATCAAGCAGCCATTTCAAATAATGCCAGTGATTTTTGGAGAATTATCAATGCTCCCCTTCTCAAACCATTCATGAATTCGAGCTTAGACAGTCACATGGATGAGGAATCTTGGATCACACACTTCTCCTCAATATTCAACCCAAATGCTGAGGGAGTGGCTACACAGCGAGTAGCCACTATCGCTGCTTCCAAATCTCCTCTCATTTTGAATCTTTATGAGATTAGAGAGGCTCTTATGCAGTGCTCCAGCAATAGAGCCCCTGGCCCGGATAGTAGTTCGATAAATATCTTCATGGAGCAGCCAGACCTATGGGGACCAGTGCTGACAAATGTCTTTAATGCAGTTAACATTGTGGGCCCACTGGACTCATGTCTGAAATCCATCTTTGTTCCTATCTATAACAAAGGAGTTAAATCCGAGGCCAAAAACTACAGACCAATTTCATTCCTGGATAGCACGGCTAAACTTATGGGTCGAGTTTTATTAAATAGATTAGAGGAATGAGCCACCCATAATAATGTCTTGATTCCAGTGCAATATGGTTTTAGAAAGGGGCAAGGTACCCAGGACCAATGCCTCAATCTAAGTCTGTTAATTGCTAAGTATACTCAAGCCAAGCAAGGCAAGTTATACTTGGCATTTATAGACTTAGCCGCAGCTTTTGCCTGTGTTGCTCATCACCACCTGTGGAGCATCATGCAAGAAATGGGCAAGAAACAGGCATCGATGAGGCCAATATTGTTTTTATCAGGCAGCTTTATTCCTCGGCTACAGCCTGCGACCATTACGGGAGACAGGGAGAGTGCACTAGGTCGTTACCAATCAACAAGGGCATTCAGCAGGGTTGTGTACTTGCCCCTTTCCTTTCTCCATCTATTCCAATGGGGTGGAAACACCCCAGTCAAACTCAACCTCGCATATTCCTAAGATTAAGAATGTGCGCTCCCCAATTCTTCTTTATGCAAACGATGCAGTGTTAATTGCCAGTATGGGCTTAGCCCTACAGAAATTATTACAGTTACATGGACAGTCTGGATCTAAAAATCAATGAGGCGAAGTCCTTTATTTTAATCACTGGCCGTAAAGATAGGAAGGTTCCAAATTTTTATATAGCTGGCCAGAAAATAGCCTAAATTGATACCTTTTCTTATCTAGTTGGCTTCCCTTCATGTTGCTCTAATTTTATTTGTCACACAGAATTGGATTTTCCATTTATTAATGACACAGTTAGCCTGGCTCCAATTATACTATACCATTCTATTTGGAGAAGATACTCTGTTAACCTCACACAGAAGCTAAGAGAAGACTGTCTCTCTCTTGAATATGGTCTTAGGATCCCGTTGATTAGATACATTAAAAATAGCTTCTCTTCCCTTGGTCTAGAGCACTTATTCACTTCACCATCAAATTGCTTTACCATCTCGAAAAAGGAGACAAAGACCCGATTCTTTGATAAAGGACAACTGACAGATTTAAAACCAATTGTTAAAATATTTTGGAAAATCTTATATAGAACGTCTGATTGGCCACAAAGTCATAGCCTCATGTTTACTTACTGTACCAAACCCACGCCATAGATTTATCTTATTAAGGTTCCATCTGAACCTTATACCTTGCATGCTGGCCCACCCATCGGGAATCTATTCCATACATGATCTTCCTGCCTGTCCATGTGATGGCGTTTCCACACAATCAAACTTACATATTTTTTTCTTGTGCTAATTTTATGTGGAACACTTTAAGAGATTCATTCTGCCACTTATGTAAAAATATAATTTCACACAATGCCGCCCAGGAATGTATTTTTTACAATCACTGTCTGATCACTTAGTCAGCTATTCCGTGGGGTCTTATTTACTCCTTTTCTGGAAGACCAGGCGATTACACAATAATCATCTATGAATTATATGTTCTATTTAGTTTTAAATCAATGCTTTTACTTGTCCTTTCAATATTTTGCACAATGATGAAGGGTTTTAGCTGTTTTTTTCACCATTTTGCACTATGATGGATTTTTTTTTATTGTTGAATATTTTTATATTTGTACTTTTATGATCTTATCATATAAGATTCGAATAGTGATTTGACTGACTGAGTGGCTTTGTAACATCTTACAAGTATAACTTCCCATTGGGACAAGATAACGAAATAAAGTTAAAGCTCTCTGAACTCTGAATTTAATAACACATCTTTTAGTAAAGATGGTTTTTAAATTGTGTATATGAAACTGCCACTTTTAGAAAGTGGTCATTTTCTTGTCTAACCATTTTGTGTGCCTCTGCCTGTTTGTGTATTGAGTGGTTTTGGAGAGAGAGGGGTTGGGGATGTTCATTCACTGTAGACAGCTACTGGGGGGGTTGAGGTGTGCCTGGCCCTTCCTGGATGACTGTAATGTGAGCTGAATAGACATTGGCTGAATTTAGAGTATTGGGTGGAGATTTCCTTGCAACTGAATAGGGGCTGTCTCTCTTGCACAATGCTGTCTCTACCCCCTGTGTTCATATTCCACCAGTGAGGACAGAACTGGTTTGGCTTGGGCTCAGAGACCCTTGCACAATGAGAATAAAGACATTTTGGTGTATAAGTAATAGATCTAAAACCCCAGAACTTTAGATCACTTCTGGACTCAAGAGGAACCTTTGCCCAGGAGAAGAGCTGTGAGGAGGAGTACTGCCCCTTTGCTGCGTGCTTTGTGGGGTTGGCCTGCAGTTGCTGTTTCTACCAAGGAAAGGACAATGACTGGAACTTTGCTTTGAACCTGCTTGAAGAAGATCTCCAAGGGCCAGTGTGTGCTGGCCTCCTGTTCTGAAGTCTCAGGGACACAAAGACTTCACCCCCAGTTCCCCTGAACTCTGCTGCTGAGAGTTCTGACCTGCCAGGAGGTACCTGTTTAAGTTCTCAGCCTCTGGAGATTGTGCTTGCTGCTAGGAGCTGGAAGAAACCTAAAGAACTGAAGAAATCATTGCATCGCTCTTCTTGTGGCCGTTTTTCCGATGCAACACTGATGTGTGAGAAGAATCTCCCCGCATCGGCATGCCACAACCTAAAGCGACGCAGCGCCTGTTGCCGCAGCAAGAACCGACACTTCGAGGGATCGCGGATGAAGAAACTGACGCAGCACCGCTCAACGCTGCTGCATCGATTGCCGACACATCCCAGATTTCCTCACATTGCACCTGTGCGGCAAGTTTTCCCGACGCATCATCCACGGACCAGAACCATCTTGGAGTCGACGCATAACTTCCCCCTACAGACCGGATTCGATGCATCACTTCTCCTGCGTGCAGCAGAAATGTTACATAGTCTCCCCACGGTCTCAGGAGCTGACGCATCTCTTTGTTTCTTGACGCTTCCCATCTCTGCGGCTGTTTGGCCTTGTGAATTTTGACTCATCTACAGGTACTTTGTTAGAAATCATGCACCCAGGGCTTTCTATGGACCAAGTTGTTTGAAACCTTTTTAAAAGTCATATTCTTATTACATGTATATTGGAATTTTGTTGTTTTGGTCTTGTTGAGTTTAGATGAAGATACATTATTTTTCCTAAACTGGTATGGTGTCCATTGGTGGTGTTATCACTGTAATACTGTGTGTTTTGAGTACAAATGCTTCACACATTGCCTTTGGGATAAATCTGTCTGCTCATGCCAAGCTACCCAGGGTGTGAGCAGGGGTTATCTAAAGTGTGTATCCCCCTTACCCTGACTAGAAGCAAGGATCCCTATTTGGACAAAGGTACCTACCTCTGCCAACTAGAGACTACCATTTCTAACAGTATTGTTTTCCTTTTCTTCTGAGGTACTTTTTAAATCAACTGCAGAGAGTGTCTCTTCTGTGACCCTTCTGCATGCGCCTGTTGCTGACATGGAACCACTTATGCATCTCAGAAATGGAAGGAAGTTGGTTGTGACTTTATCCTTTGTGTCTTGAAAGTGCTGTTCTTTGCTTCAGCGTGTCGATGTGATTTCTTTCTGTGTCCTTCCTCTTGCCACTGGTTGCACAATGTTGTCCTGTAAGGGAGTCATGTATTGTCTTGGAAATGTATGCCTTCATTCAAGGTGATATAGTAGTGAGCTAGAGAGCATGAGCATTCATTGAGGTCAATTGGTCATGGTTGAGGCATGTAGCAATCTTCCCAGGCGTGCTTCTCTTGCCATTACTCAAATTTAACCCTCCCCGTCTCCCAACAAGTAGTAAATAGTCCTATAACATTATGCATGAAATCAGTGGTGCCTATTTCAGGTCAGCATAGCGTAGAAAAATCAAGAAAGTGGTGAAGATTTTAGGGCAAATCCTTGTTGATATGGCATTTAGGCAGCCGCGGCCGATGCCGGTAATAGCGGTGGGGCCAGGTAAGGGGGGATTTAGAGAGACGACCACAAGGGAAAATTAATTATTTATTTATTGTCCTTCGTAGTAGTCTCTCGAAATCCCCCCTCACCTGGCCCCACCGCTCTTACCTGCAGCGGCCGTGGCTGCTTTTAGGTTGTGAACATAATTTCCAGAGGAAGAGGATGCCTCTTTTTAAGATTTGTTATTTTAAACAAATATGGCTGTTGAAACATAGAATGGTTGTAGATGTCTTGCCATGTGAGGTGGGCATAGTCTTCTAAATTTGTGTCACCTTTCCCAGCGCACCAGACTTGTCATCACCCCCTTCAACACTGTGATTAATGAAGGTTTACTTTCTGTGAATTTCTTCCAAGTGACCAATACATGTTTAAGCTGCAGCAACTTTTTTAAGAGCCTTTAAATGTCTTAATGATTTAAACAGTGCACAGTGTTCATTCCAAATTAGTCAGTTAAGAGACATGTCAATTTATTCTATGTTAGGTTAGAATATTCCTCCTACAATTCTCCATAGGGGAATCTGACAAGTCTGAGGCAACCACAATGGACGGGAAACTCCTTAGGACAAACCAACTTTTTTCTAAAAGGAACTTTTATTCATGCTAATCTGGGCAGTATTTTAGTCAAGACCCATTAGTTCTGCACCTTTGGCCATAGTACTACCACACGTGTCAGACAGAATTTTGACAAAGCTTTCATGTCTTCATATGAAGCACAAGATTGCATTCCAGGCTCCTCTGATTTATCTTGTGTGGCTTCGATGTGCAGTTTCCATGACATGGTGTTTGGGAATGTTATGCTTAGACAGGAAAGAACATTAACCTCTTTCAGATAGCCACAGCCAAGCATGAACTCAAGCGTGCAATTGTAATGTTGACGAAATGACATATCTTTTAATTTCTTGAAGTTCAATTGCAGTTTATATTTACAGCAGTATGTTGCCATGGCTTTCATTTTAGTGAAGGGCCTTTGGAGTGCATGCCAGCATAATAGGATCTGGCCATACAGCGGTTTAGGAACAGGGAACCCCTAATGGTGAGAGTTACCCTTTGCTGCAGCTAGGATATCCTTCGAAAGCTCATTAGAGTACAGACAGAACAGGACTGGGACCAGGTGATTCCAACTCAATACATTTGTGTTCTGGCACTTCAGATTGATAAAGAATATGTTTAAATGAAACATATTGTAAGAAATTGGAAACAAAACAGTACTCTTTTGCATTACTTTGGCGAGTGTGACCTCACAACTCAAATTCTTTGCTGGATTGAATTATTACCTCCAACCTCACAACAACAGAATGATACTCATAGGTGACAATATACATTAGGTTTCAAGAAGATATACAATTTTTAACAAGAATCAAGATGATGTGATTCTGAGGAATACATTAAGCTCAGTATTTTAGTAACAATTGAACATATCTTCTGAGAGACAGCAATGCTAATGTGCTAAGAGGTACTGGCATTTGCCTCCTTAAGAGAAACTGCTTGAACCTTTATGCAGTATGGGCTTCATCATGTTTAGGCAGTTACAGTGCTGTAGTCACAGACAAAGCCTCTAAATGTGTTTTTTATTTTTTGTTTTTTAAAGCAACAGCTCCACATCTAGAAATAACAACAGATTTAAACTTTATAAACTGAAATTTGGTTCCACCACAAGAACATATTGAGTATTAGAACACCAATTAGACATACCATGGTCTGCTAGCTACCCAGATTCTCCTCGATTTGTACTTTTGTGGTACAATTTAAATATGAAAAGTGAGCAACACAGCAGAAAGCCTCTTATTTTAACTAGAACATGAGTAACCTGTTCACTTTCCATTATAGCGTACAGTGGGCAAATAGACAAAAGTTCGCCAATTGCATACTGTTCCCCAGACAGTAATATTTTGATACAGTCTTGTCTCTAATGTTTTGCAATATGTTTTCTGATTTAGTTGTACAAGTAAATACAGTCAAATGTTTTAACATATTTAACTGTACCTCTGCCTAGGAGTATATGCAACACAGGAATAAGAGTATTTCCAGATGTAACAAGGGTGTTTTCGTCCCAGCTCAACTTCATTTTGTAAGTATTACCAAAATGATTACAATACACTAAGGCTTTCATGGTGCTACTCTGTTTATAATGCTCCATTTACTATTGTCTTTTACAGAGAGGTATATGATAACATACACGTAACAACAATACCACCAAATGCTTTCCAAGGAATGAACAGTGAACCTCTGACATTGTAAGTAGCTGAAACAAAACAAAGGTTTTCAGGTGTTCCCTTTTTAGATCAACCACTTACTCTGGAATATTAGTGCATGTAGTATGGGGGCCCTGGGTGGCAATCGGGTTGTGTATGTACTGAAGTTCCTATATAGTTATACACCAGGGCATTACACTGTCATCCTTCTGTCACAGCACTGAGAGTTTATTCTTCAATGATTAGGACAGAGAGGGCCCCGCAGGACAATGGCAGTGTGGTGGCAGACATCATAATGATCATGTATTCATTTTGCTATGAAGAACAACAGGTGAGTGGCCACCACTCTGCTACAGCTCCTCGTCCTAAAACGTTAGAAATTCCTTAAATACTCTAAATCCTAGAACTTAGGTTATCCTTGGAATCAATAAGCACGCCTTCCTTACAGACTATAAGGGTCTCCCAGTAAATCCTTAAATGCACTCCTGAGCTACCTGGTAAAGTTGAGGAGATTCCACAAAGGCCATTACGTAGGGAGCATTAGGGTGGCCAGTGGGTTACCTTGACCCTATGTGAGATGTTCCTATTGACTAGGGGAGGCCCCAGGGACGTCCTAATTCCCAGGAAAAGGCTCATGGGGAGCCAACTTCAGTTCGGAGTGGGCAGAACTCGCCTCTAAACTACTGCCTCACGTTTAAATCAGGGTAAATACTGCCACCCTATTTAAAATTGGGGCTTCCCTTTTGGGATGCTCATGAAACAGAGATGTAACTAGCCACAAAACAGAATCCCTGCCTACATCTCTTGTTTGGAAGTGGTAACTAGGGCAATAATAGCAGGACTTTATTGGAGGAAGGGCAAAGTGTCAATAGAGAAAAGCCACAATTCCTAGAAGTGGCAGAGGGCGATACCCAAAGGTACTGAGCTGCCTGACTCCTCGCCCCTAGAAGTTACACTCCTAGATGACTACCTACCAGATAAGGGGATCTCTCTGACATACAAAAAAATATTAAACAATACACCGGACACAATGGGGAAAACTCAGGTAAAATGGGTGGAGGATGTTGGGGGCAATAGCGACGAAGACTGGCAGGAGGCACTGGCATCCCCCCGGAAGGTGGCGATCCGATCCCGATTTAAATGTATCCAGCTCAAACTCCTGCATAGAGCATACTATACAAGTTCGGTATTGGTCAAAACGGGTGCCCTGAACTCCACGGCGTGCCCTAGGGGGTGCGGCCAAATAGGAACCTACCTGCACCAGTGGTAGAAATACCCGATTATCCAGAAATATTGGGAGAGGGTCACATCGGCAATGTTCTCAACCAGTCACAAAACAATGGAGGTCTCGCCCCGCTGGTGCCTCCTCAACATATGAGAGGCAACCGACCTATCACAAGCTGAGAGAGTGTGGGTTTCCCTTGGTTGCATGGTGGCGAAACGGAACATAGCAAGAACATGCAAGGGGGTCACTAGGCCCAAACTCAGTGAGTGGGAGACTGATATGGATTGGTGCATGCAAGCGGAAAGAGTGATATATGAGGGAAGAGGGTGCCCATAAAAACGGTCCAGAATCTGGGGTGCGTGGAATGTGACTAGAGGAATGATATGTACCCCATTCAACAACACTTTCCCGTCAACAACAGACCACAGGGAAGAATAAAGTTTAGATCGTAAATTATTTACTGAGATACGGGGTCTCGTTATGGGCCCTAGATATCATACTGATCGATATTGTACCAATGCACTGTGACTGTTCGAAATTATTAATGACCGCACTGTATTTTACTTTCTTTTCTGTTCTTGTTTTGGATTGTTCAATTAAAAGATCTTTTTAAAAAAAAACAATTCCTAGAAGTGGGGAAAGCAATTGAATCTATGGTTCTTCAGGAAATGTGTCGTTTCTGGCAAATTATTGTGGTCACACCTGTTAGGTTTTGTAAGCCCCAAAAGTAAACTACTGCATTTTGGGAGAATAGGAAAACTGGCAAGCCTCTCACATCTCCCTACTTTGGTATGTTCATATAGAGTGTTAGGAGTCAGATCTAACCTATCAAAGAATTTTTTATCTGCAAGCAGTAAAATGTAGCCCCCTCTGTACCCCTGAACAATAATAATATTTAAAAATCAGACAGCCGTACACTACCACAATGCTGCATTTTGATTGACTCTAAGTTGGTTGATAGCTATCCATGTGATTTATAGCTAAGACCTGAAACAAGCCTCATGGTATCAATCCACATATCACTATGCTTTTCCCCCAACAGCTGCCTTTGAACATTACAGAGTTCTAATAAAGATCTGGGCATATTCTCAAGCAGTTATTGCTGCGTTAGTGGCACTTTTCTGCCGGTAATGCGGCAATAATTTTATTGCTTTATTAGCAAGCTGTCGCTAACAGCCATTAGCGACAGTTTTTTGACAAAAACGTCCATTTAAAAGATCGCGACTTCTGTTAGCGGTATTTATCGCTAATGAGATGCAAGGTAGGCGTTCCCATGCAAAATCTGCCGTTAACCCAACATTTCCATATTCACAAGGGGATTCCTTAAGTCCAGAGGACCCCCAAAAATGGCTCTAACTGCAACTGGAGGCAGTTTTTTAAGACCAGAAAATATCAGGTCTTAAAATGGAGTTAACCTTTGGGGCCTCATTTCAGCAGGATTTGTTGCTGGACCGCGCTGCAAGCAATGTTGCTGCGCTGCCCTGCCACAAAATTACAGGGAATGACTGTGCACCATCAATAAGATAGTGTGCATTCCTGGGCCTCACTTATGAAAAGTGTTTCAGCGCTGCAACAGGACAGCGTTGCAAAACTTTTCTCTACCCCCTTCATGCAACACCACGGATGCGCAGTATTCACTGAACAGAGCTCCATGACGCAAGTAATGACAGATAAGTCTGGAATCCTGATGTATCTGTCTGCGCTAAAGTCACGCTTTGCTGCAGTCGTTTCACAACCATGACGCAACTCCATCAGGCAGGCATAAGGTGCTGACGCAGTGCCGTCCATGAGGAGTGCCCGGGTGTCGGCGCAGTTGGACATCCATCGGTTGTGTTTGGGCGCTGCGGTGTCATCGTCTGTAAGCGTATGCTTAGTGGTGGTGCTGAGGGAGTTAACGAGACGTACTTCAGTAGACTTGATCCATCTGTGATGTGTGCGATGATGGCGGTGGTGTACGGTGGGCATGGTGAAGACGTGATGTATACAATGATGGTTGGTCCAGGAGAGTCCGGTGTTGTGGCTGAAGTTGAAGCTCCCGCTGGCGGTGGTGACGTGGTCGACCGTATGTCCTGCTATGTTGCCTGTTGAGGTGAGTTGCTGCTTGCGTCTGATGTTGGGGACCTTCCCCAGAAGGCGGTGGTGTCCTGGTCATTGGGGTTGTCAAGGTGGAACTTGACATCACCTAGTAGGATGTCGTTGGTGGATGGGAGACCCTGGGGTGCAATGAGGTCAACAATGGTATTTGATAATGGGTATTAGGACCTGACAAGGTTTGGGGCCCCCATCCTAATGCCAGGGGGCATAAACCCACAGAAGGGGTGCTCTGGTGATGCCAGCTCTGGTGGCGTCACTGCAGTGGGGGCAGATGGGTCCAGTTCCCCACCTGTGAATGTCCTGGCCCCCCTTATGCCCCACCCCGGTGACGGTAGACCCGGCCGTGTGTCCCTGTGCACACATCACCTTTTACGTACCCTTGCATTCCTGAGAGGAAGTGCTTTTCCAGGATGTGTTTGTGCAGTCTTTTCATGCAGCACTTTACTCGTGTATAGCGCCTAGTGTGGCGAGATTCACCGCTAGGTATCTGTGAAAGGTCAGGCTGGGGACAGGATTGACAGCTCTGCAGCTGAGGCTGGAGGCAGAGTGAGTTCCTCTCAGTGGGGCCTTTCAGATGAACTGCTCATCCAATCCTTGGCCTCTCTGCAGCGCACACAGAGCAGCGGCCACGTGGGCCAATTGTAATTGTGACTCTATTCAAAAGTGTGTTATTGAGGCACACAGCTGTCGAAATATTGACAGAGCGAAAGGTAAAGAAAATGCAGGGCTCAGAGGTGAGTGGTACATTCTGTGTGGGGAGGTGCGGGGAAGGGAGCTACAAGGAAGTATGCGCAGAAGAGAGCGGGAAGAGGGTGCGGACAGGGAAGAGGTGAGGTGGGAGATTCACAGATGGAGGGCTTCAGAAAGAGGTGGGGAGGGAAAGGGCATAGGTGTCAGTGAGGGACTGTGGAGGAAGGTTGTCTCAAGGGGAGAACAGGAGTGAGTGAGACACTCTGAAGACCACTACCACTTCCACTGCTTCACATGTTTAAATTACTAGGGGGCATATTTATCGCTGAGTTAGCGGCACCTTTCTGCCAGTAATGGGCCTATTGCTAGGTATCTCCAGCGGATGTTAGGGGCAGTTTTCACCGCCGTTCCCTGATACTATCGCCATGTAGCGACGGCTTGATGATAAGCCACTAACATGGCGATAGTTTTCAGGGTTAGGCAGCGATAACAAAACTGCTGCTAACTGGCGTTGGCAATAGTTATCGCCTGACCTTGATAATATCCCTCCTAGTGTTCACCGGGCTTTCAGAATGTCCCTGCACTGGTAGATATGCTACTAGAGAAGACAGCTTTATGGTAATGAATAAACTGTATTGTTTGGCAAAATGTTTCTGAAACAATACAGTATAGAACCACATGCAGGTAAACCGCACAGCATCTGACTGTTAATTCAGCAATAAAAATGTTAAAACAAAAAGGAAAATAAATATAAAACTGACAGCCTTGCATAACACAGAAACTAAAATACCACTTTAATCAGGACGCTCAATATCGGTTCCTGCTTTGTTTATTTCTTAATTTAATAGAAGCATAATGCATATGTTTCATTGGCCGACTAATATAACATTTAGAAGTCCCTTTAAAGTAAAAAGATGTTGATTTTACACTCCTGACAGCTGCTTAGTTAAAATATAGCCTCAAAAGCCTTAAGCTATGGGTTCATAGAGAGAACAAAGACAACTCCCGTTTGATAGTCTCCGTAAATGTTTTGCGCAATCTATGTAGTTTGTTAATATTTCCACTGAGGGAGGAGGAGCCTAGCGCGCATCCAAGATGGTCGCGTGAGCACAGGGCTCCCCGGACCCTCTCTGCTCCTCGGCATTTATCCTGAGAATATCCTGACTTGGCTTATGGAATCTGGGAGATAAAGACCAGCTGAGCGTATATCTCTTTTCAAAACTCAAATCGGACCTGGGAATCCTGAGTTGTCGTCGTCGGAACTTTTGGGACCCACCCGACGGAGGTGACCGGGGTGAAGGTGACCCGAGGGACCGGGCTGCAATTGAACAACAGCGGCTTCAGCGCGGTGCCAGCTGCCGATCCACCACTTTCGGTTTCGGTTTTGCACTTCAGGAGACCGGCAGGGAGGTGCGCTCGGGGTGGAGAGGTGCTTCCTGGGCCTCTGCATGAGGTTTTCTTTCATCTGCCACTAGAGCGCCTATCGCCTCGGACCCCCTATACCGACATTTTGTGGTCTTCTAGCTGGTGCCTTACACCTCTTGATTGGAGGTCCCCTCGGGTGACCGTGTTCACATGGGGGGCAAAGGGGGTCCCGAGGGCCGCAAGACCAAGGCTTCCCTCCGCGGGGGGGCAGTCCAGAGCAATAACATGGACCGCTACACCCAGGGCAGGGGGCCCTCTGGCGCTGCTGGCCTCCCCTCGGATACTGCGGAAGGAGGCGCGACCGCCACTACGGAACTATCCTTGCAGGACATTATGGGCGCCATTGATGGCATCAGGGAAACCATCGCGACGCAATATGAGGCCCTGGCCCGTAAGATTGACACTGTCGCGATCGATGTCACCCTGATCCGGGCCGACCTCTCCAAAACTAACGAGAAGGTCCAGGCTCTCGACGCACGGACCTCCACCCTCGGTGCGGATGTGTCGGATCTGCGGGCCGCGCTTGGAGACATTAGGGTGGTTAACGACCATATGGCCCGGCGGCTTGAGGACTTCGAGGGACGGGCCCGACGCAACAACATCCGCGTCATAGGTGTACCGGAGTCCTCTGACGGCCGCCCGGTTGACCTCGTGGTCGAGGAACTTATCCTGAAACAGTTGTCCTCGGCTGGCCTAAGTAAGTTCTTTGCCGTGGAGCGGGCCCATCGAGTTCCGGGCGGTCGGCCACGGCCGGGGGCCCCCCCGAGGCCTATCGTGGCCAAACTGTTCTACTACAGGGACCGCGACGCTATTCTTCAGGCCTCACGGACCCACGGCCCGGTTCGCCATGAGAACTCGACCATCAATTTTTACCCGGACTTCACGCAACTGGTTCAGAAACAACGGATGGGATTCCAAGGGGTGAAGCGTCGTCTCCGTGAGCTGGGCCTAAAGTATTCGATGCTCTACCCTGCAAAACTCCGAGTGGAACATGGGGATCGGACAGCCTTTTTTGACTCTCCTGTGGCTGCAAGTGACTGGCTGGACTCTCTGCCGGACGGAGGTGGCCGTCCCGGACCCTCTGCGGGCACCGCAGGTGATGGGTCCCCTTTAGAATGACTTTTGGTCCTTGATTCTGCCTTTTTGCACAGTACAATCGGGTCTTATTTCATTTGCATATTGTGTTTTACCAGGACCAGTGAGGGGGGCGGGCGGGGACGGGTCCCTTACCTCCTCGGGGTTCTTTTCGTAGAATGGGGTTAGTGGGGCGACAGGCACACTGCAAGTTGGGGGGGTTTTTTGGCCCGCAGGGGTGCAGGGTGGGGGGAGTTGGTCCTGGGGTGGGGTTGGGGGGGAGGAGGGTTTGTTTTGCTGTGTGTTTTTTGTTTACAGGGCGAGGTACTGATTTTTGTCCACATTTGGGAACTGTGCTGCAGGCTGGGGGACCCTTGATCTATTGGGGGGGATGGGGGGGGACGGGTTGAGGCTTATGTCATGGAACGTCAATGGGTTGGGGGACCGTATCAAGCGGGGTGTAGTACTGCAATATTTGCGTCGTCTGACTCCTGATGTGGTGTTTCTCCAGGAGACGCATCTGGTGGGCAATGTTTGTCATGCAATGAACAGGGGGGGATACCGCCTCGTGGCCCATTCTGGTTTCACAACTGGTTCCAGGGGGGTGGGCATTCTGCTGCGAACCTCACTTCCGGTGGAGATCACTAAGATAGTCTCGGATGACAGAGGGCGCTATGTGTGTTTGATTGGGAGGTGGGAGGGGCAGCCCCTTGCCCTGGTTTCAGTTTACGTCCCCCCGGGCCTCCAGAACTCCACCTTCACTGACTTGGGTCGAATGCTGCTTGACCTTCCGGACAGCCTCCTGCTCATGGGCGGGGACTTTAATTCAGTGGTTTCGGGTGAACTGGATCGTCACCCACCAAGGACCCTCCCCGCTGCCCAGGCATGGCTGGGTGGGATGCTGGGGACCTTCGGCCTGGTGGATAGTTGGAGATTGATGCATCCGACCCAACGTCAATTCACCTTTCACTCGGGGGCGCATGGGAGTCTCTCTAGGTTAGACTACTTCCTTATGCCCGCGGCGCAGACTGGTCGGATTCGAGAGGTCAGGCACCTGGCGCGGGGTATCTCCGACCATTCTCCGCTGTGGCTTGTTTTTGACACCGGGCCGCGGTCTGCAGGGCGGATCGCTCCCATTAATCCATGGTACCTGCGAGACCCTACGACTCGTGACAGCCTGGTTAAGGCTATGGACCAATACTTCCTGGATAACGAGGAGTCGGTGTCTTCTGCAATGTCCCTGTGGGAAGCCTTTAAAACCGTGATCCGCGGACACGCCCTTTCCCAGATAGTGGTGGCTAAGAGGGTCAAGGGTGAGGCAGTGGTGAGGCTGGAGACTGACATCTTGGGGCTGGAGTCGGCCTTGGAGGCGAATGTTACTCCGGACGGGCTCCATGCCCTCAGCCTGAAACAGTTTGAATATAGGTCCCTGGTCACTGACGCGGCCAAAACTATGTATAGGGAGCAGCAGGGTCGACTGTACGATGCCGGGGACAAGGCGGGAAAGTTGATCGCGTGGCTGGACAGGAAGGAGAGAGTGAATCGTGTGGTCCCGGAGTTGCGTGCTGCGGATGGTGTGTGTGTGACGGAGCCTGGCGAGATTGTGGAATGTTTTGCCGACCACCTCCGGGCTGTGTACTCCCCAGTGACTGACAGGGATGAGGACGACTCTCGCCTTCTACTGAGGGATATCGCCTTGCCCTGCCTGTCCGTTGAGGACCGTGAGCGGCTGGACGCCCCCTTGTCGGTGGATGAAATAGCGACCGCGATCCGCTCCCTTCGCTCGGGCAAGGCTATGGGTCCCAACGGTCTGCCCATTGAGCTATATAAATTGCGCCCTGACAAGCTTGCGCCCTTCCTCAGTCGCATGTTCCGTGAGTCTCTGGCGGCGGGTTCCCTCCCGGCCGATCAGCGTTTGGCCACGATAGTCGTTATCCCCAAGGAGGACAAGCCGCGAGATCGCTGTACTTCTTACCGGCCTATTTCACTGCTAAATGCGGAGCCTAAGATCCTGGCGAAAGTCCTTGCCAATCGTCTGTTGAGCGTCGTGTGCGATCTGATTCATCCGGACCAATGCGGATTCATCCCGCATCGTAACACCGCTCTTAACTTGCGGCGTCTTCATGGCGCCCTTGCCAGGGCGGAGCTCCTCTCCGAACCGGCCGTGCTGGTTTCTTTGGATGCCACGATGGCTTTTGACACCATCGAGTGGCCATTCCTCTGGGCTGTCTTGGCTAAATTTGGCTTTGGGGAAGGGTTTATTGGCTGGGTGAAGCTTCTGTACACGGGGCCCATGGCTCAGGTGGTGGTGAACGGGCGGGTCTCTCGGCCCTTTGCCCTCGGCAGGGGCACGAGGCAGGGATGCCCGTTGTCCCCTTTGCTCTTCGCTCTCGCCCTGGAGCCACTCGCGGCTTGGCTCCGCTGGGAGCCCTCGCTTCAAGGGATCCGGTGGGCCCCGGGCTTTGAAGATCGGGTTTCGCTGTATGCGGACGATATTCTCCTATATCTCACCTCACCGCGGCAGTCGCTCAACGTCCTCTTTGACGTTCTGACTTCCTTTGGGAATAATTCGGGTCTCACGATCAATTGGTCTAAATCCTGCGTCTATCCGATCTCCGGTGGTCCTCCACTCCTACCGCCTCGGCTTCCGATCCAGGTATCACTGAGCGGCTTTAAGTACCTGGGGATATACGTTTCGCTGGACCCGGTGGCTCGCTATGAGCTGAATCTCCTGCGACCGCTTCGGCGATTGCGAGAGGATACGGCCAGGTGGTGCAGGCTGCCCCTGTCCCCGCTGGGTCGGGCCGCGCTGTTCAAAATGATGTCCCTTCCCAGGTTCCTCTATGCACTCCAGAATTCCTTCGACGTCATCCCAGTGGCCTACTTTCGGGAGGTAGAGAGCCTGCAGAGGAGACTGGTGTGGGACGGGCGGGCGCGTATTGCTCTTGCTAAGCTTACTCTCCCCTGGTATGACGGGGGCATCGCGCTTCCCGACATTCGCAGGTATTATTGGGCCGCGCAGCTTTCGGCCATCAACCATGCCACGTATGCGCCTGGCCTGAACCCGGCGTATGAGATGGACAAGTTCCTGCTTCCCGGCGGGGACTATAACAGGGCGCTGTACTCCCGCTCGGCTGGCCGGACCCTTACGGGTCCTACTAAGATTGCTGTGCGGACCTGGAGGGCCGCCACTGCTGCCACGGGCTGGGGTGAGCGACTGACATGTGCTACTCCTTTGTTTGCCTCCGATCGCCTGGGGAGCCTCTGGACTACGAAGGGGTTTGACCAGTGGGACACGATTGGCATCAGCAAAGTGGGAGACCTGTGGCATAAGGGCGCGGTTAAGACTTTCGCGGCTCTTCAGGCCGAATATGAGCTTACGGATAGGGAGTTCTTCCGCTATGCCCAGGTTCGACACGCCCTGCTCTCGGTCTTTGGAGAGGGGACCACGATCCCGGTTTCCTCGCCCCTCGAGGACCGCATACTTGACGGACATGTCCCGGACAGCACTATTTCTTTAATTTATAAGAAACTGATTAATCATCGGGCTGACCTCTTGGTGCGCCTTCGGGAGGCGTGGACGGGGGATGGGGTGGAATTGGACGACGAGGACTGGCAGTCTGCACTGTCGTCCCCCAAAGAGGTCGCCATTCCGGCCCGTCTCCGGTTGGTACAGCTTAAGATTCTTCACCGGGTGTATGTGACGGGTCCTCGCTTGGTCTCGATGGGATATTCCGACGATGGGCTCTGTAAGCGGGGTTGTGGGCTCAGTGCCACCTTTCTCCATATCCTGTGGGAGTGCCGCGAGGTGGCGGACTACTGGCGCCGGGTACATACGGTTATGGGACAGGTCACTGGGGTTGTGCTGCTGCCGGAGGTGCGTCGTTGTGTTCTGAATGTGTGGGAGCCCAATGATTATAGCGCGGCTCAGACTCGGTGGGCGGCCCTGGGGAACATGATTGCCAAGAGAGATATAGCGCAGCTTTGGGGTGCCCAGCGGCCGCCCACCGTGTCAGTATGGAAGGAGAATATGGACTGGTGTATGTTCAGGGAGAAGACTGTGTATGTTGCCCGTGGTAAGCCGGGGGCATGGGGCAGAATCTGGGGGCAATGGAATGCTTATCGCGGGGGTATCTGTACGCCCCCCCTGGTGGACACCGATATCGCCATGTCCCCCTGACCCTTGACGGTTCCGGGCACCTTTTGGAATGACTATATATGGACGTTCAGTTCCCTTGGCCCCCCCCCCCGTCCCCAGCCTCCCGGTACTCCTTCCTGTCGTGTGCTGCTTAATGGTCTGACCTGGAGTTCCCCGGAGGAAGCCTGCCCTGCGCCGTTTGTCTTTATGCCTCGCCTTTTGTTTTTCTTTTAGTTTTCTGTGTTTGTTTGATCTAAGTCTCCTGTGCCTCTAGAACTATCCGGACTCACTACGGGGCCGACCCCCGGGAACCGACTGCAGCTTTGATAAATGTATATTTCATTCTGTACTTAGCGGCCGGCCCTGGTGGTTGTAGGCCCGTGCTTGTAATCGACTTATTGTTCAATAAAACTTTTAAAACACAAAAAAAAAAAAAAAAAAAAAAATATTTCCACTGAGTTGCCAAGAAACATCAAATCGCAAAATCGGAAAATAAAAAAATCTAAGTTGTATAAAATCATGTTTCACTTTTGCTGTTGGACTTGAAATTAAATATCCTTGTTTGCCAGAGGTATAAATATGAAGGGGATATGCATGAACTGTTACATTTAATGGTGTCGCAGGCTTCATGGTCAATAATAAAACAGTGTTTTCTACCATGTCTTTTTAATAAAGATTTAAGCTGAAGACTTGATAAAGGTAATTGGTTCTAAAAATTGTATACGTTCAGTTCAATTCACTGTCTTACTAAGGGGCCAATTACGATGTGTGGAAACTTTACGCCCGACTCCTTGCCGTATTTGGTTCAGATCGACTCGCGATCGGCGGTTCTGCACGACCGATTATGATGCTTCCAAACACCTTTCGGAAGGACTCGGAGCCTGTGTTCTGACGGACAACACAGGCCCCTATGGGGAAAATGGGTGTCTGCAGAAAAACCTTGCACCCTGTTGCGGGAACCTCATGGTGCCTGCTACAAAGTGCATGGTTTTACAAATGGGGGTCCCTTGGGGACCCCCATGTCCCCTAGCCAGAGCGCCCGGATGAAGGGGTGATCCAGCGGTAATTTCACGGTAATTTCTCAATGCAAAACATTTTTTACCTCTAGTTTACAGCTTTAAAGGTGATGGACCTTTGCCACAGCGTTATCACCTTCAGGAGACTTTACATAAACATGGAAAATCTAAATGAAATTAATATTTAAGCCAATAAAGAGAGTTGTGAATATTTTAAAGGGTTTTATTTTCTAGTCAAAGTTAAGTTTCTCTGACCCTTTATTCATTAGTCAAATATCAATCAGGTTACAGAATTGAAAAAAATTGGAAAAATAGAATTAAGACAAAACATATTATAGATTGCATACAGAGCACTCCATAAAGAAAGGGAAACCCCTAATTCTTTGTCAGTCAGAACTCTTTAAAGAGTTTCAGGAAAAATATAATTCAAGAGTGAGGTTTGCAAGGCTAATCAATAATTAATAATTAGCAAAAATCTCCCATAAAGAGAAATAAATGCATAAGACAAAAACCTGTCCTGATCTCTCAGCTGCTCTCTCTTTGCTGGTCTGTTCATCTGTCTTTCTCCCTCTCCATGTCTGACAGAGAAGCTCCTCCTTGAAAATACCCTCCCTTCACAAGACCATAGAAGAATTTGATCGGCCTTGCCAAAAATATGACATGCAAGGCTAGCCTAGGCCTCTCTGAAAAAAATATGAGCAAGGCCCCCTCCTCCCTATGTGTCTCCTCGGACGCAATCTCCTCCTAGGCTGCACCCGTGATGTGCACGTACCTAACCCAAATGATATCTGGTCAGATCTGCTCCATCTCCTCTCCTCTCCTCTCCTCTCCTCTCCTCTCCTCTCCTGTAAGACTGACACGCCCCCTAAGGGGTCATTATTAATACTCTAATTCTTGGCTGACTATACTAGTAATGTTGCAGTTTCAGTAGAAACTCGCACTGTGATTGGTTAGCACAGATGACATCGGGGTCTCATCATCCTGTTCTCATTGCAAATCCAACCCATACCGGTTCTGACAATAGGGGCATAATGCTAAGAACAATATACATAGCATGTATAAATAAGAACATTTCTTGCAACAAAATGTATCAATCAATTTCCTGTCTCTCTTTCACATCGCACACAGGGATGACACTTTCCCACAAACATTGGTACATTGGCACGGTGACAGGAGTGTGCAGATCACTGTTGCCTTGACCCGTGTCACTTGAGGCACTTGGCAGTTCATGCAGCTGGCACATTCTTCTGCGCATGCGTCTCTCATTCAGCACACTGCTAACAATTCTCAGCCATGCTGGATTCCTAGGCAGCCATTTTTTATTGTGTGCCCAAAAGCAAAACAAACACAAAAAAATATGAATTTATGAATTAAACCCCATTAAGTTGACCTCCCCCATACTAGTACCCTGTATTAGGTATTACCCAGCAACAGCTATTAGTTTAAAGCAGCTTTTCTATCATTTGTGCACAACATGCAAAAATGTGCAATGTACAACATAGCATAAACATGCACCAATGCAAATTTTCAAAGCGCAAACAATTAATACATACTCATAGCAACATGCTCTAATGTTTTAAATAGCTTTTCATGCAAAATTTGTTTGCCCCACATGTAGTTTTGGTGCATGGTTGATTAATTAATACACATTATAAGAAGATGTGTTATGAACTGAATATGCATTGCCTAGATATGCAACAAAGCCAAAGTCTCTTGAGACGGAAACAGGGAGTGTAGATTACAAGGAAAAGGAGCTGGAGGAGAGAACACACATTCTATTCTTATGTTCAAAGCTAAAGAGGCCACAGAGAGCCTTCTAAAGGAAACTGAAATCACAAGTTTTCTACACTGCAAATACACGTTAATTCAGCACAATTATGTGCTACTTTAAAAGTTCAAAAAAAAAGTTTTCTAAATTAAATGTACATTCTATAGTGAGGTTAAATCTAAACTAAACACATTAAAGATCCATGATTAATTAATTAAACATGGTTTTACATGATTTCATTTGCAGTCCTCTTCATGTTTTTCACTTGGCATGCACCAAAAGTGTCATTTTAAAATGCAGTCTGTCTGAAACACAAAAATAAAGCAATGCCTGAATCCAGATGAAATCTGAGCTTCATCAGGGGGGTTTGCTAGGAGCCCTGAAAAGCAGTTTCTGACAGCCTTTATGTGTCAGACACACCGAGTCGGAAAGCCTGTCAGGATCCGACATCATAATCAGTCGGTCGGAAATGCTGTCTGTAGAGCTGTATGAATCAGCTCCGACTTACTCGGATCCTCTGAGTGCTGGTCGGAACCAAATCGGAATGAACGAAAGGTTTCTCTTACGACCGCAAGCAACGTGATCGGCGGAATTGTTTCCGACCGAGTCGAGAGGATGGCTTCCGACACGGTCTAGGGGAATCCGACTGTTGGTCGAAGGCTTTCCGCACGACATCGTAATCGGCACCTAAGTGTTAAGTTCTACAGTCCCCATATCAGGCGATTAGCAAAAAACAACATAACATGTTTTAAACAAGACTTCCTCTGCCAAAAAGCCAGTTGAATCACAAGATTCCAGATACCACCAGAATGCATCTCGATTTTAGTTTAGTTAGATAACTCTCCCATTTTGGGTGTGCGTCTAACATCATATCCAAAAAACAATAAAGGGACACCACCTAAATATTTTTGTTATTCAAATGCCATGTGCGCTTCAATTTTTGGGTAGAAGTCCTTGTAAGCCAATAGGTGTGTTTGACGCTATAACCAATTCACCTATGTAAATTAAATGACTGATTGTTTTGTTAGAATTGGATGAAGGGTGTAATTTCAATACAGAACACCAAGGGTGCCAAATTGCATCCTTGTTTTAAGACATTGACTATGGAGAATATTTGGTGACAGGCCTCATCCATTGACTTCAACACTGACGTAGGATTTTTCATGACACGGTCTTAATAAACTTAAGAGTGCCATAATAATCTCATGCCAGTCATGCACCTTCTTCCAAAGCTGCCCTCAGCTTGACAGACGCTTATTCTATTGCGCACTCGCTGTTGTTGGCGCTGCTGCTGGCGCTTCGCTTTTTAAAACTCCTGATTTTGTGAATTTGTTTTATTTTACTTTGCTGCACTTCTCCCCTGTTTTTAGCAGGGTCTTGCCCCCTTCCTCATTCCGCATATAATTGGCTCCCTCACCGCCGTTTTGGCGGGCCTGGATCCCGGGGGTGGTTCACTGTGGGCGCCATTTTGGGTAGGGCTGTAAATGTAGCTTCGGGCGCCATCTTGGAGCGTCCTCGCGCTCGCGCTAGGATTGGTGAGCCTACTTAATGCTCCCCTCTCCCGCGCAGCGGGACGCGCAGGTGAGGACGCCGTCGCTTAGCCGGAGTCGTGCCAGAGTCCTGCCCGTCTGCGCTCGTCCGCGTCGAGGCAGCGAGAGGCGGGGCAGGCTCTGTTTTTTGTCGCGGTGTTGCTTCGCCGCTTCTGGCAGGTATGTTGTCTTACACACGGTCCGAGCTGCTGGACATAGGGCAAATGTCCAGAGGATGTGTCTGTAAGCCTGTGGACCCTTTAGTCGGCCCTTACAGCTGTGCCTGCAAAGGCTGGTCACTTAAGAGCCCTACTAAAATCCGTTCCTTGGAAGATGCTATTCCTGTTACGCGAACGTGTGTTGCATCTCGAGATCTTCGTATTTGGTGTCTAAACATTAGATCGCTGGTAAAACACCACCTGTCCATTTATGATTTGCTTGAGAAAGAGGACCCCGATGTCTTTCTAATGACAGAAACCTGGCTTCAGGATTCGGATTCTGCCATATTGAATCTTGCATTCCCTCAGAACTATACCGTCTTCACTTCCAATAGGACCACAAGAGGAGGTGGTATTGCTATGGCAGTCAAATCCTGTTTTCCAGCTGAATGGAAACCGTCGGGACTACCTGCATGTGAAAGAGCTATTTTCAAAGTCGCTTTTTCCCATCAATTCACTTTCAGTGGTATGCTCATTTACCGTCCTCCCGGCAATGATTCTGTCTTCAGGTCCGCACTGGCCGATATGGTCAGTCCTATAGCACTCGGTTGTGCCAATTTCAACATCGTGGGGGACCTCAACATCCATTTTGATAATGGGTCATCCACTACTGTGAGCACTCTGCTGGCGAACCTTGAAGCTCTTCAACTCACTCAGCTCGTCACCCTTCCAACCCACTCAGGGGGCCATATTTTGGACCCCTTCTTTTCCACACTTGATGGGGTGAGGTTGTCAGATCCGAGGCTGATGGGGTGGACTGATCATCTGCTGGTAGAAGCCTTTTGTCCGGTCCACGATAAGCCTTTTATAGCTGTGGACAGACCTATTCTAAAAAGGCTTTGGCACAAGCTTAGGCTTGAAGAGTTTTATAGCATACTGGAACAGAAACCTCTGAGCACCTTCATTAATGTGGAACAAGGTTACCAACAGTTCTGCGCTTGGATCACCGATGCCCTGGACTCTCTCATACCTCTACGGTGGTCGAAAGGCCGGACAAAAACACCTAGTCCTTGGTATAATGAGTCACTCGCAGAACTGAAAAAAGCTTGCCGAAAAACAGAGAGGGAATGGAGAAGATCCTATGACCCTGCTCTGAAAACTCGGTACTTTACTGAGCTGAAGTTCTACCATAGAGCTATTTGCAGAACACGAGCCGCATTTTACGCTCAAGAATTTGCTACCAGCCCCAACCCATCAAAACTGATCTTTAAGGTACTGAAGGACCTTATGAAAAACAGATCCACCTCAGAGGTGATTTGCACAGACTCCCATTGTGATAAGTTGGCCTCCTTTTTTGTGGAGAAAGTGAAAAAAATCTACCAAGGTTTTGACACACTCCACCAGAACCGAGAGGTTATTGTCCCCGATACGATGGGATATGAGACCCTTGCTATGCTACCTGAACTGACTATTGAGACCTTTGACAGGCTTAGCCTCAGGGTCAAGTCAGGTTCTCCCTCGGACCCGTTAAAGCCAGCCTTTATCAACACACTTTGCCGTGACCCCATATTGAATCTTATCAATATGTCATTGTCCAACGGAACGGTACCCACGGCATGGAAACAGGCAGTGGTTACTCCTATACTAAAAAAAGCCAACTCTGACCCCCGGTTGCCAGAAAATTATCGACCCATATCCCTGTTGCCTTGGATTGCCAAAGTAACAGAAGCCCACGTCAACTCTGTTCTGTCTGAGCATCTGGCTCGCAACCAGATATTGGATCCCAGTCAGAACGGCTTCCGGTCGGGACACAGTACCGAGACGGCATTACTCTACATCACGGAACATCTTCGCCAGGTACTGGACTCAGGTCGTACTGCAGCGCTTTTACTATTAGATCTAAGCGCTGCCTTCGATACTGTGTCCCACCATATACTGATCCAACGCTTACAGGAGGCGGGAGTGACTGATCTCGCTCTCCAGTGGTTTCGGTCTTTTTTATCGGATCGATCCTTTAAAGTGGCTATACCACCTGGCCAATCCGCCACTTATCCCCTGGAGCTGGGGGTACCACAGGGATCCTCGTTGAGCCCTACTATGTTCAACCTCTATGTGAAACCGCTGGCTGGTGTCGTCAAACAGTGGGGTCTTACGATGGCCTCATATGCGGACGACACACAGCTAGCGGTGACACTTAGTGGAGACCCTGAGGTGGAGGCCCCCAGATTCCGAGCGGGTCTGATGGCAGTAGCAAGCTGGCTTCGCACCAACTGCCTTCAGTTGAATGCCACCAAAACAGAGGTGTTGGTACTAGGGAAGCACGCTGAGCTATGGGGTAACCAGTGGTGGCCATCAGAGTTGGGTGTCACTCCCATTCCAGCTTCTGGAGTGAGAAATTTAGGCATCTGGTTGGACTCTGCGCTCACCTTCAGGGACCACACCAAGAAGGTGGCTGCCACGTGCTATGGCATTCTGCGGGGAATAAGGCCGGTTTTAAAGTACTTTGATCCCCCTACCAGACAGCTTGTGGTCCAGGCCTCTATACTATCTCGGCTGGACTACGGCAGTTCACTGCTGTTAGGGGTGAATCAAGCGGAGGCCTCTAGGCTCCAAAGGGTACAAAATGCCGCGGCACGGGCCATAGTGGGCCTCCCTAGACATTGCTCAGTGTCTGGTACCATCACGGCCTTACATTGGCTCCCGGTCAGACAGCGAATCCAGTTCAAAGCGCTGTGCCTGACCTTTAAAATTTTGAAATCTTCTTCGCCGCCGGCACTTGCCAACCTACTCACGCCCTATATTCCTTTGAGATCCTTGAGATCGGAGGGGCTTCATCTGGCTGTCTGTCCACGCTTTAAATTGAGCAGTATGGGTGGCCGCTCCTTTAGGGTGCTCGCGGCAGGTTTATGGAACTCGCTTCCGGTACACATCCGAGCTCTTGAAGACCTGCTCGCCTTCAGGCAGGCGATTAAAACTTTCCTGTTTCCCGTGTTTGTTTAATTTCCTTTTCTTTTATTGTGTGTTATGTTATAGTGTCTGTCAAAGCGCCAGGACGCCCCTTTGCTGGGGCAGCTGTGCGCTATAAAAATATAAATAACATAACATAACAATATGATCAAAGGCAGCACTGTAGATGATGAAACAACCATAAGGTTTTCTTTTACAAATTTTGCTGAGTAAGGCGATACCTTTAACGTCATGATATTATCTAGAGTTGAACACTTAGGGGCCTATTAGGATGGCGGGCGGATCGCCCCTGCCGGGCTGGCTGTAGTCACCACTGGCCCGGCGGGGGCGATCCACCCACCATCCATACCTAAAAGACCCCCGCCATATTAGGATGGCTGGGGGGTCCGCGGCGGACGGAAAGACCGTCTGCCGCTTTTCCGCCAGTCGACTCTTCAACCAGGCGGAAAACATGTACAATATGGTGGCGGTGTCTGCAAGACACCGCCATCCATATTATGATGATGGCGGTAATTGTCCATTCCATGGCGGCGATGCCGCCATGGAAGGGCATGCGGTCTTCTGTGTTGGGGGCCTGTTGCGGGCCCCCAGGAAGTTGGGGGGTGGGGGTGCACATGGGGGGTACTTTGTCCGCCCGCCATCGTAATAGACCCCTTATTTGGAAAGTTGGGTTGAGTAAAAATATTAAGCTGTCTTTCTTAAACCAAGGTATTCAGTGCAGAGGGCCATATCCTGGCAAAAATACTTTCCATCCACAACTAAGAGCACTATCAACCTATATCTTCTGGGATCAGACATAGAGCCCCAGTAATAGATGAGTTGGTGAATTGAATTTTTCCATTCTGGAGGAATGGTAACTGTAATGATTGTTTTTGTGTGCAATCTGTTTATTAGATATCGTATCGTACAGCATTGTGTAATAAGCAAAATACATTGACACATTCTATGTTGTACTACTTTCCTCCTATAAAAACGTGCATCACACAGGCATAGAAACAAGACAAAAAATTAAAGGTTAACTCCAAACCAACATTAAGTAAAGTGCAATCACATAAAGCACCCTCCTGGGCCACTTGAAGGTCATTCATTTTCCGCTTGACCCCTCGTCAGATCCATTCCATGTAGTTACCACTGAAAGACGTTTCTATACAAATTATTTTCACCGCGCCATCAGGAGTACTTGTCAGAGATCACTGCCTCTTTCCTGTGAACTTTCAAACCCCGCCTCTTCAAATCCATCCTCCCGCCACACCCAGAGACAGATTTCCCATGAGGACCTGCCAGTCTACCAGATCCTTCTCCAATCTATCTAAAGGGACAAAGTAACTTAGACCAGTTTTCTGCATCTGACTGAAAGAATTCAGTGGCAAGACCATTAGGTCCTGGAGCTCATGAAAAACAACATCCTCTTATTAGGTTATTGACCTCAGCAACATTTCTTTTTATGTTTACTTTAACCATTTTCATAGGCATAACTCATTGAGAAGATTGTTTGTCCATGTATTTTTTATAGCTATTGGTACTGACAGGAAAATCAAGTCTTCCTTTAAAAGTGCTCATACTAAGCCCCACTAATTTTCTAAATTAACTTTAGACATTATTTATAAAAGAATTACAGGGAGGACCTGGCTTGGCAGTTCGAGCTGGACTGTTCCTATGAGGCACAGGGTCAAGACTGATTTGCATATGGCTGGGTTCAAACTGGAATGGCATTGTGACATTGTTCTGCATTCTGTCCATCAACTGTTGTTTTTGCATTTGTACGGGTATGCCCAGACGTGGGTCCCGTGCTCTCCATGCCACTGGAATCAAGTTATCCTGGCTGAAGAGGGGTGAAACCCCGAAACCGGTCCTAGGATGCTTGTTTCCAGTCCAGGGAGGACCTGGCTTGGCAGTTCGGGCTGGACTGTTCCCATGAGGCACAGGGTCAAGACTGATTTGCATATGGCTGGGTTCAAACTGGAATGGCATGGTGAGCAAAAAAACGATGGATTTAGGCCCAGATCTCTGTACTGGGTTGAATGTATGTCCTTGTTCTGCATTCTGTCCATCAACTGTTGTTTTTCCTAAGCTGAATACATCATCGTCAATAGAGAATACAAGGCTCTAAAAAGTTGTGCACTGTGTCATACTGAGAGCAAACATGAAAAATGTATTTTAACAAAAAGATTTTTCAATACTAAATAAGGAATATGTAACATACTAAGAAAGTTGCAGACCCTTTATAATCCAGGTCCCCTGATATACCTTCATAAAAAAACATGTTTTCCAGAGATTTCCACTTTTTGATTTGTGTTTTAGGATGATTATAGATGTAATATAGCTTGGGTAAACATGACCGAATTTCTCTGGACGACCGTTTTAAAAATGGCGGGTGTGTTGCAGTGGTGATGTAATATTTCAGGAACCATGAGACCTACATACTTCATTTTGGTGTGAAAACATAGGTTTTTGGGGTCAAGTAGTCTTATAGAGACAGAAAATAACTCCTCAAAGCAACCCTTACGCCATTTTCCAAAATGGCAGCTATAATAGTGGAAGAAGAGAAATATATAGAGATGAAAAAAGTAATAATGGTTTTATGTATACCCTAAACAATGTTTATGATCTGAATATAACAAAAAATAATGTTTATCACTCCTGTTTTAGACACATTTTCATAGTTCACTTAGCAATAGCTCGTGTTACATTTGCAGAATGCGGAACATTTGAGAATAGCATATTGACAGTGACATTTTATGTAACACAGGTTTTGCAAGAACATGTATGGATAAGTTCTGTGGTTAGAGACTTTAGCAATTTTGCAGGTTTTAGCACCCCATCAATATCTTCCCAACCAAATTCACATATTCTCTACGTATGGATGATCCAAAAATGTACACATCTTCTGATCAAGTAGAATGCTCATTTAATGTGTCCACACAGAATATGACGCCGGTAGAAGGTCACTTAGCGGGACTGATCTCATGAACTCACTGTACTGAAGATCGTCAAGTGTGTGACAGTCAGAACTCGTTTTCACACACACACAAGGTATTAGTCTATGTCTTTAAAGTCACATTCTTCTTCTGTATTAGCAAATCCTTTTAGAAACTTCACAGGTTCAGCAGTTTAAGCTCCAAGCTTTGTTCCAATTTTGCTCATAGTGTCATCACCCGTAAGAATATGTGCCCTGGGGGGGCGTGGCTTCGCGGCGACGCGAAATGGCCCCGGCGTCGTAGGGCTCCGGCGAACCCAACCCAAACCCACATCTCCGTCATAAAAATCCTGTCCATCTGCGGAGGAAACCAATGATCGGAAGGTGCCCAGACCTCTTTGCTGCAAGACCAGGGCCTGACGCTGCACTCTGTGGCGAGATATCGCCATCTGCGTCGCAGGGCCTGCAGGACCGGGAGAGCCGGGACCTCGAGTAAAGACGGACGGCACGTGCGTGCTGACGCAGGCGGGAGGAACACTTGCCTGACCCCGGCTCACCTATCCCTGATCGACCATCTCACCCACATACCTCCACTGCAATACGCGGCCGGACTGGCCGTCCACAAGGTTTCAAAGAGCAAGTAAGGTGCTGGGGCCGCGGTGCCGTAAACGCTGATCTGGTGCAACCATTTTGCAGGCGTTTGTAGACCAGCGTCACAGTCGGGCTGGGACGTGGCTGGGGGAAGAGTTTCGCTCGTGCTGGAGTGGGACCCCCTCTCCCTCCCCCGCCAGTGTCATTCTGCTGACGGAGCTGGCCTCTAAATACTGTAGCGGATGTTCCACTTGTTATGACTGGGGCACCGGGGAGCAGCTGGCTCAATTGATTGGAACCCCATCATAGTGGGGACGAGGATTGGCACGGCGACAGAGCTATTATGGTCCAGCATGAGATGTCCCAGTGAGGAGGTGGTGGCATTGCTTCACATCCGGCGGGCTAAGTTGCCTGACTGTTCCCAATCGGGGCTCAGAGGCGGTGACCGTTAAGCAGTGGATATTTGCGCACAGGGCGAACGCTGACCGCTCATGAACTCCCTCCCTGTAGTTGGCCTGTAACACACCCGGGCTCTAACCCAGTGATTTTGGAGCCTTTGTTGGCAGCATCACAGAACGGAGTACTTACCCATACTTGCCAACAGGGAAATCCTCTCACAAACAGCAGTAGACTGCCTCAGGATTATAATATGGCATCCTCGAGAGGCATCAAGTCAGTTCAAACAAATAAGCTGGACAAGTACGCCTTCTCCAAAAAGAGTATATAGGATCATTCGCCCAAGCATAAGGCTGCTGGGGACCCAGGGAACCCAGACAAGGACCCCACCCTCATGTCATGGCAGCAATTTCAGAGATCAAAACCTCCCTCGAACATAAAATGAACACCATATCTCTCGAAGTAAATCTCATCCGGGCAGATCTAAACAAGAATAATGAGAGGCTTAAGCAGGTGGAACTCAAGACCAATAGCTTGGTGGAAGATACTTCCCACATACAATCCGAGATTGGCGAGCTGCAGTCTTTCAGGAAGTTCGCAGAGACCAAAATGGATGATTATGAAGGACGTCTTAGACGTAACAACATCCGCATATTAGGGGTTCCTGAAAAAGCGGAGGGGGAGGCAGTACACCTGTTTGTGGAGGACCTTATCCTTCAACACCTCAAACCCAAAGGACTTGGGAAATTCTTCATCATAGAGCGAGCTCACAGCATCCTGGGGGGTCGCCCGAAGCCCGGGACCCCCCCACGTCCAATCCTAGCCAGGATCTTCAACTATCGAGATCGTGAAGCCATACTTCAGCGCGCCAGAACAGGGACCCCGCTCCGGTTTGAAAATGCCGACTTTACCTTCTTCCCAGACTTCACCCAGATGGTCCAGAAACAGCGAAGATCCTTTTTGGGTGTCAACAAACTGCTTAGGGACAAGGGCCTCAAATATGCAATGCTTTTCCCGGCTAAACTTCGAGTGGAAGAAGATGGAAGGGCCTAGTTCTTCGACCACCTTGAGGTGGCAGCGACCTGGTTGGAGTCCCACAAAGCGTGAGTTCGGACGGATGGAACCAAGGGACCTGGCTCAGAAGCGTTAAAAAAGGAACAGGCGTCATTGTGCACTTGTGTACTCCACCGGAGAAATGATGGTCCGTGGTGTAGCCTCGGATGGCCGGTGTAGTGCTTTATGAGAACGGTAAAAGGGGTGAAACAGGTTTAAGCATCGGACCACTTAATGACAGACTGTTTCCTCTCGGAATCAAGCGCAGTGCTTATGGGAGAGGGTTGGGGGAACTAGGGGCATTGCATTCCCCAATTTTCTTAATTTAGTATTAGAAGTTAGGCGACAGGCACTCTGCCAGTTTCGTATGGGCAGTTTCAAGTCCAGAGGGCAGGGAAGCAGGGAGGGGGGCTGTTGATAGGGAAGTTTGATGTTGTTTGTTGCTGCAATTTTCACATCGACGAGCATTGAGACAGGCGTGACTGAGGTTCTAGAGACTTCCTACAATATTAATGCAGACACAGTGGGATAAAAGTGCTAAAATTCTAAGCTGGAACGTCAATGGGCTTGAAGACAAGGTTAAGCGTGGTATCGTTCTTCAATATATCAGAAAACAGGCCCCTGACATCGTCCTTCTTCAGGAGACGCATTTGATAGGTCACACTTGTAGGGCAAGGAGCAGGGGTGATATAAATTGGTGGCACATGCAGGATTCACAACAAGCTCTAGAGGAGTAGGTATTATGGTAAAGAACACATTCCCCCTCAGTGTAGATTCCATTTGGGCAAACGATAGGGGGTCGATATGTAGGCATTGCTGGGTCCTAGGAGGGGGCGCACCATTACATTACTGTCTATCTATGTCCCACCTGGCCTCCGGACTACAACATTTCAGTATATCCGCACTACACTTCTCTCACTGCCGAAGGGACTAATATTACTGGGTGTTAACTTTAACTCAGTGGGTTCGGGAAGCATGGATCCTCACCCCCGCGTGAATTGGGGCCCACCACTAGATGGCTACCTGACTTCCTCGAGGCCATTGGGCTGATGGACAGCTGGCGTACCTACAATCCAGAGAAAAAAACAACACACTTTTCTCTCCAGTGCCCACCACAGCCTTTCTAGACTTGACTATATTTTTGTTCCCAGCTCCCAAATCTCACATGTCCACAAGATCAGACACTTAACCAGAGGCATAGCCGATCTCTCACCTTTATGGGTACATATGCTCCTGGATAATGTACGGGTATGCAGGGTTGTCCCGATTAACCCCTGGTACCTCCGCAATCCCCAAATCCGTAAGGATCTTCTAACCGCAATGGACCTCTATTTTAGTGAAAATGCGGGCACAGTGGACTCCTTCCAGACACTCTGAGAGGCTTTCAAAACGGTAATTAGGGGGGAAGCTTTGTCCCTAGTATCGGGTCACAAGAAGGAACAACAAAGGGAGATGTCTAACATAGGTGATGAAATTTACCAGCTAGAGAGGGAAATGGAGCTCCATGATGCTCCTGAATCACTCCATCCGTTACGTCTCAAACAGAACGAATAAAGAGCATTAGTTACAGACACAGCTCAAATATTAGGGAGGGAGAAACTCGGGAGACTTTATGATCTGGGAGATAAAGCTGGGAAACTGATAGCCTGGCTTGATAAACGGGAATGGGCAAGGAGACTGGTACCAGTTCTCCATGACACTCACAATGTCAGCATAACAGACCCTCAAGAAATTGCAAATCAATTTGCCAGTCATTTCGCAGCAGTGTACACGGCGGTAGCACCCTACACCGAAGAAGACTCAGCTGAATTATTGAGGGACATAACACTGCCCACCGTCTCCTTGACTGAAAGACGACTATTGGACAGTTCTTTGACTACGGACGAATTTGCACAGGCAATTAGATCGCTCAACTCAGGGAAGGCCTCTGGCCCTAATGGGATCATTATCGATTTGTATAAACTTAATCCTGATAAATTGGCCGCCCACCTTAAAGCCATGTTTGAGGAGAGCAGGGAGAGTGGGGAGTTACCGTTAGATCAAAGACTTGCCAATATTGGCACTATTCATAAGGAAGGCAAACCCAGAACAGACTGTGCCTCGCATCGACCTATCTCCCTCCTAAATGCTGAACCCAAAATTCTTGCAAAAGTATTGGCTAATCGTTTAGTTGAAATCATACCAAATCTCGTACACCTTGACCAGTCTGGTTTTATTCCACATCGGAATACAGCTCTGAACCTGCGCCGAGTCCATGGGGTCCTAGGCAGGCCCGACACTATCCGGGAACCTGCTATCTTGGTTTCCTTGGATACCACTATGGCTTTCGATACGATCAAACGGCCTTATCTCCTTGCTGTGCTCCTGAAACTGGGGATTGGCCCAGAGTTCATCCGGTGGGTGCGCCTCCTAGACCTTGTGGTCAATAACAAAAAGTCGGACCCGTTTGCCTTGAGCCGGGGCACCCGACAGGGATGCCCACTCTCCCCTCTCCTATTTGCCTTAGCGTTGGAATCATTGGTGGCCTGGATCCGACGGGACCCAGTAATTTGCGGATTTCGCTGGTCACCGGATTGGGAGGACCTCATATCGCTTTATGCTGATGACATATTGCTCTACTTAACCGGCCCCAAAAAACCCCTAATCGCCTTACTGGATATAATGGCGGTATTTGGGAGATATTCAGGGTTCACGATTAACTGGACCAAGTCCCATCTATATGTCCTCTATGGGGGAGTACCAGCCCTGCCTCATAACTGTCCAATTCAAGTCAGTACCACGGTGTTCAAATATTTAGGGATATTCATCTCCTTAGACTCCACACTCTGTTACAATAACAACCTGCTTCCCCCGTTATCGCGGCTAAAACGTGATATAGCCAGTTGGAAATCTCTCCCTCTGTCCCTCCTGGTTAAGGAGGACCTTTTTAAAATGATTTCCACCCCGCTTCCTATACGCCCTACAAAACTCACTCGACACTGTTCCTCTGGCCTATTTTAAAGAAATTAAGCGCCTCCAGAGAGAACTATTATGGGGTGGAACACAGCGTATAGCCCTAAGGAAACTTACCTTAAAATGGTATGATGGGGGCATTATCTCCCCGACATTAAAAAATATTATTGGGCGGCTCACCTGGTTGCAATTAATCACAGCACCTATAGTGACCCGGAAGATCTGGGCTACTGAATGGACAAGTGGCTCCTTCCGGGAGGGAACTATAATAGATCGCTTTATTCGAAACCTGCCCGGCCTCCCCTGACGGGCCCTTCTGGACATTCGATAAATGTGTGGCATGCCGCTAACAGATCCCTAGGCTGGGAGGGTAAACTTACGTTGGCCACCCCTCTATGGGACTCTGCGCAATTGGGTAACTTGTGGACGACAAAAGGGTTTGACAAGTGGGACATAATTGGCATTTCACGAATTCAAGGCCTGTGGGAAAAGGGAGAAATTAAAACATTCGCTGCCCTTCAAAGCCAACACGAACTGGTGGATTCGGAGCATTTTGGTTATGCACAGGTGCGTCATGCCCTATGCTCAGCCCTCCCAAAGGGTCCCTCCCCTCCAGAATCCTCCCCATTGGAGGATAGAATATTAGATGGCTACCTCCCGGAGAAGACCATTTCGCTGATCTATAACAAACTAATATACAACATGGAAGACCCTCTCTCCCTATTACGACAAAAATGGGTGGCGGACAGCATTGAGATGGACGATGAGGAGTGGCAGGAGGCTGTGTCCTCCCCCAGAGTTGTAGCGATTCCAGCAAGACTATGACTAGTGCAACTTAAAATCCTACACAGGATATATATTACAGGGCCTAGACTGGTACATATGGGGAGAGCAGAAACAGGGGTCGTAGGCGTTGTGGGCACACGGGCACTTTTATGCACATCATCTGGGAATGCGCACACATTCAATCCTACTGGAAGGATATCCATGAAGTGATGGGGGCAGTCCTTGCGGTTCCTCTTCATCCGGAAGCCCGCAGATGTTTATTGAACATATGGGAACCGACTGATCTGAACACACACCAGACACAATGGGCAACTCTGGGGTTCATGTTAGCAAAAAGGAACATTGCCCAGGCCTGGGGGGCGCAGCACCGCCCACACTGGCAGAATGGAAGTCAAGTATGGACTGATGCATGTTCAGTGAAAAGACAGTGTATGTTGTTTGTGGCTGCCCCAAAAAGTGGTCCCGATTATGGGGGCCTGGTACTCGTACCGGGGGAACATTAGTACTCCACCTCAGCAACATGCCTTAGATGACTTGCTCTCCCTATGATTTGTCCTTACTGTGTATAATGTGAATGACTAATGCCAAACTCTGTCATGCCTAAACTGATATTCAATTGTTGCAATGCTCCCTTGTATGTCGATGACTGTTAATAAAAAGATTTCTTAAAAAGAATATGTGCCCTGATAAGAACACTGGGCATTTCTGGGTAAATTCTCTTGTTCAGAATATAAAGCATATTAAGTGTCTTTTCTCGTCTGATCCATAACTTATACATAACTCTGACAATCCTTGACTTAGGAACATTGTAATAAATCTAAGTAGCTCAATAATAACATCTGTGTCATTCGACAGTCCAATGACTCAATTAGAACCATTTCGACCAGCCCACTCAGCATGTGGCAGCTTCCTCTAATTTGCTTTTACGTTCTTGAACAATATGGTCCATACCTTTTGAATATTTCTCTGCTGGCATCAACTCCTCATTGACGATCATTCCACTTGCAATAATTGGAAAGTCATTGTTCACTGAAAGATCAGCAATGTTTTGGCGAGTTTACATCTTCTAATTCATCTTGCTCGAGGTTGATGACCAGAATTTATCAAGTTGCAGAGGTATATGTGTCGAATTTATGATGCAGACAAGGTCAATTACTCCACTTGTAGACATTCACCTGATTCTCTCACATTCTTTGACAGACAGTTCAAGATAACTGTCAAAGACAGTGTGCAGTTCTTGCAGGGTGCACACTGACTTTGATATCTGTAGAACAGTCTGAATGACCTCTCTAAAGTTTTGAATGGATGAAATCTTGACCAGTCACAATTGTGATATATAGCCAAAAACAACAGTAGTTTTCAATGAGGACACCTTTTCAAATTGAAATTCTTCAGATGAAAGGTTTTTTTCAAGCTATTATGAGTTTGTGCTTCACTGGTTTGGTTGCAACATCACCATCAAATAATGCGCTTGTTGGAAGAAGATTATGCAACAGAATGTCCTTGATAAATTCACCCGTTTCTTTTGCTACCTCCATCTCTCTATGTGCTCACGAAATTTGTTTTTTTTGTAACCTGTTTTGTAGTGGCTGGTTGGATGAAAAAACTCTTACTATGGCAATAAAAGCGTGAAAGTTTAACTTTAGTGATTATGTCAAACAGCTTTTTCTCTTTCAATACAAATCTCTCCTGCTTCAGTTCTGCATATAGTTCCAATCCATGTTCCAGGACATCTAGTAGATGTGTCTTTATATCGTTATCCATATATTGTTCCGTCACGAAGTAGTGTAGCTGCACAGGCTCAGTCATTTCAAAGGGGTCCATTAATTTTGAATGTCATCTCTCTAAAAATGTTGCAAATAGAAAGGACTTCATGGTAAACTAGCTGACATTGAGCAACATATTCACTTTTACATTGTCTGACCAACAATTCCCTTGGAGCTTTTCTGTGATCTCTGGATCATCTGTTCCAGTTTCATATCTGCAGCTGCAGCTGCAGCATTGAACCTTCCCTCTCTATCTTTCACTACAAAATGTCTATGGATGAATTTTTTGTAGAGGTATGGTTTTTCAACCTCTAGCTTCTTCACTCTTTCCAAATACCAGGATCCATATCTCAGGTAGTTTATGCAATTGAATTCGAGAAACACAGTAATCAGTGACTCCACAGTCTTAACGTGCAGCTCCCAATCACCTTCCCGATCAGCATGTACCAAGTTATTTACTAGAGCTATCTTGTGTAAAACATTTCTCCAGTCCTTGCAAAGTTCTGATTTTTCTTCACATTCTTTGAAAAACTCTACAAACTTGGGTTTCAGATTTTCTAATGTTGAACTGAGTTTATTGAACATTGCCTGGCTTAGCATTATGTCTTTTGAATCAAGTGCAACCTGTGCCTTGTTCACTACTGAGATAAGATACGCAAAACCTAATCTTTCATTCTTGTTCAAGAAAGCCTTCCAACTCAATGTTTCTATAGCTTCAGATATGATGAGTATACCTTGCAATGAAAGGACATAATGAGTTCTACTCAATACTGACTGGACAGTTTAGCTTCCAAAGATTTCAGCCTCAATAAGTGCATTGTCTATGCCAGATCCTCTGACATGACTTTCTGCACACCACAGCGCAACTTTTGTCATGTGAAAAACGCCCATTGTAAGATAAAGACCATCTAATTTTACTGGTTTGCTCATAAAAATGTCAGCTACAATACGGAAAACACCTTCATTGCAGAAAATTGGCAGTATAGGTTGGTCTTCAAGCTGAGCCCATACATTTTTAACTTTTTTAGAGTTGTGTTGCGTAGTTTGTGACTGGAGATGGTATCACTTATAAAAATCCAACCTTCTTCAGTGGGACGGTATTCTGGAAGATCAGAGCATGAATTCCAGCCCAAGGAGGAACTGGCTTTTCTTTATCTTCCATTCCACACCGAATAAGCGATATGATAAATTCAGTTAAATCAGCTTTGCGGACTGCATCATCAGGTAGAAAAAGATCCATGTCCTCAGCCACTTTCAAATCTTCTGGTAGACTGAGACGTGATGGCTTGTCAGGATTCTGCACACGTTGGCAAGGCAGTTGGGTTATAAGTTTGCAGCGTTGTTTGTTTATGCATACAGCTGACACAGCTTGCTTTCCAGCAGCTACTGCATTGGTACAGTCTGGAAAAAGCACCATGGCAGTATCATGCGTGCTGGATGTTCCAAACAAAGAAGAGCTGTCTTCAAAATCAAAATTATCAAGAGCAGCAATTGTAAATCCTTTCCTGGTAAAGTGACTTGGAAGTGGTGAGCTGTCAGATTCACAAGAGTTTTCAGCATAACCTGCAAACAAGTTCCTGCTCTGTACTATGTCATTCTTACTTGTTGCTACACCAATCCTATTTATTTAAGTGATTAGCTCTCTACCTTTGCACTTGTCATAGATTGCGTGGGCAGTCATCATGTGTAGCGGAGTTTTCTTTTGGCTGTGATGTAATTCATAAAACATGATGGAAAAGACAGTACATTTGCATACCATATACTGCTCGATTCATGGGATTGTCTTCTACTTCTTCGCTTATATCCTTAAAGCCATCATCAATGTTGTCGGCTTCTGTTCCGTACTCAAGAACTTTAGTTTGCAACAGTTTTGCTTTGCTGATATTAAACAATGATGTTAAGACAACATCAGGCATTCTTGTTGACTCCCATGTTTTGTGGAGCTCTGGGGCATTACAAAATTTTTCATTAAATCCAAAATCTAAGCTTTCAGGACGTTTCTTAAAATGGTTCCTGGTGATTATACTGCATCCTATGATCTTATTTTGGCAGCGAGAACTTCAGGAGTCAAATCAGCTGAGAGCATTATTAGTGGCTCATTCTTTTTGTTAGACTGACAAAATCAAATTCTGTGATTGTGCATTCTCACTGGAAAAATCTTAATTTAATTATTATGGATCTATACAGTTTCAGCACTGTTGACCATTATTTCTCTGATCTCACTGACTGCGAACCTGTAGCCAGCACTCCAAGAGTGGTTTGGCTTTTTCAAAAAGTGCAAACTTAACTGAGGTCTGGCAGTTATGTTGCTGCTTGGAGCTCATTGTACATTCATATTTTTTAATGTATGCACGCATGTAGTTCAGGTGGGCATACAAATCCGCTGCAGATACATTCACTTCGCTGTTTAGCTCAGCTACTCGGCTGGGAGCCTTATCTTGAAGGAAACTAGCTGCAGATAAAAACATGTTTGCCCTTTGAGACTCACATACACTGTTCTTTGTTCTTTTGTCAATTCCTTTGGCCCTTGTTCTGGCTAAACCACAGATAACATTGTAGATTCCCTGCTTTCTGATCAGTTGTTGGAGGTGGAAGAGGGGTAGCCATGGATCTTCTAAGTGGATGGGCATTGGGTTTGGTTGTTGTCGCTTTCTCAGAAGGCTCGAATTCTTGTTGTGATTCACTGGTTTCCACTAGTTTGAGACAATTTTTTTCCAGGCTTTTTTCCACTGTATGACCTTTAGCACTTATTGTTACAATTATAAAATATTTGATACTCTTCACCAATCAGTTTCACTCTTTTGTGAACTTCATCTTGCCATATTTCTGCAGTATCTCGAATTCTCTTCTGTCTAGCCGCAGTTGATGTTATCTTTTCTTTCGGAATAGTTTGGCATATGATACATTTTTCTTTGTTGAAGGAGTCCTTGGATTTTTTAGTTAGCAACACTCTGTCAGGAGGTAAAGATCATTTGCTACCACCTACTTCTCTCATGTTTACAAATTTGAATCAATAGAAAACCTGAAACAAAAACAATATCAAAATATATTACCAATATGATGGCTAAAACTCATCATTATACAGCCGCCATTTTGGAAAATGGCAGCAGGGTTGCTCTGAGGAGTAATATTGTGTCTCTATAAGACTACTTAACCCCCAAAACCTGTTTTGACACCAAAATGAAGTATATAAGTCTTGTGCTTCCTGAAATATTGCATCATCACTGCAACACATTCGCCCTTTTTAAAAATGTCATCCAGAAACATTTGGCCCGAATTAGCAATGTCTACCCCAGCTAAATTACTTCTCTAATGACACAAAAACACACATCAAAAGGGAAAATCTCAGGACAACAATTTTTTACGGAGGTATATCAAGGGGCCAGGACTGTTATATCCAATATACCGAAGGAAACTGAAAAGAATTCCTATGCTGTAAGTAGCTTCACTTGATACCAACCTCCCTACATTTATTCTTATTTTTCCTGACTTATTCCTTCTGGAGCTCCCTTAGCACCTATAGATTATTAAGTGTGTCATCAGATAGAGGAGAGATAGTAGTAACAATTTAAAGTTTGAAAACATTCTACTCCATACCATGCAATTATTCTACATCTAAACAAAGGGAGACTGACAACTGAGTAGATTTTAAAATGGGACTATGATTTGATATGTGAATTTAGGAATGTTAGCACTATGCTGATCAGTATTTGGGTCAACAACATCATTAAAATACCTATCAGTTCTACTTTGTGTTCCAACATAGGGATCCCGTCTTCCAGCCTGAGGGCCTTAACATTGTATTTGGCATTGAAATAACTTATCTGCGTCACTCTATTTACAGCACTCCTAGGGAGTATCTTTCCTTAAACAAAATGTCTCAACGAGTCACCAATTCTTAGGTGCCAGGAGCTTGTCCACCTTCACACCTACTTTCCCACACTATAATTTTCTTTACTCAAAGTTTAGGTAATCCTCTTCAAGAACACAGGAAGGGTCAAAAAATGTGAACCTGGCCAATTGTAGTGACTAAACAGGATTGCTCAGTAAGGTGCTCCATGCAGCATTAATCGTACCATCTCGATGAATGTGTGAAAGTTATAGTTTCTTTGTCACAGCTGTCTTTTGAATCTTAACCAATCAGCAGTTCACAGGTTCCTGGAACATGAACCTCTCCACACTGCCCCGTCACAGTTTCCTTTCTTTACTAGCAGTGCAGAAAACCCTCCCAGAGGACACAGGAAGTGGCACAATAGATGAGCAATAGCTGTAGCCTATATCCCTATCTAAAGAGGTTTGCTTAAAATAAGGTGCTCCAGGTACCATTAATTGCAGCAGCTCAGTGAATGTGTGCAAGTCACTGGGTCCTTGCAGAGATATCTTTTAAACCTTGAAGAATCGATCATTAGTTCTCAGGTTGCAGGATCCCATCCCTCTTGCCACAACCTCTCTAGCTCTGTCCTTTCTTTACAGGCAAGGGGGAGGGTAGTAATCCTCCCCGAGGACACAGGAAGAGGCAAAATAGGTGAGAAGCCTAGTAACTAGCCCTAGCTAAACAAGATTACTTAAAATAGTTTGTTCCTGGACCATTAATAGTACAAGCTTTAGAATATTTGTATTCCTATGTAAAAGTCTGAAGATGTACATGATAGTTCTCATCCCTGCTGTTACAAGTTCTTGAAGTCCATAAAGATTCCTTTCCATATGTTTGTTTTACATGCTTACAGTATTCCCAATTTGTGAAATTTGAGCAGTGCATTACAGTTTTCCCTGTGTTTTACATTCATTGTCCCTCTGCTGGGTTTGCGTTACAATGTTAATTATTAAAAACATGTTTTTTAATTCATTACCTACAAATGTAAATGTTTGTACGGAATACAAAAAGAGATTTTTATACACAACACTATATATTTTTTTAATTGTTACATAATTTCCTTACAATTAAGTCAAAATACAAATGATTTTGAAGCAGGTGCATGTTCATGCAGGGAAATCCAACTATATACAGAAGTAAGTTGGAGAAGTATAAAGAAAAATTAAATGTCCAAAAAGCGAATCCATTCAAGGTGTTACTCTTCCTGCACCTCTAAAAAATCTACTCTCATGCATTGAAATCAAAGATTCAAAAAACTTGCAAAATGACGGTGATTTCTGCAGCAGACAGGATGGATTGTCTTAGGAAGCAGAAGTGAAAATGGAATGCTCTCATTAACCATGTTTAGCCACTTTAAAAAGTGTACGCTTTATATGGATAAAAACATATATACTTCCCCTGGCAGCTTGAAACAGCTGGTATCATAACTTAATTGATCCCTAATATTCATTTACTTCAGCCTGCTGCATTGAATAGGCTTTAAATTCAACAGTTCCCATTCCAGCAACATAGCGGCCAAGAGTGCTTCATTTTAGTCATGAGTATAGGATGTTAGCACTCTAGTTGTTAGAACTCTTTGATGAAGATGCAGTAGAACACCTGGCAATAAGTTTACAGACTGCAGCTGCTTGTGGAAGTAGTGTTTCTCTCAGCATGTGAGAGTTTTTGTCTCACATGGGTTAGAAAGATATTTGTGAAGTTATACAAAATGCGTCCTCTTCATAACCTCTGAATTACCAACCATAATTTCCCATGAGAAAATCATTAGAGAAAAAAAAAAATCTGAGACATGCCTCATCAAATGCCAGCAGAGCATCAACATATTCACAGGGTGAAACTGCCTTAGACCTCACCATTTAAAAAGAAAATGTTTTATTTCATCGTTTTAGAGTGTAATAATGGCTCATGGCCATGGAATTAGATGGCACATGTCTTCATAATACTTTGGAAAAACATAATTGACATCACATACAGAGAGATGGTGAATTACAGATGCACAACAGCATGCTTATGATAAAAAAAATGGAAAAAAAGGTGATGCATATATTCACGGTGCTTATTGTTCCTCAGTACACATCTTATTCAACTACTTACATATACCACAGCAATCCATTTGCAGCACAAATAGAGGTCGAACAAGTCTATTCAATATCTCTTCCTTCCGGTTCGCCAGTTTCTTTCCCTACAAGATATTGCTTTTATAATCCCCAAAAACCTTTAGGACGATTTTGAAGAGGTAATAATTTGTTATAAATTTCGGACTGCGTATTACAATAGAACACATCTTTGGACCAGTCTGCTATTTTCGGAGCTGGACCTCGAGCCCAGCACATTGCAACTCTACGCTTAGTGAGCAGTAAGCCCATTGCTATTCCCTTTCTTCAGAATTTTAGTGAAACCCATCAACGCCAGCATTGGGTCTGGAGTCAATGAGAGCCCTGTAACCTTGTTTAAGGTATGTATAATCTTATCCCAAAATTCTGAGATCTTCGGGCAAAAGCAGGCTACTTGCATGAACCCAGCTATACCTTCCTTGCAATACTCACATGTTTCTGTGTTCCTTAAACCATACCTAAATAATCTCTCCGGTGTGTAATAGAACCTGTTAAGAAATTTGAAATGGATAAGTTGGTGCCTCTCATTAAGTGGAATGGGCTGAGTTATTTCACAGCAATACCGCCAAGTGCTATCATCTAGAACAATAATCCAAGGTGCCCCTGCCATTCCAGCCTGGCTTTGGTGGATTGCGGCCTCCTAGATGTTTTGCGTCCAGTCATAAAAAGTGGTTATTGTCTTAGAAGGGGATACAGAGCGCAGAAGAAATTAGAGGGTCAACAATTCAGAGGGGTTCCTGCATGTCGTCCCCAAATAGCTCTTGTAGTGCATGTTTGACCCTGTAAAAGTGATAATGTGTGAGTGGCATAAAATCATGCCCCTCTGCTTCAATTTCAGCCCATCCGCGAGCCCAGCCATCTGAAAATAGATCACCCATCTTATTAATGTTAAGTGTTGCTAGAGATTGCAGTACTTCTTGTTCTTGCAAAAACAACAGTTGATGGACAGAATGCAGAACAATGTCATACATTCACCCCAGTACAGAGATCTGGGCCTAAATCCATCGTTTTTTTGCTCACCATGCCATTCCAGTTTGAACCCAGCCATATGCAAATCAGTCTTGACCCTGTGCCTCATGGGAACAGTCCAGCCCAAACTGCCAAGCCAGGTCCTCCCTGGACTGGAAACAAGCATCCTAGGACCGGTTTCGGGCTTTCACCCCTCTTCAGCCAGGACAGCTTGATTCCAGTGGCATGGAGAGCACGGGACTCACGTCTGAGCATACCCGTCCCACTCGGGGTGACAAATGCAAAAACAACAGCTGATGGACAGAATGTAGAACAATGTCATACATTCACCCCAGTACAGAGATCTGGGCCTAAATCCATCGTTATTTTGCACACCATGCCATTCCAGTTTGAACCCAGCCATATGCAAATCAGTCTTGTCCCAGTGCCTCATGGGAACAGTCCAGCCCGAACTGCCAAGCCAGGTCCTCCCTGGACTGGAAACAAGCATCCTAGGACCGGTTTCGGGGTTTCACCCCTCTTCAGCCAGGATAGCTTGATTCCAGTGGCATGGAGAGCACGGAACTCACGTCTGAGCATACCCGTCCCACTCGGGGTGACAAATGCAAAAACAACAGTTGATGGACAGAATGCAGAACAATGTCATACATTCACCCCAGTACAGAGATCTGGGCCTAAATCCATCGTTTTTTTGCTCACCATGCCATTCCAGTTTGAACCCAGCCATATGCAAATCAGTCTTGACCCTGTGCCTCATGGGAACAGTCCAGTCCGAACTGCAAAGCCAGGTCCTCCCTGGACTGGAAACAAGCATCCAAGGACCAGTTTCGGGGTTTCACCCCTCTTCAGCCAGGATAGCTTGATTCCAGTGGCATGGAGAGCACGGGACTCACGTCTGAGCATACCCGTCCCACTCGGGGTGACAAATGCAAAAACAACAGTTGATGTTCTTTACTAACAGAAAGCCAATGACACCACTCCACCGAAGTCAAGGGGGAGTACAGAAGTTAACCTGCCTGTCTGTTTATTATGGTCTGCCAAGCGTGAACAGTGAAGTTAATAGAATCCAGTATGCCGGGTTGCCTGGCAGGGACCTGAAACAGCTTTTGGGGAGAGTGAAAGGGTCTGCAGCTATCCTTTCAATCTGTAAATGTGGAAGGTTCTGTGGGTTGTGTATCCAATAATGTGTGTATGAACACTGTACTGTAGTATAATTCTAAATCTGGAGCACTGAGGCCTCCCATGGAATAGGGCAATGTGAGTATGTCCCATTTAAGCCTAGGGTGCTCTCCCGCCCAGGCTAATTTTATCAATAATGACTGAAGAACTTTAAAAATCTGTTTTGGGAGTATCATCTGGATATTTTGAAACAAGAATAGAAATCTAGGAAGGACTACCATTTTCATAAGGGGAAATGCGACCTATTAACAATAGTGGGAGGCGAATCCACTGATTAATGTCCTCCTCAAGTCTAGAAATTGCCTTCCCGTAATTCTCGATGAGCAACAAATCCTAGTCCATGAACTTGTATGCCTAAATAACGAACTGGGTCAGAGGACCATTGTAGTGGGTAGTCCAATTCGATTGGTGTCATTGCCGAAGTCAGTAGAAAAATAATGGTCTTGGCTCAGTTAACTCTGAAGCCTGATATGGCTCCAAAACTCATTAAGTACCATGGTTAGGTTAGGTTAGACCCTGGATCTCAGACGTATAAAAGCATATCTTCTGCGTATGCAGATACAATGAGATGGTAATTAGGATATCTAATTCTTCTATGTCCATGATACTCCCTTAATGCACACGCCAATGGCTCCGCAACTATTGCATATAGTAATGGAGATAGCGGGCAGCCTTGTCGTGTCCCTCTCAAAATCTCAATGGGAGCAACAAAAAAAAATCAACAAAAAAAAATCCTCAATGGTAGTTGTGACCGTATCACCGATTTTGACCCTGGCTACTGGCATGTTATATAAGACCGTAACCAAATTGAGGAAGACCTCGCCCACCCCAACCCGTCTCAGTTCTGTCTTCATAAATGCTCATTCCACTGAGTCAAAAGCCTTCTCTGCATCTAGAAAGACAGCACAGGCACTTTGACCACAGGTTTTATATGCTGTATCGCCCCAAATACCGTTCTCAAATGATATGCTAAAGCGCACCCCAGAAAAAATCCATCTTGCTCTGGCCCGACCAGGTAGGGTACTAAAGACTCAATCTGTTCACTAGAATTTTAGCAAATATTTTTGTGTCCACATTTAGAAGTGACAGTGGCCTATAGGACGAGCATTTGGTTGGGGTTTACCTGGTTTCAGCAGAGTCACAATCAAGGCTTCCCCCATTGTGGGGAGCATCACCCCTCTCTAAGAGTAGCTAAGTGCGGTATAAGGAGCTCTTTATATGCTTTGTAAAAGGTCACTGTTAGTCCGTCTTGTCCTGGTGCGCTACTGTCACACATAGCATTAAGCGCGGTGCAGATTTCATTGAAGTCCAGCGGCCCCATTAGTTGTGGCCTATGGTCAGTAGTTAGCCATGGCATTTGTATGCGCTCTAGGTATTCTACTAATGCTGAGTCATCTGTCTTTATTTTGGAGCTGTATAGATCTGTGTAGTATCTGCAAAATCTGTCGGTCATCTCTGATGGCTTTCGCAACAGATCATTCTCTTTTGCGCGGTATCAACGCAGTGAGAACTGAGCCTGGGCGCTCACTCTCGCCATATGTTTTAGCGGTAGCATATTTGCCCATGTGCTTCACTTCACTATCTGCAACTTTATGGTGTTCCTCAAGAGTTTTTTTAGATCTTCTGAGACCCTGAAAAAGAATCTGCTCCATACTAACCAATTGCTCCTCGAGTGTTGACAGTCTGTTTCTTAAAGAGTGGATCACACCTGCATGCTTGGATATGGCTACCCCTCTAATGAACACCTTAAACGTTTCCCATACTGTGGATAAGTGATCGACCGTCCCAAAGTTTGTTCTAAAGAAGTCTTCTATAGCTGAGGCCATCTCAGATTTAAAGACTGCACCTAATAATGAATATGGGGGAAACCTCCATGTGAAAGGGTCGCTCTTCTTTGGGGGAGTATCAATATCCATCAATATTTGGGAGTGATCAGAAAAAGAGCAGGGAAGTGGCGTGCAATCAACCACACGGGGAAACTGTGTTCTAGAGACTAACCAATAACCAATTCTGGTGTGGATGTCGTATTGGGCTGAATAGCGAGTGAACCCTCCTGCTCCAGGGTATCACATTCACCAGACGTCCAAGAGGTCCAATTGCGTAGTAATGCTCCAATTGCTCTAGCCGTCGCTGAGGGGTGTCTGGATGGGCCTTTAGACTGATCGAGGGATGGATCTAGAACACAATTAAAATTGCCCCCCAATATTTGTGGCATATGGGTGTCCTGCAGCATACGGGCGGATAGTGCATAAAACTGCAGATCGTCATAGTTTGGCCCACAAATTCTGACTTCATAAACGTCCACACCCTGTCCATGACACCGTGAAATCACATATCTACCGTTGAGGTCAATGTCTAACCCTTCCAATGTAATACCTGATTTTGAATTTACCCACGTCAGAACCCCCTAGCATGTGTGGTAAACCCTGCGGCCGTAAAGTGTCCTAGGAGTTGCTTGTGGGTGAGCATATTACTATTAGGCGGGAGATGTGTCTCCTGAAGCAACGCAATATCCTCCTCATGCCGCTTAAGATAAGCAACAACTTTACGAAACTTCCTGAAGTCGTTGAGGCCTCTGATGTTCCATGTCAGGAACCGGTCTCTGTTAGGAGAGGTATGTGTTAGTTTGTTTAGTGCCATTTAGCAATCCATCTATCTATTTCCAGCCACCCCTCCAGACGCGACAGCCTCCATCTCTGAGCCTTGTGCATATATCACATGTATACTGTAGAGTCAAAAACAAAAACCTCACCCCCCACCCACGCTATCCCGGCCCCAACTGGGCATAGACAGTAAATTACCCTCCCTGTCATATCAAAACATTACCCTAATTAGTTTCATAACAACAAAAAGAAAAACAAGCATCTTTGCCTTAAAGTGAATAACACACGGGCCGATGTTACCGGTGAATACACTTGTCCTCCTGTGGTATCTAACCGTCCTACCACCATATGTTCCCCAATTGATTAATAGTTGTATATTGTGCAATTCATTTCCGTATATTACTCATTACAGTGGGAATTAATAGACATTCAACGAATATGGCATTAATAAATGGTTCAGCACCAGCTCAGATGATACCTTGCAGTCTGCTATAGCTACTGTTGCCTCCCAACTCTGAGTTCCTATTTATTCTTAATATTCATTATGAAGTCCAACATATATGAACTTTGTACGTTATACCTAGAGTTTGAAATGAACATTGCATTAGGTAGTTAAGTGTAAATCTTGGTTGTCGTCACTGGATGTTCTGTCTTGCTTGTCAAATTCTGTAGATCGCTTTCGTGTTTCCGACTTACTGTATGTACTCTTTGAGGGCCTGCTGAAGCAGTTTGGGGTCAGTGTAGATTTTGGAGCTGCCATTTATAGTGACCTTTAGCCTGGCTCAATATAGCATTGTGTACTCCAGATTGTGCTCCTTTAGCTTGAGCTTCATGGGTACAAATTGCCTTCTCGCCTCCTGCACCCTTTGGGTGAAATCTGTAAAGAGCAACAGCACGGAGCCTTCCAACTTAAGCTCTTGCAGTCCTCGCGCTTGCCTAAGCGCAGCGTCTCTATCCCTGTATTTTAGCAGCCGTGCTATCACTGGCCGGGGGGCGCCAGGAGGTGGCTTAGGAGATAAGGAGCGATGAGCACATTCTACAATGAACACTAGGAAGAATGTGTCATGACCAAGCAAGTTCACAAGCAGCTGCTCTGTGTATGACTCCATGTTTCCAGTTGCTGTAGTTTCAGGCAGGCCTATTATGCGTATATTGTTTCGCCTGGATCTCACTTCCAGGTCCTCGGCCTTATCTTGCATTGATGTTAGGAGCTTCCCCATTAATTTCTGATTGTTATTGGTCTCCATTTGGGCATCTTCTACCTCAGACACGCTTCTTTCTGCCATATCCAGGCGTTCAGCATGTTTGTCAGTCCGTTTGATCATATGGTCCATCCGATAGGAATGGTAGTCTATCTTACCGTCAGTCGTGGCGAGGCTCTTCCGCATTGCCATCGGTATCTGACGTAAATCAGCCCTAAATTCATCAGTTGCATCCCTCTCGTCTGAAGCAGCTGATTCTGTTCCCTCTTCTCTGTGTCTTGATGTTTTGGGTTGTTCAAATTGCAATTTGCAATTTCAGCTGGGTTTTATCTACTTTCCACATGGTGGCTTACCTCCCCGGCCTCCCAGGATCTGCAGCTCACGCAGGGCCTGTGGTTCCCTTTGTAGAGGACGTAGAGCGCTGCAATTAGTTGCCGCTTGGGTGCTGGTGCCTTGTGCTGGTCATTTCACCCAGCGTCTGTGGGTTTGTATACTGCAGAGACCTCCAGCCACAATCCTTGTGGCACTGCTTCCACTACTCTCTCTAAATCTTACTGGCTCAGTATGTGTCACAATTGCGGCATTGGCTGTTTGCGACATGGTGATATAGGAGTAAGGGCCGCAGCACTCCACTCGCTCTGCATTGTAGGCTTTATAATACACTCCTCTCCTACTAAGGATGCTCCGCTGTCATTGCTGCAGCTGAAATGGGCAGAGGGCACTCCACCACTTGCCACAGCTTCAGTGCCAGCTTTCTCTTGCTCCCAAATGTATCCTGTACACTGCCCTCAAATGTACCCTGTACACACCAGCCACATTGCGCATTCCACCCCGGGGTATGGAGCAAAGATCCAGTTAACAGCCTCGTTCCAGCTTATATTGCGGTGTAAGTCACGGCATACGAAAATGTCGGAATGGGGTGTGGCGATATGCTCACTCACCGTGATGGGCTTTGGTACTGCGAAGATCTGTGTTGCGGTTCCCCATGACCCCGCTCCTTACTCAGTGGTTCCTCCAGAGGGCACACACAACTGCCGCCTCTCGGGGCAGGAGCAGCGGTGGGCTCCACACAGCAAATAATGTAAGGCCACTCGCTGCGATCAAATTAACCGCGTTATCCAGGGATCTACTAGGAGTCGTCGTCGCTTCGTTCCTCCCCGGCAATCATCCAGGTCGGTGCCACGTGGATCGCTCTACGGTGAGCACCCCTCCGGTGTCGCCGCCATGCGGATCTGCTTCACCCCCATCGACCAGGCCGTGTCTATGACCTCCACGCTGCCACCTTCAGCAGGCGCCTCCAGCTATGGAAAGCACCTCTATTTGTAGCGCTTCAGAAGTTCTACCAGCTGTAATGTATTTAGGGTGATTTCTACCTCAAATGATATATATAGATATATAAAATGTTCCCACAAGCAAATTAGATACTTTGAGCCCTTCCTCGACACAATCAAAGTACCAAGAGATAGAACACTCTACATCCATTTTAGGCTTGAAACTCTCCCTGTCCTCGAGGCAACAACAAAGTGGGGCCCAAGCAAGGATAAAAATTGCCCATGTTGTAAGGCCCCGGTTGAAAGCACTGCCCATTTAATGTTTGCTTGCCCGGCATATAAATCATCGCGGGCAAAATGGCTGAAAGCGCTCTGTCGACAACTGGGCACACAAGACTACTATACAGCAATACGCATTCTTTGGTCTGATTCCAGGCCGTTTTACGCATGCTGTGTAGCAAAATTTCTAGGACAAGCATGGCTCATAAGGTGTAAGGTGCTTACAAGAAAGACATCCTTAATTGAAAGCAGATTAGCAGGGACCTTAAAGCCCTTTTATATAAGTTGCTGGATCCATTATGCACAAGCACTTTATTCGCTAAAATGTTTGCCGTTAGCCAAGGAAAATTGAATGTCTTTTTGAATTTTTAATATTCCATTGTAACAATGAAGCATTACATGATTTTTTCTTAGTTTTTAATGTTGATATCTACTAGATAATTCAAACTAAACTGTGTATATATTAATTGTTTCCCTGTTTTAAAGATTTAATCTCTCAACTCTTTGAACATGATATTCGCAACATTGTATTATGAGCTTAATTGATCATTTTGTTGTAGTAACATATTCGCAAATGCAATGACGCTGTAAATCTGTATTCTGGTCTTTCAAAGAATAGCAATGTGCTTTTATTGTAATCGTAGCTTTTATGACATCTCTGTCGAAATAAAGCTTATATCAAACATACAATGTTATTGAGTCACTATACATATATATATGTTATTAAGTCACTATACATATATATATATATGTTTATGTAAAATGACTTAACATTCTATATGCTGCTTCTGTGACCTTCAAAACCAGGCATGTTCTACAGTGCATTTCAATAGGATACAAATATCAGAGACATAGCTCTACAAATAAAACAAATCAATAGGTATGCTTCTTAGGGTGGCTCAGTTTTGCTTATTAACTTAAGATTGCTCACATCATATTCGTACGTTAGGGGAGTAGAACCATCAACAATCTACTGCAAGACCTTGTTACATACAACAAGTTCATCTTCCAACTATATCATACAACTCATGATTATTTCTGTGGATTGCAACAACCTCATAGTTCAAGAATTTACTCTATCAGAAGTACAGGACACTTTGCAGTTAGTACTCCTTGATTACCTTTTACATTACTTAAATCATTGGGCTATCTACTCACTATCATATTTACTACAGCTTTTAGATGTATAAATCATCAATTACTAATGCCATATGATAACTTTCTTCTGACATCCGGATGGTAGTTTGATTGCTTTGCTTTCTTTTGTCTCTCTTTGCATGCAGTTAGGGAAAAAGTGTAATAATGTTGTGCCCGTGCTCCTTTCTTAGTTCGCAATGTGGTTATTGCCGATAGCATTATCACTTGGTAGTTACATACTGAGACATCTTTTTCTAATGTGCAAGTTTTATATACTTTTACAGTCCATTTCAAGACTTAGAGCCCTATTATAATGTCCTACGAACCGCCACCGACAGGCCATCGGTGGCAGTCCGTCTGACATCCAGGGCCTTGTTTCGACCTGCGGATTACAATGCCGATGGTCGGAGCACTGTGGGCAGAGGGAAAGACCGCTGCCTCCAACAGGTTCAGAGATCCCATCAGGGTGGTTTGACAGGTAATCCCTGAATGACCCGTCAGGATTACGATGTCTCTTTCCATCTGTCTTTTCATGGCGGTCCGACCACCATGAAAAGGCAGACCACAAGCGACTTTGAGGGCGACTAGCTTGGCTCCCTCCCCCCCCAGGCCCTCCACTCTAGAGTCCAGGGGGCACCTGTGGTGCCCCCTGAAACATCCATGCACCCTGTGCCATGCACCACATGGTGCCTGGCACACGGTGCAGGGATGTTTCTAAACAGCGCCTTTTTGCATTGAGGCTTGTGTTGCAGCCCTTTTCTGGGCTGCAGCACATGCCTCAATGCAAAAAGGTATGTTTCCAACTGCCTACACAGTGGTCGGATCATAATTCGCCGATTGGGATCGCCGACTACTTATTGGGGGGTCCTGGGCCTGAAATGATGACAGTCAGACAAGCGTCTGACCACCATCGGACTCACCCCCTAACTTTGGTTATAGCTTCCCCGGTCTTTACTACTCACCATGATCTGTTTTGCCTTTGCCACCCATATTCTGTAAATAACACATCCCCCTTCCTTCGCCTATGTTCATAAAATTGTGTTTATTGCAGTACTAGCATTTATTTTACAGCCTTGAAAAAGTCTATGAGATGAAACACGTGCTGGCTGTATTAATTGCTTCTACAATATCTGTACCAACAACTGGTTATATTCTATGACATTGCGGGTTCTTCCGTCATAAGGACTTTTTTTTATATATCCCTTTACAGCAGGAGTTGATATTTGTGGAACTGGAAATATGATCTTTTCAAGATTGGAATAAATTGGAACCTGATCCACTACACTTAGTTTGGACTTTTGATCAGATACTTTATACCACCGTTTTGGACATTTACCCATCTGTTGTGCTCCATACCATTTCTTACTTGCCATACCTCTTGTTAGATTTCCATCTAAATAGTACAATGAAAACACACACCATTTTAACATTTGATGAATTTCGCCCCAAAACATAAGGGTCTGATTTGCAATATTGATTTTGATTTTCCCATCACCCATCAGCACAGGAATTGACATGACTGGATCTCCCATTATTCAGCTGCACAGGATGTGACCACTCAATTTCTCCTCATCTATCTGGGCAACAACTGACATTACTGGTTTTCCCCACCAAAACCACTTTTAAAAGGAGAAGCCAAGCAAGAGGATGTTATTTCCCACCACCATCAACACAGGAAATGACATCAAGGCACCCTGCACTCCTCCCTGCTGCCAGGACCTTCTTAACAGCAGTTGAAACACGGATATGCAGCGGGCACGGCAAAGGCAAGCCTGTCTGTGTCCGTCCACAGCATCAGGTACCCTGGTCCGATCCCCAGCCAGTGATACTCTGCAGCACTCCTTATGTCGCTAGACCCCAAACGCCATACCCCACCCCAACCCCAGCGGACTCATCGCTAACTTACCCACCACCAACTAACACGGTCACCTGATTGTATGGACAACCCTCTCTATAAACAACACAGCAGCAGTCATGTCGACCTTCCACTCTTGTCCCCACCAAATCTACAGCCTGGGACCATCAATCAGCACCACCCTCACCCACATCATCAACACCTCCATCATGTCTGCCACTTTCACAGATGAATGGAAACTTGCAGAAATCAATGCTCTCCTCAAGAACTCCACAGCCGATCTGAATCAACATAGCAAACTTGTCACCCATCTACCTGCTCCCTTTTCCAGCCAACGTGATTGAGAAAGCCATCAACAAATGTCTCTGTTACGTTCTCACGGTAAGAGCCCAAAGCGTCAGGGTGCCACCCTTTACACCAGAGTCCAAGAAACTGATATGTGGAGTCCCACAAGGATCATCCCTCATCTCCATCATTTTCAACATATACACAACACCGCTCACCAACATCATCTGACCAGAAGACATCATCATCATCTCCTACACTGATAACACCCAACTTATCCTCTCCCTGACAGACAAGGCAACCATCACCAGAACCAAATTGACCAACTGCATGACCATGGTAGTAGTCGGGGTGTGAATCAACTGCCTGAAGCTCAATTCTGACACGAAGGAAGGCCATCAGAGCTAGGATAAACATCCACATCCGCAGACCACACAAAAAATCTAGGAATCATCTTAGATGACAAGCTCAACATCACGACTAAAGTCAACGCAGTGTGCAACTCCTGCTTGCACATCCTATACATGCTGCATCAGATCTTAAAATGGTTGCGTCCGAACACCAGATGGACCGCCATGCAAGCACTTTTCACCAGCAGGCTGGACTACATCAACACTCTCTATGCTGGAATCTCCAAACAACACCTACACAGACTTAAGATTATCGAGAACACCGCCACAAGATTCATTCTCTACATGCCACGCCATACATCAGGAAGCTTCACTGGCTTACAATTCACAATTGCAGTCAATTCAATCTTCTCACGCATACATACAAAGCCCTAAACAACACAGGACCAGAATAACCTGAAGAGCCGCAAATACTTTCACCAACTTACCAGACACCTACGTTCTTCCCCACTCTCATACATTCCCTACACCTGCAAAATCAAAACTGGAGGTTTCTCATTCTTCTGCATCGCACACTCAAGACAAGGAATGACCTCCATCAACACATCAGAACATCTTCCTTACTACTTGAGTTCCCTAAGAAGATTAAGACCTATCTCTTCGTATAAGCACCTTGGTGACCACACAGACCTTTCCAAGTGCCTGATAACCTCTTGGGTGATTAATGCGCTATACAAATTAACATGACAAACATAACAATATAATTGTAATGTGTCCTAATTAAAGGAAACAAAGGAGTTGTTTAAGATAAAGTGAACCGAAAAGGAAAACAAAAGGCCAGTGGCAAGGCGCATTTCTAATGGAAAGGATGAACTTTCTTGTTGCTACATGAAGAAGAACTGTTTCCTTTAATAAGGACACATTGCAGTTATATTCCTAGACTCTATATTATGTGGTTCCAGCTACAGAAAAACCTGTGGTAAGCCATGTAAATATTTTATGTAAGCGTATTACCACATACATAGGTAGAGCCCACATCTTCCATATTCTACTTCCTTTTTTTGACTGCTGTATCATAAATGTATTCCACATCGTGGTGAGCTTGCGGCTTATAAGTATTCCCTGCAGGACATTTTTTACTCTATAGGTAGTGACTGAGAAGTCAATCTATAACCATGAAGAACCCATTAGTGGATCTATTGATTACACAGTATGTCCAGTATAAATATTCTTTACACCTTTTGGGATAACATACAATTCTATTTCATTTCAGGATGCGCTCCCTATGCATGCTGTATACTTCCTTTTGACATACCTGCATCAGCTAATGAGCTTTTAAATATATTTAGGTAAGAAAATTATATAATAGAGGGCTGTCCCCTAATACATACACAGTAAAAAGCCCCAGTTAGAGGCGCAGTGTATATGCTCTGCCCATCATGTTGTTCAAATTTAGTAATTTAGTTATTTCTTTATTAATTTTTCGTTTCTGATAGTGGGCCTTTTGACAGTGTATGTCATTTGCGCAGCGGTGGTCATATGTCCATTCTTTTCCTGCCTGCAACTGCAGTTTGCTCACCAGAGGGACTTGGCCACCACTCCTGTAGGCCAGGACAACTCCCATGCTAACTTTAAGGTACTTTCTTATTACTCTAAGTTACCTTTTTAATTTTTAATTTAAGACACGGCATGGCATGCTCCATCAGTATTTTGATATGTAAGTTAGCTTGATCAAAACTTATCATTCACTTTTTTAGGACACAGTCTCCTGTTTATGCACTGGGTATCAATAGTTCATTTGTCCTTACGCCCTCTTTTTCCACTCACCAATTATTTCTTGCTACAACAACACGTCTATTGGTGGTAAGCACATCAACTGTTTTAAATCTATCTTTTCCAACTACTTTGATGACAAATTAATAATCTTTTCAAGGGCAAATTTTATACGAATACCATTGGACTACTCCTTTGCTTTTTTACAGATATTAATGTGACGGCTTCCTGATGACGGCATTTCACCGAAACGCGCATAGTAATTACATCTCCAAGCCCTCCATAATATGATAGGTCACATTGTCATCAACCATTGATTATAGGAATTTACACCTCTTACTGACAGACATTCTCATGGTTATTTGAAAATATGTCAAATTGACTGTATTTTTATCAAAGTACCGCATTGGATGTCTGTGATATGTAATCTTGCTTGGCTTATCATAAAATACTATTTTTCAACAGTTGCATGGATAGCCTCTCAAGAACATTTTAGCTTTCTCATTAATTGTGTACCAAGTAAATATTTTTGATATTTTGAATATAAAACATTTTGAATTTTGTCCATGTTTATGTTTGCATCAAGCTTTCTACTTTATATTTATGTGTTGATATATGCCAGCAATCTAGCTGTAATAGTTCTTGCTCAAGATATTTTTTCAAGCTCCATTCCTAAGTAATTGACTGTGGTGAAGTATGGCCCTCAGTTTTGCCCCTGGTCCATCCTGTGACTTTTTGCGGGTCAATTATGTATAATATTGCCTTATGATTAATACTATTCTTCTACATATGATGCAAGTACAGATATTTCTAAAAAAGTTTAACTGAATAAATAGTATATACAAAAAGCACTCACTCAAACTCTGTCAGGTTACCTGTAGCGGATCAAGACATGCTTGATCATAAAGATGTTGTCCTTATGGAAAGTCCAGCTGGTACATTTTTATGCCATATAACAATTCATAATGGTGAGTGTTTCAGCAATACGGCCATGTTCTCTATACAAATTCATTATTCAGATGGCAACCTTATTCGTTTTATATAAAACCATAAAAGTAACATACATAATATAGATCAAACTCATTAACAATTCTATATTCTCTTCAATGCATATATAAAGTCTAAAACACCATAAAAACAAATGAAACGATAAAAGCTGCAAAATACAAAAGTGCACTGTTCTCAAGCAAACCCCCATTCTTCATAGCAAAACTCATTAGCTGTCCAGTAGGGTTAAATAAAACTTCCAAGGGCCACGTGTATCATTATTTCAAATAGCGATTATCTAATTGCGAATATCTGCAAATCACAATTAGGTAATCGCTATTTAAATGTATGAAACTCCATGAGTTTCATTTAGCGTTTCCTAATGTGTCGCAAATCGACCTACCTCATTAACATTAATGAGGCAGGTTGCAATTTGCGACCCATTAGGAATTGCTCAAATCACAGGAATGGTGGTCTGCGGACCACCATGTCTGTGATTGCTTTTAAATAAAGCAATCATTTTATTTTTAAATGCAGCCCTCTTTCCTTAAAGGAAAGAGGGCTGCATTTAAAAAAAAAAAAAAAAAGTTTTCTTTGAATTTTTTAAGAGCAGGCAGTGGTCCTTTGGACCACTGCGGGGTCCTAAAAAACATTTTTTATGAACATTCACTAAGGGGAAGGGCTCCCTTGGGGACCTCTTCCTGTCTGCAAATGGGTTACCACCTACTTGAAGTAGGTGGCAAGATGCAAATGTTTTGTGACATTTCGGTCACAAACACCCTACATACTTCTGCGATTGGCCCTAAAACCACCCCTTCCTAATACCGAATCGGTATGTTTTCGCAATTCCGAATTGCGATTCGGTAGCATATTACTCAATCGCAAATTGGAATTCATACATACCAAAAAGCATTTTACCGGTCGCAAACTGGTAAAATGCATGCTACATGTGGCCCAAGCCTTTTTCTGATACTGATGGCATGCCCAATATAGGTATTTACTGAAACATTTATTGCAAAAAGACTTAAGCTTGTCTACCATTTCTATAATTTCTATAATGAAGTGCCTTGAATCCTGATTTGCAACGCCATCTCAAGGACAAGCTACTAGTTGTCTAGACCGGTCATGTTGCCTTGGGAATTTCAACAAGCAATGAACTGTATTGCATCCCAGTCTAGTTAATACAAATCTATGTTGAAGGTTTAGTACAAAATCCAAAAAAGTATGTAAACCTTCAGTCACCCACATGAGCATGCAAGGGAACACTGGCTTTATGACTTTCTATTTTACATCTTTCTTCTTTGAATAGTTGAAGACACAAAGATTTTAGGTACACCTAACTAATCAAATTCAATGGCATAGAGTCACTGAAGCCTGAGCCAGGAAAAATGAAGGGCTAGGTCAAGGTATAAACAATTTTTTATTGTTGATCTACTAAATTTAGGTTCTTCCTTAGTCCATACCCTATACCAGAGGAGAAGAGGACAAAGCCTCTTGTAGTTTTCCAAAAAGGGTAGACACAATTCTTCATGGATCACATATATGGAGCAGCTAGAGGGAATGACAGCAGTTTCGATAACAAACATTTTTGGAATTTGACAATTTAGGGATGTTTGCATACCCCAGATGTCTGCTCCATATGCACCCAACACTATTTACTTAGCCTGAGAAATTACTCTTATCTGTCCAATGAGTTTCAGACATATTTTCATTGAGAAAGCAAACAAACCAGTTACTGCCCTCAAACTGATTCATCTTGAGATTACATTTCCAAGTACTACCAGAATCACATTGTAATCCTAGTTAGGAAATGGTCCTGGTCTGCTTTAACTAGGAATGCCTTTGGATAAAATGACAGGAGGCAGGCCGGTAAGAAACCTAGATCATAATATAGGTTTTATCCATTTTGACCCAAAGATCAAATTCATCCATGAAAACTGTATAGGTATTAAAAAGTAGCTTCAGACACCTTGTGGTAAGGGACATAAGCAATGTGTCATCCACATACAGGAGGGCCAACACTGAATGATGACCTTTCGGTGGCATGTCCCTACACCTCTCAATCACCCTCTCCAATTTGTTAAAGTAGGGGGTGAAGAAGAAAGGCACAAGGACACACCACTGTTTAACCCCTCAAATCATGCTGAAATCCTCATTGCATTGCCCATTGAGAGCATACTTTACTCTTGTGCCAACATAGATATCTCAAAGAAGTGTGATCATTTGGAGTCTCCAACCCCAGTTTCTCCATTAAGTGCCCCTGCTTAGAGTGTGTGAAACACATTCAAATGTACTTGACAGAGCCATAACGACTAGATACATTGTACCCTTTTTAGCCACAGTACATATTTAGAAATCAGAGTCCCAGATTCAGACATTGTTCAACAGTCCCTATGACCCTGCAAAACTAATATTGCATGTCAGATAGCATAGAGTTATCTTTCCTCCACTGTTGCAGCCCACAACTGTCACTAGGGCTTGTAGCGGTGAAATAGGGCATTAGCAAGTCGGATTGGTCCAATTACCCTTTTTATAGACTGGAACAATTAAGGATTCTGACCATGATTCCAATTTACCTGTATTACATGCTGCCCTCAAAACATTAGTTAAAAGGGGCCCCCAGCACTGGATGCTCTCCTTGAACAAGTCCAGTGGAATGTCAGCTGACCTGGTAGCTTTCACACTGGGGCTCTTTATATTTACAGAAATGGGGTCCTGTTGAGAAAACGGCAAACATGCTTGTTTAGCTGAGCAGGAATGTAGAATGCCTAAGCTTAACTCCTCCTTTCTATTTTACATTTCACCTTTGAATGGTTGAAGACACAACTATTTTAGTCCTCCTAACTGATCAAATTCAGTGACATAGTGTCACTGAACAAATTAGGACTCATCAGCTTGATACAAATATTCATAGTCGTAGCCGGGAAATATGGAGGGCTAGGCCAAGGTATAAAAAATGTTGTTGATCTGCTAAATTTAGGTTCTTTCTTAGTCCATGCCTTTTACCGGAGGAGATGAGGACAAAGCCTCATGTAGTCTTCCAAAAAGGGTAGACCCAATTGCTTATGGATCACATATGTGGAGCAGATAGTGGGGAATGAGAGCAGTCTTTGGAAACAAATTATTGGGGAATTCTACAATTTAGTGATGTTTGCATACCCCCAGATGTCTGCTCCATATGCACCCGACACTAGTCACAGATTACTCTTGTCTGTCCAATGGTTTTCATCCATAATTTCATTGAGAAAGCAAACAAACCAGTTACTGCCCTCAAACTGATTCTGCTTGAGATTATATTTCCAAGTACTACCAGAATCTAATTGTATGCCCAGATATGAAAAAGTCCTGGTATGCTTTAACTGAGAATGCCTAAGACTAACTCCTCTGAACCCGCCTTTATTTCGAGCCTTGTATCCATAAAGATGCTTCCAACTATGGGCAACGCAATCCTCTGGTGGGATGGCAACCTCTAAAATTGGAGCAATCGTACATGTTAATCAGCCAGGCTGCACCATCACTTAAGACTGTTCCAATCAAGGCTTGTTTAAGCATGCTATTTATCCTCTTTACTACTCTGCGTAAATTGGGCTTTACGATGTGGAAAAGTGAAGGTTTACTCTCCCTTACTGAGTTCCTACACTTATACTTTGATAGTGATAGCTGGCCCTTCATCTGAGTGAAACATTCACACTCCACCCATTTCTACTAAGTCCTTAATTTGTGCTATTGCACGAGATGTAGCTGGGTGCTGTGGCTATACCAGGTAAAGCGATTACAGGAGGCTACCACTACCAATATATATTTATATTAATTTACTGGTTTGAGCAGACAAATGTGATGGGTATTCTTATTTAAAGTGGCTGAACTGATTTTCAAGGGGTATCTGAGATGATCATACTGTTGCTTAAGGTTTCATTAACTGGTAATTTTGCACTGTAGTACCTACAGCCAGGTCATCTTTGGTATTGATGGCCATCAATAACATTCTTGTAGTAATACAGAGGTGCAGAAATTCCTGCATTATCTAAATCCATTCCATCATAGCTGCTCCAATTAATAACAGCTAAATCATTAGACATATCTTGCTCTTCGACTTTCTAGACTCTAACTTTAGGTAGCCTTGATTTTCCAAGAAACAGATGTATTTTGCCTGAAAGCCTGGAGTTGGGTCTGTCTATTTGTATGATGATTGTTGCAGAGTGCATTTTCAGGTTGATCTTAGTTTGTAGCCTGGTTATTACAACTACTTGATGTACTTGTACTGCAGATTTCTCAGCTTTGATAACAGTAGAATTGCCCTTTAAATGGGTTACCGCACTTTGGTGTGCCGGTATGTGCTGAACATCCACCAATGGAACCTGTTTTCTAAAGTCACTTCAGGACAATGCCAGAGTATCTAGATGTCCTACGTGTGAGAAGATGGCCTGGCATATGCTGTCCACTAGGTATAGTGGGCACCTTGCACCAGTCTAAACAACCCTTATTGATGATTAGGTTTAAGACAACCTTTATTGAAAGCTATCCTAGTGGTAGCTATGGAGAGCAGCCTTCAGGCTAAGTCTTGAAGGAGTGTAAAGCAGCGTGGTTTACCAGATTACAAGCTCTTTAATAACTAAATGAAAGGAGAACCACACAAGGTATATATATAAAATATATGTATGTATTTCTAAACACTCTCTACTAACCTCTTTATGAGATTAGAGAGCAAGACACACAATAATACAGTTCTAAAACAACAGTAAATAGCACAATATACAATGGGCCCCAGGGGGAGACCAAACCATATATTAGGAAAGTGGTATAAGAACCACGACTTGACTAGGCACAGTGCCTAAAGCACGTACAATCGCTGGAATCCCAAGGAAACACCCAAGGTAGTGACACAGGGGACCCACGGGGGACGCGTGCAGTGTGAGAACACAACCGCGATCTCCGTACAATCTTATGGGAAAGTCACCGCACATATTAATTTCTTCTCTCTTTTTATAAATTGGAGTAAGATTTGTCTTGTTTTATGTCTTTCACTTTTTAACTGTTTTGGTATTTCTCAGTGCTTTGCATATTTTCTTTCAGGAAAGCCTGTCTGCTCTGTACCATAGCTACCAGCGGTTGAGCTCAGGTTTAATTTACTGAAACCTTTTACTGCACCTATTGAGTTGTGACTTTATTACGTGTGGTGTGCTACAATCCACCAAAAAGAATAATTCATTTTTTTACACTGGTGCTCAGCAGTTTTATTTACAACTTGTGTTTAGCTGTACCACTCAGTTTTAGAAGTTGAAATTAGAAACCCGTGAATTTAATTAAATGCAAAAACTGACTTTTGAAGTGGTTTTTTAAAACATGGAGGGAGATCTGTCTACCATAGAGTGCCTTAGCATGGCAGAGCTGAGGGGCATGCACATGCAAAGAAGGCTGTAGGAAATGCAAGAAAGAGGTTTTCCACAAAGCCATCAGGGCCTGGCAAGAGGACTTCCAGCTCCAGACCACCTCAGATGAGAATGAAAAGATTGAGGAAAAGTAAGGGGAGGGTGCAGTAGACATCCTGTCCCACCATGGACTTGCCAGTGACCCTTCAAGGTGGGAGTGGGGGGGGGGGCTCTTGCATGCTCTAAAAGCCAAAGCCCTTCTGAGAAGGCCATCTGGCTGATAGAGTACAGCAACAAGCAGTCAGCAAGGGAGCTGCAGGCCAAATTAGCAGCAAAGGACCTGGAGGAACCGAAACAAGTACTGAAGAAGGCGGCAGATTGGGACTCATGCAGTCCACTGAGGATGGTGGCAGCAATGGTGAGGTGCCTGTAGGGGGCCACACACCTCCCCCTTACCAAAGAGAATAGGGCTTAGCTTTGCGGTGCAATGACATTGACACATGGTTCGCCTTCTATGAAACAGTATTAATATTCTGCCATGTACACCATCACCACTGGGGAGTATTATTGTGGTAATTAGTACCTACACTGGGAAGAGATACTCTTCTGACTCTGGAGGAGGTGTAGCTGAATTGTGCACCCAAATGAAGTATGCACTAGTACAGATGTTTGGTCTCACACTTGAAGTACCAGAAGAACTACCAGAAAAAGTACAGGAACACACACCAACAAGAACATCAATGGTGGATTTTGTAAACACCTCATTGGAAGTACTGGAAGGATGGGTTAAGGGCAACGCTGTGAATAGTTATGTTGGGGTATACAATTTGAATATGAAAGAGCACATCTTGATCAGTTGTTATTTTGAGTTACACAAGCATCTAGTGGACTCAATAGATCCAGGAAATGCAGAAGGACAGCTGATGTGTGAGTATGCACTAGGGCAATCAAAAGATACAACGGAGGGGGGTGATTCCAAATAGGAGGGGGTGTAACCAGGATCAAGGTAAAGGAGGAGCACAATACCTCTCAAAAAAGAACGCTCAGTATGGCCCCAAATGCCTGCAAAGGGTAAAGAATTCCAAACTACTCCTGGAAAGCAGAGAAGTGGGAACCCACGGGTAGGGATCCCTCTGAGCAGGGTAGGTGCTTTGACAACCTTCAACCGAGGCACAGAAAGGAAAATTCCTCTTACCCCAAGAAGAAGGCCAACACTAGTGGGCACTCCACATGAGTGAACAGTATAGTTTTGGAGGAGGATTAACCACAGGAGGCCTGTAGTGTAGTTCCTATTTCCCTTATAGGCTCTGCGCATTGGAATAATATACACTATATTTCTGTGCATAGGACTGAGGTCAGTATGCTCCTATCGAGTATATTAAATCTAATTACTTGTGTGCCAAGCTAACTCAGAGGACACTAGAAACTTCGAGAATGAACAAGAAGGGATTAATTTCTGACAACTGCATATGCATGACAACTTTGTTTCCTTTCAGAATCGGAAGGTGTCTCAGAATCGTGGAAACAACAGATAACAGTTTCACTCAGTCATTCGTGCATGCTTAGTTTCTTCAGAGTTACACAGAAAATAGGAAGACTGGCGTTTTCAATAAAAAAGGATTTATTGAACAGTCTTAGTTCTCGTGTAAGAGATATGAGCTGTCACGATCATTAGACAGTAAACAAGATATAATATGCACAGCGTCAGCAGTAAGAAGAAGTAAAACTGTAACAGCATTGTCTGTTAGCTATGACCTATATACATACACATAAATACACAGGCTAAAAGTGGATTCTCATCTGGTGCTTCTAAATAATTCTACCCCAGTGTACCTAACTTGAATGTAGTGCGAGGTAGGAAGTAGGTGCTGATTTAAGCTATAGTTGGTCTGAGCTTAAGTTAGTATTTTATATGAGATGCCAAGAATTTCCTTAGGTTCTAGTCAGCTCCATATCTTAGAATGAGAGAGGTGGGAATCTCTTTCCAGATCGCGAACTCTAACACCCCGCAAGGGGAGTTGGAACACTGGAAGCTGGAATCTCTGCGTGCAGGGAAGACAGCGTCTATTCAGTGCGTCAGGCGGGGACTTGAACTCCTTCAGGACTTGCCGTGGCAAGCCATATAGCCGAGCTGTGCCGTGCCGTGCCGTGAATTGCCAGGGCAAGTGAAGGTATATTTATACCTGAATGCTAGCATTGACGTAAAGTCGGGCAGAGGAAGACGTCATGAATGAACCCCCAAGGAATAGTAGTTCATGCATAATAGATGAGTTCTTGGAGAAATCAATAATCCCAGCAGGGAAAATCCCAATGGCTTAAGGGTCTGGTTTCTAAGAACTCGTTGTGACGTGGGATGGACGGATGTAGGTGACCATGCCTGTATTTGGATCTGCATGGCCAATGCCTAAATAAGGACTGGAATATTATGCCTAAATAAGGACATGTTGAATTGTGCCTATATAAGGACATGATTCAATAGACCTATATACGGGTATCTAAAACGATACACAACTCCCACTCGACTTTCGATAGAACGTCATTACTAAATGCTAAACATGATAAATATGTGAAAATAGAGTATCACATGATTCACTAAAAACATATTTAAAAGCATCAAAACCGTCTTCTAAAAACAGTGGCTATGCATTAAAAGGCAATAGTGCTGTACATAATTAAAGCAAGTCTCATTCTAAGCAAAACAGATTACAACGATCGCTAAATGAATGAGCACAAGTATATACAAATATACATACAATGAAATGGTTCAATGGTACAGAAAGGAAAAACAAACCATTTCATGTCATGAATACATCGGTGTTAAAAAATATAAGATGACAACGTGTCCCTGGAAATGTTCAAGGAAATCTATTCTCTATGAATAGTTATTCTATAAGCAAAGTCCATAAGCACAAAAAAAAACAATAAAGCAAAAAAATGAAAAGTTACAAGCTCCGTCTTTTGTTTTTAGAAAAATGAAGGCCAAATTCAGTGACTGTCTGGTACAATGTGAGCCAAATCAAAAGTTAGTGGAAGTTGTCGGAGAGAACATGTAATCCTCCAATCTTGTAGACAAGAAGTCGTCCACCGATATTGGTGACAGGTCAAATACCTCATTTTGAAGATTAACTAGACATAGATGTGGAACATCGTCAGTAGCAGTATTCGATGTTACCTGTGCGCCTGTTGATCAGTCTCTTACCTCAGCAGTAGCATGTCGCGTCTGTGAGATCTCAATGAATGCCGTCATCAGGATTGGTAGCCGCTGGGGACAACACAGAGCATGGGCCGTTATCGGGTCCAGCAGATTATCGATATCCGTAGGCATGACTGATGGAAGTGTCAGACATATGTCTAGCATGCATTCTTCAGCGCAAAGCAGGCAACGCAGAACAGGTAAGATGCAATCCTGCCCGATTGGTCTGAATGACAGAAACCATGTGGTGTTCAGTTCTCGTAGACGAGGTAAACCCAGTAGTTGTACTATGCACTCACGACACCTCCTCTCTAGGAGCACTTTCTCCAAATTGTTGGGAGTGACGCTGGTGGATAGGCTTGCCATAGCGTAGCAAGAGAAAAAAAAATAGGATTCCCGCAATGAGTGCTAAAAGAAGCGGCAGACCACCAAACACCGAGTGCATAAAGTTAGGAATGATTCCGAGGACTGCTTGAAAAGGTGTTAACAGTCCTGAACATATGGTCTTAAATACATGCACAATACCACTCGTATCAGACATGTTTAGGATACGTCCCAACATTTCCGTGAAATGTGTAGGGCAGTTGGTATGTAAAAGAGCCTGTATCTCAGCCGAAGTGGTTGCAATTTGTAGATTATAGTTTTTTTTGGCAGAGATCAAAGGCACAGTTTTCTGCAAAAGAATGGCTTTTACTCTGCTTAGAGTATCAATTCGTATAGAAGAGATGTTCAGTGAAGGCCATAAAGGCGACTCTCTGACTGTGTCTATTTGGGGGAACAAGACTTGCCTACAGCAAGTGACCCTGGAAGTAACCGTTGCTAGATATGGGATACCTGGCAACATGCCACAACAGCTCTGATCATTCAACATGAGGTAACTCCCATTCGAAAGTTGTCCAAACGTTGGATTAATCACAGCGGCTGGTGAACCCTGCAGGTGGGAGGATAAGTTTGAAATGGAACCGCTACAGGCCCGGTGTAAACTAATATCCGGACATATGGGTGAACCGCTCAGTGCATTTTCACAGTGTGTACTGCTAATAAACACTTCATGCCCCCCACTCCAACATCTTTGTTTGTAAGGTAATCCCAGGATGTCCTGATGTATTCTTTACCCAACCTTTCATATTTGCCCGCTGGTATGTATTTGAGGCAATACTGAAAAATGGAAGGTTGTAACAGGCAGAGTTATTTTGCCATGGATTATCCATTCAGTAGCTGTTTTTTCTGCTACCGTAAAAGGAATTTTTTCCAGTTTTTCAATGCTCAGCATTGAATACTTAGCCCCCCTTTGTGCCAGTTCGATCTGTTTATCAGTGAGATTGTATTCTGAGAACAGAGAAGACGTGTTAATGAAACGCCAAGGCACATAGCCTGCACGCAAGTTTTTTAGCGTCCAGCCTAATGACAGAATAGAACATAATTGAGACTGGCCTTGTTGCAACTGGACCAAATCTTGTTCCCAATGTCTATTGCTGAGGATACAATGCTGCCCAATGAATATATCCTGGATGACAGAGTCGTTAACCCATTGTCGACTGCAGCGAGAGTTTTCTCTAAATTAATACGATCAATTTCTCGTATTCTCTCTGCAGCGTCTGCTTGGGTAACCTTCCATATTTCATTATAAGCAGCATAGATACCTGCATATGTGAAACGTTTTTGACGCGGTTTTCTTGGTCCTAGCAAGAAATCCCTAAGGTCTGTGTCGTCTTTAAGTAGAGATAAGTGTTGTTTCACATCCTCTAGTGTAGATGTCTGCAGCCAGTCGAGGTATAATTTTCCTACATTGCATGTTGTTACTACCCCTGGATGCTGTCTTTGGACATAGCGTGGGTCTGGCCTACTGATTGTGAAGCCCTGTGTTCTGTTCAGGAATCTTTCTTCACAGTTGTTTGTGTCTATGGGCCAGAGCAACCATTTTTCCCATTCGGAATCTGTTCGGTTGTTTTGTAGAATTTCATGTATGTCGACTTCCCCTGTGTCGTGCTACTACTGGCAGGTTTAGGTATGGATGGAGTGTTCATGTCTTTGATCTTGGCTAATCCAAGGCAAGATGCTTGTTGGACAGTGTCATTCAAAAACATTATCTGCTGTGGGATGATGCAGGCTCTAAACAAAGCTTCTATCCCCTGCAATTGCCAATATGTTGGTACCCAAGCCAGATTGTGTTTCAATAGTTTGTCTCCAAAAATCGAAACCCGGTCTAGACAGTTATTCAATAAAAGATGCAGAATAAATCTGTTTTGTAGTTAACATATTTTTCTTTCCTGTTTTGTTGACATTTTTGTAATAAAACGTTTCTGAGATGGATGTATTGTATCCTGAAAAATATGGAAACTTCTTTTCTAATGTTTTTGAGCTACCCCTCAGTGGTGTAGGACAATGTTCCCATTGGTGATACAAAAATACATTTCTAGGAGTTGTAGATTTATGCAAGAAATTATTACCATAGTGGTTGTAACAAAAAAGCTGTTCATAGTCTGTTGAATCCTCTAAATATTCATGGTTAGAAAATGTAGCAGACCTTACTAGATCAGACATCATGTTTTTAACAGTCTCAAAGTCCCAATCATCAGAATAGGTACTAGAGGTAATAAAGTCACTTAATGATATTTTGAATAAGTGTGGAATCTTCAGAAGTTCAGACGGACCAAATATATCATAATCCGTTTTGTCCCAAACGATACCATCTTGTATAGGAACGGCGGTGATGTTCACTGCTGACAAGTCTCTTGCTTCACAATGGGATGATTTGTGTGGTTTCAAAAGTAAGTTCACAGTTCTGCTTTCTGTGTCCAAGTGAATATATCTTCCCTCTGTTAACATGCTCAGAGTTATTACCAAAGCAAGCCAAAGTAGAAAGAAGAAAATTACAGAAATAATCCATAGTTCAATCCATGGTGAAACCAGATAAGTCTTTTTCAAGTGAAGAAAAGAGTCTTGTGCTTGTTCTTTCAAAGTATTTTTTGCTGGTGTTGTTTCTGGTTCGCTGGGATCCTCGGAAAACGTATCAAAGTTAATGAAATAGCCAGAGGCAGTTCTGTCAATGGTTGGAATTGCTTCAGGATTCGTTGAAATCGCTGGCACCAGCTGATCACGTGTTACGTTGGTGTAGACAGATGTATCAGGGCGAACTGTTATTTGGGTTTCAAGAGCAACGAGTTCCATAGCATTGTTGCTTAGTCCTTCATTTTTTACTGTTGGAGTCTCAAAGGTGATGAGTCTTTCAGTTTGAACCTCTTGGATAGTAGCTAGAGGAGTGTGTCTGCTACTTGGTCGGAGTCCACTTGGCCTACCATTCAGTATTGGCCACATGATGTGGTTTGATGTGGTCGATGGACACAAATCTTTTCTCCTTTTTACCAGCAAGGGGTGGCAGAATACTGTTCTTGATCCGTGGATTGCTAGGACAGGGACTGGTTGTCTGTAAGAAAGCCCAAATCCCGCACAAAAATAGTCATTGTATCTACCTTGACTGGGGCTGCAGGACGCGCCTTAAAATATATTGCTTAGCACAAAAAAAGTTACCCAGGAACACCAAAATTGGTCGGGCAAAATTTGGTTTAGCTTGATTACCCTGGGAGGCAGAAACTGACAACGGTAGTCTATGTGCTCTTTGGACTTGGGTGTCCATATCCCAGTCTGCATGGTCAGGGAAGGCCTTTTGGAAGAGAATGAAGATGAAAGCGCGTGGATCGCTGCCTTCTCTGCCCTCTGGAATTCCCAAAATTCGCAGGTTCTGTCACCTCTGGCGATTTTCCCGATCTTCAATCCTGAACTGTATTCCCGCCATTTGAGAATCCTGCGCTTTTACAAGATTGACTGTAGATGTATTAGCTTCTTCCACCTCCACCACTCGCTGTTGTAAGTCAGCGACTTCGGAAGAGAGTTGGGCGACCTTGGATGTGACCTCCGCCAATGCTTGCTTTATTTCAGAGCTATTAATTTTAGCCTGCAGATAGTATTGTTGGGCTTCTGCTCTCTGAATGTTCAGTGCCGACAGAAGGCTGGAATGCTGGAGAGAGGAGCATCTTCTCCTGCACCGTTGAAGCTTTTAACACCAGCTTCTGACAGATTCAGAGCTAACACCTGAGGATGGGGATCAGGGGAGAAGACTGAAGACGTTGAAGGAGTTGAAGATTTTGATAAAGTACTACCGGGTAGAGGGTCAGGCTTCTCCAAAGGAGCCGATGAAGGTTGTCTCCGGTCCCTTCCATCACCAAGGTCTGTCCGGTCTCCATCAGATGTATTAGTCGGGGAGGCAACAGATTGATTAGCGTTTAAAAGTCTAGAGATAAAAGTTTTGACCTCTCCCTTGGACGGCACCCACTTACCAATTGTAGAGGGAGCTGTATTGCTCACCCCGTTATTCCCGGTTGTCCCAGTAGCCTTCTACTTCTCCTTGTCTCTACCCCCCACACGGAGTACTTCACTTGTTTCCGCCTGTGTAACGACTTCGTTGCGCCTGGTTTTTACATTGCGCGGTGGACCCATTTCTTGTAGAGATGCTTTCCCTGAAAAAGTAGCAGAAGCAGAAGCAGAACACAATATAGGAGCAGTTGAGGGGATTTGAAGTGTATAAAAGAGCTGGAGCGGGCCTGACGAGGAGAACCACCAAGCGCAGTGGTTTTGGGAAACCCTGCGGTTTAAGGTTGAGATGCGACACATCCGCCAATCTTATGGTGGAAATGGAGAGTAAAGAGAAAAAACAAAAAGAAAAAAAAAAGTGTCTGGTTCGACCGGATCGAATCCCAGCCCCAAAAAAAGCAACAAAAAAACGATTCCTCTTATTCGAAGATGCTCCCCAGAGTCTCAGCTACAAATAATTATTCAAAGATCAAAAGATCAAAAGGAAACAGTCCTTGAGGGAAGTGTACATGCCCGTCTCCACACTTGCTGCTTTTACCTCTTATCACGAGAGCCAAACCACTCCAACAAGCAGCAAGCCAGCGAAACAGCCTTGGGAATCGAATAGTCAGCAGTGGGACAGAAGGAAGCCCTGGACGGAGAAGCCCGTAACTCTCGTAGGTCCACAGCTAAGGAAAGGACAATGTGGGGAGCCAGAGAGTCTGTTGTAGAGCCGTTGAGACCAAGCGAGGCAGCACAGCAACCCAGCGGGACCGTGGCCCCAGAGGCGAGCAGCGTCCTGCAGCTCACGTCCAGCGATTCTCACAGCTCCGACGGCTACTGTGATTCCTGCGGCTTTGCTACATCAGCGAACAGGCAAGTAAGCAACTGGATGATACAGCCAGCAATGTCGGAGCACACCTCGGAGGAGGCGCCCTGTTCCAGGTCCTTGAGGCGCACGCCGAATGCTTAAATCTCAGCCAGCATGTTTAACCGTAGATCCGTTAGCAGCTAGAAAAATGACACATGTTATCTGCGGGGGAACTCAAGTAGAGAGTCACTGAGGCACTAACGGAGGAGTAAGAAGAGCTGGGAGAGCGTCAACGCATTCGCGGCATCACACCTCCATCTTCCTTTTCCCCCGTCAACTTATGCAAGGCGACTATGGACAAACGGTGGAGGCTCCGCCAACTTATAGATCCTTTTAAGATTGTCTCGTCACAGGTGTTCTTGCAAGAGCCTGCACGTTTAAAAGTAGTCAAGGATGGCAGACAATATTTTTTTCTTAATGAGCAAGACGCCAAACAAGCTGTGAGCAAATGGCAATCGGCTAGCAAGTAGCATCTATAGTCTTAAACCCATCGCAGTATCCCTAAGAGAGGATGTCCTTGTGGAAATAGACTCTTACTGTCTGCATTATAACGGATACTACAACGGACACTCCTAAGAGACTTCCTCTCTTCATTGTCCCTTTTTTTTTCTTTCTCTCTCTGTTCTTCTTTCTGGGGTTCTCTTTTTTCAGTAGGTATGATTGAAGTATAGGGTTGGGGACAGAGGTGGGGATAGTGGGGGTCACGGGGATGGAGGGGGATCCAGGGAGGGCGTCTTCGCAATGCTGTCACCATGGGACAGCAGGGAAAGGGGTAATTCCTTTTTCTAGTAATTGGGAGGGGGGTGGAAGTAGGGTCATCTAGGGATGGCTACCTGGGGGGGGGGGCAAAAGCCACAGCTTTGAAAGTTTAAACACTGTTATTTATGCAGAGCAACAGACAGAGGAGCTTTCTATATTGAGTACTTATAATACAATCCGAATTTAGAATATTTTACAATGCCAGAACTTAAGTGTATGTGCTGGAATGTAGCAGGATTGAATCAAGTGGGGAAACGACAATTAGTAATGGAAGAGTTACGCCTCATATTATAGGGTTGGCAGAGACGCATATTGCTTATAAAGACAAAGCACTCTTTAAACACTTGGGATACGACCTTATGGTGTTCACATCACAAACAGTATCTATTCGTGGGGTGGCTCTGTTAAAATCTAGACTGTGTCAGGTTACCGTTGAACGCTCACTCGCACATACTAGGGGGAGGTGGGCAATCCTATAAATTCCGTTTTATGGACATACGTTCACAATATGTATGGTACATGGCCCTAACACAGATTGCCCAGACGTTATCCATCAAGTGAGCGCCGAGCTGTTGGAATGGCCTGGCGATAAGATAGTGATGGGCGATTTTAATTGCATAATGAATATGAGGATTGATACCACTAATGTTCTGCTCGCGCCAGAATGTGTAAAACTAGAAATGCCATACATGAGCTCTTACATTTGCATCAGATGGAAGATTCCTGGAGGAGGCTATTCCCCAATGTCCCGGGCTACACCTTTTTTTCATCTCCCCATAAGCACTATTCTAGAATCGATATGATTTTTGTTAAATACACTATCTTGGAGAATGCACTGGTGGTAGTTTGTCCTAAAATCACTTCCGATCATAACCCCGTTATGTTAATAGCACAGTTACAGTCAAACACACAAGCACCAACCAGGGATTTTACTTTCCCTAGACACCTTCTTAACAATTCAGAATAGATAGAGCTGATGCGTAAGGCACTTGGGGAGTATATCGACTCTAATATGGGTTCGGCATCAATCGCAATTGTCTGGGACTGTTTAAAGGCTTATGTGAGAGGAGTTACACTCCAATTTATCATAAGGCAAAACAGGCTGGACTCTCGACAATGGGACCAGGAGCAAAAACGGTGCTTAGATTTGGAGCGACAGCACGCTGCGGCTAGTATCACAAAGAGTGGGACTGAACATTCATTATGTCAAAATGTTGTAGAATCACGGGCCTAGCTCAAAAGACGGCTAAAAGATAAAGTCGCTAATAACTATCTTAAGCTCTGGACTAAACAGTACGAGTACGGCGAAAGAGTTGGTCGGCTACTAGCTAATCAAAATGCTAAAACCCATGTAAAAACTATCAAAGGGGTGGACGGCTTGATATACACGAGGTCTGCTCACGTTGTCAAACAACTCGGGTTATTCTATGCTAACTTGTATAGCGGTTCAAGTAGTTTGGGAAAACAGATCATCTCGGATTATGCGCAGGAATGTCAGCTGTCAACCCTGTGTCCGATGGCTGCTGAGGCATTGGACGCGGCTATTGATACATGTGAAATTGAGGAAGCTATTAAGGCTCTGCCGGCTGGCAAGGCAGTCGGTGAAGATAAGATTCCATTGGAATTTTTTAGACTCTTTAAAGATATATTGGTCCCTGTCTTCCTTAAGGTATGCAACTCTATTTTTCAAGGAGAAGAAGTCCCTCTCTCGTGAAATATATCCAACATTGTTGTTTTCCCAAAAAAGGGGAAGCCTATTAATGATATGAGCTTATACCGACCGATAGCGCTGATTAATGCCGACGCTAAGCTCTTTTCTAATATTTTCGCGGCCCGTCTAGCTCCAGTAATTCATCTAATACTCTCAGAACAGCAGCACGGCTTCGTACCCGGAAGAGACACTTCTGCTCATATCAACACTGCAATAGATGCATTCAATATCTCTGGTCAGATAGGTCAGCAGATAGGTATGCTGATGTTAGACGCCGAGAAGGCCTTCGACCGGGTGACATGGGAAACACTATGGATATTTATGTCTTGTATGTGCCTTGGTCAAAGGATTATCTCGGCGATACAGAAAATATATAACCACCCAACAGCTACAATTAAACTTAATGGGCTTTCTTCTTCATCATTTTCAGTTCAAATGGGGACCCGGCAGGGTTGCCCTCTATCCCCTTTATTATTTGCTATCTATATCGAGCCTTTTATTCAACATCTACTCATTAATGGCAATATTGATCCAGTTATCTTGAATGGGACCATTCTAAAATTAACCGCTTACACGGATGACATTGCGATCTTGTCAACCGACCCTGTCAAAGCTATCGCCGCAATCATGAATGAAGCACAACAATTTGGCTTCTTCTCTGGCTACAAGCTAAATTCGCACAAAACACAGACGATCCTAAATTTTCAATTAATTTCCCCCCCAGTAACTCTTGGTGTTACAAAGACAGCTGTTTATCTGGGGTTGTGACTTAGTAGTCAAGTCAATGAAATTGTCCCACTAAACTATGATACATTATTAAAGAAAGTAGCAGAGAAGTTACGGAGCTGGCACCGTCTCCCTCTCAGTATCTATGGGCGGTGCAATGTGGTTAAAATGCATATTCTGCCGATATTTTTATATTTTTTTCATACCATCCCACTAATTATACCACCTTCTTTTTTCGAACGTCTCGATAGTGTCTTAGGCAGTTTTATTTGGGAATATCGACGGGCTAGAAGAGCTATTCGACTTCTAAAACTCTCATATATACAGGGCGGATTCAAACTCCCCGATTTTAAGCTATACTTCTTGGCGGCATTTATGGGACGGATACAGAGTTTAGTCAGAGGAACTGAAACAAATCCCAATTGGTTTTTATATCAACTGGCGTGTGTGCCTAATACTGGGTTTTTATTATACCAAACATCTGACCCCAACTATTTCAAACGAGTTCGCTTTAAGGTAGTTAGAGACATTAACAAAATATGGTGTGAAATCTGCAAAACCTACGCAGTACCCGACTTGCATCAATATACGCTGCTATGGGGGAACCCTCTGTTTCCTAATATATTCCACGATCATATCGGGAAAGAATGGCAAGTTAAGGGCATAATGCGGATGGGTCAGCTGTGCGATGATCAGGGTTTTCGAACTTTCTTATCACTAAAAGAAGAATTCTATTTCTCATACGCCCACTTTTTCAAATATTTGCAAGTCAGGGACTATTTTACTCGAGGTCGGGGACTATCTGAGCTGTTCAGCTCATGTGAGTTCTTGTCTATACTTGTTAGCACCAGAGGGCGAGGAGCTATCGGTAAAATTTATCAAAAACTCATTGGGGCAGTTGGAGATGACGGTCTTCAAATTGCAGCTAAACTTAGCCAGGCTTTTGGCTCTGCTATTTCTAGGGAGGAAATTCAAGAGTCTCTTCAAACCATCGATTCGCCTGTAGCATCCGTCAATTTAAAACTACAACAGCATAGAATTATTTTTATGCTGTATTACACTCCCGAGCGAATCTCTAAATGGGCTAATAGCTCAACTACTGCTAAGAGCAACTGTCCAAAATGTCAGGAATTTGCTGCAGATTTAAACCATATTTTTTTCACCTGCCCTTTGTTGAAGGTTTTCTGGTCTAACATTGCTCTGGCTCTGTCAACTTGGGTTGGCTTTGATAGCCCGGTCACAGGGAAAGAGCTGTTGCTGGGACTATTCACCGAATCAGGATCTTTTTCAAAACCCTTAGCTTCTATTATTGCCTCTTGTGCTCGTCTTTGTATAGCCCGTTCTTGGATACATGCTACACCTCCCAGTATTAACGAATTTTGGTCTCTGCTGAGGGAAATCTTTGAAATGGAAACTGCACTGGCAAAAGCTAGAGGCCCTCGATCCGTGTCAAAGTTGCGAAGGGTTTGGTCCTGTCTTCAGTGGAATTAATGATTGTATGTAGTCCCTTTTTTCTCTTGTTCTTTCTTTTTGTACTTTCTTCTTTTCTCCCTGTGTTTTTCTTTCCCTCCTTCTTTCTTTTTACTTGTAATGCTTCTTTATGCTCTGCATATTCATACTGATGTATTTGTATTTGAAAATGTTGCCTTATATTTACTATCATTTCTATGCTTTTTCTTAATTATTTTCTTCCTCTTTTTTGTGGCAATAAATAATAAAAAATGTAAAAAAAAAAAAAAAAGAAGGCCCAAATTCCTATTACCAAACAACAATTTTATAAGAGGGTCAAGAAAAGGGGGGACTTGGTTTAAGGACTGAAACACCTCCAATCCCAACTAGACAATACGAAACCAACAGAAGGTGCACAGTCCGTTCAGACCAAAATAGCAGACCAATAGTTATTGTGGAGAAGTACATGAGATCCTGCAAATAGTTGAGACACCCCCCCGCAGGCGGTAAGAGTCCATCAGCCCACCCTTATTGGCGGAGCATCGTCATTTGGAACTCCAAGGAATCACTGTCTGAGCCCGGGGTCGCAGATCACCAAGGACTCTGCCTGGTGCGCAGGCCAGTGACACCCAGAAAGAAAATGAACTCCTGCCAGGGTGTGTACCCAAGTAATCGAGGGCTCAAGTGATGTGCAGTGCTAGAAAGTGATGTGAGGTTAAAAATGAATACTTGATCAAAAAATATGTTTAATGTGGATCAACCAAGTTTCATGTCTAAAAGAACCTATAGTCTGATATGAATTTTCAGAGGCTAATTCTTGGTTCGTATAAAAGTGTGGTCAACATGTTTCAGCCGTTGCGGTCACTTGACCCGGCTTTCATCAGGACCGAAAAAACAACAAAGAAAACAGCTACTGCCAAACTAATTATAAAGTGAAGGATCTAAACCCATGCAAACCAAATGTGAGTGTGGGGTACGATCGTGGCACTTGCCACCCTACCAGAAAAAGCTCGTGCTTGAGCGTAAGGACAATGTCTTAATTCCTGAAAAAGATTATAAACATAAACCTCATGCATATCAGAACAAAACTACTAATCGCCAATAGGCAGAGCTGTATCAGCATCGCCTTGATTAACAAAGAAACTCTTAACGATGTTTAAATATACAATTGTATGTAAAAAATGGAGAAACTCACCCAGCTTTATGTGGGAGAAAAGCCTCACCTCACCCGGCTGACTGCTCGGAGAAGGAGGCACCGCTCTGTTTAAATGTGGAGAAAGAAGCCAGACAGATTGCAAATTGATACCCATCTGCTCAAGGCTCAACACACGTACTTTTAAACATATCAAAAAAAGACCTGCAGTAATTAAAAAAGTCCAAGACCTCGTGACTCCCAAGATATATCTTGTATTATTTAGATGATGTCTATTTACAAACCCCTATCAGTCATCTAGTGTAACCAGGTAACAGGTAAAACTATGAATAATTATTACCTATGTGAGTAAGGGAGATGCTGTAAGTTAGTGAAAGGCTTACTCTAGTGGCTGAATATGTCCACATTACTCTACAAACTAAGTCTGGAATGAAATTACATCCAAAAGAAGTTTACAAGGACAATCAGCTCAGGCCCAAAGAAACCTCCTACCTTACCTGTCCGTCGATACCTCTGACTGACTCACGAGCTGTCTGGGAGGTATCGGCAGGAAGGGGAGGATGCTATTTATAGCGCTTGCGTTTGACGTGCTTGTCTGTAATTAAAGTCAGCTGTGAATAGTCGTTAGTAAACACGAGCGTGTAAACAAGAAAGCGCATGCGCCTAGTTAGGACGCATTACGTCAAAAGCTAGCGAAATATCTGATGTCAAATGCGAATGCGTCAGCGGTGGACACTCTGAGGTAGTGTCGTGTCTACAGAAATCTCGGTTGTTCAAAAAGTAATGATGGAGATAAAGGTAGCCACATGGTGAAAACGCAGGCGTGTGGATATACGAAGCATACAATATAAATCACTCCTCAAGTGAAACCTCGTATGCCTATCGCGCACGCGCCAGTAAGCAGTGTAATCTACCCACGCATGCGCGAAGCGTCGCAACAATGTAATGAGAAATAAACAACTAGACCACCGATGCGGGTCATTCCAACGGGATGTCGCAACCGCAATTAGGCACTCTAGTGTTAAAAATCAAAGGGGTCGGGGGAGGATGAGTTAATACTGCCACCTTCCAATTAAATATATAGGTTACACAGTCTTGTATTAGTTATTTACAGACTTCAAAAAGGGATTGGATCATGAAAATGATACAGGGACAAGAAAAGGGGTGTAAATGACCACCCATGACAATAGGACAATCGAAAACCATATAGTCCCAGCAGGATACGCTGTTATGTCCATATACCCGAGGCTGCTAAAACAGGTGTCATGTCGAAGAGATATAGCAACCTCATCAATGTAGATAGTGGCCTGAAGGGCCCACTAATCAGTCCTGCTGGGAAGAGTATTCACTTTAGCCCCTCTAATGCCAGTTTGGTACAGAACTGACATCCAGGTTATGACATCAAGGGTCAGAGTGGTGGTGACTCACATTAAACGGTCCAGTACCCAGATAGTATGCTGGTCAATTATATTCCCCTTATGAGGCGATCTATCTGAGTCCCCGAAATTATCTGAGGACAAACAATAAGCCCAAAATCAAAACAGATGAATATAAAGCTTCACATATCAGCAAACCATTGGGTGCTGTAATAACACCAATTCAGTTGACATGTAAAGGTGTCTTATTGGGAGAAATACGACACCTGAACCCTAGAATTCCCGCTAGGGATTGAATAACTTATCCCTCAAAATGAGAAATGCATCTCGTGATGATCAAACGACAAAAATAGGTCAACTATCAGTGTTCATTTAGATTCAAACGATCTTCAGGAAAGCAGTTTCGCTGACTTAAGTGTAGACAGAAGCCCACGATATGTTGTCGTTCAGTCCTTTAGTGTCAGTCTTCAACTTGAAAATCCATCTTTGTTCTTTGGCAAATAAGAACTGGGAGACGTCCGTTATGTGTTGGGGAATAAACGGGTGTTCTAGTACAAGCCACCTGAGGTCCTCAGCCTTGTGTTTTTTGGCTAGGAAATGCTCAGTCAGACAGGTGGATTGTTTCATGCAGCGGATGGTACTTTTGTGCTCGCTGATGCGAAGCTTAACTTTGCGTGTGGTGTACCCTATATAATGTAGGGTACATGGACAAGTGATTCTGTAAATTACGCATTCTGAATTACAATTCGTATGGTTGCGTAATATCCAGGGACGTTCTGTGCCTATGTCCACTGATGTGGTCTTGATGGTCTGAGGACAGACGCTACACGTACCACACGGAAAATGGCCTCGAACTGGAGGTAGTGACCACAAAGTATTGGTCTCACAAGTGGGATATGACAGCGGTCTTGTGTGGACCAAACTGTCACGCAAACTTGGGCCCCTCTTAAAAGCAAATAAGGGAGGCGAAATTTTACCAGCCGCTATGTTCAGTATCTGCCAATGTTTCCGTACTGTTTTTTGTATGTGATTGGACAGAGTACAGAAGGTGGTGACAAATGTGAGTCTCTCGTTGGTAGTCCTAGACACGTTGGTGTCCAGTAGGGCATCACGGTTGTTGTTTGATGCCCGTTTCCAGGCTTGTCGTACTAGACGTTTAGGATATTGTCGTGATTGTAATTGTGTAGCTAGTACTTCAGCATGTTTATCAAACAACTGTCTGGTGGAACAGTTTCTGCGGATCCGCAGAAACTGGCCAACTGGAAGATTCTCCCGGAGTGCCTTAGGATGATGGCTGTTGAAGGACAACAGAGAATTTTTGGACATGGGTTTCTTGTACAGTTCAGAGCTTAATGAATTCTCGTGAACGAAGATAGAGATATCTAGGAAGGCCAACCGGTGTTGATTGTATTCGATGGTGAAACGCAGATACGCATTCTGTTGGTTAAGCCAGGAGTGAAAAGCATGAATTTCGTCGCTTGTGCCTCGCCATACCACCAGGATGTCGTCTATGTATCTCTTCCATAGCAACAGTTGGTGACGATATGGGTTACTGTGGTTGAGTACATAGTTCTGTTCGAACAGATGGACATAAAGGTTGGCGAGGCTAGGCGCGAAAACACTACCCATCGAAGTACCAGATGTCTGGAGAAAGATCTGATCTTCAAACCTGAAGTAGTTCTCCATCATGGCCAGTCTGGCGCACTCCATGATAAAAGGGACGGGGTGATGCTGTCCAAAGTACGTGCTTCCAAGAGTCCTCTGATGGCATCGAGGGTCTCTAGCTGCGGAATGCACGTATACAGTGACTCTACGTCCAGGCTAGCCAAGAGATCAGTATCAGAGTTGAATTCAACCTCAGGTAAAATTCGTAGGACATCAGACGTGTCTTTGAGATAGGTTGGCATCTCAGTGACCATAGGTCGTAAAAACACGTCTACAAATTTGGACAGAGGTTCCAATAATGAACCAATCCCAGAAATAATGGGACGTCCAGGAGGCGGTCGTTGCTGTTTATGAATTTTGGGGAGGCAGTAGAAGTAGGGCATCACTGGGTTGTTGGTCACCAGGAATTTAGCCTCATGTGATGTTATCCATCCCTCTGCCTCCCCTTCCTCGACCAGCTGTTTGATCTCTAGGGAGAGTCTAGAAGTGGGATCTGACTCTAGGACCCGATAAGATTTAGGATCTGATAACTGTCTAAGGCATTCAGCCCGGTAGACGACAGTGTCTTGTAGGACTGTCGCCCCGCCTTTGTCTGCCGGCTTGATGATGACCGACGTGTCTTTAGTGAGATTCTGGAGGGCAGTTTTATCCTTCTTAGAGAAGTTACAAAAGAAGTGAGGCCGGGTGTCATACAATGCCATCAAGTCATGAACAACCGCCTTTTCAAAGGTAGAGACTTGTGAAGGGACCTGGTGGGGCAGAGGAGTAAAAGTACTTTTAGGACGAAGTCCCGTGTTCACAACATTAGTCTCGTTGTCAAGGGTTGGGACTGCTGAATCTTTTTCTTTAAAGAAGAAATGCAGCCGAATCTTCCTGAAGAATTTCTCAATTTCACATCTCAGAGTGAAAGGATCACCTGAGTGTGTGGGAACAAAGCCCAAACCCCTATTTAGGACATTTTGTTCATCGATCGTAAGGATTTTCGAACTGAGATTAACTACGAGATCATTTACTCGCTGGTCGAGTTCGTTGGTGGTTGTTGATTGCCCCTCCTGCTCCGAGTGTTGGGAAAAGTCTGGTCTGGTTGCCAGTGGACCGTTGGAGTTCCTCTCCGTTTGCCTCTGCTGCGTCCCTGTCCCTGTTCTAAAAAAGACTGATTAGGGAAGAATTGCTGCTGAGGTGGATAGGTGTGCATGTGTGGCGGAAAAGGAGGTGGTTGGTAACCCCAAGGGGCCGGTGGCCACCATTGACCTTGATTGGGGTAGAAGTTTTGATTACCCCTCCTTCTATTATACCTGCGGGATTGCCCTCTCCCTCTTCCTTGTGGGGCCCCTGTCGCACCAGAATCAGAATCATCAGATCCCACTTCGGACCCGGACGATGAATAATTGGATCCATAGTGTTAGACCTGTCAGCCCTTTGGGTGGTCCCTCCTCATCATTATTTATTTTGTCCCACTTTTGCCTCAAACCCTGTTTGAATTTTTCCTTTTTGGGAACCACCAGACTTTTTTTTAGTGTTGCTGCAGATTCAGGGAGCCATTTTACCTACCCCTGAAACTTCTGTCTGAGGGCCTGGAGCACAAAATGGTGGCCACCTGTGACATCACCAGCATCCACTGGAACCTACCAGCACCTTCCAGAACATTCCAGAACCCTGTGACAGTTGGAGGCGGTTTGGAATGTTGGGAAGCTAAGACAGAGAGTTGGCAGTTGGAGCTGGCAGTTGGCACCTGACTGGTGAAGAGTGAGCAGCAGAAACCTGAAGGAGGAAGGAGTGAAGCAGCAGGGGTGGAAACTTGTGCCTGGAGTGGGGTCCATAAACCCACCCTTGATACTAGTCCCTACTGACGGAGCCCAGCCGGGAGCCCTGTGTGGGAAGAAGCAAGAAAAACCATCCTAAGGACCTGGACAGCAGGAACAGGCCTTAGAAACAGAGAACAGCAAGATCCTGACCTGGAAACTGGTTTCCCTGGAGTCCGACGTTGAGTAGCCTGAGACCTGGAGCCCGAGGTGGAGAAGCGGCGCCGACTGGAAAGCGGACGTCGTACCCGGAGCCGCCAGAGGTCGAGAGAGGGCGCCGTCAGAGGTCGTGAGGAGTACCAGAGGTCGAGGAGGAAGTCACCCGAGGTCGAGTGAGCGGCGTCATCGGAGGAGTGAAGTCCGCCCTCCGGAGTCGCCGGAGACCGAGGTGAAGCGTGCCGGAGGTCGGGAGTGGAGATCGCACTCCGGAGTCGCCGGAACCTGAGAGAATCGTGCCGGAGGTCGGGAGTGGAGGTCGCACTCCGGAGTCGCCGGAAACCTAAGGAGAGGAGCACCGGACGTCGGGAGTGAGGATCGCACTCCGGAGCCGCCGGAAGTCGACATCGAGTCAAGGCCGGCCGACGTCATCGAAGTTGAGGTCGCCATCGGACCGGAGCCGCCCGAAGTCGACATCGAGTAAAGACTGCCCGACGCCATCGAATCGGAGGTCGAGATCGAGCCGAGGCCGCCGACATCGAACCGGAACCGCCTACCGGCGTCGTCAGGAACTGACATTGTGCCGAGGCCGCCGACATCGAATCGGAACCGCCTCACGGCGTCGACACGACTCCAGCGGCGTCGGAGCATCAGAAAAAGGGCAGTAAGTGGAGTAGAGGGCGCCTAAGGCCCTGTGGAGACCTGAGAGACTGCTCTAAGGGGCTAGGGAGGTGCTGGAACCAACCTGACTGTGCCAGGGGTGAGCTGGGACTAATCTAGAGAGGTTGTGTGGAGGGAGAGAGCCAGGTCTCTGGTATTCCCCCCTTGATCTACCTCAGTTTAGGCCTCAGCCTTGTCCAAGCCAGGGAGTAGACACCCTCAAGCCTTCCACATCCCCACAAGCTGTGCCTGGGCCAAATCAGCCCTTAGGAATTCAAAAGTGATCTGATTCTATGAGTGTCACTGTCAGCTTTTAAGTATTTATTAGGGGCACTGTATCTATTGTATTTAACCTATTTATTGCTTCACTGTATTTATTGGTCCACAGTATTTATTGATGCACAATATTTATTGGTTTACAGTATTTATTGCCTCAGAATATTTAATTGCCTGTATGTATTGCACTTATATTTATGCCTTCATTATTTATGATCACCCCTATTTATTGAATCATTAAGCCAGTATTTATTTGACCTGCACTATCTAAAAAGTTTGTATATTGTGATTGTTATTTATTTATCCAATCAGCAACTAAGAGAAAAAGAAGATAAAGAAAGATATTTTCATAATTTTTACGGTGTAGGGTCGTTTTTGGAACGGATGCACGCATGGTTATTGTTTGGGTATGTCGTATGCTTAGCACGGAGCCTGATTCCTGACCACTCGAGCCAAGCTACCACAGTGTGTCCGGAAGAACACCACCACCCTTTCAGTGTGGGAGTGTGTTTTTCCAACACATAGCGTCTCCCCTTGTTGTTAAATGTGGGGGCTACATAGGTGTCACTTGTATATGTGTATATCTTCTCCCATGAGAATCGGGCCAGATCTTTCTTGAATTTGTCGATTTTATTGATCAAGATATTATCCCTGTACTCTTTATTGGTTTTATTTGTCTCATCCATTTGTTTTTTGAAAAGGGCTGCTGTGATGGTAGTTTTGATTTGCCCTTCCAAAGTTTGAATTTCAACGAGAATTGCATCAGCCTGACGTTTCGCCGTGCTGATAATAAGAATTAGCCAGTCACGGGTACACCGCCAGGCTATAAGTGACCAATCTCGTATAAACTGTTTATCTGTGAGGAACAATCTCGGAGCGTTTGTCACAATCAACCCCGTGGGGGCACATTTCCCTCGCAGATATTCCGCCATGACTAGGCCATGAACTGCGGTCCGTGATTGATTCTTCCTGAGATTGAGTAAAGTAGCCCAGTCATCCTTAGGATTCCCTGTGATCTCTGGTAAGGAATCTAGGATACTGGGATTGTCAGATAAAATGTTGCTCAAGGTTTCATCATCAAAAGCGAGGCCTGCGAAGTCGGCCATTGTGGGGGAGAAACTCGAGGTCAAGGGCAATAGGGAGCGGTATACGACTACTAGAGATTCCTAGAGTCTAGAAATAATGACCCGCAGCCGTAGCTGCTCTCAGAACCAAACAACAATTTTATAAGAGGGTCAAGAAAAGGGGGGACTTGGTTTAAGAACTGAAACACCTCCAATCCCAACTAGACAATACGAAACCAACAGAAGGTGCACAGTCCGTTCAGACCAAAATAGCAGACCAATAGTTATTGTGGAGAAGTACATGAGATCCTGCAAATAGTTGAGACACCCCCCCGCAGGCGGTAAGAGTCCATCAGCCCACCCTTATTGGCGGAGCATCGTCATTTGGAACTCCAAGGAATCACTGTCTGAGCCCGGGGTCGCAGATCACCAAGGACTCTGCCTGGTGCGCAGGCCAGTGACACCCAGAAAGAAAATGAACTCCTGCCAGGGTGTGTACCCAAGTAATCGAGGGCTCAAGTGATGTGCAGTACTTCGATGGGTACTGTTTTCGCGCCTAGCCTCGCCAACCTTTATGTCCATCTGTTCGAACAGAACTATGTACTCAACCACAGTAACCCATATCGTCACCAACTGTTGCTATGGAAGAGATACATAGACGACATCCTGGTGGTATGGCGAGGCACAAGCGACGAAATTCATGCTTTTCACTCCTGGCTTAACCAACAGAATGCGTATCTGCGTTTCACCATCGAATACAATCAACACCGGTTGGCCTTCCTAGATATCTCTATCTTCGTTCACGAGAATTCATTAAGCTCTGAACTGTACAAGAAACCCATGTCCAAAAATTCTCTGTTGTCCTTCAACAGCCATCATCCTAAGGCACTCCGGGAGAATCTTCCAGTTGGCCAGTTTCTGCGGATCCGCAGAAACTGTTCCACCAGACAGTTGTTTGATAAACATGCTGAAGTACTAGCTACACAATTACAATCACGACAATATCCTAAACGTCTAGTACGACAAGCCTGGAAACGGGCATCAAACAACAACCGTGATGCCCTACTGGACACCAACGTGTCTAGGACTACCAACGAGAGACTCACATTTGTCACCACCTTCTGTACTCTGTCCAATCACATACAAAAAACAGTACGGAAACATTGGCAGATACTGAACATAGCGGCTGGTAAAATTTCGCCTCCCTTATTTGCTTTTAAGAGGGGCCCAAGTTTGCGTGACAGTTTGGTCCACACAAGACCGCTGTCATATCCCACTTGTGAGACCAATACTTTGTGGTCACTACCTCCAGTTCGAGGCCATTTTCCGTGTGGTACGTGTAGCGTCTGTCCTCAGACCATCAAGACCACATCAGTGGACATAGGCACAGAACGTCCCTGGATATTACGCAACCATACGAATTGTAATTCAGAATGCGTAATTTACAGAATCACTTGTCCATGTACCCTACATTATATAGGGTACACCACACGCAAAGTTAAGCTTCGCATCAGCGAGCACAAAAGTACCATCCGCTGCATGAAACAATCCACCTGTCTGACTGAGCATTTCCTAGCCAAAAAACACAAGGCTGAGGACCTCAGGTGGCTTGTACTAGAACGCCCGTTTATTCCCCAACACATAACGGACGTCTCCCAGTTCTTATTTGCCAAAGAACAAAGATGGATTTTCAAGTTGAAGACTGACACTAAAGGACTGAACGACAACATATCGTGGGCTTCTGTCTACACTTAAGTCAGCGAAACTGCTTTCCTGAAGATCGTTTGAATCTAAATGAACACTGATAGTTGACCTATTTTTGTCGTTTGATCATCACGAGATGCATTTCTCATTTTGAGGGATAAGTTATTCAATCCCTAGCGGGAATTCTAGGGTTCAGGTGTCGTATTTCTCCCAATAAGACACCTTTACATGTCAACTGAATTGGTGTTATTACAGCACCCAATGGTTTGCTGATATGTGAAGCTTTATATTCATCTGTTTTGATTTTGGGCTTATTGTTTGTCCTCAGATAATTTCGGGGACTCAGATAGATCGCCTCATAAGGAGAATATAATTGACCAGCATACTATCTGGGTACTGGACCGTTTAATGTGAGTCACCACCACTCTGACCCTTGATGTCATAACCTGGATGTCAGTTCTGTACCAAACTGGCATTAGAGGGGCTAAAGTGAATACTCTTCCCAGCAGGACTGATTAGTGGGCCCTTCAGGCCACTATCTACATTGATGAGGTTGCTATATCTCTTCGACATGACACCTGTTTTAGCAGCCTCGGGTATATGGACATAACAGCGTATCCTGCTGGGACTATATGGTTTTCGATTGTCCTATTGTCATGGGTGGTCATTTACACCCCTTTTCTTGTCCCTGTATCATTTTCATGATCCAATCCCTTTTTGAAGTCTGTAAATAACTAATACAAGACTGTGTAACCTATATATTTAATTGGAAGGTGGCAGTATTAACTCATCCTCCCCCGACCCCTTTGATTTTTAACACTAGAGTGCCTAATTGCGGTTGCGACATCCCGTTGGAATGACCCGCATCGGTGGTCTAGTTGTTTATTTCTCATTACATTGTTGCGACGCTTCGCGCATGCGTGGGTAGATTACACTGCTTACTGGCGCGTGCGCGATAGGCATACGAGGTTTCACTTGAGGAGTGATTTATATTGTATGCTTCGTATATCCACACGCCTGCGTTTTCACCATGTGGCTACCTTTATCTCCATCATTACTTTTTGAACAACCGAGATTTCTGTAGACACGACACTACCTCAGAGTGTCCACCGCTGACGCATGCGCATTTGACATCAGATATTTCGCTAGCTTTTGACGTAATGCGTCCTAACTAGGCGCATGCGCTTTCTTGTTTACACGCTCGTGTTTACTAACGACTATTCACAGCTGACTTTAATTACAGACAAGCACGTCAAACGCAAGCGCTATAAATAGCATCCTCCCCTTCCTGCCGATACCTCCCAGACAGCTCGTGAGTCAGTCAGAGGTATCGACGGACAGGTAAGGTAGGAGGTTTCTTTGGGCCTGAGCTGATTGTCCTTGTAAACTTCTTTTGGATGTAATTTCATTCCAGACTTAGTTTGTAGAGTAATGTGGACATATTCAGCCACTAGAGTAAGCCTTTCACTAACTTACAGCATCTCCCTTACTCACATAGGTAATAATTATTCATAGTTTTACCTGTTACCTGGTTACACTAGATGACTGATAGGGGTTTGTAAATAGACATCATCTAAATAATACAAGATATATCTTGGGAGTCACGAGGTCTTGGACTTTTTTAATTACTGCAGGTCTTTTTTTGATATGTTTAAAAGTACGTGTGTTGAGCCTTGAGCAGATGGGTATCAATTTGCAATCTGTCTGGCTTCTTTCTCCACATTTAAACAGAGCGGTGCCTCCTTCTCCGAGCAGTCAGCCGGGTGAGGTGAGGCTTTTCTCCCACATAAAGCTGGGTGAGTTTCTCCATTTTTTACATACAATTGTATATTTAAACATCGTTAAGAGTTTCTTTGTTAATCAAGGCGATGCTGATACAGCTCTGCCTATTGGCGATTAGTAGTTTTGTTCTGATATGCATGAGGTTTATGTTTATAATCTTTTTCAGGAATGAAGACATTGTCCTTACGCTCAAGCACGAGCTTTTTCTGGTAGGGTGGCAAGTGCCACGATCGTACCCCACACTCACATTTGGTTTGCATGGGTTTAGATCCTTCACTTTATAATTAGTTTGGCAGTAGCTGTTTCCTTTGTTGTTTTTTCGGTCCTGATGAAAGCCGGGTCAAGTGACCGCAACGGCTGAAACATGTTGACCACACTTTTATACGAACCAAGAATTAGCCTCTGAAAATTCATATCAGACTATAGGTTCTTTTAGACATGAAACTTGGTTGATCCACATTAAACATATTTTTTGATCAAGTATTCATTTTTAACCTCACATCACTTTCTAGCACTGCACATCATTTGAGCCCTCGATTACTTGGGTACACACCCTGGCAGGAGTTCATTTTCTTTCTGGGTGTCACTGGCCTGCGCACCAGGCAGAGTCCTTGGTGATCTGCGACCCCGGGCTCAGACAGTGATTCCTTGGAGTTCCAAATGACGATGCTCCGCCAATAAGGGTGGGCTGATGGACTCTTACCGCCTGCGGGGGGGTGTCTCAACTATTTGCAGGATCTCATGTACTTCTCCACAATAACTATTGGTCTGCTATTTTGGTCTGAACGGACTGTGCACCTTCTGTTGGTTTCGTATTGCCAAATTCCTATTATCCACGATCTTTTCTCTGACAAGATCCCCAATCTTTGGTATCCTGACATGCCTTGCTGGGACAGCTGGTTTTTCCCCAGTGGTTGTTGGCTTCAGAATGACGTTGCTTTGTTTCGTTCTTAATTCATTTAAGTCCTGTAAAACACCCAAACAATCTTTGATATCAAAAGGTTTATTTTCCACCACTGTGCCTGCACATTCTAGATCTGGGACCCACATTCTTGTCCCAAAGAGGACCTCCTATGGAGTGATTCCCCCTAGAGAACTTCTTGGCATATTGTTTAAAAAGCATTGGAACCAATAAAGATGTTTGTCCCACCCGTCACCCGTACCTAATACTCTAGCTGTTATAGACCGCTTTATGTCCCGTTTTTTTCTTTCCACAACCGAATTTCCCTCAGGATGGAATGGAGAAGAGTACCGCAATGCAACGCCCAAACTTTTCCATGGCTTCTTTGTAAGCTCGAGAGCTAAACGCAGGGCCCTAGTCAGAGTGTAGCGTGCCAATTGCGTATGTGACGATAAAGACTTGCAAATCTTTCATAACAGTTGGAGCGTCAGCCGAGCGCTGAGGTCACATCCGTAGGAACCTTGAGCACGAATCTACTGCAACCATGATATATTTATAGTTACCATCCCTTTGCAAGGAACCGCAGTGATCCAGGTAAACACAAGCTAATGGTTTACCTGAAATAACAGGGGTGTCTGCGCAGGACGTTTCACTGTAGAGACTTTCATCTTCTGGCATATTTCACATTCCAAAACATCGTTTTTGGTCTGTTTCCTAATGCCGGGCCACCAATATCTCTGTTTTAATAGTGATACTGGGGCGGAAACACCTGCATGGGCAGAGGCTATCCCTTCATGCGCTGCTAGGATTAGTCCTAATCTATGTTCCATGTTTGGAATTACCCTATCCCCCACTCCAGGGATTCGAGCAAAAGGAACATTGTTTGCATCAATTATGTATGAGTATTTGAGTGAAAACTTTTTAGGTAACGCTGCGCCGCTGCTTTTGCTTGAAGCATTGACAGCCAGAAATATCTCACTGTCTATTTTCGTTTGTGAACGAGTGATCGCAGCTACAGAAGCCGTTTGCACAGCGCCCTTCGCTGCTCCGTCAGCCAATGAATTCCCTGCAATGTGAACGCCATCACGTTGATGACTCAGCGTGTGTATCACGTGAGTGTTTTGTAGTCTGTCTCTCAACTGAACTACTTGTTCCCAAAGCGTCTTATGCTTAATTGTGCCACCTTTTGCATCTTTGAAACCATTTTGAAGCCAATTCTGTAAATATTCATTATATGATTGTTCACAGTAAAAGGAATCGCGTTCTTCCAAAATTCAGGAAACCTAGAATTGACTAAGTTTTTCAGCATTTTTGGAGGTTGGAGCAGCGCACATTTCTCTAAAAAGTTTGCTGCCAGGCTTTTGCCTTCACTTGAAAGTTCATATCCTAGAAAAAGGACATTGATATGGGCAATTCTTGATTTTTTTTAATTGAATTTGTAGCCCTCAGAGGCAAATCCCAGTATTATGGTATTTACCCTGTTCAAGTACCTATCCAGGTTATTGTCTGTTAAGTATATGTCATCGACATATGACAATGCCTCATCATCATAAATTTGTAGTAACTCTGTTACTCTTGCTGAGAATAACACCGGGCTCTTCTTGAACCCTTGTGGGAGTCGACAAAAGTGACGCTGGGTCCCCATTATTGAGAAAGCTGTCAAGTACCTACTTTCAGGTGCTATGTTCTGACAAAAGAAACCATTTGAAATATCCAATGTGGTTTTATTTTTTTATGCACAATGTTATTCATTAATGCTGTGCTGTGTGCATTTTGCACTGCAAATGTTTTAGAACAAGTGTTCAGGTGTCTGTAATCCAAAACTAGACGATATGTGTTGTCTGGTTTTGCAACAGGAAACAAAGGATTGTTCATTGATGACGTGCATGTTTCAATCACCCTTGATATTCAAGTTAATCTAAGATCTCCCTGACCTGTTTTTTAGCTTCTTGCTTAATAGGATACTGCCTTTATGCAGTTGGTTGAGTTTTTAATTGGATTTTATGGTGAGGTGAACCCTCATCCCACCGACATGATTTTTATATAATGCAGGAGCTTGGGCTGCTGCCCATTTTCTGGCATAAGTATATTTTAGATGTACTGGAACATGGCTAGAGAAGGCTGGCATAATTATGTCTTCGCCATGTGGGCACTCCCTGACAAATTATGGTAGCCAGTCTTTTTCTGCTAGAAGTAGTTCATAACCCCTTGAAAGCTTCTCCCAAAAGAGTCCTTTCACTTTTCTTGGAATGTCTCCCTCCATCTGGAGTGTTATTTCATATAACTTTTCTGGAGAACTAACCCTTGCTTCTACAGTTTCAACTGTTATGTATTCATTCAAGCCCACTATCTCCAGAAATTCCTTCAGGTTCTGGCGAGCTATTGTTACTTCTGGTGCACTGTCCAGCATTGTCTGAGCCCATTCTCCGTTCTTGAGTTGTTCCTCAGGATTTTCGGCACTTCTGATCCTCAGACCTGCTACTTTTTTCTTGGACAACTGAGGTTTTGGTTTATTTTTCTGAACGTGTTGATCGTCTCTGGACTTCACGCGTTCTTCTTTTTGCTCTGACCGGCCTTTTCTTTTGGATGTCTGTGAAGATGTCTGCAAGGTACGAGAGGAACGTTTATCAGTATCTTGATACCTGTCTGGTTTTCTCAAATTGTCCCTATTCCTGAGGTTATACCTCTTTTCAGAGGCTCCTTTTGAAGAGACCTACCTCGGGATTGAGAACGGTTCTCCTTTGAAAGTTGTGTTTTGTTTTCCCACTTCTTTCTAGAAGATGTAGGATTGTGTTCAATTAAGTCCTTTTCAGGATCGTCAGACAGTTGTGGTTTAAGTGTTTTCCCTCCTAAACAGTTCCTGCCCAAGATTTTTCTATTATTCTGGGTAGTTCTTTTTGTTGTTCTGTTACATCAAATTCTCTCAATTTCTGGCGGATTGCCACTGATGCTGCCTCTCCTTTATTATTAGATAATATTATTGTTGAGACCTGGTCAAAGTTTTTCAGTAATTTCATACCTAAGTTCAGAGCAGTCTCTGCCCTGTATTCATTTTTAATTTGTTTCAGGACATCAGGTATTACCGCAATAGACGGACCACCGTGTGTTTTAGTATTGATGGCAGCAAAGACTGTGCCTCAAGTGGTGCAGTCTTCCGGATATGGTGTGATCCCCATTGGAAAAGCACGACTGAGTTACTCCAGTATCTAGCGTTAAATTAGTGCCTTACCAAACCGTTGGGTGCCATGTAGTGTAGTTCCTATTTCCTTTATAGGCTCTGCGCATTGGAATAGTATACACTATAGTTCTGTGCATAGAACTGAGGTCAGTATGCTCCTATCAAGTATATTAAACTTAATTACTTGTGTGCCAGCTAACTCAGAGGTCACTAGAAACTTCTCGAATGAACAAGAAGAGATTCGTTTCTGACAGCCGCATAAACATGACAACTTTGTTTCCTTTCAGAATCGGAACGTGTCTCAGAATCGTAGAAACAATAGATAACTGTTTCACATACTTAGTTTCTTCAGAGTTACATAGAAAATAGGAAGATGGGCATTTTCAATAAAAAAGGATTTATTGAACTGTCTTAGTTCTCGTGTAAGAGATATGAGCTGTCACGATCATTAGACAGTAAGCAAGATATAATATGCACAGCGTCAGCAGTAAGAAGAAGTAAAACTGTAACAGCATTGTCTTTTAGCTATGACCTATATCTATATCCATACACATAAATACACAGGCTAAAAGTGGATACTCATCTGGTGCTTCTAAGTAATTCTCCCCCAGTGTACCTAACTTGAATGTAGTGCGAGGTAGGATGTAGGTGCTGGTTTAAGCTATAGTTGGTCTGAGCTTAAGTTAGTATTTTATATGAGATGCCAAGAATTTCCTTAGGTTCTAGTCAGCTCCATACCTTAGAATGAGAGAGGTGGGAATCTCTTTCCAGATCGCAAACTCTAACACCCCGCAAGGGGAGTTGGAACACTGGAAGCTGGAATCTCTGCATGCAGGGAAGACAGCATCTGTTCAGTGCGTCAGGTGGGGACTCAAACTCCTTCAGGACTTGCCATGGCGAGCTGTATAGCCGAGCTGTGCCGTGCCGTGAATTGCCAGGGCAAGTGAAGGTATATTTATACCTGGAAGGTGTCTAGGAATGCTAGCATTGACGTAAAGTCGGGCAGAGGAAGACGTCTTGAATGAACCCCTAAGGAATAGTAGTTCATGCATAATCGATGAGTTTTTGGAGAAATCAATAATCCCAGCAGGGAAAATCCCAATGGCTTAAGGGTCTGTTTTCTAAGAACTTGTTGCGACGTGGGCTGGACGGATGTAGGTGACCATGCCTGTATTTGGATCTGCATGGCCAATGCCTAAATAAGGACTGGAATATTATGCCTAAATAAGGACATGTCCATTGTGCCTATATAAGGACATGATTCAATAGACCTATATACGGGTATCTAAAGCGACACACAACAGGCCCTAGTAGCTCTTAGCTGGGAAGCAGACTCAAAAGGTAAACTGGTGTTCCCCGAGGGGGGTAGGAATCACTTTTACAGAGTCACAGTGAATGGGGACCCTGCCACTGCTCTGCTGGATATCTTCGCCAGCTAGTGGTGGTGGAAAGTCTGGTTTCTCCAGAGGATTATCTGCCAGGACAGGTTTGCAGGGTCAAGAATGTCCATGGCTGGGAATCTGTCTACCCCATGGCACTCTTAGAAAAGCTCAGGGCACAGTGCTCTCAAAATTGTGCAAAAATACCATTCTAGTAGCATCATGGATACGTTAAATCCAATTATTCTATCAGTTATTACAATTACATGCAATTTTCTGTAGCGAGAGGAGGATCTGTATTGTACATTGAAGAATAAGCTGTAGATCTGCAAGCAAGGTCTTTACGGTATTCCTATCCCAGTCACTGGCAAGAGAACTTAGTGATAAGAAGTTATCTAAGTTTAGGAAAAATATATGGGACGCTTGCCCCATGTCTGCTCTTCCTATGTTCTGGAAACTCAAGTTCCCGGGGTGACTATTATTCTGACTGTACACTAACTCAACACACTCCTAGTGACTCTATGTAGTCCTTCTTGCTTGTTTTGCTTCTTTCTTACTTAATTTGGATCTGCAATTTCTAGAAAGCAACATCATGTGCCACTTGGATTAGAAGCACCAACATGGTCAGCCAAGTAAAAATTAATGTCAATGCTACCCAGATGGGGCAACTTTGAATAAGTATTCATTTCATGAACTCAACCCCTCTTTTTCACCAACTTCGGTGTGAACTCTGCATGACAGTTATTTCAAATCTCTAATTCTAACATCAGCAATCCACTGGACAACAAACATATCACAATCTAACAGTACAGAATTAGCATATGTGGGTTTCTGGTGCTTTAACCTAAACTTTCATCATGTTATCAGACAGGTGTCAATGGTAGTGTAATGCTGCTGCTATTGCATTTTCAAACATTACAGTGCTTACTGCTTTTTGATACATGCTTGGACCTAGCTGCTCATCTTTTTGGGAGAATTCCAACTGTGATATACTTTACCATTCTTGTAGATTGCACATGGCATGGCATTTCTCTAAGCTGCATTGGTCATCTATACAGGATGGGCCATATCGCATGGTTTTACCAAGTCGATGTGCTGCTGACTCTTTTTCTTCTTTACAGGTCATAGTGGTAAAATCGCCATTCTTGTTCCTTCTGTTGCTATGATTGGTAGGTGCACACCAAAGGAGGAACCACTTTTTCTGTTTCTTTGACCTTCTTTTTATCTTGGACCCACATGTTCTCCAACCCTGGGTAACTAGCCAATAACAGCAGATGTCAATGGGGCTGCAGCCACTGTAGGTTCACTCAGTCTCTGTTGGGTGAACTTCAAATCATGTAACAGATCATGAGGATTCGCTGTTCCCAGAAGGTCCGGCATGTAAATCATCATGCCAAATAACATCTCATATGATCTACAGCTCCTCAAGAGACAACTTGCTGTATTATTTAATGCCCTTTGTGCGCCATAGTGATTGTTTAGCCAGATGCAACATTATCTAAGGCTCTAACAGTAAAGACTGGTTAAAGCATACTTTTGGCTTTCTATATGTTTGAGGTGCTCCTAAAGGGATGTGAGAATTAGGGGCGTACTAACTCCACAACAAGTATTTCCGCTAATACCTTAGAGGTAAAAGCTGGCCTGTGATCTAAGTGAAAGGTACACACATCATCTATTGCTACTAAGTAAATGTATTTTGCAACTGGGCAAGCCATGAGCTGGCACTGTGGTCATACCAGAAGTCTACAGGTTCCAGCACGTATTTATATTTATTTCATGGCTTAATTAGGCTATGTGTGAGGAAACTTTCAAATGAGGGGTTTGCGGTGGTTTCACTCTAATGACAGGTTTTATCAGCTGTAGATTTTGCACTATAGTACATATACCCAAGCTATATTGGACATTAACAGCTAACAGTAGCACTCTTGCAATATGTGCAGAGTATCCAAAATGGTGTGCTGCCAGATTTGTGTTCTGTCTGTTTATGCTGGCTGTAGAACTGTGTGCACTTTACTCCTGCTAACCAGTACTAAAGTGCCTATGCTCCCCCTTTAACATAATGAAATTGGTATACCCCTAATTAGCACATTTAACTTACGTATAAGTCCCTAGGAATGGTACAAAGCGCACCCAAAGCCAGTAAGGTAAATGTTACTAGTGGACGGCAGCACTCATTGTGCCTTTCACTACAGGGAGGTGTAAAACATGGCTTCAGGCCTACAATTGTAGCCTGATTAAAGCAGCTAGCTTCTAACCTGCAATTCAACCGATCAAAATAAAATCCTTTAACAGGGCTAAATCTTCCTTTCAAATATTAAAAAGTCATTCTAAAGTAGGCCATATTGCCCGTAGGGCAGGGTGCATGGTATTTAAAAGTAGGAAATGTAGAAGGTAAATGTTTTACATGTCCTTAAAGTGACTAGGCCCCAAAAGTTATTTTCACTGTAGGAAGACTGGCTGTTCCATAGGAAAATATTGGGAGGCAATATTAAATGTAATAATGCTATCTCTAGTGGGGAAACATCTAGAAATGTAATTCTTGGACTCTTGTAATATTTATTAAAAGCTCAATTCAGTGAGCTGTGGCCTGACCAGCCAATATGGCGGACGCACCTTAAAGAATTCTTGCAGCCGATCCTCGCATCTGTCCTATTCCTGCTGCTGGCGCCTCTATTACTAACCGACCCAGTCCCTACTCCCCCTCCCTGGATGATTTCCCATGCTCTGAGGACTGTTTTCGGGTGCAAAGGTCCCCTTCCTCTTGGATGACCTAGTTGACAGCTCACCCAGGCCGAGAGCACTATTTAACATGGTGGCAGTCAGGGCCCGCCCTCAGTGGTCTGACGGTCTCCTGGTCTTTGCAAATGCACCCTGTCCGGCTGTCCACATTAGACACCTCCTAGCATGGGTGGCTCAAGACTATCCTCAGGGCAAAACAAAAAAATCTCCCAGAAGATCAGTGGGTTGGCCATCTCGGGCGTGCCACTTTCAGATGGGAGCGACCATACTGCCACGCACCGGCCTGCGGGTCTCACCGCTACATAGTCGCACTTGAGCAGATGTTGTTCTGAGTGCTGGATCTGGCCGTAAGGGGCCTGGGACTGAGAATAATGGGGATACGCCAACCTGTGTGACCCTGCAACAATCACATTTGGTGAGTGGAAAGGGCCCAGACCCAGCGGGCTAATGGGATACCTTTAGGAGATGAATCTCCTGCCCAGTTTGTGGCGTCCTCCCCCACACCTACATTTACATGGAAGACATTAATGTGGGGCTTCAAATCATTATCCGAAACCTCCACACCCTGAAGATCTTACACTTGTAGTGGACCTTGGGCCCCCAAATGGCCTCTTTCTACTCAACTGCTTTCCACCCGCGAGCACTCAGCTGCTTGTGCTGCCCACATACACTGTGGACCTGTGGTGCAAGCGGGCTGATCCTCCACCCATTTGGGACTCAAAGACCTGAGACGCCACAACAGGGAGCATGGCGCAGACCAAAAATTGATAGATTTTCCATTACCTCTGGATATGCCTCTAGGTCTTGCAATGGCCCCCTCAGTTGACCCCTGCACCCCTAGATATGGCTGGCACTGACTCTATCCTGCAAGCTACACAAGTGTCTTAATCAACCCTTTACACTGAAATTGGAAAGGTAGCAATTGATGTGGCCTTTTGCACCAAGACTTGTGCAATGTTGTGGACAGCTTCACCGATGCCTAAGGAAATATTTTGGAACTTGAAGACACTGTTCCTGAAGGTAAACTCAATATTATGCACATGTCTACATCCTCCAAATTCCTGAAGGAACAAGCCAAAGATGCTGAAAAGCAAGCTCCTAGGAACAACCTTCATTTCATTGGCTTTCCAGAAGGGATTGAAGTCCCATCTCCTGGAAAAATTCCCAGAGGGCTGGATTGCATCATTGCTCCCAGCAGATCAGCTTCCGACCTGCTTCGTACTAGAATAGGCACACCGGTCAATGATGTAACAACCACTACCAGATCTCTCCCCGTCCCAGACATCTTATTGCCAAAGTCCTCAAATATAGAGACTAAGGGAAGCGAGAATGAAAGTACTCTTTCTCTTCCAGTCTATCCTCATCTTTCTAGACTACACTTGTCTGGTTCAGACACAACAGAAAACCTTTAACTCCATAAAATGAAAGCTCTGGGCAATTAACCTTTTCTACATGTTTATGTTTCAGGCCAAATGAAAGCTCCTTCACAAATCCCATGCCTCCTTCTTCGATTCCGTGAAGGTGGCCTGGGCCTCGGCAAGGAACTTGGATTTCACATGTCACTCCCCTTCCCGAGACACAATGCCCCCAACCCCAATGGACCTCGAAGAGGTATGGCTAATGGTGGTGGATGTGGATGTGGTGGTGCAGACAGCACAAAAAAATGGTGCTAGAAGAACAAGTTACTTACCTTCGCTAACAATGTGTCTGTAAGAGACATAGCTTAGTTGTAGAATCCTTACCTTAGAATAGAATTTCCCCCAGGCTTCAGACTGGATCTGAAGATTTTTCTTTAGCAATACCCCTGCGCATCGGTAGGTGGCATCGGTCGACTTCGCATCCATCATCGTCGCCGGTATGAAGTCACGGTGCCTAATTAGATGCTTCCCCTGCACACTGACATCAGTTCTGACAGTACTTTCCACACCAGAAGCGCAGAGCCATGAAAGACATTGACCACTGGTGCACCACAACTAGGGCCCTGTAAGGGAGTCCTATCCCTAGAAGTCAGTTCGCAGAACAGGGAGTATGGGTGGGGTGGTAAGGAATCTACAATTAACGTATGTTTCTTACAAATACATCGTTACCGAAGGTAAGTAACTTGTTCATCTGAAAGAGACAGTTGTAGATTCCTTAGCTTAGAATAGAATAGATACCCCAGCAATACCATCCCGGAGGAGGGTCTGCAAACACAGTTCAGACTAAAAAGTCCTAGAGGGCAGAACGGGCAAAATAGCCATCCTTCTGAACCTGACTGACCCTGCAGTAATGTCTGGTGAATGTGTGCAGACATGTCCACGTTGCCGCCAGGCAGATATCAAGGAGTGGGACTCCACGTGCCAATGCAGTGGTTGTTGCCGTGGCCCTTGTGGAATGAGCACGCAGCCCCACTTGAGGATCGTTATTTGCTAAAGCGTAGCAGGTCTTTCTGCAAAGGACAAACCATGGAGAGATGGTACATTTTTTAACAGCCCGGCCTCTCTTGGCACCTACATATCAAAAAAGAGTTGATCATCGACCCGGAAATCTTTGGTGTGGTCAAGGTAGAATGACAGTGCACATTTAGGGTCCAGATGGTGGAGTCTCTCCTCCTCCTTGGAAGGGTGAGGAGGTGGGAAAAAGGTAGGCAAGGTGATGGATTGTCCTAAATGAAATGTTGTAACCACTTTAGGAAGGAACGAAGGGCTCGTTCTAAGCACTACTTTATCCGGATGCACGGAGAAGAAAGGGGGCATGAAAGAAAAAGCTTGCAGCTCACTCACCCTGTGAACAGAGGTGATGGCTACAAGGAAAGCAGTTTTCAGAGTAAGGAGCCTAAGAGGACAGTAATGAAAAGGGTCAAAGGGAGCGCACATAAGATATGTTAGAACAAGATTCAAGTCCCACTGGGGCATTATGAAAGGAGATGGAGGAAATAAATGAGTAATGCCCTTATAGGACCGATTTACAATAGGAGACTTGAATAAGGATGGCTGATCTAGCAGCCGAAAAAGCAGAGATAGCAGCAAGATAGCCTTTGAGAGTGTCCAGAGCAGACACCTGCTGTGGTAATGAAAAAATGTACAAGAGGACCTCTGAAAGAGGGACAAAAAGGGGATCCACAACCTTTGCTGTGCACCATGCAACAAACTTGTCCATCTACAGGCAGATACCGATTTAATGGAGGGGCACCTGGCTGCCAAGTTGGCATGACAGACTTCGGACAGAAGGTCGAATGCTGTCACTGTGCCGCTCAATTTCCACGCAAGGAAGTAAAGACTGGACAGGGTCGGGTAAAGAACCATCCCCTGCTGCTGTGACAGAAGATCCTCTGGAGAGGGCTGTCTGATTTGAGAATCGATGGCGATGCTCAGGAGCTCGGGGTACCAGACTCTGTGCCGAATCTGGAGCCACATGAAACTTGAGCCTGATTGCGCTTGATCTTCTTGGGCACTTGGGGCAGAAGTGGTACAGGTGGAAAGGCTTATAGGAGGCTGCACTTCCACTCGTGATAAAATGCGCCACTGAGCGAGTGCCGCCTTGGAAACTTCAACGCGTAATACTGCTGACATTGCTCATTCTCTTCGGTGGCGAGCAGATCTAACTAAAGCTCTCCCAACCACTGAAAGAGACCTTGCACCACCTCCGAATGAAGACATCATTCGTGATCAACCAAGCACCGATGGCTGAGTTTGTCTGCCCTGACATTCAATGAACCCTGCCAGGTGTTGAAACACCAGGGTCATGCCCTGATGCTCCGGCCATGTCAAGAGGCGAAGAGCCTCCTGTCAGAGGGTTAATGACCCCACCCCGCCCTGTTTGTTGCAGTACCACATGGTGGTGGTATTGTCTGTGAACAACCGCACCACTTTCTTTTTGAGAGAGGGAAGGAATGCCTTCAGTGCCGGTCTGATTGCCCAGAGCTCCAGCAGGTTAATATGGAGTCCAGCCTCTGCCGGAGACCAGACGCCTCTGATCTACTCCTCTCCCAGATGGCCGCCCCATCCCAGGAGTGACACATCTGTTACGACTGTTAGATCTCATTGGGGAAGGAGAGGGATCTGCCTCTGAACCAAGCTCAGTTTGTTAACCACCACGTCAGTTGTTGTGCAGTTCCCTCTGAAATCTGAACGAAGTCTGAAAGATTCCCCTGATGCAGCACCCACTGGAGCTTCGGGTCCCACTGCAGAGCCCTCATATGCCATCTGACATGATCCACCAGCAGGATGCAGGAGGCCATGAGTCACAGCAGCCTCAGAGTCAGTCTCACCGAAATCCAGGATAGAGGCTGAAACATCGGTATCACAGTCCAAATATCCTGGACTCGCTGCTCGGGAGGATAGGCCCAAAACTGCACTGTGTTCAGAAAAGCTCAGATGAAAGGGAGTGTCTGAGAGGGAGTCAAGTGTGACTTCAGCACGTTTATAGTTAACCCCTGCAAGTGCAAAAGGCCTGCCGTAATCTGGAGGTGGGAGACGATAGCCTGGGATAAACTTGCCTTCAAAAGTCAGTCGTCAAGATAGGGGAGGACTGGAACCCCTGATCTGCGCAGATGAGCTGCGACCACTACCATCACTTTTGTGTACACCTGAGTGGCAGTGCTAAGGTCAAAGGGGAGCACACTGAACTGAAAGTGCTCGTGGCTCACTGTGAACCATAGATAGCGTCTGTGAGCTGGCAAGACGGGAAAATGGAAATAGGCATCCTGCAAGTCCAATGACACCATCCAGTCTCCGTGGTCGAGGGCAGACAGGACGTGAGCCAACGTGAGCATTTTCAACTTCTCCTTCCGGAGGAAGCGGTTGAGGGCTGTGAGGTCTAGAATAGGACGCAGGCCATTGTCCTTCTTGGGCATCAGAAAGTAGCGGGAATAGCAACCACTACCTACTTCTGGTGCAGGGGCCCTCTCTATAGCTCCCTTGGCCAAGAGAGCTGAAACTTCCTGGAGAAGGGCCAAATCATCCTCCAACATGCGATCGAAAGATGGTGGCATGGAGGAAAGGGTAGTCTCAAAGGTGAAGGAGTAGCCCCTTCAGACTATTTGCAAAACTCACCTGTCCGATGTGATGGATTTCCAGTGGAGGAGATGATGGTGAATTCTTCCTCCCACTGGCCTTTGAAGGGCCTAAAACGTTGGACTAGGCAGGTTTGAAGGCTGCGGCGGGGGGGAGGGTGTACTGGGCCACCCGCTTGCTCCCAGACCAGAAAGGTCACTGGGTCCCACGTCCCCGACCACACAGAGGCTAGGCAGTTTGCATGAACCGGTGGCTAGACTGGGCCCGAGGTAGTTGGGTGCCCCTTCTGTAGCCATGAAAAGGATAAAAAGCAAACTGGAGTGGGGGAGAAGGCGCAGTGAGGCCCAAAGATCTGGCCATAGCCTGAGAATCTTTAAAGCGCTCCAGCGCCGAGTCTGCTTTGTCACCAAAAAGACGACGGCCATCAAAGGGCATGTCCGTCAAGGTTGACTGGACATCCCCCGAAAAGCTAGATGTCCTCAACCAGGCATAGCGCCTAAGAGCTACCAACGTGGCAATCATTCTGCCCACTGAGCCAGTGGTATCCAGTCCACATCTGTTTGTGAATTTGGCTGCGTCTCTCCCATCCGCCACTACCTGGAAAAGAACGGCCCGGGTCTCCTACGGGCACTGAGGCAGCACCTGCGCAACTGTAACCCAGATGGTATGAGTATGAGCCCAATAAACATGCGGTATTCACGGACCGCTGTGCCAAGCTGGAGGAAGAAAACATTTGCTCCCCAAGATGGTCCAGCTTCTTGGAATCCCTATCTGGAGGGACAGAAGGGAATGGGCCCTCTGTAGAAGAGGCTTGGACCACCAACCTCTCTGGGGAAGGGTGTTGGTCAGGAACACTGGGTCGCCTGCGGCAGGGAGGTGGCAGCGGGCAGTTATCCTCTTCACAGGTCCCCTGTACTGGCTTGAACCAGGTGCCTAGGAAGACATCAGTGAGGGCTTTGTTAATCGGCAGTAGGGGTTCAGAAGTGGACGCCGCAAGCTGAAGCACCTCTGTCAAAAGGTTACTCCGTACCGCCATCAAAGGGAGCTCAAGGCCCAAGACCTCAGCTGCCCTTCTCACCACCACAGCATAGGACACTCCTCCTCAGTAGCCATGGTAGGGGGAGAAAGCAAGCCAGTGTCTGGAGAAGTGCCCAGACCACTAGCATCACCCAGGTCCTTTCGCCAGACCGGTTCTTCCAGCTGGTCACTTAAAGGGTCCAGCGACCCCTCCCAGTCCTTATCACCACTCTCTGGTCAATCGGGAACACCAGGGATGAACAGGGGAACAAAAGTACCCACCGGCATTGGTTCCAACGTTGGCCGATGTCGGTCTGGTTCCGGGTCCAACTTGGGGATGAGGATAGGGACAGCGTCTGTAGGGAATCGCGCCGGGGAAGGTCATGTGAGATCAACTGGCATTGGAATGGATTCAGGCCGGGATCCGTGGGGCTCCTGCGTCATTAGGGCAGGAGCTGCCGGCATCGAAGGTCCAGGAACCCCCAACCCGCTCCACGGGGCCCGAAGGCGCAACAGCGGAGTCGGGCCGCCCAAAGACTAGGTGTAAGGCCTTGTAAAAGTGTCAAAGTTGAGCAGGGGATGCTCCGGCTCCCAGAAATGGGGGGAGGCGCGGAGTCATCCCTGAATCAGGCACCGGCGACGGAGACTTCAAGCAACGAAGCTCCGAATCATGCCTTGCGTCAACTGACCGACGGGGAGAAGGTGAAGAGCGCATGTGCTTCTTCGCCTTCTTCTTGTGTTTGGACTTACCTGATGAACTCAACGATTTTAAGTGTGATGAGGAGTGGGGGCTTGGCGAGCGGCCTTGAGACCTTCCTCTCAGACGAGACCGGGAACATCGCAGAGCAGATCACCGGGCCTTAAACAACTTTTAGGTCTTCTGATGCATGGCCAGGCAATCGGAGCACGACTTTGGGTCGTGGTCGCGCTCCAGCCACCACAAGCACTCGAGGTGTGGGTCTGTCACTGACATCATCTTGTGACAAGACCCCCAAAGACTTGAAACCAGTCCGACGCTGGGACAGCCCTTGCGCACCAGGACTTGATAGACTCGAAAAGAAGTCAACAGAATGTCGTAAAAAGGACAGCCAAAAAGTGGCTAGGGAGTAGTTCTCTCCGTATCTGCGCTAGGCTGGCGCAGAAAAAGAAAGAACTGACATCAGCACACAGGGGCGGTGTCTAAGTAGGCACCGCAACATTATTCTGGTGACCACGGTGCTGAAAACGGATGTGGAGTCGACCGACGCCACCTACCGATGTGCAGGGGTACTGCTAAAGAAAAATCTCCTGATCCAGTCTGACGCCTGGGGTAAATTTTATTCTAAGGTAAGGAAACTACAACTAACTGTTTCTTTCAGATTACCTGGATTCTCTGATGCAGGGGGTGACCACAGCAGTGGCATGGAAGGAGAGGCCACAAATCACAGCAATCCCACGGCTCCAGCTTTGGCGCGGCCTGACTCAGGACACAGGCTAAGACACCCCCTCTTTTGGGCCTATCGATGCAGCATCACAGGTCCATCAGAATTCTCACTATACTAGTGTTTTTAAACTCATACATTCTGAGCCAGCAGGACTACATCCTTTTCTATTTGATTAAATGAACCGGGAGGACACTGCCTTACCACACCTTTTGTTTGTTAGTTATGCTTTACTGGGAGTTTGTGTGACAGATGCTTTTGGTGTTTAAGCATGGTGTAGGGGCTTCGTGGGGAGTTACTTGAGAAATTGTGTTGTTTTCGCAGAGTGCCACTTCCCTGCCATACTACTCTTGAAAAAAACACACCACCTCGGGAGGACCCAAAGCCTTGTCCTGACCCCTTTCAGTTATGACAGCCTTTTATGCAGGACAAACCAGTGGTGCAATCCTTCCCCACAAATCCTTATCCATTACTCATTCTGCCTCTAATGTCAGAGGGACATATGTCTGGGTCAAGGGCCTTCTAGAAGCAAATATTACAAACCCCTAGGTGAATGTTTTCCCCAACACCTGGCCAGGTGTTTCCTGGATTGCTTCAGGGATGTTGTCCTGGCTCTGCTGCCAGTACCCACCACTATCTGTGGAAATTTTAATGTTGTGATGGATCCTAAACCAGATGCCTCCGGAGTACGGGTATTACAACCACAACTATTGTCCACACTTGCAGACAGGGCTGCCTCCCTGGGCTTCTGTGATGCATGGAGGATGTTGCACCCACAGGCGACAGAATAGACCCATCCCTCCCTGGCCCACTGCAGCCTGTTCTAATACTTCTTCCTCCCGGCCACAGATATCCCAAGTGTACGAGCAACTCACATTCAGCCTCGGAGCATCTCTGGCCATCTTCTGTTTATGCTACACATGGGAAGGCATCCTGGATTTGACAGATTGGTGCGTCACTTAAACACCTGGTGCCTGGTCAATGGGCAATGCACTGCCCACTTGCTTCAGGAATTAAAAGTCTACTTGATCTTAAGGTGGGCTCTGTAAAATCCAAGGGCACCCTGTGGATGGCTGAAAAGACGATTCTGTGGGGTAGGGTCAGCCCATTCTTCTCTGAACTAAATTGTACACTCCAGATAGTTTCCGATCTCGAGGCGGAATCTATGTCTCTTGAACACAGATACCACTGGCAAAGAGAAGACCATTCCCTGATACTAAAGGGGAAGTGCATATCTTCCCTTAATCATCTTTGCATGGAAGAAGCCAAGCAATGCTAGATGGCCTCCACCAGATGTATTTAGGATCAGGGAGATAAACCCAGTAAACTTCTGTACTGGCTTCTGACCCGCGAGGTGACTTACAGGCTGATTCCTACAAACCGTACTATATCCGAGCAGCAGCTTTAGACTTCCTCAGAGGTTGTGGCTGCTTTTGCCTCTAACTACAGCAAGCTGTACGCAGGGCGACACCACTCTGCACATGAAGCTATCTGCTGCTTGACCACTGATCTACTCCTGCCGATCCAAACAACATATCGGGTGATATTATACTGCCCTTCATGGCGGTAGAGGTTGCCGATGCTATTGGCGGGCCAGTAGTCAGGTAAAACACCAGGGCTGGATGGACTGAATACAAAAAAAAGTTGCAGAGATAGGCCACTTCCCAACCAAACTTGGTACTATAATAGTACTCCAAAACCTGGAAGCCCCACCGAGGACTGCTCCTCCTACCGCCCAATCTTCCTTTTTAAGGCAGAACACAAAATCTTTCCTAAAATTCTTTCCAATCGCCTCCTACCGTTAGTGAACTCTCTAGTTCATCCGGGCCAGTGTGGCTGATGGCCCTCTGCAACACCCACCACTGCATCCACAGAGAACACTTTGCCATGGCACATCACCAACAATTCAAGGACCCTGCTGTACTCATGCTCTTGGACTTTGAGAAGGCCTTCGACTCCGTAGACTGTTTTTTTTTTGTTTCAAGTCCATTCTCAAATGGGATTTGGGCCATGTTTCCTTTCAGTTGGTAAAGTGCTCTAAGGCCATTCCCGAGCGCAGGTTAAAGTAAATGGTGGTGTCTCGCTCCCATTTCGGATTGGCAAGGCCACCAGACAGTGATGTCTATTCTTGCTCCTGCTCTTCGCCCTAGCAATTGAACCCCTGGCAGCCTGGGCGCCCTGCTACACATGCTTCAGGAATTAAAAGTCTACTCGATCTTAATGTGGACTCTGTAAAATCCAAGGGCACCCTGTGGATGGCTGGAAAGACGATTCTGTGGGGTAGGGTCAGCCCATTCTTCTTTGAACTAAATTGTACACTCCAGATAGTTTCCGATCTCGAGGTGGAATCTATGCCTCTTGAACACAGATACCACTGGCAAAGAGAAGACCATTCCCTGAGACTAAAGGGGAAGTGCATATCTTCCCTTAATCATCTTTGCATGGAAGAAGCCAAGCAATGCTAGATGGCCTCCACCAGATGTATTTAGGATCAGGAAGATAAACCCAGTAAACTTCTGTACTGGCTTCTGACCCGCGAGGTGACTTACAGGCTGATTCCTACAAACCGTACTATATGCGAGCAGCAGCTTTAGACTTCCTCAGAGGTTGTGGCTGCTTTTGCCTCTAACTACAGCAAGCTGTATGCAGGGTGACACCACTCTGCACATGAAGCTATCTGCTGCCTGACCACTGATCTACTCCTGCCGATCCGAACAACATATCGGTGATATTATACTGCCCTTCATGGCGGTAGAGGTTGCCGATGCTATTGGCGGGCCAGTAGTCAGGTAAAACACCAGGGCTGGATGGACTGAATACTAAAAAAAGTTGCAGAGATTGGCCACTTCCCTCCCAAACTTGGTACTATAATAGTACTCCAAAACCTGAAAGCCCCTCCGAGGACTGCTCCTCCTACCGCCCAATCTTCCTTTTTAAGGCAGAACACAAAATCTTTCCTAAAATTCTTTCCAATCGCCTCCTACCGTTAGTGAACTCTCTCGTTCATCCGGGCCAGTGTGGCTGATGGCCCTCTGCAGCACCCACCACTGCATCCACAGAGAACACTTGGCCATGGCACATCACCAACAATTCAAGGACCCCGCAGTACTCATGCGCTTGGACTTTGAGAAGGCCTTCGACTCCTTAGACTGTTTTTTTTTTGTTTCAAGTCCATTCTCAAATGGGATTTGGGCCATGTTTCCTTTCAGTTGGTAAAGTGCTCTAAGGCCATTCCCGAGCGCAGGTTAAAGTAAATGGTGGTGCCTCGCTACCATTTCGGATTGGCAGGGCCACCAGACAGTGATGTCTATTCTTGCTCCTGCTCTTCGCCCTAGCAATTGAACCCCTGGCAGCCTGGGCGCCCTGCTACACCAAAATCTGGGGATTTCAGTGGAGGGATGGCCTAGAGGACCCAACCACACTCTATGCTGACGACATATTGCTATTTCTTTGTCAACTGCACCACTCAGGGGCACACCTCCTCCAGCTTCTTTACCTGTATGGTGAGGTATCCGGGCTTACAGTTAATTGGCCTAAATTGATCCTGGTCCCACTGCAGAGGAGCAGAGAAGGCATTGGCTGGCACCCCCCAGCCCCATCTGCAGACTGAGTTTGCACTTTCTGGGTGTATGTTATTGCACTAGAGCCCAAGCTTACTTATGCCACTTCCAAATCAGGTCCACCAGTACATGGCTAAATGGGTCTACCTTACCAATAAATGTACTAGACCACCTTGAACTCTTCAAAATTATTATTTTGCTGAAACTGTTATATGTTCTGCAGAACTTTCCCTTATTTGTCCCTCAATCCTGGTTCACCATCTTAACAAAAGTGGTGCACACCTTCTAATGGGAAAAAAGGTACCACGAATTGCCTTTCATAGATACGTTCAATTGCTTTACTTGGTAGAATGGGAGTGCCCGATGTTTGCTTATACTACTGGTCCTCAAAGGTCCAAATAATTAATGACTGACTATTCAGAGGCACAGACAACCCTGTGTTTTGCCTGTAAAGATCATTCTTAGCCCGCCAATACATCCTATGCTTCCTATACAGCTGCCCCCATTCAACACTCTCCTCTGCTGGTGGTGTACCCTTCGCTGGCTCCTTTAGGACTGTAAATCCACACAAGTGACCCCATGTGATGGGATAACTGGCTCCACCAGACCTCCGGCATGAAGGGGTTCGAGTGCTGGGACCTCATTAGCATTTCCCACCCCAAGAACATATGGGGCAGGTCGATAACGGGCTTCAAAGACATGCAGGGGGAATTTAAACTCCATAAGACCATTTCTTTAGATACCTACAGTTGTGCCATGCACTATTGGTATACCAACCATAATGCCTTGAACTGCAGGAATATAATCTACTTGAATTCCAGGTCCTTGTGGCTCTACTAGGCCAGGGCGGTGTTTCAAGCTTATACACATCACTGGTCAATAATACCCCTGACTCTTCTGCCACACACTGGATTGAAAGAGAGGGATGGATTGATCCCCTTGACAACGTCAATTAGAGGAATGCCAAGATAGCCCCCGTGAACTGGCAATCACCTCCCGCCTACAACTAAGATGTCGACATGTCTCATCCCTCAACCCACAGTAACTATAGAGTATGGGTGTAACCCGTGCCCCACATGCCCCACATACGTCAGGAATGATAGCAACTTTTTACATATGGTTTTGACTTGCCTGGTTGTTGCTTGATGCTGGTCTGTGATCTTTAACACACTTACAAAATCATAGAGAGACCTGTAGACTACTCCGCCCGTATTCCACTGCTGGGCATCATGGAGGGATTGGGAGGTCCCTTGGGAAAGCACACCTTGGCTCTATGCTTACTCTATGCTATGATTACCAAGCGCAACTTAGCCTGACACTGGAAATCCCCGGGGCCACCAACACTGACTGAATGGCGGTCTGCAATGGACAGGTGAGCAAAGATAGAGGAACCCATATAAACTTCCAAGGGTTGTCCTCATAATCATGGAAAGATCTGGGGGAAGTGGTGGTCATACTAAAACCTGGGCAGTGATTGATATGATGCGTTTTCTTTGTGCATTACCTATTACTGTAACTCTGAAGTGATCCATACTATGGGGTCGATTACGATGGCAGAAGGACCTCCACCGCCAGCCATGCAGTGGCGGTCCTTCTGTACGCCGACCGCAAGTTTCCCCCTGCCAAATTAGGGGGGAATCTCACCACGACCGTGGCGGTCGCAAAGACTGTCTGCTACGGTCCCGCCACAGGCAATCCTTCGGATTGCCTGGTGGAGCGGTCTTCACTGGTAAAATGGCAGCGGTGCCTAGCAGGCACCGCCCGCCAAATTACGATGAAGGCTGGAGGCAGCCTTTCCATGGCGGAAAGGCTACTGAGGATTGGGTTTGGGGGCCCGTTGCATGCCCCCCTTGTGTTGGGGGAGGCCAGGGTGCACTTGGGGGTACCATGGGTACCCCCTACATTTCGCAACACTACATGGCAGGTGCCTACCACGTAGTGCTGTGAAATGCACAACATAGCATTTTCGCAATGCGTGGGTGCTGCCGTTAGCAGCAACCGCCGCAATGTTAAGATGCAGGATGCGACCGCCACGGTGGCGGTCGCACCTGATCCAGTGTGCGGTACCGCCACATGCATGGCGGACGGTTCCGGTTTACACCATCCTAATGAGCCCCTATGTACTGTTTGCTATCCTCATTATTCTAAGTCGAAAATAAAATTTAGTTTTGATGAATATTAAGGTACGATATTTGAGAAAGTTACCTTTAATCAGGTGTCAAAAGTGCTCCTAGAGCAGAAGACAAACACTTGGGTGTGACAGGGTGATTTTTTCCTCTTGGAACTTAATTAACTTCAAAGGTGCCTCCTCTGTCACAGAAACATGCCAGATGACACCTGCACCAGCCTCTTCTTTGTTACCTTAGACAGAATATCGAAAAAAATATCCCCATACCAAAATATTGCGTCTAAAATATTGTGATATGAAAATATCATCAACAAGAATATCGATGTCAAGAATATCGATTTTAAGGTAAGCAATATCGATTTTAAAAATATATGTCATTAATATCGTTTGCAAAAATATAGTTGTTTAAAATATTGTTTTTTAATTAGTGTTATGTATTTTAGTATATATTCTAGTATGTGATGTAATTGTTTTGTATACATATTGTTTATGTTTTTAATATATGTGTTACATTTTTAGGAGTTATTCAATTTAATGTAATCAAATTTTAGTTTTTTAGTTCCGTAGGGGGTTGTGGGTGTATAGGGTGGGAAGTCATTTAATTATAATAAATTAAGGATTATTTTGTATTTAATATTATTTATTTAATTGATATTTAAGTATGCTAATTGTGCTATACATTTTTTCGGGGTAATTTGTATATGTGGGATGTGGGGTTTATATGGGCAAAGGGTGGGAAGTAATTTATTTTTAACAAATTAATCATACGTTGTTAATTAATAATAATTAACTAATTGATAATTATGTTAATTGTGTAATGTATTTTTAGGTGCGGTTTGTGGCGTCTATAGGGGTAAAGGATGGGAAGTAATTTATTTTTCATTAATTAAGAATTAGTTGTTTATTAATAATAATTAATTAATTGATAATTAATGATGTTAGTTGTGCAATTAAATAGGGTATAGGGTGGGAATTAAATTAATTTAAGCCATTAACAATAATTCAATTCATTTTAATTATTAATTTAATAATTAGGTTAATTGTGTAAATAATTTTTTGTTAAATGTGTTTTGTTTGTTTTGTGGCGGTATATTGTGGGAAGTACATTAATTATAATTAATTAATAATTCATATTGAAGTAAGGAAAATGAGTTTGTTGATGAATATTTATATTAATAGTTTAAAGAATTTTTTAGGTGCAGGTTGTGAGTTTTGTTGTGTTATAGGGTGGGAAGTAACTAAACTAAATTTATGTAATAAATAATGTTTTTTGCTAATAAATAATTCCTAAATAAAATATTCATTTGTATGAACATTAATTTTGTATTTTAGTTATAGTCAAATCTGTACAGATTTGTGATGTTTATTTAACATATCACACGTAATAACGTAATATTTTTATTTTTTTTATTTTTAATATTACATATTTTTATTTTAGTTTTCAACATATATATATATATATATATATTTTTTTTTTAATTTACTTTCTTTTTATAATAATTTATTTTGTTGATGATATTTTGTTTGTTTTTACTGCTGAACTGACTGGAGTGGGAATAGTAAATTTTACCCCTCCGCTATCCAACACTCTCTCTACTGTGGCATTTATTGGAGTGGGAATAGTACATTTTTTCCCTTCGCACTCCAACAGTTTTCCTACTGTTGTACTGGTTGGAAGGGGTACAGTAATTATTACCTATCCTAAATCCAGTGCCTGTAGTACTGTTGCATTTATTGAAATGAGATTTGTAGATTTTACCCAGTTTTATCATGTTTGCGTTCTGTGAGGTGGGAGTAGTACATTTTGTATATATTTATTTTAATAGTTTGTGTAGTTTCTATAAATTGTAGTAGGAATTGTATTTGTATTACATTTTGTATTTTATCATTTATTTTATGCTGTTATAATGTATATTATTATGTTTTGGTTTAATTAAAATTATGATATTTTACATTATTAATATTTTTAAATGTGAGAAATAACTTGTACTAAATTTAAAGAACTTTAAGTTGTGCAATTTTCTTACTTATTTTGTAAAGATTTTGGGGCCGATTACGATGTCGGTCGGAAAGTCTCCACGGTCAGATGCTTTCCGACCGACATGGTCGGTTTGCAGTCCAACCGCGGAAATATGATGTCGGCTGTCAGAGCGAAAACCAGCCAGTCATTTCGACACGGTTTCATCCGGCTCTTGGAGACTTCCAGCCAGTCGGACCCGCACCATAATCCCCTTTGGACATTGTTTCTGCCTTCGGGATTACAATGATGGTTTCCAACAGCCTTTCCGTGCTGGCCTTTCTAACACAAAAGGCTGTGAGAAACCAACCTAGCAGGCCCCCCCCTGCCTCCACTGCATATGGTTAGTTGTCGAGGGGGTACCTAGATGCCCCCCTGTAAATCTCTGCACTATGTAGCAGGCACCATAGGGTGCCTGCCACAGGGTGCAGGATTTTACACACACACCCATTTCTTCATGGGAGCCTTTATTATGGCCAGTTTACAACCATTGCACAAGCTCCCAAAGAGAAATGGGAGTATGCAACCAAACAGTGTTCGGTCGCATCGTAATCAGGCAGTTAGAACAGTCACGAGACCACGGCGGTGTCGGTCGAAGGCAACTCTGACCGACATCGTAATCGGCCCCCTAATGTTAATGGTATATGAATATATATTTATTTGTATTACCATTAGTTTCAAATTCTAATATAAATTAAAATTATTAGTTTTATAACTTTTTTGTAAGTAGATATATGTAAATATTCATAATTATTATTATGTATGTGGGTTTAACTTTTTTAAAATAAGATTATTTGTTATATTTGTTAAGATATATATGAAATATGTCTTCATTTTTTTAAATTAATGTTACTATTAAATATATTTAATAATTATGATTTTATTTAATATGTATTTAAAAATCAAAATAACTATATGAATGACATTGATGTATTTTTTTCAATATTTTTGTACTTACCGTTATAAGTATAGGATGACAATATTTTTGACATCGATATTTTGGTCACAATATTTTAGTATGTGGATAATTTAGGGGTCGATATTTTGTCAGTAAATCTAGGGGATAATTACGATGGCAAACGGACTTCAGTCCGTCTGCCATCGTATCGAGGAAAGGGACCACCCACCTACAAGGCGGCGGTCCCACAATAGGCATTACAATGTGACCGCCACCACGGCGGTCGCAATGCCTATCTTTTAGATTGCAGCGGGTACTTCTGGCTGCAGCACCTGCCTCAATCTAAAAAAAGGGACATGTTACATATCCCTGCATTGCCTAGTAGGCACCATGGTGCAGTGATATGTAGGGGGGCACCCAGGTTCCATGTCTGAAGGCCAGGGGAAGGGGGGCCTGTTACGGGCCCCTTATGTTCCTTTCTGCCAGCTTTTCCATGGCAGGTTTGAAGTGACCACAGAGAGAAGGGTTGCTCATTTCTCTGACACCTCTGGGGTAAGCACTCAGGCTCTACACAAGGGAAGAAGGGTTTCCTCATCGTGGATTTAGGCACTGGGGCTCTGTGGGTGTGATTATATTAGGGCACACAGGAAATGCTGCAAATGGGGGTAGGGTAACCTCTGAGAACATTTACTCCATTATTTAGGAAGGAGCCAGGAAGCACCCAAACCCACAAGCCTGTGCCAGGCAAAAATGTGGCATCCCGGTACCCTCCTAAGACCACAATTGTATCAGAGGAAAATGAGAAAGGAATTGAACCTGCTGTCTGTGCTGTGACCTGGGAAAACTTCTGAAGGGCTGAACCTGCTCTGGTAGTACCCAGGATAAAGAAGTGCCTCCAAAGGTTTGAAGGCTGATGTCCTGTTTAAGCCACACAGACACAACAAGCTACAAAAGTACTTTCATGCAACTGCCCAGTTCCAACTGGAACTGCCCTGCTGTTGGCATGTGCTGTAGTGAGCCCTGACCCCCAAAGGCTGTTCCTGAGGTCCTAGACACCTTGGCTGTGTCAGGCTGGACCCTTCCTACCACCCCTGAAATCCTGGGACGTCTATAGAACTGAGACAAACCTGCCGAGCTAAACTTCGCTGCTGGGCTAGAGAGTCAGGCTTCTCCCGCTCTCTGATTTACTGATACAGTGGGAACTTGTGCAGAAGGTATCTGGCCTTATGAAGACCTCTTCAGCTACAGCCTCCAGCCTTGTCATGCTAGAATAATATGTGCTCCAATCAAATGACTAAGTGCGTACAAAGAAATCATGAGCGGGCAAAAGTGCCAAAAGAATCATGCTGGCAAGCGACATTCCTTGGGCGCGAAGTCTGAATTTCTACCGCTCTGAGCTTTCGAATCAAAAAACATAAGCGGCACTGGGGAAGGGTGACATCGCTCTTGTTTTTTAATTTACTTTAACTGCTCTAGTTGTGCCACAGGCTCAGTGTTTAGTCTCAGGGTAACTCACTCGGGACTGCCTGAGGCACTGGTCCTGCTTCATGCCCAGGCTTGTGAGTCTTAAGAGTACTGTAGACTTCCAGCTTCCAGCTTAGAGGTGACTGCACTTCATTTTGCCAAACCTTGTCTTACCCCTGCCATCGCCCAGCACATTTTTTCCCAGGCTTGGGAAGCTGGGCTTGGTTGGGGTTTGTAGTAGGTTGGTTAAGGAGGCTTTATGGTTCAGAGCAGTTTTCTCTGTGAATCACAGGGCTTTAAATCAGAGACCAGAAACCAGAGTCTAATCACAGCCAAGCTTTTGTCAGTTAGACACAGGCAGGGGTTTACCCTGCATAGACCTCACCAAGGACATTGTTACAACTGCATTCTTACATATCTTGAGTCACAGCTGTGGGTGGAGGCGGCGACCGGTAAGCAAAGGTATCCTTTCTTTTTTTCTGTTGGCTTTTTTCTTCTTTTGACGAACAATGGCCTGTGTAAATACCTCGAGGCACATCAAGCCCTCACGGCGAACATAGATTGTCACCAGAAGTAAGACTTTTTCCAATTTAGAAATAGACGGACGGCTTCCATCAGCAGTCAGAGACTGTCTTTTTACCTCCTTCTCTGCTTCTACACTTGTACCAGACAAGCCCACCTCTACATTCAAGTGAGGGCAATAATGAGTCAATGGAGTCCAGACCAGCCAACAGCATCTAGGATCTACCGAAATATTAGTTAGGACACAACTAGGGCAGCAGGAGGATAAAGCTCATGAGGTGGGGGTGAAACCAGGCATGCCAAAATAATCACAGTTCAAGCCATTATACAGGTTCAACTAAAACAAACTGACACAATTAGCATGAGATCACTCACTCGGCCCGGCAGCAAAAAATAGTATCCGTGAAGTCCACGTCACACCCTGTTGGAATAAAAAATTCTTCTCCCACGGGGGTGCCTTCTCACACTGTCCACTACAGGGTACTACCTATTCTCTCATTGATTGTGACACCCAGCTTGATTACAGTCTCTCTGGGTCTCCCCTTCTTTTCCCTGAACCCAAGTCACATTTTGCCAGGTTCATTCAAGTCACCACACAGAGTGGTAGCCCTGTCATAGATTCTCAGTCTATCTCTAGTAGTACACTGTTGACCCTATGACACTCTTCAGAGGTTCTTGTATCACCTCTACAATAGTTGATGCAAGATCTTCACTGCTCCCATGCATCTGAGGTTCAGTCATTGACCAACTGGAAGGACTGCCAGTGCTCATAAGTACCGTGGTAAAAATCTAAGAATCCTCAGCCCTTTGCCAATACCACAATCAGATACCAGAACTCGCACAGGTAATTGAAATCATGATCAGCTGCTCTAACAACATCTCAACGCAGTACAGGGGGTAACTAAGATTTAAGGGCTGTCATTATTCCCTCCTCATGGGAACAATGAACGGATAATATGAACAAGGAGGCATTACCAATTTCATCTTCCATAGAAGAGATTAAACCACTCACACAGAAACTGAAAATCATGTTAAACTCCCTCACAGTTACAAGAACCAACACCAATGTTTATCCAATATCTGAAAACAGCAACAAGGCATCAAATTTGCAAGTACCTAGTACAGGGAGTCCTGGGCTTTGGCCACTTCTCCTTCATCCTCTCACTGGTTGTTGCAGTCTACAAATGCAAACCACACCCTTCCCTGGTATTTGCTGAGTGACAAGGACTTTCAGTTGCACAGTTAAATAAAGCAATCAATGGCTGTGTTGCAAATCAAACAGCAACTCAGGAACCCAAAGTGGCTGCAGCTTATACATCTTCGCAAAACCTCAAACAAACAACTGTTAGTACCTGGTGAAGAGGCAACGTCTTTTAGAATTACACACAAAAAGGAGGGCACTAAGGGCGGTGGGGGGCAGCGGGCAATTTACCAATGAACATCCCCTAGGAGGCACAACAAAAGACCACCCACTATGCTGTACGAGGTATGCAGTGTTATGGCTACTACACAGCTATTTTAACACCAGGACACATGACAAAGGGGCAACATGATACACTAAACAGAAGAAACATTCTTAATCTGTTAAACCACTTACCCTATACACACTCACTCACCACAGGGGACATTCTCTCGATTAAATTTGGGGACAAGGTAGTGTTCCCTGGCAAAGAGTGCATGAGGGTTACCTGGAGGCGCAAAGCTGCCTTACAGCAGGTCAGGAAAGACATACTTAGGACCTGGGGAATTACTCTATCTTTACCAGTACATGTTGGGTATCCTAACTCTTTTGAAACCATCCATACAGTAAATTAATTCACAAAATATTCAGTCAAATTCTAAAAGATCAATTCTAAAAGATCATGTAGTTGCATCAGAGACCCAACAGTCACACACTGATCTGGTAATAAACTGCACAAGGGGAACAGAGAGTTATTTTTTTTCAATCAAGACGCATCCTCAGCTGTCGTAGGAGGATTGGAGTTTGCTAGCATGAATACTCACTCGAGACACCATTACTCGTACCAACAAATTTTCTTCTGACAAGAAGCCTGATAAGGTATCCTCAACAGCCATTGCCATTCCACCACAGACTAACTACCAATCTCTTTCTGTGTTATCCTGAAATGTTGCAGGTTTGTCCAAAATATTGGAATCTGGTGAGTTCTGCTCTTTTCTGGAACAAGAATACAAGAATCTTGGCTCTGCACGCCACTGGCCCTTCCAGGGTACCATATTTTTCAAGTGAATGCCATAAAGGGATAATGTGGGGGCAACTAAAGAGTGGTCAATGTGTCTTCATCCCGAACACACTGGACTGTAACTCTGTCAGCATAGATTCTGGTTCTGACAATATTCAGGTAATTATCATAACTACTAAAGAGGGCAGGAGCTCCTTTGTTCACCTGGTGCTGAAAAACGTATATATTTGCACTCTAATGCTAAGCTTAAAGCTGAGACCATCAAACAATTGGTGACATTTTCTTACTAATCGCGGATCCGAATGCCCAAATGCATTAAGTATTTTAACAGATGACTTTAATTCAAATCTTGCATATGACACATCAGAAGATTCGATACCCAGCCTGATAGATAAACTCTGGGGTGTTCCCTGGGCTCAACCACGTATGCAACATAGTGACTCGACGGGCCACCAGCTAAGCAGGTGGCTACATGCTTATATCCTACACTTTTTAAATGGAAGGGTGGAGGGTGACATCCCTATGAAGTGCACACACTCCTCTAGATTCAGAAATGCAATCTTAGACTATACTTTAGTTTCCGTTACATTTTTTGGTTGCTTTTCCTCTTTTAACATCATCCCCCCTGTGGAAAGCGATCATGTCATTCAAAGTAACTGTACACTTTACAGTCCGACAAGGTATTAAGTCCTTTAGACAATCGGGGGTCCTTTGGGTTCACAACTTCTGAGACGAATCAGGTGGTCTTTTTCCATAAATACACAGATAGACAAATTGCTCATTAATGACAGCATTCAGGACCATCTGCAGGCTATTCATGACGCTGATAGCCCACAGTAACATTTATCACATATCTGATCCCATCTGGCAAACACTCTGTTATACTTTTTTTCATACAATCTAATAGCAGACATTGCTCCAGTCATGGAGCCAAAGCCCAAAATGTGTGGTTCACTCAGGAAATTAGAGAACTAAAGAAACAAATAAGTTAGGCAGCAAAACAAGCTAGAGCACTATCCCTGAATCCATCTAACAGTAGGGTACACACTCTACTTCAACAATACAAGCAGAAGATATGGGAGGCAAAAAGAGCTTATAAGGAATCTCAATAGGTGAAGGTTGTGTAAATTTGTAAATCCGGCTCAATAAAGGAGTTTTGGGTATTTATAAATAAACTTGGACCGCAGCATCCCGTAAAGCAGGGTAACATCATTCCTGAGCCAGTATGGTCATCCCATATAGAGGCAATATATGTAGGTTAGAGACAGGGGTGGTCCTGTCTATTTATACCAATTTACGCCTCTTCCCCCAGTGAAAGCCAATGTGATTAGGTTGATAATCAAGGGGTCCAAATCAGATGGTGCCCTGGGACCCAACGGTCTCTCGAATGGCCTTTTCAAATCACATTTGGCTTGCTGGTAACCACTTCGAACAAACCTAGCTTCCTATGCATTTAAAACAGAGTGTGTTCCCACATCATGGAAGGGGTCTATCCCTCATACGATACCTGGGAACCAAAGGATGATTACCCTTCTTGACGTAGAGGCTAAATTTTACACCAAAACACCTTTCAAAGAACCAGGGGGCATATTATCAAGCCAGGCGATAAAATTATCGCCGCTTTAGCGGCAGAAAACTGCCGCTAAAACGGCGATAATGGGCTTGATAATATGCTCTATGGAATTCCAATTGAAGCCCATGTTAAATGTGAAGGACATCTAACATGAGCTTCAATTGGAATTCCATAGAGCATATTATCAAGCACATTATCGCCGTTTTAGCGGCAGTTTTCTGCCGCTAAAGTGGCGATAATTTTATCGCCTGGCTTGATAATATGCCCCCAGAATCCTGGGTCGAATCCACCAACCTAGTACCTCCTCACTCAAACTGACCAGAGGAGCCAGTAGCATTCTGGACAACGTTCTCAGCCTCTCCTTAGTCATTCAGAAGATGCTAACAGTAAAACACACTAGCCTGTTTACTTGCTTCATAGACTAACCCATGGCCTTCGATGGAGTAAATTGCTCTATCCTGTGGTCTAAACTACAGAGCTGGGGGATCCCGGCTCCGTTTTTGAGAGCTATACAGTCTTTATATTGGAATACCCGGGTGCAAGTGAAACTGGTCAACCGTGGGGACATTTCTAAAAAGATTTAAATAATCAGAGGTCTTAAATAGGGGTGTGTGCTGGTTCCATTGCTCTTTAATTTTATATGCAGCAGATTTGCCAGCCGCCATCAAAGTACAAGGGACCTGCTCTCCTAATTAAGCATCAAAACAATTACAGTCTCTACACTATGCAGATGATATAGTGATCAGGTTCACACTACAACAGGATTAGAAAAAGCCCTCAATGCACTAAATACTTACAATGTATCTAATAATTTGAGCATGAATTGTAATAAGTGCGCTGTTTTAGTGTTTAGCAACAAGCACTGTAATTTAACCTGGCGGTCAATCGGGGATCAGTTTGCTGGAAGACAAAGAAAGTACTGCTATTCAGAAGTTTGGTTTGATGATAAAGGTTCCCCAAGAGAGCACCTTGATTATCTAAACTCCAAAGTAGCATCGCTCCGGTTCGCTATGAAACATCTATACAACAAACTGGAAGCTCCTTCCATATCACCTTTACTTATGGTCATATGTGCAAGGTACCTGCCTTCCTTGGTATATGGATTGGCCTCCCGGCTCTTCCAGGTTTGGCCAGCATGTGGCTTAATGGGTTACTCTCCAAGCTTTTTGAGTATATTTTCCAACTTCCTAACTAAATTATCTTAAATCGGCTTTGTATACATTACAGGCTGATACCCTCTGAAGCTTACCAACATCTGTGGCACAGTTTAAGAAAGTTTTGAAAAGGCAAGTGAAAGTAATTTCACATGCAGCTGACTTGGCCGAATTTAAAGGTAAAAAAGATGTCTCCGTATAGGGTTGATTCCTATACAGACAATGTAATTCAGCCCTATTTGATAACTAGTTGGTCCGAATCTGTTATACACGCCATTTTACGTTCATGGCCTTTTCTAGTTCCACTTTTAGAAGTCCGTCAGGGATGGTCTCCTCCTATCCATTCCAACATCAGGTAGTGCATACGGCAAAAAGTCATGGACACACTTTGTAGACATTATCTAACAGCGGCTGCCACTGGGCCAATGAGGCCGTGCCCTAAGCCCTAAATGCGGATCATTTGCAAACCTCATTTCCCTAAGTTAAATCCATAAAACAGGCAATTAAGGTGGTAACTGCAAAGGACGAATGAAACTTAACACAACCAACTTTTACGTGTACCAGACCTTACCACTCAGTTGAGATTTTCAATGCTAAATAGCATTGGTTTAATTCAACCATTTTAGAGTGTTAAATAGAGGCTTTATTATTTCATGTAAGATTTTGAAATAGTTATTTTAAAGACTACTTTGAGATTTTAACTGTATTGTACTGTTATCTGCAATTTTAGGGCATCTGATACTACTGATGGCTGGACTTTTACTAGTTTCTAATGGAAGTTTTAAATTATAAATTAATTTTCTGAAATGTTTGCTGTTGTGTGTTAGTGAAATTCCCCCATGCCGTTTAAATTAACTAAATAACGTTTTTTATTCATTCATTCACCATTCATTTCCTGTGCTTTTAATGTCAGATCATTCTCTAATGTGTTATCTGAGAAGGCTTGGCTCCCACCACATTGCACCCAGTTGCGATATAAGGCTCTAGAATTTGGTACGCTTGCTTTAGTAGCTACCTCTAATTTATTGCCTTGTGCAGTGATTCTTTATTTAATGATGGATGTTTGCATTGCCACGAGAATGTTCTCGGTCGAGGGAAGCGCTCCCAAGCTGTAAAATATAAATGTTGAATTATATGTGACGTGTTGTCTCGCCTTCATTGTAGATGAACGTAAACCATTATTGTCTAGGAAGGTTTCTTAATACTAACTTATATGTGCTCTCCTATGTCTGTAAACCTGCTGCTGAAATCATGTCTTCCTGTAAGTCCCTTGGGATTTGAGCATGTTCTTCTCCCCAGTGCATTTCCTTAAAGGTAGGGTTGATCAGATAGTATAGTGGCTTCACTCTCTATGCATTATATGGGAGATTTGTCCAACATTCCATTCAGAAATTGCATTAAAGCTAATAACTTTTTGAGAGTATTTGGGGGGTTTCATGTCCCACAATGTTCTAGGAACTCTGATGTGAGTCCTATCCCATCGCAGGTTAACTCATATCCTATAAATAGTAGATTTAAATACCTTATTTTGGAATTTCTGAAATTTTGTTTGTAATCTGCTTCTTCAACTATTGCGACTATTTTGTTTACGTGTTGAAGATGTTCATTTAATTCATCACCTGTTTTTGCATATATCATCTATCTAAGATAGCATGCTCATGTCCTCCTCCAGCAATTCACTAATGCAAGCAGACTCACTTCCCTGGCTATTTTTATAATATTGGAGTAGTCTTGTAAATTTACGTCATGTCTCTTCAAATGTGAATAACATTAAGTGATACAATCCAGGAGCTATGTTTACGGTGAAGAACCAATTCACTATGTCCATTGTGGTTTTGTTTTTAGCCCATAGAGTCATTGATCCAGTACTATGCGCATTCTGTACATTATAGGATTTACATTAGTGACTGAAATTACAAAGGTCCAGTTCCTACCTGGTTTCAGAACTGGGAAATGGGGTGTTCATGGTTGGTTGGCATGCTGTGATTATTCTCTGATATTGCAATTCATCCAGTATGCATTTTAGATACTGCCTTTTTTCCAGTTTCTTAGGATACTGTTTTTGAACCGGCAGTGTCTCTCAAGATCACACGTGCAACAGCATTTTTACACAACCTGCCTCAGTCTTATACAGCACTGTAGCCATTTCTAAGGCCCACTTTGTGGTATACCATTTATTGAGTGGGTAGGGCACTAGCAAAGAGAGGTTTCACATCATAACTTCTCCAGTTCAAGCATTTATAGTAAAGTGTGGGGGCTGTCTTCCTTAGCAGGTGTAATAGCAAAGGAATCTGTCTTGTGAGTCCAGAAATTCATAAATATTTTCTACTCAATGTCCCCTTCAATTTTGGATCTGATGGGACGAGGAGCCTAGCGCGCAACCAAGATGGCCGCGTAGGTGCGAGGCTCCCGAGGACCTCCGTGACCTCCTACATAAATCCTGACAATATCCTGTCCTAGATGAGGGGACTGTGTTGGTGAGCCCGAGCTGAGGTGTCACCCGTTTTCCGCTTCCAAATTGGACCTCGGACACCGGCGGGAGCACCGAGTGAGGTTTGCGGCCTTCTCCACGCCGGCCCCCCGGATTGGAGTTGTGGGGCGATCCGGAGACCAAGTGATCAACAGCGGCGGGCAGGGCCGGGCGACTCGCGTACCCCGCACTTTCACTTTCGCTTTTGCACTCTCCTTGCTGCGTAGGCGAGGTTGGGTTGCGGGGCGGTGTGCGGTGGTGTGGCCTCGTTGGGGTGCCCTGCCGGCCCGCCGGCTGTGATCCGTCCTGCGGACCTGTGGTTGCCCCCCCCGGAGCCCGTGAACTGGTTTGTCGGCCTTTTCCGAGGTGATTGGCACGATTTGGGGACTGAAACCATGTCCACAAAGCAAGATGGCGACCGGGCAAAGGTGAAATCGACCCGCCGTGGCGCAGCCCATCAGTCCAACAACATGGACCGCTACACCCTCCAGAAGGGATCTCCTGAGGTGCCGCGTAGGTCCCCTGAGGGCCCGACTGATGCTCCTGCTCTGCCCGCGGATCTGACCCTGCGAGATGTCATGGGCGCTATCGCCGAGATGAAGGCCTCGGTGGACCAGCGCTTTGACACACTGGCGCAGAAGATTGACTCGGTCCACGTGGATGTTGGCCTGGTAAGGGCCGATTTATCCAAGACCAATGACCGGGTCGATTCTTTGGCCCACACTACCTCGGGCCTCACAACGGACGTAGCGGCCCTCCAAAAGGAGGTGCGCCGGCTTGGCCAGGCGAGCGCCCTGATGGATCGTCGACTGGAAGATTCCGAGGGTCGGGCCCGGAGGAACAATGTCCGCATTGTCGGGGTGCCGGAGGGACGTGAGGAGGCGGCGGCGGACCTGTTTGTGGAGGACCTGATTCTCACCCATCTCCAGCCCCGGGGGCTGAGTAAATTCTTTGCGGTGGAACGTGCCCACAGGTTTCCCGGAGGAAGACCTAAGGCCGGAGCCCCTCCGAGGCCTCTCATTGCCCGGATTTTCAACTTTCGGGACAGAGACGCTATCCTGCAGACTTCTCGGCTACAAGGACCGGTCAGACTCGACAATATGGACGTAAACTTCTATCCTGATTTCACCCCAGCGGTCCAGAAGCAGAGACTGAGCTTTCTCGGAGTTAAACGTCGTCTACGGGACCTGAACCTCAAGTATGCGATGCTTTTTCCAGCTAAGTTGCGGGTGGAGGTGGATGGCCGCACGCACTTTTTTGATCGTCCCGAAGCGGCCGGGGACTGGTTGGACTCTTTGCCCGGGGATCGGGGCCGGGGGGGTGGGGGGGGCGCGGTTGGAGGGGAGGGCTCGCCGGATCAGGACTGAGGGACTAATAGTAGGCCTCGCTCTGGACAACATTATCGTCACTTTTGACTGATTCGTGTAAGTTCCCCTCCTGTGGAGGTAGTACGGGGTCTCCTGGGGGCTCTCCCTCCTCCTCTGGGGGACTAGTTAGTTTAATCATTTATGGGGCGACAGGCACACTGCACTTTGGGGGGGCTGTTTGGGCTCATGCAGGGGTGCAGGGAGGGGGGAGTTTTGTTGGGATGGGTGGGTTGGGGTGGGGTGTTGTTTGTTTTTACCGCAAGGCAAACCCTTTATTGTATTGGTGTTTTTAAGGTGCTCTCAGGGGGACGAATGATGGCTGCTGTACGTGATGGGGGGTAGGGATCTGACTTTATTGTCTTGGAACGTTAATGGACTGGGGGATAGGATCAAGCGAGGTGTGGTCCTGCAGTATTTGAAACGAACTTCGCCAGATGTGGTCTTTCTGCAGGAGACACACCTTATTGGTAATTCCTTTTGTGCCATGAATCGGCGTGGCTATCGTTTGGTGGCCCACTCGGGCTTCACGTCGGGCTCACGGGGGGTGGGCATCATGGTGAAGAACTCGCTCCCGTTGGAAATAGACGAGGTGCGCCATGATGAGAGGGGACGCTACACTGTCTTAGTGGGGAGAATGGAGGGCAAAGTAGTTGTCTTTGTATCAGTGTACGTCCCACCGGGGTTACAGTCTACCACTTTTGCAGACCTGGGGCGCCTCCTTCTTGACCTTCCGGGGGGGCTTCTGGTGGTTGGGGGGGACTTCAATGCGGTGGTTTCTGGGACCGTGGATCGCCACCCCCCTAGGGACCTCCCCCGGGCGCAGGCGTGGCTCTCCGGCTTTCTAGATACACTGGGATTGGTGGACTGCTGGCGCTTAAAACATCCCACGCAGCTGCAGTACACTTTCCACTCGGGTGCCCATGGTAGCCTCTCTCGGCTCGATTATGTCCTTGTCCCTGCGGCCTATGTGGGGAGGGTAGGAGAGGTACGCCATTTGGCGCGGGGTATTTCAGATCACTCCCCGCTCCTGTTGCACTTTGATGTCTTCCTGAGGGGGGAGGGCAGGGTAGCTCCAATCAACGCCTGGTACCTGCGCGACCCCACCATTCGCGCTGATTTGATTAAATCCTTGCAGCGGTATTTTGATGAGAATGTGGGGTCCGTCCCTTCGGCTATCTCCCTGTGGGAAGCCTTCAAGACAGTTCTTAGAGGGGAGGCCCTCTCCGTTATCTCCCATGCCCGGAGGCGCGAGCAGGAGGAGGTGACCCGGGTGGAGGCCGAAATTGCTGAATTGGAGGGTGATCTAGAGGGTGGGGTGACGGATGCTGCACTACATGTCCTACAACTTAAGCAGGCGGCCTACAGGGCCCTCGTCACTGAGGCGGCCAGGGGCCTCAGTAGAGAGCAACAGGGGCGACTGTATGATGTGGGTGATAAGGCTGGTAAACTGCTTGCGTGGTTGGATAAGAAGGAGAGAGCGAGTCGTGTGGTCCCGCTGATTGAGAGGATGGATGGTGTGCGTGTCACCGAGCCAGAAGACATTGTCTCTTGTTTCGCGGATTATTTCCGCGATGTGTATTCCCCGGTTTCTCCCTGCTCGGAGGAGGATTCCCATGCCCTGCTTAGGGATATCGCACTGCCTTCCCTTTCGGTGGAGGACAGGGTGTCGTTAGATGCCGCTCCCACCTCCGACGAAATTGCCCTCGCCATACGCTCGGTCGCATCCGGCAAGGCCATGGGCCCGAACGGCATCCCTATCGAGTTGTATAAGCTGCGACCGGATGTACTGGCACCCCATCTCCGCGCGATGTTCCTGGCGGCCCACTCGCTGGGCTCCCTCCCGCCGGACCAGCGTCTGGCTACAATCGTGGTGATCCACAAGGAAGGGAGACCCCGGGACCGGGTTACATCCTATCGGCCCATCTCGCTCTTGAATGCGGAGCCCAAAATCCTCGCCAAGGTGCTAGCCAACCGGCTGGTCGGCGTGGTGGGCGATCTGGTCCACCAAGACCAGTCCGGCTTTATTCCCCATCGCAACACGGCCCTCAATCTGCGGCGCTTGCACGGGGTGCTCGCGCGTGTCCCGTTTGTGCGGGAGCCGGCCGTATTGGCGTCCTTAGACGCCACCATGGCGTTTGACACGCTCGAGTGACCATACATTTGGGCGATGCTGGCGAAGTTTGGATTTGGCCCGGGGTTCATCAGCTGGGTCAAATTGTTGTATTCGGGCCCTTTGGCGCAGGTGGTGGTGAATGGAAGAGTATCGGTCCCATTCGAGCTGGGACGGGGCACGCGACAGGGCTGCCCCTTGTCGCCGCTCCTGTTCGCGCTGGCCTTGGAACCCCTGGCGGAGTGGCTGCGGTGGCACCCTTCCATCCGTGGTCTCCGTTGGACCCCCGAGTATGAGGACCGCGGGTCCCTATACGCTGACGATATCCTTTTGTACCTAGCCTCCCTGCGTAAATCACTGATTGTCCTGGTTGATGTTTTGCGCTCATTCGGCCGCAACTCAGGCCTTGTCATCAACTGGGCTAAATCATGTGTGTACGTGCTTTCCGGGGAGGCTCCCGTCCTCCCGCGGGGCTGTCCGATCCAGATTGCCTCTCAGGGGTTTCGGTACCTGGGTGTTTATATTACTCTGGACCCGGAGGCCCGCTACGAGCGGAATTTGCTTCCCCCCCTCCAGCGCTTGAAGGAGGACGTCGCGCGTTGGCGGCGCCTGCCGCTTTCGCCGCTCGGCCGGGCGGCATTGTTTAAGATGATGTCGTTGCCACGCTTCCTGTACGCTCTCCAGAACACTATGGATTTAGTCCCAGCGCGCTACTTCCGTGAGGTGGAGAGTTTACAGCGCCGCCTGTTCTGGGACGGGAGGCCGCGTATTGCCCTGGCGAAATTGACGCTCCCATGGTACGACGGGGGGATTGCCCTCCCGGATATTAAACGGTATTACTGGGCCTCCCAGCTAGCTGCAATTAACCATGGCCTTTACGGGCCCGCCTTAAACCCGGCATTTGAAATGGACAAGATGCTCCTGCCTGGTGGCGACTATAATCGAGCGCTCTACTCTGGCGCGCCCGGCCCCCGCCTAACGGGACCTACGCGTGTCATGGTGCGAGTATGGCACGCGGCTAACGCAGCTATGGGGTGGAAGGACCGTTTGACCCGGGCATCACCGTTGTACGCGTCTGAGAGATTGGGCTCTCTGTGGACCTCGAAGGGCTTCGAGAGGTGGGACACGATAGGCATCAGTAAAGTGGGGGATCTCTGGACGAGGGGGGATTTAAAACATTCGAGACGCTGCAGACGGAGTTTTAGCTGCAGGGCAGTGAATACTTTCGGTACTTGCAGGTCCGTCACGCACTGGGCTCCGTCTTCCCAGACGTCGCCTCCATCCCGGAGTCTTCCCCCCTGGAGGATAGGGTGCTGGACGGCCACGTTCCGGACAGCACGATCTCCCTTATTTACAAAAAATTGATTAATGACCGATCGGGCTTGCTGACTGGCCTCCACGAGGCTTGGGTTGCCGATGGGCTGGAGTTGGACGACGAGGACTGGATTTCCGCGGTGGCCTCTCCGAAGGAGGTGGCCATACCGGCTCACCTTCGCTTCGTCCAGCTTAAGATACTCTACCGGGTTTACATGACGGGGCCAAGGCTTCTGCGTATGGGCTATGCTGAGGATGGGTTGTGTAAGCGTGGGTGTGGTGCTTTGGCTACTTTTTTGCATATTTTGTGGGAATGCCCGAAGGTGGAGCGATTCTGGTGTGGTGTGCATGAGGTCCTGCGAGTGGTCACGCATGTCGCGCTGCTGCCTGAAGCGAGGAGATGCCTGCTGAATGTGTGGGAACCGACTGACTACTCGGTTCCGCAGACGCGATGGGTGACTCTGGGATATATGATTGCTAAGCGTGACATTGCTCAACTGTGGGGATCCCAGAGGCCCCCGGCGGTGTCGGCCTGGAAAGAACACATGGATTGGTGCATGTTCCGAGAAAAGGTGGTGTATGTGGCGAGGGGTAAGCCTGGGGCATGGGTGAAAGTGTGGGGCCCCTGGAACGCCTACCGCGGGGGTATCTGCGCGCCACCACTGCTGCCTGCTGCCTTGCCAACCCCGTCCCCTTAGTTGACTCCTTTCCCCAGCCCCGGGCACAGAGTTCCCCCAGTCCTCGATCTGTTCCCCTTCCCCTCTTTAGACTCCTGTGGATGGCTGGGGTCCCCCATTCGGGGAGCACGTGCTGTTACTTTCGATTGCGGGTTGCCTTGCGGGTGTGATTTTTCGTGTTGTTTGTATAAAATGAAACCGTATTGTGGGGTCAGAGTGATGTGGCCCACGACGTTGATACCTCCTGATTCTGCTTCTCTGCAAGGCCAAGTGTTTTTGAACGTATGTCATATGCTCCTGTCATTCTAGCGGCCGGCCGGAAGGTTGTAGGCCCATACTTGTATATTCTTGAGATTGCAATAAACGGTTTCAAAAAAAAAAAAATTTTTGGATCTGATGGTTTCTAAAGTAAATCCCGACTGTTTAAAAGCCCATCAGGTGTATCCACGTGAACATAGTCAGCGTCCTTCGTGATCAGGAATCGTGTGAGAATCAAATGGCCTATTGTGATTTCCGCCCCACTGTCTAGAGTGGCTGTTGTCTATTCCCCATTCTTCTGTAGGACCCATGTTTTGTAAGACTTCTTGCTTTCTTGTTTCAGATTCTTCACTCTTCGGGAAGTGTTGCTTCAGTCCCATTCCGAAAACCCTTCCGTACTCCCTTCCTGGCTGGTAGGTCTGTCCCTTGTCAGATCCCTGGGAAGAGGGCCACCTCTGGGGTTAGCACTCTTATGTCCACAATTCAGTAAAAGAGTGAGAATAATCCTCATCAAAGAATGGATATCTCACTGGAGTCCTAATTCCTTTCCAATTCTTCACATTATACCCTAAATGCGATTTGTCTCTGTGATAACATTTTAACTTCTTTTTCTTAAATCCACCCAAGATCTTTGCACCATCCTCTTGGCATATCTAAAAACCCTGCTTTGTTTCATTTCCAGAATTAGGTTTTAACTGAGTCCTTTGTACCTATGGTGTCTCTTTAAGTGGAGACAAACTTGAGAGTTAATTTTTGGGAACGTCATCTATTTTGATCTTGTGGAGTTTAACCATAGCTTTGGCATATGGCCAAAAGAGCCACATCACTTTTAATGTTAACAAGAACTATTTCAGCTACAGTATTCAAGGTGCCTATCAGTTTCAGATCCAGGCCTACTGCAGGTGAGGCACCATGCGCTGGTCTTATTTGCTTTAGAATCTAAGGTAACACAACTACTGAAGAAATGCCATGTATGGTAGTGTATAAGGTTGCAAATAAGATTCGCCATGACTGGCACTGCTGTGGGTTTGTCGTATTCCCATTGGAATGTAAATATTAATTATGCCTTGTTTATCCTGTGGGGTTGAGTGAGGATAAACTGCCTTCAACAGATAGATCTTCCCAGCTACCAAAAACTCAATTTGTTTTTTTTAGCTGGGCATCACATCATTATTGCATTTATAGTCTGTGAATTAATGACACTGGCTTGTGCATGTATAGGTGCTTCAGTAGTGGCTATGACCTCAGTGCCCAGCTGCTCTAACACACATAGGGCCAGATGTACAAACGCATAGCGATTTCCTAATTGTGATTCCCTGCAAATCGTAATTAGGAAATTGCTATTCCTAATGTATGAAACTCTTTTGAGTTTCATTAGCTATTCCTAGGGTGTCGCAAATGGACCTACCTCAAGAATATTAATGATGTAGGTAGCAATTTGTAACCCATTAGGAATCGCAGCCCTCACAGGGATGATGTCCTGCTGAGGTCAGCAGACAACCATGTCTGGCATTGCTTTTAAATATAGGAATCTTTTTTTTACTCAGTCCGTTTTCCTTAAAGAAAAACAGGATTGTCTTAAAAAGAAAAAAAAATGAAACTTGGAAGTTTCATTTTTTAATAGTAGGCAGTTGGCCGTGGGCATGGCTTACCACCATCTTTCAACTGGCAGTAAATTGCGAATGTTTTGCAACCTCATTTCTGTCACAAAACATTAGTACATATCATTCCAATCCGGTATTAGGAAGGGACGTCCTCAACACACCTCCTTCCTAATACAGAATTCCATTACCCAAATTTTGATTCAGTAATAAGTTACAAAAAGCATTTCATAAATCGGGCCATTTGCGACATTAAAAAATGCTTTGAACATGTAGCCAATAGTGTCAACTGTCTGTATATGGCTATTACCTCATCTTCATTTCCCTAGTTTTTCCTATGGGCAAACACTCCTTTTCTAGATGAGGTGTATATGTAGCTAATGTGGGACATGTCTGGCTGGCAATGTTAGGTGACCTAAACACATTGCATGTGTTACAAGTGGTAGCCCTGCTTAAAATAGAGTTATAATTTCTATGTATAACAGCACTTCAATTATTTGTCTGATTTCAAATTTGCTGCAGGACCTATTATTGCATATCGTGTGAAAAGCATTTTTGCAGCCACAGCTCCTCCTAAAATGCATGAATAGAATGTGTTCTATAATGTGTCTGCTCTGGCAACTAATACTGCTTTACTTCTGGTTAATGAGAATCCTGTGGGTGTCTGACAGGCAGAAAGGGCAGTGTGCATGTTCTTTGTTGTTACGTCAACTGTTTCTAGTCCTTCTTGCTCTGCTTCTCTTGCCGTTGTTTACAAAGAATCGGAATTGGTACTAATTAATGATTTTGGCAGATCCTTTGTAACTGGTAAGTGTTAGAAATGGGATTTCTGCGGCTCTGACGTCGGTACCCGCCGTAACTTACTACATGTCCAACAGCAGCTGCACCAGCTGCTGACAGATAATGCCAAAGAAGCCTGGCTAGCAACTCAATACAGGATTTATCAATGGGGCGCCAAATCTAGTCAGATGCTCCATAGACTGTGCCAGGCTAGGGCATCCCCGACACAAGTCCCTCTCCTGAGATCCGCTGGAGGCGATACTTGTACCTTCCCCGAGGCAGTAGTTCAGGACCTGGCCGATTTCTATGTGGCTCTATACAGCGACCACGAGGGACTGGCCGAACCTCTCATAGATGCTTTTCTTGTAGATGTCCCCCCCAGATGCCTCTCGGACGAGCAACGGGATGCCTTGGACAAGCCAATCTCTCTAGATGAGTTACATGCAGCCCTTTCCAATACGCACCCGGGCCGTACACCGGGCCCGAACTGGTTCCCATGCGATTTTATGCGCCCCCATATGGAGACCATTGGCCCACACTTACTTAAAGTGCTACACATGGCTTCGGAACAGGGTATCCTGCCTCCAGACTGGCGACATGCCAAAATAGTTGTCTTCCTTAAACCAGACCGTCCTCCAGAAGATCCAGGTTAGTATCGTCCAATTTCACTGTTGGATTTCGAGCCGAAATTGCTAGGAAAAGTCCTGGCCAATCGCCTGCGCACTTGTATTCTGGACCTGGTACATCCAGATCAATCTGGCTTCCTGCCACAACGCTCTACCAAGCACAACATCAGATGGGCCCACATTGCTGTGGCTGAGGCCCACCACCTGGGACGCCCTGCGGCTGTCCTACTAGCAGATATCGATAAGGCGTTCGACTCATTGAGCTGGACCTATCTTTTTAAACTCCTAGAAGCCGTTAACCTAGGGCCCCGTTTTCGTGCCTATGTAAAATTACTATATACAGATCTTACGGCCACGGTTCGCGTGGCTGGCTACCACTCTGCCTCCTTCCCCATCCGCAGGGGGACCAGACAGGACTGCCCTCTTTCCCCGCTTTTATTCATCTTAGCTATAGAGCCATTGGCAGCGTGGGTGCACCTGGACGCGGTCTTCCGGGGGTTTGATTGGTCACCCGAATGCTCAGACAGGATTGCGCTATATGCTGACGACGCGTTATTCTTCATCTCTGACCCTTGGGTCACTGGGCGAAGGGTTCTCCAGATCTTGCGGGTCTTTGGAGAGACAACTGGACTATGTGCCAACCCGTCCCAATCTGTTCATTTCCCCATATGCGGCGAACAGAGGAGTCATGCTTCGGCCTCACAGCTGATCGTCGCGGAGCAGGGTTTCAAGTACCTAGGTGTTCATATCACCAGATGCCCCACTATAGCGTGGTCACGCAATATAGCCCCCTTGCTCCCGGCGGTGCGTGAGGAAACAACAGTGTGGTCCTACCTCCCCTTATCACTATATGGTCGGTCCGCCATTTTTAAAATGATGTCCTTGCCACGCTTGCTTTACAGGCTATAGAATTATCCATATCCCATTCCCCAGTCGTGGTTTCTCCAAATAAATGCGCTCCTCAATAGATTCCTTTGGGAGGGAGGGGCGGTTTGAGTAGCCCTAGCGACGTGTTTTCAAACCACGTACTGCGGCGGGATTGCGGCAGCGGACGTTCAAGCGTATTATTGGGCATCTCAGCTGTTGGTAATTAATGAATGGTGGTATAACTCTCAAGCTGATCCAGCCTATGTAGTAGAAAGGCTCTTCCTAGCGGAATACCCGCTGCTTAATCTCCAATACAGTAGCTCATCCTTAGAGGTGCTCCCCCTGGCCTGCCGAACGGTGATTCAGATCTGGTGACGTGTGTCCAGGTCCATGGGTTGGTGGGACATGCTGACAGACACTACTCCCCTTTGGCGGGGCACGCGCCTCCGGCCCGTTTCGACCCTGACGGGGTTTCGCAGATGGGATGATATAGGGATATCTACACTCGGGGACGTAATGCAGGGACCCACACTTAAATCCTTTTAGAGTCTGCAGGAGGAGTTTGACCTACACAAATCTCAATTCCACAAACACCTGCAGCTCTGCCATGCTCTTTTTCCTCTGATTAAACACCTCCAATCACTACCTGAAATTCACCACATGGAAGGTAGACTACTAATGGGCGATCTAGGGGCACACAAAATCCGCCAAATATATCAGACCCTGACCACACACTCCAAAACTAACATACATCGGACCTGGGCGGCGTGGTAGGCGGACTTACCAGCCCTGACTGACAACAACTGGATGGAGGCCCTAGCCAGCCCCAGGTATTCTTCTGTTTCCTCTAGGTACCGGCTGATCCAGTTCAAATACCTCCTCAGAATTTATTATACTCGCCTTCGCCTCTGGAAGATGGGGGCTATACTGTCCCCCACATGCGTCCATTGTAACTCCGATGACAGGTCGTTCCTTCAAACCGTCTAGAGTTTCGGGGCACTGCAGCACTTTTGGTCGGGCGCGCTGTACTGCTTGGGGCGGGTGTTGGCGTGGGACATCCCGGCAGACCCTAGACTGACACTTCTCCACAGCGCAGATGATATCGGGGGTAACAGATACAAGAGACACCTCCTATTCCTGGGCCTCACCTTAGCCAAGCGAGACATTGCGCAGCAGTGGAAGGCCTCCTCTCCCCCTGGGGTAGCAGCATGGAAATCGGCCTTAGATAAATGTATGTCGGCTGAAGTGGCGGTGTTTCAGGCACGGGGCTGCCCACAAAAACATGGGAAGATCTGGGCCAGATGGGCAAAATACCGGGGTATTGACCTGTCTCTTTTAACGCAACCAGCAAATCAGGACCCTCTTGAACGATTGATTATCAATGACTCAACAATCTAATGTGTTAGTTTGTTATGGATGCGGAACTAATCTCTTTATTGTACAACTACGTATCACTTCTCAAGGGATGTGTGGTGCAGGGTTGGGGAGGGGGAGAGGGAGGGGTGAGGGGTGGGTTGGTAGGTCTGATGTTCTGCAAACCTCCTGGAGAGGATATTTCCAGTACATATTGTGTTCATTATTCGTCATGTACCTATATGCCGCTTATTGGGTTTCGCCCACTTGTTACTATAAAATCAATAAAATTTGTTGTTAAAAAAGAAATGGGATTTCTGGTTGGCTAGGGTATGCGCCTAAGTCAGGCAGAAACCACCACTCTAGTCAGTTCAAGGGAGTTACAAGCTGAAGATAACCCTTGCTCACCCCCTTGGTAGCTTGCACAAGCAGTCAGGCTTATCCTAGAGACAATGTGTAAAGCGTTTGCGCAACGCACTCACAACAGCGACACACTAGGCACACAACAAAAAAAACTCCACACAAGGTTATATCAAAATTAGCCTTGGTATTATCATAAACACATTAGAATCATAATCACAAATGTATACTGTGTCACCTGGCACTAGGCAATAATTCACAGGGGATTATATACAAGACAGGGCCAATCGGGCCACTGTCAGAACCATTAGAACAAGTAATAACACCACCAGTAACTACTTGTAAAATACTGAACTCAGCATTATCTCATTAGGCTTATACCATGTATGCATCATCACCTTAGGCATAAACACATTATGCATTAGCATTAGGCATCACATTAGGCATACATCCAAATAACCAGCAGTGCACCCCAGTAACACTAGGAAGGTGCACACATCATTTGGGGGCCTTACGCCACCCCAGGACACCAAATGACCCCAGGCCAACTGGCCTTCTTTGGGGCCCAAATACCCTCTGCCAAAAAGCCAGGGCTCTAAATGGGGCGAGAGTGCAACCCACCCTGGTCTCTCCAGGGACCCAAAACAATGCCCCCTACATTGTAGCTGCCTGGTATCCAGCGGTGCAGCTGTGCATTCAAAAATGAGCACCAACAAGGCTCATGGGGCTTCGCAGGTGGGCCCAAAAGAAAAGAAATGGCCCCTTCGTTGCAGCTGCCCGTGCTCTTGCGGTGCCGCTGAGGAAATCAGCCTGGGCACCACTGTGCCACTGAAGCCCCACTTCGGGACTTCCACACAACATGCCCTCTCGCTGCAGCTGCCCACAATCAGCGGTGCAGCTGTGAAGATAAAGCACCGGCACCAACCGTGTCTTGAGAGCCTTGAAAGGTGGTGAGCGGCATGAAGGAGCCAGCGGGGCTCCAGTCTTTCTTCAAACACCGGTCTCGCTCTCCTCAGGCAACACGAGGGGCTCTCTGCTTCCTGAGTAGAGCCCCATCAGCAATCAGGCCTCCCTCTGCCTGTCTTCCAGCCCTGGCCATGCCCCAAGTCAGGCTCTCCTCGCCTGTCTTCCGGTCCGCGGCGACTCACAGGATCCCGGCACATCTGCTCCTGGTCACAATTCACGGAGCGCAGTCTCCACGCCGTATGGCATAGGTCATGCAGCTTTCTACGCGCTGCTCAGGGCATCAAGACCCCTGGGGCACTCCTCACGCCCCAGGGCGGTGTGGGCTCCATTTGCTTTTAGGAGGTGGGCGCGGCCCACGCTGCAGGGCACAAGCGCTCCTCCCGTTCTTGGCCTCAAAAGGTAGCACTCATGATGTGCTAGGAGCCAAGAGCTCAAAAAGGCAAAGCTGGGCACAAAGTGGTGCCAAAATACAGGAGCAGTCCTCTCCTCTTGCCCCAAAGTCCCACAGGGCAGAGCTGGGCCCAGGCAGGCCAGCTAACAGGGACGTCCAGCTGAGGGGCGATCCCTCGTGGGGGTTCCTCCTGGGGCCCGGCAGTTCAAGCACCCAAAACAGCACAAACCCATGGGGTCACAGCCCCAATATTTATACACCCTTTTCTCTTTGTTCTGCCCTGACACAGGGCTTGGAGAACTAGTCCCAACTGGGTCTGGGGGGCACTGAAGCACTTTGTTTACAATGCTTCTGCTCCCCTTTGTCAGGTGGCGGCTCGGTCATCAGACACACCACAGGGAGGCGGAGCCAGCAGTCACCCAGGCAGGCACAGACCTATTCAGGGTCAGGGACTACTCCTCACACTACTTCAAATGCAGATCTGCCCATTCAGCCTAGCGCTGACTCACCCAGCCCCTCTGGAGCCACACACCTCACCAGCCCCTGTCACTCCAGAGCCAGACATGCAATACACATCAGGCAGGCAGAGACACATAGCACACAGAAATGCCAACTTCGAAAAGTGGCATTTCTAAAATAGTGATAATAGATCTGCGCACACCATTACGCAGCATTTATTATCAATATTACAAAAATACCAAACTTGACCATGCTGCTCCTCTCATATCGGGAATTACCACTGAAACACTTATCAGGGAATCCCCAATGCATTCCTTTGAGAGAGCAGCCTCACAGCAGTGAGAAACCAAAATGTCTGTTTGTCACTATCAGGACATGTTAGCCACTTAAAGTACATGTCCTACCTTTTACCTACAATGCACCCTGCGCATAGTCCTAACACCACCAACACCAGGTCAGAAAGAAGATTACGAGGAAGGCAAAAAGTTCAGGGATGACCCTGCAAAAAGGGCCAAGTCCAACAGTAAGCACTCAAGAAACCTTAGATGTGCAAGAATAAATCTTTCCTAACACTAAGGAGGATTGTAAAGTACCTCTGGATGTTTGGTTAAGATTATGCGGTCAACCTATTTTTGGGTTACAGGGCTATCAGGGCCAGGCCCTACATTGAGAGGCATGTTGTATTGCCCCAAAATGATTGGGGTCGCATCCAGTTGCACCCCTAAGTCCCAAAAATGAAACTGCATTCTTTTGGGAGAAAAGGCGAACTGACAGGTGTCTCTCATTCCTCTCCCATAGATTTATTAAAGGAGTCAGACAAACCTGTAGGAATATCTACCATTTGCAGGTGGCATTCACAGAGCCTCGTCCCATACCCCAAAAACATTATCTACACACAATGATTGGTACTTTTCACTGTAAGAGTATTTATTTTGCACTATTTAACTACGTCATGTGTATTAGAATAACTATGCATTTTAAACAGGTCCGCAACCATTATACAAATTAATCTCAGTCACTGGTAAATACTAAGCCGCATCCCAATCTATTGTTATTTTGCACACCATGTCACGTCAGTTTGGACCAACCTATATGCAAATCAGTCTTGACCCAGCTACAGTTGGAAAAGTTCAGCCAGAACTACCAAGCCAGGTTCTCCCTGAACCTTTACACAAGCAACCCAGGACCGGTTTCTCCTAGTTATGGGCTCATCAGCCGGGTAAAACTTGGTTCCATTGACACAGTGTGCACGGGGCCCACGTCTGGGCATACCTGTCCCACATCCATATTTAATCATTTTACCCTTCCTGTTAACCTACCTATGATATAGCTGTCTAAGAATATGGTTGCACAACTTCTTCGCATTATGCCAAGTCGTGTAATGCCTCCCCAGCAATCAGCCTCTATGTCTTACCTCACCCCTCTCACTATTATCTTATATATCTATCTCATGCATGTTGTTCTCTGGAGCTAGAAGGGAGTAGATCATGCTTGGCTCCTGTTTTGCTACAGGATATTTGAACAATGTTTCTTGTTTAAAAATAAATGCAGATACTTAATTCTACCTTTTTCCTTCTTCATCAAAGATAGAGCACATAAATTACTATATCCCAGCTTCCGAGTTAGCTTGGATTAAGACAAATGTCGGAATCCAAACACCAGTAATGTAGCGAAACTTTAGGGGACTCCCCTGCAAAGTACATGGAGCCCCCTCCCCCCCACCCCACCGGGCCCAGTCAGGATCTCTCAGGCCTGGGGCCTGTGCACAGTGCTGGAGGGGACTCCCCTACAAAGTACATGGAGCCCCCGCCCCCTCTGTCGGACCCAGTCAGGAGCTCTCAGGCCTGGTGCTGTGCACAGTGATGGAGGGGGCCCTCTGGAACTAAGTGGACTGCCCACACCACGGAGCTAATGTTAGGCCACTGCCAAACATTCCTTTGCTACTTGCATAAATATCAAGTTAGCCTTCGAGGCTCCGTACTTACACCATGCACTGCATCCATTTTAAACAAGCTATTGCAGTAGCACGCAACCATGACTTTTATTGTATGTGACATTCAAAATATATATTAAAGCCTTACCACACACGGCAAGGTCCTTAATCATTATGTTTAGAGTCATTTAAGTCTAACAAACAATCTAAAATGATTTATCTTTGATAAGCAGCTGTGACCTATGACTAACTCTGCCCGAAAAGTTACTGTGTAAAGACCCGTTTGATGAGCCAGCATGAGCGTTCATTTTGAGGGGTCAAGCTACTGACGATGATCTTGGGTGACTGGAAACTGAAGCCGCACTAAGGAGCCGATTATGTTGGCGGGCGGATCGCCACTGCCCACATGGTGGTGGCGATCCACCCGCCAACATTCACCGCCTGCCTACCTTTTCACCCCCGCCACATTCCGATGGCGGAGGGGACCCATGGGACGGGAAGACCGTCCACTGGTTTTCTGCCCGCCGGCGAGTTGACCGGGCGGAAAAGGGGCTTAACATGGTGGCAGTGTCTGCAAGACACCGCTATCCATATTAAGATGCAGGCGGTCACTCGCCTTTCCATGGCGGCATTTTATCTGAATATCCAGGCATTTCCGCCATGGAGAGGCTCGCGGACTTTGTTGTTGGGGTCCGTAGCGGGCCCCCAGGGTGTTGGGGGGTGAAGGGTGCACATGGGGGGTACCTATGGTACCCGCCTGCATTTGCATGCACAAGGTGGCAGGCACCGCGGAGGATGCTGCTGACAGCACCGCCCGCCGCAATGTAAAAAATGCGGGTATGCATCCTAATGTCAATTGCGCGCACATATGGCGGTCCCTTTTGCCGTTACGGTGGCAGGCATCGTAATGGACCCCTTAATATTGGGAGGACAAATCTTACCTCAGTGGAAGTAATGCTGCGGGGAGCAACATTTGATAATCAGACAGACCGAATCACAAAGTTCTTTCTATGAGAAGGTGTGTCTTACTGCTGACTTACCTTTCAATTTTATCTGAATATCCAGGCCGGGTTCAAAGAGCTCTTTTGTGAGTAGTTCTGCCATACCTCAGGCGTATGTGGTGACTTGCTCCTCAGTTTCCAGGATTAAGATATGTTTACTTGTGAAAAAGGAGTCTTTCATAAATCTTTATTTCCTTCTGTAAGCATAGGAAAAGTGAACCATTTCTGTCTAATATGAAGAAACCCCAAACCATCGACAAGCCCATGCTTGTGAGGTATGTTTTTTATAATAAAATTTAAATTGAGGATGGTAAAATCATTTGGGTATCATTAGTAATTATAATAAATTAAATATAAATTGTTATTTATTAGTATTTATTTAATTTAGATTTTATAGTGTCAATTGTGGGAACTAATGTATTATTAAATAATAATTGGCTGGTAATTTTAATTAATTAATGAATTGGTAATTATGTTAATTGTGTCATTTATTTAGGAGTGGGTTGTGGGTTTATAGGGGAATAGGGTGGGAAGTAATTTAATTATAATTAAATTATTATTATTTTGTATTAATTAATATATATATATATTTATTTTACTGGTAATTGTGGGAATTAATGTATTATTTAAGTTTTTTGGATTGTTAATTATGATTAATTAATTGGTAATTATGTTAATTGTGTCTTTTTTTTTAGGAGAGGGTTGAGGGTTGACAGGGGAGTAGTGTGGGAAGTAATTACATTTTAATACAGTTATTAATATTTTTTATATAATATTTATTTTATTTAATTTTATAGTATCAATTGTGGGAATCAATTTATTAACAATTATTTATAATATGTTTGTTAATTGTTAATAATGAATTAATTGTTAATTAATTATGTTAATGGTGTCATTTTTTTAGAAATGAGTGGTGGGGTTTATAGGAGAATAGGGTGGGAGGTAATTTATTTATAATTAATCAATTATTAGTTAATTATTGCTAACTAATTAATTAAAATGTAAATATGGCAATTGTGTAATTAATTTGATGTGTGGGTTTTGGGGTAATAGTGGTAAATGGTGGGAAGTAAATCTTTTTTAATTAATTAATGATTTGTGGTTAATTGATGTTAATTTAATAATGTAAAATTAGTTATGGAAATTGTGTAATTATTTTTAGGTGTGTGTAGTGGTGTTTATTGGGGTAGAGGGTGGAAAGTAATTTAGTTTAAATTAATTAATCATTACTTGATCATTAATATTAATGTATTACTTGATAATTATTTTTGGTAATTGTTTATTTTTATTTTGTTTGTGGATTTTGGTTCAATAGGGGTAATGTTTTGTTAGTACATTCATTTTTATCTGTTTTCATGTGTTATTTAATTAATAATATTTGTTCAATTGATCATTAATTATGGAGGTACACTTTTTTTTAAAATGTATATGTGTGTTGTAAATTGTGTGGTGTTATAGGGTTGGAAAACAATATTACATTTATGTAATAATTAATGTTTTTTGATTATAAATAATTTCTATTACAAAATATTTATTTGTTTGTAAATTATTTTTAACTTTATATAAATTCATCTTTGTATGTAATTTTTTTTAACATTATAATGTTTCTAATTTTTGCAGTTTTTGATATTTTCATATATGTTTTGTTTTTTGGTTTTTCATTATCTTTTGTATTGTAGTTGATATTTTTTCTTTTCTGAATCTGAATTTTCTTCAGTGGGAATAGTAATTTTTACCCCTCCACTATCCAACACTTTCCCTACTGCTGCATTCGCAGGAGTGGGAAGAGTAATTTATACCCCTCCGCTATCCAACACTTTCCCTACTGTTGCATTCACTGGAGTGGGAATAGTCATTGTTTCCCCTCCGCTATCCAACACTTTCCCTACTGTTGCACTCGCTGGAGTGGGAATTGTAAATGTATCCCCTCCGCTATCCAACACTTTCCCTACTGTTGCACTAGCTGGAGTGGGAATAGTACGTTTTACTCCTCCGCTATCCAACACTTTCCCTACTGTTGCATTCACTGGAGTGGGAATAGTCATTGTTTCCCCTCCGCTATCCAACACTTTCCCTACTGTTGCACTCGCTGGAGTGGGAATTGTAAATGTATCCCCTCCGCTATCCAACACTTTCCCTACTGTTGCACTCGTTGGAGTGGGAATAGTAATGTTTACCCCTCCGCTTCCAACACTTTCTCTACTGTTGCTCTCGCAGGAGTGGGAATAGTAATTTTTTCCAATCCGCTATCCAACACTTTCCCTACTCTTGCACTCACTTGAGTGGGAATAGTAATTTTATCCCCTCCGCTAAACAAAACTTTCCCTACTGTTGCACTAACTGGAGTGGGAATAGTAATTTTTAGTCTTCTGCTATCCAATACTTTCCCTACTGTTGCACTCGCTGGAGTGGGAATAGTATTTTTTTCCCCTATGCTATCCAACACTTTCCCTACTGTTGCACTCATTGGAGTGGGAATAGTAAATTATTCCCCTCTGCTATCCAACACTTTCCCTACTATTGCATTCACTGGAGTGGGAATACTAATTTTTACCTCTCCGCTATCCAACCCTTTCCCTACTGTTGCACTCGCTGGAGTTGGAATATTAATTTTTACCTATCCAACACTTTCCCAACTGTTGCATTTCCAGGGGGCGCATTACGATGGCGAGCGGACATCAGTCCGTCCACCATCGTTGCGGTGCTGGGGACCGTCCGTCGGTAAAGCGGTGGTCCCGCTAAGTGAATTAGGATGTGCTCGCCACTATGGCGGGCGCATCCAGGGTCCTGAGCATTGCGGACGACGCTTCTGGCTGCAGCACCATTTGCAATGCATACATGCCACGTAGTGCACTTCCCTGCACTACGTGGCAGGCACCACACAGTGCCTGCCACTTTGTGCAGGAATATGCAGGGAGTACCATGGGTACCCCCCAGTGCACAACCACCCTCCCCCTACACAGAGGGGGCCCGCAAAGGGCCCCCAATCCCCACCAGCCTTTCCATGGCAGCACACCGCCGACATGGAGAGGCCAGTTTAAACACACATCCTAATTTTGTGGACGGTGCCTAAAAGGCATTTTAGGCACCCTGCACAGTCCGCCAGGCAATCGGACCAATTGCCTTTGGCGGTGAAGAAGCGGACGGACTTTGCGCCATCCTAATTGGGCAGTGGGAAAATCCTGTGCGATGGCCCTGCGGTGGCGGTTCTTCTGCCATCGGAATGACCCTCCTGGAGTATTTTTTACCTATCTGCTAGTCATTGTTTCTCATCCGCTATCCAACACTTTCCCTACTGTTGCACTCGCTGGAGTGGGAATAGTAAGTTTTTACTCCTCCGCTCTCCAACACTTTCTCTACTGTTACACTCAATGTAGTGCAAAATGTACTTAAAAAATATTAAATATTTTTATATTTTAATTTTTAATATAATGTTTCTAAATTAATTTTTATGTTACAGGTGTATGTATATATATATTTATTTATAATGTGTAATATATTTATAACATTTGAAAATTAATTAAAATTAATATGTATTAATTGTTTTTAAGTAAATATATATATATCACATTTTATATATGTGTTTAATTACATTTATTACTTATAATTGTTAAAATTTACAAATAAATCTAAATAATTTTTTTAAAGTTAAATGTATTATTTATTTTACAATATTTTGTATACATATAAAAAATGTTTTTTTCCCGATATTTTTGTACTTACCATTATAAAGATAGGATGTCGATATTTTTTACAACAATATTTATGTCTCGATATTTGTGTAAGTCGATATTGTGATGGTCAATATTCTGTCAGTGATCCCTGATTCACTCGCCAATCCTCGCATTTGTGCCTAGAGTGTCCTGCATCCTAATGCAAGACTGCTTGCACCATATTTTGAAATAGGACCCATTTGGGCCCAGGTGAACTTTACAATTTTGTGAACCTCTAGTATATTGTGCTGCTTTAAACATTGCAGGCAAGAACAGGAAAACGGTGTTAGCACCGTGAATTTTCTTTCCTCTGCAATGCAACTAAAACCCTGATTTGACAAACAATAACGTCACTAATCGAGCACACCCATTGATCTTATGAATGCAGCATTTAGTTGTTCCTGGCTGACCGCGCAATGTGAAGTGCATGCTCACTGGAAATACGTAAGTGCAGTTCAGCACCTAGCAGTGGAAACATTTATAGATATGGGTATAAATATGGATCAGCACAGTAAAAGAAAATCTTGTTTTCCATAAATCTCCAAATGGACCCCACTGCATTTTTAGGTGAAGTGTACATTGAGTCATAGATGTGCAAGCCTGGGCATGTGGTGCACCTTTTACATCAGTAATATCTGCTGCAGTAAACAGTGTTGTGGTAATCTACGCTGAGTTGTGTTAACACAAGTTAGCATTTCTCTTTCTTTAAGATTTGTTTTCACACCACGAGGAATTGGTTGATCCACTGAAGAGTGCGTTTATCATCTGGAATTCATCAGTTTTAATACAGTAAAAACACACAAGCATTAAACATCTTAGCACATTTTAGACATGTTTTGCTTGATGAAACAATATTATAAATTATTTTACAGCTGTATATTTGTCGTTTCTAGGAAACTGTTCAGAAACGGATTTGTAGATATAAAAAGTCATGCATTCAATGGGACAAAGTTGGATCAGTTGTAAGTATTTTCTCTCTTAAGACTCAATTGTGTTTCAAATTACCAAACAATAAATAATAATGTGGTGTGGGATAAAGATCTTAAAGGACGGTTTTGGAGGATATATTGCTGGCACAAAGAATGTGCTGTTTCCCAATATCGATTGTACCAATTCTACATTTCAATGCATTCCTGACACTTCGAAGTCAGAACTGTACACGAGGATTATGCATCATCTTTTTCAATGTTTAAGGCCAAAGCACTAGTGCTAAAACATTAGAACTGCATTTCCCATGATTCCCGGAATTAGAAGCACAAATAGAAAACAATGGGCAATCACAAGCCATCACAGTCAACAAAGTTTCTAAAAGGAATTTTCACCCTTCTGTTTTTGCTGCTAAGCAACTGAGATATTTGATCTTCCCTGGGTTAGGCATAGATGATTCTTCTTGCCACCTCACCTCCCTTGCCAATATTTTTAGGTCAAGCTTTAGCGGCAGCGTGCATGTGCCGCTCGCTTTGCGAGACTGCGGTAGTAGAGTATGGGAGACAAACTGCCCCCCACTCTCCGCCCATATTTTTAATTGGCTTCTATCTTTGTCCTTTGTAAATGCTGGCATGTGATTCCATAATAGGCTTGTTAGTCCCGCCTTAGTAAGGCCATGATGTTATTAGTATCCTCCCATGGCTACTGGACCCCTTACTTCGTTGTTAGACGGTGTGTGTACCTATTTTTTCTTTATCCTGCTGCTTTCCAGGTCCACGCTGGGGTTGTGGGGTGCGCTTGTTTTGTTATACAACTGCTATGGGCAGCAGTGCTTGAGTCCAGCACCACCGCAGCCTGGACTCCCCGCTGCTGCAGCCCCAGAGGAGGCGCAGCATGGACCCTTGCTCTCCTTTCTCACCAACATCTCGCTGGATGGGCGGACCCCGCAGGAGGATGAGGGTGCCCCTCTCACCGCAGCCCCATCACAGCCACCTCCCAAGCTACCGAAAAGCGCCCCGCTGGAGCTCAAGAAAAACAAGGCCTTCACCAGCTGCCTGCCAGCCATGCGGGCTGTGGTTGGGACGCTGCTGGCCGCGGCAGGCACCAGGGGCTGCATAAACTCCATCACCCTGGGTATGCAGCTGGCCGCAACAGTACCCTCTGCAGGCAGCAGTCACCACAGAGTCAGTCTGACAGTGGCTCACCCCAACCGACTCAATGCAGGCAGCTGAAGATGACTGCCCGCTAAGCCCTAGTAAGTACTATTATAGTTTTTTTAAACAGCACATTTTTATTAGAAACATAGTGAGAGATAACCCATTTCAGGCACTGGCTCATCGGGGCATAATTCTGGCTCAGCCGCAGACCAGTACAATGGTGTTCTCTGGGCTCCAGCAGCCACGTGGTCCATGGGGTCCACTCTGGTAGCTGGGATCACATTTTTGGGAATAATTTCCCACTGTGTGAGCAGCGCTTGTTGCCACTGCAGCTCCTCACACTCTTCATGAACTGCAGCCATCTGCTCATAAAGCAGCGGGGGCAGCTGAACGCCCTGCAGACTGCCTGTTAAAGTCTGTGCCACAGAGCTCATGTCCTGAACAGTCACCTGGCTGAGGTCTTGGTAATGATTGATGGGAAAACAACAGTTGATGGACAGAATGCAGAACAATGTCATACATTCACCCCAGTACAGAGATCTGGGCCGAAATCCATCGTTTTTTTGCTCACCATGCCGTTCCAGTTTGAACCCAGCCATATGCAAATCAGTCTTCACCCTGTGCCTCATGGGAACAGTCCAGCCCGAACTGCCAAGCCAGGTCCTCCATGGACTGGAAACAAGCATCCTAGGACCTCTTTCGGGGTTTCACCCCTCTTCAGCCAGGATAGTTTGATTCCAGTGGCATGGAGAGCACGGGACCCACGTCTGGGCATACCCTTCCCACTCGGGGTGACAAATGCAAAAACAACAGTTGATGGACAGAATGCAGAACAATATCATACATTCACCCCAAAACAGAGATCTGGGCCTAAATCCATCGTTTTTTTGCTCACCATGTCGTTCCAGTTTGAACCCAGCCATATGCAAATCAGTCTTGACCCTGTGCCTCATGGGAACAGTCCTGCCCGAACTGCCAAGCCAGGTCCTCCCTGGACTGGAAACAAGCATCGTAGGACCGGTTTTGGGGTTTCACCACTCTTCAGCCAAGATAGCTTGATTCCAGTGCATGGAGAGCACGGGACCCACGTCTGGGCATACCCTTCCCACTCGGGGTGACAAATGCAAAAACAACAGTTGATGGACAGAATGCAGAACAATGTCATACATTCACCCCAATACTGAGATCTGGGCCTAAATCCATTTGTTTTGCTCACCATGCCGTTCCAGTTTAACCGAGCCATATGCAAATCAGTCTTGACCCTGTGCCTCATGGAAACAGTCCAACCCGAACTGCCAAGCCAAGTCCTCCCTGGACTGGAAACAAGCATCCTAGGACCGGTTTCAGGGTTTCACCCCTCTTCAGTCAAGATAGCTTGATTCCAGGGACATGGAGAGTACTGGACCCACGTCTGGGCATACCCTTCCCATTCGGGGTGACAAATGCAAAAACAACAGTTGATGGACAGAATGCAGAACAATGTCATACATTCACCCCAGTACAGAGATCTGGGCCTAAATCCATCGTTTTTTTGCTCACCATGCCGTTCCAGTTTGAACCCAGCCATATGCAAATCAGTCTTGACCCTGTGCCTCATGGGAACAGTCCAGCCCGAACTGCCAAGCGAGGTCCTCCCTGGACTGGAAACAAGCATCCTAGGACCGGGTTCGGGGTTTCACCCTCTTCAGCCAGGATAGCTTGATTACAGTGGCATAGAGAGTACGGGACCCACGTCTGGGCATACCCTTCCCACTCGGGGTGACAAATGCAAAAACAACAGTTGATGGACAGAATGCAGAACAATGTCATACATTCACCCCAGTACAGAGATCTGGGCCTAAATCCATCGTTTTTTTGCTCACCATGCCGTTCCAGTTTGAACCGAGCCATATGCAAATCAGTCTTGACCCTGTGCCTCATGGGAACAGTCCTGCCCGAACTGCCAAGCCAGGTCTTCCCTGGACTGGAAACAAGCATCCTACGACCAGTTTCGGGGTTTCACCCCTCTTCAGCCAAGATAGCTTGATTCCAATGGCATGGAGAGCACGGGACCCACGTCTGGACATACCCTTCCCACTCGGGGTGACAAATGCAAAAACAATAGTTGATATACAGAATGCAGAACAATGTTATACATTCACCCCAGTACAGAGAGCTGGGCCTAAACCCATCGTTTTTTTGCTCACCATGCCGTTCCAGTTTGAACCCAGCCATATGCAAATCAGTCTTGACCCTGTGCCTCATGGGAACAGTCCAACCCGAACTGCCAAGCCAGGTCCTCCCTGGACTGGAAACAAGCATCCTAGGACCGGTTTCGGGGTTTCACCCCTCTTCAGCCAGGATAGCTTGATTCCAGTGTTATGGAGCGCACGAGACCTACGTCTGGGCATACCCTTCCCACTCGGGGTGACAAATACAAAAACAATAGTTGATGGACAGAATGCAGAACAATGTCATACATTCTCCCCAGTACAGAGATCTGGGCCTAAACCCATAGTTTTTTTGCTCATCATGCCGTTCCAGTTTGAACCCAGCCATATGCAAATCAGTCTTGACCCTGTGCCTCATGGTCACAGTCCAGCCCGAACTGTCAAGCCAGGTCCTCCCTGGACTGGAAACAAGCATCCTAGGACCGGTTTCGGGGTTTCACCCCTCTTCAGCCAGGATAGCTTGATTCCAGTGACATGAAGAGCACGGGACCCATGTCTGGGCATACCCTTCCCACTCGGGGTGACAAATGCAAAAACAACAGTTGATGGACAGAATGCAGAACAATGTCATACATTCACCCCAGTACAGAGATCGGTAATGATTGACAGCACGTGTTTTTTTTGGTGGCTGCACCAAATGGGCACATAAAGGCCACATCTGTGCACCCGACAGGAGAGTTGTATCCCACACAAATTAGCGGAAACTGGGAACACATATCGGATGTAGTGAGTGTAGATCTGCGTTTACTAGTTTGGAGAGTACACGTTAAAATGAGATGTGTGAGTAAGACCAGTTTTTAACCTAATTGCATCCCCAATCACATGGGGTATGTCCCCCGGGCACTGGTTAAATGGTCCTTTAATGAGGTCCTTCAAAACACCCACAGTATTTGAAACAGACTTATACCGGAAAGAAACTGACAGAAATAACACCCTGTTATACGGACGTTTTCACCCACAGTCACTCAAACATCATTTGCCATACACACAATTATTAAGGACAAAAAGAATCGTCTCAAATCAAGACAAAGAAGGAGAACAAGTAAACAACATGCTACACAGATTCAAAACAAGGGGATATCAGAATCACGTGTTAGCACAGGCTAAAAACCGATGCCAAAACAAATCCAGGGAAGAACTATTCATTCCCAACAGAAATCAATCCAAGAACGGACAACAGTAGTATCTAAGTTCTCAACGATGAGTGGCCCATACAAAAAGATAATAAAAAAACACTGGCCGATATTAAAATTGGAACAGGACTTCAACCACATCTTTGATCAAGAACCTATTTTTGCATGCACCAGAGGTAAGAACGTAGGCGAAATCATCAAAAGCACCACTTACCAAAACCAACCAGTCATCTATAAAGGTACCAGACCCTGTTGGAACTGCAACAATTGCAATAACATTATTAAGGAATCACACATCCTATGAAAGGTTATAAAATCAAATTAAAAGTAAATGCCACATGTGACACCTCAAACGTGGTGTACATGCTAAAATGTACCTGCGGAAAACCCTACGTTGGACAGACAGAAAGGAAAATCAAAACACGATTGAATGAGCATAAGAGTAACATCAGAACCAAGCAAATGAAATCTAGAGTATCGGGACACTTTAATGACATTGGTCATAACATCAGCCAACTTAAGTTGTGCATACTGGAAATCGTTGAAAAATGTGAAGGAAGAAACAATCATAGCCACTTAATACAACGTGAGAACTATGAACGGATGGAGTTCCAATATTATTTATAAATGCACTCCGGCGATACATAAATTGATTTATTTGTGTTTCTGTTCCAGTTGAATTGCCTTAACGAGTATTTGTTTGGCAGGATACTGGGAATATTCATGAATGAAATGTAGTTGTACTATTTACCATGGGTTATCAGCTGTTTACGTTTACGCAACACCAGCATAGTATTTAAATATGTCTGCCAAACACAATGTATATGATACACATCACACATTTGTCCTTCTTCAATCTCCATTATACCGCGCACACGCGTAACCCGCCATCCAATCGCTCGCACCGACATTTCAGTTTAAAGTTTACACATCTACACAAATTACTTTACAAGCAACATTTGCCTAGGATAGCGCATGAAAGGAACAACTACTCTGGCACCATCGGTAAGCAGCCACATGCATAATGCGAGCGCATAAACCACAGGTTGTTAGAACTCCCGTTATCTGTGTAAATACGGCAAACCGCGCCACGGCGTAGAACCTCACCCAGTTTACATTACATGCAACAAGCGTCATGTTATGCCCTGCATAGTATTTTAATATCTTGCAGTTTCCCAGTTCTCCTGCTGTTCAGCCACAGCGAGTGTTTGGAGTAGAATGTTGAGAATGCTGTGATGCATAGAACGTTGGAAGTCTGACTGGGTGACAGATGACAGTTACAGATGGGCTGAGCAGCAGGCAGGCTGCTCCTGGTGGGGTTAGATACTACCAAGGGAGTTTGATACTACAAAGGTGTTTGCTGTGACATAGTACCAAGGACTGACCACTGGGCTAACCTACATTACCTTATCCTGTTACCTGTTTTACCTGGTTGATGTACCTGTGAACCTACTTGCTGTACAACTGGAATAAAGGTACTAAAAGATCTTACATGGCTAACAGCGTCTACTTCATGTGAGAGTACAACATTATTTTTGGCGACGAGCGAGAGTTGGAAACGTACTCACTGCCTGGGAGATGGTACAGTAACAAGAAGAAGAAAGAAGAAGAAATTTCTTACAGCGCAACTAAAGAAGTAACTCAAGATGTCACTAGCAACAGAAGAAAGTGGCACAGCACTCTTCGCAACCCCACCAGTGTCCTGTACATCGGACAGCCCAAGCAACAGAGTGCTGTACAATGTGGTTGTGCGTACACCCACAAGTTCTGCGCCTAAAGGGAAAGTTAATGGCTTGGAAGTATATGTCTACAAGTACTTTGGCGCAGCAAAGATCAAGACAAACGTGGACTGCTGTTTAACGCCATATTTTGATGATGCCTGGTGTTGGCGTTACTTTGGAGGTGCATGAGGGTTACAGCACACGTCAAGTCTGACATCTGGAGGTGGTTTTCATGTGCTTGAAAAAACGATTTTACCTCATGATTTTACGTGGTTTGGGTACAAGGATCTACAATGTTTTTGATGGATCTGTTGGTTGTTTCTTCTCACAACGATGTGGTTTTAAAGAAATATGAGCATTGTGGGCCATCCTCAGCGTGGAGAATTCACACGAAGGAAAGTGTGTGATGTGCAGTGACACTGGCAAGTTGTGGATGAGTACGAGCCTCTCTTTGGAGTGGCAGGTGAGACTTATTTTTGTGTTTGTCTTGGGTTTTTAGTCCATTCTGAGACCTTAGAGTCGCGGTGTTTCTCAACCGCCTATTTGTTTTTCAAATTCAAACGTGGCACGAGCTCTGTATGGCTCGTGAAATCTTACCTCCATGAAGACGCTCGTGGCTTCGTGTGGTCCTCTATGACGTCCTCCGGAGTCTGCACTGCTTGTTATGCGACGCTTGGCGCTCAGAGCGTGCCGTGAGCCACTCGACACGGCGTGATGAAGCGTGGCGCCATTTTGAGGTTGGCGATCGTCCATAAGTTTTGTTGTTCAGCAGATTCGGCCAACCACGTAACTGTAACATTTTGCCCTGTGTCCTCTATAATCTTTTTCTGAAGCACGAAGATGATCGAGAAGGTCTTCTCAACTGGTGTGTGAGCGGGCTGCTGATGGTCCAGGTGTTTGATTGCTACACCAGCGGTGAGTGGAAGTTTATGGTTCCTTCAGTTTTAAGAGTATCCGGTGGCAAAAAAAAAAAAAAAGTTCTTGGATCTACTTTTTGGCGCTGGACTTCTGGAATGTTAAATTCAGAGAATGTTCCTGTTTCTGAACATCGGGGCTGAACATTATGCAATGACTATTTGGAGCGTTGGTGATTTTTCTACTCTAACGGTGGAAATGTTTTCGGGTGAGAAATCGCACACCGGTGCATACAGTTTTAAGATGTTTTGCATGAAAAATGTTTGCATATTTTATGTAAAGTGTTTTTGGAGTGTGATTTTCCACAGTATTTGTTTCCCTTCATATGGGTAGGACATATAATGTCGGGGTGGTAATCACAGGTTCATCTCTAGTTTCAGGGGTGTGGTTCAGTTAACGCTCATCGTATAGTTACAGTACCCTTAGGCAAGGGATGCCCTATTAGTGTTGTTGGGCAGAGGCTACACGTATGCCTGATTTTGTTTGTTAGTGTAAAGTTGAGGTGTCTACTCCTACTCCTCAGTGGTTCTAATTCCACAGGTTGCCCTCTTAGTGTCTTTATGGGGCTGTGTTTACACGTTCCCTATTTTAGGGATGGGTATGGGTTTGGTTCTAGTTCCTTCCCATTTAGAGTTATTGGAACCCCTGCTCTGGGGTGGGTATGTGGTCATGTTACACATTAAGCGGTACACGCGGCCTGTTTATTGAGGCGAGTTGGTGAGTGAGATTTCTTCTCACAGGTCCCATTTTATAGGGATGGTCATGGTCTGGGTACGAGCCCCTTTCCATAGTGCGTAACACGCAGCCTTTACTAAGGTGAGTTATGGGTGTTGTTCCCATTAAAGGTTTAGAGATTAGTTTCTTATGGTAACCCGGACGCGGGTCATGTTTTCTTGGTTTCCACCAGTTAACATAACATTTTACCCTCTCTGGGTTGGTTTAGACTTATGGGTACGGTTCCCCTACACAGGGTGTATCTTTTAGTTAGGTGGTCCCATATTCATTGTTATAGTCTGAGACCCTTTCATTAGGGTGGTTTTTAGGGTCATAATCCCGAGTTTTTGTACCTCACAAGAGGAGTGAAGGTTTGCTTGTGTCATCTTCACAACATAGGTGAGCTTCCTTATGCTAGGAACTGTGTTTTTCATTTGTTCCCTTTCTTTAGGGATTGTACTATAGAGTTGGTATGTGTCGGATGGGTCCCATGTTTTTCTAGGTCAATCCTACTCAGGTTGTGCATGCATGGGAGTTAGACTCGAATACAGTGGAAAGGTGGTTACCTTTTGTCTAACGCGATGACACTTTCTCATTTTTGTTTTTGGGAGAGGATGGGTCGTTGTACTCAATTTTCAGAATTGTTGTATTTTATCCGTTCTCTACTTTGAATGGTTCATTATCTCTCGTGATGTTCTTATTTGCACATCCCTGGTTTTGTTTCATTCTTTTCTTGGGTAATTTTGCTATCTTTGAGACTTGGCAATATGTGCTTTTTGCGGGTTTGTTCCCCTTTTGCTATACGCTACCTATTGTCTCAATCTATTGTATTTATTTAATTACAAGTGTATTTTCTTTTGTGTATGGCTTGCTCATATTGCATTGTGGCATTTCCATAGTACAAATGTCACTTTTGTTTTTCATTTTAAAAGAAGGGGGATATGTTATGCCCTGCATAGTATTTTAATATCTTGCAGTTTCCCAGTTCTCCTGCTGTTCAGCCACAGCGAGTGTTTGGAGTAGAATGTTGAGAATGCTGTGATGCATAGAACGTTGGAAGTCTGACTGGGTGACAGATGACAGTTACAGATGGGCTGAGCAGCAGGCAGGCTGCTCCTGGTGGGGTTAGATACTACCAAGGGAGTTTGATACTACAAAGGTGTTTGCTGTGACATAGTACCAAGGACTGACCACTGGGCTAACCTACATTACCTTATCCTGTTACCTGTTTTACCTGGTTGATGTACCTGTGAACCTACTTGCTGTACAACTGGAATAAAGGTACTAAAAGATCTTACATGGCTAACAGCGTCTACTTCATGTGAGAGTACAACACGTCACCCGTACGGTTAAACAGCAATCTGACAGACATTCACTACATGCACCCGAACCCATAACTCTTTAAAGAACCACACAACAGGCGATGGTGAATGACGAACCCCAACCGCTGACTATAAAAACATCCATTAACATCCCCATGGTACACCGGTAAACTTGAAGTCAAACTTCTTTCCTGAGAATACATTCAAACAATTGAGAACCGACTTAGTGGAACACATAATGCACTAAATGTGTTATTTTAATTTGATTACGCACCAAGGTGGTTAACTTTGCACCTATATTAATTTTGCACTTGTATGTATTCAAACTCAGTGGTTTTCTTCGTTTTTCATTAATTATAACCATATTTAAGTTTACAGATCGTCCCCAGACGAAGGCCAATAGGCCGAAATGCATTGGGACTAATGATGGCAATACACCAGTAGTGATGTATTCTGGGAACTGCAGTCCAACATGTGGAATATGAAAAATGTTGTGTTGTGATGAAACAATACAAACAACAATTGAAACCTAGAATTGCGTTTTATTGAATGACAGACAAATTGTTGAAACCTCATTGAAGGACCATTTAACCAGTGCCCGGGGGACATACCCCATGTGATTGGGGATGCAATTAGGTTGAATTCAAAATGCCCAAGGTTCAGAGGGCGATTAACTTCCCATCGACAACAGAGAGCTGTGCACACACTGTTAATCATAGTAAGACCGGTTTTTAGTCACTGCACGTGCGCTAAACCAGGGTTACTAGTTGTGAATCGGACCGGAAGTTAAGACCACGTTGACCCTCAGTTCCTATGTGTGTTCAAGACTGGAGTTCAGAGGGTGTGGTCGATCCGCGCATGCGCAGTGTGACTCGTCAAACTCCCAGCACAGCTGGCCGTCTGACCCCAGGGCGTCGCTGCAGACAGTTAAGAGCAAGATCCCTGTGCAGGACAAGTGCATGCGTTATCACTGTGTTTGTGTGTATGGGATTTCACGTACACTAGTGAGTGCTGAATCAGACCCATTTTTAGGTCCAGCTTTAGCGACAGCGCAAACCCAATTTCTTCTTCCATGGGAGCCCATGTTCACACAAGTGGACATATGGTGACCTTGACTAGCCCGACATAGTGTCATAATAGCGACCTCAGGGCCAGCAGATAACCTCTTTATCACCAGCTAGCCAACGGCCATTTCCACCCATTGCCATTTAGCGCTTACACGTTTATATATGTACACGTGGACATATATTTTGAGTGGACGCTCTGGCGTGTATATACAGTGTGAGTTGGTTTCATGCACCACCCATATGATGACTGGCATTGCACAGCCCTGCCATACTTGTCCCTCTGCTGCATATAACACAATTACATACCACACTACATGCATCCAATCCACACCACAGAATTCCACATCCTGCCACACAATTCAACAGCATACATCCTACTTAAATGCAACAACATACCACTCCACCACATAAAATGCCATTCCACATATTTACACTGACACACAATCCCACTCAACATAATTCCAATACACTCAATGCCCCATACTTACCATCTACATATTTTAATTACACACCATGCCACATAATTCCACTACACAAATCCACCACACAGAATTCCACAACCAACAATTCCAAACCAAATAATTCCACTCCACATCACATACGTACACTCCAATCCAAAACAGAAGAGTAAAACACATTCTCATTTACAGCGCCAACACCTTTAACTCCCACAACTGTGAGACCAATTTGTATTGAAAATGCTCGTTCTGACTTGAGGGGTTGCTTACAAAGGTGTCTCTTGCTTTTATTACTTCGGCTTGTGGCTAACTGAACTTCCGGTTCAATTTAGATTTTTGCTGTACACAGGTAAGGTGTTTTCCTTTGCAGGTTTCAGTCCCCTTGTTCTCAAGGTGGTGAGTTTCAGGGGATCGGGGAGCGAGGGGTCGTTTGGTGGGTTATGCCTTAGGTAATTTGCATATTGTGTCACTGTTATTGGCTGTCAAGGGACGGAAACCGTGTCCTAGGTGAGGACATCCAGGCTGTGAGCGATTACCTGCACAGAAGCAAAGGAGCCCTGCACAAGTTGGTGTGCTGAGAAGTTGCAGGCTTGGTGCATAAGCAGGACAGCGGAGACATTTTCCTACCTTCCGCATGTCATGATGTGACAACTTCTGGTCAGTGAGTTGCCAATATTTCCCAACATTCTTCGAGTGCACTTTTGTGACATCAACCACCAGCAATAAACACTAAACACCAAACAGCAGTATAATTATTTCTTTCCCAGCACTTGCAAGTGCCATCTCCTGGCAACGTTAAGAGGGAAGTGCTTTTAATCTCTGCTGCAACAAGGTTGTGACTGCATAAGTACGAATATCACTTTGACCATGATAATAATTCAGTTAGGAGAATATCAAAATGGCCATTAAGTAGAGATGAAGGAGGGGTCCCCCATACCTCTGAGACCAAGCTTGTCTAATGCCATCAACTTTTCCGTCAACAGGGTAAACAAGACTTTGGTCCCTAGGAAGAAAACTGCTTATTTTGGCTGACCAACACCCAGAATCCCTCCAATAGAGAGTAGAAGAATGAATGGATCTTGAGGCCCCAAGCAACAGGGGAAAATGATTTCTTGGCACGTTTGACTTTGGGAGGCGTTTCTTAATAGTCCCTGCACCTTGCAGACTGTCTGGAGTATCTCTGACATCTGTGTTCTCATCCCAACATGGATCTACCTCTATTATATTGGTAACAAAATACACAAACATCTCAACAAGGAGGTTTGATTCTTTGGAGGGGAAAGGGGACAAGACTCCCAAAAGAATGACTACTTTTCTGGCCAAATTCATTAAGGATCCAAAGAGAGGGATAGATATAACCTGGAAGGCATGTGAGGGTAAACTCTTGGACATCATCTGCACCTTGCCAATAATTCTCAATATGGCTGAGACCAAGGAGTCAGATAGAGTGGTTCACCTGGAACAGGCCATATTCTCATAGGGAAATGCAAATTGCATGCTGTCTCCCAAGAGGCACTGTACTCTGTTGACTAAGATGAGCACAAAGTTAGCATAACGGGCCCGTCAGTATCAGGGCCCATGGTGCAGTGATGGCCATGCGGTGACCCCTTTATGAAGATACTGGGTAAATCTGTGTCTACCTTTGTTTCCCCAGACAATGCACAAACAGCCATTAAATGTTTTTTGGACTTAAAGCTTTTTCCGTGGCTGGTCATAACAAAGGCCTTTTATCCAGCCAAAGTTCTCAGCGAAGCCAGGCCACTAGAAGAAACATACTATGGCAAGACCATAAGCGGTTTGGAGGATTTTTCCATTCTAGAGGTGAAGAAAAAGGAAGCAAGATCACTTATGCTTTCAGAGGCACTGTCACTGCCCCAGGAGGATAATTTGGTAAGTATTATTAGTTTTCCTTAGCAAGTATTGGGGCATACTGGCATGACTATTCCACAAGTGGTGCAAAACTATGGAAGATTTGTGGATTCTTCAGACGGTGATGGGGTTTCATATACACTGTAGTGGTGCCCCACACTTCTTTTCACATCAGGAATGCATGCTTTTAGACACAGAGGTGGCCAAGATGAAAGTTTAAGAGGCTAGTTATAGGACATCTCCCCATTTCTGGAGAACTTATTTTTGATGGAAAAAAACTAAAAGGGTCTCTGTGCATTATTCGACCTTGTAGACTTCAACTAATGTTTGAAACACCAACATTTCAAGATAAAGGACATCCTCCTTCTAAGAGAAGCTCTGTGGCGATTTGACTGGAGGTTTCAGCCAGATCTGAAGGACACATACTTGTCTGTCCCCATTTTCTCTCTGTGACCTCCATTTTCTTCAGTTTGCGTAGTGGAACCAAGTGTTTGAGTTCACAGCATTACCCTTTGGCCTTTTCTCATCTCCATGGTGCCTCACCAAGCTCCTCAAACCTATGGAGGCGTTTTTGAGTTTTATGGAGTGAGACTTCTGATGTGCTAGGATGACATTTTGTTCATAATCCAATGCCCAACTAGGCTGACAGGGCATGTGAACAATGTGACAATAACCCTTCTGCAGAATTTGGAGCTTTTATCAATAGGGAAATGTTGAAGTTGTCTTGATCTCAAGTCATGATTATCTTGGGATTCTTCCTATACTCGCCATTCTCTGGCTGACTGTAACAAAGGTGGCAAACATCAAGGAGGAACTGAAAGGAGGAGTCCTCAGGGACAGGTTCTTGTTCAGAGAGGTGGCCAGAATCGTTTGGCTGCTGTCATCACCAATCATGGCTATATTTCCGAGGTCGCTACCCCACAGCACTCTGCGGAGACTCAAAGCTTATCATCATTAGAGGGGCATCATCAGTTTGGAGCTGGTATCATCTCAGACTGCTCCAGGACAAGTATTCTGTGGTGGCTGGAGCAGTTCAAGACAAGCTATCATTTTATGTTCCAGGGAGCTTGAAATAGGGATATTTCCACAGAGAGAAAGTGGTCACATCAAGTACCTTGAGATTCTGGTATTCTATTTTGTGGTCAAGGGCATAATGCAGGATAAAATTAACTTGCATCCTGCGGCAAATGGAAAATATGTTGTTGATTCATTGCATAAGCTACTACAGGCCACTTAGCCCATGATATTGGCAGAACTGGAAAATGATTTTTGGCAATTATTCCTGAAGTAACACACTCCTGGTGACAGTAAAGTACCCCCCATAGACAAAGAACAGACTGCAGATTGGACCTCTAGATTTCTGCAGAACACTAGTGACCGGCAACTATATTGATGGATCTTTTCAGACACTGATATAGTGATGCCATCTCTGCAAGATGGATCTCTTTGATTCTTGACTGAACTACTAGCTGCCTGGCATAGGGGTGACTGTGGTGAATGTGCTTATAAAAGATTGGTCTAGGACATGCATTACACATTTCCCCTCTTTGCCATAGTTTGCAGGTTTATGGCCCAAACCAGAAGACAAGTAGCTGACTAGATTTTAGGAGGTTTCAAGCGTGGTTTACAGTTCTAGTGGAATTTTCTAAATTATTCCAATCCCTCTTCTCCAGGATCAGGCAAATTGTTAGGGGTAGTCACACTAATTGGTTATAGATTGATCGCTATACTTAATGACTTAGACAACTACAGGGAAAGTTGGATGATTACAGAAAAAGCTGGATGATCACAGTCATTTGAGAGGAAGGTTTTGATTTGCATGGAGACAGTAGTCATGTTGGTGTTTGGCGCCCTGTTTCAGCTTATAGGACATTCAATCTTTTAGACCTGTCAACCTATGGTGGTCATCGCCAAAACATTTTTCCTGCTTGCCTCCAATTTTGCTGATCTTGTTTTCTTGGTTTTATGACTCTGGGCACTTAACAACTGCTAATCAGTGCTAAAGCGCATGTGCTCTCTCCCTAAACATGGTTTGATTGACTTGTCCACAATTGGCATATTTAGTTATAAGTGCCTAGTAAAGTGCACTACATGTGGCCAGGGACTGTACCTTAAATGCTACTAGTGGGCCTGCAGCACTGGTTGTGCCTCCTACTTAAGTATCCCTTCAAAACATGTCTCAGGCCTGCCACTGCAGCAGAGTCTGTGTGTACAGTTTACACTGCCATGTCGACTTGGCATTTCAAACCCCTTGCCAAGCCTTGAACTCCCCTTTTGTTATATTTAAGTCAACTCTAAGGTATGCCATATGTAGCCCATAGGGTAGAGTGCTGTGCATTTAAAAGATAGGACATGTACTTTTTGGTTTTACATGTCCTTGTAGTGAAAAATTCCCATATTTGTTTTTCACTAATGTGAGGCCTACCCTTCCTTAGGTTAACATTGGAGATTCTTTGTTACGTATAATGTGTGTAATTCCCAATTGGAAGGAGGTAGATAATATATCATGCTTAGTACCTATGGAATTGAAATGATAAAACCTGTTTAATGGCAAAGTCAAATTTATCATTACAATTTTAAAAATGCCACTTTTAGAAAGATGGCTTATTTCTGCTCAAAGTCTTGTGTGCCTGCAGCCTGTCTCCAATACACGCCTAGGGTGGGTGACCGCTGGGCTTTTTGCATTCCCTCTAGACAGCCACACAGAGAGTTTAGGTGTGACTGATAGGCCTTATTCATCCTGATGGGATATCCTGGGCAGGATGGGACTGAGGAGCTGGTTGTTGCTTTAGACTTACACCTGAATAGACTGTCCTGTCCCCACCCAAAGGACTGCTTATCCCCCTGTAGTGAGTCTGGAGCCAGGGCAGGAAAGGAAGACCACTGTGCACGTAAAAGCCCCTCTCTGAAGTCTACCCCACTTTAAAGGTACCACTGGGTATAAGAACTGGACTTCTGACCCTACCAACTCCGTACACTTTGGGACCTGTGGATACTCTGACAGGAAAAAGGACTGCTCAAGGACTACTACTCTGCCGGACTGCTACTCTGGAAGAAGTGCCTTCTTGCTGTGCTGACCTGCTACACTACTTGCCTAGATGAGAAGGACTGGACCCACATCACTTGAACCCAGAACCAGGGTGGTTCCGATGGCGTGCTGGCTTGCCTCCTGATTTAAGTCTCAGGGACATAAAAGGCTTCCAACTCGCCTGCTACAGCACCTGGACTCTGTGAGTCTTGCCCTGTCAAGTGGTGCCAATCCAGTCCTGAGCCCTTAGAAATGGGGATAAATTGCTGCTACAGCAAGGCTGGTCCCTATATTTGACCCACGCCCCATCGCGGTCGGACTGTACTTTTGGATTTGACCCGGTCTAGTGTGTCCAGATAGCCCTGGTTGGTGCTTTATGCTTTTAAGCACTACATTTCCATTTATTCTTTAAAAATTCATTACTTTGGTTCTACTTCTTTGGTTTTTGTTGTTCTGCTCTTGTTTTGTTCAATAAATTGAGTGGTATTTTTCTAACCAGGTGTGGTATCTTTTTGAATGACATTTTTACTGCTTTACTGTTTGAAGTGTTGCACAAATACTTTACACATTGCCTCCAAGGTTAAACCTGACTGCTCTGTACCAAGCTACCAGAAGGTATGTGTTTGTGACTTACACTGACTAGGTTTTTGGTTCCTGCTTGGACAGGGTGCATACCTCTACCAACCAGGAAGCCAGTTTCTAACACTATCCTTTTAGGTTGGCAGTTTCAGAGGGACAAGTGCCTTTTAATTAAATGCTAAAAGGTGAAGAATGTGGGGTGTGTGTGGTGATATGGGGTGTGCAGTAGGTCCAGATCCTCAGTATTCCCATGTATGGGATGGTAATTCGGTATTGAATCTCTTTATCTTGGCAAGACAGTGAGGTAAGAATTTTCAGCCAAGATAGCTATGCTCCTCAGTTTGATGCCATTTTGAATGGTGTCAAATGCAATGTTCACCATTGACAGGAAGACTATGTCTAGTTCCTGGCCTTTCCAATTTCCGTGTCATTCAATGTACTCAAGGGCTCTAAAGTTATGGTGCCTAAACAATGACCCACCAGGGTGCACCAGTGTCTTGTCTCTTCCACCCCATCACAAGATGGCTTCAGCGGGTTATGCAGTAGACAGGAATTGATATTTTGGTATGTGGCTCCTGTCTGGCTTGAAAAGCAAGTTCTCATTAGGAGGTTGTTAGAAGGACATTATGGTTGTGGCCGACTGGTCAGCCGATTCAACATTTAAAATGTTTTACATTACGCCAAAAAAGGAATGGCTTCTGACATGAGTAGTAAGCTCTAAACATGCATAATCCTCTTCTCTGGTCCTGCCACAGACTGTAAAATGTTCTAGATAATGAGAAGGACATTTTCAGTTCTCTACTGGGACACGAAGATGAGGAGTATCCCACCAGATGTTTTGACATATTTGACAACCCACTCATGGGTAAGGCTTCTTTTTCCTTGGCTAGGCGGTCTTCATGTTTGAAGTTAGTAGTGTTTTTCATTTTCTGGGGATATCACAGTCTTAATGCATCACTTTCAGGGACATGTTTTATTTAGTTTGTAACCCCTGTTTTAATTTCTTCCTTTCCTTTGCCATAGCATCGGGCAGAAGCATGAATAAGGATTGAAATGAACAGTGGAAGTGGAGCCTGGCTTCACTAAAGAAAAGAGGGATAGAAACTCTACTCTAGTACTTTGTCAGCTTTGAATGATTGACCACTGTCTTCTATTGGTTGTTCTAATTTTGTGAACCAAGAAGCATACATGTACTTCAGGTGTTTTCAATGGAAGAGCTATGGGTGAGCTACTGAGCCTAATAAATGAAGCTGATGATGCAGCATCCTCAACTACATGTCCTTAATGGAACAGAAAAAAAATGTTCTCACCAGCCAGGATGTTTTACATTCTTTCTAAACTAGGTATAACGATCACTGCCAGCTGGGTACTTCTTAAATCTGGAACAATAGTTAATTTAGAAATTACAATTTTGGTGTACATATAGTTAGGCACATGGCAGCGGACAGTGCAGAACAACTGTTAGTATTTGGTTGCTAAGTCTTTTCCCCAAAGAATACTAGGCTTTCTGGCATTTTAAATGATCATGTGTATGCCTATGTAACAGTTTATTTCCACAAATGATAGCTTGGCTATATGTGTGTCCTTTTTTGTCCCATGTTGGAGATTCTGAAAACAGCTAGGATTTGTGACTAATCCTGGAGGAGCCATTTGACAATCCATGGCAACGATATTTTCTCTTTTAAAGGGAAGACATGGTCTACAAAAAGGTGTGTGGTAATTGTTCAAAAAGCCTTGTCCACAAAAGCTTTTCTGTGCTAATATCACCCTCTTTAAAGCTAACGGACACGGGCAAAGAGATTTTTTTTTTCACAAGTAGTGGATATTATTTCCCTTGTTTGCAGTTTCTCCCTGCTTTCAGTTCGTGGAGGTTTTTGGATGAATCAAGACAACTGCTATCACTTTCTGAAAAGTAGACAAAGGGTACTTTGTGAAGACTGGTAATGTTTATTTGTATAGTGCACTAATCACCCCACAGACTATCCAGGTGCTTGAGCAGGTGTATAGGTCCCCAAGGTTCTCATACGCAGAGCCAGGTCTTCAGATTCTTATGGAACTCAAGAAGTTAAGATATGGGGTCTGATGTGTTGAGGGGGGTTTGTCTTGGGTACAATGTAAGAGAAGGAGTGACTTCTAGTTTCGCTTTTGCGGATGCGTGGAATGTGTGAGAGTAAGGCAGAGCCTAGGTGTCTGGTGGGTTGGTGAAAGCGTATGCGGTTGTTCAGGTATTCTGGTCCTATGTTGTGTTGCGGCCGTGTTTTGGGTGGTCTTTACTCTCTGTAGGAGTTGTTTGGAAGTTCTGGCATAGAGAGTGTTGCCATAGTCTGGTCTGCTGGTGATGAGTGCTTGCATGACGGTCCATTTGGTGTTCGGAGAATACCATTTCGAAATCTTTCGCACCATGCGTAGGATGTGGAAGCAGGAGGTGCACACTGCATGGCTTGGCAACTGTTGTCATGTATAGGTTGAAAAAAGTGGGCTTATGGGGTGATCCCTGTGGGAATTTGCATATCAGTTTCTTGGTCTCTGATGTAACAGGTGGCAGCCTGACCCCTGGGATTCTTCCCATGAGGAAGAAAGAGATCCATGTGAGAGTAGATCTTTGTATGCTAATCTCGTGGGGTCTTCTGATTTAAAGTGTTGTGTGAGACAGTGCCGTAGGCTGCAGAGAGGTCAAGAGGATGAGGGCTGCTGTTTCTCCTTGGTCCATGATGATTTAAATGTTGTTGGTGACTGCAATGAGTGGTGTTTTGGTGCTCTGGTTCTCTCTGAATCCTCATTGGTTGTTGTCTAGAAGATGGTGAAGTTCGAGCTGGGTTATAAGTTGCTTGTTGATTGCCTTCTCAATCACTTTGGCTGGATAGCGGAGCAGAGTGATGGGTTGGAAGTTGCTTATTTGATTCGGGTCAGCTGTGGGCTTCTTGACGACGGCATTGATTTTTATAATTTTCTATTCATCTGGGAAAGAGCAGACATGATGGAGGTGTTGAAGATGTGGATTAGGGTGGTGCTGATTGGTGATGTTCCCAGATTGTAGATGTGGTGGTGGTTTAGGCCCCTAAATGGATGGTTCGCATGACTGCCACAGTTCCATTTATGGTGAGGGTTGTGCATTCAGTCAGGTGTCCATTTTGATTGGGTGGGTAGGTTAGTGATTAATTATCTGGGGTTGTGTTGGTGTGCGAAGTTAGTTTGGATATTAGCGAATTTGCTGTGGAAGAAGTTGGATAGGTTGTCACAGAGTTTTTGGGAGGCAGCAATGTTGTTGACAGTGGTTGAGGGTGAAGTTGAATCCTTGACAATCGAGAAGATCTCATTGCAGCTGTTTGAGATTTCTTCAAAGCGGTCCATTAGTGCTTTATTTCTTTATATCTCTTATTTGCTGCTGATAGCATCTGAGGGCAGCATTGTAACTAGTTCTGTTGGTAGTGTTGTGGATGGCTTTCCATTTCCTTTCTAGCTGTTTACAGTGTTATTTGAATGTAGTGGAGAGAAGAGACAGTTTCAACAAGTTTTACACCTGTAAGGTTTGGCAATGAAAGCTGATCTACAAAAGTACTGCACCACTACATTCATCAGACTCTTCCAGTGACACAGATGTAGAGCTTTTGTTGTTTGTTCAAAAAATGAGCCAACAACCAAACAGTGACTTATCATGATCTTTCAATATATTCCAGTAAAGCATCACTTCACAATAAAAAGTTAAATGAATATACATTAAATATCAGGGAAGGCTGTATATTTTTAAAATGTACTTCAGAATCAGAATTTAAGTTTAGGAGTCATTCAAACCTTTCAGAAAAGCCATAACACTATCAGATTGTGTTGAGTTTGTTGCAAACACTGTTTTTTGTTAACATTAAAAATAAGAAGATCAATCTTTTGTGAAAAATAATTGATAATAGCAAATTTTCTACCATCCTGAATTTTCACAGGGGGCGTAACTAAGGTAGCAGCATAGACGGACGAGAATCTCCATCCCTCTATTCCGCGAATCTGATTGATGAGCTCTTCACTGGTACGGAAACCTTTGATTCTCCATGAGTGTGGAGGGGGCTGGGCAATGTTTGATGTGCCTGGATCCCCACTGCCAGACCTGATATCTCAAGCTGCCCCGAGAACAAGGCAGAGCCCCAAGATGGTAGCCAAGTCCTGAAAAAGAAAACACCAGCCGGTGCCCTGTTCTTGAGGAAATGATCTGGCAGGAAGGTGCAACTGGCCTCTGTGGGTCTTGTACGCATTCAGGGAGCACACAAATGCCCATCGTAGAGGGCCCATCCAGAAGCACTGTTGGTGCCAGTCCTGACAAGAGCCGGCTGACTGCAGAGGCTTTATTCGGTTGGCAGAGGCCCATGGGTGAGCTGGCGTGAGGTGGATTTGGAGGTGGCAGCAGAGGCAGTCATTGGAACCTGTGAGTGCTGCAGCTAAGGAGTGGCAGCATGAATAAGAGGAAGCACCAGAACCAGATTCTAGCCTTGAGTGCTGACAGGCTTGCAGACCCTCGACCAGCAGGGTAGTGGCCAGGGTGCAGGGGTAAGTAGACCCACTGGATAGCCAAGGCGAGTGTAGGAACTGTACTCGGGGAACAAAACCAGAACTAGACCTCTGCTTATCCTATGGTACGGCCATTGCTGCCCACTGAAGGCTGAGCTCTTTCCTGGGTATCAACCATTGGGTAGAATAGCCAGTGAGGTGGCCTGGGGGAACACCACTTCAAGGGAACACCGCTTCATCCCTGGCAAATGTTAGTGCAGGGCCAGAGTGCAGATACTAGACATATTACTGAGCCAAGAGGTTGTCTTGGCTGCTTCTAGATTTTTTGTCCCTAGCTGATAAAGGCCAGGCGTGACCTAACTTGCTCCCCCCTTAACTATCAGCAGCCTGAACAATGACTTGGAGTGACAAGATGACTCCAGATAAAGGTCAAATGTAGAGCATTCTTTGGACATTTGGTTGAAGCTATCCCAAGTGAAAGAGGTCATCTGCCAGAAGGACAAACCAGTGACCCCCAGAGGAAGAACTAGTAAACGGTCAGACACAGAATCTAATTAGGCACCGATAGCGCACCAATATTTTGTAGGGTTATTTGCATGCCTCAAGGAGAACCTGGGACGTCTCCAGATGGACATTAACAAAGAGCTCATGAGACACCAAAAAAGGGTGTCAGTGACTACGGGAGTTCTTCTCCTTGCTGACAGAGAACAAAGATGAGCTAGCTGAAGAGTAGGAATTCATTACACAGGAAATTCTACAGCTACAAGAACAACTTATACCGCTTCAGAGGCAATTAGAGGACTTGGACAACAGATTCTGCTGCAACAACATCAGACTCCAAAGGTTCAGACCAGAAAAAACGGATTATGACCTGCACTCAATTTTGAAGGATCTACTGGGGCCTGACTCCACCCCCCAGCCTGCAGTTATCAAATTGCATTGAATGCACTAGACTGGACTCCAGTGTGGTCCAAACAAGTACTTCCCCCATCTTCCCTGAAGTCCTCATAAGAGTCCACCGATATGTCCTAAAAGAAAAGAACGTCGCATTGGTGCAACAGAAATGGGACATAAGCGGGGAGCGAGTACATTTCCCAATTTACCGAACCCTATCAAAGCCTTACAAGACCATACAAAAGAAAAGATCTTAAATCCCTAATTGACCATTTACAAAAGGTAAATATCAAGGACTGCTGGGGCCATATCTTTCACCTCATCTTCCAGCGACAAGGCAAGATTTGTCCTGGACAGAGGCTGCTATAGCCAGAATTTCAAGTCGAGGAGCATAAACTGCTGGAAATACAACCAGTAATACCAGCAAAGAAGTCTCATGCAAGACGTTGCAGCAGAGTTGGCCACACTCTGATGGATCGAAGGCCATCACCTGAAGACACTAAAAGAGAAAGAAGTGACTTGATTAGCACCTTCAAGACAGTGAGCAAATGACCAATTGGAATTGGGCGTCCAGTACTCAAAGGGAACCCGGCTCCGAGCACGACTATCAGCAGCAATGACATGATGGTGTTGTGGTGCAGGGGAAGATGTTGGATGAAGGTGTTTGAGGAGGGGTCAGATCTTTTGTTAATCCCTGTAGGATATGTCTACTGGAAATCATTATGTAAATTGGTTGTACTCTTCTTTGCAGGTTTCTGTGTCCTGGTGTTATGCGGCTTATGTTTAGTCCTCATTTTATTCCTCATTCTATTTTACCATCATTTTATTAGTGGTTTGTACACGCCCTGGAGTCTGCACATTTAGTTCCGGGGTCGCACAAACTCAGAACATATAGCATTGTTTTTTTTTCTGTGCTCGCAAGGAGGTAAGTTTTCTGCTTTAGTCAAATTTGAGGGCTGTTCTGCACCTCTGGCACAGTGTGATAAGCTTGACATTTTATTATAAAAGCAGAGTCTGTGCTGAAGTTGGTGAGAGTTCACTTCCTCCCTGAATCATCACAGTACCATGCTGTAACATGCAGTCCTGCTGTCCCCGAACTTCATCCTGAGAAGGAAGATAGTTGTACACTCAGACGGAGGTGCATTTGTGTATGCGCTAACCCTGGTTTTCTGGTATTCAGTACCAAGGTATGGGGTTAGGTCATTCCAACAGGCCTGGCAGATGGATACTCCCCATATGCTCTCTTTAGCATAGAGGCTAGTAATAGATAGGAGTAACTTTCACAACATTATGAACAATTACAATGATTAAATTCACTATTCTAATAATGCTTTTTACAATAACGTGTCTTATCTTACTTACAATCGCAGTCCATGTTTTATATACAAAGATTAGAGCTTTTCAATAAACTGTTAAATGCAATATTGTATCTTTTCTTTGTGAACACTTTGGGCATGCAATGCATGCATACAAAAATGAAAGGGTTAGAACTGTTACCACGATTTCCTTGGGGAATCAATTTCTAGGTTATTGACACCATCTATACCTCTGGAGGTTTAGGAGTTTAGATGCTATACTGTGAGCTAGCCAAATAGACCAACAATTACTGAATATATATTAAGAAGTTTTGTTGTTCTATATACACAGACCTACTAGATTTGTCGAAACTGTAAAATACTGGATATTGAATTTCTATTTGGGATCACTGTATTACTCATTTTACTCTGACTTGATTAAGTGTACCATACCACATTCATTTACTTAACCAGATATTGACCTATACCTTCAAGGTGATCTAACTCAACATGTGGGGGTTAAACCTGTCTAATAAGAGGTACAAATTATTGCACTAAATACAGCAACATGAACAAAACATAACATTCCTCCAGGAGACCCAATTGCTGCACCGGGACCTCTTTAGAATTAGGAATAGGAAGTGCCCCATACCGCACTGAGCAGCGGAACCCACTACGATGGCAAAGGGGGGGATGTTTAGGTAAAAATAGTGGGCAGGGGAGAAGGTGACAATAGTGAGAAATCTTAAGGGGGAGCATCATAAAGGTGCAAGTGCTGTTCTTCCACCATATAACCATCTACATAAATAGCTATGCCCCAAACACTGGACAGCGTCACTATTGGTACACTTATGGAGGGGCAGGAAAAAGGTGATTCCGGAGGAGACTGCGGCTTAGTATGGAAACCCTACTTTGGTAGGAGCAGTAAGCTCCTGTCAAAATCAACGTTGGAGAATTCCTGGCACATACCGCACCCAAATATTAGGGACTTCTCTCTCTCCCTTGTCCACTGAATCTACAAGAGGATCAATTTATGTTCCAGACCTTAAAGCACAGAATAATATCTGCAGCTATTTCAGCAATCCGATCCTGGCCATGGTGAAATTACCTGCAACATGTTTGCTTGTGTGACTGGGAGCCCACAGGTGAATCTCTGCTGAAGTGTTCAGAGACTGTGTAATGAAGCAGGACTGACTCAGAGGATCACAGTCTTCTTTACAGGCATTATGAAGGACAACACCTCACTATTTCCAAAGAGAAGAAAAGGGAAAAACACACAAAGGGGAAAGAAGAAAGAGAAAGATGGAAAAACCAGTCACAAAGGGAGAAAGCAGGGACCTGCAAGAGTGCGATAAAGGTGTATCCTGTGTGCCAACACTTAATCGCACTGTCCATTGGCTTCTGAGCAGAGCACTGGTACCAGCATTCATTCTTTTACAAGTTAGGCACTGGCTGAGAGGACACATTTGAAACTGGGCTGTACTTTCTATGAAGGGGCAATAATGCGCAGACCCTGTTGACATCGCAGTTAAAAGTGCAGAGAAGTCAGAGATTCATAACAAGATAAGAATGGGAATGTTACCCAAATAACATACCCAAAAAAAGAATTTGGAAAATTCTTCATAACTTTGTTCTCTCAACATATACAAGATGACACAAAGATTAATATTATTTGCAGTGCTGCATAGTGTTTTCACAAACATGACCCTGCTCCAATAGAAACAGTCCAGCTTGAGCTGTTAAGCCAGGTCTTCTCCGAATCAAAGCACAAGCAACTCAAGACCGATTTTGCCCTGATGTAAAGCCCCTAGTGGTCAAGGCTATGCCTAGACGTGGGAGCACGACCAAGACTGATTTGCATTTGGCTGGGTCTAATCTGAAGAGGCATGGTCGGCAAAAAACAATGGTTTAGAATGATACCTAAAGCGATTTATAGTGGGTAGACTAATAATGCAAGCATCCCCCTATCACTTTTTGTATGTTTGATTTAATTATGCAAGTGGCCAAAGGTATGTCCAGATGTGGATCCCTTGCTCACTGTGCCACTCAAACCAAACTGCACTAAACTGAAGAGCCCCACTCCGGGCGAAACCGGTCTTGGATTGCTTGTGCTCTGGTTCGGAGAGGGCCTGGCTTGGCAGTTTGACTGACCTGTTCCCATTGGAGCAGAACAGACTAATTTGCAAATATCTGGGCTAAACCTGAGGGGGCATGGTGGGCAAAAGGTAGGTTTTAATGCTACCTGAGTGATTGCCAGTGGGTAAACTTATTGCAAGCATCCTTCCATCATCTGTTGTGTACTAGGTTGACATAGCAGTTTAAAACTGTACTATAAGCTGCAATCATAGGCCTGATAAAGGTTTTAAGGTCCTACTTTAGTGAGTGATACAATGGGTACTGCAGGCCCACTAGATGCATTTTTTTTTTACATGGGCTTAAAAGTAAATGAAAAATGCCAATCAAAGTGTAGGGCAATTTGACCATGTTTTAGGGAGAGAGCACCCTGAGCCTCTCAGCTGAAAGAAGGGAGAACTACTAATGCTCATGTCAGTTCTAATCACTAATGTGGAAAAACCTGGAAAGATTATCAGCGTTGGAGTGGTCAATCCCAGGACTGTGTTCCACTGTAGGGACATAGACCGGCTCACAAGTGTGGAATTCTCACCCCCATGTGCATTAACCTTCTGAAGGGTGTGTGGTCTGTTTGAACCCGGACCTGAGTCCCAAGCAAGTATGGTCTCACCGTCTTCAGTGTCCAGACCACTGCAAAGGTTTCCTTCTTAATTGCATTCAGCCTCTGTTCCCTGGGAAGTAGCCTCCTGCTAATGAAGCCTACGGATTGGCCTAAGCCCTTTTCGGTTAGCTGTGGGACCACAGTCACTATGAAAAACTCTGAGGTGTCTGTCTGAGTAATAAATTCCTTGGAGAAGGGGTAAGGTTGGGGAGCGCTAGGTGGCGCTGGTCAAGATGGCCGCCCATCTGTGAGGCTCCTGATGCCTGACCCCTCTCATCCGGCCTTTCACCGTCCCCCGCTGTCCTAGCAGTGATCCGGAGGTCTCTACTTGCAGCGGGACCGAGGCACCACACTCGGTGCGACTTTCGGCTGTTTCCCTGCTCCCCGGGCTGAGCTCTGCTGCCCCTGGTTACGAGGCTGCTGGGGACGCGACGGGCTGGTTCCGTGGCCGGCGCTGGCAGTTGCGCAAGCCCCGCGGCGTCAACGAGGGCCGCAGGCCGTGTGGACGGTGGCGGCTGGCTGGCCATTGCGGGACCCGGGAAGGCTGCCTCTTGCGATGCCTGCTTGACCGCTGCCTCAACGCTGCCCCAACCACTGGTGACCCGGCAGGGTGCTGTTTCCGGAGCCGTGGGGTGCCCCCTGGACCTGCGGAGGCCCACGACGGCCGGGAGCGGGCGAGCTGAGCCTGTGTGGGCCGCGCTGGGACCGGCTCCTGTGTATCTTCTCGCCACCGCTGCAGACCCGCACCAGCGGTGACCGGGCGGCGGCCCTTTGGAGAGCTGTGTGGTGGGATCCACTGCGGGGAGCGGCGGAGCCCAGCGGCCACGGGCCTCCGCAGCCGGCGTAGGAACCCATTCCTGTCTGTGGCCTCGGATCTCCTCCCCCCCTGCTGGTGGGGCCTCGCCGCGGATGGGCAGACGGCGCTCTTTTCTCTTCCCCCCCCCCCCGGCTGCTGACCGGACCCGGGGGCGTCTGCCAGCTGGCCTGCTGCATCGGGCGCACCAGTGGACCTAAGGTGAGGGGCTGCAGTGAGAGGGCCCCGGGACTGTGCCTGGACTGAGGACGCCTGCGGGGTGGTCCGCGCCGGAGCGGCTCTGGTGAGGTGAGGGGGCGGCCCGGCCCGGAGCGGGGCTGTGGTATCTCCGGCGGCTTCCCGGCCTCCCCCCGCCTGGGTACGGCGTTGCCTTTGCTCTCCCTTCTAGCACCTCCAGTCCCTGGCCTCCCGCCGGCCGGTCGATTGGCGGAGGGGCGCGGCTGGCCACCGATTCGCCTTGCTGAGCCCGGACGCTGGCGTACTCATCCCGAGCACCATCATGGGCAAGGACAGGGGCGCCAAGTCGAAGACCACGTCCCACCAGACCACAATCGACCGCTTTACGACCCCGGACCCCCCGGGCACGGGCGGTGAGACGGCGTCGGCTCCTGGCACAGACCTCGCTGCCATCCTGCTGGCCATCAACGCCTCCCGCGCGTCCCTGGAGGGGATGGTTGGGGAGGTGAAGGTGGACGTCGCGCTCTTGCGACAGGACCTCCGCAACACCACAGCCCGTATCACGGAGGCGGAATGCCGTATTTCGACGGCGGAGGATGACATCCGGCAGCTCCAAGACCAAGTCAGGGAGCTCACGACCCACTCTCAGGAGCTGCATCGACAGGCGGAAGATGCCGAAAACCGGGCCCGCCGCAATAACCTCCGCCTGGTGGGCTTTCCGCAGGGGGTCGAGTCTGGCCGCACCAACGACTTTTTGGAGAAGTGGTTCAAATCTTGGATGCCGGCAGCCAGCTTGTCCACCTGGTTTGTGGTGGAGAGGGCGCATCGGTCGTTGGCGGCCAGGCCCCCTGTGGGGGCCCCCCGCGCCCCTTCATCTTGCGGATCCTCAACTTTAGAGACAGGGACGCTATCCTGAAGGAAGCGCGGTTGCAAGCCCCCCTGGTCTTTAACAACCATCCCATCATGGTCTTCCCGGACTACACCCGCGAGGTCCAGGAACAGCGCCGTTCGTACATGGAGGTGAAACACAAGATGCGCTCCCTGGGCCTCAGCTACCAACTCCAGTTCCTGGCGCGCCTCCGCGTCATCTTCCAGGGCAAGACATTATTCTTTGACACTCCTCGGGCGGCGTGGACCTGGCTCACCGAGTAACGGCCGTTGCGCCAGCCCGGGCGGGTGTCGCCAACCCAGCGGCTCTCGACTCAGGACACAGCTCGACTCCCGCGCCCACGACGCAGGCGGTGCACGCAGTCCTGGCGACCCCGCGGCGGGGCGGCGAAGGGGTCTCGATCCGTGAGTATGTCGGGGAGGAGACCAAGGGACTCATGCGCCTCATCTGGGACTTCTTCACAGGCGGCTGGGGGCTCTCGCCTCCGCTCATCGCCTTTGCTTGACCCGTCCCCGACCCCCCCCCCTCCCCCTGCACATAGACCTCTCCGACCTCTCCCGCAGCCCAGCCATTTGAAGGGACTTTTGTTTGTCCTCTGTCTCGGCGGAGGATTCGACGGCCTGGTCCCGCTGCACGGGCCTCAATCTCAGACTTGGCCTCGGTGGCTTTCCGCACTGGTGTAGTTACCTAGGACAGCACCATTCCATCCGTACTTCAGGAGGGGTCCACCACGCTCTTTACACCCGAGCGCCTCTGCTTGGGGCTTTGTAGTTGTTTGTTGAAGTTCGGGCGACAGATGCTTCCGTTTTCGAAGTGTAGGGTGGGGGGTGGGGGGTCGGGAGGGGGGTCTTGTCGGTTGTTCCTACTAGGGAGGGTGTTCCTTTTAGTTCAGGTTTGGTTTTTCTTGGACCCATCACACAACAGCTTCTTGCGAGTGCCACTGCGTGGCTTCCCCCTGACACTCACATGCGCTCCGCCAGCACCCGCTCTCTGCTGGCCTTCCTTGGCTCCCCCTAATAGGTCATTCATGCTCCCCGGGGCGCTTCCATGCACCTTGTCCCTTCCCCGCACGTCCCTGCTGCTCGGTGTCCTGCCGCCGCCCCCCTGGGTGTCTCGCCCCCGCTGCGATTCCCGCCCACTGTTCCCATGGAAGACTTAGCCCCCAAGGCTCAGCTGCGCATCCTATCCTGGAATGTCAACGGCCTGCTGGATCGGCTTAAACGCGCTGCGGTCCTTAAGTACGCCCAGCGAATGGGGGCCGATGTGCTCCTGCTTCAGGAAACCCATCTTCTTGGTGAGAGGTGTCCCTTTTTAGCCCGCTACGGGTATGACCGGGTGTGGCACTCTGGCTTTTCTCGTGGCTCCCGCGGGGTGGCCGTCCTGTTGCGACGCTCCCCCCCCTTTGTCCTCACACGGGTGATCCATGACCCTCAGGGAACCGGGCTTTCTGTTTGCGGCACACTCGACGGTAGGCCGACCAGCTTCCTGTCGTTCTATGCGCCACCCTCTGGATTGTCGCAGGCGTTATCCAGCGCAGATTCTCTGTTGGATGCCTTCCCGTTGGGCGATGTCGTGCTTGGGGGGGACTTTAATGCTGTCTTGGCCCCTCAGCTGGACTTGTCGGGTCCGGTGTCGGACTCCCGTGCGGCACGGGCGAGGCAGCTGGCAGGCTGGGCCGAGGCCCGGGCGCTCTGCGACGCCTGGAGGACCTGGCACCCTCACGCGCGCCAGTACACCCACACCTCGGCCGCTCACCGCTCTCATGCGCGTATTGACATGATTTTTGTCCCCCAAGATATCCGTATCCTCCCCAGGGGGATTTCGGACCACTCTCCGGTCTTCCTGGGTCTGGGCCCTCCGCCTCCCACGGCCCGGCCGATGTGGCGCTTTAACGCTTGGTTCCTCCAGGATAGGACGCTTCGTAAGGCGGTGGGCACGGAGCTTACCCAGTACTTCTGCGCCAACGTGGGATCGGTCTTCTCGGCGGGCACCCTGTGGGAGGCCTACAAGGCGACCATCAGAGGCGCGGCTAAGGCGCACGTGGTGCGACACCGCCAGACGCGGCTGCGGCAGCTCACTGCCTGTGAGGCCCGGGCGCTGCGGTTGGAACGGTCTCCCGCTGAGCTCGACGACCCGGCTGTGGACCGGCAGCTGCGGCTCCTTCGTGAGGAGATTCGGCAGCGCTCCCTTGAGGCGGCCAAGCTTCTCTGGCAGTCTTCGCTGGCACGGGTGTACGGCTGGAGTGACAAAAACGGCACGCTGTTGCACCGCCTGGCCACCTATCCCAGGACATCGCGCATCATTCCGGCGATCACCGATTCCGAGGGCGTGCTCCATTCCTCTTCCGTGGAGATAGCGGCTGCTTTCGCCCAATTCTATTCCCAGCTCTACCGGGCTCGGGCACCGGATCTTTCGCTGGCCACTCTGCTCGCGTCCAGTGACGTGCACCTTGCTCGGCTTCGACCGAACGAATGGGAGGGCCTGGAAACTCCCATTTCCCTTGAGGAAATTGGGGACGCGATAGGGCGTACGTCCGTGGGGAAGACCCCGGGACCCGACGGCCTCCCCCAGGAATTCTATGCCGCATATAGGGACAGCCTGGTCCCGCAGCTGCGGGACCACTATGCGGAGGCGATCGAGAAGGGCTCTTTCCCCTTAGAAGCGGACTTGGCCACCATTGTGGTTTTGCCTAAATCTACGCCGCCGTACACCGACAGAGCAGCTTACCGACCGATTTCGCTTATTAACACTGATGTGAAGCTTTACGCGGCGATCCTGGCCCAGCGGCTTCGGCCCTTTTTGTCGACTCTGGTCCACCCGGACCAATGCGGCTTCATGCCAGCGCGGGGCACTCGCCACTGTCTTCGCCGCCTCCACGTGGCCCTGGCTAACCGCCACCGCCTGACTCCATACCTCGCCCTCCTCATTGTCGACTTCGAAAAGGCTTTCGACTCGGTGGGGTGGCCATACCTATTTGACGTCCTGGCCCATGTGGGTTTCGGCCCTAAGTTCATGGGGATGGTGCGGGTCCTGTATGCCCGCCCCCGTGCCAGGGTCTTGGTTAACGGAGTGCAGTCGCGGCCTTTTCGGATCGGCCGGGGGACGCGGCAGGGGTGCCCGCTGTTACCCCTTCTCTTCGCGCTCGCGATGGAGCCCCTCGCGGCCCTGATCAGAAGTGACCATCTCCTTCAAGGCTGGGAATGGCCGGGCATTGAGGCTGATAAAATCGCCCTCTACGCGGACGACGTCCTGCTGTATCTTGGCGACCCGGCGCGTTCTGGACCTCGTGCATTGTCCATCTTGGGTCGTTTTGGCCGGGCGTCTGGTCTGTCCCTGAATTCGAGGAAGTCGGTTTTGGTTCCCTTGCACCCCTCCCGGGACTGTTTTGATTGGCAGAGGACCATCCCCCTCCGCCGGTTGTCCTTTAAATATTTGGGCATCTGGGTCTCCCTCCTCCCGGAGCTGAGCTGGGCGCTCAACGTGACCCCCCTGGTCAAGAAAGCTAATGCAGACTTGGCGAGATGGCACCAGCTGCCCCTCAACCCGCTGGGGCGGGTGGCCCTCTACAAGATGATGATTCTCCCCCGGTTCCTGTATGTGCTGCAAAATACCCCCCTTTCCTTTCCGCGGGCTTGGTTCCGTGAACTAGATGGGATGGCGACGAGATTTCTCTGGGGGGGTGGGAAGCCCAGGTTGACTCTGTCGACTTGCCGCCTGCCCACCTTCGATGGGGGCCTGGCCATGTCTAATCTCTACCTCTATTATCTAGCCACCCGCCTCCTGGTCATTCACGACTGGTTTGGGGGGGGATGGTCCGACCCGGCCTATAGGGTGGAACTTGGGGAGCTGGGCTTCTCCGGCGTTCAGGACCGTCTGTATGGCGCCCCCATCCCTGCCTCTTGCCCGGATATCACCAGAGCTATATTCCTGGCCTGGCGAGCGGCGCTCCGTCACACCCGATGGACTGGGAGGCTGACCCGGGTCACTCCTCTGTGGCACGGGACATGGCTGCGGGAGGTCGCGGATCTGGAGGGCTTTAACTCTTGGGACCTCGTCGGTATTTCCCAGCTGGGAGACGTTTGGCGGGGGGGGGCGAATGTGTTCTTATTCGGAGCTGCAGGAGCGCTTCTCCCTCCACTCCTCCCAATTCTACCGCTACCTCCAATTGCGACACGCCATACGCACATACACCCCGCTGGACATCCGGCTGCCGGACCACAGCCCCACGGAGGCTCACGTCATGCTGGGCAATTTAGGGAGGGGGGCATCTCCAGGATTTATCGCTCCCTTGTCAATTGCACCCCAACATCCCTGGAGGGCCTTAAGGAACGATGGGAGGGCTGGGTGGGGCCCCTGGATGAGGCTAATTGGCGGGACGCCTTTATGGCTCCCCGCTTAGTGACGGCCTCCGCCAGACTGCGGCTTATCCAGGTTTACTACCTTCACACTGCTTATCTTATGCCGGCCCGCCTCCACCGAGCGGGCCTCTCCACTGACGCGACCTGTCCCCGCTGTGGCTCTGAGCCGGCTGATTTCCTCCACATGGTGTGGTCGTGCGCGGAGTTGGAGGGATACTGGAGGGGCGTCGAGGTCCTGGGGTGGGTATTGCCACATGAACCTAAACACTCCCTACTGGAAATCACTGACGGCTTAGATGGCACACGCCCGGAACAGCTGTTCCTTATGACTGCTTTAATGGTGGCTAAACGAGACATTGCAGCGGAATGGAAACAGCCGCAGCCGCCCAGTTTAGCCAAATGGGGCGCAGGGGTGGACTGGTGTGCGGCGCAGGAGCGGACTCTTTACCAGGCGCGGGGCTGCCCCAAGAAATATCGAAAGGTCTGGGGGAAATGGCTGGGCAACGTACCTTCATAGGGCGACTTGGCGGTTGGGGGAGGGTTTTGGGGGGAGAGTGGTTTTGTGGTGCTCCTTCTAATGTATTACTGTGGGGTGGTGGTTCACGGGGTCCAAAGGTTTTCTCTGTTGTGTTGTCAAAAACAATAAAAACTTGTTTATCAAAAAATTCCTTGGAGAAGACTAGGGCCTTGAGTGCTGCTGCTGTACACATGGCCTCCTTCAAGGTGTCAAAGGCTTTCTAGCAGGCCTCTGTCCAGATCACCTTCTTGGATTACTTTTTAGAGGTCAGTCTGCCAAGGGGGCAACAATGGTGCCATAGCCCTTGACAAATCTCCTGTACTATCCATTGAGGCCTAGTATAGTCTGAACCTTGGCTTGGAGGGGCAGCACCATGCCCCTCCCTACTTAGTGTCCCAGGCAGACCACAGATCTCTGCTCTGTCTGGCAGGTGCCAGCTTCGATAGTCAGGCCAGCCTGCAGCATGGCCTGAAACACCTCTTGGATGTGGAACAGGTGGTCCTCCCAGCTGGAGCTGAAGACTGAAATATAATCCAGTCAGATGGCACTGAAGGACCCCAGCCAGGACCCTGTTGACGAACCTCAGGAAGGTGATAGGGGCATTCTTTATCCCAAATGACATCACCATAACCTGGAAGTTGCCATCTGGGGTGGAGAATGCAAATTTCTCTTCAACCCCCGAGGTGAGGGCAATCTTCCAGTACCCAGATATCAAATTGATGGTACTTAGGAACTTAGCATCTATTTATCAGCTTGGGGGATGGGGTAAGGAGCAATCTTGGTGACTGGGTTGAGCTATCTACAGTCCACCCAGAGTTCTAGGGCGGGCCCTGGTAGGGAGGCCTTGCATACCAACACCACTGTGCTGGATCAAGGTATGCTGGTGTGCTCACTAGCATCTGGTCCAGCATCTTGGACACTTCCACCTTGATACTGGCTCTAACTTTGTCAAGTGAGCTTGTAGATCCTATAGTTCACTGTTATATTTTCTCCTTTATTAATGTCATGGGTACACAAAGACCAGGGCTTAGTGAGAATAGAAAGGCAAAGTGCCCCAAAAAATGGCTAGAGTCACTTGGTTTCTCTGGGGTCAGAGTAGGGGAATGGTTGATACTTTCAGTCAACCCTTCCTGCTCCCTGAAAGATAAGAGGTTATGGGGAGGTTCACTCTCCTACTAAGCTCAATCATCTGTCACCAAGAGCATGGTAACCTCAGACCTCACATGCTGGGGCTTGAGGCGGTTGACCTGCAGGACCCTCAAGGGGTTGATCAGGGTTTTTAGGCCTACAATGTAGGAGACCTCCTCCTTGCGATCCTTCGCCTCATGGGTCCCAGACAGCCAGTGACGTAGGGTCTAGAGTTCCACAGGGTCCAACACCCACACATTTTGGTCAGGCTGAAGCTCAACTAGAGTTTCATAAACCCCTGACTGTCTGCCAGGTTCTTCATAGCCTTGTACCAGAAGTGCTTCATCTGTGTCTTGAGAGCCAACATGTAGCTGACTAGATACTGGGAGGGGTGCGGGGTGTTTCTTGGGAGCTTGCTCCCACTCCTAATTCACAAGGCATTGCAAGAGGATGTCCCACTTCTGCCTCATGGGCTCTGACACGTCCATAATCAAGCCTTTGAGGGTCTTGTTGATGGTCTGGGGGTGATATGGTGTGGAGAACTTGTACATTACTCCACTCTCTTCCCACATTGACTTCATGTAGGCAGACATGAAGTTGGTGCCACTGTCGGACACCACTTCTTTGGGGGATCACACCCATGTAAAATCAATGCACTGGCCTCTGCAGGTCCTGACAACATCCTCAGAGTTATAGCCTCTGGTTACCTAGTGGCATGGTCAACCAAGACCAGGATGAACCTGTTGCCCAGGGTAGTCTTGGGGTACAAGGGCCTCACAACGTTGATGCCCACCCACTCAAAGGGAATGCCTAAGACAGGAAGGACAGTCCTTTGCTTTCCATTGGAATGGCATGTAGGACAAGATCTACAGAATACATCTTAGGTCATTCTCATTTCGGGCCAGTAAAAGTGGGTGTAATGCCATGAAAAGGTCTTGTATTGCCCCAATGGTCTAGCCAGGAGTATATCATGAGCCCAGCCCATTAGGAAGGCCCTGTAGCACTGAGGGACCACCAACACACAGGCTGCCCCATTCCCAGAAACTTTCATCTCTCTGTACAGAAGGTCTTTCTCACAGTATATCAGGTGATCACTAGAGGTGTTACCAGCAGCCTGGGCCTTGGCCTGCCGCCTTAGGCCCTCAAGAGTATGGCACTCCATCTCAGCTTTGCAGAATTTCTCCCTGGTGGGCCCTCTCTCAGCGTGCAAACCAACCAGCTCAGATACATTTCCCAGAGCAGCAATGTCCTCTCTCTGTAGTCTCCAGGGTGTCGCTCTCAGGCTCAGCCTCCTCTCGGACTGTGGGAGTTTTAGAGGTCAACTTCCCATGACCCTTGCCCTTCCTCATTTTGGCAGATACCTGGGTTATTTTCCAGGTTCCGGGTCCTCTTGACATTCCTTTGGCACTATCTCCTTGTCACCGAGGGACAGCTAGGCTTTCTCTGCACAACCTCTTGTGCTAACTGAGTCAACCTCCTCCTCAAGCACTACACTAGCCATACCCAGTGTCTGTCCACCACTGGGGGGGGGGAGCAGCACCCTCTTGGGGAATTTGGCACTCCCTTATGTATCTGCAAGACTCATAGCATTTGGGGGGAGGACTTCCCTGAGGGCCTCTTTTCAGACACCCATTCTGCTTTTGGTCAGGTTGGGACTGGGAATACTTCCCCTGAGAACTGCGTTTGTGGGCCATGAGAGAACTTTGTTTTTATATTGTCTTTATCCTCTTTCTTCTGGTGAGGGCCTTGCCCACCTTTTCAGTGATTCTCCCCCTCTCGTAATACGTTTTTGGACGCTCTGGTGTTGACCCAAATGTCAGCCTCCTAGACAAGCTCTCTAGGTGAAGTAAGCTTGCTTTGAATCAGTGTTGGAAAAACTCTGTAAGGCAAGTACTGAGCATGTGCTCTCTCAACATCAGGTCATACAGCTCATTAAAATCGCTCACTTTATTGCCTCTCATCCAACCACTCTGGACCGTACTGCAGTAATCAAGGAAATCCACCCAAGACCAGTTTGCCGGCTTCTGGTTGTCCCAAAATCTCATTGTGTACTTCTCTAGGGCATGTCCAAACTTGGTGATAAAGAATGGTTTCCATAACTACATACCTAACTTGGTCTCCTAATTCTAGTGTTAGCAGGGTATTTCTACCCACTGTAGGCATGTGTTTCTAGAGACTATCCCCAATCCTATTCTGGAACCCTATGCATCCTCACCTCTACCTTATAGGCTGAAAACCAATAATCAATGTCATCCCTTAACACATAGCTAGCATAATGTCTTGGGGAATGCGGACCCTCACATCTGCAGTAGATACAGAAATATTGCCACCACCATTACTGCTGGACCTTGTACAATGCTTGGCTTTGAGGTCCAGCTCCTTCCTGCCAAAAAGATTATTTTCTGCTCTAAGGCTCTTTCAGGTTTCTTCTGCTATGGCAGCATTTCCTGTAGGAACAATCTCCTCTAGTGCCATCTTAGCAGCTGCCTGCTCCTTAGCAGCCTCTGGATTCAATTTGGCCAGCAACAGCTTGAACTCCCTCTTAGCCTTCCTCTTGTCAAGTTCCTCAGATGACAGGTTACGGAGCCCAAATTCCTCCCTGTCCTGGCAGGGGACTGCACTCCTGTAGGAAAGTAGTTCTCCTTCTCCTTAGGGTGTCGCAATTCTAGGTCTGTGGCCAGGCCATTTCCTTCCTCCTCGTCCTCATTTAAGTCCACCCCCCATCCTCAGAGTCATCCTTCTCCTGCTTATTTGTGGTGTTCTGCGTTCTCTTGACTTCCTCAAAGGAGATGAGGGCTATCTATAGGTTGACCTTAGTAGCTAGAGGAGATTTTCTTTAGCGTTATGGTTTGTGTGACCTTTATATTTTGTCTTTCCTCGTCTCTCTTCATAACCATAGGTCTCAGTTACCCCTACAGGGGACTGGTAATCAGGGTTGTATACAAATGTCAATTTAACTTTGTGGAAATATTGAAGTACATTGGTCAATTGATGTGGTTTTCCTGAGGGAGCAGAAAGCTTTTTGTTTGGCCATCTGAGCTGTTGTCTGTGGTCCTAGTGAGCATTTTCCCAATTTATAGATGTAAAGTTTAAACAAGATGAACCCACTGAGTGCATGGTGTGAGCAAGTGTGTCATGGACGGCAGACAGATAAACTGGGCACATCTAGACAGAAATTATGATACTGGCCACAAATCACATGCAAGTAAATATAAAAGAGAGACGCACGTTGACTGTGTTGCAAGCCACAGAGGTCCAGTTACAAGAAGATAAGCACGCCCTACCCAGTCCAACCCATACATGATATTGTACACTGAGCACATGATTACCATATGAGTGCTATAGCCAACACAGAAGCCAGATTAATAGATTTTAAGAAGGGATTTAGAAGTGTGGTGTTATTGTGTTGCTAAAAAGCACTCAAGACACTTCTCTAGAAATGACAAACTTGTGGCTATTCACAAGATCAACATCTCCTCTTTTAAAATATCAATAAATGTCCCCTAAAGATTCATAAGTTCAGTCTTAATAAAAAAAAAATAGAGAGCATAAGATCGTCTACTTTTCATGGCCTTAAAGTAGAAAACGATTGCTTCAATCAGCAGTTTTAAATCTTTCCATTCAGTAAGAGAACAAACAAAGTGTTAGATGCAGAAATGTGTGATATTTTGAACAGAAATGCAAATGTACTTCATCTTAATGAAGCAGTAAGAATGAACTTAACATGCATGCTCATCAGTAGAGGCCACTCGAGGGATCAGTAAAGGATTTAGACGATATTTTATAACTGATTTTGAAGGATTTATAGCTGTGTTGATTTGCGATTGAGGATACATCCTTTCAATTTATCTAAGGTATTACATATTTCAACATATATTAAAACACTCAGATGGATAATGACACTATTGCTCTGTAGTTTCTCAGCCTTAAATTTTTCCCCGAGGGAGTCACTATTTGAAAGATCATAAGAATAGTAAGTAATTTTGGCACATTTATAGGGGCCATCTCATCATGTATACTATTTGCAATTTGCTTAGACTGACTTGTTATGTCATGGCTCTGACTCTATTTGCTGAAGTCTTGTGGACTGGAATGAAAGTATGCAGCTTCATTAATAATAATACCTTTATTAATAATTTGGGGTTTCACAGGTTTCTTAATGACAATCACAACCTTGGAATAATGCACAGTGATGTCTTCAAGGGTGCTACGGGACCAAATCGTTTGTAAGTACAACAGTGATGATAAACATTTGCTTTTTCAATCTCCTGTTTGAAAGTGATCTGTTTTATATGACACTAGAGAAAAAGTGCTCGGTAGAATCTATGTGAATTACGTGAGCCTTTTATACATGACTGGAAGTCATAACCGCAGTCCTACTGTATTCTACACAATCGCAGATCCGCTTCATAGCAATGACGCTTCCTGTAAACTTGACCTCTTGATCATGCCTGACAAATGGTTAACCGATGCATCCCATAATTATTATGGACGCGCTCCAACCATCCAACGTCTCTTTCATTCAACTACAAAGCAAAGGTAAGTCTGAAGTAAGGTTGTATTTATAATAAAGATTCAATCCAATATAGATACAACATTGCAATGTCTCAAAGTAGAGCTTAAATCCTCTACCTTTGTAAGAAAGTGACTCAAAGACATTTTATACTCACTAGGGAAAAACTGCACAGTTGTTGAAGAATGCACTGATCATGTTATGACCCTTCTAAAATTATCTTTATGGATGACTTGAATCTTCAACCCAGCCGTACCAAGGACTGATCCTACCCATTTCCTTCCTGCAAAACAAACAATTTACTTTCCTTCTGTAACACCTTTTCTGGTAGAGGCTCTATTTAAGCTCAGATTCCTCACCTTTTGAATACCCCCAGGTGTCAGATTGGATTCGAAAACATTTGCATAGCAATTCCCTCCCGCGTCGGTAGGTGGCGTCATGTAAGTTCATGCCACCTTGTGTCACTCCATCTTGTGCTGACGTGACTCTGGACCAGTATATACAGGTCACCAGCTCATGCTGATGTCAGTTTCTTTCTGTAGTCTGTCTGTGCCAACAGACGTGGAGCTTTAAGAAACCATCATTAAAATAGTGTGCAGACTTTCAGTATGGAAATCTTATTACGTATATATATTTTTGAGACCCCTACACAAACCTGGGAGGGCAGGTGAGGAGTTAGATAAAGATTCTATCAGAAAAGGCATTAGGGAAGGTATGTAACTTGTTCTTCAGATGAAGATTTATAAACTCAGACCTTTTGAATATGTGGGTCTGTGGAATGGCTGAGCCAGGAACTCCTGCAGGACCGAACATGTGAAATGCCTGTCCTGAAATAGCTAACCAGACAGCAGTGTTTAGTAAAAGTGTGGATGGATGCCCATGTAGCAGCCTGGCAGATTTTCAAGACTGGCACACCACATGCCAACTCTGTGGTAGTAGCCTTCGCTCTGGTGGTGTAAACACTCTTTTTCCTTTAGGGGTGAAAAGTAAAAGGGTGCATAAAAGGAAGATAGAGTGATAGACTGACCTATATGAAAAGGTAATTAGTAACAATATGTGTTGGGTGCATAGAATAATTCAAAGTAAGGTTCACTCCTTTTGTTTAAAATAGATAACTCTTCTGTAAAAACTATATATTCTTGGAATTAAATTATACAGTCATTCTGGTACTAAACAGTTAGCAAATATCCATGGTTACTACATAAAGATAATTTAGTATCACTCTATTATGTAGAGCCAACTTGACATCTTTCAGCCAACACATGTTTCGTGGCAGACTACATCACTTTTTTAGGGATGAAAAGAAATAATAAACTTATTTTCATTTTTAGAACTGAATTAATTTGATTTTATCTAAAAGGTTGACATAATTATACCTGTACATCATTTATTCATGTTAACTGTGAAAAACATTTCTTGAAGATAATAAAATATATTACAGCCACTTTGCCCAAAACACTTTCAGACAAAATATAAATAACAATTATCTTGCCCATTTCTTGACGTTAATTAAAGTCCCAATAAAAATAAACATTGGAGTGGAAGCGCAATAGACACGACTATCTCATAGAAATCACTGCATTAAATCTATTGGTGGTTTCATTCACCTAGCTACATATGTCCGTAGTGTATCATACAAAAAGGTTTCCCAAAAAACATCAATTAATAAGTTGTGTGTGGATAAGTTGATTGTATATAGAGTTCGAAGTGGTTTCCCAGGTACTCTGTATCAACAAAACACAAAATGTTCTATTTAAATACTAGACTTGAGATAAGTATTGCTAAGAATTTAAGAATCTAAGTTAAATCAATCATATCCTAATCAGAGATGTACCAAAGTGTTAGCAAGTAGGAAGAGCAACAAGATTCCACGTATATGCATAAGTATATCTAATGTTAATATTCAAGAGGTTGTGTCTAGTGCAGCACTAGATAATAAATAGTGCTAATGGGGATTTTCTTTGAAGGAACATAAAGCAAGGGCATAGTACGTGAACTTGAAGTTTAAGATTTGCTATAAGTGTTCTACATGTAAGAGACCAAGTAAATAAAAGTGCCTAAAGTGGACCACGTGTTTAGTACTTATAGTAATATGCAGATCTTTGTCTGTCAGTAAAATCACCCAGTGTTTCTTAGGAATACCGAATATTTTCTATTTTCAACAAAGAACTTAGTAATAAATCTTACTTTCTGATCTAGCCTTTGTTGTGTTTTCTTTTGTTTACAACTACCGGTTTTAAGAAGAGTATCCCTAGATATAGTATGGGCTCGTTTTGCTGAATCTAACAGAAACTTAGATGGATATTTCCTTGCAGCAAGTCTTTCTAAGGCTTCACACTTCTCTGAGTGGTATCATCTTCATTGGAGCAATTTCTTTTGTGCCTAAGAAGTTCGCCATATGGTATGTTTCTCTTCTGGTTGTGCTGGTGTTCTGATTGAAAGTCTAAAATGCTTTTGCTGGCTGTTTTTTTCCTAAACAATCTAGTGCTAAGGGTCTGGATCTTCGTGTAGACTTCCAAGTCAAAAAATGTGATGCTATTCTTACTATATTACAAAGACATTTACATTTACTTCATTTATATTCAAATATGTGTGAAAAGTCAACAGTTCTTTCTCAGTGCAGCCCCATATCATCAAAATGTCGTCAATATACCAGACCCACAAAAAAGGTGTAAGCCCCTTGGGAAGGAATGCTGCCTTGGTTTGAAGGACCAACTGGTCCAGAAAGGAGACAAAAGGAGGTACTGCTGATATAGCCTGAAGTTCATTCACTCAACTTGCCAATGTAAGGGTGATAAGGAACACCATTTTAAAAGTATGCAACTGCAAAGAACAACTGTGCATTGGTTCGAAAGGAAAGCACATCAGGTAAGTTAAGACCAGGATTGGATCCCACTGTGGCATTACATAGGGGATAGGTGGAAATGTGAGCCAAAGCTTTCAAGAACCGTATCACAATAGGTCATTTGAAGAGATACGAGTGATCTGGTAAACGTAGAAAGGCCAAAATGGCTGACAAGTAACCATTAACTGCGGCCACAGAAAGGCCTTACTGGTCCAATGATAAACTGAACAAAAGAATATCAGAAAGTGATGCTTGTAACGGTTGGATAAGATGGTAGAACACCACACCACAAACTTCAGCTAGTATCCTGCATAAGCAGTGCTGGTAGAAAGATGCCTGGGCCTAAGATAACACCAACTACGTCAAGAGTGAGATCAAATCATCAACTGTTGCTGCTCAATCTCCACACACAGAGGGGTAAATCCAAGCTCAGGTGCAGAACTCGACCCTGTTGCTGCGACCAAATGTAGTCTCGACAAGGGAGCCGAATTGGAGGACAGATGCTCATGGTCAGAAGTTCTAGTTGCCACATTCTCCTTGAACAGTCCAGAGCCACTAGGATGACTTGGGCCCGATCTTCGTTTGATCTCTTTGAGCACTCTGGAAAGGAGAGGAAGGGGAGGAAAGGAATACGAAATCCTGATCCCCAATGCAGGCAGACGGCATCTCCCATGGAATACTGCCTTGTGAAATTCAAGGTGCAAAAGAGGTGTGTTAGAACTGGGGTCACCAATTCCGATGTGGTGGCTTAGCGCGAGGTAGGAAGGCACCCGAAGGCAATGTGTAAAGCAGTTGTGCAGCACTCACCCACTTGGACTCAATGACGTGCACACAATGAAGGACACCACACCAAGTTGTTTGATAAAACAAGATTCTTTATCTATGTCACTTAGTGATGGATCAACTCATTTCAAGCACAATGCAGGTAACTTCAAAGCCACAGCGAATTCATTCAGGCCAATAGATCAGTGCTCCCCAAGGTAACAATCAAATCATTCAGGGGAAATTAAGGCAATCCAGAGTAACAGCCAATTCATTCAAGTAGCTATCCAGATATTCGCAGGGCAACTATTAATTCATTCGATTAAATGGTCCAGGGCATTGCAGGGCAACAATCAATTCCTTAGAGTAAATAAATCAGTGCATTTCTGGGCAACCATGAATTCATCACAGGCAGTAAACAGAGTATTTCAGTGTAACAAACAATTCAATCTGGTAAGTAAACACATTTTAAGGTCACAATCACGTCATGACCACCAATGAATTATCAGGACTCAAACTAGCAATTAATTCCCCTAGGTGTCCAAGTTCCGTGCTGGCCAAAACAGGAATCCCCACTTTACTAGGGCCTCAGGCCCCGGGCAACACGATTCTCTGCAGTGGGGGGGGGGGGTTATGGGCGCAACATTCACAAGTCAAGGCCAACTCACATGGCTAGGCCCCCACACTGGGGATAATCATCGGCCCCAGCCCGGCCGTTCTACTCTGTGGGTTCAGAGGGGACCTGCCGGGCCCGGTTGCAGTCCCCGGTGGGGGGGCGCGGACACGGGGCTGCCTTGCCAGACGATGGGAACTCCTGGGCAGCCCCGCGGTTCGCGCAGTCTCTCCGCCCTCCCGCCAGGGGTTTTACCTATTAGCGGGGCCTCCAGGGCAGGCGGGAGCCCGTGCAGGCAAAGCGGGCTCCCCGCGACTTCTGCACAAGGCGGGGATGAGGCCGGGGGCTTCAGGGCCGGCCTCCGCCTCGCGCCGTTTTCTTCGTGCCGGGCTCACCCCGGGCGCAGATCCCACAGGCCGCACCCGCAGCAACCAATCCTTGCGCGGCTCGCTGGGGGGGGGGTGCGGCAGCTCTGACCAATAGTTGCGCGGCACTAACGGGGGTGTGGCGGGTGGCGCGGCCGGCGCTCTCCCCGTCACGTGAGTGGGGACGCGCCGGCTTCGCTGATCTGTTGAAGGCCTCCTCAATACCGCGGCAGCCCTCTACATGCTTCGGGGCCGCAGCGGTGATGGCGCAACAGGCGATCACGGTGGCGGCAAGCTCCCGGGCCGCGGCAGTGATGGCGGACACACAGCGCTTAAGGGGCACAGCGCTCGGAGGGTACAGCGCTTGAACGGGGTAGCGCTTTAGAGGTACAGCGCTTGGAGGCACAGCAGCAGCTCGGGGGGGCAAAGCAGTAGCGCTGAGAGGTGACATAGCACTCTATCACGGTCAGTTTCTTCCTCAGGGGCCCAGTTCTGGCAGCACAGCGCTTGGGGAGCACAGCGCTTTACCTGCAGTTCTTGTAGGGCGCACCGCGACAGTCCATGTGTCCAGGGCAGCACGTGCCTTAGGGGGGTAAGAAGATGGCAGGTCTCCCTGGCAGGCTTAGGAGGGGGATAACAGGGTTTAGTTGGCAGGCATCAGAGGCAGGGTGGGTCCCTGCAGCACACTGGAGATGGTCCCCTGGGTTGCCCTCTCACCAGGCTAGATCAGCAGGCAGGCAGAGTCCCTCATCTAACTTGGGTACAACAGGGCCTAGACACAGTCAGTCCCAGTAGTGTAGGTTTCTCCCCTAGGCCCAACCACCTACGCTCCGGCAGAGGTTCCCCCAGGTCCAGTGGTGCCCCAACTGACTAGTCAGGTTTCCCTCTTTTCCTCTTATACCCCCAGGTCAGGTGACCCTCCTGCAAAGGCGGCAAAGCATAATCCCTCCCAGGGCTGGAAGGTTCTAGGAGCTTCCACATACCAGTCTATGGGACAAAAAGGCGGGATGGTAAAGATACTGTATCAAGATGTCCCAGCCTGCTCCTAACCAATAGTGTGTGTATGCAATGGCCACTCCGCAGTAGCAGGGGCCTGTGGCAGCCATGTTGGTAGGAGAGAGCACCTGCACCTCAGCACTGTTTAGCAGTGGTAAGGCGCCCAGAGACCTAGGGCCAACAAAAAGATGGCGGCAAAAATGAGGCGACAAGGGCAAAAAAAACGGGGTAGACCACCCTAGGGCTGACAGATCTAACATGCGTCGCCTCCAGCCGAAAGTGGGGAGAGCTACCCAACCTCTAGGGAGTTCTCATCACTAAGGCGGAAGAACCGAGAGAGACCGTCAGCGTTGGCGTGGTCTACTCCGGGTCGATGTTCCACCCTAAAGTCCATCCCCTTGAGGGAAATGGACCACAACAGCAATTTGGGGTTTTCGCCTCTCATTTGCATGAGCCAGCAAAGGGGTCGGTGGTCGGTCTGAATGAGGAAGTGAGAGCCAAAAAGATATGGCCTCAGCTTCTTCAGGGCCCAAACCACGGTGAAAGCTTCGCGTTCTATGGTACTCCACCCCTGTTCCCAGGGGAGTAGTCTTCAGGAAATAAAGGCCACTGGCTGGTCTTGGCCCTCCTCATTCAGTTGAGAGAGCACCGCTCCAATGCCATGCTCGGAGGCGTCTGTCTGCACGATGAATTCCTTGTTGAAATCTGGAGTCCAAAGCACCGGAGCGGTGCACAACGCGAGCTTAAGGGTGTCAAATGCCTCTTGACAGGCAGCCGTCCAGATGACTTTACGGGGTTGCTTTTTAGAGGTCAACTCAGTCAGGGGGGCCACGATGGTTCCATACCCCTTGACAAACCGGCGGTAGTAACCCGTGAGGCCGAGAAAAGCTCGAACCTCCGTTTGGGACTTGGGGGGCTCCCAGGCCAGGATGGTCTCAATTTTGGCCTGGAGGGGTTGCACCTGACCCCCGCCCACCAGGTGTCCCAGGTAGACAACAGATCCCTGTCCAATCTGGCACTTGCTAGCCTTGATGGTCAGGCCAGCCCGTTGTAGAGCCTGTAGCACCTCCTGGAGATGCTCCAGATGGTCCTCCCAGCTGCTGCTGAAGACAGCTATGTCGTCCAGGTAGGCAGCTGAGAAGGCCTCTAGGCCAGAAAGCACCTGGTTGACCAACCGCTGGAAAGTGGCCGGAGCATTCTTTAGCCCGAAGGGCATCACCCGAAATTGAAAGTGGCCCTCGGGGGTGGAGAACGCAGTCTTCTCCTTGGCTCCGTACGCCATGGCAATCAGCCAATATCCTGACATCAGGTCGATGGTACTTAGATAACGAGCTGCTCCCAGTCGGTCGATAAGCTCATCCGCCCTAGGGATGGGGTGAGCATCTGTCTTGGTCACAGAGTTCAAGCCACGGTAATCCACACAGAACCGAAGTTCCGGTGTGGTGCCCAGTGGGGCCGCTTTCGGCACCAACACCACCGGACTAGCCCAAGGACTGCTGGAAGGCTCGATCACCCCCAGCTCCAACATCTTGGCCACCTCACTCTGGATGCTGGTCTTGATCTTGTCGGACAGCTGGTAAGACTTGGTTTTCATGGGCGGGCCACGTCATGGGTACACAGATGCGTGATCCCCGGAGTGAGGGAGAACAACGAGGTGTACTTCTCCAAGACCTGGCGGCAGTCCCTCTGTTGCTCAGGGGTCAAGGATGGGGAGAGGACCACCCCCTCCACGATCCATCCTTCTCTTGGGCCACCAGAAGGTCCGGAAGAGGCTCGCTCTCTTCCTCCTCGCTCCCATCCATCACCATAAGGAGAGCAAGCTCGGATCGCTCATGGTGCGGCTTCAGGCGGTTGATGTGGAACACCCGATGGGGTTGTCGGGGGGTCTTGAGGTCGACAACGTAAGTGGTCTGGCCTCTCTTCTCCACAATGTCGTACGGTCCAGTCCACCGGTCCTGGAGGGCGCTAAGCTCTCCAGGCTCTATTGCCCACACCTTCTGCCCAACATCCAACTCCACCGTCCGAGCGTTGTGGTCATACCACTCCTTCATGACGGCTTGACTAGCCTCCAGGTTGTCTGAGGCTTCCTTCCACAGCTTGGCCATCTGGTTGCGGAATGCCAGCATGTAGCTGACCACGTCACGGGAGAGCTTGGTAGAAGTCTTCTCCCACCCCTCCTTCACAAGACTGAGGGGCCCCCTAACGGGGTGGCCATAGAGCAGCTCAAAGGGGCTGAAACCGACCCCCTTCTGCGGCACCTCTCGGTAGGAGAACAGCAGACAGGGTAAGAGGACATCCCTCTTCCATCTCAAGGCCTCTGGCAGACTCTGGATCATTCCCTTCAGGGTCTTATTGAAGTGCTCTACGAGCCCGTTAGTCTGGGGGTGGTAAGGAGTGGAGAACCGGTAGGTCACCCCGCACTTCTTTCACATGGCCTGCATGTAGGCCGACATGAAATTCGTGCCCCTATCCGACACCACGACCTTGGGAAATCCCACACGGGTAAAAATCCCCATCAAGGCCTGCGCCACCGCAGGTGCAGTGATGGTCCTCAGAGGGATTGCCTCCGGGTGGCGTGGTCCATCAAGATGAACCGGTGTCCCGAAGAAGTCGGCGGGTCTATCAGCCCGACAATTGCTACCCGCTCAAAAGGGGTACCGACAACCGGGAGCGGTTCCAGAGGGACCTTCAACTTAGTCCCAGTTTTGCCACTCGCCTGGCAAGTCTTACAGGTCTTGCAAAATGAGTCAGAGGCAACTCGCATTCTGGGCCAGTAAAAATGTGGGACCAACCTAGCAAATGTTTTGTCCTGGCCCAGGTGTCCTGCTAGTGGTATCTCGTGTGCCAATTCTAGCAGAAAGGCCCGGTAGCATTGGGGGATCACTAAGGCCCTTGATGACCCATGCATCAGAGCCTTAGGCTCTCTGTAGAGGAGGCCATCCTCCCAGTGAATATGGTAATTGCCGGTCTCTTGGTTCGTCGCTTGGGCTTCGGCCTGCCACCGCATACCTTCAAGCGTGGGGCACTCTCTCTGTGCCCGACAAAATTCCTCCTGGGTAGGCCCTCCTTCCACCTGCCACTCTGCAGGGGTCAGTAAGTCCCCCACGGTAACAACATCCACCTCCGCGGGCTCCCCATCCATCTCGCAGGGTGTGTCCTCTACAACGTCCTCTTGACCAGCATTGGGCTGGGCCATTGTTCCAGGCTCCAACCGGGTTGAGTTCCTTGCCGGGCAGCCATGGACCTCGTGACCACGCAGGTCCGTCCAGGTAACCCCAGCATCTCAGCATGGGCGTTGAACTCCACTTCTTTCCAGGTGGTATGTTCCAAGTTGTTTCCGAGCACACAATCCACTGGCATGGCAGGGCTTACGGCGACTCTCAACTGGCCTGAGACTCCTCCCCACTCAAAGGGAACTTGGGCCACGGGGTAATGACTCTGTCGGTTATCGGCCATTACCACCGAGTGGAATACTTCAGGAATCACCTGGGGACACCAGCTGACGTCTTACCATCGTCATGCTGGCACCCGTGTCCCTCAGAGCCTCCACCTCCTCCCCGTTAACCCTTACCCTCTGCTGGTACTTGGCAGTGTTTGAGGGTAACTGTGTCACTGGGACCATCTCTCTATCCCCCAGTGAAACCAGGGTCAGGTCTGTCCACTCACCCCCCTCATCTAGGGTAAGTGGGTTTCGGTGATCCAGATTGGGGTGGGGAACGTACCCCCTTCCCTTGCGGTCTATTTTGGGGGCCTTTAAAGAACTCCTTCTTTTTATCCCCCCTCTCTCTTCTGGGGTGCGCCCTGTCTGCCTTTCGGGGTGTCTCCCCCGGGCCCCTTATGGAACACCTGACTGCTAACCCAGGTATCTGCCTCCTCCGCAAGCTTCCGAGGGTCGGTCAGCTTGCGGTCCACCAGGTGTTGACGTAGCTCTGGAAAACATTTATCAAGGAGGTGCTCTCTTAAAAATAAGTTGTACAGCCCCTCATAGTCGCTCAATTTGCTGCCACACACCCAACCCTCTAAGGCCTTACGTGCATAATCACAAAAATCCACCCAGTTCTGTGTGGGAAGCTTATGGCTGTTGCGGAACCTCTGGCGATATTTCTCTGGGGTGAGACCAAACTTCCTAAGCAGGGCCTCCTTCATGACAGGGTAATCTGTCCGCTCTTCTCTGTCTAAGGTCAAGAGTGTGTCCCTTGCCACGGGAGGCATGTACCGGTATAGGCCACCCCCCCAGTAACTCTCGGGCACCCCATGGGCTACCAAGGACACCTCGGATGCCGCCAACCACTTATCTATGTCATCCCCAACACTAAAACTGGACACCACCTCCTTTGGTAGGTAGAACTTAGGCTCTCGTGGAGCCTCAGCGGGTACGCTGCCACCATTCCTGTTGCCTTGCACCCCTAGTTGCAATGCTCGCAACTCCAATTCCTTCAGGCTGAGCTCATGCGCAAGCTTACTCTCCTCCATGGCTAGCCTCTTCTCCTCTCTCTCCTTCTCCATCCTAGCAAGCTCCAATCTCAATTGCCTCTCCTCCCTCCTGTCCTCGTACTCCTCCCCCGACACACTCTCTGCTGACACACTACTGCCTGCCCTGGAACGTCTCCCTGGCAACACATTTTCACTAATGTCTACCTGCAGTAGGTCCAACTCTCCTGGAGTGCCCGGCTCCCCCGAAGCGCCTGGCTCCCCCGAAGCACCCGACTCCCCCTGTCCCTCGTCCCCTCTCCCCCCCCCCGGGTGGGCCAATACCCATGCCCTCAAGGCTTTCTGAAGCTCCTCTCTCTTGGCGCCCCGCCTGACGGACACCCCCATCCACTGACAGAACTCCTTCAGCTGCGCCACTGTGTACATTTCTAGTTTGGCCAGCTCGAACTCCATCCTGACAGGTGGGGCCCCAGACAATTCAAGGGAAATTGTTAGGCTTGCAATACAACCGGTGTCCAATTGCGGCGCACACTGAGTCCCTGTAGGGTGCTGCACAAGCACAAGTCCCTATCCCACAGCTGAACACCAGTGTTAGAACTGGGGTCACCAATTCCGACGTGGTAGCTTGGCGCGAGGTAGGAAGGCACCCGAAGGCAATGTGTAAAGCAGTTGTGCAGCACTCACCCACTTGGACTCAATGACGCGCACACAATGAAGGACACCACACCAAGTTGTTTGATAAAACAAGATTCTTTATCTATGTTACTTAGTGATGGATCAACTCATTTTCAAGCACAATGCAGGTAACTTCAAAGCCACAGCGAATTCATTCAGGCCAATAGATCAGTGCTCCCCAAGGTAACAATCAAATCATTCAGGGGAAATTAAGGCAATCCAGAGTAACAGCCAATTCATTCAAGTAGCTATCCAGATATTCGCAGGGCAACTATTAATTCATTCGATTAAATGGTCCAGGGCATTGCAGGGCAACAATCAATTCCTTAGAGTAAATAAATCAGTGCATTTCTGGGCAACCATGAATTCATCACAGGCAGTAAACAGAGTATTTCAGTGTAACAAACAATTCAATCTGGTAAGTAAACACATTTTAAGGTCACAATCACGTCATGACCACCAATGAATTATCAGGGCTCAAACTAGCAATTAATTCCCCTAGGTGTCCAAGTTCCGTGCTGGCCAAAACAGGAATCCCCACTTTACTAGGGCCTCAGGCCAAAGGCAACACGATTCTCTGCAGTGGGGGGGGGGTTATGGGCGCAACATTCGCAAGTCAAGGCCAACTCACATGGCTAGGCCCCCAAACTGGGGATAATCATCGGCCCCAGCCCGGCCGTTCTATTTTGTGGGTTCAGAGGGGACTTGCCGGGCCCGGTTGCAGTCCCCGGCGGGGGAGGGGGCGGATGTGGGGCTGCCTTGCCAGACGATGGGAACTCCTGGGCAGCCCCGCGGTTCACGCAGTCTCTCCGCCCTCCCGCCAGGGGGTTTTACCTTTTAGTGGGGCCTCCAGGCCAGGCGGGAGCCCGCGCAGGCAAAGTGGGCTCCCTGCGACTTCTGCACAAGACGGGGGCGAGGCCCGGGGCTGGCTTCCGCCTCGTGCCGTCTTCTTCGTCCCGGGCTCACCCCGGGCACAAATCCCACAGGTCGCACCCGCAGCGGCCAATTCCTGCGCGGCTCGCTGGGGGGGTGCGGCAGCTCTGGCCAATAGTTGCGCTGCACTAACGGGGCGTGGCGGGTGACGCAGCCGGCGTTCCCCCCGTCACGTGAGCGGGGCCGCGCCAGCTGCGCTGATCCGTTGAAGGCCTCCTCAATACCACAGGCTTCAGGGCCGCGGCGGTGATGGCGCAACAGGCGATCATGGTGGCGGCAAGCTCCTGGGCCGCTGCGGTGATGGCGGACACACAGCGCTTAAAGGGGCACAGCGCCTCGAAGGCCCAGTGCTCGGAGGATACAGCACTTGAACGGGGCAGCGCTTTAGAGGTACAGCGCTTAGAGGCACAGCAGCAGCCAGGGGGGGCAAAGCAGTAGCGCTGAGAGGTGACATAGCGCTCTATCATGGTCAGCTTCTTCCTCAGGGGCCCAGTTCTGGCAGCACAGCGCTTGGGGGGCACAGCGCTTTACCTGCAGTTCCTGTAGGGCCCACCGCGACAGTCCATGTGTCCAGGGCAGCACTTGCCTTAGGGGGGCAAGAAGATGGCAGGTCTCCCTGGCAGGTTTAGGAGGGGGATAAAGGGGTTGAGTTGGTAGGCATCAGAGGCAGGGTAGGTCCCTGCAGCACACTGGAGATGGTCCCCTGGGTTGCGCTCTCACCAGGCAAGATCAGCAGGCAGGCAGAGTCCCTCTTCTAACTTGGGTACAGCAGGGCATAGACACAGTCAGTCCAAATAGTGTAGGTTTCTCCCATAGGCCCAACCGCCTACGCTCCGGCAGAAGTTCCCCCAGGTCCAGTGGTGCCCCAACTGACTAGTCCGGTTTCCCTCCTTTCCCCTTATACCCCCAGGTCAGGTGACCCTCCTGCAAAGACGGCAAAGCATAATCCCTCCCAGGGCTGGAAGGTTCTAGGAGCTTCCACATAACAGTCTATGGGACAAAAAGGCGGGATGGTAAAGATACTATATCAAGATGTCCCAGCCTGCTCCTAACCACTAGTGTGTGTTTGCAATGGCCACTCCGCAGTAGCAGGGGCTTGTGGCAGCCATGTTGGTAGGAGAGAGCACCTGCACCTCAGCACTGTTTAGCAGTGGTAAGGCGCCCAGAGACCTAGGGCCAACAAAAAGATGGCGGCAAAAATGTGGCGACAAGGGCAAAAAAAACAGGGTAGACCACCCTAGGACTGACAGGTCTAACAAAGTGACACTGTGGCCAATAAATTGGTATAGGGTTATTCTCATTGTTGGGAGGCTCCCTTCCCCACCTCTGAGCATAGACATGATATGTAATCCGTTAGGCAATGAAAGCTGGGTATGTCTACCGTGGTATTTAAAGAACTTGTCAGGTGTTGCTCTGAAAGTTCAGCCACTTCCAGAAGTGTAGAATTTCCTCACAGACATTCCCTGACCCCACTCCACTATGTATGTGTAGTGAAAATGCAGGCACATTGAAGTAGGTTTAACAGCTTTATTCAGGCTACACGGCAGACAGGAGACATAGGCAGCACTTCATCCAGCTCCAACCGCCCCTAAAACCCTTTTGAATACCTTCCAACCCAGCATCAAGGCAACCAGGCAACCATAGAACATTCCACTATAAATAACATAAGCATAGGAACATTGAGCTGCAACATAAGGCTACAGCACGAAAAGAAGTAAGGCAGAGAATACAACATATCCTCTTTTCTCAATTAAACAAGAATTAAACAATAAAAAATAACTTAACAAGCCAAAGAGAAACAGAAATAATAATGAGCATAACATTACATTCGGTATCTGCTGGGTATAGCTCTAGATCTCATGCTTTTCCTAACAGGAACCTCAGAAGACACATTAACATCATGTCTTAAAGAAGATCTTACCTACATTCCACCACTTTCCTCCCTCAACTTGAACAGCATTCCTCCCCACCCTGGTGACAGAAACGGGTGCACCAAACTTGCTTTGCCCCTTTTTAACATGTACGGGAGACTTTACACGCACCATATCTACCACAATAACAGGGACAGTCTTAACAGCTTCTTTTTGTCATACCAGGACTTTTGTTTAGACTGTGAGATAGAAACATTTTCTCTTGCCACATCCATAAGACCTTCTACATCAGATAAGGTCTTAACCCACTTATTCATCCAAGCAGGCTTAAACCTAGTGTTGGCCCTCCTTCCCCTTAAAAGTTCAAAAGGAGATATTTTGGTCGTAGAATGGGGAGTCTTCCTATAAAACCAGAGCATGCTATCCAAGGACTTCGCCACATCAGAATTACTAGACTTGGCCCATTTGATACAGTCACCCATCACTCTCTTCATGCGCTCAACGAGTCCTTTAGACTGGGGGTGATAAAGAGAACTCCTTACATGTTTAATATTACATAACTGTAGAAAAGACTGAAAAATGGCACTAACAAATTGTGGTCCATTGTCTGTGACCATGCTTTCAGGAAACCCTTCCCTACTGAACACTTCTTTAAGGAAAGATATGACAACAGCAGAAGATGGATCTTTGACTAATTTGATTTCTAGCCATTTGGACCCATAATCAACAAGCACCAAAATAAATCGACAACCACCAGGCAAAATTTCAAAAGGACCCATTATACCAACCTTAGTCCAAGGTCCAGACGGACACTCGATAGGAAGAAGAGGTGGTGTCGAAACTTTTAACCCCTTGTCAGCTGTACGACACAGAACACACATATCAACCACTTCATTGATGTCAACATCCATAGAGGGCAACCAGAAAACCTCACGAATACGTCGCTTTGTAAGGGTAGAACCCAAATGGCCATCATGGGCTTTGGCAATCATTCCTTTTCTGAGGCTCTGGGGAGGAATAAACTTGTCTGAGAGTAGCAAAACTCCATCTTCTAGAGATATTTCTGACTCAACCTTCCAAAATGGTTGAAGACGTGGAGAAAGAACATGTTCTCTGGGCCAGCCACACCTGACAAACTCACACACTTGCTGTAAGACATCATCATTGCTAAGAGCACTCAGCCAGTTTTCCTCTGTGCCAAGATCATGTTCCTGTAAATCGAGTGAAGCTACGAAACAGTCATCAGAATCATCTTCACAAGAATCAAGGAAACCATATTCCTCTTCATCCTCATTCACAGGAAACCGTGACAAAACGTCAGCCCTGATGTTCCTTCCACCAGAAACATGGACAACATCAAATTGATACTGCATGAGGCGAGACACCATCCGGAGAATTCTAAGGGAACAACACTTATTAGTACCAGCACCAAATATACTGATCATAGGTTTGTGATCAGTCCTCAATAAGAAATGTCTGCCCCAGACATTTGGGCGAAACTTTTCGATTGCTCACAAACAAGATAGAAGTTCCTTTCCTATGACGGAGTATTGAAGCTCTCCATCCCTTAACACTCAGAGGCAAATGCAATAGTATTCTTGTCATTGCAACTATTCTGGGTCAAAACAACCCCCAACCCAGCTTGACTGGCGTCAACAGTTATGCATGAGGGTAGATCAGGATCATAAGGTTTAAGTGCTCCACTGTTCTTTCACACGTTTAAGAGCAAACGCACATTCATCTGACCATGTATACTCAGTCCTTTTTCTAAGAAGAGAGTTGATGGGACGTACAATGGTAACATAATTGGAAATAAATTTAGAATAATATTCCAAGAGACCAAGTAAAGATTTGACTCCGGTCTTGTCCACTGGTGCAGCAGCATGAGTAATAGCATCTAACAGCCCCTTCCTAGGTCTGATACCGTCACCAGAAACAAGATGACCAAAACACTCAATTTCCTCACTAAGAAATTTACACTTCTCTGATTTGACCACTATGCCATGTTCGTGAAAAATCCCCAAAACCTTGCTCAGTAAGAGATCATGTGACGGGACGTCTTTGCAATGAATCAACACGTCATCTTGAAACACTAAAACTCCCTCAATACCACCTAGTAGATTCTTTATGACGCGTTGAAAGACAAAGGCATCTGAAGCTAGCCCAAAGGGCATTCGTTTGTATTAGAACGTACCTAGGGGTGACACAAACGCAGTGATTCAGGATATAACTGAATTTGATGATACGCACTGGCAAGATCTAACTTTAAAAATATCTTGAACCCCTAACACTCGCAAACAGGTCGCAAATCTTTGGTAAGGGGTGAGAATCAACCCAAATTTCTTTATTTAAGGACCTTAAGTCAACACAAACACGTAACTTCCCACACTTCTTGAGTGCAACGACAAATGTCGAAAGCCAGAGAGAAGACACTGTAGGTTCGATGATGCCTTGATCACACAAGGACTTAAGTTCCTTCTCAAGATCATCCCTGACGCTGAAAAGCACACCTCTCAACTTGCACTTAACAGGAAGAGCTCCATCCTTTACCATGATCTTGTGTTTGAAACCTCGTATCATTCCCAAACCATTCCTGAAAACAGATGGAAACCTTTCCTTCCACTTACATTGCTGATAATCTTCTGAAACTACAAGAACTTTTACCTGTCTTGAGAATGAGAATCATTCCAAATAACCCTTGGTGGTACCAACCTAGAATGTTCAATCCCTTGAGGGCAACGTAGATCTTGCCTCTAATTTTCCTTCCCTTGAAAACCAAAACATCTTCGATGTAACCTAAGAGTTCAATTTTTCGTCCCTCGTATGAATCAGGGGAGCGATCGGGAGGCTCAAGAGGTCTGTCTTCCCATGTTTCACTGAATAGTTTCTGTCTTATCATTGAGATTCTGGAGCCTGAATCAACAAGCAAATTTAGCGATTTATCACCGACACAGATCTCAACTATGGGATCAACACAGTTACTAGGATCACCATCAACAGGTTCAGAATCATGCACATCATTAACTACTGAGACAACGTCAGAATCTGACTCTTGATCAGATTCCAACATGCATGCAACCGTTTTTCTTTTGTTTTTCATTTTCAGACATACTTTTGCAAAATGGCCTACTTTTTTGCAGAAATTACAAGTAACATTAGCACCTGGACACTTCCCACCCTTCTGGTGAGGAGGGTTGCCACAGCGATAACACATTTGTTTTGTGTTAGGAAAGTTTGTCACATTTTTTCCCAGAGATTAGTTTTTACTCGAACTAGGTCTCAGGGAAGAATATTGAGTGTCAACACGTTTGCTCTTAGAATTACTTATAACAACATTTACTGATTCTAAAGCTTTGTCCTCAAGTTCATCCAGCGAAATCTGGGACCTTTCAATACTTTTTGCTATTTTGATTGTCTCGTCAAGCGTAGGGTTACTTAGAGACAATAACTTTTGTCGAATTTGTTTGTCCTTGCATTGGTATACAAATTGATCCCTGATCAACTAATCTGTAAATGCTTCGAATTGACAAACAGAGGCCAGGTTGCAGAGAACGGAGATATAGGAATCCACATCTTCTCCTTCACCTTGATGTCTTTGAAAGAATTTGTGACGTAAAACCCTTAGGCTTGGTTGTTTGTCAAACCTCGTTTGGAATTTTGTAATGGTGTCTTGATAGACATTAACGTCATCATCTGGAAGGTGAGGTATTTCAGGCAAGTGCTTAAAAATAGACCTACCCTCAAATCCCAAAGAATGGAGAAGGTATTTTTTGCGCTCACTGCTGAATCTGGAAGCACCAATTGCTCCAAGATAGGTATTAAAAGCATCGTACCAAATCTCCCATCGAACAGGAGGTTCTCCAGGAGAGTCCAAGAAAGAAGGAGGAGGAACAACAGATTGCATGATCAATATATAGACGGAAAAGAAGAAAAGAGAAAGAAAAACGCAAGTTAAAGAATGTCACCAAAAAGATGAAAATTGAGAAATACACAGAAATGAAAACAGGAAGTATTAAACCATGGAAACACAACAGAATGATTAAAAAAACTAAAAAATATGAAGATATGGGTGTGCGAATCACCGTATAATAATCCGCTTTTCCCCTGTTTAAACATAAAACTGGAAAAAGTATGATAATCACTTTGTTGAGATCCACTATGTAGACTTAAGATGTGCAGATCATCGATAAGATGTGTGGATCATCGAAGAAATATCCACAAAATTGTATAAATACAAAGAAAAAGAATGTTAGCAAGCTGGTTTTGAAGAAAGAATAAATTGCACTTGGGATGTGGTGATCACATAAAGTGAAAATACGTCAACAAGAAAAAACAACAAAAGTTTGCTAATCCCCTTGATCAGCTTTTCATGCATGAACAATTGTATGCTCTAATGTGAAAATTTCCCTTGACTGTATTGGTGTGCGGATCACCGTAAAAATATCCGCAGAAGTGTATGCAAATAATGAAGAGCGTCTCACCGTACTGTACTTGAACAGAGAAAAAGGAGGTGTGCCAATCACTGTGACCGGCTACGTACTGGAGCGAAATATGCCTCACCATGCTTTAACCAAGTTTGAAGAAAGAAGAAAGAGGTGTGCCAGTCACATTGACCAGCGTCACACTTGAACGTAGGGCGTTGCTAGGCAGCTACTGGTTGTCAAGCGCCCGTAAAAGCCTTCCTTTAAGTCACACTGTGACATAACAGAAATGGCGGGCAAATAAGCGTGTTACGTCTCAAGCGCAAAGTCAGGCAAGGACAGGCAAAACGTTGGGCCCACTGGATGAACGGATCGGATGCGCACAAACAAATGCGTACGCCCGCCCCCAAAAAAAGGAAACGAGATGCGGTGTCTGGAGGGTAGCAAGAGGATCTCCGGTGAGAACACAAAAGAGTCAGCCACCAAAACGCCAAGGGAACACTCCGATGTGAGAAACAAGGCTTGCCAGTGCACGAGGTAACTCGGAGGCAGTGCGCCGTGAGGACGACTGAAGTGGCAAGTGGGGAAAGTCATAATAAACAGTCTTACCGCCAAAGAAGGTAGGAACCTTTAGGTTTCTTCACTTGAAATGTAGGACAGCGGGATGCACACGCAGGGTTCAGCGTGTTACGGTGTTGCCAGCGCGTCGTCACAAATTTGTAGTGAAAATGCAGGCCTGTTGAAGTAGGTTTAACAGCTTTATTCGTTGTAGGGTACACGGCAGACAGGAGACATAGGCAGCTCTTCATCCAGCTCCAACCCCCCCCTCAAACCCTTTTGAATACCTTCCAACCCAGCAACAAGGCAACCATAGAACATTCCACTATAAATGACATAAGCTTAGCAACATTGAGCTGCAACATAAGGCTACAGCACTAAAAGAAGTAAGGCAGAGAATACAACAGTAAGTTGCAATATCACATGGCGGTACTGTTGTTCGTGAACCCTTGCACTCTTTCCAGCTTGAACGTGGGGGTGAGAGTAATGCCTTCAGTGCCAAGAAAACGGCTTGCAGTTCCAACAGGTTGTTGTGGAGGTGAGTCTCCGTTGGGGACCAGAATCCTCTGATCTCCACCTCTCCCGGAAGACATCCCCAACCCAGTAACAATGCATCCTTTACGACTGTCAGATCTGGGAGAGGTAGGAAGAAGAGTCTGCCACCGGTACAATTGTGGTCGAGCAGCCACCACTGCAGATCTTTTGCCCTCTCCTCTGACACCTGGATAAAATCTGACAGATTTATTTGGTGCCGAGCCCACTGAGACTTCAAGCTACTCTGCAGAGCTTACGTTTGTGACCGAGCGTGGTCCATAAGCAGGATGCAGGAAGCCAAGTGGCCAAGTAGTCTTAGCGACAACCTCATTGAGGCCCAGGCTGCAGGTTGAAACATCAGGATCATAGCCCGAATGCTCTGGGCTCCTTGAGGTGGATGGAAAGCTCTGAAAAACACCATTTCCAGGAGCTGTTGTTAAGGAGTTATGTGTACTTTTATCACATTGATGGAGACCCCAACAATGTCAGCAGGTTTGTCGTCTGCATATGGTTTGCGTCTGCTTGAGATGAACCCGCTTTCAGGAACCAGTCACCAAGGTATGTGAAATGTGGTATTCTCAACCTCTTCAGATGAATTGCTACCACCACCATCACTTTTGCGAACACCCAAAGTGCACTGGTCAGGCCAAAGGGAAACACAGTGAACTGACAGTGTTCCTGACCTACCTGCAACCACAGATACAGCCTGCAGGATTTCCAGATGGGAATGTGGAAGTGTGCATCTGGCAAGTCCAGCGCTACCATCCAGTCTCCTGAATCATAAGGAGAAATAACTTGGGCCAGGGTGAGCATCTTGAATTTGTCCTTCTTTAAGAAGCAGTTTGGAGGACGAAGGCCTCTGTCATTTTTGGAATCAGAAAGTACCAGAAGTTAAAAACAAGTCCCAATTTCTGAAACCGGCACCCTCTCTATTGCTCCCTTGGCCAAGAGATCTAGAACATCTCCTCTGAGTATAGACAGGTAATCCTATGGGAGATGTTGTGGTGCAGGTAACATGTCCTGAGGATAAGAAAGGAAGGGTAGAGAGTAACCTTGTTCTACGATCTGGAGCGCCCAATGATCTGAAGTGATGCTCCTCCATCCGGTCGCCGATCGTGGGATGTCAAGACCACATGAAAGAGTTTTTGCTGCTACTGCATTATGAGAAGCAGAAGACTTACTGAAATGTTGACCTTGGGGACCTGACTGATACAACTTCCTCTCTGCGATGACTTGCTCTCTGACCTTTTCTTCTAAAGGACTGGCTGTCTGCTATTTCTGAGCCGAATAGTGCCTGCCTGCATGAATCCCCTTCTGAAGCTTAAAAAAGGGCACTGTTGTTGGGGAAACTGCTGAGTTTAGGAAGCTAAGTTAAATGAGCAAGCAGTAGCCTTACTGTCCTTGAGCCTTTCAAAGGCTGAATCGGTTTCACACTGAAAATCTTAAAACCATCAAAGGGCATATCATTAATGATTGTTGCACATTAATGGGAAAGCACATAGAGTGAACCCAAGCATGGCTTCAGAGCACCACACTAGTACCAATTGCTTTACCCAGACAATCAGTGGCAGCTAAGCCTGCTTTAATAGAATACTTCGGAGCATCCTGTCCATCATAGACTAGATGTAGTAATACCAGCCAGACTACATCAGAGATTGCTGGCAGACCATCAGCCACTTTATCCCATAAAGCATGGGCGTATCTCCATAAAAGACATAACATCCTAACAGTCCTAAGTGTTAGGCTTGTCGATTGAAATACTTTCTTCGCATATGCTTCCATTTTGTTCAGCTCACTATCAAGAGGAGTGGTGGGAAACACATTTGGGTTGGTACATCTCTTAGAAGCCTGATCTACAACACTTTCTGGGGTTAGGTGCTGCAACAAAGAGGTCATCAGGAAATGGCCTATGGCGCCTTACTACCTGCCTGTTAGTTGATGGGCAAGATCCTGGTTTTGTCCAGGTACCCAATAGAACATCCGCTGATGCCTCTGTTTAAAATGCATCTCTCTGCAGAATCACATCCAAACCTTTTGCCTTCCTCCTCCACTTTTTGCTGAATTAGTTATTGCTGACCTTAGCACTCTGTCCACTTTACCACTGCTTGCCAGTGCCAAAGTGTCTGTGCTCACTCCTTAAAACATGGTAGAATTGGCTTATACCCAATTGGCATATTTATTTTAGTCCCTAATACAGTGCACTAAATGGGCAGAGGGCCTGTAAATGAAATACTACCCACTTAAATAGCCCAGTAACCATGTCTCAGGCCTGCCTTTGAAGAATCTGTGTGTGCATTTTGACCTGGAAAAATAAATCTTTTGCCAGGCCCTAAACTTTCCTTTTAAACATATAAGTCACCACAAGTGAAGGCCCTAGTCATCCCAGAGGGGAGGATGCAATGTATTTAAAACATCAGACATGTACTTTTAAGTTCTACATGTCCTTGTAGGAAAAAACTCTTAAATTCATTTTTCATTACACCAAGGCCTATATCTCTCATAGGATACCATTGGAGTTACCTTATTACATTTTATAAGTGTAATTTTCAAATTGGAAGATATGACTGATTCAAGCTTGGTGTCTCCAGAATCCAAATTTATTGTGAAGTAAGATTTTAAATTACAAATCTGAAAATCCCACTTATAGAAAGTTTGCATTTGTTTGCTTTAGCCATTTGGTGCTTGCATCCTGTCTCTGGCCACGTGACTGGGTGTAGTTAGCAGTTGGGCTTTGTGTATTTCTCCTAGACAGCCACTCACAATCGGAGCTTAGGTGTGACTTGATGAGTCATTCTGGCAGGATGAGAGGGAGGAGCTGGGCACAGCCTTGCTTACACCTGAATAGGCTGTGTCCTGTCCACACACAAAGGGCTGCATACACCGCTGTATTGCGTCTGGAGCCAGGACACTTCAAAGGCATATCTTTGAAGTCTCCCCCCTCCCCCCACTTCAAAGGCATCAGTGGGCATAAGTACTGGATCACAGACACCACTACTTCAGTACGCTACTGAACCTGTGAATACTCTGCCAGAAAGAAGAACTGTTGTGCTGCTGAAAGGACTGCCACTCTGCTGGATTTCTACTGTGCCGGACTCCAGCGTTGCTGTACAGGCCTGCTGCCCTTTTGCTTGGGTGTGAAGGACTACGCCTGCATCAATTGAACTCAAAACCTATAGTGACTCCAAGAGCTAGTTGGCTGGCCTCCTGATCTGAAGCCTCTGGGACATAGGCTTCCAACAACCTGCACCTGGACTCTGCCATCTGTAAATCTACCCTGCCAAGTTGTGCCAGCCCAGTTGTGGACGCTTGGAAGTGGGCCTATGGTGCTTACCAATGGAACCAACACATCTTCTCCGCTGAGCGGCACATCCTCAAGCTGATTCGACGCATCTCCTCGGCTGAGCAGAGCATGCTCGAGCAAAAGTGACGTATTTCAGCAGCTGCATGGATTGGACCCGGTGCAGAAGGCCAGCATCACCCTTGCAGACCACGAGACAGATGCATCGACAAAGGTGCGGCACATCTCCAACCCAGGTCCTCGCATATCTCGTCGACTGCAGCTTGAAAACGACTTCCGCATTGCAGCCTTGCAGCTTTTCGAAACTGAAGCTCCACCAGCTGCATGCTGCATTCTCAATGCCTGGACTTCACATAGCTAGCCCTGGCTACGGGATCGTCAACAACAACACAACAGTACCTTCCACCACAGCCTCGCCGTATCTCGGAATCAAAGCATTGCTTCAACTGTGTCACGCTTCTTCACCCAGGATTCACACAACACTCTGCAACCAAGATTTAAGATACTTTGTTCTGCGGTCTACCCTGGTCTCTATAACCTGCCCGGCCTCCATCGCGGTTGGCCTAAACCTGGACTTTGTACAGGTGACCAGATATCCCTTGTTGGCGCTTTGTGGTGCTATTTTACCTTAAAACTTTGAAATTCAATATCCCCGGTATCCCTGATTGAATTTTTGTCATTTTAGTCTTGTTTTATTTAATAAAATCTTCTCTATTGTTCTAAACATGGTGTGGGATCTTTTTGTGCCGTGTGTTCACTGTTTTATTGTTTGAAGTGTTGCACAAATAATTTACACATTGCCTTCAGGGTAAGCCTCACTGGTCTGTGCCATGCTAGCAGAGAGTTAGCAGAAGTTAATTTGAGGTTTGCTAGTGCCAGTCAACCCAATTTCTAACAGCCCCATTAAAGGATAACAAAGGCTCTTAGGAAGACTGAGCTGGGTTCAACACTTCTGTCAAGAGTGTTGTCTTCACCCCCTTAGTGTTAAGAACAAGGTCCAAGGTCTCTGTCACTTCTTGTAACACTGTGGTGGGAGAAGCTGTTTCCTCAGTGGCCACTGCAAGGTTAGATTATGCCAATCCTATATCGGGCAAAGTAACTAACCCATGAGCATCCCTAAGGTCATCCAAAAAACTGCCTTGTGCACAAAAAGGTTGATGTTGAATATCATTTATGAATTCTCTCCCTTCTATATCTGTTTCTGATTGGTCTTAGACCCCTAACATAGGAGAGAGAGCATGCTCTAAATCCAACAGTATGATCGGATCTTGAATCAGTCAGCAACAGTAGTTATAATGGCACAGTAATGACCATGTGGTGTTAAGGATAGAGGCAAAGGTGTTATTTTGGGCCCAATGTCAACATCAACCTCAGAACAAGATTCAGGGGCAAAGCTGATGAGGCCAGGTCTGCTGGCAAGAGTTTAGCTGGAGGCCTCCTTGAATTCAGAGGGCTCAAAGGTGCACCAAAGGGATCCGGTGTGGCTCTGGAAAGTTTATCCATAGCCACTTTTATTTGACAGAGTTGATTCAGCAATGCTACCTGATCCGTAGGAATCCAGAAAGGGAACATCGCAGCTGCCATTTCTGCAATGGGGGAACAACTCTGTGCACTCGAGATGCCAGATGCATTGTGTGACTGAATGATGTGAGTGTCTCAATGCAGGTGACCCATTCTTAAATGTCTTGTGTTTGTTATGGCTTTTTCAAGATTTATCTGATTTGGAGGAGGTTTGGTCACTAGAACGACCTCAGGAATGAGAGCCTGTCCTCTCTCTCAACCTCGACCAGGATCCCGAAGCAGCAGACTTCCATCAAGACCAAGTCTTAAACTTCCTCTACTACGTGACAGCCACTTTGTTTCACGGTCATGTATAGCCTTTTTGTTCCTCTTGTCACACGACGAGCATGACTTGAAGTCGTAGCCTGCACCAAGACACCAAAGACAGATGTTGTGTGGATCTGTAATCAACATCTGTCTATTGCAAGCCATACATGGCTTAAACCCTGATCATTTATGTGACATTTTGTTGAAAGAAAATACAATTTTCAGAGAAAATTGGCAAAAACTGTCAAATGACAGTTGAAGCTCCTGATCCGCATCAGTTGGCACAGAAAGAAAGGAACTGACACCAGTGAGAGTAGGTGATGTGTATTTATACTGATCCAGATGTCACGTCGGCACGAGACAGAGCAGCACGAGGTAGCATGAAGTCACATGATGCCACCTACTGCCTATGCAAGGGTTTCTGGATTCAGTTTGATGCCTGTGAGTATTCAAAAGGTGAGGAATCTGCAGTTAGAAATCTGTATCAGAAAACTACCTTTTGAAATTTCCAATTTTCAAAAATAAATGCTTAAAATATATCAATCTACTGTGTTTCTCTCAACAGAACTGCTTCATCACATTGTTCTTTTTCCGTTGATAATTAGTCCAATGCATTTTGAGAATCTAATTTCTTCACCTGAAAACATATAGTTTAGTTAGAAAGGAATTATTGACTAACAAAACATAACAGAACAGTCATCAGTAAACTCCATCTGTGACTGATAATTTCTAGAACAATTCTAATCAACGTTTTTAATACCCGTTTACAGACCTACTTTATATTTCCGATTAACTGCGTCTGGAAATGTTCGTAATCGATTTTGTCACATCCGATTACACAATGACGTTTAGTCCGTTCTAGAATCAAAATGAATAACTACAATTATTGTTCTAAAACTTTGTATTCCACATTTCTCATTTAAATCATTGATAAAGTCACATCACATTGTCCTGCTTGGTAAAAGTATGTCCATGTCTCAGTCACTTGACATGACTTAGAGCTGTCGTAAACAGTCTTTGGTAGAGCGTCCACCATTTAATATAAAAGCAAAAATCAACTAGTGTTACTTGTCCTTCATTGATGGCGGAAGCAGATATCGATCCTTCACTTACAACCACTGCTGTTGCACCGGCACTATCCTTCCTGCACCCCCGCTACACAAGTACCAGCCACCACAACTTTCCCAAACAACACCTCATGCAACAGCAAACGAGCACCCCAAAACTCACTCACATGCAAGTTACTCAATACCTGCTTGCTCAGCAAACATGCAACCGAAATCTGGGACCTGCTGAGCAGCAATCCACCAGACCACCGCTTCCTCATGAAAAGATGGCTCAACCCATCATCGGCACCAGACATCACCACGGCAATCTCGGCAGTCTACAAGATTGCACAACATGACAGCCATCAGAAGCAATCATCTACAAAGATTCCATCATTAGCTCAGCAACTATTCATGGAACATCTGCACTTCATATCTCCAAAAACATCACTATAAATGGAACCCGTGTCTACTCAATTCCCGGGATCACACGCTTCCTTCAACAACCTCATTACAGACTTCATTGTGCCATCACCATTACCTCTGCTTCCACCAGGAAAACTTAAATGACCCTTGCTCCACAGCACTCCTAGAAAGCCTCAACAACATCGGACTAACTCAGCTCATCACAGAAACACACACTTTGCTGGACACACACTGGATCCCAACTTCACCACCTTCAATGACATCAATCTCAACTCAATCTTACCCCTCACATGGACCAACCACTCCTTAAGCTACTTCCAAATCTACACACCGCAGACTAACTCACCCACCGTCTCCCTATTTACCTGCAGTGGGAGCAAAATCTCAGAATCAGAATGGTTCAGTGCCCTCCACGCGAGCCTACCCAAACCAACCCAACAGACAACATCAACATGGTGATCACAAACTGCACTCCCTTGCACACATCAAACTTAACAAACAGACAGGAAACAACAAACAAGCTAGATGGGCCACAATGGACTATTGGGACACCAAAAGACACTGCAAACAGCTAGAGGAAAAAGTGGAGAGGCAGCCAAGAAGACACCAACAGAACCATCTTCAAAGCTACACTCGGATGCTACCAACAGCAAAAAACAAGTTACTTACCTGAACACTGTGTGGTTTTCCAGTATCCATATGTTTTGTAGATTTACATGCTTGAATCTTCCCCGTCGTCATTGTGGGAGTCCCATGGCAACAGTAAAAATAGCAGTGCTAGAGCATTATCTTTAATCTCCATTGAAAAACAATAATATTGAGTAACCTATTTACATTGTTGTAAAACATCCAAACTTCAGTCAATTAGACCAGAGACCCTGGTGTATTCATCCCCTGCATAGCCGCTATACCTCAGATTTTGAGCATGAGCGTAAATAGAAAAAAACAAATAGAGGTATGCCATGGTGGGCCTGAACAGGGAGGAAGATGGTTGCATGTGAATCTATAAAAGATACCAATACTGTAGAACCAAAGTGTACAGGTAAGTAACTTGGTTTTCTCTAGTATTGTATCTTTTATAGATTCACATTCTTGAATCAGACTAGTTAGCAGTATCCGAAGACTAATGGTGGTAGGACGACGAACCATCCCACCATGACACTGAACCAAAATACAAGCCAAGGATATGACTTTAAAAACTGCACAAAATTAGAAGATACATAGAAATATGTTTTACCAAACCTAATAAGAGCAGTTACTTAACATTAAAGCATAGAAAATGTTGAGCTTATCAGTTGCATACCTTCTGCAAAGAGATGCCGCAGAGCAGCTTGACCGACTGCCACATTTGCTTTTCTCCAGCCATCGAGGCAATAATGCTTCATGAAGGTGTGGGCATTCACTCATGTCGCCGCCTTGCAGATGCCAGGCAGAGATATACCTGCGAATAGGGCTGGAGAGGCTGCAATCTTTCGAGTAGAGTGAGCCTTCACCTTTGCAGGGCGTGGATGTCCAGCCTGCTCATGGCAGAGAGTAAGGCTGAGGAGATGAGCAACTGAGTTGATTTGCGGAAAGGCTTAGTTCTTTGCAAGTAGAATCTCAAACAATGCTTAAAGTTCAGCGAGTGTAATGCCTTCTCTGCTGTTGAAGAAGGTTTGGGTAAGAATGTAGGCAAAAAACTGGTTCATTGAGGTAATATGTTGAAGGGACCTTAGGAATGCATGAAGAATTAGTGATATGGACTACTCTGTCCTGTAGGAACTGAAAGTAAGGTTATTTTATGGTGAAGGCCTGATTTTTGCTAATGCGTCTTGCATACGTGATGGCTGAGAGGAAAGCCACTTTTCAAGAAAGGAATTTGAAATCACACTTGTTAATAGGCTCGAATAGAGGGCTCATGAGTTGTGATAAGACAGTGTTCAGCTGCCAAAGCACTGGAGGAGGCTTTTGGAGGTGGGTAAGCCCTGAAGAGACCCTTTATAAACTCCTTGACAAGACTGTTGAACCACAAGGACAATTGACCAAAATGTCATATGTAACTGGAAATAGATGCTAAGTGTACCTTTATGGATGAATGAGAGAGACCTGATTTGGCAAGATGCACGAGATATGGTAATACCTCCCCAGTCGTGGAAGAAAAGGGATGACGCGACTATGTAGCACACCATGTACAGAACCACTTCCATTTCTCCATGTAGCACTTGAGGGTAGAAGAAGCTTGAGTTTTGTGAAGTATCAATTTGCATTTGTCAGATATTTTCAGGTTTCCAAATTCAGCATGGTGAGGAGCCTTACTGATAAGTGGAGAGTACAAATCAGCAGATTAACCACTTGGCCCTGGTTCATAGAGAGGGGATTCTCCACTGGTAGAAACTGAATGGGCGAGCACTCTGATAGGAGATGCAGCTTGGTGTACCAGTGTACCAGTATTGTCTCGCCCCCGCCGGGGCGATGAGAATGAGTCAGCACAGTTTGTGTTTCATTTTCTGCAGAATCCTTGGGATGAGAGGGAAAGGAGGAAATACGAAAGCTAACATACCTGCCCATGAGAAGTGAAAGGTGTTTCCCCAAGATCCTGGCTGAGGAATTTTTTGTTGAGAGATGTAGCAAACAGATCTAAGGTTGGATAACCCCAAGACTGGAAGACACTTTGCAGTTGATTGTCGCTGAGGTCCCATTTGTGACACTGCTTGGTGTCCCTGCTGAGGGAGTTGGCCCACTTGTTCTGTAATCCTGGCACATGCTCCACTTTTAATGAGATGCCATTGGTCATCAGCCACTCCCATATCGGTTGTGCTTGGGCTGAGAGGATTTGAGACCTCGTCTCACCCTGTTTGAGGTGATAAAACATGGTGGTGTTGTTGTCCGTCCTGACGAGTACCGAAGAGCCCCAGATCCTTGTGAGGAAGGCTTGAAAGCCTGAAATACTGCCTTTAGCTCCAGAAGATTTATGTGGCACGATGCTTCTTGGTTGGACCATTTGCCGTAAACCTTTAGATTCTGGAGGTGGGCTCCCCATCCTTCCATGGAGGCACCTGCAGTCATCACCATTTTTCAGTGTTGTCTGGAGGAAGGAGAGACACCGAAAGATGTTGTCCTTGACCATCCACCAGGACATTGCTGAGGTAATTTCTGAGGTTATGGAAATGTCATCTACTTAACCCTGAAATTAAGCCCACTGTGCATCAAGCTGCTCCTGCAGTGCTTTCATGCGGGAACCGCAGTTGGGGACCAATGGGATGCAGAATAACATCATCCCCAGCATGGATTTGTATGTCCTTACTGAAACTGACTTTTTTGCCGACAGGAGACGTGTTATTTTTTGCAGACGTGCAATCCTCTCTTTTGTGGGAAAAGCTTTTAAGAGCTCTGTGTCAAGGATTACCCCTAGGAAAACCAGCAACCCGGAGGTGAAAATAAATGATTTTTCCTTGTTGAGGCGGAGACCAAGCAACTGAAAGAGTTGTCAGGAGGCTTGTGTGGATTTCTTGTCTGTTTGGAAGGATGGAGCTTTGATTAACCGATCGTCCAGGTAGGGAAATATCTGGTGACCAGAAAGTTGAAGAAAAGCTGCCACCATGGCCATGCACTTGGTGAACACTTTGGGTGCTGACTTCAACCCGAAAGCAGCACTTTGAATTGATAATGGCACCCTGCCACCTCGAACCTGAGAAATCTGGGAAGCTTGGGATGTATGCGGATGTGAAAGTAAGCAAAGAGAAGATCGAGGGAGGTGAGGTAATCTCCCTCCTCCTAAGCAGCAAGATCTCTTGGAGAGAGAGCATCCTGAATGGTTGGTTTTTGGTGAACTTGTTTAGTAACCTGAGGTACATTATTTGCCTCAATTTCCCTGTTTTCTTCTTGATGAGAAAGAAGTGGGAGTAAAATCCCATATGGCACTGGTTGCGTGGTAGTTCTTCAATTGAGTACTTGAAAAGAAGTGATTGTATTTCTTTTCTGAGAATTTGAGGATGACGATTAGATGTCTTCCTTAGAGGAAAATTTGGAGGCTGATGAACAAATTCCAGGCTGTGACCATGCTGGAAAACATCGAACACCCATTTGTCTGACGAGATGGACTTCCATTGATTTAAGAATTTTGACAAGGTGGAACCGAATCAAAGTGGGAGAGTAGTGGCAGGGGCCTGCTGCTTCTTATTGTCTCCTGTTGGAATCTTGAGACTTCCCGACTGATGGTTGAAATCTGTGCCCTGATGCCCTCGAGTACGATGGCGTAGTATTCTATTGGTAGGTTTGGCTGTAATAAGACAGTTGAAAGATCTGCTGGGAATAAGGTTGGAACCGCTGCTGAAATTGCGATCTAGATAGGTTCCTGACCACTTCCTCTGCCTCGAAAGGGGCTGAAATGTCCGCTGCTGTAAACAGATGAGTGATTTGGCTGTGCCAGTGTCTGATTTGATGGACTTGAGCACACCATCGATATCGAATGGCATGTCTAACACCGAGGCCTGTGCTTCCAGGCAGCAGGTATTGGCTTTAAGCCATCCCTGGCGGCGCAACACCGCAGCTCCGGCCATCTGTCTAAAGGCAATGAAGGAGATGTCCATGGCAATATCAATCAGCTAGGAAGAGGCCTTTTCTCCTCCAGAAAGAATGTCTCTCCCCTCTATTTTCTTGTCTTCCAGGAAATACTCCAACAGAGACAAGATGTCAGACCACATCTGTTGGTCGTATCGCCCCAGTATGTCCATGGCATTCGAGGCTCTAATGAAAGTGGCCGCCAGGGTAGAAAATACTTTATATTTTCTAGAAAGCACCCTTCCTTATCCGGTGGGGCCGTGTATGGAGAAGATGGATTCTTGAACCTACGCTGCGCTGCCTGCATAATGGCAGAATCAGGCCGAGGATGCCCAATGTGACTCGTGGGGGAGTTTACAAGGACCTTATATTTTTTGTCGAGCTTTGGCACGACAGCTGGAATGGATGTTGGTGATCTCATCAATTTGAGTCCCTCCTGCCACAAGAAATCCACAATGGGGATAGCTCAAATGGTGCCCTGTGTGCCAGGTTTAAAGTCATTGAGGAATCACTCCACTTGTTTGACTGGCAGAGGAAGGTCAAAGCGGTTGGAGGTCCACTCTAAAAGATGAAAACCACCAATATTCACAGGAGGCGAATTAGCTCTTGGCAGGGTAGGAGATGGTGGCATCGGGGAAACATAAGCATCCCATTCATCAGGAGCATCCGAATTTGTGTGGAGTTCACTCTCCTACATTAACTGGTCATCGCTGTCCGGTGGATCAACTGGGATGGGTTACTGAAGGTGTTGGTGCTCCTCCTCTTGCTCCTCATAAGGATAATGCGCCTGAAAGGAGACCAGGCGTTGAGCTGAAGGAGGACCCTATCCGTGAAGGAGTAGTCACCCTGAAGGTAAGGAGAAGGATTGTCATCCGTTCCATCCTTCTCATCAGATCCCTGACATTTAACCTTTAACTGGGAAGGACTGTAGGCATGGCCAAATAAGCCATCATCTTCAGATTTCTGGAAATCCAGGAGGTGAGTTGGGGCAATGGCGAGATTTCAGAATAGTCCTGAAAGACTGGCTTTGATGGTAGAATGCTTTTTCCCCTGCGTCAATGGGCCAGTCGACATAGCTGAAAGCAACCTCAACAACGTGGCGTGAAGAGTCTTCATCAGCGGAACCATAGATGTGGCTGAAGATGGTGAGGTGGTCCACGATGAAGGTCCAACCGCCGAGGAGTAATGGTCATCTCCTTGCTCGATGACACTGTTGCCATTTATGTTTTGAACGCCGACGTGGTGGATGTTGCAGATAAGACCGTCAATGTTGTGAAAACGGAGGTTGTCACAGAAGACAGCAGAATCCTCAACGACGGAGCCGTCGATGGTCATTCAGATAGTGAGGAAGGCTCCTTGAAAGAAGTATGAGGTGCAGACAGAGGAGCTGAGCCAGAAATCTGAAGAGAAGTGAAAGGGCTAGACTGGTCTATTTTAGATTTTCCCTCCTCAGAAACATATTTGTCATGAGATTTTGATCTTTTAGAGTCCTTGTGAGGAGAAGAGGATTCTCCTTTGTTTCTTTTCTTAGAGGAGGAATGAGTCTTCTCCTCACGCTCCGAGGCTAATTCAGAGGTTGATATTTTTCTCTGGAGCAATAGAAGCAGTCTACCCTCTCTGTCCTTGAGGGTTATGACAGAAAACGTATGGCAGTACTTACAGTCTTTGGGTTTGTGATGATGATAGAGGTAATACATACATTCATGATGATCCTCAGAGAAAAGTCTGCTTTCTCCACAGGTCTTGCAGGGCCTAACCAGCCCTTTTTTAGACTCTGACATTCTTTGTGAATATAGTCAAACACAGTATCGTTGATAGGTGATGAAATGATAGCTGAAAGCTGGAGGTCAAAAGGGTAATAGAGAAACACTGCGACTGAGCAGAGCTCAGGGAGACTCCCTAACACATGACGTGCAGTAAGAATTCTGAGGTATGATGGCTTTGCAGGGGATGAATACTCCAGGGTCTCTGCTCGAATTGGCTGACGTTTTGATTGCTTTTCAATGGAGATTATAGGTATGCTTTAGATCTGCTATTTTTATTGTTACCTAGCACGCTCACCAGGACAACAGGGAGGATTCAAGCATGTGAATCTAGAAAAGATACAATACTGGAGAACTAAGAGGAACCACGAAAAGAGCACTAGCGTAATGTATCGAAGGAAGCTCCTAGAGCAGCAAAGATCACACCCACTGCCTCTGCCAACAGCATCACCCCCTCGCAAGAACTCTGTGACGACCTATCCAACTTCTTCCATAGCAAAATCATGACAATCTCTAGCAACTTTGCACACCAACCAAATCCCTGCAAACTCTTCATCAACTTGACTATCACCAATCATGACAACCACCTGATTAGATAGTCAAATGGCCTTTATTTGGTATTTCACAACCATAAAGCACACCATAACATGATTTAAAAGCAATCAAATTAAAAACGATATTTCCAAGAGTGTAATTCATTATAACATTTTTTACAATATTTATATGATTTTCAGTCCCTCCTGCTGGTCCTGACCGGGTGAGAGTTTTATGGGTGTGGAAGCGATTCTCCCCCCCCCCCCCCCTCCTTCCTCCCCGACTTTACATTTCGAAGGTTAGCCGACTACTGGGATTTTCCTTTGCTTGTTTGTGTCAATATCCTCTTTGGTTTGTGTGTTTAGTTCCAAGGCTTGGATAAGGTCAGTGTCATTTGATATGGAGAAAGAACTGATCCATTCATCTATTTGTATTATATCTTGGAAACCAGTTTTACCTGTGCCTCCTTTTTTATCTTGATTCTTTCTGCTTTCCCGTTCCTTAATTAAATCTGACGAGGCCATGGGCAGGTGAACTTGTGCTGGTGTTTTTATCAATACCCTTTTAATAGGTTCTACTTCATAATCAGCTACCTCTACGCTTATTTCCTGACCAGGTTCTCTGTTTTGTGGGGTGTTTTCACTTAATTGGGGGGGTTCTACTTGCGGTTTTGAGGATAGGGGACTTGCTTCTCCTAATTTTTTGGAGATTATGGAATATTGGGGGATTATGGGATTTTGCAAGCTGGATGCCTCATCCGGGGAGGCGTAAATTGCAGTCATTGGATCCTTTAGAAAGTAAAATTTCTGTTTTCCGTTCTTGCCCCCGAATTTGAAAAGGACTGATTATGGCATTGGAGCTGAGACCAGCCTCTCTTTTTGCAAAGTGGATTTCTCTTTCTTTTTCTTTTTGTTTGAAATAAGATTTAAGTCTTTTGTGAGTGCCTTCTTCCTGGATTTGCTCGTAGGTGCCAGACGGATTTTTCCTGTTCTCATACTCCTTGCTACTTGACTTAATCCGCTGATTAGCCGCTCGCTGGACCTTCTTTGTGGTTGGGTTCTCTGCAAAAACTCTGCGGGGATGGGGTTGAGGGAACTTTTACTTAGATGCTTATTATGTTCGTAGATTTGCCTGTGTGATTTTGGCAAATTTCTGCTCGTGTTTCCTCATGAAACAACTCATTTTTGTGGGCGAGTTCTTAATTATTAACTCACACGGCAGTGCCCCTTCTATCCAGCTACCTCTGGCCTGTTTTGGCTGGGCAGGTTTGATGCGGAGGGCAGTTGTACTGTACCGATGGTCTCAGATGTTTTGCTATTGTGGTGAACTGCCACTTTTGCTATTGTGGCTAACAATCCCTTTTGCCGCGCTACAGTAGCACAATTCCACCCAGATGGGTGCAAGGAGTGCGAGGCGGATCAGGGAGCATCTAGCTAAGACTCGCTCGCTTTACCTGCACAGCCCGGTGAACTGGCTCCGGCACCTCTCACTACTCCACTCTGCTCCTTCTGGTCAGAACGACGTCTGCCTTGGTGTAGGAAGTGTCCGCCTCGGCTCGATGTGAAGAAATGTGAGATGTGAGAGCCGGGGGAGTGAGAGAGCGGGAGAGTGAGCCGCCGCTCGGGTTCAGCTCAACTCGGCTCAACCCCAGCTCTCTGGTTACCGGCTCCGCTCGCTCGCTCGATGAGCGGGTGAGAAAAAGGGAGAGCCAGGGAGTGGGGGAGCGGGAGAATGGGACACCACACCAGCTTGCTCGATTCGGCTTGACCCCAGCTCCACCCCACCTCCGGCTCTGATCACAGCTGATCACGGCTCTGATCACTGGCTCCGGTCACAGCTTCACTCCGGCACCGGCTTCACTCGGCTCCAATCGCTCAGACTGCAAACCGCGGGCAAACTCGGGCAGACTCCTCCTCCTCGCAGGTGCATCTCCTCCTCACAGGTGCGTCTCCAACCTGTCAAATGCTCGATGCACCTGATTAGAGAGAAGACTCTCACCAGAGAAGAAACAGTTAATATCATGTGAACCATCTACTCTGGGGTCCCATCAGAACTTTGCCCACACCACATCTTTAATGTTGGCATATCACCAATAAGTACAGGATTCATCCACATCCTGAACACCTCCACCACCTCCACGGAAGCCTTGAAGCATGCAGAAGTCAATGTCCACCTTAAAAAACCTTCAGCTGACAAAAGCCAACTGGCAAACATCTGGCCTATGTCTCTCCATCCTTACCCAACGACAGTAATCAAAAAGTCATTAACAAACAACTCACAAGCAACCTCGAGCTCCACCACCTACTGGACAACTCACAATCAGGCTTCAGAAAAAAATCACAGCACAGACCCTGCACTGATAGCAGCCACCGACTATATCAAGACCATCCTTAACCAAGGAGAAACAGCTGCCCTCATGCTGCTCGACCTCCCAGCGGCATTTGACACAGTCTCCCACAACACACTCATAAGAAGAGTCAACAATTGTGGTATTCAAGGACGTGCGCTAAACGGGATCTGCTCCTTCCTCACAGGAAAAACACAGAGTCACACTGCCACATTTCACATCCAAGGCTAAGAAACTGGTATGTGGAGTTCTCCCAGAGTTTATTCTCCAATCTGACACTGTTCAACATCTATATGGCTCCACTGGCCAACATCATCAGATCTCAAGGCATCATCATCATCTTCTACGCAGACGACACCCAACTCATCCTGTCCTCGATGGACAAAACACTCACCACCAGAACCAACTGCATGACCCTGGTAGAGGAAAGAATGAGAACCAACTGCTTGAAACTGAAGTCTGACAAGACTGAAGTACTGGTCTTTGGAAATGAGAACTCCTCGTGGGATGGCACCTGATAGCCGACAGAACTGAGACCACACCAACACCCACGTCCACACGAAAAGTTCAACATGATGGCACAAATCCACGCAGTGAGCTCAGTTTTCACATGCTATTACTGCTACGAAAAATCTTCAAGTGGTTTCCGTAGAACACCAGACGAACTGCCACAAAAGCACTCATCACAAACCAACTTGACTACAGCAACGCACTGCACACCGAAATTTCCAGTCAACTCCTGAACTGACTTCAGACCATCCAGAATGATGCCGCAAGACTCATACTCAACCTTCCTCACCACACTCCCATCTCACCTCACCAGGGAGCTCCATGGCAAACACAACCAATTCAAACTCCTCATGCACCTACAAAGCCCTACACAACACAGGAAACGTATACCTTAACAGCTGCATACACTTTCACAAGCTGTTAAAACACCTATGCTCAGCCTCACGTACACTCGCACACACACCTGCATTCACAAAAGCAAAGCAGGAGGCCACTCGTTCTCTTCCATAGCACCCAAAACATGGAACAACTTCCCACGACACATCAGAGCCTCCTCCTCGCTACTTGAGTTTCACAAGAATGTGAAGACTTTGCTCTTCAAGTAATTCAGCAGGAACCAGAACTACATACCTGCTCAAGCACCGGGATACCCTCACAGGTGATTAGTGCACTCTACAACATTAAAGTTCATCTGTTCATTGTCCCTTGCTTACGTAATGTGTCCCCCATGTGCAATTCCCTGTCACACCAGTCACAGTTACCTATTTGTATTGCATTCACTTTTCTTTTATTGAGTGACTCTTATTGACTCCTTTGAAGTCCTTACTCAGCATTAAATATTTTCAATTAGTGACTCCTCTGTGACATTTTCTATGATTTTACAATTTATGGGGTCTTGTCCAGATGTATGGTCTATTATTGATTTTATCCCTCCCAGCTCCGTTGATGACATTTTAATCAAAACTAAACATCCATACCAGACCTGATGATGACATCTGAATTCATAAAACAGTCGAAACACCACCACCATTTATAAAGCTATGCTTCTGGACCACTCTGTTTGGGGCACGTTATTCTTATTATTATCTACACATCTCTCATTAGCCTTTTATTGTCTGAGTTGAGAACATTTTTCACCTTTTATCGTTTTAAACCATGCCATCACTTCATGAGCAGTTAATGGATAAATGTGAGTGTAACTATATGTTTATGTGAATAAAGTGTTTATGCACTCCACTCATAAATGACTGTTGAGATTTTGGTTGGGTTTTTTGCTAGAATTCAGTACATAAGTGGTTTAAAAGTTATTTTTGCTGATAAATTTGTTGACTATAAACCACCATGCTTATATTGATTGGGCCTAATGTTAGATTATCTTTTAGTGGACGTATATGAGACTGCCGTTAGGGTGTTGAACTGGTGACAACAAATTTTTTAACAGACTTTGATGTTTTGATGGAGCCTAATCCTCCCTGCAGCGGTCATCTCAAGCATTTATCTTAGTCAATGGAGATGACACAGGAGTTTAAATGGAAAAAAATAGGCAGAGGAAGATTCCTGTTGGTGGCAAATGCTTTATGTACTTGTTGAATGCAACAGCCAGCTTCCCTCGAGTGATTTGCATTTTGCAGGTTGGAGGATACTGCAGCTAAATCTGAAATTTTGCTGACTGTCAGACAATTGTGCTCACACTTCTGGCCTGAAATGAGTCACAGCGTACATTATTAACTGTGCTTAAAAGCCTGGGGACCTGATTCACAGGACTAACTTAAGACAAAATCCTAAACCCACTACCATTTTGGTATTCACAAAAGGCACTTACTCATTTCGGTATCCACAGAAGTTAGGAGTCCTAACTTTAGGACTCCTAAATGCCTTCTGTGAATACCGAAAGTCTTAAAGTTAGGATTTTTCTCAGTTTAAGAGTAGTAAAGTTAGGACTCCTAAACTGAGACTTTTAAGATCCGTCTAAAAAATGTATTTTGCACTGTCTGAAATTTGTCAGCTGCCATGTATCCCCAATTCTGATGGATACATCTGCCAGGGGATTCCTCACCTTGTGGATATCCCCTGCGCCAGCAACATTCAGAAACTTTTTTAGCTCTCCACGCCGACGAGGACGACGTCACAGAAGCACGGCTCCGCTCGCGGCTCCGCTGACGTCACTGGATCCATAAGAGGACCTCGTCGGCGTGATGACGTCAGTTCCCTTTTTGCCACGCCGTCGACGCTAACGGTTTTCTGGGACTCTCCGTAGCTTTGGCTAGTTACTTTGTTTCTGCTGGTGTTTCTCTCTCTTCTTGCTTCTTGTTAAAAGATGTCGACAAAGAAGTCCGGATTCAAGCCGTGCAGGTAGTGCGGTAAGCACATGTCCATCACGGATCCGCACAAGGACTGTGTCTGGTGCCTGTCGTTGGATCACGACGTCGAGGGATGCTCCTGCTGTCAAAAGATGAGTACTAAGGCCGTAAAAGAAAGAAAAGCCAAGTTGTTTATTGCTAGGATGAAAAAAGAGAAGAGAGGTCGAAGACGATCGAGGTCAAGGTCGAGGTCGGCGTCGAAGTCGACGTCAGGGCATGCTTCTAAGTCCAAGAAGCATAAAAAGAAGAAGAGGCATGATTCTCGACACCGTTTGGATAAAGAAGCGGCTCCGAGATCGACTTCACCTTCTCGACGTCGTAAGGACTTTGTGTCTCCCTCTCCTGTCTCAATTCCTGCTTCTCCTGTTTGCCTGACCTCACCTGCGGCTTCACCGGAGCACTCTTTGGCTCCGGCTCCATCTCCGACGCCGGCTCATTCTCCAGCTCCAGTTGAAGAAGCTCCGGCTCCTGAAGAGTCTTCAACTCCGCTGGCTCCACCGTCGGCGCCGATTTGGCCCGAGTACGGTTATGCCTCAGTCTGAGCCATATCCCCCCTTTCCAGGCCCGGGACAAGATCCATCGCACTATTTGAATGCGATGTATGGAGTCTTCACTAGAGCAATATACCCCTCTGGAGCACCTTCGGGTCCCATGAGTCCAATGGTTCAATTTGGGGGTTCCTCAAGCCTATGCTCAGGCTCCATTTATGCCTTTTTTCTCAGCAACGCCGTCTTGGCATTTCCCGGCGCCGAGGACATCGCCGCCGCTTCCATCTTCACCGGCTCCAGCTCGACCTCGTTCGACTCCGGCTGCTCCTCCGGATCCGTGTTCTCCGCCGGCTCCGGCACCGTCGGAGTCGGTTGCGGCGCCACCGACTCCGGTCCTGAGGATTAGGTCCAGGCGAGAAGCTCAAAGAGTCCTGGAAGAGCAAAGGTACCAGGTTGAGGAGATGGAAGAGGGTGAGCTCATGGAGTCTGATGATTTGTTTTAGGAGTTGAAAGAGGCTAGTGGCTTAGATTTATCGCCAGAGTGGGAGATTACTCCTCCATCAGATACTCCCTCTAAAGATGTGGCCCCCTACCACACGGTCATTAGAAAAGCAGCGGAGCTTTTGGATCTACAGCTGCCAACTGCTGAATTTAAGCCTAACATCCTCACTGAGGTTTTACATTCTCCCTCCACTGTGACAGAGCCCTTACTACCATTTAATGAGGCCATCACTGAACCAGTCTTGGAGGTATGGCAAAAGTCCTTTTCAGCTCCTGCGATCTCTAAAACTGTGCCTAGAAGGTACAGGGCGGCTCCAGGTGATCCAGACTTTCTTACTTCTCATCCTTCTCCAGAAAGTCTGGTGGTTCAGGCTGCTTGCTCTAAGAGGTCTTCAAGTGCCTTTCCTCAGGTCTCTAGTGACAGGGATGCTAAAAAACGCGACCAATCAGCCAAGAAAGTCTTCTCCTCGGCCAGTATGGCTTTAAAGTCAACAAATGCCACCTGTCTCTTGGGCCGTTATATCCATGCTCTCATGGATTCCGCTAAACAACTGGCCCCAAAGTTATCAGAGGAGGACAGACAGAACTTTAATGTGGTGCTGTCAGACACTCAGGTGGCTGCACGTCAGGTTATCCAGAGTGGCCTGGATACTGCGGACTCTGTCGCCAGAATTATGGGCTCCTGTGTTGCCACAAGGAGGAGTGAGTGGCTGAAAACATCTGAATACTCCCCTGATGTGCAGGCAACCCTTCTGGACCTGCCTTTTGACGGTTCTGGGCTTTTTGGCAAAAAGGCTGATGCTGCTCTAGAGAGATTTAAGGAAAGTAAAGCCACGGCCACATCTCTGGGTCTGCAGACACAACCTAGGGGTTCTTTTAGGAGGTACAGAGGCTTTGGAAGGTCGTCTTTTCGGACCTACAGGCAGTCCCAGCAGCAGCAGCAACAACAGCAACAGAACACCCTGTATAAGAGCTGCAGGGGCAGATTCAGAGGTCGTGCTCGAGGTCGGCAGCTCTCCTCCTCCTCTCCCTCTTCCTCCATCCCTCCCACCACTGCAAAGCAGCCCTAGATCCACCATTCTGGATCATGCTGGTCCTGTGGGAGGCTGGCTTACCCATTATCTACAAGATTGGGAATCGGTCACTTCAGACCTCTGGGTTCTAGATCTTGTAGAAAATGGGTACGCCCTTCCCTTTCGGGAATTCCCTCCGAATTACCCTCCTTGTCAAGGTACTTGCTCAGAGGACCACCTTCACCTGCAGGAGGATGTCCTTATGTTACTAAAAAAAGGTGCGATAGAGGTGGTTCCAGAGCAGGAAAGGGGTCAGGGATGCTACTCCCGGTATTTTCTGATTCGGAAGAAGGATGGCAGGCTACGTCCAATCCTGGACCTCAGGATCTTGAACCTTTTTCTGAAGAAGGAGAAGTTCAAGATGCTCACCCTTGCGCAGGTTCTTCAAGCGCTGCAACAGGAGGACTGGATGGTGTCTATCGACTTGCAGGATGCGTATTTCCACATCCCCATCCTGAAGTCGCACAGGAAGTATCTCCGTTTTACGGTAGGGTAGCAACATTATCAGTTTGCGGTCCTTCCGTTTGGTCTTACTACTGCACCTCGAGTCTTCACCAAGGTGATGGCAGTGGTGGCAGCCCATCTCAGAAGATCGGGGATTCCAGTTTTTCCCTATCTGGACGACTGGCTAATCAAAGCAGAGTCGTCGGAGAAGGTGCTTCATCATCTGCAGGTTACAACTCAGCTGTTGTACAAATTGGGTTTCTCGATAAACATGCCCAAATCTCACCTGGTGCCCTCTCAGCGCAACCTGTTCATAGGGGCGTTACTGGACACTACTGTGTGTCGGGCATTCCCACCTTCTCAAAGGATTCTCGACATACAGGAAATTATTCCCTTGTTTTACAATGGAGCGGTTGTTCCAGTCCTGAAGGTCCTTCGCCTGCTCAGTCTGTTTGCTCCCTGCATTCTGTTGGTCAACCATGCACGCTGGCACATGAGGGCGCTTCAGTGGTGCCTCCGCAGGCAGTGGTATCAGCACAACGGAGATCTCAGGGAGTCAGTCAGGATCTCCAGAGAAGCTGCAGCGGATCTGTCTTGGTGGAGCGTGGAGGGCAATCTTTCTCAAGGAAAGCCCTTCCATCTACCTCCATTGGTGGCCACAGTAATAACGGATGCATCCACTTTAGGGAGGGGTGCGCATCTGGAGGATCTGGAGAAGGGTCTTTGGTCTCCAGAGGAAAGGTTGCTTCACATCAACCTTTTGGAGTTGCGGGCGATACTTTTGGCACTCAAGGCCTTCCTCCCTTCCCTTCGCGGTCAGTCGGTTCAAGTCCTGACGGACAACACTACTGCGATGTGGTATGTCACAAGCAGGGAGGTGTGGGGTCGCATTGTCTCTGCAGAGGCTCTGCATCTATGGTCGTGGGCTCAGGATCATCAGATTTGTCTCATGGCAGATCATCTGGCCGGAGTTATGAACGTGCATGCAGACAGCCTCAGTCGGCAATTCTCTGCCGACCACGAGTGAAGGCTTCATCCGTAAGTGGTTCGTCATGTCTTCCGGACGTGGGGAACTCCTCGTGTGGACCTGTTTGCCACTCACAAGAACGCTCACTGCCCATCATTCTGCAGTCTCCAGTATCCGATGCAGGGGGCTTTGGGGGACGCGTTTCAGTAGAGATGGGACTCACAACACGTTTCCTCCCATACCCTTGATTCCTCGGGTTTTGAGGAAGATTCGCCAAGACCGGGCCCAAGTCATATTGATCACCCCGGATTGGCCAAGAAGGGTGTGGTATACAGATCTTCTCCACCTCTCCTCGTGTCCTCCGCTCCATCTCCCTCTGAGGGCAGACCTCCTCTCGCAGTCAGAGGGGCAGGTTCTACACCCCCACCTCCAGAGCTTACACCTTCATGCCTGGAGATTGAACGGGGCAACCTGAATTCTTTTTCTCTCCCTCCTGATGTGGTAGATGTAATATTGTCTGCCAGACATCATCCCACTAAATCTATCTATTCTTATAGGTGGACTAAATTTGTTCTTTGGTGCGGAGAGAAGTCTATTGACCCTTTGAGGGCTTGTTTATCCAACATCCTTCAGTTTGCTCTTTCTCTTGCTCAGCAAGGCTTTGCTGTAGCTACTGTAAAGGGATATTTATCGGCTTTCCTTTGTTTGCTGGAGCAGCCGTCTTTGTTTAAGTCTCCTATTGTATTATGATTTCTTAAGGGCCTTACCAATAAGTTTCCGTCTGCTCCGTTTATTGTGCCTCAATGGGACTTAAATCTTGTCTTAACTTACCTGATGGGTTCTCCTTTTGAGCCCTTGCACAAATGTCCCTTAAGGCTGTTGTCTTTTAAAACGGTCTTTCTCATTGCCATTATCTCGTCAAGGAGGGTAAGTGATCTTCAAGCTCTGAGTTCAAAATCCCGTTCGTGACCATTCATGCTGAAAGAATGGTACTCAGGACCAGGGCTGCTTTTCTGCCTAAGGTGGTAACTCCTTTCCATCTGGGGCAGTCCATTACCCTTCCTACCTTCTATCCTCCCCCTCACCCTTCCAAGGAGGAGGAGCGGCTTCACCGCTTGGACCCTAAGAGGGCGGTGAGCTTTTACCTCAATAGGACTAAGGACTTTCGAGTGGACGACCAGCTCTTCGTGGGCATTGTTGGCTGCAGGAAAGGCAGAGCGGTGCACAAGCGCACCCTTTCCAGATGGATTATCTTGTGCATCAAGATTTGTTACTCTTTGGCTGGTAAGGAACCTCCAGAGGGTATAAGGGCTCCTTCTACCAGGGCAAAGTCTTCTACATCTGCCTTGTCTAGAGGTGTTCCTGTGGAGGGCATTTGTAGGGCGGCAACTTGGGCCTCCCTCCACACTTTCACGAAGCATTACTGCTTGGATTCCGTGGTGAGGAGGAACGGACACTTTGCTCGTTCTGTCCTTCAGGACTTTTTGGTATAGAAGGGTGGACACCCTCCTCCGGGAGTGGGACTGCTGTGGGAATCTTTTCACAAGGTGAGGAATCCACTGGCAGATGTATCCATCAGAAGAACAAGTTACTTACCTTCGGTAACGCTTTTTCTGGTGGATACAGTATCTGCCTGTGGATTCCTCACTGACCCACCGCCTGCCCGTTGTCCACCCTTGTATACCTACAATAGTGATGATGTTTCAAAATTCATTTATTTCTGTCAAAGGAAGTGTGTTATTTCTTTTGCCTTCCTGTATTATCTTCACACTGTGTGTGTTGGTTTGTATATTATGTACTGTGTATATATTGCTGTCAGTCCGTCCGTGTGCCTCGAAGGCACGGAAAAAAGGGCGGAACTGACGTCATCACGCCGATGAGGTCCTCTTACGGATCCAGTGACGTCAGCGGAGCAGCGAGCAGAGCCGTGCTTCTGTGACGTCGTCCTCGTCGGCGTGCAGAGCTACATAAGTTTCCAAATGTTGCAGGCGCAGGGGATATTCACAAGGTGAGGACTCCACAGGCAGATACTGTATCCACCAGAAAAAGCGTTACCGAAGGTAAGTAACTTGTTCATCTCACTCCCGTACAAGGACCTGGAAATAAAGAAGGACTGATATAATTTTATGATCACCCCTCGGAGAAAATGTTTACAATCTGTATGCATAATTTGCTCCCAGGGCTTTTTTTATGCCCCATAGGTTCTCTGCCCTCAGGTTATTCCAATTTAATTTGGCATCAAATAGGACACCAAGATATGTGAAGGCAGGGACTTTGGCTAGGCTGAAAGTGCCTGCCTTGTAGGTTTTCAAACTAGTCCCTCTGCCACCTAGCCCCATCACAAACAACTTGCAAAAATTAGGGGACAGGTCCAGCCCATTCATGAAGGATACAAACTATCAATTAGGACTTGCATCGCTCTGGGAGTAAGTGCTATGAGCACAGCATCATCCGCATACAACAGAACTGGCACTGGTCTACTGCCTATTCTCGGCGTATCAGCCTGCAATGATATCAGGGCAGATTCTAACCCATTAATTTATAATGTAAATAAAAATGGGGCAAGAATGCATCATTGACGCACACCTCTTGAACATTTAAAATTATCAATGAGTCCCCCCTCTTGAGTAAAGCAGACTGTAGCTGATGCATGGGCCTAGAGAGTCATTAAAACATTTATTATTGTGCTCTCGACGCCTAACTCATCTAGTAGTAACCACAATTTACTGCGGTTTACACTATCGAATGCTGCAGTGAGGTCCATAAAACATAGATAGATAGAACCTACTTTGGCAGCTGTATATTTGGATATCAAAAGATAAACGTTCAGGCATTGGCCTACTGTTGATTTACCTATTCTGAAGCCATATTCAACCACAGAAATAATTGGATTTTAATCTGCCCACTCAGAGAGCCTATTTAGTAAGACCCGACCCATCACCTTAACAGTAGAGTCTATCAAGTATATGGGGCAATAATAATGAGGGTTTCCCTGTCACCCTTCTTGAAGACAGAGACAATAATGGCTGTAGACCAAGAATGGGGCATGGATGATGACACTGCTGAGTTTAATACCCTAGTCAGGACCTGGGCCGACATGTCTTTATTATTCCGAAACAGGTCCAGGGGAATCCCACCCGGACCTGGGGCCTTATACTGGGATAATGGTAATGAGTGAAACCCTATATTGCTGACATGGAATTGTTTTGGAAATATCTTCTGAGAACTAGAAGTGCTCTTATATCTCCTGGTTCAGAAGAACCAAGGCAATGTTCAGTCCCAGATCTAAGCTTGACTTGCTGGATTCTGTTATTTCCAATATCACTGTTTCGGTGCTATGATTGGGATGGATGCAGAAGTTTTTGGTGGTTAGAAAAACAGATAGCTAAGTAGACAATAATTTTTGGGAGAATCTTTGCAACGGCTGGCAGCAGACAGACCAGTCTAAAGTTTGACAAGACTTTAGGGTCTGCATTGGGAGATCACCTTTGTTTTTTCCGGGGTTCAGGCTCTATCCCTGCCTGCAAAGAGCCCATGAAAACCTCTAAAAATACAGGACTGACCGTCTCAGCAACTAAATTCAAAATAGGAGGAGGAAACTGATCTGACGGGCAGCCCAACCTACACATCCTCATCGCATCCATCAGTTCGTCCTCTTTAGGAGGAGAAAATTGTAGCAGCTTCCGATCACCTGTGGGTAACATAGGGTCCTTGGCCAGTTGTATAGGTTCCCATATTAGATATTAATAGATTTGTTTGAATCCTTCTGATTTTATCATCAGAGAAATTGCTTAGGTTCATGCATAGCTCCAGATTTACCTAACATGGTGGTGCCATCACCTTTGGGTCTGTGAATTTAGACATTATTTTAAAGATTCCTTTGCCACAGTTGTCAGCCTCCCTGATGCAGCATGTATAATACGTGCCACGCGCCTGCTTTATATTCCCATGGTATGTACTAAGCGCTTTTATATAGCATCTTATCCTCTTCTTTATACTCTCGTCTCTACTGTCTTTTTAACATTTTACAGTTTTTCCTTTCAAGAGCAAGCTCCTGGGAGAACCAGTGGGCTGATCGTTTTGCTCTGCCCTTCTGGGTGGTTGATACTTGTGCCACCACCTCGGCTGCCCCCCAAGCTGTCCGCTAATAAAATTCTCGTTCCCCATGAATTCTCCTGTTAGCACCGGTTTAGTAGTAATTAAAACCTTTTGGAGATCGTAGATTAAGATTTTATTCCAGGGTCGTGTTGTGGAGGCTTGTGTGACTGCCTCATTCTGTGAGGGTAAGGACAAGATCAATGAAAAGGAAATTAATACATGGTCTGACCAGACTCTTTGGCTTGGAGTCTTCAGTTGGACCGCAGTGTTAGACATTATCCCATTGATGGCATGCCCAGCCTTATGCGTCGAGTCGGTAGGGCCTACCGCCAAGTAAACAGCTGCTAGTGTATCTAGAAAGCGCTTGAACAGAGGATCCTCACTATTATCTATTTGTATATTAAAATTATTAAGAGTTTCGTAACACAATTTCAATTACTGTGGGCATCATACTTTGATGCTGCAGTCAATATAAATGGCATAGCAGAGTGGATACAACATGGAGAAAGGAAGGCTAGGTCAGCATTATTGCTCTGGTTGTTATTCTCCTGCTCCGCTGCCTTGTTATTCTTCATTATTTTTCATCAGCTGCATGTTTTCAGTAGCAGACTGGATGAAAAGGAACTGCTTCAAGTTCAACTGCAACAAAACAGAAGTAGCCATTTTTGACAAAGACACTTCTTTCTGGTCTTCAGGCTGGTGTCTCGCTGGGGTATGACTAACTCCCCCCACCCATCCAATGCTGCCAGGAACCTAGGTATTGTGATTGAAAGCCAAATTTTCAGGACCAATCACATCAAATCGGTCATCTCCACATGCTTCCACACCCTCAAAATGCTTAGGAAAGTGTTAAAATGGCTCCCCTGGACACCTTCAGATCTGCCACGCAAGCCCTAGTCACTAGCTGGCTCAAATCGTTAACACACTCTACGGCAGCTTTTCAGTGTAACTCATTAACTAGCTCCAAGTAATGCAGAGCACAGCTGCCAGGATCACTCTCAAACTCCTCACTGCACCCAAATATCTAAACACCTCAAAGACCTCAACTGCTCCCAATCCACAAATGCGTTGTTTTCAAATTCCTTCATGCACACCTACAAGGTACTTCACAACTAAGTCCAAGCTTACCTCAGGAACAGCATCCGACTCTACTCCACGGCCAGAGAACACTGCTCAGCCAGCCTTCTCCTCTCCCACAATCTCCGCATTTGCCGAGCCTTCTTCCCCTACCTCGCCCCCAAGGAAACAGACTCCCCCACCACATCAGCACCTCCAGGCATATGTGAAACAAGTAACAGCAGGGCACTATCCACTAAAGGTGCTGTCAGTCAAGCACATGATATTCTATTTGTCCAACTCCTGTTATGACTTACCCAGAAGCAGTACATTTATTTTTTCACGTTTGTTCAACAGAAATCCTGTTTCCAGATGATTTGAGGCTCGATGTAAAACACAGGTAGATGTATTCCTACCTACATGGTATTCTATTTAGCACTTGAAACCAAGGTTTATCCTGTTCTGTATCTCTTCCAACACTGGCAAAAACAAATGAAATGAAGCAAGGGAGATAAAGGAATTGGGTCAGTTGTATAAGTAATAAATTGGAAAAGCCATGAGTTCACAAAGCATACCCCTGTTCCAACGGTCCAAAATGCCATCACATGTCCTCATATGTAATCTAAATGTGTTCTTTGATGTCACAGTAAACTCGATGTGAATGTTTCTGGCACTCATGGTTACCATGCAAGACAGAAGGCAAAAACATGGCCTGTAAGTTGCTGCAGTTTCTGGATCCACAGTGGATTTCTTAAGAAGGAAGGAGTCCTGAAATACTTAATGGGCGAGGTATTCTTTCCTCAGTGATGGAGATATTCACTAAGCTTGTGATGTCACTGGTGAAGGTAGGAATTCATGTTTAATTCATGCTGCAGGACGTGGGTCAACTGGTAAATTGGATGCTTTGAAAACAAATCTAGCAACGTCTGACTACTCCGTGAGATGTAAGCTTGTTAAAGATGAAAGCCAACTGGGTGGTGGAATAACTAGGTAGGAGGATGTTTCTGAATAGCTTCTAATGACCTCTCCGTTTTCATGTGTTTTGAGTTGAAGTATGAAAGCTCACAAATGCAGTTGGGTGTGTTATAAAGCCTTTCGGTGAGTCTGTTACTGAAAGATGCTAAAGAGTTTTCTTGACTGATTATGCTCTCCATTAATGTGGTCAGAGGGACAGGATATTTTTACTCAATAGCTCTATAGTACCCATGACTATTTTGAATTGGGCTGCATCTTCTCATGGGTCAGACATCCTGGTCTCTCACTTAGATCCTGCTAGATTTGGGCAGGTTCAGCTTTTTTGTTTACAGTAGGCCAAAAAGTTAGGTACTTCTGTGTTTGTATATAAACAGCTAGGCTGGTTATTGTATCTTGGGGGTACCTAATGTCGCTCTACAGTAAGCAAGAGGGCTACTCAAGTACTTTGGGTGCAGGAAACATACAGTAGCACACTGAGAGTGTGGGAAAAAAGCAAACACATATTTTAATAGCAGGTGGCACCATTTTTATGACTTGCTAAAGAGTTGGCATCTCACCCAGACCTCTTGTATTACTAACAGAGAATGGATTGTTGAAATATAGCTGTAGAATACAATTGTTTAGGTTTTGTGATTGGTGTTTATGAGGACTGAATGAGTCTTACATGGTGCGTAGTTACTGCACTGTTAGCCTACAGCATTCATCTCAGTTTGAGAAACTCCTCAGGCTACGGGTTGAGATGTCCTATTCAAAACTCTTTTGCTCAAAAGTAGTTGCTTGCTGATCAGAGGACAGGCATGGAGTAGAAGAGTTGATCAGTGGGTGAATAAGGCCTTTTTAATTTTAGGCAATAGAGTACCCCATTGGTGCTTCATAAACAGGGATATGTTGGAGCCTCCCTTAGCCACTATCAAGATATAAGTGATTTTGCCCAGGATTATGGACATAGAAGGCCAGAGTATCAGAGGATGAGGCCTTGGCTGAGAAGGCTGCTAGGCAGTATTCTTTCAGGAGCATTGAACTAGACAGTGTTTAAAACAAGAGGAGATATGAGCCAGACTGCTTGAATAGATCAGAGTTTAGGTAGATCCCAGTGATTTTGCATATTAGTAGGAGGTCAAAGTTTTTATTGTTGCAAATAGTGAATTTGCTGCATACAAGTTTGAAGTGTACATGTACAACTAGCCCACCAATTAATGGACAAAACAATTACAGACCCCACACATTCTTTATACCAAGAGCAACTTCTGGTATAATAAAGGAAAACAGTGTTGAACATCCCAGGCTTTCCCCAAGTCTCTGTCTACTGAAATAATATAAACCTCAATCCAGAGCCCTAGAGCACCCACTCAAAAGCGCTGTGCTAGGCCCATCAAAACAAAGTATATTGTCTTAAGCATTGTGTAGCGCCTCACGGGTTACATACCCTCTTGCCGGCCCCATAATAATGATTAACACCTACCTAGGTTGTTCTCCAAACCTTAAACTCACGCTCCAGTCCACTAGGGTTAAATATGCACCTCTCCTCAAGCCTGGTCCCCTGCTTAGTAAGACAAAAAAAACAGCTCAGCGCCTTCTGCACCTTTCTCAAAGCCTGCTCCCCTACCCATCAAAACAAAACAAAGATTGGCAACTTTTGCCTCTCTTTGTAAGCCTGATAATTGTGCCATAAAAAACTTAAAACACCCTCACATTTCCTGCCTTTACTTCCAAGAAAGCTCCACGGAAGAAAATTAATTCAAACGCATACAAAATGAGTTTCATTGTTTGGGTAATACAGCCGTGTCACTAGCCTTACATTGTGACCTTTACAACCAAGAGCCTCGGGCCACAATGCTAGTAATGGGACCTTCCTGGTTTGTCGTTTTTGCGTAAGGATGATTGCACAAAAAGACAGCAAAATGTCTTTTCTAGGTCAACCTTTTTAGAATTTGTAATTCAAGAAGTATTGACACGGATAACTCTTATTGAAAAGGGAGGGCCTTTTTTCGCAAGAACAACCAAAATTAAACCTGCTGGGTTTGGCCAGCATAGTATCTGTCCTGGCAAGCTCCCACGAAGGACAGCTGTCTGCAGTCTGAATCGCAAGGTCCAACAGCTGGACCTGCCATCACTTGCAGCTCCCAAGGCCCAGTCTTTTGGCAGTGTGCCACACAGTGAGACCTACAAAACACCCCTTGTGTTGGCAACTCAAAACTACCTTTAGGGTGCTAAAACCCAAACCTAGGGAGAGTTGAAGGCCAACAGACACTGAGCCAACGCCAGCCCTTTATGCTACTGCACAGCTGCTGACTAGTGTGGGACATGACACCAATTTTCAAAGAAGCTTCCATAAAACATTGAAACATCACCGGATTTCTCATCATTCATCTGCCGAGGAAGGGCCACCACTCCTCTCCTCTCTGAGAATCTACTTATTGATTGCCGCAGCGGGAAAGCGTAGCGGACAGTTGCAGCAGGCGTGTCATAGGCAACAATGTCTGTGCCCAACTGTGCCAGGACTGCACAAGGAACCCTGTTCCTCCTACTGCCACCGTGCTGCAGCCCTCTGTGTCGTACAGTTCCGACTATTGTAGGAAGACTGTGCGTTTGGGAAACATAAGCATCAAAACTATGGGGACTGGGTCCTCTCATACTCAGAATATGTTGACCTAGATCACAGTGCACCATCTGGACCCAAAAACCTTACAGGGTACCTGATATTATCTGCATCCCCAGAACATGACAACTTAGTTCCCCCAAGGAAATTGTGGAAACAGAACTACCCTTTTGTTGTTAACTAAAGCATGCCCGAAGGAAGACACAAGATATACACAAATTGGCATTTCAAACATTAGTTGAAGCAGTTTGATTCTTATGTAATATACTTGTGCTGCAAATATCAGTACTAGAAAACAGAGCATAGTAACCAGCATTACAGGAAAGGTGAAAAAGATCAATAATTCAACCATTATAGTTGCTGCATTGATTATATGAATACAACTAATTGTACTCCTACCTAGCACTGCCTATCCCAGAGAGCATAGGGTGGATGCTATTCTGCCAGATACCTTAGAGTGGTCTGCGTGCATGTGTGGTGGCCAGCCTTGGTATAGAGCAAGCCACCGTCCCTCTCAGGATAGTGATGGCATTCAACTAGGCTAGAATTTAGGCACAGGGCGACCGCTACAAACCATCAAAATGCTCCTCAGCTGAACAAAGACTTGCTGCAGGTTATATAATAAAACCGGACCTGTTTGTTCGGTGCCCAAGCTGTGGTCTGGCTGTCATTGTTGATTCTACCAACCCATAGTATTTGTATTTTGTATTTTATTCTTGTAGAGCGCTACTGTCACCCAACGGGTATCCTGGCGCTAGACTGAGATGGTGAGAGAAACTTTTAACCGGACAGGTAGCCGCATGCAGACTACGAGAGAGGCCGAGGTCGGCCAAAAGGTGCAGGATAGGAGATCAAACGATCAGGGGCTTCTCCCTAGGGAATAGCCAGGTTTTCAAGCTGTGCCTAAAGTTCATCAAAGAGTTGGCCTGTCTAATGTTCAACGGAAGATCATTCCAGTACCGTGCTGCCACTGTGCTAAAGGCCCTGTCCCCCATCCTGGCTTTCTTAACCTTGCCAGTAGTTAGCAAAAAGGCATTTGAAGAGCGCAGCATCCTTTGAGGCTTATACCAGGACAATTTCTCTTGCAGGGAGGTCGGGCCGAGGCCGTGTACCGCTTTATAGGCAATGCATAGGGCTTTGAAGCTAACCCTTTCCTTTATAGGAAGCCAGTGGAGCTCTTGTAGCACCATTGTGGTCGAAAATTCGCGTTTCTTATTCAACGCTAGTTTGGCTGCCAAAGACTGGACCCTCTGCAAGCTCTGGAAGATGTAAAGGGGAGCTCCTAGGTACAGAGAGTTGCAGTAGTCCAGCCTGCTCAAGATGATGCTGCGTACCACCGAAGGTCTTTTCTCTGCTGGCAGAAGCGGTAAAATCTGTCGTAGGTCCTTCAAGAGAGCAAGGCAGACCCCCACAGTTTTTTTAGCTTGAGAGGCCATTTGAAGATTGTTGTCGAGCATGACCCCCAGATTCCGCACAGTAGTCACAGGGAGAATGGGTTCCGCCTCTGGGGTCAGTCTGAGATCATAGGGCATGTCACGTACTCCAGCAGAGGAACAGTAGATCACCTCTGTCTTTCCTCCATTGAACTGCAGTGAGTTGGCCCTGAGCCATTCCGAAGTCTGGCGCATACATATCTGGAAGTCATCCATAGTCAAAGCACCCTTCCCCTCCAATGAGAACACCAATTGGGTGTCGTCTGCATAATTGACCACATCGACCCCATACGACTTGATTATAGAGATCAGTGGCTGCAGGTAAATATTAAAGAGGATGGGGCTGATGGCCGACCCCTGAGGGACCCCATGCTCTACCAGGGTCTTGCTGGAGGTGAAGGGGGACAGGGTGACCACCTGTTGTCTCCCAGTAAGGTAGAATTGCATCCACTTCATGGCACGTCCCTTAACTCCCAGAAGTTCCAGTCTGTTCAACAGGATTCGGTGGTTAACCGTGTCGAATGCGGCGGACATATCTAAGAGGACCAATACAGATGAAAGGCCTCTGTAAGCCCGCATCCGCAGATTGTCTAGCACGGTGACCAGAGCCGTCTCCGTTCCATGAGGAAGCAGTGCCTGTGCATGTTCTTTCCAGATCTTATTAGGTAAGGGGTCTAGCGGAGATCCTGACCTCACATTCTATGCACAGCAGTTAAACAGCTCATCTGTGAGCGGTGTAAAATGCTCCAGAGAGGTTGCCACCTCTGGTTCTTCCACCGGCCTCTGACTATGAATATTTTGGGGGGAGACGGTACTCAACGAAAGGCCCCCAACAATTTTAGAAATTTTCTCCTCAAAATGGGAGGCAATTTTGTCACATAGTGCCTGTTAGGCCACCACTTTATTTCCCAGACTAGCGGGCGTAGAGAGGTCTCTAACGATCTTAAAGAGAGCTCTGGCGCTATTCGATGAAGACAAGATGGTGTTGGCAAAAAAGTCAGCCTTGGCTTTAACGATCAGCTCCTTGTACCGAGCTAGCACCCCTTTGAAAGCCTCTTTGTCATGCTCGGCATAGTGCCTACGCCATTTCCTCTCAGCCAGCCGACAGGACCTGCGAGTAGTGCTCAGCTCTTCAGTAAACCATGGTGCAGAATGTTTCGTTTTGACCTTCAGACGCTTCAGAGGCACGTGCTGATCCAATACTTCATAGATGTAATTGTGGTACAAACAATAGTTTGTCCCCACTGATTCGTAGGGATCAAAAGGAGGCAGGTTTTGAAAAAGCGGCTCCGTCCGACTTTTCATAAGTTTAGCCCAGTCTCTCCCCATACGATATGTTATAGGGGTGGCCTAGTTACTTCTCCAGCAGGTAAGCGAATCTGAAACAGGATCAACGAGTGATCAGTCCAAGTCTGGGGTAGAATGTTGGTCACCTCAGTTTCATTACAGTCTGCAAACAGAAGATCCAGAATGTGCCCTCCTTGATGGGTGGGTTGTTGGAACAGCTGATGCAGATTGCAACTTTCACAGGTTTCCCTGAGGTCTCTTAGGTGGCCATCTAAACTGCCATTCTCCCATAGATTGAAATCGCCCAGGATCAGCATTCTGGAGTGAGTCAGTGACTGGGCTGCGATGACATCCAGGAGCGCCTGGTATTGAGTATTAGAACTAGGGGGTCTGTATCCGACCATCCCAGTAAGGAGCCTTCCCCTCTGTTCTTGTAGGGTGAAGCCCAATAGTTCAATACCCACCACCTCGTCAACCTTGAACGGGGCAAAATCCCATATATCCCTGAACATCACCCCAACCCCTCCGCCTCTCCCCATTGCTCTGGGCTTATGAAAGATCTTGTAGCCCTCCGGGCAGGCAAGCCCCAGTTCTACCGAGGAGTCACTACTACACCATGTCTCCGTCAAAAATAGGACATCCAGTTGCAGATCTTCCACCAGATTTGATACCTCCAGATGGTGTTTGGCCAGGGAGCGACAGTTGAGCAAGCCACATTCAAGGACCGGGCTAGGCCGCGGCGCCCTAGTGGCCTTCTCTCCCCCACTGACCTTGTTCCTAATATCCAGAAGTTGTTCCTTTGTATATGTAAAAGGACTTTGTGCGGGCCGCACAGCGTATCTGGCGCTAGGAGCGGACGAGGCGCGGACGGGCGCAGACGGGCTTGCCTCTGGCGCGCCTCCGGCGCGCCATCGACGCGTCCGCTGCGCGCACGCGCTGCGCGCTTGCATGTCTCCTCCTAAATAGGGCCCGGCTGTGGTAGTTCAACTACTAGAGCGTCGACCAAAATGGCGATGCTCCGGTGTCAACCGGAAGTGGGGGAAAAGCTTCTCAACTACCCGTGCGAAGGACCCAATGCTCCGACCCAGTGCCCTGTCCCTCGCAAAGTGCGAGAGTGGATGAGGAGTTTTACAGTGCGGGTAAGTGCAATATTCAAACGATGTATTACAATACTCCACAATTCTCCACAATACCCTCCTTCGTCTCTCCCCGCTCCCCAAAGCAATACAGTACAATACACAAAAATGAAAAGATAGCAGAGCGCAATACAGTACAGTTCCGATTAAAAACAGTCTTTGGGGATAGTAATCGCTGAACAGACAACAACAACAGACCAATTTGCGCAGTGTACCCAGTCCTTGGACAGAATGTTCCAAGGTTTGATAATGTGTCTATGAAGAAATATATGTGTAAGCAAACCCTTTCTGAGTACACTATCTCATATGGAAACGCTGGCAAATTGTGCTAAAAGTTACCATTTCAAAAGGATATCAGATTTTAACATGAACATGTAAAATGGAAGTGTTTGTGCACACAGCTTATTAACCTTACAACACCCACTCCTTGCCTGTAAGTTTACTTCATACTCATGAAAGCTTCGTATTAAACCTAAAAATAAACTAAAATCAAAGTTTCAATTGCTCAGGAAACCTAAAAGTGTAAAAACTAATTTCACTTTAATAACAAAGCATAAAGAAAGCTCAATTGAATTAAAAGCCATTTAAAAAATATGCAAATAATATCTGCATAAAAAAAATTAATTTTGTATGAAAAAGTTGCTGAATTAAAAAGTTCTCGAAACTGCATGAATGTTTAACTGTTCCAAAAGTTAGCAGAAACAATGTTGTTTCCAGCTTTGAAGACGATGTTTCCGTTGGCACCCCAATCAGAAGTTCCAAAGAACAAACATGATTGTATCCATCCCAATCAGCAGCCACTGAAGGTGTGACAGTCAGTAGTGCATCCGTAGTGTACGAGCCAGGATCTGAAAATCCAGGAGCCGAGGCATCCAGAGATGGATCATAAAGTGCATTTTGCAGCACAGACAGGAAATCTTTCCAAATGGATTCTTAATGGACCCATCAGCAATACCACATCTGTAGATTGCACCAATTTGCATTCCAAGGCATGTATCCAAGGCACACTCAAATGTGCACATCAAACAGTGGAACACAAGTTGTACGCAATGTACCCATACATGTCGAAAAGACAAGGACCAATCGTCATTCAGTTCCTTTTTTTAAAATACTTTTTATTGAACATTTTTCAATTATTACCACAACATTACACTTGTTATCCCCACCTTCTCTTGCCACTTCTGGGAATATTTATCCAAATCCTCTTTCTTTGCATAATTAAAAAGACCATAAATTACCCCAATCGAGCACTCACTATCTCCACACAATCGACTACCGCACATTTTCCAAACCCAGCTGGGCCACCCCCCTTTCTTAACAAATAAATTCTCACTTGCAGGTATTTAAAGAACTTCCTCCAACCGATATTAAATTTATCTTTAGGATCATCAAATGGGATTATGCCCAAGGGAGAGAAAAAATCCCACCCTAAACAGCCCTTCCTTGACCCAATTATTCATAGGTTGATCCCTAAAAATCTCTGGTAGATTTGCGTTATTTGCCAAGGGCGTGTAAAAATTCAGTCTGCCGATCCCAAATAATCTACAAGCAGCACTCTATACCTTAAAGACCCCATAAAGAGTAATTAAACATACTTTTTTGTAATAACTGTCATTTAGCTGTCGCAATAGACAACCCTATGCCTCCTTCCCCATTAAAAGTTCGTACGGCGAAGGTACACGGTCTACTAACCCTTCTTCAGGGTATTCTTGCAGCAAAACTATGCTATGTAATAGCAATATGGCCCAATAGTATAGTTTCAAATTGAGCAGTGCCCAGCTTCCTCTCACTTTTGGTAACATATGAAATTTGAGAGCCCTTCTAGGTCTAGTGTAGATCTATATAAATAATTTTCTTAAGCCACTGAATAGAAAATGTCAATGGAATGGCCTGAAATAAATAGAGGACCTTGGGGGGGAAAAAGCCTCTTTATGACATTACATCTACCCACTATGGATAGATGAAGGGTATTTAGTCTGCCCAAATCTAGTTTGATTTTATTCAAGAAGGTCTTGTATTATCTTTGACTATATTATCTAATTCTGCCTTAATACTAACTCCAAGATATACTGCCTTGTCCACAACCCGCTTATCAATCAGCTTTATTTTGTCATTGATAACTATCTGGGTCTTATTTTTGTTTAACACGTAGCCAGAAAATCTCCCAAATATTACTGCCTCATCTTCTACCACTTTGAGTGCACTTAAGGGACCAGCGGTCTCCAGGGCAGTATCGTCGTTATACGGCAACGTCTTGGTTTCCCACCCTTGTATCTGGATAGGTAAGATTGCACTGTTATTTTTCAGCCTACGTACAAAGGGGTCGATATATATTGCAAATAGTAACTGGGAACAGGGACAGCCTTGCCAAGTCCCCCGTGAGATCTAAAATGAATCTGACAGTACCCCATTCACAGATACCCTGGCCACCGGATGGTAATATAGCATTTTAATTGCTTGAATAAATCCCTTACCGACACCCACCCTTGACAGGGCCACCCACAAAAGTTTCCAGGAGACCCTGATAAAGGCTTTTTCTGCATAACGAAGAATTAAAGCCATCGGATCCCATGCAACATAGCATCAAAAAACGAGATCACTCTCGGCACATGGTCAATTGTGACTCTTCCTGGGATAAACCCATGTTGTCGAACTGATACTATCTTATGAATTATTGGAGCTAGACGAAAGGCAAGATTTTAGAATATATTTTAGAATTACCATTCATCAGAGTGATTGGGCAATAGCACCTCAATTCCATTACCCTTTTTTGGGGCGGAAATACCACACTTTTGGCCAAAGACCAGGAACTCGGAGATCTGCTTCCCTTGAAAATATGATTGAATAACCTGGTCATACAATCCGTAAGTTGTTGAGAAAATATAAATTGTCAATCAGTTTTTGAAGTAAGGGCACACCAAAATACTGCATCATGCGTTTACGACACATCAGCACATTTGGTAATGCCATTCCTATTTGGAAGCATGGCGTAACATCCATTGCGGAGCAGCAAAAATTGAAACAGGATCCCGACAATGAGGAATAGGACCAGTGGTATGCCTCCAAAGATGCTGGAAAAAAGGGAGTGTATGAAAGATGGAATCACTCCAAAGATGGTCTGGAAAGTACTTACAAACCAAGACCAAATTGCTTTAAAAAATGTACTACTCCCACATTATTTGGAGCATTAAGTATGTGGTGCACAAGTTCTCCAAAGGGTTGTGGGAGGTTGGTGCGTAGTAGCGACTGGATTTCAGAAGAAGACTTTGCAACTTGCAGATCAAACATCTTTTTTGCAGATGTTAAAGAAATTTCCTTCTGAAACAATGTCTTTCAGTCTGCTCAGAATATCAAAGTTCACAATAAAAATTGGAGCCCCCTCTAACCTTTCGAGCCGTTGGAAAAAGCACATTTGTACAACAGGTCATGGCCCTGAAAACCGCCATTACATAGGGCACTCCCGGTTTCACCCTACAGCAACCTTGGTATTCAACATCAAACAACTTCCATTGGAAAGTAATCTGAATACTGGCCGAATTACAGCAGCTGGGGAAGCCTTCGCATAAGAAGCTAAGTTTACCATTGATGTATTACATGCTCCATGAAGTGTAACCTTCCTACAAACCTAAGAATAGCCAAAAGTATTCTCGCAGTCTGTTCTACTAAGAAAAACTTAATTGTCTCCATTCCTACATTCCTACACCTGTCAACAGAAGGTAGGACTCATGGCTTGTGTACAAATCTCTCCCCTAATGCTTATACCTGCCCACCAGTGTGTTAAACAGGACCTAAACTGGAATGTTGAAATTGGCAGACAAATAAATCCATTACTAGGTTTCCACTACAGTAAATGATAATTTCTCTAGATGTTCTATGTTTGACATTGTGTATGTTGCGTCCTTCTTCGCCTTTGTTTTCTGCTCTTGTGTTGAATTGTATGGCAGAAATAAATCCGTCACATTCAAGTCCTTCGAGGGAATGCGACCATTTCTCAGAGCTTGTAAAGTCCAGCTTAATAGCATGACAGATCTAAGCTGACTTTGTCCCTGTTGTAAAAGGTATATGTCACTCTGTATGATGCCAATAGCCGATTACACAATGTTACTCAGAGAATAAATTGTAGTGGATAAAGAAGTCATACCAATGTCAACTACTGCTACAGCATTTTCTAAATTTACTCTGCCAACCTCACGTATCAGCCCAGCAGCTTCCTGCTGTGACACCTTCTACAACTTGTAGTATACAGCACACAAAAAGCGTTTCTGATGTGGCTTTCTACAACCTAACCAAAATTCCTAGAAATCCTTGTCATCTGAAAGGAGAGGCAAGTGTTTTTTTACTTCGTCTAATGTGTAATGTTGTAACCATTGAAGGCATAACTTTCTCACACTGTAAATTGTTACCACTGCGAGTGCTGTGTCTGCAAGTAACGTGGAACTGGCCTTTTTATTCTAAAACCCTTCGTGTTGTTCAAAAATTGGACATGATAACCATTAGTATCTAATGGCCACACTAGCCACCCCTCTGGACTGGAATAGGCAAAATTATATGTACCATTCCTTAGTATACTGCTGAGCTTTCCAACTATGTGGTTGATGAATTGTTGCTAATTTTCAAAACCTTTATCTTGGCGAAGCCTTGGCAGGATGTTTGTTGTACAGTTTTGTTCAGAAAAATCATTTGTCTCTGTTGAAACTGATGCTTTCTGGTTGGCTGAGGCTGTGCCTAAGACAGACAGAACCTACCACTCCTGTCAGAGTTAGATGATTACAGTCAGTGTATGACCTGCACTCACCCTTGGGTAGCTTGGCACTGAACAGTCAGGCTTATCACAGAGGTAATGTCAAAAGCATTGACACAACACTCTGACACAATAAATAGACCGAGTGTCACAAAAGAGACTTCACACAAGGTGTATATTACAAGCAACACTAGGCTCAACACTGTTAAAATGATATCAGTAATATGCAGAATTGGGAAAAATCCTATTTTAACTCAGCACCCTTTTGAGGTGCGATATGTTGTCAGAACCGGGCCCACCCTGGCAAACAACACAATTCAAATCCAAACATTTCTAGGTGCATCCCAGGTCACAACGATATCGGAATATGTACACATGGAAATCTATGACACTTTTCAGCAGCACTGTGGGCATCGGCAATATGGATAAAACCAATGTCAAAATGAAGTATTCATTAGGTAATGAAACAAACATGTAAAACAACACAGCTGTGTGGTGCAACTATCAACAGGCTGTTCTCATGCAGCACACTCCTACTCTCGCACAGCACCGTAACGCAGTTAAAAGGACATTGCCAAGACTGTATGAAGCACACTTGCACACACATGCATCCAAACCGTGCAAATTATATCCGGCAGGTCAGATGATAGGAATGCGGACCCTGTGGTACAATCCCTCCCACACCTCTTAGTTACCCCCACTACTCTGCCCAAAGTTTAGAGTACAAAAACACCCCAGCCCTTACTAGATTGGTTTAGGGCCGGAGTCAGACTTAGGGGCTGATTACAATAGCGGGCGGATTTATGTCCGCCTGCCACCCTATCTGAAATCGGAACCGCCAGACAGACTGCATTAGATATTATGATGTGACCGCTACCATGGCGGTCGCAATGCCTATAGTTTGTATTGCAGCAGGTGCTGCTGACTGCAGCACCCGCCACAATTCAAAATAGGGACACTTTAAATATCCCTGCACTACATGGCAGGCACCATGCAGTGCCTGCGACATAAAGCCGAGATATGTAGGGGGGCACCCCCAGTACCCACAGCTTAGGGCCAGGAAGGAAGGGGGGGCCTGCAACGGGCCCCCAATGTCCATTTCCGCCAGCCGATTCATGGCAGGTTAACCACCATGATCGGGTGAGCGGAGAGGGACTTTGTAATCCCTACGTCAGTGCCTGGTAGGCACTGCCACCACTGTAGGGAATACAAGGCCCTCCGCCGCACCTCTGGGCTCAAGGAGCCCGTTGGATGTGTGGCAGACGGAAACCGCCATCACACTGCCCATCATTGTAATATGGCAGGCAGTGAACCTGTCTACGATGGCTGTAAGACCCCCACCGACGGGCTGTTTGTGGCAGTCTCACTGCAATCGTAATCAGTCCCTTAGTCAGGGGCCATGGGGAGAAGGCCGGAGTAACTATCAGGGTAACCAGGCAACAGTTGACAAATGGGGGGGTTGGCCACCACTCTGGAAGTTCACTCACTTTACTTGGAGCAGAAACAGGCTAGAGGCTGTCCCAGTTAGATCAAGAGGTCCTTCAATTCACCTTCCAGCACCATCCTAGTTCTGCGAAGCACAGGGGGGGTCACACAGACTCTTGACCCAATTCTGATTGATCTGGGAAGTGTTTCTGAGCCCATTCACTTACTCTCACCACCCAGGCCCGATACGGGTGATACTACCTGGCAAGGCAAAGTTATCGGGCCAGGTGAGAAGAGGGAAGTTGATTCACCGCTCTGATGGCAAGATGGAACACTTGGTGAATGGGGGGGGGGGGGTGTAGCTGTCCCCGCATCCCACGTGAAGTGATATACAACATCTGGAGCGTGTTTATCAAAGTTGCCCCAGACAATCCCATCACAATGAATCATAAGTCGGGTTCTCTGTATCTCCCTGGAAATGAGACACAACGCCTGGTGCAAGATGATACGAGTCGCACCTGTAAATCCAGTCCCACACACACAGTCACAAGTTTAGTAGTATCGCACAATGTAGAATGAGGCCCTACTACAGCTGCGCCCTCCCTCCAAGGGTCACAACCTGTGAATCGGACACCGCACGCAATGAGCTTGTAATCAGTAGTGTGTTGCAAGAGAGAGATGCGCACGGACAACAAAGCGGGCCATGCTTATTTGCGCAACCAGTGAATCCGCTCACCATCTACAAGTTGTGCATGCTCCTTGGATGCGGGCATATTTTGGGGGTTCCGCACAAGGCAATCCAGTCTCCAGGCACAATAATTAGTTCCCCGCTCAACCCCACTTCAGTCACTATCCAGCAGATAAGGGAGGCACTTGAGAGGGCACCGCTCTCCAGGTGGAACACGCAGACTTTGTAGGTCCCTCACGGGAGGTCTTTGATGTCCCAGAGACCTCCGCAAAGAGCATGGGGCAAGCCAACAAGCCCTTGGAGAGCATACTCTAGGGTGCTACACAGCAGCAGGAAGCCATCCCAGGCCAGCCACTCACGATTCAGGAAAGGTGCAAAGGGTGCACAGCAGTAATCCTCCTTGTGCAGAACAGATTCCTCTGGCAGTGTGCACCACGCAGTACAGGATGTCTGGTCCCACATCCCCACAAGTGTATCCCTGCCCTGCTGAAGTATTTAATTTAATTTATGATTTTATATAGCGCTGAATCACCCCAAGGGGTATCTCTGCGCTTGCAACAGAAGACTATCTCAACACTAGAAAAGATGCGTTTTCATCAGCTTTCTGAACTGGAGAAGGGGCATTTCCGTACGAAGATATTGGGGAAGATTGTTCCAGAACATTGGAGCCAGATACGAAAAGGCCCTACCACCAGTGCGGGCTTTGTTTATTCTAGGAACAGAAAGGAGTTTTTTAGATCCTGATCTGAGAGAGCATATGCTTTCAATTTCCTAGCAAGATAAAGAGGGCTAAGCTCATTTATAGCCTTAAAAATCATGCAGCTTGTTTTAAATTGCACTCTTTTTTTGATTGGCAGCCAATGTAGTTCATGCAACAAAGGCAGTGAGGGAGTCCTAGCAGGTAAATCGGTTACCAGACGGGCAGCCGTATTTTGGATAACCTGCAATTTGTCCAATGAGGCTGCATGGGCAGAAAGAAGAAGAGCATTACAGTAGTCAATCTTGCTCATGAGCAAAGCCTGAATTAGAGTCTTCCTGGTGGAAAGAGGGAGCAGCGGAAAGACTCTTCTAAGTAAACTTAAAATATGGTAGCAGGAACCAACAGTTGTATTAACATGGGTCTGAAGGGTAAGTTGCTTATCGAGCTTAATGCCCAGATTTTTAACTACCTCTTTGGGAGAGGGAGCTTTACCCAACTCCTCAGGCCACCAGCTGGGCGACCAGCAGATGTCAGCACCCCCAAACAACAAAATCTCAGATTTCTCGGAGTTTAACTGGAGATAGTTAGTTGTCATCCAGGAGGCAATTGCCATCATACCCCGAGAAAAAAGAGTTTGTATGTCTGATCTAGTTTTGTCGAAGGTGAGGAGGAGTTGGGTGTCATCTGCATAAGAGATAGGATTAAACCCCAAGTCCCTCATCAGTATAGCCAGAGGTGTTACATAGATGTTAAACAAAGTAGGGCTCAAACATGAGCCCTGAGGGACACCCCTGGTAACCTGTGAGGGAGCAGAAGAGAAAGAACCCAATGATACTGCCTGAGTACGGTTGGACAAAACGTCTCACAGCCAGCTCAATGCAGATCCGTTAATGCCAAGCTCTTGTAATCTGTACAAAAGAACTTGGTGAGAGATGGTATCGAATGCTGCTGAAAGGTCAAGCAGCACCAAGAGTGCTGCTTGACCTTGATCCAAAGCCATTCTAATATTGTCTGTAACCTCCACTAAGGCAGTCTCAGTGCTATGTTTAGCACGAAAGCCTGATTGAGAAATATCAAGAGCACTAGAGGACTCCAAGAAAGCAGATAAGTGCTTATTAATATGTTTTTCGGTGATCTTACTCTGTAATGGAAGCAAAGAAATCGGACGATAATTAGACCGTTCCTCAGGGGAGATGTTTAGGTTTTTACGAATGGGGATAATTTGGGCGTGTTTCCACCTTTGCGGAAGACTAGCAGATTTCAAAGAGCTATTAATGATAGAGCATAGTGGGGAAGCCAGCTGAGCCGCAAATCTAGAAGAGATTTTAACTGGAATGATATCCAGAGGGGATCCAGATCTGGTGCATTCCAGAAGTGTTTGCACTTCAGTGGTGGTGATATTAGGGAATGTAGTCAGATGAGGGCTTGCACTAGTGGGATGGAATGTAGTCACATCAGGGACAGGGATAGAAGTATTGGAAAGGGTGATATTTTGATAAATCTTTTCAACCTTTTGTACAAAAAAGGAGGAGATATTATCGCATAGTATCTGAGAAGAAATATCCCTGGTTTGACAAGATTTGGGGTTCGTAAAATCACGCACAATTTGAAAAAGCATTCTAGGGTTGTTACCTGCATGCTCCAAAGTCTCTGCAATATGCGTTTTACGGGCCTGTTTAACATTATTATGATAAATTATCATAGCTGCTTTATAGGTAGTTTTGGCTTGCTCATTATGCGAGCGCCGCCAAACAAGCTCCAGTTTTGTACAAGCACTTTTCTCCTCTCGTAAAGCAGACGTATACCAGCCGGTGGCGGAACTTTTGGGTGAATGCCTAAGAGGTTTGAGAGGAACTACTTTATCGAGTAAATTACTAAATCCTAAATCAAAAGAGTCAAGTTGCTGATTTACATCACCTTGCATACAGTCCCAGTCCCACCCGGCAAAAAGCAGGGAAAGATGGTCAGATGTTAGTTTGTGCCAGGGTCTGTACTCTCGGGTAGCCAAATTTATTATTTACCGCAAGGACATGGTCAATGGGGCCTAACAGTTGGAAATTTATCATAAAATGGTCAGACCATGTAAGCGGATAAGTCTCGCCACATTTAATGTCCAGAGAATTAGCGAGGATGAGGTCCAAGGTATGACCTGCAATGTGGGTGGGAGCAGTGTTGATAATAGCTAAACCTCCAGCTGCTAGGTCTTGCAAACATAATCTTGCGTCTTGATTGGAAGCATCTTCGCTATGGATATTAAAGTCTCCAAGCAGGAGAAATTTACGTGAAGCAATTAAATAAGGAGAGATAAACTCGAGCAGTAGACTAGTAAAATTTAGTGTTGACCCAGGCGGTCTATAAACTAAAGCGCCTTTCCAGCTACAGCGAGCGGAGAGGTCCAATCTGAAGACAATACAAGACAAGTATGGCTCCAGTAGTTATACTGTAGTGTGCCTTTGAAGTGAGGGTGTTTGAGGCCTCCCCTTTGAACCACAGATGTGTCCTCTAAATTGTAGTCCAGTCTAAATACAGATCTTAATATTTAGTGTGGCCATGATTTGGCTTCTCTGGGGCCAAGTGTCAAAACCTCTCCCCCCAATTTATCCAGCCAGATCCTAAATGGCAGAGGTCTGTCATTCCAGTTGTATGCCTAATGTTTATGGCTGTCATTGGGGAATGCAGAGATGTGCAGAGATGTGCTCTCCAAGTCTTGGGTGTGGACTGGAGTCAAACTAAACGACACACAAAGAGTTTAAGAGCACAGACGGTCTCACTTTCTAAAAGTTCCATTTCTAAGCTATTGAGGACAAATCTACATTTACCACAGTAGAGGGTATGTCATTGTGAATCCAATTAAAGGAAACATTATGAGGTTGCTCTACTGTAAGCTACTATTACAGCTTAAAGTAATCTCAGTCATCCCCCCATGTTCACCTGGGCATGGAACACACGTGTATCTGCCTGCCTTTCGTTTATCACTTGCTCCACCCCCCAAGGCTCACCCTAGGGGTGCTCTAGTGTTAGTGAAAGGCACATTAGCACTGGTCAATGATTTAAAAAGGTCAACGTAAGCATAAGTGCAAATGAGCACACACAGGCCTGCAATGGCAGACTTTAGACATGTTTAAAAACATCAGGTAAGCACCACTTCCTAACATGTGTAGCAAGGGCGTGCACACTTTCACACTGCATTACAGTGGAAAAGTGTCCTAAGGCCACAAAAAGAGAGTCAGCAAAACCCATGAGGAAAAAGCAAGAAAGTTTAGGGAAACACTACTTCAAGAGTATCAGGTCTAACAGTCTTGGTATTAGACATGCTCTAAACCAAGCTTCATTATCTTGAACTTGCTAGTCTTTTGTTCCCCAAACAGATTTTGTAAATCAATATTGTCTTTCCAAAAGGCAAACCCTTGTATCAACAAAGGGTAAATAAAGGGGGCCAAGTAAATTACATTTATTTTGGTCAGCATATTTTTCCTGACCGAGGAAAGGAGAAGTTTATAATAATAAGACTCTGGGTTTACGGGGTTGTTGCCAGAAAAATATGCAAACTTCTGTGAGAATGTTTTTGAACTACCCAAAAGTAGTGTAGGGCAATGTTAAGATTGTGTATAGTTAAATACTGCAAGTGGAGTACTAGTTCTGTGTAAATAATGGTAACAAAACAGTTCATCATAATTAGCTGTACCACTATACACAGCTTCACTCTCAAATACAGCATAATTTTCTGCCTTGGAGAGTATAGATGGAATAGGGTTAATATCCCAATCATCAGAGATGCTGCCAGGAGTGATAACATTATTGAGTGATATTTTGAATACATATGTTATTTGAAAAGTCTCTGTCGCACCATAAATGCCAAATAGTACCTTATCCCAAACACTTCCATCAATTACCAGACTCACTGAAATGTTCACCAGGAACAGGTCTTTTCACACTTTGTGTGATGAAGAATAGGTCTTCAATACCTCAACTGCAGAGCGTTCTGGGACAGAAAGTCCACTTAAAAGTAAAAACAATACTGTCACAAAACCAATCCAGATGACAAGGAAAAGCAACAAAATCTAAATCCAAATGTGAATCCAGAGTGGGCCAAAATATGTTGTCTTGAGCCAAATTATAAATGCGCACATTCCATACAATGGTGGTTCTGAAAAATCCAAGGAAAAGTCATCAATGTTGACAAAATAGTCAGAGGCAAAACAGGGACCTCACAGGCAGTGTGGAACTAGTAGGTAACTCAATTTGTGAATCATATTAAACAACGTTATTGCTGGTGTGTGGTGTTGAAAACGGTGAATTCGCATACAGTGTTTGTATGCTGTCTATCGATATAAGAGGTAGAAGCAAAACTTCAGTGTCAGGTATTCCCAGGCGGAGAACAGAAACCTCTGTGTTGGTTAATGCTTGTAAAGGTATCTCCTTTATGGCAGTGAGAGGAGGCAGGTAACTACTAAGGAACCATTGTGGCCTACTGTGCAAGACTTGCCACATGGTGTGGTTTGATCAGGTCAATCAACTTTTTGTTTTTCCAATCAGCAAAGGGCAGTAAAAGTGCGGTTCTGGTACCTTCAACTGCCAGGACTGGCACCAGTGCTCTGTAAGATGGGCCACACTCCTTCTTGTCTACAATCTTCTCTCGGACCAGTTCCCCAATCTTTAGATTCAAGCCAGGAGTTGCTGGTTCAACCTTCACTTCTCCAGTGGCATATTGTTTCTCGAGCTCATTCTATTGCTTGTACCAGAAGTCTTTCAGATCCTTTAAGATAGCCAAACGTTCATTGATATCAAAAGATGTCTTTGCTGCCACTTTGCTAGGATTGTTGAGGACTGAAGCCCACATCTGGGCTCCATACAGGACTTCATAGGGAGTCCGACCACCCTGTTGTGTGCAGATTTAGATTTAATTCACACCAATTATATAGAGGAATATATATATGGTTTTATCCTTAATAAAAGTAATATATACAAAAATGCCAACTTCATATAAAGCATTCAATCTACCCTGATCTTTTGAGTATAATTGTGCCCCCATGCTTAAGATATCCAGATGTTCGTAAGAAAGGAAATACTCGGGACATGGAAAGAAGTACCAAGAATTAAAACAATGCAAAACACTGAGGGGTATCCCACCATGTGTCCCCAACTATGCGGTGCACTATCTGGTAGAGAAGATACATACCAAACTCTGTACCCAAATGTAATTACACACGATGTCTGTAGCATATTTATCATATGAGTCTCTCTTCTTGGATTGAGACTTCAGTCGAGATATAAAGTTTTTGGCAGATCTATCCATAAAGCTTTTTCTTTGTGTCATTATGTATAATATTAGGTGAATCTTTATCCCAGCCCACATGATTACAATATAATGCTGGTATTAACAATGGAGTTTCTGGCTGTCAGATTATGCACCCTGCACAATCAAGAACCACCATTATTGTTAGGCTAAGCTAGATACACATTAAAAGATACCCTATGCTCACCCTCTTCTAACTTGCCATAGAGCAGCCAGATGTATCTAAAGAGGCAATGTGTAAAGTATTTGTGCAACACACACACACAGCAACACAATGTAAACACCACAAAAATACTCCAGGAATGCTTACAACATAGGCAATATTTTTATGAGTAAAACAAGACCAAACCAGCAACAATCCAATATGTAGAACCAGGGTCATGATTTTTTTTAAAGATTAAATCCAAATGTAGAGCTTAGAAGGAAATAGTGTTTAGGGAGTTACTTGAGGTCACGCTCTACCGGAGTAAATCCAAAGTTCAAGCCCAATGAGATGGAGGGCAGGACGGCTACAGGACTCATGCAGGACCAGCTAAAAAGTACCTTGAATGGAGGAAGCGTCGACATTGAAGACTCGATGTGTCAGTTCCAATCTGCACAGATAATGAAGGCTTTATCGCCTAACCCCTTCACGATAAATGCACTGCACCATCGTCGTTGAGCAGCGTTGTCCATCGCCGTCCAGCCACGCAGTCCATCAAAGCAATGCCAATAAGCTCCTGCATTGGTGTCAAAGGGCAATGCATCGCTTCCGATCAGCGCAAAGTCATCACTGCGTCGATTTTGATTGTTCAGTATAGCGGAAGTCACCTTTCAAGAGCCCAGGACTGGATTGGCAACACTTGGCAGGGCAGGACTCACAAATGGCAGAGTCCAGGTGAAGGGTTGTAGGAAGTCTTAGATGGACCTGAGACTTCAGAACAGGGAGGAAGCCAGCAAGCCCTTGGAGTCACTTTGGGTTCAAGTTAGATGGTCCAGTTTCAGCAGGACAGACATTAGCAGGCAGCAGTGCAGCACAGCAAAGCAGAAAAGCAGTTCTTCCAGAGCAGCAGTTAAGCAGAGTGGCAATCCTAGGTGCACAGCACTCTTTACTCCCGGCAGAGTTCTTCACAGGCCCAGTAGTGTACTGTTTTGGTACGGTCATAGTCCCAGTACATACACCTAGTTATGCCTCTGAAAAGTGGGTGACTTCAAAGCAGGTCCTAGAAGTGCACAGGTCCCCCTTTCTTCCCAGCGCTGGCTCCAGACTGTCAGTAGGGGGTACTCAGCTCTTTGTGTGGGAAACAGGACTCTGCCTATTCAGGTGTAAGTGTCAGTTTTCCCTCCCTTATCCTACCAAGGAAGAGCTATTAGAATGCAGATGAGTTCTCTGTCACACCCACCCTTCCTTTGTTTGTGGCTGTCTAAAGTGTTTGCTTTGTTCGCCCTAAGTTGACAGGGTATGCCCAGACGTGGGTCCCTTGCTCACTTTGCCACTGAATTCAAGCTAGCCTGGCTGATGAAGGGTCTTACCCAGAAAGCGGTCCCAGGATGCTTGTTTCCAGTTCAGGGAAGACCTGGCTTGGCAGTTTGGGCTGGACTGTTCCCATTAGGCACAGGGTCAAGACTGCTTTGCATATACCTGGGTCTGAACTGAGGTGGTGAAATGAGCTAAAGAATGATGAAGGATTTAACCCAGATCTGTGTCTGGGGGAGAGTGTATGAAAAGTTTCAGCGATCCGTCCATCATCTCCTTGTGTTTGCTTTGTTCGCCCTAAGTTGGCAGCGTATGACCAGACGTGGGTCCCTTGCTCACTTTACCACTGAATTCAGGTTAGCCTGGCAGATGAAGGGTGTTACCCAGAAACCGGTCCCAGGATGCTTTTTTCCGGTTCAGGGAAGACCTGGCTTGGCGGTTCGGGCTGGACTGTACCCATGAGGCACAGGGTCAAGACTGATTTGCATATAGCTGGGTCTGAACTGAGGTGGCAAATTGAGCTAAAAACTGATGATGGATTCAACCCAGATCTGTGACTAGGGGCGAGTGTCTGAAAAGGTATAGGGTATATGGTATACCACTTTACAAGGGACTCACAAGTAAACTAAATATGTCAAATGTGTATAGTATACACCAATGACACCATGTTTAGGGGAGAAGCACAAGCACTTTAGCACTTGTCAGCAGTGGCAAAGTGCTCAGAGTCCTACATCCAACAAAAAAAGGAGGTAAGCATGCAAAATGTTTGGGGAAACACCACTCTAAGGTTGACAGGTCTAACAGCTGGGGCGTGTGCAAAGGCCCATTCCTTGGCACACACATGTGTAACTGCTTTGGGAACAAGTACGGAGAAGGATGGTACTATCACACTTTCCCCTGGTGGCAATTTTCGTACAAACTCAAGTGACCAATCTTTTTCAGCCAAAGGAATGTCATAGTCCAATATTAGGTTAATAGTAAGGGGTATATCACCCTCAATTTGGAGTTATGAATTATACAATTGCCCGGAGAACTAATTCGTTGATCTGTTGTTTCAACTGGAACAAATCCATTAGTTGTTTTTGCCACCAGAAACTTTTGAAGATTCTGGTGAACTGTTGTGACTTCTGCTATGCTGTTTAACAAAATCAGAGCCCACTCCTCGTTCAGAAACAGAGTCCTCAAAACTTTGTGGCATATTTAAGCGTGATACTAGCTACCTTTTTCTTCTTAAATTGAGGCTTTTGTTGGAGAAGTTTCTCTTCCCTTTTAATGGTGATGCTAGAAGTTTCTCATAGTCCAACCTGCCCTCTGAGTGTCCTCCTCTCTCCAAGGGTTTTTCTGGTGACTTGGAAAGGAACGAGGACATGTATAAGTATACCTATTGGGCTGTTTAATTGTTTCACGGTTGTTGAGATTGCTGTGGAGGAGACACACCCTGTGGTTTAATGTTTTCCTTATTTTTTTTATTATACCAGTTTTTTTGAAGACTCTGGTGCCTGTTTTGAGTGATCCTTTTCCGAATTACCTCTACGTTGTGGTTTATAAGGTCTGGCCCCTAAATTATCTCAACCTATTGATGTATAGGTTTCAGCAATCATTTTAGATCATTTGTGCTCTTGATCTGCCAGAGTAACCTGCACAAGGTGTGGGTGTACATCCAAAGCTGCTACTTCCCACTTAATGTTACTTAGAATAATAGAGGATACCATGGCATAATACCAATAGGCTTCATCCCTAAATCCACGGCAGGGGCTGCCGAGTATTGATTTTGAATTTGTGTGAGTACTTCAGGCAAAACAGCTAAGGATGGTGTCCCATGCTTGATGGTAGTGATTGCAGCAAACACCATGCCCCATGTTATGTTATGTTATAAAGAGCCTGTAGCGCGCACAAATACTCTAGAGTGTCCTGGCGCGGGAGTGAGCTGGGGGTGGAGCAAGCAAGAGCCATTTAGAAGAGCTGACTGAACAGATGTGTCTTTAAACGTTTTTTAAAAAGACGGAAGTCTTGAATGTGCTGTAGATCTGAGGGGAGAGCATTCCAGGCAACTGCTGTTTTTACAGAAAGAGACTGGCCCCCCAAACGTGATCTACGAAATCGCGGAATAGTCATCTGACGTAGAGAGGCAGACCGCAGGGATCGATTGGGCACATACAGAGCAAAACGCCTCCTGAGATACACAGGGCCTTGGCCATGGAGGGCCCTGTGCGAAAGGGTAAGGGCCTTAAATTGTACCCGCTGGACTACAGGCAGCCAGTGCAGATCCCGTAAATGCTGCCGAACACTAGATCTCCTAGAGATGTTGAACAGGAGTCTGGCTACGGCATTCTTTATAGTTTGTAGTTTTTTCAGCAAATACCCAGGAATGCCAATGAACAAAGCATTGGCATAGTCGAGGCGGGAGAGAATCAAGGCACGGGCTATCATCTCTTTAGCCTCTCTAGGGTGTAGGGGAAAGAACCTTCTTAAGGCCTTGAGGGTGCCAAAGCAGACACCGGTGAGCTTTTTGGTAATCTCTTCTACCTGGGGAACCATCCCTGAAGGTAGGCACATTGTGAGAATTCTAAGTTTATCTTGAGGTCCCGTATGGGGAAACAAAGCTTAAAGCTTATTTGTTTTTTGTGCAATCCAGAATGGAATCTCCTTCCGTCTGGTGGGAATCTTTCCCATAATTGAGTTAATGGTTACTGGACTAATTACTGCCATTTCCAAATGTGGTTGCACAGCTTGAGCAGTCATTGCTGGGTTTGTCATTATTGTTCAAATAATGAACTGTGTCATACATCTGTATAATCTAACTAGCCCAGTGTAAACTGTACGCAGCTCAGCTTCTGTGAGTTCTGCTATTTGTGGATATGGTGTATAGCCGACTAAGACTGCCCATGTTGCCCTCTCATTGCTGAGGGGACCCAGTCTGACATGTGCTAGTGGATGTAGTAGGGTGCCTTGGAACTAGTTTATGTGTTCCTGTTTCTAAATCTTCGTAAGCTCTATAATGATTAGGAATTGCTGCTTAAGTGCATGTATGAAATGTTCTAGGGGTTGCGTCTGCTGCTGTAAATGTTACCCATGAATAGAATGCCTCTTTATATATGCTTCATCGGCCTCCAATAAGAGCAAGCCCATGGTGTTTTAACATCTGTGTTACCCAAGTCTGCAATTTAGTGGTATGACCACTGGTACTAGATTAGCCATTTTAGTGAATGGGTTCAGAGAAGTTATACTATGGTGGGGTATTCCTTTTGAAGGTTCAAGCTTGTAAATCCTACAGCGAGAAATAGGTGTTACCTATTTTACTGAGGAGTTTTCCTTAACACCATGGATGTCTCAGTTAGGATGGTGACTAGGGGCTTTGGGCACATGTAAGAAAACTACTCAGGAGACCCATTAAATAAGTGCCTGACTTAGAACATTGGTGGCGCCATTTCAGACGGTTCCCAGCAAGACTGTGTGTTGGGGCAACTTAAGTGTCAAAACTATGGGGACTGAGTCCACTCAAACCATCTGAAAATGTTGGCCTTGTTCCTGGCTAGCTTACAGTGCACCATCTGGACCCATAAACCTTACAAGGTACAGGGGTGGGGAATTCCTATCTCCCGACGCCCGAGACATCTAGATTTCTTACAAGGGCAAGAGGTTTTAATTTCTAACTTGTCCAAAGGACAAGTAGACAGGTTTACGGTAATCTGATACACAGCTGTTTAACCCTCTTGGTCACAGCCAGTTAATAAGGAGCTCTGAGCAGTTTATTGGCAGTGAAAGGGTCAATTCAAAAGCTGGGGCCTGCACTTTAATTTCACCAGAGCAGAACAACATGAGTGAGCTGAGCTCAAAGTTGCAGCTCCATATAAAACATCCACAGCACTGTCAGGCAAGAGTCATTTTGCTTTCTCCCTGAGGCTTCCAGGCCCTCCTCTGGCCCTTTCCTTTTCTTCGAGCACAAGATGCAGCTCCAGAACACTCACATCACTGAAATGTAAGAGGCTGGGCCTCTTGGCTCATGCTCTGACTTTAACCTTGTGACCCGTGCCTTTTGTTCTGTGCTTCACCCTTCAGCCTCAAATCAGCCCCAAGATCCCTCCTGCCCTCGTCTCCGGGGGCCTACAGTAAAGCCCATGCTTTCTCTTCTCTTGCAGCCCCTGCATAACCCTCCTTTGCACTTTGCCTTTCCTGTGCACCTTATGTTTCACCCAGTGCCTGTACTTGCTAACCCCGCTCCCCTTGGCCTCTCATATCTTACATCATCCAGGGCTTACATTAAAATTCATTAGTTTACCCATGGGGAATTCATGCAATGCTCAGGTGCACCCTAATTTCTCTCCTTGCACTGGGCCTCTCCTCTCACTTTGTGCTTGCACCAGGGGCATCTGAACACGCCACTGTAGCTAACAGCAGCTGTGGAGTTCTTGATGGGCCTCTTCTTTCTGCAGTTCCATACAAAGGTTCATAATTTACTTGAAAGGGTTGATGGATATATACATGGGTGGATATAAGGCTGGATGCGTGAAAGGATGGATGGATGAGTGGATGGATGGATGAGTGCAAGAATGGATGGATGAGTGCAAGGGTGAATGGATGGATGTGGTGAAAGTGAATAGATGTGTGTGGATGGATGAGTGAAAGGGGGAATGGATGGGGTGAAAGTGGATGGATGAGTGAAAGGATGGATGAGTGAAAGGATGGATGGTTGAATGAAAGGGTGGATTAATGGATGAGAGAGAGTGAGTGAATGAATGGCTGATGGAATGGGTGGAAGGATGGATGGCTGGGTGGAAGGATGGATGGTTGGATGGCTAGCTGGGTGGAAGGATGGATGGATGGATGGCTGGGTGGATGGATGGGTGGAAGGATGGATGGATGGATGGCTGGGGGGAAGGATGGATGGCTGGGGGGAAGGATGGATGGCTGGGGGGAAGGATGGATGGCTGGGGGGAAGGATGGATGGCTGGGTGGAAGGATGGATGGGTGGAAGGATGGATGGCTGGGTGGAAGGATGGATGGCTGGGTGGAAGGATGGATGGATGGATGGCTGGGTGGGTGGAAGGCTGGGTGGATGGCTGGGTGGATGGGTGGAAGGATGGCTGGGTGGGTGGGTGGGTGGGTGGATGGGTGGCTGGGTGGATGGATGGATGGCTGGGTGGATGGATGGATGGCTGGGTGGAAGGATGTGAAGATTGATGGGTGGAAGGATGAGTGAAACGGTGGATGGATGGATGAGTAAAATAGTGGATGGATGGATGGATGGATGAGTCAAATGGTGGATGGATGGATTTGAGTGAAAGGGTGAATGGATTTGAGTGAAAGGGTGGATGGATTTGAGTGAAAGACGGAAGAGCAAAAGGATGGATGAATGGAGGGATGAGTGAAAGGGTGGATGGATTTGAGTGAAAAGGAGGATGGATGGGGTGAAAGACGGAAGAGCAAAAGGATGAATGATGGGATGAGTGAAAGGGTGGATGGATTTGAGTGGGATGGAGGAGTGAAAGATGGAAGAGCACAGGATGGCTGGATGGAGGGATGAGTGAAAGTGTGGATGGATATGAGTGAAAAGGTGGATGGAGGGGGTGAAAGTGGATGAATGGATGCGCAAAAGGATGGATGGATGAGTGGAAGGAGGGATGGATGAGTTTGAATGGTCGATTTGGAGCTGGAAGGATAGGTTTGGCCAGGGGTGTTGTGAACCACTCGCTTTAGCAGCTACAGCAGGGTGGAGCTCTTGATGAGCCTCTTCTGTCTGGAGCTCGGCAGACAAAAGCCCATAATTAACGTGTAAGGATGAGTGAGTGAAAGGATGGATGCGAGTGAAAGGGTGGATGAGTGACAGGGATGTTGGATGGACGATGGATGTGTTGATGAAGGAAAGGGTGAAAAGATAGATGGGTTGCAGGGTGGATGGATCAGTAAGCGAAAAGATGGATGAGTGAAAGGGTAAATTGATGGATGAGTGGAAGGATGGATGAGTGAAAGGGTAAATTGATGGATGAGAGGAAGAATGGGTGAGCGAAAAGATGGATGGATGGCTATGTTTGAAAGGATAAATGTGTAGGTCTGCAGAAAAGAGGCAAAATACGGAAATCACTAGTTTTTAAATCCTTCTATACTATGAGCCTGACATAACCAGAGAGGCTATTATCCGAGCTCTTCTATAATGATTGCTGCCATTATTTGACGGTGCACATCAAGGCACCAAAGGGACAAGTGGATTTTGTACAGGACATGTAGATTTATGAAGCTACCTGTCCCATGGACAAGTAGATATTTTACTAAATTCCACACCCCTGAAGGTACCTGATGGTATCTGCAAAGTCAGAACATGACAACCCTAATTTCACCAAGGAAATCATGGAAACAGATCTACCCTTTCGCTGTTAACTCAGGCATGCCCAAAGGGAGACACAAGAAATACACAAATAGGCCTTTTAAATATTTATTGAAGCAATGGGGTCCTTATGTAAAATACGTATGCTGCAATTATCAGTCGAAGAAACTGCCTATGCTAGAGAGCATAGGGTGGATGCTATTCTGCCAGATACTATAGAGTTGTCTAACTCCCCATTTACCTGCCTTAGTGTGTCAGTTGGTAACCAGTCTTGGTGTAGAGCAGGCCGTGGTCCCTCTCAGAATAGTGATGGAATTCAGCTGGGCTTGAATTCAGGGATCATGACAATCCATTGAAATGCTCCTCAGCCAAACAAAGGCTTGGTGCAGTTTGTATAATAAAACAGGACCCATCTGTTCTGTGCCTGAGCTCTGGTCTGGTTGTCATTGTTGATTCTACCCGCCCAGAGTTGCTGTCAAACAGAGAAGAAACAAGGCCAATTTGCGCAGTGTACCCAGTCTTTGGACAGAATGTTCTAAGTTATGATAATATGCCTATGAAGAAATGTATTTGTAAGCAAACCTTTTCTGAGTACACTATTTCATATGGTGCGCAAGCATATGGGTGCTAAAAGTCACACGTTAAAAAGGATGTCAACTTTAAACATGAATATGTAAAATGGAAGTGTTTATGCACAGGGCCTATTAACCTGATGACATCTGCTCCCACAGACCCTGCTGCTGCCTCGCCCCATCACACAACCTCAAGGGAGCATTCTCCTGCACTTCAAGCAAGTTTTCATGCACTTTCCCACACTCACCCCACTCTCTGACATTCACAAAGACCTGCAACCACATACACAACACTTCACACTTGCATGTATGCTCCTCAACACCTGCTCACTCAGCAAATACACCACAGAGATCTGGGATCTGCTGCACGACAGTGCCTCTGACCTGCTTTTTCCTGTGGAAACCTGGCTGAACCCTGCATCTGCAACTGACATCGCAACAGCCATCCCCCCTGGCAACAGGATTGCCAGGCAAGACAGACTGCAGAAGCCCACAGGCAGAATCACCATCATCCACAAGAACAGAATCAGCTGCACCACATCCACGGACATGTCATCCTCCAAAATGGAACACCTGTTATTCAAGCTCCACGTCACAGTCAACTTTACTGTACCTGGCACTCTCTCATCTACAGACCAACGGGGCCACGCACCAACTTCAGAGACATCACAGGTTTTGTTGTACCACTCACCCTCGATATTAGCAATTATATCCTACTCCGAGATCTGAACTTACACCTAGAAAACGACACTGACCCAAACTCAAGACCACTCATTGAAGACCTTGGAAGCCAGGGCCTCACCCAGCAAGCAAAGGGCCCTACCCATGTCGCTAGACACCGCCTGGAATCTATTTCTACCAATTTTGGCAAGATCCAAATCGGCTAGCACCTGAACAAGGTGACTAATCTCCCCCTCCCCCCCCCCCATGTTATACACACGTCATCCCTCCCTGTAAATACCTCAGGTCGGTTCTCAACTTAAATAGGGAAGCTGAGAGCTACTAGAACTATAAGGGATATAGCAAACACATCAGGAGGGAAAGATAAAATCACACCATCATTAAGACAATTTTTTAAGGTTTGGGACACTGAACCCCCGGGATAGTTCATCTAAGGTGAATCACAATGAGTATATCCAGGATTTGGATCTACCAAATGCTTCTCAATCTCCTCAGTTAGTGACAACTAGGGGGGCTGATCTCACTCCCTCAAACTGGTTCTTGTCTCTCTCTCAAGATCCCACAGGAGATAACTCGGCAGGGGCGGAGGCTCAACTAACCCACTGTGAGGAGGGTATGGTAACAGCGAAAAACGCACAGCTACCAGATGTGAGCTCCTTATTACTTTCTTTGTCAAGAGATATTAAAAACAAATTTACAATCTCCGAAAATAATCAAGCGAAAATACAGGAGGCTTGTTAGAACCTGGAGCCGAAAATGGGGGACAGCACTGAGAGATTATCCGCTATGGAAACCTCACTTGGGGTTTTACAGGAGTAGGTTAAGTCCAATCAGAGATTCAAGCATTAAAAACAGGAGAAAAAGAGCTTAGCTGGAAGTATTAGAAAACAACTTCAAGAGGAATAAGTTAAGGCTTTTAAAAATCCCAAAGCAGGCAGCAGTTGAAAATTTGAAATGTTTTGTTATAGATCAGATCCGAGAATATATAGCAGCAACAAACTCCCTTGACAAGGACATACAAAGGGTCCATCGTGATCCATTCAGAAGGAATCCCAAATTAGAGAAACCAAGGAAATATTTTTAAACTTTCATACCTATGTAATAATATAACTAATCCTCATGGAAGGGCTTAAATCAAAGGATTTCTGGAAAAATTACTGGTTATATACTATATGGTCAGATATTGTGAAAATTACTCATAATCATCATTGGGAATTAGGGAAATGTATTCAGGATCTGAAATCACTGGGGGACAATAAAATGCACAATTTGAAAGAGGTGTCTGAGGTTGATGACTTGATTAGCCACATAAAAATGCAGAAAGGGATATAGAAGGTAAGCCAGAGAGCTTAAGCTCAAAGGGTATGCTGCACTACCCGATTGGATACAGGGAGGGTTCCCCAGGGAGGGCATTAGTGGGGTGAGGAGAGGGGGGTTACACACTGTCACTGCAGATATAGTGGTGTGTAGTTTTATTGCGCACAGGGTGGGGAGCATGTGGGGAATACAAAACAATTGTAGTCCCCTTTTATGTATAAAAAACTAGTGCTGACTGGAGGTGGTTAGTTCAGAAGTATGTAAAAAGAAGATGGAGGAATTAAGGAAGACTGACAACATAAGGGTATTATCCTGGAATGTAAATGGTTTGAGGGTTAATAACAGAAGAAGGAAGATTTTGGAATTGCTCAAAATCTCCAGTAATGATCTCATAATACTACAAGAAACGCATTTACGATGAGAAGAATGGTAGGAGGTTCTAAAGATACATAAATCGATTAATCAATTTGCCTGTACCAATCAATCCTGCAATGTAAAAGGGGTGACAATCTGTTTAAAAACAATGCAGAAGCCAGGGTAGAGAGCTTTATAGCAGACCCAAGTGCAGAAAGCTAATTGTTATGTAAGGTTACATAGAATGGGGTATACATTTGTAGAATACTATGGGCCTAATGTAGATGATTCAAACCCTTGCAGGGAACTATATAAACACCTACTTGATACAAGGAATTATTTAGTCATCGCAGGAGACTTTAATACACTATTAAACCCGGTGCTTGACAGATAGACCAATGGCAAACCCCTCCAAAATTTGATGAAAAACCTGAGTCTCATAGATATTTGACGGCAAAAGGCAGGCCAGACGAAAAAATACACCTATCAGAATAAAGAATATGCTCATGCTTCTAGGTCAAATTTCTTTTTAACAGATATAAAGCTTGGAAAAAGTATCAGTAGGGCAGTACATCAACCAGAGCACTTATTAGTTCATGCTGTGGAAAACTGGAGCTCTCCCTGGAGAGTCTGCAATCTCTGACTTGATGGACCCTAGACAGAAGACTATTCGGGGAGCAGGAAATTATAAGCACCTTGTAGACAGATACTGCAAAGTTCTTTGACTAAAACAAGGATTCTGCCCCCATACATAATGTGTGGGATATATACAAAGACTTCATTTGAGAGAGATTCATCAGCTATGCAGCATATAGAAGGAGAGAAAGTAAAAAAATGTGAGCCGAGAATAGATGAAATTAACAATGAGCTGGAAAGTTGTGCTCATCCCTGTAGAGAATTAGAGTTTCTTGGGAAATGAATGGAGGCCAAGGGACATCTAGCAGAATACTTGGAAAGAAGGGTGCAGGATAGATGGAATGCCAGTAAGCTGGCACACTACGAGTATGGGGAAAGATGTCAGAAACTCCTTGCCTGGAAAACAAAGCAAGACATTTTTCAGAATGTGATTAAGGAAATAGAGATTATTGCCTCTAAAGAACAATGCAAGAAAGATATCAATATTGGAAGGGACTTTGTGGATTTATTCCAAGAGTAATAAACTGATGACTTAAAGGCGACACAGGTTGAAATCAAAGAGTGCGTAAAGCAAGATACCCATCATAGCTTAGGTCAGTATAAACAGCTGCTTCTCAACCAAAAAATACCTAATTTGGAACTCGATAAAACATTAAGAGGGTTACAAATGGGGAAAGTGCCATGCCCGGATGGCATACCTAATGAACTATATAAGGTGTTCTATTCTGACCAAACTATTGAATATCATCTATATAGAGCATCAAAGCCCTCTGATGTTATGGAATGAGGCAATAATAACACTGATCTTAATACCTTACAAAGATCCAATAAAATGTGAATCGTACAGACCAATCTCCTTGCTTAATAATGATTACAAAATATACACGCAAATACAGCCCAAAAGATTGGTTAAGTTACTAGGGGACATTGTACATGAAAAACAAAAAGGCTTTATGAAGCATAGGCAGCTCTATGAGCTGACTCATGATTTAGTGAGCGCAATTGATGTAGCCGTGGTAACAGAAGTTCCACTAACGGTTATAACGGTAGATGCCGCAAAGGCTTTTGGTAGAGTCAGCTGGCCTTTTCTATATGAAGTGATCAAACAAAATGGACTGGGGATCATTTCCTTGAAGCAATTATATAACACCCCAGTAGCCAGGATATTGGTCAACGGTTCTCGCACCTCACAATTCCCAATAGGCAGGGGCACCTGGCAAGGCTGCCCATTTCTTTGTTATTATTTAACCATTATATTGAGTCAATGGCTAGAAGAATCAGGCCTGAACAGAAAAGCATGCCCTTCCAATATTTGGATTGCGTTAAAAAGGAAGCGTATGCAGATGAACTTATAATTCACATACGTGATTTTAAATCCTCCTTTCCCACAATAATAAAACCATTGAAAGTTTTTGGGAGAGTCTCCGGCTACCTAGTCAAGGAAGATAAAACAGAGATTATGACTTGGAATGGGCCAATGAATAGTCCTTTAGAAAAGTTAGAAATCAGAAATTTAGGAGTACTGGTGAATAAAGGCTTGCAGTAAATGGTGCACGTAAACTGTAGCAGGCTCATGCTGGAAACTAAAAAAGCTCTTGCAATTATAGGCACACCTCCCTGTTTCTATTCTAAAGAGAACAAATGTAATTAAGATGATGATCCTTCCAAAGTTCACTTTCATTTTTAATGCATTACCTCTAGACCTTATATACTGTAAATATTCTAGGGCAACTTCAATGCAATAGAAAAATCAAAACATGTCAAATAATAGTAGTGACACTAAGAATTAGAAAAATACAAAACAATGTTATTATTATATACGATTTTGTTGAAAATTTTCAATCATGATCAGTATGAATTTACAGAGACAATAATTTATGCAACATGCTCACTGCATACAACCATTACACATGCGTACCACAGTCTAGTGTTTGTTTAAATTGTCAAAATACATGATGATACAACTCATTGGTTTATATAGTGATTAGTCAAAGACAGTACATTTAGAATATAACAGAGAATCCGATTAATCATATAATTTTCGGGTGGTTTCCAAGTAGTCTCTAGACCTTACCCAGATGCAACGCGACTTTGACAAATGGAAGGCGCTGGGGATCTCTATGTGGGGCAGAGTACAAGCCGTACACATGGTCACACTCCCACACTTCATTTACACCTTGGGCATGCTTCCATTACAGGTACCTCTGGCCACACTGCATTTAATCTACTCCAAAATAAAATACTTCCTGTGGGGCTCCTTGAGGCCCCGTCTGGGCGTGCTGAAACTTAAGGCTCGCCTTTCTTGCGGGGGACTAAACCTCCCGTCAATAGAACACTTTGCACTCGCACTGCAGCTCTCTCAAATGGCGTACATGCTGCCAGGTACCCCTGATGTACCGCAATGGGTGCAAATGAAGAGACACCTGCTATCTGCAGGGTTAGGCCTCTCTGCTCTATATGAACAAGGGGCAAGCCGCCAAGACCCCTCAAACCCGGTATTATTAGCCATGCACAAGGCCTGGCAACAAGCGCATTGGCTGATGGGCTCATACCCACAATTTCACAAGAAAGCCCCTCTCTGGGGGAACACTGGCATACACATCAATAGGCAGCCTCTGGCATGGCCCCTAAGGGAGACAGCGGGCATCCATACCCTGAACCAACTCCTCCAAGACGGGGACCTTAAGACATTTGCGCAACTCCAAGAGGTATTTGGCCTTCCCACGTCTCCGTCCTGCAAACATATGCAGCTCTGCCACTGGCAGGAGAAATGTCTGGGACCATGCCCTTGGTCACTACCAACCTAGCCAGTGCTATCGAACCTCCACACGTGGGGAACGCACAAAGTAGTTACGAGCAGCCTCAACGGAGTACTCACCGCTCATCTCTTCCCACAATCCCTATTACAAACTCTTCGCGCCAGGTGGCAAGCCCAGTTCTCGGTCTCTTATAAAACAGAGGAGTGGGCAGAAGTCTTGAACGACCTGGACAGGGGTGCCCGGGAGGCATGACTGAAATTTTGTCCATTTAAAATCCTACACGAGTTGCACTGGTCACCGATGAAATTGCATAAAGCAGGCCTTCTCCCGCATGCAAACTGCTGGAGATGCGCAAATGCGGCTTATGATACGACCCATATCATATGCAAGTGTCCCTCTGTACAGTCCTTTTGGGCTTACGTGGGCAAGACCCTGAGCACAACTATGCCCTGGCGCCTGCCGCTTACTTCCGCTGCTATCCTTCTACATGACCTACGGTGATCCCCAGAATTGTCAAAACCACAACATCGACTCTACCATTCAGCACTTGCCACAGCTAAGCTATATATCCTGCGCCAGTGGAAAGTGCCGATTTCTCCATCTCAGGAGGCTTGGTTAGTGGCCATGGTCCACACAGCCTCCCACAAACAAGTCATATACAACCTCCAGGACCAATCTGACCTCTTCCTTCAGGTGTGGGCGCCTTTCCTACGCAGAGAGAGTGACAGCGAGGGATGCCCCATGACAGAAAGTCTGCCTCCAACATCAACATGACAACATCAAGACGTCACAGCGCCTTACTTTTATTCACTCTACCTCACCCCATACACATGAGCCTCCCTCCCTTCCCCTACCCCATCCACTTCCCACCCCCCACTTTTACCTCCTCCCCTCGCCCTCCTCACTCCCAGTGAAAACTTTACCCCCACTAATCACTATTATCCCTCCTTTCCCTACCCCCCCCCCCCTCCTCCTTGGCTTCCTGGCCCCGTGGCCCCACAGGCTAATATTAGCTAAGTTACACCCAGATATTACGATAAGGCTAATCATAAATTGACGAAGTTTAACACCCTCCCCTCTCTGTGCCTCTACTATGCCCTTGGTATTACCAATGTAACTTTAAAACAGAGCACCTACCCTCTTTCATACCTCATATCGCAGTTAACACATGCCAGAGGCGTTTCCTTTTTCTTACATCACCTTTCCACATCTCCCTACGGACTTATACACTCTGGGCATAGCCATCCCCTGTGCCTAGAAACCGGCACGACCCCAGCGTGATCAGACACGACATGGCCCCCTATACTATGTTATCATCCACACGTCAATCCCTCCCCCCTCCCTCACCCACACCTCAACATGGCATGTTTAACAACTAATACACGGAAATAGGCATGTCTCCCTTCTTATCCTGTCTTCTTATCTCTTCCCTCTGTCCTACCACCCTCTTTTTGAATACTTTCTTCGATCTCCAAGAGGCACACACCACACATTGTTTTGCTGTAATATCTAATGTGGTCATTGTATCTGTTTGGTCGATGCTGATGTTCGTATGATGTTATTTTATTTTAAAATTGCTAATAAAGAATTACAACACAAAAAAACAAAACAGAATGGTTTGAAAAACTACACAGAGAATTAAATCGCTTTATATGGAGGAACAAAAGCGTAAGGGTAGCTGGGAAAAAACTCTGGAAAAAGAAAATAGAGGTATAGCATTCCCAGATTTTCAACTTTACTATTAGGCCTTTTTCCTCTAAAATACAAGATTGCTTTTAATGGATAGCTATCAATAGCTATCCCTACGATACAGAACGTTACCAAAAAATCTCCCTGAGGAAGGCAGTTACTTCTAATTCATATTTAAACACCCCAAGTGCTTTAAGAAGATCACATTTGAAAGTTCTAACGGCAGCATGTAAAGTGTGGATTCAAGTTGGAAGAAACTCTGGGAATCTCATACTATAACAGTATGGCCCGAAATGGAAATCCCCGGGGACCCTCAGTGCCTACAAGATGCTGTAGCCACTCTGCTGCAGACTGCGGCCATAGTACATTGGGGTCAGTTATTTGAAGAAGGTTCTTTGGTTTATGGAACCCCTTATCAAAAGCCATTATTAACAGACTCTACAGATTTAAATAGTATCAGATGGTAAGCTGGTCTCGAGAGCAATCTAACATAGGGAGCAGAACAGAAGGGGAGGAAGAACTACAGAAGGAACAGATACACAGAAACAAAGGGGCCAAGGGGTACTGGGCTTTAGTACAAGGTGAAGATGGCATCCCACATTGCCTGAGGAGATATGGAGGGCAGACCTGCCAAGTTCGGAAATTCTTCACTTACGGCAAGAATCCATGTGTACACTTTGGGTAACGGTGAGATCTGAACCCCTAAGGAGAATCATGAAAAATGCAGATGACGTTCATCTCCTATAACAGTGCCCAGGTATCTTGCTCTCCTGTAAAGAAGTGGGTAAGGTGCTAACGGGAATCCTAAGGGTAGACAGAGGTAAGCCTTCCTTTGGTTATTTTGGGGATTCTAGCAGGTGGAGGGTCTGCATAAAGATTGGGAAAGATACAAACCCAGTTGCATTTTGTTTGAATAATTATAGCATGAACAGAAATATGCATAAATGGGTTCCTGACACATTACCTTCCTGCTTGGATTGGGTGGACTCTACGAAGCACATTGCCAGGTTGGACTGTTTAAACGGGTCAACAAAGAGAATGAAAATGTGGGAACCCCTTCTTTCGTCCGGGGCAGTTGCACTCATACTAGGGATGGGATAATAGCTTTTAGCAATTATGAACACAAACAACTTTTAACTACGACAGTCCAAGGATTAAAGACAAACTTAAACAGTGGAGCAGTACAGCAGTGGTTCCTGCAACCCCCCCCCCCCCCCCGCCAAACAATTGAATGAAGAAGGCTAAACAAACGAAGTTAAACCCTAGTAATTATCTGCTTTCCCAGGTCACTTACGGATTACACCTCCCGCCTATGTAATATATGAGTGATACCAAAGGGGATGATGGACGGAGCGTTTGAGCAAATCAAACACTCACCCCCAGTCAACTGATCTGGGTTTAATCCATCATCATTCTTTAGCTCACTCCGCCATCCCAGTTCAGACATGGCCATATGCAAATCAGTCTGACCCTGTGCCTCATGGGAACAGTCCAGTCCAAACTGCCAAGCCATGTCTTCCCTGGACCGGAAACAAGCATCCTGGGACCGGTTTCGGGTTCATAACTCTCATCAGCCAGGCTATCTTGAATCCAGTGGCAAAGTGAGCAAGGGACCCACGTCTGGGCATACCCTGTCAACTTAGGGCAAACAAAACAATACCAAAGGAGATGAAGGACGGAGCGTTTGAGCAAATCAAACACTCACCCCCAGTCAACTGATCTGGGTTTAATCCATCATCATTCTTTAGCTCACTCCACCACCCAAGTTCAGACATGGCCATATGCAAATCAGTCTGATCCTGTGCCTCATGGGAACAGTCCAGCCCGAACTGCCAAGCCATGTCTTCCCTGGACCGGAAACAAGCATCCTGGGACCGGTTTCGGGTTCATAACTCATCAGCCAGGCTATCTTGAATCCAGTGGCAAAGTGAGCAAGGGACCCACGTCTGGGCATACCCTGTCAACTTAGGGCGAACAAAACAATACCAAAGGAGATGAAGGACGGAGCGTTTGAGCAAATCAAACACTCACCCCCAGTCAACTGATCTGGGTTTAATCCATCATCATTCTTTAGCTCACTCCACCACCCAAGTTCAGACATGGCCATATGAAAATCAGTCTGATCCTGTGCCTCATGGGAACAGTCCAGCCCGAACTGCCAAGCCATGTCTTCCCTGGACCGGAAACAAGCATCCTGGGACCGGTTTCGGGTTCATAACCCTCATCAGCCAGGCTATCTTGAATCCAGTGGGAAAGTGAGGAAGGGACCCACTCTGGGCATACCCTGCCAACTTAGGGCGAACAAAGCGATACCAAAGGGGATGATGGACAGAGCGTTTGAGCAAATCAAACACTCACCCCCAGTCAACTGATCGGGCTGGACTGTTCCCGTTGGGCACAGGGTCAAGACTGATTTGCATATGGCTGGTTCCAAACTGGAATGGCATGGTGAGCAAAAAAACGATGGATTTAGGCCCAGATCTCTGTACTGGGGTGAATGTATGACATTGATCTGCATTCTGTCCATCAATAGTTCGTTTTGCATTTGTCACCCTGAGTGGGACGGGTATGCTCAGACGTGAGCCCCGTGCTCTCGATGCCACTGGAATCAAGCTATCCTGGCTGAAGAGGGGTGAAACCCCGAAACCGGTCCTAGGATGCTTGTTTCCAGTCCAGGGAGGACCTGGCCTGGCAGTTCGGGCTGGACTGTTCCCATTGGGCACAGGGTCAAGACTGATTTGCATATGGCTGGGTCCAAACTGGAATGGCATGGTGAGCAAAAAAACGATGGATTTAGGCCCAGATCTCTGTACTGGGGTGAATGTATGACATTGTTCTTCATTCTGTCCATCAATAGTTCTTTTTGCATTTGTCACCCCGAGTGGAACGGGTATGCTCAGACGTGAGCCCCGTGCTCTCCATGCCACTGGAATCAAGCTGTCCTGGCTGAAGAGGGGTGAAACCCCGAAACCGGTCCTAGGATGCTTGTTTCCAGTCCAGGGAGGACCTGGCCTGGCAGTTTGGGCTGGACTGTTCCCATTGGGCACAGGGTCAAGACTGATTTGCATATGGCTGGGTCCAAACTGGAATGGCAAGGTGAGCAAAAAAACGATGGATTTAGGCCCAGATCTCTGTACTGGGGTGAATGTATGACATTGTTCTGCATTCTGTCCATCAATAGTTCTATTTGCATATGTAATATATGAGGACTAAGTAAAGGAAGAAAAAAAGACCCAAGTCGACAAGCCCATACCAGTTTCCTGGAAAGACCACGCCCTTGTCAAGTACAGCATCCCCGTCCCAGTCCAATGCACATGCACCACCACCAGACCAGTCCGCCGCTATTGGAATAACATCACTGACAAGGGCTGGAACACCACTCTCAACAACCACCGGCCCAAACACAGCGACAGTTTACCCAAAGCCATAAAGAATTTCAACAACTGAATCATATCCTACACAGATTCCCTGGCCCCCATCAAACACAACAATACAAAAAGATCCACACCTCAGACCACATATTACACAGAGGAAACCAGATTGATGAAACATCACAGCAAAGAATATGAGCACAAATGAATGAATGAGCCAGGACAATGCAGGCATGAACAAGCTCAAATATGCCCTTCCTACTACCAAATGATCAGACCACATCAATGCCAGCACCAACAGAAGTAAAGAAATCTTAACCACTGTGAAAGGTTTCACCTCAGCATTGGTCGCCTCCAACTCTATCATTCTCTCAGCAACAAAAGCACCACCATTTTGCAGCGATTTCGGGCTCACAAATGGACGAGACAGACCATGCCAAACTCCTCCAGATCTTATCCAAAGAACCAATGTTAACCGCATGGCCTGTCATCAACCCAGAAGAAGCTGCTGCCACAATGAAGTCAATCCACTCAGGGGCACCATCTGACTCCTGAATCCACCATGCTTTACTCCAGAGGACTGCAACCCATCAGCGCATCTTCCGAGACCTTCCCAGATGTTTGGAAACATGCAATGGTTCTCCCATTGCTGAAGAAACCCCCTTCAGACACTTCAATGCTTGCAAACTACAGACAGATCTCTGCCTGCAAAAGTATGCATAAAACCGGGGGGCAGATTTGTGGTGGCACATTGTTTCAAGGGTGACCTGGTCGGTTTTACTGGTCGGGGTATATGGGCCCAACTACGATGACCCAAAATTCTATTATTCCCTCAATGCAAGACTATTACAATGGGGTGACCTGCCACAAATCTGGGGAGGGGATTTTAATTGGTTGCTATGCTCGGAGTGGGATCGCTCTAAGGGCCCCCAAGCAGACCCTCATCAGCAGCTCGAGCTCTCACAGGGATAGCAAGTCAGGAGAGCTTGCTCGATATGTCATTATAAGTCCCCCACAGAGTTGGGATATACCCACTATTCCACCATACACAATTTTTATACACCCTTAGACTTTTGGCTGATATGGAAGGGACTGGCATCCTGTGTTCAGCAATGTGAGACGCTATCTTGGACAGACTCAGATCAGCTACCTGTGTTGTTGGAGGTGAAGCTGCGTGCTCTGCGACCGACTGAGTTCTCTTGGAGCTTCCCTCCATATTCTTTATTACACACGGGGGTTTGTGAGGAACTAGCGCAGGTGATCTACGTGTTCTTCCATATCAATTTGGGAATGGTCAATAAGTTTGTGACAGTGTGGGAAAAATTCAAGGTTTACATCCGGGGAGTCACGTTATCTAAGCATTCTGGGGTTGTTAGGTTGTTGTTTAGTCGATTGGCTAGCGGCAAGACGGAGATCGCTCATTTAGAATCTGCAGCATCGGGATACAGGCTGATCATCACCTCCTTGGTGATATTGGAGCTAATATAGACAAATTCAATAAAACTGTCCAGAGAGAGGTACATTACTTAAGGAAGTTTGCAGTAGTGCGTACATACGTAGAAGGCAAACGTCCTGGTACAACTTTGGCAGTGCTATTACGTATCTGACCAATTTCGCAGACATTATACTGACTTATTCAAATTGCGTATCGCACATAATGACACTGCTGCCACATAGCCATGACCTGGCTTACAAAAAGAACACAGGGAACACCTTTGGCACCGGTGGGCCCAGAAAAGATATTTGCTGCGCTACAAGAAATGAAATGTCATTTGGGAAGGCACTGACAGGCTCACTGGGTTCTTCTACTAGGCCTGTCAGTACCAATGTATCCCTCACCTGGTCATTTTGTATGAGAAGATGGTGGAAATGGGTTACCTCCAGGCCCAGAGGAGCGGGCAGCAGCTGTGTTCCTTGGCGCTGGAAAAGCTTTTGACTAGGATGAATGGGGATTCATGTTGCGATCCTGAGAAACATAGGAGTAGGGGAAATTTTCCTGCCCCTTGTGACGGTACTCTTCCCGAATACGAGTCAATGGCATTGTTACTGCTCCCATTGATATTACAAGAGGCACCACACAAGGTTGCCCCTTGTCTCCCCTGTTGTACAACCTGGTTGATGAAATGCTAGCATGTGCGCTCCAGGAAGACAGACACTAGGGCCTGCGATTCCCAAGCTAAAATGCTATAATTTTGGTCTATATGCATATGACACACTGCCCTACATAAGCAATCAGGAACACAATCTCACCCCAGTGCTGTTCAAGGTGGTACAATTCGGGGGATACTCTGGTCTGCGAGCGAACTGATATAAGTCCATAATATTCCTGCTCACTCCAGCATACAATTAGAATACCCACTGCAGTGGTCGATGGACTCGATGCGCTACCAGGGGATATAGGTACACACGGACTCTGTGGTAGTAATGCTAGACAACTATGATAGGGCAACATAGAGACTCTCGGAGTCTGTTGATCGATGGATTAACTTGCCATTGTCATTCATCGGATGGACAGCCATAATGAAGATGGTAGATTCCTACATTCCTATTTCTGTCTCAAAATATTCCAATGTTACTGCCTCAAGCAGTGTTTGATAGCCTTTGGACCCAAATGATACATTTGGCCTGGGCCGAAAGGTAGCCGCGGGTGCGTTGGGAAAATCTGACCTTGCCGTATGATATGGGGGAGCTCAATGCCCCAGATTGGAGAAATATATTACAGAGTGGTACACAAGTATGTTTGCACACTATTGGATTCATGGCCTGGGAAACTTACTACACCTATGGCTTGAGGGCGATGCTGCAGAACCACACACATTACCCCAGACATTATTTAGAGACCTGATACGGCGGCATGGCATCTTTGATTTCCTGAATGCCACAGTGCACTCCTGGCAGAGCCTCCTGCAGCGTCAAGCTGGTTCCGTGCTATATCGCCACACATACCCTTGCTTGGTGCTCATGGATCCTTATGGGTCAGGAGCGAGGAGCATCAGTTGCATTAGGGGAGCTTGGCGTGCGTGCTTTCAGAATGGCGCAATGTGCACATGGGAAGAGTCTCAAGAGCGAGGTGATAAGCCCTTCCTCCTCACCCAATTTCATTATAATAGAGCGAGAGACATACTGCAGAGTTTGTTGAGTGATGACATTCTGGAGCCCCCTGAGTTTCCGGCGCTGTCCTCTCTCCTGCAGAAAGCAACCCTCTGCCGGTTGGTGGAGGGACTATTTGTTTGCACAAAAGGCACATTGGCCGAAATTCCCAAAGCTAGACTCGAGTGGTAGAGGGATTCGGGAATACTTGTCAGTAATAAGCAATGGAAATATTGTTGTGCAGTAGTGAGGATTAGCTCACTGAACGGTTGACATCAATAAGATGGACTAAACACCTGCACACCTCCACGGATAGTCTGCTTGATAGTGCAAATAGTCAGCACTTTGGGAGATGGGATTCGCACATCTGGCTTGGTTATATCCTGGAAAGCATGTGACCTGACAGGCAGCCTTCTGTAAACTAGAGGCCATCACTGGCGAAATGCAGGAGCCTACCCCTGTACCGGCGATGCTGGGTTATAACAAGGAAGTTCAGGGGACAGTTAGACGATTGGTAGCCATCGGTCTCCTACTCGCAAGACAATGTGTGGCTATGCGCTGGGCCCGTGGCCCTCTCACCGACACTGAAAGTCTTGTACACTGATATGGCCTTTTGTAATGTGCAATCTGACACATATAGTGAATTGCTCCAACCAACCTCAGAGTTGCCCTAGAGACATTTGGGGACCTTATCCAACTTGCCTGTCCAGCGTTGCAACAGTTGATCTTAAAGAGGAGTCGGTTGTTGCTGTCAGGGATGAGTGATGGACTCAGTATGATATTTCCTTGCACTGTTGTTCCTGACGTGCAGATGTGAAATTGCATGTTAGTGCACTGGGGCCTCGATCTAACTAAGTGGTATTTCTCATTGTATACTCTGACTTCTGTGGGCACCCGAGATTGCCGAGTTATTTATGTCTGTATATCGCATTCTGAAACTTCCAATGTACTGTTCCAATTGTTGTCAACCTGGCTACCCTGACAGTAAATGTTGCAGCCTTATTGTCTCCACTAAACCTATGTAACTGTGCTTGCAGTCATTATGTTACTTTGCAATATTAAGCTGTATATTAGTTGAACAATGTAAAATAATTTAAAAACCTACAGACAGATCTCTCTCCTGCCATTTCCGACCAAGGTCTTACAGTAGATCATCAAGTCACCTCACTGAATACCTCAACGTTCACCAACTCCTCAATACCACTCAGTCTGGTTTAAGACCCAGCTATAGCATGGAAACTGTCCTTATCCCTGCCACAGATGTAATCTGCATGATGAGGAGACACAGCAGACCTGATCTTCCTGGACAAAATTCGCAGTATTTGACACAGTCTCCCATCCCATCCTCATCCAATGCCTACATGACATTGGAATCCTGGAACATGCAGTTTGATGAATCTGTTTCTTCCTGACTGGAAGGACCCTGGCCCTGCACAACTCGGACTCCTGTGACCTCATCTGTGGAGTCAAGCAAGGATCTCCCTGAGCACAACCCTCTTCAACGCATACATGATCCCTGTAGCCGGCAGTATCTGCTCTCACAATATCAATTAAGTACTACTCAACAAAATGATGGACAGAATGCTGAATGACCTGTCAAGAGATCTGGGTTAAATCCATTATTTTTTGCCCACAAAGCCACCTCGGTTTAGACCCAGCAATATGCAAATCAGTCTTGACCCTGCTCCTCATGGGAACAGTCCAGCCCGCACTGCCATGCCCGGTCCTCCCTGGACTGGAACCAAGCATCTTGGGACCAGTTTCGGGGTATGACCCCTCCTCAGCCAAGTTCACTTGAATCCAGTTGCACAGCGAGCATGGTAACCACATCTGGGCATACCCATCCCACTTAAGGCAAAAAGTCCTATGCAAAAAATGATGGACAGAATGCTGAATGAGTCATTCATTCACTCACCCCCCAGTCAAGAGATCTGTGTTAAATCCATCGTCTTTTGCTCACCATCATTTGTTGCAGCATTCAGAATATCAATATCCTCTTCTACGCCGATGACAAGCAACTCACTCTCTCTCTCTTACGGACAAGACACCCAGTACCCCAATCAAGCTCAATGCCTGCAAAGTTGTACACCTACAAGACCGAAATCATGATCTTCAGGAAGAGCACCTCACTGTGGGACTCCGCCTGGTGGCACCAACAGAGCTAGTATCGACACCCACCACCCACGCCAAGAAATCCAGGATCATCTTTGACAGCAATCTTGACATGACTGTCACAGTTTATGCCATCACTGCCTAATGCTTCCATACCCTGAAGATGATGAGGAAGATTTTCCGATGGCACCAAATCAGCACCTGGAAAATCATCACGCATTCCCGGACCTCAATAAAGCTACGAGAACACCCTCTATGCCGGAATCACCAAAACAACTCACCAGAAGACTGCAGACCATTCAGACCTCAGGGGCCAGAATCACTCTCAACTTCCCACTCCGCACTCACATTACACCACATCACACCTGAAGGAGCTACTCTGATCCCCCATTCACAAACGAGCATAACTCAAACTCCTTATACACACTTTCAAGGAACTACATAACACTGGCCCATTATATCTCAACAATCACACTTGTTTGGACTCCTCCTTGCAGAAATCCCACACATGTGGAAAACCAGATCCAGCAGTCGAGCCTTCTCCTTCATCGCTCCTAAAGCGTGGAACGACCTGTCGCTACAAATAAGAGCCTCCGCTTCACTTCTTGAACTTCGCAAGAAGATGAAGACCTGCCTTTTGGAGTAGTCCCACTAGGCCCTACATATGCCTAGACTTTCACCTGCTTATTGCCAGGATACGCTCAAGGGTGATAGTGCTCTCCATAAATCTGCATATCATAATAGAAAAGTACTATACTAAGTGTCACGGCAGGTAAAAAGATACATTGTGAAGTTCATGCAGGGCAGTAACCAGAAAATGTCATGTATGTGTCATGATGAGACAGAATACATGGGTGGAGTTGTGTAAGAAGTAGTAATACATACACATTAAAGTCAAATATTGTGTTTCCTTAATGTACAGTATAGGAGGAAGCAGAAATGTTAAACCAACAAGGAGTGGAAACTTTATTTTTTTCTACACCAACCTTCACAGACTTACAGCTTTAGAACATTTGCTCGTGTGTCCCAATCCTTCAAACTGCACAGTCTTTTGCTGAGGTTTCTTATCAAACAAACATTGTTCATTAATGTGATGGCTAAATTATTTCAATACCTGTTACATTCTCCACCAAGAACTGATGAAGCTTCTGTTCTACCAAGAACTGTTGATACGCAGAATCAAGGGAAGGCAAAGTAGACTCATAACCTCCGTTGCAAATAATTCCAACAAAGGCATTTACATGGTCTTGTTAAACTATTAGATTTATTGAGTAAATATTGTTAAAATTGTAGTAGCGCTGTAACTATCAAAATATTGTCAATCATCAGTAAAATAGTATGCTCACGGCACATAAATTGTCCAAGGAAAGAATATGCAAGCCAGATCAATAAAGCATAATTAAATAGAAAAAGAATTCGATTGGGCAACAGAGTGCTCTGAAGTGACAAGACCAAAGTGAGCTAAGTGCGCCCGTAAAGCTGAAATGTGCTGCTTGCCAATAAATCACAGTCTTGTTGCATGGTTTTGAACAATATGAACAATTCATGTATACCGAACTAAAATTCATTGTTACACATTTATTACATTGACATTCAAAGAGGGTCAGAGGGGAGCATTTCTAAGACCAGTTGTCCATGGCTCCCAAATACGAAACAAATGCACAAGGATGTACAAAGACTCGAGTCAATCGTAGTGGGTGGCTCAGAGTTTTCCCGTCTCCATTATTGTGACAAATGTTCTTGTTTTAGGATGAGAACCCTTGCCCACCCTTTGAAATCATACTTCATCAAAGGGTTCCTCCTTACACCACTCACTGATGTTCACGGTGTGGGCTACAATTCCTCTGTTGGGAAGGAGCTCTTTGGAGGGTTTAGTTAGAGTGAGTGCCCTACGTGAGCTGTCAGTGTGGATAAGTTGTGCAAGGAAGTGAAATTGAGAAAATAAAAACCCAATGTTGGTAGAGGGATCAACATGTTTTGCCCATTTATAAGACACTATAATCAGGTGCTAGGAATTCATTGGGACCAATATCTATAGTCGCTATTCCATCAAAAAGTAATTATGCTCTGTGTATGAAGGTAATTGAGTATAACCAGTGTTCCAAAGTGAGTGTCAGCGTCTCATTGTTGTCGTCACCTAAAAAAAAGATAACCATCAAGAGACATCAATCACTGTCTTCATACCTAAATCGGCACTTGCGTCTTCCAAGTTACAAAAATGTGAGTGCACATCATGTGCCTCGTGGTCACTGCAAAACAAACATAAACTGAGGTGCAGCAGTTTTTTTCATATCCGATATATCAACAGCATATATCTATGGTTACCCACAATTTTCAGGAGTTAGTTAGGCCTCAACTCATTCTTGTCTCTGCTGGCAAATCCAAAACAGGGCTGCTTCCGCGACAAAACAGAAATATATAACTTTTTAAATTGTTTTATGTGGTGGTGTGCCATACCGCCAGAATCAGACAGTCTCCTGTGTGTTGATGCACATTTTCTGGACAAATTCCATTGGGCCGTCCAAGCTGCTTGTGTAAATACAAAAAAAAACTAAATGGGTAGCTTTGTGTTAAAGGTGGCTACCTGGTAATCAAATTAAAGTTTGGCAAAATCCTATAAAGTAGAACTTTCATGCTGTAGTGGCAAAGTTAAACAGTGCCCTATGTTTTACAGCGCAATCTCAGAAAATATAGAAGTAAGAAGGGCAACCCAACAACCCCTTGTGAGCTTGGATAACAATATAAACCAAAGTAATTAGCCAACAAGGGGATAATTTACAAAACAAAGAAATACTGTAAATAAATATATATGTGTTCAGAAACCTGTAACGCACTAAACAAAATTCACAAGAATTAATCAGATATCTGATATTACAGATAAACTGCAATTATTAAACAGATGAGACATCATTGTTATAAACATTATTAAAATGGTAAAAAATACAAACAATTCGAACCATGTTAAGTGTTCCTAATATGACTCCTATGTAGAACCATTAGTCGAACATGAGAGCGTTGTAGGAGTACCATTCTCTGCCAGACCCAGGTGGAATGATCCAACCCTATACCTTGGTGTAATGTCTCAGGAAGCTGTTCTCAGTGTGTTAAAAAATACACCCCATCTTAGTGTACAAGCCTTTACACATCTCTGCTTGCACAGCTACCTTACTTCTTAGGATGAATGTGTGGGTATGTATGATTGAATCTCATTAACAGCTCCCTGCAGCATTCATAATAACTCCAGTGTGAAGTGCCTTTCACCTACTTCAACACGGAAGCTGTTTAAATAATAAAATGCCGGCCTTACCGCATCCTGTTCAAGACGCAGAATAACAACCAGTAGCGGTCCGTGGAGGGAGTTCCGTGGGGCAGTGAGGCGGGGCGGGGGAGGGGCAGGGTGGGGTAATGTAAACACCGGAATATGGATCAACGGAGGTAAGTACACATTTAAATAAATAAAACGATTTTCGTTGCGCGCGCTGCATCGCATTTTGCAATCTGCATAACGTATTCACACAATTGTCGACTAAGTATAAAGCGTTTTCCAAATTCTCTTTATCAATTTGCATAATACTTTCAGCAGCTTCTTGCTGTGAAACTTTCAATAACTCATTATAAACAAAGTATATAATGCCTTTTATTTTAGGAGCATGTGTTCCCAAAATAAAGTCAGGAATATCCATGGTCTGTGACAAATGTAGCTTCACGGCCGGTAGACTGCAGTGTTGCAACTAATGTTGACAAGCGGTAACAATTACAGGTACATCCATGCTCTCAAAACGTGGATCAGAACAGTTAGCTTTGAAACGAGGATTTTTTAGAGAAGAACCGTTTAATGCACACTTTCTGGATATCACATAGATGAATTATACATAGCATTTTTAATCATGTCATTTATAATGTCTTCAGATGTGTTTATTTTCAGCCCCCAATCTATGAATCGCGCTGCCTTGAGAATGGAGGCGTCACCTATGTCTTTCATACTACCACACAGAAGTTTGCCAAACAGTTTAATTCATGAAAATAATTTCCCTGATATCCTACATGCGCTAAATAGGGCTTCTTTGCCTTGTAGTTGCCAAAACTTCAAGTCTGCTATTTCTTTTCAATACCCGTAAGTCTGTAGGTTTAACTTTCCATTAAATTAATCAGAATAAATTCATTTAGTACTTGTCAATATATGCTTTCGCACTTCCTCAGGTGCCTTTTTATAATAGAAAACAGATGGATCTGCTCTGTTTTCACCAGAGAAATGAAGACATTTCTTCATGTAATATTCAGTGCTGTCTACTGGAGGTATTATGCAGAGTTCCCACTGTGAATAAGTGTATATTTCGCGTGGCAAATGGTCCTATGGAGGTAGTGATGTTCATAGTGATGATAGCAATACATTTCATTATAATTATGCACATTCAAATATGGGTCTTCTTCTTCAAGGGTAGTATATATTTCTACATCAGACATCATACTTTTTACCGTCTTTATATATCATTTATCTGAAATGGAAGCAGGAGTTAAATCATCCACTGACATTTTTATAAAACTACAGTAATTGCAATATCTTAGTAGGCCCCACAACCTGGCAAAGGACCTTCTCCCAAGCCATATCATCTGGTAAGCCCTAATGTTCAAAGCATACAAGTCTCTTTGAACTCTGTGGGAAGAGAAATGTGGTTGTAGTTCTTTTTCCACTATCTGTGGCACAGTTGTGTCTGGAATATAATGTCCATTTAACAATATTATCACAATGTTTTCATCAAAAGCCCCATGATAAAGAACACTCCTGTAGCAGTCCAAACACAGGACCATGGTGTTATCAAAACCGATCATGAAACCAGTACCAGACTCTAGAAATGTTCAGAAGTGCTGTGTCAGAAAAAGTCAACTGCTATGTATCCAGATTCAGTCTCACCAAATTCTGGATCTGATGGGCAGCATCTCCATATTGTGTTGCACAGTTGTTCTTGTAGAAACAAAGTCATCAAACTCCTCCATGGAATTTAATGTGTGTAAACTAGAAGTGTCAACAGTTCTGGTTGTCCTCAGGCTGTGACTTAAGCTCTCTTGGTTGTTGAGCTCATCAAAAGGAATCTCCTGCAGGGTAGGGAGAGAATGAGACGTTCTAACCTGAGGCCTCCATTGTTGTATCTGAGTGTAACAACCACAAAGAATCAGCCAGATAACACTTTTTGACGGACTCAATTTATACTGGTCTATTACATTGTTTGAGCCAGGCAGGGGAGGCAACACTACAGTGTGGATGCCCTTAACCCACAACATACGTACAGGGGGTCGATATCATGTCCAAGCACTTATTTGTCTGGAATCTTTTTTCAAATCTGATCTCCTACAATGGGGATCCACTTTAGAAGGACTGGCAAATCCTTCTCTCCGCTGAAGGCAGAATGAGAATGCTTGACATTCAAAAGCATCTCTCTGATGTCTTGGCTTTTTTGCAAAACAGTCCAACGTTGGTCTAGGCCATAAAGATTTTCTTCCCCCACCTTCCCAGAATCTAGGTGAGGAACATATATAGGTATTCCGAAGAGTACCTCGTATGGGATGCGACATCCCAACACTCCGCTAGGCACATTATTTAATGCTTTCTGGACTCTACACAGATGATGGCTTCCTTAAGCATGCAGTTAGCACAGTCCACTAAACCATTAGCATGACCTTTTAATGGATAACAGAATTGGAGAGACATCACCACCAATCACCAAACTAACTGCATAGCTGTAAGTCTTTGAGGCGAACTCTAGGCCATTTTCTGAATCTAATGTGTGCACCCTGCTCATGGCAATCAGACAGGCAAATCCTTTATAACAGTTTTAGCATCGGAACATTTTTCAGCCCACACAAATAGGAACCAAGAACATGAATCTACTACTGCCACCAAAATATATTGTAAGCAGTTAGCAGATTGTAAAGGACCGCAACGGCCCTGATACAACATTTTGAATGGTTTATTGGAGACCAATAATGGGGTTTGCCTCGCCATGCGACTGCTGCCGCATCTCGCCACTGTGACCCACCCAGATCAATCCGGATTCATGCCAAATCGTAACACGGCACTTAATCTGAGGCGCCTGCATAGGGTCATGGCACGCAAATCTATTATAGAAGAGGATGCAGTTATTTCATCGTTGGATGCACGTATGGCGTTTGACCTAATCAAATGGTCCTTCCTATTTGCGGTCCTTAGGCACTTAGGATTCGGTCCCAAATTTTGCGCCTGGGTCCAGCTGCTCTATTCACAGCCACTGGCGCAGGTTGTAGTGAATGGACATATATCAACAGACTTCCTGTTGGGTAGAGGAACGAGAAAGGGCTGTCCCCTATCGCCTTACGGCCTGGGTGCGTCAGGACCCGGCAAAACGCGGTTTGAAATGGACCATGTGCTGGGAAGACCGCATTTCGCTTTATGCAGACGATATACTGTTATATTTGGCATCCCCGGTGCGCTCAATTAACTGCCTGTTAGATATATGCACATCATATGGACGGGTATCAGGTTACACCATTAATTGGGCAAAGCCGCTTCTCTACATATTACACGGCTCCCTTCCGCGGCTTCCACGGGGATGTGACATTCAAATAGCTGATGGAGGGTTTAAATATCTGGGGATATATGTAACGCACGATAAAACACAATTTATTGCTGAAACCCTCACGAAGCTCCTGATGAGGTTCCGTCGTGACGTCAAACATTGGTGCTCACTCCCGCGGACGCTACTGGGAAGAGCAGCCCTCTTCAAAATGATGGTGCTCCCCAGATTCCTATATGCACTACAAAATACACCATTCCCCGTTGCTCCAAAGTACTTCACAGATATAAACGCAGAAGTGACCAGTCTGCTGTGGGATGTAAAGGTGCCGCGCATAGCCCTAAATAAACTCACGAGAAGTTGCTATGACGGGGGCATTGCCCTCCCTCATATCAAGTTATACTACTGGACTTCTCAGCTCTTTGTTATAAATCAATGGCTTCACATACCGCAGGATGACCCAGCATATCAGATGGATAGACACCTCCTGGGAGCTGCAGGGATTATGGGGACACTTTACAACAAGGTCAGGAAAACCAACCTTACAGGTCCAACAGCACACACTATCAACGTATGGTTCGCGGCATAACGGGCGATGGGTTGTGTTAGACCTGTCAGCCCTTTGGGTGGTCCCTCCTCATCATTATTTATTTTGTCCCACTTTTGCCTCAAACCCTGTTTGAATTTTTCCTTTTTGGGAACCACCAGACTTTTTAGTGTTGCTGCAGATTCAGGGGGCCATTTTACCTACCCCTGAAACTTCTGTCTGAGGGCCTGGAGCACAAAATGGTGGCCACCTGTGACATCACCAGCATCCACTGGAACCTACCAGCACCTTCCAGAACATTCCAGGAGATTCCAGAACTCTGTGACAGTTGGAGGCCGTTTAGAATGTTGGGAGGATAAGAGAGAGTGTTGGCAGTTGGAGCTGGCAGTTGGCACCTGACTGGTGAAGAGAGAGGAGGAAGGAGTGAAGCAGCAGGGGTGGAAACTTGTGCCTGGAGTGGGGTCCATAAACCCACCCTTGATACTTGTCCCTACTGATGGATCCCAGCCTATAGCCCTGTGTGGGAAGAAGACAGAAAAACTCATCCTAAGGACCTGAACAGCAGGAACAGGCCTTAGAAGCAGAAAGCAGCAAGATCCTGACCTGGAAACTGGTTTCCCTGGAGTCCGGCGTCGAGTAGCCTGAGACCTGGAGCCCGAGGTGGAGAAGCGGCGCTGACTGAAGAAGCAGACGTCGTACCCGGAGCCGCCTGAGGTCGTGAGAGGGCGCCGACGGAGGTCGTGAGGAATTCCAGAGGTCGAGGAGGAAGTGAACCGAGGTCGAGCGAGCGGCGTCATCGGAGGAGTGAAGTCCGCCCTCCGGAGTCGTCGGAGACCGAGGTAGAGGTGAACCGGAGGTCGGGAGTGAGGATCGCACTCCGGAGTCGCCCGGAACCTGAGAGGAGGCGCACCGGAGGTCGGGGGTGAGGATCGCACCCCGGAGTCGCCGGAAGTCGACATCGAGGCCAGGCCGGCCGACGTCATCGGAGCCGAGAGCGCCATCGGACCGGAGCCGCCCGAAGTCGACACCGAGTAGAGACTGCCCGACGCCGTCGAATCGGAGGTCGAGATCGAACCGAGGCCGCCGACATCGGACCGGAACCGCCTACCGGCGTCGTCTAGAACTGACATTGTGCCGAGGCCGCCGAGACCGAACCGGAACCGCCTCACGGCATCGACACGACTCCAGCGGCGTCGGAACATCAGAAAAAGGGCAGTAAGTGGAGTAGAGGGCGCCTAAGGCCCTGTGGAGATCTGAGAGACTGCTCTAAGGGGCTAGGGAGGTGCTGGAACCAACCTGACTGTGCCTGGGGTGAACTGGGACTAACCTAGAGAGGTGGTGTGGAGAGAGAAAGCCAGGGCACTGGTATTCCCCCCTTTGATCTACCTCAGTTTAGGCCTCAGCCTTGTCTCAGCCAGGGAGTAGCCCCCCTCAAGCCTTCCACAACCCTACAAGCTGTGCCTGGGCCAAATCAGCCCTTAGGAATTGAAATGTCAACTGATTACATGAGTGTTGCTGTATACTTTTAATTATTCATTGGGGGTACTGTATTTATTGAGTTTTTACCTATTTATTGCTTCACTATATTTATAGGTCCACAGGACTTGATGGTGTACAATATTTATTGGTACAGTATTTATTGCCTCAGAATATTTAATTGCCTGTATTACCTGCACTGATATTTATGTCCCTTGTATTTATGATCACCCCTATTTATTGAATCTTCAGATAATATTTATTTAACCTGCACTATTTAAAATTGTATATTGTGATTGACCTATTTATTTTTCCAATCAGCAACTAAGAGAAAAAGATAAAGAAGAATATTTTCATAATTTTTACGGTGTGGAGTCGTTTTTGGAACGGATGCACGCATGGTTATTGTTTGGGTATGTTGTATGCTTAGCACGGAGCCTGATTCCTGACCACTCGAGCCAAGCTACCACAGTGTGTTCGGGGAGTCCATCACCACCCTGCGGAGTGGGAGTGGGCTGTTTCCAACATAAATTGGTGTCCAGTGGTGGGATTGAGCTGTGCCTACGTATACTCAACAATAACTGTGGGTAGTCCATAGGCCTACACCGGGAGTTTTCTCAAGAGCGGCCTTCCTAATTGTGGGTTTTTGTTTTTTCCAAATTTACTCTGGTGGTGGGAGGAGGTATTATTAAAGGTACCCCCCTGCATAGTTACTGCACAAAAACCTGTCCTCTAACCTGAGTGGGCAAGATGGAGTTTGTACTAGAAAATCTAGAAACCTACACTGTGGCCCAACTCAGGGAGTTTTGCCAGCGGGAGGGGGTGTACTGTCCCCCAGGAGCAAAGAAGGGTGCACTCCAAACCAGCTTAAGGGCTTGGGGGGAGGCACGCCGAGAAAGCAAGGCTGAGGAGGAAGACAGGGATGGAGAGCCTGACCCTGAGGGGGCTGAGATGTACCAACCTGAGGTGGGGAACCTGTCAGCAGGGCCCAGAACCATTTCTAGGAAGGGCAGCAGTGCCTCTAGCGGTGGCTTGTCTGAAGTGGAGCTAACGGACCGGAGGGAGAAAAGACAGCTCACATGGGACTTAGCAAGGCTGGAAAAGGAAAAGGAGGAGCAGAGGATGGCCCACGAATTGCGACTGAAAGAAATAGATCTTCAGATCTTGAGAATCGGGGCACAACCTGTTCCTAATGGTGGCAGCCAAACCCAAGAGATCACCAGGGAATCCAAACCATACCTGCCAAAGGACATAGTGGCTAGCTATGGAGTGGGCGACGATATCGCCAAGTGGCTAGCGGCCTATGAGGTCTCACTGAGGGCCCATGGGGTTCCGGAGAAGTACTGGGGAGGGGGATTGTACAAGTACATGCCTCCAGCTGGTAGGGATGCTTTATTGGCCCTCGAGGAGGATGAGCAGACCCACTACCCCGCCATGAAACTGGCGCTCATCAGAAAGTTTGGACTAACACCTGAAAAGTACAGACAGAAGTTCAGGGGTAGTCACAAACTGGGCACACAGAATTGGGTGGACTTCCTGGACTATGCGAAGAAGGCAATGGAAGGTTGGATTCAGGGCAGTGAAGTGAGGAACTACGAGGAGTTGTTTGACCTAGTACTGAAGGAACACCTGCTCGAGAAATGTTTCCCTGAACTGCGGCAACACCTGGTGGATAGCAAGCTGACCAGTCCCCGGAAGCTTGCTGAGGAGGCGGACATTTGGGCTAGTACCCGGGTGTCCACAAGGGGGACTGGAGGGGATACTCAAAAGGCCGGACAGGGCGCCCCCCAGAAGAAAGAGGGAGGGGAAAAGAAAAAGGAGTTCTCCAAAGGCCCCCAAAATAACTTCCAAGGGAAGGGAACAGGATTCACCTCTAAGGCTAACCCGCCCAGAAACCCTAATCCTGGCCAGAGTCAGCAGCCAAGGGTTGTCCATTGCTACGAGTGCGGTGGCGTTGGACACTATAAAGGAGATCCGAAATGCCAGAAACGTCCACCCCCTCCCACTGGAGGAAAGACCCCCGGAGTAGCTAGTGCAGTGCTCGGGGAGGGGATGCCCTTAACTAAGGGAAGGGAGTGGGCGGGTGTCACTTTAGTGTCCCTGGGAGAACGGGAGATGGTTCCTAAGATCCAGGTGCCCGCAAATACCGCAAAGTATGGGCAGTGGATCACCATCAACGGCCAAAGAGGGGAGGCTCTGAGAGACACAGGAGCCAGTATGACTATGGTGCGTAGTCAACTGGTGTCTCCAGAGCAGGTAATTCCCGATGTACTCCACCCAGCCGCGATGGCTGACGGCAGAACAGGTCACTATCCCGTGGCCGAGGTTCCCTTTGAATGGGGGGGGGTTGCAGGTTCACTTCGAGTTGCCGTAAGCCCTGCCGTGCCAGTCGATTGTCTGCTGGGGAATGACATGGAGCACAACGCTTGGAAGGAGGTGGAATACCGGACTCACACCGAGATGCTGGGTACACCTGACTGGGCCTGTGTTAGCACAAGGTCCGCGACTACCCGAAGAGGGAGTTCATTTCGGCTGGAGCCTGGAACAAAGGCCCAGCCAGCTGCCAGTCAAGGGAAGAACCGAGGACAGGAGGAGCCTGCCTCGGCGTCTCCACCCCGTAGGACGGATAGGCCACCGGAGGTGGTGGACCAGGAGTCTGCGGAGGGGGACGTTACCAACCTGGAGGACCTACCCATCCCGGCCGAGTGGCACGTGGAGGGAGGCCCGTCCAGGGAGGAATTCTGCCAGGGCCAGAGGGAGTGCCCTACCCTTGAGGGGCTGAGGCGACAGGCCGAAGCCCAGGCAGCAGGGAACGTTGAAGGGAACTACAGTGTTTACTGGGAGGATGGCCTCCTCTACAGTGAACCCAAGGCACCCCTACACGGATCGTCACGAGCCTTGGTAGTTCCTCAACGTTATCGAGCCTTCCTTCTGGAGTTGGCTCACGAGATACCATTGGCAGGACACCTGGGGCAAGACAAGACCTTCGCCCGTCTTGTCCCACACTTTTATTGGCCTCAGATGAAAGTGTCGTCCGATACCTACTGCCGCACATGTGTGTCTTGCCAAGCCAGTGGGAAAACAGGGGTGAAGCTGAAAGCTCCCCTGGAACCACTTCCTGTCGTTAGCACCCCCTTTGAAAGGGTGGGCATCGACATTGTGGGTCCATTAGATCCGCCGACTACAGCTGGTCACAGGTTTATCCTGGTTTTGGTGGATCATGCCACACGGTACCCAGAGGCAATACCTCTGAGGACCATAACAGCACCTGTTGTGGCTAGGGCCCTGATGGGAATCTTTACCCGAGTGGGTTTTCCCAAGGATGTTGTGTCCGACAGGGGGACCAACTTCATGTCAGCGTATATGCGGGCGATGTGGAAGGAGTGTGGAGTGACCTACCGGTTCACAACTCCTTACCACCCCCAGACCAATGGTCTGGTGGAAAGGTTTAACAAAACCTTGAAAGGCATGATCAGAAGTCTGCCTGAGAGCCTGCGGAGGAAATGGGACGTCCTCCTACCCTGTCTACTTTTCTCTTACAGGGAAGTGCCACAGAAGGGAGTGGGCTTCAGCCCCTTCGAGCTTCTGTATGGGCACCCTGTACGTGGACCTCTTAACCTGGTGAGAGACGGATGGGAAAGAACTCCCAGAAAGCTCCCCCAGGATGTGGTGAGCTACATGCTGGCCTTCCGGAGCCAAATGGCTAAGTTGTGGAAGCAAGCTTCTGACAACTTGGAAGCCAGCCAAGCAGTAATGAAGGCGTGGTATGACCACAATGCTCACCCGGTGGAGTTGGAGCCTGGCCAGAAGGTGTGGGTGATCGAACCAGGAGAGCTTAGTGCCCTCCAGGATCGCTGGTCAGGACCCTTTGAGGTGTTGGAGAAGAAGGGTAAGGCTACCTACTTGGTGGACCTGAAGACCCCTCGTCAGCCCCTGCGGGTGCTGCATGCCAACCGCCTCAAACCCCACCACGAGAGGCCCGAAGTCATCTTGATGATGGTGACTGACGGAGGAGAGGACGTGGAAAGCGAGCCTCTCCCTGATCTGTTTGCGTCTCAAGAAAAGGATGGGTCGGTGGAGGGAGTGATTCTCTCCCCATCTCTAACTCCTGAACAGCAGGAGGACTGTCGCCAGGTCCTGGGGCAGTACTCTTCGTTGTTCTCCCTTGTCCCGGGTAGGACTCACCTGTGCGTCCATGACGTGGACACAGGAGACAGCCCACCTGTGAAGTCCAAGATCTACCGGATGTCAGACAAGGTGAAGGCCAGCATTCATAGTGAAGTCATTAAGATGCTGGAGCTAGGAGTGATCGAACCTTCTAGCAGCCCCTGGTCCAGTCCGGTGGTACTAGTACCAAAAGCTGCACCACCGGGTGCCCAACCAGAACTGAGGTTCTGTGTGGACTACCGGGGACTGAATTCAGTGACAAAAACTGATGCTCATCCGATCCCTAGGGCGGATGAATTGATTGACCGGCTGGGAGCTGCCCAATATCTAAGTACCTTTGACCTTACTTCAGGGTACTGGCAGATCTCGTTGACTGATGGAGCAAGGGAAAGGTCAGCCTTCTCCACGCCCAATGGCCACTACCAGTTCTGTGTGATGCCCTTTGGGCTCAAGAACGCACCTGCCACGTTTCAGCGCCTGGTAAACCAGATCCTCACCGGAATGGAGAGTTTCTCTGCTGCTTATCTGGATGACATAGCCGTCTTCAGTAACAGCTGGGAGGATCACTTGCGTCACCTGCAAGCTGTTCTCCAGGCCCTGAGACAAGCTGGATTGACGATCAAGGCCAGCAAGTGCCAGATCGGGCAGGGGTCGGTAGTGTACCTTGGACACTTGGTGGGTAGGGGAGCGGTGCAACCCCTCCAGGCGAAGATCGAGGCCATCATGGCCTGGGAACCCCCCAAGACTCAGACTGAGGTCCGAGCATTTTTGGGCCTCACGGGATACTACCGCCGCTTCGTGAAGGGGTACGGTACCATCGTAGCCCCCCTCACGGAGCTCACGTCCAAGAAACAACCTCGACGGGTAGTCTGGACGGAGGCTTGTCAGCAAGCCTTCGAGAGATTGAAGAAAGCCATGTGCGAGGCCCCGGTCTTAAGGGCCCCAGACTTTTCCAAGAAGTTCATTGTCCAGACAGATGCATCAGAACATGGCATTGGGGCAGTGTTATCGCAACTCAACGAAGAGGGTCTGGATCAACCCGTGGTCTTCCTATCCCGGAGACTACTTCCCAGGGAACAGAAGTGGAGTGCAATAGAGCGTGAAGCCTTTGCAGTGGTATGGGCTCTGAAGAAGTTGCGGCCATACCTGTTTGGCTCGCACTTCCTGGTTCAGACCGACCACAGACCCCTTCGTTGGCTGATGCAAATGAAGGGGGAGAATCCCAAGTTGTTGAGGTGGTCTATTTCCCTACAGGGGATGGACTTTCAGGTGGAACATCGGCCTGGAGTGGACCACGCCAATGCAGACGGTCTCTCAAGGTATTTCCGCCTTAGTGATGAGAACTCCCAAGGGGTTGGGTAGCTCTCCCCACTTTCAGCTGGGGGGGACGCGTGTTAGACCTGTCAGCCCTTTGGGTGGTCCCTCCTCATCATTATTTATTTTGTCCCACTTTTGCCTCAAACCCTGTTTGAATTTTTCCTTTTTGGGAACCACCAGACTTTTTAGTGTTGCTGCAGATTCAGGGGGCCATTTTACCTACCCCTGAAACTTCTGTCTGAGGGCCTGGAGCACAAAATGGTGGCCACCTGTGACATCACCAGCATCCACTGGAACCTACCAGCACCTTCCAGAACATTCCAGGAGATTCCAGAACTCTGTGACAGTTGGAGGCCGTTTAGAATGTTGGGAGGATAAGAGAGAGTGTTGGCAGTTGGAGCTGGCAGTTGGCACCTGACTGGTGAAGAGAGAGGAGCACAACAGTGAAGGAGGAAGGAGTGAAGCAGCAGGGGTGGAAACTTGTGCCTGGAGTGGGGTCCATAAACCCACCCTTGATACTTGTCCCTACTGATGGATCCCAGCCTATAGCCCTGTGTGGGAAGAAGACAGAAAAACTCATCCTAAGGACCTGAACAGCAGGAACAGGCCTTAGAAGCAGAAAGCAGCAAGATCCTGACCTGGAAACTGGTTTCCCTGGAGTCCGGCGTCGAGTAGCCTGAGACCTGGAGCCCGAGGTGGAGAAGCGGCGCTGACTGAAGAAGCAGACGTCGTACCCGGAGCCGCCTGAGGTCGTGAGAGGGCGCCGACGGAGGTCGTGAGGAATTCCAGAGGTCGAGGAGGAAGTGAACCGAGGTCGAGCGAGCGGCGTCATCGGAGGAGTGAAGTCCGCCCTCCGGAGTCGTCGGAGACCGAGGTAGAGGTGAACCGGAGGTCGGGAGTGAGGATCGCACTCCGGAGTCGCCCGGAACCTGAGAGGAGGCGCACCGGAGGTCGGGGGTGAGGATCGCACCCCGGAGTCGCCGGAAGTCGACATCGAGGCCAGGCCGGCCGACGTCATCGGAGCCGAGAGCGCCATCGGACCGGAGCCGCCCGAAGTCGACACCGAGTAGAGACTGCCCGACGCCGTCGAATCGGAGGTCGAGATCGAACCGAGGCCGCCGACATCGGACCGGAACCGCCTACCGGCGTCGTCTAGAACTGACATTGTGCCGAGGCCGCCGAGACCGAACCGGAACCGCCTCACGGCATCGACACGACTCCAGCGGCGTCGGAACATCAGAAAAAGGGCAGTAAGTGGAGTAGAGGGCGCCTAAGGCCCTGTGGAGATCTGAGAGACTGCTCTAAGGGGCTAGGGAGGTGCTGGAACCAACCTGACTGTGCCTGGGGTGAACTGGGACTAACCTAGAGAGGTGGTGTGGAGAGAGAAAGCCAGGGCACTGGTATTCCCCCCTTTGATCTACCTCAGTTTAGGCCTCAGCCTTGTCTCAGCCAGGGAGTAGCCCCCCTCAAGCCTTCCACAACCCTACAAGCTGTGCCTGGGCCAAATCAGCCCTTAGGAATTGAAATGTCAACTGATTACATGAGTGTTGCTGTATACTTTTAATTATTTATTGGGGGTACTGTATTTATTGAGTTTTTACCTATTTATTGCTTCACTATATTTATAGGTCCACAGGACTTGATGGTGTACAATATTTATTGGTACAGTATTTATTGCCTCAGAATATTTAATTGCCTGTATTACCTGCACTGATATTTATGTCCCTTGTATTTATGATCACCCCTATTTATTGAATCTTCAGATAATATTTATTTAACCTGCACTATTTAAAATTGTATATTGTGATTGACCTATTTATTTTTCCAATCAGCAACTAAGAGAAAAAGATAAAGAAGAATATTTTCATAATTTTTACGGTGTGGAGTCGTTTTTGGAACGGATGCACGCATGGTTATTGTTTGGGTATGTTGTATGCTTAGCACGGAGCCTGATTCCTGACCACTCGAGCCAAGCTACCACAGTGTGTTCGGGGAGTCCATCACCACCCTGCGGAGTGGGAGTGGGCTGTTTCCAACAGGTTGGGAGGGAGTAACAACACAGGCCACGCCATTATGGGACACGGAAATATTAGGCAAACTTCGTAACACAAAGGGCTTTCAACAGTGGGACCTGATAGGAATCTCGAATGTTGGAGATTTGTGGAAAAAAGGGGAAATGGTCCCATTCGTTCAGTTGCAGACCACGTACGAATTGGCACACATGGAAATATTCCGATACACGCAGATCAGGCATGCACTCACGGCATTAATTCCACAAAGTACACAGCTCAAAGAATCTTCACCACTGGAAGATAGACTCCTTACAGACCACCTCACCAAAAAGGCCATCTCACAAACATATCGAAAACTCATAAATAATCATCCAGATCCCACTGCGGCCCTTAAAGCTAAATGGGAGCAAGAGGTGGGTGAAATGGATGACGCAGATTGGAAGGAGGCATTGGCGTCTCCGAAAGAGGTAGCGATATCGTCCAGACTCAGGCTGGTACATTTAAAAATCCTACACCGCACCTATTATACTAGGACACTCCTACACAAAATTAACCAGACAGACACACCACTCTGCCTCAGACAATGCGGTGCACCAGGTACATTCTTCCACACCCTCTAGCTTTGCCCGAAGGTTGCGGGTTAATGGACCGCAGTGATGCGCACATTAAAAAGAGTGTCTCCTCAATGTGTGGGAACCCATGGATCTCAACCACACAGCACAAGACTGGGTGACAGTGGGCATGATATTAGCAAAGCGTAATATTGCACAGCACTGGGGATCCCATCAAACCCCTATCCTGGGCCAGTGGTACAAAGATATGGACAGCGTTATGATAGTGGAAAAATCAGTCTATGCACACAGAGGCTGCCCCCAAAAATGGACACAGGTGTGGGGAGGTTGGAATATTTATCGTGGAAATATATGTGAACCCCCACTCATAGACTTATTGTCGGAAACAAGTGACTGATTGGACCAAACTAAAAGACGGGGTACGAGCTGCAATGTATGCCACGGGCCCACAAGCTAAGGTCAGCGTGAACCCCACATATTGCAATGCATCGGCTGGTGCACTAATGCATACCTTACTGAGTCAATTGTATGTACCATCAAAGAATCCTACAATGTCCTTAATTGTTCATTTAATCAAAATGTCAATAAAAATAATAAAAAAAAAAAATAATGGGGTTTGCTCTGACCTCTTAATGATGGATGTAAGAAATTGGGTTACTGGTTGAGAGGGGTGAAACCCTTCTCAAGCAGCAACCATGATTCTTCTCAGGGTGTAGTCACAAGCAACCCTAAATTAACTTGTGCTCAACCCTTGGGTAGCTTGTTACAGAACAGTCAGGCTCAACTCAGAGGCAATGTGTAAAGTATTTGTGCAACACTCCTAACAGTAACACAGTGAAAACACACCACAAAAGGAGCCCACAAAAGAATTAGAAACATAGAGTAGTTTTTAATAAATAAAACAAGACCAAAATGACAAAAATCCAATCAGTAGAACCAGTGATATTCAATTGTCAAGGTTTTAATAGAAATAGCACCAAATGGTGTAAAGTACTAACTGTGGATATTCTGTCACGAAGACAAAGGCACAAGTCCAGGCCGACTACAATGAAACGCGGGCCAGCTACTGGGACCCAGTGAAGCCAGCTGAACAAAGTACCTTTAATCTGGTTTGCGGAGCGTTGTGAGCTGCAGTGCAAGGTACAGTTGAGTGAGCCTCACAGGTCCCTTCGATGAGGGCTTGTGATGTGAAGTCTGGAGTCGGGGATGTGTCGGGCAGTCGGAGCAATGTGTTTGTTCTGAGGAGCTGCAAGGCTGCGCTGCAAAGTCTGCCGTCCTCGTCGAGGATTACGTTGACTAGGGATGCAAGGGTCTGCGCTGCAGATGCATTGCGCAGAGGCAGTTCCGAATGTGATTAGGGCTGCCATGGCAATGCAGGTCTCTGCGATGGGTCCAATCCATGCAGCAGCAGAGATGCATCTATTCTGCTCAGGGTTGTGCTGCGCAGCAGAGGAGATGTGTCAGTTCTGCTGGATTCACAGAGGCTGGCAAAAGCACCCAAACTCCTTTTCCAAGAGTTCAGGACTGGGGTGGTACCACTTGGCAGGGTAAACTCATAGATGGTAGAGCCCAGGTGCAGACACAAGGTTGTAAGAGTCTTCTGTACCTGAGGCTCAAGTCAGGAGGCCAGCCAACTAGCCCGTGGAGTCGCTGTGGGGTTCTGGGTTCACAAGATGCAGGCCCAGTCCTTCTCACCAAGGCAAGAAGGCAGCAGAGCAAGAGTCCAGCAGAGTGGCAGTCCTTCAGCAGAGTATCCACAGGTCCAGAAGTGTACTGAAGTGGTGGTGTCAGAGGTCCAATATCTATACCCAGTTGTGTCTCGGAAGTGGGGGAAGAAGATTCTAGAGGTTTCCCTTTAAGTCCCCAGGCATCCTGCCTTCCCTGTCATGGCTCCAAACTAACTACAAGGGGTAGGCAGCCCTTTGTGTGGAGGCAGGGCAAAGTCTATTCAGGTGTAAGTGGGGCTGTGCCCAGCTCTTCCCTCCCATCTTGCCAGTGATGGCCCATCCAGGCATGCCTAAGCTCCCTATTGTGTGTCTAGGAAGAATACATAAAGCCCACTCATGTGACAAGAGAGAGGCACTAAATGGATAATGGAGAAAAATGCTAACTTTCTAAATGTGGCATTTTCAGAATTGCAATTTAAAATCCAACTTCACCATAAGTTCCGATCTTAAATTGTGGTTCCAGAGACACCAAACATGAACTGGTTATCTCTTCCCATTTGTAAAATACACTCATAAAAGGTAATAAGGCAACTCCAATATTATCCTATGGGAGAGAGGAGCCTTGCAGTAATGGAAAATTAATTTAAGAGTTTTTCACTGTGAGGACATGTAAAACTGAAAAGTACATGTCCTACTTTTTAAATACATTGCACATTCCCTCTGGGCTTCCCCGGACCTACACTAGGGGTGGCTTATAGAAAGGTTTGGGCCTGGAAAAAGATTAACTTCTTCCCGAAATGCATTGGGCATTCATTACAACTTCATGAGAAAACATTGTTTTTTGTTAAATAGTAAAATATGGAATGCTTTTCTTATTCGCCTATGTTGGAGTCATATAACGCATTAATGTATGACTTTTCTAATACTGTTTATTTGAAAGAGTGACTCACAGGGGTGGAAAGTCACTTCGACAATAAAAAAGTGAAATACATTTTAATATTTTCTTTGTTCAAGAATTACAATTTAAAACTAGTCAAAGATTGTTGGACTGATCCTAATGCTGTGTGGCTAGGTAGCAAGTGACCTTTTACACTTGTCATAGACACAATTTGTACATGAGGTAGGCAGCCTCATTCCTTACCAGCACGCCAAACAAACTGAACACATTAAGAATTAGACAAGTGAGTTCTTTGAGTTAGGTACATATAAATAAAAATGGGTGTGTGCAAAACACTATATTAAAAGATTTACTTTGCCAGGTCAAAATGTCAGTTTAAAACTGTACACACAGTCTCTGCAATGGCAGGCCTTAGTTGCGTTAAAGGAGCTACTTGAGTGGGTGGCACAATCAATGCTGCAGACCTAATAGTAGCATTTTAATCTACAGGCACTAGGCACATGTAGTGCCACTTTACTGGGGATTTACAAGTAAATTAAATATGCCAATAGGGTATAAGGCAATGTTACCATGTTTAGAGGAGAGCATACAAGCACATTAGCCCACTGTTTAGCAGTAGTAAAGTGCATAGTCCCAAAGCCAGCAAAAACAAGGTCAGTAAAAATGGAACAGGAAGACAAAAGGTTAGGGGGGAGACCACCCTAAGACTTACATGTATAAGAGTAGATTTTTTTATTTGCTGGCAAATATCACATACCCACACATAATCTTTAGTTTATTGGGATAATCCCTGCCACAAGTAACTTTGGTGAGGAAATTAAACTGTGGCTCCCATCCCAGCAAGTGCAGATGTTAAAACATCCTGGGTTGCCATTATTAAATATAATCTAGACAGCCTATTATTCCACATGCGTGAACGGCCATTACTTAAGGGGAAATCAGCACCATACATACATACATACATACATACATACATACATAATACTACAAGCGCCTGGCATGCAGTTAGTATCCAGCAAACAAGTCCCCTCTATACGTACCAGCATTGCCGCTGCTGTTTCATCCGGCCGTCTCAGTTGCACAGGGGCCCAAGGCACTGTCCATACCATCGGAGGCAGGGTTGAGAACAATGGGAGATATTTACCCAGGAGGAAGTTTTATTGAACTAGATGACATAGTGCAAACACAGCTTCTGACCCCACAGCTGATTTTTATGTACCACCAACTCTGTGTGGCCGTGAAGGCACTTTACTCACATTTCCCAGATGAACCGCCCACACTGGGGGCACTGAAGACACTACTCACAAGTAGAATCAATAAAAGTCTCATTATCAGATTATACAATGCCTCCCAGAAAGACAGAATTATAGGCCTGAGCATCATACTAGACAAACTGAATAGCCTCCTGGAGAACCCACTCACTTTACAGGACGTCGGCTTTTACTGCACACTCAGGAGCAGACTATCATCTAATTGTAATTTAGGGATTATACTTTTTAAGTGTCTGCAAAAAATGTATTATACTCCTCTTGAATTGCACAAAAATGGGCTCTGCGCAAACACAAAATGCTTTCGCTGCCGGGCCATGGAGGTGGACTTCATTCACTTGGTGTGGGCGTGTGGCTCCAATCATAGTTTCTGGGTGTAGGTGACACAGGCCCTGTCTGATATGGTGATGGAGCAAGTAGCATGCACCCCCCACATCTGTCTCCTAGGCCTTGTTAAGCCTCTGCAGCCAGCTGATCGTGAGCTGGTGGCAGTAGCTTTATTACTAGAAAAAAGGAGGGTGGCTATTCACTGGGGTAAGAGAGCAGTTCCTAAACTTGATCAGTGGATAAAGGACATGGCATACTGCAGAGTTCAGCTGGACTTTTACGCTGAGGAACTCCTGCGGCCCTCGAGGCCAACAGATATATAGGAGTCTGTTTACAGCATACCTTTTCTCGACAGCAGTCGAGGCCTAAAATAGTATAGACATCACCCCTTCGAACCAAGGTTCACAGGAGCAATGTATTTAAGTCCACTGTATGTGGCATTGTGGGATGCTTATGATGTGTAACATGTATTGGTAACGTGATGATACAGACTTTGTTATGCATACTTGTAAAATATTTAAAAAAGAAATACAATGGATATATATGCTGCATTGGGGAGAGAGGAGGTGAGATTGTTCGCCTGATTAAGGAGTCGGGTGAGAGGCTTTTGGTCGTCCTGCTGAATGCTCAGGGATCTGTTTGTACTGCCCCGTGGAATGCTCTTATGTCTGGTGGTGCAACTACCCCGTGGAATGCTCAGGGATCTGTTTTTACTGCCCCATGGAATGGTGTTAGTTCTGTTGGTGCTACTGCCCTGTGGAAATCTCAGGGATCTGTTTGTACTGCCCCATGGAATGCTCTTGGGTCTGTTGGTGCTACTGTCCCATGGAATGCTCAGGGATCAGTTTGTACTGTCCCATGGCATCCTCTTAGGTCTGTTGGTGCTACTGCCCCGTGGAATGCTCAGGGATCTGTTTGTACTGCCCCATGGAATGTTCCGGGTTCTCTTTGTAGTGCCTATGGAATTTTCTGGGATACGTTTGTGTACTGTCCCGTGAAATGCTATGGGATCCGTCTATGCTGTCCCATGAAATGCTGTGGAGTTGGGTTGGATGTATTGATACTGTCCCATAAAGTTCTGTTGAGAAGTGCTGCTTCATGTCCTAGAAGATGCTCTTAGATCTGTTTGTGTTTTCACTACTCCACCGCACGTGCAGCAGACTCGCAGAGATCGGCATAATTCGTACTGCCCCATCAGCAGTGGCGGATGTCTGCTGAGACTGCTGGCTCTGCCTCTGCCCCACTAAATGTAATCAAATTCTTCGAAAAAGTGCTTCTGCCAGTCCGTGGAAAGCATTGCAGGTATGTTGAGATGTGCCCGGGGTGTCCCGTTAAAAGTGTGCTAAGCGTCAAGCACGCACTGCCCCTTTAAACGTGGATCACCGTTCTAGATGCTAAGTGCTGCTACTATGCCATTGAAAGTGCTTGAAGGGGTGAAGCAGGTGGTGTCCCATTAAATGTGCTGTAGCTGTGGATACAAACTGCAATCACTGTCCCATTGGTGCGGTTACAGGTTTTGGTTGTGAATTGCCTGTAATTTGGCTGATTTATTCTTCGTAGTGTATTGGGTGAGTTACTGCGCTTGTAGCTGCTGTTATCACGTCACCGTTAACTCATTCAGGACAGTGGGGATTTTGCAGGCCATACAAGCAGGGAAGAGCCAATGTAGTTACATGAAAGTGGCAGCTCTATCTGTAAAGTGCCGCTACTGACTAAAGTAATACCGTCATGTTGGAAAGTGCTGGGATCGCCCCACGTAAAGTGCTGTGTTTGTTGTTGTGAAGTGCATTAAAGGCACTACAGTTAGAAAAAAATAGATGTGCCTTACGCCCACCTAGGCAGTAGTGTAAGGCTTGTTTTTTTATTTATTGTTTATGTTGCCATTCATGTTCTTTTCTTTAACATCAATGATGTTCTTGCAGAGTGTTGTGTGAGTAGCTTTGATTGGTCAAGGAGGAGGAGCATTATTTATTATGGATACCGAGTTCTACATACAACAGGTACACACTCATTTATCGGACACTGAGACATACATGAGGCTGACTCACAATCCCACTCAACAATTTTCGTCTACTCTTCAACAGATTTAATGAAAGCTCTTGATGATGGCGTGATCTCTGAGAAAGCCTACAAATTCTTACTGAAAAGCCATCCCAGATCACCCTCCTTGTACATGCTTCCAAAAATACATAAAAACATTGACAAACCACCTTTTCGGCCCATCGTCTCCACCAGAGGAAGCCTCCATGAACCGATCGGTAAACTGCTGGATAAATATTTACAACCTTTTGTCCTGAGAATGATTACTTATGTCAAAGACACCACGGATTTCATCAACAAAATTAACACCATCAATCTAGATGATAATAACGAATACTGGTTATATACTGTTGATGTGACAACTTTATACACCTCCATTCCACACGGCTTGGGTATTGCTGCAACTGAAAACACCCTTTTACAATCAAACTTGGATCCTCATCTTCAATTATTCCTCATGGAATTACTTTTCACACTCTACCATAGTTACTTTAAATGGCAAGAACAATGGGACCTGCAGCTCACTGGTACATCAATGGGCAATTGTGCCGCACCGGCATACGCCAATATCTTCATGGAAAAATTTGAGATGGAGAACATCTTGAGTGTTAACATTTGGAAAGAACATACCATCTTATTTCTTAGATACATCGATATCATCTTTTTTATTTGGAAAGGACCACGGCCTGAACTTATGTCAGCATTGAATTCTCTGAACACCATCAACGAACAGATACAATTTACCTTTGAGGTTCAGGAACACACTACGACATTTCTCGATGTCAGGATTAGTCGCATCAACAACAGACTTGAAACCACCATGTATCGCAAGAAAACTGATCGCAATAATCTTTTGCACTTTAACAGCTTCCACCAACCAGCCTTGTAAAATCATTTGCCTTACTCACAACTACTCCGTGTCAAACGCATTGTATCACAACCGGACATTTGTTCTGAACAAATAGAAACGATGGTAAAGAAGTTTTCTCAGCGCGGTTACCCACAACAGATTTTAGCTCAGGCCAAACAACGTTGCTCAATGAAAAACCGAACACAATTACTAACCAAAACTGTCAAATCCATCAGCCAACGATCAGTTGTGGTTTCTAAATTTTCAACAATGAGCAATCGTTTTAGAAAAATCATCTTGCGACACTGGTCTATTTTGGCCGTAGAACCGGATTTCAAGGGCTTATTTACTGAAAAACCCATCTTCGCATTCAAAAGAGGCAAAAACTTGAAAGAAATTCTTACTCAACCTATAAGTACGACTGTTTCTACTATGTACAAAGGAACTAGACCTTGCTACAACTGTAGTAATTGTAACAGTATTATCACTGGATCCTACATCAACCATCCCATGAAAGGCACCAACATCAACCTCAAAGTCAACACCACAAGCAACATCAGCAATGTGATTTATCTTCTCAAATGCCCTTGCGAGTTTGTTTATGTCGGGAAAACTGAAAGAAAAGTCAAGATTAGAATTCTTGAACACAAGAGTAACATCCGTACCAGCAATACCAAATCAGGCTTGGCGCCGATAGCGATGGCCGCTTAACACGACAGCTCTGCCGTAGCCGGGGCCCTAGACCCCCGTAAAATCCTTAAAAATCCGGCTGAGCGGGAGTAGAGCGGCGCTATCAGTGTCGGACGGGGCACAGAACCCAAAAACCCAAGAAAAGACCGCCGCATCCAAGCAAAAAGCCCGGGAGAGCCGGGGAAGAGCAACGTCGGCGACGCCTCTGAGTGGATGCGCCCAAACAAACTAAGTGCGGGCGCGAGAATCACAGGAAGGCCCGGCTGAAGAACGCGAGAGGCCATACAGAGTGCCGGTGTCGTAGGGCTCTCTCGGACGTTCCCTACCGCTACCTCAGGCAAGGTGGGCGCTGGATGGCACCGCAACGAGGGATCCCGGGAAGTACTCTGACGGCTGGCTGACTGGGAGGACGGAGTACGTATACTGTGCGGAGGGCCCAGTGCGAGGCGTACGGCGGTACACTGGGCCTGTGGGGGACGACGGTTGCTGCCGGCGCGCTGTGAGGCGGACCTCCTGAGAGCTGTGTGAGGTGCCTGGAGCTGCCCCTGCGGTGACGAGGAGGTGAGCGGACCGAGAGGAGGTCCGGAGAGGTGCGTGCCCGCTGTGTGCCTGCCTTGGGACTCTGGCTATGCGGCGTGGTGTGAGCGGAGACGGCGCCTAGGCTGATCAGTGCGGCGGCAGGGGCCCGGCCTGGGCCTGCATAGCCCAACCCATAACTCGACGAGAGCCAGACCAGAGGGCACCGCTACCGGGAGAGTTGGGGCCTACTGAGGCGATCACTGCTTGATCTGGGGACGGCGCGAGAGCAGATACCGGGCTCCCGGGGGCTGCACTGTGGTGAACGCGGCGACTCCTCCAGGAGGGGACTGGTGGAATCAACGCGCGGGTCTGGGTGACCGCGCACGGTGGGTGCAAACTTATGGAGCCAGAGAGACCCGCATGAACGGGCTTGGGTCGAGACGACCAGCACCACATTTAATGGGCAACATTGACCGCAGCCGTGTCTGGGGGAGAAGCTGTGGCAAATAAAACCACGCTGACACGCGGGGGCACCGAGGGAGAACCAGCACTCAGGTTGCTAAACACCCCTCACGTCTAGATCTACGCTGAGGGACGGCTGGTGCGGGCTGCTGGAGGCGTTGCGACAGCGGACGCGCTGCAGCTATGAGACCCAAAAATGGCACCGCGGTGCAGTCCAACAAGCTCGACAAATACGCCATTCCCAGGCCGGCGACGCAACCCGATGACGCGCAGGAAGAGCTGCAGGGGGAGCCCGAGCCGTCCCTGCAATCCATCATGGCGGCCATAAAAGGGCTGGGAACCACCCTTGAAACGAAAATGGACAAAATGCTGATTGAAATGAACGAGCGGGTCAAAGAGACTGAGATAAATGTCACGGACCTCCAGACAACCACGAGACGATTGGAGGAGAGAATAAACGCCTTGACTCACCAACACCGTCAGATGGTGATGAAGCTCGAGGACCAAGAAGGGAGGGCCCGGCGCATTAACGTTAGAGTGGTGGGGGTCCCGGAGGGACGGGAGGACCCGAGCGTTGACCTCTTCCTGGAGGACCTCACCCTAAATCACCTCAAGCCAGCCAGAATATCGTCGCTCTTCACGGTAGAAAGGGCACAGAGGGCGCCAGTCCCCAAACCAAGGCCAGGAGAGCCTCCCAGAACTATCATCACAAAGATCCTGAACTACAGAGACCGGGATGCCATCTTGCAGGCAGCCAGGACCCAGGGGGACGTTAAATTAGACAACGCGAACATTCGGTTCTTCCCAGACTTCACGTAGAAGGTACAGCAGGAGCGGCGCTCATTCGAAGGGGTGAAAGCAGCCTTGCGACAGCGCGGGATCAAATATATGATGTTCTTCCCGGCGAAGTTAAAAATCCTTGTGGATGGGAAGTCACTTTTCTTCACCGACCCCCAGGAGGTCCGTAACTGGCTAGAGGGGAAGTCGGACCAGATGAAGGGCTCCAGAGCCACTGTGAAACTCAAAGAACCGGAGCATCGTGAGGAAGCGACTACGGGAGAACTTATGGATCAGGAACACCGTACTGGAGGTCGAGGTCCAGCAGCCCGGGCCATGCGCCAAGATAAGGGAGCAGAACTTCCGTGAACCTGCCAGGGACAGATGGCGAAAAACCGTAATGTATAACCTGGGAGGTACTGCCCCAAAGGGCGGCTGAGAATGGGCCCGCCGGTCTATGTACAGGTCACATACCTTGGTGCTGCACTTTGGGGGTGCCTGGGGGACTCGTGGTCACACATGGGACCCACCTCATTTATTGGTGGGTGGGGTGCCTCACGTACTATCACAACCAGTTACACCCGCGAGCGGAAGAGCCGCTCTAATACCCATGACTGGGAGTTATGTTACTGCGAAACAGGGGATACGACCTTGGGCGGCTGGGGTCGGCCATTGACTACTGCCCCAAGACACAGTTGTTCATCCTTTGGGGCGATAGGCACTCTGCTGGTTGGGGATGTGGGTAGTTTGGAACCTACGTGGCAGGGTAGCAGGGAGGGGGGGTTGGGTGTTGGAGTTACTAAGTTTGCTGTTGAGAGATGGTGGGCGGTGGGGAGTGGGAGGAGGGGGGAGTTCTTATTTGTCATGCAAATTCAGAGTGTTCGTACGACGGATGGTAGGCAGGGTACATGAATGGTTCGGGACGAGCTCCTTTCACAACAACCATGCACTGGGATGAAAGGCTTAAACTTATAAGCTGGAACGTCAATGGGTTGGGGGACAAAATCAAAAGAAGTATTGTGTTACAGCACCTTAAACGACACTCCCCAGATGTTGCATTACTGCAAGAAACACACCTAATAGGTAACACATGTAGAGCACTCAACAGGTGGGGCTACAAACTGGTCGCACATGCAGGGTTCACTACCGGGTCTAGGGGACCTGTTACGCCACAACTTCCCCTTCGAGGTTCAGCGAAACTGGGTGGACCCGCTTGGACACTTTGTGGCGGTTGAGGGGAGATGGGAGGGACGCACGCTTGTACTAGTGGCGGTATACATTCCACCTGGCTTGCAAGTCCAGTCCTATAGAGACCTCGGCACTTTTCTACTCGGGCTCCCAGAGGGACGCCTGGTGATTGGAGGCGACTTCAACGCCGTCCTTTCGGGAGCGTTGGACAGACACCCACCCCGGGACATAGTACCGGGACAGCAGTGACTTCCTACATTTCTTGACGCCTTCGGCTTTGTAGATCTCTGGAGGAAGCGACATCCGGATAGTAAAGAATACACATTATTGTCAGGAGCTCATCATACGCTCTCGAGAATTGACTATATCCTATCTCCTGTGCAGGCAGACATGCTAACAACAGACATCAAGCACCTGCCTAGAGGAATCTCTGACCATTCACCAATATGGGTCCACCTTACGATTGGGGACAAAAGAGTTGAGGGTATACCACCTATCAATCCATGGTATTTGAAAGGTCCAGAAACTAGAGCAGCACTGGGCAGAGTCATCGACCAATATTTCCTCGACAACGAGGGCACTGTGGATTCCCCTGCTACTCTGTGGGAGGCGTTCAAGACAGTACTCAGGGGTCAGGCCATCTCAGTGGTCGCAGGTAGACGGAAAGATAAAGAAAAACAGCTGAGGGAGGTCGAATGTGAAATCGCTAGACTAGAGGAAAGAGCAGCGTGCGGTCTAGATGACGACCTCACCCACCAATTGCAGCTGAGAGCGGCAGAATACAAATCTATAGCCACAGACGCGGCACAAACTTTGGCGCATGATAGGGACGGACGCATATATGATCAGGGTGATAAAGCGGGTAAGCTTATAGCCTGGCTAGATAAAAAAGAGAAGGCACAGAGGGTTGTCCCAGAGCTTAAGAGTGCATCGGGAATTATCCTCACTGAACCACACGACATAGCTAGGGAATTCGCTAGACATTTTGAGAGGGTGTACCGGAGAGACTCTGAGTTCACGGAGAACGACTCGTCAGAATTTTTGGCAGACATTAAACTGCACACTCTCTCTGACCAAGATCGCAAGATGCTGGAGGAGGACCTCACTACAGAAGAACTGGCTAAGGCAATAGGGGACCTTAAAGTAGGCAAAGCATTAGGGCCCAACGGTCTTCCTATTGAACTGTACAAACTCAAGCCAGATAAAATAGTGCCCCATTTGAAAGATATGTTCTATGATAGTAAAAAGCTTGGTAAGCTGCCAAGGGATCAGCGCATAGCAACACTAGTCACCATTCCCAAGCCTGGGAAGCCCAGAGACGAGTGTGCTTCCTATAGACCAATATCCCTTCTAAATGCAGAGCCCAAAATACTGGCTAAACTATTAGCTAACAGACTCTGACTTATCATAACTAAATTAGTGCACCCGGACCAATCGGGATTTATACCACATCCGAATACAGCCCTCAATCTACGGCGCCTGCACGGAGTTCTGGGGCGCTGCCCCGGAATTCAAGAGGATGCAGTGGTGGTCTCGTTAGACGCAACCATGGCATTTGACACCTTAGAATGGGCATACCTCTTTGCAGTGCTTCAGAAGATGGGCTTCAGGCCCGGCTTTATAGGGTGGATCCGCCTTCTATATGCGGACCCGCTGGCACAAGTAGCGGTCAATAATAAGAGGTCAGAGGTGTTCGCCCTGGGCAGAGGTACCAGACAGGGGTGCCCTCTTTCGCCGCTATTATTTGCCCTCTCCCTGGAACCGCTCGCAGCGTGGATCCGGAGTGATGTCTCTGTCTGCGGACTTCGCTGGACCGAGTGGTGGGAGGATAGAATTTCGCTATACGCTGATGACATCCTTCTCTACCTCTCTTCCCCTGCGCGTTCACTGAGGGTAGTGCTAGACATTTTTGCCAGTTTCGGACGAAACTCGGGTTTCCGAATTAACTGGAGCAAATCGACGATCTATGTACTCCACGGGGCCGCCCCCTCCTTTCCTAGAGACTGCGCGATACAGGTTGCGGCTGATGGCTTTCACTATCTAGGCGTATATATAACCGCTGATGCCAGAGCTAGATACGAGAAGAATGTGATCCCTCCCCTGCGGAGGCTACGCCGGGATGTTGAAGTCTGGAAAAAGCTGCCCCTGTCTCTGCTCGGGAGAGCGGCATTGTTTAAAATGATGGCTCTGCCTAGATTCTTATATGCCCTCCAGAACTATCCGGATGTGGTACCACGTGCATTCTTTCTAGAGGTCGAGTCCCTGCAGAGAGATCTACTATGGGACGGTAGACCGCGGATAGCGCTCGGCAAGCTTACGCTCGGCTGGTACGATGGGGGTATTGCCCTGCCTGACATCAAAAAGTACTACTGGGCAGCGCATCTGGCTGCAATCAACCAATGCCAATACGGGTATGGGGATGACCCGGCATACGGTATGGATAGGTGGTAATTACCTGGTGGTGATTTCACAAGAGCACTTTACTCCAAACCAACCAGGTTCACACTTACCGGACCCACGAAACACGCTGTGCAGCTGTGGCACGTAGTCACCAAAGCGTTAGGATGGGCCAATAAGCTCACTATGGCCACCCCCCTATGGGATGCTGAACAGCTGGGAACATTGGGGCAGACAAAAGGTTTTGACAAATGGGACCTTATAGGTATCTCGCACATTAGGGACCTCTGGGGGAGGGAGGGAGTGATACCCTTTCCAACATTACAGCAGACATATGAAATGGCTGACTCAGAGCGCTTTTGATATGCGCAGATTAAACACTCCCTGCAGGCGAATATCCCATCGGGTACGGAGCTGCCTGAGTCATCCCCACTCGAGGACCGGCTGCTCGACGGGCACCTACCGGAAAAATGTATATCCCTCACATATAAAAAACGTATTCATAATACCCCTGATCCCCTCACTGCGCTTTGGGAGAAATGGGTAAGGGATGGCCTTGAAATGGACGATGAGGAATGGCAGGAGGCACTCTCATCGCCAAAGGAAGTGGCCATATCTGCTAAACTCAAGCTAGTCTAACTCAAGATCCTACACAGGGCTTACCTCTCAGAGAAGCAATTAAGGATTATGGGCAAAAGCGTAGACGGGCAGTGTAGAAGACGGTGTGGGATGGAAGGTGGGTTCATGCACATTCTTTGGGAATGCCCAATAATTCAAGGCCACTGAAAACAAAAATTGCAATGTATGAGCGCGATTTGGGGAGTCCCTCTTATGCCCGAGGCCAAGAGATGCCTGTTGAACTTCTGGGAGCCCACAGATCTCGATGTGAAGGGGAGAATATGGGCCACTCTGGGACAGATGATTGCTAAACGTAACATAGCGCAGGCATGGGGGGCCACCGTGCCGCCGAAACTGAAGAAATGGAAAGGGGGCATGGACTGGTGTATGTTGAGAGAGAAAACAGTCTATGTGGCTCGGGGGTGCCCCAAAAAATGGATTGCAATATGGTCTAAATGGAATGTGTATCGGGGAGGACTGTGCAAACCCCCAAATGTCCCAACACCCGAGGAACATTGTATGATATAATTACCACTGCGTGAATGGTAAGATTGCCCGTCATAGCGAAAATAATGTATATCTGCCTTTAAAATATGTTTACTAATATGACGTACGACACATGTAACTATAAAGCATGACTATGTTGCTTAAGTTCAATAAACAGATTTATTAAAAAAAAACAATACCAAATCAGTGATAGCCACACACTTTTCTGAATTTCATCGTAACGTCAGCCAATTTAAATTCATAGTCCTAGAGACCGTTGAAACAGCCAAAGGAAGAGACGTTCACAATCTTCTTCTCCAAAGGCAAAATCACTGGATTAAGCTTCTGAACTCCATGAAGCCTCATGGACTCAACGATCGTATGGAATTTTCGTGTCATTTGTGACAGATCTCTGTTCATACTTTACATTTCCTGAAACCCTTTTTTTCCTCTTTGGGAGATTGTTCTATTTATTTTCAATGTCCATTTATTTTCTGGCCTTTGAGTTTTGTTTGTTTATTTCTTGATGACTGTGTTATTGTTATATTTTCTATATTTTAAAATGTTCAATCTCTATTCTCTACCACTATTCTCATTCTTTTCTATTTACAACACTGACACTTGATTAGCTTCTACACTAACTTTTCGTGTATCCTCGCTTTCTCATGATTCCTATTTATTCAGACTCCTTGTATTGTTTATTATCATCGTCATTGTAACCTTTCATCCTTCATCTGTTTTCAGCACTAGTCTTCTTTCTATTTCACTTGTCACGCTATGCTCATATAACCGCTATACTCTTCGCGTCTCCAATTACTAAACATGGGGAACTCGGGATAACCTTGGTGACACGCTGTCCATTGTAAGTTGTACCGTTTAGTATATTTGCTTAATCTTCTACCCTGTCACCTGGTAGTCGTTCCCTCTATCGTTGTTAACTCATCACACTCTGTGAACGGTTTCGTTTTCAACCACCGCTTTTTTTCGTGGGTTTATCTTTGTTTCACGGCAACTTTACCACTTCAGTTTTTATTTGCATGAGGATACCACATTGAGCAGGAGTCGTTTTTTACTGGCCGCAACACGTTTTATAACCTTCGTATTTCCCGATTTGCGGCAATTTTATCACGTTTGTTTTCATTTGTACGAGGAAACTTTATTCAACACTATTTGTTTTCTATTGGTTAAAACACTTTTTGCTTTCTGGTATGGTTACGTTTCGCTACTTTCTATGAGATAGCTATCACTCGTCTATTTTCCTGCAAGCCGCTGGTTTGATGCTGGTTTGCCATTCTGGCTCGATTTTTCTTCAAGGATACATTGCACTTCCTTAATTGCTTTCCTATCTTGGTGAGCCACACCATCAGTTCCTTCCCTTCAGGATGGGTATTACTGTTACATCGGATTTGATGAGTTGCTTTTTTATGCTTTGCCATGATGATACCAACATTGACATGAACTGTTATGTTTTTGGTTACTTCCTGATTCTTTGCTTTAAACTTTTCTTGTAGATATGTCCCCTGATGAAGGTCGTGATAGGTCCGAAATGCATTGGGAAAGGTTCACTATAACTAATGGATTGATACCTTGAATATTCATGGATGAATCTTTTGTGATATGATCAACTAAATATCATCAAATTAACCATCCCAACATAGTCTCCGACTATTTTTTCAAACCACCGTGTACTGATTATCAAACTTTTTAAACCCTTTAGGGGTTCTTGCTGTGCGCAGGGGGGTGTCCCCTTCTTCAGGAGACGCTTGCCATATTTGAATTCTGACACTCTAGACCAGAGAGTTATACCCCAGCAGCACGCCACAGCCAACCACAACGATCAACACGGATAGTGCGCTTATCAATTTTTGGTTCCTATCTACAGAACTGCCAGCCCTGGAGCACAGGACCATCCCACTGCAGTCCCTTTGACTTGGTAGAGCAAACCTTCAAACTTGAAATAGTTCTTCCTCAGGGTGAACGTCGCCAATTCGATGATGAATTTAGTGGGCACTTTTTGTGTTCTTGGTCTCGTCTCAAGATAGGTCTCAATTGCCTCTAATCCATCTTCTCAGGGTATACAGTGATATTACGTCAAGAGTGGCCTGCCTCTTTTTCAGAATTAAATTGCAGGCCTTCCATTTTAGTGATGAAATCTATGGTGTCACACAGGTTTAAGAATAAATCGACAGGTTGTGCAATAGGTTTCAGAATGGAGTTACAGCCGGAGATTATTGTACGTCCCGGGGGCAATTTGTCTTCCTTATGTATTTTTGGGAACAGGTACATAATCGGAATCAGTGGGTTCATTTTTTTTTTTAAACCTTCCATTCCCTTGGGCCAATGTAACCTTCACCAAATCCTTCTTTCAGGATCTCTGTGATTTGACATTGTGTATCCAGCCTATTCCTACTTGGTGATATCCCCTCCCCACCCCAAATTACTCACACAAAAACGTAAAAAATGTTTTTAATATGATAAAATCAGACTTTGTGCATTGCAAAACTGTATTTACCCTCGCCCAAAAATCTGTTTCCACTTGTAATTGTAAGATACAGGAGCAAAACGCTTTGTGAATTTGGCACTCTTCAATCATAAAGAGTAGAATGTTAGTTGGTGTGTGGGTACATATGTTTTTTTATTAAAAATTGTGTTTCAAATTTTGATAGGATGACTTACTTTAAATGTAATGGAAGGGCTTAGGTGAATACAGACCACAGAGTAATAGAACATTTTAAGGTTACAGCATAATGCACAATATCATCTAACATCTTAACCTACACTGACTTTTCAGTTATTGCAATTTAATGCAGTACTGCAAGTGTGCCACAATCCAATGCATTAATCCAAATACAGCAAATAGTGAACCTTTCTAAAACGTTACAGGTATTAAACGTATGTTTTCTTGTTTTCAGGGACATCTCTTCTACAGCACTAGAGTTTTTACCTAGCTACGGACTAGAGCCAATTCAAGTGTTAGTTGCTGAATCATCCTACTCTTTGAAGAAGTTGCCACCTTTGGACAGATTTGTTCATCTCATAGAGGCCAAATTGACATATCCAAGCCATTGTTGTGCTTTTAGAAACGTGAGAATGAAAGAGTAAGTACATCTTATTATAATTCAATGTATCCAATTACCAACATATTTCTAATAATGCATAATATGTTTTACAGGTAAGACATTTAAAAAGGGTTATTGGTTTGGTCTCAACAGGCAGTACCAAACCATTCAAAAAACGAATCTGCATTAGACTGCATCAAAGAGACAACTGCAATTGTTTCTACTTTTAGGTTCACCAATATTTAAAACTGAGAAAGACATGATACAAAGGCTATATTTACACTCATCTATATACACATTAGGCCAGATTCACAAAAACCTTTTCCATGAACTGCACATGTCCAAATTCACAAAGAGCATTTGCCAGTTTATAATATAAGAGGTGCCGTGCAAAATGACGTATACACAACCAGTGTATAAAAAAAATGTTTTGTGTCATTGGGTATGACTTGGGCAGATTGCAGTGCATCTATCATTCAAAGAGTAATGCTGGAATGAAAGATTTCCTAGTTATCGTAACGGAAAGTTTCAATTCTATTAAGGACTCGGAGGTGAGGATTATGCCTTCTTTCTTCACTTTTATTCAACAGCAGCCATCACAATTTTAAAGACAAAACTACTTTCCCCATAAAACCTTGGGATAAATGTAGTACAAAAACATCCAATAGGAACAGAGTGAACGTCCAATCAGAGTGCAAACCGTCTAACATAGTCCTTCTTCACTGGCCCCTTGTCCTCTTGCGTCGTGCAAAGTCAGCCATTGGATCACCTTCATGCATCCTGTTTATTTGCATCAGATCCTGCAAAGACAAGGAACATTGTCACCACCAAGGCCTTCAACCACTAAAGCCTGTGGGGAGAATAACACCAAAGAGCAAAGCAATAGTGTGCAATCAATACCAACGTTTTAATAGTCAATTGTAAATGCAGGAATTACTTACTCAAATACGAGGAGGGTGATTTCCTTGAAGTAATCCCTAGGGTGGGATAATCCTTGCCTCTAAGTCCTTAATAGAATTGAAACTTTCTGTTACGATAGCTAGGACATTTTTTATTCTATGTCAGGACTGGAGGCGAGAATTATGCTAGTTTAAAGCTTGCTCACCATGAGCACTGGCATGAAGTAGAACCTTTTAAAGGTTGAGTCCAAAGACCAGAGTGCCGCATTGAGGATATCCTCCAAACTTGCGCCTAAGCCAAATGGTTTAGAAGCCATAGCACCTCGAGCCGAGTGTGCTCCAAAAATCCAAAGGTTGAACCAGCTTTCTGCATTACCCATCTAACCCACCTAGCTATGGTGGGGAAAGAGACTGCCTTAAAGGGTTTACTTAGTGCAATAAGTAGCTGTTGCTCCCCGGGAGGGCGTACCTCCTCGGTCATTTCCTCATATGCTTTAAGCATCGCACCACGTATAGTTTGGGAGAGTCTGGGAACTCTGGGTAAGAAATTACTCTCGTGCGACACTTCTCCTGTGGAGAGTGAAAGTTACCCCAGTCGGGGAAAAGATCCTGCCTGTGATATCTAACGCCCTCACATCAGAAACCGGGCGGCAAGATATGAGACAAAGCAACATAGCCAATTCGGCTGACAATTCTTTCCTAGACAAAAAATGATTCGGCTGCCAGAAAAGGAATAGATTGAGGACATGGTTGACGTCCAAGAGAGTCAAGTGGCGAGGTTCTGGAGGAATAGAGAGTCTGATACCTCGTAGTAATCTGCATATTAGGGGGTGTTCTCCCACTGCTGTGTCATTAATCAGGGTATGTCCAGCAGAAATGGCTGACCGGAAGGTGTTAACTGATCTGTAAGCCAAACCCTTATGAGTTAAATGGGCTAGAAAATTGAGGATGTGGACTACATCTGCGTCCAGGGAATTAAGGTCCCTTCACATACACCAATCGGACCATCTGCCCCATGTGGATCTATACCTCTTGACAGTACTGTCTGCCCACGCTCTGGACATGAGGATCTCAGCTTTTGCCAAAAGGCCCGGGACCTCCCAACATCTCTGGTAATCCGCCATGCCATGAGCCACAATGAATTCTCCTGAATCAGTGGATGGGGAACTTGGTCGCCACTCTTGAGGAGAGTCGGAAACTGGGGGAGTAGGATTGGAGAATCCCAAGAAAGTTCCAGTAGAACTTAAAACCAAACTTGCGACCTCATCAGGGAGGTGATCAGAACCACTTCCGGCCCTCGTCTCCTGACCTATGCTTTCACCCATCGCAAAGGAGGGAAAAGCGTACCCTTTCTCCTGACTCCAGTCCTGGAGAAACACATCTATGGCCCCCGCTAAAGGGTCTGGTCTCCAGCTGAAGAAGCGGGGAAGCTAGTGGTCCAATCTCAAGGTGAAAAGGTCCACCGAGAATGGAACCCACTGGGTGTTACAAGTCGTGAACACTTCCGGATCGAGTTTCTAAAGGCTGGAATCCTTGAAGTTGGGGATTGAAAGTCCACTGCTTGGTTCTTGCGGCCCAGCAAGTACTCCGCCATGACCGACACCTGATGGTCCAGGCAATGCTGCCAAAATCCGTCCGCCAGGTCCAAAAGGGCTTTCGACTCTCTTGTCCAACAGTGAACTGCGAACGAACCTGCTAGAAGTTCCAAGCAATTTATATGTAACCGTCACTCTTCTTGAGACCACAAGCCTCCTGTAGAAATAGAGCTGCACCTGGCCTCCCAGCCTGTTTTGCTGGCGTCGGACTCTATAACCAAATCCGGTGTCGACCGAAGATCGATCGGCCATTCCAGGCCTCCATGTGGACAAGCCACCATTGGATTTCCTCTCAAGCCTCGTCGGACAGTGACACCTTGTGAGAGTAGGGGTAACCTTTACGTAAGTGGGATGCTTTTAGACGTTGTAGGGTCCGTTTTGGAGGGGCCCAGGGAAGATGGCATGGATTGATGCGGTGAGAAGGCCCACCACTCGTGCTATCTGTCTGAGAGTCACCTGGTGCCCGGACAGAGTACGCCTTAACTCGTGTCGAATTTTCGCTACCTTTCTGGAGTGAAGACTTAGAGTAGGAGAGGTAGAGTCCATCACGAAACCTGGAAATGTCACCTTCCGAGAAGGAGATAGGAGTGACTTCTTGTTGATCACGAAGCCTAGACTCTGCAGCAAATGGGAAAATAGTTGACGAGGACATGAGTCCATTAGAAGCAAATCGTCTAGATAAACCATCATTTGTATACCTTGAGTCCTGAGATGTTCCACCACTGACTTGAGCACCTTGGTGAAGCTCCATGGAGCTGAGGAGAGACCGAAGGGAAGTGACGCAAACTTGTACGTCTGATGTTTCCAAATGAACTGAAGGAACCTGCGATGAGGTGGAAAAACTGGGACAACCAGGTAGGCATCCTTGAGGTCCAAACGGACCATCCAATCTAGGGATCTCAGCACATCCCTGTGGAGATGGATCCCCTACGTGGTAGACCACCCACTCATTGAAGTTGCTTAAGTTTATCACAGGTCTCAGACCTCATCCTGATGAAACCTCGCGGTGGGGGAAGGAGGGAAAAATGGTGCCCTTGGAGAGAAGGGAGGCAACTTCTTGGTCCACCAGAGCAGCACCCTGTTAGGACAATGGATGGGGCAAGGACGGACTCGTTGGAAGGATTCCCCGAAAAATTATGTGGAATCCTTTAATAGTTTAAAGGACCCACGCACCTCTCATGATGGAATTCCCCACCCGGAAAAACCTCGCCAGCCCCCCCCCCCCCCTATTTTTAAGTAGGAAGAAGTGAGTACACTCACTGGGGCTTGAGGAAGTTGCTGCTCCTCGGTAACCTCTGCCCTTGCCACAACGCCCCCTCATGGGATAGAAGTTTCCGAACCTGGTTTGGTCCTGGTACTGTCTGGGGCCTTGCCCTTTCTGATGCTATTGGTTGGAGACACAGCCGGTCGAGCGGCCCCTACCTCGACCAGTCCCGCGGAAAACCCGAGGGAACACCCTCTTGATGGTCATCTGTGCCTTGTCTAGGGAATTGAAGGTGTTGATGAATTTCCCTAATTCCTTCATGAATGTCTCACCAAAGAGCAATTCCTTCTGCAACTGCCCCTGCTTCGGAATCTGCCAAATATCCCAATTTAGGGTCCACTTTTTTGATAAGAGAGCGGCAAAGCCCTGTTGACAGGGCACAATTTGCATTGCCCAAAAAAATTATAGCTCTTTGGGCCCACCCCGAAAGGTTCTCTGGGCAGATAAGGGCACCTGATATTTTTGCATCCTCAGCCATGTCCAGGAGCTTGGTGAGGGGCACCAGGGCATCCAGGAGTTTGTCCTGGAATGCACGCCAAGACCGATCGATAACCTTCTTAGGGTCTTTCATAAATGTTTTTAAAAAAGGTGGCCATACGAGGGACAATCTCCGGGGTTAGGGTTAACTTTCCCTCTAATGAGGGACAAGGACATTCGGCATGGAGGCAGTTATGGGCTTCCTTTCCTTGTTGGCCGGAGCCCATTCAGAAGATGGATGTATTATGCCCTCAGGGTCTAGCATATCTGAAATGTCAGAGGGCAGAGAGGAGTGGTCTTGATTGGAAGGCCCAGCCTCATTGTCAGGATCGACTGAACCCTTGCTAGGAGTTAAGCCCCCATCTCCTACCGGTAAGTTGGGTTGAGTAGCAAGAAAAGCTTGACGGAGCCTGTCAAAGGCGTCCAAATCCACCCATGCCTCACAAGTACATTTTGCAGGAGGGCTCGTTGAATTTGCTAGTTTAGGGGCAGTTCCCAAGGTACTTGAGGGAGGAGGAAAGGTCATGGGCGGTGGATTCAAAGTAGCAAATGCCTGGGCAATTTGGCAAGAGAGTCTCTCTTCTAAGTGGGTCATAGCCTCCTCTACTGCCCAATAGATTGAGGCATCCACTGCGTCATAAAAACCATCAACCCAGGAAAGGTCAGCCATAGGGTTCTCCACCCCTTGGGAATCATCCTCATAGTCCATAGTATAGTATGTTAGTGGACTAGCGAGGGAAGGATGAATTGTAGAAGTCTGTGTAGCAGACTAGTAGCCCTCTTCCAAAGTGACCACTTATTGGGGGACTGGGAGGCATTCCGTAAATATTGATATGCGAAGGGTTTCGCAAGAATCTTGGTAGGTCTAAGCCCTGGGACACTTGCCTGGTGCTGGTACAGTTACAAGGAAGGCCGGCCTGGGTGTGTGTCTCAAAAGCCCACTTAGGACCAATAGTACAGACCCAAAGGGCGTAGAAAATGGTTTATACTGACTCGGCAGCTCACTATTTTCCCCATAGCTGCAGAGTGTGAGAGGAATACGATTGGCCTGAATTTTATTATTTAAATGAGGCTCGATCGTTGCGGACCCGTCCAGGCGTCTCCCTCAGGCCGGCAAGATGAACAGGCACTGGGAGGAATTTCAAACGAATGCGCATGCTTGCGCCCCCTCCAGCGCCCTCTAGTGGCGGGAGGCCACCTGTGCACCAGGACAGGGGCGCGTAAGAGCGGAGATTGCTCTTGAGTCCCGAAGCTGCCAAATTAAGGGGAAACACACACAACAGTGGCAGCAGACGTGGCAGAGCCTCTAAGATCAAACAATGGAAATTAAACCGCTGATAAAAAGGAACACGTTCAAAGAGAAATTCGGACGAGGCAACACGCCTCACAAAGGGGCAGCGTTTTCACAAAGCGGCAGCGTTATCAATAACGTGTAATAACATAAATAATAAGTGGTGCATTATCGCATCAGAAATATACTCAAAACACAACCATGCAACAGAGAATGGAATTAAAGACTTATCTCGGCTGCGCAGCAGCGAAGAAAGAGCACAAGGTTCCAGTGAAGAAGGACTATGTTGGACTGTTTGCACTCTGATTGGACGTTCACTCTGTTTCTATTGGACATTTATCCCAAGATTTCATGGTAAAAGTAGTTTTGTCTTTAAAATTGTGATGGCTTCTGTTGAATAAAAGTGAAGAAAGAAGGCATAATCCTCGCCTCCAGTCCTGACATAGAATTGGCACTTGGAGCATCTCCAGTTTCCCTATAGCAGTCCTGACCAAGCCACGTTTGACACAGGTAAAGGCTTAATGCAGTCCTGCCTCCTTCACTGCTCCTGAAATCCATGGCAGCTAGAGTAAACATTTCCATTATTACCACTAGGTTAAGGCTAGAAATGTAAACGTAAGCACTGCCATATACGTTACATGTCAGTGCTGCCTGCTCCAATGGTTGACATTAATATGGGACCGGGAGCCTTCTGACATCAATAGGCCCCTATCACCATGCCAACAGGGTGCTTAAAATAGCAGTAATGCCCACCCACTGATTATTTTATATAGATATATATATATCATCTGTGAGCAAGGGCAACCGCCCGAAACGCGTCAGATTTTGTGCATCTGTTAAATAAATAACATCTTGCCTTATTCCTGGGATTCGTGGTGTCTCTGTTCGCCGAGAAGGAGGTACAGCGTCATCGTGGTTGTTGTGTATATATATATATATATATATATATATATATATATATATAAAGGACTTGATCAAAAATGCAGGCTCAGAGTCTGTATTTAGTAAGTAGGGATCTATAGTCCTTAAAATGCATCTAGACATTTACAAAAGGTAAAATGCTTCTACACCTCGTGAACCCAAAACAGAAACAATATGTTTGCCTTTCTATAGGCATACTCTACCACTCCTGAAATGTGTGAGCAGTGGAGATTCGCGAATTGTCGGTTGCAAAATTACATTCCCACCTTAACTTAGGGGTGAAAATATTAATGCATGGATTGACACATAAAGGTCCTTCAAGGTTCGTAAAAAACAATATTGCTCCCAGTAACTTAGGTGTGGAAGCTGAAGGCATTGGCAGACCCCACCATCATCTCCAGTTGTTACATGGGAGGCAACGAATAACAGAGCAGCAAGGGAATACCTTCGACTTTGTCACAAATGGAGGAAAATGAGATTCTGTGCTCATTATCCTTCCCCACAGGTCTCTGCTGCTTAAAACCTTTAACTAGGATGTGTGGACTCAAAATGTACCCACACATTTTTGGGGAGATGTTTGTACACACTTATGATTCACAAAAAAAAACATAGATGTAATCTAAAATCGCTTGCAAAACTCAACATTTGTCTAGAAAACACATCAAAATTATCCATCACAAAACGACCGGGTTTTGAAAGGGAGGGCACCTGCGTTTTTGGTCATGGGGTCAACAGCCATCTAGGGAAACACAGACATTTCTGATAACTAGACACCTGGGGGAGTCCAGGGATGTGTGGCTTGCATAGATTCCTCAACGTGTTCTTACCCAGAAACCCATACAAACCTCAAATTTAGCTAAAAAAATAAATAAATCACATTTTCCTCACATTTCTGTGTGGGATGACCTTCCCACCACAAATTTCCTACCACCCAACATTCCTCTCAGTCTCCTGATAAAAATGATACCTCACTTGAGTTGGTAGATTCTCCCTAGAGACAACGTTCACCGGGGCAGAGAATGACAGAAAAAACAAATATTACTGTATAGGCTGTACACACACATACTGGTTGGATTTGGCTCGAGGGTGAGTGAAAGGTTAAAAATTTATATTTTATTAACAAGAGATTTCACAAAAATGAAATGCACAGTTAATAATCATGAGATTTAAAGCTGTGACAAGGTGCTAACCGGTTTACAGGCCATTCACACACCTTTCATGTGTGACACACACAAGACCATTGACACCGCCAGCCGTGGGCCCAGCACATTACAATACTCACATCAACAGACAGCGTCATTCAAGAGCTCATCACTTTCATACACCCACATGACTGACACAACATGTATGTTTGGCTAGTAGTGTGTGTAGTGACCAGCAGAACCACACTACTCACACACTGCCAGCCAAATGCCAGCTCGCCCACACCGCAAGCCAAGCACCAGCTCACACACACCGCCAGCCAAGAGCCAATCTATGCACACCGCCAGCCGAGCGCCAGTACAAGCACAATACCAGCCAAGTGCCAGTCCATGTACACCGCCAGCCAAGCGCCAGTCCACGCACACTGCCATCACAATATTTTGGAACAAAAAAGAAAACACAAACCAATTGGAAATATATACAAAACTATACCTACAAACACAACTGCTCTAACTAAATACATCACCCTAATGCCAACCAAGAAATATAAACAAAAAATATAAACAATACATACTAGTCAGTTTACATAACTCATGTTTTTATTGTAGTCTAAAATGCACACCCATTTGTGCACTTCAGCAACCTGACCCCAGTCAAAGGTTGAAGTACTTTCATCATGGATGGCAGTGAGCATTTAGACATCTCTCATGTCAGAAAATGTTACAACTAGAAGTTCATCACTACGCAAGGCACTGCACAGTCCCTTCTCAAGTTTTTGTTTTTACAAACAAGCTCTTTTGAGTAGCCTTTATAGTTAGAGCGGGTTGTGCCACAAGCAACAGTGTCCACTATGAACAATTTCCTGAACAATTGCACACCATTGTAGAAGTTATGTACATATAAATGGGGACCTTGGTTAAAACGTCCTCTACCAAGTTTCCACAAAATTTTCTCACTCCGAGAGTGGACGGACAACTAGGGGGAGGGGGGGTCAAAACTGGAATCCCTACCGAAGTACACCCTGAAATTATAAGCATATCCAGTACTACTCTCAGACGGCATGTACATCTTAATTCCATAACGTGCCCTTTTGCTAGTAATGCACTGCCTAAAAACCAAACAGCAACATGAACAGGAAAAAAGACTCATCCACAGCTTTTCCTCTCCCTGGATCTCAGAAAATCGATCTACAAAGTGATCAAGAAGAGGCCAAATCTTAAAAAGACGGTTACAATCAGGGTGAAGCATTATCAACAAAATGCAGCACCTGAAGAAGCATCAAATACCGATCACAACTCATGGCTGCAGGAAATATAGCCATTGCCATCGAGGGACTAGTAGACCAATATGAAGACTATGAGGGCTTCCTTATCAAGCCCATCAAAAAAGTTAAATCCAAGAACTTCTTCAACTCATCCGGATTTGTGGGAGTCCACCGGGTAGTCCAAGAGTGGGGCCTAAGTCTGGCACTATTGTTCCTCAAATACTTTTCAGCGCATAAATTAGTCTGGTCAACAATCTCATCCAAAAATACATCCTCCATAAATAACTGAGAGAAATTTATAGGCAAAAAGCTTTCGGCATTCACTCTACACCCTGCGACACCATTAAAGGCAGGAAACGCCGGCTGCACCATATATCGGGCAACCCAGAGTTCAGCTCTGTCAATGGGAAGCCTTTCAGCCCCAGGCTGCAATTCAGATACCTCTTGCTGCACTATTGGCGCATCAGTGTACTCCTCTAAATGAGGCACTTCCTCCACACTGAAAGTGGCATCATCATCACATGATTAGTCATGGATAGAAAATTCACTGCTAGAATCATGAACTTCCTTTTCTGCCTCAGATGCAGAGTCAGTCTCATAATCATGGTCAGAGGAAGACTCAAAGCATATCAACAATCTGCAGAGAGCTAATTCTGCGGATAGCCATAATCCTTACTAAGAAAAGTAACTTGACAAATAAGTCAACAATGCAAAACACTGTGTAAAATAAGTAATGAATAAAGTGTGGGTTTAGAAAACGGAAAGTAAAACTATTGGTAATCTGAAAGGAAAAGTCAATTAATACAAAGCTCACACAGTCAATATACTGAAAAACAATACCACTCACTTACCAGAAGACAGCAAGACTCACCAGCACCGACTCTGCGCATACACGACAAGCACCAACGTTATCCCCCTAAAAAGAATGAACAAAAGAAAATTACACACAAGACAACATGATACACATCATGCACAAATCCAAGGAGAAACTCACATAATAAAACATAAGCTAAATATATTGCTATTATTACAGGTTTTACAAAAATCATGTTGGTGCAGGGAAATTATTCTTATTTACAGTAAACTGTATGAAAATCTTTTCTTACCAAACACATGCAACTACACAAACTGGAACTCTACCAGTGCCGAAACCACAAGCAGGAGTCACAGCACAGGAAATGAAAGCTTTTGCACTAGAATAAAAAGGAGAAATAAAACATTACAAGCCCAAATGATGACAAGAAATAAACCGTTAACATAATAAAACCCTATGTCTGCCCATTACCATTTGAATGCCAACCATATCGCCAGCCAGAAGTCAGCCGACACACACAGCCAGCAAAATCCCCAATTCAAACACACCATCTGACAAACGCCAGTGAGCACACTCTGCCAACCCAACACCAGTGCACACACTTATCAGCCCAGTGCTAGTTGACACACACCGTCAGCCACACACCACCAGCCAAATGTTGGTTCACACACACTGCCAGCTAAGTGCCAGTCCACACACACCGCCAGCCAAGCCCCAGTCCATGCACACTGCCAGTCAAGCGCCATTCCACGCCCACTGCCAGCCAAGTGCCAGTCCACGCTCACCGCCAGCCAGGCACCAGTCCAGTTACACAGCCAGTCAAGTGCCAGTCCATGCACACCTCCAGCCAAGCACTAGTCCATGAACACTGCCAGCCAAGCGCCAGCCTACACACACCGCCAGCCGAGCGCAAGCCCACACACACCAAGTACACAGTCGAACTTTATTTTAATTAAACCAACTGTTCCTCTTTTGCCAAATGCCTTGCCTTTTGTTTTTTCAAGGTAAATTCATATTCAAGCAACACATTACTTTGAAGAGGGAGATCAAGAGAAAATTATTGAATCATCATATCTTGTGGCACTCTTAATATTTTAAAGATTGAAAAGATTACAATACACTTTAGATGCATTTGATGTTTTCTTGCCACACTGGTATATAACTGATCCTATAATTCAAACTTTTAAACAAATGTATTTGAAGTTATGTCTACTCCTTGTATGCTTCTCTGAATTTAGATCTGCATGGAAGGGAAACACACAGTTTAAATGTCTATCTTGTCATCTCTGTGGGGCAAGGGAAGAGACCCTAACTTACCTACTCTGGATATATTTTTGGAGCCGCTAAGTGAGAGAAAAAGGTTTCTGAAGCACTTGTTCAAAGTGTCTGAATCAGTGGTGTTATGCAACTTCTGATTGTTTTGATGGTTATGACTGGCAATGTATAGGTTGCTTGGTGAAATTTCTAGACATATCTATTTTAAAACTACAAAAGAGTGAGTTTCCTAATTAGGTAGAATGTAAATTGATACTTATTGACAATAATGCAATTTCAATTATTTTCTTAATTTACTATATACCAAAGGATTCACACAAAAAAATGATTTTTATGTAAAGCAAAAACGTATGCACTATGCTTAATTATCTAAACTCCTTTGTTTTCTGTAATCAAATAGCAGGGCCCAAATGTATTTTGTACTGTTTAAGGCTGGTTTAAATATTGTTTAATATGTTTTGTTTTATCTGTTGTAACAATTTTAATTATTTGCAAAATAAATCTCTATTGCTATGTATGACAGGATGACCCCAAGCTTTCCTTTTATTTGGCTGATCTAATTTTTGGCTTATCTAGTAGCCACTTGCTAGCATCACAGAGGTCTCTACAAATGGTCCCAATTTACCTACATAAAATGCTAGTACTGATGCATATTCTTTTCCTTTCTTCCCTGTACTGTTCTCCTTTGTATTTATCAGTGGCTTCCCTTATGCTTTCATATTTCATGCTTTTGGGGCCTTTGTAAGCTTGGACTTTCATAGCTCATTGTTTGCTTATAAGCACTATGTATGCCCAGTCCTTCACAACCAAGCTGGGAAGCAGGAGCTTCCCCATCTTTTCCACTACTTTTGGTCAGGACCGTCTGCAGGTCGGTATCTTTACTGCAGCACAAAATGATATATTCACATATAAATATAGTCAAGTAGGAACTTTTCAGATAAAAATTATACATTTTGCTAAATGCAACATTCAAATTTAGGAGATGGACCTCCCCCGGGAGCACCACACTGACCAATAATTGTGAAGATCCTTAACTTCAAGGACCGCGATGCCATCCTGCAGGAAGCCCGCTCGCGGCCAGAATTCAGTTATAAGGGATCCAAAATCATGATCCTCCCTGATTATACCAGAGAGGTGCAGGCCCATAGAAAATCCTATGTCCAAGTCAAACAAAAACTGCAAGCATTAAACCTGTCCTACAGGCTCCTCTTTCCAGCCCGCCTCAAAGTGATATTCCAAAGTAAATCCTATTTCTTCAACACACCTGAGGCAGCCTTGGCGTGGGCGACTGAGGAGTGTCCACTCCGCCTACCCAAAAATGCACAGGCAGCCACCTACCAGAAAGGTCCAGTTGCTAAAGAATCTGCGACTCCCCATGGGCGACATGCGGGATACCGTAGAAGATGCAGGCCCCAAGGAACACAGTCCCAATCACCGAGTGGCTTGACCCAGGACAGAGATGAATCGCCAGAGACCGGGAAGACTGTGAATGACCTTGTCCGAATGGACGGAACAGATCCTAGGGGATCCCCTAGACCATTGGTGCCCATAATACGGCCCGCGGGCCGCCAGCGGCCAACACGCCTTTACTGGCGGCCCATGGACCTTGCCTTGCAGTTTCCACGGCTGGCAGTAAACACAGAAGATGACCACAGGAGCACACGTAGTGAATACATATTAAATAGGTCGTACCACGTCAGAGTCACGGTTATCTGGAACAGTTCTTCTCATCGTGAGGTCCGGCCATTGGAGATATGGTGTCAGCCTAATATCGGCAGCCGGCATTGACTTTGAACATACATTACGCTTTTGAATTGACACGATTGGGTCTGCTGCATACGATGTTGGGGCTAATGTTTTTGTGCTCTATGTGATTCGACAGAGGTATTACAATTAGACTGGACAGATTAATATTCACATGCGCGCCTCCTCCTTGGGGTCCCACCTGTACCTTTGGTATATATGTGTCATGACAAGGAATTTACACATTTACTGATACTCAAATGCAGTATCGACCAGTTCAAGTGTAATCACCGTTTTTACGTATTATTTTTCGCAACCGTTGGTGCCCCAGCACTGGACCTAACTGGCATCTTTGCTTCCTGCAACCTCTTGATCTTCATAGGAGGAATGTTGCATATACATTTGATATCGAACTTTTTAAGATAACCGTGACTCTGACGTGGTACGACACACAGGCTGCTGTTCTGGTTATCCGTTGGCTTTACTTTTTGCCGAGACTGACCTTTTCAATCTATCAGTGCCCTGAAGAAGTCCTCTAGTAGGACAAAATGTGTCGGTTCTTTCGTGGTGAAATCTGATGTTTACGACCACGTTTTAAAATTCAGTATTGGAATAAAAGGAAAACCTTTGAAAAATATTTGCGTTGTATACAGTTTAAACAATTGTTCTCTCAGTTTTTTTTAAATTGATGTGTGGTGCACCTGTGCTTATGTTTTAAAATGTTATGATCCCATGGGGACTTGCACTATGACAGTGGGTGCGTTTCAGTGTGCACACAGCCCCTAATAAACATAGAGGGGTTAGAATATTAGAGGGATAGTAGTTCAGGTGCTGTGGATGTGAGCGTTCCACTATCAGGCTTGTTTTTGACGTATTAAATGTATTAAATAGGTATTCACTACGTATGCTCCTTTGGCCATCTTCTATGTTTACTACCCGCCTCTGTGACGTAAGGGCACCTTCAGAAAGCTTCCCAAAAGGCCCTTTAAAAGTCAGCTGTAAGTGCTTTCCCAGCTGACTTTTAAAAAGGCGTTTTGGGAAGCTTCCTGTTTGGACAGAGACTGATAGAGACACAGAGACAGATAGAGGCGACAGATAGAGGCAGATACACAGAGACAGATAGAGACACAAATACAGATAGAGACACAGAGACATATAAAGACAGAAACAGACAGAGGCAGACAGAGATAGAGACAGGAAAGGACAGAGACAGGGAAAGATAGAGACAGGGTCAGATAGAGACAGGGCCAGATAGAGACAGGGACAGACAGAGACAGATAGAGACAGGGACAGATAGAGACAGAGATAGAGACAGGCAAAGACAGGTAGAGGCAGAGACAGGTAGTAGCAGAGACAGGTAGCAGGAGAGACAGGTAGAGGCAGAGACAGATAGAGACAGAGACAGATTGAGACAGAGACAGACAGAGACAGATAGAGGCAGATACAGAACGATACTGAGACAGAGACAGACTGAGATGGAGTCAGAGATAGAGGCAGGGACAGATAGAGGCAGAGACAGACAGAGAGACAGGCAGATGGAGAGGGAGACATAGGGAGGCAGAGGGAGGGAGACAGAGGGAGGGAGGCAGAGGGAGGGAGACAGAGAGAGGGAGGACGGAGACAGACAGAGGGAGACAGACGCAGGGAGACAGAGGGAGTGAGACAGAGAGAGAGAGACAGAGGGAGGAGGGAGACAGACTGATGGAGGAGGGAGACAGACACAGGCAGGGACAGAGACAGACAGACAGATAGAGGCAGAGACAGATGAGGCAGAGACAGACTGAGACAGAGACAGACTGAGACAGAGATAGAGACAGGCAGATGGAGAGGGAGACAGAAGGAGGGAGACAGAGGGAGGGAGACAGAGGGAGGGAGGGAGACAGACAGAGGGAGACAGAGGGAGGAGGGAGACAGACAGAGGGAGACGGACGCACTGAGGTAGAGTGAGGGAGACAGACAGAGGGAGGGAAACAGAGAGAGACAGACAGAGGGAGGAGGGAGACAGAGAGAGGGAGACAGACAGAGGGAGAGAGAGAGGGAGAGAGAGGGAGGGAGACAGAGAGAGGGAGGGAGACAGAGGGAGACAGACAGAGGGAGGGAGACAGAGGGAGGAGGGAGATAGACAGAGGGGGGAGAGAGAGGAAGGGAGAATAAGAGAGAGAGAGAGAGAGACAGAGGGAGTGAGACAGAGGGAGGGAGACAGTGAGGGAGGGAGACAGATGGAGAGAGGCACAGGGAGACTGATGCAGGGAGACAGACAGAAGGAGGGAGACAGACAGAGAGAGGCAGACAGAGGGAGGGAGACAGAGGGAGGGAGAGAGGGAGAGAGAGAGATGGAAAGAGAAATAGAGAGAGATAGATGTGTATATGCCGGGTCTAGTGGCTCAGTGGACGAATGCATCTGCTGCAGGGGGCTGTGTTCAACCTCATGGTCCCAGTTGTTTTTGCTCTAGCCCCGCCCCCTCCCCTACTGACCCCGCCCCCACCAGTGCAGCCCTCGGCCACAAACCACACTGTAAATTTGGCCCCGAGAGAAAGTTTGTGAGTACCCATGCCCTAGACCCAGCTCAGATGACACTGATCTCTCCTGCGGCCCCCGCATATGAACTCAAGCACCACTAATTCAGAAGTCTACACCAGAGGAACAATTATCATTGAGCTTCGAGGGGCTCAGTATGCTGTCATCGACCACGACCCCGATTAACTTGTTTGCACTCTGAGCCTTTGTTGATTGGGGGATAGATGCTTTATTCGGGGAAGTATGGGGTGTGTGTTGGTTGGGATCTTCTACTGGTAATGTTTTTCCAGACGTTGTTCATGTTGACATGTGCCATGGTAACACTGTTCAATATATGCAAGATTCTCCCTTCAATAGGCCAAATAGCACCCTTGAGCACACGCAGCTTCCTTCGGAAGCCCCAATACCTGATCAATTGGAGACCACCAAATGGTCGGCTCCAGACATTCACACTGCCACTGTGACAGATCCATATCATAGAAGCGAGCACATGAGAATCCTCACATGGAATGTGAATGGCCTCATAGATAAAATTAAATGTACATAGGTTTTAAAATATGTCCAAAGGAACGCCCCAGACATCTTATTACTACAGGAGACACACCTAGTTGGGAACCTCTGCCCTTTCCTGGCGCGTCAGGAATTTGACAGGGTATGGCATTCTGGGTTTTCCAAGGGGGCTCGGGGTACTCTTGCACCGCTCCCTTCCCTTCGCAATGACCCAAGTGGTTAACGACCTCTCAGGCTGATTCACAGCTCTTTCTGGTACCTTGGGAGAGGCCACCATCAATCTAGTATCACAGTATGCTCCTCCGGCCAATTTAGAGCTCACGCTCCAAGCTGCACTGAAAATACTATCCGCTCTTCCCCAAGGCTTGACGATTGTGGGGGTGATTTTAATGCTGTCCCGGAGCCCGCGGAGGACGCTACGGGTTCTATATCCTCTCATAGAAAGATGGGGGCCAGACATCTTGGGGATTGGACCGCCACACTGGGGCTCTGTGATGTCTATACACACACCTCTGCGGCGCACCACAACCACTCCTGTATAGACCTCCTTTTCATGCCTGCTTCCGATTGCCGTGCCATTTCTGAAATCTAAATCCTAGCACGCGGAGTATCCGACCACGCCCTGCTCCTTTTGCAAGTGGGTGGGCCCACGACAACGCTCAAGCTCATATGGTGACTAAATGCTTGGTTCCTCCAAGACCAAGAATACAGAGAGACTGTTGTGTAGGAACTCAGTAATTACTTCCGTACAAACGAAGGTACAGTGCAGGGCCAGGGCACACTTTGGGAGACGAGTAAAGCCACAATTCGGGCTACGCTAGAGGACTCCCTAAGCGCAAGCATCAGACCCGTGACCACCAACTCGCTCAACTCGAAGCTAAGTCGCTCCGACTGGAAAGGGTGGCGGCGACGGTGGAGGGGAATGTGGAGCGCCGACAAATGCAATTAGTGCGGGAAGAAATTAGGAATATCTCCATTGAGTCAGCCAAACTGATTAGATCTTCAGTTGCCAGGGTATATGGGTGGAGACACACAGGGCCAGACACCCGTAGCAATTGAGCAGACCTTTGCAAACTATTACAAGACACTATACTCAGCGGATTCCCCACACACAACGGGTGATAGTTCAGCCTTCTTGCAAAATGTCCCCCTTCCAAGACTATCAGAGATTGAACAGAAAACCATGGATGAGTCTATCAATACTGAAGAAGTAAGCGAGGCAATCTCCTTTCATGCCGATCAAAAGACCCCGGGCCCAGATCGGCTCCCTGCGGAGTATTACACGGCGTTTTGAAAAACTCTGATCCCATGTTCCATGCCCTATTTGAGGAAGCTATAGAAGAGAGGTCGTTCTCCTCCATCACTGACACAGCCACCATTGTGGTCATAAAAAAGACGCACCCTCCCCATGTCTCCTGTACACAAAATCGCATGATCTCCCTCATCAATACTGAAGTCAAAATATATGCAACGATTCTGCCCACGTGGATGAAAAAAGTGCTCCACACCCTCATAGACCTTGACCAATGTGGCTTCATGCCACGCCGCAGCACCCAACATTGCCTTCGATGCCTGCACGTGGCCCTTGCCTACCGGAACCTCCTTACATCATATCTGGCCTTAGTTTAACTCGACTTCGAGCAGGCCTTTGATACGGTTGACTGGGGTTACATGCAAGATGTGCTAGTAAGGGCAGGCTTTGGACCCTATTATCAGAAAATGTTAGGAGTGCTTTATTCTAATCCATCAGCTAGGGTCCTTATAAATAGGCAATTGTCCGAGGCTTTCCCGGTTGCGAGGGTAACCCAGCAGGGATGTCCGCTCTCCTCTTCGCCCTAGCGATTGAGCCTCTGGCCTGTCATATCCGGACAGGTGACAATTTCAAGGTTGGCGCTGGCTGGGATCTCAGGAGGACTGAATTGCATTGAACGCAGACGATGTCCTCCTGTAGCTCGCTGACCCAGCCTGATCCGAGCCGAGATGTTTGCAGATCCTTCACTCCTTTGGGCGGGCGTCTGGACTACGCCTTAACCCACTCATATCCACGGTGGTCCCCCTTAATGCCTCCAGGGAATGCTTCAACAGGCAGACAACCATGCCCATACAAAGATTATCCTTCAGGTACCTTGAGATCTGGGTGGCGCTTCTCCCAGAGTTGACCTGGTCCCATATTGTCGGTCCACTTCCCTGACGCACTAAAGAGGACTTACGTCAATGGAAAAAACTCCCTCTCAGCGCTCTCAGGAGAGTTGCCCTCTTCAAAATGATGGTCCTTCCCGCCTCTTATATGTCCTCCAAAATCTCCTGATCCATCTCCCTCGCAGCTGGTTTCGTGATCTGGATGGGTTGGTTAGTAACTTCCTTTGGGGGGGCTCAAAAGCGCGTCTGGCTCTCACGACTTGCCAATGTACCACATACGAAGGAGGAATGGGCATGACGAATCCCTTTGTATACTATCTCGCCGCTCGCCTCCTGATAATTCATGATTGGTTTAACGGGGGATAGTCGGATCCAGCAAATCGACTTGCACTGGGACGTCTTGGCTTCTCTCAGACCCAGGCAATGCTGTACGGAGTCCCAATCCCTCAGGCCCTACCAGTAGTCTCTCGTACGGCTTTCCTAGCATGGCGATCGGCATTGAGGCACATCCACCGGGTCAACAGACTCACACTACAAACTCCACTATGGCACTGCACTTGGTTGCGAGATGTGGGGACTCTGACGGGCTTTCAGGCATGGGATCTAATAAGCATTACCTACCGAGGAGACGTCTAGAAAGGAGCACACATGTCCTCCTTTCAGGACTTACAACGCACATACTCCTTACGTTCCACATAATTCTCTAAATATCTCCAGCTATGTCACGCCCTTGCCTCGCACATCCATAACCAAGAGTCATTTTCTGAGTTCAGCCCGTTGGAAGCAAAAATTCTCATGGGTGACCAGGGTAAGGGTGGTATATCCCAAATATACCGATCCCTGATAAACCATACTCCATCCATGCTAGACCCTCTTAGAACCAGATGGGAAAGATGGATAGGTTCTCTGGAGGACGAAGATTGGAGGGACGCTCTCATGGCCCAGAGAACTCTCACCATATCTGCAAGACTTCACCTTATACAGATATATTTTCTCCACTGCACACTACACTGGCACGACTGCACAGAGCTGGACTTCTCTCAGCCCCGCAATGTCCATGTTGTGGAGATGAACCAGCCGACTTCTTTCATATGGTCTGTTCCTGCGCAGTCATATCTAAATATTGGGCATCAATCACAGCTGAACTAAGCTGCATATTGGGGTGGGAGGTTCCCCTTAGTCCTCCTGCTCTACTTCTGGGGGTGATGGAGGGAATGGATGGCTCCCAAGCCGACAAATTGTTTCTAGGAACAGCCATGTTGATTGCTAAAAGAGACATTGCAATGGCCTGGAAGGACTCAAAATCTCCCTCTGTGACGAAATGGTGGAGGGGGGTCGACTGGGGTGCTATCCAAGGAAAAGCAGTTTACGAGGCAAGAGGGTGCCCGAACAAATACGACCGAATATGGGGCAAATGGACAGGACTTTTGGACTAATTACGATTAGCGCAAAGGGCAGGCCTGTTATTATTTATCTTTTTACGCCTACCGTTGGGGAGATATTTGGATATGTAAGGAAATGTTATACATGTCACAGTGATACAAATGTTACCACGGTTACCTTGTTTTTACAAAATGCCAATAAAATTGATTTTAAAAAAAAGAAAAATTAGGAGATAAGCCACTTTGTCATATTAAAAAATGGGAAGATCAAAGCTTCAACTATTTCTTGGTTTAATTTCAGACCAAACAGTCTTCTTTTGTTATTTGAGAATTTTACCAAACAATGTGACAACACGCCGAGAATGTATACTAATGACACAATGTAAGTACTTCTCATTGCTTTTTTCTATTTTAACGTTATACCTAGAAACCAGAAAAGTATATTGTCAGTTTTTGCACAGAAAGAGATTCATTATGTAACTGCTCACTTTAATTAGCGTGCATGGCAAATAGGTAAAAAATGCTACAATTCTGATTTTATAGCATAGAGAAATGCTCCTGCCGGGCGGGAACACCCATTTCTTTCCCTGCCTGCACACTCGTGTGCAGGGAAACAGACTGATCCCGCATTGCAGAAGCAAAGCAAAAAACCTGCTCTCGCTGGGCAGGAGCAAAGCCAGCTCCCGCTGCACCCAGGATGTGCACATGCAGGGGAGCAGGCCAGACTGTGGGGCATTATATACCCCAGGAAAGCTTACCATATTTCTTAAGAGCACTCTGAGCTAGAGCTGTATGCTCTTCAGCTACGGGCAGAGACCTCTAGTGGTTGGTCCCATGATTGTACTTTGTGCCTTGAAAAACGTTAAAAGACTTTGACATTTTTTTTTTTTTTTTTAAAGGCTTCATTCAAAATATTTTATGACAATTACTTTTAATAATAATTGCAATGCGTGAATTCATGGAATATAAATCTGATTAGTTATTGGTGACATTTTTTATAGAGCCTTACTTACAATGACACCATTTATATTGTTATACATAATCAGCTGTGCGTGCTCTGTGTGCAGGGTGAGGTTGGCTGCCAGCAAGGGGTTGTGAGTAGGGCCTGGCCATAGGCTCTTCATGCACTACTAATTACCTCCAAAAGTACATTACTCATTCTATGACCCTACTGGAAACATCACTGCAACATATGAAATTACATCATTGATGACAGCACTGCACATGGCAGGGGAGCAAGTTATAGTTACTTTCCAGCATAAGTTATAGTTACTTGAGATAACTATAAGTGGTGAATTTCAGTGATTTTGTTTGATTAAAATGGTATGTTTTAACAGACATGTTCCCTTAACTAGAACGTCTCTTTAACCTTTGTTTCTTTCAGTGAATTTCTAAGTTTTTAAAAATATTGCAAAGTAAGATATTATTATCATACCCAACTATAACATTGTGATATATATATATTAACTGAAAAAAGACAAACATTAAAACTGAGTGGTGCTAGCCACTCTCTAGATATAGTTAGGATTCCCAGATATAGGAATTCCTTGGAATTTTGGTCGCTAATAACTTTGCGCCCATTTGATGGATCTGCATGAAACCTTGCAGAACATTTCCTCTCTCTACGCCGGCAGAGCACACAAAGTTTCACAGAGATTCATTCAGGAAGTGCAAAGAAAAAAGAGGGGACCCAAAAAATTCTTTCAGATCCCAATGCATTTCCCCATAGACTTTGTATTTACACATAACGTGAAAACGGCTGGACAGATTAGAATGAAATTTGGCAGGATTACACATTATGGTACACAGATGAGCCTTTCTAGTACTACAGGTAAGTGTTTTTTAAGTTATAAGGCATTTTGCCTTGTAGAAAACACAACGGTACATAGCAAATACAAGTCATTATGTGATTGGCTAATGACTGTCTAAACAAATGTAAAAGGCAGCCATGTTGTTTTAAGGTATACCATGGTTGTATCATGTTTTACACTTTCAGATTTAGGTTACGTATTAGGTTTGATATGTTTCCCCTACCTATTACCACTTTATTAAAGTGTCAATAGGTAGTGAAATATATTTAGAAGTTTATATATATATTTTTTTAATGATGGAGTACCGCGGTACTGACTAGGGAGTACAGCGGTACACCGTAATATACTATATTTGACAAATATAGTGTACTACAGTGTATTCTCGATTTTTAACCATTTTAAATATGCTGAAAAAATCTATGGGTACCAAGGTAATATCCACAAATTACCACACTGCTTAACCCCTTCGCTGTTAGGCCCCCCCCCCCCCGTTCTAACGCATTTTTGGGGCAAATTGGGGTAGTTTGCGCTTAGGCCCCTGTAATTTTTTGACCACACAAGGTATCCACACCAAATTGGCGTCCTTTTCTTCCAACATCATGGGGATTTTAAAGGTAACCAAAGTTTGTTCATTACCCTGGAGGGGACCCAGAATTCTTTTTTTTTTTTATGGGAAAAAAAGTGCTGCAGAGGAAATCGTCTGTTTTTTTCCCTGCAAATGGTATCAACAAAGGGTTTGTGGTGTTGAAATCAGCATCTTCACAGCTTTCAGAGACTGACAGACTTTTGTCAGACAACCAACAAACTTTACACAGTTTTGGCATTTTACTGGGACATAGCCTATTGTTGCTAATTTTTGTGCTTTCAACCTCCTTCCAGTTAATGGTAAAAATGGGTATGAAAGAAATAATGAATCATGGAAAGCTATACATTTCTGAAAAGTAGACAAAAGTCTGAATTTAGCAAGGGGTAATTTGTGTACATCCTTCAAGGTTTTCTTATGGAAACTAACAGTTGAAAATAGAAAAAAAAGAAAATGAGTTGAAAAAAACAGCCATTTGTGGCAACATTTTCACCTGTAACTTCTAAGTATGACAGATTTTTTAAAGTCATATACCGTTATGTCCAATGGACCCTTCTGGTTGTGAGGATATATAGGACTTGTAGGTTCACTAGGAACCCGAGGAACCCAGAGCCAATAACTGAGCAGCATCTTGAAATGGTCTTTTTTTGTGTACCGGGTATATAGCAATTCATTTGGGAAAATATAAATAGTGAAAAATCAGTATGAAAGACACCTATGTATTCCTGAAATGGAAACAAAATATAGAGTTTAGAAACAGTAGCTATTTGAACTTTTCTGAAATTGTGGGTAGCCATAGTAGCATGTGAATTATAGGACATTTTTCAAAGTGACTTCTTTTTTACACATTGTCTTAGATTTGAGAGGCATAAATGCATCGAAAGTCAATAGGTAATAACAGTTGCTCTAAAATTCTGTGTTCCCCTAAGTGTCCAAATAAAAATGGTTCCTCACTTGAGTGGGTAGGTCTAGTGCCTGCGGAAGGAAACATACCAGATTTTTACAGTGAAAACTGACCCTTTTTTTTCAAAGTGCCTAGCTGTAGATTTTCAACCCTAGCTCTGCCGGCACCTAGGGAAACCTAGCAAACCTATACATTTTTGAAAACTAGACACCCAAGGGAATCCAGGATGAGGTGACTTGTGTGGCTCTCACCAGGTTCTGTTACCCAGAAACCCTGGCAAACCTCAAACTTTGTCAAAGAAACACATTTTCCTCACATTTCTGTGATGGAAGGTTCTGGAATCCGCGTGGATCCACAAAATTCCACCCACACCACATTCCCCAAAGTCTTCCGTTAAAATGGTACTTAACTTGTGTGGGTAGTCCTAGTGCCAGCGACCGGAAATGGCCTAAAATGCAACGTGGACAAACCACATTTTCACAATGAAAACTGACCCTTTTTTTGCAAGGGAAACCTAGAAAACCTATACATTTTTTTAAAGTGGACACCCAGGGAAATTCAGGGATGGGGTGACTTGTCGGACTCTCACCAGGGTCTCTTGTCATTAGGAAATGCGGGGTGGGTGGAAGTTTGTGGATCCACGTAGACTCCAGAACTTTCCATCACAGAAATGTGATAAGAATTTCTTTTTTTGGACAAAGTTTGAGGTTTGCAAGGGATTCTGGGTAAGAGAACCTGGTGAGAGCCACACAAGTCACCCCATCCTGGATTCCCCTGGGTATCTAGTTTTAAAAAATGTATAGATTTGTTAGGTTTCCTTAGATGCCGACAGGGCTTGGGTTCACAATCTACAGCTAGGCACTTTGCAAAAAAAAAGGTCAGTTTTCACTGTAAAAATGTGGTGTGTCCATGTTGCGTTTTGCGCCGCTTCCTGTCAAGGGCTCTAGGCCTACCCACACAATTGAGGTAACTTTTTTCTCGGAAGACTTTGGGGAATGCAGGATGGGAGGAATTTTTGGTCATCCATGCAGATGCCAGAACTTTCCATCACAGAAATATGAGGAAAATGTGTTATTTTCTTTTTTACAAAGCTGGAGGTTTGCAAGGGATTCTGGGTAACAGAACCTGGTGAGAGCCACACAAGTCACTCAATCCTGGCTTCCCTGGGATGTCTAGTTTTCAAAAATGTGTAGGTTTATTAGGTTTCCGTAGGTGCTGGCAGAGCTATGGTTCAAAATCTACAGCTAGGCACTTTGCCGAAAAAAGGTACAGTTTTCAATGTAAAAACGTGGTGTGTCAACGTTGCGGTTTAGTTGTTTCCTGTCGCGGACACTAAGCCTACCCACACAAGTGAGGTATAATTTTTATCGGAAGACTCTGGGGAAAGCGGGGTGGGTGGAAGCTTGTGGATCTGTGCAGATGTTTTACAAAGTGTGATGCTTGCAAGAGATTCTGGGTAACAGAACTTAGTGAGAGCCACACAAGTCACTACATCCTGGATTCCCCTGGGCGGCTAGTTGTAAAAAATGTATAGGTTTGTTAGGTTTTCTTGGGTGCCAGGTGCGCTAGGACCCAAAATCCACAGGTAGGCACATTCCAAAAAAACAGTCAGTGCCTAGTGGGCTTTCTGCTGACCTGGGGAGGGGAGAATCAGGGGCTATTACCCTGATATGCCCACAAGGGGGCAGAAAGACTAAGGCTATTTTTTTGGGGGGTGGGGACATTGGGATGACCATTATGGGCAGCCCCCACCCCTATGTATAAAAATGCCAGCATAATCGCTGGCGCCTGGTGGGCTTGACTGGCCTCGGTCTCAGATCATATAGCGGATTCCAGGTTGTGTTGGAATACCTTTTTTTTATGGTACTACTAAGGGGTGTAGGAGACAGTACATTTCTGGGGGGGACAGGGACAACCTTGTGGACTTTCAAGTGACCTTATACGAATCGCCTGTTGTGTGAGAACCGCATGCCCAGTTAAACTAATACAATTGCATTGTTTTAAAGTGAATTATTGATAAAGGCAGTCATGTGGTCACAGTTTGTAAGTTTGCTTTATTGTTATTCACATTCACAAAAGCAATAAAACCAAATGTGAAACAACATGTTTATGAATTTTGCATCTTCATGTATCAAGCAAGCAACAGTGGGACGAAAAGAAGGAAGAATAAACTAAATGCTCTTAGCGACATTCCTAAACCTCAAAATCCAACTGAAATAATTAGAAATTGTTGTTTCTTGTTGCATGAATCTATAATAAAATTATAAACTTTATTTGCAAAGCCAAATACTTTCTTGCGCCGTTCAGTGCAGAGGTTTATGTTATGTATGTTGCATATAGCAACATGGTTAAGTCTTTTCTGGGACATAGTTGACCTTAGCCACGTTTTCAGTCAGCAGAGACCACTGAAGCTTCTCTCAGCCTCACAAGAAGATGCTAGAATAACCAAAAGAATCTGGAGTAGCTTCTACACCTATGAAAAAGAAGCTTTCTCTCCCTCTTGGAAACATTTTTCAGACTATGTCTGCCAGTTCCGGGACTGAAGAGTAATTCAACATACTTGATAATATAGTTAACTGAGTTGAGAGCAGCAAAGGGTCAGTTTCTTTGTACTGAGCAAGAGAATCAATGCCATTGCCTGTTAAAAGCACCTACTCAAGTTTTTTACATGTTTGAATGCCTTCCTGGTCAAAACGCTGAGCGAGATGAAGAGAAACTGTATCTAAAAATTCAAAATACTGAGAGCGATAGTAGTCCCTGACGGTTGCAGGATGAAAAGTTTCTGCTGCTCCTTCATCATTCAATGGCATTAAGATGGTACTTAGCAGTCATGTGGTTATTGGTATCGAGCAGACTGTCAAATGACTCATCACTACAAAGCTTTAGTATTGCACTTTTTGCTACATTCACAGCAGCTAGTAGCCTGGATATAGTTTGCTGGTGTTCTTGTATGGCAATATTGAAACATTACAGAAGCTGCAGTACTTATAGAGCCTGATACAGTCCAGTAAAATGCTTACAAGGGTACAAATATTGGTTACTGTAACAAATACAAATGCTTTCTTGTTCCTGACCAGATATATCCAGTGTGCCAATCAAGAATTACTGCATATGGATTGTCACCAATATTTTTAAAAGTTTGATGCAAAATTGCATGGGACAATAACTGAAGAACTTTATTTTGGATATCTGGGTTGAAATATTCTGTTCGATATGCTGTAATCCACAGTTTCAAGGAAGGTACATCCTCTACTCGTGCCCTTAGAAATTGACGGAAATCCCCATCGCTGTCATCATGACCTTGAAGTGCAAGGCCTTGTTTCACCAGAAGAGCTATGGTATAAAATATTTTGTTAAGACAAGCCAGGCTTCTTTCTGTTGTTGTTGGACTTGATGTGATAACTGTTGATTGATTGGTTGGCCTCTTCTATACTGTGCTAGTTGACTCAGTGCATATGAATGAGCATAACTGTTCTGATGCTTTTTGAACCTTTCTAGTGCCTTCTTTCAGTTGGTATAACTGGTGCTGCAAAATGCTTCGTCTGTGTTCTTGGAAAGCTCAGTTAATGTCAGTGACTTAGCTTTTGCAAAGTGAAAACATAGCACTCATGCCACTCTATCGCTGTAATGCAGGCAGGGAAAATCCTAGAACCATCTCAGAGAATATACTCCTGCCCTTCCTCTCAGAACCAACAGAGATCAGATGTGGAGTCCCCCAAGGATTCTCCCTCAGCTCCACCCTCTTCAACGTTTACTATCGTCAGAAACCAGGGGCTCCACATTGTCTTCTACACCAATGACACCAAGCTGATCCTCTCCTTCACCATGCACAATTTCCAAGAAGGAATGAAATCTGTCACCACCTGGATGAAGAACAGCTGTCTGAAACTCAACTTGGAAAAAACAGAAGTCTTCATCCTCGGTCCCACCCCCTCTGCATGGGACGACACCTGGTTGCTCTACATCCTCGGAAACCCACCCACCACAACGGACCATGCACTCAACCTTGGCATCAAACTGGACTCATCACTCACTATGAATCGCCAAGGGACGCGTGTAGGCAAGCTAGCTCATGCAGAGACAAGATTTGTTGGGGCCATTCTGTGTTTTAAACTTGTTGGGGCATATTCAGCCTCATGCATCAAGCCAAAATCCAGTCGGTAAAATACCGAATCGCTAATAACACCCGTTAGCGAGTAAATAAAACCTAATCCCAATGCATCAACCCAAATACAAAAATCGCTATTTAAGGAATCCTTAAATAGCGATTCCTTAAATTGCGATTGCATTTAAGGAATCCCAAATTGAGATTCCTTAAATGCAATGCATGAAAGTTAAAAAAATTGCGAATTCGCTAATAGGGTGAGCAAATTACCATGAAGATGAACTGCATGGTAATTTGCTAAAAGTTTGAAAAATGCACTTTTGTGCATTTTTCAAAGTTTCATGTTGCGCACACACATGCCCTTAGAGCATGTGTGTGTGCTACATATGTGCACATATCAATTTCAGGGGTGCAATAGGGTGTCATTTTCACACCCTTGCACCCTTGAAATTGCATGAGCAATTTGCGAGAACCTACTGGTACTCGCAATTTGCTCATGCAATCTCCAATTCATTCCTATGGGCCTGTTGGCCCATAGGAATGATTGGGACGGCATTCCTTAATTGCTAGTCGCAATTAAGGAAAGTTAAGGAATCGCTATTTGAATAGCGATTCCTACATGCATAGCCTTTTGCTATTCCTTATTAGCGATTCCTTATTTTTCGCTAATAAGGAATCGCAATTGGCATTGTTGATGCATGTGTCCCATTGTGTTTTAAACCTTTTAAAATTTAACAACTAATTGTGGTGCTAATACCGTAATTTTGATTTTCGAGCAACTTACACAATTTGTTTTAACTTACATTGCTCTTACTTTTTTGATTGCTGACTTCCTGGTAGCACTGTGCGTGTTTCCACCCGCACCCGGTCCACCGCAGGTTTTCCCATTTGCTGTGGAGGGTGCAGGCGGTCTCCCTACTCCTTTTCCGGCTGGAGGGGGGCGGAGACAGGCGGTCAGCGCTCTAGTGCGCGAAAACTATTTAAATAGCATGCCCTGTCTGCCACGCAGCGGACGTGTGTAGGCAAGCTAGCTCACGCAGAGACAACATTTGTTGGGGGCATTCTGTGTTTTAAACTTGTTGGGGCATATTGTGTTTTAAACCTTTTAAAATGCAACAACTAATTGTGGTGCTAATACCATAATTTTGATTTTCATCGAGCAACTTGCACAATTTGTTTTAACTTGCATTGCTCTTACTTTTTTGATTCCCGACTTCCTGGTAGCGCTGTGTGTGCTTCCGCCCGCACCCCGGTCCACCGCGTGTTTTTCCGTTCGCTGTGGAGGGTGCAGGCGGTCTCCCTACTCCTTTTCCGTCTGGAGTGGGGCGGAGACAGGCGGTCAGCGCTCTAGTGCGCGAAAACTATTTAAATAGCATGCCCTGTCCGCCGCGCAGAGGACGCGCGCCAAAGGCAAGCCCGTCTGCGCCCGTCCGCGCCAAGACCGCGCCTTCCGCCAGGGATGCTGGTATTTTCCTGCCAGCTCCAAAGGTAGGGATTACGTACTCTCAAAAAGAACTCCTAGATCTTTGTAAGGCTGAAACTCCATGTTACCATACACTGGACCCGAAAAGCCTTGTCAGGAATGGTTTTCCGGACTGCTCCTTCTGTGGTCATTGTCCTGTCTGGTCAGAAGGGGAGTGCGCTGTTACTAATAAGGACATAACTACCCCGCCCCCCTCTGAGGAGTTGATCCTTGGCTGCCTCATTAATGTTAGATCATTAATTAAAAACAAAGTGGCCTTTAAAGATTTTGTTTCCTTACGAAAGCCGGATTGGGTGTTCCTAACAGAAACTTGGACCAATGATTGCTCAGGCCCCGATCTAGTAGAAGCAATCCCTGCTGGCTATAGTTTAGCTAGATTTGATAGGATAGGACGACGGGGTGGAGGGTTGGGTATTCTGCAGAAGGACACATTCATCTGTCGTTCAGAACCACTCACCTCTTCTCTGGATCAGTACCAGGCGTTATATTTTTCCATAAATACCCATCCCACAAAAAGTTTTACTGGGGTTCTTTGCTATCGCCAACCTGGCTCTAGGACCTCTTTCAGTCAAGATTTTGGTAATCTTCTGGAGCCCTACTTAGATAGAGCCAATTTTACACTTCTCGGATTTTAATTTTCATCTGGATAATATTTTAAGTCATGACACACAAATGTTGCTGGAAAGTATGAAGTGCTGGGGGTTTACTCAGCTAGTTTCTTCTCCCACTCATGTGGCAGACCACATCCTACATTACAAATGATGAACCAATTAAGGTGGGAGAGCCTCTTCCACTCGCCTGGTCAGACCACTTCGCCATTCCGTTTAATTTAAGGATTTTGGCATCAACCAATGCTCCATTAGAAAATAGGAAAATGGCTGAAAGGAGGAATCTCAATCATATTAGTAAAGAGGCTTTTGTGAACCTCCTCACAAATTTCTAGCTCCCAGAGCACTTGGATGCTACTCGGGCTGCAGCAGAATTATCCAAAAAGCTGCTAGTGGTCATGGACACTTTAGCACCTGTAAAAAGACATTATACAGCAAGAAACAAAACCTCCTCTCCTTGGTTTACCGACAGACTTCGAAAGCTGAGACAGGTGTGTAGGAAACAGGAGAGGGCATGGCGTACTGATCTAGCACCCGCAGGCAGAGAGAAGCATAAACAATGCCTGAAAGAATATAAGGCAGCTATAATGGAGGAAAAGGGAAGATATTACTCTAAAATAATAGAGTCGAATAAATCCCCCAAAGAGCTTTTTAATATTATTAATTCCCTTATCTCCCCACGGTCATAGATTCTTCAGAGGCTTCGCAGGAGCTCTGTGATACACTTTCTTCTTTTTTCTGTACAAAAATTTCGGACACTTATACCCAGCTGGAAGCATCAAATCTAAAAAAGGAATCAGCCACTCAGCCCGTAATCTATCAGAATAAAAGTGCTATTGAGGATGAGACACCTAGATTGCTCATGTTTCCTAGCATATCATTGGAGACCACTGACCTGTTACTAGAAGGAGTCACCTCTGGATCCCCTTTGGATTACTGTCCCCTAAAGGTGCTTAAAAGTGGCAGAGAAGCTATTATACCCCACCTTACCACGGTCATGAATCTAGCCATCTCAGAGGGGCAATATCCTATGGCTTGGAAGGCTGTAGTTATTAGGCCGCTTCTAAAAAAGCCTTCATTGGACCCTATGGAACTAAAATAATTACCGGCCGATTTCTCTTCTGCCAGTTCCTGCCAAGATGTTAGAAAAGAACTTAAATTCTCACCTCAGTGCCTATCTAAGGGCCAATCAAATTCTTTATGGTTCACAGCACGGCTTTAGAAGCTGTCACAGTATGGAAACTGCACTTACTGCAGTATTTAACAACATCCGTACTCAGGTGGATGCAGGCCAAACCACATTCCTGGTCCTGCTCGACCTTACTGCAGCATTCGATACCCTATCTCCACTGAGACTTGTGCACCGTCTCAGGGAAATAGGGATCGGTGGTTCGGCTCTGGGGCTCCTCGCTTCCTTTCTTAGAGATCGGACACAAACGGTGAAATTGGGCAATTTCTACTCAGCTCCGAATTCCCTTCTGTGTGGAGTCCCTCAGGGCACCTCCCTAAGCCCCATGTTATTTAACATTTACGTTGCCCCACTGGCCTGGAAGTGTTGTCATATGTGAACGACACTCAAATTATGGTGTTCATCACCCATAGCATTAGTGAATCCACCACCAATTTCAAAAACTGTATGGAAGCAGTCGCCTCGTGGATGATGCAAAACTTCTTGAAGTTAAACGGTGAGAAGACCGAGGTTTTAATATTCGGGAATAATTTGGATATCTGGTCCAGCAAATGGTGGCCGGACTCGCTAGGTAACTGTCCAAGTCCTGTCTCCCATGGGAAAAATTTAGGAGTCCTAGTGGACAATTCCCTTTCTTTGAGTTTACAGATTAACAAGACAGTGTCGACTTGTTTTGGCTTAATCAGAACCATTAGAAAGATTTCTCAGTTCCTATCATTTGCTTCCCGCAAACAAGCTGTCATCGCGGTAATAACATCCAGATTGGACTATTTTAACGCTCTTTATTTGGGTATTAACAAGGGACTTGTGCAACGCCTACAACAGGTGCAGAATGCCGCTGCCAGGCTGGTAATGGACTTGCCAAAGTACCACTCAGCATCGGCTTCTCTTTCCACATTGCACTGGCTGCCACCGGATTGCAGAATCCTTTTCAAAACCTTCTGTTTGACTCACAATGCCTACTATGGTCTGGGACCTGAGGGCATCAAATCCATGTTTAAGCGCTATATACCCATTAGGGAGCTTAGGTCGGCGAGAAAAAACCTCCTCATAGTACCAAGGTTCAAAAAGATGAAATGGGGAGGTAGAGCATTCTCGTCAGCTGCAGCTACGTTGTGGAATTCCCTCCCGGAAGAAATCTCCGGGCAGGTAGAGCATTCCCTTTTTCGCAAAGCTTTAAAGACCTGGTTGTTTACAACTACCCCTGTCTGAGTGTGCTTCTGTCTTGTCCGCACATTGTTCTGCTATAGCGTTTTGATGCCCTTGGGCTAAGTTAGCGCTCTATAAATTTTATATTTATTCATTCATATCAATGCTGTCTCCTCCGCATGCTTCAACACCCTCCGCATACTACTCAAGACGGTCAAGTGGATCCCCCGTATCCAGAAAAACAGTCCCTCACGCACTCATCACCAGCAGACTAGCCCACGGCAACGCCCTCTATGCCGGAATCAACAAAAAACTCCTCCACAAACTCCAGACCACCCAGAACGCTACAGCCAAACTAATCCTTTATATCCCACAGGTCAACCACATCACCTTATACCAGTGCGACCTCCACTGGCCCCCGTCGAAAAAAGACTAACCTTCAAGCTGCTCACACACGCCTACAGGGCCCTCCACAACACCGGACCACAATACCTCAACTACAGAATCTCTTTCCACGCCCCCAAGAGAAACTCCACTCAGCCGACGTCTCCCTAGCCACCATCCCTTGCATCTACAGGACCAGACCAGGTGGAAGATTCTTCTACCTCACAGCCAAGACCTGGAACAAACTCCCCCTTCACCTCCAATGGAGCCCGACACTGCACCAATTCAGGAAGGACATGATGTCCTGGCTCTTCGAATGATCCTACTGGAGCTGTCCACACCCTCCCCAGCCCCTTGAGACCCTCAAGGGTGAGTAGTGCGCTTTAAAAATCCCTGATGGATAGGTTCTAATGTATTGCAGGGTATAATTTATTTAGACCTATTAATGTGTCTTGTCAAGAAATTATGAGGTGCGCATAGCAGTGCTTTTATCCCGTTAAATGACTTTTCTGATATTTGCCACTTTCCTATCAGTTAACAAACAGCCCCTGGTTTTGGTAGGGTTTAAGTACAATGCAGCTTACCAAGCGATGTGCACTGTCTCATGCTTAGTGGTGGCTGGTGACATTTGAAAGTGGTGTCGCATAAAAGTTGTATTTGACTTTTATGTAGTAAGCAAAGAGAGCAATCTTCATAGACAAGCATGGGGTCTGAGGGCGGGGGGACCTCCTCCTGAAAAAAAGAAATTGGCAAATGGTTCATTTTAAAGCAAATTAATTTAGTGAAAAAGCAAGGTGTGTAAAACAGTGGGAACATACAGACTTAAAGTACTAAACACATTAGGAACTGCCCCATATCTTACTGCCTTCAACAATTACTGTAATGTACAAATTGTACTGCATGACCACTTCTAGCCCTTTAAAGTGTGTGCTTCCACTGCATGCGGCATCGACTTTGGAAGAGAATGCTCTAACGAGGCTACAGGAAGCACCCACAGCTGCTGGCTGCAATCAGACATATAGAAATATATGCAGACAAGTCTTTAATTGGGATGGAAAAAGTGGGGGCTCACTAAAAGGGATCATTTAAAATAAATTTCTGTGAGTTCCATAATATGCCACCCGACTGGGATTTTGGTTTCTCTCTAAGATGTTATTGCATCCAGATATATAACACAACTACTGACATACACCTAGCACCTGCCAGTACAAGTGTCTGTGTTCATGGCTGTTAGATGTTTAAGATAAATGAGTAACAACAATGATTTGTTACAGTTAACATTAGAAAAGTTTCAATTCTGAAAGTGTGAGAATGTGAACTAAATATTATTGAGTCCTGTCGAAAGAGTATTGACCTTCAGTTATGTGCGCTTTATGTTGAATATGTACACCATTTTTCTCTACACATCTCATCCACCTGCACATCTTCAATTTCATCACTTTCCTTTTCAGCACCCTCTTTTTACTCACTCCCGAATACAACTCCTTGCATTTCCCTCACTTCACCACCCCAAACATACACAACAGTCACTCACATTTAAGCACTTTATTTTCTTTTACTTTCACCTTGTAAATATTTTGACATCTGTGTACCCCCTTCACACACACTTACACAGAATTGCAACTGGAATACATGACCATTGTTCTGTGTGTTCTGCAGAGAGGCCAACCCACTGACAGGCACTCTGCTTTGCCGGCTTCAGCCTCGAAGCGCTCAGTCAAAGCCCCTAATAAACACCTGGCACAACTCAAAGTATGCACTATGTAACAATAATAAGATGCACAAAAAATACAGAAACAAATGATAGCATAGCCAACAATCTTGGGGAAAGCAAAATGAAGTATAATGTGAAATAAAAGAGGAGCTAAATCACTGACATGCATTACCTTAACGGTTTTAACATTAATTGTTCGGAAATTAATCCATGTTTTTGGCATTAATGTAAAGAGCATGAAGAAAGGGCCAGTTTTAACGTCTTCCAGTGTTTAACTGTATACTATAAGCACTTGGCTCAGATATTTGAATCAACTTCACAAGGGAACAAAAACCCTACTCTCTTTTGGATCAATTTCGTGGGGCAACAAATATAGCAGTGACACATCTAATGGGGCCAACATCCTGCAGGCAGGGCCTGGGATGTCACAATAGGGAGGTTAGCATAACCAGGGGTCTCAGCAAAATATACATGACACAACATTAGCATTATAACCCTTACCATTACCGAAGGCAAGGCGCCAAATCGCACATGCTTGCATCCAGTCCTATGATGTATTGAATGGGAAAGGGTGGGATCTATGCCTGTGAATGCCTGACGTCTGGCCCCACGCAGGGATGGAGATCTGACGCCCGAAACTAGGAAGGTGACAGTCACTGGCCTACAGTGGATACCACTGTAGGCTACAATGGCAATGAAGGCCTGTAGAAAGGTAAGCCCTGCATCAGACCTCACATTACAGAAAGTTGATTTACTACCTCTCTTCTGTCTCCTGCTTCAGAGCGAGGCGGGGCAGGACAGGCAGCTCAGACTAAATACATCAATTTGTATAGAGCTAAGATTTATGACGTGCGTTGTGTGCCTCCCAAAAAATAAAATGGACTCAAAATGGTGCCTATTTTCATAAGTATAAATTGGTGGCTGTGTGAAAACCAAAAATCAAAACCATCATGGAGAACCTGTTATATTTTAATTTAGCTTTCATAATATTACTTACACACACACAAGTGCACTGCAAGAACTTCTCTGTGCCGGGCATGTCTCAGGGTGCCCCCTTACCCCTAATTGTAGTGGAGCTGTTTTATTTCACAGTGAGAAAATCATGATTTAAAAAAAATAAAAGATCACAGTTTTGTAAATAATGGGAAGAAATAAATCTTTCATCTGCCAATCATCATCCTCAAATTCTTTATTCGGCTCTAACGAGCCATAAAACTCATATCATAAAATACACAATACAAATAATACACCATAAAAACTTCAGATAGAATCCATTAAATAATATATCCGCAACACAATACCAAAAAGTTTCAATATTTATATCGTAGCTTCAGGGAACTTAAGATATAATTTAAATCAGTGATAATTACAGTTTTATTTCCCAGACACTGCAAGTAAGAAAAGGCTGCTGTGTGAGATCTTGAGTCCAAAGCACACAATATGGGGCACAAGAACTGCCTACTTTGATGTAGATAAAATGTGCAAAATAATGTAAAGTGCAAAGAGCTCTGTTCAGCAGGGATGTCACAATGACAGAGAGGTAATAATGAAAACCAGGTACCTTTGGAGCGGTAAGTCACCAAAAAGTGTATGATTTGTAGACGAAACCTTGTGAGTAGAAGCTTCTGTCTTTCATCTACAATAAACTGTAAGTGAAGTGCTGGGCGTAATAGTGGAGCCTGAAGATTAACTCCGCACTCTTTCTGGCTATCGTCCAGCCGTGCTTTTTACGCACATTGATAAAAAGGTTTTTTTTATGTGTGCTGAGGAAACCAATGACGAAAAGGTGGGGTATGATAAAGAGCTGGGATATCTAAACTTTTGAATCCCTAAAACAGTTTTAAGCCAAGGGATGTCTAGGAAATTGTCCAGCTTCATACAATCTGAGATTACTGATCTACATAATTGGGCTTCTGAGTTTTTCATCTGGCAATCACATTTGAAAGAAAGTTCAAATACAACCTATGGGAATCATACAAAAGTAATAAACCTTTAAAGCCTACCTGGCAACCTCTTACATCTCACAAACCTACTGAACGGATTAACGCCAAACTAACAAAAGCATGCTTTCTGAAAAAGTTCTATTTTCATTCAAAGTTTGGCATGAACCCATCCAACGGGTTTTGCTGAAGGCACAAGCAAAATTTCCTGTGGAGGCTGAAAGTGGAAAACGCATCTTTTTTCACTGCCATCTTTAGCTTTTTAGTGGCAATCTGGTAACAGAGGGCAAATTTATAAATCAAAAATGCCCTTTTCAATGAAAAGCTGTCCTGAACCAAAAAAACTGAATGATGACTTGTATGTCTTCATCTCACTGGTTGACTAAAGTCGCCATAGTCTCATTCCCCTCCCCACAGTCTGGTCACATCTAATTTGAAACCTTGCATGACCTTATTTAGCACTTCACTTGTCAACAAACACCTTATGGTGGCCCTCTATCATCTCATTCTGACACCCCTCATTGTCACTCACATTGATGTGGCCGCATATCAGTTGCAGCCCAGCATGATCTCATTCACACTCCCCTTGGGCTGCCTGCACCTCATTTGTGATACTACATAACATCAGTTGTTTTCCACTCACTCAGTATGGCTCTCAGGTGGACCTTGAGTCATTTACTTAATTAAATAATTTTATTTCCATTCTCCTCGAACCAGCTGAGCTAATCACAAATTATGAGAAATAAATAATTCGCTAATGCGTTCTATTCTTGATTAAACATAAATACACAACATATTGTTTAAAAATGAGATGTAAAATTGTCCTAGCAGGAAATATACAGAGGGTAAGCAATACTGGTTTAATATAGCTTATTTCATCCCAGCAAAGAGTTGATATTGTTGGAGAATTTCTGTACTCATTTAGCCACCCTTTCAGCTGTACACATGCCATTTGAAAGGTGTTCAGGTTGGGTAGCTCTAGTGCATACGGATCTAGTTACCTCTTTGAGACTTTAGAAATTCTTCGGCATCTACATGCTTGCATTGTTGCCCATCATTGGTGTCACTATAGGGATATTTTAACTTTCTCTAAGGGACAAGCGTCAAGCTTACAATATTCTACTTGAAAGAGGCAGTGACCATGAAAAATGTAGATTAAAAATCATGATTATCCCTAACCCGTACTCTGAGATACTGTTCCAGCCGTGTTCTTGTACCGATTGCTTGAGCAATTGCTGGTTTGCGAGGTGTACTTTCTTTTAAAAAGTCATGCAATTAAAGCATGCTATGGAAACCGAAGTATGCGAAAATCCTCTTTGTAGACTACTTAACAAAATCAATGCTTTTTGGGTTGATGAATCCTCTGATCATAGATGACAATCTGAAAGCGAAAACAGCAAATGTGTATACGTCAAACAGTAAGCTTCAATGCTGAGCACTCCTCAAAAGGTCGAAGGGGCATTAATTTGTAACAAGAGCTTACCCAATACAGACGCCCAGGTGAAATAATTCAGCAGAAGAAAACTTCTTATAGAACAGTCATTCTGTGCAATTGAATTGATCCTAAAAGCATGTCCTGTGCCTGAGGACACCTTATTCAATATCATCCATTCAAAAACTGACATACATTCTGCTAAAATTTCCAGTCGAAGGAGGGTCATTAATCATTGCATTCAGTTGTTGCAGGAAGAATTTAATACATAGACTGAATGGATTCTCAAGGCACCCATAAATCCAAGTTCTATATAACAATCCCAGAGTCATACAGGTTTAGTATTAACTATTTAGCATGCAAGATTTCAACAGTGCAGGAATCAGCAGTATCAAAAATGACAACAGATGCAAATTGTAATAATTCTGTGACCATCTATCCTTGAATTATATATCCTGGAATCTTCTTATAAACATGTCTAATTTTATTCCAGGCTTAAGGATGAGTTTTTCAACCTTTCCTCATGGTATGAAGAGCAGAATATATCTCAAACGTTTGCATCAAGTAACTTCGATGACGAGATACCTGCAGATTACGACTACATATGTAATCCTAAAAAGCTTACATGCATTCCAGAGCCAGATGCTTTTAATCCTTGTGAAGATATCATGGGATACGACTTTCTTCGGATCATGATTTGGTTCATTAGTATCCTTGCCATTGCTGGAAATGCAGTTGTCCTATTCGTTTTGCTAACAAGTCACTACAAACTCACAGTACCACGTTTTCTAATGTGCAACCTATCTTTTGCAGATTTTTGCATGGGGCTTTATTTGCTGCTTATTGCCTCAGTTGACTCTCAAACAAAAAACCAGTACTATAACCATGCAATTGATTGGCAAACAGGTAGCGGCTGCAGTGCTGCTGGCTTTTTCACAGTTTTCTCAAGTGAACTCTCAGTTTACACATTGACTGTTATTACTTTAGAAAGATGGCATACAATCACTTACGCAATGCAGTTAGATCGAAAAATCAGATTAAGACATGCCATAATGATTATGTTTGGGGGTTGGTTATTTTCTCTTGTAGTTGCATTGTTGCCCCTGTTCGGCGTCAGCAATTACATTAAAGTCAGCATATGCCTGCCTATGGACATAGAAACCACTTTGTCACAGGCATATATAATCTTTACTTTAGTCATTAATGTTGTTGCTTTTATAATTATCTGTGCATGTTACATAAAAATTTATATTGCAGTTCAAAATCCGGAGCTGACAACTACAAATCAAGATACAAAAATTGCCAAAAAAATGGCTGTATTGATTTTCACTGACTTTACCTGTATGGCACCGATATCATTCTTTGCTATATCTGCTGCTTTTAAAGTACCTCTCATCACTGTGACAAACTCTAAAATTTTACTTGTTTTATTTTATCCGGTGAACTCTTGTGCAAACCCGTTTTTATATGCAATTTTTACAAAAGCATTTCGTAGAGATTTCTTTCTTTTGATGAGCAGGTTTGGGTGTTGCAAAACCCAGGCAGAACTTTACAGAGTAAACAATTTTTCGGCCTATACCTCCAACTGCAAGATTGATCACTCATGTGGTGGGTCCAAAAAAACGTCTCGAGCAGATATTCATCTGACAACCTTCGACTGTCAATACTCTACAGCCACAATAAAAGTAACTGCAAAGAAGGATGACTATAACTACTGATACAAAGAATCATAGAATTTCAATTTCATACCTGCAAAGTCGAACCAGGGAATTGACACTCCACAGTATTTAAACAGTGTATTATAAAATAATGTGCTTTTACTTTAGATGTAAACTTGAGATGTTTAATAGCTAACTTTATTTTTAAGTTGGTAAATGTTGTAAAAATTATTTTTGTATCTATGTTTAAAGAAATGGAAATCGTTATTATGTGCTAATAAAAAATATCTGTAAATTACAATTTCTGTACATATAAAAACGCTTGTGCTGATATGCACTATACATGGGCGGCCATTGGCTGTGTTCTACGTGGCAAAATAAGCTTAATAACACACTGCATATTAACATTCCAATGCCGTTTCTTGTGCCAGGTTGACCTCATCTGTTGCAGGCCGAGGCACAAATAAGTCACTGAATCAGTTTGCATGTAAGGTGAATAGGATGGAAATTCAAAAGTCACAACAATGGTACACTCGTTAAACTATCTGTAGTATAGAAGTACATATTTTTACATAATAGTGCAGTTACTGCCTTCCTGTCAAAATATGATAAATAACTCATGAGAAACAACAGGTTGACTCATCTGAACATGTGGTACAATCATACAACAATCACTGACAAAGCCAACAGGTTCCGCCTTTATAATGTGAAAGCCAAGCCACTGGTTTTGCCCAAATTCTTTTGCGAAGCATAGTTAAAAAAAACTGAGCCATTTCAAATTTCTGGAGGAATACTGAACACATCTCAAGGTATCCCAAAACTGAAAACTGACTTCAATATTTTCCATCTTTAGCAAGGGTATTGAAACGTCATTCGAAACGTCATTCACTAATTGAACTCCAAATAACCAGTGGTGGCCGCCTGTGAACAGGGGTGTAAGGACCGGGGAAGGAATGAAAAAATAAAAAAATTAACCTACCTTTTTTGCCACCTCCACTACACGCCCCTATCTCGCCTCTCCTCCGTCTCCTTCTCTGCTGGAAGAAGTACCAGAAGCACCAAAGCTTCTGGACTCTGCCAGCCAAATCAAAACGCTGCAGGAGCAGCGTCGTGATAGTGCCTGGGGAGGCTGGGCATGTTCTCCACAGGGCTGTGTAGCACAGCCAAATGGAGAACATGACAAGTGCACATGATGGTTTGGCCAGGCCTAGAGGGCGGGTCAAAGCATCATGCGAAGTAGGGAGGGAGTGCTCCTGCTCCCTCTGTTGTCAGCGAAGCCAGATTCCCAATATCCTACCACGCAGCTCCAATAGAACCAACAATCTGTTACTGCTTCTCAAAATATCTCTTTGATAAGAGTCATTCCATATAGACTTATAATCAATCACTTCCAGTATCTCCCCACAAAATGATGACCAACGTTATAGCAAAAACTCAATGATCTTTTGCATAACAGCATCCTTAGACAAAGTCAGTTTCCATTCCTCCTCCAATATGGCTTTCAAACAATCACACTTCACAACAGCAACCATCCAGTCCTCTTCCTGCTCAAAATCACCCGCTTGTACCGGCAATTGAGAAAAACAGTCAACACTGAAATTATTAATCCCAGGTACATATTTAGGACAAAAGAAAATTCTTGAAGCTGGTACTGTCCTCAAACTCTATAGCTCCGTTGGTAGTAAATAAATCTATCAGAGGTTTATGAACTGTCCTAAAACTCAATACCCCACACATAGTTCCAAAAATGTTGCACACACCACCAGCATGGTACCACTTCTTTCTATATGGTGGTGTAATTTATTTCCACATCTCTCAAAGTTCTAGAAGCAAAATCTACTATTCTTCCATTACCCTTGTTTATCTGAATTAACACTGCACCCAAACATGCATGCTGGCACTCGTGTCCACAAAGGTGCTCTCAAGTGCAACGAATGGCTTGAGACCCACAACATTCACTGTACCTTCTTTCACCAAATCAAACGCTTTTTGCCATTATGCGTCCACTCAAACTTCTGACCTTGTTTCATTAAAAGTCTCATTGGTGGAACTTTATCAGGGAAATTATCAACAAATTTGGCATAGTATTCTGCTAGATCCAAAAAGATCTGAACTGATCCTTATCTTGGGTACATGGTACTCAATAGCCTCCATAAGTTTAACTTTTGAACTTATGCCAGATCTGGAAATGCTATGTCTCAAATACTCACTTCTTCAACCGCAAATTTAAATGATCAAATCTCCACAGTCAGTCCTGCTTCTTTCAAGACATTCAGTACTTTCTTCAAGAATTTATCATTACCTTCCTTACTTGCTGCCCATATCAACACATCATACTGGAAGAACATCACATTTTCAACATCATCAAAAAACTGCTGCATGACCCTATGAATACTGTGGATGCAGATGCTAATCTAAAGTAAATACTCACAAAACAAAATGCACCCTGTGGTCAAGTGCATTGAGTCAAGATGCAACCGTATATGATGGTAAGTACTAGATAAATGTAATGTAGAATTATACCGTCCTCCAGTCACACTGGCTGGTATTTCATCCATATTCCGCAGCGGATAACGATCCACCCACATGTTTTTATTAAGTTTGCTGCGATCCACACACATTTATATCTTACCATTAAGCGTGCATCTAATAACAACTGGACCCAAATATAGGCTTCTATTAGTTCAGTGATGTTATTCTTGGTTAACCTATTACATTTTACTTTCAAGGAATCTCTTAGAACTAATTCTACACCACACACCTCGTGTACAGTGGGTATGGCATCCTTTCTAAGAAAAATGTTATGCATAAATCTTCGGAAGGCATTCCAAGTCACTTCCAACCAGTTTATGAAATTGACATACCCTTCCCTGGGTTTCATCCTGATCCAAAATTAAAATTTGCTCTTCCTCATTAGGATTCAAAACATTTCCCAATGCTCTTTGTTCACCCACTACATACGAGTTCTCCCTCTTTTGACAACATAAACTCGACCCCATGCAGATCTTCCCTTGAAACGCAAATTTGTCTCCAAATATCATATACCAGGCAATTTCACTCCACAGCAGCCTTCCCATTCACCACCTGCTCCCAACAAATCCTTCAGACCCAATTTGCCCCACGTTTCCTCTTTCACCAAAGTGTACAGAGAGAGGATCTCCCCACATAGCAATTTCTTTCTAGCATATCTTCACCAAATATTTTGGTGGATGATAGGGCTCAACACTAGCACCTGTTTTAAGCTCAGTTTTCTTAGATATATATCACACACACTGCTAATAGATATACTTCATCCTCTAAATCCACTTCTTTGGTATTTATCCCACATTCTTTCACCATATTTACATTGACCTTAGAGACAGTACTCACTTGCTTACATACCCTTGACAAATGTCCTATTCTCTGGCACTTAAAACATTTAGCCCTTGACACTGGACAATATATAAAAGTGCAATATGTTTGCGCTGCCACATCTATACAGTGACTTTTTCCATTGCTAGAACCATCTTTTAACATGTCGTCTCTTTTCTTCTTGGCCTTTTATGCCACCTGCTATGTAGATTGCACAGATTCAAGTTAGTTTTGTACACTCCCTCGTGTCCTTTCAACTCCTCCATATAGCAGGAGGTATTTTCAATTCGGCATTTTAAACTTTTCTAAGGACAGTCCATAACTTTTCTTGTATTTTCATATCTGAAGTACAGTTGATTAATTGATCATGAATGACGTCCTCATGCAACTTCTTGAATTTTCATGTTGCAGCCAAAGTTTGCAAAACTGCAACATAATGATTATCGCACTAACCAAGCAACTGACTTCTAGAGAAGAATTTCGGTAATTCTACAACACCACACATTTTCTTTCCATGGATCTCTTCTAGTGCTTTCATAGCAGACACAAACACATTGTTCACCTTCTCTTCCATATCAGAAACATTGTCCCCTCCTTCATGATCCTTTGCAGGTACTGGCAATTTTTTTAGTACCGTCCTGCCCTCCACCCCCAAATTATGTTTTATCAATGCCAATTTTCTCTTCGCAACAAATATTACACCACCTATAGCTTCCAAAGAGGTTTCAAAGGCCTCTCGCCAGTCCCCCACGGCATGATGGGTTCATCAGGAATAGCTAAAACGGTTGATGGAGCTGCAATTGATTGCACATTGGCCACAGCAAAAACTATTACCCAATTTATATATACACTGTTAACTCTTGCTAATACCAATATTCCACCAGGGTTCTCCTTTTTTTGGTACTTTTTTCCAACATAAGCCTTCGTAGCAAAAGTAGTCACCATTACCTGGATGGCTAAAACAATAAACTAACATAATAAAAGTTGTCACCGATGTCTGACAAACAAGTTTCAATTGCTTTTGCAATCTTCAAATACCAGCCTATAGAGTCTCTGTTCCACCAATCCTAGCCAGGACTCAAAATCCAGTAGCGTTCCTCCTTGCAAAGTATTGTTTTCAACCAGTCGACACAGCAAAGTTTACACTCGCCATCCTGTTTGCCGTAAATATTTGTTACCTTCACCTCATTCGAGACCAATCTGCTGCACTGGTCACCAAGGTACATGCTGGAAATTCACACGTGTGTCACGCACTGATTAACTTATGTCCGCTCTCCTTCCTTAAAGGTGTAAGTACTGTTGCGTGTCTCCGCATCCACAAGACAACGGAAGACACACGCAGGTTAACACGTGCTCAGTGTCCTTGAGATGGTTGTGCTTTGAACCCTGGAATCGCTGGAGGAGCTATCTCCACCTTAAAAATGGGATGAAAAAAATACCCAGTTTCTTTCTCCTGTGGCACTTTCTCAGGCTAATATAAAGCAACTAGGGTCACACACAGCTTTATGGGAACCACCCCTTGCTTCTGGTCAGGGGGAAGACCAAATCCGCCAATGATAAATAGAAGATGAATCTTTTTTTCCTATTTTTCTTTTGCGGATTCTGCTTCCCTTTCATCAAACGAACGGCAGAAGCTCCAGGAGGAAGAGGGGGGGCCACGGTAGAATGGAAACTCATTTAAGGTAAGAGACGGCTTCTGCTCCTACAGCGCCCCTTATTTTGGGTGAGGTCGAAGGCGGACTTGCTAATGCCCTTTCTAAACTTAGCTGCAGCGCAATTACAGCTGGTATTTACTCCCATAACTCTGCAGATTGTAATTAAATGTTTTTATTGCTCGCAGGAGTGGGCAGCAATGCTTCGCTAATTACCAAAGCTCACTGAACATTGCAAAAAGCAACTTCAAATCTGCACTAGTAGAAAAGATTGTGCTTTTGAAAATAGCAACATGTTGTCAATTGTTCTGCTTGGTTTTTCTGGATCAGATAGAACCCGCTCAACAGAGCCTCTCTAACCCAGCCAGAACGTTACCCCCTCCCTAGGGCCTATCCACACCTAAGAAACCACATATATATATATATATACCACCTAAGGACAGGGAATTCCTATTATATATATATATATATATATATTACCTACTGGCGGTCGCCAGTAGGTAGTTATAGTTAGGACCCCTTTTCCATAGGAAATCCGCAACATTCTATTTTGAATAACTTTGGCGCCGGTCGACGAATCCTCGCGAATTTCTCAAAATAGGTGGGGCGCTACGCTCCGCTCCTACCCTGAAAGTCTCGGGAGGATTCGTCAAGCGGGGGCTGAGATAAAAGGGGGGTCCCAAAACGCGTTTTTCCCATGCATTTTTCCATAGGACCTTTAGACAGGGCTACAGCCCGAACGGCTGAACAGAATTACTTGAAATTTGGCAGAGAGGTAGTCCTCAGGTCAAGGAAGTGCCTTTTGTAGGTTTGGTGTAAATCTGTTCAGTAGATTCTGAGAAAATAGCCTTTAAATCAATATATATATCTGAGCCAGCTTACGGTACGCTTACCGTAAGCTTACCGTACGCGTACGGTGGCGTGCGCGAGCGCGATTCTGATTGGCTCTTAGATCTTAGTAAACATTCGAATCGGCCGAAACCAGGAAGCGGCGGCCGCCATTTTCTCTCTCGCACTGAGAGTTAGGTAGTCAAATAAAACCAATACACATGTAACGGAGCTGTTTTGACAGCTCGCACACACATAGGCATGATGAGGGAGTCCCCCAAGACCCCCCAAGGCCAAAAATGCCATTTTTATTTTTTCGCTAATTTCGCCGATTACGCTTACCGTACGCGTACGGTAAAAAATGTAAAAAAAAAAACACTATCCACACTCTCCCCACCCCCTGTGCTTTTGCTGACCGCAGGCCACCAAATGTGCAGGGCTTATCAGACGTGAGGAAAACCACAATATTTTTAACAAAAATAATAAAAGAAAAAATTATCCACACTCTCTCCACCCTGTGTGCAAATGGTGCCCGAAGGGCACCATTTGTGCATGGCTTATAAGCACCGTAAGCACAGTAAGCACCGCGTGCTTACTGTGCGCGCACGGTGCGCGAAGCGCACCGTGCGCGCACGGAACGAACTGTGTTAAGTGGGCGCGCACGCCACGAATGGCGTAAAGTAACTTAGCATTTAAAAAACCGTACAAATTCACTGAAAAAAACATAGGTTTCACACACGTTATAGTTAGGAATTAGCATTTAAAAAACCTTGCAAATTCACTGAAAAAACCATAGGTTTCACACATGTTATAGTTAGCGGAAATTTTACTGATAAAAAACCAGTGAAATTCCCCCGTTATAGTTAGTGCAGGCAACTATAACTCACGCGACCGCAATCTTCTGCTGATGACATATGTGTCTTTATGAAAAAAAAATATTTGTAATATATGTATAGCTAAAAATGTATGGAAGAAGACATGGGCAAATAAGTGTCTAAATACAGTATTAGCATCAGCAGAGGATTGCGGTCGCGTGAGTTATAGTTGCCTGCACTAACTATAACGGGGGAATTTCACTGGTTTTTTATCAGTAAAATTTCCGCTAACTATAACATGTGTGAAACCTATGGTTTTTTCAGTGAATATATATATATATATATATATATATATATATATATATATATATATATATATATATATATATATATATATATATATATATCTATATATCAAGACCTCTTATAATACAAGTGGCGGCCTCGCGGTCCCAAATGGACCCAGGACTTCCTGCCCAGACGGCAGCCTCAGCCTCGCGGTCCCAAACGGACCCAGGACTTCCTGCCCAGACGGCAGCCTTAGCCTCGCGGTCCCAAACGGACCCAGGACTTCCTACCCAGACGGCAGCCTCAGCCTCGCGGTCCCAAACGGACCCAGGACTTCCTGCCCAGACGGCAGCCTTAGCCTCGCGGTCCCAAACGGACCCAGGACTTCCTACCCAGACGGCAGCCTCAGCCTCGCGGTCCCAAACGGACCCAGGACTTCCTGCCCAGACGGCAGCCTTAGCCTCGCGGTCCCAAACGGACCCAGGACTTCCTACCCAGACGGCAGCCTCAGCCTCGCGGTCCCAAACGGACCCAGGACTTCCTACCCAGACGGCAGCCTTAGCCTCGCGGTCCCAAACGGACCCAGGACTTCCTGCCCAGACGGCAGCCTCAGCCTCGCGGTCCCAAACGGACCCAGGACTTCCTACCCAGACGGCAGCCTTAGCACAAGTTCATCCTATAATTACCACGACATACAACAAGGGAACCAGTGTTACTATGTATCAGATCACACAAAGACTACTAGTTGAGCACAACCTGTTCCCCAGTTCGAGGGGCTCCTTTCTCCCTTATTCAGCTACCACTTACCTGATCAGGATTAACATCTGTTCATATCAAGTCACAGCTGACTAGAAGAATAGGCTACCCTCTTATACAAGAACACGCAGCACATGTTGATTCACTGCAAACTGGATACTTTATTTAGTTACTACATACACGCTCACAAAACATAATACATATTACATATGACCTGCAAAGAAAAGTGATAGATTAAGTTGTACACTCTAATAATAAAGGGGTTGACATCACCTTGGCTGTATGTAGCCTGCACTCAATGGTCATCTAGGTTCCCTTCTCGTCTGTGCCTCGGCTTTGCCTGGAAGTCACACCTCCGCAGTCACGGATCTACTCCCTTCTCCTTCTCCGAGTCACTGGGACCTCTTCCTCATCGGCTACTCTCTTTTCTTTGGCTATTCTGTTAGAAGAATATCTATCTCTCGGTTTTTCTCCACCTTCGAGTTTGTCATCTGTCTTCCCTGGAATAAGTAGTAGCTTTACTGCTTAACGGCCAGGTGCCGCCTACGGACTAAAAAGCAAGTGCAAGTATCTGCCTCAGACTTTCACTAATATAGAGGTGCATTTTCTCATGGAAAATTCCAGCCCGTAACCTGCCGCCCACCAAATTCTTGTACCTCCCCGTACCAAGGACACGTTCCCAGCCGGCCGGCCTGATGTAGTGTCTTCGGCATGAAGAAAAATACAATCCTTCGATAAGGGCCGGCCTGAACCGGTTCTCTCCAAGCGAATAACACCTCGTAACTAAAACATCACCCTCGACCTAGAAACTTTCCAAGCTGCCGGAGAGGAAAGAAAGATGGAGTCTCTCCCGTTTAAGGCCTACCAGGCCTGGATTCAGCACGACTCCATGAAATACCCTCACTATAGAACAGATTACCCCTAATACTAACGGATCTATCCTCTAGGATATATGTGCAAACCCTAATCTATGGGGAAGAACACAGGATCATGTCGAAGTGCCTAATAAATAGGCTCTATACACTACTCTAACCCTTAGACTTGGATGGAAAGAGACTGAAGTCACATTAGTCCCCTTAATCACAAGAGAGCCGGGAAAATCGAGCAGTACATTTCACCCTTGACTTCAGTCTATTATACATTCATTAAATGGAGCTAACATCTGTGGAAGAATAATATGAAACAAAGCTAACTGATCTATGTCTAGTACCGAGCGTACAGAATGGAAGCAGTGAAGGAATACACTGAATAAAGCAACAGATAGAAATCAAACCAGCAACAGCAATCAGAATACCACCTAATGTTTGACGTAGCATGTGTACGTCAGGCAACCAATTAAAGAGCCAGTCAAACCAGCCCTGATCAACGTGTTTTCTAACTTCTTCCGTTAAATCACGCAACTTGTCAATGTGTGCACGTATGGATTGTGTATGATCGGACAAGTTAAAACAACAGAGACCTTCAAAATCGGAGCAACCATGTCCATGTTTAAGCAAAAGATAATCAATGGCCGCTCTGTTTTGCAAAATGGCCCTACGTTCACCCTGGGCATCTAATAACATGTCGGACAGGACTGTAGAAGTATGATTAATGGATTTCACCATCCAACAGGCCATTTTCCCAATGGATTTGGCATTATAAACTGCCAGAGCAGGAACACCAATAATTGAAATAGCCAGGCTAAGGTATTCAGACTTGGAATATAAATGCAAAGATGAGTCACAATCCTCCTGTAACATCACAGTATCTCGAATCACACGAGAGTTGGCATTCGGATGTGATGAAAACATTAACAAACTGAGTCTTGTAATAGCACAAGGGCCTCCGGAAATGTTTGCAGGGACATATGGCCAGGAAGTATTACCACATGAGAAAAGCCATCCGGCAGGTAGTAACATCGTGCGATAATGACTGGGGGTAACTACCAAACTATTGCAAGTCATATTGTTCTGAACTGAAACACATGTGGTCGGTGTCCTTTGAAAGCACAAAGTCCGTTCATGAGCGGTAAATGAAGTGGCGCCTTTTAGTTTGAGGCGTAGACATTCAGAGATCGCACTAGGATTACACGTAAGAAAGAAGCATAAATCACCTTGTGTGATATTATAGGTAACTATTTGGGACTGGATGGGGGGTGGCTCGTTCGGCAGTTCAGTGCATAAAGGGCAATATACATGGGTAGCAAAATCACCCAGGAGAACATTGGGACGAGCCTTTGAAACATTAAAAATGTGAATTAGGGTTTCCAACGAGGCAGGGACAGCAACCAGACAGGTCGCCAGAATATCATGTACAGATCTCATCGGTGTCAAACAGAAGTGAGGGGCATCAGTCACCCTCTTGGCTAATGATGTCCAAAAGTTCGATGATGAATCCCACGCAGCGAAGGAACGCAACACTCGGGTTCTCAGTTCATCCCGGGTTGACGGGATCCCTCCTTTCCCGTCGTACCATCCCAAAAGGAGTCCAGTACCGACACATCCTGCAGCAACAGTCCAAAGAATGATCTGAAAGAGAATCAAATACAGGCATTAATCATTCTCGTAAATAACATTTGTCAGCCGGGACCGCCTCCCAGCTATCTTTCCCTGGTCTCATAACCAAAATGGTATTGTCCTGACCAGTGGCAATAACCTCTGCTTGTTCAGGGGGATTTTTAGGCGACTGCACCCAAACCCTAGCCCCAGGGTTATCCGTAGAGCCAAAACCTTTCTGGCCTCGTACAGTGAGCAAAGTTGGGGCAGTGCCTTTCATTAATGTACCACTGAAAACAGGCATAATGAGTAATTGAGCCACTCGGTCAGTGCGGTGTATCAGTAAGTCAACCTCACTGCTATTCAGCAGGAGCACCTTAATCTCTCCCTGATAATCACTGTCAATTATTCCTCCAAGCACCTGAATGCCTTTTACAGCCAGCCCCGATCTAGGGGCGATTAATCCGAAATTCCCAGGTGGTATATGAATACCAACACCGGTAGCAATGATGACCCGATCCTTACTTTTTAAAACGGTGTCATCCATGGCATGCAAGTCTAAACCTGCCGACCCTGGGGTCGCTCTACATGGAGCCAAAGCTCCAGGAGTAATTTCCCAGTACATCATAGTCTCTCTTATTTCATTGGGCTTAGCATCAACATTCGGAGAAAACAAACGCATAAGTGGGGATTCAGCATTTAGGAAAGGACGGTTATTCAAAATCAATAACGCTTGAGGCAAAAAGTCTCGCCAATTCTTATACTTGTCATTTGTTAACTTACGCAGCTGGTCCTTTAGCAGGCCATTCAATCTCTCCACCAGGCCCGAGGCCTGTGGATAGTAGGGTATATGGAATATCCATTCAATATTGTTTTCCGCACAGAATTCCTGTACCAATCTTCCACGAAAATGGGATGCATTATCAGATTGAATTTGGAATGGCACACCATAATACATCATAATCAATTCTAATGTTTTAATGGTATTCAATTGGGTAGCTTGCTTACAGGGAAGGGCTACCAGCAGGCCACTGTATGTATCAACAATAGTGCAAACATATTGACAATTCCTACTCATAGGAAGTGGACCAATGTAATCAATCTGCCAAATTTGAGCGGGCAGTTTTCCGCGATGTAAATGACCTTTAACAATTTGGGGCACTTTACGCTGTCTGATATGCTCACAGACGGGACAGTGTAAGATAACATTTTTAATTAAATCTAGGGGAATATAAATTCCTCGATCAGCAGCCCACCTGCTAGTGGCCTTCTCTCCAAAATGTCCTGCCTTCTGGTGTGCCCATTTCGCCAATCCCGCAATGTCAGAATCTTGCCTGTCCACCACTGCCTCAGCAATTTTAGATTTCTCATCTGCAATGTTATGAAAAAATTTGTCAAGAGAATCTATCGGGGTGTGAGCATCCACATGGAAGATTGTAACAGTACTCTGTGGGAGCATCTCCCAAATCTCTTGCCATAACTCTTTTCCCCACAATTCCTTGGAATGTAACTTCCAATTATGGGAATGCCAAGTCGGCAACCAAACAGCCAGTCCATTGGCAGTAGACCAAGAATCAGTGAAAATATGACATGTACCAGGTAACTCTTGTTTCAAAACTTGATAAACAGCGTACAGCTCGGCAAATTGGCTGCTTTTACCTTCACCAGTTGTGCTCAGCAATTTCTGTGTGACCGGATTATAGGACACCGCCTTCCAGTGCCGTGTCGTCCCTATAAACCTCGCTGAACCATCCGTGAACCAAACATGGTTTCTGTCCGCTGCGGACAAATCATCAAAAGGCTTACCCCACTTGACAGGAGACTCCTGTGCTAAAGGTACGGAACATTCACTCTCAGTCTCAGTCGACGGCGCTCGCGCCACCTGCTCATGTAAAGAAGCAACTCCTTTCGGGCCCACACGTGCCCTATCTTGTATATACCATTTCCATTTAATCACACTCGCCTCTTGAGCATGTCCAATTCGGTGAGTTTTCGGCGAACTCAGAACCCACTGCATGATAGGAATTTCAGGGCGCAAAACTATATCATGTCCCAAAGTCAATTGCTCGGTATCCACCAGAGCCCAATAACAAGCAAGTAACTGTTTCTCAAAGGGTGTATAACGCTCACCAGCATCAGGTAACTTTTTGGTCCAAAAACCTAACGGTACTCTACTCCTGCCTTGTTTCTGCCACAAACTCCAATTTGCATAAGGGCCCTGTACAGACACATTCAAATCCACATCACCATCACGTACAGGCCATAAATCCAGAGCATGTTGAATTGCTTCTTTTGCCAGACTAAACGCATCTTGCTGTGGTTCATCCCATTCAAATGCATTCTTTTTACGCGTGACCCGGTACAAGGGGACCAATATTTGACTCAAATGAGGAATATGCTGGCGCCAAAAACCAAACAGGCCAATGAAGCTCTGGGCTTCTTTCCTATTCCTCGGAACTGCAAAATCAAGAATCTTCTGTTTAACCTGAGGGATCACTTCACGGTGCCCTTCATGCCAATTAATACCCAAAAATTTTACAGACTGGGACGGACCTTGCAATTTATCTGGGTTGATTTCCCAACCTTTCCCACGCAGGCACTCAATGATCCTGTCCAATTGGGTCTGAACTTCCTCCTGTGTATCGCCTTGGATCAAAACATCGTCAATATAATGACATATCTGAATTTGGGAATGAACCGGTACCTCAGCCAAATGCTCTGCCACCAGCCGGTGACATATTGTAGGACTATGCACATAGTCCTGAGGAAGACTCCTAAACGTCATCTGACGCCCGTTCCACGTAAAACTGAACTGTTCCTGACACTCAGGGGCAATAGGAATAGAAAAGAAAGCATTAGCAATATCAATGGACGCATACCATGTACCTGGATGCTTTTGGATTCTTTCAATTAGGGTAATAACATCCGGCACTGCAACAGTCAAAGAGGGCGTGTGTTTGTTCAATTCTCGATAATCAACAGTCATGCGCCAAGAATTATCACTCTTACGTACAGGCCAAACAGGATTATTCCAAGCAGAAGTAACCGGGGTTATAACACCTGCATCCACCAGCTCCTGAATAGTGGTACTAATCTCCTCATGGCCACCTGGAATACGATACTGCTTCTGACAAACCACTTTTGTCGCCTGGGGAACTTGTATGGGAGGCATTCTTAAACGACCAACCCGTATAGGTCTGGACGATATATAATGCGTGGTTCCAAATTGGTAACACCCATCATCTAGATGCAACGTCATTCCTTTCAAGATATCAATTCCAATTATGAATTCTAAGAGTGGCACCACTAGTACAGAATATTCTTTTCTAGGGATTCTACCTATTCTTATTTCAAGCAAAGTTTGAACTGCAGGGGTTTCTTTTCCACCTAATCCGGTAATAGTAAAAGGCTGACCTGTAAACTTCTTTGATTTTCCATGAATAAGAGTGGCCTCCGCTCCTGTATCTACCAATGCTCGGGCCCTTTGGATATTACGATGTCTCCAATAAATATCAATATCTACATAGGGTCTATCATCTCGGTGAGCCCATCTGTGTACCGGAGCTTGACCTATTTCCTAGTCATTCTTACTGCATTCTGTGTACCAGGACAAATCAGGATAAAGACTCTCACGTTTCTTAGGTATCGGTACCTCCTGTTCATATCCATTCCCCGTACGGAACGGATTCGAGTCTTCAGCATTGTACTGCAGGTTACGATCGACCAAACTGTGACGATCCTCTCTCCTCCTCAACTCAGGGGATTGATCCCTATCATCTCTACGTCTGCTGTAAACATAATCATTTCTCCCCCTTTCTCTTTCCCCCTCTCTCTCCCTGTCTCCCTCTCGACGGGGGGACACATCACGTACATAACGTCGATCATCACGACGAACAGAGCGCCCACGGCGGTCGTCATCACCGCTACCGTCAGAACCACCACGATCACACTCAGTGGTCCGAACACGCCGGGCACCCTCCTTCCGATCCAAACCACGTTTGCGAAACAACTCCCACAAACGAGCGGTAGTCTCACCGTCAATGTCCTCCCTACGCACACCATCAGCTAGAGGACCAGAAAAGATATCACGCCTAGTAAGTTTATTTTCACCAGGAGTACGGGTGTCAGGCCGGGACTGACGTTCAGGTTTAAACCACTCACCCAACTCACCGAGTTGGCGTACCGACTCCAGTACCGTAGATAACACGTTACCAGTCTGATTAATCAATAAAGTCATCATGACCTGCTTATAGGCAACAGGGGAAGACCGAATAATGCGATTCCGCACAGAAGATGTCAACAAACCATCAAGCAACCTGTCAGCAGTACCCAAAAAAATTGCCGTTTTCATCACCTCCTCTTTGAGACGTTGTGCAGCGTCGCGCAAAGTATACCACGGTTTGTCATTCACAGGCCAATCAGACTCAGTAGGATACTTTTGATTACAACCCTCAGTCGCCAATTGAAGCAAAGAAATTTGACCACCACCATTATAGTTACGAAAATGATCCTGTACAGTAGAATCCGAACTCAAGGAACAAAACTTCAAACAATCGCCAATATCTAACATAATACCAGCAGCGCCCAGTTCATAAAGGCGCACCATCCATGTGAGCAAGGTCTCACCAGCTCGCTGCCGAAATCGCTGCAAAATATCACTAATTTCCTGTTGAGTAAAGTCCTCTAAAGAGTCCAAAGAAATACCCTGCGGAGCAGCGGGAGACTGCTGCAACTTCCGACGAAAAACTGGATGCGCAGAGACCGCGGGACGAGCATCACAAGGAGCCCGATCAGAACTCGTAGAGGGATAATCAGTGTAAGAGGTATCGATCCCACCCGAAGAACGAGCGTAATCACGGGGTGCACCATCAGAGGTGCGAGAAGCAGACTTACAATCATGACGGGAACGAGAAGACTCGCGCTTGACAGACTCCTCACCCGAGGAACAAGAATCACTCGAATTCCAGATATTACCATCCCATTCATCAGGATTCCAATCCAGTCCGGCTTTCGCCACGACCAGACGCACCTTTCGCGTCGAAACCCGACCGCGCCTGTTCTTGTATTTATAACGAGCAATTCGCACAGCAGCCCTTTCGGCAATAGTTTGGTAAGTCTCCAGCTTATCAGCAAGCAACTTATTTTGACACCGCAACAAAGTATGAGAATTCTGAATCTCAACAAAGTGCGCTTCCACATCTTTAAGAGATATCTGTAATTTCAACAATCTCTCATGTAGAATCCGATACGCAGACAGAACAATCCAACCTCTGCGCCCCAAAATAGGAATCTCTTCACCCTTCGATATGGGTGCCTTCTGCAAACAAGTAATCACATTAGCCGGCTCCGCCAGCTCCAAAGAAGAATTCCAATTCTCACTCAAACCAGTAGAATCAGCCCACTCACGGGCCAAGGCTTCATAAGGCGTTGAATCCCATCCGGGAATATCAACGGGCAACTTAAAAGTAGATTTAGATCTTCTAGAAAACATCGTGGAAAAGAAAAAGAAGAAAAAGAAGAAAGAAGAAAAGAAAAAAAAAAAAACTATATACACAAGTATACAAAAATAAAATGCAAACAAAACCACGCACGCGCCGAAAGCAAACACAAGACAACCACAACGCACACAGGTTTCGTAAACGGTTCGTGACGCCAAATGTTCTGCTTGGTTTTTCTGGATCAGATAGAACCCGCTCAACAGAGCCTCTCTAACCCAGCCAGAACGTTACCCCCTCCCTAGGGCCTATCCACACCTAAGAAACCACATATATATATATATACCACCTAAGGACAGGGAATTCCTATTATATATATATATATATATATATATATATATATATATATATATATATATATATATATATATCAAGACCTCTTATAATACAAGTGGCGGCCTCGCGGTCCCAAACGGACCCAGGACTTCCTGCCCAGACGGCAGCCTCAGCCTCGCGGTCCCAAACGGACCCAGGACTTCCTGCCCAGACGGCAGCCTTAGCCTCGCGGTCCCAAACGGACCCAGGACTTCCTACCCAGACGGCAGCCTCAGCCTCGCGGTCCCAAACGGACCCAGGACTTCCTGCCCAGACGGCAGCCTTAGCCTCGCGGTCCCAAACGGACCCAGGACTTCCTACCCAGACGGCAGCCTCAGCCTCGCGGTCCCAAACGGACCCAGGACTTCCTGCCCAGACGGCAGCCTTAGCCTCGCGGTCCCAAACGGACCCAGGACTTCCTACCCAGACGGCAGCCTCAGCCTCGCGGTCCCAAACGGACCCAGGACTTCCTACCCAGACGGCAGCCTTAGCCTCGCGGTCCCAAACGGACCCAGGACTTCCTGCCCAGATGGCAGCCTCAGCCTCGCGGTCCCAAACGGACCCAGGACTTCCTACCCAGACGGCAGCCTTAGCACAAGTTCATCCTATAATTACCACGACATACAACAAGGGAACCAGTGTTACTATGTATCAGATCACACAAAGACTACTAGTTGAGCACAACCTGTTCCCCAGTTCGAGGGGCTCCTTTCTCCCTTATTCAGCTACCACTTACCTGATCAGGATTAACATCTGTTCATATCAAGTCACAGCTGACTAGAAGAATAGGCTACCCTCTTATACAAGAACACGCAGCACATGTTGATTCACTACAAACTGGATACTTTATTTAGTTACTACATACACGCTCACAAAACATAATACATATTACATATGACCTGCAAAGAAAAGTGATAGATTAAGTTGTACACTCTAATAATAAAGGGGTTGACATCACCTTGGTTGTATGTAGCCTGCACTCAATGGTCATCTAGGTTCCCTTCTCGTCTGTGCCTCGGCTTTGCCTGGAAGTCACACCTCCGCAGTCACGGATCTACTCCCTTCTCCTTCTCCGAGTCACTGGGACCTCTTCCTCATCGGCTACTCTCTTTTCTTTGGCTATTCTGTTAGAAGAATATCTATCTCTCGGTTTTTCTCCACCTTCGAGTTTGTCATCTGTCTTCCCTGGAATAAGTAGTAGCTTTACTGCTTAACGGCCAGGTGCCGCCTACGGACTAAAAAGCAAGTGCAAGTATCTGCCTCAGACTTTCACTAATATAGAGGTGCATTTTCTCATGGAAAATTCCAGCCCGTAACCTGCCGCCCACCAAATTCTTGTACCTCCCCGTACCAAGGACACGTTCCCAGCCGGCCGGCCTGATGTAGTGTCTTCGGCATGAAGAAAAATACAATCCTTCGATAAGGGCCGGCCTGAACCGGTTCTCTCCAAGCGAATAACACCTCGTAACTAAAACATCACCCTCGACCTAGAAACTTTCCAAGCTGCCGGAGAGGAAAGAAAGATGGAGTCTCTCCCGTTTAAGGCCTACCAGGCCTGGATTCAGCACGACTCCATGAAATACCCTCACTATAGAACAGATTACCCCTAATACTAACAGATCTATCCTCTAGGATATATGTGCAAACCCTAATCTATGGGGAAGAACACAGGATCATGTCGAAGTGCCTAATAAATAGGCTCTATACACTACTCTAACCCTTAGACTTGGATGGAAAGAGACTGAAGTCACATTAGTCCCCTTAATCACAAGAGAGCCGGGAAAATCGAGCAGTACATCAATACAAGATCACCTTCTCAATAACCTATCTGAAATGAGCACTCAGATTGGAACATTGGGAGCTGCTCAGACGATTAGAAGGCTCCCTTTGCTGGCTGTATATAATGTTTGGCTCCTCTCAGTTAGCATTCTTTGGCTGCAAGTTCCCATTTCCTCTAGAGTGGTGGTACGCCCTGTCTCACTGGCTTTTGGCTAGGCACCAGTCATTTTATTATTTTAATGCACACTACTTTTATTTCTAACGGAAAACAACTTTCATTTCAGCTCCACAACTCCTGTGTCTCTCCAGGCACTTCGGTGAAAGACAAGCCGCTTTGTTACAGTAAACTGTCTCACCTCACTCTAGCTCAAAGGAAGAAACCAAACCCTAAAAATCATACAAGTGTTTTTAGGTCAAGAATCAGTGCGCATGCGCGGTCTGCTGTAATTTCACAGAAAAACTATGCAGTCCGTTTTTTATCCCAGCAGACATGCTCAAATCACAGCCCCCTCTCGCACTGTGGTCCATGGGGGGGCTACTAGAAAAGTCTGCTGTGATGGAAGCAAACTGCCCCTGTGTGTTAATAAATCCTTCACAAAAGCAGCTAAATGTCACATTTATGTATTTATTTATGCATTTTTATATAGCTCAAACTATACCCAGAGGTGTCAGAGCGCTTTACAATAGAATAAAGTAAATTACATAAGGAATGAGAGTAGCATGGAAGTAGGTGCAACCACTTATAGGTACTCGTAAAACTTACAAAAACGAGTTACAGCTACATTCAAGATTTTAAGAAACGAAAGATGATGCAAATAGGTTGGTGCGAGTCAGAGCATCTCTTTACAAAATTACTAAAAATGTACATGCGCAGAGCATGCAGTTGCATTCTGATGGAAACAAGCAGCCATCACCATGTGTGAAAATAAGTTTAAGGAAGCAAGTTCAGGGGGGGTCTACTAAACATCTGCATTCACTTTTAGAGCTGAACAGCTTGCCCTCTACGGATTACTTCCTTATTGCACTGTGGGCCTTTTAAGGGTAAAGAACCGAAAGTCGCAATAGGGTACATACAATAAAGCAGCCCATCTCACTTAGTCACTTCAGGGACTTTAGTCTTTCAGTCTGCAGTGTCACAGAGGGGCCCCACAGCACTGGCTGCAACTAGGTATGTTTCCTTCTCTGCCGCTTGTCTGTGTTTCACCTTGCACAATTTGCAGAACAAAACTTGGTGACCCCACTAAAAAACCTTACTGTGTTTTGGGGGTTTCCAACAGACATACTTTTATAGCATGCACTTTTTCATTTACAATGCCAATAGCTCTAACAAATGCGAGATCTATTGCATTTCCAATGCTTGTTTTTTATTATCCTCTGGTTGACTGAAAATGCTTTTAACATCAGTTTGGAGAGGTATGAAGCCAGTGAAGCAGCTTATCTTTAACAGCGACGCATGGAGAAAAGCAGGAGTTTAGCGGCTGAAAGAAAAGCCCTTCTTTACTTTGAAAGTGCTTTATGAAGGGAAAACTCACTATATTTCCGCTAAATTCCAATATAGTAAAAGGTACGAATGCCATTTTTGTGGCCTACACCGATTTAAGAAAAATAAAAAAACATTAGCAGTGCCACTTAAAAAAATGTATATGCTTCTAAACTGATTTTTATAAGCTGACACATTTTCTGTCTTTTCTGGTGGCCTTAAACTGCCTACCATAGAAGTGAACCATAGGGCTTAAAGGGATTTGCACCTAGTCTTGTCTTCTCAATGGCCATCTGGGACACATGGCCATTTAATATTAATCAAAGATCTTTGTTACATCATTTCAATAACCACAGCACCACTCACATTCTCCTATTTGAAGGGAAGGGACATTACAGACACTAAAGAGCCTCTCTTCCCAGGTTTGGAAAGCTGAGGTATCTTGAAGGGATGGACTTTTCCTTTGATCCTCTAGGGGCCAGAGTAAATTGGCTTAAGGAGGAGTTAGGCTAGAGAAGAAAACATAGGCTAAGCTCAGTCCCACCATTTCAGAAAGGTAAAGAACAAAGTATTGAGGACTTGCTTTAGAAGTATGCCAGACTAGGGAAAGGTGCTAGGCAGTAAAAGGAGGAACATGTGCAGGAATCCTAGCTTGTTACACTTAAGGAAATTTGATAGTCACAGTTGAGATTATCCTATAAAAGCTCCCATTACTACTGTCAGGGTATGGAATTGAGTGTAGCTGGAAGGACTGATGACTGCATACTGAATATTGGAAGAATAACCATCCATCTGGGGAAGGACTGAAGAGAGTTGTTCTCACTCAAATTCCTTGAACTAGAAGGTTGATCTGAGACTAAATATATTAGCCTTTTTTGTGACCCTTAAAGGAAGAGGTGGTCCAGGTCTAGACAGGGAGAACCCAGTCTCCTGTTTGAAACGTCTTTCCCCCAAACCAGGGAAATTGTGAAGATCTAAGAACAGAGACAGCTTTAGCTACCAAGAACAAAGCCAGCAGAATTAGTGGTGAACTCCTGTTTTGGCAATATCCCCAAGAAGAGTGTGATAAAGCTTTTTTTTCGTTTCTTTAAGCCCATGGTCCTGAATCATAAAAGCTGTCCCTAGGGGTTTGGGAGCCTTTGGAGTTCAAGAACTTTGAGAGGAGTTAGGACTTTGAAAATGATTGAATGGCCACAACAAGCTACGCCGATTTACCCTAGACACAAACCCTGCAGGCAAATGTTCATGGTCTTCTTTATGCTAAGCTTTTTACTGCATATTTTGAGGCTCTAGTGGGACTGCAAAACAAGATATCTGACATTCAGGAGCCATACACTGATATAGCTTTCAGCCTTGTCCCACTGACTAACTTTAACTTACAAAACAGTTTTAAAGTTGTAAGGTGAACAGCAAGAGCAGAAAAAGGCATACAACTGTACCTGATGAAAACATGCCCTTGGAGGATATGCTTTCATGGCTTGTACCGAGATTTTTGAAGTTTCGAAGTCCAGCAGGACCTCAAGATCAATGTATCTTCCCCCATAGAGCACTGCATGGCCACAGTGCTTAACTGTGCCTCTCTTGACACATTTTTAATTCCAGAAATGAGACAAGGTGAGAAAGTAAAATGTTTGTCTAAGAAAAACTACAAACCCATGTCTGAACTCCACTCAGTTGCCTGACGGCCACAAAAAGTACTTCAGTTCTCATCCTCCATTAAGCTTCACTAAGATGAGCCTACAGCTTGCATCCAACATCACTTTACCAGTACAAAGGACATGGTCCATTGCAACCCACTGCATCACAAATTCATTTTATTTTCCTATTGTTTGCTCTGGACACTTTTTGATATTTTTTTAAAACTCCTGATTCCACTGTTCTATTTTAGTTATTAATTTTGTCACAATTTATTCTCTAACTAAACTGGTCTGGGAATTCTACCTTTTTTTTTCTCAACTAGGACATTATTTTGTGTGTCTGTTCATCTACTGCATGCAGTTTTATCTGAGTGAGGCCTTGCTGTTTGTGAGAGGCTACTTATAGTAAGGTGAGGATTCGTCAAAGAAGCCTGTGTACCTAATAGGAATGGTATTGTTTTTCCTTTTTGGATCTCAGCCACAGCAGGTATCTGGGGAGCGATCTCTATTCCTGATGCTTAGACAATCTGGTTTCCTACAGCTATTAGAAACACCTACATATTTGAGCTTTACAACAAAAGAGTTTCATAACCAGAAGAGATTGTCAAATCTGTAGCTTGCATTCGCCACTTTAAATTCAAAAAGCGCGATACCCTGATGTGTCGGACGGTGTATGCGTTCAGAAGATGGACAGGCTGGTGGTGCACATTAAGCATTGGACTGCAGAGAGAGAAGCTTTTATATTCACTCACTACATGAGATGCCTGAATAGAACAAGGAATAATACACGTCTACAGTCACAACTGAGATACACAGTTGTTGCAGCCAGGATCTCTAGAAAAAGTTATGAAAACCTTGGAAACTGTCTGTGATAACTTTTGGAATACAATGAAGACCTAACTGAATGCAGAAAACTATTCTTGGGAATCCATTTATTTTTGTGAGGGTAAACTATTTCTTGAAATGCTGTTTCATCACTATCCATTAAAGATTATAAACTTGTATTACTATACACAAATTGTATATGAAAAACCGTAAGGATCTTCACCACTAATAAGACTTGGCTATATTTTCATCTGGATGCACATATTGTACAAGGTACTGTTTGCTGTCCAAGTAAACTTTATAATTCTAATGGAGTTGTAAGAACAAATAACCTCAAATGTATTTGAATCAGGGCATGTGATCTCATAAAACAGAGGATTGGTTTCTATAGCGAAAGAAGAACAATCACTTCAAATCATTTTAACCAGTTGAAGGCAATGCCCAGCTGGATGCCGAGTCAGAGTGGAGATATTCAGTTTTCCTGTTTTTTCTCTTATCCATTCCTGTTTCCCTAGGTCTACTACTAATCAATCTAAGGTACGGTTGACTGTGGATTTGGAGAGGGATGGAAATATTCATCACTTCACTTGCATCCAGACTACAAGGTGTGTGCATTCTGGCAGGCTTTCTCAGCAGGGTCCACAGCTATAGGATTAGGAAGTACTGAGAACATGAGAATGCTAGCTGGCCCTTCTACCTGGGGCTCTAGGGGCAGAGCCTGTGATAGAAAGTTGTCCTCACTAAGCCTTTTTCACTCTCGAGGTAGACATGGATAAGCAGTCAACAAGCGGGTCTACATACATACATACATACAGTACAACACAACTATGAGTTGCCACAAGGATGGCAGTGTCTAGCCAGAGGTGTGATTGCACAACACTTTCAAAATAAATAATAAAAAAGATTTATGAATACATACTGGACAAATAGCAACTCAAATGATAGAAAGTTCACGGGAGAAAACACAAAAAAAATAATCAACAATACATCATGAATGTAAACAATATGGAAAAAACTGTGGTCTCTGGGCGCAAAATATACAGTTCAGTATTACTAAATGATCATAAAAAATAAGCAATAAAAAAATGCAGTATGACATCAATGAGAAAGGTTCCGCAATGTCTGCAAACAGTACAATAATTGTGATTAATAGATGACCGTGATCAAAATACTGGAAGATGGATAATTTGCAATCTACTGCCAAAAATTAGTTTATTTGTTGTGATTTAGAAATGTTTAGTTTGCAATACTGACCACATATGTGCTTAAGCTCTTCACCCCCCCTAAATCCTCCCAGCCCTATTTTCTGCTTGAGGCAGTTTGCGCTTAAGCTTTCTTCAATTTATTTCCTCAAAGTGTATCAATATTAAATTCGAGTCTTGGAAGCACACATGCCAGGGATTCTCACTGAATATAGGATTTGTGGATTCCCCAAGTAGTAAGCGAGAAGGTTGGGAATTGTTTTGTTTTGTTTTTTAAATGGAAGAAATGTACTGAGCAAGAAAGAGCATATTTTTATTTTATTAAGGATGGAATCAAAAAAGGTTTTGCTGTGCTACCATCACTATCTTAAGAGCATTCAGAAACAAATGGAGATGTATGAAAAAAAACCTTTTTATTTAAATCCGTTTTTGAAATGTTCTCACTGGCAGTGAATTTTTCCCATTTTTGTGAATTCTACCTACATGCACATACAAGACAGGAGTGTCTATTATCTACACATGTTATTATTGATAATATCATTAATCTTTTTTAGAAACTTCACATTTCCATCATTGATGATGCCCAGACATCATAATTAATATAGACCAAATATATAAATTATCCAACCCGTAATTAAGGGAGTGCACATTAGTAATACAGGAGTCACAGAATCTTGATGAAAAAATCTTGCTTTATTTCTATTCTTTTTGTAGATGTAAACATGAATGAAAAATTTCCTAGCTAACGTAACGGAAAGTTTCAATTCTATTAAGGTCTCGGAGGCGAGGATTATGCTAATCTTTCTCCACTTTAATGATAGCAGCCATTCAAATTTAAACAAAATAAAACCACTATTCCCATGAACCATAGGGAATAATAATACAAGAACAATAGAATGTCTATGGATAGATAGTCCTCTTCCAATGCACCAATCACAGGGCTCCTGGGAGTATGTAGTCCTCTGTTACTTTCCATTCCCCTTCTTTCGTCGCTCTAGGTCAGCCAGTCCCAGATCCTCATGAATCTTGCTTGCCAGAGTCGCCTGCAGAAGTAAGGCACAGTATAAGCGACTGTAGTGGCTAAAGTTTAACCCTACAGGGGAAGGAAGACACCATAACATACACAATGCTTACTCAAGAGAACCTCAAGAAGTCTGAAAACCAGTTACTTACCCCAGTACGAGGGCGGGAAGGTAACACTCAAACTGGTACCCTGGGTGGGATAATCCTCGCCTCCAAGTCCTTAATAGAATTGAAACCTTCCATTACGTTAGGTAGGACATTTTTCATTCTATGTCAGGACCTGAGGCATGGATTATGCTCGTTTAAAGCTTGCTAACCACCAAGTGTGCCATATCTAGCACCGGCTTGAAATAAAACCGTTTAAAGGTGGAGTCCGAAGACCGGTCTGCTGCATTGGGAATGTCTTCCAGACGAGCTATCAGGGCAAATGCTTTAGAGGCCATGGCCCCTCTAGTAGAATGGGCACCAAAAGCCCGGAGATTAATACCAGCCTCCTGCATCACCCACTGCACCCAACAGGCTATTGTGGGGGAGGAGACTGCCTTATGGGGATTCTTGAGCGCGATGAGCTACTGTCGCTCCCCTGGAGGACGGAATTCCTCTGACATTTCCTCATAAGCCTTGAGGTAAGACACTACGCAGAGTTTAGGAGAATCTGGAAAGGCCGGGTATGAAATAGAATTTGTCCCGCACTTCGTCCGCCTCCGGACCGTGAAGGTGACCCCGGAGGAGGAGAAAATCCTGCCTGAGACATCCAGTGCTCGGACATCCGAAACTCGCCTGCACAATATAAGGCAAAGGGGCACGGCCAGCTTGGCTGAAAGTTCTTTCCTGGACAGGAAACAGTCAGGTGCCATGACAGTAACAGGTTCAAGACTTGATTGACATTCCACAACTGGGAATAGCGAGGTTCCGGTGGCAGAGAGAGGCAAATACCACGAAGGAGGCGACAAACCAGAGGCTGCTCGCCCACTGGGGAGCCATCCACCATGGAATGACCAGCAGAGATGGCCGACCGAAAGGTATTAATGGTTCTATAGGCCAACCCGTCCACCGCCAAGGGGGCCAAAAAATTTAGGATCGAAGTCACATCTGTTGCCACGGGATTAAGACCCCGTCGCACACATCATCGAACCCATCGTCTCCATGTGGAGCGGTACCGCTTGACTGTACTATCTATCGACCCAAGCCTTGGACATGAACTTCTCAGCTGCTCCCGAAAGGCCTGGGACCACCCATCGTCCCCGGTAATTCGCCACGCCACCAGGGCAAGGGATCCCTGAGCGATGAGTGGATGAGATGCTTTGTCTGGATTGAGGAGAAGAGTCGGGAAGCGGGGGAGTGGGATTGGAAAATCCCAAGAAAGTTCCTGAAGAACCGGAAACCAAGCTTGAGATCTCCAAATTGGCGATATCAGCACCACATCTGCCCTCTGGCGACGAACATGGGCCGAGACCCTCGTCAGCATGGCGAACGGGGGGAAGACGCAACCCGCCTCCTCCCTGCAGTTCTGCAGGAACGCATCCGTGCTTGTCGGCAGAGGATCCGGCCTCCAGCTGAAGAACCGGGGAAGCTGGAAATCCAAACGGGAGAAAAAAAGGTCCACCAAAAACGGACCACAGATGTTCTGGAGATCAGCGAACACACTCGGGTGGAGTTTCCACGGGCTCACGTCCTGTAAATGCCTCGAGTGAAAATCCGCCACCTGGTTGTCCTGACCCGGGAGGTACTGCGCCGTCACCGAGACGTGGTGATCTAGGCAGTACCGTCAGAAGTTTGCTGCCAGGTCGGACAGAGCCTGAGAGCGGGTACCCCCCAGATGGTTGACGTACCAGACCGCCGATATGTTGTCCATCTTGAGGAGAATGCAGGATTTGACCGAGTCCTTGGTCCAGCACCTGATCGCGAAGGAGCCCGCTAAGAGCTCCGAACAGTTGATGTGGAGCAGTTGCTCCTGTGGAGACCACACACCTCCTGTAGTGAACTCTCCACACCTCGCGCCCCAGCCGGACCCGCTTGCGTCGGACTCGATAATGATATCGGGCGCAGAATCGAAGATCGCCTGCCCATTCCAGGCTTCCATATTGGCAAGCCACCACTGGAGCTCCTCCCTGGCCTCGGCCGAGAGGGTGACCTTCTGAGAGTAGGAAAGACCCCAGCGAAGGTGGCCGTCCTTGAGGCGCTGGAGGGCCCTGTAATGCAAAGCGCCCGGAAAGATCGCTTGGATGGAGGCCGATAGAAGACCCACTATTCAGGCAAGTTGACACAGAGACAGGTGGGACCGAGTAAGGGCTCTCCTGATTTTGTGACGGATCTTCGTCATTTTCCGAGATGGGAGGCTTAGTGTGGATGCCGCTGAGTCGATCACAAACCCCAGGAACACCACCTTCTGAGCAGGAACAAGAGTGGATTTTGCTTCGTTGATAATGAAGCCCAAGCTCTGAAGGAGGATGATCGCTGTCTGAAGCTGACACAAAAAGGCCTGGGGGCACAGCGCCATGAGCAGGATGTCGTCCAGGTATATGATCAGACGCATACCAGATGCCCTCAGGCGTTCGATCACTGGCCGAAGAACCTTGGTGAAACACCAAGGCACGGAGGAAAGACCAAATGGAAGAGTGGTGAACTCGCACACCTTGTCCCGCCAGGGGAACTGCAGGAACCGTCTGTGAGGAGAGAAAATGGGTATCGTGAGATAGGCTTCCTTGAGGTTGAGGGGCGCCATCCAATCGTTGGGTCTGAGGAGGTCGCGCAATGGATGGATTGCTTCCATCTTGAAGTGGCGATACACGGTTTATGACCAGTCGCTTTGTCCCGTCTGTCTTGTCCACCAAGAACAAATTGCTGAGAAAACCACTGGGGTGCAGAAGCGCCCCCATGATCGCCTCTTGTAGCGCAATGAGCAGACCTTTTCTTCGACCAACACCCAACACCCAGGCGTCCCCTGTGACAGAAGTCCAGGCCTGGAAAAAACACGCCAGACGGCCCCCCACTTTTAGAAGGGAAGAAGGGAGAACACTCACCGGAAGAATTGGAGGCTCTATTGCCTCGGCCGCCTCTGTGTTTCCCTCGACGTCCTCTGGTCGGATAGAAGTTTCTGAATCTGGCTTGGTCTTGGTAGTTGCCGTTATCGGAGCCTTGCCCTCTGCCCTGATTAGGACGGCGGATGAGCGGCCCCTGCCTCGTCCGGCCCCCCGGAAAACCCAAGGGCGGAAGACCTTCCTGATGGAAAACTGGGCCTTGTCTAAGTAGGTAAACGTATTTCCGAATTTGCCCAGCTCTTTGATCTCTCCAAAGAGACCGCCCTGAGCCACGGAACCCGCTTCCGAGTCAGCCATGTCCCCAAGTTTGGGGTCCACTTTGATTAACAAGCTCCGACGTCTTTCCGTGGAAAGCGCGCAGTTGGCGTTTCCTAAGAAAACCACCACGCGTTTGGCCCGGCTGAGAGGTTGTCGGGGGATATCAGGGAGCCCGACAGTTTAGCCTCCTCAGCTATATCTAGTATTTTCGTAATGGGGCCCAAGGCGTCGAGGAGCTTGTCCTGGCACGCGCGCCAGGACCTGTCAATACCCTTCTTGGGGTCCTTAACAAACTTTTGGAGAAACGTCGCCATACGGGGTTCAATTTCCGGGGTAGCCACCACCTTCCCCGCAAGCGAAGGTCGGGGGCATTACGCCCTAAGACAGTTCCGGGTTGTGGCCTCTAACGGCTGGCAGATTCTGCTGGCGACGTACTGGGCCACTTTCACCGAGGGGGCCCAGTCGGAGGATCAGGGGTGTAGGATATCGTCAGGATCTAGCATATCCGCACAAAGATTCTGAGCGTCGGCAGCGGGGTCCGGATGGGCTGGCGCCAGGGACGGGATGGACCAGCATCGTCGTCCACATTGCCTTCGGCATCCCCTGGTGAAGTGGGTGTCACTGGTTTGGGATTGCTCGCTAAAAACGCCTGCTTAAGGCGATCAAAAGCATCCATGTCCACCCCGGAGTTTCTACGTTTAGCGGGTGGGGGCTGAGAATTGGCGGGAGCTCCGCCGGTGTTGGGCGAGGAAGCGGGGAGAGCCTGCATCGCCTTAGCCAGTTTCTCACAAACCTGCTCAATTCTGCGAGACAGGCGGTCCTCTAGGGGCGCCATGGCCTGTTCCACCACCTTGTGTATTGATTCGTCCACAGCGTCATAAAAGTCCTCATCCCATTGAAGGGAAGTGAGGGGATCCTCCTCCCACTGATCATCCTGATAGGGCTCTTCCTCATATGCTTCCATGCTACCAGGAAGATGGAGCGTCACACAGGTGAGTGGGTAATTGTGTAGAGGGGTGACCTCAATATACGGGGGGGGCTGGGTGTCAGCCTAAATCAGGTGTGGGCAATGCTTGCGTGAAAACTTGGGTAGAAACCCTGGGACAATCAGCCCTGGTGCAGTGTTAATATAGGGCAGCCTGCCAATAAATCAATGTCCCAGTACAGACTCTGCTGGAGAGCGTGGGTTTAAGGCCTAATGCAAATACTGACCACCAAGGTGGGAAACCACCGAGATAAACTCTGCCTAATGCCAGGTACAGACTTTCGTCGATGCGCCAGCGTTCACGGAGGCGTGAAATGAAGAAAACACTGCCTCATGGCAGGAACAGACCACTCAGGCGTAGAGGCAGGCAACGGCTCGGTTCGGCGATACGTCTCTGGCTGAGGAACGCGCGGAATGCCAGGAGACGCATGTCGAGCCAGGAACACGCACAGGCACCCTCTGGCGGCGGGAGGGAGCGCCTCGAGCCGGCACCACAGTAGCAGCCGTTAGGGAGTGAGAGCGCTCCCACTGCTTTGCGCGCGGAACCGAGTAGCGGTTACCTCGCTATACAACACCGAAACTCTTCAGTCGGGCGAAACTCTGTGATCGAAATAGGCGTAGAAGCAGCGGGGCGCCGCGCAAACACAGTTAAGCATGAATTCTACCACAGATAAGATCAAACGGGCACAACAGCACTCAGAATAAAGCGGAGAGCACAAGCAAGCTACCGCGAGTCAGAGACAGTTCTATTATCGCATATTATGTCATAAAACAGAGCAGTAATACGAATTCCACAAGTTATGAGGAGAGGAAAAAATAAAGCACTTATCTGGTTGCAATCAGTGAAGAAAAAGGGGGAATGGAGAGTAACAGAGGACTACATACTCCCAGGAGCCCTGTGATTGGTGCATTGGAAGAGGACTATCTATCCATAGACACTCTATTGTTCTTGTGTTATTATTCCCTATGGTTCATGGGAATAGTGGTCTTATTTTGTTTAACTTTGAATGGCTGCTATCATTAAAGTGGAGAAAGATGAGCATAATCCTCGCCTCCGGTCCTGACATAGAATTCAGCCCAGCCAATGTCTTTCGTCCTAAACTGACTTCATCAGGGTTGAAAAGATTAAAACACAAACAAAACATTTTTGATCAACTTTTTGCTTTAAATGTACATTTTTTCAATCTAAAGCACCCAAATCATTTTCATATATCAATCAACAAATAATCAATACAAATAGACCATGACTCCACCTACACCAACGGGCGGACGAAGGACATATATCTGCACTGATCCTGCTGGATCTCAGTGCAGCTTTTTACACCGTCTCCCACAGCCTCCTTCTCCAAAGATTAGAGACAAGTGGTGTTAGGGGCATGGCCCTCCTTTGGATGATATCCTTCCTGGCATCACGGGGTTTCCAGGTCACGCAAGACACATATACACCCAAAAGATCTCCCCTATTACAAGGAACCCCTCAACGCCCAATTCTTAGTCCCATTCTGTTTAACTTATACATGGGGCCACTCGCCAGCATAGTGCAAGGTCATATGGTGTCTATTGTTTCATATGCTGACGACACTCAGCTAATTGTCACACTGTCTCAAAACCCGGAACGGACTGTCCACCAAGTTTCCCAATGTCTGGAGGAGGTAACAGCATGGATGTCTAATCACTGCCCGAAACTAAATGGCAGTAAAACAGAGGTGATAATAGGGGGATGGGCTCCATCTGTCTGGACATCTGAATGGTGGCCTGATACGCTTGGCCAACTTCCAACCCCTAAAACAGAAGTCAAAAATCGTGGAATGTGGCTTGACTCCAATCTGACTTTTGAGAGTCAAATCCGGAAAGTAACAGGTAAATTCTTCGGGACGTTGAAAGTCTTGAGGAAGGTCCTCGATCTACTACCAGTTAACGCCAGGAAAACTATACCACATGCCGTGGTCACCTCTCAGATTGACTACGGCAATGTCCTATATTTAGGCGCATCTAAAAAAAGGCTAATCGATACAAAATGCAACTGCCCGCCTAGTGCTGAATCTCCCTAATAGAACATCTACTACAAAGGCCTTAGCCAACCTGCATTGGCTACCTGCGGAGAAAAGATTATTGTTCAAGACAATGTGCTACCGCCACTGAATCTTGGCAAAAAAAGGACCACGGTACCTTCAAACTCTGATAACAGCCTACAAACCCAACAGAAACATGAGATCCAAAGGAAATGCTCTAGCAACTGTACCTAGAATAAGGAAGGCTAGGATAGGTGGTCTTTTAGATATCCAGCAGGGAAACACTGGAACTCATTACCTGTTGATGTGAGAATAGAGCCATGTGAAGCTACCTTTCGGAAAAAGCTGAAAATGTGGCTTTTCCCCACTAGGAAATTAGAATAGACCCTGGTAACCCTGGTACATGCTCATGGGCTAGATGTAACAGGCCTTACTTCCAACTCCTGCCATTGGAGAGTCTGCTACTAGCGCGGGGACACACCGGCGGTGTAACCATGCGCTCTATAAATGGATAAATAAATACATATGTATATTCATGCAGGATCAGATATCTATAATGAATATTTCTAAAATACACTGATACATATTGAAGACACAATTTAGATAAGAAACAAAACAATGTGACTGTAAATAAATTCCTACAATACAAATCAGTTTACCACGATAGATTAAGACACACCACATTTCTTACTGTTGGCAGAAAATAAATTTTCATGACCCCAAATAATATAATCATATTCCATAAACCTCACTTGTAAGTAAATGGTCCACCAGGTGTATCATCTCTAGTTAGGCTTTGCGTTGCAATTCAGTGGATCTCAGTCGATAGTCCGAATACAATATGGAATATAATGTTTCAGGATCCCTAAAATATTACTTCAATCGTATTATTATCAGATAAAGTTCTAATATTCTATGTTTAACTCCAATTTATTTATTCCAACCCTACATCTTCCTCATCAGAAGTGAATTCATTATTCCTCATCACCTTAGGTGCACGGGGCAGTGGTCTAGTTGCTGCTCCCGGCGTCCGAGGGAAGCGGTTAAAACGCCTGATGACGTGCCGCGCCCAGGCTGACCAGTCTCTCGGAACCCTCGTAAGGGGAAGAGAGATCGTAGGTTGTACTTGCTTGTGCTTTTAACTATTGTATCTTTGCACATCTTACAGTTTTTAACTAAATCAAACTGTCACTTGTCCACACGGCGCCCCCTCACCCGGAAGAGCTGTGTTCAGTGCTCTAGGGGAGGAGGGTGCGCGCATCACTTCCTCCTCAGCACCTTAGGCGCACGGGGCAGCGGTCTAGTTGCTGCTACCGGCGTCCGAGAGAAGCGGTTAAAATGCCTGATGACACGACCACGCAGCGGATGCACCAAAGGCAAGCCCCACTGCGCCTGTCTGTGTCCGAAAGGGCCCAGGGGCCAGGACCCCTGGATCTCCTCACCCAGGTAACCACCGTTACTCGAGCGCCCAACTCCATCTACTAAACAGCACCCTCAGACCCAACTGCTACCACCACATGCTAGGTGAAAGTCCTACCACAGAGTGCCGTCATTGCTCATTTACATTCACTCTCCTACCCACCACCCCTCCCTCATCTATGGCTTCCTACAAACTCCTCCTGCTGAATTGCAGATCCCTGCCCAAACACACCGCAGAAATCTCAATGCTATTACAGGATCAAGCCCCAGAGGTCTTATTCTTAACAGAAACATGGCTCAACACAAGCTCAGAGCCCGACATTGTGCAAACACTCCCCCAGGGTTACCTTATACAAAAAGTGGACAGAACTGGCAAGGGCAGGGGAATCGCGATCATATACAAAGATCACCTTATCTGTCGCCTACTAGGAAACCCACTACCTGAATGTGAGAATGTGCATTTCTCGTTAGAGTTCACCTCTCTTCTCTCGTTCACGGGCATCTTGATCTATCGACCTCCAGGTGCTGCAGGCACATTCTGCAACTGTTTAACAGAAGCAGGGATTAACCTAGCCAGCACGGCCACAAATTTCACTCTCCTGGGGGATCCTAACCTACACTTCGACGACCAAGGAGCTGCTCTCGCACAAGAATTAGCAAGTGATCTCGCGGCTCTTCCGCTATCTCAAAAAGTCTTGCTGGCAACCCATGTCCTTGGTCATTGCCTCGACCCCCGTGTTCTCCAATCTGGAGAATCTCACAGGAAATAACCCCATCCCCATTCCCTGGTCCGACCACTTTCTTATCCCCCTCTCCCCAGGCCCCCACCCATTATTCCCAACCCCTACGTACCCTTAACCGACCCTGGTCCAAACTCCCATTGGGCAAATGGGCTCAAGAAATGGAAAGCACCAGACCCAGGTCTGATCCTAGTCCAGCCTCAGCTGACAGCGATTTTTGTAGCTGGATAGAAGGCTCATTGAATCGCGTCCTCCCTAAGATCCTCATGAAGAAAAAGTTTGGTCCCCACAAATTCCCCTGGTATTCCCCTGAACTACGCATCCTAAAACATTGTTGCAAAGCACAAGAGAGAGCCTGGAGGAAAGACTTTTCCCCCAACAAGAAGCTCGAATACAGGAAGGCCATCGGGACGTACAAAACCGAAATTAAAAAGGCGCAGGTGAGAAAAAAATCCTACTTGCCGCTAACTCCCTGTCACGGGGTCGACAGGACAGACGGACCCATACCAGAAGGTGATTGTCGTTCTCGTCCACAGGGATGAGACGGCCCCTTTAAAGACGATCCGGACCCGTCGGAGGTGGAGTTTGCCCCCGTGACGTCAGCCTTCGCCAGCCTATCCCACACATCGCTGATGGTGAACAGGGTGGATACGGAAGACGCCGGCGCAAAAGCCTGGAGAGCAGTCGGAAAAGCGGAGACAGGGAAGAAAGAAGACGCGGAGAAGGAGAAAGAAGAAGAAGAAGCAGAGAAGAGAAGCGGTTATCGGCCAGAGGAGGTGTCACCTGGCACGGAGCGCGGTGGGAGCCCGGTGGAGGGAAAGCCAGGAGGCCAACGACAACTCTTATTGCCCCGCCACACTTCAGGAGAAGTGTGGCTACAACAGGTACGGAGGAAGCTCCGGGGAATTCTACATCCCACGGGAGAGAACGGATAGCTGCTAGTGGGTGGTCACATTGTGGCGCAGTGTCCTTCCGCCCTTCCTATGTCCTTTGGTTTCCACATGGTGACGGCCGGTGTATGGTTACAATACCCACACGATGGTCTCCGTACCCAACATGGTGTTTCTATATATATAAATAAAGGACGTAAAACTCAATATCCCTCGAGTCCACATTATTGCTCAGGCCTACTTTCCTTGCAAGTCCTGAGCGGTGACACTCCCCTAGAGAAACGTTCCGTGTGATTAATAAGCTCCTTAAAAACCCGGCTCCTCAAACTGCTCCGGATCTGTCAGGCCAACGCTGCAATAAACAGGCAGAGTTCTTCACTGCAAAAATCCAAACCATCATTAAATTACTGCCACCTGTTGTCGACAAACATGCCCCAGCAAACGAGCGCCCTTTTGGGGATCCCCCCTCCCCAGACACTTGCTGGAGTCCAACCCACCCCCCCCAGAAACAATTCTGACACTGCTCCTATGAACATTCTGGAAAAGGTAGCATCCATAGTTGCCCCCACTGCCATAAACGTAATCAACACCTCACTTACTTCAGGAGTAGTCCCCCCCAGTTGGAAGAGGGCAATGGTAAAAGCACTCCTGAAGAAGCCACATCTGGACCCTACTGATCTAGGCAACTACCGTCCCATTTCCTTTCTCCCAGGAATGGCCAAAATTGCTGAAAATCACGTCAGTCACACTCTCTCTAACTTCCTGGAATCCTCAAGCTTGCTTCACCCCTCCCAGACAGGATTCCGCCCCCGCCAAAGCACGGAAACTGGTATGCTGGCGGTGGTGGACGAAAGCAGGAAGATCCTAGACTCAGGAGGGTCGGCAGCCATCATATTCCTTGATCTGAGCTCAGCATTTGATACGGTGAATCTCCACATTCTGATTCACCGTCTCAGAAACATAGGAGTACTCTCAACGCACTAAAGTGGCTGCGCTCCTTCCTGGAAGGACGCTCCTTCCAGATCTTTGAAGGAACTGTGAGCTCCAAACCCATGCCCCTGCCGTGTGACGTTCCCCAGGGCTCTTCGCTAAACCCAACCCTCTTTAACGTATATATGGCCCCTCTAGCTTCAGTTTTGGCCTCTTTTGGGATCCACATGATTACCTATGCAGACGACACCCAACTGGTCGTATCACTGAATCAAGCGACACCACACCCAGGGGCTCTAAACACCTGCCTATCCGAAGTCGCTAAATGGATGGGGGTGTCCCACCTGAAACTCAATGGGGAAAAGAAGGAGATCATGATCTTGGGTAATCCGCTATATGCGACTCTGGGGTCTAACAAGGCCAGCCTGTATGGGCCCAGCCCCAGCTCCCAAGTCCAAAATAAAGAGCCTTGGTATCTGGTTAGACCAGAACCTGACTTTCAAGACGCAAGCCAAGAAGATGGTTGCGACATGCTTTGGCCTGATCAGAACGGCCAGAAAGGTGATTCCCCTTCTCCCCCCTCAAGCTAAAAAAATCCTAGTCCAATCTCTGATACTCTCAAGGATAGACTACGGAAACACACTTTACCTGGGGGCCCTGATCGCAGTCATTAATAAACTACAAACTGTCCAAAACTGCACCGCAAGACTACTGTTAGGTATGTCCAAATGCCTCTCAGCCAAACCCGCCCTCTCCGCCCTCCACTGGCTTCCAGTGAGGGAAAGAATTAGCTTTAAAGCTCTCTGCATCATCCATAGCTCCCTGCAAGGATAAGCCTCCTTTTATTTCGGCAATGATCCACCCCTACAAAGCGAAGATGACCTTCACCTAATTAAAAAAAAACCCAGGATCAAGAGATCCAGAATCGGTGGTCGACGCTTTTCCTTTAACGCTGCTAAACTGTTGAATGCACTCCCACTCCATCTCCGCAGGGAACCAAGCTACCATGTCTTTCGTAAACAACTTAAAACTTTCCTATTCCCCTAAATGTCTGTGTTTCTGAGTACTGGTCACGCCTAGCGCTGGGAGGCCTCCGGGTAGCCATGTGCTATATAAATGTCACTTTCATTTCATTTCATTCATTATGATCCACTGAAAAAAAATATATCTATACAAGATAAGACATAGCCTATCCACAACACCCAGTGAATAATTATTATATATAACTCACACTAACTAAAAGACACTTTTAATAAGCTGTTATCTGCAGCTCACTTGTGGAAAGAACCACAACAGATACAGATGGCAATCACTCCACAAAAAAGTATAACGAATATATCTAATATTTACAAACATAATTTGCTACTGGCCCCTTGATAAACAATATTAAATGTTTCTGAACACTACACCAGCATTCATTCCCCAATTTATACAATATATTAAGAACTAAGCCTCAAACACAACTACCATTCTATCATTTGGCACAAACAAAAAAGGCCTCAAGCACTTACTTATATTGCTCTTCCATGGATCCAAGCCGACAGCTACCATCTACAGGGTTCAGAGTGTAACTGAGCCAGGACATACGATGGTTCTTTTAAGCCTGTTGCACGGCCAATACCATTCAAGTACAGAGAAGAACCAATAGGCTTAATTGTAACAAAATAAAAACATATGATATTTCCACTCTGGTCCATCGAATCAATCCCACTATCAAATGCTTGCTACTAATGTCAACAGAGTTTATCTTGACATGATGTAAGGTGAACGTACCCAATTGGTCATAATCTCTAGCACAGTAAGAAAACAAGCCTGTTACCTGGCCAATATCATTCAAGGATAGAAAATAACCAATAGGCTTTCTTGTAACGAAATAATGACGTATGGGGTTTCCACTCTGGTCCATTGAACCAATCCTCCTATCAAATGCTTGCTACTAAGGTCAACCAAATTCATCCTGACAAGATGTGAAAAGAGAAAACCCAATTTGTGAGTAAATGGACTAATGGTAATCTCAAGATATCTTTATAGCCAAAATGCGCAGTCCCATCATATTGATAGACAACCAGTCAGAAAGTCGTATTTGCCTTTTTTCAGCAAATGGTGAAACAATGTTTCAAAGATACACCTTCCCCTCATCACACATTGATAGACACCCAATCACAAAGTTGTATTTGCCTTTTTAGCCAATGGTGAAACAATGTTTCAAAGAAACACCTTTTCTTCATCATATTGTGACCAATCAAATAAAAAATTTCACATTGTAATTCAATATTTTTCATTCAATTATATTCCTGAGGAAAAGTTAGTTTATAAAAAAAAACGTTCTGAATCTAATCCAAAACAATTATTAAATAGTGTCACCTCCAATTCTTACCTATCTAAATATCCACCTATTACTTGTAATTTAATCACATACATATATTGGCTACAAAAAACAGAAACTTACGGAAAGGAAAAAGTTATGATAACATATTTAAATGTTCTAAAAATAACCATAACATCACACTAAGCTGTCCAATTGTCCTGTCCAGTAATTAATAAAAAATATCATATTTACCTATTTGAACCAATAATAAGACAGTGCTTCAAAAAGCCACCCTTTCCTCATCCAACCTCAGGGCCGGCTTTAGGGCGGTGCGACCGGTGCCACCGCACCGGGTGCTGGCTTCCTGGGGGCGCTGTGTTTGAAAGTTAATTATGCTTTTGAAGCACCTGCTGCAGCGTTTCTTTCCCCCGCAATTACCAGGCCTCACATAAATGTCAAGATAACTCGTGTGATTAATTATCTTCCTGGAGAGAGATTAGTGAGCTATTAACTTTCATCCGGGGGAGGAGCCTAGCGCGCAACCAAGATGGCGGCGTAGGCTTACGGCTCTCGAGGGCCTCCGCAACCTCCCACGTCTATCCTGACTTAATCCTGGTTTATTTGACGGGCTTTTGCTGATGAACTTGCGCTGAGGTGCCACCCGTTTTCCAAATTCAGATCGGACGCGAGGAACCGGAATGGTTGCGCTCTGAAGTTTGCGGCCTGCTCTTGCCTTGGTCCCGATCTCGAGTTGGTGAGGTGCCCGGGTACGAAGTGAACAACAGCGGCATGCTGGGCTTGACCTGCCACGTACCCCGCACTTTCACTTTCGTTTTCAAGCTTGTTTACTGATATCGGATGAGGGACTTTGGTGTTTCAGAGGGGCGCGGATGGCGGAGTGTCTGGCCTGACTCTCGGACTATACACGGGCTTACTGTCTGCGACGGCTGTGTCCAATTGAATTAGCTGCCTGGTCCCTGTTCCTGGTGCTGGCGGGTGCCAACCTTGGTGGCCTCCGGACGATGGCGGCGAGACTAGACGGAGACAAGTTGAAACCCAAGTCAACCCGGAGGGGAGCCTATACTCAGGTCAATAACATGGATCGTTATGCGCAGGCAAAGGGATCCCCTAGTGGCTCGCATAAATCGCCTGAGAGGTCCAAAGAGGTCTCGGGCCCATCGTCAGAATTGACTTTGCTGGACGTCATGGGCGCCATTGAGGAGATGAAGGCTGCTGTGGATCAGCAGTTTGATACCCTGGCTCATAAATTGGACGCGGTCCTGATCGATGTGAATTTGGTCAGGGCAGACCTGTCCAAAACTAACGAGCGGGTCGACTCCTTGGCTCAAGCTGCGTCGAGCCTAACTGTGGACGTGGCCGCCCTGCAGACGGAGGTCCGTAGGTTGCGGCTAGCCAGTGACCTGACGGACCGTCGACTTGAGGACTCCGAAAGCAGGGCTAGACGGAACAATGTTCGTATCATTGGAGTGCCGGAAAGATCGGAGGACTCTGCTGCTGATCTCTTTGTGGAGGATCTGGTGATCAATCGTCTCGCGCCCAAGGGGCTGAGCAAGTTCTTCGCGGTGGAGCGGGCCCACAGGATTCCGGGCGGTGCGCCCAAAGTGGGTGCTCCCCCGCGGCCTATAATCGCCCGACTTTTTAACTTTCTGGATAGGGATGCTATCCTTCAGGCGTCGAGGGTGGCCGGGCCGCTGAAGTTTGAGAACTCCACTGTCAGCTTTTACCCGGACTTCACGCAAGCGGTCCAAAAACAACGGCTGGGATTTTTGGGCGTCAAACGGCGCTTGAGAGTCATGGAGCTGAAATATGCGATGTTATTCCCGGCTAGGTTGCGGGTTGAGTTCGGGGGTCGCTCACACTTCTTCGACCGACCGGAGGCGGTTGGAGACTGGTTGGATGCCCTGCCTCGGGGACAGGATCGGGACGGTCGGATGGCGGAGAGGGTTTGGTGGAGCAGGACTAGAACTTGGTTCCTGGTGATGGACTAGACTGGTGACGTTTTGTACCTTGGCTCAACTGGACTATAGTTTGGCACAATATGCCCTTCAAATGCTTGGAGGTTGTGGGGAGCTTATTGGGGCCCTTTCCTCCTTCTGGGGTTCTTTTTGTGGTATATGTTAGGGCGACAGGCACACTGCGAGTTGGGGGGGCTGTTTGGGCTCAAGCAGGGGTGCAGGGAGGGGGGAGTTGTGGTTGGGGGATTGTGGGGCAGGGGGGGGGGTGTTGGGGACTGTTTGTTTGTTTCGCAAGGCAATGTGAAGTTCTCTGCTGATTTGTCCGGGTTGTGCTTTCCGGGATGTGGGTATCATGCACGGGAGTGGGGTGGGGGGTAGGGGATTGAGAATCCTTTCGTGGAATGTGAATGGATTGGGGGACAGGATCAAGCGCGGGGTGGTGTTGCAGTTTTTGAAACGGATTTCGCCCGACATTGTTTTCCTGCAGGAGACACATTTGATTGGGAACTCCTTCCATGCCCTAAATAGGAGGGGCTATCGCCTTGCCGCTCACTCTGGTTTCACTTCTGGCTCAAGGGGAGTGGGCATTTTGGTTAGGGCCTCTCTCCCATTGGAGGTGGACGAGGTGCTTCACGATGATAGGGGGCGCTATGTGGCACTGGTGGGGAGATGGGAGGGTAGGAGTGTTTCGCTCGTTGCTGTTTATGTGCCTCCGGGATTACAGACGGCTACATTTGCTGATTTGGAGCGTCTGGTCCTGGGACTCCCTGGGGGGGTTCTGGTGTTGGGGGGTGACTTTAACGCTGTTGTATCCGGGTTGGAGGACCGTCGCCCCCCCAGGGATCTCCCTAGGGCTCAGGCCTGGTTGGGTGGCTTTCTGGACACTTTGGGACTTGTAGATTGCTGGAGATTGATGCACCCGGGACAGGCGCAATACACCTTTCACTCGGGGGCTCATGGGAGTCTCTCGAGACTTGATTCCATGCTTATGCCGGCGATCCAAGCTGGGATGATTGGGGAGGTGCGTCATTTGGCCCGAGGTATTTCTGACCATTCCCCTATATGGTTGCAACTGAAGGTTGTCCCTGGGGCAGAGGGGAGAGTAGCGCCCATTAACCCCTGGTATTTACGTAATCCTAAGATCCGCGCGGAATTGGTCAAGTCCACCGATCACTACTTCAATGATAATGTGGGGTCGGTGTCGTCGGCTGTCTCCCTATGGGAGGATTATAAAGTGGTGATCAGGGGACAGGCCTTGTCACTTGTCTCCTATACTAAGAGGTGCGGGAGAGCAGAGGTGGTTCGCCTGGAAACTGAAATAGCTGAAATGAAGGAGGACTTGGAGCGGGGTGTTACTGATGAGAAATTGCACGTTCTCAGCCTCAAACAATCAGATTATAGAGCGCTAGTCACGGATGCCGCTAAAGAGATGAGTAGAGAGCAGCAAGGACGACTGTATGATGTGGGGGATAAGGCCGGAAAATTGATTGCTTGGTTGGATAGGAAGGAGAGAGCGAGCAGGGTGGTGCCCGTTGTGGAGAGAATGGATGGAGTGCGTGTGACTGACCCGGTGGAGATTGTTGATTGCTTCGCGGGTTATTTCCGCGGGGTATACTCTCCGGTTTCTGTGTGTTCGGAGGAGGATTCTCATCTGTTGCTTAGAGACATTGCATTGCCAACCCTATCGGAGGCTGATGCAATATTGATGGAGGCGAAGTTGTCATCAGATGAGATCGCTTTGGCCATTCGCTCGATCGCTTCTGGTAAGGCCGTGGGTCCTAATGGTCTTCCCATTGAACTATATAAGTTGCGTCCCGATAAGATAGCGCCGTATCTTCGGGACATGCTTTTCGCGGCACGTGCGGCGGGCTTCCTCCCCCCTGACCAACGTCTCGCCACCATAGTTGTGATACACAAAGAGGGGAAGCCGCGAGATCGCTGCGCCTCCTATAGGCCCATTTCGCTGTTGAACGCAGAACCCAAAATTCTGGCTAAGGTATTGGCTAATCGTCTGGTTCGGGTCGTGGGCGACTTGATTCATCAGGATCAGTCCGGTTTTATACCCCATCGGAATACCGCCCTGAATTTGAGGCGGTTGCACGGCGTGCTTGCTAGAGCGGAGTTTATATGTGAGCCGGCCATCTTGGCATCTTTAGATGCTACTATGGCGTTCGACACTTTGGAGTGGCCGTATATTTGGGCCCTGTTGGCGAAATTCGGGTTCGGCCCTGAGTTTATTGGTTGGGTAAAATTACTATATGCTGACCCATTGGCACAGGTTGTGGTGAATGGTAGGGTGTCGGCTCCCCTCGCGCTGGGGAGAGGTACGCGGCAGGGTTGTCCGTTGTCACCCCTTCTCTTTGCACTTTCTTTAGAGCCTCTCGCTGCCTGGTTGCGTTGGGAGCCGTCGCTGCGTGGCATTAGATGGACGCCGGAGTTTGAGGACCGGGTCTCCCTCTACGCGGATGACATCTTTCTGTATCTTACCTCTCCCCGACAGTCGCTAATTGTATTGGTAGACGTATTGAATTCCTTTGGTCGCAACTCTGGCCTGGTTATCAACTGGGCCAAGTCATGTGTTTACGTCCTCTCGGGCGAGGCCCCCCTCCTGCCGCGGGATTGCCCTATCCAGATTGCTACACTGGGGTTCAAATATTTGGGAATCTTTATCTCTCTGGATCCCGCGGTCCGCTATGAGCGAAACCTTCTCCCTCCCCTCCAGCGATTGAAGGACGACGTCGCGAGGTGGCGACGACTTCCGCTCTCGCCGCTCGGACGGGCGGCATTGTTTAAAATGATGTCGCTGCCTCGCTTCTTGTACGCTTTGCAAAATACTCTGGATGTCGTGCCAGCCCGTTATTTCCGTGAGGTGGAGGGTCTTCAGCGCCAACTGTTTTGGGACGGGCGGCTGCGGATCGCTCTCGCCAAGTTGACGCTCCCTTGGTACGATGGGGGGGTCGCCCTCCCCGATATTAAACGATACTATTGGGCGTCTCAATTGGCGGCGGTGAACCACGGGATATACTGTCCTGCCTTGAATCCGGCCTTCGAGATGGATAAATTACTGCTCCCGGGTGGGGATTATAATAGGGCGCTGTATTCGGTGACCCCGGTTGCACGGTTGACAGGACCCACGCAGGTTGCGGTACGTGTGTGGCATGCGGCGAGTGCTGCGATGGGATGGAGGGATCGCTTGACTCGGGCGACGCCGTTGTATGCCTCCGGGCGGCTGGGTTGTTTGTGGAAAACGAAAGGCTTCGAGAAATGGGATATGATTGGTATATGTAAGGTGGGTGATCTTTGGGCGAAGGGGTCTTTCAAAACGTTTGAAATGCTTAAAACTGAATACAAATTAAATGATAGAGAGTACTTCCGGTATGCACAGGTCTACCATGCCCTGTGTTCGGTCTTTCCGGACGCTGCTTCTATCCCCGAAAATTCCCCGCTGGAGGATAGAGTGTTGGATGGCTATGTGCCCGACAGCACTATTTCTCTTACTTACAAAAAACGTATTAATGATCGCGCGGACTTGCTGATCCGTCTGCGGGAGGCATGGACGGGCGACAGCTTGGAACTGGACGATGAGGACTGGGTATCGGCGGTGGCCTCCCCGAAAGAGGTGGCGATCCCGGCCCGCTTACGATTCGTACAGCTGAAGATCCTCCATAGAGTGTATGTCACGGGGCCCGGTTTGCTACGTATGGGTTACTTGAGGGATGGAATGTGTAAGCGTGGATGTGGCTTGTCGGGTACCTTTCTTCATATCCCATGGGAATGTTCGGAGGTTGTACGATTTTGGAACGGTATCCACGCCGTAATGGAGGAGGTCACGCACGTTGCTCTGTTGCCAGAGGCTAGGAGGTGTTTGTTGAATGTCTGGGAACCGAATGACTATAATGTGGCACAGACGCAGTGGGTGACTTTGGGGTACATGGTGGCTAAGCGTAATATTGCACAGCGGTGGGGCTCCCCGAGGCCGCCCACGATCGCAGTACGGAAGGAGAATATGGACTGGTGTATGTTTAGGGAAAAGACGGTGTATGTGGCGAGAGGCAAGCCTGGGAAATGGAATAAGGTATGGGGTCCATGGAATTTATATCGTGGACATATCTGCACCCCGCCTCTGCCGTTAGAGGTTGATATTGCTTTGTCCCCCTAGCCACACATTCTGCGGGATTGTGTGAGGTGTGTTCCATGTTTTGTCTTCCCACCGCCCCCCACTTCCACTTCCTGTCAAGAACTGCTTCGGACACTGTACGTTGTCCCCCGTCCTGGGAAGCGCACGCTGCTATTTCGGACTCTCATTGCCTTGAGTGTGTTTTGTATTTAATAGAAAATGAATCTGTTATTTCCGATTGCTCTTGGCCTATGGCCACGGCCTATTGCATGTGCTCACGAACTGCCGGGAGCTTCGCCTCTGGTTCATTTGAATGTGTGGCGTTGCATTGCGGGCCCTCGGGCTCTGTAGCGGCCGGCCCTGGAGGTTGTAGGCCCTTGTATGTATTTTATTGTGTAATAAAGGTTTCTTTAAAAAAATAAAAAAAATAAAAAAACTTTCATCCTAGCACTGCATACACACTGCAAAGTATACATTATTAGAACATTGATTAATGTTGCAAAAAGGGTTAATTTGGCTAGGAATCGATTGTTATTTTTAAAGAAAACTCCCAACTATGCTGTTTCTTTTTCGACTCTGAGTTTGTGCTTCTCCACACCAAGCACTCTTAAACTATACTGCCTACCAGTATGGATGACATGTGCCTCCTACACTTTTAGTCCTTAGGCTTATGTAACATTTCCTATACACTGATTTACACACGTATGATTGATTGTCTCTGTGTAATGTGTGTGTGATGCAAAGTTCTCGGACACCCTACACTGGTATGAGTGGCGCTATATAACGAATTCAATGCATCTGAGAGAGTGTGGTTATGGTGACTTGGTCACTGTTAAAGGGTGCTAGTGAGAGAATCTGTGGTTGATGTGGTCATTGGGGTGGCGCCAACAAACATTGTCGCACAGGGCGCCACCAACACTAAAGCCGGCCCTGTCCAACCGTATATATGCCCGTAAATGAATAGTGAACAACCCATCTAGGTATCAACTACAGTCTGTGGACATATACAGTTACCACAAAGTACCTGTATTCTGCTTCGCCCATAGAAAAACTCCAGTGTACCCATGATCAAAGAAAGTAGTGAAACTCAATTTCAATGTTCATTCCTAACTGCACTGTTCTCAAACGACTAATCCATTTGGGCTCTTCTTGTCGGAGTTTCAAGATCCTTTTCTCCTCCTCTTTCACCCTTATCTACTCTTCAAATACCATGGCATTTGAAACTGCGACTATTTGAATGACTCTCCTTGATATTTTGGGCTAAAGGTTCATCATCATTGCAAACTATCTGCATTGTTCATGGATTCTCAGTTTCAACTGACTCTTTTAACTTCCTACATAAATCTTCGAACAGTTTCACACAATCACATACACCACAAAAACTGTGTTACATATAATGAACTGTTTAATGTGGTAAGTGCTGCTCGTATTATACGAAAACTCTTCAATTTTGTTCAAATCAAAATTACAAGCTATGCACATACCACATGTGAAAAATCCTGTCGGTTGTGATGGTAACCAATTTTGATTGGGGGAATCTAAAGGTCTCAAATAATTTCTCATGATTTTGTCCCTAATGGTCGGTCCTTTTCTGTCTGTGATGTTTGGTCTCTCATGGATACTGTCGAACAGTCCTGGAACACCCCTTATTTGAGACCATTTCTTGCACAATGTTTTGTAGATGAATAAATGATTTTCACTAAAGATAGAAACAAAGCTAAATCTGTCAGACTGGCTTTTTCTTACTTTCTTAACCAATGTATTAGAGAGTTGAGTGTTTTGAACTCTTTTCTCTGCTCAATTTAGAACCTGTTCCCCATAACCTCTCACTTTTCAAACCATACATACAAGTATCAAAATCTCTCTCTTCACTGCAATTTCTTCTGACCCTGATCATCTCACCATAAGGTATCCCATTAGTTACATTATGAGGATGTACACTGTCTGCTCTCAAAATATTGTTAGATGGCCGTTTCTTTTCGATACAATCTACTTTGAATGTTGTTGTCAGAAATATTTAGTTCCACATCCAAAAAAGTTATTCTATTGGGATGATGGCACATAGTGAAAGCAACATTATGACCATTGTTGTTAAGATACTCAAAATAGTCCACCAGGTCTCCTTAGCTACCTGTACAAATAATCAAGATATCGTCAATAAAACGCCCACAGAAAAAAATGCAGTCCATCCATTTACCTGCCGAAATTGCCAAGGCATGCTCCCTCTCAAACCATATACCTACATGCAGTTTGTGTTAGAAACTGGTTTGGAACCCATGGATGTACCTGCAAAGGTGCGGATTTCTTAAAAGTGGACACAAATCTGTATTAGCAAGAGGTCATTTGAGTAGGTCGCTCATGGTTTTCCCAAATACATTAATAATTTAAATCGCAAATTATTGACAGTACCAAAAGTATAAATAGATGACAGTGTTTTTGTGCGATAATGCTAACTCATTTTTTTGCTCAATTTTATTGCTGATTTTTAGACTTTGCACACTGGGGCACTGCTGGCAAGTGAGGAGAGTATGTGCTCTGACCCCTAAAACACACAGAAATTGGCTAATCCCTGTTTGGCGTATTAACACTTCTATAAAGACATACTACATGGTGTAGAAACTGCACCCACAGCATGGAAACTTGAACGTCACCTATGACCTGCAGTACATATTGTGCCATCCACCAGTATAATATGGAAAACATGGCTTTAGGACTACCAATGCGCCCTGGATGCTGAAGATTAAACACACAGTGTGACTTGTTAAATAACCCTTTTAGCAAGTAAAAAAACTCCCTTTTAAATATTAGTAAGTCATCCCTAAGTAGACCTTGCAGCCTGCAAGACAAGGTGCATGGTATTTAAAAGTGGAACATGTAGAAAATGAATATTAACATGTCCCTACAGTGACAAGGCCCAAAGCGGTATTTTCACTTTGGTAGGCCTAGCTATCCTCTGTAGAAAACAAGAGTATAGATTAAAATACTAATACTGCTAACTTGGGAATGGGACCAGTTAGAAAAATAACTAACCTACTATATTTAATAGTTATTTAAAATCAAATCAATGGCAAAGTAAAGTTTCTAATACATATTAAGGAAAACTAACTGTTAGAAAGTTACCCTTAGCTTTCGGAGGGCTAATATGGACTGTATCTCCAGCTACTACCAGCCTTAACCCAGCCGTGAATGAGGCATGTCATTCCTACCATGAGCTCACATCAGGCTGACCTAATTGGGCAGAGATGACTCCACTGAGCATAAAAGAATATGCAGGGCATGGTATGTGCCCCCTACAGGTGACCACTTGTGTCAAATCCTGTATGACAGGTCTGTCTGAAGCATGTGTAAGTAGGACAATTCTTGTGTGTCACCTGTACGCTTGTTGGAGGACCCCGCTTTTGTCCTATCAATTGTGGATACAGTGCCTAATTCAAACTGGATTTTAGTGTTAGATGTAGGAGGACAGGAGAATTACCATATTACACACTCAACCTTAGCCCTCATGGCTCAAGTTCAGTGTGGCCAAAGGCTTTCACCATCTTGAGAACGCCTTGACTCAAGGCATTTTGGTCCTGTTTGTAGTAGAGCAAACAGGAACTATCGCAAGAGTAGCTAGTTCAGGGCCTGGGAACCTTTAGCCCATTGGTCAGAGAGGAACTAAGAGTGTCTTTGTGTGTCCCCCATTCAAAGGCTTGTGAACTCTACAAAGCTGGACGCTCATCCAGCTTTCCTCAGACCACTGCCTGACTTCAGAAAGGATACCACGTGAACTGAAACTGCTGCACATGGCTTCTGTGACCTTGATGAAGCACATGGACTGGACCTCCTTCCACTTGAAATCCAAGTACAGAAAGGTTGATCTCCTGATTGGCTCTAGGAACATATAAATGCTGAAAAGGACATTCCTTTGAAGTATCCCAGTTGACCAGTGGCAACTGGACCTGGACTGAACTTTGCTGTTGCCCTCTGCTTGACACTCTGAGACTCTCTGAATGTTCTTCCTGAGGTCCTGAGAGCCAGGGAAGTGTGCACCTGTGGTTGTTTGGGTACCGAAAGAAGTTTTAGAAGTTTTAAAAACATTTGCTGCAGAGCTTCAAGGGGACCATGCATAAAAAGCATCCGACCAGCAGTTCTGCTGCCGTGGACTGAATTTCAGGGTTGTCCTGTACAGAGACGTTTTTCATCAGAAAAACAAAAAGTACCTTTTCAGATAGGGGACTTAGAAACGTTTTCGAATTTCCCAACTTCCATGCCCTAGCAGGAACAATCTACTTGGTGTATCCGATACATACATCGTGGTCGGCCTCAAATTGCGCTTAGGTCCCAATCGGCTGCCACTACAGAACTATAACTGACGCTTTGCACTTTTTGGAGCTCTTTTCTTTAAAATCTTTAAAAAATCCATATCTCCAGTTTCCCTAATTGGACGTTTGTCGTTTTGGTGTTATTTTGCTTAATAAATCTTACTCTATTTTTTTATAAACTGGAGTGGGATTTTTATTGTGTTGTGTTTTTCACTTTTCAACTGTTTTGGTACTTCTAAATGCTTTACACATTTTCTCTAAGGTAAATGTTTGCTCTGTGCCACAGCTACCAGATGTTGAACTTAAGTTTAAATCACAGAAACCTTTGAATGGACTTAATAAGTGACTTTACTTGTGGTGAACACCAATCTACCCCAACTAATAGACCACTTTCTTACAGATTTCATCTTTAATAATTATATGTCATTGTGGCTTGTCTATACCGGTAATATACCGTTATGCCGGTCAGACTCGTCTGATTGCAGGAATATATAGTATTTGTTCATTTGTCCAAAAATAACGAGATATGCAGAGCCAACAACTGAGATGCAGCTTAGAATGAGTTTCCTTTGTATACCAACAATACATCATTCATTTGGTAAACTCTAATGAACTAAAAGTAAGTAGGAAGGAAACCTAGGCATTTTTTAAATGTATACAGGATATTAAATTCAAGTATAGCTGCTATTTGTAGAAATGTACATGTATGGTAACTATCTGATTCAGTGGGCATTTTGCAAATACGGAGAGAAATTCAATAAATAATAACAATTGTTCTACTATTCTATGTTCCCACACTTCTTTCGATAAAAAAGGAACCTCGCTTGTGTAGAAGAGCCTATTACCCGCAGCAGGAATTGCCCCAAAATGCAATATAAAGACATCAAGATGGTTCCTTTGAAATTTACTCATTCTGGCTATCTGGGTAGTTGCGGCATTTGAGCTTGGGTGACTCCGAAGGAAACCTACTAATGTCAGACATTTCTGAAAGCTAAACACCCATGGGAGTCCATGGAGGCGTGATTTGTATAGATCCCACAAGATTTCTGTATCCAGAATCTCTAATACATGTTATTGCTTTTTTAGTGCAATCCTGAGAGTCCTGAACATCCAACAACCACAGACAGCGGAAGACTCATGCATTCATATTCAAGATTAAAATTGGGAATATATGCATTAGCAATACATAGTTTCCAAATGCCCATGTGGATATGAGAAAACCCATGTTGTATGTGTGTTTCAGATGTTTATGTTTATGGTTTTATAACGCACACAGCTACTCAAGAGTGTTCCAGCACGAATACAAGAGACAGCAGAGGGAAAGAGAGATAATAAGAGCCAATAACACAAAATCAGATCATTGAGAAAGGCAGGTTTTTAGTTTCTTCCTAAATTGGGTAGAATTCTGCAGACTATGCAGATCAAGAAGGAGCGAGTTCCAAGCCATGGCTGCCAAGTAGGCCAAGGAGCTTCCGCCCTTTCTCTTCAAGCAGAATCTGGGTACAGAAGCCAGTAGCATATTAGAGGAACACAAATGTCTGCTGGGGGAGTGGAACTGAAAGCGCTTCCTGAGGTAGAGGGGGCCATATTCATAGAGTCCTTCATGAATAGTTACCAGGGCTTTAAACGTGGCCTTGCCTTCACCGGTAGCCAGTGCAGGTTGCGCAGGTTTTGCCCGCTGCTGGTGCGTTTAGGGAGGTCAAGAAGCAGACGGGCAGCAGCATTTTGAACCACCTTGTGTTACTTTGGAAAGTAACACAAGGATAAGAATGCCCTTTCCCGCCTCCTTCTGAGAGATCTTTCTGCACTGGCTATGGCAGGAGATGTATGTCTTTTGAATCATCACTTAAGAGTAAAGTATCTGCGACTGAAAATGGTACTTCTAAATAGTAATCATCAGAAAAGCCCCTGTTTATCAGTAATGGTGCATTCCAAGTCTTGCTCCCGCTGCAGACTTGCCTAATTTTTGTCAGGAGGCACAGTGCCCAGGGTTAATTTGTAAATTTTACAAAGGATACAGTAGAAAATTGGACTATTGTTGGGGTGAGTTTAAGCCCCACTATGGCAAAAACCACAATCTTTAATAGGGGAACCACAAACGTCACTAAATTAAGCTGTCCCTAACACTCGGGTAGTTTGGCACAAAGCAGTCAGGCTTAACGTAGAACCAAAGTATAAAGTATTTATGCAGCACACATACAGTAATAAAAGGAAACCAAAAGACAGGGAAAAGCACAAACAGATTCAGAAAAATAGTGTAAATTCCAATAAATAAACTTATACCAGAACAACATAACCTAGTCAGTAGAACCAGCGATATTAAATTTTTACGTTTTTTGAAAAGACAGCCCTACAAAGAGCCACTTGTGATCATCTGGTTGGTTGAACTAAACCACAGAAAAGTCACAAGTCCAGGCTGACCACAACGGAGCATAGCTGAATACTGGGACCAGGTAGTCCTGCTAAAAAGTTAACTTCCAGGTGCCATTCACATTGGAGAAGGCAGTACGGACATGTGCTGTTGTGAGGAGCCCAAACTTCAGGAAATTCACCTTTTCTTCAGGAAGAATACCCTGATGCCAGCTAAGGTTCTAGGAGCTGAGGGCACCTCTTGGTAATCAGGGACTCACTCCAGCAGAGGCTAGTCAGGCTCAGGCAGGTCCATTTGCAGCAGGTCAGTTGGGTATTTGCAGGGAGTCAACTGAAGCGTGTTGGGTCCTTGTTGCTCACACAGATCACCCAACTGACCCTTAGAGTCCCTCTGGGTAGCCTTGCATGAAGGCAAGCAGATACAGGTTTTCTTCTCAGACACCAAGGCAGTCCTTCAAGTAGCAGGGTTGTCCTTCTTCTGTAACTTCCACAGGTTTAGGAGTGGCTCTGGAAGTCAAGCATTTATAATTGATGCCAGTGAAGGAAGTGGCCCAATTAGGGTCGCCCGGGTTACCCGCAACCACCTCGCAGCATTCCATACCAAATGAAGAGTCGGTCAGACAATAGAGAATACAAACCAATATCTATTTATACAGGTACACTCAGAGTGGAGCCAAGTCTGTCCAGTCACTTAGGAGTGCTGCAGAGGGACTGACATCAGCAAGCATGGAGATTCATTATGTACATTTCAGAATCAATGAAGGCACACCCACAATGGAATTTTCCAAGCAGATGCAGTAAACAGTGAAAACAAAAAAATGACGTTTCGATCCTGAGGCCAGGCACACACTATCTACCATTCAAGGTCGTTCTGCCTGTGCCAGCCACTAGACAAGTGGGAGAATGCTTCTATCTAAAGGGAAAGGCATGCGCTAATAAGAACAGCGTATTCATTAGGGAGGTGAATTCCAGCCTTGGGGAAATGAAACCTAACTGAGGCCTCTTCTCATAAATGACAAAGGATAAGTTTTGATTATAACCCACAATGGCACGGGAATAGAAAATGACGAAGCGAATGCTAAGATATATAGAATAATGCGTAAGCATGATTTTCTATTCTAATACCAGCCAATGTGTGGGGAGGACTCCCTGTCATACCCTACATCTGGTTCCAATAAATTCTTATCCTTACCCTGTCAAGGCTCCAAACTGTCTGGGGGTGAGAAGGCATGCGTGAAGTCCGGTTTCTTTGTGTGCGCAGGAAGCAAAGCCCTTTGAAGTGTAAGTGGGGCTGTGAAATGCCATTTCCCAGTCATTGTGCCAGGATGGCCCAAACTGTCCACTCCTAAGGGCCCTTTGTATTACTTTCTGAAAGATATACACAAACTCCAGCAGCAGAGCCATTAACACTCAAGTGACCCAGGGCACTAGCATTGTCATATGTCCTGTGCAAGCCCATTGTCGTTTTCCCTATGTTAGCATGAGCACATTGCAGACTGCCCTCTGCTTTGCACACGTTACTCTACTGCCACTTTTTGCTTTGTGCCACACTGTACTTTCACACAGAACACACTGTTCTTTTTGCGTTCTGTTCTTCCTGGGATTCAGTGTGAACATGTAGACGAGGTCAAACAACAATGTCCCTTTGTTATTCTGTTCTGGTCAGGCCCTAGCACCTAGACGAAACCCACAAATGCAGCTGTTGTGTAGGAACACGTTCTTTTGTCATATAGGTATGCACAGATAGGTAACACTCACTTGGAGATGGACCTTTCCAGGGAAAAGATTGTGACAGCACCTAAAATATAGAAATTGTATCCATGTCTACTAAGTTACGGGGTCTGCTATTCACACCTAGAGATCTGATATATAATCATTCTGCTTCTCTTGAAGGGGAGGGAGGTTACGTTACACTGTTGTACAGAATGACAGCTCCATTTATTTTAATTTTTTTATTTAATTTTATTTATGATTTACCGACTACTTTCTATGCTAATGGTATTTGTGTTAGGCATTTTCCTACTTGTTGGGTCATGTATACTGCATACTAGAGCACGATAGTTAAAATAAACATTTGAAACTTTCCTTGTCTCTCTGTCAGAACTTATTGTGGACTAGTACGAGTGTGAGAGCGAAAGGGTGTGTCCTGTAACCACGATTCCTGGGAAGGTCGGGAGTGTTGTGTTCTGTGGTGTCTAATCACTTGCTCCTCTGTGACTGAGTAAGAGGGCAAGTGAGACACTATAGCTGGTGGTGTAAATCCGACCGCGAACGTCCCCTTTGAAAAAAATGACGTTTCGATCCTGAGGCCAGGCACACACTATCTACCATTCAAGGTCGTTCTGCCTGTGCCAGCCACTAGACAAGTGGGAGAATGCTTCTATCTAAAGGGAAAGGCATGCGCTAATAAGAACAGCGTATTCATTAGGGAGGTGAATTCCAGCCTTGGGGAAATGAAACCTAACTGAGGCCTCTTCTCATAAATGACAAAGGATAAGTTTTGATTATAACCCACAATGGCACGGGAATAGAAAATGACGAAGCGAATGCTAAGATATATAGAATAATGCGTAAGCATGATTTTCTATTCTAATACCAGCCAATGTGTGGGGAGGACTCCCTGTCATACCCTACATCTGGTTCCAATAAATTCTTATCCTTACCCTGTCAAGGCTCCAAACTGTCTGGGGGTGAGAAGGCATGCGTGAAGTCCGGTTTCTTTGTGTGCGCAGGAAGCACAGCCCTTTGAAGTGTAAGTGGGGCTGTGAAATGCCATTTCCCAGTCATTGTGCCAGGATGGCCCAAACTGTCCACTCCTAAGGGCCCTTTGTATTACTTTCTGAAAGATATACACAAACTCCAGCAGCAGAGCCATTAACACTCAAGTGACCCAGGGCACTGGCATTGTCATATGTCCTGTGCAAGCCCATTGTCGTTTTCCCTATGTTAGCATGAGCACATTGCAGACTGCCCTCTGCTTTGCACACGTTACTCTACTGCCACTTTTTGCTTTGTGCCACACTGTACTTTCACACAGAACACACTGTTCTTTTTGCGTTCTGTTCTTCCTGGGATTCAGTGTGAACATGTAGACGAGGTCAAACAACAATGTCCCTTTGTTATTCTGTTCTGGTCAGGCCCTAGCACCTAGACGAAACCCACAAATGCAGCTGTTGTGTAGGAACACGTTCTTTTGTCATATAGGTATGCACAGATAGGTAACACTCACTTGGAGATGGACCTTTCCAGGGAAAAGATTGTGACAGCACCTAAAATATAGAAATTGTATCCATGTCTACTAAGTTACGGGGTCTGCTATTCACACCTAGAGATCTGATATATAATCATTCTGCTTCTCTTGAAGGGGAGGGAGGTTACGTTACACTGTTGTACAGAATGACAGCTCCATTTATTTAAATTTTTTTATTTAATTTTATTTATGATTTACGGACTACTTTCTATGCTAATGGTATTTGTGTTAGGCATTTTCCTACTTGTTGGGTCATGTATACTGCATACTAGAGCACGATAGTTAAAATAAACATTTGAAACTTTCCTTGTCTCTCTGTCAGAACTTATTGTGGACTAGTACGAGTGTGAGAGCGAAAGGGTGTGTCCTGTAACCACGATTCCTGGGAAGGTCGGGAGTGTTGTGTTCTGTGGTGTCTAATCACTTGCTCCTCTGTGACTGAGTAAGAGGGCAAGTGAGACACTATAGCTGGTGGTGTAAATCCGACCGCGAACGTCCCCTTTGAATTCGCGGGGACGTTCACGGTCGGATTTGCACCGAGACAATCGGGAGGATTCTCAACAAAGGACCTATGTAGACGGGTGGGACGGTCGGTCGACCTACCCTGGGGGTTATTTATGCCCCATCACGCTTTGAGATATATGTGCCACGCTCATGGACCATTAGGATCTCCTCTGACTCAGAAGGAAACAGATTGCTAGTCTTTCCTATATAAATATTGTGTAAGAGGGTCGTGAGCAAGGATTGCAGATCATTAGCATGTGATCTGCATCAATAACAGGACACTTATGAGAACGAGAACCTAACACGCTTGGAATACCGTTTTGATTCCTTTAACCTTCGCTCTTGAACAACAAGAGAGTGTTGAGCCCTGCCGAAGTTCCATTGGAACGAAACTCGTTGGCTGAGGCTTTTTTAAAAGATTGAAAAATAACTTATTTTCGCAAGATTGGAAGCTCTTTGAATTTTGTTACGTGGTGCACCGTCCTTGCCCTCAAACAGTTTGGTATCTGTTTTTACAGTGGAGCATACGTGTGGCGCACTCCGGACGTGTTGTGCACAAACCAAGGACTCATACATTGACTTTGAAACTGATGTGCTTAACCATGGTCAGCCACACTGTTTCTCTTTAATGATCCCTCTCATGTTGTGCCTGTTCACTCTGTTCCCCAGCCACAGCCTCAATATCAAATTAAATGTGACGCACAGGTGGAGTATCAAGGTGTAATTGAACCCTGTGTCTCTGTGATGAAAAACCCTCTTTTTCCGGTTTTGAAACCTAATGGTTCATATCGAAACGCTTTGGATTATGGACATTTAAATAGTCATACCGTACTTATGCAGTGCAAAACATGCATAACATAGTACAGCATTGATCAATAATATTGTACGGAAAAGTTTTAAGAGTACTTTAGATATTTCAAATGGTGTTTTAGTCTCAACCTGGCTCCTGACAGCCAGGACCTATCCGCATTTAGCCTCCTCAGCACTCGGAGGTGATTATGGGTTAAAAGAATAGCCCCAGTGCTTTTGCGGCACACAGTGTCCCTTTTGAATGAAATTGATACTGATGCCGTTTCTTATGTCGATGACATATACCTGACGGACGATGAACTGAATCACCATCTTGCATGAGTGGATCGCATCATTGCACAATTTACAGCTCTAGGCTACAAATTAAATTTGGCAAAATCCCATAGTGCGTTTCTGCTGTTCTCTTTCTTGGTTATTAACTGAAAAATGAGGATAGGGATTTGGTCCCCTATTTCTTTGAGAAGTGTGCTTAACTGCAACCTCCATCTACCCTAAAGAAAATAGCAGAGGCTGCTAGGTTTCTTACATTTCGGCAGGACTTACATTCTTCGCTATGCTCAGCCTATCAAGCCACTTTAAGCTTTGATACACCGATCCTTTTCTACTCCCTCTTGCTTTCAGAACATACCGCAGTGCTGCGTGGCCAGCAGTCTGACTTACCTGCAATGCAGTACTTACAAATCAGATTAAATACTATAAATTTGGTCATCAGTATTCTGCCCGGAGTGATCGGTTTCACTTATGTGAATTTTAGTGACACAGTCCCAATCGCTTATAAATCGCATCTGTATACTCCTGCGGAATTGCGTTAATACTCTACTGAAAAAATTCTCACTGCTGTACAGATGACTGTTTTACCTTCTCTGTCTGGATACAAAGATAATCGCTTTGTTTCAATTGAACATGTCAAGTTACACCATATGGCCAATACTGAATAGTATGCCTTGGGGTGTCCCAGGATGGGATATTCCTTTACAGCCTGTGAGCTCGGTTCTTTCTTATTCTTCCCGGTTGCTGGAGGGGGATGTCGAGCCATCAGTTGACCTGATAGCTGTTTTACCTTCTACACCCTTCACAATGAAAATAGTGGATTCTGGTCCACCCCTTGAGTCCCCTACAGGAGTGCAAGCTCAAATTCAAATCCAGAATCCCAGCCTCCATTATTTCAGCTGAGTTCTTCTATCCATCAAGACAATTTTTCATCTGACAATTCTTCACTGTCCTCCGTTTTATCCACACCACCAGTGAGGATTTGTGTGTTAATATCTTGGTTAAAACGCACTTATCTGGTTCCACCTTGGATGTATGTCTGGATCGTGTTTTCCATGGTAATTTTGTTAATGTGGATTTGAAACGGGACTGTTTTTTCCTTTTAATTAATGGCCACTACCTCCCGAAATGTTCTGTTGCAGAACTTGTTGCTTGGGTCTTGGCCCCACATTCATCCTCGCATGAAATGAAAAGAGACCAGTCCCTTCTTAATATTTTAGCGGTCCCAGTCACTAATGGAATTGTATTGGATAAAGTATTCCGTGTTTCTATGGGTGATGTGATAATACCTGGGTTGCAATCAGATGATTGGGAATTCAATGCTGTACATTTGATGTTTTCTGAATTGCAATACTACACTGTTTTTGATACTGAATATTTATATTTGAATTCTACTAACTATGCTGATTTGTACTGTTATCAACATTATGGTTATCATTTTCTGCACAGAGCAAATGGATAGCATCCCCACTTTAACTATACTCAATGGGAATGTAAGTAGACAGCATGTAATAGTATCCTGCATGCTACCAGGCCACACATAGCCTATGTCATAAAGAACATCCGATATGGAGAAATGATCCGTGTTACACGAAATTGTAGTGAGGACTCACTCTCCAAGGCTAACTTTGCCCAGATCAAAACACAGTTTCAGAACACGTGATGTAAGGCCAGGAATTTCGTGAAGGCGGAATGGAAGGTCCTGGAAGGGGCTAGGGAAGCCACTTTAAGACCAAGGATGAGCAAAAAAAAAAAAACAGAATAGGAAACAACAAGGTGTCAATAAACTCATGTTCATTACCACATATTCGCTCCATAGTCACAAGATTTACAGGTATCCACGTAAACACTTGGACCTCTAATGGAGGTACCTGGGTTACGTAATGAGGTTGAAAAGAAGCCCAGAGTTGTGTATAGAAAGGGGCGCACATTGAGGAATTCATTATGTCCAAGTTACATTACCTCTACATGTAACAAGAACACAAGACTACTGTCGAAACCATTTGGTTTTTATACTTTCAATGAAGGCTGTGTTTGCCGCTTTGGTAAAAATAAATAGAAGGCGTTTAGATTCCATACAAGTCAAACACATTACATAAGACACTTTATTAGTTGCAACACACAATTTGTTGTCTAAATAATAGGATGTAGCTGTGATATGATTTATGTCGGCAGTACAATTCGTCTTTTGAAGACACGTATACAGGAACATTGCCGGGAGTTGCGGAATGGTTATACCAGATACCCTATGAACGAGCATTACAAGGTTGATCATCCAAATGATTTAAACTTTTGGTACTTTGGTATTGATTATACGCCAGAAAATATTCGTGGTGAGGACCTGGAGTTGGCATTGAGACAAACTAAAGCAAAATGGATTTGCCATCTGAGAGCCACCCACTTGGGTCACAATAAGGACAATGAGTTTCATATATTTCTGGGTTAATGTCTCATTTGTCGATAATTAGACTCAAGGGGAGATTGCAAATGGTTCCCTAATGTGAACAATATGAAGGAATATGATTATTGTTAATGATTGATTTGGATGTGATATATATAAACACAAATTGGCGTAATAAATCATTTTTGGAAGCCATTTTTATTATGGCCCCGGCACGACATTGGGCAGTTACTGGGTACGACATGGATTGAAAAGGAGGCATTGCATAAGCTATAATCATCTAGATTTACATCTGTCCTCATGGCAATTAAGTATGGGGAACATAAGGGACTCTTTAACTACGGGTGGACGTGCCTCTGTGTTCATTAGTTATTATGTTGTAGGACCGCAATGACGTTAGATTGTTTGGTGGTGCTTTTATAAACATAAACCTAAGTAATGTAGGTTGACAGTTTTCGATTGGTGAGTAAAACGAACAGTAACTGTTAAGGTGGCAAGCATTGGTACATCATGATTGCATATGTAACTTGTTCCATTCCATCATGGCTGCCGTAGAATACATGTTTATTATGTTTCTCCATCGACTACATTTAATGGATGTTACTATATTGGGTTGACATCCTGATGGCTACAACAATCTGGATGGGTGCTGTATGCAAAAGAATAAAGCGGAGTGTTTTGCTAAGCAGGATTGTCTGATGTGGCCAATAGGGTTGTGAATGAAACAAAATTGAGTCAGGACACGTATGAGAAATGTATTTACTCGTACAGTTCCAAAATGGCTGCCACGTTACGTATGTATTTTCTTCTTCCTGTAATGGGAGGAATGATGCCGACGAGTGTTCACGCAAGAGTGTTTTTTTCCGCCTATGTCGTTTGTGCTTATAAATAAGGGTATATCCATTGGTCGCGTTTGAACGACCAAACGTGGGCTCGCACAAGACAATACGGATTCAAGTAAGATGGTGATAGGGTATTTTTTGCTGGTTGTCAGGAAATGTGCTCAATGGGATTGTCTCCACCATTCGTTCACATAGTTTATTTATGTGAGCTTAGAAGTTACATTCTGTAATGACTGGGACATAATGCCCTGTGCCGGTTGGTTTCTGGCAATTGTGAAGGGGGAGGATGCTGACTGTTTTTCCGCACTTGATATAAGTTACTGCAGCACAAATCATGTTACATGCGGGCTATGTTCCTGATGTCTTCCCATTTCAGGTTGCATTTCTAAGCAGAGGTGGGATACTGCCATTAAAATATGTCCGTAGTGGCTTCCTTATCAAACTAAAGTCTTAAGTGACGTTACTCTAAAATCTTGAGAGAGATGAAACAGGCTTAGAATTGTGTTTCACTCAGGATTGCGCTGCACTTCTGGTTGCCTCCTTACGTGAATATAGGCTATTATGATTGGCACGTGTTTGGCACTTGACTGAGGTGCATGTCAAAATGACTACATGGGGGGGCGTGGCTTGCAGCCGCGGAAGATGGCCGCAGGCTGAGTGTGCTGCGTTAGCAACCAGTGGAATTGCCCCGAACATCCAATATAATCCTGGCTTGGAGGGCCGATTTACAGTGGTGAGCAGTCAGAGTGGCGGCGGTGCTTGACAAACACTGAAAATCCGGAGGCAAACAGCTGTGGGAGAGCGGAGCGACGATTAGAGAACGGGAGCGAGTGTCGGTTTGAATGGCGACCCCTGGGAGCCTCAGGAGGAGCGATGCTGTGAAACCATTTGCAGGCGTACGAAGTGACAACTGCCTGCCTTGCCTGCAGCGAGACCGCAGCGCCGCTCGGCAAAGACGCTCAGCCCTGACGGAGCGAGGGAGGCAGATTGCGGTGTATCCAGGCAGCCGCCCTAGGTTAGTGTGGGTGCGGCCGTGAAGTCCAGCAGCCCTTGGGCCCTTGCCAGTGGGTTACAGAGATGAGGGGCGCCCGCGTGCCAGTGTGGGGGCACGTCCAGTGACTTTGAGACGGCTTTGAGGAATACCGGGGGCACGGACCGTGTCCCACCCCCCCTTCCACCCAGCAGTGAGGGACTTGGGTGCAGCCTTTGGGGGTGCAAGACTATGGCCCTCGAGGGTGCATGGTGGCCGGAAGTGCATTGGCCCAGCCGGGAGGTTGGTGGAGAGCGCTGCCTACAGCCGTCCATCGGCCGGGGTTGGCCCCAACCTAGCACACTTGAGTGGAAAAGGTCCCCCAGGAGGCCAGGCTGCGAATAGATTGAGTACTCCCCACATCCAAGGAGAAGCCTGGGCAGGGGCCCCTCTAGACGGTGCCAGTTACTGCGGAGCGGGCCGAAGCCGGTGGGAGGCGGCCCTTTGCATCCACGGACTGTGTCATGGGCCGCACCAAGGGGATGGGGCCTGGAGAGGCTAACCAAATTGATAAATACACGGTCGCCATGGGGCGCGGCGTTGGGGCGGTCGGAGGAGACTCACAAGGGGACGTGGGTGACCAGGGCCCAGACCCGACCCTGAAAGACATTATGAGGGAAATTTGCGAGTTGAAAGGCACCCTGGAGCCAAAATTGGACTCTGTCACCAAAGAGGTGAATCTCCTGCGGGCTGACTTCTGCAAAATGTCTGACAAAGTGGCCACGGCGGAGGCGGACATCGGGGGTATTCAATCAAAAACGAAAGGCCTTGAGGAGCAGGTGTTGACCCTCACGAAGAACCAGGCGGACATATATGCCTGGTCCAAGACCAGGAGGGGAGGGTCCTGCACAACAATATCCGTGTGGTGGGAGTGCCGGAAGGTATGGAGGAGCCAGCCGTAGACCTCTTTCTGGAGGACTTAATTCTGAACCAGCTAAAACCAAAATGCCTCTCGCAGTTTTTCTCAATAGAGCGGGCCCACAGGGCGCTGGGGGATAAGCCCTGGCCGGGGACCCCCCACACCATTAATGCCCATATCCTGAACTTCAGGGATCAAGATGCTATATTGCAGGCGGCGCGGATGCATAGAGACCTCAGGCCCGAAAATGCGACGATCTGTTTTTTTCCAGACTTTATGCTGCATGTACAGCACCAGCGATGCTCCTTTGATGGGGTGAAATGAGCCCTTAGGGAACAGAGCGTGAAGTACATGATGCTCTTTCCGGCTTGACTCAAAATCCATGGCAATGGAAAGGCATACTTCTTCGACAAGGCGGAAGAGGCGAGCGACTGGCTGAAGGGCTGGCGCACCGTGGGCCGCAAAGGAGGGCACAGACGATCGGCGACAGACCGGGGTGGTGAGGAGTCAGGCCACGAGGCTGGGGGCTCGCCCAGTGGCTAGAAGTGCCGACAACGGATAGATGAGTAGCTATTGAGACACCCTTCTGTGGGCTGAGACTAAGATGTGGCTCCGGGGGGGGGCCTGTGGACAGAGGGTGGAATATATGCTGCTACCATGACATTGGGGCCTGGACTTTTAACACATGTTGGTGGGATATAAGCACTGCATAATTTTTACTTTGACCTGTTTAGTGAGATAGCGGTGCTGCAGGGAGAAGTTTGTATGAGTGGGCCTGGCGGGGCGTAGTTGTGGGGCTGAGAATCCCAGGCAGCAGGCAGGTTTCTCTTCACGCTGGAGGCTGGACCACGACCCCTCAATAATGGGTTCTGGGTTTTTTATTGGCGACAGGCACTCCAGAAGTTTGGGTGGTGGGAGGTTGGGGACTCACCAAGCAGGGAAGCAGGGAGAGGGGTGTTGTGATTGTTGTTTGTTTTTGTTTATTGTGGGGGGCAGTTGCTCGAGACATATGTATCTATCAGCAATGGAGGGTTGTCGCGGAGAGTATGGGGGTGGAGCAGGTGCGCCCCATTGCTAACAGCTCGAAGCAGCACCAATGGGTGACTCGGCTAATGTGAAGTTTTGGTCCTGGAATATGAACTGGCTGGGCAATAAGATTAAGCTCGCGTTAGTGATGCAATACCTTAAGAGGCATTCCCCTGACGTTGTTCTTATACAGGAATCGCATTTAAGGGGAAGCAGAGGTAAAGCCCTAGGCCAATTTGGCTATAAAATGGTAGTCCATTCTGGGTTTACGTCAGGGGCCCGGGGGTTGGGGATCCTAATACGCAAAGCGCTACCCCTAGTGATCACGGACACTTGAACAGATACTGCTGGGTGCTTTGCCGTGGCAGTGGGCAAATGGGAGGGGCGCTTACTAGTTTTTTGCTCATGCTATGTACCACCGGGGCTTCCCTCGGTGATCCTCCCACAGCTCAGTACACTCATAACAGACCTCCCCTTCGGCACCCTACTTCTTGTAGGCGATACAAACGCAGTAAGGAACCCAGAAATGGGCAGGTCTGGCTCTCAATCTCGTGCACAGGGGGAATGCGGCCTTGCAGATTTTGCGGTGGTGCTGGGTCTGGTGGACTTGTGGCAGGCCCATAACCCTTCACTGCGGCAATATACCTTTTACTCGGCCAGACATGGGTCCTTCTCAAGACTGGACCATCTGTTCACTCATATGGACAGGTTGGGGGACTTTTCCAACGCCCAACACATGGCTAGGGGGATCTCTGACCACTAACCGGTCTGCGTCACTCTTAAAGGCCCGATTATTGACAGAACAGCCTTCCCATGGAGGATCCCTGGCGGATGCGAGATCTGCTACTTAGTGACAAGCTCCGGGAGGGTTCAGAGTTGTACTTTAAAGAAAATAAGGGGACGGTGCAGTCGCATATCACGCTGTGGGAAGCCTACAAGGCTGTATTGCGGGGGCAGGCGTTAATTGGGGCACAGAAAAAAGAAGAGACCTTACAGTGTAGACAAATTGAGCAAGAGATCATTCAGATGGAGAGTGAGGCTGGGATTGCCTTGTGTGCGGAGGCACGTCACCGGTTGGCATTGAAACAGCGGGACCTTCTGGCCCTAGCGGAAGGTGAGGCACGGGCATATGAGCTAGCCACCCAACATCACCTATATGATGTCAGGGATAAGGCCCTTAAACTCCTAGCGTGGCAAGAGAGGCGTGACAGGGACAGGTCCTGGGTGGTGGGGATCCAAGACGCAGAAGGCGTGCTTCAGTCCACCAGTTCTGACATTGCAGAGGCCTTTGCAACACAATTTGAGCGTGTTTACGCTACGGTGAGCACACGGTCAGAAACAGACCGTGCAGAATTCCTCCAGGATTTTAACTTGCCCATGGTGCCCCCAGAAGCGTATGACGATCTAGAGACAGACCTTACAGTAGAGGAGCTGGGTAAAGTATTGGACTCGCTTAGATCCGGAAAAGCATCCGGACCCAATTGGCTCCCAGTAGAAATATACAAGAAGCAGGCAACGGTCATATTTCCCCAGCTCTTAGAAAGGTTCCTGGAGGTACAGGAGGTGGGTCACCTACCGGCAGACCAAATGGCAGCCATGATCGTAGTGATCTACAAGGAGGGTAGGCCAGCAGACCAGTGCGGTTCCTACAGTCCTATTTCCTTATTCAACGGAGAGGCCAAAGTCCTGGCAAAGGTTTTGGTGGACAGGGTGATATCGGTGATCAAGGACCTTGTACATGTGGGCAAGTCGGGGTTCATGCCTCATAGAAGCAGTAGGCACAACCTATGGTGGCTCAATCGGGTGTTGCACATGACTATTGGTAACGTGTCTCAACAGACGGCATTGATGGCGCTGGACGCCTCGATGGCCTTCGATAGTATTGAATGGCCATACCTATTTATGGTCCTTCAGCGGCTGGGCTTTAGCCTCTACTTTTGCAGCTGGGTTAGACTACTATATGAGAGGCCCACGGCGTGGGTGAATGGTGCCCTGTCTAGGTCCTTTCGGCTCCGGAGGGGCACTCGGCAGGGGTGCCCCCTTTCCCCGCTTCTGTTTGCCTTGGCGTTGGAGCCTCTGGCTCATTGGGTCAGGAGGGATCCTGAGATTTGGGGACTGCGGGCGCCGGAAGATTGGAAAGAACGTATTTCTTTGTACGCCAACAATATTGTACTATACCTGGCACGACCGTACTATTCCATAGCGTGGGTCCTCCATTTCTTCGAGTTGTTTGGGAGCTACTCGGGTACAATATCAACTGGTCAAAGTCAGTGATCTTTCCTCTTTCGGGCCCCCTCCAGGGTTCCACAGCGGTGTGTGGCCCCAGTGGTGGTGGATGGCTTTATATATTTGGGGATATACATTACCAGGGACCAGAAAGAATTCCTGGAGAGGAACCAGGGGCCTCAAATGAGTCGTCTGACGGCAGATGTTAGCCACTGGCGCTTGCTTCCGCTCTCACTTATGGGACGGGCTTCTTTATATAATGCAGAACACTCTCTTTCAGATACCGCCGACTATTTTCAAGCACATATCACAGGAAGTGTGGACTGCTTGGGGTGGGAGGATCGCCGAGAATTGCTCTACACAAATCACATAGAGGAGTCTTTGATGGAGGGATTGCAGTCCCGGATGTTAGATTGTACTATTGGGACTCCCAGATGCAGGTGATCAATGATTGGGTTTATGCAGGGATGGAAGAGCCAGCTTACAGAGTGGACAGGGCGACAATGCCACAGGGCAATTGCGAACCCCTTCTGTACTCCCATCGGTCTCCCCCGGACTGGGCGGAGCATACTAAAGTGGAGGTCCAATGTTGGAGAGATGCCAATAAACTACTGGGCTGGGCGGGGAGGCTGACGGGTAGAACCCCACTCTGGGCGGGTAACCCTCTCAGGGAGGTGGCTACACTGTTGGGGTTCAAGGGCTTGTGCTTGATTGGAATTTAATATTTGAGGGACGTGTGGCGGGGGTACTCTCCTCGCATGTTTGACTACCTGCAGAAAGAATACGATATGCACGATTCGCAGCGATACACGCACCTGCGGCTTTTACATGCTCTGTGCACCAATATCCAGCAGGTGGTTTTCATTCCAGACTACTCCACGCTAGAAGACCGGCTACAGCTGGACCCCATACAGGTGAAACCCACCTCCACGATCTACCGCAAATTGATCAACAACCTCCCGGACCCTTTGGCCTCTCTTAGGGAGGCATGGGTCTGCGGTCTGCGGCCTGAGGGCTCTGGTTGATGAGGATTGGCGGGAGGCGCTCCTGAGCACTGGAGGAGTGGCTATGCGCGTCAGATTTCGACTGGTGCAGCTCATGATCCTCCATCGCACATACTACCCTCGCACTCACCTATTCTCCTGGGGTCGGGCCATGTCCACGTTGTGTGTCAGGGGGTGCGGGGAGGAAGGTACCTTCATCCACATATTGTGGGAATGTCCCGAGGTTTCCATTTTCTGGCGGAAAGTTACGGAAGTCATGTCAGAAGTGGTGGGAGAGCCTGTTCCATTAGATCCAAGATGGCTTTTACTTATGATTAGAGGTGAGGCAGACTGGTCCAGATATGGCTGGTCTTGTCGGCGGGGGTGGCAAATCGCAATATTGCCAGAAGCTAGGGGGTGCCGGCGCCCCCGCAGGTGGAGGAATGGAAACGTGATCTTGATTGGTGTCAGAGGGCTGAGGAAACAGTGTACAAGAGTAGGGTGTGTGTCAAGAAATGGGAGAGGGTGAGGATGCCGTGGAGGAGGTACAGGGGCTGTTGGGGGCTGGATAACGGTAAGATGGGGGGCAACAAGCATTTCTGCTTCATCCAAGAATATGTTGACATTGATTCTCTGTATATGGCAACCAATGTACTCATGTCATTGTCTTTGAATACGATGGTCTTTTGAGCTTTGTTAAGAAAAATATTTTTTTTTAAAATGACTACATGGGGAATGGAATACGGAATCTGTGGTGAATATTTACGATTATCTTTTATTTTTAATTGCCTCTCTACGTGAACTCGGATTTCGTCTAAGGTGCATGTCAAATCAGTGCATGGGATTGAAATTACGATTTTGCGGTGAAAACTTAATTGGTTATGGTGATACGGATTATACTGGCAATATGCTGTAACTTTAGAGTATAATGTCTATCACTTCTTTTAAGTGTTTTACAATGGGAAGAAATATCCCCATATTGAATACATCAATCAACACTTGAGTCAGCTTTACTGTATAATGCAACAATATGGTACATTTGCTTTGCAAACATTAAGGTATTCATATAATAATAGGTAGTTATTTAATACTAATTGTAAAAGAACTGTAGTAGCAATGGCTCACGCTTGGGAATATAGTTAACTATGGGATATTTTTGGTACGCGCAAGACATTCCGTCTAAAATGTAATGAAATTTATTAAAAGTATCATGACTTGATTCCATGCACCCACTAACGTTATTGCCTTAAGTGTGTTTACACAACAAAATGAGGTAATCATGGTTTTTTTATTTTTCTTTGTGTATTGCAAGTATACGTTTATTAATGTGTTTCTTATGGGACAGTTCCACTTAGTTATCCACTGTGTATATAATGGGGGAGCACATTTGTGTTGTACTTAAAATTTGTGATGTTTATCTCTGTAGACCTTTTCATTACCTATGAGACTCATAGGCTGAGGACGTTAAGGGATGTCAATTCTTTTGCTCCATTCTCTGTATTATTGGGTTAACAAGTGCTTACTAGCACTAAATTATATAATTTTGTGATGTTTTGTTTATTATTCAAAAAAAGTTATGTCCTAATTTTTTATAAGTTGGTTTGTATATTATATGTGTACATTCATATTTATGCCTATATTTATGTTGAGTTTTTGTGTATTACCTACAGCCCTGAGGAAGTTCAAGAAAGTTTGAACGAAACGCGTTGGCTGGATGTTTTTAACCTTTGAATTTTACAAATCTGAAAATCAGATGTGATTAAAGCGAGTTATTTCCTAATGGACCCAAAGACTCATTGCATCGTTCCACCTTTGTGTTTGTCAATACTCATGGAAACATTGTCCAACCCGATCTCAGGTTAGATCTAACGAAAAAAATGAAGTAACCTTATTTTACTGGTTATAACCTTTCAGATACGGTATCATATTATTTTAATTGGCCTCCAATCTTTCAAAAAAATACATGCTCACTCAAACCAAGTTAATTTATGCATCTAATTTTATTGACAACTTAGCACTGAAAGGATACGGGTATTGGAAAGACAATATCGATTTGAAATCAGTATGGGGTACTAAGTCCTGGCAGATCCATGGTATCGAATCTTTATTCCGTGCTTGTCTGATACCTGCTCAAATTATTTTGCTTAATGAAACCATCCAACAGACTACTTGTCTGGGGCGAGCTCAGATTAAAGAATTGAATACTCCCACTATTACATCCTTTGCCCTGTTAGATGATTGGCAATCTTATACCAATTATACTGCACAGCAACTAATCCAGATGGTCATTATGGCCTTCGAACACGGATGTTTGTCGTGGCCTGTTTTGGCCTGCTTACTCCGCATCCTAATTATCTTAATGCTAATTTGACAGAAGTTTGTTTATTGTATGGTCAGATAGTTCTTTATAGGCCCCTGATCCAATTTGTTGCACAAGCTTTCCGGTGCAGGCTGCACACGGTGGATGTCTTGTGATTAGCCCCGTTATCATTAATTCGGTGATGGGCAAATGTCCTCCCAATTGTGAGGACTAGCCGTTTCGGATTGCTCAAAAAATTGAACAGCTTGAAACAGTTTTCCCTCTTAAGGGTCCTGTAGAGAAACACAGGATCGTTACTATGTGCTTGTCTAGTGGTCTAATTCCTCCTTTGGCCGACTGCAACACCTGGGGAACGGTGTTTGCCTCAGTGTGTACACTTTGTTATGGCACCCCCTTGTTGAGTGTTCTTCTGAGCATTCTCAAATAGGTACAGAATAAAAATGGGGCAGGTCCTGCTCTAGATCTGGGGAGGACGTTATTGGGTATTTTTCCCGTAGTCTCCGGAATTAAAGGTGAAGTAGTGGCTTTGATGGGTCGTCTTCGCCTTTCAGAGGTTCCTGGCATTGATCAGGAATGTCAGTTGCAGATTATTATTGCTGACTTTTCTACATCCTTGGGACACAATAATTTGGGGGTTAGACCTTCTCCTCAGGGTAAGCCCCCTCCTGAAAAGTAGGGACGCCCAGTCTTTCCTAAGAAGACATGGTACAAAAATAAGCAGCAATAGAAGTCGAGGTCTCGTGAAGATTCGCCACCACCGGATGCTTCTCAACCTAGATATGAATTACGTGACACCTCTAAGATTAAAACTCCTGAGAGGTCCCAGGTTCCTGATCCTCGTTCTCCTTGTTCCTTTTAGGAATCGTCTGAGCAACAGTATGACAGAGGACAACGGCAAAATCCCAGACAAGGCGAGTATGAGCAAACCAAGCGGGAGCCGAAGTGCTCTTTTGACGTGAAAGTCAAGAGAAAGGAACCACCTCCATTTAGAGCCCTGTTCCAGAAGAAAAAAGTTGCGGCAATGACAGCGAGATACGTCCCAGATGGTGAGAACCCTCCTCCTAGACAGGAGTTGGGTGGTGACTCTCCTCAACAGCGCAGCAGACATTACCATAGTGCGCCAGACACTCTGAAGGCGAAAGCAACTGATACCTTTGTCACAGCTGAAACTGCGGACACCTGTGTAGCACCCCCTGACATTATCATGTGGACATTCAGATTGAAGGTAACATTAAACGCAACATAAATACTATTTTTTGGGACAAGCAAAGGTCGATTGCCCTATCCCCCCATTTGTTCCTGCTTGTGCTTGAGGTGAGAATGTGATCACTTCCTCCTTTTCGCAATACATCCCTGATGAGACTAAGAATGCCTGTGCTTCGGAGAGGGCTCTTGCCTTAGCTCTTGCCTTATATCGCAACCAGGCTGGTTGGGATAAACAATCTCCCTCTCATGTTGTGCCTGTTAACTCTGTTCCTCAGCCACAGCCTCAATATCAAATTAAATGTGATGCAAAGATGGAGTATCAGGGTGTAATTGAACCCTGTGTCTCTGCGATGAAAAACCCTCTTTTTCTGGCTGTGAACCCTGATGGTTCCTATCGCAAAGCTTTGGATTATAGACATTTAAATAGCCATACTTGTGCTTATGCAGTGTAAAACATGCATAGTACAGCATTGATCAATAATATTGTACGCAAAAGTTTTAATAGCACTTTGGATATTTCAAATGGCTTTTTAGTCACAACCTGGCTCCTGAGAGCCAGGACTTGTCCGCATTCTGCGCCCTCAGCACTCGTAGGCGATATGGGAGATTGATTATGGGGTATAAGAATAGCCTCAGTGTTTTTGCGGCACACATAGTGTCCCTTTTGAATGAAATTGATACTGATGCCTTTTCTTATGTCGATGACATATACCTGATGGACAATGAACTGAATCCCCATCTGCATGAGTGGATTGCATCATTGCACGATTTGCAGCTCTCGGCTACAAATTCAATTTTGCAAAATCGCAGATTGTGTTTCTGGCTGTTCGCTTTCTTGGTTATTAACTGAAGGATGAGTGTAGGGGTTTGGTCCCCTATTCTTTTGAGAAATGTGCTCAACTGCAACCTCCATCTACTCTAACAAAAATTGCAGGGGCTGCTAGGTTTTTTTCAATTTCGGGGACTTACATTCCTGACTATGCTCAGCGTATCAAACCGCTTTATGCTTTGATACACCCATCCTTTTCTACTTCCTCTTGGCTTCCAGAACATACCACAGTGCTGCGTGCTTTACAGTCTGACTTACTTGCAATGCACTACTTACAAAACAGATAAAATACTACAAATTTGGTCATCCGGATTCTGCCCGGAGTAATTGGTTTCACTTATGTGACTTTTAGTGACACAGTCCCAATTGCTTATAAATTGCATCTGTATACTCCTGCGGAATTGCGTTTCTTTTCTACTGAAAAAATTCTCACCGCTGTGCAGATGACTGTTTTACCTTCTCTGCCTGGATACAAAGATAATCACTTTGTTTCAATTGAGCATGTCAAGTTACACCATATGGCCAATACTGAATAGTATGCCTTGGGGTGTCCCAGGATGGGATATTCACTTACAGCCTGTGAGCTCCATTCTTTCTTATTCTCCCCGGCTGCTGGAGGGGGATGTCGAGCCTTCTGTTGACCGGATATCCATTTTACATTCTACACCCTCCACAATGGAAATAGTGGATTCTGGTTCACCCCTTGAGTCCCGTACAGGAGTGCAAGCTCAAATTCAAATTAAAAATCCCAGCCTCCATTATTTCAGCTGAGTTCTTCTGGTTACTATATACATGAAGACAATTTTTCTTCTGACAATTCTTCACTGTCTTCCGTTTTATCCACACCACCAGCGAGGATTTGTGTGTTCAGATCTTGGTTAAAACAAACTTATCTGGTTCCACCTTGGATGTATGTCTGGATCGTGTTTTCCATGGTATTTTTGTTCATGTAAATTTGATTAATGGCCACTACCTCCCGAAACGTTCTGCTGCAGAACTTGTCGACTGGGTGTTGGCCCCACATTCATTCTCGCATAAAATTAAAAGAGACCAGTCCCTTCTTAATATTTCAGCCGTCCCAGTCACTAATGGAATTGCATGGGATAAAGTACCATTTGATGTTTTGGTCCTACGTAGACCCTACAGATTCCATATGTATTCCGTATTTCTATGCATGATGTGATAATACCTGGGTTGCAATCAGATGATTGGGATGTCAATGATGTACAATTGATGTTTTCTGAATTGCAATAGTACATTGTTTTTGATACTGAAGATTTATATTTAAATTCTACTAACTATGCAGATTTGTTCTGTTATCAACATTATGGTCATCATTTTCTACACAGAGCAAATGGACAACATCCCCACTTTAACTGTACTCAATGGCAATGTAAGGAGACAGCATGTAATAGTATGCTGCATGCTACCAGTGCACACATGGCCTATGTCATAAAGAACATCCCATATGGAGAAATGATCCGTGTTAGACGAAATTGTAGTGAGGACTCACTCTTCAAGGCTAACTTTGCCCATATCAAAACACAGTTTTTGAACACGGGATATAAGGCCAAGAATTTGGTGAAGGCAGAATGGCACGTCCTGGAAGTGACTAGAGTAGCCACTTTAAAACCGAGTACGAGTAAAAAAAACCAAAAAACAAACAGAATAGGAAACAACAAGGTTTCAATAATCCCATATTCATCACCACATATTCACTCCATAGTCACAAGATTTACAGGTATCCACGTAAACACATGGACCTCTAACAGAGGTACCTGGGTTACGTAATGAGGTTGAAAAGAAGCCCAGAGTTGTATATAGAAAGGGGCGTATGTTGAGGAATTCATTATGTCCACATTACGTTACCCCTACATATAACAAGAACACAATGCTACCGTCGAAACCATTTGGTTTTTATACTTTCAATGAATGCTGTGTGTGCCGCTTTGGTAAAAATGAACAGTTTAGATTCCATACAAGTGAAGCACATAAGACACTTTATTAGTTACAACACACGATTTGTTGTCTAAAGAATAGGATGTAGCTGTGATATGATTTATGTTGACATCACAATTCGTCTTTTGAAGACACGTATACAGGAACATTGCCGGGCGTTTCGGAATGGTGACACCAGATACGCTATGAACAAGCATTACAAGGTTGATCATCCAAATGATTTCAACTTTTGGTTCTTTGGTATTGATTATACACCAGAAAATCTTCTTGGTGGCGATCTGGAGTTGGCATTGAGACAAAGTAAAGCAAAATGGATTTGCCGTCTTAGAGCCACCCACTTGGGTCACAAACGGACAATGAGTTTCACATCTTTCTGGGTTGTTTCATTTGTCGATATTTAGACTCGAGGGGAGATTGCAAATGGTTCCCTAATGTGAACAATATGGAGGAATATGATGATTGTTTATGATTGATTTGAATGTGATACATACCAACACGAATTGGGGTAATAAATCATTTTTGGAAGCCATTTTTATTATGGCCCCCGCACGACATTGGGCAGTTACTTGGTAGGACACGGATTGAAAAGGAGGCATTGCCTAAGCTCTAATTATCTACATTTACATCAGTCCTCATGACATTTTAGTATGGGGAACATAAGGGACTCTTTTGCTACGGGTGGATGTGCCTCTGTGTTAATTTTTGTAGTCATTAGTTATTATGTTGTAGGACCGCAATGACATTAGTTTGTTTGGTGGTGCTTTTATAAACATGACTTTTAAGTAATGTAGGTTGGCAATTTTTGATTGGTAATTAAAACAAACTGTGAAGGTGGCAAGCATTGGTATATCATGATTGCATATGTAACTTGTTCCATTCCATCATGGCTGCCGTAGAATACATGTTTATCATGTTTCTCTATCGACTACATTTAATTGATGTTACTATAGTGGGTTGACATCTTGATAACTACAACAATCTGGAAGGGTGCTGTACGCCAAAGGATAAGGCGGAGTGTTTTGCTAAGCAGGATTGTTTGATGTGGCCCATAGGGTTGTGAATTAAACAAAATTGAGTCAGGACACGTACGAGAAATGTATTTACTCGTACAGTTCCAAAATGGCTGCCACGTTAAGTATGCATTTTCTTCTACCTGTAAAGGGAGGAACGATTCACGAGTGTTCACGCAAGTGCGTTTTTTCCGCCTATGTCGTTCATACTTATAAATAAGGGTATCTCTATTGGTCGCGTTTGACCAACCAAATGTGGGCTTGCACAAGACAATACGGATTCAAGTAAGGTGGCGATAGGGTATTTTTTGCAGGTTGTAAGGAAATGGGCTCAATGGGATTGTCTCCACCATTTGTTCACGTAGCTTATTTATGTGATCTTAGAAGTTACATTCCGTAATGACTGGGACATAATGCCCTGTGCCGGTAAGTTTCTGGCAATTGGGAAACGGAAGGATACTTTTTTCCGCTCTTAATATGTCATGGCAGCACAAATCATGTTACGTAGGGGCTATGTCCCCAGAGTCTTCCCATTTCAGAGTGCATTTCTACGCAGAGTTGGTTTACTGACATTAAAATATGTCTGTAGAGGATTCCTTCTCAAACTGAAGTCTTAAGTGAAGTTACTCTAAAATCTTGATATAGATCAAATAGGCTTAGAATTGTGTTTCACTCACAATTGTGCTTTACTTCCGGTTGCCTCCTTAGGTGAATATAGGCTAATATGATTGGCACGTGTGTGGGACTTGACTGAGGTGCATGTCAAAATGAGTACATGGGGAATGGAATATGGAATCTGTGGTGAATATTTATTATTATTTTTTATTTTTGATTACCTCTCTACGTGAACTCCGATTTCCTTAAGGTGCATGTCAAATGAGTGATTGGGATTAAAATTCTGATTTTGCAGTGAAAATGTAAATGGTTATGGTAATAAGGATTATACTGGCAATTTGCTGTAACTTTACAGTATAATGTCTATAACTTCTTTTAAGTATTTGACAAGGGGAAGAAATATCCCCATATTGACTATATAAATCAACACTTGAGCCAGCTTTACTGTATAATGCAACAATATGGCCATTTGAAGAATCAATACGTATTGAAAGAGAGGCGCAACGGCATATAAGCATAAGGTACATTTGCTTTGCAAACATTAAGGTATTAATATATTAATAGGTAGTTATTTAAAACTTATTGTAAAAGAACTGTAGTAGCAATGGCTCACGCTTGGGAATATAGTTGACTATGGGATATTTTTGGTACGCGCAAGACATTCCGTCCAAAAATTAATGAAATGTATTAAAAGTATCATGACTTGATTCCACGCACCCAATAAGGTTATTGCCTTAAGTGTGTTAACAAAATAAAATGAGGTAATCATGTTTTTCATCTGTTTCTTTGTGTATTGTAAGTATACGCTTATTAATGTGTTTCTTATGTGACAGTTTCACTTAGTTATCCACTGTGTATAAAATGGGGAAGCACATTTTTGTTGTACTTGAATTTTGTGATGTTTATCTCTGTAGACCTTTTCATTACCCATGAGACACATAGGCTGATGACGTTAATGGATGTCTATTCTTTTGGTCCATTCTCTGTATTATTGGTTAAATAAGTGTTTACTAGCACTAAATTATGTAATTTTGTTATGGTTTATTATTCAAAACAAAGTTATGTCCTAATTTTTTACATGTTGGTTTGTATATTATATGTGTATTTATGTCTATATTTATGCTGAGTTTTTGTATATTATCTACAGCCCTGAGGAAGTTCAAGAACGTTTGAACAAAACGCGTTGGGCTGGAGGTTTTTAACCTTTGAATTTTACAAATCTGAAAATTAGATGTGAATAAAGCAAGAAATTTCCTAATGGACCCAAAGACTCATAGCATCGTTTGTGCACGGGTGCACTGTTCGTCAAAACTCAATGGGAATATTGTCCAACCCCATCACAGGGTAGATCTAATGCAAAAAATGAAGTACACTTATTGTACCGGTTATAACCTTTCGGATCCTGTATCATATTATTTTAAATTGGCTTCCGATCTTTCGAAAAAAATACATGGTTACTCAGACCAAGTTAATTTTATTGACAACTTTCCACTGAAAGGATACGATTATTGGAAAGACAATATCGATTTGAAATCATTATGGGGTACTAAGTCCTGGTAGATCCAAGGTATTGAACCTTTATTCCTTGCTTGTCTGATACCTGCTCAAATTATTTTGCTTAATGACACCATCCAACAGACTACTTGTCTGGGGCAAGCTCAGATTACAGAATTGAATACTCCCACTATTACATCCTTGGCCCTGTTTGATGATTTGCAATCTTATACCAATTATACTGCAGAGCAACTAAATAGTATGATACAAAATGGTACATTTAATTCCACTGCGATGTCTCCATCTGGATGGTCATTAAGGCCTTTGAACACGGATGTTTATCATTCTTATTTTGTGAACACTACGTCAGGGTTTACATTAAATAGACCTGATCCACGTTCCCCACATTCCAACACTGTGACCACTTATTCTGTAGGTAAATTATGTCAACAATGGTTAGAACATTCCACATTTTCTGCCATGAAACAGCATCTTTTCCTTCTATCAGAAGACATAAAACTTTCTGATTCCTTTTGGGTCCAAAATCCCCTCGTTCAAAACGATTTGTGTATGCTGCATATAACGAATTTTGTAAACTGTTGCAAATGGAGGCTGCTGTGCATTTATGCCAAAGTTATTAGGACAATTAGAAGTGCTTGCTGTTGTTGACAACAGCATTTATACTTTATCATCTCATATTTATACTTTAGATAATATTGTCTCTTCTGCCTTTGATATTGTGCAGAATGAAGTGTCTACCTTGTATCATGGTTAACATCAACTTAGATCGGTTATGCAATTTGGTTGGACACTGTAAACACTGAATAATGGGTGCGTACCTTGGCATTACCTGAATTGTAGCGCATTGTTCTTACCATTCAATTTAATGAAATGAAATGTGGCATTTATAAAGCGTGAACTGTCACTCCAAAAGGAGCCTCCTGGCACTGTACAGATAACACACTTACCAATGGAGAATGGAGACCTAGATGAGGGCTAGGCAAAGTTCATCGGGTGCTCCATAGATCCAAGTCTGTAGGGCCGTCCTAAACGGCATTTCAGATTCTATCGATCTCAATTTGTTTAGAATAAGATTCTAAGCCTTTGCACCTAACACAGTTGCGGACTTCCCTCCCCTCGTTTTAAGTTTAAAACCAGTCTGTTTGAGTAGGTTTGCAGATGCAGATCTGAGTGTCCTTGTTGTAGTGTATGGTGTGAATCTTGTAGAGAGATATACTGGCCCCAGTCGGCGAATAGCTCTGAAGGTAGTGACAAGGAGTGTGAATAGAATTCTCCTGTGTAGCGGGAGCCAGTGAAGAGTTTTCAGCGCTGCTGAGGCTGAAGCCCTACGGGGAAGTTTTAAAATCAATCTTGCTGCTGCGTGCTGCACTACCTGTAGCCTCTTCAGGGTTGATTTATTGACCCCTGCGAGGAGGCTATTACAGTCGTCTAAGCGTTAAAGTATTAGCACCACCGCCACTCTTTTCCTCGCAGAAAGCAGAATCAAATCAAATAATTTTTTCATGGTTTTAATTAAGCCGAAGCATGCACCCGCCACCTTAAGTGCATGGGGTTTGAAGGAGAGGGAGGACTCAAACCACACCCCCAGGTTTTTGGCCACCTCCACAGTGGATGGAGGGGCTGCTGCATCCTCCGACCACCAAACCTTGTGTTGAAAGGGGTTGTCTTTTCCTATCAACAGGATTTCTGTCTTATCTGTGTTACATCAGAGGTGATTGTTTTTCATTCATTTGATGACCTCCGTAAGACAGGATTTGAAGCTTTCTTCAGCTTCCGTGGAATTTTTGTCAAGGGACAAGATCAGCTGAGTGTCGTCAGCGTAAGATGTTGTTTCAATTCCATAGGCCAAAATGAGGGAAATAAGCAGGGCCATGTATATATTAAATAAAAGTGGGCTAAGTGAGGAGCCCTGTGGGACTCAAGTAGTAATGTTGCGTTCTGAGGAAAGAAAGGTGCCAAGGGAGACTGCTTGCCTCCGATTGCACAGGAACGACGTGATCCAAGCCAGTGCCGTGTCAGAAATGCCGCAAGATTTTAGTCTGGCCAAGAGGATGTCATGAGAGATGGTCTCAGAAGCGGCAGACAAATCGAGAAGGGTCAGCACTGCCTTCCTGCCATTATCTGTGATGAATTTCAGAGTGTCTGATATCTCTAGTAGTGCATATTCTGTGTGTTGGACTTGGCCCTTTTTTCAGGGTCATCCCTGAACTTTTTGCCTTCGTCCTGTATTTTGTCTGACCTGTTTTTGTTGGTTTTATGACTCTAGGCACTTTACCACCGCTGATTAGTGCTAAAGTGCATTTGCTCTCCCTATGGTAAATTGATGTATGGATTAGTGATTCCATGATTGGCTGGTTTGGTTTACTTGTCAGAACCTAGTACACTGCACTGAGCATGCCCAGGGCTTGTAAATCAAATGCTGCTGGTGGGCTTGCAGCACTGGTTGTGCGACCCACAGAAGCAGCCTGTAAAAGTGTCTAAGGTCTGCCATTGCAGAGCCTGTGTGCAGTCTGGTACTGTCATGCTGACTGGGCAAGTGCACCCACTTGCTAGTCCCAAAACCTTCCCTTTTCTTCATATCAGACACCCCTATGGTAGGCCCAAGGGCACGGTGCATTGTAAGTATAAGGTAGGACATGCCCTGGTGTGTGTGGCATGTTCTAATAGTGAATTACAGCCATTTTCGTTTTTCACTATTGCAAGGCTCCCTGTTCTCCATAGGCCAGTATGGGCAGTTTGATTATTACATTTTATAATCCTAAATGACTCAGGGAACATGGTTGAAATTCGAGTTTAGTATGCCTGAACTCAGAATGATAAAAATACATCTTTTAGTAAAGTTGGTTTTAACATTCTGTGTTTGAAAATACCACTTTTAGAAAGTAGGTATTTTCTTATCTAACCATCCAAAACTGCCTCTGCTAGGCTGTGTATTCCTTGTCTGGAGTTTGAGTGACAGGACTGGGGAATTCCAGGGGGCTGGGGAATTCCCAGAGACAGGGTGAGTCAGCACAGTGCTGAATAGAGAGATCTCCATGTAGAGTGGTGGGAGGAGTTGCACCTGGGACCTGATTAGGCTGTGATTTCCCTCCACAATGCTGGCTCCACCTCCTGTGGTACGTCTGACGTCTCTGCCCTGCACTGTGAAAGGAAAGAAGGAGTCATGTCAACAAAGACCTCCAGGACTGACCAGAACTGGTTTGGACTAGGCAAAGGCCTCTCTGCCTTCAGAGAACAAAGGAAAACTTAGTAAAAATATTGGGACCCCAACCCAAAAACTTTAGATCACTTTGGGAAACAAGAAGAAACCTCTGCTGAGGAGAGCAGCCAGAAGAGGCTTAGGAGAAACTATCCCTGAAACTGGGGGATTGGCCTGCAGTGGTTGCCTGACTGCCAAAGAGAGGAGAAAGGAACTGTGTGTGTACTTTTGATCAACTTGTGTAAGGATCTCCAAGGGCTTGGAAAAGAGCTTGCCTCCTGCTGAAGTCTCAGGGACAACAGACTTCAACCACCAGCTCTCCAGAGTTATTTGGAAGTGCCTGCTGCTGTTTTGGGCCTTCTGAGGGACTGCGTGTCGCAAGGAGCTGGAAGTGCGACTCACGGAGAAGAAGCGTGTCGCCGTTGCATCTCTGAACAAGGGTGTCGCCGCTGGAGCTGTCGCATTGCACCGCATCACGAGAAGATCTCGCAACGAAGAAGTGTGTCGCCATCGCAGCCGCCGCATCTCTAAACAACGATGTCGCCGCTGTAGCTGTCGCATTGCACCGCATCAAGAAAAGCGCCTCGCATCCACGGAGAAGCGTGCCGCCGTCGGAGCTGCTGCCGTCGCATCACTGAACAAGGGTGTCGCCGCTGCAGCATCGAGCAGAAGCATCTCGCATCGTCGGAGAAGAGTGTCGCCGCCAAAACCGCTGTCATCGCATCACTGGACAAGGGTGCCGCCGCTGCAGCTGACTCATTGAGTCGAGTCTTCTCGCAACATCGGAGAAGCGTGCCGCATCAGGAAGATCTTCACGTCTTTATTTCTTTGAACCAAAATCTTCAGCGCATCACCGACCTTGCAACACTTTCATTGCCTTGCGTGTCGCATCTAAAAGGTACATTGAACTAAGAGTGTCGCACTTTAAGAACTAAGCTAAAACTACCATTTTTAAGTAACAGTATTGTGGATTTTTGTTGTTTATGGTCTTGTGTTAAATCTATATAAAGAATACTTATTTGTGATATAAAACATGTGTGGTGTCCATCTGTAGTGTTGTCACTTGCTTACTGTATGTGTTCACAAATGCTTTAGACACTGCCTCTGAGATAAGCCTGTCTGCCGTGCCAAGCTACCAAGGGGGTAAGCAGGGGTTATTTTAGGAGTGTACCCCCTTACCCTGACTAGAGGCAAGGGTCTCTAAGCCAGATTGTCGAGGGTGGAAAATCTGGGCTGTTTCAGAAAAATTAGAGAGTTCCTTATAGACCATTCTTTCAGTAATTTTACCCAAAATGGGTGGTAGGGATATAGGCCTATATTTGGAAAGATTAGATGGGTCCAGATTTAGTTTTTTCTTATGTGGCTTTACTATAGCAAATTTCCACTCATCGGGCGCCATGCCGGGGGCAAGAGAGGAACTCACAATGTCATTAATCACAGGATTTACTATATCCATGATATGATGTAGTATCGTTGGGGGGCACGCATCCAATGGCGAACATGATTTACATGCTAAAATAGCTTTGTGTGTCTGTGAAAGAGTGACAGTTTGAAAGGCGTGAAGGACGGACCTATCATGCCTATAATCCGGCTCATGCTCGTTAACAGGTTCTTGTGAACTTGAAGTTCCAAACGTAAAGAACAAGTTACTTACCTTCGGTAACGATGTATCTGTAAGAAACATTAGTTAGCTAGATTCCGCACCTTAGAATATCCCCAGGTGTCAGACTGGATCCGGAAGATTTTTCGTCAGCAATACCCCTTGCGCGTCGCTAGGCGTCGTCTGCGGCTCCGCGTCCGTCGTCGGCGTCGTGCCCCGGAATGACGTCGGAGTACTTAGACGCCGCCCTTGCGCGCTGACGTCAGTTCTTGTACATAGCTTTCCGCGCCTGGAGCTCACTCACCCGTCTAGCCGAGGTGATGGCTACCAGAAAAGCAGTCTTAAGCGTCAGCAGACGAAGAGGACAATTATGAAGAGGCTCAAAGGGAGCACACATTAGAAATGTGAGAACAAGATTCAAGTCCCACTGAGGCATTACAAAAGGGACAGGAGGGAACGTGTGAGTAATGCCTTTTAGAAAGCGTGTAACTACAGGGGACTTGAAAAGAGAAGGCTGATCAGGAAGCCGCAAGAAGGCAGAGATGGCAGCAAGATAACCTTTCAGGGTGCCCAGGGCAGAGCCCTGCCGGGCCAAAGAAAGAAGAAACAGTAGAACCTCAGAAAGAGGGGCGGAAAGGGGATCCACAGCCTTTGCTGTGCACCATGCCACAAATTTGTTCCACCGGCAGGCGTATACCGTCTTTGTGGAGGGACGCCTGGCTGCCAGAATGATATCACAGACTTCAGGAGGCAAGTCAAATGGCATCAACTGCCGCCGCTCAATCTCCACGCATGGAGGTGGAGGCTGGACAGGTTCGGGTGGAGGACCGTCCCCTGCTGCTGCGACAGAAGATCCTCCCGAAGGGGCAGACGTATCGGAGGATCGGTCAACATACTGAGTAGCTCGGGATACCAGTACCTTCGTGCCCAATCCGGAGCCACCAAGATGACTTGGGCCCGGTCGTGCCTGATCTTCTTCAGCACTCTGGGCAGAAGTGGTATAGGCGGAAAGGCGTACAACAGACCGCAACTCCAGTCGTGACGAAAAGCGTCGCCGGCGAGTGCCGCCTTGGAAATTCCAACGCGCAGAACTGCTGACATTGCGCGTTCTCTTCGGTGGCGAATAGATCTAACCAAGGCTCTCCCCACTGCTGAAAGAGACCTTGCGCCACTTCGGAGTTCAGACGCCATTCGAGATCCATCATGCACCGGCGGCGGAGTTAGTCTGCTCTGGCGTTCAGAGAGCCCGCCAGATGTTGAACCACTAGGGTGACGCCCTGGTGTTCCAGCCACGTCCAGAGGCGCAGAGCCTCCTGACAAAGGGTCCACGACCCCACCCCGCCCTGTTTGTTGCAATACCACATGGCGGTGGTGTTGTCCGTGAACACCTGCACGACACTTCCCCTGACAGAGGGAAGGAAGGCTTTCAGTGCAAGTTGGATCGCTCTCAACTCCAACAGGTTGATGTGGAGACGAGACTCCGCCGGAGACCAGAGGCCTCTGATCTCCGCCTCTCCCATATGGCCACCCTATCCCAGGAGGGACGCATCCGTCACAACGACATGCTCCGGTTGGGGAAGGGAGAGGCTCTTGCCCTTGACCCAATCGCGGTCCATGAGCCACCACTGCAACTGCTGTGCAGTGCCCTCCGAGATCAAGACATGGTCGGACAGGTTGCCGTGATGCTGGGCCCACTGAAACTTCAGGTCCCACTGCAGAGCCCGCATGCGCCGCCTGGCGTGATGCACTAGTAGGATGCAGGAGGCCATCAGCCCCAGAAGCCGCAACACTAGCCTGACCGAAACCCAGGATAGAGGCCGAAAGATGTGAATCAGGGCCTGAATATACCGGACCCGCTGTTCCGGCGGATAGACCCGGAACTGCACCGAATCGAGAACCGCTCCGATGAAGAGGAGCTTCTGAGAGGGACTCAGGTGTGACTTCGGCACGTTGATGGAAAATCCCAGCAAATGCAGGAGATCCGCCGTAGTCTGGAGGTGGGAGACGACGGCCTGGGGCGAGCCCGCCTTCAACAACCAGTCGTCGAGATAGGGGAAGACTGGAACCCCTGATCTGCGCAGATGAGCTGCGACCACCGCCATCACTTTCGTGAACACCCGAGGGGCACTGGTGAGGCCGAAGGGGAGCACGGTAAACTGAAAGTGCTCTTGACCCACCGTGAACCGCAGGTAACGCCGGTGGGCCGGCAGGACGGGGATGTGGAAATATGCGTCCTGCAAGTCCAACGCTACCATCCAGTCTCCAGGGTCTAGGGCAGCTAGAACCTGAGCCAAAGTTAACATCTTGAACCTTTCCTTCCGGAGGAAGGCATTGACGTTCCGGAGGTCCAAGATAGGGCGTAGGCCCCCTTTGCCCTTCTTGGGAACCAGAAAGTAGTGGGAATAACAACCACGACCTACTTCTGGGCTCGGAACGCGCTCGACGGCCCCCTTGGCCAAGAGGGCCGAAACTTCCTCGCGGAGAAGATTCAAATGATCTCCCGAGATACGGTGGTGCTGCGGTGGCATGGCTGGAGGGGTCGTCTCGAAGGGGAGGGAGTAGCCCCTTCGGACGATTTGCAGCACCCACCTGTCCGATGTGATGGACCGCCAGTGGAGCAGGTGATGGCGAACTCTGCCGCCCACTGGCGTGGAATGGGCCTGAAAGCTCGGACTAGGAAGGCTTTGAGGTGGATGTGGGCTGACCGCGTCGGCCTCCAGAACCGCCTCGGCGGAAACCACGTCCGCGACCGCGCGCAGGTTGGTTCTGCGGCTGGTGGCTAGGCGGACGTGAGGAGGCACCCCTTCCTTGGCCACGAAAGGGGCGAAAGGCGGAAGTTTGCGACCGCGGGGCCGAGAGGCCCAAGGACTTGGCCGTAGCCCGGGAGTCCTTAAAGCGATTCAGCGCACTGTCCGCTTTCTCACCAAAAAGGCGAGTGCCATCAAAGGGCATGTCCATGAGAGTGCTCTGGACATCACCCGAAAAGGACGTGGACCGCAGCCAGGCGTGACGTCTAAGTGCCACCGTGGTAGAAATCGCCCTACCCAGCGAGTCCGTAGTGTCAAGCCCACATCTGATAGCATGTCGTGCTGCATCCCTCCCATCGGCCAGAGCCTGGGTAAGTCGTGTCTGGACCTCCTCCAGACACAGGGGCAGCACGTCCTCCACCGTATCCCACAGAGAGTGGGAATAACGGTCCAAAAGACAGGCGGTGTTCAAAGACCGCAGGCCCAAACTAAGGGAGGAGAACAGCTTTTTGCCAAACTGTTCCAGTCTCTTGGAATCCCGGTCCGGCGGAGCGGTCGGGAAGGAGGATTGGAAGGTAGAAGCCTGGATAACCAGGCTCTCGGGGGTAGGGTGTTGGGACAGAAAACTGGGGTCGCCCGGAGCAGGGCGGTGGCGCCTGGCGACGTTCCTGTCCACAGGAGGAACTGTGGAGGGCTTGGACCAGGTGCCCTGCAGAACGTCAATGAGGGCCTCACTGAATTGCAGCAGAGGCTCAGTGGAGCTTGCTGCAGACTGAAGCACCTCAGTGAGGACGTTAGTTCTCACAGCCACGGCAGGTAGCTCGAGCCCAAGGGCTGCGGCCGCCTTGCGCAGCACCACAGAGAAAGCAGCACCCTCCTCCGAAGCCACAGTCGGAGGAGAGATGAATCCAGTGTCTGGAGAGGTATCCAGACCACTGGCCTCCCCCAGTTCATCTGCCCAGTCCTGCGACAGCTGAGCCTGAGCGGACATAGGGTCCTCGGACCCCTCCCATTCGCCCCCGTCATCCGATTCCTGGTAAACAGGAGGAAGGATCGGAGCCGGACGATAGACATAATGTGTCTCCAGCAGCGCCGAACGCGGCGTCCATCGACGCCGTAACGGTGCCGGGTCCGGAGCGGGGCTGAACTGGGGCTCGACGCCGAGCGGAGCCGGCGTCGGAGGTGGAACCGGTGTCGACGCCGGCGGAGGAGGCGTGACGAGGTCGACCGGCGTCGGCGGGGACTCGGGAATGGGTCCCTCGGGCACTTGCGGCATCGAGGCCGGAGCCGTCGACGGCGCCGGGGCCGCCGGCAGGCAAGGTTGCCCAGTCGGGTCCGCGGGGCCCGAAGGCGCGCCAGCGGGTGTCGACGGCGGAGCCAGGTTCCTCATGGCCGAGAGGAAGGCACTGACTTCCGCCGGTGTCGCGTCAGTCCCAGGGACCGGCGGGTATGGGGACGTGCGCGGCGCCTGCGGCTCCGCTGGAGCCGCGGGGGTGGAACCACCCTGACCCTCGGCCGAGTCGCGCGAGGGGAGTCCGAAGAGCGGTGTCGCCTCTTGGACTTCTTGGAGTGCTTCGACTTACCCGAAGACTTGGAGCCAGATGATCGATGATGACGTCGGCTGCGGCTCCGCGACCGATCCTTGGACCTCCTCCTGGACCGGGATCGAGAGGGGCGCGGAGCCGAGTGGCGAAGCTCGAGAAGCTTACGGGACCGCTCCCGTCTAGCCTTCGAGGTCAGGGCCTTGCAGTCCGAACACGACTCCGCGTCGTGGTCGAGGCCCAAGCAGTAAAGGCACCGGCGGTGATGGTCCGTAACCGACATCAAGCGGTTGCAGTCAGCACAGGCTTTAAAACCAGGCATCCTACCGGCACCGGAGTCGAGACAAGATAAAAAAGGATCGAAAAAAGTTAGTCAAAAAGTGACTAAAGGGGTAGCTCTCCCGGATCTGCGCTTACTGGCGCGGAAAAAAGAAGAACTGACGTCAGCGCGCGAGGGCGGCGTCTAAGTACTCCGACGACGTCATTCCGGTGCACGACGCCGACGACTGACGCGGAGCCGCAGACGACGCCTAGCGACGCGCAAGGGGTATTGCTGACGAAAAATCTTCCGGATCCAGTCTGACGCCTGGGGATATTCTAAGGTGAGGAATCTAACTAACGTGTTTCTTTCAGATCACGCAAACAGCAATTAATGGCTATGAAAGACGCGAGTTATACCATGCTACATATAGAAAAACTAATTCAGGAGATAGTTTAATACCCGGGGTTATCTTGTTGTCCATCTCGATGTTTCATTTTATGCCTGCATGAAACACTTCTCTATAGGTAGATATGAACCCCATGGGAGCAGTTACATAGATGAGTTATGGTCCATGGCTTTTACATACCGCAAGAGAAGTGCGATTCCACTACTGACCATTCCCTTGTCTGTCAACAAGCAAAAATCCACGGCGCCTGTAATGTTTCTGCACCTAATATGGCTTGCTATTTGAAAGGAACTCCGGATCTGGTAATTATTCCTATCCTCATATTCCTTTCAAATAGCAGATATCTTGTTCTTAATAATCATGGCTGCTGCGGTCTGCGGGCAGGAATCCCGTACATGGTGTTTGTTTCCCAGTTTGTTACTTGTTGCAACAACGTCCTATTTCCCCCTCTACATGTGATGCTACCAAATTGGCAAATATGGTCACTCTCTGCTCCTCTTTCAAATCTGGTTCCCCTCTGGATACCCTGCATCCCCACATTTTCTGGAGCAGGGTTGGCAATGATCAACAATCATTTATGCCTTATTGAATTGTTCACTAGCCACAGGATTTGTACCCCAGAGCTGGAAACATGCGATGGTAGTTCCACTTTTGAGGAAACCACAGCTCGACCTGCTCAAGTCTGAGAACTACTGACCAATTTCCCAGGTGACTCTCTTCTCCAAGATTGTCAAGAATCATGTGAATAAGCAACTCTTTCAAACTTTATAGAAATGAACATTTCTCTTCTTTGATCCCAATCAGGCTTTTGACCATCTTACAGTACAGAATCTGCCTTGCTACGGACCATCGAGTCGGGCGTCACATCCTGGATTCAGGTGGTCCCGCAGCAGTTATTATGTTGGACCTCAGCACTGCCTTTGTTACGGTTTCCCAAAGTATTTGTGGGAAAGCAGCATTGGCAATGAGGCTTGGCTTTGGTTTGCCTCTTACTTGCATGAAAAGTCATTTTGGGTCTCCCTAAAAACGTTTAATTTGAAAGTTTTCATATAGCAACAAGGACTTTCATCTATCTTTAATGTCTATGTCCACCCCTTGGCTGATGTAATTGAAGCCTTTGGCTTCACTATTATCTCTTATGTAGACAACCAGCAGTTGATCACACCAAAATATCAGTAGTACTGCTTCTCAGTGGGGGCTGTCTCTCCTGGAAGTAGCAATAAGGATGGATAACAACTGCTTAAAGCTAAATGGTGATAAGAGTAAGGTGCTGATTCGGGGAAATCAGCCCAATATCTGATCTCCTACAAGGTGGCCTTCCAGTTTAGGCCCTCTACCATCCCCAAAACAAAAAAGTAAGAAATCTTGACAAGCTGTCATTTCACAAATAAGTAAATCTTCTAGCTGGTCGATGCTTTGGGATGTTAAAGAGTCCTTCAGAAGATCTAGAAATTCCTACTCCTGTTGGCCCAAAATACTATCACACAGGCCTTGGTCATCTCTGGATTAGACTACTGTAATATTCTATATCTGGAGCTCTCACAAACATAACTTAACAGACAATAAAAAGAGAATTCAAGGCTCTGCTGCTCGTTTGTTGTTGAAGCTTCCCAGACCTGCTTCCATAGGGAGCAGTTTGAAAGATTTGTATTGGTTTCTGATCCTTTTTAAATCCCCCTGGTACTATTAACCCCTTCGATGCTGCGCAGATTCCGCCGCTGTGCTGACGGAATCTTGCGCGGGCGTGGTCATGACGGAATGGTTCCGTCATGAGCACAGCTCAACCGTGGGTCATGACGGAACCATTCCGTCATGAGCACCGAAGGGGTTAAAGGGCTTTAAAAAAAGCTCCGGTTCATGATAGCTCCAATCCTTGATTGCACCATGTGTCCCTGGGAGAAACGTAAGATCATCTGATGCTAGGTTAGCTCAGGTCCAAAATTACACAAAGCCAGAGTAAGAGGCAGTCCTTTCATATATTTGGCCACCAAGATTTGGAATATCTACCTTTAAAAGTTTGTCAATCACCATCTGAAGCATTCTTTAGGAAACAGCGTAAAACCTGGCTTTCTAACCTACACTGCTAGCCTCCCATCTGAGTAGTCTTTTCCTTTTGGGCAGAATCCTAGCACTGACACACTTCAATGGAATAGCCATGCACTCTATAAATCTGTATAATATTATCATTATTATAATACGATAACCCAGTGTTTGTCAATGGTAAAGATGGACATTGCCATAGTGACAAACGACTTTAGGAGTTTTTCACTGCCAGAACATCTACAAATTAAACCCATGTGTTTTACTTTTTAAATACTATGCACCCTGTTCTACTCTAGGTGGATAGGGCCTACCTTAGGGGTGACTTACAAGTTGTAAAAAGGAAAGTTTAGGCCTTTTCAAAAGGTTAATGTTTGCCAGGTCGAAATGACCGTTTTAACCTGCACAACAGGATGCAGTGGCAGGCCTGAGACGTGTTTTACTGTGGTACTGTAGTGGGTGGCACAATGAGTGATGCAGGCCCACTATCAGCATTTAATGTATAGGCCCTGGGTACATGTAGTATCATTTACTAGGGACTTAGAAGTAGATTATGTGTGTCAATTAGGTATAGGCTAATAGTACCATGCTTGAAGGAGAGTGTGCAAGTACTTTACAACTGGTTGGCAGTGGTAACGTGCACAGATTCCTAAAGTAATCAAAAACGAATGCAGCAAAACAGACGGGCTGAATGCAAACGGTTTGGGGGAATACCATGCTTTGGATGTCAGGTCTAACAGATAAGCTACAGATCGTGTGCTTGATTCAAGTACGGGTTGTAGGAAATTGGGCAACTGGTTGAGGGGTGGGAAACCCTATTCAAGCAGCAACCACAATTCTTGTTAGGGTAAAACATAAGCAAACCCCAAATTAACCTGTGCTGAGCCCTATGGTAGCTTGGCACAAAGCAGTCAGGTTTAACAAAGTATGTATAAATTACATCAAACAGTAATAAAGTGAAAACACAACAAAAGAAAAATCCCAAAATAGAGCAAAATGTATTAAATTATTTGAGGAGATCAAATACGACAAAAAACCTATCAATAGAATCAGAGAACATTTTAAGTGAAAAGAGTGCCCACAAGCACAAAGCGCCGACTGCGATTATTAGGTCGTGCCGGACCAGGACAAAGTCACAAGTTTAGGCCGAGTGCAATGGAGCATGGGCTGGCTACAGGGAACAAGTTAGGCACTCCGAACAATCTACCTTAAATCCTGGTTTGCGGATAGTAGTGAGATCTCGCATCAAGGGTGCATCGAGAGAGGCGGAGCAGAGAAAGCTACGGGGCAATGCGGAGTCCTGTGTTGTCATCGAGGATGCCGTTGATGAGGGCTTGAGGATCCGTCGAAGTGGTGGTTCCAGAAAAGCTGCGGCATGGCGATGCAAAGCCCTGCGCTGTCATCGAGGATGAGCAGAAGAGGAGCTTGCGATGAAATGGCCTAGCTGGAGGATGCATCACACAGCAACAGTTCAGAGGAGACTGCGGGCTAGATGCGAGGTTTGGCATTGGAGATGCTCGCACTGTGGCAGTTCTGCCCCAAAGACCACAGCTGGGCTGGCAGAGCACTTTCATATCCACCTGCAAGGGCCCAGGACTAGGGTGGCACCACTTGGGGCTGTAGGAGCCACAGTAGACAGAGTCCAGGTTCTGGGTTCCAGGTGGTTGCAGCCTTTTCTGTTTCAGTGGCTCTGTTCAGGAGGGCAGCCAGTTAGCCCTTGGAGTAACTCTGGTGGTCCTAGGCTCAAGATGCAGGTACAGACCCCTTCACTCAGGCAGCAGAATAGCAGTTCTTCGTGCGGAGAAGCACAGCAGTCCTTTGGAGTCTTCCACCGGCCCAAAAGTATATCGAAGAGTTCAGTCTGAGGGTCCATTATTAATAAATAGTGCCCACTTTGAAGTAGAAGGTTCTGGAGGTTCCACCCCCAGAAGTTCTTGTTATTTTCGCCTGCCTGACCCGACCCCAGCTTGTTTTGGGTCTCAAAAGACTAGTGTCAAACCATTTGTGAGAATGCTCAGCTAGATCCTTTGCGATACACAAATGTGGTAGGTGACAGCCTCTCTCCCTCTTCAATACAGAAATGGCCCATCATGCTAACATTTATTAAAATGTTTCTGTCTGGGAGCAATACACAAGGACCAACTACCAACTACACCTAGTCATGTGACTCAGGATACAGAATGTAGGCACCAAATGATTTGGGACAAGAAACAGACAACTTTCTAAAAGTGTTTTTTTTTTTTTAGAATTGTGACTTAAAATCTAGCTTTACCATTAAAGAGGATTTTGAATTTCAATGCTTTAGACACCAACCTCGACAATCCAATCTGCTCAGAATTGAAAGTTACTACTTATTACATGTAATAAAGAAACCCAATGTTATCCTAGGACAGTAGTAGCCCTCTCAGTTTCCGAAAAACACATTAAGGAGTTTTCGCTACCAGGACATGTAACGCTTAAAAGTACATGGCCAACATTGTGAATACACTGCACCCTGCCTTCTGGGCTGTGTAGTGCCTACTTTAGGGGTAACATATGTATAAAAAATGGAGGTTTGGGCCTGGCAAGAGGGTTATCTTGCCAGGACGAATTTGCAATTCAAACTGCACAGACATGCTGCAATGGAAGGCCTGAGACATGTTTAAAGGGCTACTTAAATGGGTGGCACAATAATTGCTGGTGGTCCACCAGTAGCATTTAATTTACAGGTGTAATTTACACCCTACTGTAGGAACTGCAATTTTGTGGACAGCATAACTGTTGGGATGGTGCCAGACTGATTCTCTGCACTCCCTCAGGATATGTCGTCCTACAGGCCAGCTAGCTCACAATGCCACTACACACCCCCACAGACTTAGTGGGTAGCAAATGGTTCTGGCAACCACTTAACATGACAACCCTGATTGCCCAGGAATCATAACAGACCTAGAACCCTTTTGCTCAGCCACTCGTGCTTTTTTTCTCTCAGAGAAAAAGTTGGACGTTTTCAATATTTATTGAACCAGCGCAATTCTTGTATAAAATATATGTGATGTAACGATCAATCGACAGAAGCAAAATAATGTTATTATAAGTACTAGGATAGTGAACAGAACAAAGTTCCACCATTGTGCTAAAACAATGTATATATGCAAGCATATAAAACAATATAAAACTAGCATACTCCTACTATGCCTCCCCTAACCTAAGTGTCTAGGGCATGTGTGTATGTTCTGCCAACAATCTTCGTATTGGATGAACCAACCTCTGTTACCTGAAAGGGAGAGAATGTAGATCCCGGTCGTGGTCACGTGCTTAACACACCTCGCAGAGACGTCAGTAGGCTGATGGGCTGATGGGCTGAAGTATCAGTATGTAAAGACATCGCCAATGATATCAAAGCACTCCTCTGCCAACACCTGGATGTTCATTTATAGGAAAAGGCATCCTTGTCTTTGGCTGAGATCTTGATCAGGCTGACATTGGTTGTGTGGAACAAGTTACTTACCTTCGGTAACGATGTATCTGTAAGAAACATTAGTTAGTTAGATTCCTCACCTTAGAATCTCCCCAGGCGTCAGGCTGGATCCAGAAAGATTTTTGTAGCAATACCCCTTGCGCGTCGCTAGGCGTCGTCTGCGGCTCCGCGTCCGTTGTCGGGCGCCGGAATGACGTCGGAGTACTTAAGACGCCGCCCTCGCGCGCTGACGTCAGTTCTTATACATAGCTTTCCGCGCCAGGGACGCTGAGCCATGCAAGAGACTGACACTGGTGGCAAAAAATCTAGGGCCCTGAAAGGGAGAACCTTAACCCTAGATGGCGGTTCGCAGAACGGGGTGGCTGGGTAGTCGGTGAGGAATCTAACTAACTAATGTTTCTTACAGATACATCGTTACCGAAGGTAAGTAACTTGTTCATCTGAAAGAAACACGTTAGTTATATTCCTCACCTTAGAATAGATACCCCAGCAATACCAACCCCGGAGGTGGGCCTGCGAACCAAGATCACACCAGAAAGTCCTGGAGAACAGAACGGCCAAAGTGGCCGTCTCTCCGGACTTGGCTGTCCAGGCAATAGTGCTTGGCGAATGTGTGCAGTGAAGCCCACATCGCCGCCTGACAGATGTCCTGCAAGGGGACTCCCCGTCCCAGGGCAGTTGTCGCCGCTGTGGCCAGGGTGGAATGGGCTCTCAGCCCAACAGGAGGGACCTTTTTCGCCAAAGAATAGCAGAGTTTAATACACAACACGACCCATCGCGAGATGGTCCGCTTGTGCACAGCTTTACCCTTCTTCGCACCTACATATCCAACAAAAAGTTGGTCGTCCACCCGGAACTGTTTTGTGCGGTCCAAATAAAATGACAGCGCACGTTTTGGGTCCAGACGGTGGAGCCTCTCTTCATCTTTTGAAGGATGCGGAGGCGGAAAGAAGGTGGGCAGCGTGACAGATTGCCCAATGTGAAAGGGAGTCAAGACTTTAGGAAGAAAAGAAGGACGTGTCCGGAGGACAACTTTATCCGGATGAACCGAAAGGAAGGGAGGCTTAGCAGACAGAGCCTGGAGCTCACTTACCCGCCTAGCGGAGGTGATAGCCACCAGGAAGGCAGTTTTCAGAGTCAGTAGACAAATGGGACAGTTGTGAAGGGGCTCTAAGGGAGCGCACATCTGAAAAGTGAGAACAAGGTTCAAGTCCCACTGAGGCATTACGAATGGAACAGGAGGGAACATATGAGTAATGCCCTTGAGAAAACGGGAGACAACAGGGGACTTGAAAAGAGAAGGCTGATCAGGTAGCCTTAAGAAAGCAGAGATTGCAGCAAGATAACCCTTCAAGGTGCCCAGAGCAGAGCCCTGCTGGGCTAAAGAAAGAAGAAAGAGGAGAACCTCAGAAAGAGGGGCAGAAAGGGGATCCACAGCCTTTGCTGTGCACCATGCCACGAATTTGTTCCACCGGCAGGCGTATACCGTCTTTGTGGAGGGACGCCTGGCTGCCAGAATGACATCACAGACTTCAGGAGGCAAGTCAAATGGCATCAACTGCCGCCGCTCAATCTCCACGCATGGAGGTGGAGGCTGGACAGGTTCGGGTGGAGGACCGTCCCCTGCTGCTGCGACAGAAGGTCCTCCTGAAGAGGCAGTCGTATCGGGGAATCGATAGACATACTGAGTAGCTCAGGATACCAGTACCTTCGTGCCTAATCCGGAGCCACTAAGATGACTTGGGCCCGGTCGCGCCTGATCTTCTTCAGCACTCTGGGCAGACGTGGTATAGGCGGAAAGGTGTACAACAGACCGCAACTCCACTCGTGACGAAAAGCGTCTCAGAGCGAGTGCCGCCTTGGAAATTCCAACGCGCAGAACTGCTGACATTGCGCGTTCTCTTCGGTGGCAAATAAATCTAACCAAGGCTCTCCCCACTGCAGAAAGAGACCTTACGCCACGTCCGAGTTCAGACGCCATTCGTGATCCATCATGCACCGGCGGCTGAGTTCGTCTGCTCAAGCGTTCAGAGAGCCTGCCAGATGTTGAACCACCAGGGTGATGCCCTGATGTTCCAGCCATGTCCAGAGGCGCAGAGCCTCCTGACAAAGGGTCCACGACCCCACCCCGCCCTGTTTGTTGCAATACCACATGGCGGTGGTGTTGTCCGTGAACACCTGCACGACACTTCCCCGGACAGAGGGAAGGAAGGCTTTTAGTGCAAGTCGGATCGCACTCAGCTCCAATAGGTTGATATGGAGCCGAGTCTCCGCCGGAGACCAGAGTCCTCTGATCCCCGCCTCTCCCATATGGCCCCCCCATCCCAGGAGGGACGCATCCGTCACTACGACATGCTCTGGTTGGGGTAGGAAGAGGGATCTGCCGCTGACCCAATCGCGATTCGTGAGCCACCACTGCAGCTGGTTCGCAGTGCCCTCCGAGATCAAGACATGGTCAGACAGGTTGCCTCGATGCTGGGCCCACTGAAACTTCAGGTCCCACTGCAGAGCCCGCATCCGCCACCTGGCGTGAGGTACCAACAGGATGCAGGAGGCCATCAGCTCCAGAAGCCGCAGCACCAACCTGAACGAAACCCAGGACAGAGGCCGGAAGATGGAAATCAGGGCCTGAATGTCCCGGACCCGCTGTTCCGGCGGATAGACCCGGAACTGCGCCGAATCGAGAACCGCCCCAATGAAAAGGAGCTTCTGGGAGGGACTCAGGTAGGACTTCGGCACATTGATGGAGAATCCCAGCGAGTGCAGGAGGTCGGCCGTAGTCTGGAGGTGGGAGACGACTTGCTGGGGCGAGCCCGCCTTCAACAGCCAGTCGTCGAGATAGGGGAAGACTGGATCCCCTGATCGGCGCAGATGAGCTGCGACCACCGCCATCACTTTCGTGAACACCCGAGGGGCACTGGTGAGGCCGAAGGGGAGCACGGTGAACTGAAAGTGCTTCTGACCCACCGTGAACCACAGGTAACGCCGTTGGGCCGGCAGGACGGGGATGTGGAAATAAGCGTCCTGCAAGTCCAACGCTACCAACCAGTCTACAGGGTCTAGAGCAGCCAGAACCTGAGCTAGTGTGAGCATCTTGAACCAGTCCAACGGAGGAAGGCGTTGATGCTCCTGAGGTCCAAGATCGGTCGTAGGCCCCCTTTGCCCTTCTTGGGAACCAGAAAGTAGTGGGAATAACAACCACGACCTACTTCTGGAGCAGGAACGCGCTCGACGGCCTCTTTGGCCAAGAGGGCCGAAACTTCCTCTCGTAGAAGATGCAAATGATCACCCGACATACGGTGGTTCAGCGGTGGCATGGCTGGAGGGGTCGTCTCGAAGGGGAGGGAGTAGCCCCTTCGGACAATTTGCAGCACCCACCTGTCCGACGTGATGGAGCGCCAGTGGAGAAGGTGATGGCGAACCCTGCCGCCCACTGGCGTTGAATGGGCCTGAAAGCTCGGACTAGGAAGGCTTTGAGGCGGATGCTGCCGGGGTGGATGTGGACTGACCGACACGTTGACCTCCAGTACCGCCTCGGCGGAATCCACGTCCGCGACCGCGTGCAGGTTGGTTCTGCGGCCGGTGGCTGGGCGGACGTGAGGAGGCGCCCCTTCCTTGGCCACGAAAGGGACGAAAGGCAGAAGTTTGCGGCCGCGGGGCCGAAAGACCCAAGGACTTGGCCGTGGCCCGGGAGTCCTTGAACCGAGCCAGCGCACTGTCCGCCTTCTCACCAAAAACGCGAGTGCCATCAAAGGGCATGTCCATGAGGGAACTCTGGACATCCCCCGAAAATGACGTGGACCTCAGCCAGGCGTGACGCCGAAGCGCCACCGTGGTGGAAATCACCCGACCCAGCGAGTCTGTGGTGTCAAGTCCACACCGTATAGCATGCCATGCTGCATCTCGACCGTCAGCAAGTGCTTGAGTGAGTCGTGTCCAGGCCTCCACCGGGCACAAGGGCAGCAGGTCCTCCACCGTATCCCACAGAGAGTGGGAATAACGGTCCAAAAGGCAAGCGGTATTTAAAGACCGCAGCCCCAAACTCAGGGACGAGAACAATTTCTTGCCAAACTGTTCCAACCTCTTTGATTCCCGATCCGGAGGAGCGGACGGGAAGGAGGATTGGGAGGTTGAGGCCTGGATAACCAGACTCTCGGGGTGGGGTGTTGGGAGAGGAAACTGGGGTCGCCCGGAGCAAGGCAGTGGCGCCGGGCAACGTTCCGGTCCACAGGAGGGACTGTGGAGGGTTTGGACCAAGTGCCCTGCAGAACGTCAATGAGGGCCTCATTAAACTGCAGCAGAGGCTCAGTGGAGCTTGCTGTCGGTTGAAGGACCTCTGTGAGGACGTTAGTCCTCACTGTCACAGCAGGCAACTCGAGCCCTAGGACTTCGGCCGCCTTGCGCAGCACCACTGAGAAGGCTGCACCCTTCTCCGAGGCCATAGTCGGAGGAGAGATGAAACCAGTGTCCGGGGAGGTATCCAGACCGCTGGCATCCCCCAATTCCTCTGCCCAGTCCTGAGAAAGTTGGGCCTGAGCGGCCATAGGGTCTTCAGACCCCTCCCAGTCGCCCTCGTCATCCGATTCCCGATTAACAGGAGGAATGATCGGAGCCGGGCAGTAGATGAAGCGTTCACCAATTGGCGCCGGCAGCGGCGCCGGGTGGCGCCGTGCCGGCGTCGGGCCCGGACCGGGGCTAAACTGGGGAACGACGTCGCCCGGGGACGGCGTCGGAGGTGGAACTGGTGTCGGCACCGGCAGAGGAGGCGTCGTGAGTTCGACCGGCACCGACCGAGATCCAGGCCTGGATCCCTCGGGGACCTGCGGCGAACGGGGGCCGGAGCCGTCGACGGCGCCGGGGCCACCAGCACGCGAGGTCGCCCAGTCGTACCTGCGGGGCCCGAAGGCGCGCCAACAAGCGTCGACGGCGGAGCCAGGCCCCTCATGGCCGAGTCGCGTCAGTCCCAGGGACTGGCGGGTATGGGGACGGACGCAGCTCCTGCGGCTCTGACGGAGCCGCGGGGGTGGGACCACCCTGACTCTCAGCCGAGTTGCGCGACCGGCGAGGGGAGTTCGAAGAGCGATGTCGTCTCTTGGACTTCTTGGAGTGCTTCGACTTAACCGAAGACCCAGACGAGCGATGACGATGGCTGCGGCTCCGCGACCGGTTCTTGGACCTCCTCCTGGACCAGGACCGAGAGCGGCGTGGAGCTGAGTGCCAAAGCTCGAGAAGCTTACGGGACCGCTCCCGCCTAGCTTTCGATGTCAAGGCCTGGCAATCGAGGCACGACTCCGCGTCATGGTCGGCCCCCAGGCAATAAAGGCACCGGCGATGGTGATCCGTCACCGACATCAGGCGATGACAGGCGTCACAGGCTTTGAAACTAGGCATCCTACCGGCACCAGAGTCGAGTCGATAGACCAAAATAAGTTAAAAAAGATAGTCAAAAAATGACTAGGGGTAAGCTCTTCCCGGATCGGCGCTTACTGGCGCGGAAAAAAGAACGGATGTCAGCGCGTGAGGGCGGCGTCTAAGTACTCCGACGACGTCATTCCGGCGCACGACGCCGGCGACGGACGGGGAGCCGCAGACGACGCCTAGCGACGCGCAAGGGATATTGCTACAAAAATCTTTCCGGATCCAGCCTGACGCCTGGGGATATTCTAAGGTGAGGAATCTAACTAACGTGTTTCTTTCAGATTTATAGATACCTATGTCACCATACCTACGAAAACAAGCACATTTGCACAATATATATATATATACACCTCGCACATGGTGTCACGGTAGAATGATAGTGTTCTTCCAAAGTTGATTTTGTAAGCAAGTAGTTTCCAAGAAACTAATCCAGATTGTCAAAGATGCAAATGTTTGTCAGAAGTCATCGTGTACAAGTGAAGGCAAGTTTGAGACACACCTGTGTACATGTAAAATGGCATTTTTTCCCCCTAGGCCAAACTGGAAGACATGACAAGGTATATGTAGTACCACTTTGCTAGAGACTTACAAGTATATTAAATATGCCAATTGGATGTAAGCTATTTCAACTATGTTTAAAGGAGAGAGCACAAGCACTTTAATAAGGGTGAGCAGGGGTAAATTGACCAACAAAAACAAAGTAATCAATAACAGGAGGATGGAAGGCAAAAAGATGGGGAAAAATACGCCAAGGATGTCAGGTCCAACATTTGGGGTGGGGGGGGGGGGGGGGGGTGGCGGGGGGTTAAGAGACTTGGCTTCACCATGGAAATCTACCATGATGCTTCTAATAACTGACCAAATTCTATAATACTGGAACACATTAAGTACCTTTTGGTAAAAGGGATTGGTGTTTGGATAAATACAGCTAACCTCAAAGTCATGCATATAATCTTACATGGAGGCATATATAGTCAAGTATATAAAGGTTGACAAGACCTGGAGTGAAGGTACTGCTGACTTGCATTTTGATATAGCATACCATCACATTAAATACCAACGGTCATACCAACATCTATGTAAAACTATGTTGCTTTACCTTTTTGTGACAATTAAGGCCCTTTTGCAACATTTTACTACAACAGTCATACTAATAGCCACTTTTCACTTTAACTTTTTAAATTTTCTGCTAGAGTTGTTTCCATTTCCTTAAAAAATGGATTTATAAATTTCCATACATTTTTGCTACTAGATTTCAGAAAACTTGAAATGTTACGTTTCTCGACAAACACATTTTAATATTTTCAACTAACTTTCCCATGATACCGAATGAGCGCTGCGTGCATGAGGTCACTGATGCAAGATGTGCCGCTTCGCGTCCTTACACAATGGCTTAATAACCCGGCTATGAACCCTTACTGCGAAGGACAACATGCTTAGTTCGGATCTAGAAGCATAAGGTAAGATGGTAGGATTTGGGCTAATTGGACATGCAGCTTTAAGTGTCATCATAATTTCCCTTTTTGACCTGAATGCTTCTTGGAGATGGGCTTAAATTGAGACCCTGACAGTTCTAATAAAGTGTACCTACATTTGTTTGTGTGTCTCAAGATTTAGCCAGACTTTGGCACAGCGCTTTATAATTGATCACACCACCTTCTTATCATTCTACATTAAAGGGCCTCCCTTGCTCTCTGTAGATGGGCTTAAAATGAGATTTTGGTACTGTCACTTACTTGTGCCTATACCTGAATGTGAAATTAAAGCTGCAAAGTTCTTGCCTGCTCCCTCAACATAGGGCAAAACTAGATACTAGCAATTTTTATAACCTGACTTGCATTTGAACCTGCATATAAACAAACAAGCCTTGTATATCTATTAACAGGCTTTATGTTTTTCATCAGTAGCTTGGTTCCTATCCTTCTATCGGTGAGATGAGACAACAGAACCCCCTTGAAGAGTAAGATATTTGTAATGTTACCAGAACAGAAGCCCTTCTCGTAGCACTTACTTCACTGTAGACACTTACTTGCCACTCTAATGTAAACTGACTTCACACTATGCTGACCTGAATGTTTAAATCTTCACTAAACTGCATATTCTTGCTTTATAGATGAATTATTTACTCTAACCAGGTGGATTAAACACTTAGGGCCTCATGTAGGTGGGCTTGCATTTACCACTTCATAAATACCGAATCATACCGATTCGGTATTTATGAAGTGGTAAATGCTATGTAGGTAATGAGTCGGTAAATATTACCGATTCGGTAAAATTCGGTAATACAGATTCGGTAATGGGGGGAACACATGCAAGGGTGGCAGGGTGTCACATTGACACCCTGTTGCACCCCTGATTCGGCCATGTGTGCACATGTGGCACACATACATGCCCGAAGGGCATGTATGTCTGCCACATTGCACACTTCTAAGCGCTTTAAAATGCTTAAACACATCCATTCATTATTTACCACCAACTATTAGTTGGTGGTAAATACCGACTCCAAAAAACACCCACACACTCCCCCTACATCTCATTTCTGTATTCGGAATTTACCGAATCGGTAAAATTACCGATTCAGTAATTTTACCGATTCGGTAAATTCCGAATACAGAAATTGTCCCCCTACATACCAAAAGCCTAAATACCGGTCGGTAACGGTATAATTACCGAAAATCGTCCGTTACCGACCGGTATTTGGCTACCTACATGAGGCCCTTAGATCTGTAAATAACCGCTTATAAAATCACTTTCTCTTTTGCATTTCACAGCAGAGGGTCAATGGTCCTGATGAGAGCCCTTACAACTACTTAGAGGAAGACCTTAGGACAGAAACATGTTGACCTCTCCTTGTGGGTTGAATTGGCCCCCACTCATTTATTCCAATGCACCCAATATAAGGGAAACTCTAGCATTGAAGTTCCTTTATATAATAAGTAGCCCGCACCAGGAACCAGATAACCGGTGCCAGGAAGAGCTTAATGATAAAGCATGCTTGAGTTCATACCTGTACTTCTGACTTCCTAGCAAGGATTAACTGTATTGATGTGATTTAACTCAAAAAATATATGTTATGTTATAGAGAGGTGAATCTTAAATTTGTTGCTAAACCATATCCTTAAATACATGAGGAACTAGGATTGGCAGGTCAAGATTGAAGCATCGGAATAATTCAGGTGTAGCGGTAACAAACGGGTGTTTTTTAGGGTGTATCCTGCTACCCCTGAATATTTAAGAGATTTATTAAGAATACCTAGCCATATCAGCTTCAGCAGTAAGGATTACAAGGTCATTCTTGTAAGTCTCAACTACATATGTAGCCTTTCCAATATCTACAATTGTTAATCTGCTTTCAAGAAAAGGTTTAAACAACAAAAGAAAGCGGAGCTACAGTACACCAATCACTTTCACATTAGCATATGGATGGTGTTGCATAAAGGGCCATGGTCATGCAGACAAACTGTTCTGCTAAATAAATTTGAACAAGAGATGCATATAGAAATGTCAAGCAACTATATCAAATGTCTTTTCAATGTCAAGGCTAGCCCCGCTGTTGTGGAGTTCATCAATTTAGTTTTTTTGAGAAAGTCTGATGTAGTCACTCAAAAATCTTTGTTGGGTGAATTAGATGCTGGACGAGTGGTTCTAATCGATCTGCAAAGAAGTCTGCAAATATGTAACAATCTGATTTGAGCGATGAATCTCTAGTTTTTTGTTTGACATTGCACCTTTTCTGTATTTACAGATTACAATAGTAGCTTCCGCTGTTGTGACTTGAAACTTCCCTGAACAAGCATAGAATTCCAATAAGCAAAAAAGGGCTTCAATTAACCACTTCCTTGCAAAGTTTATAAAGAAGGGCACCATATCTACCTGGTCCTGGTGATACACCCATCTTTAAGGATTTAATAACCACAAGTAATTCCTTTTATCTACAGGTTTTTCAAGTGTGGTTTTATCAGTCTCATAGATTACTGAGAGAGCAAGTGTATTGAAAAATGACAAACATTGCAGAATGACAATTTTTTAAGCCGGAGCATTCCATGAGGTGCAATATGCCCAGGGAACTCAGCAATATCATTAGTCTTTGTGCATATTTTGCCATCTCCATATTTTATTGGCAACACATTTAGTTATTTTGTATATCAAGTAATTTGCTACGTCTCTTCCAGCTATAGTACATGCACAGAATTTCTTGACTATTTGTAGTTTTAACCATAGGTACGTCCTCCTACTGAAAACACTCCTATTTAAAATATCGTAATACAGTTAAATTGGCACTACCTTTCTTACCGAGTCTTTGTTCAGTTCTGTTAATCTTTTTTTTTCCGTTTGGTATCATAAACTTAATTGTTTTTCATAATCCCAATCATGGTATCTCCAATATTGGCCTCTATGATGGCAAGAAGATCTGTGGGGTAGAGAATGTCCTAAAAATCAGGAGTCCCTGATTAATGCCAGTGAATTTTCATCTTTTAGTAGATCTTCATTTGTTCTCCAGGTGCTAGTAAACCAACCTGTATTTGAAGCAGTGTACATTTGCTGGACACATGCATGCTCCTTGGTTTTATAGATTCTATAAATGTATAATCCTTTAACGAAAGGGGGACTTTATCAATAAGAATGGGATAAACCCTGGAATAACTGTATTGTGTATGTGAGGGAATGTTGAATACCCCATCATTATGGTGGTGTATGCGCCATGCATCTTAAAGAATATATCATTCACAAAGATGTGTCCTGGTTGGTTCAAATTTACAGGGCCAATGATTGCCCAAATCTTCCTTTTTTTTTTTTTTTTTTTTTTTAAAAAACCTTTATTCGTGCATCTTAAAAGAACAAATACGGGCCTACAACCGTCAGGCCGGCCACGATACAATGAAGCACTGATACCCACATTAAATCCCCCGTGCGTCAACAGTCAGGATTAACAACAAGTTATGGATCACATGCTGGAGATATCTTTGACACCCGGGGAAGGAGAAGTGAAGGTTAATTTTAAGGTTTTTAGATAATTTTATCAAGAAAAAAGTCAATGAAGGATAGGAACAAAGGAGACTCGAGTCCGCAAGATAGCCTCACCACACGGGAGAGCAGCAACAGCAGTAAGAACAACAATTGAAGTAAAAACTCAAACAGTGAGGCGGTGCAGAAATATAAAAGGATAGTCACATGAGCAAGTACGCACCCCTCCGGAGCCGCCCCCACTCGATCCACCCCACACCCGGACCCCGAATCGAAGAAAGTAGAACGCAGAGACAAAGGAAAAAAGGCCCATAGAACTAATTAAGAACAGAGTATTACCCCCCCACCCTACACCAATGCGGAGGCTACGGCCTACCCCCCCCCCAGCATAGTGCCTGTCGCCCAATGAACCCGAAATATAGAGGAGAAAGAAAGTAGGAATAGAGGAAAGAAAGTAAGAAAACAGAAAAGAAGGCGGGGAGGAGCCCACGGGACACCAGAGCGCCCCAAACCATCAGCCAATCATGGCCCCCACACACTGAGAGCCCACTACGCCAAAAAACGGCATGCGAAGATACCATGGCACCACAGTGTAAGCGAAGGGATACAAGTCGCAACAGTGCGCGCATAACATACATACAGTTCCAGTCCCAGGCCAGCCCGTCCATAAACCATGACAATAGAAATCAGTCTAGCCCTGGCCCGATCGCGGGCTTGGGATTAAACCAGCCCCTGCATGAAGGCCCCGTGTCCCGAACAAACAAAAACAAGATGGTCGCTTGTGAAAGGATGGTGAAGTAGGATCACGAAATGGCCGCCGCCCATCGATTAAGGTCCCTCTTTGCACCACATAAAATCCAAACCTGGCAAGTAAGGTACAGGAGTTCCACAAAAAGTCAGCAGTGGGCCACCGCGAACGGTTCCTCGAAGCCGTTAGGCATCTCTCAACAGGATAGTCCAGTGGACGCGGTGAGGCAGGCAACAATGAAGCAGGCAGCCATGACCAGGGGGACAAAGCATCCGCAGTTGAGGTGTAGAGCGGTGTACCCTGGGCGCCGGGAGCGCCAGGTGAAGGCACCAGTGTAACACAGTCACACACCGCCGTTGCGTCCCCGCAAGCGGACAAAAGCACCGGGAGACCCACGCCCTGTAGATGGCACACAGTGCGCTCACGACCCGCGGCCGACAGTATGGGGTCAAACCGCTCACTCAGCGCCTGCAGGCCAGCGCACATCTGTAGTTCGAAGTCCCGCAGGGCAGCCAGAACGGAGCCGCATGTAAGCGGAGGCTGGGCCCCCACAGCGGCAGCAATCCGGGACGGCACCGTGGAGCTGGTGTCCGGAAGAGGGGGGGCGAAGTGGGCAGCAGGCGAGACCGGAGTATCGCCCCCCAGCCGCAAGCAGGCACTAAACGCCATGTTTTGCCGCTATACGGTGCAATGGCCGGGGGGGGGTCGTAGCAAGGAGTCAATTCCCCTCAGGTCTACGCCGCAACGGGAAAGGCCAACAGTCGCTTCTCTTCTCGCAGGTTCCCTCCGCCGCTGGCTAGGCAATAGGTGAAGGGGGCAGCTGCCTCCCACAGCGCGGTCCTCAGAGCGGGGCAGGGGACCCGCCGCACCGGGGCCCACCCCACAGCTCCAGCCCGTCCGGCACAGGGTGCAGAAGGTGTCCGGCCGTCCCTCTCCGGGCTCGTCCGGCAACGATCCGTGGTGCGAGGTGAAATCGGGACCGCGGGGCTCAGGTTAGCGCTAGCTGGTCCGGCAACTGCGGAGCTTCCAGGGGGCCAGCAAAGGCCGTAATGGCGCAGGGTTTCAGTGCAGAGGACAAAAGCACCCAGAACTCGGGCATCCGGGCGGGCTGAGACTCCGGGAAAGCGGCAGCGCGGTCAGCGCGTCTTCGCACACGTTGCACCTCGAAAATCGGCGAGGATGGGCATCAGGATAGTAGTCCGAGGCCACGGACCGACGGAGCCGGGCGCTCAAGCGTCTGCTCCGGTCGCCATCTTGGCTCCTCCCCCCCAAATCTTCCTTTATAAGAAGTCTGAAGTCCCCGCCCACAGTGATATTAGTCTCAGAGTGTGAAAAGTCTACAATTTTACATAGTGTCATCCTTAAGTTACAGCCCTCAGCAGTTGGGGCCAGGATATGCTAATGACAAATATCTATTTTCTAAATCTCCCTGAACAACGCTGGACTGATCTCATATGCACTAGAACCTTCTCTGTATGTTGGAAACATACAGGTCTGAAAATGAGAGATCTATGAGATATAACATGTTTCAGTTTATGGGAGTGTCTTTTCAATTTCAAAAGGCTTTTCAACGGAGATACCAAGTGTACTTGAAAGGTATTACTTTTGAGACGAACTTCCAAATCTCATTGCAGGGAACTAGATTTGGAGCTGGTTGCGGACTGTATTTTTCTGAGCTGAAGGCCAGAGTTTTGCATTTTCCTGTGTTTAAGGTCTGAGTCTCCTAATCAACTGATCTTTGATTCAGCTTCTGTTGCTCCTATGGTTAGATTTTTGAAATATTTCCACTTTGCAGGCGGTTTGCATGCATTAAATTGCTATTGGTTTTTAACTCGAAGCGAAGGCATGAATGGCATTGTGCTTCTTCATCAACAGATACATTTTTAAAGCAAACACTGTTCAACTGCAGCAGATTAGCTCATTAGATTATCAGTCTAGATTTGAAATGCAGTTAAGACACCCCCAACTAGATCATGTTTGCTATTTTGCATTAAGCAGTTCATTATTTGTTTACATTTCTTTATTTGCATGTTTAATATTATAGGTACAATGTCCACAATTAAACATTACAGGATACATGGCAAATTTCAAGTAGCAATCAGCACTTTGCATAAAAGAAGTTTTATCAGAGATCACAAAAAAGTTTCACACTTCCTTAAGCATATTATATCCTGAAAAACGTATATGGCAACAGGTCATTTGCAGTTTACACAGGGTCTGTGTGGCCAATATTTTGTTTTTGTAATTCTTATTTTATGCATTTCCAGAAACATACAACATTTGCGTATTATACGCAACAACAAAACCATGTGTGACAGCAAAATACACTGATGTTTGCAGTATACCATTAAACATACATATGTATTGCGATAATCCAAATCCTTTATACACTTTAGGACAATAGCATCTAAGATGTTCCTGTGTCGACTGACATCCAGGGGCCTAGACAGCAAATATGCCGTAAGTGGAGACCAAATGTCCTTAGGTCTAGACAGAGCTGGAAGTTCTTCGGCATAACATGACAGTTGATCTCTACAAAACACCATGTCTTGCAACCAGATTTTAAAGCTAGGAGCATGTTTGCTGTCCCATGTCTGCGCCACTTTTCTCTTGGCCAATAATGATGCGATCAACACCAAGAGTCTGTTTTCTGGCTTCAAGCGTTTCACCAACCCCAGCAAACATATCTGTGGGGTGCAACCCACCTCCTCCAACATCATGGCGGTTAATACTTGTGTTACCAACACCCAAAAGCAGTGAAACCTGTCACACAACCATGCCAGATGGATGATATCTGCCTCCTGTACCCGGCACATTTTGCATCTAGCCATCTCCCTCAACCCATACCTTTGGGGATGTAATATAACTGTTGTACATATTTAAAATGAATTATGCGTAAATTGCAATTAGCCATCAGCCGTCGGGTCACAGCGCAACTGAACTCCCAGTCCCCATCGTTGAGTGTGATGCCCAGTGCCGTTTCCCACCGCTCCCATGCCTTACTAGAAGTAGGTGCAGTGTCTGACTGCATCGCGTTGTACTGTCGGGTGACTAATTTTACCCCCGATGGGCTCGCCAATAAAGTTTGAAGCAGGCTCAAGGGCTCCCCCATGTGGGAATACCCACATGGGGGGCGACCAGATACCTGTTTCCCACCTGCAGAGCAGACGTGGCCGGGCATACTTTTTCTAGGACCAACCGGTTTCCCCATTGCAACACCCTTGAACCAGACACAGACAATAGATTTCCCCACCCCAGCCATTGTTATATTCCAGTACTAAACTCGGAGGCAAGCCCACAGTCTGCGAACACAACACGATATTGTAGGAGAAATACTTTTGGTGTGGTTCCCGCCCACTCAACATGCCTAACACAGATACCGATGGCCCCCACCCGAGTGGCTATAATGTCTTGTTCATAATACTGTAGAGGATACACATCCCCCTCTGTCCATCGGCCACTATCCTCATTCACACCTACAAAAATAAATGTGACCGAAAGCACTTACAGTTTGGCGGGTCAACCAGTTTACGAGCGCAAGAAGCCTTCTCGCACTCTGTAACCACCTCTTGCATATCATGTGCACATGAAGGCTATATGTGCGAGGGGTTACCTTAACCCTTACAAGAGTCCCTATAGATGTAAGCCTGGACAACATACATCTTTTATTTCTCCGAATCCGATCTTTCAGAGTGCGTGGGCAATGCGTTGCTCCTCGCTGCTTTCCTTCTGGCCTGAATTTGTTTCAGAAAATCCTGTGCTGCTTTGGGAGACTGAAATATCTTCACTTTTTTACCCTCCACTGTTATCCTCAGCCTGGCGGGATATAACATTGCATATGGGATCTCCAGCGCACGCAGTTTCTTTTTCACCTCTGCGTATTGTCTACGGGCTATCTGCACCGCCAGAGTAAAATCAGGGAAAAAAGACACCATATTTCCTTGGTAGCACTTGTTTTGCTGTTCTCTTTCCAGTCGAAGGACAGTGTCCCGATCTCTGTAGTTTGATATCTTAGCTACTATTGGGCGCGGTGGTGCACCCGAAGGTGGTTTCAATGCCAGCGAGCGGTGTGCGCGTTCCACAATTAGTACCTGGAGAGATGTTCCGCTCCCAACAAATCCTTCAGCATTCCCTCAACGTAAACTTCCAACCGGCCTGTGTTCGTGCTCTCAGGAACACCCGTTATTCGTAGATTATACGTCGGGAACGTGCCTCCAAGTCTTCATTTTTAGCCTTGATGACCTCAAGCAATTTCTCCATTTCCTTATACTTGCACGTCGTGGAGTGAGACTCATCCTCAATGGCCGTAATTCAGTGCTCCACTGTCGTAAGTCGTTCTCCCTGCTTGTCCAATGTGGCTGCCATCTTGTCCATCCTGAGGGAAAATTTGTCAATCTTGCCATTAATGGCCTGTAAGCTTTGTTGCATAGCCTGCAGTGTGGCGTTTAAGGTGGGGTTATGCGATTGGCTCTGCTCCAGCTCAGTGCCTGAGTACATCCCCACCGGACGATTCAAGCAGCGAGATTCAAATGAAAATTTCGGCTGTTGCTGGTCAGCCTTCCCCCTGGTGTTTTTTTTTTATAGCCAGCTGTTAAGGATATTGCTCAAGCACTGTGCGCAGCTGGCACTTTTTTCAGCTGCCATTCCACACTTTTTTCCACACCCTTCAACAAGTTTCCAGTGTCACGTCCGCTCTCAACACAAGCGTATCCACGAGGCGCCAGCCATCCTTATCTGCAGCACAGGCCGCCCACTGCTGTACCATTTGCACTCACCAACTCCACGCTGCTGTTTGCATGTCACCGGCAGGCTTCGCTCCTAATTAAGCAACTTCTCCAATACTGTATCACTGAACACTTTATCCAGTGCATCCACGGCTAGCAGACAAGCCTCCACATACACCCAGGACCGTAGCATCCGCAGGTTGCTGCCAGGGAACACAGCGATCACCCGTGTCTTTTACTCTCACGATCCACAAATGGGGTTCCACAGCAGCTTTCGCCACCGCAGTCAGCAAAATGCGAGCACTCCTGGGGCGTCGGATGTTCTGCACTCCTCAAACTGCACAGACACTGGGACACACAGTCACGTCACACCTCATTGTGCAGTCCCAGTCCGATTTCGCCCCCCAGCCTCAGTACGTCCCGCAGCACGATCCCTGGGCCGCACACAGCCACACTGCCACTCTACTCGTATGTCGTGCCACAAGGGCCCTCAGTCACAGGCCGTCCGCTGCTGCGCCGCTTTTATTACAATGGGCACTTCCTGCCGCGGCATTTACGGTGCCGCCCACACACCACAGCTGCCAGATGATTGCGACCAGCACTCGTTCTTTACTTAGCTGTTGGCTCTACTCACACGGCGGTCCGACACTACAGTTAGGCTCCGGTGCAACAGTGAATGCGCCGCCCTTCTCCACGCTGTGTTGCTGTTCAGACCAGGCATGCCGCCATCTTGTTCGTCACCAATCATGCAATTATGTTTACAGGCTCACGATTATGGCTCGCGGTGGCGGTAACACAATACTGCTTCATAAGAAGTGGTTTCGCTTTAGTTCCACTGTTCAATGCTGCCAATGTTATGGTCCAATGAAACACCAGGTCAGAAGTTTTCTGATGGATTGTTAGCCCAGTCGGCAGAGCTGCACTACAGTGCTGCCATCTTGCCTCGGGCCCGCTAGCGCCCCCCCGTGGCCAATATTGTTTGGATTGGAACAATGCATTGTTAACGTAAAAGTAAACTTATTGCAACAAACCAACACACATAAATCACACCAGTCCATTGTAAGAGTTATATCGTGAGGGTGCTCGACCCCAGCCCCCATGTCCCACCTCCCCAGGACAGCCTATATTGAAGTTTGTATTCATCCACACCCCTGGGTTACCCTTGCGCACATCTCCTGGTTGATGCCCCTTCTCAATAGTGCGAATGGAGCCCAGAGTGTATACCATTAAAGTTTCTGTATCCCCTATGCTCTCATTGGCATTTTGTGAGTTATTTACCTCTGTTCCTTGGTCCGCATTATGGATTGCTGCCAATATTGTGTCCCAACATTGTGTGATGGGGTATTTACGTAAGTCAGCTATCTCCTCCTTATGCAGTGCTATTCTTTCTGCCCGAGTCAATACCACAAGCAAACACTTCCAGTTGTTAAGGATAGGGGGTTGCCTATTTTTCCATAGTTTGGTGATTAATCTTTTAGCAACTATGAGCCCTAAATCTATGAATCTTGTGGCAGCTTTATGTTTCTTAGATCTGGGGAATACTCCCAGTATGCATTCTTCCCATGTGTGTAATTGGGGTCGATTAGTGTAAACTGCTAGCACCGCTGTTACTTCCTGCCAATACATACTCAGCATAGGGCAGGACCATGTCATGTGGAGGAGATCTGCCCCCATTTGGTTACAATGGGTGTATGCCAAGTTGGTTAATTGAAAGTATTTGTTTAATTTATCTGGTGACATCTATGCTTCGTGTATGATGTACATCTGTATAACACAAAATGTGGCGTTTCGTGGGATCTGCATCGGACTAGCAAGGATTGTGTCCCATTCTCTATCAGACCATGGTCTTCCCCTGTCTCCCTCCCACTGTGTGCGCAGGTTGGAGAATGTGAGTTAGTAATGCTTCTGTCGTCCAGTGTATAATGTGGCTTTTATTCCCCATTACGTATAGGTATTGAATCAACAGATCCATTTGTGGTTCAGTGCTTAAATCTCCCCAAGCCACCATTAGTGATCTTATGATCGAGTTATGTAAGAAGAATTGACCTGCCGGCAAGTCATTCTCACAGGTCTGCCGATCGCAGGGTATCAGTGTGCCGTCGTCGTACAAGTCACCAAAGGTGTGTATCTCCGCATCGTGCAAATGAACAAGTGCACCATTTGAAGTGCCAGTTTTGTTTCTTGCAGTACCAATGAGGGGTAGTGCTGGAGCATAGGGAGTTCTGTTTCTGGTGAGGTATAGGCTACATCTATGACATCAGTAAGCTAGGGCTGGGTCAGGCAGCGACCGGGTGGAGGGCCGGGCTGATGGATGGAACAAGTGGTAGATTGGTGACAACGTCCAAGATAGTTGTATTGTGGCCGTATCTGCTAGATTGAGCCCAGCGAACCACTTCGCCACCCACTGCAGCTGCGCAGCCCAGGTAATAGAGCTCCATGTTTGGGACAGCTCCCTTGTTTGGAGGCGCATACAATTTCCAGAGTGCTAATCTGTGTCGACTTTTGTTACATATGAAGTCTCGAATCAGTTGTTCCAGCTAGTGAAAAATTTTAGTTGGGGCATAAACGGGGAGGTTTGCGAAACAGTACAGCTGCTTGGGCAATATTACCAATTTAGTCAAAGCTATTCCGCCCAGCACATTCAATGGCCGCGTTTTCAAGAACTTTACTTGTGATCTGATGGAGGAAATAGATCTGGTCAGGTTACCGTCGAAGATGTCAGTGGGGCTGTGGTAAATGAAAATGTCTAGGTATCGGAAGTAGTTTGGTTGCCAATTGAGAGGACAGTTATTTATCAGATCTTAATTCTGAGTCTCAGCCCCAGAGGGATACAAACATGATTTGGTCCAATTCACTTTCAGACCCGACATCGCTTCAAATTGCCATAGTGTTTCCGCTATGGTGTCTGGGATATTATGCAAGTCCCTTAGATACAGCAGGAGATTGTCTGCATATAGGGAGATTGCATGCATAACGGCCCCCAGTTGGATGCCCCAGTTATTGCCCCGCCACGTAATTGTGTTGCGAACGGTTCCATGGCTAGTGAGACCAGGGGACATCCTTGTCTAGTGCCTCTGTTTATAGATACACTCTCCAATGTTCTACTGCCTGTGCGTATCCTAACAATGGGTTGTGTGTAAAGCAGCTTAATCAGCTTGAGAAAAGCGTACCTGAAGCCGTAGTTGTGCAGTACCTCGAAGATATAGGGCCATTTGAGAGCCTTCTCCAAATCCAGAACCATGCACCCAGAGTTGTGCCAAGCATACGTGGCGTATTCTTGAATTCTGAAAAATCTTCGTATGTTCAGGGAAGTGTTCTTAGTAGAAACAAATCTGTAACTTCTTTACTAAGGGTGCTAGTCTTGCATCAATGATAGAGGCTAAGATTCTATAGTCCGTATTGAGGAGTGCTAGTGGTCTAGTGGAACCCAGTAGGGCCGGGTCTGGTCTGATCTGGGGAGAGAGACCAACAGTGCCTCTCATTGAGTGTTCGTGAGTGTGTAAGTAGCTAGCGCGGCGTCATACACTCTTTTTAGCTGAGGTGCTAGTAATGCAGTATAGGCTTTATAAATTTCAGGTGGCAAACTGTCTGGGCCTGGGGTTTTCACTGTGGCAAGAAGTGCATGCTTGCCAGGATTTGCTCCAGGTTAAGTGGGGCGTCAAGTTCTAATTTCTGTTCTGGAGTTATTTTAGGGAGGGTGATTTCTGAGAGATACTGGTGAATCTCATTTGCCATTACCATAACTGTGAACTTATACAGGGCAGCATAGTGTTGTGTGAATTCCTTGTGTATTTCCTGTTGTGAACATAGTAATGTGCTTCGTGGGGAGCACACGGATGTGATAAGAGACTTAGCATCAACTTGCCTAATGAGCCACGCCAGCTTTATCTGCGGCATTATGGGTGTGTGTGGAGTAATTGAGACAGCGGAGTCTTTCCAAAAGGCGGGTGTGTTCTGCCCTGCTCTCTCACAATCTTATGCTAGTTAAAGGGTCTGTGGATGTGTGCTTTTAAAGTTGGGCTAACCAGTTTTCTAGCTTGGTAAGGTATGCCTCAAGTGTTCTAAGCATGCCAGCTTGTGTGCCTAGACAAAGTCCTCGCACTACAGTCTTAAAGGAGTCCCATTCAGTGAGGGCTGATGATGCAGTGCCTACATTTTCGTTGAAGTAGTTCAGTACAGCAGTGCCTAAGGATTCTCGGAATGGTTTGTCTTCTAATGTTTCGTGTTGCAAGCGTCATCTGGGGATTGAAGATGTGTAATTGTCTCATGTTATTTGTAGTGTGTGTGTGTGTTGTGATCGGAATTAGTTCTCCCAAGATATTGGAGCTAGGTTATAACTGGTAATAAATCCGCTGTAACAAGTATTCTGTTGAGTCGGACGTATAAACCGTGTGACCCTGAGTAAAATTAGTAGATTAGGTCCTTGGCGTTTCTCTGCCGCCAAGAGTTTACCACGTGCCATTGTGTAATCCAAGAGTTTAATGCCTTCATGGCCGCCACAGTGAGTGTCCCAGGTAAAGGAGGAAAGGAGTGGTCCAGGGACGTGTCAAGTACGCAGTTAAAGTCTCCTCCAAGGAGCAACCAGATTCCATGCCAAGTTAACAGTTTGCTCGATATGGAGTCAAGAAACAGTGCTTGCTCAGTATTAGGTGCATTTATAGAGGCCAATACTATGGGTCTACCATCCAGTCTACCCTTTACCAAGACATATCGACCGCCTGTGTCTATGAGCAATTCATCTGCTCAAAATGGGGTACCTGGCCGGACCCATATTAGTGCGCCTTTGGCAAAGGCAGAGTATGTTGTCTTGAATATTAAATCAAGTTGGTGTGTGTTGGGTGCCTAAGCTAACAAAAATCAAAACATGTAATACCCGTAGGGCAAAAATGCAACATGCAATCGTCCAAACCATAATACAGACAGACATGCCAAAGCTGGCTAGTGGGTAGAGCCACCCAGGCGACATGTCAGTAGAAATTAGAGGGTTTGTGATCCCCCCCTTTGTCGAAGAGAACGCAATGACATATGTTAAAGTGTCAGTACAGAAGTCATTTGTATGAGCGAGAGTTTTTTTTTTTTTTTAAAGTTCCAAAACCTTTATTATAACACGTCACAGGCTTACAATCTCACGCCTACAACCTCACGGGCCGGCTACAATTGACATATCTCCAGCGGCGCCATCCATCCTGTACACAGCCAATTGACCTACAACCCGGAGGTCCGGCGGCAACTCCCAACATGCCCGTCCTGATATCAATCCTGCTGATAGCTCTACAATCTGGGACTACGAGCTGACTTCACTGCCCAACAGGCACATCAGTTCCATGCGTCAGCGTCAACCTTGGAGCGTGAGTGTCCAGGAGCACCCCGTACCACTACATTCCATACCCTCCACACACACCACATCCTAACCAGAATATCTTAGCGCCCCTCAATCCATTACCACCCACCTTGTCCGCACCACCGTCTGTCCTCAGTGCATGACGTCTCAGTGTGTACCGCGTCCGTCTGTCCCACACCCTCAGGGACCTGTCCCTCCCCGGTAGCGGAGCTAGGCTGTGCTGCTAAGTACGCCCTGAATGGGTCCCATATGTCCTTAGCCCTGCTCTTCAATGGTTGTGTATCAGCGTATATTGCCGTCTGCTCCTGGCAGTACAGTAAATCCTCAATCCATTCCTTAAATTTCGGTGCGCGACCCCTACCCCACCGACACGCAACTCTCCGCTTCGCCATCAAAATCGCTATGTTCCCAAACTTCCGATGCCCCTTAGGTATCGACACTGTATAGCCTAACAACATCATGAGTGGATCCCTCTCAACCGCGTCGCCCAACATAGAGGTTAGCGCCGTATGCACCTGCGACCAATAATCAGCCACCCCTGGACACAGCCAGGCCAGGTGCAAGAAATCAGCTCCCTCCATGTGGCACCGCTCACATCTATCATTGTCCGATAGTCGGAATCTAAACTTTCTAGCAGGCGTGTAATACATTCTCTGCAGGAATTTATAATGAATAATACGCAATCTGCAACTGGACGATATCTGGGATGTCTGTTCACAGCAATATGCCCATTGCGCCTCAGTTATGTCCCTGCCCAGCTCGGCCCTCCACTGTTTGAGCGTCGCACTTTCCACGCCCCCACTGTGCTCCCTAATACTGCTGTATAGTTGGGAGACTAAATGCCTGCCATCCGTAGACGTAAGCAGAACTTGTAGGGGCCTAACTATCTCAGGTTCCTGCAGAAAGTGCGGCAGAATCGCCCGCAGCCCCTGCCGCAGTCTAACATAGTAGAAGACATCCAGCGGAGTAGGCTGATATCCACGGAACAGCTGCTCTCTCGTTTTAAACCGACCGCCAGTAAAGAGATCACCCCAATGTCGGATCTTTATCTTAGCACATAGCCCCTGGAACCCTCCTTCCTGCAACAACGACAATTCTGGATGATAAACGAGCGGCAACATGGGAGCGTACAGAAAACTGAGTGCCACCCTTCGCAGGACTCGCCGCCATGCATCTACCGTGCACGTCACCGTATTGAATGGCGCATCTATCACCTGTACGGGGCCCTGTATAATGCCCTTCAACGGCAGGGGTCGAGCTATCCAATCCTCCACCGCTAATTGCGGCATAAATGGCGCAGGTGCAATCCAATGATAAGCAAAGTGGGCTTGTGCACTCAGATAATACGCTAGGAAGTCGGGGACATCAAATCCACCTCTATCATACGGCTGGGTAATGATCGACCAAGCCAGCCTAGGCTGCTTTCCAGCCCAGAACAATCGCAATAGCTCGGAACGCAACGTCCGAAAAAAAAACGCACCTGGATAGTATGGAATATTCTGAAAGAAGTATAGAAATCGAGGTAGCACAACCATTTTGATCAGTGAGGCTCTACCTGCCATCGTAAATGGCAGGGATATCCAGCGAGTAACATCCTCCACCAACTTAGTTATGGCAGTACCATAGTTCAACCGCAGCATCTCCTCACGGACCTGCACCCCTAAATATCTAAGATCCGACTCACACCATTCGAGCGGATAGTCTAATGAGAATCGACCTACCGCAGGGGTCAGGGGAAAAAACTGCGACTTCTTCCAGTTTATTTGGATGCCAGATAATCGCCCAAACACCTAGAATTCTCGAAGCAGTGGGTTAAGGTTAGTCTGCGGGTCCACTACATACAACATTAAATCATCAGCATATAGTGATACATCGATCTGACGCTGGTAACATTTAAAGGCACTACGCTTATGCAACTGACGGATGCGGCATGCCAGTGGTTCGATCGCTATAGCGAATAGCAATGGGGACAGCGGACAACCTTGTCTAGTACCCCTGGTCAGTGGGACAGGCTCGGATATCTCACCATTAATTAGCACTCTCGCCGTCGGGTCAGTATAGAGCAATTTAATCAATGCCACAAAGATCTTGGGGAACCCCATCCGGTACAAAATAGCAAACAAGTAATTCCACTCCACCGAGTCAAATGCCTTGGTAGCATCAAGAAACACAGCCGCGACAGGCAGCTCCGGTGCTATCGTGTGGATCAACGAAAAAAGCGTTCGCAGATTACTAGCAGTGGATCTCCCCGGGACAAACCCCGCTTGATCCGGAAGGGCAATTTTAGTCATAAGCAGAGATAGTCTAGTGGCCAACACCTTCGCCAAGATCTTGGCATCACAGTTTATCAGAGACAGCGGCCTATACGAATCACAGTCCACCGGATCATTACCCGGCTTCAGCAGTGAGGTAATCAACACCTCCCTCATTGTCCCAGGCAACACTCCCACCTCCAGGGAGTCCTCAAACACCTCCCGAAGCACTGGACCCATGCTATCTATATAGCATTTATAAAATTCCGCCGGTAGCCCATCCAGCCCCGCCGCCTTACCATTACTCAGAGACATAATCGCCTCTCGTATTTCATCCAACTCAAACGGGGCCCTGAGAAACTGTCTATGTTCATCGCTCAACCAACATAATGCCACATCATCCAAAAACTCTCCAAGTCTGACCTCCTCACCTCCACCTGCCACATATAACCCTGCATAATGTTCGGTAAATTGACTCAAGACCCCCTTCGTGTCCTGATGTAGTACCCCGCCCGGTGTTCGTATCTCCAATATATGCGAGGTGCCCCGTGGCTGCCTAGCGATTTCCGCTAAAGCGCGGCCTGGTCTCTCTCCTTCACAATATCGACGGGCCTGCCAATATTTGCCCCTGAATTTTGACTCCCTATCTGCTTCCTGCTCATACCGGGTAAGCACCTCCCTGAATTCCCTGTGGATAGGACCCATCGGTTCCTGGGCCATTCTGGCTTCTAGCTCCGCCAGGTCAGACTCCAATTTGGTGAGCGAGTTGCTTATGGCCTGAAGTACCCCAAAGCTCTTAGAGATGTAGTACCCCCTAACCGTCACCTTGAATGCCTCCCAGATGGTCTCAACACTATCCACCGACCCCTTGTTGCGGGGAAAGAACTCTGCTATCTCCTCCCCCAATTCTGTCTGAAATAGGGGATCCAACAGTGCCGTGGGCAGCATACGCCATCTCGGCGCCGCCCTTCCATAACCTGGAACTGCTACCTGTACCAGCACTGGACAATGATCTGAATAAGACCTCGGCAGATGCGTCACTCGCCCTAAGTCCCCCATTAATCCCCTAGATAGAAAGCAATAATCAAGCCTGGCCCAGGTGTTGGCATACGTTGTAAAGTGCGTCCCCTCCCGAACCCCAGCATGCACGAACCTCCAGCTATCTACCAGTCCCCCTTCCTCCACTATGCCCGCCACAGCGTCCCTCGCTCCCTTATTATATTGTGGGCTTCCGTCCGACCTGTCCATCCCTGGAGTCATTGCAACATTAAAATCCCCACCCCATATAATATGCATAGACCCCGTGTTGAGTATCTTGCCCCACAGCATGGTGAAAAAGGCGGGCGTATCCACATTTGGACCATAACAGTTTACTATAGTGACCGTGTCAGTGCCAAGCCTACCCCACAGCAAGACAAATCTCCCCTCATTGTCCGCAAGTTCCCCGAGCCACACAAATGGCACCGCTTTCTTGATCAGTATCGCCGTGCCTCTGGCATACCCTGAGTACGAGGAGAAGCTCCGCACTGCCGCCCATTTGCTCGCAAATGTATAGGTGGCCCGGGGGCTAAGATGCGTCTCCTGCAACAATGCAATTTGCACCCGATGCTGCTCTAGATACGCCACCACCCTCCTACATTTTCTCGCGTCATTCAGCCCCCGGACATTCCAGGTCATGATCGTGACTTTCGACATTCGTGCGCTTTCAGCCATCATCCATTACCCTCCCAAGGTCCGAATAGCCCCCCAAAACAGTATGCCGCCTCCGCCCCACACACAGCCCACACCATAGTAAACCCCATTGACCCCACAACAGTGGATTCCCACAAAACCATGTCAATAGCGCATTGCATTTTTGCCATCTCTCGCCTCCAAAGACAAGCAACCCACAACCAGCTCGAGTCTCCTTTCTACATATTGGAACTTCAAACATCCAAACCATAACTGAACCCCATGATCCCACCCCACTCCCACTGAAGCAAACCCCAATCTGCCAGTCCTGCACCCCCCCCTCCCACACATGCCCCACAGAACACGGGCAAATATACTCCCAGATCCCCAACCATGTACTAGGGTTATTCCCATCGGAAAGCGTACCTAGGTGGCACCACTAATACCCCCCCCACGGTTTCCAGCCCGACCACGCATAGCGCAGTCCGGCCCGGCAACGCGGGGGGTGTGGGGCCAGCGCTAGAAGCTGAAGCACCTGAGGTCCGCAATCATCCACCAGCATCATCCCTTGGCCAGCCATAACAAAATTTTCTCCTGATTCCCTGCAATCAAACCAACACCTGATAATGCAGAGACCTCCGAAACTCTCAACAATCCCCCAAACCTCATTATCCCGCAACACCCAGCCTGCAGCAAGGGTCATTGCAATGTCTCACAGCCAGGGACCCCAGTCTCAGGTCCTGGGCGACACTCTCACCTCCTCGTCCAACACAGTCGGTAATCAAGGGCCTCCCCACTCACGGTTCACAATCCACCAGTTCTCTATGCTGGGGGTCCGCGTCGTCCTCCGCTACAGCCCCCGGCCGTTGAGCATGCTTGTATTGCTTTAAGAAGTCCTCCACCAACTGAGGATTCGTGAAGAACCTCTGTCTCCCCTGGTATGTGATTCGCAGTCGCGCCGGGTAGAGCAATCCAGTTGTAGATTGCGCAGCTTAGCCTTTACCGCCAGGAATTTCCTACGTTCCTCTTGCACTATTTGAGTGAAGTCCGGATATAGCGTGAAGGAGTTCCCCTCATAGGATAACGACCGCGTGCTTCTTGCAGCCCGTAGGGCAGCATCCCGGTCCCGATAGTTGAGCATCCGGGCAATGATCGGCCTGGGCGGCGCTCCCGGCTTTGGTCTGGGGCCCAGGGCCCTATGCGCCCTCTCCACAATGAATTGGGGAGAAAAGGCTTCCGAGCCGATCGCCGCCACTAACATCTTCTCGACGTACTCCTCCATTTTACCCACATTTGTTGTTTCCGGAATTCCAACCATGCGTACATTATTCCACCTACTTCTCGCTTCCAATTCCTCATTTTTAGCCGCAATGAGGCGCAGCAGGTTGTCCATTCTGGTTAACTGCGAGGTGTGTTGCGTCATCCTATCTTCGGCGTCCAAGATCCGCTGTTCCGCCACCGTCAACCTTGCCTCGTGTGCGTCCAGTTTTTGCACCACCGCCTCCATTCAGGATGATACCCTATCAACCTTATCCGCGATCGTCGCAAATCCTTGTCGCATTTCCCGTAGTACCTCCTGCAGATTTGTCGTCGCGTCCGCCGACCCTCCCGCCGCTCCAGGTGGTTCCGCCAGGCCGCGAGTCTCCTCCCCAGACTTGGCCGGTTTCTTGTTCGCCTCAAACGTGAGTTTGGGCTGCCTCGCGTCAGTCCTTCCCATCCTGATCCCAGGACGAAGCTCTCCCGTGACACCAGCAAAGGGGCTGACCACAAGCGGATCTCCTCCCAAACGCCAGTGGCGCCGACTCTACCTCCAAGCTCTCAGCAGCGCAGTCCTTCCGCACCCCAGCCGCCAGCGGTACCCTCAGCGCACTCTCAAAGGTAGCAGGACACAGCAGACACCTGCACCAGTAGGACCAGGAAATCGGGCCGTACGCAGCACCCCCCTCTCACTGGCCCAAAGTATGAGTGTCCACCAGCAGGCCAGCACCCTCCTCAACAGTCACAACAGGAGCTCGGAGTTAGATCCACAGCCTCTCTGATCCTCAGCGCCTCCAGGCACAGTATCTCCACTCGGCGCAACCGCGCCCGACCCCCAGCACTCCCAACTCTGCTTCCTCAGTACCTGACAACTCGCAACACCGCGTCTCCCACAGCTCCGGAGAGGGGGGGGTGGAGGGGGGGGGGCGATGTCCCTCACAAGTAACAGCGCAGCACCTCGGGACTCAGCGCTTCCAGTAGCGATCCAGGGCCCCGCTCCTCTCGTGGGACGGCCACAGTCCCTTCACAGCTCCTGCAGGCGGGCGGGGAGGGGGCACCGCTGACACTCCTTCTCCCCCTTCAACAGCAGGTCACCGAGCAGCGCACACTTCACCCGCATTCAAACCTCGGCGGCCTCCGGGAGCATCCCGCGCATTTCCTGCTTCCACGGCCGATAGCCGTTCTCGCAGCCGCGGCCTTGCGTGCCAGTGTAATCCTGCCGTACGTCCCAGCGTCTCCGGCCGTCGCCTCCGCCGCCAATGCAGGGTGTCCGTTCTCCGTCCCCACTACTCCGAAATCTCTCAGCCTTGGCCAGCTCACTCCGATGACCTTCCCATCGATCCACGGACGTCTACGGCCCCCAGTTGTGCCAAATTAGGATATTTACACGGATAATCAGCGCCAACCAGCGGGAGCCTCACGTGAAGGCGTCCATTCGCTAGTGCGCCACCTAGCGCTCTATGAGCGAGAGTTGCAAGATCTTAGCGGCCATAATTACACAGACACTTTTTTTTTTCATTGAGCAGGGTATTATGGCTGCCACAGTTAGAAAAGGAGTAAAGGTTACAGTACTATGCGAGTCCCTTAGTACTTGCATGATCGTCGCTATAGCATTGTGGTTGGAATTGATCGGGCAGCCAACAGTTTATTATATTATGTCATCTGCCGTGTGAGACGTGATCTCTGGCAAAGGTCCTGAGAGTTTGAGGTTCTGCTGATAGATTCCGCATGACGTGTTCTGTCATGCGGGCTTTCCTCGGATAGTGTGTTGCTCTGGTGGCTTCCAATTTCAGCTGCTGCTTGCTTTGTTTTCGAGGGAGGTCCAGGTTAGCTTCATTGTGGTGCTTAGCTTCTCCACTGCAGCCAATACCGCATCTAGTTTACTGGACATGGGATCAATGGAAGTTTCATTCAACGTTTTAGCCGATTGGGGGCGGGATGGGGGTAGTTGGCCGGTTGGGCCTCCTGCACCAGATCTTAGACGACCCATGTCAGACATGTGTTGTCGCTGTGAGGAATATATTATGCAAACTTTGCTTTTGCTCAGATACGCGGCTGCTTAAGCCCAGCCTGCGCGCTGAGTGGTCAAAGCTATCAACTGTCTCTGCTCAATCTCCACGCATGGAGGCGCAGAGTTGACAGGTTCAGGTGTAGAACCCACCCCTGCTGCTGCGACAGAAGATACTCCAAAAGGGACAGCCTGATTGGAGGATCGATGCTCATTTTCAGAAGCTCTGGATACCAGATTCTCCTCTCCCAGCTCGGAGCCACAAAAACAGCAGGCCTGAGCTCCACTCACGACAAAAGGCGTCGCCGAGCAATAACCACCTTGGAAACTCCAGTGCGCAGTACTGCTGACACTGCACTTTCTCTTCAGAGGCGAACAAATCTAACCAAGGTTTTCTCCACTGCTGAAAGAAACCTTGCGCCACCTCCGACTGGAGATGCCGTTCGTGATCCACTAGGCATCAACAGCTGAGTTTGTCCGCCCTGGCGTTCAGAGAACCTGTCTGATGTTGAACCACCAGGGTTCTGCCCTGCTGTTCCAGCCATCTCCAGAGACGCAGAGCCTCTCAACAAAGGGTCCATGATCCCACCCTGCCCTGCTTGCTGCAGTACCACATGGCGGTGGTGTTGTCCGTAAACACCTGCACTAGCTTCCCCTTGGCAGAGGAAAGAAATGCTTTCAATGCCAACCAAACTGCTCGAAGCTCCAACAAATTTATGTGGAGCCCTGACTCTGCCAGAGACCAATGACCCCTGATCTCCACCTCCCCCAGATGGCTGCCTAATCCCAGAAGTGACACATCCGTCATGACTGTGAGATCTGGTTGGGGAAGGGAGAGGGGTCGGTCTTTGAACCTCTCAGAGTTCGTCAACCACCACTGCAGATCTCTCGCAGTTCCTTCCAAGATCTTGACCATGTAAGCGAGATTTCTCCGATGCTGTGCCTATTGGAACATATTTACACGCTAAACCATTGTGTTAAACCCAGCGTGAATATTGTTTATGGAGAGCTTGCATTTATTAGCATTGACCATAAGCTTCATTTGCTTTTTTGCCTGAAATACTAAATGTTCAAATGTAATTGTCTTCTGTTTATATGTAGGGCGCAGGACTGTGTCCCACTCTATTTCTTTGTGTGCTCTTGAATATGCCTAAACAATTCTTGAATTATTTAAAAAAATTATCCGGCTGGACATCCTACAATATAATACTGATCCTAGTCTATATTTATCATTATGTTATAAATGTTTTTTAAGGACCTTTGTACATAATATAAAGTGCCTATTGGAATGCCAGGTCCCACTGCAGAGCCCACATAGGCCACCTGGCATGCTTCACCAACAGGATGCAGGAGGCCATGAGGCCCAACAGCCTCAGAGTCAGTCTAACCGAAATACAGGATAGAGGCCGAAACATCAAAATCATAACCGGAGTATCCTTGAGTTGCTGCTAGGTAGGGAGGCCCGAAACTGCACTGTGTCCAGAATTGCCCTAATGAAAGGGAGTGTCTGAGAAGGAGTCAGGTGTGACTTCGGCACTTTTATAGAGAACCCCAGCGAATGCAGGAGGTTTGCCGCAATCTGAAGGTGAGAGGCAACTGCCTGGGGCAAAGACGCCTTCAACAGCCAGTCATCGAGGAAGGGAAGACTGACACACCTAACTTGCGCAGATGAGCTGCGACCACCGCCATCACCTTGGTGAACACCTGAGAGGCACTGGTAAGTCTGAAGAGAAGCACGGTAAACTGAAAGTGCTCACAGCCTACCTTGAACCGCAAGTAACGCCTGTGGCCCAGCAGGATGGGGATGTGAAAATACACTTCCTGCAGGTTCAACGGTACCATCCAGTCTTCTTGGTCTAGGGCAGACATGACCTGAGCTAGAGTGAGGATCTTGATTGTCTTCTTGAGAAGGAGATTAACAGTCTGAAAATCTAAAATGGGCTGCAATCCTTTGCTCTTCTACGGAACCAGAAAGTAGCGGGAATAACAACCACTGCCTACTTCTGAAACTGGGACCCTATCTATAGCTCCCTTGGCCAAGACAGCTGAAACTTGCTGTTGGAGCAACTTTAAATGATCCTCTGTCAGCCGTTCCTGATTTAGCAGAATGAGAGGAGGAAAGGAAAGGCAGAGAATAGCCCTCCTGGACGATCTGCAAGACCCATTGGCCTGATGTTATGGATCTCCACTAAGGGGGAGATGATGAATTCTCCCACCAACTGGAGTAGTGTGGCCCTGCAGAATCAGCCTAGGAGAGCTTGGAGTCTGAGTCTGCTGGGGGCAGTGTGGACACCGACTTCTGGCCTCCATTCCTGGATCGGAATGCACCGCGTCCACGACCTCGACCTTCCTTGGGCAGTCTGTACAGTGTAGTGAGGACTCCCGTAATACGTCCATGCATTGTTAAGTTAGCATAACCACGTTAGATGTTAGAAAGCCATCTTGCTGCTTTTGCGTACGACACTGCACGTTTACATGTTATTGATCAAACAAACTGCTGACTCGAGTTTTGCCTCCCATGAGAGCAATCTGTTGTTACCATCCCGAGCTCTGGACAATGCATGTTTTCCACTCTAGGTTGATCGACCCACTATTTAGCCATAACACACAGGCAGCTGTGAATACCTGAAAGCTGGTGCTTTTAATATTGCAGACATCATGTTTAATATTCAGACCGAAGACGAGCCTTCCTGCGAGAAGACTCCTGATGCTCCTGTGATGTGAATTCACTAAGCTGATCTTTGAGGTATGGGGTCCCCTATTCAAGCCTAAGAGACCTTCTATTAGCATAATAGTAATATTAGCTTCTTAGTAAAAGGAAGGTGGTAGTATCCACTGTCATTTATAACATGATAACTCCTTTTCTATTCTATGGTATTGTAACGATGCTGATGGTTTTTATTATAATCATTTGTCTGCTTGTATTAGCCAAAGTACTGCATATGAGGACACGTGGTCTATAAAAATAAACTCTTTTTATTTTCACTGTGTCTCTGTTTTATTCTTGTTGTGGACTGATGTAAGAATAATATACGAACAGCTATTTCCGATTCCCACCATTCTTGAGAGTACACTGAGTAGCTTGTTCTGGGTTGTCTTTTCATTGGGATCGCCGAGCCAAATCTCGGATAACGAATGGGACACTTATGCTAGCCGGATACTGGGTTCTGGGTTCTGAGGTGAGTTTCTGATACACCACAATTCACTGAGGTCCTGGGGTTCTACGCATAGTTCTGTGTATAAGCAGAATCCCTGCAACATGGCGCACCTAACGTTTGATCTATGAGCTGAAACGCCTTAGTAGTGCTTATATTAGTCCACAACACCCTCATTCTTGTTTCCGGATAACAAGTCTGACGGATTTAAACCTACCTATTTCTGTTGATATAGGTTTCTTCAAGCTTGATCATTAAAAAGGTTATTGAACCCTTGTGCTACTGATTACTTCGAGTGTAGCTTGTCCTTATGTCGGTCGATATTGCGGCGCACAGCCGTGCAGCTCTGAAACGTCATTTGACGCAGTATGGGGTGCCGGACACTGGCAGGAACGTCATCTTTGTGGTAGGAGCCGATGCGGCTCATCCATATGAGTTGTTCTACTCTTGGGTGACGATTCCGGCAGTGAGTGAGGACGATAATACCTTCCATTCTTACACTGCCACTGCAGTGCCAGCGAACTATACGCCGTATAGGACACAGGAAATACCAATATCTGCTTGGCAGCATGTTATTTGGCCCTTCCCCATGTGGTTATACCGCCGAGAATGGGCCCTTTATCGATTGCCGGGGCCACTTGGCCAGTACTAGCCGGATTTACGCCTCATCCCCGTTACCTCACGGTGACGGTGGCTGAATTGCGTGTACTACACACTTCCCTTATTACGGTATATAAGGCGTTAGTGCAGTATGTGTCGCGCAATGTGCAGGCCGGGGCACCTGCTGTTGCGGGACAGCCTACTGACCATCACGCGGTGGTCATTAGTCCTGTTATGGTTAATTCTGTTATGGGCAAGCGCCCCCAAACGCGGGATGATTTCCCCTTTTGGCTTGCTGAAAAATTTGACCAGATAGAAGCGGTTTATCCGAATACATCTCCTGTGGAGAAACACAGGATCCTTACCATTAGTTTGCCTAACGCAGGGGTCGCCAACCGGTCGATCGCGAGCTACCGGTAGCTCGCAGGTGCCCTCTCAGTAGCTCGCGATCTGACTTCTACTTTAGTAGCCTATCATTGTCGTTTTGTTTGTTTTTTAGGTCTTTTGTAGATGCTTCTCTCCCGCCGTAGGAAGCACCTGCTATTTGAGCCAATCTGGGGCGGGGTGGAGTGGTGACATCAGCCAGCGCATGGGCAGTGTTTGCTGCCCTCGGAGAACCATTATGCGCGCCTTTTGCTGCATGTCTCCCTTCTATGATCCTGTGCACTTTTGCGGCCGGAGCGGCAGCCTGGAAGGCATAATTGGATCTCCATGCTGAAATACAGGAGATGCAGTGTCAGCCACCTTAAGCAGAACCAGACAGACAGCAGATATGTGGGCAAGAGGCGCTTTATTTTTTTTTCCAATAGATGCCTGTGCATACCGTTATTCAAGGCATCTCAAATAAATAAAATATGAGTAGTACTTCAAACAAGTAAATGTGGACAGAATTCCTTCCAAATGGCTTTGGCTGTTGAAATTATGTAGCTCTTGTTGAGGTAAATTGTTCATTTTTAGCTCTGCTTTGCTGCCTTATTCTTAGGGTGATAAGACTGAGCATACTATCTCACCATGCGACTTTCCACAAGGAGAAACGGAAAATCCAGATTCCTCTCGGGCTCGAGATCGCAGGGTGCCTTTTCGCAGTCTGTCCTACTCCGGACACGAGACGGGGCTTATCTGAAAGTGTCTTGTCAGCATCTTTAATTTTGCCGGGCGTGGGATCCCCTCGCTATATTTTATTTATTATACCCTTTGTTATTGTTTATTAATTTCCCAAGCCGAAAGCTCAGATCTGTTGCTTGGTGGCTCTTTGCTACCAGATAAAGAAAACTTTCCTTATGAAACCAATCCGAGCACGAGGGAAAGGCCAGCTTGCTGTGATTCCTGAACAGCAGCTGAGGAGCAAACAGCGAGTCTGCGGCTGTCTTCACGGCATTCCTACCTTCGGATGCAATTTGTGGGGTCTGTGAGCTGAGGGGAGAAGAGAGGCCCAGTCGTTGGCAGTTCTGCCTCCCCTGGCTTTCATTGGGCAGGCAGCGCCTCTCTGCTGGCATGCAGCAGCCTCTGGGTCTGGCTGGGCTCACTCCTCCCTCCCACCTCCTTCCTCGGCCACATGGGAGAGCGAGTCTGTCAGTGAGCACAGGGAGAGAGGGCCTGGGGCAGGAGATGTCACCACCAGTGAGAGACCACATCACCACCTGCTGCTGTGAACAAGGCATAGAAAGGCGGCAGAAGCAGATGGGGGGAACCAGGGCTTGTCAATTTTACAACATTAACACATGGCTGCGGGGTTCTAGTGCTCAAAGATTCCCTCCGCAACTTTAGGTTCTTGCCGCTGGCATGGCGTGCTAGAAATAATTCATTTTCAGAATCCGAGCATGGAAACTGATGATTTGTTGGGTCATTCAGAAACATTTCTACCCACACTGTGCACCGTGTGCATGGCGCCCATTGATACAGATGAAATGTGTACAGTGTGCTGTGTAGCATTCAGATCACTTTCCAATCTATGCTGCGTCGCGCTGGTACATTCTTAGAGTAACTATGCACGTTACAAATTGCTATCATCATCTCTCGTGTGCATGTTCCTACCCAACCTTCCCCAGCATATCCTGGTTCCTGTAATCCAGTCCTGACTGGGCCCCTCAGACCCTGCCGTTCTGTTGTGTGTCCTGCGCTGTTATTTCGCGGGCCTCCTGCTACTATAAAAATCCTGTTTGTAAAACACAAAACAGATTCTTCCACCTCGCCTCCAGCTTATTAAATTCACATAAAGTACATTTAAATCTAGTTTTTGCATCACTCACCCATGCATGGTTTACGTAGGCTCCCGGGTGTAAATTGCTTCTTTCTTAACATATGCCTGGAATATACATTTTATGTGAATCTGGCACTTAAGGTCACCTGAAGCAGTGTGTATTTCTTTGAATCTTGTATCAAACCTTCTAAGGTAGTTATAAACGTATTTTGGTGCCATGCCCATTCAGTCTTTGGCCTTTCTGCTAAGGTAGCTTTCATTTAGAGGCAAACACTTGCCTATTGGTTACTGGAAACCCTAGATACCAATTCATTTCACACAGGTTTTCCAAACGTTTAGAGAAGAGAATAAATAAACGTAGACTTTTTTTTTTTTATCATTCAAACTCTTTGTATCCCTGTCCTGCACTATTGGTCCACCCAGTCCCTATGTTCTTAATTTTTCTATTAACTGATAAGTATCACAATTGGTCTGTGGCACATTATTACACTCTGTTCCGGAATGGTTATGGAGCAGTTTATTATCAGATAATGTGGAGTGGATTGAGGATTTCCTGCATCCCAAGTTCATAGTTATATTTTAGTGACCATTTTATTGCCCAAGAACCAACTTTTATAATCAAGCTGGTGAGTTGGTTGAAAACATTTCACCAAATGAAATTTAAATATGATTTAAAGTAAAATTTGATTCTGCGCCCAGGACCAGACATCCTTAAGCAATATAATATATTTATTTGCAGCAATGTACACTGTTTCTGTCCATTTATTATTTGATGGGCGGAAAGTGGAGCTATGAGAGTTCAAGACAAATGCACCTCGTTTCGAATAGGAAGCATTTCATACAGCTGTATGTTCAGGACTCTGGTGAGTGTCCTATGATCCACTGACCAGGATTTGAAGATTAAGAGGCATTTTTAGAAGTAATAGCTTTTAATCATGAAATAATCATGGACTCCCATCATCCTTGATGACAATTCTATGATAATGAACTTAGTGGCAAGTCATGTGAACCATACATGTGGAATAGGTTATTATTACATGGAACACATTTATGGTCTGTTAGGAGAGAATTTGTACAGTGCAAACCCTGAACTCATGCATTTCAAGGTCTAGTCATGTGATAAAGTAGAAAAAGTAGGTATGATGTAATAAAATATTTGTATTGCAGCATTTGTTACTTTATACTGCTTACTACCCTGCAAGCCAATCCATGTGTAGGGTTTGTGGAGGGAAAGGTGTTATCTTTATTTTGTGAGCCTATGTGGGAAGTGTTCCATGTTGTGCATGATGACCACCGAGGTTCGAATACCGAGTTATGGAACGTACTAGTTTGGTGGATGAAAAGATGTGAGAGACAGATGTGCAGGTTATGGTTTTTAGTATGATTGCAGCTTTGAACAGCACTGCACGTCCATAAGATTTCTTATGGTTGTAGTCTTCTTAGCTGGTTATGGCAGAGGTCAGGAGTATGCAGTTTGTTGAAGAGGAAAGCCAGGACTTATACCGGGCTCTCTGGTTTCATATTGTGCATTACAGACACTAAATGGGTATCTGTTTATCCTTCGTCAATGAAGCTGCGCGTGAAGAGACTTTGGGAACGATTCACAAGTTGCTTGGCCTTTAGTAGCTCACAATCATTTCACGGATCAGAAGTAGCTCTCACTGCAGAAAAGGTTGGAGACCCCTGGCCTAAAGACTTGGTCCCCGACATTGATGATTGTGTTAACTGGGGCAAGGTCTTTGCGGCGACGTACTCGCAGTGCTTTGGCACTCCGTCTATGTCGGTGCTGCCCTCCGTTATTAAACGTGTTCAAGATAACCACGGTGCGGAGTCTGCGGTAGAATTAGGAATGCGGCTCCTCGGACAGTTTGACCTGGTGGCTTCCATGATGATGTGTAACCTTAAAGGTGATGCTATGCAGTTCCAAGTTCGTAATGAACTGAAGAAGGTTGCTGATGAGGATAAGCCGCGGGAATTTGCGAAAATAATCTCGTCAGCGTACAGAGATTTGGGTCGTAGCTCTTTAGGAGTTAAACCTGTGGTCAAAACTCCCGAAATTAAGCAGCAGGGTAAGGCGGAAGCCTCTGGTAAGGATGACCGTCCAAACTTTCCAAAACAAAATTGGCGGTCAAAACAACAGGGAAAGCAGCAGCAGAAACAGGGCTCTCGGCCTGCCTCTCCCGTTCAGTCAGGTAGTGGACGCACTTATGATCTACGTGATTGTGCTACTATTAAGTCTCCTGATAGGTTTCAGGTTTCTGAACAACGTTCTCCTCGTTCTTCACAGGAAACATCGGCTTCACAGTCCGGTGGCGGAGGCGGTGGCAAAGGTCGGGGTGCTCCACAGACACGTGATCAGCCCCGACAGACTGAAGGTAAAGGCAAGCAGGACGAATTTGCACGACAAAGACCCCCGTTTCAGAAGAAGAAAGTGGCTGCTCTGACGGCAAGATATGCCTCAGATAGTGCGGACAAAGCTTCGGAACCGGACATGGGCGCTGACGCTACTGGACAGCGCAGCGGAAATTACCATAGTCCGTCAAGCTCTGCGTCCATTTCTGGCGGTGACAGCAACTGATATATCGGTTACTGTTGAAACAGCTGACACCAGAGTGGCTCCCCCTGACAGACTTTATGAAATAGTCTTATTAATTGAGGGTGACATACAACGTACAATAAAGGGGATTTTTTGGGATAATCTGACTACCACTTATGATATCCTCCTAGCGGAGGCGGATTGGCCCCCAGCTTTCATTTTAGAAGCTCCTAGAGGGGAGGAGGTGATCCTCCCGTCCTTTGCGCACACGGTGCCTAAGGACCAGGCTGAAGTGTACGCTGAGGAGTGGGCGCTGGCGCTTGCGCCGGCGGTGTATCGTACTCAAGTGGGTTGGGACAGGCTGTCCCCCTGCCATGAGATTCCATTGCGGTCTATGCCCCAGCCTCAACCCCAATATCCCATGCGTCGTGAAGCTAGACCGCACGTCGCGGCAATCCTTGAACAATTGGAATATCAGGGTGTTATTGAAACTTGTGTGTCCCCTATGAATAACCCTTTATTCACTGTGACGAAGCCTGACGGGTCGTACCGTTTAGTTTTGGATTACCGGCACCTAAATTCGCATTGCCGGACCTGCGCGGTACAAAATACTCACAGCTCGGCTCTTGTCGACAGTCTCGTGCGTAAGAGATTTAAAACGACACTTGACATTTCCAATGGCTTTTTTAGCCACAACCTGTCCACACTGAGTAGCCAGTGGACGGCGTTTACTTCGGGCGGCAAACAGAAACAGTTTACAAGATTAGCCATGGGCTATAAGAACAGCCCTGGCGTCTTTTCCGCTTGCGTGGTCTCGCTCTTAGAAAGAATAGACCCCGACGCATACTCCTATGTTGACGATATCTACCTCACGGATGATGAGCTGATGCCACATCTGTCTCGAGTCGACAATATAATAGTGAGTTTTGCTGACTATGGCTACAAATTTAATTTTGCGAAGTCTCACATCGCGGAATATACAGTGTTGTTTTTGGGCTACGAGCTCAACAACGAGGGTAAGGGTTTGGCTCCTCACTTTCTGGAGAAGTGCGCATGCTTGCGTGCTCCTACGACACTGAAAAAATTACAATCTCTACTGGGTTTTCTGAATTTCGGCCGTACGTATATTCCTGATTATGCCCAGCGTATCAAGCCGCTATACGCCTTGGTACAACCTTCTTTTTCGAAGTCTAGCTGGCAGCTAGAACATTCTGCTATTTTACAGTCTTTACAGGCTGATCTTCTTGCTTCAAAATACTTGCTGACGCGTGATAACCGCACGAACCTGGTAATAAGAATAGTACCAGGCGCTGTGGGTTTCACGTATTTGACGTTCAATGAGGGCGATACCGTCCCCATTGCGTATAAATCACACTTGTACACCTCTGCTGAATTACGTTTTTCCACCGTCGAGAAAGTTCTGACGGCAGTACAGATGGCGATCCTTAAGGAACGCGCACTGTCGCATGGAAAACAGATCTTGGTTGTAACACCGTATCCTGCCCTAGAGGCAGTGACTAAAGCAAGTGTACCAAATTCTAAAGCTTTGCATCCACGGTGGATACAATGGGCCACGACTCGGACATCCCCAGATGTCACTTATATCTTTGACGCCTCTTTACAGACTCAGGAGTTCTTGCAGTATGAATTCGTTCATCTGGCTCCTCTGTCTTTGCGCCCGCTCGAAGAATACCATTGTGTCATATACACTGACGGCTCGGCGCAGCCCGCGATTGGATCAAAGCACGCCTATTCTGCGGCTTGCGCAATTGTCGTAGGTACATTCGTGAATGGTGAATTCCAATCTGATGCAGTGCATACGCAGTCATTGGGTGATTGTACCGCGCAATTGGCGGAGCTCCGGGCTCTGGTGCTTGCACTGGAGTTTGCTGATCCCCGAGTCACGACTCTTATAGTAAGTGACTCCTTTTATTGTGTCCAGTCCTACAATGACAACTTACACTTCTGGTCTCAAAACGATTACCGAGATACCAAAGGTAGCACAATTAAGCATAAATTGCTTTGGGTTCGAGTGGCAGACTTTAAAGAACGTCTCCCTCTTGTGAATGTTATTCACACTCTTGGTCACCAACGACTTGGTGTCCATGCTGTCGGTAACAGCTTGGCTGACGAGGCAGCTAAAACCGCAGTGGCTACATACTTAGTGGCAGCAGTTACAAGATCCAAAAGTAAGATTGATGATGACATCTTGGCAGCTATTGCTGCTACAGAGAAGGGAAGGGATTACCCGAAGGGTTTTCCTTCTCGTTATATTTATCACTTAAGTCCTGATAACGTCCCGTTAGTGAGGATAAACGACGTTGGTGACAGAATTATTCCCAACGCGGACTGCAGACCAGCTTTGATATTAGCAGCGCACGAGGGGTTGGCGTCAGCCCACGCCGGCGTGTCCGCTACTATATCTCTGTTGCAACAGCGTTACTGGTGGTTTGGTTTATATAAACAAGCGCGCGCTTATGTACTAGATTGTGACATTTGCCAACAGATTAAACCTTCCACTGTTGCGCGCCCACCACAAACACAGTTGTACATATCTAATAAACCATTTGGTTGTGTTTATCTAGATCACTGCGGTCCTTTTTCTTCTGATACTGCGTACAAGTATATCTTGGTTGCAGTGGATTCGTGCACACGTTTTCTTTGGGTATGGCCACAAAGGAGTGCTGACTCGCGGACTGTCATCAGGGATTTGCGTGTCTTTGTGGGAACTTTTGCGTGTGGTACCTTCCATTCTGATCAGGGCCCTGCGTTCGCCTCTAAGGCTTACAAGGAGGATATGAGAAATATGGGGGTCCAAGTCAAATTTTCGTCCCCCTACCGACCTGAGGGTAATAGTGTGGTGGAGCGAATGAACCGTGACTTAAAGCAATCTTTGACAGCACGTGTTTTAGGCACAGGCCGGAACTGGCTAGCCCATTTGTATAACGTCCAACGTGCACTTAATAATCTCCCTAGAAGGTCTCTGGGTGGGCGGACCCCGTACATGATGCTCTTCGGAATCAGGATGTTTGTCCCAGACCTTGATGGTCTAGACATGGCGGCGTCGACCGCACCCTTTGACGTAGATGATCACTGTGCTGTTTTGCAGACTTTACAAGAAGCCAGAGACACTCTTTCGAAGGAACACTTGCCCTCCACGTCTGATGCTGAGCTTCAGATTCCGGTAGTCGGTTGGCTACCCCGAGTTGGAGACCTGGTCCGTGAGAAGGTGGAGAACAAGAAGGAGTTCGGCCCCTCTTATTGTGCACCGGTTCCAGTGCTTGGAGTGCAGGGTACAAGAACAGTCATTTTACCTCCACTTCCTGGTCGAAAAGAAAACAGGTACATCTCTATTGACAATGTCAAACTACAGCGAGTGGCCGATACTTCTTAGTATGACTCCAGCAGTTTCATGCCAGACGATGCAAAGAAATTCAATGTTGGTTCCTGCTTCTAACACCTTGTCTGATGTTGCCATCGAGATGCAGTCAGTTACTGATCCTTTGTTACTACCACCGGCTGGTGGTCTGCCCGAAGAGACTGAGTATGCTTACCCTACAAATGGTCACTTGCCTGTTTTACAATCTACGGCAGTTGACCAGTCCCATTTCTCCTTTGACACTAACTCATTGCCCTCCACTACACCTTCGAACATTGCTGTTTTTGCTGGATGGTTTAAAAGACATTTTTTGGTTACCCCTTGGACATACATCTGGCTGTTTCTTTTTAGTGTTTTTTTGTTTATGTCCATTGGCTTTGTAATAGTGTTTTTCCGTCAGGTGGATGGACATTATCTCAAAGAGAGATCAACAATTGGACTCATCAATGGAACTTTGGCCCCCCACTCATCGTCCCACATCATGAAAAGGGACCAGACTTTTGTGAATATTACTGCCTGGCCCGTTTTGGATGGAATTGCGTGGGATGCTGTTAAATTCCAAATTCATGGTCCTACAGAGGTCATCAATGTGCCTAATGTATTTCGTGTTTCTATGGGTAATATGGTTAAGCAGAACATTCGTTCTGATGATTGGGATGTTCATGCCATTGAAGCACTGTTTTCTGATTTGAAATATTATGCCGCTTTTGATGCAGAAGATTTATATGAAAATGCGGCTAACTATGCAGAACAGTATTGTTTTCAACATTATGGCAATCACTTCCTGCATAAGGCAAACACTTTTCGTAATTTTGTAAATTTTACCCAATGGGAACACTGTCCCACCCCCTCTTTCGGTAGTTCACCTACCTTAGTTGATAAGTATACCTACTTTACTGATTTCAGTGTTTCCGACCCTGTATCATTTTATTTTAAAGTTATGCCTGAGTCTGCCTCAAAGGTTAGACTGACACACACCAAATTACTCTATTCTAAGTCCTTTATGGATGAGTTGTCAACAAAAGGTTATGATCTGTGGAAGGCTAGTATAGATCTCAAATCGGTTTGGGGTTCCAAACCATGGCAGGTTCAAGGAACTGAAGCTTTACATCGTGCCTGTCTTATACCAAATCATATGTTGTTTTTGAATTCGACAATCTTCCAGACCACCTGTCTCGGATTGGCCACTACTAAAAAACTAAATTTCCCCTCTGTGCCGGATCTGGGCGCTTACCCAAATTGGGATAACCACACAGATTTGTCCCTTCCTGCTTTGCAGTTATTAGTTTCTAATACATCTTTCAATATTTCGAAATTTAGTAATGAAGGGTGGTTAATTTGGCAAAGCAGTTCCGATGCCTGTCAACGTCGTTTTATGGGTCTCAAACCGGGGTATACTCAACAACGCGTGGACCCTCGGTTTGAGTCCTCTCATACAGTAACTACCTACTCTGTAGGGAAATTATGTCAATCCTGGCTGCGACATTCCACCTTGGCATCTGTCAAAGTTCATTTATCAAAATTACATGACAAAATAGATTTGAATGATTTTGTTAAAGGTCCTGTGGGTGGCAGATTAAAGAGGTGGGCGTATGCTATTTACAACGAAGTATGGAAATTGTCGCAAATTGAAGCGGCTTCTAGATTAAGGGCTATTGACCAAGCAAATATGGAAAAGGTTTTAGCCGTTATAGATAACAGCATTAACACTCTCTCTTCAAGAATTTATACGTTAGATAACATTGTTTCTTCAGTTGTTGATATTGTGCATGATGATATGTCTGTATTGTATCATGGTCAAAACCAGTTGCGTTCTGTTATGCAGTTTGCATGGACATTACAAACGTTAAAGGCAGGGAGGGTCCCTTGGGACTTTCTGAATACAACATCTTTATTTCTTCCCTTTAACCTTACTGAGAAACAACGGTTCATGTCCATGAAGGATGCTACATATTCATTGTTACATATTGAAAAATTGGAGCCGTTACCTTTCTCTGTGGCGGAGCTGAATTCGGCCACGTGGTTAATACATGGGTTGATCACTCTACCTTTTGCGCTTTTCAAGTTTACGTCCTGTATGAAACATTATGCTCTGGGTAGATATGAACAGCTGGGTACCGCTTTCATGCATGAGGTTTGGTCCCTCCCCTTTACGTATAGATGTACTAGAGACGGTACTGAGGTTTATCTGAAGGGTGAGGAATGTACCGCGACACCAGATCATTCCTTGGTATGTAGGCACATTCAGTTGCACGGTGCTTGCAATGTTCACGCCCCGAATTTGGCCTGCGTCCTCAAAGGTATCCCAGTACCAGTGATTACACCATCTTTCACGCTGCTTGCAAACGGTAGTTATTTGATTTTGAATAATGAAGCTTGCTGAGGGATGTTAGTGGGAATCCCATATATAGTAACTGTTTCGCAGAGAGTAGTCTGCTGCAATGATGTTCTATTTCCTCCCCCGCATGGGCGGCTGGATGTTTCTATCTGGCCTTCGATTCCGACCTTGAAAGCAGAGTTCAACAAGATGAGCAGAATAAGAGCTCTATTGTCCCAAAAGGAGGTTCCTTTGACTTCCTCCCGAGAAACATTTGTCCTTCACGTAGCAAATACACGCACTGAGGTACAGGCGCTTTTAAATACTGACCTCCCCCTGCATTTTGGAGCTTTGATCCAAACAATTTTCAATGCCTCGTCCACGACCGGCCTGGCTCATTTTTTTAAACTTGTGGGCTCCGGCCTCGTGACCTCCTTCCAAACTATTTTTGGTGTAATTCCGGCATTTTTTCATTCTATATTCTCGAGCGTCTTTGGAGGTGTCCCGCTGATTCTGGCGCTGGTGGCAGGGGTGCTACTTTTGCTTTTCATACTACAAAATGGCTGCTCTTCCTGTGCCACACGACAACCTGTCCCGTTTGCACCTTCTTCGTGACAGGATGCTTGACTATTATGGTACGCTGCCATTGGCGACTTTGAGCCTGGCGTATGGATTATCCTTCCGGTATTCATACTTCACTTGCGTGCAACCTGTCTTTCACTGCCTAGATTGTCCCTTTGAATGGCCTCTGGATTTGTGCTTAACCAACACGGTGTCTCCGGTGCCGGATTATGATCGACTGATGAGGCCCTTAGTGTCTCGCGAGTTTGCCTGTTCTGGTGTTCGGATTATGGCCTGTGGTGCGGCGCATGGCATCCTGGGTAATTGGGACATCGCAAGGGCTGCTTATGACTTCTTGAATATGAGCTATCTGGAGGAACACGTCGGTTGCCCTCTGATCGTGCTAGAGGCTCCGCTTATTGAAGAACATGTATGTTCCTTTTCTTTGATTAACTGGATGGCTGAAACTTTTGGTGGCGGTGCCAACGATTTTCTGTTGGAAGCTGTTGCTACGTATGCTGCATACACGTTCATGGATTGAGTGAACTGTCTTCTGCTGTGCTTCTTTCCGCCATGTCATGAACCTTCCGTTATCTGTGACTTTTGCGTGCTGGATTAAGCAGCATCTGTTTTGATTTTTTTCCCCTTTGAGGTTTTTTATATTTTTGCTTGATTTCAATTTGAATTCGCCTTGTCCTGCTTTATCGAAATTGAACTCTGCGTTCTCTCATTTCTTCCCTTCTGGTTAGTGATTCGATCAAGGGGGCATGTAGTGAGGACTCCCGTAATACGTCCATGCATTGTTAAGTTAGCATAACCACGTTAGATGTTAGAAAGCCATCTTGCTGCTTTTGCGCACGACACTGCACGTTTACATGTTATTGATTAAACAAACTGCTGACTCGAGTTTTGCCTCCCATGAGAGCAATCTATTGTTACCATCCCGAGCTCTGCGCAGCGACCTTGGTCTGTACATGGTGTGACAAAACAGTCTTGGTTGTTGGACAATGCATGTTTTCCACTCTAGGTTGATCGACCCACTATTTAGCCATAACACACAGGCAGCTGCGAATACCTGAAAGCTGGTGCTTTTAATATTGCAGACATCATGTTTAATATTCAGACCGAAGACAAGCCTTCCTGCGAGAAGACTCCTGATGCTCCTGTGATGTGAATTCACTAAGCTGATCTTTGAGGTATGGGGTCCCCTATTCAAGCCTAAGAGACCTTCTATTAGCATAATAGTAATATTAGCTTCTTAATAAAAGGAAGGTGGTAGTATCCACTGTCATTTATAACATGATAACTCCTTCTCTATTCTATGGTATTGTAACGATGCTGATGGTTTTTATTATAATCATTTGTCTGCTTGTATTAGCCAAAGTACTGCATATGAGGACACGTGGTCTATAAAAATAAACTCTTTTTATTTTCACCGTGTCTCTGTTTTATTCTTGTTGTGGACAGATGTAAGAATAATATACGAACCGGTATTTCCGATTCCCACCATTCCTGAGAGTACACTGAGTAGCTTGTTCTGGGTTGTCTTTTCATTGAGATCGCCGAGCCAAATCTCGGATAACGAATGGGACACTTATGCTAGCCGGATACTGGGTTCTGGGTTCTGAGGTGAGATTCTGGTACACCACAATTCACTGAGGTCCTGGGGTTCTACGCATAGTTCTGTGTATAAGCAGAATCCCTGCAACAACAGGGTGGTGGCTGAGATAGGGCTGACGCGGCTGGAAACCCCTTCTGTTGCCACGAAAGGAAGACTGGCCACGAGGAGTGGTCCAAGGATCTGGCCGTAGCTCGAGTCCTCAAACCTGACCAGGACGGAGTCTGCCTTTTCCCGAAAAAGGCAGGCTCCATCAAAGGGCATGTCTATCAGATTAGCCTGGACATCCCCCGAGAAGCCAGTTGCTCGAAGCCAGGTGTGGCGCCTCAATGCCACGGTCGTTGAAATTGACCTGCCCAGAGCATCGGGCGTATCTATACCAAACTGTATGGTGAATTTTGCTGCATTTCTCCCATCCTTGGCCTCTTGAGAGAGCCCAGCCCAGGCATCCTCCAGGGAAAAGGAGAAACTACCCAATAAGCATGCTGTGTTCACTTATCGCAATGCTAGGTAGGGAGGAAGAAAACAATTTCTTCCCAAATGCATCCAACTTCTTGGATTCCATATCCGGAGGGGCGGAAGAAAACGCACCCTGGGACGTAGAGGCCTGCACCACCAAACTTTCTGGAGTGGGGTATTGGCTCAGGAACTTAAGGCCGCCCAGAGCTGGGTGATGGTGTCGTCCAATCGTCCTATTCACAGGAGCTCCTGGGCTAGGCTTGGATCACATGCCTAGAAGGATGTCTTCATTAAAGGGCAACAGAGTTTCGGAAGTGGAAGCCCCTGGTAGAAGCACCTCGGTCAAGAGATTAGTCCTTACCTGCACTGAGGGCAGATCTAGTCCAAGGACCTCAGCTGCCCTCTTCACCACCATGGCATAGGATGCAGCCTCCTCCGTACCCACTGTTGGCGGAGAGGGCATGCCAGTATCTGGGGAGGTGTCCAGTCCACTGGCATCCCCACGTTCCCCATACCAGTACAAGGATTTCTCAGTGACATCCTGCTCTTCCAGAGGGTCTACAGACCCCTCCTATTCCTCTCCTGAGCCTAGCACATCCTCAAAGTGCTCAGGTGACAACAGAGAACCTCTGGGTTCCATCAGCGCTGGAATAGTCATCGAGCAACGTTGTTCTGGCTCTGTGTCATCAAGGATGAGGATGGGGCAGGCACTGACTTTGGGTCTGACGCCAGGGAAGGACTCGATGACTTTACCGGTGTCGACCCAGATCTGGGATCGGATGCTTAAAGCCCCACAAGCGCTGTGGCCGGAGCCGACGGCGTCGAACCCGATGGGGCCCCTTCTGACTCTGCGGGGCCTGAAGGCACACCAGTGGGGTTGTTACGCTCAAATACGCGGAGCATGGCCTCGTAAAATTCTTTTATTTGAACGGCTCGCGGAAAGGGTGGGAGGCGCAAAGTCGACTCTGGCTCCAGCTTCGCGGAACTGTCGGTGCTCCCTACCGCTCTTGACGATGGATGCCAGCCGAGGTGAAGGTGAAATTCGCTTGGACTTCCTCTTCTTCTTATGCCTCTTTCCAGAGTGCACCGAGGACCTCAAGTGGAATGCAGAGGACTTAGCGCTCCAGGAGCAGTCCCATGACCACCTCTTCTACAATCGGGACCGGGACCTCTGTGGAGTCTTGCTGGTCATGTCAACTGCTGGGCCATGAGGAGCTTTATCGCTCACTCCCTCAAGGTCTTCGGAGCCATGGCTCGGCTGTCCGAGCATGACTTCGAATCATGGTCTTGCTCGAGACACTAGAGACAGATGACTTAGGGATCGGTAATCGACATCATGCGATGGCAAGCACAGCACAGCTTGAAACTGGTCTTTCTTGAAGACATCCCTCTCACAAGATGTGGAAAGAATTCTCTGAATTCGACAGAAGTCAAGAAAAAAACCTGCCAAAAAGCAGCAGAGGGGTAGCTCTTCCAGGATCAGCGCTTAATTGGCACGGAAAGCAAATAACTGAAGTCCGCGCACCTGGGTAGCGCCTATAAAGGCACCGCGACATCATAACCGAAGCGGAATGTTATGGAGCCACCTGATGCCGTGTGCAAGGGGAATTGCTCAGCAAAGGTTTCCGGATCCAGCCAGATGCCCGGGGAATTCAAAGGTAAGGAATCTTCAGCTAGAAGTCTCTATCAGATTAAATGGTTACAATCAGGCGGCTGAGAGATAACTGAAAAAGAAAATGGCAGGGGAAAATCAACCCAGCTGGAATAGAGAACTGAAGACCACTATCTGGGACTGTAAATAGATGAAGTTGAACAAAGGTCAACACTGGGAAGGCCTCTTCAGATAAATAGTATCCATCTTAAGAAAGACTATCAGACAGAAAAGGGGAACCTGGCTGAAGCAGTGGATAAAAGACAGAGTGAATAGTTGTGGAAAAGCAAACACGACAAGTGGAGGTCCAAAACCAAGGATCAATATAAGGAACTGAAACAACAGATGGCGTGGCAGTGCATACAGCATAACAAGTGTGAAGGCCACATAACAAATGTCTCAATATAATACAAGACCCATAAAAATGGGCAGAAGGTATAATCTAAATACAGCAAGAAACCTTTAGTATACCAAGACCATGGAGGAGAAAGAACCCTACCGCTTCCAAAGGAAGAAAAAGGAGAGGGAAAAATCCACTAACAAAAAAAACAAATTCCAGTTTCCACTGGACGATCTGTGCCCAGCTAACAATTCCTGTAACATCATGAGTGAAGGTCCTGGGGATCACTCAAGTTCTTCATTTTCCATACTCATTAGTTTAAGGGATGACAACCCCACAAGGGGTTAGAACCTTATCCGCGCTCGCGAGAAGTAAAGGAAACTCTCCGGTAAGAACCCGAAAGGATGGCCAAACCACCTTAATAACCACACCCAAGAGAGGGTTGTCAAGGAACACACGTTCGAGAAGAAACATAAAAAGAAAAACAGCCATAAATCCCTAGGAGGGGTAGAAGGCAACATCTGAAGAGCAAGCAGTACAGTACTAAGTGTTTGGGTTGGTATCGGAAGTGTGATGGAAATGTTTCCAACAGATACAAAAACGTTTCCCAAAAGTAAAAAGCACAACAGCCTCTCACATGGCAGAAGCAGATTAAAAACAGTCCAAGCAGTGGAATAGCAGAGAAGGTGTAGGCAGAGTAATCCACCCATGCTAAGATTTGGACATGGTATGCCCACATGGAACCTTGAGAGCAATAGAAATGGTAGGAGTCCTGCCTGCAGTGCATAGCAAGAGCTAGTATAAGGAGTGCTAACGCCTGAAAGAGACTATAGAAGGAACACCGCCTAGGCCAGGATAAGACAATGTACCCTATGCTAAGAATTGTACCCTCTTCCCTTGCGTCCGATAGGAAAGAAAGGGCAACAGATAGAGTGTAAGGAAGAACCCCCGGCTGGTGAGAATATACTCAACAAAAGAGGGGGGGAGCAAGGAGAAACCCCTTACACCATCTTACCAAAGCACACAATTTGAAGTTCCCTTTATGGAGTAGTAAAGTGCCAGAAACATATGTAGGAATGCATGTAAAGCATACAGATGAATTACCCTGTAGGAAACGGGTACAAGGTAACAGTGCATCCACACAATACAAGCAAAATACCCAATTGAGAACCTGTGATGAAAAGCAAAAGAACACCCTGCACCAACAGGCACTGAAGCCCAACAGGGCCATAAAACAATATGCATCCCAAATAATGGGGACCATAACTAGTCATTGATCGTTTAAGAAGTGATAAAAGAAATACCTGCAGGAGCACCTCAGCAGGTGCCACCAGTAGTTGAAGTTCGAAAGAAAAAAGCCAATGAGCACTACACTAGAAAATCAAGGAGACCAGAAAAGCTCAGTACGGGAGGAAGAAGAGGAGCAGATGGTACAGCAAAACAGGGTTTAAGATTCTGCTCCCACCCCTACTGTCCTGAAAACAGTGTAAAGCGGAATCAGCGTGAGCGCCGAGCAGATGTTGACCATCGAAAGGCATGTTCCCCAAGGTGGATTGAACAGTCTCTAAAAAGCCAGAGGTGCAAAGCAAAGCACACCGGCAAAGTGGCACTGAAAGAGCCATGGCTCGCCCAACAGAATCTGCGGTATCCTTACCACATTGAATCAGCAATTTAGCTGCTTGTAAGCCATCATGAAGTAACGGAGTAAGATCATTGTGGGTCTCATCTGGGAGCAAGGGAGAAGGTGTGAGACCGAATCCCACGGCACGTGAGAAAACCATCTCAGAACATAAGCATTATTAAGTAACGCAAAGAGGAACTCAGGGCAGACAAAATATGCATATCAAAAGTATCAAGACTCGAGGGGAGGAGCCAAGATGGCGACCGGAGCAGACGCTTAAGCGCCCGGCTCCGTCGGTCCGTGGCCTCGGACTACTATCCTGATGCTCATCCTTGCCGATTCTCGAGGTGCACCGTGTGCGAAGACGAGCTGACCGCGCTGCTGCTTTCCCGGAGTCTCAACCCGCCCGGATGCCCGTGTTCTGGGTGCTTTTGTCCTCGGCACTGAACCCTGCGCCCTTACGGCCTTTGCCGGCCTCCTGGAAGCTCCGCAGTTACCGGACCAGCTAGCGCTAACCTGAGCCCCGCGGTCCCGATCTCGCCTTGCACCATGGATCGTTGCCGGATGAGCCCGAGGAGAGACGGCCGGACACCTTCTGCATCCTGTGCCTGACGGGCTGGAGCTGTGGGGTGGGCCCCGGTGCGGTGAGTCTCCTGCCCCGCTCTGAGGACCGAGCTGCGGGGGGCTGCTGCCCCCTTTGCCTATTGCCTAGCCAGCGGCGAGGGGGACCGGCGAGAAGATAAGCGACTGTCGGCCTTTCCTGTTGCGGCGTAGACCTGAGGGGAATTGACCCCTTGCCACGACCCCCCCCCCTGGCCAGTGCACCGTATAGCGGCAAAACATGGCGTTGAGTGCCTGCTCGCGGCTGGGGGGTGATACTCCGGTCTCGCCCGCTGCCCACTTCGCCCTCCCTCTTCCGGACACCAGCTCCACAGTGCCGTCCCGGATTGCTGCTGATGTTGGGGCCCAGCTTCCGCTGACATGCGGCTCCGTTCTGGCTGTCCTGCGGGACTTTCAACTACAGATGTGCGCTGGCCTGCAGGCGCTGAGCGAGAGGTTTGACCCCATACTGTCGGCTGCGGGCCGTGAGCGCACTGTTTGTCATCCACAGGGCGTAGGTCTCCCGGTGCTCTTGTCCTCTTGCGGGGACGCAGCGGCGGTGTATGATTGTGCTACACTGGTGCCTTCATCTAGCGCTCCCGGCGCCCAGGGTCCACCGCTCTCCACCTCAACTGCGGATACTTTGTCCCCCTGGTCATGGCAGCCTGCTTCATTGTTCCCTGCCTCACCGCGTCCGCGAGGCTATCCTGCTGAGCGATACCTAACGGCTTCGAGGGACCGTCCGCGGTGGCCCACTGCTGCCTTTTTCTGGAACTCCTGTACCTTACTTGCCAGGTTTGGATTTTATGTGGTGCAACGAGGGACCCCAATCGGTGGTCGGCGGCCATTTCGTGATCCTACTTCATCATCCTCTCACAAGCGGCCATCTTGTCTTTGTCTGCTCGGGACATGGGGCCTTCACGCAGGAGCTGGTTTAATCCCAAGCCCGCGATCGGGCCAGGGCTAGACTGACTTCTATCGCTATGGTTATGGACGGGCTGGCCTGGGACTGGGACTGTATGTATGTTTTGCGCGCACTCGTCGCGACTTGAATCCCTTGCTTAAACTGTGGTGCCATGGTATCTTTGCATGCCGTTTTTTGGCGTAGAGGGCTTCCAGTGTGTGGGGGCCATAACTGGCTGATGGTTCGGGGCGCTCTGGTGTCCAGTGGGCTCCTCCCCCACCTTCTTTTCTGCTTTCTTCCCTTCTTTACTCTGTTCCTACTTTCTCTCTTCTCTATATTTCGGGTTCATTGGGCGACAGGCACTATGCTGGGGGGGGGGTAGGCCGTAGCCTCCGCATTGGTGTAGGGTGGGGGGGTAATACTCTGTTCTCAATTAGTTCTATGGGCCTTTCTCTTTTATGTCTCTGTGCTCTACTTTCTTCGATTCGGGGTCCGGGTGTGGGGTGGATCGAGTGGGGGCGGCTCTGGAGGGGCGCGTACTTGCTTATGTGACTATCCTGATATATCTCTGCACCGCCTCACTGATTGAGATTTTACTCCCATTGTTGTTCTTACTGATGTTGCTGCTCGCCCGTGTGGTGAAGCTATCTTGCGGACTCGAATCTACTTTGCTCTTATCCTTCATTGATTTTTTTTCTCTGATAAAATCATCAAAAAACTTAAAATTAACCTTCACCTCTCCTTCCCCGGGTTTCAAAGATATCTCCAGTATGTAACGTATAACCTGTTGTTAATCCTGACCGTTGATGCACGGGGGCTGTAATGTGGGTATCAGTGCTTTACTGTATCGTGGCCGGCCTGACGGTTGTAGGCCCGTATTTGTTCTTTTAAGATGCACGAATAAAGGTTTTTAAAAAAAAAAAAAAAAAAAAAAAAGTATCAAGACTCCCTGTCTGGAGGGATGTTAGAAAGGGCGCTGATGTCAGGGAGGCTGTGGCAGCCTGAACCACAAAGCTACATGGAGTAGGCTGGCTGGGTCTCAAGGGGCAGGGGTGGTGTCTATGAGCTACAGACTGGTCCACTGGGGCCCCCAAAACGAGTTTAACCCAAGAGCTTAACAAAATATTAAACAGTGCTTCACTGAAGAGAGCACAGGCTCAACCCCTGTTTGGCCCTGATGAAGCACCCCAATTAAGGGGTCAATGACCACTTCCAGAGAAGTGAGCTGCAGCTCCACACCCGGTAGAATCAACCTGACCCCCTAGGCCTGGGACCCCTAGGGCCCAAAAAAACATTTAAAAAAAAATAATAATTAGGCGGGTTTCATGTAGGGACGGTCCGCGAATCTGGCCAAAAATGGGAGGCTGCGCAATTTGCGGTTTTGCCTTCCTCTGCTCACCATACTCTATATTCGTGCAAAATTTCACATACATCCGTTCGCCACACCACTGTACGTCACTACACTATACCCTATTGCACTCTATGACACTCCATGTTATGCCTCTCCACTGTAAGCGATTACACTCTACAACGCTACACTGTATGCGCCTCCACTCTACGCTACTTCAGTCTACTTCACTCCACTCTACGCCACTCCACTGGACGCTTCTCCAGTATAAGTTATTCCATTCTACACCACTCCATGCTATTTCGCTGTATGCTACTCCACTCTATGCCATTCCAGTGTGCGGCACTCCACTCTACGCCACTTTATTATACGCTATTCCATTGGTCGCCACTCTAATATACGCCGCTCCACTATATGCTATTACACTCAACTCCACTCCAGTCTACACCACTCCACTGTACACTACTCCACCATACACTATTACACTTTATGCCACTCCACTATATACTATTACACTGTACACCACTGCACTCTACGCAAGTGCACTCTATGCTATTACATTGCACGCAAACCCACTCTATGTCACGTCAATGTATGCCACTGCACTGTATGACTCTCCACTATACGCTACTCTAGTATATGCTATTCCACTGTATGCCACTATACTCTATACTATTCCCCCATATGCACCTCCACTATATAACACTCCACTGTACAATATTTCACTGTATGCTACTCCACTGTATGCCACTTCACTCCACATCACTTCATTCTACGCTATACCATTGGCCTCCACTCCACTGTATGCTATTACACTCTACCCCAGTCCAGCCTACATCACTTCCCTGTATGCCACTCCACTCTAAGCCACTCCACTGTGCACCACCTCACTCTATACTATTCCACTCCATGCCACTCTAGTGTACACGACTCCACTCTACGCTAGTCCTTTGGACACCACTCCACTATATGCTATTCCACTCTACCCCACTCCGGTCTACACCACTCTGCTATTCCACTGTACGCCATTTTACTTCACGCTATTCTACTCTATGCCACACCACTGTACTCCATTCTATGCTATACCATTGTACACCACTCCTCTACGCTATATTACTGTACGCAACTTCAATCTTAGACACTTTACTCTATGGTGTTCCACTCTACCCCATTCCTCTATCCATCAAGCCACAATACACTGTATGTCACACCACAGTACACTACTCCACTATATGCTATTCCACTCTACACCACTCCTATGTAAGCCACTCCACGCTATTCCACTTTATGCCACTCCACTGTGAGCTACTCCACTCTACGGCATTTGTGTACACTCCCCCACGCCATAAAACTCAACTATACAAAACTCTACAACACTCTATTAGACTCTACTCCACTGTATCCCTGTACACTCCACTGTCCGAATTTGTACTCTATTATATGCCTGTATACTCTATTGTACAACACTCTACTCCAGAACAGTTTCCAACACTGTACAACACCGCACTCCACTGTACGTGGAGCCAGTTCAATTTATAGGTTTCCTTGACTCTACACTACGCCACTCTGCTCTACGCTAATCCACTGTACAACACTCCACTCTACAATATTCCACTCTGTCACTCCACTCTTCTACACTGCACTGTACGCATCCCACTATGTGCTACTTCATTTTAGAGTAATCCACTCCACTGTATGACACTCGTCAGCTCTATATAACTTTCCTCTATAAAGGTCTACCACACTTTATGGCACTTTACAACATTCGATGCCACTCTTGAAGTACACTCCACTGTCCAACTCTATACTCCACTCTATGTCCGTACACTCCATTGTACAACACTCTATTCCACTCTTTTCTATACAACACAGCACTCCACTCTACTGTGCGAGACCCCACTCCAATTTATAACAGTTTACTACCTACGCTACGCAACTACACTACGTTCCATGCCACTCTACAACACATCAATACTTTATATAGTACTTTACTCCCCACTACATTATGCCACTGCACTCGAATCTACTCCACTGTATGACACTCTACCTCACTCTACACAACAATCCACTCTACACAGCTCCATTGTTTGACGCACTACTGTACTCTATGCAACTCCAATCTACAATACTCTACTATACAGTATGCTACTCTCTGAAACTGTACTCCTGTCTAAATCGCTCTACCACTGCACACCACACCATTCCACCCTGTGGTGGTCTATGATACTCTATTCCACTATACAACACTGTACACAACTCTTTGCATGCCACTGCACCCCACTTTACGACACAGTACTCCACAGTACTCCACTGTAAGCCAATCCACTCTACATCACTTCATTCAAATGCACTCTATAACACTGTATGCCAATTCACTCTACCACAATCTGCAACACTGTACTGTACACCACTCCAAAAAGCTCAACTAGACTCTACTGTAGTCTACATAACTTTTCAATACTGTGCGACACACCACTACCCTATACTGTACAACAGGGTACTCCTATTTATGACACTTTACTCGACTGTATATAGTACACCACTCCACTCTACTGCACTCCACGCCACTAGCCTACGAATGCCAATCCACTCTATGACACTTCACTCCACACTACCCCACTCTAGTGTACTCCACACCACTATACTCCACTCTACTACACTTTATCCGCACTCTACACCACTGTACCATACTCCGCTCTATGCAACTCCACTGTATGTAATTCCACTCTACAACACGGTTGAACACACTCTATTCCACTCCACTCCACTCTATGTCACTGTACTACACTGTATGACACTCAACCACATACCAATTATTTTTTCTCTATGATATAGCACTCCACTATATAACACAGCACCCCACAAAACTCTCTTCAACTGTACTCTATAAACTCCACTTAACAATACTCCACTCTACTTCACCCTACTCCACTCTACTCTACTCTACGGTTCGACATGCTAGTCGACTATACAACTTGCTGCTCGAGTCTACAATACTTGACTCCACTATATGAGACATCATGCTACTACATTATAGAATACTTTACGATGTACAATACAGCACTAGACTCTGCTCTATTCTATTCCAATCTACAATATGTCATGTTATGTCATGTTAGCATTTTGTAAAGCACCTGGTTCCCCCAATCCGGAGTGTCCCGCACTGAATTCCAACTGACAAAACTGATAACGGGAGTCCCAACTTTGTTAATGGACAAGGCCATTTCTAAAAAAAAAACAATCTTTTAGGTGTTTCTGAAAAAGCACTTCAGCAGGTTTTAGTCTAAGATTGAGCGGGAGTCGGTTCCATTGCTTGGCTGCCAGGAACCTAAAAAAGCTGCCACCAAGACATGTTTTGAGGAATTTGGGAACTTTGGACAGGCCTGTCCCAGATGATCTCAGACATCGACTCGGAAGATACCGTTTAATCGGTGAAAATAGATACAGCCTTTCTGGTGAAGATCCTATAAACAAGGAACATGGCTTTGATGGAAATCCTCTCCTCAATGGGAAGCCAATGAAGTTTTGCTAAAGCTGGCCCTATCGGAGCGCATCTGGGAATGTTCAGCAACAGTCATGCTGCTGCCTTTTGTACCCTCTGGAGCATTTGAAGCCTGCCCTTAGAGGCCCCCAGAGAAAGTACATTGCAGTGATCCATTAGTGATATCACGAGGTCCTGGAGTACCGTTCTTTTCGCGGAGTCAGGTAAAAGCTCCAAAATCGTCTGAATAATTTTCAAGGTTCCAAAACAAGTGCAACAAGAGTAGAGATTTGATCTGCAAAAGATAGGCTGGAATCGAACCAGATTCCTAGATTTTTCACCTTAGATTTGGGAATCAGCATAGGGTCTAGCTCGTTTGACCACCACAAAGTAGACCAGATGGAATGTTGTTTCCCTACCACCAGGATGTCTGTTTTATTTGCGTTTAGTCTCAGATAAATGTCCTTCATCCAGTTGGCCAGGTCTACCAGACATAGTTTAAGGCTCTCCTTCCAGATTAAAGTACTGGGAAAAGGAAACCAGGTTAAAATAACCAAACAAAAGCAGGATAAAATAAACTCTTAAAACCAATTAAAAGCAGCCAAAAAGGCCGACCTAAGATGGCCGCCAACCGGGACAGGAGCCAGGCACCTCCCCGTACCTAGTGTACTACAAGGAAAGCAACTCAAAGTAGAGGTAAGCGAAAGCGCAACTACACAGGGTGGGAGTTACCACTTTAGGCAGTCAGAATCCAGCGTGTCCGCACAGCTGACAATTATACAACCTGCCTCCAAAAACAATACTCCGCTCTATGTCAATTGAGTTTTAACACTCTCCTTCACTGTACTGTATGAAACTCCACACAATAACTCTACATTCTCGACACTGGACTTTAAAATTTGAAACCCATTTTTATGAAATATGTAAAATACCATTGAAATTCAATTTAAAAAAACAAAGGTTAAGCTTATAGTTAGAACGTTTTTTTTCTCTATAACAAACCAAGTGCAAACTACACAAACTTAAAAAATTCAACAGTTTATAGTTATAACTTTCATTCACAATTGATCCATCACCTTCAAATTATTATAAGTAAAGCACCTCATTTCACACTCTTTTCAGCTCACTAACCAGACAACACTAACATTAACTCGCCACACTACCATGTAATGTGTTCTCACAAATAATACTTCACTGTAAAACGCTAAACGATACGAGATTCACCGCCTCCTCTACTCGGCAACAATGAACTGTACGAAACTGTACTCCACTGAAAACCTCTCTATGCCACTACACTCTATAACACTCTGCTGCACTCTACGCCACTCTACAACACTCTACTCGATGACACTCCACTCCACCACACTCCATTTCACGACACTTGTCGATGACACTCCATTGTACAACATTCAACTCTACTTTATGACAGACCACTACACTATACAACACGTCGCTCGACTCTAGGATACTCCACCCACGATTTGATACACCACGCCACTTCACTATACAACACCTTACACCATGTTATTCCTCTCTATTCCACTCCACTCTAAAGCTCTCTCCTTTACCGTACTGTACTACACCTGACTTTATGACACTCCCATGAATGACGCTCCAAACAATGACACTCCAAACTGAGATTTGAAACACACTTTTATTAAAAAATAAAAGGCCAGTGTATGCAGTTCACTGCCACTTGAACTTGGAAATTAAAAACACGTGCCAAGCCTTAAACATCCCCTTTATTACACATAGGTCACACCTAAAGTAGGCCCTAGGAAGCCCTATGGACAGGGTGCTGTGTTACTAAAAGGTAGGAAATGCACTTTTAAGTTTTACATGTCCTAGTAGTGATAAATAGCTGAATTTGTTTCTCATTACTTGAGGCCTACTCCTCTGGCTCCTCTAGACTAGCGTTGGGAATTCCTTAAAACACTTTTAAGCTGTAATTCCTGATGAGAAAGGAGAACCAAGATCATGGTTCATATCTTTGCAATGGCAATGATACATCCTCTTTAGTGGTAGCGTTGGATTTGACATTATTACTTCAGAAATGCCACAAAGTTGACATATTTCTGCTCTTAACTTTGCTCTGTGTGCCTGCAGCCTGATTCCAATACACGTCTGGGTTGGTTGACAGCTACACTGTGTACATTCTATCTAGAGAGCCACAAACACAAAAAAGTGAGACTCATCTGCATTATGAAGGGTCATCCTGGGCAGGGAGGAATGGGAGGGGCTGATACCTACACTTAGGTAGTGTCTTGTCCACACACAAAGCACAGATTTACCCCCCACCGATAGCCTGGGAGACAGGACTGGTTGAAAGTGATCCTTGTGCACTTCAGAGAGCTCCTTTGAAATCATTCCCTACATCAAAGGCACTTTGGGGCTTAAGTACTGGGGCTCTGACCCCACGAAATCAGTACACTCCTGGAACTGGGAAGACCTTTGCTGGAGTAAAGACTGCTGTGCTCTAAGGATTGCCACTTTGTCTTAAATGACTGTTCTGAGAAACTGCTTTGCTGAGCTGCCCCGCTGCCTGCTGAGCTCTGCCTTGCTGAGGACAAGGATGAAGTCTCAGGGACACAAAAGACTTCCTGCAATCCTGGTGGTGCTGCTGGACCATGCCTTTTGTGAGTCCCACCCTTGCCTGAGATGCCCCCTCTAGTCCTGGGCCTCAGAAGCGGGTTCTGCAGTGGATTTCTTCAAAAAACGAAGCATAGTCCTGACTGCGTGAGGTGTTTCACTGCAATGCCCTTCGGCGCATAGGCTGCTCGACGACAGCGGATCCATAGCCTGCACAGCTTGACGGCGATGCTCTACGAGGCTTGACAGCGACACTATGTGCAGTTCAACAACAATGCATTGCATTCACACCAACAGATCTTGACAATGTGAGACAACCTTTGTGTGGCTTGACAACAACACAGTAGGCTCCCGACTTCACTTGCTCCAGCCAAGAGTCCGGGTCCTGTAGCAGACCTGTCCTCCATCACGGTTGCCCTGAACTTTGGATTTGTACCAGTCCCTCACGACTCCAAGTAGTCTACTGACTGCTAGTGATTTCTAAGCACTATTCATTTATTCTTTAAAAACGTATCGCTCGTCTTCTACTGATTGTTTTATTTTTTTAGTTTTGGTCCTGAATACCGCAGATAAATATTCTCTATTTTTCTAAACCTGTGTGGAGTCTTTTTTAGTTTTTTTCACTGTGTTACTGTGTGTGTGTTGCAAAAATACTTTACACGTTGCCTCATAAGTTTAGACTGCCTGCTTTGTGCAAGCTACCAGAGGGTGAGCATAGGCTAATTTAAAGTGTGTACCTAGCTTACCCTGACTAGTATTGTGGTCCCTACTTTGACAGTGTGCAAACCTCTGCCAACTAGAGACCTTATTTCTCATAATTCATAACACTTCTAACTTCTCAAATGACATTTGTCACAACACAGTGCATGGTAGAGTGGCAAGTTATAATTAGTATTGTCTGGTTAGCGAGCTGAAAGGTGTGTGTTACGAGGTGAGCTACTTATAATAATTTGAAGGTGGTGGAAACATTGTAAATTAAAGTTATAACTATAAACTGTAGATTTTTTCAGGTTTATGTAGTTCAATCTTCGTTTGTATAGGGGAAAAAAGTTTTCATACCTATAACTAAGCTTAAACCTTGGTTTTCTTTCATTGAATATATATATACAGCAAAACAAAACCCTTTCAGAGTTAGAGTGCTGCATAAATTATGCAAAAAAGAAGCAGAGAACACTGGGTAGTTCCCAAGCTTAGGTGGAAATGTCTTTTTCTAGCAAAGTTTTTAACCATAGGATTAGCACAGTGCTATACACGCCAAGCTAGAAACGGACAGTCTTTTGCAATTTCTAAAGCCAAATTCTTTAAGCATAGGATTAGCACAGTGCCATCATGTAGAGTTGTAAAATGACAAAGACTGTGTCCCTGCTTCTTTTTTGCACAAAAACTTCTCTGTAGAGCTATAACGATAGCAAAACACGTGTCAGGGGTTGCTTTTATTAATTCCAGGTTAGCTTGGATGGTATTTACACCATTCCAAAACTGCAATACTGTGCCTACAGTGGTAACAGGCTTTTGTCATTTAACAGCTCGGCGTGGATGGCACTGTGCTAATCCTATGCTTAAAAACTTTGCTACAAAAACAGACCTTTGAGGTGAGCAGGTTCAGAGTACCGCTGGTGTTGTAGGGTGCTCTGTACATCAGCTGCTCCCTACATAAACTTGGGAACTACCCAGAGTGTTTTGCTCCTCTTTTGCATAATTTATGCGGCACTTTAACTCTGAATTTAAACCAAATTACAAAAGGGGCTCTTTCTGAAGCAAGATCTAGCCTTCTGCCAAATTTGGTGTAAATCCGTTCAGCAGCTGTAGCCGTGCCTAAAAACTGCAAAATCCTCAAACATTGCATGGGGAAAAATAGTTTTGGGACTCCACCATTTTCTGGGCCCCCGCTACACGAATCGCCCTGAAACTTCCCATGCAGAACTACGCAACGCAGGGCAGTTTTTTTGGACATTTTGGTGAAGATTTATCAAATGGCACCAAAGGTATTAGCATAACAAGAAACGCTTTTTCCATGGGAAAAGTTAGACTACTAGTTATTGACAGCTTTCTGGGGAAAATTCAGTTGTTTATTTCAACACTGAGAACTCATGCATAGGGACAGGACTCGTTTCGGCATAACGCCTTTTTCCACAGTACAATATATATATATATATAACCCCAGTATCGAATCTTTCATATATCCACATGCTTGAATCTTCCCCATAGTGATGGTGGGAGTATAATAACATAAGAAACCATTAAGACAGAAGGGAATTTTAAAACCAACCTGCATCTTTATGTTAGGTCCAAACTTTGACCAATCAGTGCCAAGACCCAGACCCCATCTCCCTTACAGAGCCACCATACCTCAGATTTCTAACCGCACGTCGTGTGTGAGGGAGTCTCCATGAGCTCTGCTCAGTTTTTCAGTTAGTGAACTTTTGACCCTGCGGAATTCAGTTTAAGGTATTGTTTTCTATCTTGTATACTTTCAAGGATGTCAGAGGGATCTAAGAAAAGGCTTTTAAGACCCTGCAGATCTTGTGGGAAGGCAAGACTTTTCTCTGAGGACCCCCACAAGGACTGTCTGTACTGTCTATATCCCAAGCATACTGCCAAGAATTGTAAATATTACGGGATATTTTCAGCCAAAACTCTGAAGGACAGAGAGGCCAGATTGTTATTATGGCTTCAGAAGAAAAATTCCAGATCTGATGTGGAGGAAAGTCCTGGTCCATCCTCATCTGAGAGGAAAGGTAACAGTGAGGGCTCCATCTCATTAAAGGCAGAATCGAAGAAGATGAATGCTGACAAACCATCCACATCTGTGAAAGCAGCAATGAAACAGCCATCTAAGGATTCTGACCAGAAGAAAGCCTCTTCTTCTGCCTCTATGCTTGTCACGCCTCAGAAGCAGGTTTCGTCGACAAAAAAAGCTCTGCAGATGGACCCGGTCTCAAGAACGACAGAGCTTGTACTGTGCTGCCTTCATCCGTGTCGGCGGTGGCAGTGGCGACAGCCTCATCGACGAACACAGTCTCCAACGACAGTGACTCAGTCGACGACATTTTCTACGGTCTTGCCGACGATAACTCCATCGACGACAGTGTTCAAGTCCCCTTCAAGAATACCGGTATCGATGGTGATTACCTTTAGCCGTCTTCCTTCCTCGACAGTGTTGTTGATGGAGCATAAAAAGGACATTAAAAGGCATCAGTTGATTCAGAGGTCTCCAGGCCTAACATCCCTAACATTGATTTCACCTCTAACTCCATCTCATCTTCTGGATAAAGAGGAAGCGGGGGACAAGAGCTTGTTTGGACCAGCTTACAGTCCTTCGCAACCTTAAGTGCCAGGACACTGATAATGAGGTTGACGCTCATGTCCAGGATACCTCAGAGTACATGGAAGGGAACTACTTCTTCACGGCTCGCCATCAAACACAACGATATGATTCTTTTCAGGAGCATTATCCGTATGAAGCATAAGAGGAACATCAGAATGTATGAAGGGATGCCATGCTGGTACCAACTTCTCATTACCGACCTTAGGCACATGCTGCTTCATGATTATTATAAACGTTTTCCGGACACTCACGCTCCAGTTCCTTTGACCCCAGGGGGGCCTGGCATACAGGTTTCGACATCGCCAGTGGTTACTCTGCCACCTCCAACACAGGGGGAGAAACCAGCCCCTCTGAGTATTACAATAAGGGATGACTACATTGAAAGTGATGCTGATGATCAGACTGAGGAGGGAGAGCTTATTCAGGATACAGACATGGTCGGCTGGGAATGGGATGACTATTACTCCATCTTTTTTTTAAAATATCTGTTTTATTGGCATTTGTAAAATTAACGTTGTTACAATCAATACAGTTTCATATTCACAGCAGCGAGACAATCCGTAAGACATTATCAAACGTCCTTCTCCATGTTACATTATTTATATGCCACTGAGTCAAAACATTGTTGTCCCACTTCGTTGTTCCCAGTACAATTCCTTCTAGAGTGTCAATCGTCCTCTAGCTTTACAGTAATAATAACTAAAATCCCCTCTATGGGAGAGTGCATTATAGGGTTTGGTTGGGTTTGCCATCAGCAATAACCATCTAGTATGTACATCTATTGAAAATGCTTATATGGCTGCCATATAGAAACTCAGAAAATAAAAAAAAGGAAAAAAAGGGAACACACTCAGTGCATCCATAACATAGATGCTCAACTAAAACTTATATAAATCTACCAGGCGTCCCCAGTCAGTAGATACATCAGAAACACGTTGGTTGGTGCTTCCATCGGGTCGAGGGCCCCAAGGGCAGGGGAAAACGCGAGGGTAAAGCAAGGAGAGCCCTAGGCAGATGAGGGCAAGGACCGGCAACCAACCTACCGAAGGGGTCATCCAAGTTGTGGCATGGTATGATAAGGCTGACCCAACCCTCTCTTCTGCAATAGTAACCCTACGTTTAGGGGGTATGTGCCTCCCCTAGTCCCTCAGAGTCAGCTGTGCTCGTCTGAGACTCCTGGTCAGGTGTATTTCGTGTGTCCCATGCCCTTAATATTTCCGGCCATGGTTCTGCCAAGGGTTTGCGCCTCTTCGTAATCTTATCTACCCTGATCAAGGCCTTTTCCTCTGCTTTAGCCCAACAGGAAACATACTTTTCCCAGTCTACTATTAAAGAATTTATCTTTGCCTTCCACCTGAGAGCTAGTCTCCTCTTAGCCAAGAGGAAAGCCAGGTCTACAAACCTATGACCCATTCTCTTGGATTTGGGTCTCGGGAATAGGCCTAGAAGGCATACCTCTGGGGAGTGCGCCATTACTAGCCAAAACCCTGTTTACAGTGTCTACGATCCTGTTCCAGTAATTGTTGAGCCCAGGACAGGACAATACCATATGGTCAAAATCATGGTCTTTTTGTGAGCATCTGGCGCAGACCTGGTCATCGCTGCCATACACTACATTTAACCTGTGTGGGGTGAAGTAGGTTCTATGGAGTATGTTTAACTGTATGAGTTTAAAGGCTGCATTCTGGACACTATTTTTGGGCTTCTTAGAGCTTTCTTCCATTCCTTATCAGTCAGCTGCCTACTTAGGATGCCCTCCCATCTTTCGTGTACTCGAGGCAAAGGACGGTAGGTCATCTCCGTTATTGCCAGGTAGAGGCATTTTACCAGGTGTCCTGCAGACCCCAAAGTCACCATCGCCTAAAGGGCCGTATGAGTGACAGGTTCTTTCGGGTCACCTCCCCACAACTCAGTCAGTGGCCCCCGTATCTTATGATAATTCAAAAACTGTCCCGGTGGCAGGTCATGATATTCCAGAAACTCAGCTAAGGGAAGCAGTTCCCCATTTCGGTAGTACTCTCCAACCGACAACACTCCTGCTTCCTCCCAGCCCTGCAATTGCAGCTGAGTAAGAGGTGGACCCATCCCTACCTGCGGTAATCCCCTTAGTGGAATATTTGGTGCATAAAGCAGTGTATCTTTAGCTCTTGCCGTACATCTATCCCAGCACATTACCGCCACTGAGAGTAATGTCCCCATGTGTTTAACCTTCTGGCAACGGTTGAGAATTATAGGGAGCAGGGCCATTGGAGCGGTGCTAGTCGGCAGTGATAATGTATCAAGCCATCGAGCCACCTGGCCAACCACTGGAGCTGGGTTTGCCATCAGCAATAACCATCTAGTATGTACATCTATTGAAAATGCTTATATGGCTGCCATATAGAAACTCAGAAAATAAAAAAAAGGAAAAAAAGGGAACACACTCAGTGCATCCATAACATAGATGCTCAACTAAAACTTATATAAATCTACCAGGCGTCCCCAGTCAGTAGATACATCAGAAACACGTTGGTTGGTGCTTCCATCGGGTCGAGGGCCCCAAGGGCAGGGGAAAACGCGAGGGTAAAGCAAGGAGAGCCCTAGGCAGATGAGGGCAAGGACCGGCAACCAACCTACCGAAGGGGTCATCCAAGTTGTGGCATGGTATGATAAGGCTGACCCAACCCTCTCTTCTGCAATAGTAACCCTACGTTTAGGGGGTATGTGCCTCCCCTAGTCCCTCAGAGTCAGCTGTGCTCGTCTGAGACTCCTGGTCAGGTGTATTTCGTGTGTCCCATGCCCTTAATATTTCCGGCCATGGTTCTGCCAAGGGTTTGCGCCTCTTCGTAATCTTATCTACCCTGATCAAGGCCTTTTCCTCTGCTTTAGCCCAACAGGAAACATACTTTTCCCAGTCTACTATTAAAGAATTTATCTTTGCCTTCCACCTGAGAGCTAGTCTCCTCTTAGCCAAGAGGAAAGCCAGGTCTACAAACCTATGACCCATTCTCTTGGATTTGGGTCTCGGGAATAGGCCTAGAAGGCATACCTCTGGGGAGTGCGCCATTACTAGCCAAAACCCTGTTTACAGTGTCTACGATCCTGTTCCAGTAATTGTTGAGCCCAGGACAGGACAATACCATATGGTCAAAATCATGGTCTTTTTGTGAGCATCTGGCGCAGACCTGGTCATCGCTGCCATACACTACATTTAACCTGTGTGGGGTGAAGTAGGTTCTATGGAGTATGTTTAACTGTATGAGTTTAAAGGCTGCATTCTGGACACTATTTTTGGGCTTCTTAGAGCTTTCTTCCATTCCTTATCAGTCAGCTGCCTACTTAGGATGCCCTCCCATCTTTCGTGTACTCGAGGCAAAGGACGGTAGGTCATCTCCGTTATTGCCAGGTAGAGGCATTTTACCAGGTGTCCTGCAGACCCCAAAGTCACCATCGCCTAAAGGGCCGTATGAGTGACAGGTTCTTTCGGGTCACCTCCCCACAACTCAGTCAGTGGCCCCCGTATCTTATGATAATTCAAAAACTGTCCCGGTGGCAGGTCATGATATTCCAGAAACTCAGCTAAGGGAAGCAGTTCCCCATTTCGGTAGTACTCTCCAACCGACAACACTCCTGCTTCCTCCCAGCCCTGCAATTGCAGCTGAGTAAGAGGTGGACCCATCCCTACCTGCGGTAATCCCCTTAGTGGAATATTTGGTGCATAAAGCAGTGTATCTTTAGCTCTTGCCGTACATCTATCCCAGCACATTACCGCCACTGAGAGTAATGTCCCCATGTGTTTAACCTTCTGGCAACGGTTGAGAATTATAGGGAGCAGGGCCATTGGAGCGGTGCTAGTCGGCAGTGATAATGTATCAAGCCATCGAGCCACCTGGCCAACCACTGGAGCTGTGCAGCCAAGCAGTAAGCTTCAAAATCGGAATCACCCGGTCCTCCCCCCGTGAGTGGAAGTCGCAACGTCTGCAGGGATACCCTGCTACGCCCGCCATCCCACACCAAATCTCTCTGTAATGAGTCCAGGGTCTTAACCCAACTCTTCGGGATCACCATAGGCAGGTTGAGGAAGAAATATAAGAGCCATGGTAGTACCACCATCTTAGACAATGCCACCCTAGCCAATACCGGCAATTTGAGTGAACGCCAGAAGGACACATTTGCCCGCAATGTTGTCAGGGCACCTCCAAGGTTTCCCTCAAACAGGTCCACCTGACAATAGTAAATCTGTATTCCTAGGTACCTGAAAGATGTCGACGTCCATTCCAGGTCCAGTGGGAAGTTCGGTGGTCGGGCAAGGGCAGGATTCAACGGGAACACATTTTTCTTTTTGTTCACACGTAATCCCGAGAGCTCAGCAAACTCCTCAAGCGCAACACTGTCGGGATCTCGCGAGATCGATTGCGTAGATAGATTAGTAGGTCATCTGTGTATAGTGATACTATATGATTAGTCCCATCTAGAGCCACTCCCAGCCTCAGACCCTCCTGCCTGAGTAGCTCCGCCAATGGCTCCATGGCTAGAGCAAAAAGCAGTGGTGACAGGGTACATACCTGGCGGCTTCCTCTATTTATGAACTATTGGGCAGATACTGTGTTGCCAGCGCGCACTCTAGCCCTAGGACTCTGGTACAAGAGGCGGACCCATTTTGACCAGCCATCACCTATCTTCATCTTTCCCATTACTGTGAATAAAAAGTCCCATCTCAGGAAATCAAAGGCCATTTCCAGGTCCACAGCTACTACCACGGCTTCGGGGTACTTTCCCAAGTCTCTATGGAACAGAACATTATAGAATCTCCTCAGGTTGTTGGATGTGGAGCGGGAGGGAATAAAACAGTCTTGGTCTGTATGGACAAATCTCTGCATCTGTGGCAAAAGCCTAGTCGCCAGCACCTTGCTTAAGATTTTAAAGTCAATGTTTAACAGGGACAATGGCCTAAATTCTGTTACCTCTGCTACCGCTTTCTTTGTCTTTGGTAAAGGAATCACTAGTGCCTCTCTAATCAATGGCAGTAGACGTTTCTCCCCTAGGGCAGTCACATATACCCGCTCCAACCAGGTAAAAAAAAAAAGAGGTAAAATTCGTCTGGGAGGCTGTCAAGCCCAGGTTTTTTCCCCCACGCCAATTCTTTGATGGCTGCTCTGATATCCCCCACTTTTACTGGCAGTGCCATCAATTCGAGAGTCTAGGTCTAATCCCTGTAGTCTTAGCCCTTCCAGATATTTCATCAAGTCGTCTCCCCGTACATCCCCTGGGGTCCCATACATTTTTTCATAGTGCTCCCGCAACGAGTCATTAATGTCCCTCGGAGAGCAAAGTACGTGCCCATCTATAGCACAGATACTGGGAATTGGAGCTCCCCTGCTTTCCGTCTGATTAACCAGGCCAATAGCCTCCCCGTTCTACTCCCTTCCACAGGTTGCTGTTCTTGATATGTTCGGTAATCCAGTGTCATTAACCTGTCCCATGGGGAGTTAGAAAGACTCTTCACATCTGCTAGGCGACTCTGCACTTCAACCCCTCACTCTATCTCTCTATCCAATGCCAGTATCTGAGCTTCCCGGGCCTCAAGTTCCTGGGAAATCTCCCGTCTGGCCCCCACCACCTGCCCTAGAGACTGTCCTCGGATTACCACCTTAAATGCATCCCATTCTACCAAGAGGGAGCTAGCGGCCCCTTGGTTTTTCTTAAAATAAGTGGCCATAGCTTCAGAGAGGCGTTATTTAAAGCTTTCGTCTTCTAGTAAGGTGGGATCTAGGTGTCACAGTGGGATGGGGGCCCTCTCAGGAGTAGGGGTGAATCACATTAGCAAGGGACTATGTTTAGAAAGGGATCTGCCTAGGTAGTCAGCCTTAGTTAACATCGGACCAGCCTATCTGAACAGAGGAACATATCTATTCTTGTGTGTGGGTCGTACAGGCAGGAGTAGTAAGAACTTTTCTCTCTTTTGTGTGTTGTGCAATCTCCAAGAATCTATGAACCCCCACCCCGCAATCCAGTTCCTAAGTCCCTTAGCCATAGTGGCTGCTGTCGTACCTCTCAGTGGAGGAGTAAATCTATCCCATCCAAAGTCAAAGGTGCAATTAAAATCGCCCCCCCATATGTTGCTCCATCTTCACCGTCACCATCTCCAGCGAGTTCTCCTCCAGGGGATATTGGAGGCTTCCATGAGCTATTGGAAAGAGCTTCCAAAAGATTTGATTTACCACTTACCGTAACCCAGAACAAATGTTTTCTATGTGATTTCAAAGATCCTGCCAGGAAATCGGTACGATCCAAACCAATAGTAGATTACATCTGAGAGGAAGGGCTAAAGTTGATGACAAACCCGGGCTCTGTTACGGTCGTATTACCAAGAACGGAGAGAAATCCAGCTGAAGCCATTCCCAGATTAGTAGATCAGGCCGACTTTTTGGGGGTGATCTCGGGATCTAAAATAAATAAAAATAAGACCGAGATTATGGAATGGAATCAAGAAGTGGGGACACAAGGGGTCAAGCTCACATGAGGTATCTGGGGATCCATCTGGCCCAGAAAGTCGACGATATACCTAAAGTCAATTTGGCTAGAGTCTCTAAGGATGTCTGTGGTCTGCTGCAGCGATGGTCTAGCCTCCCTTTAAACATCTTTGGAAGGGTTAACTTGATAAAAATGATCATCTTACCAAAAATAACTTTCTTATTCAACTCAATCCTATTATCTTTTATGACATTAGACATTGCAAAACTGCAGGGAAAAATTGGGTCTTTTATATGGAATACCAAGTCCTCCAGAATTTCCTGGAAAAAGCTCCGGAGAAGCCTATACATGGGCGGCCTAGCTCTACCAGACCTATTTACTTACTGTCACTCATTTCATTTTAAAAACTTTAGAATATTGGCCAATAAGAGGGATGTCTCATCATTGGGTCTATTATTTCAGGCTCTGCTGCATGACATCCCCCAGGGTCAAGAGTTTTTTCTTTTTAAATTCGGGGATCCAAAGTTTTATTAAAAGGTTAGGCTTAAGATTCTGGGTGCTGCCTAGAGGAATTGGCTATACATCAGGAAAAGCCTCAAAATCCCTTACTATGCACCCAAGGCCCCAATTTAGGATTCTCCTGGTACCCCTGACTGCCTTAAAGATCAATTATCCCGGCCCTTAATAATGGCAGGCATATTTTGTTGGGGTGATTTGCAGAAGGACTCGCAGCTCTTGAGCTGGGAGTCCCTATCGGGGTTGACAGGAGGGACATTACTAGATTTAAATACTATCAGCTGTCAGGATGGTGGGCAACAAAATCTTGGGACTTTGAACTAAACCCAAAATTCGATTCAGTCTCAAGGAGGGGGGCATGGAAACGGGAGGTTTCTTTTTGGTGTTGGGCCCTTTTAGAAACTGGAGGAGTGACCGAATCTGAACTCCAAAAACTCTGGGGCAATGACATCATTCTCAAATCCAATGAATTCAAGGGTATTTGGAGGGATTCTTTTACTATGCTGCAGGCAGTTGTCAAACCCGCAGCACTGAAAAGAAATCATTTATATACTACACACAGAGTATATTTAACACCTAGAAAACTAGCTAAGGTCACAGGTCTAGAATACCACTGCCCTAGGTGTAAGTATCCTGCGGCAGACGACCTCCATATGTTCATGGATTGCCCGAAGATCTCTAATTATTGGGCTGAGATACAGGAATTTTTGGAGGATGTGTTACTTCAACAAGTGGAGATCACCCCGGGGACTATCTTTTTTGGTCTTACGACAGACTATAACCCGAACGATCTAGTTTCTTAATTTATTTTCTATGTTATTATTCTGGCAAGGCGGTATGCAGGGCATGGAAAAATGTAAATCCCTCAACTTTCATGGAATGTTTGAAATATATAATCCTTACCAGTGAATCGGATATGACCTGTGACAGTACAAGCTACAATAAGATCTGGGCTGCCTTGGTGACATGGCAAAATAGGTAAATGGCAGTCCTATGATTTTGCCCGGGCACTGTTGGTCCTTAGTCTCCTTAGTAACACTGGGTTCCTTCAGTAGTGTGAACTGGAGAGGACTGGGAAAACAGTATTAGATTGTGGGTTTCGTCTCCCACCCTACTCTCAGTACGGGCCTTTGAGATGGGGTTGGAACAGGTTGGCCGTTTGAGAGAGGGGGTGTTCCGTTTCCCATCAAGAATGCCCTCCACGGTGTATGAGGAAAAAAAATAAATAAAATAAGAGCGGAGAGAAAATACAAAGCCCCTCCCCTGCCCAATCAAGCTCCTCCGTGCTTGATTGGGCATCCTCAGACGGATTCAGTAATAATGCAAGCAGTGCAGAGGCGCTCCAGGAATCCAACAGCTCCTTGCTCATTGCCTCCGGATAGGGAGGGGAAACGACTGGACAACATCGGCAGGTGCTTTGCCACTATGGCAGCTACTTCCATTAAGGCCTCCAACGCCTTAGCGATCCTGGGACGGTATGACTGCCAGTTGTGGTCTGATCTGGCATCACTTCTTGAACACCTACCTGAAGACAAGAAAAGGGAAGCAAGAGACATTCGGCAGGAAGGTGCCCGAGCTATGGATCTGTCTTTAACCGCTTTCAGGCAGATGGCAGGGGCCGCTGTTCTCCGTAGACAGGGCTGGTTGAAAGCTACGTCTTTCCGTCCAGATATCTAATTGAAAATCCTGGATATGCCCTTTGATGGAGAGAACCTGTGGACGAGGCATTACAGGGCATCAAGACTGATACGGAGACGGCACGCTCTTTAGGAACTCTACAACAAAGGCGTTTTCAGTCCTTTCGTGGAGGAAGGGGACCGGGTCAGTTTCAGCAGCGACCGTCTTTTCAATCGTACAGATTTCAGCCTTATTCCCAACAGAGCTATAGGCAGCAGTACGGAGATCAGCAGAAGCAACAGTGGTGTGCTTCCAATGCGCCATACAACCAACAGTTGTCTAGGCGCAGATCTTTGGAACGAGTTAAATCTCAAGATACCTGCAGAAGACGGTGACGTCATTCACGTCTTTCGCCCACCAGCCACCTCTCCTTGTCACCAGCCTCAGTGGATCCACCACCTGTCCAATTTTTTCCATCAATGGGAAGCTATCACGAAGGACAAGTGGGTGTTAGAAATCATCCATCGAGGCCACACTATGGACTTTGTTCAAAGCCTCCACGCCATCCACCTTCAAGGAGGATACATCATCTTCCTCTTTTAAAGCAAAAGATTTCAACTTTGTTGTCGAAGGGGGCAATAGAACGAGTTCCTTCCCACCAACGAGGAAAGGGCTTCCATTCAAATTTCTTCCTCATAAGAAAGAAATGCGGGAAATGCAGACAGGTCATGGATCTCAGACAGCTGAACAAATACATCAAGAAACAACCATTCAGAATGCGGTCTCTGCAAGAGATTCTCTTGTTGGTGAGCAAAGGGGATTTTTTTAACGTCACTCGATCTACTAGACGCATATTCCCACATCCCTCTCCTCCACAAACACTGTCAGTTCCCGAGGTTCGAGGTGGCAGGGTACCACTATCAGTTCAAAGTTCATCCTTTCGGACTTTGCTCAGCCCCCAGAGTTTTCACAAAGTGCATGGCCCGGTAGCAGCTTTCCTGAGAAGGCAGGGCCATCAGGTGTTTCCCTACCTGGACGACTGGCTGGTGAAGGGGTCCACGTTCCACTCTGCAAGAAGATCTGCACGGGCCCGTCAGCTTTTCAAATCTCTAGGCTTGCAGCACAATGTGGAAAAGTCAAGTCTTATTCCAAGCCAGAAACGGACATTTCTTGGAGCGGTTTTGAACACCAGAATAATTAGAGCTTTTACCACACCAGAGTGAAAGCACAAGATAATGCAAATGGCAGCGCTGCTGCACTCAAAAGAGTCAACTTCTGTAAGAGAGTACAAGTCTTTGCTAGGGATGCTATCATCATGCATCCCATTGATAAAAAATTCTCGTCTACATGAGACCTCTTCAGGAACAATTGGATATGCAGTGGATTCAGGTGCAGGGTTCTTTCTAAGATGTCATTCTCATCTCTCAGACAATGAAACAAGACCTGTCATGGTGGGAGAAAGAACGCAATATCTCTCCAGGATTATCATTGCAGGTGAATCAATCCAGTTTCATCATGACAATGGATGCCTTGATGGACGGTTGGGGAGCACATCTCCAAGACTTACAAATTCATGGAAGATGGTTGGTCCAAGAGGCGCAAATGCACATCAATCTCTTGGAATTGAGGGCAGTGTTCTTAGGGCTGCAGGCATTCCTTCCAAGGATTCAAGGCGCTTCTGTTCTGTTAAGAACAGACAACACCACAACGATGTTCTACCTGACCAAGCAAGGGGGCACCAGGTCTCGAACACTGTTGGATCAAGCCCAAGAAATCTGGAGATGGCCGATAGAGCATAAGATAACTATGCAAATAGAACACATCCCAGACAGGCAGGATTCCTCAGACCAAGTCTTGGGCAAACGCTCTTCACATTCAGTGGACAGGAATATTCGCTTATGCCTTTCCGCAGTTCCCACTCATCCCAAAGGTAGTGTGCAAAATGAAGAAGGAACCATGCCATCTCATTCTCATAGCCTGGTATGGCTGAAACAGTTTTGGTACCCGAAGCTTCTACTTCGGTCAATAACCCCGCACATTCTCTTTCAAACTCTGCCCAACTTACTGTCCATGGACAGCGGTCAGATTCTTCACCCTCAGATAAAATCTCCGAGTTTATCAGCTTGGAACCTCACGACTATGAGTTTAGAGATCTAGACATTTCACCAGAGTGTAATCTATCCTACAGCTTCAGAGCTTTTTCCACTAATAAATCAAAATACATCAAAATGGAGGAGATTCTGCCACTGGTGCATTGAAAAGGGCATTCATCCTCTCCGTTCTTCGCTGGAGCAAGCACTGCCCTATCTCCTTCTTTTGGTGAAATCAAAATTGGCGCATTCATCGATCAAGGTGCACCTGGCAGCAATTTTCATGTTTGGCAGGAATCCAGGGGAGATCCTGCTGTGGTCTACGAGAATAGTAAAGGAGTTCATCAAGGACCTTTTCAGGACTTTTCTACCTTTGAAGCGCGCTGCGGATCCCTGGCAGTTAAACACTGTTCTCCCTCAACTCATGAAGCCACCCTTTGAATAGATACATAACGTGGAATTAAAATACGTCTTGTGGAAAACAGCACTCTTGTTGGCGCTCACGTTGGCCAGAAGGATCAGTGCACTTCAGGCCTTCACGTTTTCTGAAACGTTTCTCCAGTTTAAACAAGACAAAGTACTATTGAGAAAAAATCGACATTTCATTCCAAAAGTTACAACCTCTTTTCATCTAAATGAGCAGATAATACTTGACCCATACTTTGGAAACCCTTCCACTCCTGCGGAGAGGGCTTTGGATGTGCGACATTGCCTTCATTTTTACATTCACAGAACAAAGACTTTCAGGAAGTGAGACGAGCTCTTTGTATCGTTTACATCTCCAAGGAAAGGCCACGCTCTTTCGAGGAGTAGTATTGCTCGTTGGATATCATCTGCCATTGCCTACTGCCATGAGAAAGCCGGAAGACCACTGTCTGCACAGGTTACAGTACATTCCACAAGAAAGGTGGCAGCCTCTACAGCCCTTTTTGCCAGAGTATCGCTCCCAGATATCTGTAGAGCGGCAACATGGTTGAACGTCCTTATGCTCACCAACCACTACCGCCTGGATTCGGCATGGAAGACTGATGCGGCAGTGAGTCAGGTGGTCCTGAGTCATCTGTTTATGTGAGGTAGTCTTTCTGTATTCATTTCTGTAATGTAAAGAAGCTACTTGGAGATATTTATATATTATTATTAAAGATTTGATATAAAGAGTGTTACTGATGATACTATATATATATATATATATATATATATATATATATATATATTTTTTTTCAATCAGAAAAACAAAACCGCTGCCTTACGACGGCCAAATTTGTAATTTAAGGATGCACTCACTCGTGTATTGAAGTTTAAAGGCGCTTTATTTTCAAAGACGCTGCTTCACCCAACGCGTTTCACCTCTCCTGAGGCTTGATCACGGGATGTGATTTGTGTGACACAGACTTCTTTTATTTCTACATGTGCTCAGGTTTTACTAATTATCTGATGGTGCATTGTGGTTATTGTAGTGTGCACGTGAATTAATTTGCAAGTGTGCAACTTTCATTTATCAAAATTATAATTTTTTCTAGTTTTTAAGTGCTCTTTTACTGTGCTTAATAAAAAGTCTTAATTCTATGTGCGATTGTTCAATGTTTTTGAAAAGCCAAATGCTGGAGATGGTTTATTCCATTTACACTCTCTGGTGAGTTTTTTATATTCACAGTTTATATTCGTATCCTCGTTGTTTGGTGATCACTTCATCTCTCTGGTGAGTTTTTATTCTTCAAATATTCATTTGATTCTAATATATTCACAGATGTACATATAATTCTTCGTTTCGATTCAATCCTCTAGGGTCAAGAGTTCTGAATGTTATGATATGGCGGGATTCTTTTTGTCTGAGTGTTTTTATTCGGTCTCCGCTTCTCTCTGATTGTGGGATTTGTTCCAATGCACAGAATTTTAGTGACTCCCATTTACCATCGTGATGTTGGGCCATATGTTTTGCTATGGCATTTGTTGAATCTCTGTGGGTTGTGGCTCGGGTGTGTTCTAGGATTCTCTTTTTTACCTCAAAGGTTGTGCTGCCGATGTAGCGTTTCTTGCAGGGGCATTCTACCATGTATACTACATGGGTGCTCTTGCATGTTAGATGTTGTTTAATTTGCCATGTCTTGCCTTTCCCAATATCTAGAGTTTTCGTCGGGGTTGCAATTTTACATATTTTGCACTGTTTGCAAGGCCAGAATCCTACTCTTTGGAGCCAAGTTGTTATAGGTGCTTCTTGAAAGTGGCTGTGTACGATTTTATCACTTATGTTTTTTGCTCTTCGATATGTGATATTAGTGTGGTTACCGATGATTTTGAATAAGGTTTGGTCCAATTGCAGGATTCCCCAATGCTTTTTGATTATTGCTGACAACTTATGATTTTCTGCACTTTGCGTGGTTATCAGTCTTATAATCGTTTCTTCTTTTTCTTTTGGTGTGGATTGTGACTGTAGGATGTCTTTTCGATTTAAGGTTAGCACCCTATCTAAGCTTTTTTCCACTACTTTTTTCGGGTATTGCCGTTTGAGAAATCGTGCTACTGCCTGTTGACTGTGTTTCAGGAATTCAATATCTTCGGAGCAATTTCTACGCATTCTTAAAAACTCTCCATATGGAATGCTCCATTTTAGACTTTCTCTGTGGAAGCTTTTCCCATGCAAGATTGCGTTTGTTGCTGTTTTCTTTCGATGTAGTGTAGTTTGAAGAGAGTTTTTTTCAACATAGATTTCTGTGTCCAAGAATTCCACTCTTTCAGAGTTGAGTTTGTATGTAAATTTGAGGTTCATTGGACTATTGTTCAGTCTCTCAAAATAAGTCTTGAATTCCAATTCGGTTCCATCCCAAATGATCAAAAGATCGTCTATGAACCGAAGCCATAGAACTATCTTTTCTCGGAATTCGTAGTTTGCTGTATTCCATGCCACTTTTTGCTCGAACCACCCCATTGTTAGATTCGCGTAATTTGGCGAGAATGAAAAGCCCATTGCACATCCTTTTGTTTGTTTGAATATTTGTTTGTTAAACAAAAAGATATTGTTGTGTATACACATGGAGATCATTTCATTTAGCATTACGTTATGTTCTTTATATTGAATGCTTCTTTTTCCCAGGAAGAATTTGCATGCTTCAGTTCCTATGGTGTGTTCAATGTTCGAATATAATGATACCACATCCATGGTTATTAATTTATAAGTTGGATTCCACATGATTGAGTCCAGTTTTTTTAGGAGATCAGTTGTGTCTTTTAAGTAGGAACTGAGATTAGTTACTAAAGGTGGCAGGAAGTGGTCTATATAATCCGAAATTGGTTCTAGTAGTGAATTATTGGCAGACACTATTGGTCTTCCTGGGGGATTTGTTTGGTCTTTATGGATTTTTGGAAGGCAATAGAAGGTTGCCATGGTAGGATGTTTTTTTATTTAAATAGCGATATTCATCTTCATTTAATAGTCCATTTTGAAACCACTTCTGTAAGTTCTCCTCCAATTTGTGTTGAATTTCCTTGGTTGGATCCTTGTTGAGTTGTTGGTAACATGATTGATCCATTAGTTGTCTTCTTGCTTCCAGTATGTAATCTTCTTTGTTAATGATCACGATGTTTCCCCCTTTGTCTGCGGGTTTGATCTCAATTGTTTTGTCTTCTTGTAAATTTTTTAAGGTATCCATTTGTTTCTTGGAAAGATTGTTTTTTCCTTTGCAATTAGTTATTTTGTATAGATCTTCTATTATAGCCTCATGGAAGACATCAATTTTATTGCCTGCTGGTAAAATAGGATAGTATTTCGATTTCATTTTGAGACCACTTTCACCTGCTCCTTCTGTCAACTGGAGTTCCTGTAGTTCCACGATTGCTTCTCTTTCCTGGGATACTGTTGTCATACCCATTGTCATTAAAAATTCTAAGTTCTTGAGGTCTTCAACTTGAAGATTATTCTTGATTTGTTTGGTGGTGGGTTGTTGAATGCTGTTCATTTTCTCTGCATAGATTTCTGCCAATTTTAATTTGCGTGTGTATTTGTATAGGTCTATTCCTGTTTGAGCAATATCGAGATGTGATGTGGGGCAAAAGTTTAATCCTTTCTTTAGAACCTCATTTTCTGTTGGTGCCAGGATTCTTTGTGAGAGGTTAATTATATTAAGTTCCTGGGAGTTGAAGGTTATCGCTTCTATTTCTGTTTCTTCGGTTGTCTCAGGCGATCCTTGGACCACATGTCTGTTTTTTGTTGTTCCTCCCTTCCCTCTCTGCCATCTCCTTGTCTTCCTCGCTGTGCTCCTCTTCCTCTGCCTCTGCCACCACCTCTTTTCGGTTGATTGGTTTTGTTTTGTTGTTCCAAAGCCATTCTCATTTCTGTTAAAAAATTGGTCTTTTTTCTCAGGTCTGTTGATTGTTGGGGATCTTCTAAGTCACTGAAATCAGTGCTTGTTAGGGAGTCTAAGCTTGATGATTGTTGATTAGTCATTTCCAATTGTGTTCTTCCTTTGCGTTCTTCATATTGTCTTCCGAACGTGAAGATTCTGCCTTCTTCAAAGTCTATTTTGTCACGAAGGAATTTATGTTGTTTACGGAGTTTTACTCGTTCCTCATGCTTTTCTAAATTTTTCAAGATATCCGATTTGAGTTTTTGAAGCTCCTCAATTAGGGTCATTTTATTTATTTCTTCCTCCAAAGTTTTCAGCTCACTTCTCGTTTCTTTTAAGGCTTTGTCAATATGTTTTACTAGAATGATTATTAATCCCATTGATGATTCTAATAGGTGTTCTCCCCATTCTTGTAGGAGTTCCCCACTTGTGTCCTGATGGCTTGGCATGAGCATAAGGCGAAGGCCTCTGGGGATTCGCTTGACCTCTACATATTTTTGCAGAGTTATCAGTTCCCACCATTTATTTATCTCTTTTTTGGATAATCTTTCCCAATATCTTAGTTAATCCTTATTGTCACATTTGGTTGTGATTTCTCCTCTTTCAGTTCTTGTTATTTGTGTGGCTGTGAATAAGTTGGATATTTCTGCATTCCGTTTGGCTTCACGTTTTTCCATTGTGAGCGTGTTTGTTTTCCGATTATTTGATTTTATTTGTTTCGCCTTTGTTTACACGAGTCCCATTTCCCTCAATTCTTTGCTTGTTTTTTGACTGATGTGGCTTAACTTATGGAACTATTTAGAATGTTGAGATATAGTCCCTAGAAGTTTGCCATTGCTAAAGCCATTTTGGCTATTTGTATTCGAATGCAATCAATAAAGTTTTTTGAGGAAAAAAGTAATATCCTTAATCTGATATTATTTTGGGGCCCTCTTTGTCACGTTCTATACTTTATAGTGTTGGTTGTTTCCGCTAATTGTGGGAAGGTGTGTTTAGGCTTTCAAATTTTAAACATTTCAAGCAAGTAGAGGCAAAAAGAAGCAAAGATTCTTACCCTCCGTTTTGTGTCCGATGCTCCGTGTTATCCGTTGTTTTCTCCCGGACTCCTGAGCAGTTTGACATTAACGGTTTGAACCTTTGCTGCACGAGTTTAGCGCGTGTCCTTTTAATTGTCGATTTACTTTGCTTCGTGATGGTTATTTGCTGTTCTCTGTTCGTATTAGATTCCTTGAACAGATGCTCTGCCGCGCTAGAGTATTTCCGTGGTTTTACGAATTGCTCTCTCGATGTAGTCGTTCAGCCATTACTTTTCTTTCCTCCTATCCCACAAAGCTCCAACCAATTTCAAGTATTTCTTTTTACGTGACGGCTGCCTCGCGTCTATTTTTGTATTCATTCGGTGGTGTCCCAATGTTGACGCTGGCGCTCCCCTCTAGGGCGGTGCATCCTTTCCGACAGGGACAAGCCGGTTTAGTATTCAATCAGAAAAACAAAAACTCTGCCTTACGACGGCCAGATTTGGAATTTAAGGATGCAGTCACTTGTGTATTGAAGTTTAAAGGCGCTTTATTTTCAAAGACGCTGCTTCACCCAACGCGTTTCACCTCTCCTGAGGCTTGATCACGAGATGTGATTTGTGTGACACAGACTTCTTTTATTTCTACATGTGCTCAGGTTTTACTAATTACCTGATGGTGCATTGTGGTTATTGTAGTGTACACGTGAATTAATTTGCAAGTGTGCAACTTTCATTTATCAAAATTATAATCTTTTCTAGTTTTTATGTGCTCTTTTACTGTGCTTAATAAAAAGTCTTAACTCTATGTGCGATTGTTCAATGTTTTTGAAAAGCCAAATGCTGGAGATGGTTGATTCCAGAGAGTGTAAATGGAATAAACCATCTCCAGCATTTGGCTTTTCAAAAACATTGAACAATCGCACATAGAATTAAGACTTTTTATTAAGCACAGTAAAAGAGCACTTAAAAACTAGAAAAAATTATAATTTTGATAAATGAAAGTTGCGGTACACACCAAGGGAATTAGGTGATTAGCACTTGGCACCTTAACACAATAGCACTTTTGCAGCTCGAAGGCAGATATACGCCAGGACTGTAATAGACAAATACACTGGGAGGTATGATATGCATACAAAATCAAATTTGTTATATAGCAACTGGAAATATTGTACTCTGATCTGATATAAGGCAATGTATTTTTACTAAAAATCAAATGGTATGAATGTATTTGAATTTGCATATTGTTACCCTTTTGTATTTGTGCGTTGAAGAATTCAAGGTAGTAACTCTTTTATGTCCATAGCGTATTTTGCACATGTGAATGTATTCACGCCTGCACCAATCACTTTGAAACCACCAATGATAACGCTAAACTTTGTCATGCGATCAAGGCTCCTGCGAGAGCTGAAACGCGTTATGCCGACTAGCACCAGTAAAGGGTAAATTATTGCACAATACCATGGTCCGGATCCGTTGTTTTGAAGGATTTGAAGTTGTAAACGGTGACGAATTTATATATATATATATATATATATATATATATATATATATATATATATATATAAAATAAAGTCAATATTTGATTTTTGAATCATCTGATCTGTTGGGAGTCTCTGGCTACTGAGAGAGCACGATATTGACTTTATTTGATAGAGGACTACATTCAGGCATGCTCCGCCGGTGTGTACGCCATCTCTCGCAGGTCCCGAGCAGTCGGAAGGAGCGTTCTTGCAAATTGTTACAAAGTGAGGACTGCACTTGGACCGGCCGTATATCGAAAGTTCTGACAAGTCGGGAGCAAGATTGTGCATGGAACGACATGCTCAAAGGTAAGTGCTGGTCCCGTACTGTCCGTCCCTTGGGGGTTGAGGGCGGGTGACACCAGAATTGCGGTTCTGCCGGCTCTCTCCCCGGGGCAGTGGCAGAGGGACCGCGTTATCCTTTGGGCACTTGGGACTTTCCCGCTACGAACTCCGTTTGGGCATTGTGTTTTTCCGCGGAGAAAGAAACACGGTAACACTGAGATCTCTGGTCAGGAGTGCATGTAACAGCAACACACAAGGCATCTTACCTGTGTGAATCCGAGGAGCAATATCAATTGCTGAGTGCATCTCCGACTTTTCATTGAACTCTTTCATGAACATTTCCCAGAATTTATGTGGTGAATACATAGATGAACGGCAGGAGGAACCTGTATTGAAACAGGGGTAGGATCGACTCCAACAGACAAGCTGACATTTATTAGGGTGTAGTGCACTATGGAGGAAGAGGAGGTACAAAGGGCAGCAGCCCAGATTCTTTTCACCAGAAAGCCTAAAACTAAGGCTGGAACAACATTAGGGACAGTCCAAATTCCAACTATGGATGACAAATTGGCCAAACTGGAAAAGTTGAAAAAAACAGAAATTTCGAAGTGGTGGCAAGCTATTTCCTTACAAAATTATATTGATCAAGAAATGATACCTAGGGGCTTAAGGATTTTCACCACACAGACATATGACACACCCAATCCAGCCATGCTTACGGAATGGTCAGAAAATTCTGCACTAAGTTTCAAAAGGATGTTAGAGATCTTGGTAAAATATGCATGGATCGACAGGGATTTTATCTTAAAACAAATACAAGAGATTACGGAAGAACTCAAAAAGGTGACTGAACGCGAGAATGTGGAAAGGGCATTAAGTGCCATGAAAGATCGCCTCAAGAAATATGAAGAGGATATTAAAGCCCATAAGGAAAGAAAAATCAATAGAGATTACAACGATTATGAGAGTGGGAGAATTCTCACTTTCAGTCGCAAATATGACCATCTTTACGAAAAGAAGGAAACACCAACCACAACATTTGACATAGAATCCGATCGGGCAGCCTCAATTTCTACGGCAAGTGAAACCGTGTCAGATATTTCAGTTGAAGGAGCATCCAGTCTCGATCCTACGACTCGCCCAGTGAATTTTTTAGAAGAATATCGCCATCTGCGCCGGAGCAGGTGGACAACGAAGAAGACTCGGGCATTGAACACACAAGGACGACGAGGACAGGGAAGAGGCAGGGGACAGGGAATCGTAGAAACAGAAGAAAAAGACTCCAGCAACGAAAGGAGAAGAGGCAGAGCAAGGGGTGGCATGGGAAATTACAGAACCCGCTCCAGAAGAATGCGCTGATGGATTCTGAAATGGTAAATAGGACTATTATAAATCTGTCTAAAAGAGTGATGACTGATATGGAAAAAAGGACTTTATGTTTGGGCCTCTCTTTTGATGAAAATCTTTTAACTATACTGATGCCAGAATAGATTTATTTAAATTTGTTAGAAAGTTGAAACTAAAAAATGGCATACTTTGAAAAAATTGGGGGACAATAGAAGAATTAGATTACCTGTTCCCAGACAACATGACAATGTCACCACTGGCGACATTGACACTCTTATCAATTTGGTAGAGTTGGAGCAAGCAAGTCTTGGGGAGAGTAGGGAAGGTTGGAGTGATCCATCTGACCCCCATGCTGATGACAACAGGCAGAGCAGCGTTGGATAACTTAGGATTGACTACTGTCAACAGTGCTCTCTCAAGTTTCAAACCCAAATCTACATTTCTGCCCACTCTTCCACATGACAGTATTGACACTTTTCATGAGTGTGTCACGAAAGCCTTATGCAATTTCAGACATAAAAAGAAGAACTTTAAGTACATGCGCAATAATCTATCCCATGATCAGAGACAGGCTCTCAAGTCTCTCTCAGAGGATATGAACATTGTCATACGCCCCGCAGATAAAGTAGGCAATGTGGGCATATTGGATAAGGACAAATACATTGCCGAAGCCATGAAACAACTAGATGATCCCAAAAGCTACATTCCTGTTACTACAGAAGTGTACAATAACAGTGTCATTGACATCTTGGATAAGCTCATTATGTGGAAAGATAAAGGCATTCTGGAATGGGAGGAGTAGAGGTATCTCAAGAATGACCATCCAATACTTCCTGTACTCTACCTTTTGCCCAAATTACACAAAGATCCCATAGATCCACCAGGACGTCCTATAGTGTCATCTAGAGGGAGTGTGTTGGAGCATGTAAATATGTGGACCACTTCCTCAGGGACTATGTCATGAGCTTACCCAGTTACGTCAAGGACACCAAAGACTTTCTTAAAAAGATCCAAGACATCAAGTGGAGTGAAGATTCACTCCTCATCACACTTGATGTACAATCATTGTACACCATCATTGATCACAAACAAGGGTTGGAAGCGTGTGGTCATTTTCTTAACAATAGGCCACTCAGGCTCAGAGAACACAGTAAGATGATATTGGGGATGATAGACTATTGTCTCTCCAATAATATCTTTTTGTTCAATGGTGTTCTGTACAGACAAGTAATTGGCACTTCGATGGGTTCATGCTTCGCCCCAAGTTTTGCCAATCTTTTCATTGAAAATACTGGGAGGAGGAGGTATTTGCGAACCTTGAGTATGTGCACCATCTAGAACATGTAACCACGTGGATGCGTTACATTGATGATCTGTTTATTATCTGGAGGGGCAATGAGAGAGAGACACATACATTTATTGAAGATCTGAATGTCAATAACAACAATATTGTCCTCACAAGCCACATTAGCAAAGAGCAAGCAGAATATCTCGATGTCAGGATTGACATCAAAAACAACAAAATGCGGACAACTCTTTTTAGAAAGACCACTGCAGGTAACAGTATTCGTCATGCCCTCAGCAGTCACCCGGAGACTCTGAAGTGGAGTATTCCATTTGGAGAGCTGCTGAGGGCCAAGAGGAACAGTAATACTGAAGATGCTTATCAACAAGTAAGTAAGGAAATGTTGGACCGTTTTAAGATCAGAGGTTACCCAAATTGGGTGTTACTCAGAGCCAAAGACAGAGCTAATGGGATATCTAGATCCCTCACCTTAACGGACAAACCTGTACAGTCCATAACAGAGGATGAAAACAACACTCGTATCATCATGACATATAATGCCGATTCCGGCAATATTAAAAAAATCCTTGTTAAGAACTGGGACATTCTAAAAAGTGACAATACTATTGGCACCAGCATTCCCAATCGACCTAGTATCACGTACAGGAAAGGGAGAAATATCAGAGACACGGTGGTACACAGTGATGTGACCACATATCCTATGAGACATGAACATGGCCTCAAGGGATTTTTTCCCTGCGGCCATTGCAAGGCATGCAGGAATAGTACTTTCCTCAATACGACCACCTACAATTGGGGTGGACAAAGAAATTAATAAATTTCTCACATGCAGTACCACGTTTGTAATTTATGTGATTGAGTGCCCATGTAAACTCTGATACATAGGCAGTACCACTTTCCAGGCAAAAAGACGGGTACTGGAACACAGCAGGGCCATCACACATGTGGATGAAAAGTATCCAGTTGCACGCCATTTTAGAGACCAACACTATTCCGACCCCACCTTACTTAGATTTTTTATTTTGGAACAAATCATGAATAATCCTAGGGGAGGGAATAGGGTGTTGAGATTAAGGCAAAGGGAATCCAAGTATATTGTGGATTTCCAGACCAAGGATCCGGGGGGGCCTTAATCATGATGAAGAATTGGCCATACATCTCAGAGAATAATGTGTCTATATCAAGGTATTGTGCTTATTTTCCAGTTGGTGTCCTTGAAGTGAGCTTTTGTTTTCTCTTCTCTCCCCTCCGTCCATTTTCAGCATTGTGCACTAGAGTAAAGATTAGATAGTTTTTAAATGAATGTGTGAATTGTTTTCCATTATGTTTTCTGATTTATGTTACAGGAGGAAAGGAAGGGGCCCAGACACCAGCACTCACTCCTCACGGGCAACCTACCCTTTTCCTCTCATTATCACTTCTATTGTTGAATGTCGGGTACTGTGAGACGTGGCGCATAAGAGTATTGGACTTTAGTTTCCACATTGGATACAGTCAGTTATCGTAATTATAATTTTAAATAGTAATTTGTTTATGCAGAATTTTGGACTGGTGAGAATATGTTCTTGAAGGTATTGCAAGGTATTCACGGACAATAGGGGATACCCATCTATCACAATTTGGACGGATGGGGTCATGTCATGTCTGGGCACTTGCCCATTCAATGTGTGATTTATTGTGCAATGCAATTTATAATTCAGCATTCGCGGATTCCAACAAATCTGTCGATGGTATTGTGCATTTTTGTCATGCTGGTTTATATGCGAACAAATTTTCTATAGACATTATGTTTATGTATGTAATATGCACAGTTTGCTTTAAACGCATGGCATATAAGAAGTTTAGCTCATAATATTACAACACATTTTTTGCTGAAGATGCCTGCTGATGGAACGTGAACATATATGTAAACATATGCGTGTTAACTGAAATTGCATTAAGCAGCATTACTGGTTTATACTGTTACAAGATGTCTGCCGTGTTTGCACTATGTATACTGAGGTTGTCCTTCCTCCATGACCACAGTCAAACACTTTATCTAGACACCAGTGTAAGCACAATTATTCACGTGATCAAGGCTTTTGTAGTCGAAACACGTTGTGAACAAACACTCTTTTTGAATCATCTGATCTGTTGGAGTCTTTGGCTACTGAGAGCGCAGGATATTGACTTTATTTGCTAGAGGACTACGTTCCGGCGTGCTCCGCCGGTGTGTGCGCCACCTCTCGCGGGTCCCGAGCAGTCAGAAGGAGCGTTCTTGCAAATTGATATATATTCACTGAAAAAAAATAGGTTTTACAGACGTTATAGTTAGGAATTAGCATTTAAAAAACCTTAGAAATTCACTGAAAAAACCATAGGTTTTACAGACGTTATAGTTGGGAATTAGCATTTAAAAAACCTTAGAAATTCACTGAACAACCCATAGGTTTCAGGGACATTATAGTTAGTTGGACATTTGACTCATATAAAACCAGAGAAATTCGCCCGTTACAGTTAGTTGAGCTAACTATAACTCGCGAGCCCGCAATGCACTGCTGATGACGTCACATATTACATCACTCATGACATGGTCAGTGACATCACTCATGACATCACTGATGACATCTTTGAATGCTAATTCCTAACTAGAACGTCTGTTAAACCTATGGTTTTTTAAGTGAATTTCAAAGGTTTTTTTAAATGTTAATTTCATATTTTAATATTTATAAAACCTATATTTTTTCTATTATTTTGTAATATTTTGGAACTCTTATCCTTTTTTGTTTTTAATTTGAAAAATATGTAATGTTTTATATCTTCAAAAAAAAGTATGTATAGCTTTTTTTTTGTTGAGAAAACTGAAGTCCCGTACCGGTAGTGTACCAAGCTCCATCAGCATGCGAATCTGCCACATTGCTAAACTCGTAAAGGATGCGTATTTCGTATTCGACGGGTTCATGGCACCGCATCCCGCATAACATCATATACGTATGTGATCGCACCAGATGCTACTTTGGTATGCGACGGGTACGCAGTACCAAGTCGCGCCTTACGTCATGTATGTATGGGGTCACGCCCGCTGTGCGTTGCGTATGCGACGAGTGCATGCTGCCAGGCCCTGTGTTACTTCAGATGTATGGTGTCTTGCCGGGAACGCAATTCCCTCTTTTGTTTTGTCTCGAAACTATATCTAAATAAGTTTAAAGTGTATATGAGAACAAGCGATAATCTAAAATATTTTAAACATTTATATATTTCTAACTGTAATAAACTAATATTATGGTAATAGTTTCTCAAAATCGCGTCCTTGCGCGCTCGCTGTGCGATTGCCATGTGACCTTAAAGAAAAGCATTTGATTGGTTCATAACATTTCCCATTGTAACAGTTGGAGGACCCCACCCATTTTCGCCATTTTCTCTACAGCGTTTGATGAGACTCTCCTGCTTACAGTTTAAAAAAAAACTTTTTGCTATGTACACATATCTGACAGTACACACAACATGCAACCATCATCTTCATCAAAATTCATGCTCTGTAAAGCAGCCTTCCACCTGTGAAAGCCATGCATCTAAAAGTTAAATAACAGAACTTTTCCACACTGCCAGAGGTAACATGGTTGCATGCCACAGTACAATGTAATGTGGTACGGCCCAGGGGCAGTATCATGCATACATAATGAACACACGGACACAGATAGATAGTGGAAGTGGGTACAGGCACGTGCGCTGGACTCCTTTTTATTGCCAGAGTCACATATCCAGTGACCTCTGTGCTTGATGCGTGTGGGGTGAGTGTAAACCAGCCCTCAGGGAATGGTTGCTGCTAGCATCAACTACAACAGTAATCATTGGATCACACACAGAGATTCAATAATAAAAGGATCAATCGTTTGTGCTGCAGTAACGTAGGGACACTAGATGTGAAATAATACAGAAAAGATTCTATCGTAAAACAACCATAACTTGTGGTATACTAAGATACAGGCAGTAGATCTGAAATAATACACAAAAAGATTGTATCATAAAGGGTCCATCAGGTCTAGTGCACTTAGATAGCCACATCAAAAGCATTCAGCATGTGCACAGCCAGCGATGATGCGTGCTGTGGGCAGGCCTTACTAGGAGCAATGTCTGTTGCCTACAACACTACACCATCTGCAATAGCGACTCGATCTGAATTGTAAACACTGCTGTCTGCAGTGTAGGCCAGAGAGCGGTCAACAAGGGCCCACAGCCACGTGGCGTTGACTTGAGCTGTTCTGTTTGCCGTACGCGAAGCAACAAACACCGTGTGCGGACCCTGTGATAATGCATATGCGTGGTGCGGACAGAGCGCACTGGAGCAATGTCTTTTGCCTACAGGACTGCGTCATCTACAATAGCGACTCGATCTGAATTGTGAACACTGCTGTCTGCAGTGTAAATTGAAGGCAGTAGTGAGCAGTCTTCCATGAATACTTTTTCTCACGTCCTCTTCACAAAATACAACATAAATTACACAAAACTCTGCAATAAATAAATCAAAACAATTCGAATTGCGATCTCTGCTGTCCACTGTGTACACTGTTATTCAGTGTTCTTTACCACTTCCAAGAAGAATTTGGTCATTGTACTAGACCTATAAGTCATCAATCACCACTCGATCTGAATTGTGAGCCCTGCGGACCGCAGTGTAGACCAGAGGCAGTGGTCATTAACGCCTGACAGCAACGTGCCGTTGGATTCCGAAGCACGCAGTTGGTTGCAACTGATCGGAATGGGTACACAGAAATCATCACAAACTTTAAATTCTGACATCCTCAATCACAGAATCAAGACCCTGTTTCACTGTTCCGACCTGCTGTACCACAGTATACTCCACTGACTGCAGTCAACCAAGCCCAATAATCATGAGCAGCAGTTAGCTACTGAAGCACAGAGTCTGATGCACCTCAATGGAGAGAGTGCTGTCAAAACCAAGCAGCAATTAATATCGGACATCGTCCATTTTAGGATCAAGACACCGTTCCACTGTTGGGACCTAGAGTTGGTTGAACCTGGTCGAAGGGACTACCTTCATCTCCACTCTCAGATACAGTTCTAACATCGTCCATTGTGGGATCAAGACCCCGTTCCACTGTTCGTACCTGCTGTACCGCGATGTACTCCACCGACTGCAGTCACCCAACCCCAATAATCATGTGCAGCAATTAGCTACAGAAGCACAGAGTCTGATGCACCTCAACGGAGTGAGTTCTGTGAAAACCAAGCAGCACGTACTATCGTACATCGTCCATTTTGGGATCAAGACACCGTTCCACTGTTGGGACCAAGAGTTGCTTGCACCTGATCGAAGGGAGTACCTTCATCTCCACTCTCAGATGCAGTACTAACATCGTCCATTGTGGGATCAAGACACCGTTCCACTGTTGGGACCTAGAGTTGGTTACAGCTGGTCGAAAGGAGTACCTTCATCTGCACTCTCAGATGCAGTTCTCTGCACTCTCAGATGCAGTTCTAACATCGTCCATTGCGGGATCAAGACACCGTTCCACTGTTGGGACCTCTTCGACTACTGTGTTAGTAGTATACAGAGCACTTCACGGTGCTGGGCCTCAGGCTGGGCGCTATCTGCCTGTGTCGCGGTAGCCAGCGATGATCTCAGGAGCCTTCCCAGCTCGCAGACCTCGGCCCAAAAGCTTCCGCCGGCAAGTGGTGGGCCCTCTTTCACCTACGACGGTGTCGAAAGGTGAACTGTGGGGCATATGTGCGTCACAGCGGCCATGACGGTTTCTGGGTAGCAGCAGGCTGAGAGCATTATTCCCGCAGCCAACTTCGCTCATGGCGTAAGCCTCGTGGCGGTGTAAGCTGCGCAGACATGTTCGCCATTCCGGAAGAGAACCACACCCAGAGAAACGTGCCTTTTATTCTAAAGATTCGGGGGGGGGGGGGGGGGGGCACGTACGCGCTAGGTCTTCGTATTCTTCCCTACTGAATGTACTATCATGGTAGCGTCCACTGTCGACTTCACTCAATAGACCGTCAGTATATGTTGACATGTAGATGTCTGTGCTCTGCATACTCAAGTCTGTCCGGCATATCCCCTCAACACTTTGCATTGTATACTTTTATAATCGAGAATCACTTGCCACCTTCGCACATACTTTGCCCCCATCTCTCCCAGCATTCTGCATTGTGTGGCAGAGGTGCCATGATATGTTTGGTTTGTGTATATGGCTAGCCACGGTTCCCACAGTACGCTGTGTCAGCTAGGTGTACATGTTGTTTGTCATGTTGTATGTGATTATATAAGGTAGCGCGTTTATTCACGAGCAGTGTTTTCTCCCATTTACATATCGCTGTCTTTAAGAGGATACCGAAGTTTTTCTCACAGGTGAAAAGTGGGACCAAAATGGCAATCATTCATTACTATGCAAGAATGTCCAACTGCATGATGCTTCTAAGCTTACAGCCCCCAATCGTGCGTGCTTTCTTAAAAGCACGCCAACTCCCACAATCAGACCAACATTCACACAGCTTTCTAACGGCAGTTATCTGCTTCTTAATAACATGGACTGCTATGCAATGTGAGCTGGCATACCGTATGTCCTTACTGTTTCAAACAGGATCACTTCCTCTGGCAATCTCTATTTCCACCCTCACAAAGTAACTCCCAAAGTTCAACTTGGCCTTCAATACCTACTTTGAAAACCGATTTTTTTAAATGGAGCAAACTGAAAGCGCTTTTGTTTCAAACAGAAGTGTCCCTCACTTCTCCAAAAGTAATTTATCGACTGCAGATAGCACGAACTTCAAGTAAAATACACTCCCTTTTAAATACGAACCTCCCATTAGACTTTGTGAATTATTACCCAATTTTCAACACATCTGACATTTAAGGTCTGGCACACTTTTTTAACATTGTCTCCTCCGGCCTTCTCACCGGCTTTCAAACTGTTTTTAAGTCTAATACCAGACTTCATTAATTCGATCATGTCTGGAATAACAGCAACAGTGCCCATAATTCTCGCTCTGTTAGCAGCCATCCTACTACTATTTTAGCTTGTTTAAAATGGCTACACTCCCTGTGGTAACAAGCATGTCCGACAGAATACGCCTCTATGCGAAGCTACATCAATACCGTGAAAAAAATGGAACAACTTTTCGGCTGCCTGCCTCTATCTGTTATCGGAGCCAGCTATAACATAATATTTATTTACACATATACAATCTGTGTGCAACCATCTTTTTATTGCAAAACTTGCCCAATCGACTGGCGAATGGATCTATGCCTTGCCAACATCCCAGCAAACGCTCTCGATATCCAGCAGGTAATGGAGTATCTTGAAAACCATGAACTTGATTGTTCGGGCAGTGGAGCAATGGCGGATGCAAAGCAAAAAGGTAACGTGGCGGAATGGAATTTCTGCGCAGCCGCAAAAGATCTCCTGCAACATGAGACCGTTGACAACATCGCAGATTGCCTGCCAATTCAAATTGCCGCTCCAACATTCGAGGAACATTACTGTCCCTTCGAGGATATGAATTGGATCACTTCGCTTTTCTCACACGATGGCAACAATCGCCTCTTGGAACTTTACGCATCTCAAGCTGCTGAAGAACTTCCGGACTGCAATCTCCAAGACTTGTAAGAAATTTACTTTATTCTTGGATTGCTTTTTTCCAACTTTTTTTACTTTTTCCTACATATTTTTTTAATACACTTCAATTGAACTATTTTCATATAATAACTTTCTGAGTATGCTTAGGCATTTGAACTCTGTTTTCATTATTGGCCCTTACCTCTCCACACTAACCAGGGATGGATGATGTATGGCCTATGCAAATACGCTATTTACTTCCTAAATTAACCTAAACCCGACATCCATTTTGAAACCATATCTATTCTTTGTACACACGTCTCTCTGCCTGCCTCTGATCCACGAAGCCCTTTCACACAAATTAGCTCATCCTCAGCCTCTGCTCACGAACTGGCGATCAAGATCAAAAAACACGGCATTGTTTAGGAACTGGTAGGCACAGTGTGGTAATCGTATCCTACCTTTATTTTCATTCTACAATTTACAGTCATTCATGTCTAATAGGTATTGTTTATGTCACATGGAACTGTAACATGTAATGTGGAATTGACTGATGCAGAAACTTCGCTTTGAATACAGCAGAAGCGGTTGGAGTTTGCCTCAGCTGGATGCCTTAGCTCTTGCACCAGTGATTCCATTTATGGCACTTACATTAAGACACTTTTTACATAACTTGCAGACTCCATCGCTTTATCCCACACTACCACTTTCTTAAACACACCTGATTTCACCATTTGTCTTCTGTGGCATTGCAACATTCTGCATTATATTCTTCACGATTATTTCTTTATTCCTGCTTGCTAAAACACTCCATTTGAGTCTTCAGACTGGTAAGGGTGAGTAGTTTGCTTCCCACTCCCGCTATAGTCTAAACCCATATTAACACCACTTGCACAGCTATGCTACAGTGGCCAGTATGCTACAGCACCAGGAGCACATCAGTTTACAGCAATCAGCTCACGGTTTCCTCCCGAGTGTACCGGCACCTCACCTCAGCACCATCTCACTCTGGTCAAAACAGCACTTTCACACTGCTAGGGGTGAATACTTCACTTCACACTCCCTGTATAGCACACCCTAACCACCCCACAGAGCTCACACCGCTATACTCTAAACCCATACTAACACCACTTGCACAGCTATGCTACAGCGGCCAGTATCCTACAGCGCCCACAGCACATCAGTTTAAAGCAATCAGCTCACGGTTTCATCCCGAGTGTACAGTCACCTCACCTCAGCACCACCTCACTCTGGGCAAAACAGCACTTTCACACCGGTAGGGGTGAATACTTCACTTCACACTCCCTGTATAGCACACCCTAACCACCCCACAGAGCTCACACCGCTATACTCTAAACCCATACTAACACCACTCGCACAGATATGCTACAACAGCCAGTATCCTACAGCGCCCACAGCACAACAGTTTACAGCAATCAGCTCACGGTTTCCTCCCCGAGTGTACCGGCACCTCACCTCAGCACCATGTTACTCTGGGCAAAACAGCACTTTCACACCGGTAGGGATGAATACATCGCTTCACATTCCCTGTATAGTACACCCTAACCACCCCACAGACTTCACAGCGTTCCTACCCTCCTCTTTCCTACTCTTTTCGCCCCTTTTTCCCCTTACTCGCTTCAATGGAATCACAAAATGGCAGCCAACACTCCTAGTTGCAACCGCTCGCACCGATCACAACCAATAAGCAGCAAGCTCGTTTTCGAACGCCTCAGCCAATCAGATGGCAGAATACCCAAATATCGATATCTGTAAATTTCTATTTTTCTCAAAAACTACTGAATGGATTTACACCAAATAAACAAAAGTGTGCTTTCTAAACCAAGACCCTCCCCCCTGCCAAATTTGGAGTAATTCCGTTCACCCGTTCGACCTGTAGCCTTGTCTAAAGTTTCCTTTGGAAATTAACATGGAGAAAACACGTTTTGGGACACCCTTTTTTCTCGCCCCCCACCCCCCTTGACAAATCACCCCCAAACTTCCCACATAGGAGCTGATATGAACAAAGAATTAGTTTGGAAAATGTCAGTAAGATTCATCAAACAACGCCAAAGTTATAAGCAAAACAAGAAATGCTCTTCCTATGGAAACTTGGTCCTAACTATAACTACCTACTGGCGACCGCCAGTAGGTAATATATACACATATAGGCCATTTAATTGTTTACATTTTGTGAATTTTTGCACATATTTATAGAGGTATTGGCAGGTTTACATATGCATATAGAGGTACATATATTAATGTATTCAAATATGAATCAGCAGCCATTGCGTGATTAATTTTATTATTCATTGTGAATTTTAATACTTAATATCTATGAAGACCACTTCTTTCATATTTATTGTATTTCTTTTATGAGTAATTACATGCAAATTTGCTAAAGGACAATATATGAACTTATTTTTGCCCGTATTTATATCATGAAATAATTTCCTATGACAATGATATGAATCCGCAATTAATTTTTAATATGTTGCTGCATTCATGCAGACAGAAACAGCAATATGTAGGCATATGTATCCTTGTAATTTCAAGCTTTACCCACAAACCGATCCGGCTTGTTTACAAACGGCAATAATTCTGTGGAAAACAAAGTAAGTGCAATCACCATTTAAGTATGTTTTTTATGTTTACCACTTATCACGTGACACGGGAGCACCACTAAGAAAAACACACAAGACATAACAGATATAAAAACAGTAAGCGGACTGCGTTTCCGCAAGTGATCAAGGATACTGTGTTATCTAAAACGTGTCTGACAAGCTGAACCCAAATAAAGACCTGCTTTTACCACGAGAATTTGGTGTCCGTATACTTCTCTTCGTACATTTGCCGGCTGGGAAGTGTGGAGAGTCAGGAACAAGTTCCATACACATATATATATATATATATATATATATATATATATATACACACATATTCATATACACACATACATATACACATATATATACACAACTCGATATGCCATATCCATTAATATATTAAAAACACCAAAAATGCAAGGAATTGAATTGCAGACACGTTAGCTTTCCGAAATTGCAAACAACTATTTTTTGTTCAATGCATACTAAATTGCCCGTCTACTAATAGCTATCTCCATTGAAAACCTTCTTCCTGCCACAGTTGTTAAAGAAAACATATTTGGAAGAGGTATATGTAACCTACTAACCTTATTTTGATGCCATTCCATTCCATGGGGATTGATATTCCAAATTATAAACGCCAGTGAGCGCTGCTGTTTTGATACCCAAGAAGTCGTCCCGCTGCCAGAACATGGCAGATCTACAGTGGACGCAAACTCAAGTGCTTTATGGAATGAGGAAGCTGCTATTGCGCGATTTCAAGGACAGCAGAGACAGGTACTCCCATCAGGATTAACCCATTGGGTAAAGAGACTCTTGGGTATCACAACAGCAGCGCCCACTGGGGTTTGATATTTTATAAGACCACAAATACCAGCATGCAACCTTGCTGACACCCATGGTGGCTTATATCATGCTGGTGTTTCCTTTATTTGCTGAGCCTGTGATCAAGGACACAATGATGATCGAAACGCGACTGGCATTTTGGCATAATAAACAAGGATTCTTGTAAATGTACCGTCTCTGCTGTTGTCCGCAATTAAAGGTGTCAACTTCTCATGTGCGGCGTCTTTCTTTGAGGGCAACCTTATTTAATTGAGATATATATATATAGATATATATATAGATATATATATATGTCCACAAAAAATGCAGAAGCCCAATTCCTGGTACTGCCAACGTTTTATTTCAGAGAAATAATTACAGTATCACATGCTTCCTGACTCGTTTCAGCTTCCTGCAAGCCTTGATCACAGGTGAGTGAATTTCTCAGTTCATAAAAAATCACTTGCTTTTGCCATAGGCTTCCAAGCTTGTGGCCTAGTCTGCCAGTAGGCCCAGAGGTAGTCATCATGGGTGCATAAAAACAGTTTCTGTGTTGTCTGTTGAATGTTAACATCATTTATGGCATGGATGGCATTGGATTGAATTGCAAAATGTGTTTTTTAGGGTGGAATTTAAGTTTTTTGGTGTGTGTTAAATAAATAGGACTTTTCAGCCAATAGGTAACCCTGGGCGTTCAGCTTGCATAGTTTAGGCAACTCCGCACTGCGCGACAACGCGGACTTACACTTTTTTTCTTCTTTGCGCGTTCAACAAGAGTGTTCGCGCACGCGATAACGACTTTTTGTGAAGATCGCGATGCCGAACACGCAGAATTTGCCATCCGGCGAAGAATATCTCTCGAGCAGCATACAACCTTCTCGAAAATGATGATTTTGTTAATTTTGCTCAAAAAACTCCCCAGGTTGTCATTTGGCTGTAGTTTTCTTTTTTTATAATTTTTTTAAGGAGAAAGGTAGTTCCCCAGAGTCTCCAACTTCCTAGTCCTGTCCTTTTTCTTCACTTTCTTGTTATTGTGGGTGGCCTGGCCATCTGGATGGCGGCCATTTTGTGAAGTCAGGCATTGTGCTTTTGCCATAGGCTTGCATTGTCTGTCTTGTCTTCCTTTTCTTGTTGTTGTGGGTAGCCTGGCCATGTGGTGGCAGCCATTTTGTGGGACCACCCACTGTGCTTTCGCCATAGGCCTCCAAGCTTGTGGCCTAGTCTGCCAGTAGGCCCAGAGGTACTCATCAATCATCATGGGTGCATGAAACAACTGTTTTTGTGTTGTCTGTTGAATTTAAACATCATTTAGGGCATGGATGGCATTGGATTGAATTGTAAAATGTGGTTTTTGGGGGGGTTCACTTTTTGGGTGTGTGTAAGGCCTTTTCAGCCAGTAGGGCCAGAGGTACTCATGGGTGCATAAAGCAACTGTTTCTGTGGTGTCTTTTGAATTTCATTTAGGGCATGGATGACATTGGATTGAATTGCAAAATGTGAGATTTTTTGGGGGTGTATTTCACTTTTTGGGTGTGTTGAATAAATGCCTTTTTTGCATGTGTATGTGTTGTGGTTGTTGTGTAACTTTCCAACCTGTTTTTAGCCGTGTGGATTTTCGTTTTTGCATTAAAGCTGTGTTGTTTATCAGGCATCCTTTGTCTGGCCATTTAGTCCTGCTTGAGTTCATTGTTTGCCATGCCTTGTGCCTGTGAGTGACCATGTAGCTGGGGGCCATTTTGTGGTTGTAGTTAGTAGTGTGCTGTTTTTGCCACATAGGCCTGCGCGTCTTTCCATTGTTCCTCTTGTCTTACTGCTTCCAAATCCATCCCCATTGCCAGATGCAGCTCCCTGATGCTGCATCCATCCCACGTGATGCACAAATTTAGGCCAAAAAGGTTCCACTACATTTTTTTTGTTTTTATTCTTTGCTATTCTTATTCTTCCTGAGTGTACACAGTACACCAGGAAAGCCCTGGCCTTGTTGTCAAAGTCTCATAAATGGCTACACTGTTGTTGTTCACGGAGTTACTAAAATTTAATAATTGTGACCACCACACACTAAGTTATATATTATATTAGTTTGATTGTACTATCGTTTGACTGATGATCTTCTGGCTTTTTTGCTTTTAGGTGCACTAAAGACTGAGGAGGAAGTGTGTCATCATCGCCCGTTGTGCTGCCAGACAGACGTCCTGCTGCTGTACACGACGTGACAGTGACCCGACCAGACATCTCTGCAACTTGTGCAACTGAGTGCTGCTGACATCTGAAGAAGATGCCCCCAAAGAATGCAGGTACCAGGTCCTCCAGTACCAAGAAAGTTGCTATTGAGAAGAAGGAACACAAGAAGAAAGTGACACTCAAGTCTGGTGTGCCGCCCAAAACCTTTTTGGGAAACCAAAAATGACGCCTGCAGCAGCGGTATCCAAGTGGCAAGCTGCACCTCCGCATCAGTGGGCCCAACCCACCAACCCAGGCCCAAGCACATGAGTGTGGAAGAGGTAGCCAGCCTAATGGTGGAAACCACTGATACTGAGCCTGAGATAAACTTATCGCTATCTCAAAGTAGTACCCAATCAACGCAGGAGGAAACACAGCAGATAAGTGGTCAACAACAGCCGCAACCACCGTCCGCAATAGTAGTTGTTCCTCTCGAAGGAGGGGTTGTTCAGGAAATTGAGCCTCATGCAGAGGAGGAAGAAGAGGAAGCCACTCATTCAGAAGATCTATTGTCTTCCAAATCCCCAGCAAGGAAAAGGAGGGTTAGCCCATCAAGTTCTTCGCCAAGCACCCCTTCTGATGATCTAGATGCCACTTGGAAGCCACAAACTGAGTCTGAGAGGGGGCCACGTCCCAAGACCAGGCTAGGGAAAAGGAAGGTTCCAGAAAGCCTTACACTTATGGAGGTCGATGTAGAACAGCAGGATTATGATGATGAGCCACTCATCACGGACATCACTCCCGGCCCCGAGGAGATGGAGACCAACATTATTACCCTATCCAAAATCACTGGGAGGGATGTAGCATGCATACCTCCAACACAGGTAACACCAACACGACCTACAACTTCCATATTTGCATTAGCAAAGGCCCGGCAGCGGCCTACATCCAGCACAACCACCACCTCAGTAGAAGTAGGTAGTGGTACAGCACAGAATCAAATTCAACGCACACCCTCCAGTTCATCCGGCATTGGAAGTGGCACCTCCAGCAGGAGGCAAAAGCTAAGCTCCCCAGTTTTGGACTTCTTTACCGTTAGCGAAAAGGAGGAGAACATTGCTATATGCTCCATTTGTAATACCTGTTAGTTGGGGTAAGCTTGGTACAAACTAAGGTACCGGAGGCCAAATAACCCATCTGAAAAAACACCACTTGATCGACTGGGAGGACCACATTTGTAGCATAAAAACTGCAACCATTGGCGTTGGTGGGGATAAACTAGTAGAAGATCCGATCATGGTGGAAGAGGAAGGACAGAGAGACATTCTCTCTGGTAGTGGTACACAAAGTAGCACAGTCCCCAACAGTGCAGTGTTATTGTCTCCCACATCTTCAGCAACATCTCAGTTGCACAAGAGTAAGAGTCAGCCTGAGACAGCAAGGAGTACCGCAGTGAAAAAAAGTGCGTCGTTGAACCTAAGAGAAAGGAAAACCATGCAGCCTACCATTATCAGCATGTTTAGGGGGGAGGGGCAGTACGAACGCAACCACCCAATAGCACGTTTGTACAATGCGAAGCTGGCTAAAATGTTAGCACTGGACCTTCTCCCTTTTTCTTTTGTTGAAGGGGTGGGTTTTCTGGAATTTGTGAGAGCCATCTCCCCAAAATGGCAGGTTCCCAGCCACTACTATTTTGCCAGAGTTGCCATTCCATATCAGCTCTGATAGCTTCTCGTAGAGTTCGTTGAACACCTCAGAGTTGGTTCGTTGCACAAAGGGTTCCACCTCTTGATCGTCTCACCTCTGTCTGCTATTATAGCACAGATGATAGATCGGATCAAGCGAGGGAAGGAAAGGATGGGGACAGCAGGGAGGGAGACCTGTAAAAGAAAATAACACCGGATCTCATTTTCGTCATGAAAGGTTCTGTCTTCTGTGGTTTTACCAGGGCATGCCTTCACCCTATACTTCAGAGGGGGGATGTGACTCACAGGGAACTTCCAGCCTCTTGAAATGCCCCCTCCCTGTTACTTAAAACACAACAGGTAACAGATATTGATTTAACCAAAATAAACAATGTGTCTTAGTAAGCCAACAATTCTGACTGTGCAAACAAAATCACATTTAGTGAACTCCACCGTTTCTCAACACGGCTTCGGCAAGGTTTATTATGCACTCTGTAGTTGCCGGTTCGAATCCCGGCTTCGGCCCTCAGTGCTCCACCCAGTTATCAACGTGCTCCAAAATTCATACTGCTCTATCGGAGTATGATGTATTTGCTTAAAGTTAGTGCCAGAGCCGTTTACTTCACGGCTGCTCTCTCACACTCCAACTCCACACACATACAGGTTCACTCAGTACACTCCATGAGCTCGCTTCCAACCTTTGTCGTTTGTGCCAAAATTGTAGCCTCCCCATGAACAGGAGACTCTTACTCCGTGAAGGAACAGGAGACTCTTACTCCGTGAAGATTCACAAACGTGGGTAATACCTCAGCCGCCAGCGTTCCACCCGTACCCAACCAACACTTGAATGTACTGGAGTCTTTTTTGGTGCTGGTGCACCCTTACCCGACCACTTCAGCCCACCGTTTGCTTTACCAGACCGTCTGCACTCGGGAACACGAAAGGAATATCCGGCACCGGCTTGGCGGTTCAGACCCTCCTTTACGGGCGAGTGGCGCCGGAAAACAGCGTCACACGCTGGACACTGCGTCATCACGCCTCAGGCGCGCCGCATTGCCCAGCGGGAAATGTAGTTTCTTCCCTACGGGCCATTGCAGAACGCGCTGACAACGTTCCCCTTTGGTGCTCCTAACATTCCAGCACTACATCACGACGTGCTGGAATTGATTGGAAAAGCCTTAAAGCAGAGTGCTGTTCAGAGTATCCACCTGACAACAGATATGTGGACCAGTTGCCAAGCCACTGATTAAATGTGCATCACTGCACACTGCATCTCTTCTATGGGGGTTAGAGAACAGATATCTGCTGGTGTTGATGCTGCTGAGATTTTTCATGCCACTCGCAAACATGCAACTGTAGCCATGTTTGCCATGGAGAAATCTCATTCTGCTGCAAACATTTTGGCTGAGTTTAACAGCAAGGTCTTTGAGTGCCTGCACCCAAGAGGGCTTAACATTGGTTTTGTTGCCACAGACAATGGCAGTAATGTAGTTAGGGCTATGAAAGATGGTGGCTATTTCAGGGTCCCGTGTTTGGCACACTGCATTAACATTGTTGTTCAAGACTTTCTGAAAAATGAATACAAAGTCAGCAACTTACTGGCCACCTGCAGAAGAATATGCACACATTTCAGCCATTCTTTTAAAGCTCGGAAGCAGCTGAGGGTCATTCAACGTGAGCATAAAATGCCAGTCAAAGCACTCAAAGAGGTGCCAACACATTGGAACTCAACTTATTACATGCTTGATCGTCTGTTTGAGCAGTACATACCACTCAATGCTTAGGGGATCCTACTGTGAGAGGCATGACCGTTGAGAGGGGCAAATGGGACCTCGTCAAATGCCTGACAGAGATGCGAATTCCTTTTGAGGTCTTCACACGTGAAGTCAGCAGGGAGGACTATGTTACGGGCCAAGCTATCCCATTGTTGCACATGCAAGAGAAATAGCTGAAGGAGGTGTATGAAACGTACGCAGGTGTGGATGACAAACAAGACGCATATTATTTGGCAGACTCCTTAGCCGTTCGCTTATCTGAAAATACAAGGATTCAAAATAACATTGTGTCACATCCACATTACATTACTGCCATAATTTTGGATCCACGGTACAAAGTATTTCTGAACAGTAAGGCAGTAATTCCTTTTTCAGAAGTGGATGTTGCCAAGTACAAAACTTTGATAGCTGAGCAAGCCACTGACTTTGAAAACAAACGGCTGGTAATTAGAGCCCCCCCCCCCTCCCCAGGCCAGAATAAGTACTACAGGGCATCCAGAGTCAAGTTCTACTTCAGAGCCTGAGAGCAGTGCTTTTGCCTCCCAGCAGTCACCGACACCAACACTACTAATAACATCAACAAATCAACAACAGCAAGAACAGGATCAGCCACAGAACAATCGGCAACTGATTGGTTTCTACGGCAGGGGTATGGTAAGTCCAGTGCTGATGCAAAGGCAAAAGAGGCCGAGCACATCGGAGCACCCCTGAGCATTGAGCGGACGGTCCAGGCCTATCTGGATGACCCAACAGAGGTCTTCATGGATCCAAACCCATTGGTGTATTGGTATGGGAAAAGAAGCCAATGGACAGTGCTCAGCAGGCTGGCGATAAAGTATCTGGTTTCCCCTGTCGCAAGTGTGTCTCCTGAGCGTGTTTTCAGTGCTGCTGGTGCCACTGAAACTTTGAAAAGGACCAGTCTCTCGCCCAAAAGCATGGAGAGGTTAACCATGATCAAAATGAATCAGCACTTTATACCACCGGAGTACAAAATACGTGAATCACAGCAGGAAGAGGAGAGCGACTTCGATGACGGAAGTAGCGGGTTACATGACCTACTTCTGTTCGAACCACCAGAGTTTGAGGATGAGCTCCTCTTCCCTGACAACTAGGCTTTCAAATTGTTACTTTCTTTCTTCCTTTATTTGTGTGTGTATCTGTCTTTCTGGTTCAAATGAAATCACAACAAAGCCATCACCACGTCTTCTCTTTTTATTTCCCTATTGGAGTTGCACCTCTGTTCATTTGACTCTCCACTCCTTAGAGTCCTGCTCCATCTTCCTGACTCACCCTAAATACATTTCCATCAAGCCAGACATTGGACGGAGAATAGTACAAAAAATGTTGCCTCTAACAGTACCTCCAGAAGAAGTGAAACGTGACTATAGCTATCCTCCGTTTTGTTTCTGAGCCGAAACTCGTCACTGTCTGAAGGCTACCGCCTCTGCAGGCATCCACAACTCTTCACTGTCAGAACTTGGGCCGGCATCCAAAAGTAAACTCATCACTGTCCGAAGGATACAGCCTCGGCAGGCATCCAAAGCTCATCATTGTCAGAACAGAAGGTACTTGGCAGACAAAAACAATAATGTTCAAAGAAACTTGCTGGCATTTCTGCAAACTCAATTGACCAATGACCGCTACCCAGGCTGCGGCCCATCACAGCGCTGACCATGTGAACCAACTTCAACTGCGACAAAGTGCCACAGATGAATAAGAAGAAAACAACCAGCGACTAACAACACTCAAAATTAATGTGGAGTAATAATGAGGCCACTGACTCGTTAAAAAAAAAAAACACACACCTGTCAGAACTAGGCATCTGATCTGACACCCAAAGAGAAGCGCAAGACAGGTAATGATGGCATGCATTGGATGCTTGCTGACTCCGAGCAATTGCTGTTGTTTTTTGTGTTGATGTTGTGCATGAAGTCGAACTCTACTAGTTAATCTACCAAGTAAAAGTGACTCAAGTGACAGTCAATGTTTCCTTTCTTGTTGTTTAATAACCAAATTGTACTCCTACTACTGCAGGTGCAGGCCAATATCCGTTGCAATTTTTTTAATAAGGACTTAATCAGAGTCACTACAGACTGAGTTGGAGTTGGACAACACGTCCCACACCATGATGATGACCATACTATCTTTGCACGCAGTTAGTTGCATCGGAGATGATTGATGGAATAACTTGGTGTTTACTTTCAAATCAAGTGGCATAAAAGGTAAATAAGTCAACAACTACAGCAGACCTACATGTCTGTGTAGTGGTGGAGTCGAGTAGTACTAGTCACAAGTGTAGTAGTGGAGGTATGACTGACAGCTGTGTGTTGATTTAGTTACTTAATTTGGAAAATGCTATGTTGCTGTATATGTGTCCTGTTTCAGGTTAATGCTGGAAACAGACTTGTTGTTTAGTAACAAACTTGTACTTCTACTGCAGGGTGATCCATTGAATATTTGAATATGGACTCTGGACTCACTTGGTACACTACAGACTGAGTTGGACACCATGATAACCACATACTATACTCTTCACAGTCAGTCAATAGGATTGGAGATGACTGATGGAATAACTGAGTTTCATGAAGTGGCATACAAGGTAAACACAACAATTCAGCAAGAACCACAGCAGACCTACATGTCCGTGTAGAGGTGAAGTCGAGTGTAGTGGTATGACTGACAGCGGTGCATTGATTTAGTCACTTAATTTTGAAAATGCTAGGTTGCTGTATATGCCTTTTGTCTGGCTCTCTTCAAAATTTCAGCTAAATGGAGGTTGGGTCACGGCCCGGTGCCGTGGGCCTGTTCTGTCCTGTTGTTGTAGCTTAATGCTGTAAACAGAGTAGACACGATGTATGCAAGCTGCCTCAGTCTGAAAGTGTTCTCTCTTCTCTTCTTGCGCTCCACCGTAATTGGTGCTTTTTTTTTTAAATTCATTGATTTTTCAATACCCCTTTTGTTTTTCCATCTACACTTACTGGCCGGCCTTTACCCTGTGCTATACTGGGAGAAACAACTCACACTTAACTTACCAATCTGCATCAGGCAGGCAGTGGCACCCAAGATTGATGTGCGGAGCGTCCATGGAAGGGAGGACCAAGAGGAATGACGAGATGCAACTCCACAATTTGACCAGGTTAATACAGTAACTTTAGTATCATTCGTCTTTTAATTAATTTGATTCCTTTTTTCTCTTCAATCATTACGACTGTCTGTTGTGTTGTTGTTTGTTTGCTTATTGATCCCTACAACTATTTTTTAATTTTCTTTGCTATCTTTAAAAGTAATCCCGGTACAACATGTAATTTGGGTCTCTCTGAGGGCATACAGGCAAGGCAAATTGCATATTAATATACTGCTGCCCTGTACCGTCTAATTGTCTATTAGTAGTTAGTAAGTACTACTCACTAACCATCAAGTTATCTTCATCATGCATGCTGTTAGACTTGGGGGTCTCTAGTTGGCACAGGTATGCACTTGTGAAAATAGGGACCCTCTCCTCTAGTCAGGGTAAGGGGGTACACTTCTAAAATAACCCCTGCTCACCCCCTTGGTAGCTTGGCACGAGCAGACAGGCTTATCTCAGAGGAAGTGTGTAAAGCATTTGTGAACACATACAGTAACCAAGTGACAACACTACAGATGGACACCACACAGGTTTTTATATTAAAAATAAGTATTCTTTATATAGGATTTACCACAAGACCATTAAACGACAAAAACACACAATACTGTTACTTTAGATGGTAGGATTTTGCTTAGTTCTTTTAAGTTCTTAAATGCGACACTTTAAGTCAATGTACCTTTTAGATGCGATACGCAGGGCAACAAAAGTGTTGCAACGATGTTGATGCGATGAAGATTTTGGTGCAAAGAACTAAAGACGTGAAGATCTTCCAGATGTGGCAGGCTTCTCCGATGTTGCGAGAAGACTCGACGCAATGCTTCAGCTGCGACACACTTTACGCGATGCGACGACAGCGGCCTTGGCAGCGACACTCTTCTCTGACGTTTGCGAGATGCTTCCGCTCGATGCGATGTTGCAGCGGCGACACCCCTTTACGCGATGCGACGACAGCAGATCCGACGGAGGCACGCTTCTCCATGGATGCGAGGCGCTTTTCTTGATGCGGTGCAATGCGTCAGCTACGATGGCGACACATTTCTTCAGCATTGCGAGACACTTCCTGGATGATGCGAGATGCTTCCGCTCGATGCGATGCTGCAGCTGCGACACACTTTACGAGATGCGACGACAACAGCTCCGACGGTGGCACGCTTCTCCTTCTTGAGTCGCGCTTCCAGCTCCTTGTGACACGCAATCCCTCAGAAAGCCCAACAACAGCAGCAGGTACTTCCAAAGAACTCTGGGGAGCTGGGGGTGAAGTCTGTTGTTCCTGAGACTTCAGCAGGAGGCAAGCTCTTTTCCAAGCCCTTGGATATCCTTAACAAGTTGAGCAAAAGTACACACAAAGTTCATTTCTCCTCTCTTTGGCAGTAAGGCAACCACTGCAGGCCAATCCCCCAGTTTCAGGGATAGCTTCCTCCTCAGCTTCTTCTGGTTCCTCCCTCAGCAGAGGTTCTTCTTGTTTTCGCAAAGTGATCTAAGTTCTTGGGATCAGGGTCCCAATATTTATACCCAGAAATCCTTTGTCCTCTGAAGGCAGAGGGGCCTTTGCCCAGTCCAAACCAGTTCCTGAGCACTCCTGTTTACCAGACTTCTCCTTTCCTTTCACAGTGCAGGGCAGAAACATTAGACGCCCCACAGGAGGTGGAGCGAGCATTTTGGAAGGCAAGTACAGTCCTGGAGCACTTTGTTGACAAGATTCCTCCTCTTCATTCACTGTGCAGGGCAGAGACATCAGCCGCTCCCCAGGAGGTGGAGCCAGCATTGTGGAGGGAAGGCACAGCCCTATTCAGGTCCCAGGTGCAACTTCTCCCACCCATCTGGATGCAGATCTCTCTATTCACCACTGGGACACCTCCCCCTGTCTCCTGGAATTCCCCAGCCCTGTCACTCAAACTCCAGACAAAGGAATACACACAGCCTAGCAGAGGCAGGTTTGAATGGTTAGACAAGAAAATGCTTACTTTCTCAAAGTGGCATTTTCAAACACAGGATGTTAAAACAAACTTCACTAAAAGATGTATTTTATCATTCGGAGTTCAGGCATACTAAATTCGAATTTCTACCATGTTCCCTGAGTCAGTTAGGATTATAAGTTGTAATAACCAAACTGCCCATTCTGGCCTATGGAGATCAGGTAGCCTTGCAATAGTGAAAAACGAAAATGGCCGTAATTCACTATTAGAACATGCCACACACACACCAGTGCATGTTCTACCTTATCCTTACAATGCACCCTGCCCTTGGGCCTACCATAGGGGTGTCTGATATGAAGAAAAGGGAAGGCTTAGGGACTGGCAAGTGGGTGCACTTGCCCAGTCAGCATGACAGTACCAGACTGCACGCAGGCTCTGCAATGGCAGACCTTAGACACATGTTTACAGGCTACTTCTGTGAGTGGCACAACCAGTGCTGCAAGCCCACCAGCAGTATTTGGTTTACAAGCCCTGGGCACTCCTGGTGCACTGTACTAGGGTCTGACAAGTAAACCAAACCAACCAATCATGGAATCACAAATTATACATTAATTTACAATAGGGAGCACTTGCACTGTGGCACTGGACAGCAGTGGCACAGTGCCCTGAGCAACTAACACCAGCAAAAACATATGAGGCACAACGAAAAAATGGAAGGGAGACTCACGCCAATGTGCCAGGTCTAACAAATGCATTTCCTTTTTCTCTCTTTATAGATTTATTGGATAAGATCATGGTCATCTGCCAAGATTGTGTTTTGCGTTTGTTGTGTCCATGCGTACTGTTTTTCTTTGTCAAACCTTTCCCCAAACCCCCCTTCCCATCCATTCATCAAACCCTAACCCTCTTCCCCCGGGCTGTGTGATATATATTGAGGTGTGACTACATTAAATGGACACCAACAATTGATCACACGCTTGCTGGGGCAGATGTGGTGAAAGCAACACTAATTCAATTTCAAGGCAGGGTGAGGATCTTCTTCTGCTTGCCCACCCATGCTCAGTCTATGTACAAGCCAAATTTTTTTCCAAAGGGAGCTAATACATCATAATTAATTGCCGGCATTGATTGGATTCATCATCAACACAGCAGTAAATGTTACGAATTATGATTGTGTTAAGTGACTCGACACAAGTACAGTTTGTAACTTCTTGTACTAGGCTGTCCCCGCCACCATTATGTTTTATTTTACTTTAGCCGTTGCAATATTGTTTGTTTGGCAGTCTTCTTCTGTACTGTACTTTACTTTGTTCTACTACTCCTCCCACAGTCTCTCTCAGGCGAGTGACAGTCTTTTTTTTGTGCAAATGCTACTGCCAGTGTCTACTACTACCACCACAACCATGGCATCTTCTCCATTCTCTTGGGAAACCATGCAGCCATCGCCGTGCCGAGCTTAATCATCATCAATCACAGGTAAGATAAGTTTGGTGGGAGGTATAATGGACTAGGAGGAGAGACTGACAGTACTAGTAGGACATATAACTCAGTGAGGGGTACCGCATCTATCTGATTGTGTGTTATAAAATTGGCAGATTATTTAAATCAAACACTGGCTGCGGCCCTGCAGCAGCAAGGAAACAATGTGATGTAAATTCATAAACCAGTAACCCTCCCACAAAACATTAACATTGTATGTTTAAGTATAAATATAATTTATTACCCTAACAAAAATAAACTATCCCACACCTGATCCACCCCTCTCCCTAACCCCAACCAATGTCCAAAACAAAAAAGTCCAAACAATGTCCATAAACCCCAACGCCCAATTCCCACCCACCTACAAAAGGAATAAGAAAGGGGCAATCCAACAGGGTCATAGATAGCCCTTAGATTCGGCTGGCTTTAAGGTGTTTGTCCACAAGGATCTTGACCCGCTCCTCTAGGCGTGCCATTCTGAGGAGCATCTGGTGGCGAAATGCCCTGCCGTTGCATCCAGGGTGGGGGGCAGCAGTGCTGGATGTTAAAGTAGTGCGGTTGCGGGCGGCTGCCTGACCGCGGCACCGTACCACAGGAGGCGGGGCCTGGCTGGGGCCCGGGGCATTGGAGGAGGCTGCAGCTACTGCCGCCTCCTCCTCCGCCTGAGCCACCAGTACTCTTGGCAGATGGCCTCCAGTTTCCAGTGCCGGGCCCTTGCTGCCAATTCCTTCCATGTTGGTTTTTCTTGGGAAGGAGGATCTATATCAAGAAAGAAAACAGTAACCCAAAATTAATTCAACACATAGTGGCACAGTAGCAACAGCAAGCACAGTACATAACATTTGTGGTAAGTATCTATCCTCCCACTTCCTCTGCCTCTAACATTTGTGGGAGTTTCAGGCATTATACTAGCACTATGGACTCCAGTACACCAGTTTTCTTCTTATCTCTAGTTTAGTGAAATAACATAACCTTGTTGTCGCCGGCATGCCAGCTCAGTCAGCTAAGCTTGCACCCAAGCCAAACATACGAGTCATGACGCAGACTCACATTAGTTTTATTTACTACTGTCTGCAGGTGGGATAGATCGTATTTTTCTATTACGGGTGGCACTGGCAATACTCTCTCTGTTACATGAAGGGCAATTGCTCAACATAACTTTCACCCTGCCCTGGCTACTACAAAAAGGTAGATTATATATCTGTTCCAATGATCATTGCTTATATATGGGACGATGACATAAGGTTAGTAGTGGTCGGTGGTGGGAGTGCTGCCGGGCGGTGACGTGGGGAGGGGCAGGGTGGGGGGTAGTAAACTATGGATTACGGCCGATTACAGGTAAGTAAACATATAAATAAATAACACTAATTTAGTTGCGCACACTGCATCGCATTTGGTGGTGCAGTGTGCACAATGAAATTAATTTTATTTATTTTTATGTTTACTTACCTGTATGTCCGTAATCCATAGTTTACTACCCCCCACCCTGCCCTCCCCTCCCCACATCACCACCTGGCAGCATTCCTACCACCGACCGCTACTGCATAAGGTACTTACTGTATTCTGAAAATACAACTTAAATTCCCCTCGGCTTCGCTAATCTAGCGCGTTTCCTTTTAAATTCTCTTCAAACTAAGACTCTGCATCCAGTGACAGTCTCCACCTATGCTGTCTATGATGAATACATCCAGGCATCCATCCATTCAAAGTAAATGTCTATCATTCTTCTTAATCTCTCAACAAACCTTAGTTTGTTTCACCAACAACCACCCATTCTTTCACTCCTTCCTTGCTTGCCTTGGGTTTGAGTTTGACCCAAACACCGCTGATGATTCTTGCTATCCAGTATCCACCCATACTGTGTTTCCCACCCTGGCAGGCATCTTCTTTTACCTTCCACCCATCCTTTAACAACCCATGCAGCTGATTCCGATCAGCCACCTATGCATGCTTCCAACGTATCCTTCTTTGCCAGTCATATTAAATCTTGCCCGTCCTTCCTCCTTCCACCCTTCTTTTCCTTTTTGTTCAACACATCCATCAAGGTCATCTGATCTGACTTTTAGTCTTCTCCATAAAACTTTCACAGCTGAGTTGGAGTCAGATAGAAGAGGCCATTGGTTACTCAACTCACATTGCTAATGCATTGCTAATGCTAAGTAAAGAGTGTCTTCTTCAACCATTGTATAATGTTCACTACAACTTCATACTTAATAAGTCTCAACAGTACAGTGAGTGAAGTGAACACCCTTCCAGCTAGTGTAATGTCAATAAGTAATGAATATAACTTACCACTACCCGCCACTGCTGCTGGCTCACCCCCTGTAGCTCCTGCAGGTGCCGCATCTCCTGCCCCCTCCGGAATGGCCGCATCGCCATCGTGCTGGCCCCGCCTGCACTGGTGGTCGGTAGTACGCCTGGAAAAAACATTACACATTTTTAGATGGCTGTATACCTCCCCCTATTTATTAGTTTTCACTAGCAAGATTGAAAAAAAAGTTAATACATACATATACAACATACATCACTAGTCCAAATCGGGTACTAGAGTAGAGCTAGTAGACACTAGTAGTGTTATGGTCCCTTGGGTCATTATAGTCTACTCTACTTTTTGCAAAGTTAGCCTGAACCATGCAACCATTTTAGCTTCATGTCTTTTGCGCATGTTACCTCGCAGCTTGTTGTGCAGTAAAACGCCTTTGAGCCCACATGAGCTCATACAGCTACTGTCTGAGCGTTGCGTACAAGAGGTCTAAAAACAAGCCACTTTGTTATGGAGTTCGGTTAGTCCGTATTGCTTAGCCATAACATGTTACACTTTTTGGCATGACTGAGAAATGCTTGCATTATACTATCTAACGCGCACCATTTTTCTCATAACAGGCGGAAGATTCCCTTCTACGAACCAGAGATTTGCAGAGCTCATGATGCATGTAACCAGTACTTCTACGTTCTACGGTGAGGGGTCTCCCAGAATTCGCACAGATCCTTTGTCTTCTATGCACTTGTAACAATGTTTATTGTTTTAATCTTATGCATTTTGCTGTTGGAGCTGGCTGTAGTACACTGAATTTCATATAACAATGTACAGAGCTTGTTAGTTGAAAATAAACCTTTTGAACTTACACATAGACTCTGTGGTATTTGGCGTGGTGGTGGACTTACACAAATGAGTGAGCGAAAGGGTGTTATGTTATCTTCTGGGTTGTGTAATCATTTGGTATCTTCGGGTTCAGGGACCTAAAGAGACACTATAGCTAGTCGGTCAGGGGATTGTGGGTTCTGACTGAGGTGTGAGGAAGGTCCAACCTCCCATCACCAACATCCTATTTTCTTGTGCATAGTTCTGTATGTGGCTGTGCAAAATCCCCACATCAGTAGTAGTATGTACTATATCCTATCAAAAATAGTCAAATATCTGGTTGGGCATTTTGTTGGTGGGAATTGTCAAGGCCTCAAGTTTAACTGCTTCCCTGCTCATGACGGAACCGTTCCGTCATGAGCCACGGTTGGCGTGTGCTCATGACGGAACGGTTCCGTCATGACAATCCTGTTGGCGGCCGCTCCGCCTGCGCGGCGCTGTTTCCCCGCCTGTGCGGGGGGACAACGCAAATGGGCGGAGTCATGACGGAACCGTTCCGTCATGAGCACAGCTCAACTGTGGCTCATGACGGAGCGGCTCCGTCATGAGCACAGGCCCACCGCGCTGCCCCCCTGCCCCCCCCAGCGCTGCAGCGGAATGTCCGCAGCAGCGAAGGGGTTAAGAAGACTAGAAGAGGACAACCCAAAGGACTGGACTCAGTGGCTAGATCTATTGGTCAATCTGAGTTTTATTCAAAACCTTAAATAAAGAGTGGCCAACGGGGCAAGCTTAGCTATAGACAGACTAATAGTGGTAGTACAGAGTCATAGCAGTGGCAGTTAGAACTTAGAGGCAGGGATAACCAGAATTTAGAAATAGATAGTTAAGATCAAAGAAGCTTTTGTAAAAAATGGAATTAGGAAGTGGAACCAGAATTAATAGTTCAGAAAAAATAAGGTGCAGTAAAAGTTAGGGAAATATAATTGTTAATATTAACCACTGGAGGACTTACTGGGGCCAGCAGCAGGGCCCCTGGGTGCTGCTGATCATGTAAGATATAATAAAGAAAGAGACAAACATTAATGATTGCTATTATTTTTTTTAAACGCTCCAAAAACATTTTAGGAAACATTAATTGCAATAAAATGTACCTATCTAATCAGATAGGCTACTGGCTCGCGGGATTTACGGACCGTCTACTTATTTATGAACACTAATCTAGTGTTCCATTCTGATTCCAGAATACTAACTAAGCCTAAGTACCACCTGACCTAGCCCACCTATTCCAGACGGGCCAATTGTTCACCAAGTCTTTCCATTTATTTTAGCCCTCAAAAATGCATAGCTGAGATGGAGGACACATGCATACATTTGTGCATACACCAAATTGTTGGTTGGTTGCGTCTGATGTTCTGCTACTGACTGACACTGCTACGCCTACCACTCACTAAACAAACTACAAAAGGTTCTACTAAGGACTGGGGTAAGCAGCACTCAAAGACAGAGGATGCGTCACGCAGACCACTAAAAAATTATCTACTAACTAAACCTAGTATCAACCCATCAACCACTAATTGACAGGAGGACAAAGGAAGGACTAGAGTCTCTCTAGCAATAGCATTACCTAACTTAAGTTCTCTAAAGTAAACTCTTACATAATAATCAGCCCAAGTTTCAAACAAATAAGAGTAGCGCCGAGCACCTGTGTCCTACAATCACAGATATTGAAACGTAAATTACCTGCAATGTAAGCAGCAGTATTCTTGTTATTCGTAAAAAAATTATACACAATATTTATACTACTATATATTAGCTACTCACCAAGCCCCACGACCGCGACACCTAGCAGGTCCAACAGGTCCTGCTCCCGGGTCAGGATATCTGACCACCGGTGGGCATGCTGGTTATGGGTGCGCCGGACCCCTGAGCAGCGAAACACTGCCCAGCGCACCTTTGCCCACCGGCGGTGACGCTTCTGGGTAGAGTACCCGGAGACTGGCCTGCCGCCTGCTGCCAAGGTCAAGGGGAGGTGGCCCTGCACAAAAAAAACAAGGGCAGCCACCTCCACCTCGCAAAAAAGCTGCCGGGCCTGAACCCCTGCAGGGTACAGTGTGCCGCAAGGCAGGCGGCTCTTGGGCGCAGGCGCCTTGCTCTTGGAGCTGGTAGTGCTACCCTTCGCCATAGTTCTTGGGTGTGTGGGAGGCGGAAAAGAAAAGTTAGAAGGAAAAAATAAAGTTAGGGAAAGAAGTAGGAGATAAAGAAGTAAGTAATATAAAACAGTAGAAAAGTAAAAACAACACAGTAAAAGTAGAAATAAAATGCAAAATATACTTAGGGACAGAGAGAGAGAGAACACATTTTAAAAAAACAGAAAAACAGTGTAAAAAACTAAGGATTGCAAAGATTGAGGGAGGATAGAAAAGTAGGCCAAGCACCATAGCATAGAGTGAAAAACAGGATGGCCGCGCCCAACGTGATCACGTGGGTAAGTTTGCGCGATATTTTCCCCCGAGCACGAGAACACGCTATACGCGACCCAGAACAGGAAATTAGGCATCGCGAACGGGCGGGACAATTGAAAAATAAGATGGACGCGCCCATAGGGGACCGCATAGGCAAGTTCGCGAGATACTATCCCCCGAAAACGCAAACAGCGTCCTGAACACGCACAACGCGTTCCCGAACAAGAAAAGCACATCGTGAACGGGCGCAACAAGCAACTACGCCCGCTCGCGTAGAGCTTTAACATCTTCCCGTAGCTTCGCGTAGCGCGGCTACGCAAACTACACCCAGGGTTAATCCTGATAGAAGTACCTGTCTCTGCGGTCCTTGAAATCACGCAATAGCAGCCTCCTCATTCCATAAAGCGCTCTAGTTTGCGTGCACTGTAGATCCGCCATGTTCTGGCAGCGGGGCGACTCTTGGGTATCAAAACAGCAGCGCCCACTGGGGTTTGATATTTAGAATATCAAACCCCATGGAATGGCATCAAAATAAGGTTAGTCGGTTACATATGCCTCTTCCAAATATGTTTTCTTTAACAACTGTGGCAGGATGAAGGCTTTCTATGGAAATAGCTATTAGTAGACGGGCGATTTAGTATGCATTAAACAAACAATAGTTGTTTGCAAATTTGTAAAGCTAACATGCCTGCTCATGAACTCGTAAAGCTAACATGTGTCTGCAATTCACTTCCATGCATTTTCGGTGTTTTTAATATATTAATGGATATGGCATATCGAGTTGAAATGCTGCTGATCGTGTTTACATGTCTTTGCCCATGACTAAATGTTTTTAACAAATGGCACACCTTTCGGATGGATTAGCACTGTAATACGGTATTATCATAGATATGGTTGGTGCTACCATTTTGTCAGTGCACATTTGTTTTGTGTGTCAAAAACCGGGCAATTTCTTAGTGATATCATTAAGACAGGGTTACTAACGTAGCATGGTACCACCATGTGAAGTGGTGGTGCTACCATTCTGTTTGTGTACATTTGCTCTATTTTTCTAACAACGGGTGAAGTCTCAGTGATACTTTGCGATAGTGACGCGCACCGACATATTTTTGCTAGATTTGTACACTGTGCTTTTGCCCGGGCTACCAAGTGTTATCGAATGATCTCTTACAGATAGGTTTATGGTCTCCTTGACGTCGGGAATTTAGGACGGTTAATTTTCAGTACTCTATCTTAAATAATTCAAGGGCCATGGAAGAAGGCATATACCAAGAACATATCATGTTTTATTCTTAAGTCATGGTATGTTTAAATACTAGACCGTACTAAGTACAATGAGAGAGAGGCTAACTTTCCAAAAGTGAATAAACTAATACAGAAAAATACATATAGAATTACCTGTTACACATCCAGTCAGGATTTGTTTTGGTTTTAGTTTTAATTTGTTCTTTTGGGTCAGCTAATATGCAATGGCTGAACAATTTACTCTTTGTCTTAGGGACCTATCAAAGTAACCCTGATGCCGCTATTAATGTTTTTGTGGAATCACTAGGAGCCTTGTTCTCTCATGTAAGTTGAGATATTTATCAATCTAGGACTTTTAGTTTTAATATGACAAAAAATCCAGCATAAGATCAAGAATGTAAAAATGTTAAAGACATTTATAATAGAAACTATAATATCTTTTCCATAGTAAATACGTGGATAGGAACATTTTTGGAGACTGGCTCACTTCTATCATCAGCGGTAACGGAGACCGGAGATGAATGAGACACTGCTACCTTTAAAGTGAGCCATTCTGACTGAACTAGTTACCAATATTTATCTTGAAGCACCAGTAAAACTTGCCTTTTGGTGTTTTCTTACAATCATTTTTCCATTCATTACAAGCTTTGAATGCTGAATTTACATGTAGATGGATCACGGATCTTGAATTGTGGAGCTTCTCCGTACTATCGGGACAATATAGAGGTTACGGGTCCAATTTACTATTCTTTTTGGTACAAACACATTCTGGTTATTATATCGCATTGAGTAGTAACAAGAATAAGGTTTCTTCACAATGCTCTGCTAGTAACTCTATGCACTCTATGTATTAGAATATCAGGCGCCGATATATTTTTATTTTACTTTCTGCCTTCACTTTTTTCATTTTTCTTTGTTCACCTTATCGGGCCGTCTCACCTGTTCATTTTTGGGTAAATGGTTTGCTGCACATTTTGTGTAATGTCTTCACTCTCTTAATTTTATTCTTAATGCACATCGTCCCTTGTGGATAATAAAGTTTTTAAATCATCTAGGAAATAACAAATGCTTATATACATGCTTTCTCTTTACTATTGTCCCTACAGCCTTGGGAAAGTCACGGTGGTGACGAAACACGCGTTGGCTATCATTCGTGTGTTTTCAGAAACGAGGACTGGACCGTCATTACATCCTGGAAGAAAGCTTTTATAATTATGTCAAGCATGCCCTTTTGTAGCGAATATAACACATTGTTAATATATGAATAAATTATTAATGGAATATATAATTACATTTGCTTTGTTTCCTGTGTTATGTGGCATCTCTTCTTACCTGTTTTTTCTTTGGGTCAAACTGACAGATCATTGTCTTTAATGAAATCTGTAATATTGTGAGTGCCAGGGTTATTTTCAAAAATGTTTGTCAGGTTACTGCTGTTTCTTGTCCTAATACACCTTAGGTAGTGGGGTGTTTCACCCTGGTGACTTTTTTCTTCTTGTAACAATTGTTTTTCTATTGTATAAGACCGATACTTTTAGTCGATCTGGTGGTGCGACCCTCATTGACACCACTACCTAATGTGTCTTTTTTTAAAAATATATGATGCTCTTCCCTGCAAATCTTCAAATCATGGATGAGGGAAAAACTAATTTCTTTGACTCACCAATGGAGGCAACTGACTGACTGGAAGGCTGGCGTAAAGTTGAGCGTAAGAGAGGGAAGACTCGTGCCTCCCAGGACTGGTAGCACGCTTGGAAATGGGGAGACGGAGCATGGAACAGAGGGCCTTAAACAGCATGGGTGAACATATTTAGACCAAGAGTTGCCTACCCCCCCCGAAAGTATTGACGTTAAGTGCTTCTTTTCTTGGGTTTGGGCTTGATCGGGAGGGGGAAGGTTTCCTCAACGTGGGTGGCGTGAGTTTCCTCATCGAAATGAAGGGCTGCAGAGACATTAGTGGCGTTGAACTATAAGACTTTACTCTGAAACAGGGGATGAGTATGCAAGGACTAAGTAACTACTGAGATTTTCTTTAAGGGTTTAGTTGTATACTACAGCGGTTAGATCATGCTTCGTGCTGGCGGAAGGCACGCTGCCCCTTCTTTACTGTTTACTATAACACTGTTTGGGTGACAGGCACTCTGTGTTTGGGAGGTTTATTACTCACCTAACAGGGTTGCAGGGTGGGGGGATGGGAATTTTTATTTATTTTAGAGATTTATAGAGCGCGAACCAGACCCATGAGGGTATCAGAGCGCTTTACAGGATTGACAGGTGGTACAAACAGTCTTAGGACGGGTGTATACAATTGGGATAGGAACAAGTAGATGCATTATACAAGGAAAGAAATAATAGGCAGTAACATATTCCGGATACAGGTGGTATAAAAACAGGTAGATACATTATAGGAGAGAGCAGCGGTCTCAAGTCCCGGGTGGGATGCCCAGAAGTGCTGGGTAGGTATCATCCAGAAGAGTCATGGTTAATGCTGTATAGAAGGAGAAACAAAATTGCTGAGGTGATTGAAATACAAGCGTTAAGCGAGGAATTTGCCCATAAGGAAAGATGTGGTCTCCTTTTTAAAACGTGCCAAAGATGGAAGTCTTCTGATGGTGGGCGTGAGTGAGTTTCATATCCTTGGGGCGACCATAGAGAAGGCCCGATTGTACGTTTTTTTTCCCCCGCAGGCGTGCTGGTTGGAGCAAAAGGTCTCTGGCGGATCGTGAGTTTCTGGATCCTCTGGATATCATGAGTTTCTGGGTGAGAAAAGCTGGGGTCTTGGGAGTATAGCGCCTTGTGAGTGATGCAAGCCAGCTTATGGTATTTAATGTTGTTTTGCATGTTTGCATATGTGCTCATGACCACCGCAGTCACACAGGTACAGCAGGTTGCCACGAAATGGCTCTGGGAGAGGGGAGGACTTCTGGGGGTATGCTCCACGCTTTCGATCATGGGGGAACAGTTTAACCTAAGGGTGTGGACCTGGAATTTTCACGGGTTGGGCAACAAAATTAAGCACAGCCTTGTCCTACAGCACATCTATAGACCTCCCCTGATGTAGTCTTGGTTCAGGAGACATACCTAAAGGGTAGCAAGTGTAAAGCCCTGGACAGATTTGGTATAGGCAGGTGGCCCACTCTGGATTCTCTTCTGGGGCTTGGGGAGTCAGAATTCTGGTTCGTAATGCGCTCCCGCTAACCATAACCAACGTGTGGGAGGACGAAGCAGGCTGTAGCATGGCTGCAGCGTGTAAATGGGAGGGGCGCACCATTGCGCTCTGCTCAATTTATGTACCCCGGGGGCTGCATAGGATAACCCTCACGAAGATCAGTTCCTTCTTGCTTGAGTTGCTCTTGGGCACTCTACTGGTGGGTGGGGAAACAAATGCCATCATGGATCCAGAACTGGATCGCTCTAGCTGTCGAGCATGACTTGGCAGACTTCATGACTGCCATGGGTATGGTGGATATATGGAGCATGCACAACCCCTCAATCAACCAGTATACATACTAATCTGCATGACATGGCTCCTTTTCCAGGATTGACTATCTCTTCACACAAACTGATAAAGTAGACGAGTTTACAGACCCAAGACAAGTGGCTCGGGCATTTCCGATCACTCTCCGGTAGAGGTGGCCATTAGGGGACCGCTTATGACTAGGGCAGCTTATCCGAGGATTGACCCCTGGCGTTTACGAGACCCGGAACTTCAAGACCGGCTCCAAGAAGAGTCGGAGCTCTACTTTCAGGAAAACAAAGGATCAGCGCCTCGCCCATAACAATATGGGAGGCCTATAAAACGGTGCTGAGAGGGCTGGCACAGGCTCTGATTGGCACAAAAAAAAAAAAGGACGAGGTGCTTCAAATTAGATCTTTGGAGCTTGAGATAGTCGAGTTGGAGAGGGAGGCAGCCACCACCACCGCTGGTGGAATCAAGCATAGACTACCTTTAAAACAACGTGAATTACGAGCGCTAGCGGACTGTGAAGCGAGAGCGTAAGCCCTCGCAACTCAACATAATGTGTACGATACAGGGGACAAGGCGTAGAAACTCCTGGCGTGGCTGGAGAAACGGGATAGAGAACGCTCCTGTGTGACAGGTGTGATGGACAAGAAGGGGACACTGCAGACAACAAGCTCAGATATAGCAGAAGTCTTTGCTACACACTTTGAGAGTGTATATGCGCCTGTCGGTATCAGAACAGAGACCGATTGCGAGTAATTCTTAAGAGACTTCTCTCTCTCCACGTTATCTGACGAAGCGAGGGCCTTCAACGTCTTCCCAGTGGTAAAGAGGTTTCTTAAACCCTTAGTATCTGGAAGGAGTGTGGGATGTGTATCTAGCTTGAACTTGGGCGTTACAAAGCGGAATTCGGACATAGGTAAAAACTGGACTCAGAAAACTGGGCATAAATTGTGTGTGGTCAAAGAGGGGCAGATGGCTCCCAAAATCTTACGATATGGTTTGTATGATTACCACCTTTGTCTAAGGGCAGATATTGGCTGACTACCCAGCTCGCTTAGGAAGGTTGCCCACGCTAGTCTTCTCTTGCTGAGGATAATATGTGATGAGAACACAATACATTTTTTTGGACAGAATATTTCTTTCTGTCAAGCGTTATTGGACACTATAATATATGTGATGATGTTGCATTGATTGTTTATTGTAAACTGTATGATGTGAAAAACTGATATTGTTCAGATGGTATCCAAACATATGCCATTTTCTTCCTATGTTGTACTTCTAAATATGCATTTTTATTGAAATGTTCGTTGGAACTGTTTAATGCAAATATTGCAAGCGCTGAGCTCCTAGTACAAAATTTATTACAGTGGCCCTACGATTAAACAAGCCCATATTTGAGTTCTTTATCTAAATTACTAAAATTACCATGGATTCCCCGTTGAAGCACATGGAAAATTAGCTTCCTCAAACAGATAAAGAAAATGTATATGTTTTGCCAAGAGTTGAATTTATACACAAAAGCACACACCTTTCCCAGGCCTAAGGAGTAAACATTAGACACAAATATAATTGAACACACTAAAACACATATAAAGACTAATCATGCAGGACAAGAGACAAAGGAAAGTCAGGCTTAGAATTATGGAATATCTTTGAAGAAATTCAAACCAAAAAACCCACAATGGCGATAGAAAACAAGGCGTCAGCACCTTCCGCACCATATGCAGGGATGGATGTACTCACACCAGCTCCCTCTGCGTTAGGATATTCAAACCCAATAATAGTGGAAGCCGACAAGCCCCCCACCGAAAGAAGGACAGTTAGGTCCAAGTCTAACAAATCCAAAAGCAAGCAAGACCAGACACTTACAGTCAGGCCATGAGTTGGCATTGGTATGCACCTCCACTAATGATGAGCCCCAAAAATTGAATCATGAAACCAGTAAGTCTGAAGAAGGGGGTCTCAACACTCAGCTAACACTAGTCACCTTACCCCTTGACTCTAGCTCCCATCCTTCCTTCGGGGAGATAGAACTCCAACAGTCGGATCTTGAGTTGGCATGGGAATGCACTTCCACCAATGATGAACCCCAACAACTAAATCACGTAACTAGTAAGTCAGAAGAAAGGTACCGCAGCACTCAGCGGTCACTAGGTACCATACCCTTTGACTCTAGCTCCCTTCCCACCTCTGACATCGATTCCAACCCGCTACTGGGAACAGCCTGCAGGTCGGGAACTACACTTGTTGAACAAGTTGACGGGAGAGTTCCCCAAGTGACCAACACAGGGATCCGTGCATCTGTATCTAATCACAAAATATCATGCACAGATCCGGCAGAGATATACACAGCTAACCCCCCGTTAGGGTTACCCACACAACCGCCCACTAACGCCCAACTCAGATTAGACTCGGAAAAGATTAGAACCGATCAAACTATTAGGGAATCTAATAATTTCAATGTACAATCTAGCAAGACTCACAAAGCCATGCTTCTCGCTATTAGAGACATGAAGAACCTGTTATACCTATCTGAACAATGGCTCACTAAAATGGAGGATCTTCAGAATTCCTCATATGAAACACAAGTTAAACACCGCTCCACCCCCATGGAGGCAGCAAACAGAATTTACCGCCCTCGGGCGCAACTTAACTATCTGACAGACAGCGAGATATTATCCATCCTGTCTACATATGACCCTATGCCTACGCCGATAGGTGAGAGCCTGATCCAAACTATCCCAACGAACGCTGGTAGAACTTCAAAGTCAAACAATAGAAGGATAAACGCTAGCAACCTAAAGAATGTACCATTACTGCCAGGAAAGATTATTTTGCCTACAATCAGTTCCCAAAAACACATCCGGGCCATACTACTCAACTGTCGTTCAGCGAATAAACACGCATCCGACATAGCTGACCTTATACTAAACCAGGAAATTGACGTAACCATTTTAACAGAAACATGGCTTTCTGACTCGTCCTCTCCATGCTTAGACCTATTAGTTCCCCCGAACTACCGGATTTTAAGACAGGACAGATGTCACAGAATGGGAGGAGGCATTGCCTGTATACACAGATCAGACATAACCATCACAAAAATACAGGCTGACCCCTTAGAATCGTGTGAATATCTGGGCATGTCACTTAGCTCGGCATATAACCAAACCTGTAAATTACATGCAATCTACCACCCACCTGGTACTAAGAACATGTTCATAGACCAGATGATAGAAATTATAACCACCAACTCTAATCTGCAATCTAATGATATCTTCCTAGGAGACTTCAACATTCACTGGGAGGATAACTCTGATAGTTAGATCGCACTGTTTAAAGCATTCCTGGAAGAGCAAGCGTTAGTTCAAGGATGTCAACTCCCTACCCACTCTAAAGGCTCCACCTTAGATTGGATATTAGCAAAAGAGAAAGCGATCGCGAAAATCGTAATCACCCCTTGTGATTGGTCTGACCACCACATAATTTCATTCGTAATTCCTTTCAGAAAAACTAAATCGACCGCACAATCTATTAAACCAAAAAAATGGACCCGGGACACCAGAAGAATTAACTTGGAAAATGCAGCAGCGCGCTGTGAAATAGACCTGCAGCCGCCTAAGAGCATGGTTGACGTCAATGACCTCACGCTGCACTATAACAAGACAATGTCAAGCATCATCGAGGACATAGCCCCACTTAAACTAAAAAGAATCTCTGAAAAAAACAAAAACCCGTGGTTCAACGGCGCCCTTAATGAAGAAAGAAGGTCTCTAAGACTCTCAGAACGTAAATGGCGACAACACCCTTCGTCGCCCCACTTAACCCAACTGAGACAATCCAGAAAAGCTTACAATAAAAGCATTCTAAAATCTAAGAAAGACTTTTTCAGGAAAGAACTGGATAATGCAGTAAACAGACCAAGGAAACTATTCGATCTTCTAAAAGATCAATCAAATAAATCTGCCAAATCCACACCAACCATCACGAATACGACCTTGAATAGTGAAGACTTCTCCGTTTTCTTTACAGACAAAGCCAACGCACTGGAGAGGGAGCTCAAAAAAGCAGCCGAAAACAAGGAAAGAGATAAGGACTTCTCAATGGATCAGCATAATCAACAAGAATTAGAAAAACCAAAAAACAAGGCTCAGTGGTCCAGATTTAAGCCGGTCAGCGAACTAGACATTGCGAAGATCTTGTCAACCACTAAACCTAACAATCACTACAACGATCCCATACCGGCAAAGTGCTGGTCTGCGATAAACCACCTACTAATCCCATCATGGACAAAGGTCATAAACGCTTCATTGCCACAAGGCCAAATACCGGCCTGCCTAAAAACTGGTCAAGTCATTCCCCTCTTAAAAAAACCTACAGACAACCCATCTGATCCCAACAACTTCAGACCAGTAACAAATATTCCCATGCAAGCCAAAGTTCTGGAAAAATGTGTCCAACAACAACTGAGTCTTCATATTTCGAAATTCAATCTTTTAAATGATTTCCAATCTGGTTTCAGACCAAACCATAGTACAGAAACAGCTATTCTGCAGATAGTAGATGACGCTTTACTGGCACTTGACCATAACAAAACATGCCTCCTTATCCTGTTGGACCTGTCATCGGCTTTCGACACGGTGAACCATGAAAAAATAGTCGATCGGTTGAAAAACAGAATGGGTCTAGAGGGAACAGTCCTTAAATGGTTTAGATCCTTTCTCGAGAATAGATCACAAAAATTCATAGTCAACCAAACCCTCTCAGGACCATCCAGCAACAATATCGGAGTTCCGCAAGGGTCAACACTATCTCCGGCACTATTCAACCTATACGTAGAACCGCTAACGGATATACTACAAAAAGCGAACATTTCGTTCCACATGTACGCCGATGACACCCAGCTGTACATCAAGGTCTCATCATCTGAAGAGATAAAGACCATGAACCATGCACTATCGAGAACCATCCAATGGTTAACGGCTAACCACCTGAAGCTAAACGCCCAGAAAACAGAATTCCTTTTGATTACACCCCAAAAAAGCAAATCAATTATAGTAGAATGGACCAACACTATCACTGCTCTAAAATGTACTCCGAAGATTGTCGACTCTACTAAATCTCTGGGAATTACTCTGGACAAAAACCTGAACATTTTTATTTATTTATTGGGCTTATTGAGCGCGACAGATACCCAAGAAGGGCTTCCCGGCGCTGAAGCAGAATACTGAACCAGAGAGACAGGAAAGGGTTATAGGAGAAAAACCTTAACAGGTCACTGGTTAAAAAGCCAGGTCTTAATGGCTTTACGGAAGTGAGTGTACCTTGTTTCTAGATGGAGAGGTTGCGGAAGGGAGTTCCAAAGCTTCGGGCCTAGGAGGGAGAACATGTTAGCTCACATTAACTCAATGGCAAAAAACGCCCGTTTCCATTTAAGTTACCTGCGGAAACTAAAACCATTCCTAAATAACACAGATCTCAAGACAGCAGTTCAGGCACTGGTTATATCCAGGATTGAGTATGGTTGCACAACTTTGGCCGGCCTCCCCAAGATCTCAACAGCACCATTGAAAGCATGTCTGAATGCTGCCACAAGACTTATATCTGGATCCAAAAAATTCGACCACATCACCCCTCACTTGAAAGCCCTTAACTGGCTGCCCACCGAAGCAAGAATTCAATTCAAGTTGGCATGCATCACGCACAAAGCATTACATCTCAAAACTCCAGTTTACCCCGCAAAAAAACTCACGCTATCAGGAGGGTGCCGATTTTCCAGGAGCCATGCAGACCTTCTATTGAAACCGGCTCGCTTTTGTAAGAAAATAACTTATGATAGAGCATTCTGCGGGGCTGCTCCAAGAATCTGGAACGCTATCCCCCCTAACATTAGAAGAATTCCTTCCATCACGGCATTCAAAAAGGAAGCAAAAGCATTCTATATGAGGAAATTTCTCCCATAAGTACATCTTGGTCACAGTCTACAAACCTATCATGACTTTTCCATGTGCCCGCTAGCTGCTCTCTAACCTTATATGGGCCTGTATATACATGTTCAAATTGTAGTCTTTTACTTTTACTTTAAACTACTCATGGTAATTCAATATGTGTATATATTATCTTTTGCTGCCTAATGCTCTGTTCTAAACTTGGTAGGCATCTAATGACTTGTAATGTATTCGGTTCTGTTTCACCGAAATTCAGTTGTAAAGCGCTCCGATACCCTACGCAGGGTCATGTCCGCGCTATAGAAAACACTAAATAAATAAATAAATAAAAATACAGTGCAGCCAAAAACTCAACGCCCCGTCCACCATGCTCAACATGTGACACAAAGGCAAGTAAAATACACACTCCTACTGGTTCAGGCGAGCATAAACGAGTGTCAGTCTGTGGCGGTTCTCAATAGCGACTCAGCGAACTAAGGAGATGAAGGGAGCTCCAGTCCCACAGAAACTGATGACGAGGGTGGGGTTAAAAGGTTTGCCCAGGCAGCCGAGAAGGAAACAAGCCAGGCTAACAAAAGCAGCGCGTAGCTCAGAGCAAAAGAGACAGGCCAGATGGCGCGAGGTAGAAAGGCGTGAGCTGAAGATCGATCGAGGAAGAAAGGGCACACAACCGGGGAGTTAGAGCAAGATTACAGGATAGCGCACTCTTTTCATGAGGAAAGCAGGGTCAGGTACAGAGTGTTTCTCGGAAATGAATTTACCTTAAAGAAATGAAAAGACAAGATGCATTTGGCAAAACAAGAACAAGTTGGCTTAATCAAACGAAGCGGCTTGGAGAGTACGACAGATTGCGTCTGAGGAAAGTCTCTTGTATACATCATGAGGTACAATAAAACCAGGGCGTTCTTCTTCAGCTATGTTGGGCCAGTTAGGCGGAGTCTCTTTGGGCTCGGTCTTGCTTCTCCCTGTCCTTTTCCTGTCTCTTACGGTAATAGTGTAATATGTGGGCCTGTATTTCCCACTAGGGTTTGATGTCCAGCCCTACTACACTATCTTATCCGGTCTGGATCTCAATAGGAAGCCCTCTCTTAAGGATATTATAGAAGAATGCGACCTGTGTCGGTCCAGCGCTGACCTGTCTCCTTCCCCCATCGTTCTCTCATTCTGTCTAAGAATTCAGACGCAGTCTCCCCAGCTTCATGCTCTCTGCCATCAGTCTTCCTATGTCTGGGCAGTCAAGAAATCTCTCTCTTAGGGCTGTCCAGATCTGGTGCCTGAATGAGTTAAATGCAGCCCAACAAGCTCGGTGTTGATAAGCGTGACTGTGGGGATGCAGGTTTGGGAGAACACCATGTTGGTCTGCTCTCCAATGAGGCTGCTGAGCAGACTTTTGATATGCCCTACAGCTAAATGTATGGTCGCTGTGTTCTTTTCAAAGCATGAGATCCATTTCCCTGCGCCGTCTATCAATGGGAGCAGTTTATTCCTGAGCCCTTCTTTGTCCATCTGTTCCCAAGGCACATAGATAGTTCCTGCTGCACCTTTCTGCAGGTGCAGACACATTTTTGGTTGGGACAGCTCTATCGGTTTCTCCTCGATGTAGCTCGCCCTTCGTCTCGCGCACTCCTGCATGTAGGGGTAGTTCCATTTCAGATCGCCTCCTTCATGCCGAATGCAGTCCTTGGCAATGGCCATGTTTTCGGGTTCTAAGGACCCTTCTCTGGCCAAGGAAGGTCAAACTTCCCTTCCTTTCAGTCCAGCAGGCTAGTAGATGACAGAAAAGTCACACAAAGGCCTCACCCTCTTCTCTGGATACTATTTCTCTAAGGGTTGTACTGTTGATGAGTGCGTTCAAGGGGAGCGGCAGAAGTCCTTGCTGTGCTTGTGCACGTGTAAGGGTGCCATGCTGCTCCTTCTATGTCTTAATTGTGTCCCTGTCAGGCTTTCCTGACTGCTTTTTTTCCAGTCAGCCCCTCTCCTCTGCCAAAGGTCAGGTGATATGCGTGACTAAGTAAGGCTCATCTCAATGTGGGGCCTGAAGCCCAGCTCCTGCTCCCTACGTGGGAGTGGACTACTCTCCCTGCTGGGCTTCCCAGGACAGAGCTCTCTCTCTCCATCCTTAAGTGTTGTCTTTCCTCTAACTCTCACCTGTGTTGCCTGCTTCTCTCAAGAAAGGTCTACAGAAAAAATGATTATTTTTGCCCAAAACTTAGTCCATTCCTAGTGCCTATAGCCGGAGTATGGAGGGCGCTTGGCGTAACACGCAGAGCGAAGTGAGCCCTATACAGCACCCAGGGACGACGCTACCTCTGTTCCACACCCCGTGATCACAGTGATTTCATACCAACACCCAGAGACGAGTCGTACCTCAGTTCCACGCCAAAAGGTCCAAGCGATCCTCTACTAACAGACAGGGACAAGGCATATCATGTGTCCCCCACAGTGATCTCAAACAATAGTAGTCACATTCGCCTTCTCTAGCGTGCAGACTAGGGAACAAGCAAAAACTGATCTGTGCTTGTCCTACTTTACCATACCCCACTTACTGAGACTAAGGATCAGATGTAGTCTCTTACCCTGTGACGGCTGCCTCTGGATAGACCTACACCCCGTGGATTTAGCAGAACTTCTAATCAATTATGGCGTCTGCTCACCAGTCTTGTTTGTACAGATGAATTCGTTCGGGCAGGGGTTCTTGTCCTTTGACAGCAGTCGGGCTCGATAAACCAATCTTTCCTGGCTGGCTCGCCAAAATGTTGCAAAGATATGAATTTACCTTAAAGAAATTAAAAGACAAGGGTAGTTTGACGAAACAGGAACAAGTTGGTTTAATAAAACGCAGCGGCCGGGAGAGCCTCGACAGAAGGCGCCCGAGGTAAGTCTACCAATGTACAAAGTTTTGGCTTGTATTTTTTATATATATATATATATATATATATATATATATATATATATATATATATATATATATTGTGAAGTACAATAAAACCATTTCTGCATTCTTGAGAAAGCATCTCAGTCGTAAATTAACAAGGCTGGGTATCTGATAAGGACACCAATAGCTCTTGGCTTGGGGGAGAGATAATGCAGGCCAGTGTGTGTGTGTGTGTGTGTGTGTGTCCAGATGTCCAACATGAGGAGCGCATGATCACTACTTGTGGTGTGCAAGTCGTATCCTGAGTGTTTCAATCTACATGTGGTATCTAGCTTTGTGGTATTTGTGGGGAACGAGAGCCTTTGGACAAACTGTTATATTGGGGCCATTTGCCTCAGACCTGTTTGTGGTGCAACAATCTAACTGTAGGATCAATCAGGGTTTTCCCTGGTATCAGAGTTTGTCTTTGGGTTCAGAGAGGCCCCACCTGTGACCTGTTATTTGATAGGCGTCGGTGTGGGTTGCAGGACCGGTCTGACCACATACCTCTGACTCTGGGTTGATGGGGAGGTCACCATAGGTAAATCTGACAGCAATGATGCGACTTCACTGGCAGAACTCCTAAAAATAATATGGCAGTCACTGGTATCATCTCTATCGACATTCTCAACAATGCATGTATAGTTGTCATAGTGCACACTGATATTGTCTTTATTGTTATTGACAGTTATGCATTCCTAAATCATGGCGTACATCGATATCACTTTTACTGGTAACAACATCATCTTTCGGGCAGAGATTATGACATACATTGACATTGCTACTGCCAGTATCATGGCTGTTGTGCAGGCATAGATTTTGGCATACATTGACATTACTACTGCCAGTATCATGGCTGTTGTGCAGGCATAGGTTGCAGCATATGTTGAAATCAGATTTATTGGTTTTGCAATTGTCGGGCCTGCACATATCATGGTACTCATTGACATCGTATTTACCCATTCCAACAAGGGCACAGCACTGGAAAGAGCTGTAAGTAGATGAAAGGCTGCTAGCAGGGCTCAGAGCTACACCGTCCAGTTGACAAAGGAGATGGGCTAACCAAGACATAAAGGAACAAGAAAGCCTAGTACTTATGTACCTGCGACGCACGAAAAACAAAATGGCACCTGTGCGTGCACATGAGGGAAGCAGCACTGAGAATACACAAAGCTCCACATGGGTGAAAGACAAAAATAAACAAACCCCGAGGGAGATAATAGCCAAAAAGGAAGGCAAGACTTTTGCATACCTGTTTCATGACTTATTAGCAGATTGGACTGAGGAGAGGGACCAATACGACAGGTCTTGGCTGAGGAAAGGATCGTCTGAGCCAGGAGACATGGGAGTAGCGGAGGATTGCATCAGGCATGAAGGAGAAAACCTTAGTTAGGACTTCCTCTACAAGCAGCAATGCCTCGTAAGATGGCAACGCTATGTTGAGGAGACAATGAGAATTGGCATGTTACTGCAGAAGGGCGCAGTGGGGATCGTATACGTGCCATGGGCCCAAATGGTCGAAGAGGGGTTGAGAACAAAGTTATCATCATTGCTGGTTGGGATGGGAAATGGATTACATGCTTCGAGAAAAACACTGCAGGTATCAACCTAACAATAAGAGACATTAAGAGTCTGCTAAGCAGCCCAATAGGGGAACAGACCAACACGGTTTTCATCCAAGCTTGAATTCCAGCAATCAGACTAACAGATAACCAGCATGATGGGCTAGCATTTTGTTATGTTATGGCTCTGTATTACTGTTAGTGAGCTGAGAATTGTGTATTCAGTGCTGTTCGTAGCATTCCTTTGATGGTGTCATCATGGGGAATGTTGGAGTGTTGCTAGGCGATGGGAGTTGTTGGGCTGGTTTAGGAGAGCAGTTGTGGGAGTTGGAGGCTGCGTTGAATCGGGCGGATTTCCTTACTGCTGTGTTGCTGTATATTGGAATAAACTTCGATGCCTGAACTTCCCGGCGTACGGCGTTTTCACTACAATTATTGGCGACGATCTTCTTTGCGACACAGCGACTCACCGTGCATGAAAAAGTTACGAAAGACAATTTGTCTTAACAAGCGGTAAGACTGTTCTTTTTATTGACTTTTGCTCCGCTTCCCAAAAATCGTCAAGGCAGTATAATTTCGCCTTCTACATCATTGGGAAATCCGATCCCGCTACACGATCTACACAGAGATCTAATCTTTTAACATTCGGCCCATTACGCTACTTACCCTCGTTGCAGCTTCATTTCCGTCAAAGCTGTGGCGCACTTCAGCTCAATTGCTCGACAATTATCGGCGGCATCTTGTTAAATTGAATAGTGTTCCCATGCGCATTGTTTATCCTTAACGCATGCGCGGTAGGCCACAACTTTTCATACGCACGCAAGCTTGCGGTTGTTGCTTAGCAACCCACTCACAACATCGGAAATAAAGATTTTTATTTTTTTCTCGCCGATCTCGACGATCGGCACGTCTATCACTACGTTAAAGATTTTAAAGTGAGCATCACTTACTCCTTTCTCCTTTTTTCAAAGAATTTAGGAACTATACAAGGTTTCAAACACAAGATACTCGTAAAGGATGGAGCTGTTCCAATCAAGCGCAAACTAAGGGGTGTACCCTTTAGCGTTAGGTCTGAAAAGTGTAGTTTCCTTTGTGATGAGATTGAATACTTAGGTCATCTCATTTCAGGTGAAGGTATCAAGCCAAGGAAGGGTTTACTGGATGCTATTACCCATGCTCCAACTCCTTGTGATAAATCAGGTGTCAAATCTTTGCTTGGTCTCCTCGAGTACTATTCTAAATTTATTCACAATTATGCTTCTTTGGTACGTCCTATCAGTCTTCTTCTCAAAATAGGTGTGAGTTTTGATTGGGACAATGATTGTGCTTCGGCATTGAAGGCTGTGAAGGAGTGTTTAAAGAACAGTCAAGCTCTTAAGCCTTTCGACCCCAGTCTACACTCTTGTATAACTGTTGATGCGAGTCAAGTAGGGTTGGGGGCGGTCCTTACACAAAACGAGAATAATGGTGAACGTACAGTCTCTTTTGCCTCCAGGGTTTTGAGAAGTAGTGAGCTTCAATATTCAGTCATTGAAAAGGAATTATTGTCATGCTTATGGGCAATAGAGAAGTTTCGCCCTTATGTTTGGGGAAGGCGTTTTTTGTTGAGGACTGATCACAAACCTTTGGTGAATATTCTCAGTTCAAGTACTGGGAAGTCTTGCTCCCCTAGAATTTTACGAATGGTGTCACGGCTCATGCAGTATCAATTTGATGTTGTACATGTCTCTGGGGGCAGGAATGTCAGGGCTGATTTTTTATCTTGCTTTCCGATTAATGAAGATAAGGATGATTCTATTTTGAATGATTGTGGTGAGGAAGATTCTGATTGTCTTATTGCTTCAATTGATCTTATCAAGTATGGTGTTGGTGCTAAAGAAGATTGGGTGAAAGCTCTCTCTGAAGATGTGATTTTGCAGCAGGTTTGTGTTTTTGTGAAATCAGGGTGGCCAAGTGAGCGTGTTCTCCTTCCTAGTTTACAACCTTACTGGAAAGTCCAATCAGAAATTTCTTTGGAAGATGGTATTTTACTTCGTTCTGACAGATTTATCCCTCTGGAAGGTCTTAGGAGGGAGATCATTATGCGTGCTCATGAGGGTCATTTAGGTTCGACACTCACTAAAAGACGCATTCGTGAGTTTTTCTGGTGGCCTTCAATGGATAACCAGATTAATGAAATTGTTGATTTGTGCTCAATATGTCGTTTGGGGGACAAAGGATTAAAAGTTGCTACACCTCCTCTAATTCCCATTGAATGTCCTTCTAGTCCGTGGGCAAAAGTGGGTTTGGATATTATGGGGCCTCTTGATGTGTTGCCTGGTGGTAGTCGGTTCATTATTGTCCTTATCGACTATGTGTCAAAATGGCCTGAGATAAAATTGGCTAAGGAGGTTTCCACTGACACTGTTATTTCGTTCCTCAAAGAAGTTTTCATGCGAGAGGGGTTTCCTGAGTCATTGGTGACAGATAATGGGACTCAGTTCACCAGTTTGGGTTTTGAAAAGTTCATTTCATCTTGTAACATCAAGCACGTAAAGAGTTCTCTTTATCACCCACAATCTAATGGGCTTGTGGAGCGCATGAATAGAGTTCTGGGGGACTGTATTAGATGGGCCAAGTGTGGAAACATGGATATTGTCAATTCTCTAGAGAGTATGTTATGGTTCTACAGGACCACTCCTCACTCAACTACAAAGGTATCTCCTTTCGAGCTACTGAGGGGGAGGAAGGCGAACACCAATTTAAAGCCTGCTTGGATGAATAAGTGGATCAAAAATGTTTCTGATGTGGATTCACTTATGAAGTTGGTGAGAGAAAATGTCTCTAAATCACAGATGAAACAAAAGTCATGGTTCGATACAAAAAAAAGTGTGAAATTGGTTTCAGTAGGGGTTGGAGACATGGTGCGAATTAAGTCCCCTTTACATGTCAAGAAGGGAGAGAGTAAGTTTGGGCCTCCTGTTCTTGTTACCAAGGTGGGAAGGAATTCCATTCAAGTTGAGGGGGGCAAATGGTGGAATGTAGGTAAAGTCGTTAAGGTTAAAAATGTTTTTCCGCTTCCTTCTTCGGGTTCTTCTAGTATGGGAGTTACTGGATCCTTCGAGGTCCCGACTAGGAGAAGCGGGAGGAAGAGAATGATTCCTATAAGATACGGTACGTGAAATGCTTATGTTGATATGATATGCTGTTGTTTTTTTTATGTGAAATGCTTATGTTGATACGATATGCTGATGTTTTTTTTTGTGTATTTTGTTTTCTTTCAACTTTTGACTTTACTGAGTTATGTGCTTTTCTTTAAAAAAAAGGAGAAAGGAGGGTATGTTATGTTATGGCTCTGTATTACTGTTAGTGAGCTGAGAATTGTGTATTCAGTGCTGTTCGTAGCATTCCTTTGATGGTGTCATCATGGGGAATGTTGGAGTGTTGCTAGGCGATGGGAGTCGTTGGGCTGGTTTAGGAGAGCAGTTGTGGGAGTTGGAGGCTGCTTTGAATCGGGCGGATTTCCCTACTGCTGTGTTGCTGTATATTGGAATAAACTTCGATGCCTGAACTTCCCGGCGTACGGCGTTTTCACTACACATTTCATACGCACAGGCACCGGATCAGGACCGCTCTGAGGGAAAAATTTCCTGACCGCCCAGATGCAGGAGGGCTAATGGCAGTGACCATGAAGCCAGAGGAAAGAATAAATGGTTTCTTAAATAGAAAGAGGGAAAGATGGGGACAGGAAACCAGACAGACATTGACTAACACGGGCCCACAAGTCTCATTCTTCTAGAATGTTTTGAAGAAAGGGTTACCCATCAAGATACAGAACGAGAGAGAGAGAAACAAGTTACTTGCCTTCGGTAAGGCTCTTTCTGGTGGATACAGTATCTGCCTGTGGATTCCTCACCTTATGATTATACCCTGCGCCAGCATTCCGCTGAATTGTTTCCTAGCTCTCCACGCCGACAAGGACGTCACAATGCAATGGCTACGCTCGCGACTCCTCATGATGTCACCGGAGCCATAAGAGAGCCTCGTCGGCATGATGACGTCAGTTCCACCCATTTTTTCCATACCTCCAAGGCGAATAGGTGGACCGACAACAGATTCAAAGTATACACAGTACACAATATTCACACAAATACACATAGTGTAACATCAAAAGGAAAGCCAAAGAATATAAGCCTTTCCTATAAATGAACCAGATAGATATAAGATACAATGTAAAACAACATGTCAAACAAAGAAACCTTTATGGTATACAAGGGTGGACATCGGGGCGGAAGGTGGGACAGTGAGGAATCCACAGGCAGATTCTGTATCCACCAGAAAGAGCGTTACCGAAGGTAAGTAACTTGTTCTTCTGATGGATACATCTACCTGTGCATTCCTCACTTTATGAATAGATTCCCACAGCAGTCCCACTCCCGGAGGAGGGTGTCCATCCTTCTATACCAAAAAGTCCTGCCGGACAGGGCGCACAAAGTGGCCCTCCCTCCTCATCTCGGAGTCCATGCAATAATGCTTTGCGAAAGTGTGGAGGGAGGCCAAAGTCGCTGTCTTACAAATGTCCGCTACAGGAACACCTCTAGTCAGAGCAGAAGTGGATGACTTTGCTCTAGTAGAATGATCTCTAATACCTTCAGGCGGTTCCTTACCAGCAAGGGCGTAGCAGATCGTGATGCACAAGATGATCCATCTGGATAAAGTGCGCTTGTGCACAGCCTTGCCCTTCATGCGTCCAACGTAGCCCACAAAAAGCTGATCGTCCAATCGCAAGTCCTTAGTCCTGTTCAAATAAAAGCTCACCGGTCTTTTAGGATCCAGGCGGTGAAGTCTCTCCTCCTCCTTGAAGGGTGAGGGGGAGGATAGAACACAGGAAGAGTAATGGACTGCCCTAGATGGAAGGGAGTAACTACCTTAGACAGAAAAGCAGTCCTGGTCCTGAGGACCATCCTTTCAGCATGTATGGTCAAAAATGGGTTTTGAACTGAGAGCCTGAAGCTCGCTCACCCTCCTTGCTAAGGTGATAGCCACAAGAAAGATCGTTTTAAAAGACAGGATTCTCAAAGGACAACTATGTAACGGTTCAAACGGGGAATCCATCAAGAAAGTCAAAACAAGATTTAAATCACATTGAGGCATAACAAAGGGAGTAAGCGGAAACTTATTGGTAAGGCCCTTAATAAACCTCAAAACAATAGGAGATTTAAATAAAGACGGCTGATCCGGCAAACAAAGAAACGCCGATAAAGCCGACAAATAGCCCTTAACAGTGGCCACAGCACAACCCTCCTGGGCCAAGAAAAGTGAAAACTGAAGAGCATCTGATAAGTGGGCCTTTAAAGGATCAATGGACCTCTCTCCACATCATTTAACAAATCTAGACTATCTGGAAGAGTAGACAGACTTGGTGTAGTGTTGCCTGGGCGATAAAATAACATCCACCACATCCAGCGGGAGAGAGAAGGAACTCAGGTTGCCCCGTTTAACCTCCAGGCATGAAGGTGCAGGCTCCGGAGGTGGGGGTGTAGAACCTGCCCCTGCGACTCCGAGAGGAGTACTGCCCTGAGAGGGAGACGGAGCGGAAGGTGCGATGAGAGGTGAAGTAGATCTGTGTACCACACTCTTCTTGGCCAGTCCGGAGCAATTAGTATAACTTGGGCCCGGTCCTGGCGAATCTTCCTCAGAACCCGAGGAATCAAGGGTATGGGAGGAAACGCGCAAAGGAGTATGGAGCTCCAATCCAATTGAAACGCGTTCCCCAGTGCTCCCTGCATCAGATACTGGAGACTGCAGAACAACTGGCAGTGCGCGTTCTCGTGAGTGGCAAACAGGTCCAACCGAGGAGACGCCCACATCTAGAAGATGTGATGGACCACCTCCGGATGAAGCCGCCACTCGTGATCGGCCGAGTATTGTCGACTGAGACTGTCCGCACGAACATTCAGCACACCGGCTAGATGATTTGCAAACACACAAATCTAATGGTCCTGAGCCCAGGACCAGAGTCGCAGAGCTTCTCGACAGAGACAATACGACCCTAAACCTCCCTGTTTGTTGATGTACCACATCGCGGTAGTGTTGTCTGTCAGGACTTGAACCGACTGACCGCGAAGGGAAGGAAGGAAAGCCTTTAGTGCCAAACGAATCACCCGCAATTCAAGAAGGTTGATGCGAAGCAACCTTTCCTCTGGAGACCAAAGACCTTTGACCTCCAGATCCCCCAGATGAGCACCCGACCCTAGAGTGGAGACAACCGTGATCACTGTGGTCACCGGTGAAGGAGGTTTAAAGGGTTTGTCTTGAGACAGGTTACCCTGCACACTCCACCAAGTCAGATCCGCTGCAGCGTCTCTTGAGATTCTGACTGACTCCATAAGATCTCCGTTGTGTTGAAACCACGCTTGCGGAGGCACCTCTGGAGTGCCCTCATGTGCCAGCATGCATGTTTGACCAACAGTATGCAGGAAGCGAACAGACCGAGCAGGCGAAGGACCTTCAGGACCGGAACAACCGCTCCACTGTGAAACAAAGGAATCATGTCCTGAATGTCGAGTTTTCTTTGTGGAGGAGGAAAAGCTCGACACACAGTAGCATCAAGTACCGCCCCTATGAACAGGTTGCGCTGAGAGGACACCAGGTGAGATTTGGGCACGTTAATAGAAAAACCCAGGTTGAACAGCCGAGTTGCTATTCACAGATGATGAAGCACCATCTCCGCGACTCCACTTTGAGCAGCCAGTCGTCCAGATAAGGGAAAACTGGAATCCCTGACCTTCTGAGATGAGCTGCCACCTTTGTGAAGACTCGAGGTGCAGTAGTAAGACCAAACAGTAGGACCGCAAACTGGTAGTGCTGCAACCCAACCGTAAAACGGAGATACTTCCTGTGCGATGTCAGGATGGGGATATGAAAATACACATCCTGTAAATCGATCGACACCATTCAGTCCTCTTGCTGCAGCACCAAAAGAACCTGAGGAAGGGTTAGCATCTTGAATTTCTCCTGCTTCAGGTAAAAATTCAAGTCCCTAAGGTCCAGAATCGGACGCCACCTGCCATCCTTCATGGGGATCAGGAAATACCGGGAGTATCATCCCTGACCCCTTTCCTGCTCCGGAACCACCTCTAGCGCACCTTTTTGTAGTAAAGTAAGGACCTCCTTCTGTAGAAGAAGCAAATGGTCCTCCGAGCAAAATCCTTGGCAAGGAGGAGGAAATTCCCGAAAGGGAAGGGCGTATCCATTCTCTACAAGGTTTAAAACCCAAAGGTCTGATGTTACCGATTTCCAACCCTGTAGAAAGTGAGACAACCTACCCCCTAAAGGACCCAGGATGGGGGATCTAGGGCTGCTTTCCTGCATTACCAGGGGGAGCAGGGGAGGTAGAAGAGGAGGAGGAGAGATTGCGGGCAGAACCACGTTGGCAACCTCTGGCTCTTCCTCTATAAGATTTATAGAGCGGATTTTGCTGCTGCTGCTGAGGCTGTCGCAAGCTGCGAAAGGAAGACCTTCCAAAACCACGATGCTTTTTATAACCAAACCCCCTCGACTGGGTTTGCAATCCTAAGGATTTCGCCGTGGCTCTGCTATCTTTAAACTTTTGAAGTGCCGAATCAGCCATCTCCCCGCAAAGCTTCGAACCATTAAAGGGCAAATCAAGAAGGGTTGCCTGAACATCCGGAGAAAATCCAGAGGATCTAAGCCACGCTTGTCTCCTGGTAACTACGGAGGAACCCATAACTCTAGCCACCGAATCAGCCTTATCCAGGCCAGATTGACTAACCTGTCGACCAGCAGCCTGAGCATCTGACAGAACCTCCATAAAACTTCCATGCTCCTCATCAGGCAACTTGGGCGCCAATTGCTTCGCCAAATCCATCAAAGCATGTATATAATGGCCCAACAAACTGGTAGCATTGGTTGATTTTAGTGCCATGCTAGATGAAGAAGGAATATGCTACTTACAAGTATGCATCTGTTCTTGGCATGTAGAGCTGCAGATCTACACACTTGTGCATAGATCGCCATCTGGTGTTGGGCCCGGATGTTTGCAGTTTGTTTTTCCTCTTGGAAAGTCTTTGGAAGTCACAAGGTCGGTGACTCCTCCTTGGGATCGTATTGCGCATGGGCTTCGGCTCCATCCTCAGATTTTTTTTCGCCAGCAGGGAAAGATGGAGCGTAGTAGTAACAGTGAAGATGCCCATGTGTGTGCTATCTAAATAAGATAAACTGGAACAGATAAAGGTAGCCGGGGAGGCAAGTGGGTGTGTGTAGATCTGCAGCTCTACATGCCAAGAACAGATGCATACTGGTAAGTAGCATATTCCGTTCATGGCATATGAGCTGCAGATTACAGACTTGTGCATAGATTATATAGCAGTACCCACCATTAGCGGCGACCACCCGTATCTGTTGCAGTGGTTTGAAATAATGTTTTGAGTACAGCCTGGCCCTCACTAGCTTGTTGCTTAGTTTGCACATCTACACAATAGTGTTTAGTGAAAGTGTGCGGTGTTGACCATGTAGCTGCTTTGCAGATATCATCTAATGGGATGTTCCCTAAGAATGCCATGGAAGCCCCTATTTTCCGTGAAGAATGGGCTTTCGGGGGAATGGATAGCGTTCGCTTTGTTTTATGGTAGCAGATTTGAATGCATTTTACAATCCACCTAGCTATCCCCGATTTTGAGATGGGGTTATCTTTGTGTGGTGGAGAGAAAGAAACAAACAGTTGTTTGGTCTTACGGAAAGGTTGTGTTCTCTGAATGTAGTAGAGTAAGGCTCTTTTGACATCCAGTGTGTGAAGAGCCCTTTCTGCAACGGTCTGTGGTTGCGAGAAAAATACTGGTAGTTCTACTGTTTGGTTTAGGTGAAAGGGAGAAATGACTTTAGGGAGGAATTTTGGGTTGGTACGGAGAACAACCTTGTTATGGTGCATTTGGAGAAAAGGTTCTTGAATGGTAAGTGCTTGTATCTCACTGACCCTTCTAAGGGAAGTGATGGCTACAAGAAAAGCGGTTTTCCATGTTAGGAACTGTAGTTCGCATTTATGGAGAGGTTCGAAGGGAGGCCCCATTAGTCTTGTGAGAACGATATTTAAGTTCCACACAGGTGAGGGTGGCACTCTGGGGGGAATTATTCTTTTAAGGCCTTCCATGAAGGCTTTAATGGTTGGTACTCTTAAGAGTGAGAGATGTTGCCTGTTTTGTAGGTAAGCTGCAATAGCTGCGAGGTGTAGTCGAATGGACGAATAGGCTAGATTGCACCTTTGTAGGTGGAGTAAGTAGCCTATTATGTGTTGAATGGACATGTCGAGTGGATTGATGGTGTTATGGCAATAAACAACAAAACGTTTCCACTTGGCGGCGTAGCACGCTCTAGTGGTAGGTCTTCTAGCTTCTCTGATGACGTTCATACAGTCAGGGGGAAGATTTAGGTACCCGAATTCTAGGATTTCAGGAGCCAGATCGCAAGGTTGAGCTGCACTGGGTCCGGGTGTTTGATCTCTCTATGGTTCTGGGTTAAGAGGGGTGGAGAGAGGTGTAGTTTTTGGTGCGGCACTACCGATAGTTCCAGCAGTGTGGTATACCACGGTTGTCTGGCCCACGTTGGAGCTACTAGGATTAGTGTGAGGGAGTGTTGCTGGAGTTTGCGCACCACTAGTGGAATGAGTGGGAGAGGCGGAAAAGCGTACGCAAATCTGCCTGACCAGTTCATCCATATCGCATTTCCTTTGGATAGTGGGTGTGGGTATCTGGCGGCGAAGCTTGGGCATTTGGCGTTTTCGTGGGTGGCGAAGAGGTCTATCTGTGGATGCCCCCACATTTGAAAGTATGGGTGAAGAACTTGCGGGTGAAGCTCCCACTCGTGGATCTGTTGTGTCTGCCTGCTGAGCAGATCTGCCACTGTGTTTTGGACTCCTGGGACATGCTGAGCTAGGAGAAAAATGTTCTGGGGTATTGCCCATCTCCATATGCTCTGTGCTAGGTAAGAGAGCTGTGGAGAGTGTGTGCCGCCCTGTTTTTGGATATAATACATGGCTGTCATGTTGTCTGTTCGGATCAGGACTGCCTTGCCTGAAATTTGAGTTTGAAAAGATTTTAGGGCTAAGAAGATTGCAAGTAACTCCAGATGGTTGATATGGAGTAACTTTTGTTGAGGTGTCCACCTGCCCTGTGTGGTGAGATGTAGTAGATGAGCTCCCCAGCCGGAGAGTGATGCGTCCGTTGTCAGTACTATTTGAGGAACCGGGTCCAGGAACGGTCGACCTTTGGAAAGGTTTGTGGTGTTCCACCACTGCAGAGAGCGATGGGTGCGATCGTCTACCAACACCAGATCTGTTAATTGACCCTGGGCCTGGTTCCACTGGCGCGCTAAGCACTCTTGGAGAGGACGCATCTGGAGTCTTGCGTGAGGCACTATGAAAATGCAAGAGGCCATCATCCCTATTAGTTGCATAAACACTCGAGCTGGAAGGGAGTGTTGTAGTGCGAATTTTGCGTGTAGAGCTTGAATGCTTGCAATCCTGGCCGGATTGGGGCAGGCTAGTGCTCTTGAGGTGTCTATAGTGGCACCGAGGAATTGTTTTATGTGGGATGGTTGGAGATGGGACTACTGGTGGTTTACTGTGAAGCCCAGCTGGTGGAGTAATTGAATGGTGGTAGATGTGTGCTGAACACACTGATTGTACGACCCGGCTTTTATCAGCCAGTCGTCTAAGTATGGGAAGACGTGGATGTGTTGTCTTCGTAAATGTGCTGCTACCAATGCTAGGCACTTGGTGAATACCCTTGGCACTGTTGTGACTCCGAACGGGAGCACCTTGAATTGGAAGTGTTGTCTGTCCACTACAAATCTGAGGTACTTGCGGTGAGCTTTGTGCACCGGAATGTGAAAATACGCGTTTGGGAGAGAAGCGGAAGTACCTGCTGAAGCGTTACCATATAAAAATGGTCTGAGTGTATGTATGTGTTTAGGGGCCGGAGATCTAGGATGGGCCGCAGAGTCTTGCCCCTTTTTGGTATGAGAAAATATAGGGAGTAGACTCCCATGTTTTGTTGGTTGGTAGGAACGGGTTCTATTGCTTGTTTTTGTAGGAGGGAGACTACCTCCTGCTTTAGGAGTATTAAATGTTCTTGTGACATTGGGCGCTGCCTGGGTGGAATGTTTGGGGGGTAGATATCAGTTCTAGGCAGTAACCTGATTGAATTATTTGTGTCACCCATTTGTCTCAGGTGATGGTAGTCCAGACGGGAAGGAAATGTTGGAGTCTGCCCCCGGCCGGAGTGGAATGGTCTTAGGGGAGTGGGGGGAAGTCATTGGGTAGGCGTTGTGGCAGAGCGGGCGTTGTTTGTCTTGCCTCTGCCTTTATTATTGTTACCCCTATAGACGCCTCTTTGATAACCCCTCGTGAAGGTGGACTGAGTGGGGGATTTGTACGAAGTGGACGCGGTATCTGAGGAGTAGCCTCTAGATGTACTGCGAAAGGAAGAGCGGCGAAAGGAGCGTCTAGGAGGGTGTGACTGTAAGGCTCCCATGGACTTCGCCGTATCTGTATCCTTCTTCATTTTTTCTAGGGCCTCATCTACCTTTGGGCCAAATAGATGTTCCTGGTCAAAGGGATGGTTAAGGATGGAGGCTTGTACATCCGGCTTAAAACCTGATATTCTCAGCCACGTATGGCGACGCAGGAGGACGCTTGTATTGATGGCCCTGGAAGCTGTGTCTGCTGCATCTAAGGCAAAGCGTATAGAGGTGTTTGTAATGGTTTTACCCTCTTGAATTAGTTTGTTGGCCCTAGCTTTATATTTCTCAGGGAGGTGGTGCATTATGCTCTCTAATTCATCATAATGTGCCCTGTCATATCTGGCCAATAGCGCTTGAGTATTGGCAATACGCCACATATTGGCTGCTTGTGACGCAGTGCGTTTCCCTGATGCATCCAGTAGCTTCGACTCTTTGTCAGGTGGTGGTGCTTCGCCTGACGCCTGGGAATTTGCCCTTTTACGTGCAGTGGATACCACTAGAGAGTCTAATGGTGCTGGCCCTCTGATGTAGGAGGGATCTGTGGGGGCAGCTTTGTATTTTTTCTCTATGCGCGGGTTAATGACCCTGGCTCTAACTGGGTCCTTAAAAACCTCTGGCGCGTGTGACGGCCCGTTTGGAGATCTTGGCGCGACGGTGGAAGGGCCAGCATGGCCACCAAACAAGATGGCGACCGGGCGAAGGTGAAGACGACCCGCCGTGGCACGGCGCACCAGGCCAATAGTATGGACCGCTACACGCTCCAAAGGGGTTCTCCGGAGACAACGCGGTCATCCCCGGTGGGACCGACGGAGACACCTGCCCACCCAGTGGATCTAACCCTCCGGGACGTCATGGGCGCCATCGCTGAACTGAAGGCCTCAGTGGACCAGCGTTTTGATACCTTGTCGCAAAAAATTGACTCGGTCCTGGTGGATGTGGGCCTTGTGAGGGCGGACTTGTCAAAGACGAACGACCGAGTCGATTCCCTGACCCACACCACAACGAGCCTCACGACTGACGTGGTGGCCCTCCAGAAGGAGGTGCGCCGGCTTGGCCAGGCGAGCGCCCTGATGGACCGGCGACTGGAGGATTCCGAGGGTCGCGCCCGGAGGAATAATATCCGCATTATTGGTGTGCCGGAGGGACGTGAGGCGGAGGCGGCGGATCTCTTCGTGGAAGACTTGATCCTGACCCATCTCCAGCCCCGGGGGCTGAGTAAGTTTTTTGCGGTGGAACGTGCCCACCGGGTCCCCGGGGGCCGCCCTAAGACCGGTGCCCCGCCGCGGCCCCTTATTGCCCGAATCTTTAATTTTCGGGACCGAGATGCCATCCTCCAGACCTCCAGGCAACAGGGACCGGTCAGGTTGGACAACATGGACGTAAACTTCTACCCAGACTTTACCCCGGCAGTCCAGAAGCAGCGGCAGAGCTTTATTGGCATCAAACGTCGTTTAAGGGACCTAAATCTTAAGTACTCAATGCTCTTCCCGGCTAAGCTGCGGGTGGAGGTGGATGGTCGCACGCACTTCTTCGACCGGCCCGAGGCGGCTGGGGACTGGTTGGACACCTTGCCTGGGGATCGGGGCCGAGGGGGTGGGGGGAGCGCAGCTGGCGAGGGGGGCCCGCTGGTTCAGAATTGAGGGGTGACTGTATTGCCTTACTCGGGACATTGTTCCTTCACCACATACTGCTTCTGTAGGTTCCCCTCCCATGGAGGTCATGTGGGGTCTGCTGGGGGCTTCCCTCCTCCTCTGGGGGACTAATTAGTATTTAGCTATGGGGCGACAGGCACACTGCACTTTGGGGGGGCTGTCTGGGCTCGTGCAGGGAGGGGGGAGTTTTGTTGGGACCGGGGGGTGGGGGGGGTGTGTTGTTTGTTTGTACCGCAAGGCAATCCTGCGACTGTTTTGTTGTCTTTAGACTGCTCGGTGGGGGACGACCGATTGTTTCGACGTACGATGGGGGGTAGGGACTTGACTGTGTTGTCATGGAATGTTAACGGCCTGGGGGATAGGATTAAGCGTGGTGTGGTCCTGCAGTATTTAAAACGTATTTCCCCAGATGTTGTCTTTCTGCAAGAGACGCACCTTATAGGTAACACCTTTCATGCAATGAATCGGAGGGGATATCGTTTGGCGGCCCACTCTGGCTTCACCTCAGGCTCGCGGGGGGTGGGTATTATGGTTAGGAACTCGCTCCCGTTGGAGATTGATGAGGTGCACCACGATGAGAGGGGACGTTACACTGCTCTGGCGGGACGTATGGAGGGTAGAGTGTTCAGTTTTGTGTCGGTGTACGTCCCGCCTGGGCTACAGGCCACTACATTTGCGGACCTGGGGCGCCTCCTTCTGGAACTTCCGAGTGGCCTATTGGTGGTTGGAGGGGACTTTAATGCGGTTGTTTCTGGATCTATGGATCGCCATCCCCCTAGGGACCTCCCCCGGGCACAGGCGTGGCTGCCTGGCCTTTTAGACACACTGGGCCTGGTGGACTGTTGGCGCTTAAAGCATCCCGTATTGCAACAATACACCTTCCACTCGGGGGCCCATGGTAGTCTTTCGCGGCTTGATTACATCCTTGTCCCAGCGGCCCATGCGGGGAGGGTGGGAGAGGTGCGCCATCTGGCACGGGGTATTTCAGACCACTCCCCATTGTTGTTGCATTTCGATGTCTTCCCGAGGGGGGATGGCAGGGTGGCCCCGATTAACGCCTGGTATCTGCGCGACCCCACCATTCGTGCCGACTTGGTCACATCCTTGCAGCGCTATTTTGAGGAGAATGTGGGGTCGGTCCCATCTGCCATCTCCCTATGGGAGGCTTTCAAAGTGGTTCTTAGAGGGGAGGCCCTCTCCTTTATTGCCAGTGCCCGGCGGCGTGAGCGGGAGGAGGTGACCCGGTTGGAGGCCGAGATTGCGGAATTGGAGGGTGACCTGGGGAACGGGGTAACAGACGCCAAGTTACATGTTCTGCAGTTAAAGCAGGCGGCCTACCGGGCCCTCGTCACGGAGGCGGCCAGGGGCCTTGGTAGAGAGCAGCAGGGGCGCTTGTATGATGTGGGTGATAAGGCCGGTAAATTGATTGCGTGGTTGGATAGGAGAGAGAGAGCGAGCCGAGTGGTGCCTTTGATTGAGAGTGTGGATGGTGCGTGTGCCACGGAGCCGGAAGCCATTGTCTCCTGTTTCGCGGATTATTTCCGCGGAGTCTACTCCCCTGCTTCTCCCTGTTCGGAGGCGGACTCCCGTGCCCTGCTTCGGGATATTGCACTCCCCTCCCTTACGGCGGAAGACAGAGATTCGCTAGACGTCCCTCCCACCTCGGACGAAATTGCCTCGGCTATTCGCTCGATTTCATCCGGCAAGGCCATGGGCCCCAATGGCATTCCCATTGAGCTATATAAGTTACGCCCGGATGTGCTGGCACCCCACCTGCGAGCGATGTTCCTCGCGGCCCACTCGCAGGGCTCCCTCCCGCCGGACCAGCGTCTGGCCACAATTGTGGTAATCCACAAGGAGGGGAAGCCCCGTGAACGGGTCACATCCTATCGGCCGATTTCGCTTTTGAACGCGGAGCCCAAAATCCTCGCCAAGGTGTTGGCTAACCGGTTGGTTGGCGTGGTGGGCGATTTGGTCCATCAAGACCAATCGGGCTTTATCCCACACCGCAATACGGCTCTTAATCTACGGCGCTTGCACGGCGTGCTCGCGCGTGTCCCATTTGTGCGGGAGCCAGCCATCTTGGCGTCCTTGGACGCCACCATGGCGTTTGATACGCTCGAATGGCCATATCTCTGGGCGATGCTCGCGAAGTTTGGGTTCGGCCCGGGTTTCATCAGCTGGGTCAAATTACTATATTCGGGCCCGATGGCGCAGGTGGTGGTGAACGGGCGTGTGTCGACCCCGTTCGCGCTGGGGCGGGGCACGCGACAGGGTTGTCCCCTGTCGCCTCTTCTGTTCGCCCTGGCCCTGGAGCCCCTGGCGGAGTGGCTGCGGTGGCACCCTTCCATCCGTGGTCTCCGCTGGACCCCCGAGCACGAGGACCGCGTGTCCCTCTACGCGGACGATATCCTTTTGTATCTCGCCTCCCCGCGCAAGTCCCTGATCGTCCTAGTTGATGTTCTGCGCTCCTTCGGTCGCAACTCAGGCCTAGTCATTAACTGGGCGAAATCCTGCGTCTACGTGCTTTCCGGGGAGGCTCCGGTCCTGCCGCGGGACTGCCCGATCCAGATTGCCTCCCAGGGTTTCCGGTACTTGGGTATATATATCACTCTTGACCCGGAGGCCCGCTATGAGCGGAATCTGCTGCCCCCTCTCCAGCGTTTGAAGGAGGATGTGGTGCGCTGGCGGCGTCTCCCGCTCTCGCCGCTCGGTCGAGCGGCCTTGTTTAAAATGATGTCCTTGCCGCGCTTCCTCTACGCCCTCCAGAACACTATGGATATGGTCCCGGCACGCTACTTTCGTGAGGTGGAGGGCCTTCAGCGGCGCCTGTTCTGGGACGGGAGGCCGCGTATTGCTCTGGCTAAACTGACGCTCCCGTGGTACGATGGAGGGGTCGCCCTCCCGGACATTAAACGGTATTACTGGGCCTCCCAGCTAGCTGCAATTAATCATGGCCTTTACGGGCCCGCCCTGAACCCGGCATTCGAGATGGACAAGATGCTCCTGCCCGGTGGCGATTACAATCGAGCGCTGTACTCTGGTGCGCCTGACTCCCGTCTGACGGGACCGACGCGTGTAATGGTGCGGGTTTGGCACGCGGCTAATGCAGCTATGGGGTGGAAGGACCGTTTGACCCGGGCGTCTCCACTGTATGCCTCTGAGAGACTGGGCTCCCTGTGGACATCGAAGGGCTTCGAGAAGTGGGACACGATCGGAATCAGCACAGTGGGGGATCTTTGGACGAGGGGGGGATTCAAAACTTTTGAGACGCTGCAGGCGGAGTTCCAGCTGCAGGGCAGTGAGTACTTTCGGTACCTGCAGGTCCGCCATGCGCTGGGCTCCGTCTTCCCGGATGTTGCATCCATCCCGGAGTCTTCCCCCCTGGAGGACAGAGTGCTGGATGGCCATGTCCCGGACAGCACGATCTCCCTCATATACAAGAAGCTGATTAATGATAGATCGTGCCTGTTAACTAGTCTACGCGAGGCTTGGGTGGCCGACGGGCTGGAGCTGGACGACGAGGATTGGATGTCCGCGGTGGCCTCTCCGAAAGAGGTGGCCATCCCGGCTCGCCTTCGTTTCGTCCAGCTCAAGATTCTTCACCGGGTCTACGTGACGGGGCCGAGGCTTCTACGTATGGGTTTTGCCATGGACGGACTGTGTAGGCGTGGATGCGGTGCGTTGGCGACTTTTATGCATATACTGTGGGAGTGCCCGAAGGTGGAGCGATTCTGGCGTGGTGTGCATGAGGTCCTGCGTGTGGTCACGCGTGTAGCGCTGCTGCCCGAAGCGAGGAGGTGCTTGTTGAATGTATGGGAACCGAATGACTACTCGGTTCCGCAGACGCGGTGGGTGACTCTGGGATACATGATAGCGAAACGTGATATTGCTCAATTGTGGGGATCCCAGAGGCCCCCTGCGGTGTCGGCCTGGAAAGAGCACATGGATTGGTGTATGTTCCGTGAAAGGGTGGTGTATGTGGCGAGGGGTAAGCCTGGGGCGTGGGTGAAAATCTGGGGCCCCTGGAACGCCTACCGTGGGGGCATTTGTGAGCCACCACAGCTGCCGGCTGCCTCGCCTGCTCCGTCTCCCTAGCTGGACCCTCTTGCTCGGCCGCGGGCACGCGGCCCCCCAGTCCTTGATCTCCTCCCATCCCCCTCTTCAGATCTTTCCTGCCAGTCTGGATCCCACACTATGGAGCAAGTGTTGTCATCTTGAATCTCGGGTTGCCTTGCGGTTGTGGTTTTTTTTTGTTGATGTTGTTAGTCCTTAAAATGAAACCGTACTCTGTGGCAGGACGCCGTGAGGCCTGCACCGTTGATTACTCCTGTGTTTCTACTGTACACCGCTGAGAGACCTTTACTGTCTGTATGTACTATATTTGTGATGCTTTAGCGGCCGGCCGTGCGGTTGTAGGCCCATACCTGTAACCTTTTTATGGATGCAATAAACGGTTTCAAAAAAAAAAAAAAAAAAAAAAAAAAAAAACCTCTGGCGCATGCTTTACCACTCCTTTAAGCATAGGTAATATGGAGGTAGACCTATGTGTGGTGTCGAACGTGTTAAGGAGGAAATCTTCCTCCACGGGGTCGGTATGCAAGTCTACCCGTGATAGTGTGCCGCCCTTTGCAGTAGGTGGTGGAACCCCGAAGAGTCTTCTGGTGGAGATGGCCTGGAGGGGTAAAGGTCATCTTGTGGGACGTTGGGGATATCAGGTATATTGTAGTCGTCCCATGGGTCTGGGGATCCTGTAGGAGTGAGGTTCCCTGTGGGTAGGTCCTGTGGGACATCCCCTATGTCATCATATGGGTCCCCGTGATCATCATCTTGTGGAGAAGGGGTGGAAGAACGATGAGGTTGGGGTGGAGAAGGCGGAGGGGGTGGAGGTGGAGGAGGAGGGGAAGGTATTCTGAACAGGGAGGTAGCAGAGTCCTTCCTCTTTGGAGGTGGAGCAGGTTTCTCCAAATGTCTCTTTTTGGAAGAAAGGGGCAAATGTCCAGTTTTTGGATCATTGGTGAGTGTTTTTTGCAAGGGATCCGGTGTAAATAAGTCCGGTGAGGCAGGTCTGTCCGTCGGCGCCGAAGGAATCGGTGCCGTTGGCTTTTTAGGCTTTTCCGTGCCGGTTCGTTGTTTGGAACCTGGTTGGGGAACTTCCGGATGCTTGGTCAGCGCCGAGATGGATTTCGGCCTCGAAGTGTCGGTGCCGGTGGCCTTGTGTGCTTTGGTCGGCACCGAGGGTGTTGTCGGTGCCGAAGAGCTGGGTTTCGACCAGAGTGCTTTGGTGCGGAGCTCGGTGTCGATATGGGGGTCGGCTTCTTTTTCGGCGCCGAAGCGTGTTTATCGGTACCGGGAGTAGGCTGGCTCGAGCCCGAGCCGCCAGAAGGCTTGCTTGGCTTCTTCACCGGGCCCGAAGGTGGGGTGTTGAAAGCAGTGTCCTTGGTCTTGCCTAGGCCCGGAGGCGAAGGCGTGACCGGAGCCTTTTTCGGTGCCGGCAGGGGTGTGGGGAGGGGATCAGTACTCACAACCCTCTGCACCGGGGTGATGTCCTCCACATCTGAGTCGTCGGCCTCAGAAGCGCTGACGAGGCCCTCTTCGGTGTACTGCTCTGGAGCGTCGATGATTTCTCCGAAGATGTAATCCGGAATCGTCGTCGAGGAGTGCGCCATAGTTCTTCTGGATCTTCGGTCCCGAATAGTCTTTTTGGACCGGAAGGACTTACACGCCGGACAGTCTCGAGCCTCGTGTTCAGGGGAGAGGCAGAGATTGCATACCTCGTGGAGATCGGTGAGGGGGAATTTGGACCCACATTGAGGGCCCTTTTTAAATGGAGTCCTTTCCATTAGCCAGGACCGAAGCTTGGAGAGGCCCGAAGGCCGCCGTCGACGACTGGAACTGAAGGTCCGTGCCGATGAGAAGGCGTTTCGAGTGGGGGAGATCGCGATCGAAACAATACCCCGGTTTAAGGTGAGGATTGCGCGTCGACCGTCGAACTGGAAGCTGTTCGGAACCAGAGCGCGAAGATCACATCCAAGCCCGATGGCTGAAAAAAGCTATCTGAGGATGGAGCCGAAGCCCATACGCAATACGATCCAAAGGAGGAGTCACCGACCTCGTGACTTCCAAAGACTTTCCAAGAGGAAAAACAAACTGCAAACATCCGGGCCCAACACCAGATGGCGATCTTTGCACAAGTGTGTAATCTGCAGCTCATATGCCTCGAACAAGACCTTTTTAGCTGACTGCTCTAGCTTCTTAGAGTCCCTGTCGGCAGGAGCCTGAGGAAAAGCCCCTGAAGATTATTTAGAGCAGGACGCCTGTACCACCAAACTTTCTGGAGACGGATGAGAAGAAAGAAAAAGAGGGTCTCCTGGTGCAGTTCTATTTCTTGCCACAGATTTAGACACAGCAGGAGAAGAGAGAGGTTTACGCCAATCATCCATGATAGGCTCAGTTAAAGACTCATTAAAGGGCAACAAGGGCTCAACAATTGAAGAAGGGGAATGCAAAACTTCAGTGAGGAAATTCGGCCTATACTCAGCAGTAGGTAATTGTAAGTCTAAAAGATCCACAGCCTTTCTTATGACAGTATGATAAGGAGCTACCTTTTGAGGTGGAGAAGCCCTTGACGAAGAAAACTCCCACTCAGGGGAGGTGTCCAGTCCACTTGCCTCCTGAATTTCTTCGAATTCATCAACAGATTAATCTATCTCACCCTCTTCAACCTCCTCTCTCCGATACTGTTGCTCCTCCAACAGTCTCTGTGCCACTCTCCTTGTACGAAACCTTGGTTGTGGAGTCAGCGGCGCCACATGCGGCGTCGACAGTTTGGAGCCGGCGTCGAAGGAGGACCCGAAGGTGGAATCGGAGCCATACGAGGCCGAAACGAAGGTCCACCAGATGGCGCCAGGGACTCCATATACACCGTCGAAAATCTCTTTCATGCCATGACGGCGCCATCGGCATGAAAGGCACGAAGGGTGCCTGGGCATAGTCCTGAGGCACACCCAAGTTAAAGGCCAGCGGACCCAAAGGTGCTCCGCAGGGGAAGGCTGCCTTAGCAAATACTCCATACATTGCCTTTAAAAAATGCATTGGATCCGAACCTGGAGTTGGAAATTGTGGATATGGAGTCGAGCTAGCATCCACATGAGGAGCATCAGACGTCAGAACAGCCAGATCCACTGGCAGAGCCACAGGTTCAATATCGTGCACAGGAGAAGGATCATCCAGAACTGGCAAGCCCTCTGAATCTGGCGAACCCCTCGGCGCCGGAGACTGTGCCGGAGTGCCTTTTGGAGAAGGAGATCTCTCCTGAGTCACTCGAGGAGATGGGGAAGGAGAAACAAAGTCTTCCTGACTACGTCGAGGAGCCGGCGAAGGTGACCTCGAAGCCTTACCCTTCGACGAACGGCACCGAGAACCATGTTTCCTCTTCTTCTTGTGTTTTCTCGACGTATGCGAAGTCGACAACTTCGATTTCAACTTAGCTCTTTTACGGCCTCTTCCTTCCTTCCTTCTTTGCCTTTGCCATAAAAAGCTTAGCCCCCCGTTCTTTTAGAGCCTTTGGATTCATCTTTTCCACAACTGGAACAGTCTTCTACGTCATCATCCAACGACAAACACCATAAGCAATCTTCATGGGGGTCAGTGATGGACATGTGACCACCACACTCCCTACAGGGTTTAAACCCGGGCTTCCTCAAAGACGACATCGCAACAGCAACAGTTAAAGATGAAGGAACAACAAAATATGGAGAGTCCTAGAAAACCGTTACACGTCGACAGCGCGGAAAAAACTGACATCACGCCGACAAGGCTCTCTTATGGCTCCGGTGACGTCAAGTGGAGTAGCATGCTGAGCCGTAGCATTGTGACGTCCTCGTTGGCATGGAGAGCTAGGAAAAAATTCTGCGGAATGCTGGCGCAGGTGATATTCATAAGGTGAGGAATCCACAGGCAGATGTATCCATCAGAAAAAAAGGTCAGAAAAAAGCCAGGGCAGAACCAGGGTACCACAGCAGAATCATTGCAACCCAACTGGGGACTGGTGGCCCTGGGAAGAGCAGATGTAGCCACGGTGGCACAGAAGGTGGGAGTAACGATGGGAATACAGCCGCAGAGAGTTAGAAAGGACAAATCAAGTAGTAGAGGGACCCAGGGAAGTATTACACAGTGGACAGAAAGAAATGGCCAGACATCACAGAACTCCCAGTGGCAAAACATGGTCACAGTTCCTCCTCAACTCCCAGGAGAAAATAAGGCATGGGGCCAAAAATGGTCAACCCAGCACCAGGCACACACACAACCACATGCCCCATACTATCAGTCACGTGTCAATCTAAAGAACCTACAATAACAGTGACAGTAAACAACACACCTTATTGCTTCCTAATTTACACGGGGGCAACAAAGTCATGCTTAAGGGAATGGATAGTCCCCTTATCAAGAGACACTATGGACCCTCAGGGGTTTTCCGGTACGATGAGGGGCCCAGTCAAAAAACCTTAGAATTGCTCGGCAGTGTCGCTGTGGGAAGCATTTAAGACCGTGCTGCGAGGGGAGGCCCTCTCCCTTGTAGTGGCGGCCAAGCGGCGGAGAGATGGCGAGGTTATGCAGGTTGAGGAGGAGATCGTGGCTTTGGAGGGAGCGCTAGAGGAGGAGGTTACAGAGGCCTCACTGCATGAGCTGAGCTTGAAGCAAGCCGAGTATAAGGACCTGGTGACGAATGCTGCTAAGACCCTGAGTAGGGAACAGCAGGGCCGCTTGTATGATGTTGGTGACAAGGCCGGGAAACTCCTAGCTTGGCTGGACAAAAAAGAACGGGTTAATAGAGTAGTGCCGGAGTTGACGGGAGAGGGGGGAGAGGTGATTGTGGAACCTGAGAGGATTGTACAGTGCTTCACGGACTATTTCCGTATGGTTTATGCCTCAGTGTCGGATAGGCCGCCCGAGGACTCGCGTGACCTCTTGCGTGATATCGCTTTGCCCTGTCTTTCCGACGTAGATAGGGACGATTTGGATGGAGACATAACGGTCGATGTGGTGGCGGGAGCTATCCGCGCGCTGAACTCGGGCAAGGCCTCGGGCCCGAATGGCTTGCCAATTGACCTGTATAAGCTGTTTCCGGATAGGGTTGCCCCTCACCTGCGCGCCATGTTCGTGGAGGCGCGGGGGAGTGGGACCCTCCTGTTGGATCAGCGACTGGCGACAATTGTTGTTATACACAAAGATGGTAAACCCCGAGATAAGTGTGCCTCATATAGGCCTATCTCACTTCTTAACGCCGAGCCGAAGATTCTGGCTAAAGTCCTTGCGGCCCGATTGATCAGGGTACTTGGAGACCTGATCCACCCGGATCAATACGGTTTTATTCCGCATCGTAACACCGCGTTAAACCTTCGGCGCCTTCATGGCGTAATCGCCAGGGCGGGCACGCTGCGTGAACCAGCCGTTGTGGCGTCTCTCGATGCCACGATGGCCTTTGATACGGTGGAATGGGCATATTTGTGGGCTGTGCTGGCCAAGTTCGGCTTTGGCCATGGCTTTGTGAGCTGGGTGAGGTTGCTGTATGAGGGACCCCTTGCGAGTGTGGTGGTAAATGGCCGGGCGTCGACTCCGTTTCAGCTTGGAAGGGGCACTCGGCAAGGTTGCCCCCTGTCGCCATTGTTGTTCGCCCTCGCCCTTGAGCCACTGGCGGCGTGGATACGCTGGAACCCGGATATACGGGGACTTAGATGGTCGCCCGAACACGAGGACCGCATTTCGCTATATGCTGATGACATCCTGTTGTATCTTGCCTCGGCCAAGAAATCACTGATAGTGGTCTGTGACGTTCTTGCATCTTTCGGTAGGAATTCGGGTCTCGTCATCAACTGGAGTAAATCGTATTTATATGTTCTGAGTGGCGAGGTTCCACCGATCCCGCGAACTTGTTCGATCCAGATCGCTCAGCAGGGCTTCGTGTATCTGGGGATCTTTATCTCCACGGACTCCGCTTTGCGGTATGAGAGGAACCTGCTCCCCCCCCTGGCGCGCCTGCGGCGGGATGTAGAGGGCTGGCGGAGGCTGCCGCTTTCCCTCGTTGGGCGCGCTGCCTTGTTCAAAATGATGTCTCTTCCCCGGTTCCTCTACGCATTGCAGAATACTCTAGATTGGGTACCGGCCAAATACTTTCGGGAGATCGAAAGCCTCCAACGAACGTTGCTGTGGGACGGGCGGCCGCGAATAGCAATTGCTAAGTTGACGCTTCCATGGTATGATGGGGGTATTGCGCTTCCAGACATCCGACGCTACTATTGGGCCACCCAGCTGAGCGCGATTAATCATGGTCTCTATGGCCCTGCCCTCAGCCCTGGTTATGCCATGGATAGGTGGTTGCTGCGTGGTGGTAACTATCACAGGGCGTTGTACTCGCGGTCCCTGGACTCGTCCCTCACGGGGCCCACTGGGGTGGCGGTGCGTGTGTGGAAGATGGCAACTGACTCGCTGGGCTGGAAGGATAGGCTCACCCTCGCTACCCCGCTGTTTGAATCTGAAAGATTGGGTAGGCTTTGGCATACAAAAGGTTTTGATAAATGGGACCGGATCGGCATCTCCAGGGTCGGAGATGTGCTGATTAAGGAGAGGGTGAAGTCCTTTGAAGAGTTGCAGAAGGAGTATGAGTTGGGGACTTCCGAGTTTTTCCGCTATGTTCAGGTGCGTCATGCCCTCCGGTCAGTCCTCGTGGAGGGTGAGAAGGTGCCGGAGTCTTCTCCTTTGGAGGACCGGATCCTTGATGGCCATATGCCTGAGAGCACGATCTCGCTCATCTACAAGAAATTGATAAACGTCCGGGCGGATGCGCTTCTGGGGCTGCGGGACCAGTGGACTAGGGATGGACTCGAGTTGGATGACGAGGATTGGCAGTCTGCTGTTTCCTCTCCCAAGGAGGTTGCGATCCCGTCGCGTCTGAGGCTGGTGCAGCTCAAAATACTGCATCGAGTGTATGTGACGGGGCCAAGGCTGGTTCATATGGGGTTCTCTGAGGAAGGCCTATGTAGGAGGGGATGTGGTATGGTGGGTACTTTCCTGCATATCATCTGGGAATGTGGTGTCATCGCGGAATTCTGGAGGAGAGTCCATGCAGTGATGGGGGAGGTGACGGGCATTGCTATGCAGCCGGAAGCGCGGTGTTGTCTCCTGAATGTCTGGGGGCCCACTGATCACGATGCGGCACAGACCCAATGGGTGACTCTGGGTAACATGGTCGCTAAGAGAGATATCGCGCGATTGTGGGGCTCCGCGGGGCCCCCCACATTGACTGCGTGGAAAGAAAATATGGATTGGAGTATGCTCAGGGAGAAGACAGTATATTGCGCTAGAGGCCGCCCTCGGAAGTGGCACGCCATCTGGGGGCGGTGGAATCAATACAGGGGGGGAATATGTCTTGCCCCTGATTTGGATCCCCCCGAGGAACAGCTTTCTTCTTGACATTCTTTCCAGCTCAGTATATAAGATGTGATGATTAATTGACTTCTTGGGCCTCTGCTGTCCCCCTTCTTCCTCTTATCACAGTACTGTGACTGTTAGATGATTGGGGTCCGGCCTCCCCTGGGGGGCTTTCACCATGGGCATTCAGTGTTTTTGCCTTGCTGGGGTTGGTTGTTTGTTCGTGTTTACTTAAAAATGGAATCTTTTCACTGCTCCTTTAATGCAATGTGGACGCTTCTTTGTCCTCCTCTAACGAAGCTGCCGAACCTCCGGGTTGTCGGCTGAATAGCTGTGTCCAGACTCTTGAAGAAATAAAGGTTTTTAAAAAAAAAAAAAAAACCTTAGAATTGGATATAGGAGGTAGTCGTCTGAAGGGGCATCTGTTATATTACCCCTTGTCCCCAACTAATCTATTGGGACATGGCTTAATGGCCAAACTGAACATGACAATTCACTTCTCTGATGACTGGACTATGACCTGCTCCACCCCTGGTGTTTCACCCTAAGATTCATATCATTACGGTGCCCCCACAGCACAGTTGAACCAATGAGAACGTCACCTGCCGATCGGACCGCCTACACTAAGGCAGTCTTAACTATTGCAGCAAACACACCGGAAGTGTTGGGACAAAGAGGTTGCCACTGTCAAGCCAATGCCTAATCTGCCGGGAGGGACACAATGACTGGGAACCCCAGGAGGAGGTACTGCTCTGCTTAGAGGCAGTGGAAATATGGCCTAGTTATGGGGTCTTGCTGGCCACCAACCACGCAGACGTAATGTGGGCATGTATAATCCATGTAACACCTGACCTCAGTGTACTAGAAGTAACAGATGAACAGCTGTTTGACCAGTACCCAGGAACTTCAACAGTTGTTTTCAAAGACCCGGTAGAGATTAGAGTAGAAGTACAAAATAAGACCTCTAGAACCAATGGCGGTGCTAACGACCTTCCAAGAGCAGGACTTGTCAAAAGTACTATAGCAACTGTGGACAAAAGGGCCGTATGACATAGGTCTCATCAATACTGTCGAACTCTTGAGAATAACGTTGAGAGAAGGGGCTACCCCACTCTCTAAGGAAGCCGAAGAGGGCATAGTGCCCACAATCGAGGCTCTAATTGATAAAGGGGTCCTCTAAGTGGGAGTATCCCCTCTAGTACTCTGATTTTCCACGTAAAAACAGTAAAGGGAAATGTGGCGCTTGTTACAAGATCTACTCCCTCTCAATGACATCGAGGTCCCAGAGTTCCATATAGTATCAGACCCCTCCATCCTCTTAACAAATATACAGGCGGAGGCAAATTACTGTTCAGTAATTCATATAAAAAAAACATTCTTTAGCATCCAACTACACTTCGATAGTCAGTAGCTGACCGTATTTACATTCCGTGGGGTTCAGCTGCTATTCCGGAGATTGTCACATGGGTACTGTCAGTCCCCAAATATCTTTAATCAAATACGGAGGAGAGATCTGGCTAACGTCCAGTCGAATAGCACCCTGATACAATAAGAGGATGACATCCTGATATGTAGACCCTCTGAAGCAAATCAATATGGTGTCGGTACACAATAGCTCTCCTTATTGCCCTAGCTGAGAAGGGATACAAGGTAGAGAATGGCAAGTTGCAATATGTACAGCAAGAGGTTAGCTATTTAGGCCAACTAATTTCAGGGGCCACCCCCACAAACTAAAAAGAGCATGCAAAAACTCCTGGGACTTTGTTATTACATCCAGCAGTGGGTATTAGATTACAGCACACTCATTGCCTCCCTACACAAGGCTATGAAAAGGACAAAAAACAGCAGCGAGAAACTAATGTGGACACTGGAAATGCACAATACTTTCTGTAAATTCAAAACCAAGATAACATGTTCACCTGTGTTAGAGACACTCGACTATAATAAGGAATTCTTCTTATTCAGCCACAGTGACTGGCGAGTCATTTTAGTAGTCTTGACACAGAAATATCCATTGGGGCACAAACCCCTTGCGTACTACAGCAGGCAAGTAGACTTACTCATGCAGGGCCAATTCTCAGATGAGCACGCTCTGCCAGCAGCAGCTTTTGCCAATGATAAAAGCACTTCCATGATAATGGAGGCACCGCTGACTCTGTATGCATAACATTCAGTGTAAGAGCACGCTGACTATGTAACGGGTTTCGGATACGAGATTATGCTCTGTAGACCGTCACTAAAAATAGTGCGATGTCACTTGCTGAAGCATGACACCTTCATAGCCAATAAGTACAGGAGGAAGGAGGAGATTCATGACTGTGCAGCATACACCCCGATGGAATCAGCCAGGCGGAGGAGGATCCCATTCCAGACAGTGAGGCACTGTTCGTTGACTAAGAAACAGGGTTAAGATAGGGGCAGTGGCAATGACAGCTTATAGCCGCGTGCCTTCGGAAAAGCTACAGGTCACGTCGCACCTAACCCTCCTACCTCACCACAGGCAGCAGAGTTATTAGCATTGATTGAAGCTCTCACCCAAAGCACGGGGAAAACAGTAACAATTTATTCGGACTCAGCTTATGTCACCACCACAGTGCATTTGAGCATAGGGAGGTGGAAAAGGCGAGGCTTCCTGATAAAGGACGGTACACTTGTAATGTACAAGGACCTTCTTAAACTACTAATTAATGCACTGACCCAACAGTAATGCAAAGCCGTAGTAAAATGTGTCATGCATACTGGGGGTTAGAACTTTACATCACAGGGAAATGCACTAGCCGGCCAGATGGCAAAGAAGGCAGCTTAGAGAGCGGTTGGGGACAGACACATACTCCTCGTACAGCAGAAAAGAAACCCACTCAGGACAGACCAAACACAGAAATGGCAATATAATATCGGAGAGAGTTGCATGAAACACTAGAAATGGTTACAGAAAGACAGGGGCTGCACACAGACAGCACGAGTTCAGATATCGACACACAACCACGGGAAAACCAGTCATGCCTCAGAGCTTGGTAAACACAGCACTGCCCCAACTGCACCTCCAGGACACAGTGCAAAAAACAAAATATGTTGGTGGAACTTCAGACCGATTGGTTTATCCCCAATGTTACAGAAATAGTAACAATGTACTTAAACGAGTGCACAGTTTGTCACTTTTTTTTCACCTAAATCCACACTCAAGGTCATATCATTGTCCATCCCTAGACCGTGTTGGGGGGTGGTTTAATGCACTGCACATCGTCTTCATTGACATGATTGATGGATGCGCCAACTACAGTTATTTGATTGTAGTTGTCTGTCCGTACCCCAGATGGATTGAAGTGGGACCTTGCACGACACAGGTCAGCCACAGAACATCTATATGCACCAACAGCAAGCTGCCATATCCAATACCTCAGCCTGGACAAGAGATGTATGTTCAGAACTTTGTGAGGAAATAGAAAGAGGGCAAGGTCGAGGGGCCCTACGGGGTGGTCTTTTGAACACCCACGGCCCTCAAGGTGGAGGTGAAAAAGTGAGTGGGTCCACCTCTCTGATATGCAGTTGAACCCTTCCATGACGTAGCCTCCAAGAACTAAAAACTGCTAACTTTTTTGAACCAGTCACAAGGAACAGAGCCACCGGAGAAGCACAAACAACTCCCATGAGAGCCATACCTATCACTGCAGTGATGTAACAAAAGTCATGTATATTTATATGGTTATGTATGATCTGCCTACTATGGATAGTCGCGCACTTGAGTAATACCGAGGAACTGCAGAGGCAAAGGATTCACAGAAGGGGAACAACCGCGCCTGCGTAGAAACCTCTCGTACGTTACCTACAATTACACAAAACAAAACACCAGCATCCCACATGCACTGCCCTTCTGCATAACACATGGAACCAACACATGACCACAGTTGGCTCCCAAGCATCATCCAGGTCAAGTTATGTCTGCTCATTGATCCCACATGCTGTAGGTGCATGTAGTCTTTACTTGTCCCAAGAAGTAGCTCCTTAGAAAACAAAATGCCTTGTTCACCTCTACCTATGCAGAATAAGAGCCAAGAACCAACACCTGTAACGGGCAGTCCTTGAAAATGGGCAGAGCTTTTAAAGGCCATATTCTCACTACAGTATGTCCCGCAGAGACAGCACAAGCGCTACCTAGGCGAGACCTAAAAACCCTGAATCTCTTTACAATGCAGCAATTTCCTATGTCAGTAACGTGCTGTGTGTACTAACTACACAAGAGCAGGCACTGTCCATTTCACCTTTGAAAACCTATTCTAGTACTATGTATAAAGCACTGATACTAAAAAAGTACAGGGCACCTTAGAAGAACCCCATGGATTCATTGATAAACAATACCTCGGACCACTTGTCTCAACCAAGCCAACCCTGTAATAGAAAGTATAAATCACACCTTTCCCTTATTTTACCCATCCCCCAACCACGACTACCTATTTAGGCTAGCTAAGCCTCAAGATCACCTACTGGTCTAAGTTGTGGGAAGGCATGATGTACCATACATTTCCTGTATTTCCAGCAGATGTCTCATGAGAATTGGTGAAACAGCAAACATTTAAGGCACTTGGTGGCGCTTCTAATGTGGGGTGTAGCAGCCAAAGGTTACAACCCAGATTTGAAGAACGTTAGCCTCAGCAAAGATGAGGTTTATTCCAGTTATTGTCAGAGTGAGTGAAAATGTAAAAGATACAAGATTAGAAGCAATGGGGACAAGATGCTCTGCCCTCAGACATAACGCAGAAATCGGATTAGTGTTTTAAACATTGTAAGTATTTTAAACATGGAAATATATACCCAAAAGGCAACCAATCCAACTCTAGTGCAGGAGCAGGATTTTGGAATTCGCTCACAATAGGTTTGGGCTACAAAGAATCATCATTCAAATTTTAAGCTCTTCCTGGAGTAACCTTCAACTAGCCTCCTTATGTTGTTGCAAGTCCACTATACTTACACACACCTTTCTGCCTATTGCTCTCCCATTGCCTTGCACCTTCTATTCCAGTCTGCCTCCTTTCTCCCACCTACCCAGTCCTTACTTCTGTTTCCATAGTTCCCTTATTCCCATGTTACCTTCCTCAAACCCATTTTTTGTCTTCCTCTTTATGTTATGAAATATGTCTACATGAATACAATATATACAATGCGCTGATAATTTGTGAAAGAGTGCAAAAAAACAAATACTCCACTGAACTCAGAATACACAACACTCAAATCATCATGCATGGAATATTCACTACATCAGGACAAAGAGATAGTTAAGCTACAAAGATTAGGACTCATCCCTCGTAGCAAAAACAAAAGTGCAAGAAACATCAACCAAAGCACAGAAACAAGAAATAGCAAGTACAACACCTTTGAGCATAACAATGAAAAACGCTAAGACGCAGCATCAGTATACAACGGCACATGCTGCTCCATTACCAGTGTAAATGCTCCTAACAGGAATACACCATGAAAATTCACCGTCATACACCACCCAAGATTACACAACCCCAATGAGGAAAAGTTGAAATGTACCAGGAATCTTACCCAGGTCTATTCTCATCCCTAGGATCATGCAAATGACACGTGCCACCTTTCAGTCCCAAGAACATTTCAACTAGACAATTGTGGGTAGTCACATAGCACACTAGCAAGATAATAGCAGGTGCTCATATTTCGCACAGTAAAGGCACAAATATGGACAAGTTTCCCTAATATCAGCAGTGAACTCACTAACCTAGCACATCAACAGGCATTAATTCTTCCCCTTCTGAATGTTCATCAGTCAATAACAAGGGCACAGAGTGAATACATCCCAAACGTAGCAGCGAACACAGCCCCATAACACAAAGCATGAACTTGTAATCCTCCCCATCCATTGCAGACCAGTAAAGCGCCCCCCACCCCCCATATAAAAAACACAGCTCACACAAAACACATTGAGATGGCTGTGCAAGCTTGTTTTAATTTGACAGACGTTTTTTGTAACTTTGTTAGGGGATGCTGCCAGGCCCTTATCAATGTAAATTTAAAAAAATGTCTAAAAGCAAAATATTTTTGCTATCTCCAAAGCATATTGTCATCAGAGTACTCCCTGAAAGTGAATGACACAATAACAGATCAATGAATTAATAGGGGTGGATGAAACCCTGAGTATTATACATCTAATTTTATTTAAATCAAAAGTCCTTGGTTAACACCAAAGCTAAAAATAGTAGGTACTCACACTTGTCCAATCAATAGCTTGCAAGCAAGACACGGTGGACCTAATACCACTGAGCACACTCTCATAACACAGAATAGGCCACAGTGATTGGCTTTGTTCAGACGGTTTTATCCGGAACATAAGTAAGAACACCCCAGCGATGATAAATGTCCCCTGAAGGACCCACGTTTAAGGAGACTGTCTGGGTCTGTTATAGGATTACCACTTTTGTGGATGGGCTTGCCAACTTGTTACCTAGGCCTTTGGTGTTAGTCAAGAAGGTGCAGAAGCACACTAGCCTACAGGCTCGTTTCCACTGCTCGAGTATATAGGCAGCCTGAACTGGGTACACCCCCTGTTAAAAAAAATCGAATTGTAAAGTTGTCACAGTGTCATACCCTTAATCATACGAACTGCTTCCTATTTAAAACAAATGCGCTAGTACTCTTTAGGGCTGGAATATATTACTGAGTGCTCAGTGGTTGTCTAATGGGGCTCCATATCGCCATCTGTAAATAAACTTGTTGTGAAATACTGGCAATCCCAGGCTAAGACTTTTAATCATTCAGCATACAGAGAATAGCATATAAGATGGGGTATAGAAAAACAATTTGCTTTCATTGCAATGAAGCCACACAATTGTGTAATTTAGGGGTGCATTAAAAAAAGTTATGTTAACCACTTCAATGGGCCTCTAGCATAAAGAAACGTTAATAGCAAAAAGGTCACATCAAATGTGGGCATCATTTCCCACTCAGTTGGTGTAACCATAAAATAGAACAAGCATTAAAAATGCAAAAGGTCTCGCCTTTCATTAAGTTAAAGCCATTTGCTTTGCTATAAACAATACCATTAGCAAAGCAAATGGCTTTAACTTAATCAAAGGCGAGACCTATTGCATTTTAAATGCTTGTTCTTGGCTGGCTTCCCACTGAAGTTAGGCCAATATATAAGGCTGCTTGCATCACCCATAAATCCATACACACTTCCACACCTGCCAACAGGCCAACAAACTAAAAATTTCAGGCGGCTCCAGACACTCACGCAATGCTAAAAATCTACTGCTCGAACCTCCAACTTTCAAAAGGGAAAGACTTATGGCGCAATCCTTCCCAGGCAATACAACTAGAATTTGTTACTCGCTACCTCCAATCCTTCGCACCACCACCTCTTTCTAGATCTTCAAAACAGACTTTAAATCTCTACTCTTTCAAAGACACTTCTATCAATAACTCTTCTGGCCAGCTCCCCACCAGGCACATGCCCCCTCATCCCAGGTCATGACCCTGATTGTTATATCACACTGGATAGAGCTACCACGACTCTCCACCTCAATTTTGTTAATATGTAATTTTTATAACCCTAATCGCTCCTTTTTTTAATATGTAATGTTGTGTGAATATGTGACTTGTTACTCTGTAACTTTTACCACGAGTAACTGTTGTAGATATAGTAGTGTCTCGCTGTCTCCTATTACCATATTTCTCCTATTACCATATTTCTCCTAATACCTTTTTGTAAATTAGTTCGCTCCATTGAGAAGCGCTCTGACACCTCTGGGTAAAGTAAGCGCTATATAAAAACGTATGTATACATAAATAAATAAATAAATGAATACATTGGTGCTGCTCCACAGGAAAGACTGGTGCCCACCGGAACGGATCACTCCAGCTAAGGAGCAGGGCAGGTCCAGAGAAGAGGTAGCGCTCCTGGACGATAGTTCTGCCGAGGAACAGCTGTACATAAACTCTGAATATCTGAAAGATGTTTAATCTCACTTATTTGAAAACAATGTATAAAAAGACCTAAAAAATTATAAACTGTCGATAAAAAAAATGTATTACGTATTATGAGCAGCATATTAAATATATTAATCAAAAAGCACCTGCAAATAAAAATGCACTTGGCTTGCTCCTTAAGGTTTTACGTTACTGTTGCTGCAGGCAATAAACCCACCGAGATGCCCATTATACCAAGCCTTTATTCTTACCTCTTGTCCACTTGCTGGAGACTTTTGCCCTTTACGCCGTAATAAAAGGCGAGGAGAAGCAGGGCTTGAAGGCGCATCCTGCCACGATACAGTCCCTCGATCCCTCGCCGCTGGTCCTACGTGCCCGGCTCCTCTCCTCCCCAGTCAGGTGCTGCCAGTGGCGCTGCTCGGCAGCTCCCTCTCTGGTCCAGCGGCTGGGAGTCCCTCGTGCAGCTGCGTGCGCGTGCTACCTCCTTCCGCGCCACATCTGCAGGCGATCAGAGGGCACGTGAGAGGGTTGACAGTTGGGACAGGGCTGGAGCGGGCTGCACATTCCTCCCCTCAGCTTCTGTAGGGCGGCGGGGGCAGCAGGCCAGTGTCCTGTAGGATACAGTTTATCACCAGGCATTTAAAGAGACACACACAGCACCGCTGGCTCACACCCAGAGAGGCACGCATCAAAAGGAGGTCTCTGCAGCATTTCAAACTATTACGACGTGCTTCCGTGATATGTGTCTGACCAGCCATACAACCTGTAGAATACCGCAGGGCACAAGTGTTGACTAGTTATGCTCTATTACCTGCGTGTGCGTTTATGTAGCGCCCTGTACCGTTTACACTGCCTCTTGGCACCTCGGCAAACTGAGCACAATTATTATTATTTTTTTATTTTATAGATTCAGCGGGGTAGCATTACATTATTACAAAAAAAACAGAGCACATAAAGGAAGAAAGAAAGAAAAAGGCAGAGAGAAACAAAAAAAAAAAAAAAAAAAAAAGCGCAGTGATACAGATACACTAGACATCCTTACTGTACCCAGTTTCTTATCGGCTCCCATAACGAGGCCCCCAATTTTTTCTTTGACATACCTTTCAATTTATACAATGCCGATTCCATATTATATATTGATATAATCTTAGCCCTCCAATTAGCAAAAGACGGGGGGTCCGAGTCAAGCCACTGTGACGTTATACATAATCTCAGAACCGACATGCACCTATGAGGTGCCGCTCGCCTACCCGAATCTATACCAAATTCTATACCAAACAAAACCAGAGTTGCTGTTATACATATCGGAATTCCCAGAGATTGCAACATAAAACGCTCAATATCCAGCAATAGTGGCTGAAGTGCAGGGCATGAAAAGAACATATGAATCGAATCTGCCGCATGAAGGCCACATCTTGAACATTTATCGCCCCTCCCCGCCTTCCATTTTGCAATCTTTGCAGGCGTATAGTATAAATTAAACACAGCCATATATGACTGACTCTTAAGGCTACCAGAGAGCAAAATAGAGCCAGCAATTTGCATTACCAGCTGTAAATCCAGATTAGTTACCAGCAATTTCTCCTCCCATATTGCTTCCTGTCTGGTCATATCATCAGATTGTATCAACATAAATTCCATATATATTTGCCCTATTTTAGAGTTCCCTTTCATTAATCCAGAATTCGAATCTGTCGGACCTGGCATCTACCCCCCGTAACTGCACCCTGCAGGAAACTTCTCAACTGCAGGTATTTAAAAAAATCAGCATTTCCGACCCTGAATCTCCATTGCAATGCTGAAAACGACACCATCTCTCCCTGCTCCACCAAGTCCCCAATTAGTTTAATGCCATTCTGTGCCCACCTCCGCATAATCTAATCCTGAAAAACAGCAGGTAGTATGGCAGTCGAATCCAATGGAGTATACCATATAATACCAGGGATATGAAGCTGCTTACACAGCCTCTTCCAAACTGAGTGTGCTGCCTGGATAATTTTAAACCTAGTCTTTTTGTAGTAGCTTGGCTCCAAAACTTTTAAAAGTAACCCTTGCGCCGATTCCCCGAGACACCATTCATATATTGAGGGTGAGAAAGCAGGATTCAAAACCGCCATCCCACCACAGACCAGAACTCCCATAAATTGAAGTAGCGTGGCACAATCATATAAATAAAAATTTGGAAGAGCCAAACCTCCCCGTTCCCTTGACAGATAGAGCCATTTAATTGCTCTTCTAGATCGGCGGTAACCCCACATAAATCGTGAGCACATTCGTTCTATTTTAGTAAATATAGATTTAGGAAAAAGAATTGGAATAGCCCGAAGCAAATATAAGAACTTCGGAAAAAATCGACATTTTCAAAACATTACCCCTTCCATATAAAGACAGGTGCAACCGATTTAATCGTTCCAAAGTTTTGTTCGCAGATGCGAGCATTGGTTCCACATTAATCTTTGGGATATTTTGAATTTGAGGTGAGATAATTATGCCTAAATACTTTGCCTCTGTAACTACCTCCATCTCGATTGATAATCCAAATTCTGTATGTAGCACTTGTGTTTTCCCTAAATTTAGTTTGTAACCAGACACTGCTCCAAACTTTTTAGTAATAACCTCAATTCTCTGCAGTGCCTTATTCATATCTGTAGACACCACTGCCAAGTCGTCGGCATATACTAAGACTTTAACTGAGTATGACTGCGCCATTACCGGTCTAATTTCCATATCAACCTCCAGTCTAGAGATAAGAGGATCAATAAATAAGGCAAAGAGAAGTGGAGAGCAGGGACACCCCTGCCGGGTGCCCCTGTTTATCGAAAACCTCTGTGACTCCTCTCCCGACAGCCGTACTATTGCACCGGGGTGGAATACATTGACTGTATCGCCTGTATAAAGCCATTAGGAAATGACTTCCACCTCATCACTGCCCATAAATACTCCCAGGAGACCCTGTTGAACGCCTTTTCGGCATCCAACAGGGCCACCCCTACAGGAACACTCATCGCCTGGGCCCAATCAAATATGGAAATGACTCGTCTAACATGGTCCGTAGTCCCCCTCCCAGCAAGAAAACCCGTGTTGCTGTAAGGACACTAGTGGGGTAATAACTGCCCCCAGTCTCCTTGCCAAACATTTCGAGTACATTTTATTATCCGCATTAATTAAAGAGATTGGTCGATATGAAGAAAGCTCATAGGGATCCTTTCCCTTCTTTTTAAAAACCACTATTACTGTTTGAGACCAAGAAGCTGGGGGAACCCCATCAAACGCCCCTTGAAATACTGAGGTCATTATCCCCTCTAGGATTTTCCTGAACTTAACATAAAACTCTAGGGGGATCATGTCAGGGCCCATCGCCTTCCCAGAGGCTAGCGACAGCATAGCAGTTTTAATCTCCTCCCAAGAGAGGACTTCCGACAGTACATCTTTATCCAACTCATCTAACCCTAAACACGGCATTTCATCAAGATAACTCTCGGGTCTTACAACTGGCTCTGCCGTATATAATGGTTCATAGTATTTTTTAAAGGAATCTTGAATCGGAGACGGAGTCTCTACAAATTTCCCCTCCATATCTTTAATCTTGACTATCCTAGAATGGACCTCTTTTTGGCGTAGTCTATTAGCCAGAACTCTCCCAACCCTCTCTCCATATTCATAGCATTCATTCCTATGTACCTGATACTTGGCGGCTGCCTCATCTGCATAACCTTGATATATTTTTGCTCGACAGACAGCGACTTCCGCCTGTACCTCCTTGACCCTACCCCCACTGTTTATTTCTTGAACTAATTTCTGCTCTAACTGAGAGAGGGCGGCCAGATCGTTTATAGACTTCAGACGGTCAGTTTTGCGCTTCCTAGCAACAAATCTAACTGTCTCACCTCTTACCCCCGCCTTCAGTGCGTCCCAGACAACATCTATCCTAGCTGACCCTATATTTACCTGAACAAATTCAGGGATCCATTTCTTCATCCAATTACAATAATCTTCATTAAGAAGGAGCCTTCTATCAAACGTCCATTTTCTGATCCTAGACGTTAAACCAGTACACTCAAACTCCAGTACCACCGGGTTATGATCAGATATTATTTTGGGGAGGATCTTAATAGAAGCCCTTGATAAAATAACATCGGAAACCAAAAAATAATCTAGCCGTGCCATCTTTCCATGCGGGGCAGAAAAATATGTATAGCCATCTTGACCTGAATTAAGCTCCACCCAAACGTCGTATAAGCCTTGATCTTGGACAAGTGCTTGCAAACCCCTAAACCCTCGTGGCTTCCTTCCCATGTAGGATTCGGCTGTTCTTAAATTAAACCGTGAATGAAGATGGATATTTAGATCACCACAAACTATCATAGGTTGTGGGTATAATGAAAGTTCTGTATTAATCTCTTGAAAGATATCCGGGTCATCTAAATTTGGCCCATATATTGAACACAATGTGATAACTTGCTGAGAGACAGCTACCTCCGTCATAACCCAGCGTCCCAGCTTATCAACCTTATGCTTCCTCACCTCCAACAATCCCTTTTTAGCCAGTAGTGCAACTCCTTTGATATTAACTGACTGAGATGTACAAGCTACTAATTCTAACCCAAGGGAACTAAACCAGGCCCTGTTAGACCATGCTATATGAGTTTCTTGCAAGAATAGCAGATCCCACGAACATGCATATATAATTCCAGCTAACACCCGTCTTTTCCTGGAATCGTTCAACCCACAAATTTTAAGAGTGCAGCATATTAATTTCCTCATCCAAAATCCTTATCCAGTTCCAAGTTTTGTCTCAGAAATTTGGTACAATAAAGTTTCTCAAACCAAGTGATTCTAGACCGACAGCTTGTTTGCCCAGTGTATAACTGTTGTCCATTGACACCTAAGTCGGTCTTTTTAATCTTGCGCTGTATGCCTGCTTGTTTTATCTGGAACAGGTCAACATAAAACATGAAATCTTTACTCCTCGCTGAATCTGTTACCCCCACCACCAATACCTCCCCAACCCTAGCCCCCCCAACCCCAACCCCTACCCTTCCAACCCCCCATTCCCCCCCTTTACCCCCCTCATAGGGCATTGGGAAACTCTTCCCTAGTGATGGTAAAGCTCGGTGCCCATGAATCCACCTCAACAACTTACAAACATATCATAATACTGAAAGAAAAAGTCAGACTTCAACAAAAACCGCCCTATAGAATCACTATACAATCCCTAATAGGTCCATATATCTCCCTGATTATCCAAATCCATTAGTCAACTTACTCCCATATCAAACATCAGTGCATATGTATAAACGGGCCTATAAGAGTACTTAAATTGACTGAAGATATTCTTTTGCCTTAACTTCGGATGTAAAGAAATGACTGTGGCCACCTTTGACCACCTTCAGTTTAGCCGGAGTTTGAAGGAACACCTGAGCCCCCTTGGCTTGGAACATTGGGATAAGCTGTCTGAACCTCCAACGTTGCTCAACTGTAGACTGGCAAAAATCCGGACGGACAAAGAATTCACACCCCTTGGCATTTCTCAGTTTGTTCGGTCGTGCTAGATCATAGAGTTCTTCTCTCGCCTGAAAGTTGTTCAATGAAATCAAAATAGCCCTAGGGAAATCTGACACTTGCCCTTTCTTCTGTGCAAATGGAAATCTGTGTGCCCTTTGAACTTCCCTTTGCCACTCCCAGTGTCCCAGCTCCGGAAAGGCTTCTGATAATAGCTCCACCACAAATTTCAACGGATCAGATCCCTCCTTTCCCTCCGGCACACCCAGCACTCTCAGGTTATTACGTCTAGACCTATTTTCAAGATCAATTACTTTCCATTGGACATCGTCCCTATATGCTTTAAGAGACTCCACAGTTTTCTTCTGAGCTGCAAGTTCGTCCTCCAGTGTGGAGATCCTTGTCTCAGCCTCGCTCATCCTTATAGCAACATCCGAACATGTCTTAGCGACTCTTCTGACAGCATTCTGTAAACGTTTACAGGCGTTCTGAGTACGAGTTAAGCCGGCCTGTGTCTCTGACCTATGCGTCATAGTTAGCTCATAATTTGTAGTTAATGTAATCTCTCCAGGCACTGGATTTCTTTCACCTAATTGAGCCTTTACGGATGAGGCAGCCTCACCAAATATGACAATCCCAACAAAGTTAGGCGAGCTCTGTTCATCCCATATGGAAGAGGCTTCTGAGCCTATCCCAGTCCTACTTCTAACAGCCTGGTCACGTCGCCCCGGAAGCTCCGCGGAATCCTCGAGGATCTCCTCCTCTGCCCCCGTGCTGGCCGCCTCCAACCAGTCCTGTACTGCACTATCGGCCGAGCACCTATCAGATAAAGAGAAAAAATCCTCCGTAGTTGAGACCTTATCAGGTAGGTCAGACGATTTTCTCAACATCCCTGTGATTCCAGGCTGCATCGACTGTTGCACCACCTCCTCCAACTCTGTATATGTCTGATCTAAACCTCCCTGAACTACATCTCCCAGAATCCCACTGCCTGGGCTGGCTGGGGTCAGGATTGCTGGAGGCAATTGTTGAGCTTTCTGGCCACCTATACTCTGCTGTACTCCCACCACAGCTAGAGCTGGCTCGCCAGTTAAGCCTCGGTCTTTTCGTGTTGTATTTTTAAGTTTAAACATTGCAGGGATATGGTGTACTGAATCCATTGCACTCCCCCCCATCTCCACCACTGCATACCCCACAGCGACCGCCTGGGATACATTAGGCACGTTATTAGCCTCCTGCCGATTACCTAAGACCTCGTCGGGCCCGTCTCCCACCTTCTCAGCCGGCTTCTCCCCTGCAGCCATCTGCCGTGTTCTCGCCGGAGTGCCCGCAGAGTGAGCATTACCTCTGTTGCGCCCAGCCCGCGGGTGCACATTCTTCCCTGCCATAACCTTCACAGGCACGTAGTAGCAAGCAGACCCTAAGAGAAGGCGCCGTAGTCGCAGCAGGTTCCGCACCTCACACCAGGCGGACGCGGAGCTCGAGAGCCGCCACAGCATAGGCGGCAATATCCTTGGAGACAGCGTCGAAGGAGTCCACACCGACAATATCCTACCACCATGATCCGTAATCCGCAGTCCGTGGATTGCTCAGGCACGTAGAAACGCCATCAACTGCCTCGAAACACCTCAAAATACATCAGTAAGTTTGCGGAGGTAGAAAGCGCCCGCTTAACCGGCCACTGATTCGGCCGCCATCTGAGCACAATTATATTGTAATAATAGTTGTTACAATACATAGATGGAGGCCATTAGTGAAGATACAGGGTTGAGGTATTATTAGGGTCCTCCTGGGAGCTGGTGAGAAAGGGGAAATATGTTTTTTTCGAGGATAGGTTTCAGAAAAGAAATAGTAGTGCTTTATTTATGGCTCATTTAGAGCTGAGTGGAAATAATAAATTAGTTACAAATATTTTTTTCTGTTTATTGTTGCACCTGTTACAAGTTTAGCGCAAGTAGCAGTATTTCACACTGTTTTTAAGCTAATCTTTTATCCTATTTGGTGTATAAAAACGTAAAAAATAATCAACAGTCAATTCAATAATAAGATACAACTATGATTAAGTCGAGTAGGTAAACAACTAGTGAAAGCAAGGAGACCATATGGGTTACAAATAACCATCAGAAGGTGCACAGTCCAAATAAAGAAGAATAGCTAACCAATAATTACTGTAGAGGAATGCATGAGATCCTACAGGTAATTGGGACACCACCTAGCAGGAGGTAAGAGTCCATCAGCCCACCCTTATTAGCGGAGCATCGTCATTTGGAACTCTAAGGAATCACGGTCTGAGCCCAGGGTCGCGGGTCACCAAAGACTCTGCTTGGTGCGCAGGCCAGTGATACCCAAGAAGAAAACAGACTCCTGCCAGGGTTTGTACCCAAGACTTGAGGACTCAAGTGATGTGCAGTGCTTATATGTGATGTGAAATTAAAAATGAATACTTGGTCAAAAAATATGTTTAATGAGAATTAACCAAGTTTCATGACTAAAAGAACCTATAGTCTTATTAAAATTCTATAGACTAATTCTTGGTTCAGTTATGGTGTGGTCGACATGTTTCAACTAATAATAAGTGAACAATCAAAACCCATGCAATCCAAATGTGAGTGTTGGGTAAGAAAGTGGCAAATGCCACCCTACCAGACAAACAGTCTCGTGCTTGAGCGCAAGAACAATGTCTCCATTCCCAGCTTTTTGTGGGAGAACTGCCTCACCTCACCCGGCTGACTGCTCGGAGAAGGAGGCACCGCTCTGTCCGTCGATACCTCAGACTGGCCCACGAGCTGTCTGGGAGGTCCCAACACTCACATTTGGATTGCATGGGTTTTGATTTTTCACTTATTATTAGTTTAGCAGTAGCATTTTAGTTGTGTTTTTGGTCCTGAAGAAAGCCGGGTCAAGTGACCACTCCGGCTGAAACATGTCGACCACACCATAACTGAACCAAGAATTAGTCTATAGAATTTTAATAAGAATATAGGTTCTTTTAGTCATGAAACTTGGTTAATTCTCATTAAACATATTTTTTGACCAAGTATTCATTTTTAATTTCACATCACATATAAGCACTGCACATCACTTGAGTCCTCAAGTCTTGGGTACAAACCCTGGCAGGAGTCTGTTTTCTTCTTGGGTATCACTGGCCTGCGCACCAAGCAGAGTCTTTGGTGACCCGCGACCCTGGGCTCAGACCGTGATTCCTTAGAGTTCCAAATGACGATGCTCCGCCAATAAGGGTGGGCTGATGGACTCTTACCTCCTGCTAGGTGGTGTCCCAATTACCTGTAGGATCTCATGCATTCCTCTACAGTAATTATTGGTTAGCTATTCTTCTTTATTTGGACTGTGCACCTTCTGATGGTTATTTGTAGTGTCTAGATGGGATTGGAGGTGTTTTAGTCCTAAAACTAAGTCCCTTTCTTGACCCTCTTATAAAATAGGTTTTTTGGACCATATGGGTTAGCCGCCATGTGGGGAGACAAATGAAGCCTTAATCTGGGTTCAGGGCCCCCACTGCCCCCCAGGTCCCAGTGCACCTGGACCTGGTGCACGGTTGATAACTATGTCCCAGCAACTTAAGTGGGTAAGTTTGATGGCAAAAAGCACACACTTGCAGCACAACAATACCAGAATTAGAGTTTTCTCCAGGCCACAAAAGTAAGAAAATAATCCGAGGTCAAGTATCTTTTGAATGTCTTGGGCCAACATCACAATGTGACCAAAACTAAGCTGCATTAATGACATTTCAGTGTGATCGAAAAGAACTTCCTAGAAATTGATCACTGGTACATGGCTACAGAAGAAAAAATACAAATAAGAATTTGGTTTTGGAACTGAAACAACCAGTATACAGTGAAGTCCACTCAAAGGGGGGGTCTCTTTTAGAAAGTGTCCACAAAAACATTCACAAGACCTATCATCAGCAACCAAGCAGTGAACCTGAAGGGGGTGCACTTACAGCATTTAACACCACCCCCTTCATCAGATTAGAAAATGTTCATGGACAAATAGCATCACATGATGTATGAACAAGTGAATAAAATCAACCCCGCGATGAGTTTAAAGCAATTCCTTATAAATGAAGACGTCTTACTAAGTTCGACTCTTACACGTTCCAAAGGGGGCCCATTCCTCAGAGCCAAGGAACTACGCCAATAAGGGTCTTGAACAGCTGCCAGCCAGAGTGACGTATGAGAACTCTAAACGAATGCTGATGTGGAGTTGTCTATGTATGAACTTTTTTTGTGGGCGCAATAAATATCCCTGAAAACAAGTCCACATTTTAATTGAGCGCTATGTGATACAAGGACAATGTCCGGTATTCAAAAGGACGTTTTTCTGTGAAGTTTTTTTTCAAATAAAATGACAGGATAAAGATAGGAAACCGTTTCGAGGCGGTTGTTGTCCAAATACCAGAACCCCCCGAATCTCGAATTGCCAAACCAAATAGTTTGAGTTCTATGAAGATTACCTTTAACATTGTTGGCAAGTGAGTAGTGGAGCATGCTGCAAGACATTCACGAGTTGATCGAGTCGAACAGAATTCATTATTATATGTTGTTAGAGAGAGGGGGATGCACGGAAACAGTATGAGCGCTAATGCTTTGAGTTCAAAGCGGTCACAGCGTGAGCTGCAGGAGAAGAAAGAGCCGTCCCCATTGCGGAAAGGCTTTCTCCTTAATGGAAAAAAGTGCCTACAACGAATAATGAAGGAGAGAGTGTCGCGTCGCCAGTAAAAGACCAAATCCCAGGGGGCGGGGCCAAAAGGAGACAAGGCGGCAACCAGGAGGGACTAAATAGCCTAATTTATAATTGGAAGTCTCCGTTTAGCATAAGCTATGACGGTAAATGAAGCACGCCAATAGAAATTAGGGGCGGAGCTGAGACACGACTTCAGGAATCGCATCGATTCCAAGAAGCCCTCGTATGACGAGAGACAGCGCATGTCTAAAAAGTCGGAACGAGTAAGGAAGAAAGACTTTAAGGGCACTGCCATAAACCTCATTCGTTCAAGAGAAGAATATAAATAGGAAATGTGATAACCAACGCTCCGTATAAGGATATCAAATGACATCCAGTGCCAAGGAAATCTGTTGTCATTAAAATTATTCCTCAAATCATTTCAGCAAGAAAAGCAAAGACTGCAGATTTAGTAAACTCACTTTAGTTTATACGGATTTAAGAGACATCAAAATGGCGGATGACAGTAGGATTCAATCTGAAGAAGAGGGCCAATTTCAGAGTTATCAGTGGGGTGTGTGACATGAATTTATTACAGACATCTTCATTCTGTCTATTAAACTCGTATCCTATCACATCCTGATCCGAGTTGCCTTCATTCCTTACTCACAAGAGCAAGATTACAAATACAACAAATGAAATCACGAGATAAAAACTCTGAACACGCTTTAATATCGGGCAACGTGTGATCAATGCAAAGGTCTCCCCACGTTTAGCTCTACCTTCCCTTCCCAGCCGTCCTACCTTGAGGGAATATTTTTCTATGGTGCTCTTGCTAAAGAGCTCCAGCACACAGCCATTGTATCAAACATAAACAAATAGTGAAACAAGAACCCTCACAGACTTTCAATGTAGAGCAAGGGGCAGCACTTGCCAGTGAGGATTTTGTCAGGAAGCCAAACGCCAGAATGTGGTAAAGTAAAAGAGGCAAAGAGATGATTAGTAAAGTTTCAGCGCATGCCTGTAGGATGGAAAGAACATGGACAAGGGCAGCCATGTTGGAGTGGGCTAAAATAAGGCAGCATAATAGGCTGTAATCATATTTTAAGACATGACAATGCAGACAGTAAATGGTGCCGCGCTCAAAGCGCGAGAGCATGAATATTTTCTTACTTGTGGTAAAAGATGGGCGTCTCCAGTTTGTACCTGTACCCACAACTGAAAGCATAGCAGGACTGCACCATCTTCACACCGAGCACTAAGGGTGCTGCACCATTTAAAAAGAGGAAGGACAATGCCCAAATATTGTTTTTTTGTTTAAGCATATAGTGTTTTGTGTATTACTAAATTGAGTTAAGGAAAACAAAACCAACCCACTACCCGTAAAAAGAAGACCGAAGTCATATCCTACCAAACAAAAGCCCAACTGCAGATCGACATGGAAAATTGCAAAAAGGTTAAAAAATACAACCAATGGAGCGGAAGGCACTGCGTGGGAGGCAGCACTGACCCAATTGTAGCATTAAGGTAAGATGGGAGGGAGAAATTCTATAGTTAAAGCTAAAGAGTTATGTCACCAAAGCTGAACACAGGCGAACAGTAACAGAGCAGGAAACCAAGGAAAAAAATAGTCCCTCAAAGAACAAATAAGGAACCGTTGCGTACTGAGCCAGTACTTAGTCCCTGGAACAGAAGACAAAATGGAGGGACAAAGAGGCAGGACTGGCCACTAGCAAGCAAGGATTTTTAAAGGGCTCTGAAAACAACAAATCAAGAGCAGGGGGATGGTTTTAAGCCACAAGAGAAATCACAATAGGTCTCGGATGCTTGACCTAAAAATGACCCTCATGCCATGGGAGAAAACTTCTGCAGTGTGAGGCCATTGGCGGTTTTTTTTTTCCAACAAAAAAAACCTCCCACTTTGTGAGTTTGTTTCTCAAAAACAAAAAATATTATAAAGTAGGTGGAAGACAGTCACAAACTGACAGCAGCTTTCTACCAAACATTTTTGTATCTTGAAAGAAACAGTCATGATGGCGTTTCTTTTCAGCATACAGAGATGCCCGGTGGACCTGAGGTCATATCTAAATCTGGCAGGCATAGTAAGCCAAGGTATCAAAGGTAATGTCCTCTGCCACTCTGATGGACTGTACTCAGTCTGCCAAACTATCAATCGGCCCTTAATGTTTTGCAGGTTTGTTCCTAGGTTTACATAGCCCTTCCTCTCTCTGGCCTCCCTTTGTGTTCTAACATAAGAAGCTGTACATTTCCCAGTTCAACCATTACATCACTTCTGGTTTCAAAAACCAAAATTCCCATTCCCCATTACAGAAGGATCGTTGTGTTTAATCATGTGGTAATGCAATATCTTGCATTTTCAGATAACGCCTAGTGTTTTGGTTGCACTTGGCAGACACATTGCGGACTGATGACAGAGAGAAAAAGCACATGAGAACAAATACAATTTTTTAATGCGCTAATAAATTAAAAGGTGCTTTAACGTTGGACAAACACCATGATGCATAAGAAAAAAACTCTGCTAAGAGAACTACGTCAACAGAGATAAGCTGACCTACTTTGCATCGAATTTCTGCAAAGTACAAGACAACTACCAGGGTACATTTGTTAACAGAAACGCTTTGCTTATTGGAAGCAAGGAAACAGAACACAAACAATATTATGTACTCTCATTTGTCAGAAGAGCTAACTGGAGACACTAAAGTGAATTACTGCCCACTTTTACATATGTTACTACAGAAGCCACTGTAACAGTGCTCAGTTATACATCTGAATACCACTTTTGCATCATCCATCCGTTTGCTCATAGGAGGGTGGATCAAGAATTAAACTCGTGATTTGTTCCTCACGAGCTTTCGAAAATACAAATACATCATCGTCCATACAGATATATATGCATCGACATTTTACCTGCTAACATCAAGTAATACTTCACCCATGGAAGTAAAACTCAAAAATTGCGCCCTAAACATGCGAACAATATTTTTTACATACATTAAATGGGTTGCTCTTATTAGTGCAATGCAAACTGCCATTCAGTTTTTTTGATTTATGTTCTTTCTGCATTAATTTAACTTTCACATATAAAAGTTGCCAGCGCTTTGAAAAACAATACAAGGCAGCAGTAACATTTAGCTCTGAAAATAAATGGGCCACATTTTCTCAGAAGAATATGCTATACATTTCAAAGAAATGCATAACTATGTTTATAACTGGGGACACTTAAAAAAAATAAAAGAAAAAATAGCAAATATACAATTATTTAATTCCACATAGAAAAACAACTATCATGAGCTAGATATGCTGGTCCGATTTAGTTTTAAATGTCGGAAAAACTTTATATATCACTCTTTTATGCATGTCATAGAACACAAGAAATGGAGCCCTCGCTCTACTTGTGATCGTTAAATGACAAAATAATTACCTGGTAGACATGCATCTCAACAAAGATAAATACGCAAAACGCAAAGATCACAACTTGTACAGGCCAGATACCGTTTACCATTCAGCTTCCCCAATAGCTTTGGAGAAGACATAATCCTTTCCTCCAAAGCTCATTACACCATCTTTCAAGTAAAACTTCCATTTGTTTTTACTTCGATGAATCTAAAACAAACGAAAACATATTACATAATACTACCAGCCACAGGACTGATGAAACACAGAGAAATTACCATTCATCTATTGCAAAATTGTGGAAAGTGTTTCCATATACCCTGGTAAATCAATCTATTTGGGTGGTAGCTAGAGCACCTAACTGCAATCTACTGGGGGCGTCAGAGCTTTGGTCATACACAGTTTGAGTATGCATGTATAATATTTAACCCCTTAGCTGCTGCCGTCTTGCCACCCCTAGTGTTAAGCTCTTTTTTGATGTACTTTGCACGTAAGCCTTTATATTTTTTCCCCCCACAAAGGGCATACGCGTCAAATTTGCATCCCTTTTTCGCCTCATACTCATACTGGTGGTTTTAAAAGTACCAAGGGATTGTGGGTTTACCTGGAGGGAAGAGAGGACAAAAGCACAAATATAGCTAAATTATGAGTTGGGGGGGTGGGGAGGGGGGGGGGGGGGGGGTGACAGAGTGGTGCAAGAAGGTTTTTGACTTTTCTTGTCCTAAAAACTGAATATATTAAAGTTTGCAGTGCTAGGATCACTACTCAGCTTTCAGAAACAAGCAGGTCTATGAAACTACATAACAGTTGCAACAGTTCTTGCAAGTGATAGTCCAATTTTTTTTTTATATTTGCATTTTGTGGTAAAAAAAAACAGGTGTGAAGCCCAAAGGTGAACCAAGAAAGCTATGCATTTCTGAAAATTAAAGACTATCCTGAATTCAGCAAGGGGTGACCTTTGTACCTAGGTCATAGCTTCCCCAAATAAACTATTTGTTGAACTGAAAAAATAACAGAAAAAATAGAAAGAAATGGCTGGCAATATTTTTCATCTACAATGTTTTGCTCTGATGGCCAGTTTACAAAAGAAATATATGGTACGTTCGTCAGATTCTTTTGGTTGCAATGAAGCATGTTTTTTCGTACATATATACACAACTACCCAGAGCCAATAACTGAGCTGCAGCTTATAATGATATTTAATTTTATACTGACGCACATCAATTTATAAGGTAAAAGGAAATGTTCTGGCGAGAGGAGTAGCAGCAGTATTTCGGTCCGGGCTCGTCTAACACACAGAGAAACATACCTAACCCAGACATTTAATAAAATCCAGACACCGAGGGGAGTCCAGGGTGGTTTGAATTGTGTGGCTCCCACAATGCCCTGCAAACATCATACTTCACTAATTTATATGAGGAAAACTTTCAGAATCTATCAGGATACATACAATTCCTACTACCCAGCATTTCCACGCTTTTCCGGATAAAAATGATGCCCCCTCTTGATACCCCATATGTAAAATAAAATTAAAAAAATAGGGGTGAGTACAAAGCACCATTTTGTCTAGGGGAAATACCAAAAACTGTGGGTAGAAACAATAGAGGCTGAAACACCAAGATGCAATTGGCGAAACAGATTGCCATTAGAAAGGCAATTTTGAGAGTCAAAATATCAAGGCAACAACTGTAAATACAGACACGCCATATGGAAGGTCAGAACCAAATTTAAGCACTCCAGAAAACATTTATAGCAAACCTTTCAAGGACTGAGCCAATGGGGGTGGTCTGCACATGAAGGCAAATATTGCAATCAAGTACGCTTTCAATGATGAGCGCTACAATCTTACTAGTACTACATCTTACAAGCAAGGCTCAAATCTATCTAAACCAACATCAAAAGACAAACTCCCCATGTGCTCAGCATAAACAGAAGTGGTGGCCAGTTTCGGAGCTCTAAGAATGACATCCATCACCTCCAAAGGAAGATTGGAAAAGCTGCAATTGGCACCGTTCAATCAAAATAAATGGAAGACTGGGGTGGAGGACCCAATCATCATGTTGTGAAAGCAGATATGCCCTCATTGGGAGAGGAAGAGAAGTCTGAGGCAATGAGCATCAGTCATGTGCAATCCTTGCACACTTTCTGCAGCAAACTCGAGAAGACCAAACAGAATGGAAAAGTAGCCCTTTAACCAACTCAAGTGAAAGGCTTTACCTAGACCACAAAGTGGTAAGAAGGGTATGGCACAGAAGAGAAGGCTTTATTTTGAGAATTGTGGCAAACAGGCCAATGCTGGGCTAGAGTTACTATCCATAAACCCGTCACACAAGGCATGTGCCCTCACACACAATGTACCTACCAAGTAAACTTCCACTTGAAAAATGTATTTCAAAGCTGACTGTCACAAGCACAAGGAATCCCAGCATATAGACAAGTTGTCTGAAATGAACTGGGAGTAACTTGCCTTCACCAGCCAGCCATTTAAATATTGGAATTCATGGACTCCCAATCTTCTGATTAAGGATGTCATCACCCCCCACACTTCGGGGCAAACTGATTCTGCTTGAACCCCACTAAGAAGTTGAGGTAAAGCTTGAGAGCCTGGAGGACAGGGATGTGATAGGCGCCCTTGAGATCAAAGAATAACATAATGTGTGGCATATTCAATCCAAGCAGATGAGATTCAGATACAGCATTGTGACCTTATGTTGGCAAACAAAGAGATCCAGGAACCATAAATCCAGAATGGGCCTGGACTTTGTTCTTCTTAGGTAAAAGGATGTAGAGGGAGTAATATCCTGTACACATCTCCTCCAGGGGCACCACTTCACTAACTACATTCAGCAACAAGACCAGGACTTCCACCTCAAAGATCATGGGACCATCTGAAGAATACTTCCTGGCATGTTCAGCAGGAGTGACTACAAAGAGGAGGGCATAGCACTAGGAGATTTGGCTGAAGCAGTCTGTGGGAATGGACTCTTAGAGCACCAGAATCTGAGCGACATTTCTCCAGGGGGAAGCGGATAGTGGATGGAGGGTAAATCAGAAGAGCTCTGCGCTAGCATGGCCAGCAGAACAGTAAGTGGGAGCTGGTGCTGCTGCCAACCCCTTTGATCCACTCATCTCACAAACGGACAGGAAGAACTGCTGCAGATTCTGCATCTGTTGGGAAGGTTTGTCTGTCCCGATATGTTTGGTCTCCTGAAAGCAGTAGAAGTGCTAAAGAAACAGACCAACTCTAGGTAGCGCAAAGATGTGTGGTTCCTCCAAAAGTACTCGAAAAAGAGGTATCTGTGTTATCAACAAACAGGTTCTCGCAATCAAAGGGACTATCCATCAACGTAGTCTGGATATCTACACAAAATCCTGTCAAACACATTCAGGAGAACCTGCGCTGTCAGTATTGTTGCAAAACAGAGCACCCAAGTGTCAACCAAGTCTAGTCCACATTTCATCCTTTGTAACTAACAAATTCAAAGAATGGACCCTTCAAATGTTCTGGGAGGCAAATAAAAAGCCAGTTTCACCATCCCCTGCAAGGTGTGGCCATAGGTGGCACTGTCAATACGTAAGGCTATTCTGTCCCAGGCAAATACTTTCCGGCCCATGGAGTCAAGACGTTTAGACTATCAGTTTGGAGTGGTGGTAAGGAAGATTTTCAGGTTGAATTTTGTCAGGGATGCTTGAGTCACCCAGTTTTACAGAGAAGAGTGAGACAACTAGAACATCAGTTTGGACAGTGCAGATTTGTGGTGCGGGGCAACATACCTATGAACAACAAAGACTGCAAAATCCAGATGCTACTATGAGTTTCTAAGCCGGAAAAATACTTTTTCCATGCAAGAACCAGCTCTAGCTAGGCATGGTTGAAGGGCAAAAGAGGTTGCGGGCCTCCCCAGACAGATTTCCTTGAGCATTCTGGGTTTGGGCTCAGGGGTTGTAGGGAACAATTTTAGCACCCCATGCACTATAAACACCAAGAATGCAAATGATAAAATGTTCTCTGACAACTTAAAGGATAGGAAATATCCCGTTCAGGGTGCCTGTCTGAAATCAACTAACATGTAAAGAAGGGAAACTCAAAATTCTGAATATGAAGTACATCTGAATGAAATAATTAGAGTTCTTCTATGAATGCAAATTCTGGGTTATCGGCATAGGATCAGCAAGAAGCTGGCCATTGAAGGTTGCTTTGAACTTTTCCCTAGCCCCTGGAAATGCCTCCTCTACTTTTGAGGTTTGGGCTGTCGTGCCAAGAGCATCAATGGAGACAACACTGAGAAAGACAAAATGCCGCGCAAGCCAATGTCTTAGACAGAGGTGGCTTCCGTAGACGTGGTTCTGAGGCTATGATTGATGAAGGCACAGAATCAGGTGGCACTATGGTAAGAGTCACCAGAATAACCGTGCCCGAAGGTTACTGCACAGCCTTAAGATATGGAAGGGGATTATTGGGAGGAGGGGCATTATTGAAGAGGTCCAAGATGGCCTAATAAAAACCTGCATATGGAGCCAGAAATATCGGGCAAAGCATCTACAAATGCGGAAACTGCACAGAGGAAGATTTCAGCAACAGGGAAATACGCGGATGACTCTCTGAACAATCTTGTGAGTGGGACCCTTTCTTTGATGAGGTAGAAAAAAAAATATTTTTCCTATGTTGTTTCATCTTTTTATGATAAGAGAACTCTTTAGAGAGCTACTCTGTACCAGGTGATTTAAATGAGGGAGAGAAAGACGACCATTTTTGGGTCTTCTTAGGGTACCAGGCCAGGAACAATTTGAATTTCAAGAGAGTGCGATCATGCCATAGGCACCATATGCACGTCGTCTAAGGTGGACATGGAAATCTGACTGCAACATTAAAAGGGCTTGGACCCAAACACATTAGTGGGTGACATTTGATTTAGGTAGCTGAACAAGCAAAACTGGAAAATGTATTAGCTGGGTAAATACCGCAAAAAACCTTCAGACCTACACTAGTAAAGCATGGAAAAACAGAAACTGAAGCCACTGCACCTGTGTAATCACTTCCAGGGCTGCAATCTACGTGTTGTGGCACAATCTAGTGGTGCTGGAGAACTACCACGAGTTTGGCACCTTGGGATATATAGAAAGTAAAGACTCTGTGATAAGAAGTATCCATCAAAAAAATTTCCAATGTTTCTGAAAGTTGTGAAACAGGCTGTCTTAGCAGATCAAACCTTTTGTTGATGTTTTTGAAAAAACACGTACACACACTTTCTCGCACAACACTTTTTTAGGAAAACAATGTTCACAGAATTTCCTGACTATCTGGGGTCCCTCTATGGTAAATCACAAGCCACTGGTACCCCAATAATCTCGAACACTTGGGGGAGGGTACACAAATATGGCCTGGATATTTTTTGTGGAAAACATTGCAAGTTTTAACTACAACCTGCCCCAAATGTTCATTAAAAAACGTTTCTGCAATGGGGTTGGAGGAATCAATAAGCCTCAGCACTGAAGGGGTTAATTACATTGTAAACCTACCTTGCGGTCATTGTAATGTGGCCAGTGATGGCATTGTAGGCTTTTGCTTAGTTGAAATGTTAGTATAAATAGTTTTGATATAGTTCATTCTGGATAGAATCAAAGATCTCAAAGATGATCTTTCATGTGCATTATCAAGAAATAGCAGTCTATTTTGCTACAGATTTAGAATACAATTATGAGTCTATGTCATGTTTATCTATGAGCAAAGTAAACCTAGAGATTTACGTTGATCCTTTTTCACTTGTCTTCATCAGGTATTTTCACATTTTAACAACGAAGTGGTCTCACTGTACTCAGAAGTATTGTACTATTATTATTATTTTCTGACATGACACACGCATAAGCTTACAGATTCCAAATTGTTATGGTTTGTTGCCTTAATTGAGTTTTTCTTATTTAACTGAAGAAATAAGTATAAACAAGGTTGCACCCATACACCACTGACAAGAACTCAATGTTTTACAAATTAATATCCAACATGATCTCATCTGGCAGACGATGCTTTGGAGACAATTATGAGCCAACATTGAGTCACCCCTCCCAAAAAGCAGTATTAGCCGAGTGTCAGCTGCATATGTCTGAAATCTAGTAAGTATGCCAAGAATTAAAATAACGGGAGAGTATAATTCAACAGCAAGAGAGGATAATCTACGGTGGAACCTTCACAACCACATCATTCAATTTCTGGCCAGTCTTATAGGCACATCTGCACTACCAACAACATCTCCTGATGAATCTGTGTTTTTATAAAGGCAGAACCTACATAATGGCCCATTTCCAAACCTGAGCTACTTATAAATGGACATAGAAATAATTTTACCTGATGTTACCAGTATTTACTTACAGTCATACCTAAAAATGTTGACTAACCTTTTTGTTTGGACTCTTTGAAGTGCTCACTCGTTGGGTCAAGGAGAAGACAATTCTGATCTGATCAACTGTCACAAACTCATTGGTTCTTTTTTTTTAAACACAATAATTTTTCATTTTATTCATCAGGTATTTACACAACTAAGCAGTTTAACTGGACTCAGAGCTATTGTACTATTATGACTATGTCATACGCATTGTTGCTCGTCGCTTAATAAAAATTGACCTTTTGCAAACTCAAACTTAACGGTCTGATTACAATTACTATTTGTTGATAACAAAATTAGTAATGGAGTAAATATAGCATTTTCTTCCATACCCCTCCGGCACCCCCGTGATGCAGGAAACCATAATTTATGATTTCCTGTAATTAACCAAACGTTTTTCAAATGAATCCATAGGAAACCGTGTTTATCTCAACACATCTTCAACTTTTAGATTGGGAATTAGCCATTTGACCATAGCAGACTTCTGTTTAAGTGCAGCAGTTCATGCAGGCTTCTGTTGCTTGGATATCAGAATTTCATGTTCTATACGTATCCCAGCTTTTGGCTGCTATTTTTAAGTGTAGATGAACTTTAACATTTGTAAAGTATAGACTCATCCTAAGCAACCAAAATGGGCATTTGTCTAGTCATTGCAGATATAAAACAATGTTTTTATTAAATTCAAGGAAGCAGATATTATATGCCCTTTCTATTCTGAGTTCCCATCAGCAATCCTCAAAACAGGAGTCTATGATGTACAAAGAATAAAGACCTGCGATCCCAATATACTGGGATACAATCCTGACAGAAACACACTCAATTTTAGGCAATGTAATACCTAGAAAAGCTAGAATGAATACTAATGGAATGGTCACATAAGCAAGACATACCAGTCACGCTCACTTGGAGAAGGTCAGAAAGCACATATTACTGACAGTGAAACAATTGGGGTTGGCATGATGAGGCTAAATGCAGGCCCCATGAAAAGCAGAATGGTATTGAAATTCCATTATATCGGGACTAATAAGAAGGCAACTATTTGAATATTGATACACAAGATGTGACTTTTGCAAATTGGGCACCCTTAATTAACTACATGGCAAGTTAAATAATAGAAGCTATGCGTTCAAGTTGAAGGATTTGAGAATGACTGAAGGGGAGCCACGCATGCAAATAGTCGAGGTTTGAAAAGCCTGGAAACTACGGCTTACAAGAATTGTGGTGGCACAGAAAACGTACTCTCCTAAAAATATATTAAATGAACAAATAGGTATGAGTAGTTACCCTGCTTCACTCTTTTGAAAAATCGATACCAAGAAATACAAAGAATGTGCAGCTCTATCCAATCCTTCACCCAAAAGCTTGATTCTCTCTCCCGCACTTTGAGCACTTACGTGGAACCCCTTATTTATTTTCTCATACGCTCTAACATTTTGTAGCAGTGTGTTTTGAAGACACACTGCCCTATCTCCGGGTTTCTTAACCTGACAACAACCCACTAATTTCTCAAACTCTCAGACATTTGTCATGGATGTCCTATCGCGATCACAATTCACTGAAAATGGATTTCTTGCTGAATTCTCTTCTGCTGAGTTCCTTTCTAGCTCAACATTGGCTAATTGGTTCAACTTGCTGGATTTTAAACAAACTATTACTGAATGTAGAAAATTCATGTTTAACAAACATCTTAATCTTCAATGACAAATGACTAAAAAAATCACAATTTGAACTAAAACTCCTTTAAGAGGTTCAATCTTTTTCACTCTTTTTTTAGTTTAAAACAGTTGTTCAATATCTAGTCTAGGCTGTGGCAGTTCTCTACTTATTGGTATTCTGAAAACATACACTCTACACTCAAAGTGACCCTGAACACGCCAGCTAGGCTGCTTTCAGATATCAAATGCTCGATTATGTCTTCCCAACTATTATCACCCTTCAATGACTACCCAATGAAGTTAGGTTTAAAAATGTCACGCTCTAAAAATAGAACTTTTTACACTGAGGCTCAAGCTACCTCAGGCAAAATAGGATTATTTCAGAATGTTTTTGTTCCCTTCCTAGCTCACAAATTCATTTACTGGAATGACCACTCTTTTAGTTAACTGTTGAATTATTTTATTTGCTTTTCTGAACTGCATATAAATCACAAATGGTGTTTCGGTAAATTAATTTCAAAGGTTTATGTATTGTTTTGGAAAGATTATTATTAATCCTCCTCTAAAGAATGTTACTTGATAAAGTTACTTTATAAAGTACTCAACATTCCACGCTACATAAAAATAAATAAATATGGAATGTCAAAATCAGTTGATAGCCAGTCTGATTACTGCTTTCATGTACATCTTGCATAACGCTAATAATGTTCCTAATTAAAAAGCATTCACAAAATTCTTCATAAATTGGCCACATGTTAACTACATATGTAGCTAAAACTGGCGACATGGTACCAAAACAGATTAATTTTTTTTTAACATCTATTAGTCCTACATAACGATTCACACCGACTGGAATGATGTAGTAATTTGGGAACAAAAGCCTCAGGCTTACATTCCAGCCTATCTCTCTCCTACTCGAGGCTCATATAACCTGCCATCTATGCTTATTCATCGAAGAGTCAGGCTTCTTGGACCTAGCTCAAGCGGGGTTTCGACTAGTACACTCTAAAGAAGCAGTGATCATGTTTTTCGTCGATGACATGCGGAAAGAAGTAGACAATGGCAATACTCAAGCCTTGGTACTATTGAACCTGTCTGAGGCCTTTGACACGGTCGACCATATTAACTTGGCTGAAAGGGTTAGGGTCGCAGGTCTTTAGGACTCTCCACTGAACTGGCTTATCTCCTTTCTGAGAGATAGATCTCAATAAGTCAGGCTACCCCCTTTCTCTTCTACAGAGATGCAACTGAATTGTGGGGTTCCTCAAGGTTCCTCGCTGTCTCCCACTCTTCAACATACTATATTCGCCCCTTTATTAATGCCCTCAAAAAAAAGGAAATCAATTTTTTTGACATGCGACTGCTTTTCACGATTTACAATAGCCCCACGTCTTGACAGCAATTTCAGGACACTATGCTGCTCATCCAGGATTGGATGAACAGAAGCCACCTGAAGTTGAGCTCCGATAAAATTGAGACAATCATCACAAAAAGTAAGATGGATCATTGAACCCCTCGTTCTGGCCTAGCGAGATGGGTTTCCCCAGCACCCAAAAACTTTGTAAAAAGCTTGAGCGTTATTATCGATGAGGAACTATCCTTAAAGTAGCTTCTGCCAGCTCCGACCCATAAAAAAAGATTTAAAAAATCCTCACTAGGGAGGCTTTGACCCAAGTAATTATAGCTTTAGTCATGCCCAGAATTGGCTATGCCAACTCGCTCTACCTGGGTCTTCCCAAAGTCCTCTTACACAAGCTCCAGCTAATCCAAAATCAGGCCACCCGGCTGATATACAATCTGCCCAAACACGGCCACATCTCCCAGGTGACTATGGACCTTCATTGGTAGCCAGTCGCATAGAGAACTAGGTTTAAAGCTTGTTGTATGGTCTTTAAGGCCCTTTACTTGAATCACCCGGCATTTGTGAAATCTCGGATCATAAAATACTGCCCCACAAGAGCACTAAGATCTAGCCACCTTCACTTTCTGGTGATCCCCTCTTGTAAAAAACAAAGGATCGGAGGGCATAGGTTCGCCGTTATCGCATCTAAAATATGGAATAGCCTAACCCTGGACCTCAGTTCCATTTCTGATCTTGGTAGATTTAGGAAACTCTTGAAGACATGGCTTTTCAGACTGGCTTACCAATACGTGGGGATGAATGCCAATCAGTTACCTAACGCCAAGAGACTGCCTGGTGAATGTGCCCTTTAGAAATGGACAGTAACATAACATAACATGTATTAGGTCTCCCCGGATCGGAAGTGAGCAAAATAACTCCTTTTCATGTCATCTGATAATAACCTTGCTGGCAGTTTGCCACATAGAGTTCCCTTGTAAAGAAAAGATGTGCATAATTCAGCATCTTTAATCAATGAAGAATACTTAGATAAGAAAAAGAGAGGAGGCAGGCAGTGGAAAATGACTTGGATTAACTGCAAGTCTCACCCTGAACTATCTGTCTCATCAGCAATATACATCATCATCCCTGGCAGACATCATGGCCCCTAAACTTTTTAAGAGCAATACATTGCCTAGCAACAATGATTGTTGTTTATTGTGCAGTTAATTAAAACCTTTACAATCATTCAATACATTTTTTTTAAACATTAGTGACTTAAAATTGATCGTTGCTAAAACACAATAAAACTTTGATAAAATGTAACTCAAGGGTAGTTTTGAGCAGCAAAGAACGGAATATCGGGTAGGCTAGGAATATAGATTAAAGTGCGGTATGCAAGGAAGCAGTTGTTATTTCTACAGGATTCTTGTAAAAAGTCATTAGTGTTCTACTTGTCTTGCGACAGATAGAGATACTGATTACAGACTCTGCTTGCTCAGGTTTAACTATGTAGTAAAGCGGTATATGCATAAATCCTTGGGGAGCTAGAGAGAGCAGAGAGCTGGGCAGCTGTGACTGTAAACTTGCTATGGAGTAAAACAAAGGAGCAGTGCGTACCTTGAGAGGCAGCGTATGGTGCACAGCTGCGTTAGTCTGGTGCCTAACAGCGATTTTGAATAGAGGGGCAGAGCTGGAAAGGATGCCAGGTGTTAAACAGCGAATGTTGCTTCTACAAGATATTAGTGAGGGGCATCCATGTTCCACCTAACTTGCTACAGGGGAAAGTGCTATGTGCTAAAAGTGCTGTTTCATGAGAATCTTACTGTAGGGTAGGAAACAGTGCCTTCGTTGGAGATTGTTGGATGCTGAGGGCAAGTATATATGTAGAGACTTGCAATAGAGGTATGCATTATGGGGCTTTGGGTATTTAGAAAGCATTGTTTGGTCAGTGTGAAAAGGGGGGTTAGCGAGGGCGTCCTGCCCTGTGCAAGACCTTAATAGTACATGATGTACCAATCTTAACATTACTGAAGTTCCCATTTACGGCAGCAGCACAGGCAGCGTCTTATGAGAATTGGAACAAGGTACCATGGTGCGTTCAGCTGTGGTGCGGACTGCAGACTGTGTGGCCTGCCTTTTTATCATCGTTTCTGTGGCGAATAAGTATTTTACCAGACAACAGCTTAGTTGGGTGTCCTCGCCAGAGAAGGATGCTAACACTGCTTGTCTGCAAGTTCGAATGGATTTCTTATTGAAGAGAGGTCTTAGCAAGATCCGTGGTTCCTGTGTTAGGGCCTTGCATATAGCCAATAGGTGCACTATATCCTCCTCCCCCTCCCCGCAGAGTCGGCAGATTGCTGGCTTCGGGGGACGTAGCCAGGGCGGCATGTGGTGTGCTGATGGTAGTATGCCTAGGCAGTGTTTCAGGAATTTCTCTTTTGTTGCTGAGAAGCTGTTGAGAAGATAGGCTTGTGGTGATGCCTTGCTGTAGGCCTGCAAGGTAAACCATCCGTGAGTGCGCTCTGTCAGGCAGGCGTTGTCCTGTATGAGTGATTCCTTTTTGATGATGTTATTTACAATTTTTTTAAAGCTGGCGATGATCGCTGGTGCCTCCCAGAGTTCCTGCAGTCTCAGTTGGTTAAGTGAGCTGTCCAAATAACGTCGGGCCGGGTATGCCCCCTTAGTTCTTTCCACAGATGCATGTTTAGTGAGTCAGATAGACCCCTTTTGATTTTAAACCAGCTTTTAATAAATGCCCCTTTGCGGGCGAGCTCTTGCCTTTGTAGCCCAAACTCCAGCCTTAGTTGTGCGGGAGATGTATATCCTGGTAGCCCAAAAATCATTCAAATTGCTCTTGTAATTGTACAATCCAGAGTTTCTGCATCTCTTCCTCTCATAGCTTCACTTCCGTAGCTGATTGATGGTATAATTTTCGCCTGGATCACCCTGATTAAAGGAAGAAAATTTGGGCCAGAGATGTTATTATTGAGGTTTCTTAGTGCCACAGCGGTTGATAATCCCCCTTTTTTATAGCCTCAAGTTGAGCTGTATACTTTCCTTTGTCATGAATAATGATTCCCAGGTACTTGTATTTTTGTGCAGCTTCCAGTTTACATAACGCCAAGTGCCAGTGAGGTTGTATTTTTTTTTGCTCCAGTTCACACAGAGTTTTAGGTTTTTCTTTTTTGATGCTGAGTTTATTCTCCTCCGAATACCGAGATGTAGTATCAAGCAGACGCTGTAAACACACTGGTGTTTGGCATATGAGCACCAAGTTGTCCACATAAAATAGGTTGGACAGTTGAAAGCCGCCTATTTTGGGAGTGTGCGAGTTGTTACCATTGAGGGAAGTTGAAAGCTCTGCCATGAAAAGATTAAAAAGCAGCGGGGCGAGCATGCAGCCTTGCTTTAATCCAGTGGTGGTAGGGATCTTTTTTGTTAGGTGGTCTCCAGTGCCCAGTTTTACTTGCACCTAGGTGTTACTGTGCAAGAGGACTAGCGGTTTTAGTAGTAGCGATATAATAGTCAGCTTTTTAAGTTTTTGCCACAATAAGTTCCTATTTATATGATTGAACGCTGAGCTGTAGTTGAGGAAACCGATATAATTGCTGTTTTGGGGGTCTTCACCGCTTGTGTTTGTTTTGGGGGAGTTGCTTCTTTTTGCTTATATCACCTCTTCCTGGGGCAAGTGTTCTGAAGGTTCCTGTTCGCAATCTGTCCCGTCGCCCACCTGGGTTGTAGTGTCAAGGGGATCCCCATTAAGGTTTTTCCCCCTTCCTGGCACATGACCCTGCAAGGAGATGGTACTTGAGTTAGCTTTTGGGATTGCCCCTTTCTCATCAGCTTCCTTTGTTGTTTAGATGTAAGCGAGCTGTTTGGTGAAAGGTTCGTTCCGAGGAGTCTGCTGTTGGGAGGCGTGTTACGCCTTCAGGACATTGGCGAGGTTTTCGGTAATCCTTGCCTTGATTGGTTTTCTTCCTCTGATCTTGTTGGGACCAAGTCCTCATCGGGCACGCTGGTCTCTGGTTTCTGCTCCGTGATGTCCTGGGGTACATCCTCAGTTATCAGTTATGGTTGTTGCTCGGCCATTCTCATTGTGCCTAGTTCTTTTGGTGTTGATTTCTGTGACACAGCGTCTCTTATATCGATAGGAGGTTGTCCATTACCGTTGGGAGAGTTGCCAGCTTATCTACTATGGTTACGCAGGTGCAGCTAGCCTCTACCATTTGTGTCTTTGCTTGTGCTCTTCTGATCAGATTACTGAGATCTGCAAGTTTGTCGTCGATATTTGCGACAAAGATTGAGAGAGAATTGAGAACTGACAATTGGATGTCCATCTTGTCAGACTGGTATTGCATGGCGTTTACTGACATTTGCATTGTGTGTAGCAAAGTGGTCCAAATGTCTTCTTTTTCTTGCGATTTGGAGTGGTTTGTGTTAATCCTTGGTGAGCGGTTTCTTCGTTGGGGTTCAACTTGGGGCGCGCGAGAGTATGAGGCAACCAATTCCTTCCATTCCTCTGGTGTGAGGTAGGATGATTCAGGTTCTGTTTCCTGCATTGTTGAGGTGTGTTGCCATTGTGTTTTGTGCATTAGTTCAGCTTGCGCAATGCCTGCATGCAATTGGCTGTGGCTGCCACGTGGCTGTTCCTGAGTTGGTAGGCTCTGCCTTCCCAGTGATATCTGAGCGGTGGGCTCAGTTTCTCCCGCCACCGTTTGGGTTCACGTGTGCCTGGGGTCATTGTTCCCCGTTGTTGTCATCGTTGGCTTTGGCCCTGATGGAAGTAAGGGGGAGATTTGCTTTGCCTTATTAAGGTCATTTCTTCGGTTTTCCATTTTCGTTGCCTTTTCCTTTTGTTGTTAGTAGAGTTCGGGAGTGCCTGGTTCTTCCCTTAGAGTAGTGTTTTTATTGTTGTTGGTGTTATTTTTAGCAAGGTTTCCATTTTCTTGTTCTTGATGTTCATGGTGTTTCGGCCCCTCTTTTCCCGAGTTGCGTGGTGCCCAATTGGTCGAGGTTCCTTCCTTGTTGCCACTGAGGGGGTTGTGTCTGTTAGTGTTTTGGTTCGCTTCCTATTCCATGGCCTCTATGATGCTGTTGGTCTGGACTTGGCCATCTATCTCCCTTGCGTTGATTTTTTTGATGTTTTTGTGGGTGGCGTTTTTGTTGGTGTTGTTGTCTTTCAATATCAGCTCCGTTTGGGCCTGTTTGACCTTGTTTGTTCCTTCATGTGCCTTGTCCCCCTGCTCCTTGGCCCCTTTGTGCTTCTTATCTTCTGTGCTTGCTTCGCGTGATCCTGTTACAAGTAGCATATCCCTGCCGTTCGGAAGCCCCTTGGCATTTGGCTGTTGTCATGCAGTATGAAGTATTTTGATAGGCTGAAGAGGAGTGGAGTATATTTTCGGTTGGTAACCTTTGGTCTTGATGGCCCTGATGGTTGCGTTACTTGTATTGACAATCGGCTGTGCAAACAGGCTGCTGAGAAGTGGGGAGATCAGAGGGGCTCTCCTCTTCCATTGTCGCCTGTTCTTCTGTGCTTTCTAGGCTTTGGCTGCTGTCTTGCCTTCCCTGATCTCATTGTAGCGGTGTAAGTGTTGTAGGTGCCCCAGACCAGTTTCCTCCCCTCTTTTTCCTTGGCTTGGTCCTTGCTCCTTAGCAAAAATTACGATGGCCTGGTGATTAGTGCCTTGCCGTTCCTCCTTCCCCCTTTCTCCTTTGAGAAGCTCAGTATTCTAGGTTGCAAGGTTGAGCTGGAACTGGAACTGGACTGGAACTGAGCTGGAGCTGAAGTTGGGGGGGATGGAATGGTGGGTGGATGGAGGGTAGACGAGTTTGCTGCAGCGCGGATTGTCATGCTGTGCGTGCTGCACGTCCGGTGCCTTGAGGTGCGTCTTGAGGTGCCTTGAGATGCTGTGGTTGTTGCACTAGGCTGGAGCTCTGCTGCCCCCTCTGCACTAGGGCTCACACCACTGCGCTAAGCCCCGTGTGCTGTCTCTTCCCCCCGCATGCCCCCCCTGTGATTCTGCTCCTTCACGTTCCCCAAGCTCTTCTGATCTCCGCCGTTGCACCACTAGAGGTTTCAGGGCAGTACCACAGCAAGGTGCAGAGGCCAGGTAAGCTGACTGGGGAAAGCACAGAAGAGCAGTTGCAGGAGTACGGGTTGGGCTGAGAGGCCAGGGGAGACCAAAATGAGCGGCGCGGGCAAGTGAAGACGAGGAAAGTACATTGAGGAGGGGGCAAGCCTGTTTACTACACCCGCTTTTGCCTGCTTGAACTCCTCTGCCCTCCGCTGCAGGCGACTAACCACCACCAAACCAAGCCACAGGCAGCAAGTCACAGCAACCACAACCCGCAAACGGCCCCCGGAGCGTGTTTACTTGGCTTACCGGGCCGTTTCTTGCCGTCCTCGCGTTGTGGGCATTGATGGAAAAGAAGCAGCGGTGGTGGCAACAGCGGAGGGGTCGTGGTGGCAGCAGGCAAGCTGCGGAGCTGTGCGGTGACGCGGTGTGAGGCCGGTTTGCTAGGACACTGGGACCGGGACGCCGGAGTTCAGCGTGGTCGGAGCTCCGTGCGGCTGCAGGCTCCCAACCGCAGCTGACCGGAAGCGTCGGAAGTCTCCAGCAGTAGCAACAATGAGACATTCGATGACTCTCTGATCTTATCTAAAGTATAGTCACAGTTTAATCTGTTTCATTAGAGGGTACATTATATTTATCCAGCTACCATTCCCTGCAAAAATCTGGGTGTAAACTCATTGTGACAGGTTCAAACGCCAGCACGTCCACTCAGCATTTCATGCTGCTGAGGCCAATAAAATGAGTACCATGGAGTTAAAGATCTGTTATTGCAGTTCAAGGCTGAATGTGTACTTCCAAATACATGTTATGTTATCATGGGTGGCCTATGAAAAAAGATAAATACCTGCATTTGTATGTACAAAATAAACTCAAAGAAACATGTTATCCATTGGTTGATTAAGATCACTGACTAAAAGCTAAAAGAAAACTGCACTGAGTGCAAGGATGGATTGAGTGCTGGGGTCCTAACTACTGTAAGCAAAGGTGGGCTGGGTCAGTTTTGAAAAACTACAAACCAAAGGACCTAAATATTTTGAAACTACTGATCTACTAAAAAAACGGGGAGACCAGCGTTTGTGTCCAAAAGAATAAAAGTGTAGTTGAAACATTCACAAGCTACACAATTTCATTGCTTCATCTAACCTGGAGAAACTTATCTTGAGTTTTGGGAAAGTTCCCCAGGTATGATCCCAGACAAAGGAGGATCGACGGCCATCATCCTCTTGGACTTCAGTGCCGCATTCGACACTTAACTACGACATCCTGATCCACAGATTGAGGAATGTTGGTCTATCGGGTAGTGTCATCACCTGGCTACAGTCCTTCCTCAAGGACAGGAGCTTTCAAGTACTTGAAGGGGATAACTCGTCGGATCAAATCCCACTTTGCTGCAGCGTCCCTCAGGGCTCATTCCTGAGCGAGACGTTGTTTAATGTCTACATGAGCCCACTGGCACAGATTGTCCTCCCCTTTTGGATAGACATTGTTACATACGCCGATGATACCCAATTAGTGTTGCCCTAAACCACCCAGGATCCACCTCGTCCAGTCGAGGCCTCTGCCTGGAGAGAGTCGCCAAATGGATGGAGCTCTCCTTCCTCAAACTAAATGGAGATAAAACAGAGCTTATGATGCTGGGCAACTCACCCATCTCTGGCATCGGCCTAGCTTGGCCAAGCTCTCTCGGCTCGCCACACACACACAAAAATCAGATCAAAAGTCTAGGCATATGGCTAGATCAGTCACTCAACTTTTGATCATCAGGAAGCTAAACTGGTACTTCGAACTAATGATCGTACGAATGGGCCTAATATAGCCGTGGGAACTTTTCCCCTCTTAAGACTCCAGAATATTATCTGGAGACCTTACTACACTCAATGGCTCTACTTTTTTAATCTCAGATATCTGAAATCTTGACAATATACAAACAAAAAAACACAGATTGCCGTAGCTTCTCAAGTGGGGAGCAGAACAATAACAACCGAATCTCTATACAGATTTCGATTTGGTGCAGGGATTTACCTAGGATCCATGTTCATCCACCTCTGAGCTTATAGCACTTACTCTTGGCCTTCTTTAAAAGTGAGAACTACTAGCCGGAATCTAGGTCGCATGTGAGGTCGGGATTTATCCAGACACTTTTACTGGGACAGATTTTGGGCAGAGCTCAGGAATCCTTATAGATCTGAGAATCTTATACATTACCAGGCCTTGCACTGGTCGCCAAAATTCCATAGGAGCCCTGATGAAGTTCTCCTTCGGAGAACGAAACGTGTTGGCTGGAACCTAAAGCTTTTTTGATACTGATTGAAAAATAAAGAAACTTAAGTAAACACTTATCTCTATAATCTGGACTTTGTTATTACACGCACGCCCATCAAATCGTAGTCTAAGGACCTGGAGCACAGAGGCATCAATAGACGGCTGATGCCAGGGCTTGTTGCGCGGGATTTGTATACATATCAGAACTGGCATGAGGTGCAAAAATTCAACCGTATTTTCTCTTGTTCTTGAGCCAAACTGATAGTGTCCTGCTATGGCATCCTGTGGAAGCTCCGTAAAGTCCTTCCGCTCCTCCCTTTTTCAGCAAGAAGACTCATGATCCAGGCTTTAATCCTCTTTCACCTCGACTATGGAAATGCTCAGTATTTAGGAGCTCCTAGGGCTACCACAATTAAACTGCAAGTCATCTAGAATTGTGCAGCACGGATGCTTTTTATGACTCCCAGCAGCCACTCCGAAATGCCTGCTCTGAAAACCTTGCACTTTGTCAGCAGCATTTTAAATAGCCTCACACTGAATCCTGTTAAATGGGCTGCAACAGATATGCATTTGTGAGCATGTACTGATATAGGTCAAATCTTTTCTAAAACCTACAAAACAGACAGTTCAATTGCCACCCTTCCACAGCAAGTTTAGAGACCAAGGATGTGGAGTTCTTAAAGCTCCACTCTTAGCTTCACAGTTTTCAATGTGTATGAGGCACCACTGGTAAATTTGATTGCACCTTATCGATATTAATTTTATGCCTATGCAGATGACACCCAGATTGTCCTAAATCTGGATGGCAAGCAGGATTCGTTGCAGGAGCAATTCATAACATACCTACTTGTGGTGGTAAGCTGGATGAACACCAACTTAGACAAAATTGAGGTTTATGGGTTTGGAAGTCCCTCTTACCCTTCTTGGTAGTCTGAATCTCTGAGCACATGTCCTAATCTAGCTGGCAATGCTTGAAATCTGGGATTCATTTTTGACCCTATGATGTCCTGTTCCTAATGCTATTAGCACTTGATTTATTATATCTTATTTTTCTATCCCCCATGCCTGATTTACATCGTAAATTATGCTCCGCTTGGCGCCATGCTCTATTTTTGCTCCTTTTTTAGCTGTAACTAATTGCACCCTGGTTCCCCTTACTCTTAGGCCTCATCAGTTCTCAATCTCGCATCCTTAACCCCAGCCACCCACAGTGTCCCTCTTTTTCCATGTTTTCGTTTTTAGAAACACGAAGATTACTTCTACATACAACCAAGCTTCGGTAAGCAACCATCCTATCTCATAGACTTCCTACATTCTCTCTGCTTTTTGCTTTTCCCTTTTTCATTTCCATGTTTGATGTTTCAAATGTTTAAACTATAATTACTACATTCGACAATGTTTATATGTTTATATCTTTCTATAAGAATGCTTCTAAGCTGACGTACCTGCACATATATACATATGCATATAATGATGAATCCACTTTCATATATAGAATTTGTATATATATTCCTATTACGCGGACGCCTTTGCAACTGTACCCATTTACCTCTGTTGGCTCTACGCACATGGTCTCATTGTGATTACCACAGTTTTCCTTTCACTCAAAATGTCTATATTGCTTTGGAATTGTAACAGCTTACTTCTGTTTGCCTTATACTCGTGATTATCACAGATTATCCTCTGTTACTATATATTCATCTAACACATCTATGTTAACTTCTCCCTCCCCATCCCCTCACTATCCCTTTTCATATTTTGTTTCTATTTCTCTCGTCCTTCACTTTTCCATTTCTCTCCCACCATGCCCCGCCCCCTTCCGTCTTCACCCGGTCATCTATACTTGGCTTCCATCACGTAACTCTCTGACTTTTTAACGACCAATCGTCCACTAATAACTATCCTATGACCTCTTATTCTATGACCTCCACACTTTCTATATCTCCTTTGATACTGTCATCACCCTTAATCGCCCTCCATTCTAACTTTCAACTGATTAGCCTTGAAAAAGCCCACGGTCAATGGACCACTAGGGCGAAACACGTGTTGGCTATCTTTCAATAGTCTGTTTCTCATCTTCACGAAAAAAGTCTAATAAAAACAAAGCACGAATAACATAAGAAGACGCTTGACTATTTATCCGGACGCATTTTGACATATTAAGAGGGCACAATCCTCCATCCCTCTATATAACTGCTTTAGTAATTAAACTGTAGCAGTGATCCCTGCACGAGCTAAACCCAGGCCCTCGTGTGCAGCTAGAATCAATCCCAATCTGCGATCAGTGTTTGGTATTACTCTATTCCCCATTCCTGGAACCTTAGCCTATGGAATGTTTTGTGCCTCTAACTGGGAGAAGTACTTGAACAGAAAGCCTTTTGGTAGTGATGAACTGTTGCGTGTGGCATTGACAGCTATCATGGATGTTCCGTCTATTCTTGTACTAGAGCGAGTTATTGCAGCCAAGGCAGCAGTGCGTACTGTTGAATTGGTGGCTTCGTCCACGAATGAATTCCCATCAACGTAAACACCAACATGCTGATGACTCAATGTGTGGATAACATGAGCCCGTGGCGGGCCTTCTTTCAGCTTTGCATCTGTTCCCAAAGCATCTTGTGCTTGAGTGTGCAACCTTTGGAATCCCTAACTCCATTCTGGCCCCAATAATGTATGTAATTGTTGAAGCACTTGACACAGTAAAATGAATCACACACAAGTGTGGGGAATTCATGATCTGTAATTTCTAATGGCTGTATCAGAGCTTTTGTTCCGCCAGCTGTGCCATACTGGCCCCTAGGGACTGAGTGTGTGTTTTCCCAGGAAGGAACATTCAATCCTGCATGCGCTCTTTTACAATTGCGCATACCGCCGAATATTGGTGTTTAGTTCGTACATCCGTCTGGGCAGAACGATCGGTATAAATAATACATTCATATCGATCTAGAGCCATTATTTAATTCGGTAGAGGATATTCTTGTTCGCACTGCAAGAATGCTTGTGTTTGCAATGTAGAGTCAAATCTGTAATCTACATCTGTTGCAGAGAGAGTTAGCAAGTTACTTACCTTCAATAACTCTTTATATGGTAAAAACTCTACCTAGACACAGATTCCTTACCTTGGAATTATCCCCAGGCATCAGACTGAATGCTAATTGTTTTGGTGAGCAGTAGCCCTGCCCACCTGGTAGGTGCCATCGTAAGGAATCTGCGGCTAGATAGAATCTGGACCAGATACGGCATTACCGAAGATAAATAACTTGTTCATCTGATAGAGACTTCTAGGCGCAGATTCCTTACCTTAGAATAGACACCCAAGCAATACCTCTCCAGAGATGATTTTGAAAAATGTTTTACACTAGAAAAACCTTCAGGACTGAATGAGCAAAGTGCCCGTACTGGCAGACCTGACTGTCCAGGCAGTAATGCTTTGTGAACGTGGGTAGAGAAGCCCATAGTTACTGCCTGGCAGATATAGAGGTCCAGGTACTACACGTGCGAATGCAGTGGTCGCAGCCTTCGTTCTGGTGGAATGAGCATGCAAACCCCCAGGGGTTGCTTCTTCGCCTATGAGTAGCAGATCCAAATACAGAGTAGACCCATCGGGATATTGTCCGTTTCTGCACGGCCTTTTCCTTTTTCGCTCCGACATAGCCCACAAAGAGTTGGTCGTTCACCCAAAACTCTTTCATGCAGTTAATGTAGAACAACAATGCCCTTTTTGGGTCCAGTTAATGAAGGCAAGTAAGCTCTACTGCGAAGATTCGGCTTGTCTGTGTAAATGTTCAGTTACCGAGGCTGGGATGACAAAGCCTGAAGCTCACGGACCCTCCAGGCAGATGTTATTGCCAACAAAGAAGGCCATATTAATGGTAAGGAGCCGGAGAGGACAGTTGTGCAATGCTTCAAAGGGAGTGCACATGGGAAACGTTAGGACTAGATACAGGTCCCACTGAGGCATGATGAAGGGCAAAGAACCTATTTACAACCTGAAAAATAGGAGCAGAAAGAGGGTCAACCAGTTTACCGGCCCACCGAGCCAAAAACTTGCCCCAATGGCAGGCTTATACAATCTGGGTGGAGGTACAACTGGCTGCCAAGATAATACTGTAGACTTCAGGCGGAAGGTCAAAAGCTGTTAAATGCTGCCACTTACTCTCCAAGCATGAAGGTGGAGTGTTCACATATTTGGGTGGAGAACCCTCCCCTGCTGCTGTGACAGACGATCCTCCCAAAGGGGCAGCCTGATCAGAGGACCAAAGACCATGCTCATCAGCTCGGGATACCAAACTCTCCAAGCCAAGTCAGGAGCCACAAGGATGACCTGGGCCCGGTCATTCCTGATTTTCTTAAGAACTCTGGGCTAGAGAGGTATGGGCAGAAAGGTGTACAGGAGGCCTGTACTCAACTTGAGATGAAAAGCTTATCCGAGTGAGAAGCGCCTAGTAAACTCCAGCATGCAGAACTGCTGACATTGCGCTTTCTCTATGGTGGCGTACAGATCTAACCAAGGCTCTCCTAATGCAGAAAGAGACCTTGCACCACCTCCTGATGCATTTGTGATCCACTAAGCATCTTTAGCTGAGTTTGTCTGCCGTGGTGGAGCTCCAGAAGGTTGGTGTGGAGTTCAGATATTGTCGGAGACCTGAGGCCTCTGAACTCTACCTCTCCCAGATGGCCGCCCCATCCCAGGAGTGACACATCTGTCACCACAGTTAGATCTGGTTGGGGAAGGGAGAGGGGACTACAGCTGACCCTATTGCGGTTTGTTAACCACTACTGCATATCTTTTGCAGTTCCCTCTGAGATCTGGACCATGTCGGCGAGAGGCCCACTGGCGCTTCAGGTCCCACTGCACAGCCCACATATTACAGCGGGCATGTAACACAAGTAGGATGTAGGGGGGCCATGAGTCCCAGCAGCCTCAGAGTCAGTCTCACCAAAATCCAAAAGGAGCATCAGAGGGGGTGTCAGGTGTGATCTCAGCACATTGATCATGAACCCTAGCAAGTGCAGGAAGTCCGCAGTAGTCTGGAGGTGGGAGATGACAGCCTGGGGCGAGCCTGCCTTTTCCAGACAGTCATCGAGATAGGGGGAAGACTGGCACCCCTCATCTCCGTTGAAGAGCTACAATAACCCCCAATACCAGAGGGGTATTAGTAAGGCCAAAAGGGAGTAGGGTGAACTGAAGGTGCTCATGGCCTACCGTGAACCACAGGTAACGTCAGTGGTCAGGCAGGACAGGAGTGTGGAAGTATGTGTCCTGCAGGTCCAGCGCTACCATTCAGTCTCCCGGTTTCAGGGCAGAGAGGACTTGAGTGAGCGTGAACATTTTGAACGTCTTCTTGAGAAAGAAATTGAAAGGGAGCTGGTCTAGGATAGGACGAAGGACTTCGTCCTTGTTGGGCACCAGAAAGTAGCGTGAATAACAACCATGACCTACTTCAGGCGCCAGCACCCTATCTATGGCTCCCTTGGCCAAGAAAGCCAATGGGTGGCATAGGTGGAGGGGAGGTCACAAAAGGGAGGGAGTAGCCCCTTCAGAAAAACCGGCAGAACCCGGTTATTGACCTTCAGTAGGCAGGTGATGGCTTTTCCTGCCTCCCACTGGGTGCCCATGATGGTAAAAGGACAAACTAAAGGGGTTTGGAGGCCACAGCTGCCAGGGGATGGGGGGTGGGTGGGGTGCCCCGACCTCTGTCTGCCCGACCCACAGGGTTTGTAGGTACTGTATTCTCAGCCTCACAGAGGCTGGGAAGCTTGCGCATCATGGTGGCTGGGCAGGGAAATAGGCGTCAGGAAGCCTCTTTCGTGGCAACAAAAAGGGAGAAAGGCAGACTGGGGTTGGCGAGGGACCATGGAAAAACTCAAGGACCTGAACTGAGCCCTGCTGTCCTTAAAGCGCTCCAGCGTTGAGTCTGCCTTTTCTTCAAAGAGTTCGGAGTCATCAAAGGGCCTGTCCATATGCAACGCTTCGATATTCCTGGAAAAGCCAGTTGTTCTCAGCCAGGCATGACACTGTTATGTTTCATACAGGTGCCCGATATAGGCTCAGGTAGTAATCAGGCCTTTCACCTATATTTACCCAGACATTACACTGCATAACAGTTCTTAGTACTGACCATTTACCTAGTTTCGGTACCGCTTAAATGACATGGGATTTTACCTGAAAACTAGCCTCATTTATTATGCATGAGGATTCTTGGAATCTCAGCAAGATTACCATCTCCTGCATAATAAGTTTGTACATGGGTCATTCCTTCCGTCATCCTAAATCCAACATGACACAAGATAGATCCCATTAGAGTACCACTTCGGGTATATAAATACCATATCTTTAATGAGACGGGTGAGGAGAAAAGGGGCTTCCATGCTGGCACACAGACGCTAGACGCTAAGGTTCCTGCACGCAGACACTCCAGCCCACAGTGGTCTGACATCCCTCGCGGGTTGTCCATCTCAAGACCAAGACAGCGTTACACAGTCTCTCACTTCAGGTAATGGGGTTGACTTTATCCTAGAGGGATTCTTGGCGCCACACCTACATATATGCTAGGTACACTTGGGTACAGCTAGTTAGGGCCTCATCGTAAGAGTGCGCACTATTACTGTCATGTATCTTTTTATCTGTCTATATTCATTGGTTTAGCACTATGATAAAAATCTACCATCCTTTTACTCTGTTGGTGCTTATAATCATTTATATCGGTTTCTGTCTTTTGGTTGTTTCAGCACACCTCTTTTACACTAGAATGACACTGGTTCAATAAATGCTTATTGAAACCGTCCCCACCGTTTGTTCTGTGTATCTCTGAGACAAAGTGAGCACGAGTGACTGAGCGAAAAGTACTGTACAGTTTCCAAGATCCCTGATGGGACAGAGTTGTCATGTTCGATAGTTGACAAGAACTGTTATCTCCTTGGTAAGAAGGAGATTACAGTGGCACTGTGAGCTAGCTGGTACACAGGCAAACATTCCCAGTGGGGGTGTCTAGAATCAGTCTGGACACCAATCCCACAGTCTATGTTACCTAAACATGCAGATCCTATATAGGTTTATAGGAACTTCACAACAACTGTAAGGCCAACGACAATGAAACCACTCTGCCCAGCAAGTCAGTCCTGTCCAGCCCACTTAGGATCATGAACTTTGCTGCATCTTTTCCGTCTGCAACAGCTTGGAAAAGTGTGGCCCGGGTCTCATCCGGGACCATGTGAAGCATCTGCACCACTGAATTCCACATTGCGTGGGAGTAACAGCCCAAAAGGCACACAGTGTTCACAGGCCACAGTGCCAAGCTGGTGGAAGAAAACATTTTCTTTCCTAAGGTGTCCAGCCTCTTGGATTCTCTATCTGGGGAAGTGGTAGGGAATGCGCCAGGATTTACACGGGAGATGGAAGCTTAGACCACCAAGCTCTCCAGGGTGGGGTGTTGCATGTCCTGTTCACAGGAGCCCACGTGCAGGGTTTGGCTCAAGTCCCGAGCAGGACCTACGTGAGGGCTTCATTAAATGGAAGAGCAGTTCCACTGGAGTCACCCCCAGCTGAAGGACCTCTGTCAAAACATTAGTCAAGACTGCCACTATGGGTAAGCTAAGGTACTGGACCTCCGCCACTCTTCTCAACACCATAGCAAAAGAGGCTCCCTTCTCTGTAGTCACGGTAGGAGGAGAGACCATGACTGTATCTGGAGAGGTGTTCAGTCCGCTGGCATCTTCCAAATCCTCAAACCAGCACATTAGAGTCTAGGGGATGGTATTCTGCAGGATCCAATGCCCCCTCCCATTCCTCCCCGAGTCCCAGCCTATAGGAATAGGGGTAGGGATCCAGCCTGGAAGGCATGACTCCAGTCTGCGTAGGACGACGACCCTCCGCCTCCTTGTGAGAGTTGGGGATGAGAACGGAGACATGCCAATGGAGGGTGCCAGGAGTGTCAGCATTAAGACAGGCACAGGGAAAGTCGAAGTAGTACGACCAGCACCGGTCTCGATCCATCTGTGGATCCAAGGTGCCTGACTGGTTCTGGGGGATGGTACTGCCGGGGGAGAACAAGTAGGGGCCCTTCCCAAACCGATGGGGCAGAATGGGCACCCCAATATGAGGTGAGGTGCAAGGCAGCATAGAACTCAAGGAGCTGGGCTGGGGTCTCCCCAGCTGAAGAAAACTCAGGGAGGAACAGTAGAGAGCAGGCTCAACCGCAAAGCCAAGCCTTGAATGACGACGCTCCTTCGTCTCATAGAATGACTTAAACAGACGGGGCAAAGGCAAAGATTTATTCGACTTCCTGCTTTACTTCTTTGATGGCGATGAGGATCTTGAGCTCCGCAACCATCCTCTTGGCTGGGATAGAGACTGCCACAGCAAGGCACATTGAGTGGTAAGGAGCTTGAGGAAGCGCTCTTTCAAGGCCTTGGGATGCATGGCATGGCATTTGACAAGTCTTTGCATGGTGGTGGCACTTAAGGCACCAGAGGCAAACACGGTGTGGGTGTTCCACTGACATCTGCCTGTGACAGGTGCCACAGGACTTGAACCCGGCCTTCCTAGCTGGCATCCTAGGTACACCAGGAGGAGATCCTCAAACAAAAAGTCGAAAAAGGTCAGTCAAAAAATGACGGAGTAGCTCTCTCTGAATCTGTGCAGAAAGAATAAAACTGATGTCAGTGTGCTGGAATGACACGTATACAGGCACTGAGCACCTCACTTCCGGCACAGACGACTGTGGCACGCGGAGCCGAATTAAAAGATTTTCCAATCCAGTCTGATGCCTGGGGATAATTCTAACGTAAGTAATCTGCAGCTAGAAGTCTCTTTCAGATTAACAAGGCACATAATAAGTCAGCTCCATCTACATTTTGACATTAAGACGCATATGTATCAAAAACGTTTATCAAATTTTGCGATTCCCTATTGTGCGAGGGCCTTTTAGGATGATACATCCCAAAAGGCTTTTTCCCATTCGCAAACGGGCCGATTCTCGAACGAGAAAAAGGCTCTATACATATGCCCCTAAGTCTCCATCTCTGAAAAAAATAAGCTTACACTGAAAGGGGACAAATTGTAATGGCTGCGCTCATTAAATAAACAAAAAACACGTGAGCCCACAGAGAGGTCAGCCATAATAATATCAATATATCTGCGTGTGCTCTGGGAACTGCATACTTTCAAATAGAGATAAAGAAAAGCTAACAGAAGGCTGGCATAACACGACAGTGTTAACACTACTTCCTTAACAAAATGGCGCCTGTAGCACAGATGCTTAGCCGATATGTTTAAGGCACGCCTAAGGAAAGCCCGTCTGCAGCCAGACTGTGCCATGCGTCAGGACATGGGCTCCATGAGGAGAATTTAATAAGGTATTAGCCTCTTAGTTGTCTTTCCTTCTCCACATCTTTAATTTGCCTGCTGCCCCGGATACTGCAAGGTCCCCCCACCTTTACTGAAGGTTCCTTTAGATGCAGAGAGTTCCACTTTTCCTGCTTACCACACATGCTCCCCTGGTAACACTACTTCTACATCTGCTTACCCTACTAAGTGTCATCTTTACTAAAGCAAAATAACTGTTATACCTCTCTATCAAGACAAAATCCCATCTTTAAACTTTTTCCATCTCCAAATACAAAATGTAAGTTTGGGACCTATTCCACTCCAAGTCTCCAGACCTTCGTTTGATTTCTGTAACCTGGCCAAACGTAGCCTTCAACCCTGACATAGCTAAAGGCACCACCGCTGGCTATGAAACACTTAGATTGTATCCAACATCTAAAATTGGCAGGGAAGAACAAGTTACTTACCTTCGGTAACGCTTTTTCTGGTGGATACAGTATCTGCCTGTGGATTCCTCACCTTGTGAATATCCCCTGCGCCAGCAACATTCGGAAACTTTTGTAGCAGTCCACGCCGATGGGGTCGAAGATGACGTCACAGAGGCCCGGCTCCGCTCGCGACTCCACTGACGTCACCGGCTCCATAAGAAGACCTCGTCGGCGTGATGACGTCAGTTCCGCCCCTTTTTTCCGTGCCTTCGAGGCACACGGACGGACTGACAGCAATATGTACATAAACAGTATACACAGTACACAATATGCATATCAACACACACAGTGTGGAAAAGAAACATCAAAGCACTAGAAATAACCCAATGTCCCTGACAGTCATAAATACATTTGAAAACATCAATAGAATTACCGTCAGAGTCACTGGAATAGAAGGATGGACAACGGGGAGGCGGGTGGGTCAGTGAGGAATCCACAGGCAGATACTGTATCCACCAGAAAAAGCGTTACCGAGGGTAAGTAACTTGTTCTTCTGATGGATACATCTGCCAGTGGATTCCTCACCTTGTGAATAGATTCCACAGCAGTCCCCACTCCCGGAGGAGGGTGTCCATCCCCCTATACCAGAAAATCCTGAAGGACGGAACGGGCAAAATGTCCGTCCCTCCTCACCTCAGAATCTAAACAATAATGTTTTGCAAAGGTGTGAAGGGAGGCCCAAGTTGCCGCCCTACAAATGTCCTCCACAGGAACACCCCTAGACAAAGCAGAGGTAGAAGACTTTGCTCTAGTGGAATGAGCTCTTAAACCCTCCGGAGGCTCCTTACCAGCTAGGGAGTAGCAGATCTTGATGCATAGCACAATCCATCTTGAAAGGGTGCGCTTGTGCACCGCACGACCCTTTCTGCAGCCAGCAAAGCCCACAAAGAGCTGGTCATCAATCCTGTAGTCCTTAGTCCTGTCCAGGTAAAAGCTCACCGCCCTCTTAGGGTCCAAGCGGTGAAGTCTCTCCTCCTCCTTGGAAGGGTGAGGGGGAGGATAAAAGGTAGGAAGGGTAATGGACTGCCCCAGATGGAAGGGAGTTACCACCTTAGGCAAAAACGCAGCCCTGGTCCGGAGAACCATTCGTTCAGCGTGCACAGTCAAGAATGGGGGTTTTGAACTAAGAGCTTGAAGCTCACTTACTCTCCTTGCCGAAGTGATAGCAACGAGGAAAACCGTCTTAAAAGACAACAGCCTCAAGGGACACTTATGTAAGGGCTCGAAAGGAGAACCCATAAGATAAGTCAGTACAAGGTTTAAGTCCCACTGAGGTACAATAAAGGGAGTAGGAGGAAATTTATTCGTAAGGCCCTTGAGAAACCTAAGCACAATAGGTGATTTAAATAAGGACGGCTGATCCGGCAGGCATAGGAAAGCCGACAAAGCAGATAAATATCCCTTTACAGTAGCCACAGCAAAGCCTTGCTGAGCAAGAGAAAGAGCAAACTGCAGAATGTTAGACAAACGAGCCTTCAAGGGATCAATCGACCTCTCTCCACACCAGAGAACGAACTTAGACCACCTATAGGAGTATATGGATTTGGTGGAGTGTCGCCTGGCCGATAAAATAACATCCACCACATCAGGCGGGAGAGAGAAAGAATTCAGGTTGCCCCGTTCAATCTCCAGGCATGAAGGTGTAAGCTCTGGAGGTGGGGGTGTAGAACCTGCCCCTCCGACTGCGAGAGGAGGTCTGCCCTCAGAGGGAGACGGAGCGGAGGGCACGAGGAGAGGTGGAGAAGATCTGTGTACCACACCCTTCTTGGCCAATCCGGGGCGATCAATATAACTTGGGCCCGGTCTTGGCGAATCTTCCTCAGAACCCGAGGAATCAAGGGTATGGGAGGAAACGCGTAAAGGAGTCGTGAGCCCCAACTCAACTGAAACGCGTCCCCCAACGCCCCCTGCATCGGATACTGGAGACTGCAGAATGACAGGCAGTGCGCGTTCTCGAAAGTGGCAAACAGATCCACCCGAGGAGTTCCCCACGTCCGAAAGACGTGACGAACTACCTCCGGATGGAGCCTCCACTCGTGGTCGGCGGAGAACTGCCGACTGAGACTGTCCGCACGCACGTTCAGCACCCCGGCCAGATGATTTGCCATCAGACAAATCTGATGGTCCTGAGCCCAGGACCAAAGACGCAGGGCCTCTCTGCATAGACAAAGAGACCCCACTCCTCCCTGCTTGTTTATATACCACATCGCGGTAGTGTTGTCCGTCAGGACCTGAACAGACTGACCGCGAAGGGAAGGGAGGAAGGCCTTGAGCGCCAAGCGTATCGCCCGTAACTCCAGAAGGTTGATGTGAAGCAACCTTTCCTCTGGAGACCAAAGACCCTTGATCTCCAGATCCCCCAGATGCGCACCCCACCCTAAGGTGGATGCATCCGTTACCACTGTGGTCACCGATGGAGGTAGATGAAAGGGCCTTCCTTGAGACAGATTGCCCTCCACGCTCCACCAAGATAGATCCGCTGCAGCTTCTCTGGAGATCCTCACAGACTCCCTGAGATCCCCTTTGTGCTGATACCACTGCTTGCGGAGGCACCACTGGAGCGCCCTCATGTGCCAGCGTGCATGGTTGACCAACAGTATGCAGGAAGCGAACAGACCGAGCAGGCGAAGGACCTTCAGAACTGGAACAACCGCTCCGCTGAAAAACAAAGGAACCATTTCCTGTATGTCGAGAATCCTTTGAGGAGGAGGGAATGCTCGACACACAGTAGTGTCCAGTACCGCCCCTATGAACAGGTTGCGCTGAGAGGGCACCAGGTGAGATTTGGGCACGTTGATCGAAAAACCCAATCTGTACAACAGCCGAGTTGTATCCTGCAGATGACACAGCACCTTCTCCGACGACTCCGCCTTGATCAGCCAGTCGTCCAAATAAGGGAAAACCGAAATTCCCGATCTTCTGAGATGGGCTGCCACCACTGCCATCACCTTTGTGAAGACTCGAGGTGCCGAAGTAAGACCAAACGGGAGGACCGCAAACTGATAATGTTGCGACCCTACCGTGAAACGGAGATACTTCCTGTGCGACTTCAGAATGGGGATGTGAAAATACGCATCCTGCAAGTCGAGCGACACCATCCAGTCCTCCTGATTCAGCGCCTGAAGAACCTGCGCAAGGGTGAGCATCTTGAACTTTTCCTGTTTCAGGTAAAAGTTCAGGATTCTGAGGTCTAGTATCGGACGCAATCTGCCGTCCTTCTTCGGGATCAGAAAATACCGGGAGTAGCATCCCTGACCCCTCTCCTGCTCCGGAACCACCTCTATCGCACCTTTCTGAAACAACTTCAGGACTTCTTCCTGCAAGAGAAGACGGTGGTCCTCCGAGCAAGCACCCTGGCAAGGGGGGTAAATTGGAGGGAATTCCCGAAAGGGAAGGGCGTACCCATTTTCTACAAGATCCAGAACCCAGAGATCTGTAGTTACAGACTCCCAATCTTGCAGAAAATGGGTAAGCCGGCCCCCCACAGGACCAGCATGATCCGGAATGTCGAATCTAGGGCTGTTTTGCGGTGGTGGGAGGGGCTGAGGAAGAGGAAGAGGAGGAGGAGAGTTGACGGCCACGTGAGCGACCTCTAAGTCTTCCTCTATATCCCTTGGAGCTTTGCTGCTGCTGCTGCTGCTGCTGCTGGGCTGGTCTATAAGAACGAAAACTCGCCCTTCCAAAACCTCTGTACCTCTTGAAAGTACCTCTCGGCTGGGATTGAAGGCCCAACGACCTAGCCGTAGCCTTACTCTCTTTGAAGCGCTCGAGAGCAGCATCAGCCTTCTTCCCGAACAGACCAGACCCATCAAAAGGTAAGTCCAACAAGGTCGACTGGACATCCGAAGAAAATTCGGAGGACTTAAGCCATGCACCCCTCCTGGTGGCAACTGAAGACCCCATGACCCTGGCAACTGAGTCTGCTGTATCCAAGCCACTCTGTATAACCTGGCGAGCAGCCGCCTGGGCATCCGACAGTACTTCACTGAAGCCTGCCCTATCCTCCTCCGACAGCTTCGGTGCCAACTTTTTAGCTGAATCCATAAGCGCATGGATATAGCGCCCCAATAAACAAGTCGCATTAGAAGACTTTAATGCCATACTGGCTGAAGAAAAGACTTTCTTGGCTGATTGGTCTACCTTCTTGGCCTCTCTGTCCCCTGGGACCTGAGGAAACGCACCTTTTGAACGTCCAGAACAAGCAGCCTGAACGACCAGACTTTCAGGTGAAGGGTGTGATGACAAAAACTCAGGATCCCCCGGAGCCACCCTATATCTCCTTGCAACCACCTTGGACACCGCAGGAGCCGAAAAAGGCTTGCGCCACACATCCAACACAGGCTCCAATATTGCTTCATTAAAAGGCAACAGCGGCTCTGACACCGCAGTTGGAGAGTGCAACACCTCAGTCAAGATATTGGACTTGAACTCAACAGATGGCAATTGAAGGTCCAACAACTCTGCAGCCTTTCTGATTACAGCATGATAAGGTGCCGCGTCTTTAGAAGGTTCATCTGAAGGAGGAGTGATCTCCCACTCCGGAGACAAATCCAACCCACTTGCCTCCTTCAACTCGTCAAACACCTCATCGGATTCGACCAATTCTCCCTCTTCAGCCTCATCCATAAGATAGCGCCTCTCCTCCAGCACTCTCTGCGCCTCCCTCCTGGAACGGATCCGCACCTGCGGCGTCGGCGGCGCCGTGATCGAATCCGACGGCGCCGGCAGAGGCGTCGAACGCGGATCAGCTGGAGCAGCCGGCGTCGAACGAGGTCGAGTCGGCGCCGGTGAAGAGGGAAGCGGCGTCGATGTCTTCGGCGCCGGCATCTGCCAAGACGGCGTCGCTGGGAAGAAAGGCATAAACGGTGCTTGAGGATAAACCTGCGGCACTCCCAGATTAAAAGCCATCGGACCCATCGGACCCATAGGTGCACCAGAGGAATACATGGCCCGTGAGAACACCCCATACATCGCATTGAGATAATGCGAGGGGTCCTGACCTGGATTAGGGAATGCCGGATACTGGTCAGGTAACACCGGACTCGGGCCTGCCGGCGCCGACGGTGGAACTTGCGGCGTCACAGACTCACCCGGAGCCTGATCATCCTCATCCTGGGCCGGAGTCGGAGACGGAGCCGAAGGACCTGCAGGACCTGGAGAAGCCATCGGCGCCGGAGAGGACGCCGGCACCGGCGAATCAGCCGGAGCCGGAGAAAACACAGGAGAAGGAGCAAGAGGTGAAGCCGGGACAGGAGAAGGAGACACTGACTCCCTTCGACGCCGAGCAGGTGATTTAGACTTCGACGTCGAGGCCTTATGATGAGACGAATGCCTCCTTTTCTTCTTATGTTTCTTGCTCTTTGAAGCATGTCCCGAAGTCGACTTGGAAGCCGACCTCGACCTGGATCTTCTTCTACCTCTTTTCTCCTTTCTCTTCATCCGGGCGATAAAGAGCTTTGCCTCTCTTTCCTTAAGAGCCTTCGAGCTCATCTTCCTGCAACACGAACATCCTTCAACATCGTGGTCCGATGACAAACACCAAACGCAGTCGTCATGCGGGTCAGTGATGGACATGTGTTTGCCACATTCATGGCAAGGCTTGAAACCAGACTTCCTTGCCGACATTCTCGAAGAAAGACAGAGAAACTTCGGAATAAACACAAAGTAACAGGTAAAGCTACCAGTAACGATTCCCGAAATCCGTTGGCGTCGTCGGCGCGGAAAAAAGGGAACTGACGTCATCACGCCGACGAGGTCTTCTTATGGAGCCGGTGACGTCAGTGGAGTCGCGAGCAGAGCCGTGCCTCTGTGACGTCATCTTCGACCCCATCGGCGTGGACTGCTACAAAAGTTTCCGAATGTTGCTGGCGCAGGGGATATTGACAAGGTGAGGAATCCACTGGCAGATGTATCCATCAGAAATCACATTATTCTTTCGTTCCAAGATAAGGGGGAAACATCCTTATGTCTCACTGTTCTGATCAGCTTGAGCTCTTGAAATTTTGTCTCAAAGTGACCCTCGTTTCAGTTTGTATGGCACCCGGATATATAGGCCATCTTGACCTCTAAAAGACTTCAGCCACAAGTTTTTGGATACTACTGCCCCTCTAATAATTAAATATTAAAATGTCCTATTACTAGGCGATTATAAATACCACCTAGAAGATACCTTTAATAATAATTATAATGATACAATACTACTACTTGATAACCTTAATAACAGTCAGCCTCTCCCAAATGGTCTCCTCTCCACTCACCAAGTTGACCAGATATTCAAATCTATTTTTACAAATGATATGAAGCTTTAGGCTGATATCTCACTACAGATAGTGTGGACTGATCACTTTCTTATTTCTTTTTCTACACCTCTCCGTCATGCCTCATAGCACCCCTCCTAGTCACCCAAGATCAAACACAGATCCTGGAAACTGATATCTAAAGAAAGACTTGAAGTTGTACTCAAGAACTTTCTCCCAAACCACTAACTTAACTTCTACAGCTGCCACTGGTTTTAGACATTGCATTACTAATGCCCTTAACTCCACTACCCCTCTATAAGGGTTTTCCTCTGCACACTAAACTATTTCCACAAAATGGTGCCTTAAGAGAAATTCAAGTGCCACTGCAAATACTTGGAAAGAGTTTGTAGACACTTATGCCAGATCAGACTACATACACACCTGCTCTTAATAATTACCACAGGCAAATTTGACGAGCTCGCCAGGATTTCCTGGTCAATTTTATCGACTGCAGCCCTAATTCAGCCCATGAAACATGCAGCATTATCAAGAATTTCATCCAACTGACTACGTGATCTCAATTGATTCCTGCCCCTTAGGATATCTGTAATGCTCTATCCAGATTTTGTTACGAGAAAATAAGCTCTATCTATTCCAATTTTTCTATTTTTTTTTTTGATAAGCAAATTTTTATTTCTTTATAGAAAGCAAAGTCAAGGATGACCTACAACAATTCGTTGAACTTGGCATCAAGAAAACCAGTCATAAAAGCATTGACAAGCCATTGCAAAAGATGCGGGATATACCCCCCTTCCCCAGACACCCCAACATCACCTGAGCCTCGGGCGGGCTATGGGCTGGCAACCTGGAGTCCAGAGGGACATGGGCCTGGATCGCATGACGCAGCTGAAGGTACTTATAAAATTGCGAAGAGTGCAAAGAGAAGCGGGTCTGAAGCTCCTGGAAGGAACACATATGGCTCCCCCGCCAGACATCCCCCAAGCTGGAGATCCAGAGTAGGTCCCACCGTCGAAATCCTTCAAGCCCCGCCACCTCCCGCAACCAAGTCCCGTGCCAAAGTGGTGTGAGCAACGTCATCCTTCCCAACCAGCGGGTATGCCGCAAGGCGGCGCGCCACGCCAGAAAGGGGGCCCGCACAACATCCGGAAGCGACCGGGAAACCGTCGCCCCATAGAGCATGTTTTGGATAGAGGAGAACCCGGTAAGCTACACCTCGAGCCTGTAGGCCGGATCCTCCCACCCAGCCGAAAACCAGTCGTGAATCACCAGCAGCTGGGTGGCCAAATAATACAGGTGAAGATTGGTCATGCTCAGGCCTCCGTCGTACGAGGGGACCCGGCAGCGATCTAAGGCCAACCGGGGCCTGCCACCGCCCCCAAAGGAATTTAGTAGCCATCTTATCCAGGTCCCGGAACCACGGGCGTGGAAAGGGGCACGGAGTGTTTTGTAACATGTATAAGAACTTGGGGAGGATCATCATCTTATAGAGGGCGACCCTCCCCAACGGGTTCAACGGGAGCGACTGCCATCGAATCAGATCTGATCTGGTCTTGTTGACCACAGGGGCCACATTGAGGGCCCAACAGAGTTCCGGAAGGAGGGTGACCCAGATCCCCAGGTATTTAAATGAGAGCCGCCGGAGGGGAATGTCAGATTGCCAGTCGAAACACTCCCTCGACGGGTGCAGCGGGACCAGCACGGATTTCTTGGGGTTCAGATGAAGACCAGACGCGTGACCAAACCGACGGAGAACCCCACGGACCCGGGGCCCTGAGATCGCCGGATCAGAAAGATAGAGAAGGACATCGTCTGCGTAGAGGGCAATTTTGTCAGGGATCATACCGGGCCACTCCCACCCACGGATAATGGGATCTGACCGGATCAGCACAGCCAGTGGCTCCATGGCCAGAGCGAAAAGGAGCGGCGAGAGCGGGCAGCCCTGTCGCGTCCCCCGACCAATGGGAAACGGGCGGGATAGAGCCCCATTGACCAACACACGGGCACGCGGACTCGCATACAGGACACCGACCATCGCGGGGAACCGGGGGCCGAAGCCCATTCACTCCAAGATATCACCCAAGTAGGCCCACCCCACCGAATTAAAGGCTTTTTCAAAGTCGACCAGCAGAAGGGCCAGATAGGGGGAAAGGCGCCCTCGGTGTGCCAGGGCAAGGTGCAAGCGCCGCAGGCAGTGTCTAGTCCCCCGGTCGGGCATAAATCCACATGGTCCGGGTGGACCAGGGAGGCAAGAGACGGGCGTAACCGCTGCGCAAGAATCGTGGCATAGATCTTGAGTTCGGTATTAATGAGGGATATCGGACGGTAGTCCGAGCAGGACTGGGACGGGGGCTGCATCTTGGGAAGGACAACTATGGTAGCTGTGTCCGTTTCAGGCAGGAACAGGCCCTTCTCCACCACCTCTGCAAACAGGTCCCGAAGCCTCGGGGCCAGGGTCTCACGATAGTGAGCATAGTATTCCTGTGGGAATCCATCCGGTCCCGGGGTCTTCCCGGGCGCCAGGCGGCTAATCGCCTCCTCAATTTCCTGCAGCGTAATGGGCAATTCAAGGGACTCACAACTCTCCTGTCCCAGCCGCCCGAGCATCGTCCCGTCCGCCCCCAGCAACTCCGCAAGGGAGATCTCAGACGCCCGGGGTCGGTATAACTGGGAGTAGTAGTCAGCAAAAGTTTGGGCCATTGCCACCGAGACCGTGTGGGTCTCGCCCGCAGGATCTGTATTGGCAGGAATGATCCTGCCCGCCCGGGGGTAGGTGGCCCGCCGGTGGAGGAGTGTACCATTCTTATCTCCTCATCCATAGACCCGGGCCACTGAGGATCGCCACAGAGTCTTTGCCGCCTCCAGAGAGTGTAGGCGATCTCTTCCCGTAGAAAAGCCAGGCGGCGCGCCCGGGTGGCATCCTCCAACACCCCCTGATTTCGCTCGAGCTCCAAAGCTTGGGCTTCGCAAGCCGCGAGTCGTTGGGTTTGTATACGTTGCTGCAATTGCACATGCCCCTTAGAAGCCCCCCTAATAGTCGCCTTGCCTGCCTCCTAAAGGATGGCAGAGGAGGAGACGGAACCCGCATTATGAGAATAATACTCGGCGATCTCGCCACCGACCACTTTCTGAAAGGCTTTGTCATGAAGGAACCAAGCGTTCAGACGCCACAACAGGCGGGCAGAAACGGGAGGCGGGCCAAGAGCAAGCAGCACCGGTGAATGGTCCGAGAGGCCTCTCGGGAGGATGCGTGCATCCTGCACCCCCGCGCATTCGGTGGACGGAACGAAAAGGAGATCGATCCGGGCATGGGAGTGGTGTGACGCCGACGTGTGGGTGTATTGACAGGTCTGTGGGTGCCAAACCCTCCAGACATCACACAGGCCTTGAGATTCCGCCCAGTTCGACAGCTGCTTCGCGCAAGCGGCGGGGGTGATGGAGATCGGTCCCGTCGAGTCCAGGTGGGGCGCGTAAACGGCATTGAAGTCTCCTCCTAGGACGAGTGAGCCCGCCGGGAGCATCGGGAGGAAGCCCGCGGCGTAAGAGAGGACCGACGGTAAGAGGGTTGGTGCCGCATAAAGGGACAGCAAGGTCGCCCCTCGAGAGTACCACAAACCGCCACCACCATGCCCTGGGGGTCCAAGTGCACCTGGGCCAAGACGAAGGGAAAGGACCTGCGGAGCAAGATTGCCACCCCCCGGGATCCCCTCGCAAAACCGGAGTGCCACACTCTATCATAGCCATAACGGGTGAGAAAGGGACATTTATTGCCGAGAAGATGGGTCTCCTGGAGAAGGAGCACATCAATCTCCGCACGTTGTGCATATTTAAGGACCGCCATGCGTTTGAAGCGATCTAACAGACCGTTGACATTCCAGGACAGTACGCGCATGGCGGCCTTAGGAACGGGCGGATCAGCCATGGTCTTGAACAGGAGAAAGGGTCAATGAAGGCGCGGCTGCGCGAGCTCCCGGAGAGGAGGGACAGCGGGACAGCAGGACATTGAGCAGGAGAGCAGGTCAAAGGTTACATGATGCCTTGGAACAACAACAAAGAGGGAGTCACCCCCCACCAACAAAACCCTCCCTAGGAGGAAGAAACACCCCCAAACCAACCCCAACCCCCCACCCCCCACCCTATACTTCGAGAACAGAAGCATCTGTCGTCCTAATGAAATGGAACAACCACCAAGCTAAAACGCTCGGGCTTGAGCACTAGTGGACCCCTGAGACAGCAGAAAACAAGCCTGATTCATCCGCCCTGGCCGAGAGCAACGAGCACACCAGCCCAATCCCGATTACCAGCAACCCGGAGGGGACACTCCCCCCCCCCAACCAAACACAGACAGCAGAAGAATGTCAAATGGTCGGGCTGCGAGAAAGGTCCGAGGTGTCCATAAGCACGGCAGGCCGGGCCGCGAAATCCGTCAGCTGGGGCGACCCGGCCCGCCAGCCGCGGAACTGGCGGGTGCAGCCGAAGAGACAGAAGAGGCCCTCGACCCCCGGCACGGCCGCCCCCTGGAGCGCGTGATGACCATCTCTCCTGCTGTGCGCTCCCGGGGCAGCGTGCGGCGCCGCCGGCGGGTCCTCGATGACCGGGGCATTCCCCTCCCCCCCCGCCCGCCCACAGGTGATCCGCGACCAGAGCGGTGCAAGGAGTGCTCCTCTGTTAGCCAGGACCAGGCCGCTCGTGGCGTGTCGAAAAATAGTGTCTTGTTTTGGAAGACGACCCAGGGGCAGGCCGGGAACTGCAGCTGGTACTGAAGGCCCAGGGAGCGCAACTTCTGTTTCACCTCCGTATAGGATCTTCGCAGTTCCTGGACTTCACGAGTGTAGTCCGGGAAGACCATGATCGTATGATTTTGGTATTTGAGGGTGTCCGTGAGCCGGGCCTCGCGAAGAATGGCATCTCTGTCCCGGAAATTGAGGATGAAGGGCCGGGGGGGGGGGGGGGGGGGGGCCCGGGGGGCCTGGGGCCAGGGAGCGGTGGGCCCTCTCCACCACGAACGAGGCAGACAGGCTGTCCACCGGCATCCAGGATCGGAACCATCGTTCCATAAAGTCGTCTGCACGGCCCGATTCGACCCCCCTCCGGGAATCCCACCAGGCGCAGGTTGCTGCGCCGGGCGCGGTTTTCTGCATCTTTGACCCGACGGTGTAGTTCCTTGGAGTGAGTGGTCAGTTCTCGGACTTGGTCTTGCAGTTGACGGATATCATCCTCCGCAGTGGATATTCTGGATTCAGCCTCCGAGATGCGGGCGGTAGCATTCCGCAAGTCTTGCCGGAGGAGAGCGACATCTACCTTGACTTCTCCCACCATGCCCTCCAGAGAGGCGCGGGACGAATGTATGGCCTGCAGGATGGCCGCAAGGTCGGCAGCGGGGGCCGGGGCCGGCTCGCCGGTAGGGCCTGACCCCCTCTCGGAGGTTGTGAATTGGTCCATCTTGGTTTGGGTAGCTACGGGCGTCTGTTTGGCTGTCTTGTCTTTACTCATGGCGAGGACACCCTGGGCGCGGAGGTCGGTGGGGCCGGACAGCGGGCAGGGAATGCACCTCTAGGACGTCCACGGGTGCTGGCGAGGCGAAGTGTGGGCAGAAGGAGGCACAGTCAGGGCACCCCGTGTAGGGAGAAGGCCTGGCCCCTCCAGACCCCCAGCACGATCCTCCGCGGGCCCCCCAACAGGGCAGCCAGTTTCCTCCCGGAGCTCAGCGCCACAGCAGCGCCCACGGCCTTCCCCGGGCAAGGCGAGGCTCCACAACTCAGTTCAGGGCCCCGGGCCGATACAACACCCGCCGACTCCCTCGCAGGCGACAGAACTCCAAGGCCCCGATGAATGTTCGTCCGCGCGCCAGTGACCCCTCTCCGGGAGCCTCCCGCCAGCCCGGTCGGTATCCAACTTCACAGGGGGCGGCAACACAATTCGGACCCCTTCCCCAAGGGTCTCGATCACTGCATCTCCAGCAAGGCCAACCGCGGAGCACTGGGGGGAGGGGGGGGGGATGGGGGGGAAAGGCCACATACCTCCCCCAACCGCCGGTCCGCGGCCCGAACCCAGAAGGGGACCCCACGCCACCGGATCACCCAGGCAGCCTCAGCCAGATGGGTCCAGCGCCAGCACCGCAGACAGGAGGAGGAGGGGGGGGCCCGATCCCCGGCCGCCGACACCCGGCCCGATGGGGGGGGGGGGGGGTCTCCCCACTGCACCCGGCCCCACAGCAGCCCCGACAGGCTCCAGCGATATCTCCCCCGCAGCCACACTCACCGCCTGCTCCACCGCATAGTCTCTCCTCCGGGGGTCAGCCTCACGCGTCCTGGGCCCCCACGAGCCGCCACTAGACCGGAGTCCCGTCTCTCCGCCCACTTCAGGGCCCGCAGCGGCCGTGTGCCCGTCTTCTCCCCGCCGCCAGCAGGATCTGGCCTACGCCCCTCGTGGGCGCCGCGGGCTCAATTTGGAGTCTGCCCGCGCCACAACTTCACTCCCGCTGCCCTCCGCCTCCACTCTAGCTCCGGGGCATCTACTGCAGCCCCTCGGGGACAACGGCCCCCCAGGTCCGGGCCCGGGACAGCAGGACAGCTCCGCCAGTCGCAGCGCCCGGATCGGGTCGGCCAGGGCGGTTCAGCGCGGATCCAGAGGGATTAGTGGGGTACGGCGCTGAGAGCACCACGGAAAGGCGGCCATGCCGGTCAGGCGCCACCTAGCGCTCTCCAATTTTTCTATTTAACTATTGATTGGCAATCTACCCTTCACAGACACACCCTCTGGCATCTCACAGGGTAACACTTTAGCCAAAATGGCCCTTGTAATGACGAATATGTTTGTGCTAATATGCCCTCTATCATATCTGGATAATCTCTGGATAATGCATGCCCTTACTTTATTTTTTCTTTCTGCCAGAGTACTTTGCACTCCTCTAAATTCACTCACCACTTCTAATTTACCAGATGTATGGAAACACACCAATTTTCGCCCTTCTGTCAAAAAATTCCTCTGCTGATCCTCTGACACTTGCAAACTATAGACCGATATCCCTGCTGCCTTTTTCTGGGTAAGCTGCTGGAAAACATATCAACACACAGCTTACTACCTATTTAGACTTGCATCATTTTCTTGATTACTCTCAATCCAGTTTTAGAGCCTCCCATATTACCAAGGCGGCACTATTAACTTCTATGGTTGATATCCACAGAATCTTGGAACACATCCTATTCTCACATGATATCTTACTTAAACACATGAACACGCTTAAAATCTGGCTAGATGCCTTGAAATGATTCAAGTCTTTACTGCCTAATAGATCTTCAAGTTTTGTACTCTCCCCTTACCACTTGGTACTTGTCGGACTCCTTGAGAAATGCCTCAGGGTTCCTGAGTCCACCTTTTCTCAACATCTACATGACACTCCCCCAAAACTCTCCCCTTCCCCCGGCCTGCTGCAAGTAATTACATTACAGGGAAGTATGTCAGGAGTCAATACATTGCAGGAAGTACATCAGTTCTCCTTCGGCTTCAACATAGTTTCCTATATAGACAGCACACAGTAAATAGTCTCCATTATAGAGAGAAAATCTTTGAAAATCTTAAAACCTGGTTGCTTTTATCTTACTAAATTCACTTCTGCCCCATCCATGCTCCATTTTAAGTTAGGTAATTTTCTGTTGAGCCAGTATACCCTAGTGGAGGTAAGTGGAAAAAATAGCATAGCATCAATCATTAGTTCCTTGTAATCAGTCAAAGCCATGGTAATTGTACAAAGGGCAAACGAATTTCAGTGCAAGAGATCAATCGGAGCCTTGAGATCAGAGCTCAAGTTTCATTTCATTCGTTCCCATAAACTCATACCTGAATCTATAAGGACACATCCTTTTCAGCTGTTCCAGCTCCAAAGTGGAGTTCTCTTCATCTGGGCCTCCACAGTCAAGCCATGCTGCTTCAATCCAGAAAATGGTAAAAATTCATTTTATGAAACAATAACCGTCATCAGCTAGGCTAAATGAGAAGGGTATGAGGCGGGGTGTCCCGTGCTCACTAGGCCACTGCATTCAAGCAAGCCTGACTGATGTGGGGTGACACCCTGAAACCAGGTCCAGGATGCTTGTTTTCCAGTCCAGGAAGAACATGGGCTGGCAGTTCGGGCTGAAATGTTACTGTGGGGAGAAGGGTCAAGACTCATTTGCATATTACTGGGTCCAAACTGGGGTGGCATGATAAGAAAGAAAACTATGGATTAAACCCAGATCTGAGACTGGGGGTTAATGACAATGATCAGCATCCATCCATCATCTTTTTGTATGTCAGTCGCTCTAAGTGGGAAGGTTATGACAGGACGCGAGTCCCGTGCTCACTATGGCACTGGATTCAAGCTAGCTTGGCTGATGAGGGGGTGATACCCTGAAACTGGTCCCATGATGCTTGTTTTCCGGTCCAGGAAGGACCTGACCTGGCAGTTCAGGCTGGATTGGTCCCATGGGGAGCAGGGTCAAGACTGATTTGTTTATGGCTGGGTCCAAATTGGGGTGGCATGATGAGCAAAAAAACGATGGATTTAACTGTGACTTGGGGTGAATGTTTGACAATGATCAGCATTCCGTCCATCCTTTTGTATAGTAACAGCCGCTCTAAGTGAGAAGGGTATGCTAGGACGTGGGTTCCATGCTCACTATGCCACTGGATTCAAGCTAGCCTGGCTGATGAGGGGGTGATAACCGAAACTGGTCCCATGATGCCTGTTTTCCGAGCCAGGGAGGACACGGCCTAGCAGTTTTGGCTGGACTGTTCACTGGGTCAAGGCTGATTTGCATGTGGCTGGGTCCAAACTGGGGTGGCATGGTGAGCAAAAAAACGATGGATTTAACTCCGATCTGTGATGGGTGGTGAACGTTTGACAATGTTCAGGATTCCATCCATCATCTTTTTGTGTTGCAATATTCACCCTAAGTGGGAAGGGTATGCCCAGATATGTGTCCTGTGCTCACTATGCCACTGGATTCAAGCTAGCCGGTATGATACCCCGAAACGAGGCCCAGGATTCTTGTTTTCCGGTCCAGGGAGGACCTGGCCTGGCAGTTCGAGCTTGACTGTTCCCATGGGGAGCAGGTCAAGAATGATTTGCAAATCGCTGGGTACAAACTGGGGTAGCATGGTGAGCAGACAAAAAAACATGGAATTAACCCAGATCTGTGACTGGCGGTGAAGGTTTGACAATATTTAACATTCAGCCCATCATCTTTTTGTGTTGTAATATACATAAATCTAGTTAGACATTCATACAATAAATGAAAATGTATAAAAAATTCATCAAATGCTAATCATCCAAAACTTATATTCATATATGTTTTAAATATTATATATGTATACACCCACGCAGTGAGTAAGAGATCGTGTCCATTTATATCTTTAGAGTGTAATCTTCTCCACAACCTCTAATGTGTAGTTTGTGGCACTAAAATAATATGCTTTGGTTTGTAATGTTAAAATCTGCTACTTCTGAGCATAATTTCAGATGGGTTGTAAAGAACGTGAACGGTTATGGTGCAGGAAAATACAACCAGACAATATATAATCACAATGCTTCTTGTGCTACATAGCAACTCTTTCTAAAGGACAACAAAAAAGAATATTATATTTCATTGTGATATGCTGACTTTTCTGACCAGTAACAGTACAACGTCTTGCTTAAAAATTTAAAATAACCGTAATATACCTTGTCATACTGACATACAATAACATTGTCTGTATCGAACATGTCAGGTACTTCTTGCTCACTAACATCATCTCCAGAGTTTAAAGGATCCTAAAATATAAAATCCATATAGAAACAGTAACTAAAAAGCAGACACAATCTTATACAATAGTGAAACTCAAAATAATAACATTATAGGCAATTATCATACAGTCAGAGTATGCATTTATACCTTAAAGCAATCCAAGAATAGTCTTAGGAACACTAAATTGAACAACAAATCCCAATCAGAAAAATTACTTCACTCTTATAACAGACATTCCAATGTTGCTAATTATGTACTTTACATATTCAACTAGGATACATAATGACTTTCCCCAGTAAAAGTTAAGTTAGCATATTTGAACTTCTCCCATTTACAATGTGATCATCAGTTGGATGTACCTCCCTCATTGTCCAAGTGAAGTGTTTACCAAGCACTCTCAATATTCAACTAAGGGTCATTACAAGAGATTCAATTGATTTTGGTATCCAGATTATACTGTTAAACTGAGTGGATTACTGAGGTACTGACCTCATTAGCCCTGAAAGCTGCGCTCCTGACACGTTGTGAGTAACCCACCAAGTTGTGTGGGATTTGTTTTAACCAAAAGTGCTTAGGCCAACAATGAATGAACAATTTCGTCAAAACTGCTGTATGTTGTGTTGCGGGTCATTACATTGCAAGTAAGTACATCAGGAGTCAAACCATTGCAGTCGTAAATCAGGAGTCACTACATCAGGAGTGTCTTTACATCACAGCTTTTGCAGGTAAGTTCATACTCATTACTTTAGACATTACACACACAGGTGGCAATACTGCCAGTGTAGTTATGGGTACGTCAGAGTTTCCAAAGCAAAGTATTTTTTTATTTTCCTAATAACTTTGATGTTGTTGGACAATTCTGCACGGACGTCTTCAATAAAAAAGCTCAACCATTTGGAGTTTGGTATGGAAAGTTTAACAAAGAACAGTCAATGTGGAGCCAAAAAAGGGTTGTGAAATTTCCCATTTTAACTCCCACAGGATTATTTGCTCCTCAATACAGAAAATAATGGCTCAACAGAATTACACCAACCTTAGTATGAAAGTGAGGGAAATGCCTTTGCTTGGTTGGTGTAAATAAATTCAGCAGTTCGAGGTAGTAGCTTTCAAAGATTATTTCGGTCTCGACATACAAAAGGTTAAATTAGAGCGATATATTGACCGGTAATCCAGAGAGGTCTGAAACCAGGTTTAGGAGACCTCCTGAGAAACCAAAATAAAAAATATATTCAAACTTGATTGAACAAGGAAGATTTTGCTACTGACATTCATTTCGGGTCAGGAAATCCAAAGCCGGGTTTGTGGAATCCAGGTTTTCTGAATGGCTGGCCGCAACAGAGATAAATCTGAAAAATACATTGCAAAGAGCTAGAAGGGGGCAGGAGAATCATTGCCTGACACTGGATCAGATTAGGATTCCCAAAGAGAATCCCTCGTGCTTCCCCCCCCCCCCCCCCCAGCAAAACATTTAATAAAAGTATATCTTGTCACTGGTTCACTGACCAAGAGCAAGATTCAGGGGTTCCAATGCGGGCCCTGAGTTCCACAAAATCTAGCCACAGATTCTTCCTTGAACCTGTGGTAAAAGATCCTTTTCCCTTGTTGGACCTCCAATGGGGTTTGTGGACCCTGATATAGGACGCAAACCCCAATTTCACAGGGAGGCCCATTAAAGGATCATTACCCTGCTACGGTTCGTAGGAGAAAATACAATTATAAATAATATGAAAAAGGAGGCCAAAGGCTGTGCGTAGCAGTGATCTGGCTATAGGGCTTGGCCTTGGGGCCAACCTTCACTGGGCCCAACCAAAGGTGCAGCGCAGTGGAGATTGAATACCTGCAGAATCTTGAGAGCAAGATTACAAGGACCAATTCTTCTGGCTAGCACAGGATAGTGCACAGCAGAGGCTGACAGTCCGCTCACAGAAAGTTGGGCGCAGGGACCAGGATTTAGCCCAGGCTCTGTGATTAGACTTGAAGGGAGTGTTCAATCTGATGAGAATAATGAGAGGGAACAAATGAATATTCATCAGGAAGGACAGGCCTTCCAAATCAAATTAACTGCCAGAATAAAGCATCTGGTTGGTCATGAATGTATTTTCATTAAGGGTGCTGAATGAAGATCTACTGTAGAAAACGCATTGGATCCTCCACCTCTAAATGAAGTTAGGAAAGGTGGAAGAATAGAACATTCACCAATTTTCGTCAAATATATTGTTACCACCCAACTCTGATCCCCTTAGTCTTTTAGAAGTGCAGCACAAGTGAGACATTTTAAAGGTGTCAGAGGGCAAAATGATAAACATGTCTACACAACAAGGTTTGAGGCTCCACAGTTACAGTACATGTTTTGTGGTATAAAATTACAACCAACTAATCCCCTAAGCAGTGTCCAATACAAGAGACAAGCAGTTACAAAGATCCTTAGCAAATACATCATACAAGGGCACTCAGCAAAAGCCAAACAGGGGAACTCTGTAAATTCATTAGCAGTAACCCACATAGTAGGATTGCAAACTCAACAATCGAAAGGGTGTTTCTAACATAGATGAATATTGATACCTCCTAGATACCAGCAAGCTATCCAAACATTTACTCAGAGGTATGAAATAACTGCATACATTTCCGATGAACCTCTAGACTGTTCAAACAATTCCACATCGTTCAGCTGCTGTCACCTTTGTGATGAAATACAACACCAACAGAAGTTTAAAAAGCAGGAAAGAAGTGTTAAGTGTGACACTGTGAAGTTGACTAGCTAATTCACACAAAAGCAAATACAACTTTTTAAGTTATTTTCAATGGGTTCAAATGATACGGTCACCTTAATGGTTTACTATTGTTTTGTTCATAATATCTCTAGCTTAAATCTGAAAAACAGTTTCCACGAATCTTTCGGCTAAACAGCACATTCCAGGTGAAAGTCTTAAGATCATATTGTCTGCAGACTAATTGCATGAAAGCACATGTAGCCCCTCCTTTACAGGCACTTAACTGGAGAAAGTATCCAAAAGTGCCTTAGTTCAGGTGGAGTATGCTTATACGCCGGATAAATGGTCTGCTGCATGCAGTTTAGGAATGGAAACTGCAAAATGGTATCAGTCAGTGGTGGTCATAGATGCCAGTTGGTCAACATCACTCCAGACAAAAGTGGTCTGTAGACTACAAACCTTTGCTGTTTGAAAAGACTAACACAAGATGTAACTGGTATCCAAGTTGCTCAAGTCTGTTCAGATGAGGAGCTGTGAGGGAGGAAATCTTGTTTTTTCTCAAATGAAGTTAAATTATCAACTTGAGAACAAAGGTAGGGTTTAATATGACTGGTCATGAGTAACCCTACCTATGGTACTGAATGACAGGGATGCAGCCTCACTATTGCCACAGACTTAAGTTATACTTGCCAGGAGAGGAGTTTCATATCCCTGGTGGTGTTAAACTGGAGCATCAAACTTGCTAGAACCAAGCTGAGGTCTCAGGAATAGTGGTGCATCCGACAAAATGAAACAGCTACATTTGCCCACTCAGAGGAGGTCATTAGCAATGGGAAATGCTTCATCGGACTGGAGTTAGGCCTTGTGGTTGTTAACTTGCACATCCTTCAGGAAAAAACTTAAGACACACTTATTCAGAAAGTCAACACTCCCAGCCTAAATTGGAGTTGGCAGATGGTATTGAGGTGACAGTGTGTTGGTATGTTTGTGGTTTTTCTGTTGAGCGCTTACAGACCGGCGGTGATAGGCGCTATATAACAACCTTATAACATAACATCTCATTTAACCAGCTCCCTGTAAAACTTTATGACATTGTCCAATGAGCAAATAAGAGGGTTAATCTCATTAACCAAACACCTCAATTAGTCTTAGGTTGTCCTCTGGTAGAAGTCTACCTGCCTGTTGCCAGAAGATCTAGGTTGTGTGAGGAGAGGCCAAAATGGTGGACGGCTAGCTCTTCAGGAAAGAGGAACAAGTTTGAAATGTTTGCTGCTTTCAATGACTGGACACCACTCCTATGAAGGGGGCTCCTGTGTTTATTTGAAGTAGATGGAGAAACAATAAGAAACAAACCTGGTGGTGAAAAGGTAGGGCTGTTTCCCATTTTTAAACAGCGGATTCAAATAAAATCCATATAGTTCACTTTTCACTCCTTAGGATTTCAAAACTAGATGGAAAGCCCCTTGCATGAAAAACAATTTGATTTAGCTCTAGCAGGTTTATGTGGATGGACACTTCTTATCTGTCCCACAAAGCACTGATTAGGAGCTCTGTGCAGGGAACTCCCCACAGATAGTGTAGAAAACTTTGAACTGAAACAGTACCAATTGAGAGCCAATTATCCCAAAATCAATACTTTGAAGAGTCAGTAAGTAATGACTGAAAGAAAAAAAACAGCTGTAGGCATCGTATTGAAGGAAAAGAGCAAGAGTCCACCATCCAACAGCTGACAGCAAAGATGGATGAACTGTAACTTGACTGAACTAGCTGTCCAGGAACTAATCATAGTGCTCTGCCAGGAAGAGATGCATGAAATGCATGTACAGCTTGGCATGGGGAACTTCCCCATTACTGGACACTTGTCTCAAAACACCGTGATGATAGTGGTTCAAACTAAGGCTGATGGCCATAATAAGAATACTCTTAGAGAGGGTAACAAAGAATTTAGTTTAGAGCAAACACAAGATGCAACAGGATCTTGATGGCCATCATTTGACTGGGGATTACGGTCTCCCTTAACCTAGATTACAAGAGCCAGTCATCCATGAGTGGTAGGAAGATACCTTATGTAGATCATCATCCAACAGAGTAAGGATACTAGTAAAAATCAGGAGTTTACACAGTTAGCTCCTTGGTTTCCCAGCATGAACTGGGGGTACTTTGTGTTTTAATAGTCACGATCTGTGGTCCGCACCCACCTCTAGGCAAGCCCTTGTGCACGATAGTCTGAACTGCTGCGGCAGCCAGGACCTTGTTGTTACAGAGTTTCCGGAGACCAACTATTTTGATGTTTCAGAACTATCATTTGATTTTCTTCCACATCTTGTTAAACCACACAAGGAACAGAAAGACTCCTCATCACATGAAAGACTTACATATTTTCGCCTAATGCAAGTAGTGTATAAGGTAGCAATAAAGACTGGGAAAGTGACAGCTTACGGACAAGGTGAACTTTGTAATTCAAAATAATTTTTGTTATATTGCAATTTTATGACCAAAGTATCTCAAATGTACATTTAAATTAGGGAATATGTTCTCATAAAACAGAAAATAGGTATCTATGGTGGAAGAAAAATGAACGTTGTGAATGTTTTTTTCATTTGTTTCATGGATAATATTTGTGTTTCTGTTATTATGATATTCATGGCACTATCAAAATATAAAGAGTCCTAAACACAGATATATTGTGATGGCATTCCATGTGCAATAGAAAGTATCAGACGCTGTAGCAAAGATTGATAGGAGATTAAAGATTTGTGCTTGTCTTTAGATGTGAGAGCTTTACAAGTGCCCACTAGCTCCGAGACAGTGATATTCAGTCTCTGTTTTCTCACTTATCCCATTTCCTTGGGCCTACTGCTGACAAACATATTATCGTGGGTATAGTTTACTGCAGATATAAAGAGGTGTGGAATAATGTATCGCTACTGCTACATATGGTCAACAAGGTTTGTGCTTTTTGACAGAGGGATTGTCAGACTTTCTATCCAGGGCCCACAAACATTCAAAACACATTAGCAGGTGTTCCTACTAATGGGGTCCTAAGGACAGGGACTGTGATGGAATGCTGGTCTCACAAAGCCTTCATAACTCTCCATGCAGGCTTGTTGGATGAGCCGTGAAGGCATAGCTCAAGGGATGAGGTGAGCACTGCATCTACATATAGTGCAACACTATGATCAGTTGCAATGTCTACCTAGAGGTGCATGGCCACAACACTTTAACCACTACTCAATAATATATAAATATATTTACTGCACAAATGAAAATTTACTTGAAAGAAAGTACACAACAAAAGAAAAAAAACAATACATGCAAAAAATATAGTAATAAAACTGTGGTCTCTGAACTGTACATGGTCAATAAATGATCATGAAAAGCACAATGATGCAGTTACTGCACCTTTAATGCGGGTTAAGTTAACTCTGCAAAAGATAAAGGAATCACGAGCCACAGACTGATCGAAACACTGGTAGGTGAGTACTTTGCAATTTAAAATTTAGTTATTTTGTTATGAGTTGGTAATATCTACACTCTTAAACACTAATGTTTGTGAAAACCATAAATAATACATCATCAAAGCAAAAGCAATCTCAAATAACAAATACTGTGCCTGGTAACACCATAAAGAAGAGACAGTGGGCTTGACTTAGGGTTTGGCGGATGGGTACTCTGTCACAATTATCACTCATATGCAGCCCACCTTATTCAAGTTTGTTAGGATATAATGCACTTGTAATAAGACCTAATGCATTTGCATATGGTAGACAAGACATGCATCACATTTGTGACCGAGTACCTGTCAACCAAATTCTAAATGTGGCCTACTGTAAGTTCAAAGCATGCCTTTACGGACTCCAAGAATTGCTGCCTAAATGCACATTTCAGTAGTATTGGTGTCAGTCATCGAAATGGGGATATCTTACTTCCTACGGGCTCCAAAAGCTGCAAGTAAGTGGTTCCTCACTTAGGAGGCAAGGACACAAATTTCAGTGATAACTAGGAGCACATCACTCTCTGAGCCACAGAAAAAGTTGCAAGCCCAAAAGCACAGAGCTTCCTTCACGTCACTTTAGATCTGACTAGGTAAGCACTTGGCCTCTCAGAAAAGCAGCAGAGTCCAACAAAGAACGAAACAACAAAAGCTTAAACAGTGAGAGAGTTTGCTCACCAGGCAGGCCCTCCATTCAGCTCACCTGCATTTGTAACAGTTTATTTATTGGGCAGTCTGTCACGTAGTTTCCACCCTAGGGTAGGATCTGCGCATTTGTGGACATCATAACTGTTGGGATGGTAGAATACTGATTCCTTGCACCCCCTCAGGATATCCAATGAAATGTACTGAAGAACACATAGGTAGTGCATTTCATGTAGTATGGTGCAAAATTGTGTAAGACTATAAGGGAATTGTATACGTTTGGCTGTGAACAGGTTATGTTAATAGTCAATAACCCAAAACACAGGGTTTAGATCTGGAAGTGTTTTGGAATATTCTTCTAATAGGCTTTCCCTTTTATCATCATAGGTTGCCGCAGTAACGACAGATCACGGATAGTCTAAATCAACAAAAATAATTCCCAAAAAGAAGCAATAGAGTGCAGTTGGGCATATACTTATAAACAAACAAAAGTGGTGGCTATACGTTAGTTGTTGCTCAGCTATAATTTTAAACAGTCTGTAATGCAGTTTTTATATACAAGGGTTATTCAGTAAAAAGAAGGTGATTTCATGGTAGTATGCAGTCTGCCATCTAGAGTTTCTAAGCTAGCCTAAGACCACATCCTAGCTTGGCCAAATGGAGTGCTGGAGTGGACTGGTGCGCGGCGCAAGAACGGGCTCTCTACCAGGCGAGGGGCTGTCTTAAGAAGTATCGTAGGGTCTGGGGGAAATGGCTGGGCAATGTATTATGATCATGCTGTTCGGGGGGGAGGCGGGGGGAGTGCTCGGGGGGTGGGGGAGGAGAAGGAGTAGACTTGGGCTGTGTGGTTGTACGCTGGTGGTTCGACAGGCTCACTGTGGTTTTTTCTGTTGTATCAATCAAAACAATAAAACTTGTTTATCAAAATTTTTTTTTACAGAAACACACTCACTGGATGATGTCATCAGTGAGGTCATCAGTGATGTCACTGACCAGGTCATGAGTGATGTAATATGTGACGTCATCAGCAGTGCATTGCGGGGGCGCGAGTTATAGTTAGCTGAACTAACTATAACAGGGGAATTTCTAGGGTTTTGTACGAGGGAAATGTCCAGCTAACTATAGCGCCCCTGAAACCTATGTTTTTTTCAGTGAATATATATATATATATACAAGGCTTGGATGCCTGGCTCAAAATGCCGCTGCTCCAGAACGAAGGGCGCGTCATCCGTGCGGATCAACCAGGCAAAATCCGTTATAAATCAGTATACAATAAAGTTTGCCACCATTTTGAACAAAAGAGAGCCATGTCACGTGATTAGAACTACCAACATAGTGTATTAGACAACAGACTAGTAGTTTTACATTTATAAGCAATCAAATGGACTGTTAGACCGCATATAAAACTGCAAATGTAATAAAATACATTACCCCTGCTTCACATATAGTTAAATCTCACATATTATGAGTAACTAATGAAATGAAAGCAGACGATATTATTACCCAATGCACAATCCTCGATCATGGTTATGGACCATGTCCTGCATATCGGGTAAAAGCTACCATTCACAATTAGTATATAGCCCCAGTGGGCTTAACAGTAGAAGCGGACAACTAACAGACAATCTGCATATTTGGTTCTATGTGACACCTCTAGTGAGCTCCACCCAATGTGAAAAATAATGATCATACCATACCAAAAACATTTTGATATGAAAAATGGTTAAAAACATTCAGAAAGGGAAGAAGCTAGCATTCATTAAAACATTTATAAAGGTGTATGGAGATCCTCCTCAACGTTCAAACCAGCAGGTGTTTTACAGTTTAATTTAATTATGTATGAGGATTCCAATCCCCTCAGCTGTTTCTCCCGGTTACCTCCTCTCTTATTGAGCCTCACTGCATCAATTACATAATAAGACAGCCCGGTTATATTTTTCTGATGATGTCGTTCAAAGTGTCGTGCGACAGGATAGGATTTGTCCCCATTTTTGATGGCTCTTAAATGTTGTAACACACGCTTGTGCACAGGTAAAATCATGCTGCCCTTAAGCCACAAGGGCACTGTAACACGTAGACAGCATGATCTGTTTTACATGTATAATGCCCTCTGATCTTAAATTCTTTATTGGACAAACCAATTGTGTACATCGCAGTGTTAATGCCATGCACACAAGCTTTACACTTCGTGCATTTCACAAAACCTTCCTTTTTTACTAACCACATTGTTGCTGCTGTCTTAGTAGGAGGAGTTTTCAATACATTGCTAACCAGCATTTGTTTAAAGCTTTTGGCTCGTCTAAATGTTAGTTGCAGTCTTCTTTGGACAATTTTGCTTAATGTTGAGTCACTGCGCACTAAATGCCAATGTTTGGCCAGGATTGCATCTTGACCTCACAGACACCTGAGCAGGACTCCATCTTGCTCCTACAGACACCTGCACAAAACTGCATCTTACCCTCACAGACACCAGTACAGAACTGCATCTTGCTCACAAACATTTGCATACATTCTGAATCTTGCCCAGAGACACGCGGTGAACTCCACGCTTTTCACGGGCACCCTATTCTAAAAAACCAGCCCCTCTCCTCACGATCACATAATTCACATAGGTCGTACCCTGGCACACCACTGGATCTGGATATCGAAACTTTTATTTTCTGAACGGATTTACACCATTTAAAAAAAGGGCCCTTTCTGAACCAGGCACTAACTTTTTGCCAAATTTGGTGTAGTTACGTTCAGCAGTTCAAGCTGTAGCCGAGTCTAAAGTTTCCTATGGGAAATTCATTTTTCGACCTCTTTTTTATGTCTCGCCTACACAGCGCATGAGCTCCATAGGAAAGAGACCCAGCTTTCCCATAGTAATCGGCACAGCTTTCCCTGCAAAAATGTGCAAGCGTTGCATTGCTTCCAATGGCAACGCGTGCACATCTGGCGATTCACTTGCAGGAGCGAGCAGCTGGTGCCATATGTTAACAATTTTCGCGCCTTGCCGCTCGCTGCCGCAAGGGAATCGCGCAGGCCCCCTCCTCTCTCCCCTCCCCTCCCCTCTCCCCCTGCTGCCGCACAAGTCGCGCGCGCTTGTCTTGTTTTGCTTGTGCCATTGTAATGGCAACCAGCGCGTGTGAAGTCTGCAGTCTGCAGCTCTGACTAATACGCGAGCCCTAAAAAACATGGCTAAATAGGTTGGTGATTGTCGAACAGCTCCGAGGTGTTTGTTTTTCACCGACCGTCACCTGCTGCTCTTGAGTTTTGTTTTCACTTGTAGCGCCTCCGAGGTTGTTAGTTAACGTTGCAGAGTCGTCGTTTCACAATCTGAAGCGTCGATCGGGTTCAGCGCTCTCTGTTCAGTGACTCGTACGTCCTCCACATCCCGTGCAAGGCAACTGCATTTATCTGGCTCTGCTCTGCTCCGCTCAGGGCTGGTTGCACGATGGCCCCCGTCTGCCAGTAAGCATTCGTGCACACTACGCCCGTTAGTCGCAGGTCTTTGGCCCCCCCCCCCAGCGCCTCAATGGCACTGCAGTGCCTGCCTCATGCTTGAGAATTTACTGTCCGACTCCTCTCATTTTCACACCTCAGTTCTGCCAACATTCCAGCTCAGATCTCTCCTTCTCACGCCTCTCTCCGATCTACTTTTCTGCCTCCCTTCCCTCTCCATCCTTTCTATATCCTGAAGACAATAACTTCAGCAGAGGGGCCTCCCAACTACATTCGCATGTGTGCGGCTTTCCTGGATAATCACTTAGTGCAGATACCCGTCGTCCCCTCAAACATGCCGACAAAGCTCTGACAACTCCAGCCCGTCGGTCCCCACTGACCTCGGGCCTGTCACGAGCTCCCTGCCGCTGCCCACAACCCATGCCTGTAAAGAGACCGGCACCTATCCAGTCCTTTGTGAAAGCATCTGCCATCACTATCATTCTACTCCACACCACCCCGAGCGGCGGCGGCAGCAGCAGCAGGTACTCCCATCCTGTGCAAGATGATAGAATTTACAGCCAAGGTATAGATGACACTGTGTCCCTTGGGTAGTTTACAGGGTCTCAACCAGTCCCACTGGAGATGGAAGGATCCCTCCGCCCTACACTTTACATAAAAATTAAGACTGTTAACTTTGTGGAAACGCGTATACCGTGTGCACACCAGAATGGAAACAACAGGGATAAAATAAAGATTATTAAAGCACAACGCTTCGATGGGGCGGCCTGTTCAAGCCTCGCTTATTGTGACCCATTTGCAAACTGTCCTTGTTTCAAGATATTTAAGTGGTGATAATAGCGCCATTCTTGGACCGCAACTCCTAATGGGACCGGTCTGTCGCACGCGATGGAAACTGATGGAGATGTCTATTATTGGTATTCTTGTTGTTAAAATTTCCCTGGATATGTACATCATGTAATGAATAATGAATAGATGGCCGGGCGCAGCCTCTCTTGTGGTACACGAGTGCACACCGACTGACTTGCGAGCGGATCAACAGTGAGCACTTTAAACATGATTGTGTTTACCCGGCATTCTTAGAGAATTTTTTAGTGAATTTTCTGGATTCAAAGAACTCACAGCTATACCTGGCGCACGGCACCACTGGTAATGCTTTTCCCAGCTGTGGGGAGAGGGGGTTGCAAGGGAAAAATGCAAAAAAAAGGGATATTGTGAGATGCTAGGACACCCTTAAATGTGGCGAATTAGAGTAAAGGCACGGCGGAAGAGACGTACAAAAATGAAGAAACTATGCTAATAAAACAAGCATTTGCAATGCAATAGGTCTCGCATTTACGCGAGTTTGAGCTATTGGCATTGTAAATAACAATCACTTATTTAGGTTTTGGTTTTTAAAACATAAATAAAAGGGATTGTCATTTACAATGCCAATAGCTTAAACTCGCGTAAATGCGAGACCTTTTGCATTGCAAATGCTTGTTTTTAATTTCTCAGGAACTACTGAACGGATTTACACCATTTAACCAAAAGGGCTCTTTCTGAACCAAGGGGTACCTTTTTGCCAAATATGGTGTAATTCTGTTCAGCAGTTCGGGCTGTAGCCGTGTCTAAAGTTTCCTATGGAAAATAACATGGAGAAAACACGTTTTGGGACCCCCCTTTTTTCTTGGCCCCCGCTTGGCGAATCACCCCAATAGGATAGGAGCTGACTGGAGCCGGCCACAAGTTTTGAAAATTTCGTGAAAATTTGTCAACCAGCGCCAAAGTTATTGGGAAAACAAAAAACGCTTTTCCTATGGAAACTAGGTCCTAACTATAACTATCTACTGGCGACCGCCATTAGATAATGTGTTCGTATATATATATTCACTGAAAAAACCATAGGTTTCACACACGTTATAGTTAGGAATTAGCATTTAAAAAACCTTGCAAATTCACTTAAAAAACCATAGGTTTCACACATGTTATAGTTAGGTGGACATTTCACTCGTAAAAAACCAATGAAATTCCTCCGTTATAGTTAGTTGAGATAACTAACTCGAGCGCCCGCAATCCTCTGCTCATGACGTCACATATTACATCACTCATGATGTGGTCAGTGGCATCACTCATGACATCACTGATGACATCATCCTTGTGATAGAGTGGCGGTCGCGCGAGTTATAGTTATCTCAACTAACTATAACGGGGGAATTTCATTGGTTTTTTACGAGTGAAATGTCCTCCTAACTATAACATGTGTGAAACCTATGTTTTTTTCAGTGAATTTGTACGTTTTTTTAAATGCTAAGTTATGTATTTATTATTATATTTTTTATATATTTATTTTACAATAAACTACGTCTTAAAAAAAAAAAAAAAAAAATTATGGTTTTTCACCGTGCGCGCATCCAGCGTTTTTTTAAAAAAAAAATTAAAATGTTTTTTTCTGCCTTCGGGGTCCTTCAGGGACCCCCTGACAAAGGCTAGGGGGTCAGGAACTCTCTACCCTGCCCCCTTTTCACGTTCGCCACCTTCCTTTTTCACTGTCGCACTCAAAACAAACAAAATGGCGGCCGACACTTCCTGATTTCGACCGATTCGAACGTTGACTGACATGTAACCACCAATCAGAATTACGCTCGCGCACGTTAGAGTGCGCGCATATAGATATTTATGTACTTTAACTGCAATTTTCTCAGGAACTACTCAACAGATTGACTCCATATATGCAAAAGGCACATCCCTGACCTGAGGACTACTCTCTTTGCCAAATTTCAAGTAATTCTGTTCAGCCATTCGGGCTGTACCTTCGACTAAAGGTCCTATGGGAAAATGCATGGGGAAAACGCGTTTTGGGACCCCCCCCTTTTTTCTCGGCCCCCGCTTGACAAATCCCCCCCGAGACTTTCAGGGTAGGAGCTGAGCGGAGCGCCCCATTAGTTTTGAAAATTTTGCGAGGATTCGTCAACCGGCGCCAAAGTTATTCAAAATAGAATTTTGAGATTTCACGGAGGAAACACGGTCCTAACTATAACTATCTACTGGCGACCGCCAGTAGATAATATACAACAACAGAGACAGTGATGCATACATTCACATAGTTTAGTAACTAATCCATGCATTAAGTGAGACACTTTATTACTTTTAATTACTCACTTAAACAATCAGACAGCTACTAAATCCTCCATCCAGACAGTTATTTATCCACTCAATCTTCAATACAGATCGGTATATATATAATACATATTTAAATTATAAAGTAAACCACATTCACTAGATGATGTCATCAGTGATGTCATCGGTGATGTCATTTAAGATGTCATCAGGGATGTCCTCAGTGATGAATGATGTAATATGTGACATCATCAGCAGTGCATTGCGGGCGCGCGAGTTATAGTTAGCAGAACTAACTATAACGGAGGAATTTCTATGGTTTTGTACGAGTGAAATGTCCAGCTAACTATAACACCCCTGAAACCTATGTTTTTTCTCAGTGAATTTCAAAGCTTTTTAAAATGCTAATTTCTAACTTTAACGTCTCTGAAACCTATGGTTTTTTCAGTGAATTTCAAAGGTTTTTTAAATGCTAATTTTTAAGTGTATTAGTAGTTATACCTATTTTTTTGTACTGATTTTCTAGAGTTTTTAAACGGTTTATTTATAAATATTTTATTAATTAAATAACATTATATATTTTTCTGAAAATTGCAACAAAAAAACTGAAATATTGTTTAATTTTTTTGTTTTATTTTATTATATTTATATTATTTTCTTTAAAAAAAAAATTGCAATTTTTTTTCGGAGTCGCGCACCCAAAGCGTACACATTACGATGGGTGCGTGGATTCTAGCCGCCATTTTAGAAACGTCGTGAAGGACCCGCGTACCGTGTGCGACGGCTGCGTGTTTTTTAATTACATCATATACATTTAATGTTACGTGAAGTGCACGATTGGTATTTCGACCAGTCCGTGACTCCTGCTTCCGCGCATTCGCGACACATGTGCATTACGGTACGAGACGCTTGCGCGGTGGCAGGTCCCGTGTGACGTCATGTACGTGCTGGGGCGCGCTGAGTGCGTGACTCCCGCAAAATTTTTAATGTTCTAAAATGATATGTATGTGTGTTTAATATACATATTAGGGCAAGAGACTATCTAAGATATTCAAAAAAATAATATATTTGTAATTATAATAAACTTATATTATTTTTAAATATATTTTCGCGAAGTCTCGTCGGGTGCGTGCTTCGTGAGCGCAGAGTGCGCGGATCCCATGTGACCTAAAAAAAAAAAGATTTCATTGGGTCATTTCCCACTGTAACTATTGAAGGACCCCACCCATTTTAATCATTCTTGTTGGAGCATCTTTAGAGAGACATCTCTTTTCCTACAAGAACCCTTTTTGCTTGTTTTTTTTGGTGTTTTTCAAAAAATATCAAACAAAATGGCATCCGGACAGCAGCAGGAGGAAGTATCTTCTAAAGAAGAATTCTTGCAGGAGGCACCACGTCCACAGAGGCCGGAATCTGTTGTGTGGAAATTCTTCACTTTTCCACCTGGAGAGAAGAAAGTAAATGCGAGAAAGGTGACGTGGAAAATTTGTGACCGAGTCCTGTCAAGAGGCAGTGAAAAAAAATCCTCTTGTGGCACTGCTTCTATGTACAAGCATCTCCGGACCACACATCCTCTCAATCTTGCTCGGGAGGAAATAAGGCAAGCTGCTTTGAACCCCTCACCTGCTGTGGCAAGTACATCTGGAGCATCCTCAGGAACACCTGCAATGGATATTAGGCCAGAATTCGCCTTTCTCGAGCAACACTGCGTGAAGTGTAAGAAACTTATATGTTTCGGTGAGCAGTCGGTGGATGCAGTTTGTGCTGCGCAACTCAACCATCGTTGTTATTTTTTTTGTTTTTGGAATGATAAGTAATTCCAAATGTTTCCTGTTTTATTCGTTCTTTTTTTTTGTTCCTTTTTGATAAAAAAAAAATACAAAATTGTTCAGAAATATAAAAGAAAAAAGAAGAAAAAAACCTTATCTGGTTAAAGAAAGAACTATAATTGCAAGGTAATGTGTGAAAGTTTGGTTGAATACATGTATACAGCATGATTGCCTGAAAGAATGCATTAGTAGTGTATGGTGAATTTATCGGTGAAGATTTATGAGGAAGTACTGCAGCGTGACACTGCAAGCTCTTTAGCTGCACTGCACTGTGGCACTTCCGAAGCACAGGGTTGTGACATATGTACATGAATATGTTGCAACTCTGACGATGTCATTAGTGGTGTAATATGTGACGTCATCAGCAGTGCAGTCCAAAAAGCTGGCGGCCATATTGGCCTGGTCACAATGTGAAAATTCAGGAATTGATACAATAAAGAAAAGAAAATAAGTGTTAATATGCACACAATGTCATTTCAGCATATCTTGCCCCGTGACCGCCATACCTGTATGTTCGTCAACGTGACTTATTCATAATAAACATACTTAGAATTTCAAACATCAAAATAAACAATGGACTACACATTACTTTAAAGTGAAAGGCTATCGGCCATCTTATTCTGGGCATGTTGCGCATTATAATGGTTCTTTCACAAAAGAAAAGGAAAAAGGGGTGTTAATATACACACACTATCCCTAAATTAAGTTCTAGCGATTATAGTTCCATTCCATTCACAGCTCATTAGAGATGCCGCCAGTGATGTAACTGACTATGTCTTGAATGATGTAATGTCTGAGGTCATTAGCAGTACATTGCGGGGGCATAAGATATAGTTAGCTCAGGTAACTAGAACTGCTGAATTTCACTGGTTGTGTATGAGTGAAATCTGAGTCTAACTATACCATCCCCGTAATCTTTGTTTTTTTCAGCAAATGTCTAGTTTTTTTTTTTTAACGTTAAGTAAGATGCATATCACAATGGATGGTGGGGGGTTGGAAGCAGAGCCTGGTATTGTGCTGCCCCCACCCAAGCTTGCTGCTCCTGCCTTCCATCCTCCTGGCCATCCATTGTCAAGTCCATGTCCCTGCTACCTTATTACAGCCCTGTGTGGCCGTTGTTCTGCCACTGGCCTTCCCGCCTTCTCTGAACAGTTAGCTTGCTGCCCCATCCACCTCCTCCCTATCCTCTTTTGTCTGAATCCATGGACTAGCCTCCACAATCCATGGATGCATGGTCTGATGTGCTGCCACTGCCCTCCATTTAGCATGATGTACCAGTCCACTCCTCCTGCCCTCCATTGCCCAAATTCCATGCCCCATCATTGACCACCTTAGTAGCCTCTGTGCTTAGCTTGCTGCCCCTATTCTCCTTCCCCCTGCCCTCTGATGTCTTTCTGCATGCCCCTGCTCCATCCTTTTCGCCCACCATGTTCCATGGACCTGCCACTCCTATCTTCACTGAGTGTTCTGTTGAGCTGCCACTCCCCTCCCACCTGCCTAGCATTGTCAGATGACTGTAACCTGTCCCTGCCACCTCCACCCTACCTGTCCACATTCCATGCCCCATCCCCTTCTTCCTCCTGTCCTCTCCATTGTCCATTTTACTGCCACACCCTTCAGCCCTCCCTGGTCTGTTGTGCTGTAACTGCTCCTCCTGCCTGCCCCGTGTGGTCTGTTGTGATGCCCCTTCCCCTGAACTCTCTTGTCTGTGCCCAGGCCCTGACCCTCCCTTCTATCCTCCATGGTCCTTTGTGCATGCCCCTGCACCCTCCTTCTTGCCCATCATAGCCATTGTGCTGCCACTAACCCTCTGGCTTGCAATGAATGGTCTTCTGTGCTGCCACGGCCCCTCCCACCTTCCCTGTGTAGTCAGATGGCTGCCCTGACCCCCTCCCACCTTCCCTCAATGGTCTGGGTGTATGCCATCTTAGTCTCACTGTTGCTCTCCATGGTGTCTTGCTTCTAGTGCCCATCCTGCCTGACCTCCATGGTCATCTTGCTGCTCCTGCCCTGCCCCCTTGCCCCCAGCCCTCTATTTCCATGTGCAGACCTCTATTCCCTCCCTCCTGACTTGTCTATTCCATTGTAATGCCCCTGATCCGTCCCTCCTGCCCTTTATGGTCTGTTATGCTGCAGATTTCTCTCCTGTCTGTCCATTATGGTCAGCTAGCTACCATTGCCTCTTTCCCCTCTGTTCTCTGTTGTCCATGTGCATGGTCCTGTCCCCTCCCTATTGCTTTCTATGGGTTGTTGTGCTGCACTCCCATCCCGCATGCCCTGTGTGGTGTATTGTGCTGCTGCAAACCCTTATGCCTGCCCTGTAGGGTCAGTTTGGTGCACCTCTCCATGTCCCTCCTGTCCTCTGTTATCCGAGTCCATGTCCCTACCCCAATTCCTCCTACCTTCCATGATCCAATGTACCATACTTGCTAACATTTTGAACTTGGTAAGAGGGAGATTTTGAAAAAAAACTGGGGTATTAATTTTCCCCTTTGAGTTACATTGATAAAGAGGAGACTGTAGACAGGAGACAGACCAAATAAAGCCCATTTGAGCTTTAAAACATTGGACGTTTCCTGGCTGAATCGGGTCTGTTGGCATGTATGGTTGTACTACCACTGCCTCTTCCTTCTGCCCACAATGGTCTATTATATTGCCACAGCCTCTCTTGCCAGTCCTGTATTTTTGGTTTGTTGCCCCTGTCCCCCTTTCCAGTGCCCTCCATAGTCTATTGTGCTGCCACTGCCCTTCCTGCCTGCCCAGTGTGGTCAAATTGTTGCCTCTGCACCCTCCTACCTGCCTTCAATTTCCAGAGTCCGTGTCCCTGGCCTCTGCCTCTCAACAGTATCTTAAAGAACAACTAGATTGCTAACATTCTATATTTATTACAAAAGTGTGGAACGCCTGACGTCAACTTGATGCAATCAAAGCTGAAATACCTAGAAATTACATCTATGAGAGGGTCTTATTTGCATCAAAATTATGCTTAGTGCTCTAAAAAACTAAAATGAGGACATATTTTCTGAGTTTTCAAATAGCGACAAAGCACTTTTAAATTATTTGTTATCTTTATGTTTTTTTATCCAGTTGACCACTTGATTAAATGTTGCACTTAGGGGAGAGGATGTGGTGTTAATTCCAGAGCTGCAGACTTTGCAACTGGGGAACCAGGTTGGAGTTTCTGCTGCAGCTCGACATTCTGTGATTCTGGTCAAATCACTTAATCTCCCCATGTCTACAACCAAAATGAATTTGTTCTTGTGTGATGTAACCAATGCTCATGTAAAGCACTCCAATACCTGACAAGTCTGCACTATATAAAACTGCAAAAACACAAAAAATAAAAAGTGTTTTGCACACTTCTGTCATTGGGCTACATGTGGGCTACATCTGGGTGATATTGGTGCTGCATTTGGGCTCTTTTGTCTCTGGTGGCCATCTTGGGAGATTTATTTGTTATGAAGTGTCCTAATTTCCTCATTTACTGCAGTCTCCTCAGTAGGAAATGCTTTCAGTTTTTTACTTTGATTCCATCAAGACTGTATTCAGATATGTCACACATTTCGCATAAATTCTGAACGTTAGCACTCTAGTTGCTCATTAGATCACTGTAGTAAAGCTACTGCTCACCAGGGAAGTCTGCTGCTGGTATTGAAAGTGCATGTTTCAGTTTGCATGAATTTTTTAATGAAAAAGAAGAGGATTTGAGAAGTCACTCAAAATGTGCCCTAAATTTTCTTTCTGCAGCACTAATCATACTTTCTATGGCAAAATGAACCCACTCATTGTGTTCCTTTTTAAATTAAATGTTTTAAGTGTTACCACTTTATTTCAATCAAAATGGCGTCAGATATGCAATACGTTTGTCATAAGTAGGACTGTTAGCGCTGTAGTTGTTCTTTAGAACACTCTGGGAAGCTGCAGTAGAACACAAAGGAATCAACTGACAGTCTCTGCCCTTGTTGGATGTACATGTTTTACTGAGAATGTCAGACTTCATTCTCACATGACTGAGAAAGATAATGTGAATTTACAGAAAATATGCTCTCAGTTTAGCTTATAGATCAACTTCCAAACCTCTGTGGAAAAAGCATGAGAAAATAGTTTTCGCTCAAACATGATTCATGATATCCCAGCAGAAGGCTTTTTCACATGGTAAAATCACCTTAGAACACACCACAATTCCTAAAATGAGTATGGTACCATCAACAAATGATTTATAATGTAAGTAAAGTCTTAAAACCTTCTATTATCTGCAATGCTTTTTAATGAGGTGCTATCATGTATATTGGTCCCAAGATGGCTGCCAACACTTTTTGGATGAAGTGCTGACAGCCAATCAGATCTCACGATGAGATGTGTGCGTAGGCTCCGCCCAGATATATATGTGATTTTACTTTTGATTTTCTCAGGAACTACTGAACGGATTTACACCATTTAACTATAAGGCATGACTGTGAACCAAGGGCTACCTTTTTGCCAAATTTGGTGTAATTCCGTTCAGCAGTTCGGGCTGTAGCTGCGACTAAAGGTTCCTATGGAAAACTGCATGGAAAAAACACGTTTTGGGACCCCACTTTTTTCTCGGTCCCCGCTTGACGAATCACCCCAAGACTTTCAGGATAGGAGCGGACCGGAGCTGGCCAAAAGTTTTGAAAATTTCGCAAAGATTCGTCAACCGGCGCCAAAGTTATTGGGAATAGAATGTTGCAGATTTCCTATGGAAAATAGGTCCTAACTATAAATACCTACTGGCGACCCCAGTAGGTAATTATATATATATACATACACACACACACATATACACATATAAAAGCACACACACACACACATATATATATACATGCACACATACAGACATATATATACACACACACACACACATACATATATATATACACACACATATATACACACACACACATGCACAAGTTACTACTTGTGTAACGATATATCTGTAAGAGACATTAGTTAGTGATAGATTCTTTACCTTAGAATATCCCCAGGCGTCAGATTGGATCCGGAAAGTTTTGCTAGCAGTAGTCCTGCGTGTCAGTAGGTGGCGTCATGCGGCTCCGTGTCCGTCGCTGGCGTCATAAGCGCCGAGATGACTTCACGGAGACTACTTAAGCGCCACCCATGCGCGCGGACGTCAGTTCTGTACACGACTATCCGCGCCAGGAACGCAGAGCCATGCAAGAAACTGACCACTGGTGCCAAGAAACTAGGGCCCTGAAGGGGATGACCTTAACCCTAGAAATCAGTTTGCAGAACGGGGAGGATGGGTGGGACGGTAAGGAATCTATCACTAACTAATGTCTCTTACAGATGTATTGTTACACAGGTAGTAACTTGTGCATCTGAAAGAGACACGTTAGTGATAGTTTCCTTACCTTAGAATAGATACCCCAGCAATACCAACCCCGGTGGTGGGTCTGCGAAAAGATTACAGCCGAAAGTCACGGAGAACAGAATGGCCAAAGAAGCTGTCTCTCCGGAACGGACTGCCAAGGCAGTAATGCTTGGTGAACGTGTACAGCGAAGTCCACGTAGCTGCCTGACAAATGTCCTGCAAGGGGACACCATGTCCCAAGGCAGTAGTGGCTGCCGTTGCCCTGGTAGAATGGGCATGCAGCCCCACAACAGGCTCCTTTTTAGCCAACGAGTAACAGGCCTTGATGCAGAGAACAACCCAACGAGAGATGGTCCGCTTGTGCACAGCCCTACCTCTTTTGACGCCCACATAGCCAACAAAGAGCTGGTCATCCACCAGGAACTGTTGTGTGCGCTGCAGGTAGAACGACAGCGCACGTTTTGGGTCCAGACAGTGTAGCCTCTCTTCCTCTTTTGAAGGAGGCGGAAAGAAGGTGGGCAAAGTGATGGTCTGTTTGATGTGGAAGGGCGTAAAAACCTTTGGCAAGAACGAAGGACGGGTCCTTAAAACCACCTTGTCCGGATGAACAGAAAGGAAAGGAGGTTTGGAAGAAAGAGCTTGGAGCTCACTCACTGTTCTGGCAGAGGTGATAGCTACCAGGAAGGCTGTCTTGAAAGTGAGAAGACGCAAAGGACAGGTATGAAGGGGCTCGAAGGGAGCGCACATCAGATATGTCAAAACAAGGTTTAGAGCGTGCAGAAGTCGTTATCGCTACGAGACAGTGCCATAGGACGCTATGTGTCTTATCAAAGGACGAAGCCAGATCCTAGGAACCTTAATACCCGCAAACTACTCATTAAAAAAACGACAACGGAGACTGATATATAGGAGAAATTATCAATGAGTTAACATCTATGGCACGTCGGTAAGAGCACTAGAAGTAACATACCACAAGGTGGCGCCATGAACAAAAAGGACTGCGCCGCCTGAGCCAAAATGAGCATACTTGTAGAGACCAATCTACATCGTATGTTACTACGAAATTAAGGAACTACAATCCATTGGGAGGAGTTCACAACTATTAGGACCCTCGAGCATATTGGCAGACTGGCAACAAAGCCAACCAAGAAACCACTTTTTTGAGAAAGATGTTCAATTGTATGCCAGTATAGCGGACTAGTGTGCCTTAGAAAATTTCCCCACTGAGGACTTACAGACCTTTTTTCCCCACTCCTACCCGTTATAAATTGTAAAATAACAGGTCCAGAAGAAGATGGTGTAGAAATGTATCGATGCCATTGAAACGTGCGTTGACTAGCAAGAGTAAGACACCCCAGCTATCAGCACAGCAAACGAGGGTTGATGTTATCACCCAGATTCTTTTTCATCTGTGCATGTAGTGTTGTTCAGGGGAGTTGAGTGTGAGAGTCATGTATGCAAGGTTGTGGTTGTGAATTAGCAAGAGGTGAGATATGTGTGGGGGTATGTTGATTGATTTTTGTACATAGTTTGGATTTCTAAGATGTTGTTATAGTGATGACAATAGCTGAACAATGAAGATAAAATATTGTGATATCAAGTGTAATAAGTTATATATTTTTTATAACGTGAAATATTAGATAAAGTAAAATCAAAAAAGTAATAAATGAAATAAAAAGGATTATCTGGTCTGTGTGGAAAATTATGTTTGGATGCCCAAATTTTAGAGGTTTGAGGAGCCATTAGCTAAAGAAATATAAGTCTAGAGGGTTTATCTTGCATACAGTTTTGAAACAAGGTTTAAGTCCCATTGAGGCATTATGAACGGTACGGGAGGAAACGTGTGCGTAATGCCTTTTAGGAAACTGTTAACAACCGGGGACTTTAAAATAGAAGGCTGATCTGGAAGCCTTAAAAAGGCGTAGATGGCCAAAAGATAACCTTTGATAGTGCCCAGAGCAGAGCCCTGCTGGGCCAAAGAAGGAACAGAAGAACTTCAGAAAGAGGGGCAGAAAGGGGATCCACGGTCTTAGCTGTGCACCATGCCACAAACTTGTTCCACCTGCAGGCATATACCGTCTCAGTGAAGGGATGCCTGGCTGCTAGAATCACATCACAGACGGGAGGAAGATCGTAAGCTGTAAACTGTCGCCGCTCAATCTCCACGCATGGAGGTGGAGGCTGGGCAGGTTCGGGTGGAGGACCGTTCCCTGCCGCTGCGACAGAAGATCCTCCCGAAGAGGAAGTCGGATAGGGGGATCGATAGCCATGCTGAGTAGTTTGGGATACCAGTACCTTCGTGCCCAATCCGGAGCCACAAGGATGACTTGGGCCCGATCCCGCCGAATCTTCTTCAACACTCTGGGCAGAAGTGGTATAGGCGGAAAGGCGTACAATAGACCGTAACTCCACTCGCAACGAAAAAACGTCGCAGAGCGAGTGCCACCTTGGAAGTTTCCAACACGCAGAACTGAAGACATTGCGCTTTCTCTTCGGTGGCGAATAGATCGAGCCAAGGCTCTCCCCACTGCTGAAAGAGACCTTGCAACACATCCGAGCTCAGACGCCATTAGTGATCCATCAAGCACCGGCGGCTGAGTTTGTCCGCCCTGGCGTTCAGAGAACCTGTCAGGTGTTGAACCATCAAGGTGATGCCTTGATGTTCCAGCCATGTCCAGAGGTGCAGAGCCTTATGACATAGGGTCCAGGACCCCTCCCCGCCCTGTTTGTTGCAATACCACATGGCAGTGGTGTTGTCCGTGAACACCTGCACCACACTTCCCCGGACAGAGGGAATGAATGCCTTCAGTGCAAGTCGGATCGGCCGAAGCATCAACAGATTGATATGGCCTCTGATCTCCGCCTCTCCCAAATGGCCTCCCCATCCCAGGAGGGATGCATCCATCACCACTGTGTGCTCCGGTTGGGGAAGGGAGAGGGATCTGCCATGGACCCAATCGCGATTCGTGAGCCAGCACTGAAATTGCCGTGCAGTGCCCTCTGAGATCTGGACATGATCGGACAGGTTGCCCTGATGCTGCGCCCACTGGAACTTCAGGTCCCACTGCAGAGCCCGCATATGCCATCGGACATGTGTCACCAGCAGGATGCAGGAGGCCATCAGGCCCAGAAGCCGGAGGGTCATCCTGACTGAAACCCGGGACAGAGGCTGAAAGATCGGAATCATAGCCTGAATATCCCAGACTCGCTGATCGGGAGGATAAACCCGAAACAGCGTCGAATCCAGAACCGCTCCGATGAAGGGGAGCTTCTGAGAGGGACTCAGTTGCGACTTCGGCGCGTTGATGGAGGACCCCAGTAAATGCAGGAGGACAGCCGTAGTCTGAAGGTGGTTTACTACTGCCTGGGCGAGCCCGCCTTCAATAACCAGTCATCGAGGTAAGGGAAGACTGACCCCCCTGACCTGCACAGATGAGCTGCGACCACTGCCATCACTTTAGTGAACACCCGAGGGGCACTGGTAAGGCCGAAGGGGAGCACAGCTAACTGAAAATGCTCCTGACCTACCGTGAACCGCAGGTAACGCCGGTAGGCCTGCAGGACGGGGATATGAAAATATGCATCCTGCAAGTCCAATGCTACCATCCAGTCTCCAATGTCGAGGGCAGTCAGGACCTGAGTCAGCATCTTGAACTTTTCCTTCCGGAGGAAGCAATTGATGTTCCAGAGGTCCAGGATGGGGCGCAGGCCCCCTTTGTCCTTCTTGGGGACCAGAAAGTAGTGGGAAAAACAACCACTCCCTACTTCCGGCCCAGGAAAGCACTCGATGGCCCCCTTGGCCAAGAGGGCCGTTACTTCCTGCTGGAGAAGTACCAAGTGATCCCCCGACATGCGGTGACACCGAGGTGGCATGGCTGGAGGGGAGGACTGAAAGGGAAGGGAGGAAACCCTGTGGATGATCTGCAACACCCACTTGTCTGATGTAATATCGCGCCAGTGGAGGAGGTGGTGGCGGATCCTGCCACCCACCGGCGTGGGTTGAGCCACAAAGCTCAGATTAGGAAGGTTTGGAGGTAGAAGCAGTGGGGACGGAGGCAGACCGACCCCCATGCTGATTCCCAGACCCGCCCCTGCGGAAGCCACGTCCGGGCTACGGCTGGTTCCGCATAGGCTTGCTGAAGGAACGTGCCTGGGCGTCTCTGCCGTGGCCACGAAAGGAACGAAAACCAGGAGTGGCCATGGCTCGCGAGTCCTTAAAATGCTCCAGTGCACTGTTGGCCTTATCGCCAAACAGGGCAGTGCCATCAAAGGGCATGTCCATGAGCGAGCTCTGGACATCGGGCGAGAACCCGGTAGATCGCAACCAGGCGTGGTGCCACAGCACCACAGTCGTAGAAATAGCTCTACCCAGTGAGTCTGCGGTGTCCAAACCACACCAAATGGCCAACTTAGCCGCATCTTACCCTCAGCAACAGCTTGGGACAGCACAGCGTGGATGTCCTCAGGACACTGAGGTAACACCTGCGCAACTGTATCCCACACCGTGTGGGAATAGCGGCCTAATAAGCAGGCGGTGTTCACTGACCGCAGCCCTAAGCTGGCCGAAAAGAACAACCTCTTACCAAACTGCTACATCTTCTTAGACTCCTTATCCGGCGGGGCCATAGGAAAGGCACTCTGGGACGTCGAGGCTTGGATGACCAGGCTCTCAGGCGTAGGATGTGTGGTCAGAAAGGCGGGGTCGCCATGCACAGGGCGATGATGCCTGGCGACATTCTTATCAACAGGGGCTGGCCGCGACCAAGTGCCCAACAAGACGTCAGTGAGGGCGTCATTAAAGGGGAGCAGAGGCTCCGACCAAGTGGACGCAGTCTAGAGCACCTCAGTGAGGAGATTAGTTTTGAGGGCCACCGTAGGAAGATCGAGGTTGAGGACCTCAGCTGCCCGACAGAGCACCATCGTGTAGGAGGTACCCTCCTTCATGGTAGGCGGGGGAGAGGCAAACCTCGGGTCAGAAGAGACGTCGAGGTCGCCGGCGTCCTCCAAGCAGTCCACCCAGTCCTGCTCGGAGTCACACTGACGGGCAAGAGGGTCCTCGGACCCCTTCCAGTCGTCCTCCACCTCTGTTGCATGGGGAACAGACCGCGGCGGCAGAGCTGGAGCTGGAGAAGGAACATACGCGTCGGAATCGGCGCCGGCCGGGTCCGAGCCGGCGCCACATCCCAATTTGGATCCCAGGCAGGAACAAAACGGTCCTGGAACCGGGGCAAGGGCGGGACAAACGACACCCACTACGGCACCGAATGTAGAGCCGAGGGTGGCGCCAGGGCCAGAGACGGCAGCGCTGGACCTTGTAGCGCCAGGGTCGGAGGCAACGGCGCAGGATCCTGTGGCACCGAAGCTGGATCCGCCGGCGGCACCGCCGGCCTCACAGGATCCGGACACGGGACCGTGTGGCCGAAGGCGCGCCGGCAAGAGCCCGAAGCCTAAAAAGGTGGTCCATAATGGCAAGAAATTCTTGCACCTGTTCGGGAGTCGCCGACGGACCCTGGTAAGGGACTCCCAGGCTCCAAAGGTGCCGCAGGGGTAGAACCCCTGTCCCCCTCGTCCGCATCCGAGGACCAACGGGGGATGTCGGAGAGCGAACTCGCTTCTTCAACTTCTTTTTATGTCGTTGCTTACCTGAATCTGAAGACTTGGAGCCCGAGGAGCGATGATTGCGGCCCCGCGAACGTTCTTGGGAACGGTCCCTGGAACGGCGCTGGGACGAGCACCGGACCTCCAGCAGCTTCCGGCGCCGCTCCCTCAAGGCCTTCGGGCCATGGCCCGGCAGGACCGGGAGTCGTGGTCGATCTCCAGGCAGTAGAGGCAAACATCGTGGGGGTCCGCCACCGACATATTGCACTGGCAGGCCCCACAAGACTTAAATCCAGGCATCCCTACGTGCACCAAGGAGAAAAGGAGACAAAAAGTCTCAAAAAGGGTAGCCAAAAAGTGGCTAAGGTACGTGCTCTAACTGGATCTGCGCTTGCTGGTGCGGAAAAAGAAAGAACTGATGTCAGCATGCATGGGTGGCGCCTAAGTAGTCTCCGTGACATCATCTCCGCGCTTACGACGTCAGCGACGGACGCGGAGTTGCACGACACCAACTACTGACGCGCAGGGGTACTGCTAGCAAAACTTTCCAGATCCAGTCTGACGCCTGGGGATATTCTAAGGTAAGGAATCTATCACTAACATGTCTCTTTCAGATATATACACACACACACATATATATATATATATCTCCACAATCTTGTTTTGCCCGAGTTCCCCCAACAGACAGGTCCACAACATGTTTTTTTCTAGCTTCAGTGCGGTTTATTGCATAGATGTCAGCAGTTTCTTCGACAGCAAGTGCCCAGCTAAATATACATATAAATATACACGATCTGCAATTCACAATTTCTGCTTTCTCAACATCGAAAATGCCACTGTTTGTTTTATTGAAAAACCAAATACAGCTGGTTAAAGAAATTGAGCCAGCACTGGAGTGCAGTCAAATAGATTTTCACATATCTAAAGACCACTGAAATAGGACTAAACTTTCCTACCTCCTCATGAATATACACACATACAAAGACTAGTTTTTTGTGTTGAAATGTATAAACTTAGGTTTGTGCTTAAATAAGCAGGTGAACAAACAACGGATTTTTAATTTAGATTGTTACTGTTGGATCTGCAGCTTCTCAGCCTTGGGGCCATCCTTTGCGAATTCCCGCAGTTCCCAGGGCCCATAAGATGCTGTATGAAGTCCAAAGCTGTGGGTTAGAAATCTTGTTCACATGGGTATTCTACCTCTTGTAGGCCTGAAGAGCAAGTTGCTGCTCCTTCTTTCTTCAAACAGCAATCACATGCCCAAGGGTTTCTAGCTGCCATTTAAATTGACTCTGCAGCTAGTCCACTCAAAGGATTTTGTTCTCTTTTCTTCTCTTTCCAGCATGACCTTTCCTCGCTTGGTTTTATCCTGACTTTCCCAATCCATTATGTATTCCATGATGTGGTGTTTGATGTCATTTACATTTCTGTAGTCTAGCTGGAGGGTGCATCGCAACAAAGGAGCCTTCTTCCACTTGTTTCCATGCGATCACCACTTGCTGATCCAAACTCTTTGCTCTTGAGATTTCCTTGTCTGGATTCCTGACTCCTGGTCATTAGTAAGTAGGTTTCTTACGTGTTTGGCTTTCTCATCCTGAGAAGGTGGCTGCTCTTCAAGGGCACTTGCCTACCACATATTCCAGTGTGCGGTGACATTGTGGCATCTGTAAACAGGCACCCTTACCTCGGACAGCGGAAGACCCAGACCTGGATGCTATCCACTCCAGGTTTTGTGATCTGCCTGCCATCAGCCACTCAACATCAAAGTATTCTAGAGATAAAGCCGGTTTGAAGGAGCTTTTGGATGGCCTGGTGGTTTATTATGCCTTCCGATCTGGACAATTTTCCTCGGACTGATCCAAATTGAGATAATTGATTTGTTCCTTGACAGGTGCAGCTCCAGCCTGGGCAACTCCTCGTGTTGTCACTGAAGATCGTTGCCATAATAATTATGCCACTGTTTTGTCAAAGTTCAAGAAGATATTTGCAAGATCAGATTGTGAGGTCTATGTCAAGGACACCTGGTGTGAAATCTCTCATTTAGTTAGAGCATGCTTCTGAAACCACATAGGTGGAACACACTTAGAGGACTTAATTCCAGAGATGGTTAAAGACAGAGTTAAAGGATAAGCTAACCAAGGATCTCGGGGCATCTTCTTTTTCTGAACCTCTGGAAAGAGTTCTCCTGATTGAACACAGACTTGAGGAGAAGGAAAAACAAATAAGCGGTGGACGTTTACTTCTACTACTCCTTCCAAAATCTTTAGTCATACTGAGCCAGTCACTGAACCAGATGTTCCTTTTTCAGAGGTGCCTGATGGGTCGATGAAGATCAGATCTGCTAGAAGTCCTTTGTCTAACACCGGAAGTGAATCAAGGTAAGGGTGAAGATACAAGGGTAGCCTGAGTCACCATTGCGTGAGTCCTAGAAATATGCTGCAGAATTGTACTGTTTAACCCTCCAAGCCACAAGGAAAGCAACTTCCACCCTTTGAGATGGAGAAAGGGGCAGGAGATTCCAATCTCCGTAAAGTTTCCAGTACCTCCAGTAGATCTTATTCATGCTTGTTTGTAGAATTGATCCTTCAAGTCCATTCGGATCTAGCGGTCTCTGTTACTGCCCTATTGGATTCTGAAGCCTCCAGCATGTATATGGATTTGAGTTGTGCCCAGAGACTTCCAATTTTCAATCAGCACAAATTCAAATCTGGATCAGTCGGAAACTATAGACGGGTCGCATTTAATTTCATGTCTTGCAATGTATAACTGTTACTCTCTTAGTGCCTTTGGGCAATCATATGAAGATGGTTAATTTTGATACAATCAAGTCTTTTAACTATGCCATATTGCTTAGGCCTTGGGTGGAATAACACAATCCCTATAGAAATTGGGAGACCAGAGGCCTATCACTATCATCACAGTTCTGAAGAGATAACTGTTCTTTGAATGGGAGTTATTGGGCTCCCGTGGTACAAAAACGTTCTGAAGATCAGTATCAAGCTACAATTGGTCAGATTTTGTCACATTTTTGCTACTCTGATGAAGGGGAATATAACTAAAGGATTTTAAGGGATTCCAAAGGGCGAAGAGTCACCCAAAACTCTTTTCGTAGGCACCCAGATCCGTCCAAGAAATTTACTGTGGTAACTAATCCCTCTAATTTTGCTGTGGCAGCAGTTCGGCTGCAGCTCCAGGAAGAGGACAATCTGGAGTATCCCATCTTTTATCTCTCCCATGTCTTGAACTTCTATGAACAAAGGTGTTCCATTTGGAAACATGACCTCTTGGCCTTTAATCATGCCGGTATGGACTGGCACCATCTTTTAATGAGAGCAGTTGAACGTTTTGAGGTCCAAGTGCTCCCATTAAAAGATGCCATTACACATATTCCTGGCAATTCAGAACATTCTTAATGATGCCTTGTCTAGACAGGACATTATGGTTGAGGGTTCTGAGACACCTGTCCTTTTACTCCCTGACAAAGTTGTCTGTCTGGCAAGGTCCTTCTTACAGCATTTGAGGGATGCTCATGCTGAGATCTCTCTGGCAGAACTTGATGCTCTGCAGAGTCAAGAGCCCTTGGACTACCACCAGAATGTATGTTTTTTCCAGCATGTCTTGTTGATCCCAGCTAAGACTCTTTAAATGATGTTCTGCAACTGTGTTATGACTCTCCAGTAGGCTACAGTGGAGTTAAATCAACGTTAGAACTTGTCGTGCTGGCCAAAAATCAGAACCTCTGATCCCCAGCTCACCAATTAAAAATAGATTGGACACAGAGACAAATATAGATCTAATACTAGAGTAACTAAACTCTCTCCACAACCTGACCATATCGACAAAGACCAATATTCTACAATAAGAAATGAAATGGCTCAGGAAAGAGCTTCAGAGCATAACCTCTGGAGAAGATGAGGTAGAATTCAGAGTTAGCAAAGTAGAAGACCAAACTTCTTCACTCTAAAAGAAATCCACTACCACTGAGAAATAAATCACACTCCTTGAAAAAGAGATCACAAACCACGAAGACAGGAACTGAAGGGAAAATCTCAGAATCTTTGGCCTTCCCAAAAATGCTGAGAAAAATTACAATGCTTGTGTGTCCTTTCCAGAAACCTAGATACCTCAAGCTTGAAAAATAGATTTCAAGGTCTTTGAAATCGAAAGGGCTTATAGAGTACCAACCAGAGTATTGCACCACTTAAAAACACCTCAACAAATGATTATCAGACCACTACGCCATGGACATGCAGAAAAGGTCTTGGCCAAAATAAGGGCAGTGAAATTTGCCATATTGAAAGGTCACAGAATTGGGATATCGCAAGAATACGAGAAAGAAACAGTAAACTGCAGGAAGAGATTCCTAGAACAAAGGAACAAGATGAAAGCAATTAATATTTCCTTCTCCTTTGAATTCCCATCAAAAATGAAAATCACAAGTGATGGGAAAACGTCATACTTCGGCAAACCAGCCGATCTGGAAGCCTTTTTGGACAATATAACCAAAACAGATATAGTCATATAAGGATCCCTTAATCTACCCTTTGCATGCCTTTTTCTTAAAGTCTTGTACTGTCATACTAACAGGCAGAAATATTTTAAAATCACCTACTAATTGGCAACAACACCCAACTAACCACCATAGCCAATAAGCCATATTGATTCCTAATAGTCTTATCAGCCCTAATAGACATCGTACCCTTCATGGTTCCCGATACTAATAACCTACTACACCCCAATATAAGTAACCAATTCAACCATAACGAACATGCCTTATTAACTAACATGCATTGTCAATATAACTTTAACAAACTCTAACGAATCATGCCATCGTACTGTTTCGGACACATATTTCGAGATCAATCGACATCACAAATTAATTTGTAATACTCTCCTCTCAGGAAAACCATTAGGAACCACTCACCTAAACACTAACTATACACAGTCGGACTAATATCTTTGTCACCGCTACCGAATTAATGTACAATGTATGATGAATGATATGCTAGACTGAAGATACATCTCTAGTACTGTACTATTACACAGAGATACAATGGAAGTAATACATTGGAAGTTACTACAATATTATGCTCAGCTTTATCTCATTATAGCGTTAGACTGATATACCGATAGACTAATAGACTGTTATACTGAGATACTGACGTGTTTTTTCATTGGCATACACCGCTGGGATCTGTTGAATAAACTATTACACAATGTTATATCACATCATCATAAACTTGCCTGCTTGCTGTTCTGCATGACAAGTCATACTAATCATACAAGTCATACTTTATACCATGGTATGGTATATAGAGCCATAACATGTCGCACTAATACCATAGTATGGAATAAGCCATTAGGCATGCTTTGCTACTGTTTCTATACAATGTTATTGATATGTTAATGCCATATCACTGACAAGCCTACATCGCATTAAAAAGTTTTATTCCAGCGATATATCACCAATCAGCCTGTTAAGCAACTGAAATGCAATGAAATTCCACTGGGATTTATAATTCAGCTAATGTTGATGATTAATGATAATGTCAAGGTTATCAATTCTTCCTCCATCCATTATAGTTCAACTTCCATCACCTGCAAGAAGTTACACTCTATACACAGTGCCGTCTGCTTTCTCCTCACGGCATCGCCACCCTACTTTTCTCATGAGCTACATGTGTCCTGGCCTCCAGGAGCCTCCACTGCCCCATCTATTCACAGAAGGCAAAGGTCCGAGTAGGATGAGGGATCTATGGTTGTTCTTTTTCTTTTCTTCTCACTCTACCACCCTGGACTCCCCTGCCAAGTCTACCATTATAAATCCCTTAACACTGAGCAGCTCCATTTCATACAGACACTTCCACATCTCACCACATCTCTCTTGTGATCACACCACTATCAGCACGATGACAAGTGACACTGTAGGCTCTCATAACAGAACTTGCATGAAATTTCACTCACTTCCCCTACCAATACGGTCCCCATACACAAATATCGAGTAATAAAGCTAGATGTCAAAAATATCAACATCCTATATTTATAATGGCAAGTATAAAAATATAGATGTAAAAAATATTGATGTACAAAATATCGATTTTTTTATGCATGTAAAAAAAAAAATGTTAAATATATTAAATAATAAAATTCACTTAGACATTTTTTGGATTTAATATGCATTTTAACAAATATAAGAACATTTTAATTTAAAAAAATGTAAACATACATATCATACAACCTGTCAGTGGGGGGGTGGAGGAGCAGATGTTTGCAGTGGTGGAGGTTGTGCTCCTTGGGGCGATAAGGGGGCCCGGCTGGTGAACGAGTGGTCCCCGACCCTGTTTATCACAGACTGGATCCTTGAAGATACAGCACGGTTTCTCTGGCACAGAGCCTCTGTGGCTTGGAGTGTACTGGCTTGCCCCGCCAGCCGCTCAATCGCAGTTGGGGCAGAAGACTTCCTAGGGACACCGAGGCTGCCTGGATGAGAGGATAGACTGCTAGTGGCCCCACTTGGTAATGACAAGATGGCCAACGGGTAAGAGCTCCGGCCGGGAGCTCCCGGCTAGGGATCGCCTTTTGGTGTAAATCCCCTGAAATCTTCCCCTACATCTACCCTTTCTACATACCTGGGGTCTTGTCTTTGTTCAGCGGTTCTTGCCTCTCTGGTCTCCCTCATTTGAACGGAGGACTCCCATGTAACTATGACCGATGTTACTGGTAGCGGATTCTGACCAACATGGCCAACTATAGAGGAGATTGGCTCTGGTTCACTACCTCGGCCGTCAACTACCCAGCCGGACATCGGGCACAGTGCTCATCCTCTCTCCGCTGGTTCTCCTTTCTTCCTTTGCCTCCCGGTGACCTCCTGTGGGTCTGCCAATTGCTTGTTCACTGTATTGTTGACCATGGCCCCGCCGATTGACTCTTCCTTTCTGGACCTTGGCTTTGCTGTGATTCACGGACTGCCTGCGGCGCCTCACTGGGACTGCTGCTAGGATGCGTGGCCGCCCGCCTTCCTTTTGGGTACCGAGACGCAGTTGCCTCCCATCCCGCAGCTCAGCAGCAAAGAATTAGGCGAGAATGCGATGAGGAGATCTGGCTTTCGCCTGCGGGCCAGTCCGTTGCTGTTGCTGCCTGGCTTCCCGCTGGCACCTAGTCCGGGGGCTTCAACAGAGTTGTGTGGTTCGTGTCTTTCGCTGTCAGAGCCACCCCAAGAGTGCCGCGAAGCGACTGTTCGGATCTCTGAGTTGGTTTCCCTCGGCCGCATTGAAGCGCCCGCCTGAGCTCCATGGCCGCCTTTCCCCTTCCCTCGTCTTCCTTGTTATGACTGGACTGCCGATGCGTTGTGGGTGTTCAACGGCCTTCTGACTTCCTTCACTATAGATCTGGGAGCTGCCCCCACTCAACCCAACTCGTGGGGTAGGTTTTTTTCCTTTATGTTTTTTTTGGTGTTTTTAACCCGATTTTACCTGCAATTGTCGCCATTTTTGTTTGCGAGGTACCTGGGGTCTTTGAAGCTGAAACCTACATCTTACGGTCTCATCATTCCCCCTCATGCATGTGATCAGCGCCTTGTTTCACCTTACTGACTATTGCCTGTGATCGGATCTTCCCCTACCCCTCTCTCTCTTCACCATCTACGCTCTCATATTCTCGTTTTTCTATTCCTTCTAACGTCCTAGTAACTGATGTAAATTGTTTCTGATGTAACCTTGTAAAAATATGTAACTCATGTAAAGCGCTCTGATACCTCAGGATCTAGCCAGCGCTACATAAAACTTATCAAACAAATAAAATAAAAAAGAACATTTTAATTTAAAAAAATGTAACCATACATATATAAAACATAATATATATTTACTTTAAAACAAATTAACTATTAATTGTAATTAATTTTTAAATTTTATAAATATATAAAAATTTACACACACACACATATATATATATATGTGGCTGCCCCCCATTGCTGAGAGATATGCTGGGCTACGAGACTGGGACTTGGTCCGCAGCTGGGCTGGTGACCACGATCACAACTAAAGTCTTGCGGTGTCTCACACACTCTATGCTGCTTGGACCCAGGGGCTGCGGACATCGCTGTGGGCTAGCCCCTTGAACGATAGTACAGAATTCGCCTGCCACTGCATATGACCATCTGTATCTTCTCTGAGTGATTTCTGGTATAGAGACAGAGCTTGACAGTCTACTCCTCAGCACAGGACTTCGTTAGGAGTGCTGCACTGCAGTTAGTCCCCTAATTGCAGAAGCAGTCAGGCCAGGCCCTAGTGCACCTTGCTGTCAGGGACTGACTTGGGCTGGTGTGTCTGCTGTGGGGGAGCTCTCATTCCAGGGTCCCTGGCTGCCCCTCCTAGCTACGAGCGGTGCCAGAGCAGAACTTCTTGTGCCGCCCCTGGGAGAAACATAAGGGAGCCTGGCGGGTCATGCCCACTGAAGACTTAAGCATAGTCTCCTGGATATAGGTTGGAAGGGTGATCTAGTCATGTCTAAAAATAACGATTTTGGTGCAGCAGCCAAACAGGCACTATGGATCAGTTAAACAATATTGGTGCAGGGGTTACAGATTTGACAGAGGCTCCTGGGCCAGGTTCTGATGACGCAGAACTGTTAGCGGCCATCACACAATCCCGCGAGATACTAGATGCCAAAATAGGAGTGGTTGGAACTGATGTTGCCCTGCTGCACCAGGACCTCCGAAAGGCAGTGGGTCATATCACAGAGGTGGAGACCAGGGTATTGGGTGTTGTGGATTTGGTGACAACCCTTCAGAAGAAAGTCACCCGTCGTAACAACTTGCTTTTTGTAGGCTTCAGTGTGGGTTGTGAAGGCTCCTCTAAGGATAAGTCTTTAACACAATGGCTTGGATCAGTGTTGCCTGCCGACAGCCTTTCATACTGCTTTGTGGTGGAGAGAGCCCACAGAGCCTTGGTGAAAAAACTCCCTCGAGGTGCAAGTCCAAGACGGGTAGCAAAAATCTTGGACTATTTAGAAAGAGATGCAATACTCAAGCACGCTCGGAGCCAAGAAAAGATCATGTTTGAATCACGCCACAGCATGATATTTCCGGACAACACAGATGGTTCAACAACAACTGTAATGATTCATCATAGCGAAACAAAAACGAAGGGACCGCAAGATTCAATATATGTTGTTATATACCCTGTTGGCCTGCGGATGATCTTCAATTACCACACCCTTTTCTTTGACGGATGAGACTGTTTCGCTTTAACCCCACACTCCTCCACGGATAGACTCAGACTCATCCCTGAGTGACAAATGCAATCGTCCTGCAAAGTCCACCGTTAGGCGTCGTAATAGGTCCTGCTCATCCTGGAGAAATCCACGCCGTGATGATTAACACTGAAAGTTGATTGTTTGATAGCCTCCATGTATGCCTTGTTGAATTTCAACTGAATAGCTACTTTCCGCTGCACATGAGTGGCCGATCTCTTACATACTCCTGTAATGTTGCCAATAGTTTTTAGACTACACCTCTAGAGGAACACGGTTTAAGTTTCTTTGGAGAAAATGTTTTCTTGTGAAAGGGACATGGGGATCCATCGGCGGCACCTCCCCCCAGATCTCTGTGGGGGTTCAGGATGGCATCTTCTGCTACAGATACTTCTTGTTCATTGAAGTTTAGGCGTGGAGGGTAGAAGGTTTTCTTTTGTGTCATGTTTCTGTACAGCCCTATCACTCACACCTTACAAGATTCATTTGCAGGGCCCCCGGGTATACGATACTGATACCAATGACAGAAAAGTCCCTGAAGGCCCTACAAAGCATATCCGGGTCCTTACTTGGACCATCAGAGGAGTTCTCAACAAAATTAAGTGCAGTGCTGTTTTGAAGCAGGCCAAAAGGCTAGGAGCAGACATGTTCCTTCTACAGGAAACACACCTCTTGGGGCCAAGGTTCCATGCCTGGCTCAATATGGGTATACACAAATATTTCACCCAGGAGTCACAAGGGGATCACGTGGAACAGGTATCCTAATTTATCGTAGGGTCCCCTTCAAGTCCAATAGTGTGGGTTGATACCTAAGGCAGATATACAATACTGACTGGTACATTGTACGGGGAACAACTAACACTAGGCAGTATATAAGCCCCCACTCCCATCCATTGGGGAAAAACGTTGAAGATCTGGTCATTAGCCTGTGGATAGAATTGCTGGGAGGTTTCTCTGGTATGGGTGAGGTCTGAAATGATGTCCTCCACTTAGAGATTGATAGATGGCGTACCAGAGAAGGTGGGGTGGAGGCACAGGGGTCCAAGTTGCTTTCCCTGGTGTCCGCACTAGGTTGGACTGATGCATGAAGGGCATATAATCCTTCTGAACCGGACTACACATAATAGTCAACGGTCCATGGATCCTTTTCTAGGTTGGACTATCTGTTGGTCCCTACTGGATATATGAACAGAGTCTCAGGCTTAGACATCCTGCTGCGGTCTGATCACTCGCCAGTGTCCCTTGAGCTCCATGTGGGCCTGAGATGCCCTCCATTTTGTTGGTGTATGTTGCCCAAGCACTTGCAGAACCCATCATATAAGGCGCTCCTTCACTCTTCCATCATGGAATACTTTTCCATCAATGCAGACACAGCGCCCTCCAAGATAATATTATGTGAAGTACTTAAACTGACACTTCGGGGAATTAACATTAGACTCTGCGCTGGCAAACATAAGCATAGAACGCGTGAGCTTGTGCAACTTGAGGCTCAGATGCATAAGTTGGAAGAGGACAGCCAAGGTCGGGAGTGTGATGTAGTGCGACGCCAACTGAGCTTAATCCAACAGCTGTACTAACAGAGGTTCCTTGAGGAGGCTAAACAAGTTTGGCAGACTGCACAGAGCCGCATATATCAGTGGGGTGATAAATCTAGTAAAATGCTGCACAGACTGCCAGGCAGCTAATGCGGTCTGTCCGGTGCCGGTGTTGCTTGACGCTCAGAGTGAGCTACTGTCGGGACCCTGGGAGGTTGCTCAGAATTGTGCTGCATAATGTGGGTAGTTATACGTTTGTAGGGACATGGTTGACACTGACCAAATCCTTCAATTTGGTAACATCCTGCCCCGAGGTCTCTCTCAGATGCCATTCGTGCGCAGCTCTACAAAAAGATTACCTTGGAGGAGTTAGCCATGGCCCTGGAGGAGCGGTGGCCTGGTAGGCCCCCGGGCCTCACAGCTTTTCTAGTGAATTTCTCAAAGCCTATATGCCAGAACTGGGGAATCATTTTTTGGGAGTGATTCACACAGCATTAAAGGACACATAGCTCCCACCAGACTGACGGCAAACGGAGATAGTTCTCTTTCTCAAACCTGGGTACCCACTTGAAGATCACTCCTCCTACCAGCCGATTTCTCTACTCAATTTTGACGTGAAACTTTTCGCTAAAACCCTGGCCAACAGATTAATGAAGTATATGTCTGATTTGGTTCATCCTGATCAGGCAGGATTTATGCCCCATATGGCCATACACTATTTTATTCGACAAGTTTATAATGCACTTGCCATGGGGGACCGTTTGAAGAACCCTGCTGCTGTGCTGCTTGCTGACATAGATAAAATGTTTGATTCGGTTGGCTGGGAGTACCTGTTTGCTTTTCTTCGGAGCATCAATCTTGGCCCGCGGTCTCTTTCTTATGTCCGACTTCTTTACAAAGACTTAACAGCCTCAGTTTGTTTCACTGGTGTGGTTTCGGGCCCTAAGATCCTTAGGGGCACTCGTCAGGGATGCCCACTGTCCCCCCTGCTCTTTGCTCATGGCGTGGAACCGCTAGCAGTCTGGGTGATGGTTGATACCTAGGTGCAAGGCTTTGAGTGGTCCATGGAGATGTCGTACAAGATAGCTTTGTATGCAGACGATGTTCTGTTCTTTATTACAGACGCAAAGACTTCTGGTCCTCACATCCTGCAGATTATGCAGATCTTTGATGAGACCTCTGGACCTAGTGGGCGGGTCCGCTAGCGGTGTGGTGTGGTATTGGGGTTAACATTGGCTACAACTGGGTTTAAGCAGAGGGGTGTTTAGCTCTCCAGACCCTGACATGTACTGGATCCAAAATCTGACCCCAATGTTATCACGCATTAAATCAAAGTGGTGGTGAAGGCCTGTCCCCGCTGCTCAGCTTCCTCTTTAACCGCATCGCTGCTCATGACGGAACCACTCCGTCATGAGCCACGGGCGCCGTGTGCTCATGACAGAGTGGTTCCGTCATGCTGCGGCCGTTGGCGGCCGCTCTGCCCACGCGGCGCTGATTCCTCGCCTGTGCGGGCGATTAGCGCGAGTGGGCGGAGTCGTGACGGAACCACTCCGTCATGAACACAGCTCGCCCGTGACTCATGACGGCGTGGTTCCGTCATGAGCATGGCGGCATCTCGCTGCCCCCAAACCCCCCCAGCGCCGCGGCGGAATTCGTGCCGCGGCGAAGGGGTTAATGGGAGGGAACTGGGTTCCCTTCCCCTGCCGACTCAAGTTATCATACTTACAGGGAGGAGGTCCCTCCAGCAGATGGGGTGGCGGGGGAGACTGACTCAGAGTACACCTCTGTGAGAGGTTAGCTTTCTTTGCCAGGTGGCCTTGCTGAGTGGGTTCTAAAAGTGGGCTGACATAGGGATTTCCACACTGGGAGACATTATGGGGGGGGCATGGTATTAACATTGTTTCAGGAGCTGCAGAATGACTATCAATTACACTGTAGCCAGTTTTATAGATACCTGCAGATGCGCCATGCCATAGCACACTACCTACAAGACCTTCAAGACCTGCCAGAGATCAACCAGTCAGAGGACAAACTGTTAATAGGTGATTTGGGCACTCATAAGACAACACAAATTCACCAACCATTGATCACATATAGTACCACCACACTGCCTGCCTTTCGGGAGGCATTGCAGGGAGACATAGCTACTATTGATGAGGATGACTGGACAGACGCCCCGCATGGAGCGGCAATCTCATCCCGTCTTAGCCTAATTCAGTTAAAATATCTCCACAGAGCATATTACACTAGATATCGATTATGGCGCATGGGTGTCATCGAATCCGCCTTGAACCTTCGCTACGGGGTTGAGGAGGGCACGTTCCTTCATACTGTATGGAGTTGTGTGGTTTCGACATGCTTCTGGCAAGTGGGTGACATCTTGTCTTGGAGAAGTTTTTTCCTGGGAAGTCCCATTAGACCTGAAACTACTCTTGGTTCATAGCACTGAGGGAATAGGAGGTAACCGAAGTCCTCACATTAGCGAAAAGGGATATCGCCAGACTGTGGAAGGCCACCACATTGCTCTGGGTGGGGGCCTTGAAGAGAAGGATGGATCACTGCATGGGGTTGATGATGGCAGTGTTTTAGGCAAGAGGATGACGGCAAAAATATCCAAACTTCAGTGGGAAATTTGCTGGAAAGAAGTATCTGTGCCAGTTCCTTTACCCTGTTGGGAGATTGTAATTTTTATTTAGAGGCCCCGGCTGACCCTGATACAGCGACTCTTTTGAAATTTATGGAAAGTGCTGATCTTGATCAACGGGTTGTTGACCCTACCCACATTGCAGGGCATACCCTAGATGGGATGTTTTCTAATAACCCGCAACTTTCGTTTACTGGCCTGCTTCCCCTGGTCTGACCATGTTGCAGTATGCTTTGAGTTGGCATTTCCTAGTCAACATGAGATGAGGAAATTAGCAAAGAAGCATGTGACATTTAGAGCATGGAATAAAATTGAGGCTAAAGAGCTAGAAAATCTATTGAACGCTACCTCTCCTCACTTATCAATAGATATAGAAGAGGCAACCACCCAATACTCTAACTGGCTTGAGGCAGCCGGTAACAAGCTAGCGCCTGAAAAAGTTCTATACTCTAATAGAGTACGGCCCTCTGCTCCTTGGTATGGACAGGAATTAAAAGATCTTAAACTGAAGTGTAAACTATTAGAGAGGAAGTGGAAAAAGGGATACAAAGCCTTAGAGAAAGAGGCATATAGACTAAACCTAGTAGCCTATAAACACCTTCTCTGAGCAGCTAAGAAAACTTTTTTTTGCCAATCGAATAAACTCCGCTATAAATTCAGCTAAAGAACTTTTTAAAATAGTAATCAGCCTGGCATACCCTGGCACTCCCAGTATCCCCTCGAGCCAGGAGCTCTGCAACAAAATAGCTAGATTCTCCTATAGTAAGGTGGAGGCTATTTTCGCCACATTTAATGGCCCTACAACAGATGGGAAATTAGATGCCGGAGAGAGGTACAAATTACGATCAGGCTCCCATTTTAGTTTTGATAATTTCGCACTTTACTTATCAGTGAGACTTATAAGTTATTGATGTCTACTAAATCAGGCTCTCCTTACGATCCATGACCAGTGTTAGCTTTAAAACTAGCCTCAGAACCGATTACGATATCGTTGACCACGATCATAAATGCCATGTTCAAGGAAGGACATTTCCCCATAGCCTGTAAATCCGCATCAATTTTGCCTCTACTTAAGAAACCCAACCTGGACCCGAAGGATCCTAATAACTTTCGACCTATCTCGCGCATCCCTCTGCCAGCTAAACTGGCCGAGAAAAGTATGAACACACAACTTACTACATACTTACGGGAAGCTCAAGTACTAGATTCAACCCAATACGGGTTCAGAGCAAGTCCGCTCTGTTAAAATCCACAGAGGAAATTAGGACCGCACTAGATCAGGGAGGCAAGGCCGCAATGACCATGCTGGACTTGTCCGCGGCCTTCGACACGGTCCATCATGATTTGTTGATGGACCGGTTGTGGGAATGTGGAGTACAAGGCAAAGCATGGGAACTCCTGAAGTCCTTCCTTTCGGACAGAAAGCAGACAGTGTCTCTTGGCACATTTTGTTCTAAACCGTTTTCTCTGCCATGCGGGGTGCCGCAAGGCTCCTCTCTTAGTCCAACACTATTTAATGTATACGTGTCCTCACTTGCCCCTCTTATCAGGTCATTTGGATTCGATTTGACATCCTACGCAGATGACTCTCAGATTGTGGTGTCTCTGCTACCAGGGCAAGAGAGGGGGACAGAACTACAATTTCACGATTGTATGGATGCAGTGGGTATATGGATGTCCCAGAACTGCTTAAAACTCAACTCAAGCAAGATGGAGGTCATTTTGTTTGGCAATGATCCCAAGTTCTGGACTCCAAGTTGGTGGCCAGCTTCGCTGGGCTTACTTCCTATCCCCTCCAGGAAAGTAAAGAACCTGGGAGTTTTGATTGACGATAGGCTTCAGTTTGAAGACCAAGTCAACTCAGTTGTCTCGGCTACCACATTTGCCCTAAGAACCTGTAAGAAAATTCTACAGTACCTTCCCAAGGAAAATCAACGCACAGTAGTGACCACATTGACTATGACAAGGCTGGACTATTGTAACAGCCTTTACCTTAATATCCAAGAGCGTCTGCTGCATAGACTACAACTTCTACAGAACTCGGCCGCCAGACTGCTTACAGGGACACCTAAGTTTGCCTTTGTTTCTGGCAACATTAGAAGACTCCACTGGCTGCCTATTAAGAAACGGGTGCAGTTTAAGTCACTTTGCACCGTTTTTAAAGCTCTTCACAAGACTGGCCCAGAACAACTGAAGCAGCAGTTTCAGTGGTATGTTCCAAATAGACCATTGCGATCCCTAGGAGCTAAATTGGTAGCAGTTCCAACCTTCAGAAAAACCGGCTGGGGAGGCAGGAGTATTCGGGTGGGGGCAGCCAAAGCTTGGAATGCCCTCCCGTTTCAGCTTCGAAATAGTATGGATCTCATGGCTTATAGGAAAGCCTTAAAAGCCTGGATGTTTATTGTGTAACATGCGGCTTTTTTGGTGAGCTCTTTGGGAGGTTCTTTGTAGACAGCGCCAGGACACCTTCGGGTAAAAGTTTGCGCTTTAGAAATATTATAACATAACAAAGATTTAGCAATGGTGGGCCAATTACTGAGGTACATCCCTGGCCTTGGTTCCCACCAACTTGAAGCTGAAATACAACATTTTGGTGCCAGGACTAGAGAATTTGCCGGGGGGTCCTGTGCTTTATTTGAATGATGATTTTATTGCCAACTGTAGGGTGTGTGTGTGTGTGTGGGGCGGGGGGACCAAATTTGCAAGTTGTAGTGTTTCCATTTTTTATGGGAATTTGCATTATAATTTCTCATTTCTGTATTAAGGCCGAACCAGCCTCGATATTTTGCTAAAACCCAATAAAATTAGATGTGGAAAAAGAAAAAGCAGGACTACGTCACAGATCATCACCATGACACTGATAGCAGATGGCTTAGTTCGAAAGTTAATAATAACATTTCAACCTTCTATATAGTCAATATATATGCCCCCACAGCTGACTCGCAATTCCGGCCCATTACGAAATGCTAAATAGCCTTTTCATATGTACAAAGGCCCGAAATCAGTTGCAATTTGCGATTTCTACCTGATAGAAATCGCAAATTGTGACCGCAATTTAGGAATCGGAAATAGGGATTACCTATGTGCGATTCCGAAAGCACATGTACAAAGCACTTCCTAAATGCGAATTGGGTATTAAGGAAATTACATTACCATCGACTCAAAACCAATTGTAACCATGTGCGAAATAAAAAAAAATTGCATTTAAAAATCAATTTTTTAATGTGACATGAAGCGCACATATGCCCCAAGGGGATGTGTGCACTTACATTACAATTTGCAGTTTGTAGAGTGCATATTGTGGTAGATAAACACTCAAACAAAAACACAAAGCCTGGTTGTGTAGTGGTGAAGAGTACCCCCTACATCAATCCATATGCTTCGTATATAGAGCTTATAAAGCACGGGGGGATTCATACATCAAAACAAGAAGATGATGTAATCATAGGTCTAATATGTCACAACTGGCAGACAAGGCCTAATACATAGACAGCTACTTTCCTCAATGACATATGGAGAAAAGGCTAAAACGAGATAATTAAGTATACGCTCTCCCATAGGGACTGGGACCCCTGTGTTGGGATACCTAACTACAGATATAGACCAATATAGACCACAACGTTGCCCCCTAGCTCTGAGAATTGGACATGACCATCTCATGAGAACAAGCAGTTGGATATCATCGGGTATCCACCCATAAACTAGGCAAAGAATCATAATAATCAAGCCAGAAATGTTTAAGAATCTGAAGAAAGTGCTTCCAGTGACCCGAAATTACACTCACCTATCCGTCGGTACTGCTGGCCACAGAGAGCCTGCTGCCGGAGGTGAGTTGTAGACCCAGGACCACGCTTATAAATACCCTCTCGATATTCTGTAAATCAGTAAATCCGTTCCCGGTGATGTCGAAATCAGCGCATGCGCCCTGGTCATGGCTGTTAAAGCGCATGCGCTAGGCTCAAGACGCTACATTGCGTCGCGCGCTGAATTGCAGCCCGCCCTCGGACACTACCAAGGTCGCGCATGTCCAGCACCCAAGGTCAATGGTGCACATGCGCGAGCCTGGAGATGCTATACGGCGCAAGTGCGCTGGGTATTAGCACGCCCTCGGACACCGCCACGAAGTGCTAGATGGAAAAAATGAGATGCGTGCTCGCCCCTCCGACCAATCCCGGTTTAGTCACTCCATGGTGAAAGAGTGTGATCATGTGTGAAATCAAAAAAGGAGAGGGAGGAGGTATCAGACCATATTGCAATTGCAAAAAAGCGGGGCAAAGGAGGAAAAAGCGTTTTAACAATTTCTATCACCAACGTGGACATCAAGATAAAACACATAAGCCCTCCAATGGTGAACACTTCAACCACTCAACCCGGAGACTGTGCACACATCCATAGGGCCTAACCTCTATAGGGCGTATATACACAACTAATCTAAAAGGGAACTGTCAGGAAAGGCTCTGAGAGTATAAATGATTTCTAACACTTTAGTAAAGAAACGCGCAGCCAACCCATGCTAAAAAACTTGCAACAGGAAACTACTAGGTAGTCTCGTATATACAGATATCTATTGTGGGTAAGAGTAGAACCCTGCGCTTAGTGTCAAGATGTTAGAAAAACACCAAAGTGGACATATTTGCGCACTGGGTTAAGACCACTCATAGAGAAGCCCAAGGAATATCGTCATTAAGACCAGACTGATGGGTATCAAGTTTGTAGACCCAACGCTGTTCCTTCTTGAATAAAAAGGCTGAAATGTCTGTCATGTGTGCAGGAATGAATGGATGTTCTAACACAGTCCACTTAAGATCCTGTGTAGTGTGACCGGCCGTCACGAAATGTTGGGTCAGTTTGGTGGAGATCTTCTTACAACGGATAGTACTGTTGTGTTCCAGAATCCGTGTCTTGACTTTTCGTGTCGTCATTCCAACGTACCGGAGTAAGCAGGGACAGGTGATTAAGTAGATTAAGTTGCTACTATTGCAGTTTGTGTGGTCAGTCAGGATCCATGGTCTTGATGTGCCAATGTCAATTTCAGTAGTGTATGCAGTCTGTGCACATGCAATGCAGCTACCATAGGGAAAATGACCGCGTACAGCTGGTAAACCCCACTGTGTGTCCTGATGGTGCCTACTGTTCTCACGTGGACGAGTGTGTATGAGTCTATCCCTGATGTTGGTGCTTCTCTTAAAGGCAAAGAGAGGACGCGGTAGAGGTGTCGTCCCAATATTAAGTATCTTCCAGTTGTTCAATATACATTTTTTGATCTGGTTCGAAAAACAACAAAACGTGTTAACACACGCGAGTCTGTTCGTTGCCTCTTTAGGGCTGTTTGGTTCAAGCAATGCCGCCCTGTTGTTATTCGCCGCACGCTTCAAAGATTGTTTAACCAATCTCTTGGGATAGTGTCTGGTGACAAGCTGATTAGACAGTACCTTGGCATGTTCATGATATTTGTCCATTGTCGAACAGTTCCTCCTAATGCGTAAAAATTGTCCGAAAGGCAAATTCTGACGCAAAGCTTTGGGATGAAAACTGTTGAATAACAAGAGAGAATTTCTCGCCATGGGTTTCTTGTAAAGCTCGGTACCAAGGACTCCAGCAACTGGAAAGATCAAAACATCCAAGAAGGGTAAACCTACTTTACTGAACTCACAAGTAAACCTCAGATAGGCATTGCGGGTGTTTAACCAACCCTGAAACTCGTTAATGGAAGACTCTGACCCCGTCCATATGACGAACACATCGTCAATATACCGTCTCCAACAACGTATGTGGTGTCTGTATGGATTGAGATTACCCAGAACATACTCTTGTTCAAAACCATGAACATAGAGGTTCGCTAGACTAGGGGCGAACACACTGCCCATTGAAGTACCGGACACCTGCACGAACAACTGTTCCTCGAATCTGAAAAAGTTCTCCTTCATGGCAATCCGGGCACAGTTCATGATGAAGGATACTGGGGTAATGGAGTCAGGAGCCTTCTCAAGAAGTAAGGCCTCAATCTTAGATAGGGTCTCATCCTGGGGGATGCAGGTATATAGCGATTCCACGTCAAACGAGACAAGGAACTCGCTGCTGACATCAAATTCGGCAGTCTCGATCAAATTGAGGATGTCTTTGGTTCTTTAAGATAGGTGGGCATATCTAAGACAAAAGGGTGTAAAAAATGATCCACAAAGGTGGACAGGGGTTCAAGCAGAGATCCCAAACCAGAAATGATGGGACGTCCCGGAGGGGGTCTCTGAGCCTTATGTACCTTTGGTAGTGTATAAAAATAGGGTACAACTGGGTGGATTTTAATGAGAAAACCAGCTTCAAGTCCCATGATCCAGCCATTAGATAGTCCTTCCTCCACCATGGTTTTGATCTCTAATTCTAATCTTTTGGTGGGATCTTCCCGTAGGGGTTTGTAGAAATTGGTGTTACCCAACTGCTTGAGGCATTCAGAGCGATATGCTGAGGAGTCCATTATTACAATGGCTCCGCCCTTATCGGCTGGTTTGATTGTGATCATATCGTCTCTCGTCAAAGACTGCATAGCACATCGTTCTCTCTTGTTCAGATTCTGATACTGTCTGGTATTGCTGGTACAAAGTGTAGAAAACTGGCTTAATACAGCCTTCTCAAAGGTGAGAACCTGAGATGGAACTTGGTTGGGAAGAGGGTTAAACGTAGATTTGTTCCTCAAGCCCGTATTAGTTTCAATATCGTCACTGTAATCAGAGGGCTTGTCCCTGAAGAAGAAATCAAGGCGAATCTTACGAAAGAACTGCGCCAGTTCCTGTCTAATCTGGAAGGTGTCACCATGGAAAGTAGGAACAAATCCCAAGCCTTTGTTAAGGAGAGCGTGTTCATCATCGCTAAGGGAACGACTACTGAGATTGATCACTATGTCGTTTGATAACTCGGGCCGGCTTGCGCTTCCGTCACACTCCTGGTGGAGTGTGCGGTGGGTTGTCGTCCCAGTGTACGTGAGATCTCCAATTTCGACGTTTTCCCCTTGACCTGTTTCGGCCAATTTCTTGAATCAATCTCTCCACAGGCTAACATCAACACAGGTTAAATGGAGACATTCTTTTATTGTACGGTTCACCCTTTCCAACAACCCATTCGTTTTGGGACAGTATACAGATATTTTATAGTGACAGACATGTCTGGCAAAAACTGCTTTAAATCTTCTGAAGTAAACTGTACCACATTGTCTGTTCCTAAGGTACCAGGGAACATTTTACACATAAAAGTTGCTCTGCAAAAAGTTGATCAACACGCTGGTGTAAATGTGGGTTAATAACTGGGTTACTACTTAGAGGGAATTCAAGTCAACTGTTACAAGTATATTACAAGTATATATTGTTCAAACCAGTCTGATTAATTGACCCTATAATGTCAAGAGCCAACTTATCCTACAGTCTCACCGGAACATCCACAGGGGAAGGAGGAGCATTTAATGAAGTCATTACAAAATCCATTCCAGGAAACCAATATAGTGCTCTAGGTTTACCCTTTTTTTTTTTTCCAAAGTTTTATATAGCGCGAACTTGACCCGAATCGGGTATCAGTGCGCTTTACATAGCACCAGTTACGTTACATGAGGACACATTCATTTTTGTTAGGCACGGGGAGATTGAGTGATTTGCCCAGAATCACAGGATGTTCTGTGTCATTGCCGAGACTCGAACCCAGTTCCCCAGATTTGAGGTCCACCGCCCTAGCCGTTAGGCCAACTCCTTAAGTTAGGATCCTACCTACGAGACTGTCATCTACTAAATTCACAATCATGCTCCAGTTCCCTTTATGGTACTATCTTGCATCCTCTAAACACATAACCATCAACCATACTGAACTCATTGTGTTCTTCCCAAAAAAACACACTAGCTCTTAAGTTACTTCCCACATTGGAGTGGCCACTAGTGCACAATTTCACTTTTATTTGTGCCATGATATCACCCTTCTTCATACAAACTTCCTATTTATCTTTTACAATGGCTGGTATGCTGATAATGAAGGCTGGAGCCTCCAAACCACTACCTTGATCTACTTTGTTGTTTTAAGGGCTTGCAAGACAAGCAATCAACTGCTAAATTGCAATTGCCTAGCACATATTCCACTTTGAATTCATAATCTTACAAACCTGGCATCCATCTTACAACATGGGGTGTGGTGCGTTCAGCTCCTTTACTGGTGAATATGAACATAAGTGGATGATGAGACAGTCTCAAATGCAGACCCCGGCCAGAGCTTCTCTTTTTTAACAGAGTAGTTCTATTCAGATTCCTGTAGGGAGCGGAATGCAAATGTCACAACCAAGCTATATTCAACTGATGAGCCCTAATAAGGGCAAAACCAGTCTTGGGTTGCTTGTGTTCCGGTTCAAGCAGGACATGGCCTGGCAGTTCAGGATGGTCTGTAGCTATTGGAGCAGCGTCAAGACTAATTTAAATATGGTTACTAAACTGAAATGGCATGGTGTGCAAAATAACAATGGTCTGGGATGCGGCCTGAGTAATTACCAATGGCTGAGATTAAGCAAAGCATTCCATTTAACACTTTTTATATACATCACTGCAATGCCCTAAGGGGGTCCAGCACACATCATGCCACTGGAACCAAGCTGAACCTGACTGATGAGCATTAATAAAGGTGAAATCGGTCTTGGGCTGCTTGTGTTCCGAGGCAAGACCTGGTCTGGCAGTTCAGGATGGACATTTCCTATTGGAGCAGGGTCAAGACTGATTTGCATATGGCTGGATCCAAACTGAGGTGGCAAGGAGAGCAAAATAATGATGGCCTGGGACGCGGCCTGACTTATTACCAGTGGTTGAGATCGATTCAAGCATTCCATCCATAACATTTTTGTATATTTTAGTTTTAAATAAAGATACAAATCAAGAAAAGTAAAAAATCCTGAAGTTTTGGGCTCTTCTTGTGGGTGTCCAAGGAGCACGACTGAGAGATGATCTTTTTTGTCAGTAGGATCTGCCATATCCATGCCAATGGATTCTGCTGGATGTATATCCTTGGTCACATCCACACCCTCCCAGGGGTTAATATTGTCAGCTTTGACCTGCATATTGGTTGAAACCTCCCCTGTACACCTGGGATCTTCCAGAGCCACGAAAAGTGGCTAGTCCGAGATGTCAACACTGCAGAGTCCTAAGGGCTTTTGCAGTGTCTGTTTTAATATTTTCCAAGTCAAAATCCACAGAGTGAGTCCATCAAATGGCTTGTCAAAGATCTTTCCTTGCATATAGACCAACTGCTTCTGCCAGCATCCGGAAACCTGCACTGGATTCATCCACTTCCGCATTGCCAATAAATGCAGATCTTTGTGCTCCATCTTTGACAGTTTCCTTGGCAAGTTCTTTCTTGTCTTCAGGGATCAGATTGATACAGACACCAAGCTCCTAATTCTTCAGCCCAAATTATCTATCCGTCAGGAGGCACAGATGATGGCATGAATGGGTTCTTAGATCTGTGTTGGGATGCTCATATATATTAACAGAATACGTCCTAGGATAGCAAGTATGGCAGTTTTGGGCAAATGTGGGCCCTTGTACTTCTTTCCAAATGGGCACCACTGCAGAAACCATAGGCAGCGTTATCAATTTTAGGCCTACTGGTCAAAAAATGTCAAGTATGGGTTTTGATCTTGTAGCTTTGAGTGGCTGTTCCTTGATGTCTTAAAGGAATCATTGCTCTGCCAAAAATATTGGGAGAGTAATTCTTTTACCACCTTTTCCATCAAAATAATAAAGCAGGCTATGGAGTCCAGAGGGACTTCTGCATAAACAGGTGTACTGTCACCCTCCTTAGGTTACATATAGTCATGCATTTCTTCCCCTCTTTTGTGGTCTCCCATCGGGGGTTCAACCTCTTCTTCCAAATTCAAACACTGTTTGAAATCAAATGGGTCTACGTTCCTTATGCCCATGGGTTTTGGAGAAACCAGTGGGTGGGCACCAGCTTTTGAGATGTGTCCAGTAGCAGAGGAGGTGGAGGAGGTGGAGGAGGCAGAGGTGGCAGTTGCAGAGGAGGCATGGATGAAGCCAACAATGAGGCAGAAATTTGTTGCCCGACACAGTGTTGAGGAAGAACCTTTAAAAGGGGTCCATGGACTGGTGCAATGATTTTATAAACATACCGGGCACATGCAGGACTTCTGGTTCCTTATACTACCAATGCAGTCCATAACACTGAGGATAGTTGAGGGTGTGGCTTGACCGCCAAACATGGCAGACGAGGGATAAGTGAGCTTCTAGACCCCACGATCATCCGGCTAAATCATAGGGGTTTGAAGGTCTCCAATCGCTTGCAACATACACAATCATCCTTGGCAGACCCCGGTGGGTCATCCTCCTGAAGAATTGGATAGGAGGGTGCTGCCTAGCACCAGGGAGCTATCGCTACAGGGAATACCACGTGACCTGAAAACTCACACCCTGTGGTGGTTGCGCAGGGGGGTCCACCCTTTAGGATTACTTCGCCAGCATCAAAGGCAAGGGGTGCCCATCTTTGCTTGGATACGAATGAGTGTTGAGAAGGGACACTGCTGTACCGGCCTGGACAGTGGCTTCGGCATCAGAGGATGTGGTGCCTACGACCCAGCCCTCTCCTCTTTTCTCCACCAGCTGGTAGCAGACACACAGGATGGGCCTTCCTCGGGCTCCCACCCTGGGTGCTGCTGTGCAGGGGGAAATCCCGCGGATACTAATGAGACAGTGTTCCAGATGCGACCCCCTCCCCATTAATGAGTGCTGGGAGCCCTCATATCTACTGCCTGGTCTGGCCCACCCCCCTCTATTGAACACCTGTGGAGGCCTTGATTTCTGATGCCCTGACTCAGTGGTGCAGACTCTTGGAGAGTGTCTGGCAGAGAGATATACAAGCTAGCTGCCCGGCATAATCAGCAATTGGGAGGCCTGAGCTGCGGCCACAGGAAGCATGGGTGAGGTTGCCTCTCCAGGTCCACAGAGGAGCTGGGTCAAAGTACACTGAGCAACTCTTGATACCTTCTAAAACTGTACTGCTTAGAGCATCAGGCAATCTCCAGTGGTCCTTACAAAGAACCTCGGGAATACCGGTGCTCCAGCTCTAGCTCTCAAAAACGTTGTCACACCGGAATAATGGATTGACTCATATGACTCTGGCTCCGCCGGTTGGGTTCTGAAAATCTGACATTTATCGTGTCATCTGACTAGCATTGAGCAGCATATACTACCCACGCTAGCCCGAGCTGTTTGGTGCACACCGCGTGTGCGGAAAAACAAGGGAGAGCGATATTTTGAGAAGGAGACGTCGTGCCATGCAGCACGGCTGGGCCGGGAACTCGAGGCCGTGCGCATTTTCTGATCACCGCAGTGAAAGTGCTCCGTGACCCCCTTGCCCATCAGAACACGTGGCGACAGCTGCGGGCCGGGGTGAGAAGGTGTGGCTCGCAGCATAACAAATACTATCGGCGATTTGGCGGCCAAATGTGGAAGCGAGTCCCTGCGGGCTGCGCCAGCTACGTGATACCGCAGATAAGGCATGTTGCCGAGCAGAGATAGAGGAACTGGGAGGCCGAACCGCGGTGTGACGTAGGAACACGACGATGGTGAGGCGAGTCTGGCTGCCTACACGCTGCTGCGCTAGTGCCGAGAACAGCAGCCAAACTAACTGACGACTGACTGCCCGGGGCACTGCAAAGCAAAGGCGATAACTAAGTGGCGAGGCATGGCGGTGTGGCCCTGGGGGTGGAGAGTGTGGTGAAGGCCGTGCCGCTGGGCAGCTGGGACTCTACGCAGCTATAAAGGTAGGCCTGGCAAGAAAGAGGAGTGGACTTCGACGAGGATACACGCAACAAGGTAATCCGGGGCAGTTGAAAGCAGAGTGCATATAGTTGCTGTGGTGTGCATAATGTCAGGAATCAACTTAGACAGCACCCACACTGGGAGTGGGATCCTCAGGATAAGTCACTATGAAGTAGGACTTTGCTCATTGTGTGGAACTGGGGATCAAAGGACAGTGGCATTAACGACAATTGCTGGCGAGGTACATAAGCGCACATGCTGCTGGTAAACTATGCTTGCTAAGGTGGTGTGGGGGCCACAGTGCAGCCACAAATACAGTTGCCTGATAAACCCCAGTGACTAGTGACGCCTGCCCTCCCATCCAGTACTGTCAATGTGATAGAATGAGATTAAAAGGTGCCGGACAACTGGGCTTGCAGCGCCCGTTATCCTTGGCGCATATTAAGAGAAATTGCAGCACCCGGACAGCTGTTCTGCCCTCTCTGGCCCTGTGAGTCGCCATAATGGCCAAGGATAAGCACCCTGGCCTATCCTCCAAGCAATGTACTATGGACAAGTTTGAACGGGCTGCGGCCTTGGGACCATCGTTGGGAGGTTCAGGGACCCAAATGCCAGATAACACGACTCTTCTGGCGGCGATCACACAGTCGCGGGAAACATTCCAAGATAGATCCGGTGGGCGCAGATGTCGTGTTGCTTCGACAGGATCTCTGCAATACGGTGCAGCGGATTATGGCGGCAGAATTCCGCATATCAGATGTGGAAGACACTATGGGCATGCTGACTTAGAAGGTGTCTACCCTTGAATCTCTTACACGGGGTCTGGAAACGCGGGTTGAGGATGCAGAGGGGCGTGCCCGTCGCAATAATCTTTGCTTTATTGGATTCCCGGAAGGCTGTGAAGGAAAGGATGCAGTGGATTTCCTCACCATGTGGCTCAGGAGCTGGCTCACACCTGAATCACTTTCTCCAGGTTTCGTCCTGAAGCGCATTCACTGTGTGTTGCTGCAGAAAACGCCCCCGGGCACCCGCCCCATCGTCACCTGTCTTCTTAACTACAGGGACATGGATGTCATTCTTCAACAGGTGAGGGCGCGGGACACCCTTCTTTATGACTCACAGCGCATCATATTCCCCGATTATACCAGACTCGTTCAGCAGCGCAGGCCGTCCTTTCTGGAGGCGAAGGCCCGCCTTCGGGGCCTTAAACTCCTGTACTCCCTGCTCTACCCGGCCCGACTACGATTGATATATGAAGCGCGCACCCATTTCTTTGAGTCCCCGGAGGATGTATTTCAGTGGCTTGAGGAGAGGGTCCGGCTTAAGCCCCACACTCCACCACGGATTGACTCAGACTCATCATCTAGTGGTCCAGAGCGTGGCCCTCTAGGAGAGGGTGGTGGACGACGATGTTGATCTAAGAAGAGATCCAAGACTCGCAGTAAGTCCACTAAGAGACTCCCTGACGATCAACCAGAACTGTCAGTGTCCTGAATAATATAGCTCCGAGAACTGTGATAATGTATGCTCTATGTCATTTACGAGATATTTCTATTGCAGGCTTCCCTTCTCTTACGAGTCTCTGACCATTTGTTTTTTTTTCTCTATGGGCAGGAGACTTGTGCAGGGGATCCAATGGCTGCTCCTGGCTGTTAGCCCCTGTTGGGTTTCTGGCCTGGACCATGCCGCGACAGATACTTCTATCTTTAGGGGTTGGGAATTTTATGCGGGTTTGTTATTGCTTTTTATTAATTTCACTATGCTCTCTACCATGTGTGACCTTGGAGTTGTCATTGCCATTCACTTCGCTCTTCCTGTGCCTCTGCGTTATTGCCAGCCATGCCACCGAAGTTAGATAGGGGTGGAAGTAGGGAGCTCAGAGTCCTTAGTTGGAACATAAATGGCCTGCTTGATAAGATCAAGAGAGGAGTGGTGGTGCGCCAAGCTAAGCGCCATAGGGCAGGCATTCTCCTTCTCCAAGAGACTCATTTAGCGGGAACCAAGACATCTTGCTTGGGGATGTTTGGCTTCACACATAATCATTACACGGGATTTACTAGGGGTTCCTGGGGGGTTGTGATTCTTATTCACCACTGTGTCCCCTTTGTTCATCATAAGATGTGGTCGGACCCCCAGGGTAGATTTGCCGTGATGAATGGGAGTCTTTATGGGGAACCAATTGTTCTGGGCATTATCCATGCCCCCCCAATCGTGGTCCTTTGTCGAAAAACTGACAACACTCTGGACTGACCTCCCGTCGGGGTTGACCCTGGTTGGTGGAGATTGCACCTATGTTCTCTCTCCGTCGCAAGATAGGTGGCGTGTCACGGCTCGTATGACAGGGACCCAGGATTCCAAACTATTACCACTGGTGCAGGGATTGGGATGGATTGCCTCCTGGAAAACCTCGAGCCCCACTACTTTTGCATACACATTTTTATCCGGCGCACACAAGTCCTTCTCACGGATAGACTACCTTTTTCTCTCACGGGCACATACCCATAGATTGCTCTCAGTTGATATTCCCCTTCGGGGTTTATCGGATCACTCACTGATTTCCCTTCTCCTGTCTCTAGATCCCAGGCACTCCCAGTTTCTGTGGCAATTGTCACCGTGGCTGCTACGAGACGCTGAATATAGAGCATATATCCATAAATCTCTTGCAGACTACCTCTCCTTAAATACGGCCTTGGTAGCCTCTCCTAATATTATATGGGAGGCGTTGAAACCTACTCTCAGGGGGGGATATATTGCCTTCTGTACGGCATGGCGCCGACAGCGGCGCGACAAATTAATGAGACTTGAGGCCCAGTTAATCGACTTGGAACGTGCGAGTAGGGGCTCAGAGGGAAGCGTTGCGCGGAGACACCTGGTGACTATACAGCAGACATACGGAACTCCTCGACGAAGCCCGTTTGTACTGGCTCGCCGCTCGTAGCCGGGTGTACCAGTGGGGAGAGGAGTGCCTTGATGCATCATCTATGTCAGCAGACACTGCACCCTCAGACGCTTCCATGTATATGTGGCTCTGATAAGACTGCTCTTACAGACCCATCTGCTATTGCGGATTGTTTCGCCACTTATTTTGCAGATTTATATGCCCCCCCACGAGGTTATGCCGACGGAACTTGTCCAGAAATGTATAGATGACTTCCCTCCTCGGGCCCTATCCGATGAGGTGCGAGACACACAAGATGCTCCTGTGTCATTAGAGGAACTGCTGACTGTACTGCTCAGCATGCGAGCAGGTAAGGCTTCCCCTGCGAATTGTTTCAGAAACACCATCCGCTATGCCTAAAACCGTACTTAGCAGCTCTTGAGGCTTCTGTAGAGAGCGGTAGTCTTCCTCCTGACTGGCAACATGCCGAAATTGTTGTCTTCTTGAAGACTTGACGGCCCCTGGAACAATTCTCATCCTACCGCCCGATCGCTTTACTCAATGTAGAGGCAAAGCTTTTGGCCAAGGTGATTGCCAATCGCTTAATCCTACACATCACAGACCTGCTTCATCCAGTCGAGGCAGGCTGTAAGCCGGGTCGTGCCACACTCGGGTGCCCGCCGCGCTCCTTCTGGCGGACATGAATAAAGCCTTTGACTCCCTTAGCTGGACTTCTCTTTTTGCCCAGCTTAGCCGTCTAAATATTGGGCCCAGGCTACTGAAGCTTATTTGCCTACTGTATACAGATATAACGGCTTCGGTTATGGTGGCTGACTCTGCTTCTAGACACTTTCCTAATAGACGGGGGACACGCCAGGGCTATCCACTCTACCCATATCTTCTCGCGATCGCCATGGAGCCACTGGCAGCCTGGATTCGAGTGGACGCCCAGATACGCGCTTATGAATGGGCACCGGGAATTTCCGATCGCATAGCACTGTATGCAGATGATGTTTTATTTTTTCTCAAAAATCTTGACTGGACTGGCCCACGTCTCCTTCTCATTATGCAAATATTTGGCGAGACCATGGGCTTTTATATGAATCTAGGGGAAAACATTTCTGTGGCCGCTGCGGGCGGGGATCGGCTTGGCGGCTGGTCGGAGGAAGTGTTTGTGGTTCCAGATGGCTTCAAATACTTGGGGGTCTTCCTCTCGGCATCCCAGACTGTGGCATGGTACAAAAACCTCTCCCCCCTGTGGGTACAGGTAAGCGACCAGATGCATGTATGGTCCCATATGCCCTTGTCTCTTTTTGGCAGATCAACTAGATTTGAAATGGTTTCCCTACCTCACCTTCTTTATCAATTACAGAATCACCCTTACTCGAGCAAGCAGACATGTTTCCGTCAATTGAACGCTATTCTTGCCTGTTTTCTTTGGGGGTGGGCGGGGGGGTGCATTGCAAGTTGCACTGAGGACCTGCTTCCAATCTACCTATTCCAGTGGTGTGGCTACTCCGGACGTTCATGCATACTACTTGGCCTCGCACCTCCTAGTCCTTAACGAATGGTGGTATGGTGATCGTGGGGACCCGGCGTAGGCTGCAGAACGTTGGCTGCTGGGAGATACTGCCTTACACATGGCGCTTTATTCGGCGGCGCTGTTGAAAGAGCTACCACCGTCGTCATCTTCAAGATCTGGAAGTCTGCGCTCCGCCAGATGGGTTGGTGGGGGGAGATTCACCAGGGAAACTCCGTAATGGGATGATGGGCAACTACCAGAGCTGGCACGACTGCCTGGCTTTCGGGGCTGGGGGGGCCATTGGAATAAACACAGTGGGGGCGGTTATGCGTGGCTGTACCCTCAAGTCCTTCCTTGATATGCAAACAGAATATGATATGCCCCACACAGAATTCTGCCGCAACTTACAATTCAGACATGCCTTTACCCCTTTTATATCCCACCTTATGGAGTTACCTGAATTTAACTCTGTTGAGGCTAAAGTTTTTTATGGGGAGTCGGGGGCCCATAAGATCACCAAAATATACCGTACGATCATCAACAATACACCTACCACCCTGAATAGACCCAGTGAGGTAATGCAGCAAGATTTGGGCCACTTAGAGGAAGATGACTGGGTGGAGGCTCTGGAGTCCCCGCATAGTGCGGTTATCGCTGCCCGCCTGCGCCTTATCCAATTTAAATATCTCCATAGAGCTTACTACACAAAACACAGGTTGTGGCGTGCTGGGCTTATTGCATTTCCTTATTGTCTACACTGTGGGTCAACGGAGGGTACCTTCCTACATACTGTGTAGTCCTACCCTACCCTGTCGAGGTTCTGGAGGTGAGTGTCTACATGCCTGTCCGAAGTATTGGGGTGGGATGTTTCCTTCTACCCGAAGCTGGTCATGCTCCATATTACAGAGGACCTGGGTGACAACAGGTACAAACTTCACCTTTTATTTTTAGGCCTTACGTTGGCAAAAAGGGACATTGCCAGAGCCTGGAAGGATGAATTCCCGCCTTAGCTTGGGGTAAGGAAAAAGGGATTGGACTTCTGTATGGGCCTGGAAATCCCTGTCTTTGAAGGGAGGGGATGCCCTAGGAAACATTATGAGATCTGGAAGAGGTGGGCCGACTATAGAGGTCTATATCTAGAGCCTCCCCCCGCCTGATATCGCAGACTTATTGCTGTAAATCCAGCGCACTGGATTAAGTGTTATATACATGCTAGATGTGATTCTAGGTAGCACTGACTCGCCAGATATATGCGACAATTCTCTCTGTTTGGCCGACGCAACGTAGCACAGTTCATTTTTCTTTTGTCGTTATTATTTTTCTTTGTGAATAATTCTCTGTGTGACCATTCTCATTCTCATGCTGAAAATGTTGATATCCCTCTTTGTTATCACCTACGTGTATTATGGGTGCCATGTGAGGCATTCCTTTTGCCTTGGCTGTCAACAATAAAATGTTGTTGTGGGAAAAAAAAGTGCCAGACAATAGATCTAATATACAGCTAACACCTGCTGCGGAGGAGAGTACATTGTGGGTAGATATTGCAGTACATAAAATAGAACTGTACTGGGAGCCAACTGCCTACGCACATAATAGGAAAGGTGGATAACACCCATCAAAGCTCACCTTCGAAACAAGAGGCTCAGCTAAACAACCCCCAGAACCAGGTGCGGATGGGGGGGCAGCGTATTGGGACAATGGAGGCGAGTGTCATAGAAGCAACTCTCCTAGCCATGCAGAATAGCCTGCAATCTATAGATGTAAGATAGATACGCTAAATATACGTATTGATAACATGGCAGCAAAACTTGACAAACAGGCTACAATATTGTAGAGATGCAGCAGAGGATATCGAAAGTTGAGGATGAGTAGCAAACTGTAAGTTCGAAAAGCTTGAACATGGAGTGCGTCTTAGCAGTCATCCAGGCTCAGAAGCGTGCTCCCACCATAACAACTTTTGAGTAATTAGGGTGCCAGAATCCAAAAATACGGGAAAAATGGAAACCTACATTGAAACTATGTTACCGACGGTATTTGGTCCCAAGAATTTATCACAGATACTGGTGGTGGAGCAGGTGCACCATGCACTCGTGGTGCAGCCTCTGCCGGGAGCACCATCACGCCCGTTAATAGCAAAAGTATTGAATTATAGAGATAGGGATGTAGTACTCCGAATGGCCAGAGAAAAAGGAGAAATACAATACCAGGGGAACCAGATCGCCTTTTACCCTGACTTCACAGTTGCGGTACAATCAGCAAGGAGAGAGTTCTTGGCAGGCAAATGACAGTTACAAAAAGCAAACATATCATATACCATGCTATACCCGGCACGCCTGTGGGTTGAGTATAAAGGCCAACAAAAGATCTTCATGATGCCTAAAGCGGCCAAGGAATACCTAAAGACACTCTCGCCTAGCAGAAAAGTTCGAAACACTGCGGACACAGACTAAGAAGAAATATGATAGCCATGACTGTACATGCTGCCTCATTTGGAGCAGCGCGAGACATCTGGAGGATATCTGGAGAGGGGATCTTAACACATACTTCGACCCAGGGATGGATCGATCGGCGGATACAGAGAGGCGTGGGAAACAGGCAGCCAAGGTGATCAGGGGCGTGATGGAGGAATATGGCCTGGTGGATGCCTGGAAATTAAGACACCTTACACAGAAGGAAGGCACATTTGTGTCTTCTGTTCACAGCACGTGGTTCATATTGAACTACTTGCTCACGTCTACGGAGGTGTGCCAGTGGATAAAGGAGGTTCGGCACTTACCCAAAATGCTATTGGACCATGCACTGGTACTTTTGAGACTGAAGATGCAGAGTGTGACCCCTGCGTCTTTCACTTAGTGCTTTCGCCCGGCAGCATTATTAGATGCAGCCTTTAAAGAAGAGCTACGTAGTGCGATAATTGAATACTTTGTTTTAAATACAGGCTCTGTTTATAGCAAGTGCATTCTGTGGGAAGCTTTTAGAGTCACAATACGTGGTAAATGTATTAGCACACAGACAGGTACTAAAAACCATACGGACACAGCTAAAAACACTGAGGATAAACTAAATGCCCTGGAGAGAGAGTACGAACGGCAACCGACAGCGGGGACCCTGGCTTCTATTAGGGAACAGCTGACAGAATTTGAGATGCTAGCAGAACAAGAGGCACAATTTCTGACTAAGAGACACATTGCACAGGCATATGGTGAAGGTGGGAGACCGGGACATAGCCTCCCAAAAAAACTGCAATCCCACAGGGGCATAGATTCTGTGGTCCAATTAGTGGATCCTGCAACAATATGGCCAATAGGTGAGGAGCTACGGCCGGGAGCTCTCGGCCAGGGATTGCCGTTATGGCTCAAATCCCCAATTTTCCACCCCTCCTGGTCTATTTTACTCAACAGGTGGTCGCTCTTATACAGCGGTCTCCGTCTCTCCTTTTTCTCCCGTTTCAGGACTCTTGAACGTCGGATGAAATCAGGATCACTACTTGAACCGGCGGAGTCGAGCAACATCGCTGATGCCCAGTGGAGCTGAATTGACAGCTATAGGGGAGATTGGATCCGGCACACCGCCATGGCCGTCACCTACCCAGCCGGACACCAGACATAGGTCTCGTCGTTTCTCTGCTGGTTGTCTCCTTCCTCCCTGTCCTCCGACAAATCGTTGATGGTCGGCTGTCGAAGGAACCAGTCACGGCTGTGTTTATCCGTCGTGGAGTTCCCTGGACGGCTGGTTAGGAGCTGGGACGAGGTTCACCCCTCTAGATCCTCCCCCGGCCTTTCCGGGCGCGACTGCAGCTTCTTGCCCTACTGCCTGCACTCCAGCTTTGCCTCCTGTTGGACATCTGGGACCCGCAAGTCCTTTCCAGGTACGGGGGTGCAGTGGTGGTGAGCTTTCACGGCACTGCGGTTCGACACCCCCCCCCCCCCCCCCCAGGAGTACGCTGCTGCCTCCCTTTCTTCAAGACTGCTCCCAACTCCCAGCAGACTTCCCCGGACCTTCGACGTGCGGATCGTCAACACCGATGCCCCCGCGGTCCAGAGGCTGTGTATGCATACGGTCGACATTCTACAGCCTTCCGCCATCCTTTCGCTATGTGGCTGCATCCCCCCAACAACTCTACTCAATTGAAGTCAGCTCTCTTGTTTTTTGGGTTTTTTTTTACTTTTGTGCATCCCGCCATTTTGGTGATGGTTTCCGTCGATACCCACGACTGGATACGCCATCTTGCTGTCCTTTGTCCGTTCCTTCTTCCTGCTGGATTCCTCCTGGTGACCCTCGAACATTTTCCTTTTTTTTGCTGGACTGCCTTTACTCCATCTGACCCTCAGGTTTCCCTTCTCTCCTCTCACCCATCTCAGACTCCTATTCTTGTCCACCTTTACCTTCTCTGCCCCTTATGTTTTGCCATTTACTTTGTAATCACTGTATAACTAATGTTTCAATTATTGTACCTTGCAATTCGCTGTTCCATATGTAAACCGCTCTGAAACCTCAGGGTCTAGCCAGTGCTATATAAAACTCACCAAATAAATAAATAAAGTGGATGACGAGGACACCGCACACTACTCTAATGCAGACATATTAGAGACGTTCCAAAAATTCTATGCAAAACTATATGAGGCAAAGCCCTCGGCATCGCAGAACGAGTTGGAGCAATACTTGGGAGAGGTGGCATTGGCATAGCTTTCACCAGGCCAGAGAGAATACTTAGCACAACCAGTGACAGTAGACAAAGTTAAAGATGCTATTCGCGCTCTACCGAATAGTAAGGCCACCGGCATAGATGGTATTACTGGGGAATTCTATAAGGAACATATTGATTTGAAAGCCCCACAGCTCCATGCAGCATTTGAGGAGACATATCTCAGGTGCATACTACCTCCATCATTGTGGGAGGCAATGACAGTGGCATTGCTAATACCAGATAAGGCCCCAGAAAGGTGCGAGTCCTACAGGCCATTGCCTTTACTTATTACAGATACCAAGATTTTGGGCAAAGTAATTGCGATGCGCCTACAACCCCTAGTACTCCAATTGGTGCTGCTTGACCAGTCAGGCTTCGTACCTGCTAGATCAACTACATATACACTCTGTTGATCACGCTAGCATGGGCGGGAAAGAACCTGAGAATTAGCTGGGAGGTTCTCACCCTACCGTACAGAGATGAAGGGTTTTTCACCCCAGAGTTTAAACTGTACTATCTGTGTGCAGAGGCACAACGCATGAGTTCATACCACATGTGGCGATCAAACATGATGATGCTGCCCCGGTACCACTCAAGGCTATTTTACCGCATAAACGTAGTGAGATTCATTGCACTGAAATAAACACCCTACATACAACGTCTCTGGCATGGCATGGATTAGCTAGGCGAGCAGAGAAGGGATTGATCTTTAACCAGGCGATGCCTCTCTTACAGCACCCAGACATAACAGTGACACAGGAAAATAGATTGCTCCGGTGGCTGCGGAAGGCAGGCCTGCATACTATGGGGGATTTGTATAAGAATGGTAGCTTTCTGACATTGACAAATGCAAAGGCATCGCGGGATAACACCCCAATATCGGCCTTTCTCTATTACTGCCTCCGAGCAGCTGTAAGAGCGCATAATCCATATTTTCCCGGAGAAGCTCCTACCCTCATAGCACTACAGGTGCTGATCACTAGAACGCCACATCAGAACCTCATCACCATAATATATGCTGCTGCACAGAAAGACGCAACACCGGCTGGCGGGAAGGCAAGAGTGAAATGGAACACAGGATTGGTACTGTCTATAGGGGTAGAAGATTGGAAATATTGCTGTGAACAATTAGCTACATTGACATCAAATTGTAATTTATGAATAATATAGTTTACATTTCAAATGTACTATATCCCTAGGCAACTGTATAAATATGGGCTAAGGGGTTAATCTAACTGTTCAGATGTGGAGCCCTGGAGGCAGATTTTATGCATCTGGCATGGGGCTGCCCGCGGGTAAAGCAATTCTGGGTGCGAGTCACAAAAACTTTTTCTGAAATGGTTAAAATGCGAGTGATGTGTGAACCGACTATTTGCCTGCTGGAATTACTAAAAGACTTCAGGGCACTGAAGAACAAGTTACTTACCTTCGGTAACGCTTTTTCTGGTGGATACAGTATCTGCCTGTGGATTCCTCACCTTGTGAATATCCCCTGCGCCAGCAACATTCGGAAACTTTTGTAGCTCTCCACGCCGACGAGGACGAGGTCACAGAAGCACAGCTCCGCACACGGCTCCACTGACGTCACTGGATCCATAAGAGGACCTCGTCGGCGTGATGTCAGTTCCGCCCTTTTTTCTGTGCCTTCGAGGCACACAGACGGACCGACAACAATATATATACAGTATACACAGTACATAATATACAAACCAACACACACAGTGTGAAGACAATGCAGAAAAGCAAAAGAAATAACACACTTCCTTTGTCAGTAAAAAATAGATTTGACACATCACTATTGTAGGTATACAAGGGTGGACAACGGAGAGGCGGGTGGGTCAGTGAGGAATCCACAGGCAGATACTGTATCCACCAGAAAAAGCGTTACCGAAGGTAAGTAACTTGTTCTTCTGATGGATACATCTGCCAGTTGATTCCTCACCTTGTGAAAAGATTCCCACAGCAGTCCCACTCCCGGAGGAGGGTGTCCACCCTTCTATACCAGAAAGTCCTGAAGGACGGAACGAGCAAAGTGACCGTCCCTCCTCACCTCGGAATCCAAGCAGTAATGCTTCGCGAAAGTGTGGAGGGAGGCCCAAGTTGCTGCCCTACAAATGTCCTCCACAGAAACACCTCTAGATAAGGCAGATGTAGAAGACTTTGCCCTGGTAGAATGAGCCCTTATACCCTCTGGAGGTTCCTTAACGGCCAAAGAGTAACATATCTTGATGCACAAGACAATCCATCTGGAAAGGGTGCACTTGTGCACCGCTATGCTTTCCTGCAGCCAACAAAGCCCACAAAGAGCTGGTCGTCCACTCGAAAGTCCTAAGTCCTATCGAAGTAAAAGCTCACCGCCCTCTTAGGGTCCAAGCGGTGAAGCCGCTTCTCCTCCTTGGAAGGGTGAGGGGGAGGATAGAAGGTAGGAAGGGTAATGGACTGCCCCAGATGGAAAGGAGTTACCACCTTAGGCAGAAAAGCAGCCCTGGTCCTGAGTACCATTCTTTCAGCATGAATGGTCAAAAACGGGGGTTTTGAACTCAGAGCTTGAAGCTCACTTACCCTCCTTGCCGAGGTAATGGCAATGAGAAAAACTGTTTTGAAAGACAATAGCCTTAAGGGACACTTGAGCAAGGGCTCAAAGGGAGAAACCATCAAGTAAGTTAAGACAAGATTTAAGTCCCATTGAGGCACAATAAATGGAGAGGGTGGAAATTTGTTGGTCAAGTCCTTAATGAACCGTAATACAATAGGTGACTTAAACAAGGACGGCTGATCCGGCAACCTCAGGAATGTCGCCAAAGCCGATAAATAACCCTTCACAGTAGCTACAGCAAAGCCCTGCTGAGCAAGAGAGAGAGCAAACTGAAGGATGTTGGATAAACGAGCCCTCAAAGGGTCAATAGACTTCTCTCCGCACCAAAGGACAAATTTAGACCACCTATAGGAATAGATAAGACTTGGTGGGATGACGTCTGGTAGACAAAATTACATCTTCCACGTCAGGCGGGTGAGGAAAAGAATTCAGGTTGCCCCGTTCAATCTCCAGGCATGAAGGTGTAAGCTTTGGAGGTGGGGGTGTACAACCTGCTCTTCCGACTGCGAGAGGAGGTCTGCCCTGAGAGGGAGACAGAGCGGAGGGCACGAGGAGAGGTGGAGAAGATCTGTATACCACACCCTTCTTGGCCACTTCGGAGCGATCAATATGACTTGGGCCCGGTCTTGGCAAACTTTCCTCAGAACCAGAGGAATCAAGGGTATGGGAGGAAACGCGTAAAGGAGATGCGAGTCCCATCTCAACTGAAACGCATCCCCCAAAGCTCCCTGCATCGGATACTGGAGACTGCAGAATGACGGGCAGTGAGCATTCTCGTGAGTGGCAAATAGGTCCACCCGAGGAATTCCCCACGTCCTAAAGACGTGACGAACCACCTCCGGATGGAACCTCCACTCATGGTCGGCAGAGAACTGCCGACTAGGACTGTCTGCAAGCACGTTCAGAACTCCGGCCAGATGATTTACCATCAGAAATCTGATGATCCTGAACCCAGGACCAGAAACGCAGAGCCTCTCTGCTGAGACAATGCGAAAATGCGACCCCGCTCCTCCATGCTTGTTGACATACCACATCGTGGAAGTGTTGTCCGTCAGGACTTGAACCGACTGACCGCGTAGGGAAGGGAGGAAAGCCTTGAGTGCCCAACGTATTGCTCGCAACTCCAAAAGGTTGATGTGAAGCAACCTTTCCTCTGGAGACCAAAGACCTTTGATCTCCAGATCCCCCAGATGCGCACCCAACCCTAAAGTGGATGCATCCGTTATTACTGTGGCCACAGATGGAGGTAGATGGAAGGGCTTTCCTTGAGACAGATTGCCCTCCACACTCCACCAAGACAGATCCGCTGCAGCTTCTCTGGAGATCCTCACAGACTCCCTGAAATCTCCTTTGTGCTGATACCACTGCCTGCGGAGGCACCACTGGAGCGCCCTCATGTGCCAGCGTGCATGGTTGACGAACAAAATGCAGGAGGCAAACAGACCGAGCAGACGAAGGACCTTCAGGACTGGAATGACCGCGCCATTGTAAAACAAAGGCATAATTTCCTGTATGTCGAGAATCCTTTGTTGAGGTGGGAATGCTCGACACACAGTAGTGTCCAGTACCGCCCCTATGAACAGGTTGCGCTGAGAGGGCACCAGGTGAGATTTGGGCACGTTTATCGAGAAACCCAATTGGTACAACAGCTGAGTTGTAACCTGCAGATGATGACACCTTCTCTGGCGACTCCGCTTTGATCAGCCAGTCGTCCAGATAGGGGAAGACTGTAATCCCCGACCATCTAAAATGGGCTGCCACCATTGCCATCACCTTGGTGAAGACTCGAGGTGCAGTAGTAAGACCAAACGGGAGGACAGCAAACTGATAATGTTGCGACCCTACCATAAAACGGAGATACTTCCTGTGCGACTTCAGGATGGGGATGTGGAAACACGCATCCTGCAAGTCGATCGACACCATCCAGTCCTCTTTTTGCAGCGCTTGAAGAACCTGCTCAAGGGTGAGCATCTTGAACTTCTCCTGCTACAGAATTAAGGTTCAAGATCCTGAGGTCCAGGATTGGACGCAGCCTGCCATCCTTCTTCGGAATCAGGAAATACCGGGAGTAGCATCTCTGACAGGTTTCTTGCTCTGGAACCACCTCTATCGCACCTTTTTTTAGCAATGAAAGGACTTCCTCCTGCAGGAGAAGAAGGTGGTCCTCCGATCAAGCACCTTGGCAAGGAGGGTAATTCGGAGGGAATTCCCGAAAGGGAAGAGCATACCCATTCTCTACAAGATCTAGAACCCAACGGTCTGTAGTGACCGATTCCCAATCTTGTAGAAAATGGGTAAGCCGACCCACCACAGGACCAGCATGATCCAGAATGGTGGATGTAGGGCTGCTTTGCAGTGGTAGGAGGGAGGGAAGAAGAGGAGGAGGAGGAGGAGAGCTGACTACCTCGAGCACGACCTCTGTTCCTGCCCCTGTAGCTCTTATACAGGGTATTTTGCTGCTGCTGAGGCTGCCTGTAGGTCCGAAAGGACGACCTCCCAAAACCTCTGTACCTCCTATAAGAGGAACCTCTAGGCTGTGCCTGCAGGCCCAGAGACTTGGCCGTGGCTTTGCTGTCCTTGAACCTTTCCAAGGCTGCATCCGCCTTTTTCCCGAACAATCCAGAACCATCAAAAGGCAGGTCCAGAAGCGTTGCCTGCACATCAGGGGAGAACGCTGAAGATTTAAGCCAAGCACTCCTTGTGGCGACCGTGGAGCCCATGATCCGGGCAACAGAGTCCGCAGTGTCCAAGCCGTTCTGGATAACCTGACGTACAGCCGCCTGAGTGTCCGACAGGACTTCATTAAAATTCTGCCTGTCCTCCTCAGATAACTTAGGAGCCAGCTGTTTAGTAGAATCCATGAGAGCGTGGATATAACAGCCCAAGAGACAGATGAATTTGTTGACTTTAAGGCCATACTAGCCAAGGAGAACACCTTCTTGGCCGAGCTTATTCGAGTCCCTATCACTAGGAACCTGTGGAAAGGCTCCAGAAGACTTCTTTGAGCAGGCAGCCTGAACCACCAGACTTTCAGGAGAAGGATGGGAAGTAAGAAAGTCAGGGTCTCCTGGAGACGCCCTGTACCTTCTAGCAACAGACTTAGATACTGCCGGAGCCAAAAAGGGCTTACGCCAAACCTCCATGACTGGCTCAGTGATGGCATCATTAAATGGCAGTAAAGGCTCTACCATGGTGGAGGGAGAATGCAGAACCTCAGTCAGGATGTTGGGTTTAAACTCAGCAGTAGGGAGCTGTAAGTCCAAAAGCTCTGCTGCTTTCCTTATGACCGTGTGGTAAGGAGCCACATCTTTAGAGGGAGCATCAGTAGGAGGAGTAAGCTCCCATTCCGGTGACAAATCAAGGCCACTTGCTTCTTTAAGTTCCTCAAACAAGTCATCTGACTCCATGAGCTCACCCTCTTCCATTTCTTCCACCAGGTACCTTTGCTCCTCTAAAATTCTCTGTGCTTCTCGCCTGGATCTAACCCTCAGAACCGGCGTCGGCGGCGCTGCACACGACTCAGACGGAGCCGGAGCCAAACACGGATCCAGGTCGAGCTGGAGCCGGAGAAGATGGGAGTGGCGTCGACGTCCTCGGCGCCGGGAAATGCCAAGACGGCGTCGCTGGAAAGAATGGTATAAATGGAGCCTGAGGGACCCCCAGATTAAAGGCCATGGGAGCCATGGGACCCGAAGGCGCTCCAGAGGGGTACATCGCTCTCGAAAAGATGCCATACATAGCATTTAAATAATGCGATGGGTCTTGCCCCGGGACAGGAAAGGGGGGGGGGGGGAGGCTCAGATTGAGGCATTACTGGACTCGGGCCAATTGGCACCGACGGTGGAGCCAATGGAGCCGAAGACTCATCAGGAGCCGGAGCCTCTTCCACCGGAGCCGGAGAATGTGTCGGCGTTGGTGATGGAGCCGGAGCCGGACAGCGCTCCGGAGAAGCCGCAGGCGAAGTCGGGCAAACAGGAGAAGCCGGATTTGACACAGAAGGAGAGGGAGACACATAGTCCTTACGACGTCGAGGAGCAGGTTAAGTCATCTCGGAGCCGTCTCCTTATCCGAACAGCACCGAGAGCCGTGCCTCCTCTTCTTTTTATGTTTCTTCGACTTCAAAGCATGACCCGACGTCGACTTCGAGCCTGACCTCAACCTGGACCTCGATCTTGAGTGCCTTCGACCTCTCTTCTCCTTCCTCATTTTCGCTATAAATAGCTTAGCTTCTCTTTCTTTTAAGGCCTTTGGATTCATCTTGCGGCAGATGGAGCATCCCTCAACATCATGATCCGACGACAGGCACCAGACACAATCCTCGTGTGGATCCGTAATGGACATGTGTTTACCACACTCTCTGCACGGCTTGAATCCTGACTTCTTCGTTGACATCTTGAAAAATAAACAAGAAGAAAGCAGAAACACCAACAGAAACACAAAGTAACCAGTAAAGCTACGGAGAGTCCCAGAAAACGGTTAGCGTCGACGGCGCGGAAAAAAGGGAACTGACGGCATCACGCCAACGAGGTCCTCTTATGGATCCAGTGACGTCAACGGAGCTGCGTGCGGTGCCGTGCTTCTATGACGTCGTCCTCGTCGGCGTGGAGAGCTACAAAAGTTTCCGAATGTTGCTGGCGCAGGGGATATTCACAAGGTGAGGAACCCACTGGCAGATGTATCCATCAGAATAAGAAATGACTGTCTGTGAGCTCATTACTTGCAAAACGTAGAGCGGCACTGCATTGGGGATGTAAATCCAAGCCAACAAAGGTGGCATGGTTGGCCGATATGGCACATTGCAAGAAACAACTTGAACTATATGCTGAGGAACAGCCACTTACCGCTAGACCAAAGGAGTATGGGACCACTGATGGCTTATTTGCAATCAAGCAGTGGAAATGGCGGGTAATGAAGAAGGTAGTAAAGTGACAGCAGACAAAATATGTAAGCTGTCTAACAACATTAACTGCACTAAATGTGTGTGCTATCTAACGTGAGGCATATATATATTCCCACTGATTTCTGTTTTGCTATCTGGAGAAAGAGGAGGAAAACTAAGAAGTGAATGTGGACACACTTTGTAATAGCAAGGATATTGTGTGGGTATTGTTGGTATATGTTATATGTTAATTGTATGTATATTTTGTACATTAAGCTATATTAAAAAAGTAAATACAAAAATATATTTATGCACCTCATACCGATAATTCGCTTTCTGGTCCCAATAAACGACTATTCTTACAGGCTGGTTCAACGCCTGTGGGTAATTGGAGAACACTTTTGCTTATTCCCAAGTGGAGTTTGAAGGTTTCAATGCTAGATGTAGCAGCATTCCACAAGACACTGCTCGATCACATTGACACATTCTTCCAGAAAAATTCGGGAACTTCCTCCTCTTCCTCTCTGACAGAATGGGAAACTTTTAAAGTCATTACGAGGGCGTTATGCATAAAAACCACAGAGGGCTTTTGTAGAGTTTTCACTTGGGACATTCTAAAAGCCAAAGCATTCCTATTGGGGCTCAAACAGGTTGTGATTCAGTCACCTGATAAAATAAATGATCTGCGGGAGGCGCGCACAACCTACTCTGACACAGTAGAATTGCTTCATTGACATAACTATGCCATTTTCTGGCCTGGAGCCCATAACGAAGAAGACGCATCTAGTCACCTACTGGCAAGACTTGTTAACCCCTGCCCGACCGATTTCACTAGCTTACCATCACTTTCCGAGCTGGAGGCACGGCTCACACCCAGCCGACCGTTAATACTGGCTTTTGTCTATATAGTACAATGACTTATATGTCACCCCATCACCACTATCCAACAATTTATTTGGTCATTTTTTTTTGCTCATCTCCTCCTTCCCAGTTTATAGCAGGTGGCCTGACCGTACAATTTGCCCCCATCCTGGCACCCAAAGGAGCAACATGATACAATGCCATTTAGTCCATAGGTGTGTTTCCCCGACTCTTGTTGCTGCAGTCAATCTCTACTATACTGAAGCCACATAAAGAACCAAAAGACCTGGTGTTGTACTGCCCAGTATCAATCTTAAACACGGACTATAAGATCTTAACTAAATTACTTGCATGTCTCCTATTATTGGAACTGCCAGGTATAATTCATGAAGACCAGGCAGGTTTGTACTGGGACACAACACCTCTAAACTTACAAAGACACTGGCATATTAAGAATGAGTCAGCAACTCAATTCTCCAATGCAGTCTGTATTGAATTGGATCTAGAGAAAGCCTCTGACTCCCTACACTGGGTCTATATGTATAAAGTTCTACTTTTTTCGGTATAGACCCCTACTGGAGGAAATGGATTCAAATGTTATACACATCCCCTATGGCTCAGGTAAAGACCCGGAAATGCATCTCAGATTTGTGGCTCACGTGCAGAGGCACCCGAAAGGGTTGCCCCCTTTCACAGTTGCTGTTTGCCATGGAATCCTTGGCAGCCTGTCTATGCCTACTTGGGGAATGCCAATCCAGGGCATTACTCATGCAGTTTTCTTATACAAAGATGACCTCCTTTTATATGCCTGTGATACAGACATTGACTTATCCGAGTTCCCAGATGTCTTCTCTGAATTTCCGTCCCTATCAGGCTTCTGGGTGAACTGGACTAAATCCAGGATTTTTCCTCTACAGCAAATAGGAAGACCTCCTCTCCATTCACTGTTGGACCCTAGGGTGAATACGGTTAAAACCGGTTATGTTACGGTATTTAGGTATCAACACTTTCCATACCCACATAGAGTGGGGCGACTGAAACCTAGGCAAAGCGATACAAATGCTCCGGAATCAAATCGCTTTCTGGTCATCTTACTCCAATTCTTTTATTACTTCATTAACCTTCCTCTTCTTATCCCAAGGTTCTCCTTTAAAAAAAATTGGATTCATCTTTGATAACATTGCTACGTGACAAGGCTCTAGAAGGTGAACTTTAGGGACTGTCTCTTGAACTATCTCCTATTCTCCTCCACTCGTCTGGATTCTCAGGCTACCGGTCTACTTCACATAGCAGTTGCCTGCCTGCCCAGGACTAACAGACTGACTGGTACAGCATCAATCTTTGCTCCTGCCAACCCCCTGCTAAGCCTACCTACTACGGTAGGACTCTTGAAACTGGGGCGCCTCTGACTCTAGCATGGTGCTGGACTCTACCTCCGGAGACCTATTAAATTATGGGAAGATAATGGCCTTTCAAAAGTAAGCAGTGTGTTGCAAACTCACAGCCAGACAATTTCTCACATATGAACATATTATACACTCCTTTTCCACTCTTTTTCATACCCAACAACAAATATCCTCAACACACGAAGTATACCAAACACTTCATATAGCAGGTACTTGGTAAAAATTGGTAAGGGGTATTTCTGCAACAGACTGACAGATCTCGGGTACTTCTCAGAACCAAATAGGAGACTGAACTGGCTAGACCATTTCATTAAACAAAAAATGGGTAAAGGTATTGGAATACCCTGAAAGTATCCAGAGGGGCCATGTGAGAAGCTGGCCTGGTATATCCTGTCCACTACTTATAGTGGGGCACCTTGTACCAGTCCAAACAACCCCTTATTGATGGTAGGTTAAAGACAACCTGTATTGAAAGCTATCCTAGTGGTAGCTATGGAGAGTAGCCCTTCAGGTTAAGTCTTGAAGGAATGTAAAGCAACTTGTTTTACCAGTCTATAATCTCTTGAATGACCAAATGAAAGGAAACCACACCAGGTATATATATAAAATATATGTATTTATTTCTAAACACACCCCACTAAGTCTCTTTATGAGGCTAGAGGTCTAAACACATAAGTTACACCTCAAATAGTACAGTAAAATAGCACAAATACACGTTAGGCCCTAGGGGCGAGCCAAACCATATACTAAAATAGTGGTATAAGAACCACAACTTGACTAGACACAAGGCCTAGAGCCTGCAGAATCGCTGGAACCCCAAGAAACGACCCAAGGTAGTGACACAGGGAACCCACGGGGGCCGTGTTCAGTGTGAGAACACAACGGCGAGCTCCCGTAAGCTTCTATGGGGAAAGTCGCAGTTAGATTTTTTAAAGATTAGGGACACTTAGAAATGAGTCAGGACCAAACCCTTTTGGACTTAGGAAGTTCTAGGGTCAACACCCATGGGAGCACCGGAGTATTCGAGTTACCTCACCCAGGGAAGCCGGGTGCATAGGTGTCAAATGGTGTCGGGTCGCGTCGTCGTTTTCAATGGGAGCTGTCAAAGGAATGCTGCTGCCGGGAAGATGCGTAGTCTGGATCGAAGTCAAGAAGAACCTGAAAGCAGATGGGACAGAGTCTGGGTCACTAGCCAGTGACCAGGAGCACGATAGGCGAATGCCCACCGATGTCGGGTGATTTCAGGTGAAAAAGGTGAAGCTTGACTCTTCAGCCACGAGGACCAGGAGGCGTAGAGGACGACCAGGAGCTGGATTCGAGCTGTCCCACGAAGGATGTCGAGTGCTGCAGCGTCGGTGCCCGGATTGGACACAACAAGCCTTGGCAACAGCAACCCACGCAGAAAGGAGAAAGATGCTTCGGTGCAGACCAGCCAGGTCTGAGAGACTCACCACTTGGTAGGGAGTCAGGGCACGTCTGGAGCAACCAGGGAAGCCCAAGGAAAATCAAAGTTACCTTCACAGGGACCCACCAGTTGACGGACCAGGGATTGCAAAGGGACCTCGAGAGGAATCCCAAAATGGAGGCCCACGGGTCACTCGGGGTGACTAGGCCGACAATCTTCGGTGGATTCTCTCCTCGAGGTGGGGGCTACAAGTAACAAGTAAAGGACTTCCAGGGACGTCGAGAAGTCAATGCACTTGCAAAAGTGCACTGTGACCAGGAGTTCCGGTTCCACGTTACTCACGAGTGCTGCGGTTCTCAGCTTTGCTGGGGACTCAGGAGGGCCTCTGAGGAGTCTGGAAATCCTCTTCCTGTGTTGCAAAGTCTTCGACGTCCGGTGGGAGCTTCGGGGATGCAGACAGGCAATTGTTTCATTGGTGCCTGCCAAGCAGGGGAGTCACTCCTTGACCCCAAGGGAGATTTGTTCAGTCCTCTAGTCTTTAGTAGAGTGTCAAAGTTTCAGGATTCAGCTTCAGAGTTTCATCCAGGGATATCTAAAGTCCTGTTGCCAGAGGTTCCTTACTTATACCCAAGGAAGGAGTTGGACTAACTCTAGGGACCCACCTATGGGAGGGTTTGGAAAGAGGGGTGGCTACACCAATTTCCTTTGTCCAGTTTCGCACCAGAGCAGGGGCTGGAAGCCCCTGAACCGGTTTGAGCTGAACTATGCACAGGGACACCAAATGTGCCCCCAGTGCATGACTCAAAGCACTCAGAGTGCTCCCACCCAGCCCCAATACACATAAGCCTGTCTGGGAGTTGGTTACACCACCCTGTGACAGGAAACCTATTGTCCAGGCCTCCCTTGCCAGAGTTTCGGTCAGCAGCAGGAGGCCAGACCCGTGTCTGTGGCTGCAGCATCCATTTTGTGATGCCAGGGTACCGGGTATACCGATGCTGTCATGTCTCTCCCTCTAGAAGGGTGGGATCATATTCTCACATCAGGAATTGATGTGGGGGTATGATTCCAAGGTGTATGACACCAAACCCAACATGTTTCCATGCAGCCAGTCCTAAGTTAGCAATAGCCATATAATGCACTTAAGAGTATATGGTTAGGCTGCACTACTGACAACCCCGGAGAAGAGATTTCGAAGGTTGCAGAGGGGCTCAGCTCATGCCTGGACACCCTCTCACATATAACCAAGCACCCTGCCTTCTGGATTGATAAGACCTGGCGTAGGGGTGACTGATAGGTTTCTATGTGCAGTGATAGGTGAGATATAGTGAACCTATATCTCAGTAAGGGGTGCATGCACCACCTTATCCAGGCTGTAGTAGCAGACCTGTGGTGTCATTTTGGAGAGTTTTCCAGGGGTGGCATAATACATGCTTCAGCCCCTGGTAGGCCCCTGGGGTACCTATACCCTAGGTACATAGTATACCATATACTAGGGACTTATAAGGGCTCCTCAGAATCCAATCTGTGATGTACCTAGTGTACATGGAATCAATTTAGAGCAGAAGCAGCTAGGCTGGGGTCCTGAATAGCAGGGCCCCAGCCAGACTAAAATCGAAAAACAGTGAAACACCAGCAAAAAGTGGGGGTAACCATGTGAAGCAGACCCTACTCTCCTACAGGCCCGATTTAAATTAATTCAATTTAATATTCTAAACCAAGTCTAGCTCACCCCGACCCAGATCAATAAAATATTCCCTGGCTCAGGCGCAGAGTTCCCCCCCCATGTTCTCTCCTGGATGCAGGTCTTCTCCATATGGTAAGGTCAAGCCCTTTTTTATTGACCTATTGGTCTTGAATATTACAATTATTGTCCAACACAACTTACTTTCCCATGCTTAATTCTCCTAATAGGGTGTTTTGGAACTGTTTCCTCGCCCCCACATGGAGAGGCCTGCACTAAGGATTCTAGCTCTAGCCCTACTTTTGGCAATACTCTGGAATCATCCATCTGCCCCCTCCTAGGCATCCTGGGCATGACCTGTGGCCTCATGGAGCCAAGCGGAGAGCAACTTACTTCATAAACAAGAGCGAGCGGGTCCTGAGAAAATATGTTATTGCCCAGACATGGAAAAGTTCAAATGAGACAAAATATCTACCCACCATGATACACCCCCTGACTAACATGTACATATTTGCGCACACACAAAGTAGATTGGTCTAGACCTCCATTGGACGAGTTGGGGCCAAGACGCTGTGTGGGTCCCTGCTAAATATTGTAAAGATTATGCACCTTATATTGATGTATCCTTGGACTGAGCGTGAACACAGACAGAAAGGAAGGGAGTGGGTGGGGAGGGTTTGCTATCAAGTTTAAATGTGTATTTAATCTGTTAGCGTTTAGGAAGAAAATTGTACATGGAGACCATTATGATGTTATTTTTCACGCCTTCTACCGATGCAAAGATCCATACAACTATGCATAAGAGCACACAGAAGGCCAACGTAGAATGGAATAGAATCCATTTAAAGAAGGCTGACTGCTACTACTACATCTGGCAGAAGTGACAGCATGAGCAGATTGAGGGCAAGTGGAGGTTAATACATTTTACGGAGAGCAGTGCACTCAAAGCAGAGTGAAGGAGCAGAGAGATGCAGACTGATGGAGACATAATAATCCTGCACACTGTGTATTGCAAAGTTGGGACGTTAGCACCTATGTGCATGTATGACATTTCTTTAGCATGAACCCAGAAGAGTCAAGTCTGCAACTCATTCCTAAACTGGGGCAAGTATTGTGGCAGTCCTGATAGCTACAGGATGTTATTCCGGAGTCCCGGGGGCATTAGCAGTCACAGGATACAATTCTTCCTTTTAACACGGTGAGATAGAAATGCTCCTTTTGTGGAACATACACAAGAAAAGGGAGTAAAGCAGTCGAAGGGAGCTGAAACAGACAAGCAAGCCACTGACGAGTAAGTGACAGACCCAAAACCAACTGTGGGTATGTATTGGATATAAATGAAGGCTTAATTTACTCATATGATGTTATACTGTTATCTACCCAATACAATAATTAAACAAAATAGAAAATGAACGAGTTAGAGAAAAGAGAAGGCCTCAATGGCAAAAAGGAGCAAAAAACAATCTAAAAGGTTACAAAATGCGATAATATTGGAAGATGGTTGATCAAAGAAAGAAAACTGGAAGCTAGGAGAAAATAAATGTTGAAATAACACAAACATAGGTTGCATAAAACTCTGGTACCAAAAATCAAGTTTAAAGGCAACCACTTAACCTAATAAAATAAAAAAAAAAGAAGCAAACCAAGATGCATTATAGAAAAATATCAGTAACTATTTGAAACATCACATCAGCACACCAGCTTCTCCAAATCGAAAATGTCCACTTATTTTACCCTTAACTGTTATTCATAGCAAAAGGCAACAGACATATTTATATTTTTCTTTCCTATGGAAGTTCCACTAGGACATACCCTTTTCAAAGAGGTGCCAAAAACAAGAATGTAGTAAATAGGTCACAAGGGTAAATCAAAATGATTTGAAATGGTTGCCCTTTACCTCTTCAATTGCATCTATCTGGTCATCTTCATCATCGCTGCTGTTACTTGTGGAATCGTCATTTGAAACGCTGTCTCCCTCAAGAGCTTTTAAATCCTCTGTATCAATGATGCCGAGAAACTCATTCTCTTCCATGTCCCTTACTGTTCCAATTTCCTCATCAGAAGACGTATCTCCTGCCCCATCTATTTGGATAATGTCAAATGTATTCTGACCATGCATCTTTCCTCCAACAGAAGGAACCTAAGTAGACACAACAGAATATTCGGAGAGTCGTGATTACTTTTACAAAATCAATCGAGTACCTGTGACATTTCACCATCTATGTGAACACAAATATACATGTATTCCCTGACACAAAGATATCAAATTAAAGCCTGAGTTATGGTTTTAGCCGATACCCATAAAATCAATAAAATTCAGCAGTTTGGTTCTTGGCTAAAACCAAAACTTGCTTCGCTCAATTGCATTTTGAATGACACCATACAACATCATTGAGGAAATCATAACTGACCAGTTGATTGCAATATTTCTGGAACAGCACTTACATGTGTGTTTGAATCATATCTTGAGCCACCAGTCAAATGTCATCAAAAGTGACATAGATGGCATAACGTATGCCCTCAATCATATCACTGCTGATATCAATGCTCGTTGCTAGACTGTTTAAAAAATTTTTTTTTCAAAGAATTGTAATTATTAATCATTAGATCGAGGTTCTGCTCTGCTTTTTTGAGGTGACAAATACATTTTGAGAGCCAGTATGTTACAACTGGGGTTTACTTGATTTATCTGTCTTAACTGCATATTAAGGTTGAAATTCTATGTCAGGACCGGAGGCGAGGATTATGCTTTACTTTCTCCACTTTAACAAGCAGCCATTTTAAAGAACTGGTAAAACTAACATTCCCATGAACCATAGGGAACGGAATAGAGTTTTGAACAGTAGAGTTATAAGTCCATGTACCGAGTGTCCACGGGAATCCACCAATCACAGGGTCTCCGACACCTCATAGTCCTCGGTCAGCCTCTACTCCCCTCTTTCTTCGCTGCTTGCAGCCAGATAAGTGCCTTCCTTTTCTCTTAGAGCATGTTTTATATTTTTCTTGGGTTTGAATCTGTTATTGAAACTGTTTATGGTACTGTTATCTATCACAGATAGTTGGATGGTAATTTCGTTCTCCTGACTGTATATTGGCATAATTATCCTGTGGTATTGCCTTCACTGTTGTGTCACTGAGATTTTCACTGACACAGGCGTTCGCACGAACGCTCTAGCGGTTCTTCCCTTTCACCGCTGCGCGTTTGTCTGAAGGTCTTTTCTTCGGTTTGTTCCTGACTGACTTTGTTTTTCCAAGGGCACCCACTACTGGAGCAGCTTGTTTACGGCCGTGGGAGCTTCATCTCCCTAATGGCCGCTACTGGTGCTGGCTTGCGGTCCGCTCCTCCGGCCGCTAGGGGGAGCCTGTGTGCCCTCGTCCCGCAGCACGCGCTCTAACGGCATTTTGCGCATTCCATAGCCGACGAGCATCGCCGCAGTGGAGCCTTGATCTGCCTCTTACGCCCACTTGGTCTGTACTCTGCCATTAGGCAGGAATTTCTGTTTTGTGCACGCCCCTTCTCACGCCCGTATTACTGGGTCAGTAGTCTGCCATTAGGCAGCTGGGATTGCTTTCAAGGGGTCAGTATTACACCTTTTTCTCTACGCTCCTAGGGAGTCTGTTACGTGGAATTTTAGGATTCCAGAGGCCCATTTCTGAGGGGGACTACCCGTTAATACTCTCCTTGCACCTGGGCTGTTGGGTCCTGGGCTATTGCCCTAGTTAAACGCAAGCTCTGCTTGCCCAAAGTGTAGGCTGACACCCAGCCCCCATATCTAGCCTACCGGTCTCTTGAATTGCCCACTTACCAGGTGACGGGTTTATTCTGCCTGGTGTCATGGATTCCTATCTGGAAGCTTACCAGGATGATCAGTGGGAGGAGGAGCCCCTTAATGCCCTACCTTGGGATGATTCCTTCTACGACGCAGCGGACAATTCCATCCACACTGCGGTCGCGAAGGAAATGGCGCCGTTAGAGGATCGCCTGACTCGTAAAATTGATAAGGCTTGTGAGCTTTTGGCCAAAGCTGCACAGTTTGCGCCAAACCCTACACCAGGGGATGCCATGACTGATGCTCAGCCACCACCTTCTAAGCGGCCCAAGACTCGGGTGTTGACGATGATGCTTTCATTTGCCTTAAGAAGGCATTCCTGGCCAGTTCTCAGCCTCCTACAACCCCTGCTGTAGCAATACCGGCAGATGATCAGGACGGTGTGGATGGTCAAGGGGATGCAGATGATGACGCCGGCGCTTCTCGCCCATGGCGCCCTGCTCGCCCGACCCCGTCTCTGGTGACCAAAGCCTATATGCCAATATGTTAGACCCTGATTACATCCTACACCCTCGGTCATCGGACTGGGCCCCTTCAGAAAAGGTAGCCCAATATGTGGCCAGCCGTAATCGGTGACCTTTGGAGCAGAGGGCTCTTAACTGCCTCCGGGCGGAGTGCCCTCGCCCATCACTGGAGGGGAAAGTAGCGGCCACCCCAGATATAGATCCCCGCATGGCCACCTTCTAACAGAAGTTTGTGAAAGATCCTTAAAAGGGTATAGACCGGTCTTGGCGGATGCATTGGGCCCTGCCACTAAACTGTTGGACAAGGCAGAGGAGGCAAAATCCTCAGGTTCCCTTATTTCCCCTGATCACCTCTACTCTTGGGCGCATAGGGTTGTGGTTTTCCTCGGAAATGCTAACTGCGCCCTGTCTACTGAGCGGCGGAGGTCCCTCCTCATTAAGAATGACCCCAAGCTTGGGCAACTCGCCGACTCTGAAGCGGGCCCGGTCGCCCAGAGCGGCCTGTCTGGGGAACCTTTCATCAGGGAGTTGGGGCGGTTTGTCAACACGTTTACGTCGTTAGACAAAGCCCAGTCTTTGATTAAGAGAGTGTTTCACCCTCGGGTTTTCCACGGGGCCCGGACGAGGTAGGGACGCTCGTCCGGCCACCCTTATAACAACAGGGGACAAAGCTCCAACCAAGGCCGTTACCAAGACCAAGCGAGATTTGAGAACTTCTACCCAACAAGAGGCCGACCTGGCAAAGGTCGAGGCGGCAGAGGCAGTGGAGCCTCCAACTCTTCCGGTGAGTGTTCTCCCTTCTTTCTGTCTAAGAGTGGGGGGCGTCTGGTTAGTTTTTTCCCGGCTTGGACTTCCATCACAGGGGATGCCTGGGTGTTGCAGACGGTACAGGTGTTCCACATCGAGTTCCAAGGGAATCCGTTGCAGACAGTCCGCCCGAGGCCCCTCTGTTTTTCGACGGCAGACGCCACTTTGGTAGATCTCGAGGTGAGCTCCCTCTTAGAAAAAAGGGGCTATCGCGGAAACCTGCCCACATCCCAGAGGGTTTATCAGCAACCTCTTCCTGGTGGACAAGTCAGATGGGGGCCAACGGCCTGTAATCAATCTTCGGGAATTCAACGAGTGGCTTTTGTATCGCCACTTCAAGATGGAAGGGATCCATCTTCTCCGCGATATTTTTCGTCCCAACGAATGGATGGCACGTCTTGACCTCAAAGACGCCTACTTGGCAATTCCCATTTTTCCGCCTCACAGGCGTTTCCTTCAGTTTTTTGGAAGGGACAAGGCCTTCGAGTTCACCACTCTTCCGTTCGGCCTGTCGTCCGGCCGGTCATGGAGCGCCTTCGGGTATCGGGAGTTCGCCTCATCGTCTACCTCGACGATATCCTGATGGCACAGTGCCCCAGAACCTTGGCGGCTCAGCTCCAGTCAGCGGTAAACCTTCTGCAAGGTTTGGGATTCGTGATCAACTAAACAAAATCTACCTTGGTGCCTGCGCAGGTCATCTTTTTGGGTTTCCTGATCGACTCGGCAGCATCCTCCCTTAGCTTTCCCTCCTGCAAACTGACGAAGATTCGTCACGAGATTCGGAGGACTCTGACTCAATCACAAACCTCCCTCAGACAATTGGCGTGCATGGTCGGCCTGCTCTCTGCATCCATCAAAGCCATCTTCCCGGGCCCCTTGCACTACCGGGCCCTCCAGCACCTCAAGGCAATGCATCTTCGCCATGGCCTTTCTTACTCGCAAAAAGTTCCGCTGTCCGAGGATGCTAGGGAAGAACTTCGGTGCTGACTTGCCAACATGGAGGCTTGGAACGGGAGAGCGATCTTTGGATCCACGCCGGACATTGTTATCGAATCCGACGCCAGCAGATCCGGCTGGGGCGTGAGGTGTGGAGAGTTCACCACGGGCAGTGTGTGGTCTTCTCGAGAACAACAGCATCATATCAACTGTCTGGAGCTCTTAGCGGGCTCTTTTGCGATCCTGTGCTGGACCAGAGACTCGATTCGATCCTGTGTCCTCCTCAAGATGGACAACGTATCGGCGGTCCGCTACATAAACCATCTGGGCGGCACGAGATCGAAGGCCCTCTCGGACTTAGCGGCGCACCTTTGGCAATACTGCCTGGACCACCAGGTCTCTGTCACAGCGGAGTACCTTCCCGGACAGGAAAATCAGGTGGCAGACTTCCACTCTTGCCATCTTCACGATGGGAGTCTTTGGAAGCTGCACCCAGGGGTGTTCTCGGATCTTCAGAGCGTCTGGGGCCCCTTCTCGGCGGATCTGTTCGCCTCCCGCCTCGATCACCAGCTTCCCCGCTTCCTCAGCTGGAAACCGGATCCCTTGGCAGAAAAGACGGATGCATTTCTGCAGGACTGGCGGAACGAAGCAGGCTACATCTTTCCCCCGTTCGCCATGATAACAAGAGTCTCAGCCCAAGTTTGCCGACAAGGAGCGACCTTGGTGCTGGGCACCCCAGTTTGGAGGTCGCATGTGTGGTTTCCAGTTCTGCTGGAACTTTCTTGGGATTCTCCAATCCCACTCCACGGCTTTCCAGCCCTCCTGCTCAATCCGGACAAGGATCCTCACCCGCTCATTCTGCAGGGCTTCCTGGCCTTGATGGCATGGAGGATTATCGGGGACGTTGAGCGGTCCCAGGCCTTTCGGGAGCAGCTGAGAAATTCATGTCCAAGGCCTGGGCCATCAGTACAACTAAGCGGTATCGGTCCACTTGGAGAAGGTGGTACCGTTGGTGTTTGCGACGGGGTTTCAATCCTGTGGCAACGGATGTGACTGTCGTTCTAAATTTTCTGGCTGGCCTGGCGGAAGAAGGTTTCGCTTATCGCACGGTCAATACCTTTTGTATGGCGATCTCGGCAGGACATGCCATGGTGGACGTCTCCCCAGTGGGGAAGCATCCTCTGGTTTGTAGGTTGTTACGAGGCATTCGCCTTTCCTTACCACCGGAACCGAGGTACGCTGCCCTTTGTGATGTAAATCAAGTCCTGAACTTGTTCCTGTCCTGGCAGCGAATAGATTCCTTTCCCACAAGGAGCTTTCGGCGAAGTAAGCCATGCACCTTTGCCTGGTCTCCTGCAGGCGAGTGTCGGGCGCTGGACATGTCTGGGAGAATTTTTTCCCCTTTGGGGGTTACGTTCACAATCCATAGGCTGACTATATCAGGCACGAGGACTATTTCCTACCCTGCCTTCCCAGATTCTCCTAAGCTGTGTGTGGTAGCTTGCCTGAAGGCGTATGAGGAAATGTCGGAGGAATTCCACCCTCCGGGTGAGCGGCAGCTGCTTATTGCCTGTAAGAAGCCTCACAAAGCTGTTTCTTCCCCAACAATAGCCCACTGGTGATGCAAGAAGCGGGCATCGACCTCCAGGTTTCTGGCACCTACTCGGCTAGAGGGGCAATGGCCTCGAAAGCGTTTACCCTGGGAGCTCGTCTGGAAGACATTCTGAATGCTGCAGATTGGTCTTCAGACTCTACTTTCAAGCGGTTTTATTTCAAACTGGTGATTGATATGACTCACTTGGTGGTGAGTAAACTTTAAACAAGCATAATCCTCGCCCCCGGTCCTGACATATAATGAAAAAATTTCTAGCTAGCGTTAACGGAAAGTTACAATTCTATTAAGGACTCGGAGGCGAGGATTATTCCACCCAGGGTACACCTATGTGTAACTGCCCACCCTTGTATCAGGGTAAGTAAAGTGAATCATACTTGGTTTTGTACCAGTTGTAGTTTGTGCTGTAATTTACCTTTGTCATTCCCCCTATAGGGCTAATCCTTAGCCACGGCGGTTGCATAATTATATTTCTTACTTCCTGCAGGGGACTCCAACAAACAGGATTCCTGAGGGGTTCAGGCTCGCTGTTCAAGAGCATCAAAAGAGGGGGAGTAGAGGCTGACAGAGGACTATGAGATGTCGGAGGCCCTGTGATTGGTGGATTCCCGTGGACACTCTACTGTACATGGACTTCTTACTCTACTGTTCAAAACTGTATTCCATTCCCTATGGTTCATGGGAAGGTTAGTTTTACCAGTTCTTTAAAATGGCTCCTTGTTAATACAGTGGAGAAAGTAAAGCACAATCCTCGCCTCCGAGTTCTTAATAGAATTGAAACTTTCCGTTACGCTAGCTAGGGCATTTTTCATTCTACTTTGGTTTTTGAAGATTTTTTTTGGTTTTGTTTTTAAAGGCAGCATAATCATTTTGATTAAATATGAAGAATCATTTAGAATAATGTTTGTTTTAGCTTTTAGATGGCTATGCTATTGTGAAATAGAGCGGGATTCCCTCTTTCTAAATCTCAGTGGTTGCAGATTTTGGTTGTTTTTTACCTTTCAAATTGTAATTTATATGTCCTTTGTATACTAATGACATCTTTTTTATAATAGGCTATTCATCCCATTTAGGGTTTTTTTTAGGGTCTCTTAGAAGTCTGTTAATATTGTATTGATGAGTTTTTTTTTAATGTTTCTTTTATTTTTGGGGGGCACACAGTGAAACAGGATATAAGATACTTAAGGTACCTTTACACTGTTAAAATTATATAGATTCTGAGACAGGAGCATTTTAAAATTAGTGGAGTAACGAGTGAGGGAAACACTTTGCTGAGATATAGAGACACAGAAAAAAACAATTATTTAGATTATGTCCTTCACTTATTGGCTAGTTTTTCTACACTTAGACTTGATTAACAGCTTACGTTATTATCTCACTATTAAACTCCAATGCTCCCTCTAAAAAGCATATGTACGAACAAATACACATATAATCTACATATATATATCGATAAACATACACACATGATTTATAGGCTATCCATGGCAAATTTAGTTACATTTAGGTGAAAAGTAGATAGGTTTAGTTATTTGTAAACATGGTAGAGAGATGATATAGGTACGAGGGTAGGTTTGCTAAGTATGGCAGGCATGACAGGCTAGGTATGGGAGGAAATTTAGACATGATAGGTTATGTATAGTAGGACAGAATGGTAGGCACGTAAGTTATCCAAGGCTGGTTAAAGAGGGTATTTTTGGTAGGTGGGATAAGAATATATGGTAGATGGTAAGATATGGTAGCTATGAAAGGTGTGGCAGGTTGGTGTGTTAACTGATCTAGAATAGCTCGATATGGTAGTTTATGTATGGTAGGTTAGGTAAGTAAGCATGATATGACAGGAATGTGACTTATATTTAAATGCTTACATGATTAAAGCATTTTCTAGACTTCTTATTTAAAAATGATAGGATTCTTAATGAGAAGCAGTTTTTCTTGCGTACAGATAAGTGGTTTGTTATATTTGATGTTTTTTTATTTTTTATTACAATGCACAACATAAAATGTAAAAAAAATGTTACTGTCAAAGAAACAAACATGGCTTATTAATACAGGATACAGGCAGGATGCTTTACCTTACAACTAATATGGCTCATAAAAATGCCCCCTTTACTACACAGACGGCTTGGGCAGAGTTAAGCTGTTCCCTCAGTGAAAAGGAGAATGAAGACTAAAGTTACATTACAAGAATAAGTTACTGGCTTGAAACTACAGTGCTGATATATTTCATAGATTAACATGCTTGAATTATTCCCCAACATGGAGATAAAGAGGCATGGGAAATTTACAACAAGAGGGTCAACTTTCCATAGACATACATGGAAAAACATATGCTTTAGTATCCATCACCTCACTAGAAATAGTCCACAATTCAACAACTGATCTTCACTAACCCAGACGACATCATACATTAGATTGTTATTAGCACATATGTGAAAGGATAAATACTGAAAGCCTTTGACATGGGAGGAGGGAAGGTCATATTTGAACCCATGTAAATTTAGAAAAAGGCTGGACAACTGTAGTTACATTTAAGCAACGTTTTTCTTCACCAGCTCTGTTCTCATAGGAAAAGCTTTGACATGAGAGAAAGCAATAACAGATGCTTTCCCCTTTGCAATGACCTATTTGGAAAAATGCTGACCCTTCGTGGAGTTTCTTAGGCAGTTAACCTAGATGACTATGTTAATGAAGATAAAACGTTAAACACTGTTGAATATCCAATGAATTAATAATTCTCTCTCTGTTGAAGGATATTGAAAATATTATCTAAGAATTACAAGTCTGCTCATATGAACATTTGCTGGCTCTTTGTGATGGTTTCTGGATTAGTTCCCAGATTAACGCCATCCTTTTGGAAAGTGAAACATGGTATTGGTTAGGGAATGCCTGGCTCTCACTTACTCTCTTATCCGAAAATAGGACGAGTAATAGTGCTTTTTTCCATGTAACACATTTGTCAGTCCAATTGCTGGATTAGAAGGATAGTTTATCAAATGCGCAAAGACCTTGTTAATTTCCCTTGCTGGTAGTGGTAGCCACAGAGGTAGAAAAGTTATGCAAAATTATCCAACAAAGTGGTTTGGTTAATCTAGAGTACAGCAGATTACTGTAGAGGCCAGCAGTGGAATCGGAGGAACACCTGATTTTAGACATGACCACCAAATGGGCATGTTTCAGTTTAGATTTTTCTAACATCAAAAGGTAAGGAAGTACCTCATTCGGGGTGCAGACCTTTGACGAGATACCAGGTGCAAATAGACATTCAACCAGATAGGTTTTAATTTTGAAGGTTGTTCTGGGGAAATGCAGGACACAACATTCAGTAGGACTATCCAGACGGGAGGTTTCAGGAGACTTAATGTCAACTGGAGACATCCAGATTTGAAAAATCTGTCCATTCTTTTTAGACAGAAGATTTTTATGACTGCCCATGTGAATACAGGGAGCTTCTAGCAGATGAAGAACATTGATGAATCAATACAAGAGAGGCAGCCGCCATGGGCACAAGGATCACTTCGAACAATTCCCTCTTGATCTTCCTGATCACTCATGAGATAAGGTGAAGTACCAGATACGTATGTATAGATCTTTGACCAGGACTTCAAAAGTGACTACCCCATCACTCCTGGGGTAGATTGCTCCTCTGATGGAAGTTCATGTCCACCAGTTTTTGATTCTGCTCCCATCGGTGTTCTGACATTCTGCTGGACTGATGTGTCCATTAATGGTCTGCTCCTGGAAAAGGCTATGCTTTTAGAGAAAAACATTGATTGGTGGCACAGTTCTAACGTTACCAATATTCCTCTTAGAGAGAACTGGTGACTTAATACTTCCTGCTTGTTTATGTTAACAAAAGCTGTTGTATTGTCTCTCAGTACAAGCACCACAGAATATTTTCATAATGGGAGTAAAGATTGAACAGCTGAGAGTTCCAGGGTGAATATGTGAAAAAAAATTCTCTCATTGACAAATATACTCTGGCTTCCAGGCCTTGCAGAGGAGTCTCTTCCATCAAAGATGTCATAAAATGAGTTAGTTAAAAGGCAGAGTTGGACATGGCCCTTCTAAGGGTAACTACCCTAAAACTGTTCCAACACCCCCCTCCACCCCTGGGAAATCTTTAAAGATGCAGGGGGAGGGGGGTGGTAGGCTGAAGGCTGGGGGGTACATATGGATGTTCCCTGCCCAGGAAGTGAGAAACGCCCCACGTGGGGCTTCCTCTGCCTTGGAGTTCGACTCTTTCCATGGGATATACCCAGGGTGTTGCTGATCCTCTTGTGTGGCCTCCGGGTACTGTCCTGCGAGCGCCCTTCCTACCTGTGTTGGGAAGTGGCCCTGACTCAATGTTCTGAAACACAGGCTCGACCTTCGCATACCGGTGTGTGCTCTTTGGCAGCTTTCATGATTAAACTTATGAGCCACCAGCCAGGGCAGGCTGCCGTATGTGCGCACTCACACCTTAGGTGGGCGTCATTGTGTGTGCTACCTGCCATCGCAGGCTAGTGCATGGACACTGGCACACGTATTAGTTAAACCTGTGTCCAGTCTGCCACTGCAGACATGGTCGGGCGCACTTGTAACCCTGATGCTGGGGACTGTGTGTCCAACCTGCCACTGAAGGTCAGTGTGCGCATTAGCACATATGCACCCACATAGTGAGGAATACCGGTGTGTGTTTTTACTACCTATGAGGCTGACTCTTCCCATAAATTAACACGGGGAAGTGGTTTACATTACTTCAAGCTGCAATAGTGGATTGCAGTGGAGCAGCCTCATGATGTTTCCTATCAATGGATTCGCCATGCCAACCCTTTTCCAATGGGAAAGGGGGTTTTGACGTAACTCACTTAGAAATGCTAGTTATAGAATATGGGCATTTCTATGCTCTACGAGTCTTGTGTGCTGTGATGCCTGGCTCCAGTGGAAACCAGGGGTCGGTAAGCACATCTGTGCATTCTCTAAGTGACAGGCATAAACCATGGGAATGCCATGAGAACTGCAAACCTCTGCCATTTGAGAGCCGAATGGGATGGATTGGAGAGAGAGGTTCCGACACTTAGCCTCTAGGTGCCGGATCACAGCCCCACTAAAGATTAAGATCTGCAGTCCATGGCCCCATGGCAGACTGGTCTACAATTTAGGGAAGACATCTGCGGTTCACAGGGAAACCTCTTGAACCACCCTTACTTCAAAGATATCACAGTATAACTACAGCTGCCATACTTCAGCAAGAGGTGAGATATGCTAGCAGGGATGCGGGCCCAGAAAACCAAGACTGCATGGTGCACATTGCCAGACGACTCTGTTATGCAAATGGAGTGTAACTGCTCTTGAAAGAAACTGCGTGCCAATTCTGAACAGTGGCTGGCCTGGGCCAAAGACCTGTGAAGCGTGGTGCCCTGAAGTGTGCTCTCCAAGGGCCCCTCTGCGGGCTTCCTAATCTCCCGGAGATCTCAGGGACATCAAAGATCTCCCAAAAGGGAGCTACACTACCTGTGACATCTGGAGAGTAGTGTCCTCTCAAGTGCTCACATTAGCTATGGAATCCCATCGGGTAGGACGGGGTGAGCGTGGAATTAAGACTTGTGTCTGGAGACCTTGTTGTCTAGTGCGGAGCCCCAGAAATCTTTCCCTCATCTAAGGCGTGTTTTTCCTGCACCGCAGGAACCCAGACACTCATAAGTGTCTAGTTGGTGGTGAGAGGATTCACCAGTTGTGGGATCCCACGTGCACCTTTCCTCGATTGAGCCACAGTTCTCTCCTGCGACACGCCGACTGTATGCCCACTGCAAGCAGTGTCCGATTCACAGGGTGCGACCCTCAGAGGTGGGGTGTACCTGTGGTAGTGCCTCATTCTATCTCATGTCGTTCTACTGAACTTGCGTCTGTGTGTGTGATCGGATTGGTCGGGTGCACCTGTATCCTCGTACACCGGATATGGTGCCTTATTTCCAGGTAAGTACTGAATTTGCAACTCTTCATTGTGTGCGACCGGAATTGCCTAGTGCAACCCATCTCAACATGCACCAGTCATTGTGCATCCAGAGAGGTACGGAAATTTGTAATTATGAAATTTGTGTTGGATACTGAAGTATCTGGTGCAACTCCTACCAACGCACACCAGACGCTGTGCCCGGATTGACTGGGCACACCACTAATTATCCAATCGAGAGGCTCCCCTGTGTTACTCCCCATTCATCGGTTGTTCCATTTTTCACCCTCATCGTGGCAGACCAACTTCCCTCTCTACACCTGACCCCTCCCGAAGACATCTTGGCTCCAGGTAGTAGCTAGAGAGATTCACTGGGTTGAAGGAACGCTTTTGAGACAGTTTGGAAGCGGGTCAAGAGACTGCATGACTACTGTGTTTTGAGGCCTGTGGATGAACTTCCAAGTGGCTGCCAAACTCCACTTGTTAACGTCTACCTTCTGATTAAACCTTGCTGCATATCACCACCTGCTTCCCGAGGACCCAGACTAAGTGTGACTTTGGTCGCGTGAATTGGTGGTCCATGTATTAAATTACTTTAAAGGTAAGCAACCTAGTCGAAATCCCACATAGAGACTTTTTGCCACAGGTGGTGTTATAAGATCATAAAAGGGATGAAACTTAGGAAAAGACTTGAAACCTCAGTGATTAGACGCCCCACAGCTCTGTTTATGACATACCATTCCTCCACAAAAGCCCAGTACTTAACTTTCACAATGACTATCTTTTTTGTTGATCTACACCAAAATTGAACATGGAGTAACCAAGTAATCCGCTTGGCACCACTTAAATTTAGAACTTCTTTCAATGATAAACAGTATTCTTACAACTATGGGGTGGTCCATAATCGCAGCCAGTAGATCAATGGTTTTATTACGGCCACATCTTCAATTCTCCGTTAAACTTTCAGAGCGTGGGTAATAGACCGGGACAAAGACTGTTTATCAAATCGGAGTAAGGATTTGGATTTATGACAAAGATAGGTAACTTTTTTCAAGTTGGAGATCCCAGCCCAGGGTTTCTGTTAGCCTTACTCCGAGGTAGTCAAACTTGGTCACCCTCTGAACAGATTTTCCCGCTATCTTCACTGGTCTTGTTTTACCCTTGTTCTCAAAATGCCATGTACTTGGTTTTTATCCACATTTAATTACAGGCCCCTGATCTCACAAAATGCCAAGATTTTGTCAATTATTTTCTGGTGTCTCATTGCGGTCCTGGAAATAAGTAGAGTCGTCAGCGAACAGCAGAATTGGTGTCTTCTTACCATTTAGCAAAGGAGAATCATTTTCACAATCCTGAAGAAGTTTGTTGACTACCTCATTTAAATAGAGGGAGAACAATGTAGGTGCGAGCATGCAACCTTGGAGTACCCTGGGCTGAATAGGAATCTTGATCTTGATAGTTAATTTGCCGGATCTCCCCCACCTAACCTGCGCATAGTTACCCTTGTGCAACCTCGCAAGCAAATTTACAAGAGAAGCTTGGGCTTCCATCCCTAATAAAAACTTGCCATAGCGTTTTCCGGGGCACGAGATCTAATGCAGCTCGAAGGTCGACAAAAGATACGGACAATTTTTGCTTATTTAATGGTATGCATTTCCCAATGAGTAAAATAAACCTAAATACCTAATCGCATGTGCTAGTTCTAGTGCGAAATTCTGCTTGGTAGGATGACAGGATCTCGTTGTCATCGATCCAAGTTAGCAATTTGTGAAAGACTTGTCTGACAAATATTTTGTGCATGTTATCTATTAGACTACTCGGTCTATAGTTTGATGACACCTTTCTTGCATATAGTTATTATTTCCACCACTCTCCAGGTTTCTGGTATTTCTCCCCCAACAGCATTAGACAAGAGATTTATATAGGGAGCCCAAACTAAGTGGTCTGACTTGTACAAGTCACCCGGTATCTTATCAGGCCCAGGGGCTTTCACGGTTTTCATTCTGTCAATGGTTCTAAGAGTATCGTCAAGGCTAAAGAGGGGTCCTCCATTGCCATTACCACTCCATGCCTCAACAGATTCACAATTGGACATACTATTAGTCCCACCCGCAGGGATGATAACTTTCTTCTTAACATAGAGCGTGTTGAAAAGGTCAACCACTTCTTGGGTTAAATAAAATAATCGGGTGTTGTGACACAGTCCAGGCTCCTATGTGCTATAATTTACCAGAAAGTGCGGTTGTCCTTACATTTGGCAGCAACCAGTAGATCCTGCCAGGTCTTATCGACCCAGTCACGCTTGGCCTTTGCTAGGGCTATTTTATACCTGTAACGTGCTTTAACCCTCCTGAATAGCCAGTCTTAAAATAAGTTTTTCCTGTTTACACTCCTGATTATACCAGGAACATTTCGTCCCCTCAATGGGTTTCTTCTTGGAGAATTGTGATAAAAATACATCTTTCAACTCCTCGAAAAAACCTCCATGGGCTGTTAATATTAGATCAGGTGAGGAAGTAGCTGTATTAATATCGGAAAAGTAACGCACACACACTTCATAGATCTTGGCTTGACGTTTAATATCTTTCTGGATCTTAGGCCAGGAAACTCTTCTGATATTGCTAGCCACTAGTGGTTCTTGGTAGTTGAGCGGCTACCAGACAAACCCCTGTTAAGGGGGGTACCTTCCAAGGAAAGAAGGAGGGGATTGTGGTCACTGTCTAACTGAACTGTGATCATCATATCAATCACCAGTGGCAACAATCTGACATCCAGCAGGATATAGGCGATGACACTAATACTAGGGACTCTCTTGAAGGTGGTCTGCCTGTCAAGGTCTGAACGTGTCCTGCCATTTCCTTCCCCTTAGATTCCTCCCCACAACCAGGGAAATAAGCTGGAAGGCTGCATTGGTGTTAAGTGAGCCTCCTGCTTTGCTCGTTAGGTTAGGAACGTCCCAAAACTCGTCTTCATCCTCAATTAGAGGGTTGAATAACAGGGAAGGTTCAAGCGTGGTATTAAAGTCCCTAGCGTCCAGCAACCTAGTCTGTGTCTGGTACGTACCTTCCAGATCATTCAGCATAGATAATGTGGGCGAGTCGTTCCCTGAGGAAACAGACCTAACAGACATTAAAGATAGTTAAAACTAGCCCCGACAAGAAAAAAGTCTGAATCCCCATTAGGTCCCGTGAAATGTTTTGCAGCTGTTTATGGGCGCATGTGATAGAATTTTTCACAAAAATTGGTAGACCACCACTTGCCCTCCATGTGATCCTTGGGGCTAATGCCTTGATGCTGTATGTGGTATAACCACTGATGAATACCCTATCAGTAGCCCAGGTCTTCTGGAAGATACAGATATCATTATCGTTAATAAATGTAAGCAACCCGGGGTCAGAGAGTTAATGGTAAATCCCAGCCAACTTCCAAGATATGATAGACAAACTTGAATTCAAAGAAAGATTTTCTACTTTGGTACTAGAAAGGCCTCTACCTCATGTTTGTCCACAACAGCACAAATAAATTCAGTAGTGCTTGATCCCCACTTAGGGTTGTTTGGAACAGAGTCAATAGTAGCTTCAGTAGCAAAGGCACAGACCCCTTAATAGATAGATTGTGCGTATTGAGGATCCCATATTGAGCGAGTGTCCATAGCTACAAATGTTATCTTGGATATTAGCGTTCTCCATGACTGGAGGAGTAACTGCAACCACTCGATTAGCATTAAGGCAGGTTGTTCCCAAACAGTTACCAAATTTGTATTCAACAGCTGGGGTATTCACATCATTATATGGAATTAAAACACTTGTGGAACTAAGCCTGGCTGGATCCTCAAATATTGTATGAATCGAAAGGGATGCAGCTCTGGAAGGTACCTAAAGTTAGTCCACATCCCTCAGGGGTGATGTCTGCCTTCCTCCTCGTGGGACGCCAATGGGCCAATTTGCTTCCCGAGCTGCAGTATTTAAACTGTATACTTGAATTATTGGGTGGGCAGCACCTAGCATCAAGGGCAACCAGATTATCCCCCATCCTCGCATCTCTCAGTGTCAGCTCGATCACATCATGGAGTGAATTTGTGGTTGGACACCTCCGTGCACTAAGAATGTCTTCTCCGATCACAGAGCGACAACCCCTGATATACCTAATCCAGTGAGTTACCTTGTTGATGAGGGAATCCTCCGACTCATGCCTATCAAATAAGGAATGGAGTTCTGGGACATTGACCACTGAGATTCTATTCACAGCAGAATTATATCTTCCATTTTACCTCCTGTTTTGATATATGGTAGACATGTCACATCGTCCCCCCTTCGCCCCCCTCAGGACTCCAGGTCACACTGTCGGATAAATAATGTAATGGCCTGACAAAGTTTTGAAGTGCAAGATTATATTTGGACAAAGAACCACACTGGTCAGAGAGATAAATCTATTTGCAGGCATTTTACGGGCAGAATAGAAATTATTAGGATGGAGTTGGTGTTTTTTGGACCACGGACATACCAACCGGAGATGGTAGTGGAGGCGGTGGGGGTAACTGGCCAACAACCTGCACAGAAGGTTCCCTTGTATTTGCACTTTTAGTCCACTGGAGTTGCTTTACTATTGTTAACAACTGACAGATAGATACATTATCACTGGAGCCCTATAGTTCTTCATCCATTTTATCAGAGTACTAATAGACAGAGACAAGGGTAACAGAATTTTGACCAATAGTTACGCAATGCATCAACCTAAATTGGAACCTTATTAACATGATATTTATAACCATTACTCAGAATAAGATTTCAGTGGGATTGATTAATAATCTGGAGGTAGGTGGAGCATCTACCAAGAAGTTCATTACGGAATAAAAACCACAGCGATGTCCATTCTAGCTGGTGGTCTGAGGGAATGGTTGCACTAGAAGATCCTACAGCACAGCATATACAAGATGGCTTTTCCTTCAGACTTATGATTCAAAGCAGTAATGCCCAACGAATGTGTGACCAGAAGTCCACATTCCTGCTAAGGATACGTTTGAAATAGGCACAGCTCTGGATAAGGCTGAAGAAACTGCTTGTACCCTGATGGAATAGGCTCCTTCTGGTGGTTCCTTTTTTGCCTGGGCATTGCAGATCTTAATGCACAGTACAATCCATATGGTCAAATTTCTCTTCTGAACAGCCTTGACGTTTTTTGGTACACAATAGCTAGGACGAGCTGGACATCTAAACAATCCAGCCTCTCCTCTTCCTCGGTAGAAAGAGACATAAGTTAAAATGTAGGGAAGGCAATGAAGACTGGACAATGTGGAATGGGTCACCACCTTGGAGAGATTTTCTTGAAGAAGGATGTGAATAGAGCTCGGACAAAGCCAGCAGCTTGCTCAGGCACAGAGTAAATGTGACTGCAAACAAGAAAAAAAAATTCATACTCAGACACAACTGGCAGGTATGCATGGGCTCACACCGAGCTTACATTAGAAACAAAGGTCTAGCTGAGGCATAATGAATTATTATTGAATTATGATGAATTGTTATTGAATTATTAATTATGTTCTCCACATAAGAAAACTAGAGACATCTGGGGACATATACAGTGAAGGGTGTCCAGTAGGCATATAAAGATTGAAAAAGCCTAAACACAACCTTTAATTGTGCCAAGTGCATAACATTTTTTGCATTCTGTCAATCAATTGTTCTTTTTGCATTTGTCACCCCGAGTGGGATGGGTATGCCCAGACGTTGGTCCTGTGCTCTCTATGCCACTGGAGTCAAGCTATCCTGACTGATGAGGGGTTAAACCCCGAAACCGGTCCTAGGATGCTGGTTTACATTCCAGGGAGGACCTGGCCTGGCAATTCGGGCTGGACTGTTCGCATTGGGCGCAGGGTCAAGACTGATTTGCATATGGCTGGGTCCAAACTGGAATGGCATGGTGAGCAAAAAAAATATTGCTTTAAGCCCAGATCGCTGTACTGGGCCAAATGTATGACAGTTCTGCATTCTGTCCATCAATTGTTCTTTTTGCAAGTGCATAGCACTGTGGCGCTAACGAAAGTAAGACATCCGACAGATAAAATACCAGGGGACTGACTGATCGCCACATGCACCAAGAAACAAAGTGGATCCACTTTCGAGCACAGACAGGTTTTATAGGGGGGCACCACCTACTAAGTTAGATGGAAATAACTCACATGGCCCAGCTTTATCTCCAGGCATGAAGGTGCAGGTTGGAGAGCAGGATATGCCCACCTCGACTGTGAGAGAAGGTCCACGCTGAGAGGGAGGAGAAGAGGAGGACACAAAGAGAGGTATAACTAGTCTGCATAGTTATCAGCTTGTTAGAATCGGAATCAGAAGAGTCATGGTGAAGCTTCCTCATCACCGAGGAATCAGAGGTGCAGAAGGGAATGCATAGTGAAGAAAAAAATCATAGGTGAAATGGACCACATCTCCCAGGACTCCTTGCAGCAGAAACTGGAAAATGGTTAACAGCAAGCAATGTATTATTTTCTGGTGGCAAAGAGGTAACCTCCAGTTGCAGATGTCAGCAGTGGTAGGCAAGATAACGCTGACTCAGGATGTTGGCACCCATATTCAAGCAGCCTTCTTAATGGTTTCCCACTAACTAGACTCCGTGAACCTCAGCCCAAACACAGTTTCAGTACTTCATACCACTGATGATGAGCTTCTTTGTCCTGTTGTTAACATATCACATCACTGTTCAGTTGTACAGATCGACTGCAGATGATGGTTAAGTGTCTTTAGTTCCAATCGTGGTTCGAGCAGGTTGATGATAGCCCCACCTTCTTCACTGATAAGAGGCTTCTGATTTCCACATCCTAAAGGTGTGCCCCCCACCCCTAAGTGGAGGAATCCGTCACCACCACTGTGGCTGATGCTGGTGGAAGGTAGAAGGGCATCCCACAATTGTGATGCTCCCCTATGACTACCACTAAAGATTTGTTGCTGCTTCCAGAGCGATTCTAATGCAGTCTGTCAAAGAGTCATCCCAATGATGGAACCTCAAACGAGGACAGCACCACTAGAGGGCAGGAATGTGCCAATGTGTGTGAGAAACCATAAGGATGCAAGAAATCCAATAGATATAATAGGTGAAGAACTGACAGGAATAGAATGAGAGCCCCCTCACGAAACATAGGAATCAGACATGAACGGCATGAGTCCTCTGAAAAGTTGGGAAGGATCTGAGAGATGTGTTGTTTAAATCTGCATGCAGGCACAGAGGATGCTGCGAGAGCTCCCAGTGAAATTTGGGCAAGTTGATGGATTATTCCAAGCTGAACAGTAGGGTCACTGTAACAACAGATAGTCCAACGTTAGCTGTGGCTAATCAGTCTTTAGCACCCAATCATGAAGGTACAGAAATACTGACATTGCTGTCCTGAATGGATGTGCAGTGATGGCGGCATCACTTTGCTGAAGATATGAGCTGCCCATGACAAGCCGAACAGAAGCAATGCATTTTTGGAGTGGGTGGAACCTTCTAAAAGCACAGATATCTCCTGTGCAACTGTAGGATAAGAACATGAAAGTATGCGTTCTGCAAGTTGAAGGATACCATTCAGTCTAATAGTTGCAGAGAAAGAACAAGCTCCACAGCACCTTTTTAGATTGTACTCGTCAATCTGGAAGGACAAGACAGGAGAAATGGATGTGGAAGCTGTTGCAAAGGGAGGGCAAACCCTATTTCTACGATCTGCAGGATCTTTTGGTCTTCAAATGTGAGACACCCTCCCTTCAAGAGGAAATGTGCTCCCTTGATCGGAAAGTGAATTATCTCACAGAGTGGGTCAGGAGAGGAGGATTAGTTTGTGCTGATCCTGTCTGCTCCTGGAACCACCTCAACCAGTTTAGTTGCTAAGTTGGCTGGTAGTGTGTTGGGGAAAGGGCAGACCTCTGGTATAGCCACAAAATCTACAATACTCTATAAAACTGACAGGCAGGGAAGTGAATTTCAGGGAACACTTCAGCAAAGTTGTTCCAAATTCAGTAACGATAGGTAGGCACAAGAGTCTGTTATTTTCCACAAGGCATGGGTGTATCTGGAAAAATGACAGGTAGTATTTGTGGACCTGAGAGCCAGACTCCCAAAGGGAAAACTTTTCTTCTCCTTTGTTTCTATTGCCTGCAGAATCTGTGTTTAAATAAAGTTTACTGCCTCAATGATATCGTCATCCTGGTCGAGGAGGTGCAGCATCTCTATGTGATTGGAGTCCATGACAAAGATGTAGCCCATGAGATGGAAGTTGAGACTTCTCTCTGCAATGGGTCTCCTCTACTAATCTCTGTGCCTGTCTCCTTGAGCAAATGAGAATGACTTTTGTTTTTAGGGTGGGCTCCAAAGCCAGTGTAGGTGGAGGAGCAACTGTCACAGCCTACGACACAGGCACAGCGCTGGCTGGGGCTGGTCGTGTGCCCCGAGGAGGTCATCTGTGGTCAACTGTCACCAGGGAAGAGCCCACCAGCAGTAATCAAGTTGGGGGGAACCAAACTGTAAATCAAGGGAGAGGATGTAGCCTGACGGCTAGAGTGGACGACCGTGAAGCTGGGGAACCAGGTTCACGTCTCAGCAAGGGACGCTCAGCATCCTGCAATTCTGGGAAAATAACTTAATCTCCCCGTGCCTAACAAAATGAATGTGTCCTTGTATAACGCAAATGGTGCTGGTGTAAAGCACTCTGAAACCTTCGGTCAAGTTTGCGCTATATTTAACTCAGAGACAAAAAAGGAACTATGGAAAGGTCCCAATATGGCTTGGGTGAATGCAATGAACTGTACGGGCTGCGGTTTGGCACCAAAAACTCTGGATAAACTGAAGAAAAGGTGTGACTGGGGTTGCCTGCACCAACATCTGCACTGAAGACAATTCAGTCATTCAAAGTGGGAGCAGTGCAGAGACCTAACGAAGGAATGGGATTGGTGCAAGAGTATAGATGTTTCACTTCTACCCACTTCTTTTACTATCTCTTCTTCTTCAATAACTTTGAGGAAGGGAAAACTTGGGAGTTCAAGCAGGTTCTGGAGCATAACAGATGCTGAGCCTGACATTCAACCTTCCACTCGTTTATGGCTTTTACATGCATGAGGCCACATTGGTCCCCAAGCACTACAGATAGACTTCGTGAGGGTCCAAAATGGGCATCTGTTAACAGCAAGAGCAACAGGATTCGAAGCATAACTTTTAGTTTGCAATATCCTGTCTAACATTGCTAAAAATATGAGTTTTTGTAGAAAATGTACTACATGGATTCGATTTAGATCTTCGTCGATGGGCATGGAATAAAAGGAACTGAGGTCAGGGCGTGGCAACGGCATCTGTTGCCCAGATGGAGTCACGTGCCACCTTCTGGCTCAGGAAAGCCAATGCAAATTTCTAGATCCAGCCACGCACCTGGGAACATTCGAAAGGTGAGGACTTAGCAGTCAGAAGTATGCATCATAAATGTTTCTATATTAACCGCTGTCAGATAAGGGACCCTTATAATCTTCATAAGAATACTGCCAACAGAGGATTGCAGTTGGATATTTCGCTTGTTTGCAATTCTGATCCTTTGTTAACAGAAATCTTGGACGATAAAGAGAGGTAATCCTGTCAATGTGATACACAGCTATACTTGGTACGGACTAGGGACATACGAAAGAAGAAATCAGGGGAATAGGTAGCAGTAACAAAAGACAAAAAAATTGCTTGCCAAGACCCACTGATGCATCTACTACCCTTGCATAAGTAAAAGGTAATTAAAAGAGATGTATAAAGCAGAAACATATCAGTATAAAAAACTAATTTTGCTTCAGCTTCTTAAACAGATTGCATTTAAAGGACTATGCAATTGGGGTACTGGGTGTAACACCTGTTCAAGCAGCAACGACAATCCTAGTCCGAGTAGGTCACCAGAAAACCCCAAATTTAACCTGTGCTCACCCTATAGTAGCTTGGCACAGAGCAGTCAGATTTACCCTACAGGCAATGTGTAAAGTATTTTAACAACACTTCAAACAGTAAAAACCCCACACAAAAAAGATCCCACGCCAGGTTAGAAACATTTATCTGAACTGAATAAATTAAACAAGTCCAAAACGACAAAAATCCAAGTAGTAGAAATGTAGATATTGGCTTTTAAAGTTTTTCAGTAAAATACTGCCAAAAAGTGTAAACCGCCAACTGTGAATATCTGTCGTGCTGGGCCGGGATAAAGTCACAAGTTCAGGTCTACCTCAATGGAGCCTGGGCCGACTACTGGGACCCCGTTAGGCCTGCTGGACAAAAGAACAGCTATACTGTATGTTAAAGAAGTCCCAGAAGAAGGAGGGCTGACCTAACTGGAATGGAATTATTCAGTTACAATCAACATTCTGAAGGGAATCGCCCAAAATCAGACTAGGCAAATACGATGAGGTCATTATCGAGAGAGCGAGCAAATACGATGAGGTCATTTATCGAGAGAGCGAGCAAATACGATGAGGTCATTATCGAGAGAGCGAGCAAATACAATGAAGGAGCGAGAGAGAGAGAGAGAGAGAAAGAGCGCGAGAGAGAGAGATGTCATTCATGATGTGAGTCATGGAAATGTATTGCTTTTGTCTGGAAAACGTCTTCTAAAGAATACTTATGGATATAGATTTCCAATCTATTGTGAAAAAACCTCTATTTCATAGGTGATGGGAGCATGGTCAATTTAGGCAATCACAAATGCTTGGGTAAACTAGACAAACTAGACCATTTCCCTCTTCAAATTTTAAGCTTACCGCGAGGGTTTCAAGAAAAGCAGCGCTAGCTTTATAAGAGTGACAAATATCTGTAAAGATTGAAATTGCTGAACACACACTTAACATTTATATAAAAAATGAATATTTTTCAAAAGCACAGCACAAATTATCTAATTCACCACACACTGTAATAATTTCTGGATGTCACAAAAATTAATTGTTTAAACTGAACTAACTCACGTCTGTAGCACGTGTAATATAACAATTGCAACATCATTTCATCTGTTTAACTCTCAAACAGCCACTTCGCTCAGTCGCCCATTGCCTTCTGTCAGCTGCTGGTTCTCGCTTCTGCTGCTTTTCCGCTCCTTTCACCTAATGCCTTGTTCTTTCAGTCCTCTACTCTCCATCCTCTGCGTGCCTCTTTAGTTTATCTGTTTGCCTCTTTGGTTGGTCTCTTTGCCTTTTTGAATGTCTGTATGGCTGTCTATTCTATCTGTTTGCCTCGTTACATTTTTAGGTCTCGCCTGACCCAGCGCATGCGCTGGTCGGCCATACCTTTTTGCGAGGGCTCAAAAAATGCTACCATGGCCGGCCTAGAGCTACAGCGCATGTGCGCGGGCGCACACTTAGGAGCAGAGGCAGGCAAACTTCGTCATGCTCATTAAGCGCCCGCGATCACTTTCACTTTCGCCAGTGATCACTTTTGCGGCGCCCCTACGATGTTCTCGTTCAAAGAACAACAAACATCAAAGAACATGTTGTTGTGTTAATGCTTTGCTGCGCCCGTTTGACTTACAATGTGCTTTCTCTTTCCACAAACTCGATGTTTGTGTTCCCTTATTTTGAGATGCTTTTAGTATTACTGTTTTGTGACTTAAAGAACATTAAGGAAATGTTACTGTGAAACTGGACAACGTTCACAGTGTTTATTTCTGATTGCAGCGGGTACTTCATGTCCGTTGCACCATTCAGGGAGTCCTTTCGTTGGCGCTTTCATGAGGACATGATGAGGAAGCTGGAAACTTTTGGCACATTCTCTTTAAAAGCATAGCATGTTGGCGACTGGTTAATCGATTAGACCTATGAAGCGCTTTAGATCTCAAAGCGCTATGGTGGGTGCAGCAGTTACAACTCATGAAATATGGAGTGCAACTCACAAGGAGGGGGCAGGTTTGAGTGCACATTGGCTGCAATTGAACTCTTAAGATGATGGGCTGTGTGTATCCATTATCAGCACCCAGTCTTCCCTAAGTGATCTTGTTTGTTTTGTTGTTGTGTTAATGCTTTGCTGCGCCCGTTTGACTTACAACGTGCTTTCTCATTCCACAAACTCGATGTTTGTGTTCCTTTATTTTGAGATGCTTTTAGTATTACTGTCACACATACAACTACAACCACACCCACAAACACACCCACACCCAACCACACACACAACCACACAGACAACCACACAGACAACCACACAGACAACCACACAGAACCACACAGTCACATACACACACACCGCACATACACACACACCGCACATACACACACACCGCACATACACACAACCGCACCCACACACAACCGCACCCACACACACACAACACCCACAACCACACACCCAACCACAACCACACACACAACCACCCCACACACAACCACACACACAACCACAACACACACACAACCACACACCCAACCACACAACCACACACACACATCACACAAACAACCACACACACACCCACACACCCACCCACACACACCCACACCCACACATCCACAACCACACAACCGCACCCACACACAACCATACACACAACGACACCCAACCGCACACACACACACAACCACACCCAAACCCACACACACACACACACACACACACACACACACACAACCACACCAACCATTGGCATAGCCAATAGGTCTCGCCTTTGGGACCTTATACGTGTTTAGCCACGCAACAGTTGATGTGGTTGCACCAAGGATATTGTGCTGCATAACTAAATACTTAGAACGTCCCAAAAGCGAGACCTATTGGCTATGCCAATGCTTGTTACCTTTTTGCCTCTTGACTATCTGTTTGCCTGCTTGCCTCTTTGGTTGTCTGCATGGCTCTTAATTTGGTCTGCTAGCCCGTTAATGCGGTCCATTTGCCTCTTTTAGTATATCGTTTGTCTTCCATTTTCTGCAACTGGTTCATGTTGCTTTTCCTGCTCTTCCCCACCCTCGCGCTCCCCAGCTGCCGATCCCGACTTACTTCCCACCTCCCACTAGCCCTGCCCACCACCACCCAATGCCCGTCCCAACTCCCAGGATCTACTTAACAGAAGCCGCAAAGCTGCCAGCACACCACAGGCAAGCCTGTTTAAACCTGTCTGCATCTAGAACTCGCCCAGCACCAGGACCACTTGCTTCCGGCCCACCCACAGGTACGATGCTGCAGTTCTCCATGCCCTGAACACCGGACGCTCCAGCAAAAACTGCTGCCATGCCGCTACACACTCTTTGATACAAATGTTGTCCTGCGCCAAATGCACACCTGCATGACCACCATCACAAAGCAAAGCACCCTGTATACCATTCACCACACCAGAAGCAACCCACTGACTCCACTGCATACTCAACACGCGCTCTATTCCACAGAGTTGTGGGACCTCATCGCCACCCTTGCATCCGATTTAGTCTTCCTCACCGAGACCAGGCTCAACCCTACATCCAACCATAACATTGCCACAGTGATTCCTGATTGAGAATAAATCATTCACCAGCACCGCACCAACAAGCCGGGAGGAGGAGCAGCCATCATCCACAAAGAGACCATACAGTGCATTACTACCACCGACAATACCAGCACCTAAACTTCAAGCTTCACACACATGGCAAAACAACCATCAGAGGCACCCTGGTATACTGACTCCTGGGCCCGCGCTCCAGCTTCCGGAAGCACCATTGCATACTTCATTGAGCCCCTTGCCCTGGATTCCAAGTACTAAATCTTCCTCAGGTACCTTAACTTCCACCTTGAAGAACCCACCTCCTTGACAGTAGGAGCAGCCTTGAACTGACCCAAATCATCCACTACCCCATGCACATCTCAGGACACACCCTGGACCCCATCTTTACTGCCATCAACTGCATCATACAGCCTCGTCACAGAACTCACATTGACCGACCACTCCATTGTCCACTTCAGCTTTTCCAGTGCCACCCCAAGATGGCAAGTGCCCCCCATTGCAGCTGGAGCAAAATTTCAGAGATAGCTGGACGGATGCCCTCAACATCTTTAATCCAGCTGCCGCAACCAACCTGGAATAGGAAATTAAGTACTTCAACGCCTAGATCACCAACTGCGGCAACAGCTTCGCCTCCATCAAGAGCAACAATCACAGAAGATCCTCAATGGCCAGCTGGTGCACCCATGAACTCAGAATAGCGAAACACGACAACAACCAGCTAGAAAGGAAACGGCACGCATGCAATGACACGCCCAACAGGGCAGCCTTCAAGACCTCCCTCAAGCTCGACCACCACCCGCTCAGGGAAAGAAAGCTTTAATCCCTAGCCGCCAGCATTGAAATAAGCACCTACAACAGCAAGGGACTTTTCAACATTGTTAAGGAGTTCTCTAACCTGGCTGCAAGCGAAAACAACATTACACCCTCACAAGAGCTGTGCAACAACCTCAACGACTTCTTTCACAACAAAATTGCAACCATATATAGAAACTTCGAACCCCAACCTATACCCACGGGCTTCCTTGAGCGATACGCCCTCACCACAACTGACACAATCCACTGATTGACCACCTGGAACCAGCATTCCACCCAGGACACCATCTCCTTCATGAAATCCATACACTGTGGAGCTCCCAAAGACACAGGCCTGCACCATATCTTCAATCCCAGAAACCAAAGGATCGGCCAGAGACTCACCACCCTGCTCAACACCTCAACCACTGCAACATCTCCTGATGCCTGGAAACACAAGCTGAAGTGAGACCACAGCTCAAAAAACCCTTCACAGACTCCAGCAAACTAAAAAACTATCGGCCTATCTCCTTGCTCCCAATTCCCTGCCAATGTACAGGAAAGGACTATCAATAGGCAACTCGCAACACACCTTGAGCAGTAACAGCTACGCTACCCCTCCCAATCAGGATTCTACAGCAATCACAGCACCAAGACCTCCCTGATTGCAGCCGACATCCAAACCCTTCACGATTGAGGAGAATCAGCAGCTATGATCCTCCTTGACCGTTCTTCAACCTTCAACACCATATCCTAGCACAAGCTAATCGAATGCTCCACTACATCAGCATACAAGGAGATGCACTCAGGTGGATCACCCCCTTCCTCACCGGAAGAACACAGAGGGTGTATCACCTTTCACACCACCAAAACAAGGATATCGTCTGCGGTGTCCCCCAAAGCTCATCTCTCAGCCCTACCCTCTTCAACTTATAAATGACCTGACTGCCCAACATCATCCGATCCCACAGTCTCAACATAATATCCTATGCAGACAATACACAAATAATACTCTCCCTCACCGATGACCCTACCACCACCAAGACGAACTTCCACAAGCGTCGCCAACTGGATGAAGAACAACTGCCTGAATCTAAACAGACAAGACGGATCTACTGATCTACTTCCACAACAACAGCAACCCCTGGGATGACTCCGGGTGGCCCTCAGACCTGGGACCCGCATCCACCAACCCAACCAGGAACCTCAGAATCATCATTGGTAACAAACTCACCATGAATCAGAGATCAATGTTGTTTCCTCTACCTGCTTTATTTCTCTATGCATTTCAATCAATCAATCAATCAGTGACACTTATAAAGCGCGCTACATACCCGTAGGGTCTCAAGGCGCGGGGGGGGGGGGTGCAGCTACTGCTCGAACAGCCAGGTCTTCAGCTTCTTCCTGAAGGAGAGGTGGTCTTGGGTCAGGCGCAGGTCGGTCGGGAGGGAGTTCCAGGTCTTGGCGGCCAGGTAGGAGAAGGACCTTCCTCCTGTAGTCGCTCTTCGGATGCGGGGGACGGCGGCGAGGGCGTGGTTGGCTGATCGGAGGTGGCGTTTGGGAGCGTAGAAGTTGACTCGGCTGTTGAGGTAGCTCGGGCCTTGGTCGTGTAGGGCTTTGTGTGCGTGGGTGAGGAGGCGGAAGGTGATTCTTTTGTTGACGGGGAGCCAGTGAAGGTCTCTCAGATGTCCGGAGATGTGGCTGGTTCGTGGGATGTCGAGGATGAGTCTGGCTGAGGCGTTCTGGATCCGCTGGAGTCTCTTCTGGAGCTTGGCGGTGGTACCGGCGTAGAGGGCGTTGCCGTAGTCCAGTCGGCTGGTGACGAGGGCCTGGGTGACGGTCTTCCTGGTCTCGGTGGGGATCCACCAGAAGATCTTCCGTAGCATGCGTAGGATGTTGAAGCACGCCGAGGAGACGTTGTTGACTTGCCTGGTCATGGAGAGGGAGGGGTCCAGGATGAAGCCCAGGTTGCGTGCATGGTCTGTCGGTTTGGGTGCGGTGCCCAGGGCGGGAGGCCACCAGGAGTCGTCCCAGGCGGAGGGTGAGGAGCCCAGGATGAGGACCTCCGTCTTGTCCGAGTTCAGTTTCAGGCGGCTGGTCGTCATCCACTCGGCTACCTCTTTCATCCCTTCGTGCAGGTTGGCTCTGGCGGCGGCGGGGTCGTTGGTCAGGGAGAGGATCAGCTGGGTGTCGTCGGCGTAGGAGATTATGCTGAGGTTGTGTTTGCGTACGATGGCCGCGAGGGGGCTCATGTAGACGTTGAAGAGGGTGGGGCTCAGAGATGATCCTTGGGGGACGCCGCAGATGACTTCGGAGGCCTCTGACTTGTACGGTGGTAGGCGGACTCTCTGTGTTCTTCCGTCGAGGAAGGAGACGATCCATTCCAGCGCCTTGTCCTGGATTCCGATGTTGCTGAGGCGCCGTACTAGGGTGCGGTGGCAGACCGTGTCGAATGCCGCGGAGAGGTCTAGGAGGATTTCTGCACACAAGACGCCCCGTGACACAGGCCCTTGTCACCAGCTGACTGCACTATGGCAACACTCCCTTCATAGGAAGCGATGCACATCTCTTACAGAGACTTCAAACCATACAGAACGCCACAGCCAGAAACATCCTTGACCTCCCCAGGTGAATCCAAATTCACACTCCACCTCAGGATCCACTGGCTCCCCATACAGAAGAGATGCCACTTAAAGCTGCTGATCCACACACACAAGGCTCTATGCAATCAAGGACCCACCATCATCAACCACCACCTGAACTTCAACCGTCAAGAAGATTACGTTCCACCTCATTAACACTTGCCCACACTACCCGCATCCACCGAAGTAGAAATGCAGGACAGTTCTTCTCCCACATCACTGCACAGACCTGGAACAGGCTCCTCATAAAGCTTGGGATAATCACCTCACTTACGGAATTCAGAAGGCAAGTGTCTAGATACACTATCAGGTGATTAGCAGCGCTTTATAAATCCTGATTGATTTATTTTGAAATAACTGTTAAAAAAAAAAAAAGAAAGAAAAAAAACTTTTAATCGAATGAGACTGAATGAAGACTAAAACATATTTAAAATAATGACATGAAGTTAACAGGTACATTCACCAACCCTGGACTGGATGAAGACATTGCTAACCTTAAAGGAAAAGTTACTTACCTTCAGTAACGCTATATCTGGTAGAGACACAGTCTAGCTGCAGATTCCTTAAGTTAGAATTTCCCCAGGCACCAGTCTGAATCCGGAGATTTTTCAGCAGTACCTCTGTGCGCCGGGGGACAGCATTGTACGGCTCCGTAGTGACGTCTATGGATATGACGTCAGTGGAGCCATACAAGTCCCCTCCGTCACGCGGACGTCAGTGTTCTACTGTGAATCTTTTCTGCACCAGAACGAGGAGCCACTACTAAAACTGGATGTGGAAACAGTGGACCAAAAAAGCTCAAAAAATCTTTGAAACAATAATAATAAACAAATGGTATGAAAATACCAGACTTGGATTTTAGACAGAAAAAAACAATAAAGCAAAACTGAACACAGGGACAGAAGAAAGTTTGCCCCCTAGTGAATAACCCATATTAGGGAAGAGACCATATCCTCAATGAATCAATCATTAATGGTAATGAATGGTACGGTAATATGTCAACATAACCTGCAACAACATTAAACTGTTTGTTAACCTCTTCCATGCGCAGGACGGCCGGGAGCGGTCACGTGTCACGGTGGACGTGTGCGCACGACGGCTCCCGGCCGTCCGAAACCCCACCCACTAATAAAATCGCCCGCATGGCGCGGGAATTCCCCGCCCATGGAAGGGGTTAATTCACACCATTACATGATCTATTGACAGTACCAATGTCAAGGTGAAATACTACCAAGAAAGTTTTCGTAGAAAGAACAAGGAGATTAGACTGCTCACACTGATTGAAATAGTGATCACTGGCATTAAAAGCCAGCATTGAAAGGGTATAACCCCTACCTCAAAAGACCTTTGCAGAGTGGGGTGGTTGAGCGAGGCGGATGAGCGGGGCATTAAGGAATCTGCAGCTAAATGGTGTCTCTACCAGACATGGCGTTACCAAAGGTAAGTAACTTTTCCATCTGGTAGAGACATCTAGCCGCAGATTCCTTAACTCAGAATTAAATACCATAGCTATACCCCACTGGAGGAGAGTCTGCAAACTAATCCCACAAAAGTTCTCAAAGAGAACTAGCCCGTCAACTAATGACTGACCAAGCGTAGGTGGGAATAGTAAAGCAAGAGATTGGCTCTTAAGAGAATCAATGACCTCTGTCTTAGAGCAGTATATAAATAAAAGTAACAAAGAATTTCCTGTCAGAAGACAGACATGTATCCTTTAAAAAGGGGAAAGAAGACTGAATGACCTAAAGGGGTCAAATGCATGAAGAAGTCATAAAATCTATATTGTTTCTGGCAATAAAGAATCAAAAGTAGAACTGTCGTGCTGGAATCCTAATAGGAGCTGCAGAACCCATCTCCAGAAGGGAAGGGAAGATGGACAAAATCCCCTTGTCATGATTAATGTAGTGTGTACAATGTGTAGCATCCACAGTCAATGCCACAAAAGATGTGTGTATATATACATAAATATACATACATACACACATATACACACATATATACACATATATACACACATACATACATAAACACACATATATACATACATACATACATATATATATATATATATATATATATATATACACTCCTTTGAAGAAAACCAACTTGAAAATCTCCTGTGAGATGAAATACCAGCATTTGTAAAGCGCACAGTTACCTCCGGATACGTGTCCCAGTGCTGTGGGCCGTCAGGAAGGTTTAGCGAGCTATTGCCCAGAGTCACTTAGTCACATGGTGCGGGGCTAACCTGCCGCCGGCACCGGGGATCAAACCGTGATCCCAAGTCAGGCACCCTGGCCGCTGTGCCACCCAAGACTAAATGGTAGGAGTATGCAAAGTATGTGCATCAACAGCACACATGCCTAAAACATATATGGAAATGTATCGCCAGATACTCCTATGGGCCCATCCACTCACAGAATTCTACTGGCCAAAGATTAACTGCTAAAACGCAAGGCCTATAAAACTTGCTCACTTCCAGCATTAAAGTCAGAGAGAGGAACACATCTTTGAGTCCAATGAGATTCTCTCTTTTTTTTATATTAAAACATGTAAATATGTGAAACACATGGATGATATAGAACAAAGGAGCACATAAAAGTGCAGTTCAAAATATAGTTACAGCCCTGTCAACAACAGGCGCACATGACATCTGTGATACAAAACAATATAAAAAAAAGACAGCATCACATATTCACATGTATATATCCGTATATCAACATATATATCCATCTCTGAAATAAGACATGTGGTAAAAATTACACCGCCCCAAGAAAAAAAGGGGGAAAGGAACTAACCACCCCCACAACAGTATAAGTGATTTAGAATAAGAAAATTGCCGTCTGGCAATAGGAATAATTAAAAACAAGAAGTATCAGTCATGAATCCTCCATAAGTGAGAAATGCTGAAAGACAGAAGTACATCCCTTCTAGAAGATAGAGAATGTAGATCAGACAGAACTACATAAATGAAGAACATTCAAAAAATAGATTGCAAAACTGGATGGATGAATGCACCGCACTTGTGATAACTTTGGGACAAGTTGGACCAATCGCAATCCTTTGGCCGCCAATAAACCACACCACAACGTGAAGCATGGATAGGTATTGCCTGTCTTTGAGGATAATAAACATGTCTTTATTAGACACTATTCTTTACCCTAAAAGAAGAACTCCCAAACAAATAGCATCCAACAAATGCAAAATGTAAACTCTGAACTAGAGCAACTTTCCAACTTGCTTAACTTCTTCATAGTTCTGATGCACCTAAAATAAACACTTAGTATACTAAAGAACTGAAAACATATCACACGAACGCCACCAGTTTGGAAAAACTGTGGAAGTGTGAAAATGCAACAGAACCCTGTGAAAGGTTATCACAAGAATAAAATAGAGCTCGTAGCTCACTACAATGGTACTTAAAAAAACAACACCAAGCCCAAGGATGACACAGCTTTATAACAGAGAGATCATATAGGAGAGAAATGCGCTACAAAGGTAGTACTCCTAAAGAGCTATACAATAGCAAACCAATACTCCACATCGAGTAATTCACATACCGGTAAAAGGGCTATGATCTCCTCAAACTTTATCAGAGTTAATGGAAAATAAAAGTAAACCAGCTACCCAGCTGCAAAAACATCCTGGAATTAATCACTCAAACCCGGAGACTAATACTCTCATTATAAGTCAAAAGTAGTGCTTACACTCCAACGCTACTAATTCAATGAAGGCTATAACAAAGGGACCACGGCAGAGGACACTATCGAATAAATTAAACGACCTGATGAGGTCCAATCAAAAGGCAAGTTCTTTAGACTCTCCCGAACATTCTCGGGGACACTGGAATCACGCAACCAAGCGTGCCTCCTCAGAGCTATATATCTAGCCTTAGGTCTACCTACGGAATCCGTTGTGCCCATCGCCGACCTGATGGTGAATTTGGCCATTTCACGACCATCCTGAATTAGCTAAAAGAGTTCAACTCTAGGTCATTCAGGAAGAGAAGAAAGTAGTCAGTCGACAGAATCCCATAGGGCAAAAGAAGCCCTTCCAAACACACAGGATGAGTTTATAGATCTTAAGGCCAAACTAGTGTACGCAAACAAATGTCGGCCACACATCGCCAACCATCGAGTAACAGAGGAGCTTCCAAATTGAGCGAAGTTGAAGCCGCCTGCACAACAAGCCCTCTAGCCTTAGGGTGTTGAAAAAGAAAATAGGGTCATCTGCAGCAGGCCGATGACGGTGGGCAATGGCACGCTCAACAGAGACTCCTGATGTTGGCCTTGCCCATGCCAAAAAGAATGTCAAATAGCAACTCTACGAAAGGAAGCAAAGGCTCAACCCCAGTGCCTCCTTGATGGAAGCCGGGTCTAGTGGCTTAGTGGACTAATGCATCCACTCTAGGGGCCCGTGTTCGACTTCATGGTCACAGGTTTAAATCCCGGCGGGTCCACTCAGCCTTTCATCAATCTGAGGTCGATAAAAAGAGTACAATTGAGTTGGGTAACAATAAACATATGTGATATGTGAGCTATAACAAATACACATGTTATGTTATGGAGCAAATCCAACAAGGGGTCAGAGGGCAGAGTCGCCACAGGAAGCTGCAACTTTAACATTTCAGCAGCCCTATTAATGACCCCAGCAAATGCCGCACGAGCCTCTGTCGCTATTCTAGGAGGTGAAAGTAAATTGTAGGTAGGGAACGATTGAAGACTAACATCCCCCAAAAAGCCAAAAAACCTCCTGTCTGAGACTGGCCAAGAGCTCAACCCCACCAGTATCCTCAGACTCTTCCTGCAACACTGGGGAAATGGCAACCACAGCGGACCCATCCTCAATTTGTAGAGAAGATGGCGCAGAAGCCTCAGTGGCAATAAACGTCGTCTCCGGCGTGGACCGTCGTTGAGACGGCATTGTATCGACTTCCATCACTAAGGGTGTCTCCACAGAACAGCGACGAGACATCGACATAGCGACGTCAACCACTAAGGGTGTCTTCGGCGTCACACAGCTTTGAGGTGGTGACAAGTCCCCCTCTGAGGACGCCACCAACATCAGAACAGGAAGCCGCACCAGGCTGATTCCCAACATCGTAGCAACTCCTGGTGGCAAACAAGCCAGCGAACTTCCAATCAGAGTCCCTTCCACCTCTGTGAGGCCCGAAGGTGCACCAGGGAGAGGTGTTGACCCAAAAAAGGCATGTAAAGCTTAGAAATATACTTCCATTTGGGCCGTAGTCATTCCCTCACCAGGATATGGCAGAAAACTGGGAGTCGACTCCTGCACAACTGCCTCCGGTAAGGACCAGGAGGAACTGGCACCAGCGTCCCAGCTTCGCGAGGCCGAAAACCTTGTGACTTTGATCCCTTCCGATGGGATTTACCTGATTTCGACAAGCGACGACCACGAGAACGGGTCTGCGACCTGCCCTGAGCAAGAGCCTCAGAAACGGATGGATTTCGGCGCTGCTTAGACTCCAAATGGGACAGCCAAGACGACAGTAACTTCATCCAACATTCCCCTAATGACTTGGGTTCAACCACTTACAGGCGGCGTCCAAGCATCACATACAAATAGTATGCGGATCCATTACTGACATATGCCGCGTACAGGTCTCTCACGTTTTAAAGCCCGAAGGCATCAGCACACTGTTCCAGACGCGAAAGGCGCCAAGAAGGCCCAAAAACCAAAGGGGTCTGAGGAACTGCTTTTCCTGGATCCACGTATCACCGCGGAAAAGAAGAAAACTGACGTTGGTGTGCCGGACGGGACTTATATGGCTCCACTGACGTCATATCCATAGACGCGGTCACTACAGAGCCGTACAATGTCGTCCCCGGGCCTGCAGAGATACTGCTGAAAAATCTCTGGATCCAGACTGGCGCCTGGGGAAATTCTAAGTTAAGGAATCTGCGGCTAGATGTCTCTATTAGATAGGCACAAAGTAAAATCTGCTTGTACAGCAAACAGAGTTTTAAGTGTTAGCTCCTGGCAAAGTGGAAATATGCAAACCTTAACATAGTGTTCCCTCATCCTCCAGGTCAATGATACACAGAACTACTTACACGAGGTATTCTCACGCATTATCGACTTTCTGTGAGTGTGCACCTCAGTCTCTAGAGATGTGTTACTGAATGAAGTGTTTGTCCCCTCTCTAAAAGATGCGTTTTTTGCTGACCTTCCCAGGGCCAGTTGCAGGACTTTTTTCCCATCAGAGAGCAATTGAGCTCTCAAGATTCAACTCAGTTTGCATACTTCATAACTAGCCTGGCTATTGAATGATTTAATGTTCCCTCTGGAGACTTGCTAGTACATCATGTTTCATCAATTGATCTTACTTAAATCGATATTACTGTAGTGTCTCATCAAAGCATGTCCATATTCACCTATGCCTTCTACAACATCGGAATTCTTTCACATAGGTGAATACAAGAAAATGGCATCTTTTGATTGTTTTTTATTTTAACCATACACCTACACAAGTGCATCACAGTCATTTAGAATACTCTTTCAGTACAAGATTACAGTGTTTCACAGAGTGCCTCACTAAGTGTGCTTCAACCTGCTTATTGTTTGAGCTACTTATTCATTCCTGTAAACATTTTTCTTTCTGTAATGTGTATTGTTCTTCTCTTCATTGTCTTATATATATAGGTGGTCTTCCTTTTTCAGTCTTGAAAAAGCCCTAGGTTCACTCATTTTTATAGGGTGAAACACATGTTGGTGAAAACCTCAAACTAGTTTATTTTAAAGGACTGTCTGCACATCTTGGCACAATAAGCATTGATTGACTTGTATATATTATAGACACCAAACAATACATTTGCATATTTAAAATTGGATACAAAACAATGCATCTTTGCATTATGATTTAGATTTGAACTTCTTGAGGAATTAAATTCAGTATCAACTTGTAATATTTACATCTTGCCTGTCCCTCAAAATATGCATATACACCCTCAATTGGTGACCGGTTAGTATCTATGCCCAGTCGGGCCAGAATTGAACAATTAACCTTGAAGATCCAATCCTTGTACCAACCTCTGACGTCATCTGGAAATCATTTATGGATCTATATTCTTAAGACTTATACCGCCTCTGTTATTCTAGGCAGTGTTGATTTAATAGTCCTAAAGAGGGTGGAGGTTTCACCTTATTTTCCTCCAAATGGGCCTTGAATATCAGTACCATAAGAAACTAATAATCAAATGTTGTAATGAGGTTACTGTTGACCTATTTCCTTCCTTTCTTCATATTGCATTTTGTCTGTCTTATATTTTAAAAATCAATAATTTTCAAACAGTTTTTGTAAAAATATTCTGCACTAAAAGAAATTAAGAATGTGGAGAGAAAATGTAACATATTAGGTGGAAAATAGAGAGATGCAACAGAGGAGATCCTGTTAACAAAAAACAGGTAATAAGGAGTCTTATGTTGGGGACTAGTGGTAGGGGTGGGGCTAGCTGCATTGCGATATACCTATACACTTGGACCTTTCTTTTTATGCATCTTTTTCAAAATGGTAATTCCTCTTTTGATGTGGAGGGGTACCCAACCAGTCAGGCTAGAGGGCGACCTATGTGAAACAGAACAAAGTAAATATTATGAGGTTGGGTGTTGAAAAACATAGATGCACAGGTAGAAGGATGCAACATAATACCAATAAACTAAAATACTTCATGCCAGATCAATATATTCAAGAATAGGCATAAGATAACAAAAATGCACTTCAATAAATATAGGTATCTTGTTCAGGCACATACCAATTACATTTGATGAGCATCACGTTTCACAAAGCCTGTTAGCACCATATTCACGTATTAGCCATACCTCTTCTGCTGGCAGAGATGAGATGGTTTGCCTGATCAGAGATCCACTTTCACCTACTACTATCAACTGAACAGTGTTATCAGGCACTTCATTTAAGTGCTCTTGGAGGGATTCACGTGGATTACTTATACCATTAATTTCCGGTTCAGTTTCACCACCCAAAGATAATTCAGGTAGTTTAGACAGTGCTGGGTGGGCATTCAAAAGACTTGGTTCTTTCAAAGCACAATTCTCTTTGCCAAGATTCACATTCATTGGATTATGTTGCTTAAAACCAGGATATTGGTGTTTGAGTTGATCAACTGCTGAATTTTCCAAAATACGGTCATTTGCTATGTCTTTCTGCGGCTGAAACTGTAGGTCATTAGCTAAGCGGTGGAAAGGTTCCTGTTGCTGTGGCTTTTTTGGCCCAAGTTCAGAAGTAGAATTTGGCTGTGTAACAGTAGTCTGAAAAGATGATGCTCCCAGATGTTGAAATAATTGCTGGTGCTGGAGAATTCTTGGACCTCCTGCAGTTTGGGTCACCATTACTGGCACATTTACTTTATACATGTGTCCTAAAACGAAAACAATTACAGCTGAAAACATAAAACAACTCATTTCAAACAAAGGCAATTAAATCAAACGTAATTGATAAAGACAATTTTGTAAAGGTATTTGAGAAGCTGCACTGCAAAAGATTACTTTCCAGAGTCTTTCAAATAGGGCCTAACAATGTGATCATGAGAGGCTCTAACTCGAATCCTGACAATGCATAAGCAATGCCAGTAGTTACAAAAATAATAGAATGACTATGTCGGATAAATGATTAAGCTGAAAAAGTGATCACTGATCGCACTTTGCAGATGTAAAATAGTGCCTATGCATTGCAATCAATGAATTCACAAGGAGAGAGACTGATAGACAAAACAATAAACATCAAGTGTTTGGAAACAGCTAGAACCGGCTCCAACTAGACAATCTACTCATCTGGAGGAGTAGGCAGAGGAGTAGGTAGGAAAGTGATGCAAACAGGTAACAACCTGCAGGCTACAAGAGTCACCATCAAGGTAAATTGCTCATTCTCCAAAATATGAGCTCATAACTTCTGGGTAGATTTCACAGCAAATGTAAATTGTAAATGTAAATTTGATACTTGTATAGCGCACTACTCACCCGCAAGGGTCTCAAGGTGCTTGTACGAATACCGTTGTGGAACCCATCCTGGCTTTCCCTGTGAGGTGTCCACTCCTGGGCACCGCCAAGGTGGAGGCCAGGCATCCTTAGCGTTGTGGGGGCCGTTGTGGAGATTAAGCAAGCTATTGCCCAGAGTTGCAGAGTGGGACTCCATGATTGGAATAGGCACCGAGGCGAGAATTATCAGGTCCGTGGAATTTTTTTAGCCCAAGACCCGCCGAGGTGGGGAATTGAACCCTGGTCCCGGGCTAGACCTCTGCATCAGGGTCTGCCGCTCTAATCATTGAGCCAAACTTCTCGCAACAGAGCAGAACAAATGGTGTAAAAGAAAGGGAGTATCAGGCTGATGTACCACCACCTAAAAAGTTCAAGACTGTAGACTTATCTTCTTCTTTCTTCTGAAAATAGATATAAAAAGCACTGGTACTTTGAAAAAGAGGTGTCCTAGAGCAAATGGAAATTAGGACTGTTGAAAAAACCAGGTTTTCAAGTATTTAGTTAATGCAGAGTTTAAGAAGAGAGGTAGAGAATGCCACAGCTTGGCAGTGCAATACTGGAAGGAGTGGCCCTCGATTCAGCTTCTCCCAAGCTTCAGTACCTGTAGATATATAGAGCCAGAGGAGTTCATAGCACATGCTGGCCTATAAAGGCAAGACTTTACTGGATAGATAATTCGGACCAATGCCCTTCATGGCTTTGTAGACCAGGCACAGAGCTTTGAAAGAGCATGTCTGATCGGTGTGCGAGGCCTGGAAACACGACCGAAGCGACCAGCAAGGCAAGAACACCCACGAATCAGGCCCACGATCAGCTCACACTGGCGGACACACCTTGCTGCACTGCACATAGGCTAAGACGGGAACCACTTGGCCAGGTGTGAGCGCGGTGAGCAACCCGCACCGGTTTAGGTACCAACACCGCCAGGTAGAGATACTTGAACAGACCGGGACAATTCCAACATGCACTGCACAACTGGACGGTAAGCGTGCAGAGCAGTAACGGGCTCCCAGGCACGATAGCCGCAGTCGCAGCTTGGCCCTGAGCATCTCAGGAGCGCGCCGAGCTGCAGCACAGAACGCAATCAGGAAACACCCGGGACGAGCTGCGCTGTGCTGATAGCGAAACGGACATAAATGGTAGGAGGCTGTGACCGCCACTGTGGAGAAGGGCCCTGCTCATGCCCGTTGAAGTAAGGCACAATCAAAAGGAGCACATTCCCAGTGAAAGATCCTAAATCTCCACTGCGCAAACTGCCCAACAGCGCCGACCATACGAAGCCCAGTGTACCCCACGCTTTGGGAGACCATATGAACACATAAGCGCCAATACAGGCTACATATACTGCTCGATAAGTCCTGCAGCTCACTAAATGCGTAGGGCGTCTGCACAGAGAGCGGGTTGAAGCGTACTGGACGGACCCAAAGTGCCCACTGCGACTCAAAATCGACATCACGTGGGCTCTATCCTCAACACCTGAAAATTTGGGAGAAGCCTTGGGTAATTTACATTGCAGAGACATGGGAAAAACAGACAGAACCCAATCTAAACTAAACTTCGAGCAGATGAAGAAGACAGCGGAAAACAGCACGGATGACCTGCACGCTACCCAAACAACCATGCCAGCAACAAGCGCTGAAAACACTGCAGATGTTCAATCCATTTTCTCGACAATTCAAGCCACCTTATCTAACATTGACGGCAAAATAGACTCTTTGACCTACTGAGTAGACCGCATGTCCAAGCGCCTAAACAGACACACAGAAAGGATAGTCATGGCGGAGCGCCGTATCTCAGATGCGGAGGATGTACAACACCAAATGGAAACTAAACAAGAGAAAATAGACAAAACTTTAACAGCATTAATGGCGAAGTCAGAGGATTTGGAAGCGAGATCTCGCCGTAATAATCTCCGATTCATGGGAATAGTGGAGACAATGAACACAGGAAACATGGAACGCTACATTGAGATCACACTCTTGGATAAAGAAACTTTATCCAAAGTTTTCATCATTGAAAGGGAGGACAGATCCCTCGCTCCACCACCAACACCGGGCGCTAGGCCATGACCGGTCATTGCGAAACTCCTGAATTATAGGGACCGAGATGCGGCACTTCGCAAGGCCCGTTAATTAGGCAGCCTGAAACACAAAAGGATGTAAATTTCTATCTACCCGGATTTCACGCCGCAAGTCCAAGAGGCGAGAAAGAAATTCATGGCAGTAAAAAAGAAATTACGCGAAGCGAACAAAACATCCCATATGCAATGATCTACCCAGCCTGACTGCGGGTGACGGATGGTGGCAAGAGTGTAGTCTACAATGAGCCTAAGGAGGTGCTCAAATACTTGCAACAGAAAGTATCCCAGTGTGTGCGCGCAGGAGATCACCAAGAGGCGATCCAGAAGACTAGGCGGGCACCTCGGACGTTGAATGACATTGCATGCCCTATCTGAACTATTTGAAGATGTTGAGACAGCGAACAATGGCCTCTTCAGTCGAATAACAAATGGTCACAGATAAGTGCTAATTGCGTCACCATGATTCATTGGTTTGAATAGAACTGTAAGGTGTAGTAGACATATGGCTAGTAAAGGCGCCTGGACACTAAAGTTGTCCTTGATATAGAAAACGGGCCGATTGCACTTTGAAAATAGCAGGATAAGATGATTGTGTTATTATTTATACTTAGACAGGTGACCCACCAGTTGTCGACAACACCGGAGATACCGACTGGCAGCTCCCGCCAACCTGTGTGCACCACAAAGTATTAAAGTGTTGTTAATGGATGTGTGGGGGGGACTGGAACAAGTTTTTGGGGATTGTGTTCGCTGTAATTGGGATGGCGAAGTGGAACGGAGAAGGGAGGGATGAAAGTTCAAGAAAAATGGTCGGAGACGAGATGACAGAAAACACACACACAATACAGAAAATACACCGTTCAGCCACCATCTTGCGCATCTAATACCTAATAGAAATGAATAACAGACCACAACCCACCAGAACCTTGACACTCATGACAGGGAATGTACGAGGCCTGAAAAACCCGCAGAAAATCCATAGTCTTTGCATACTTTGATCGTCAAAGTGGACGTAGTCTGCATTCAGGAGACACACCTCACTGAAACCACAGTGTAGAATAGGCACGCGGTGGGCAACGTATAGAATAGCGCCCTCCTACTCTACATACGCTAGAGGAGTAATACTTCTTATTAAGCGCGGCACACCATTTACTCTTATACACTCAATAAGGGATGACCAAGGCAGCTATGTTATAATTCAGGGAAACTTCGGTGGAACAGCCCTAACCATTGTTACCACATATGGCCCAAACACGGACGACCTCTCCTTTTTTGTCCAAATATGGGCTAAATTACATACTTTTATCACCGATGGCGCTACTCTGGGGGGGGAGACTTTAACACATGTCTAGACCCATCCATGGACAGGTCCACATGCACCAACAGGTACGGGAAACAGTCCACAGGGCGCTAAGGGAAGGTATTGAGGAATGCGCAATGTCAGACATAAGGCGAATGCGTCATCCAGGACAGAGAGAGGGTACTTGCATATCTACTACCCACAACACATGGTCCAGAATTGATTTCTGAATAGCCACAAATTATGTACGCACATGGACAACATCAATAGCACACATGCCCAAAACCTTATCGGACCATGCACCGGTTCGACTAGAACTAGCAATCCCCACGCACACTCCGAGACAGTACACGTGGCGTCTACAGCAAGGTGCAATGCTAGAACAGGTGTTTAGAGTTGAACTGCGGCAAGCCACTACAGACTTTTTTGACAGAAATGTAGGCTCAGTGGACAGTGCCAGGATGCTTTGGGAAGCTTTCAAAGTAACTATCCTGGGATTTTGCATAGGCAAACATGCAGGTATACTGAAAGACATCCATAGACAGCTGTCTATGGTTGAACAGGATATCAAACAATTAGAAACAGAATACTCGAACACTCTAGACTCCAAGATAGTGGCGGAAATCAGACAAAAAATAGACACATATCATGAGTTTGCAGAGGACGAGACCAAATAGCTCATGAAGGCACACGGCACAAATATGGGGAAGGGGGCTGCCCGGAAAAATCGCGTTCCAGTAGGATACGCCCCGCACAAATAGGGCCCTACATTACGCTGATATAAGATGCGCAGGCTGCACCTAAATATGACACCCCTTCCATTATAGGTCGCTTCTTGGAATATTATGCACATTTGTACTCCGCTGAGTCAAATACGTCCACAACTGAGATTAATAAATATTTAGAAAATATTGCCTTAGAATGGCTATCCGACAAACATCATGAATACTTTAGTCATCACATTACTGAGAATGAAATAAAAGAAGCAATAAACTCTCTCCCAAATACTAAAGCCCCTGGTATGGATGGGTCACCCAGGGAATTTTATAAAGAATACAAAGACTTACTAATCCCACACTTTGCTGCAATGTATGAAGAGGCATATGAAGAAGGCAGGTTGATGGCTTCATTACAAGAGGCACTGCTGATTACCCTTCTTAAACCGGACAAAGATCCTGTAAAATGCGAATCATACCGCCCACTATCGTTAATAAATATAGATGCCAAAATACTGGCAAAAAGTATTGCACTGAGGCTGCAACCCTTGATGAGGAACCTGGTACTACTGGATCAAGCGGGATTTATACCGACAAGATCCGCAACGCAAAACCTGAGAACCATATTCGCCATGTTTCATCAGGTAAATCCCGAGTTGCCGGCTGCTGCGGCCCTACTGAACGCAGCAAAGGCTTTTGACGCTGTAGAATGGCCATATATGTTTGCACTGCTTAAGATAGGGCTTCCTGGGCCATTCTTGAGCTGGATAACGTTATTATACACAGAGCCATGTGCAAGATTAAGAGCGAACAGCACCACATCTGAACCTATTAATCTACACCGTGGGACGAGACAAGGGTGTCCACTGTCACCACGTTTATTTACGCTTGCACTGGAACCACTAGCATGTAAGATAAGGCAAAAACATGGAGACACCGCAATACAGTTCCAGCTCCGACCAGTCAGTATATCGATGTATGCTGATTACATGGTCCTTTCCACAAGATACCCAGACGCTAATTTAAACAAACTTATCAGAGAATATATCAAATTCGAACACTATTCAGGACTCTGTATAATCTGGGACAAATCTGTGGTAATACCGCTCACCCCAGGCACAACGATACCAACATTAGACTACCCACTGCAATGGCAGGAGGACCCGGTGAAGTATTTGGGCATCTGGATACACCGCGATCTTGAACTTGTGATCCGTGAAAATTATGGTAGAGCCATGTCGAAGCTAGAAGAACAGATAGATAGGTGTATTAAACTACCGCTGTCACTAGCCGACAGGATCGCAATACATAAAATGGTGGTATTGCCTAGATTCCTTTACCTATTCATGAATATACTGATATGGATTACACACTCACTGTTAGCTAAACTGCACAGCGCCATGCTTAAGCTAACGTGGGCAGGTACACAGGCAAGAGTAGGATGGAAGGAACTGACCAGACCATACATTCAGGGGGGCTTCGGAGCACCAGATTTGCAGCTATACTATCACTGCACGCAGGCGCAGCACGCCCACTACTGGTTGAACCCACATGGTCATGTACCGCACATAGCAGTAGAACACGAGCGAGTACATCCGACCCCTTTAGTCACCTTTATATCGGAACCGAGACAGAGTACCCCGAGAGCTGAAATACACTCAGTTAACTGCACCTCGAAAGCGTGGCACACGCTGGCGACATGGGCGCATAAACTTCCGACATACGCACCGGCGCTGCCCATGCATCACCATCCACGAAGAACAGTGATGCAGGAACGGAAGATGTCATAGTTGCTGGGGGAGATGCGCCTCGGTAACATGGGAGATGTTTTCCCAATTGGTCAATTTGTCTCACAAACTGACGCATCCCTTAGTGCACAGCTCACACCTTTAAAGATATTCGTGTACTTACGCCTGCAGTCGGCAGTGAAGGACCACTACCCCACATTCCCAGATGAACCACCGACACACAATGCGCTTCAGATCCTACTAACAGCACTGACGCGCCAGCGTTTAGTTACACGACTATACAAGGCAGCTCAATATGAGCAATTTAGAGAACAAGATAAACCTCTAAAGAGATGGGAGGAGACACTTGGCAGCACCATTGACAAAAAGGACTGGGAGTACAGCTGCGCACAGATGCAAATGCTCACACCCAATTGCAACCTGCGCATTATACATTTCAAATTTCTATATCGAGTATATTCTACACCGGTGCAGTTGCATAAATATGGTTTACGCACAGATGACAGGTGCCACAGATGCAGCGCGTCGGGTGCAGATTTTTTACACATGGCATGGGCATGCCCTAGGCTCCAACCATATTGGCAAGAAGTGACTAATACACTTACTCTCCTGCTGGCGGAACAGGTACCCAACGCGCCTCTGGTATGTCTGTTATGCATTTTAAGGACCCAACTAGCTCGCAGACGTAAACTGCTGGAGGTGGCATTACTTCTGGCCAAGAGACGCATAGCTATGCACTGGGGGAGCAGACTCACACCAAAGTGTAAAGACTGGGTTACAGACATGACATACTGCAAGGAGACGCTGGAAACATATGCAGAGGAACTACCACAAGCCTCCCGGCCCAGGGACTTCTGGGACCCACGTGTGGAATATCTCAGCTTCACACAAACGGATGATTGAATATACACTATAATAGGGACAAGTAATATACAATGTATGAGATACTATACTCTAATAAGTTAAGGAAGTTAGAGTTGAATGGACCGAATGCAGCAGAATGTAAATACTGTGGCCTAGATCTGCCAATGATGTAACAAGGACAAAGTATTAAGATGTAACGTGTACAAATGAACACTCAAAAATTTAAAGAATGCTGTTAAACGTGTCATTATGGTTTTGAAAAGCACGGATACTGTAGAGACTTGTGTGCGTAATGTGGGAATCTGTGTTCCTTAACTGACCAAATAAATACATTTTTAAAAAAAAGAAAAACTTTTTACTACAGAGCTTAAGAGTGGGAAGGGGTCCCAGATCCTTAGGACACCAATGTGAGCACCAATTGGGACAGTTTTCCCAATTCAGATGAACAAGTGGGTATTCATCCGTTTCACTACTGCCCTCATGCATGCAGAAAACAGCTTTGAGTTTCTCCCAGATGTAAACAACAATCACTGTGGCTAAACAGACATTAAACAATGTTGGACTAAGTGATGAACCCTGAGGTACGCCGCAGGAGAAAATAAAATTGCCAGTTTTAAATGGCATTAAAAAGACACAATTGGATCTTTCTTATAATAAAGGTTTAATCTAGTCCAGAGATGGGTCAAATACTCCAATAGTCATTAGCTGCTGAATAAGTACTGAATGTGAAACCATGTCAAAAGTTGCAAGGCAGAACAACCAACCCAGTAAAAGATGCCTCAAAAGTCCTCAACTATAGCGAGAAAAACTTTCTCCTGACATATGGGCTTACCACATGTTGGTCCCACATTTGGGGGGGGGGGGGGGGGGGTGAATTTCCCATTGGAGGCGATTGCAGCCCCCCCCAGGAGAAAACACGCATGTCCCAAAACATATAAAAGAGCTGGAAGGCCCTGAAGGAATGGGTTGACCCCCTTTGACCCCCACCCTCTTTTTGTGTGTTTATTTAATAGATATGTTTTGCACTTGTGGGGCGATGGCGCCCCATGGGAAAAAAAATTTATAAAAAAAACAAAAGCCACATTACACACATGGCAACAATTATACTGCATAATTTGCCTTTTCTTGCTGCATAATGTAGTCAACCTTGTTGCATAACTGGATGCTCTCCCGCAGCATAATTACAGTGACCATGTTGATAGCACTGTGTATTTTACCATGTAGGACGCCTGCTCACAAAGTTGCACATGTTAGTAAGTTAATGTTCGTAGGTAGATTTTTGGCATTGGGATATTAGTTTTATACTGGCAAAGGCCCAGCAGCTCCAACAACTATAACGTTTTTCTCACTCTCGATAACTTTATTTTGGCCTCCAGGGCCATAAAAGTACAGATAAAAAGAGCTAAAACATACATAAATGAATAAAAATTAACCAAATTCATATTTTCGTACAATTCAAATATATATACAACCCATATATTTACAATAGTGAAACTAACATTTTAAGACTAGAATTAAATCAAGGAATGTTATCGACAAGAAACCTTTGGATATGTGGAGTTCATAAAAGAAGTAACTATTTCCATAAAAAGTTTCTTCGTTTTAACCACATACCATTTAAAAAGCGGGAGACTGCAAAGACAATCGGAGGGTATGTGTCATATGTTAGAACTCTAATAGCATTTGCACAATCTCTAAAACCCAAGTTCCTACAAATTGGTTTCACCCAACAATTTCGTAGTTGCTGGTAAGCTGGACAAAAGAAAGACATGTTTTTCATTTTCCATCAGACGGCAACAAGCCGGACAAACTGTGTTCTTACTCGGGTCCCATTTACAGGTAAATGACCTAAGTGGGAGACATCCCATTCTAAACTGCATATACAGTTTTCTAGCTAGAGCAGGAAATATCACATCAAGGAATTCCTCCTTCCTGTACTCTCCTTTTATTTGAAGAAACTGAGAAGACAATCTACCCACTGCTGGATTAGCATGTAATGCCGTAAGATTATAAAGCCTATAATAACGAACCATATTTGCCCTGGACAGAGCCAAGCAGGCAACCTCTGGCGTTTTCCATAGTTCCGGAAGACCGATCTTATGACAAAGATCCTTAATGTGGGTTAACCAGAATATTTTCTTATTTTTGATTACTGCCAATACCTCCTTAAATTCCTCTCGGTAGGTAACCAACTCTGGAACCGACCACAGTCTTCTCCAGTAGGTCAGTGGCCGTAAAGCCACCTCTTCTTCCACTGGCAGCAAGCCAAGGTCAAGCCTAAGGGGAACCAGAGGAGTACTAACTGGCAAGCCAATCAAATTTCTTATGAAGGTGTTCAACTCTACTTAAGCTTGTCAACTTACAATGTCCCCATAGTTCCGCACCATATAAAGATGCTGCTCTAACTTGTGTTTTGTAAATTTCTACCACCGTGGCAGCAGGTTTATAGACAGAGGCTCTATGTAATTTTGTTATTCCCCCAGCAGTCTGCGTTAATTTTAGTGCCGACTCGGCAACCTGAGAATCCCACCCCAGTTGTTCTTCCAATATAATGCCCAGGTATTCAAACTTCTTCACTCTCTCCAGAGGAATACCGTTTAGTATAGGGTTAGGGCATCTCTGTCTAGGGGGTTAAGGATCATAAACTTGGTCTTTACAAGATTAATCTCTAAGCCACTCTTCTCGCAAAAGTCTGCAAAGCCATCTAGGATCCGTTGGATACCCGCCGGTGTTCGGGACAAAAGAAGAGTGTCGTCCGCGTACGTCAGTGCGGGTACCTTACCTGTGACCAATTTGAGCGTCAATATCTTTTATACCCAGTAAAAACTTAATTAGCCCATTTATGTATAAACAAAAGTGTGGGAGCTAGCACACATCCCTGGCGTACTCCTCTTAATACAGGGAATCGTACCGACAGTTCTCCCTGCATCCCACATCTCACCTGGGCAAAATTTCCTGTGTGAAGTCTTCGCAACACTACCAACAGGTAAAGGGGCATACCAAGTTCCTCAAGAACTCTCCATAATGTCTCTCTGGGAACCAGGTCGAAAGCCGACCTCGATCCACAAAAATGAGGTAGAGGCTGCCACCCTCCACACTCACGGTTTTCCAATAAAGTACCTGTAGTCGAAAGATCTGGTCAATAGTTGACGTGCCGGATCTAAAACCAGCTTGTAAATTGCTCAAAATCTTGTTTTCCTCCTCCCAGGCTTGAATTCTTTCCAGGACTATACGACCCAATACTTTTTGGGCTATGTCTATTAGGCTAATTGGCCTGTAATTCATGGGTTGCAAAGGGCAACCTTTTTTGAAAATGGCACTATTTCCGCCCCCCGCCAAGTCTCTGGCGGGTCCGTCCCCATTAAAATAGAATTGTACAGGACACACAAATATGGTGCCCATATTTTTGGTTCAGAACGAAACAGGTCGCCTGGGATCTTATCGAGCCCGGGTGCTTTATTTGATTTTAATTTGATAATGGCAGATTCCACTTCTTCTATCGTTATCTCTAGGGACTCTCTCCAGCAATACTCTTGGGGGAGGTGCAGAGACATGGAATCGACATCACCATTCCCCGGTTGTTCATATAGCTTACAATAGTGATCTTCCCATACTGCTGGAGCTATACTAGGGGTTATTACAATCTCATTCTCCCTTCTGCCATTGCTAAAAATAGCCCAAAAGGATTTGAAGTCTTTGTATTGTAGGGCTCTTCTAAGTTCTTCCCACTTTTCGAGCTCCCAAGACTTTCTTTCCCTCTCTATCGTGTTCTTATACTGACCCCGGAGTATCTTAATCCTAACGTTGTCCCTCACCTTGACTGCTTGGATCAGTTCACTTTTCTTATTGCGACAGATTACACTATACCAGGGGTGACTCTGTACTATTTTATCCCTATACCTCCTTTTTGGATACAACACCTCAAGCAAATTTGCAACTAGCTGATTATGGATTTCCACCGGCCTTTGATTTGGCTCAGTTATACAACCCTTGGATCCCTCCTCGGCCATATCGCTAAGATACGGCAGGACTTCTTCATAAATATGCGTCATCTTGCTAGGAGAACCAAGTATATGTGGCCATTTTACTCTCCGTCTGTTGTTGTGGAGAGTAAGTAATTGTGAATTAGGGTTTGGTTCTGCTACATAGTTAGACAAACCCCAACTCCCTGGTTTTAGTGCCATAACCAAAGCGTTATGGTCACTATCGGTCCGCTCTACAACCCTGAAATCCAGTATCTTTTCCCAGGATCTAGTCTCAATCATGATATAATCAATGATTGAAGTATGACCTTCTCTATTGAAGGTTGCAGAGCCGGGTCTATCCGAGTCTGTTCTCCCATTGCAGGACCTCATGGCTGACGCAAGGGTAAAGGAAAGTATTTGTAGAACCAGCGGGCTCCATGCTTTTACCGGTGCAATCATAGGTTCCGAATGTTCCAGTGTTGATTCTCCCCATCTGGAGCATCAAGACTTAGATTGTTTAAGCGTTCATATTGGCAATTGAAGTCACCCCCTATTATTATAGCAAACTCAGGGTCAAGCGTCAATAGGTATTCACCTAACTGGGTAATAACCTTAGACTCTTGGCCACTCTGTGTAGATCTTGAGTAAATATTTATGAGGGCTAGATGTTTTCCCCTAGGCAAATTTAGTAAAACACATTGAATGTCACATGAGTTTGTAGATAACTGCTTTGCCGTAATTCCCAGGTGCATAGTGACCCAAATACTTAGTCCACCGGATGGTCTTCCTCTACCCCTGGTTACTGCAGCAATGTTATATGTAGCGAAACCTACCCTATAACTATTATCCATGGCCCAGGTCTCCTGTAGAAAGCATATATCGTGTTTATCCATAAACAGACCCCAGTCTTCACATATCAATTTGTTTTTTATGCCTGCCACATTCCAGGATAGAATATTGATCCTCCCACATTTCTCCCGAACACCGACTCCTGTACTTCTCCCGCCATCTCCTGGTCCTAATGGGCGATCAGCCTCTTGTTGGTTCTCCTCCCTACCACTCTCACTACTAGCTCCATCACACGTTTGATGTCTTTCGCCAACCCCACCTATTTCATCCTTCTCAATAACACCTTTTGCTGTTAATTTCAGTGGCACTACACCCCTGATATAAGGACATCCCCCCTCCTTGCCTACTTTATCAAAAAACCCATGAATGGGCATTTTACGTTTCAACGCATCATCATCCGCCTTAGCATTTGAAACACCCCCACTAGCCTCTACCACAAGTGGGGGCCTTATAATCTCAGGCCGTCAATCAACTAAGTCTAAAGCACTAAATCTATTCCTATGATGAAACATCTCGAGCGTAGGGAAACAATGTTGGGGTCCATTTCGGTCAGTACCTCCCTCAAAATAATTACCTCTAACATATTCATTCCCTACCCAGGTTAGTCTGTCCCTTAGCGGTGCAAGATAAGCTTTATTTGCAACATCAGGGTAAAAGTAGGTAAGTGGAAGGGACTTTATTACCGTGTCTAAATTACCTGTGTTCATTGAACAAATATACTTAACCACTCTAATGTCCCCAAAATTTATCACAACACAATCACCCTGTATATCTTTTGCCCTACACCCCACCCAGTCTACTCGTCTAGCAAATAGAATTTTACTTGAATCCTGGTAGGGGAGGGGTGTATTGTGATTTGGCCAGTGGATACACTTGTTTTTGAGTTCCCTGTAACTCTCTAAGAGCCCTAGCTTCAAGGTGGGTACCCCAGTTAGGACCACCACATAGGGGATAGACTCAAGGGGCAAGTCCAAACAAGGCAAAACAGGCTTATTTGTATCTACATCCCTTGTCCTATTTACCTGAGTGGGCACTGAATTGGAACCACCCACCCTGTAATCCCCCCCCCCCCCCCACCCTCCTCTGTTATTTGTATAGCAGGGGCGCTTTGCCGAGCTGTATCAACCGTAGCTATAGAATTATTCACAAGAGCTGGTTGTGCCGGCGTAAGTATGGCTGTGTTCCTAACTGTGGAGATCGTACACTGTGCATCTCCATTTGTTTGGGCTGATGGTCCCTGCCCCTTGCACTTTCCATCTACCACCCTAGTAACATTCCCACCCTCTGACATTGAGCATAACTGTTCCAGCTTGGTAAGTCTATGCTCAATGCAATCCAGTCTAGCATAGATGGGGAGGCAAGTTGCTGTAAAAAGATGTTCCATTTTATCCCAGAAATCACCCCTATACTCTAAGGGTATCGAATCATCGGGGGTTTGTTTATCAGGCAAGTCTTCAGATGTTAGGTGCATACCACCCATACCGTACGTGCAGTTCTTCTTTGAATTAGCACGTTTTGGAGCTTTTGTTTTACTATTTAGCAAAATAGTACCTCCTCGTTTTCTTTTAACTGCCGGGTTCCCTGCCCGGACATCCCCTAAATTAGGACCTTCAATTGACCGAATTGATAGCCCCGATCTTGTAGTGCCGGGACTCTGTAGAAGTGGAAGAGGCAAAGGGTCTAGTGCAGTGGTTACCATAATGTCCAGTGAACCGTTCAGCAATCCGGTAGCCACCGGCAAGTGATATCCAGCTGCTGCTAGGTCCACTTGAGTACTGTCCTTCATAGTTTGATCTACAAGGGGTTCTGCCAGATCAATAGTCCGGGAGACAGGTGTTTTGGCCATATCCAGCCTACCCAGCGACAACCGTTTGTCAAAAGTCGGCTCCAAAGACAACCTTTTTTCTGTTATTTCAATCTCTCTTTGGAGCAATGATGATGCCCTTATTATGAAGTTGTCTAGAGTCCCCACCACACCACCTCCAGCTGATAATTTCTTCCCCCTCTCACAACCTGTAGCAGCCATTGCCATTCTATCAGTGATCCTACCGTCCTTTTATCGAGGGAGGCCCCGTCTCGTCCTCAGTCGTTCTCGGACGGGCTCAGACGGGCCCGCCCTTGGCCCAGGCTTCGCCCGGCACGACCCGCACGCGATCCCTCGACTCGGGGGCTAAGCGCAATTTGAAGCGCCTCCTTGTGCGTGATTGGCGTGGGCGGCTTTTTGCCGCTAGGGAGCCTGGGAGGTGTAGTCCTCCTCTCTGCGACCGCAGGCGTTTGAAGTGTGGCGGCGGGAGGGCAGCAGAGCAAGCTAGACGACCAGCGTCTGGAACAGACCAGCAGGTAAGATGAGAAGTTCCCCAAACAAGTCTTCCAACGACACCAAGTTTTTCATAAGCCATGCCAAAAGTATGTTGGGGTATTGAGTATGTGGCATGGTGAAGTAATTCTGGGTCTTTTTTTGCAATTTCTATTGTTGTCTTTGGAGAACCTACAGCTTCAGAGAACCAGATAAGTAATTGTGTTTATATAATATTGCACACATCTCACACGCACACACCCACTGACTAAATTAAACCAATACTTCTGCCTTCTATGTAGGACAGTGTTTAAGATGGAAGGCTTGTAAGTCAGCAGAGATGAAGCCTCAGTGGATGACTGCGACCCAGGCCCTAACTCGGTTCATGATGATGGCAGTCGTGCTGTCCCTTCACAAGCACACTATGTGCAGCAGAGTGTCCATACCAAGGTAGACCAACCCAAAGAGCGGGCATGTGTGGGGGCAAGCACAGACTGAGTGCTCTCTTGGCAGCCCTCCAATTTAGTTCAGCCCCAAATTCTGCCGCTCACTGGGGATGCAGGATGTAAAGTGGATACAACCGATTTTTTGCCAATTGACTAGGTCCATCTCTTTTCAGACGTGGACTTCTTTGAGCAATTGGTGCAGCAAATACATTTGCTTGCCTAACAAGTTCTGAGGGAGCATGAAGGCACACTAGGGCTTCATTCTAGGGCACCCTAGTGGACTCCCACTTGAGGAGTTGAAGATATTTTTGGGCCTTTTGCTCAAAATGGGGTTTGTGCACTAACCAAGCTTGTAGTCCTACTGGTCTGCTCGCACAGCTTGGGTAACACCCATCTTTGCACTATACATGAGCAGAGATGGTTTTTTGCTATTGCAGTGTATGCTGCATTTCAATGACAACTCTGCAGCAATGCCCTGGGACCATCCATACCATGACAGGTTTTTCAAATGTTGGCCTGTTGTGGAGCATTTATCTGCCAGGTTTCCAGAGATATATACTCCTGGACAGAATACAGTGATTGAGGAGTCCTTGGTGGCTGCTGTTCCCAGAGCTCTGCGTCACATTACAACAAACTGATAACAGTCAAGTTCTCTAACAGGCGTGAGGTGCATGTGTTCATGATAAGATCACTTCCTCCCTCACGGTTTGGGTTCAGATTGCCAAAGTTCAGAAGCCCATGTTTATACTTGATTACAACAAGTACATGGAGGTGTCCAGTGTGGTGTAACTTGCATTGATTTTGTTCACTTTCCCATAATGGCGTACAAAAGTTGAAAGTGCGTACATGGCTAACATTACTCATTTATTTGGAAATTTCTGTAATCTGTTGAAATTCACAAAGAACCAAGTATTCCCAGGTCTACACATAAAAACTGAACCCAATTTTTGTGGATGGCACTCGCACGCACAATCGGAAAATGCTAAAAACACACAGACACATCTATATTCATGCAGTGAAAACTGAACCTTTTTTTGCAATGTGGGTAGCTATGGATACTTGGCCCTAGCTCAGCCAGAACCTAGGCAAACCTACACATTTTTTAAAACTAGACAGTCAAGGGAGTCCAGGGGAGCATAACTTGTGTGGCTCTCATCAGATAATTTTACCCAGAAACCCTTGCAAATGTCAAACTTTAATAAGAAACATATTTCACTCCCATTTCTGTGACGGAAAGATGTGGAATCTGCGGGGAACCACAGGTTTCTTACTACCCCAAGTTCCCACATGTCTCCCAATAATACCGGTACCTCACTTGTGTGGATGGGCCAAAAAGCAACACCACAAATGGCATTAAATCACTACATTGAGAAATAAGGAATCAGGTAGCTGCTGTATTTGGGGCCTTGCTGTGGCGCCTCCCATGCAAACCTACAAAACACAGACATTTTTTAAAACTAGACAACCAGAGGAGTCTAGGGTGGTGTGCCTTACGTGGCTCCCACAAGCTTTTCTGACCCACAATCCTCTGCAATCCTTAAACTCTGCCTGATTCATGCATTTCCCCTCCATTTCTGTAATGGAAACTTCCAGAATTGGCAGGAACCTACAATATTCTTACCACTCCGCATTACCCCATTTGTGCAGATATAAACGCACTCCACGTGTTGTGGCTAGGCCTAGTGCCTGCTCAAAGCAAGGTCAATAGGAGCCCTCACCAGAGGGATCCCATTGACCTTGGATTATCACTGTCCGAGTGGCCCATGAGGTGATGTGGCAATGCTTAACCAGACTCCTCAGTGTGCTGCAGCAGCGACTGCTGGACTTTCTTCTCCACAGGACTGAGGTTCAGTGATGGGCCACACTATGGCCGTAAAAACCCCAAAGCACTCCTTCCTCCACTTCTTCATCTACCGCTGCAGCCATAGGGAGCATGGTCTAACCCCTGGACCCATCTGCCTCTAGGACAAACTAGCTGTAGAAACCTCCTGTGTCTCAGTAGAGGCAAACCAACTCTGTGGCAGTGGATCTAGGTCTCCTCCAACACTACCAAAAGAAACGCAGAGGTACTGCTAAGAAACATCTTCCACCTGGGGGTTCAAATGTAAGGAGTCTGCAGCTAGATGTCTTGATCGAATTTATTATTCAGGTGGAAAGCCGACACCGTCATCGTTCTTCTCTCTGGGACGTGCCTGCCCGGCGGCTCCCAATGGCTGGTGGTGGCTAGGCTGCTTCACTATAAGGATAGGGCTGCTGTCCTATGGGCAGCCTGGCAAGTGACCCCCCCTCCCCCCAATAGAAGTGGATCAAACAGTACTGGTGTTCCTGAACCATACCCTCGCAATCCAGTTGCAGCACTCCTTCTTCCTGAGGGTCAAAGGTATACTCTGTGAACTGGACCTTCAATACTCATTGCTCATTCCTGCAAAACGTACAATTATCCACAACCTAAAGACTTACTTCTTCAGCCTGGGATTGGACTGATCATCACTATGGCCTAAGCTGCATCATATGCCCTGAATTGATGCCCCAGAGTTCTGGTCAGTGCCAGCCCACTACACAGCTCAGGTGCGGCACAGAGGGAAAGCTGGGCACATTCTGAACACAGTGTTGCCCTGGCCGTTGCAGCATACTTCCGAGCCCCGACTCCTCCTACTGATGCAGATCGTCACAGTAAGTCAAGCATGGAAGAGATGCTCCATCTTTTTCGCTTGTCACCATACCTTGGGGGTCACTTAACAACCCAGGAGCCCTTTAAATGGGAACAATCTACTGGCCAACACTCCTAAGATGCGCTTCATGTCCGGGAATGTATGAAGGATGTACACAGTACATAAATGTTATTCTATCTACTCCTACATAAAGCAACAGAGTGTGCTGATACAATAGTAGCAGAAACTGCTACATATCAGAAACACTGGTGCGTTTCCTTCTTCTCCACTGACTTCTCAGCTTATGCCAGGAGTGTCCTGGTCTGGGTGAGGGCGGGAGTGGTCTTTCAAGCACTGCACACAGCCACTGGACAGGGTTGACACATTCGCTTTAGTGGAGAGGCGCCTAGATGGAACCCTGGTACTCTTCTAACAACAAGTTATCTCATTTTGCAGGCAATCCGTCTTTGGAGGTGACTAACTGCATCCTCCCCTCTACCACAGGCCCGAGCATCTTTTGCTCGTTGACTATCATGCTAGTCACTCAATGTCCGGAGGCAACTAAATCCAAATGCTCTGGTTTATTCCCATTACTCCACACAACTTATACGTCCGGCTGAACAGCATTGTATGCTCCAACAGCACTGTGTCCCTTGCTGCCAATATAGCTTGCCTTGGCAGTATGATCTCGGGCCATAATGTCAAAATTGCAGACCTCAGATGGGGCAGACCTCATTCACTGATCCAAACATGGTAATTCCAATGCGAGACATTTGATGATCCGTTTTTTTGTGCCACCCTTTCTGAACATATTTCCCAGTGCCAGGACACGGCTTCATCCCGAGCCACTGAAAAATCCCTTGTAAAGCAACAATAAGATTTGCTACCATGCATGGAGGGACTGGTCAAAATGACTGCTACCTGCAACAAACACACCAACCTAATGGAGTGGCTGAGATGCCTGAACCATGCTGCATTCACTGTGAGGTCTCACACGGAGGGAGGAAAAGTGCGCAGACTTCTTGCCTGGCTCATGAAACAGGATGCTCAAATGGCTCCAGTTCACCCTAGACAATCATGAGGCCACACTAGATGCCTTCTAGACTCACTACTCTAATCCATATTAATCTTTCCACAAATAATCCGCAGGCACGATTGAATATTTCCTGACCCCCTCACACTACCGCACATATTTGTCTACCAACGGGTCAACCTGAAGAGCACAATTACTGAGCAAGAAATTAAAGCTGCCATCCAAGATGTGACCATGGGTAAGCCCCATGGCACAGATGGGATCCCCCCCTAGAATATTATAAAAACCTTTGATGAGCAATTGGTCCCCTGGCTGACGGCACTCTACAGATGTTGTCCTATATGTTGCTACACAGGCATACTTCCACTGTCCCTTTGAGAAGCCCTCTGGTCTCGATCTCGAAGCCTTATTGCGTTCCCACAAGCTGTTGTCCTATAGGCCGCTAGCTTATAAAATACTAAGGTAAATACTTGCGGACATATTTTGTGAATACTCCCTGGCCTTATACACCCTGACCAGAATGGTATAATTCTGAAATGCAGCACCTTCTGCAATATCTGTCATCTACTGTACATCATGGACCAGGCATTACCTCAATTCCCACACTCTGCCTGTCCGGTGCTGGACCTGGAGAAAGCTTTTGACACATTAGATTGGGACTATCTATTTCAGGTCCTTGCTGGTATGGGAGTGGGCAGGTGCTTATAAGCCCTAACCTGGCTAATATGTATGAGTCCACATTGGCAAACTGATGTCTGCTCCGTTTTCTGTCCACTGGGGCACATGGCAGGGCTGCCCTTAATCTCCATTACTCTTCACTGTTGAAAAGTTGCCCCTTGCTATACGACTTAGAATGGAAGCTGCAACATGCGATTTCCCTCTGGCCGGTACTGTTCATGCCGCCTCCTATTATGCAGAAGACATGCTCCTCTACCCCAGAGATATCTGCACCTGATAACGCTCTATTGGCTTAGCACTGCAAAATTTCGAAGATGTGGCAGGATTTCTCCTTAGTTGGGGAAAGTCATGTATCAATCCCTTCAGATGCGGTACAGAACCTCCTCTTGCAATCAATAAATCTTGTCAAACAAGTAGAGGAAAAAGGGGGGCTTAACAATAATAAACTATCTTATTATTATTGCAGGTCCAGCATACATGCCCATCAATCAGTGAAAACAAAGAGGTATGCAGTTCCTAAAGTTAACGCAATGTGTGTTAGAATCTCTAAAGGTACCAGGGTGATACTGTGAAATTGATGAAATGGGCAGGAGTGGAGGTTACTCCTTCTGGAAAAGAAGACCCTCACACACCCAACAAGCGGGTGTCTTGCTTCATCATCGGGTCTTTGCTCCTTATCGGGCCGGCGGTGCAATGCCCGATCAGGCACCCAATGGGGCCTTCCTATCGGAGATCTTTATTTCCAACGCCGATGAGTGAGGTGTGTGGGGGGGGGGGGGAAAGTTAGTTATAAGAATTGGTGTAGGTGCATGTGAGGTGGAAGATAAGTGTACTAAAACAGGGGTAGGTGATCCACTTCAAACAATTTTAATAAAGCATGGTCACCATCCTGATTAAAATCAAAATAATCCGCACATCTCTCACCTTTAGGTGTGTGAGTAAACGTGCTAAAAGGATCAAAGGGTCGACATGTTTCTTGCCTTGTATTATATTAAATGGCAATTCTTCAGGACCAATAAACAAAAATATACGGCTACCTGCACCTTTTTGGTGGTGGCCACAACCTCTAAGAGGTATTAATGGTGGACACACGTACAGCACCCTAAAAATGTGTGGTACCGTGAGTAAAGAGAACACACAACCTGCGGAAGAAAAAGAAAGTTACAAATAAAAGCATTATCATAAAAACCAATCCGAGGCATCAGGTTAACTAAAGACAATAGGTGATGTCAAAATTTAAACCGTGACATGCGTCGATTGTGAGCAATTGTTTGTTGGACTTACTCATGGCTATCAGCAGTAAATTAATTATAGACCAACTCAAAGACCAACCCAAGAAAGGCTGCGTCAAATTATCAAGAGTAGTATCGCATGAACTCACCCTCATAGGCTGTGTAGAATATGAGGCCAGGGTAGGAGAGCACTAAATTTTAGTGTCCTAGAATGAGGAGGGTAGATAAACATCAGACAAATGAGAAAAATAAAGAACAACCATTGTAAGTTATTGAAACCTATGTAGCATTAGGCCTCATGATATATTTGGGCACAGAGGAAAACAATCTGTAACTGAGCCCCACGAGGGCAAAAAGTAACTCGAGTGGTAGAAAACGCAACATCACAGGGAGTCAGTATGCATATGTCTGTGACGATACAGTAAATGACGCATTGCCAGCATAAAACCAGTCATACTGGACGTCAGCACATTCATATGGCAGAGAAAAATATATGCGATCAGGTCTTTGAGGCATTAAGTTAACATACAGACCTAACGCATACGAATCACGTGTACGAGCAGCCTCTGTTGGTCAGAGCTCCGTAGATTATAGATCGGTTATGCGGGTACATCCTGATGGTAGGAGAGATATAAAAGGCTCAATACTCACAATTCCGTATTGGAGGAACTACCGTGTACCTAGAACCTCGCCAGCCACTGCAGTCTGGTGTTTGTACGCCCGACTCGCTCCTGGTAATGAGAGCAGGTCGGCGTGCAGCGCGAGTGCGTGGGAGGCGGGGACATCCGGTGGAGGGAGGCGTGTCCCCGCAGCAACCACTAGGCCGCTAACCTCAATGGATGTGAGTCGGGAGGGACGCGTGCGTGGTAGTTATGGTAACTCGTGCGCGGGGAGATCAACCCTGTTGCTCGAGTGATGATAAAAGTACCGGCAATCTGTTAGTATTGAGGCAAACGACTCGCAGAGGGCTCCCATGGTAAAATGAATATAATCAGTATTTCCATGAACTGACAATCAATGTGAGGCGCACTAGAACAAATTCAGCGACTCTGCTTATTAATGTGGGGTGCAAGTTTACTTAATACAGCTAGAGTTATAGGAGGCAGTAAACTTAATCAAGTAAGCATGCTCCACGGAATATCCTCGTTGAGGCCAGTTGCGTCAGCAGCCAATCTTAGGACCCAACGTTGTTCAAGTCTAAAGAGGGCTTTTTTCGACATGTGGGGGTGGGATTCTAAGACCACCCATTGGAATGAGGTGGGAGCATGTCGTTCCAGGTGATAATGGGACGTCATTTTGGTGTTTGTTTTGGCGTATCTGAAGCTACTTTTATGTTCCAGCATGCGTATTTGACTGCACGAGTGGTCATGCCTATATATGGTAAACCACATGGACATGTCATCATATAGATGCAGTTAGATGAGTTACAATTGGTGTGTTTGCAGATACTCCAAGTCAAGCCATTAGGAAATACCAATTCTTTACTGATGCGTGTCTGGGGACACATGGAACATGCCCCACAGGGGTAATGACCCTTAACTGGAGGCAAGTCCCACAACATTCTTTGAGACCTAATGGTTGGTTTCTTAGGTCTGGTATGTATTAGTAAATCCTTCAGATTACTAGTGCGTTTGAATGCGAACCTGGGAATTTCTAAATCCAAGTCTCCAGTATTCAGAATCCCCCAGTGTTTTTTGATGATGGCCTTGATCCTATTGGAATCAGGGGTAAAAGTGGTGACACATGTTATGGATCGATCAGGTTCCTTGATGTTAATATCTAACAGACTCTCTCTGTTATTGTTTCTTGCTCGTTTTCGAGCTCGTGACACTAATTGTGTGGGATAGTCTCGCTTGATCAGATCATTCATAAGAGTCGCGGACTCTTTCTGGTAGTCTGTCACAGAACTGCAATTCCTTCTGATACGCAAAAATTGTCCAAAGGGGAAATTTTCCCTCAACGACTTTGGATGATAACTGCTGAATAAGAGGAGGCTATTCCTATCTGTAGGTTTACGGTACAGACTCGTAGAGATCTTGTCTCCTTCAAGTCGGATAAGTAAATCCAGGAAGGGAACTTCTGTGTCAGAGATAGTATGGGTAAATCTCAAATAGGGATTTAAGGTGTTGATCCAAGTACAAAATTCTGTACATTTCGTGTAGTCTCCTCTCCACAGGATCAGGATGTCATCAATAAATCTTTTCCAGAGCAGTACATTCGCCGAGTAGGGGTTGGTGGAATGGTGGATTGCCCTAGTTTCGAAAGCTGACATGTACATACATGCTAGGCGCGAATGTACTGCCCATAGAAGTACCTTGGGTTTGATGGTACAATTGTGTGTTATACTCAAAGACGTTTTGAGTCAGGGCAAGGCTAGCGCATTCCATTATGAATGGTACAGGTGTAGTGGAAATACGCTCACTGCTACTCAGCGCAGCCTCGATGACCTGGAGGGTGGCTTGTTGGGGTATGTTGGTATATAACGCCTCAACATCCAATGTCAGCAAAAGGTTTATCTCCTGTGGGTGTTGAATACCCTCCAGAAGACGGAGAACGTCAGTGGTGTCTCGAATGTACGAAGGAGTAGTTCTGACCAGGGGCTGGATGAAGTGGTCAACAAACTGCGATAAAGGTTCCAGAATGGATCCTATGCCTGACACGATAGGTCGTCCAGGTACTGGGGATGTCCCTTTATGAATTTTATGAAGGCAATAGAAGAAGGGGATCACTGGTTCCTTAGCTATGAGGAAGTTTGCTTCTTTCTTAGAGATCCAACCTTCTAACTCAGCCGTGGAGACCATAGAGCCTATAGTCCATACTCCTTGTGGGCGTGAAGGTTGATGGTCTATGGAGCCCTGAGTCATCGCCACTAGGCGGCGGATGATCTTGAAAGAGCACCTTTAGCCTAATCTTGCGGAATAAATTCTGGACCTCACAAGTGTCACGAAATCTGTCTGTCTTGGGTGTAGGGACGTAACCCAGGCCTTTCTGGAGCACTCTTTCTTCCACAGGAGTGAGAACTCTAGTGGATAGATTGATCATCAATCTCTTGTCCCTGGTTTGGCTCCTGGTTTCCACTGTTCTGGGAGGTTGTTCCTGCCATTGCACTCTTTTTTGTTGTCGCCCTCTTCTGCGCCCTCTTCCTCTGCCCCAGCCTCTGTCTAAAAAAGGTTGTTCAGCCCTAGGTGGGAAGAAGGGCGGGGGAGGGCCTTGATGATACATAGGATATTGCCAGAAGGGGGGTCCCTGAAAAGGAGGCATGTTGAATGCCGGATAGCCTGGTGGCTGGAAAGGTCTCGTTTTCCTATTGTTGTTGTTCCAACTCCCTGTGCTAGATTCACTGTTAGTAGAGGAGCTTCGTCTGGAAGGCCCTGAACTCTCATCTGACGAGTAACTAGTTACTGTAGAGGTATAGTCTGCTTTAAGATAGGGATATACCTTTTCTGTCGAAAACTTCTTAATGTCTTTTTGAAGTTTAGATATTTTTTGCTTCATAAGGTCTTCCCTATTCTCGGCAAGCTCAGCATTGATTTCTGCTAGTTTAGTCTTGTATACAGTTGTTTGGATGATGACTTTGATAGCACCCTCCGCTGTTTGGATCTTGATTAACAAGGCATCCGCTATAAATCTTGGCCAGGTCTCTTGGGAGGAACATGCATTCTCATATTTGGGCATCCGATTTTTTGCAACTATACTTGGCTTTTATGAAAGTAACCTGGCTCTAGCGCACACTGCTCTATGCACCCAGATTCAGTTTTGCAAAACTGCTCTGCTTGCAACATCTGTAAAGATAGCACTGTCCAAAATGGTAATGCTTCCAAGTTTACTCTATTACTTTGCAAATGTCTCTGTTGTTCCCCCACGATAGTTCTTTTGTGAGCTTGGCAGCATGCTTGGAGACCTGATTCAGGGAACTGGCTGTTGCCGTGTCGCACTTCATAAACCTAGGCTACCGATAGGTCATGGTGGGCTAGGGGCTCCACCCTTTGAACAATATTATCTAGCATCTCAACTCCAATGGCTTGCTGGCTCCTCCTTAGAGGACACAGGTTGGGACAAAGGAGTGATTAACCGTGGAGAAATCCTACAATTTCTCCTGCCCTGCACTAGTTTGGGCCCTGAGCCTCCCAGGCCGGTTGAAATGATCAAACATTGCATTAACCAAGTTTTCCAACTCACACGTACCACACGCCACACAAATATCACTCTGGGGTCTGCCCAGTGGCAATGGTTTCTCAACACACATGGCACTGGCATATACACAGTGTGTCTAGTCTAGAAGACCTATTCATGGATGGTCAATTTCTCACCTTTGACCAGCACATTACAGAACATGGTATTCCACCAGGTCAATGTTTATTATAAACATCTCCAGCGGGCATGCAACACCATGTGGGCTTTCAGCCGAGATGGACCACCAACACATGCAGTGATACAGAGACTGCATGTGATGGAACTTGGAGTAAATTTACTTGTACAAAGCCCGGAGGGAGCACACCCTCACCCGGCTTCCAATAACCTGGAAAAACGAACTTGGGAGGGGACTAGAGTGGTGTTGGAATATCCTCACTTGGTGTCAAGATATGACAGTTTACAAAATATAAGATTCTCTGTCATTCATAGGGATCATCTGACTCAAGTTAGACTGAACCGTATATACCCGAAAGCACAGCTCTCTAGCCCTACCTCTCACTCAGAAGATGCTGACCTGCATCACATTCTATGGGAGTGTTCCTCATTGAATGGCTACTGGTAAGCGGTCCTATAAATGATATCATCCAACATGAAAGGCTTGACTTGGGAAACTGCAGCTCTTAGAATTTACAGGCACTCTAAAAGAAATCGAGTGAGGGCCCGATTTGTGGATCATGCACTGCTCTTGGCCAAGAGGGCAACCACTTTACAGTATCGGGCGCAATTACCATGATGGCTATGTCCCAGTGTTGTGTATTAGTTCGCTATGCAGAGGCTGAAAGTACAGCAATCCAGAGAGGAATCAAGAGGTCAACTCTAGCACCCCATTTCAATAGAACGGGATGCTATGTTGATATAGCTTTAAGTCCTCATACAAGATGACAACCTCTTACCCTAGGCTACAGAGGTAAGTCCCAAGCCCCCCCCCCCTCCACCTTAGTCATTCCGCACTCTCAACATAGTGAAGCCACACTCCCACATTAGGGGTCCTGGATCTATTGCCATATCGCCACAGACTACTCACCCCCATAAATGTCTCATTATATCACGTATTGCAACAAATAGACTGACCCGGCCCTCTTCGATCCACGTAAACACTATCCAACCTTTAAACCTTACGCTCGTACAGCCCCCGTTCATGTTTTACCAGTTTACACTACGAGATAATACTTAAAATTGGGCAGGACATTAACCCCCTGTTGAAAAGCGAAAGTATTATGTGGCATAGCAGGGATGCCTTACCATGTAATACTAGCAGAAAACACAAAGATGGACACCAGGTACTCTCTCAGTACACCTTCACTCCTGGTAGATTGGCAAAGAGCAGACAGTACTTAGAGGAGCATGTGTTAAGCATTTCCCATCACCAACATGGACAATAAGTAATTGACATAACTCAAGAGAAATCTGACACCAATTTATAAAAATAGCACTGATTTATATATACTTTTAGACACCAAAATGAAATAAATACATACAGTATAACCTGTGTAATCAATTTTAAATCATTAAATAAATCAGTACTTTGCAATGTGAAAATATTAACGTTGCGGTTAACAGGAAAAACACATAAATGCAATCACTTACTTAGAGAGTGAGTTCAACAGAACCCACTTAGAGTTAAGGTCTTGTGAGTCCCCAGACCAGTTCACAACAGCTAGCACAATTTTACCTGGCTCTGGAGAGAGGGATGGAGAGTTGCACTTTAGCTGTCAAACAGAGCTGTCAATTAGGCTTGCGGTATTTGAAAGGTTACCTTGGCAAAAAGGTACTTGTGGGGCAAGTGGAGCACAGCCCTATGGAAACAAAGCAAGGAGCTCGCCCTGGACCAGGAGTCTCCAGGCAGATTCGATCTACACTCATGGGACTCAGGTGCAGAGGTGCTCTTGGCTATTCATAGAGCTGAACCGGATCCGCGGCCAGAAGAGCAGGCAGGCACGCCAAGAGAGGGCAAAAGCAAATGCAAGATCTTTATGATGGAGCCACAGGGTTGGCTTGTCGTTTGTGCAGGTGAATCTCTTCTATTGAAATGTCGAGTAAAGCAGGTTGTAGTCAGACTGACCACCAACAAGCCTTGGTTCCTGCAAGCACTCTGGTCGAGGAAATCTTTATCCAAAGGACCAAGGGAACGCTATAGAAAGCTGAGCCTTGCTGAGGGTCAGGACTACAGTTCCTAAAAGCCACTTGCCCAAAGACTTTGAACAGCCACGATGGGTGGCTCGGGGAACAGGACTTCAAATTCATGGACTTTGCGGTTTGTGCCTGTCGACTGCAGGGGACTAGTACCTCTAGCCCAAGGGAGTTCTTGTGAAGATTTTAGATGGCGGAGGGGTTTACCTTCCTTTCGGAACTGATCTCAGGTCCTAGGTGAGTCATAGTCCAGGGCATGCAGGGTGACTGTCACAGGTGCAGTAATTCACCCCTTCCCTTTTGTCCTTTCGCTCTTGTGCAGACACGGGTCTCTTCTTGCTTCACGTTAAATCTAGGGCTCTGGTGTATGGGATGCACCTGTACAACTCAGCGGAAGCACCCTAGCGGTGTGGTCACCCTTGTGGCGGTGGACACCACCTGCATAGCAAATTTCCTGCCTGCGAAAACAGTGTCTGGGGCAGAGGGAGGCTGTGTTTTCAAGTGGGGGATAAATTCCTTTCTCCAGTGGCAGTCTAATAACTAGCCATCCTGTGTGGGAGGAGGTGTCACCTCCTGTTCACACAGGTCTCTGTCTCCGGCCTCTGAGAGTTGCACACACTCCTCAGCATGAGGTCAGACTTCTGTCTTGGCGACAAAGCTTTGAAACGCCTGTAAAGGCACAAGAACACTGGGTTAACGTGATGAACACCATCTACAGTGCCACCTAGGTACAGGCTGGTTAAACCTCAACACCACCATCGTATGGAGGGTTAAAAAGTGCAGTGTTAGACACCAAACACGAAAGAAACGGTCAGGCCCACATGCCAGTCAATGTTTAGAATGATACCAGAGGACAATATATGCTTGCAAATATATTCCCCCACATATAGTATAAAGCACCCTGCCTCCTGGGCTATAGGAGGCCTGCCGAAGGGATGACTGACATATTAAATGTAGCGAGGTGACCCTGTCACACATGGTGTGTGCAGGGTCAAACTCAAGCAGGCATGCTGCTCATACAGGGCTGACACGGCAGACCTGAGACTTCGGATTTACCCCGGTCACTCAGGATGGCACAATAAGTCCTGCAGCCCTGGTACCCCTTTTACATCCCTGCCTTGGGTAGCACTGGTACCATATACTGGGGCCTTACAGGGGTGTAAAAGTACTTGCCATTTGGGTGTACCATTTCACATTTACAATTTAAGGGAAAGAGCACTGGCTCTGGGCCTGGTTAGCAGGGCCCAGCACACTTTCTGATCAATTACTATAGCATCTAGCAGTTAAAATGAAGGCAAAAAAAAAAAAATGGGGGGGAGGGGGGGGGGGGGGGGGAAAGCATCTGCAAGCAGGCCAGTTTACTACACCACGTCACATGTTTTTCAATCCTACACAATAATATTATGATTCAGGACAACTTGTACTACAACAATGTTTTGCTACTCCAAGCATAACCCGATCCTTTACTGTTTATGTACACAACTAAACTGTTGAAAAATGCTCAATAAAAAAAATAAAAAAAGCCATAGCTCTGGTCTCTCATAAAAAGTCCAGTGGGGCTAGCACTGGTCACCTTCTGGGTGCAGATGGGTTTTTGCCTTTTGACATGCCATCGTCTTGCCTGCTGTGTGCGCTCATATCAGACTGCTTTACGCGGCTGCACATGCTCTGATGGAACAAAAATTAGCCCACAGTGATACAACACTGTGCGGGAAGCAGATACCATGATAGGAGGAGCCTCCCTCTCAGCACAACTGTTACATAATACCCAAACTAGTAAAAACTGTAAAGTGCGGAGTGCTCACGTAATGCTTGCAGAATACATTTTGGATGGCCCACGATACTGCCCTGAATTCTTCCCTGATATTCACATGCATGGAGAATATCAAAGATGCTTGGGTCAAACGGACAGCACAACATTTGATGGAAAGAGTCTTCTTTGCAAAGAGCAGACATGTGAAATCTAGCACTTAGAAATGAAGGCAGCTTTTTCTGTGCATATGGCCACTGTATTTAATGCAAACCTGCTCAGAAAAAAAACATAGCAAAATACATATGAGCACACCTATTAAGCTGTTTTATGTAAACAAGAAATTACCTCCTTCCCAAGGATTGTGAATTTATGCAAAAGACAAGACAAGGGGGATTTACCTCCTCCAAGACCAATTCAGTCAATACCTTTGTAATGAAGGGGGAAAGAGCCCTAAGCAAATTTATCAGAAGTTCCTGTAGAACTCAAAAGATACTTAAATGACCCACTGCTGTCATATTTTTCCACACACTCCCAGTGATATGCTGTCTACCAACCGCATCCCCATTCAAATGGTGCAGGTTACAAATGATGCACTGGCTTAGTAAGTGAGCTATAAGAGCTAAAGTTGGTAGGTGAAAAAAACGCTGTCAATAATACTATTAACTCAGGGAAGAACACACTGACTAACAATATACGCAGTACCAGAAAACAATTATGCCTGATAGCTTGTGAGAAGTGACTAGAGGTTGAAATACTAGAAGAGAAATGAACCACTATATTGTAAAGAGTAGCAAAATCATTCAATTGCCTTAAACGCAATGGAAACTCTTTGTTTGTGATATTTTATCCCTGCAAGGCTCAAGGCCATGTTTAGGGTGCTCAGAACTTTGCTGTAGTGTGTGTGTGTGTGTGAAGCAAATGGATCATACATACATTGGTGGTGGTTAAGCTCCCACATACAAAACTACTGAGAAGAAATACTGTCCTAGAAAAAGTAGATAATAGGTGTCAACTTCCAAAGGATCCTCGGGGTGTATTCATGAGACAATATCATTTATTCCCCATCTACAGTGTTAAGTATATTAAAAAAGCACATCCCATTAGCTGAATGGCTAAGTATATTCCATATGTAGATTTCACAGCCGGCCCTCAATGAATGAGCTAAATTTTATATGGCGCACAAACACCCCGTTTGGGTGTCCAGGCACTGGCAGAGTCACCAGTTCAAACTGAATAGCACCTTCAAGAGTTTGTGAAATTTCAACAGGTTCGGTTTGCAGTGGATGGGCAGAGACAGACTACTCCAGCATTCTGCAGTAATAAACGCAAAGACTCAACTGTTTGAGAACTATATATTTATTCTGGGAAGGATGACAGATTGGGGAATTACTAGAACAACGGGGTCTAAAGGGCGTGTGTCTCATCAAAAGAGAAGTAAGGTAGGTATTGCAGGAGGGGTCCTGAAGCACTCTGTGATAGAAACAGGAGGGCCTTGAAAATGGCCCGCTTGCAAATGCGAAACCAATCCAGAGCTTAGAGCAGAGGGGTACTTTGGGAGGAGCTACTGAAACAGAAGATGTTTGTGTAAAACAACATCCGGAAGGCTGATGAACAGCGAATTGCAGAAATTAAGCCTGTTGATAGCTAGTGGCTGGATCAGAGTTTATTTGGAAGACGTGGAACGGTAGGGAATTAATTTCCTGATAACATATAACAAGGAAAAAACTGGTGGACAACATTTTGTTCAAAAGAGCTTTGAAAGTTAGCCTCAGGTCAAATATGATGGGTATGTTGCAAACAGAAGGAGATGGGGAAGGGTCAAGTACCCAAAGAGGACAGTCACCTGTTGGAGGAGCAGGCTGAAAAGTTTCAAAAGACAAGAAACTCAGTATATAAAAGACAAGAACCTCAGTCTTATCAAAATATAAAAAGCAAATTGAGCTACATCTGATTTGCCAGTGCCCAATGGCAGTTTTTGAACCGAACTTGGAGAGAAATGGATGCTCCTTGCAATTTCAGTTTAATTTGCGTCATCCATGTATGCAAAAAACGTAAAGTCCAAATGAAGCCATGAGCTTGGCCAGGGGAGCCATGTAAAAGCTGAAGAGTGCTGGGCTCAGAGAGTAGAGCAGAGGGGTGCCAAAGTGTATGGTTATTGTAATCAGAACGATACTGAACCAGAGAATCTACTGGAGTGCGACCGGAAAGAAATGCAGTGAACCAGTTGACAACTGTTCCTGCAATGTTGAGTTCCAACAATCTTTGCAGCAGGTAGCCAGAGACAGTATTGAATGCTGCTAACAAATCAAGGGATTAAGCACTGCTGATCCTCCTTTATCAAGGGTCATTATAATGTCTTTTGAGGGGGTTCTAAATACTGTCTCAGTGCTGAAGTTCGAAAGGAAGACAGATTGGTGGGAATATAAAAGAGAATTATCTTCAATGAAAGTGGACATTTGGAGGTGAAAACATCTTTCGGTGACTTTAGCATTGAGCAGGACAAGAGATAAAACGGTAGTTGGCTAAGACTGCCGGATCAAGTGAAGTTTTTGTTGAAAAGGACAATTACAGCAGTTATCCATGTAGCCGGGACAGAGCCGGAGAATGAAAAAAGGTCAACATTGGAGGTCATAAGGGAAGCCGTACTAGAAGCGAGGCGAACCTGAAGAAAACACCTGAGGATGTGCTAATAGGACCTCCTGTGACACCGTTGCAAAAGATCAGAAAGTGGAGAGATTAGTGGGAAAGGGCCGTAAACCCACAAGCTGCGGTAGATGGGGCTGGCTCCACCGAGGGAATGAGGACGCAAGTTTCAGTATTTTGTCTTGAAAGGAGTCTGAGAGAACTTCTGCGAGGATGGTGTGAAGATATTCAAACAAGAAGGTGGTTGAAGATATCCAACACTTATTTATTAAGGACGGTAGAAGAAAGAATGTGATTGTGATAGTACTGAGCAAGAGTAGTTTGAATAAGATTTTTCTAAAAATACAATAACTTTGTAGGCAGTACGGTCTTCCAAAGTTTGAGTGACACCACTAGCACTCCAGTTCCTTGCAGCGTTTGGCAAAGATCACATTTTCCAGACACTATGGTGCCAAAAGAAGGCAAGGACAGATGACAAGACCAGGTTTTGAGCTGAAGTTAAGTACCCAAGCAGCAGTAGCCCAAGCCTCGTAAGCCTTCGAAAAGTAATCAATACTGTATAATAGAGGCAGATTTATCCTTTCGAGAATCATCAAGAAATTGGGGACATTGAGATTAGGTCATGGTCAACAGTAAAGTGTTGGTTAGAACAGTGAATGTCTTTTAGGTTGGAATAAATGAAAGAGAATGAAAAAGATGACTTTGTTGTCAGACCACAGTAACACCAGTGTGTAGATTGTCTTGATCAGCGTGACATGAGTATAAATACTGTCGAGCATGTGCTTCACATTATGAGTGGGGCCTTGAACAAGTTGGGACAAATTTACCAAGAGCAGATGATGCGGGATTCAGAAGTCATGTTGTCCTTTGGGGCATCTGCATGGATGGTAAAATTGCCAAGGTTAAAATAACTGGCAGATAGGCAGGCAGTAAAAATACATTCGCGAATAGACAAGAAAAAAAAGCCTTTCTCAATGCAGACGGCCTACATATCAAAGGAGGTTCACTGGAAAAGTGGGAATTGAGTGAAATGTTTAAAGAAAAACTCTGCTTCAGCTATTGGAAAGGTGGCCCAAAAGGTGTACTTTTAAGGTCAACTGGGACCCCCACCTCCAATGTGACCAGGGCAATTAATAAACAATATGTTATAGCCCAGGGGAATAACAAGAACGAAGTCAGGGAAGAGAACTATCCGAGCCAGTTGTCGGTGATAAACGCTTGGTCCAGGTTCTGGTCTGATATAACGTTCCTCATTTCTACAGAGACCTAGTGTTAATGTGAACACAGAAGAGGCTGAGGTCTATCGATTCAGGATAGGGGCAGAAATATATGAAGAGTGAGACCAAATGGGAAGTAAAGCAGTAGCGCCTGGAACTGGGGCAAGAGAAGCTGAACACAAGAGTAGATGTGATAAGGAAGGCTAGGGCACAGACAAAGACCCTGGAAGATGCTTGTAGTTGAGTAACTTTACAGGAATAGAAAGACTGTCAAGGTGAGCCTCTCTAACCAAGGAGGCTAGAGAGTTATGTAAAGAAAGGATAAGATTGCAACTTACTTACTGCCAGAAACTAGCATTATGGCAACACCTGTGACCAGACAAGGCGCACACAGGCTTTGCTTTTGGCACGCCCGCAGCACATTTGGGCTGCAGTCATCATTAAATTACCCAGGGACTTACCTGCATATCGCGGAAGCACCAAAAGCAAGATCACGCCTTTCCAAAATGGAAAAACAACAGTTGATGGACAGAATGCATAACAATGTCATACATTCACCCCAGTACAGAGATCTGGGCCTAAATCCATCGTTTTTTTGCTCACCATGCCGTTCCAGTTTGAACCCAGCCATACGCAAATCAGTCTTGACCCTGTGCCTCATGGGAACAGTCCAGCCCGAACTGCCAAGCCTGGTCCTCCCTGGACTGGAAACAAGCATCCTAGGACCGGTTTCGGGGTTTCACCCCTCTTCAGCCAGGTTAGCTTGATTCCAGTGGCATGGAGAGCACGGGACTCACGTCTGAGCATACCCGTCCCACTCGGGGTGACAAATGCAAAAACAACAGTTGATGGACAGAATGCAGAACAATGTCATACATTCACCCCAGTACAGAGATCTGGGCCTAAATCCATCATTTTTTGCTCACCATGCCGTTCCAGTTTGAACCCAGCCATATGCAAATCAGTCTTGACCCTGTGCCTCATGGGAACGGTCCAGCCGGAACTGCCAAACCAGTCCTCCATGGACTGGAAACAAAATGGAGGTCTGGCGAGGGACCACACAGTCCAGGAAAGATGGTGTCAGTGGAGTAAAGCTCTCTCTGCAAGATACAGACTGGATGGTGTAAAGTGCAGGTGTATGCAAGCTAAGGAACAATTTAAAGCAGTTGCTAGTGGAGTTTGAAACACCTTAGTTACCACAGTTAAATCACTCTAAAATACACAGAGTCCTCAATGAGATGGACAAAAGTATGGCTCATATATGCTATGAAGCGACTCTCAGCACTGATCTGCGGCAGAATGATTATTTTTGATAAAATGTGGCTCGCCTTTAAAACATATGTGAAAATGAGTGATTGAGAGCAGGTGGGTCCCCTTCTAATTTCAAACATTTATTAAGAAAAGCAGACTCGGAGGCATTGCCCTCCTCAAAAGAGAGTGATAATGGTAATACCTACCCCCCCCCATTATGCCTATAATTAATGAGGCTTTTAAATGTACATATATTAGTAGTCAACACTGTGTTCCTTTCCATTTGAAAACCTAATTTAATTTGAAAATTCTGTTGTATTAATGCACAATTAATTGAAGTTAGACACAAGCAACTGAGCTTAAAAAGAAGGTGGGTATGCTGTCACTAAGTTTTCTGGGTACTTCCCTATTCCATCATAAACAGAAGTGCAAATGTTAGTAAGTTAATATTCATGCGTCAGAATGAGAGAGGATCTAAAAATCTGTGATCCAGTTCTAAGATCCAGGTAGGATACAAATTAATTCAGTATAAACACCCATGGTAGAGTTTAACAATTAACTTTAGTTCTCCATTTTAGGAATAACTCTCTCTTGGACATTCATAAACAGAACAGAGCAAAAATCGTAACTCAACCTTGGAAGAAATGGCCTAGGGGTAAAGAAGGAAGCATAAAACAAAAAGGCTGTGCAGGGATGCCTACGCCACTAGGGTATCTGTATCTGAGTCACACATTCTATAAAGTAATTCTTAGCAAAAGTATGCACGGAACATCAAGTGAAATCCTGTGTGGTATAGTGGCTGCCTTCCCTCTAGTAGCGAGATGCCTGGGTTCACCTGGCAAAGATCTTTTATCATCTGATAGTAGGTTATGGTGCAAGTGACCATCCATAAATCTATGGATTGCCTAAGGAAACAATTTCTCTCATAATGCTTTCTAGTAGTGAAGTTCTGGCACAAGCCAAGAACTCTAAGCTTTCTGCGGAGAGGACTATGTGGAAAATCCAACTCCTCAGAAATCATGCACTCAATTTTTACAAGGCGAGGAAGGCGTACTGCCCTCCCCCTCTCTCTAGTGATAGGTGATCTTGGGGGTGGCAAATGTGTTGGGACTGAATTGGAGCAGCTCTGAGAATCAGACTAAATGAGGCCACGCTACATCCATCAAGATAAATGAGCATAAAAGGCTATCTTGAATCTCTGGAAACCTCTCAGTATCAGAGTAATCGGGAGGACACATGTAGAAACAACCTAATTCCATACAGAATATGACAAAACCCAAAAGAGAAGGCCATATCCAGGAAGCAAACATATCACACCTTCTGGTTACATCATTTTCAGGGATGTTGACGCAAGAGGACTAAGGTTAAGAACTTCCCCGAGAATATTTAACTAATGAAATGACTGGTAATTCCTGTGTAATGCAATGCAAGTTGGAGACCAGCAGGAACATACAATGCTGCAATGCCCATTCCCCAAGATCATTTTTTTAAAAAAAACATAGATGGGAATGTTTTTGGACACTGACAAGGGCAACTGTATTCTTTGTGTTGATCATCAGCACCATTGATCTCAAAGTCAGCAGCCCACCACTCAAAGCTCAGATCCAGTGATGACTTCGAAAGATCATCCAGGAAGTAAACCCAGTGGTGAACCAGACAGAGTTGCAGGGAAACATGTTGAGGTTGGTATAGTGTACAACCTCTATGCAGACTTTGTTGTCCCTGAAGCCTCTGGAACCAACAGCTGCGCCAGTCCCAGTGGATGACAACCGATTCACTGCTTGGGAGACTTTTGTCACCCTATCTAGAGGAGTTAAGAACTCTGCAAGACTGGAGTGAAGAATCATCCTTATGAACTAAATCAATCAAAGAGGCTTTTGGGTTATTCGCAGAGAGCCCAAGTATTAATAAAGGCACTCGTATCATAGCCCTTACTCTATATTATCTTTTAAAGCTGTCTGATGACACCTGTACAGACCTACATGTCTTCTGCTATTGCAGAATGTGCATCACTAGGGCCATGGTCTGTGAGAAAAGTTCAAGGGGCAGTATTGAGACTGAAAAGCAGTTTGTATGCCTTGGTAAAGCTAGTTTGTCAAGGTGAACCAGAATAACTTTCTGTTATCCTCTCCCAGATAAGTAAATAGAAAACAGATTATAAAGAACCACTGAGTATAGCTATTTATTGGTTTTTACTGATGCCATTACTGAGCTTATGTAAGCATCTTTGTCATAGTAGACTTGATTAAGGCAATACACTTTATGCCGGAATCTTCAAACAGCTCCGGCACAGACTCCAGACCCATACTCACCTGCCCACTTAGCACATGCATCTCACCACACCTCAGAGAGCTTCACTGGCGCCCCATAGGCAGGTAAGCGAAGCACCTAGCATGTGCATAAAAAGTACCACACAGCAGTGCACTAGTCTATCTAAAGAACTGCATACACTTTCAGCAGCCAACAAGATACCTATGACCAACCACACTCTCACTCGCACACACACCACAAAACCATAACTCGAGGTTCCTAATTTTCTTACATCGCACCTAAAATCCGGAAGAACCTCCCTCAACACATCAGAGCCTCCTCCTTTATTCTTGAATTATGCAACAAGCGGAACACCTGGCTCCTAACTCTGCAGGACCTAGTCCCTACACACCTGCTCAAGTACCTGGATACCCTCATGGGTAATTGCAAGGCGGCACACATCCACATAACATAAAATCTTGATCTCTTTGTCCATACAGGGAACTAGTGGGAATAATATCCTGGCTCCATTGTGGAGCAATTACTGCCTTTAAAAGGGAAAGTCTGTCTGTCCAGTGCCCAAGGTCTTGAGTTAATCAATGATGCAATGGCAGAAAGAGGCCACAATTCTCTTTCATCACTGTTAGCACTCATGAAGCTGTGGTTATGAGTCCAGCAGTAAATGTGAAGTCTTGCCACTATGGAGCAGAGTGGGCCTCATCAGGTAGTGCAGAAGAGGACCAGTGATCCGAAGGAACAAATTTGAATTCTTTTGAGCCTGGGACAGAAGTCATATTCTTAAAATATGCCTCCTATTTCACGGTCTGTTCCCTGATGAAGGTAAAGCCCCAGCTGGATTAGTAGAGTGATAGAATTGGGGGTCTCTAGTTGGCAGTAGCCTGCACGTTGTCCAAGTAGGGACCCTTTCTTCTAGTCAGGCTAAACGAGTTACATCCTCTAGATAATCCATGCTCACCACCTTGGTAGCTTCGCACGAGCAGACAGGCTTATCCCAATGTGAAAAGTATTTGTACCCAAACACACAGTAACACAGTGAAAACACAACAAATGACACCACACCAGTTTAGAAAAATAAAGTACTTATCTAAACCAAGCAAGACCAAAACAAAAAAAAATCAAACGTACATGTATATCAGAATATCACTTTTAAAAGGTTTCAAGCAATTCTGTCCACAGAAATCTATTGATCCTTGATTTTACACAATGTACCTTTAGATGAGGAGTCAAAATTCACAAGGCCAAACAGCCGCAGAGAAGGGAAGAGTCTAAACACACAGCTATGCGTCGGTTCAAGAGTCGTCTGGGAGGCCATGTAGATCTGCTGCATGCAGGAGAAGTGTTGCATCGAATCCGGACTGTAAGGGGAAGTGATGCGTCGATTCTAAGACAATTACGGTCTACGGGTGATGCCTTGGTAAATTTGCCACACAGGTGAGCTGGAGGTTGACGCAGTGGCAGCAAAACAGACACTGCGTTGATTTCCTTCAGCCACGGTGCCACAATGCGTTAATTCTTTCATTCACACAGTAGGGCTGGTGTCGGTTCAGTAATCCCAGAATTTGAAGGTCGGTGCACTGGACTCGGCGTGCAGCGGATTTTTCAGCTGCTGACAGGTGCTGCATTGATTCTTTGATAGCACAGCGGCGGTGCATGGAAATTCTTTCCGCACAGTGGCGCTGTGTCGGAAAACCAGGAGCTGGAAGAGAGATACGTTCATTTTCAGGTTTCTTTAGTTCTTTGCAGCAGAAACAACCTCCAAGGGACCAGAACTTGAGTTGGCACCACCTGGCAGGTCAGAACTCCCAGCAATGAAGTTCAAGGACGCTTCAGGTGACGTCTTTGCGTCTCTGAGACTTCAGAACAGGAGGCAATCTCTACATCAAGCTCTTGGAGATCTTTTTCAAGCAGGATACCACAGCAGGGAAAGCGTTCAGTCCTTCCCTCTGCCCACAGACAGAAGCAGCAACTGCAGGCCAATCCAACAAAGCAACACACAGCATAGGGGCAGTACTCCTCTTGGCAGCTCTTCTTGGCACGGTAGTCTTAGTTCCAGAAGTGATCTAAAGTTCTGGGGTTTAGGTCCAATACTTATACCCCATTTTCTCTTTGTAGTCTTTGCTTCCAAAATCTCTGAGCTCAGTAAAAACAGTTCTGTCCTCCCTGGTCCAGCTGCACTACAGGAGGTGGGGACAGCATTGTGCAGGGCAGACACAGACTATTCAGGTGCTACAGTTCTTCTAAGTACCTCGCATCAGGCGTTAGACTAACGCCTTTAAGTGTGGTGCTCTGCATCACAGCACTGAAATGCATTGTCACGCATATGCATAGTATCTCAGCAGCCTCACTGAAGCAATGCCTAACTATATCATGGAGAGAGTGGCAGCTGGCGGCGTGCCGCCCAAGACTGCACGTGCTGTTCCCGGTGAAGGCATAGTCTTTCAGCTGAGTTAAGGTTGCTGGCAGGCTCACTGCACTGGGCAACAATGTTTAATTGGGAACATTTTCCGTGGCGCGGCTCTCACTGCCGGACGTCACGGTAGTGCCCAGTGTGATCATACATCCATTAGTCTGGCGTCGTCAGGGACATCATGTCCTGCTACCGAAGGCAGGGAGGTTGTTTTGGGAGGAAGGGTTCAGACTGGCTACTGGTTTGTACGCACAGTCGCAATCATGGTACTCGCAGCACTGCCTGTTCCACGCACCTGGCAGGGCCGGCGTCGTGTGCTGTCAAAAATCTTGTGAGCCCACGGTGAATTCAACTATTCATTACCAAGCTCACGTCATGGAGTCGGTGACCTGCGGTTGCCGCGGCAGCTCAAGACAGTCTGCCACCAGACAGCAACAGACTCAGAGAACAAACCTGGACTAAGGAGGCGTGCGGCAAACAGCTCGTAAGTACCAGCCACCCGAGTTTTGATTAACACCATGTGGCTGCAGTGCTGATAAAACTTTAAAACAGTTTCAGTTACAGTTCTTCCCAGTATAGGAGCTCTAGTTTCCATGTTTTGGCAACACTTGCCTCTGATATTCTTTGTTATCTGTTTTTGCACTTTTATACAGTGCGAACCTGAACCGAAGAAGCGCTTTAAAGTAGCACCAGTCACAGGGCATGAGCCACAGTTTTTAGGTCTAGCCAGATTGGGTGATTTAGCCAGAATAAGGGAATGTTTTGCAAGTCCATCCTCATGGCCGTGCGTGCATTCAACCACAGACTGGGTCATTGCAAGGCCTGAAGATTCGGAAAGCTTAAGGGGCTTTGCTCTGGGCTTAGTAGAGTTGCGACGCTGCTCAGCTATAGGTAAACAAAAAGATGAAATATATAAATAAGATGGTTTTGGAGGAGCAGAACTGAAGTGTTTTTACCAATGTGTTTGTTATTTTGTTACAAACAACGTCTAAAGTCGGTTATTTGCATGCTCTATGAGGCTTCAATCAGCCATAGTTTATGTTGCACATCCCTTGCCACGCATTTGAGGTGAGTAAAATATGCACAGATGATAACAGACCCTACTCAGGCCAGAGACCCACGATTTTGGAAGCAAAAAATGGCTTTATTGTAGCTGTGTCCCGCCTAAAATGCCTCTGCTTCAATATCGGAATGCTGGCTCACAGGTATGTGTGTACACATTTAGAGATAATCCTGTGTGTGTAATGTGGTAACCTGGGATGTCATTTGTGCAGGCCCCATTCACAAGGTTCAGGTTTCGTGGTAATCTCACATGTGCAGTGAAGGCAAGAGTAGGAGTGCACATTCATCGATAAACTCAGGTGTGTAGAGGTCGATGCACAGATTTTTGTCTGTGAGTATATATAAATTAGAGAATGTAAATTCAGTGGGTTGCAGGTGAATGAGCACAGATTATGAGTGCAGACATTCAGTCCGCTGCTGCAAGTACCATATGAGTAGCGTTGACCGGCAGTGACTCCTCTACGAGTACACTTTAGTTTCTACCTTATAATACTTCGCCCCCTCGCCAGCCAACAGTGAAATGCCACTCCCTGTGTGCCGCCAGTTTGCTTCCTGTCCTCATGATGACCATTGAGAGAGCAGACAAGATATTACAACCATCTCTGCTGAGGCAGGATCTCAAAATATCGGACTTCCTCCGGTGCCGTGCTGAAAGAAAGCAATCTTTTCAGTGTTTAAAAAAAATAGTCACTCATGAACTCCAAAGGAGAAGGGAGGGGTGTAATTTCTGATATTTATGTTTCCCTCATCTTCTTTGCTTGATTTTGCTCGCAAGAAAGTGCCACTCAGTCGCTGAAATGTCACTCATAAATACAGTGAAATTATGAAAATGTCACACAAAGCAATCTGAAACCTCTGCAGCTATGGTGTTAGTGACACCTCCTTCCACCATTCTAAATGCAATAATAAGGTCTGTTTTCTTCCCCCCACTCTCTTCCCCACCTTTACTGTTCGGAACAACAATTATAGGTTCAAATGAACAGTTACTCTTGGGACTAACTAATCCATCTCTCCTCACCGCAAGACCCTGTGAATACTAGGGTCTTCCTCACTTCTTAGGTCCTGAAGAAAGCCCGTTTGACCCTCCGGGGCATAAGAAGGGCTGAAACATTTCGACCTTTTTTATGGACACTTTTTTAGAATGCACAGGGTCCTAATTCACCCTTGTGTGCACATCGAAGACTTACTAACTCCTCCTACATCCAGTGCAATTAAAGATTTTTTACTGGCTCCGTGGGATTTTTAAATATATCTTTTTCACCATATATCACATCACTAGAATTCACTCTCTTTTTTATCTACGATCACTACCAATACAACCAGTGGTACGTTCTCCAGGTGGAGAAAGCATTACAGCAAACCCGATTATGATGCTGTCACGTTACAAATAAACGAAGCGGAGAATGAAAATATACCGCTAACATCGATCTCTGTATAACGTGATTGATGGTTTTTTAACAGTACCTTATACTGCCTTTGCACACTGATCAGCAGTGGCAAAGTGCCCAAAGCATACAAGCAGTTTTAAAGAACGGTCCCTAACAAAACACATTTGTGAAAATTCATATATAATGAGATGCAATGATGTCTACATTTTTGGCTGTCAACAGGACACCATCTTTTATTTGGCTGGTCTAGTTTGTCGAAACGAACCATAGAATTCCACAATTCACGCAGGACATTCCAGTGGCTGTAATAATTTGCGGTTCGCTGAACTCCCTCTTCTCCACAGGACTAAGCGGTTTGTAATTATTCACAATTCACCTTTACGCCAATCACACTTACTCTTCCCAATTCTAAAGGAATTATTTTCACCTCCACAGCGCTCCCAATTCAATTCTCAGGTCAACCTGGACCTAGCATTCCTCCCCGATTTGAGCCCGAGGTAATTCCTCATCACTGCAAACGTCTTTACCACCGCTATTTCGCATTAATGCATGGATTCCAGTTGAATTCCTAGTATAGATCACCCCCTCGAACTGCTGCATGCTCAGATGGTTGAAACTTTAATAAACACAGTCCTTATCAAATAACTGAAGCATGCCTCACTATTCACGTGTAATAACTTCGTTGAGGAGTTTCTATTCTCCCAATTTTAATCCCCCACTTTTTCCTTTCTTTTCTCCTTTTCGTCTCTCTTTTCCTCCCTCCTTTCAGAATCTCGTTCAACAGGCAATTGCCTCAGGCACCTATTTGTTTTGTCCTGAAGATGATCCCAGCATTAAGTTAAAGGGATCAAAACGTTGTCAACTTTTTGCACTCGGACATAACTGTATATTTTGTAGTAACATGTGCTAAGGTGCTCTATTATATTCTCTGTTCACCTAGTAACTAGTTTTTGTCGGCTACGCCTTCCTGTATTGCCTGAGCTTTTTCCAATCTAAAGATATATATGTCCCCACTTGTATGTTTTCTTTTACTTTTCATTAAAAGATGTCGTCGAGTTGGACAGCCAAAAATATAGACATCATTGTATCACCTTGTCCTGCCCAGCACTATCCTATCTGGACGTAATTACTAACACACTCCTCATGCAACATCGGTCCCGGCAAGGTGATTTCTGGGAGTTGCAGTGTTTACAACACTGCTACTGATGGGCAGACATGTGATCATAGACTGTATGCGCTCCCGGCAATGGGGTGTGCAGGACTCTACAAAAGCGCAGGTGAGTCAGCACCGTGAATAAACAGAGGCATCCGAAGAAGGCTGTTGTAAGCCGAAATGCATTATGCCAGTATGCTGTTTAAATAAAGCGCTTCAGAGGCAATTCCCCGTGTGGCCTCTTCCTTTCGGTATTGGAGGGGTTGTTTGGATGTTTTCGCGCCGGCCAGAGGCGTGTCAAGAGGCCCCGTCCCGCAAGTTGGCTGAGGGATTACTGGTGTCTGCTGTTGCAGTTTCTTTTGTTCCCGAGGTATTGGATTCAACTCAGCCCGCCTCTACGAGTGAGATATGCAGGTGCTGCTGTGAAATGCAGCTCGTAACTTTGCGAGCAACAGGTCACATTGCTTTCCTGTTCACAGCCTGGCGGATACTCATCTCAACAAGGCTGGAACGTATACGGGGGCCGAAGGAAGCTCTTTTTGATATTTCATCATTCAGGACTTTCCAAACCGGCCACTTTGCGCTTTGTCCTGCCCAGCACTATCCTATCTGGACGTAATTACCAACACACTCCTCATGCAACATCGGTCCCGGCAAGGTGATTTCTGGGAGTTGCAGTGTTTACAACACTGCTACTGATGGGCAGACATGTGATCATAGACTGTATGCGCTCCCGGCAATGGGGTGTGCAGGACTCTACAAAAGCGCAGGTGAGTCAGCACCGTGAATAAACAGAGGCATCCGAAGAAGGCTGTTGTAAGCCGAAATGCATTATGCCAGTATGCTGTTTAAATAAAGCGCTTCAGAGGCAATTCCCCGTGTGGCCTCTTCCTTTCGGTATTGGAGGGGTTGTTTGGATGTTTTCGCGCCGGCCAGAGGCGTGTCAAGAGGCCCCGTCCCGCAAGTTGGCTGAGGGATTACTGGTGTCTGCTGTTGCAGTTTCTTTTGTTCCCGAGGTATTGGATTCAACTCAGCCCGCCTCTACGAGTGAGATATGCAGGTGCTGCTGTGAAATGCAGCTCGTAACTTTGCGAGCAACAGGTCACATTGCTTTCCTGTTCACAGCCTGGCGGATACTCATCTCAACAAGGCTGGAACGTATACGGGGGCCGAAGGAAGCTCTTTTTGATATTTCATCATTCAGGACTTTCCAAACCGGCCACTTTGCGCTTTGTCCTGCCCAGCACTATCCTATCTGGACGTAATTACCAACACACTCCTCATGCAACATCGGTCCCGGCAAGGTGATTTCTGGGAGTTGCAGTGTTTACAACACTGCTACTGATGGGCAGACATGTGATCATGGACTGTATGCGCTCCCGGCAATGGGGGGATGCAGGACTCTACAAAAGCGCAGGTGAGTCAGCACCGTGAATAAACAGAGGCATCCGAAGAAGGCTGTTGTAAGCCGAAATGCATTATGCCAGTATGCTGTTTAAATAAAGCGCTTCCGAGGCAATTCCCCGTGTGGCCTCTTCCTTTCGGTATCGGAGGGGTTGTTTGGATCATTGTATCTCTATACATATGAATTTTTTGCAAATTCTTTGTTAGGGACCGTTGTTCCTTAAAACAGTTTGTACCCAAGGTCCCTGGCCATTAATTGGGTTCCCTGGTTTCTGTAAAACAAGCCAGCAAAAACGAAATCCAGCACAGTTAAAAAATGCAGGAGGTAAAGGCAAAATGGCAGGGGAAACCACACCAAGGATGCCAAGTCTAACAGGGCTCCCCTTCAGCTGAAAAGTAGGGTGAACTACCCACCCTCCTGGGAGTTCTCTTCACTAAGGCAGAAGAATCTGGACAGACCATCAGCATTGGCATGCTCTTTACCAGGGGGGTGTTCCACCATAAAGCCTATCCCCTGTAGGGAACTGGCCCATCTCAACAGTTTTGGGCTTTCACCCCTCATTTGTATAAACCATCTGAGGGGCCTGTGGTCATCATAACCTGGAAGTGAGTCTCAAATAAGAAGGGTCTTGGCTTCTTCAGTGCCCAGACCACAGCAAAAGCATCTTGCTTAATTGCATTCTACCTCTGTTCCCTGGGAAGTAGCCTCCTACTAATGAAAACTACAGGTTGGGCCAGGCCCTCATTGTTCAGTTGGGAGAGAACTGCACCCACACCATGCTCTGAAGCATCCGTCTGCACAACAAATTCTTGGGAGAAAATGGGTGCCTTGAGCATGGGTGTCATGCACATTGCAGATATAAGGGCACCAAAAACGGTCTGACAGGCATCAGTCCATATTACTTTCCTTGGGTACTTCCTGGAAGTAACCTCAGTCAAGGGGGCAACAATAGTGCCATATCCTTTGATATACTTCCTGTAATAGCCGTTGAGACCTAAGAAGGCTCTCACCTCAGTCTGGCTCTTTGGGGGCACCCACGCCAGATAGGTGTCTATCTTAAGGTGTAGGGGCGCCATCAGGCCGCTTAGTCCCTGGTGCCCTAAGTACACTACAGACCCCTGCCCTATCCGGCAACTACTGGCCTTGATAGTGAGGCCCGCCTTCAACACTTCACGGATGTAATGCAAGTGCTCCTCCCAGCTTGAGCTGAACACTGCAATATCCTCCAGGTAGGTGGTGCTGAATTCCTCCAGCTCAGACAACACCTGGTTGACCAGTCTCCGAAAGGTGGCAGGAATGTTCTTCAACCCAAAGGGCATGACCAGGAACTGGTGGTGCTCCTCTGGCATTGAGAATGCAGACCTCTCTTTGGCCCCATAAGTTAAAACAATCTGCCAGTACCCAGACGTTAAAACAAACGTACTGAGGAACTTGGCTGCTCTCAAACGATCTAGGAGCTCATCTGCTCTGGGGATGGGGTGCGCTTCAGTCCCGGTGATGGCCGTGAGCCTATGGTAGTCCACATAGAACCGAAGTTCATGTGAGGCAGCAGCAGCTTTTGGAACCAAGACCAATGGGCTGGCCCAAGGACTGCGGGATGACTTGATCACTACTAATGCCAACATCTTAGAAACTTCTTTATGCTGGCTTTGACACGGTCAGTCAACCTGTAAATGTTGTGTTTCAGAGGAAGGCTGCCCCCTGTCCACGTCATGGACGAACCAATGGGTGACGCTGGGGTCAGGGAGGACAGTATGGCAAACTGTCCCATCACCTGGCGACAGTTCCTCTGCTGCTCTGGGGCCAGGGTTGTGGAAGAGATTCACTCCATCCACTGACCCATCTTTCTCCTTGATAGTCAGGAGGTCAAGAAGAGGCTCACTCTCCTCTTCCATCATCTGTCGCCAAGAGCACGTTCACTTCAGACCTCTCAAAGTGAGGCTGGAGGCACTCCGCATGCAGGACCTGCAAAGGGTTCTTTGTAGTCTGCAAGTTTACCAGGTAGGTGACTTTACTCTTGCGCCCCACCACCTCAAAAGGCCCAGACCACTTGTCTTGGAGAGCACAAGTGTCTACTGTGGCCATGACCCACACTTTTTAGCCAGGTTGACACTCTACCAGAGTGGCATTCTGGTCATAACAGCATTTCATCTCCTCCTGGCTGGCTTCTAGGTTCTCTTGAGTGAGCTTCATGAAGCGCGCAGTCTGGTCTTGAAGGCCAGCATGCAGCTAAATACATCCTGGGGAGGTTTTCCTGGGAGCTTTCTCCCAGCCTTATTTCACCAGACTGAGAGGACATGTTACAGGATGCCCATACAGCAATTCAAAGGGACTGAGCCCTAAGGATTTCTGCTCTTCCTCTTTGTAAGCAAACATTAGGAATGGCAAGAGCACATCTCACTTATCCCTCAAGGGGTCTCCAAGACCCTTGATCATGCCTTTCAGGATTCGGCTGCATCGCTTGACCAACCCATTCCCTTGGGGATGGTAAGGAGTGGTGAACTTTTGGTTACACAACACTCCTCCAATAGAGACATCAGATACTTATATATCAAGTGTGTGCCCAGTCAGATACCACTTCTCTGGGGAAACCCATCAGTGAAAGATCCCCCATCAATGCACGATTCCCCACAGGGGCTGTGATTGTCCTGAGAGGAACATCCTCTGGGTACCGCGTGGCATGGTTCACCAAGACCAGGATGTACCTGTTGCCTAAGGCTGTCTTGGGGTCCAGGGGCACCACATTATTAATTCCGACCCGCTCAAAAGGGGTGCTCACCACTGGAAAAGGTTGGAGAGGAGCCTTCACCTTCCACCCACCTTTACCACTTGCCTGGCAAGTTTGCAATACCTACAGTGTGCATCAGATTGCCTTTGCATTGGGGGCCAAAAGAAGTGGGTGACAATATTGTAAAAGGTCTTGTCGTGCCCCAAATGTCCTGCCAAAGGCACATCATGAGCCAAACCCAGTGGGAAGGCTCTATAGTGCTGGGGTACCACCAGCACACGAGCTGGCCCAGGCTCAGCAACCTAAGGCTCACTATGCAGGAGACCATTCTCCCAGTAGATCCAATGTGATCCAGACTGATCACCAGAACCTAGTTTGCAGCCTACTTCCACAAACCAAATAGAGTAGGGCACTCCATCTGCTTGTGGCAGAATTCCTCCCAGATAGAACCACCCTCCTGCTGCCAAGGGGTCAGCTCAGGTAGGTCTCCCAGTTCGGCCACTTGTTCCCCTGTGGGTTCCGGGGCCTACCCCTCAAGGTCTGCCTCCTCCCAGACCGTGGGATCTTTTGGGGTGGGTTTCCCACGCCCCACCCCTCCTCTTTCTGGCAGACACCTGGGCTACTCTTTCAGGCTCCAGGTCCTCTTGCTCACCCCTACTGTCTGCCATTGACCACCACCCTGATGTGTACTGGGGACAGGCTGTGAGGCATACAGAGAAGAGCAGAGAGATGTCCACTTTATAAAAAGTGGCATTTCTAAAACAGAAATATTAAATCCAACTTTACCAGTAATTCCCATTCCAAATATATAAAACATGATGCAACTATTCTTTTCTGATCAGGAATTACAGCTTTAAAGTGTTTAAAGGAATTCCCAATGCTAGTCTAAGAATGGAGTACACCTCACAGTACTGGGAAACGAATTGGGAAATGCAAATCTTAACAGTACATGTCCTACTTTTTAGTTACACAGCATCCTGCCCTTAGGGCTATCTAGGGCCTACCTTAGAGGTGACCTTATGTGTAATAAAAAGACACTTTCAGTCTTGGCACGCGTTTTTAAATGTCAAGTTGAAGTGGCATTAAACTGCACACAGAGGCCTTGTAATGGCAGTCCTGCGACAGGTTTGAAGGGCTACACAACCAGTGCTGCAGGCCCACTTATAGCATTTAGATTACAGTCCTCGGTATATGGTATATCATTTTACAAGTGACTTGCAAGTTAACTAACTACATCATTTGTGTATAGACCAATGTCACCACATTTACGGGAGAAGCACATGCACTTTAGCACTGGTCAACAGTGGTAAAGTGCTCAGAGTCCTAAGGCCAATAGAAAAAATGTCAGAAAAAGAGGAGGAGGAAGGCAATAGGTTTGGGGTGACCTTTCAGAGAGGGCCATTTTGCAACAGGAAGATGGTCCAAAAATCGAATTTAGCTCTTCAGTCACTGAAGCCTGCACCTAGACCCTGTGATACCGAAATCACTCCTTCTTCCACTACAGACACAAACTGAATATCTAACACTGGGGATTCAATTTGTGACATCTGAAACTAACCCATCCAGTAGGAATAATCTGCACTTCTCCTGGTTGATCTGCAGTCCCAATATCATCTCAAACTATTCCAATTCGAATAAAAGCATTGGTTCAGACACCTCTGGGTGCTTAAGAAAAATCAGTGCACCTTTTGCATAAAACAAAATGATGTGGTTTGTAGCACCTGTCATTATTCCCCCAGTCTTGCAAAAAACTCTAATGCAATGCAAATAACAAAAGTAGGAGAGTGCGACCTTGCCTCGTTCACCTCACGCATTCTCAGCTAATCAATTCACCTATGTTGTTTCCACTTTCAAAGTCAGTCAAAAGTAAAATACTTTTACCCATTCCAGAAACTTGACACAAATCTGGCTAGACATTCTTGAAATATTCTCTTGTGGTCTTAGCAGATGCACTACCTACTTGGGTTGACTCACCATCAAGAATAGCTATGACCAAAGCATGGTTTTTAGACTTCATTCTTACCTGTGGGATGAAAAATGGGCGGATCTCACATTGGACTCTTACATTCCTCTGTCTCTGAAAAAACACTTGCTTTTCCTTTTAAGGATGATGATTACAAACTGCGCGAAGTAGTGTTTTTCAGACAAAAACAGAATTTTTATTAGGAAGCTTACTGGAGTTTGTGATGATTTGACAGCTTTCGTAGGTTAAAAGTAGATTAAATGACGTAATTGTACTCTGTAAAGGTGTGTGTGGAGCTCTGGCCAAGCAATCTTGGTACACTGCATAAGCCCCCGCCTAGAATTTTCACTTTTTGGCTACTCATTAGTTTGTACATTCATGTTCTACTATTTGTTATAGCACAAGCCTAAATGGAATCTCATTAACTGCGTTTATGTTACGTACCACAAGACCGATACCACTCCAACCTGTTCAATTCTGTTTTGTGCAGCCTGTTTTATTATTGCAAATGTTTTTATTAACTACCAATGCAATATCTTATGTGCTTACTGATTGGCTTTTTTCAACTATTTGTTCCAGAAGGGTAAAACGTAACAGTCAAAATAAACCTTCATAAATGCATTCTTACCAGATGCTGTTTGCAGCGTGACTCCAGCTGGTACATGGATGGGATAACTGATTCCAGGAGGAAGAGTAAAAGCTGTACTCGACCTTGAAGGTCTCTACAAACAGTTGGAAAAGAAAAGAATGTGTTTTTATTTTCAGCACATAATTTTGCCTCGGCTACTTAGAGCAGTAACACACATTCAATCAACTCTTAAGTGCTGACTGCTAAATTACTCTAGAATAAACCTGCAAGCTACAGCTGGACAATGTAACAAAAAATGACTACAGTGCTTTTTCATGGTTTGAATTTGGCACTCATTTTTGATTCAGAGAAATCATGTTGGGAAACCTGTAAGTACCAAACAATAGCATTAATATTCACCCGAGTTATATAAGCTACGATTTTGACGTAGTTCTACAAGGTTTGCTTTCCCACCCACAGGTGACCTAGGTAAACTTAGTTCAATGCGCCAGCGCTGAATGTGAAAGATAGGTAATTGTAGTCTTGCAGATCTCAACTAAATACACAGGAAGTTAAATCATTGCTTTTGGGTTATGAACAATCCCCGAAAAGGGACCAGGGGCCTTGTGGCAACAATAAGCCTATTTCACTTTTCACAGTATCACACACATAGCACTAAGAAGAGCAGACGCTTTTAACTAAAAGTCTTTATTAGAACAGAGTGAACCTGTTACTTAGTACATCTACAATCACACAGGAAATCAGAAAAACACCAAGGAAGCACATTTCAAACAAGAAGAATAAAAGGAACTTTTCTAAAATGATTAAACTGTCATCTAAAAGCCTAACACTCTAACCCTACTTCTATGCGCTACCCTAGGAAAGTATTTAGGTTGTATGACGTTACAATGCATGCCATTACAACGCATGCCGTTACAACACATACCTTTACCCCAACTTGCTGTCGGGGGCGCGCTGGAAGTTGAAATAGTATAATTTACTATTCCGACTCCAGTGAGTGTAACAGTAGGGAACGTGTTGGAGTTAACTCCAACACCTTCAACCCCCTGCAACAAGCCTTTCGCGTTGTAACAACATGTGTTGTAATGGCATGCGTTGTAACGCTTCCATTGTAAAGGCTGTTTCCTGCATGTAGAAGAGCTACATGAGGACTAAAGTTTCATGAGAAGAAGTTGCATACTGCATACCTTATTGACAGCTGAGGCTGTTATCAAAAGAGCCATGGAGGAAGTGAACTCTGCGAAAGACAAACATACGCTGAGGTAGCAGCTCTCCTCAGATACACTGTTTCTTATCAGCTTCTCTAAATGCCGGCAATAACCAAGATAGTCTTTGAACCGTACCTTGCAGGCTAATCTGTGATGAAGGACCTCTCTCCCAAGGGGTCAAATTGTGGTCCTTAAATATTAAAACGTTATCAGGGATGAAGACCTTTAACAGTTTTAGGAATGTGGTCTATAAATTACAAGCACCAAAGAAGGGGTCCTACACGTATCTCTAAGAAAATTAGGAGAAGAGTAGACGTCAATTTGAACTACACCTCTTTGATGAATTATCTATGGATATTTCTTGATGGCCTTAACATATTGATCTGGGTCATTATCAGAACGCCTTGACACTTTCTGTACCTTTCTAAGTTAAACGAATAAGGACAGAAGACGACATTTGTGGTATTATTATTTATCACAGATATGACAGAATTTGGAAGGAGTACGATAGAAGATGGATTTGAGAGTCTGACCGGAATGGAGCCAGACTTTAGGGACATTACGTGATCCCCAGCTTGTACGTTCAAATATGGTGTCCCTGTGGCGTAACAAATCAAATGGGGAGATGATTAATGTGTTAATATGTTAACGCATACCGATATTTATGCTCTCCATTAGGAATGCACATCCAACTGTGGGTAACCCTCTGCTTCTACAGAATGAAGATAAAATACAATTCAACAACATTACAACTGCTTTTATTTGAACCGAAGAATGATTACTTTAAGCCCTGCATAGTTTCAAGCAACTAGTGCATATTATCTTATGGAGAAATGTGTATTTGGCGACCAAATTTACCAGCAATGGCATGGAATGGGCCCGATTAGACATTAGCGACAACAACAAAAAACAGTGAAAAAGAAGAGACTTCTTCCCAGTCGATCCAGAATCAGCGTGATGATAATTATTTTTTTAGAGAAAATAATAGTTTATTCTTCTGCTCCTCAGAGGGCATGTCGATCTCCTCTGGTACATAGACAGAAAAGGTGTGGTCATTGTAGAGGGCAGGTAAGGAATACCTATGCTCATAAATCTGCACATTTGATGGTTCAGCACTCATGGGTTCAATGGAGGCAAAAGATGATTATGGAAGCTCAACTTTGGGGGGCTCAAATTCCAACAGTGCATCAAGCCACTCTTCGCGAGGTATCAAAAAATGTCATGGGTGCACTTGCTCTGTCATACATCACTTCATGTTGGGGAGTCAGAAATAGTGTTTGGCATCATTTATGGAGATCATGTAGTAGCTGAATCATGGCCTCTGCAGCGAAATCAATCCATTTGTAATCAATCAATCAATCCATTTGTAAAGCGCACTACTCACCCGTGAGTGTCTAAAGGCACTGGGGGGGGGGAGGGTGGGTGCTACTGCTCGAACAGCCAGGTCTTGAGAAGTCTCCTGAAGGTCAGCAGATCCTGGGTCTGTCGTAGGCAGAGGGGGAGGGTGTTCCAAGTCTTGGCGGCGAGGTGGGAAACAAGCAATAGGTAGTTCCAGTAGTTGTTCTAGTGTTAAAGCCAGGATAATCTTAGTAGGACAATGTATGCACCAGAACCCAGGTCTTACTCGTAAAGTGTCCATTTTCCGTAAGGTTAGCATTCATTTTTCAGTTAGTTCAGATCACCAAGCATGTGCGATGTAACAAGCAAGAATTTCTCAGCATCTTTGTTCAACTGGATACACATGTGCCATGAAGTTGGTTTCCTTGATGGAATAGAAAGAAGACGATGATGATTCCACGGCCGATTAGCAGTAGAATGGACGTGACTCCTTCAGAAATACTGGCGTACAAGGAGTGTTAAAATGATGGAATTATTTAAAACTCTGCTTTGAAACCAGTCACCAAACTAGATCTGATGTTCTTAAAAAGATGCACAGCACCAGTTGTTACAAATAAATATAATATTGTTTGCACAATATCAGCAATGTGTGTGGGGTACTGCATATACAACAGCCACTGTACTTCTGAAGCATTTCTGGCTGTCCGCAGATTATATACCTCGGCCGCAGAAGTCAAAGGGACTTCTTTTTGTAATAAATCCTACAATAGTTTATTTAGGTCATCAAAACACTTGTACTTCATACTAATATGGGGCCAAGAAACACTACTGATTAGATGTTTATGAGGGGAATACAAGGTTCGTCCACAAGACTGTATTGTTTTTGAAACTAGTATCAGGAAAGGTTGGCTGGGTAACAGGTGACACCAAGTAAAATGAGTTAAAAATAAATAACAACCGCTGTTCAGAAATTCATGATGTGTAGGGATTGACATAGTGGGGTTTACATACAAGATACAATCCAACCCCGACATAGAAGCACTGCACATATTGTACAAGGTTAAACAGTTGCACAGAAGGAAGTGTCTCAAAGGATGTTTTCAATTAGCTATACTGAAACATAGGGTTATCCTCCTCTTCATTTAAAGAAATGTGGAAAAAAGGAAGCTTCCATAAATGGAACAACTGTGCATTTTGCATCGCTTCATACCAGCCTACGGGTTTGTACTTCTGACAATTTTGAGAATGAAATTTAATAAAATGTGTGGAAATGACACCATGTATTAAACTAGGTAATAGGTGAAAGGGCCTCATTCATTTGTTCTATGTTTATTAGGGTGTATGTGGAATCCATTCTTGCTAAACTATAAGGTTCATAAATGGCTGTTTTGTTTGGAAGCTGCAAAGGTACAAAAACTGATTGTAGATGTTTATAATGCCCAGATTAAATGTATAATAATTCATAACTGAGCTTGCCCATGTGTAGCATACCCAGGTCTCCTCTCATTAGATCGAAGGCAGAGGACAATAATGATTCAAAGAGTACACTCTCTTGGAAAGTGTATGCATTCCTTTGTCAATAACTTTTAAAAATGCAGATTTTCTGTCTATCTGCCTAATGCATTCTGTACCTTCTTTTTCTGAGTATTTGTTTACATCATTATACATTGCATATATTCCTGTTGCCGGGAAATCGTTTAGTTTGGCTGGGATGTGGCCTCAGGAGTAAATCAGAAAAGTCCATACTTTCTTTAATTAGAGAAAAATGGTCTTTCCCAACCGAAAGACTGGAATGTTCCAGCCATCTTTGGCATTATTTAACTATACTATATGTGATAACTATCACAGGTGTTTGTGCTATAACGTGGGCCAAGCAATTCATTCTCGGTCGAGGAGTATTAGAAAGAAAACAACACACACAAGTATCCGAATCATAGGGCAAACCCTTCCGTAGCAAATTGAGTTAACAGATTAAATTTTGTATCATATCGTTTGTGTTTGATTCATACCTATTCACTTGAGATTGCAAATTATTGAAAATAGTCAAATATACTTTTGTTATAAAGCATTACTTTTACCCCATTCCCTCCTCCCCAGTGCAGAGGGTATTTTCTGGGGTAGCTTGTGCTTAGGGCTCCACAACGTTTTTCACACATGCTATCCACCCCAAATTTGCGTCCTTTTTTTCAAACATCCTGTGGATTCTACAGGTACTCATGGTTTGTGTATTCCCCTTAAGGGAAATGGAAAAATAGGCAAAATTTAGCTACAGTTCGAGGTTTTTGGGATAAAGAGCAAAAAAGTACTCTGGATATTAATGTCTTTTTTTCTCTTAAAAAGGCATTAACAAACGTTGTGCTATGCTAAAGTCACCATCCTGCCAGCTTTCAGGAACATGCAGAGCTAAATTAAAAAAAAAAAAATCTAATGTTTTGAACACAGCTTTTTCAAAGATATAGCCCATTTATTCCTATGTTGTGTGCTCTCAACCTACTTCCAGTTTGTGGTTGAAAGTAGTATGAAACCCATGGGCGATGCAGGAAAGCTTTAGATTTCTGCAATGTAGACAAATGAATATGCTACTTACCAGTATGCATCTGTTCTTGGCATGTAGGGCTGCTGACATTCATATCTGTGCATAGATCGCCGCCTATTGTTGGGTCCGGATGATTGCACATTGTTGTCCTGGAAGAGTCTTTGAAGTATCACGAGATAGGTGGCTCCTCCCCTGGACTACAGTGCGCATGGGCATCCTCTCCATCCTCAGATTGTTTTTCGCCATTGTGGCAGTGATGGAGTAGATACCGTAAGTGATGACCATGCAATACAGTAATTCTGAGTGCTGCAGCCGCTACAGGCGCCGGGGAGGAGGGTGGGCGATATGAATGTCAGCAGCACTACATGCCAAGAACAGATGCATACTGGTAAGTAGCATATTCAGTTCGAGGCATGTGGGCTGCTGAATTCATATCTGTGCATAGATTATATAGCAGTCCCTCCATTAGTGGCGGCTGCCCGTGCCAGCTGCAGCAGTCTGAAAAAGGGTCTTGAGAACAGCCTGTCCTACAGCTGCCTGCTGTTTTGAATGTACATCTACACAGTAGTGTTTTATAAATGTATGTAGAGTGGACCATGTGGCTGCTCTACATATTTCCTCTAAAGGAATATTCCCTAGGAAAGCCATGGACGCCCCTAACTTTCGTGTTGAGTGGGCTTTGGGAGGAATCGTTAATGTGCGTTTAGCTTTTTCATAGCAAATTTGAATACATTTAACGATCCATCTGGCTATCCCTGCTTTGGAAATGGCGTTGCCCTTGTGTTGTGGAGAAAAGGCAACGAACAGTTGTTTTGTTTTCCTAAAATCTTGGGTTCTGTCTATATAGTACACGAGGGCCCTCTTTAAATCTAATGTATGGAGCATTCTCTCCGCGACATTTTCTGGATTTGGAAAGAAAAAAGGCAGTTCAATAGTTTGATTCATGTGGAACTGCGATATCACTTTAGGCATGAAAGTGGGGTTAGTGCGTAGTACAACTCTGTTTGCGTGAACCTGTATGAATGGCTCTTGAATGGTTAGTGCCTGGAGTTCACTAACTCTTCTCAACGAAGTGATTGCCACTAAGAAGGCTACTTTCCAGGTGAGGAATTGAATCTCACATGAATGTAGAGGTTCAAAAGGTGGACCCATCAATCTGGTGAGGACCACATTCAGGTTCCACACCGGTGCCGGTGGGTGAGTTGGAGGAATCACTCTTTTGAGTCCCTCTAAGAAGACTTTGATGGCAGGCACCTTGAATAAAGAGAGGTGCTGCCTGTTCTGAAGATAGGTGTATACGGATGGAGTTGTATGCCAGATTGCATCGGTATAAGTGTAACAGGTAACAGATGATGTTCTGAATGGATGCATCCAGCGGATTAATGTTATTGTTTTTACAGTAAATGACAAACCTTTTCCATTTAGCCGCATAGCAAGCGCTGGTCGTGGGTCTCCTGGCCTCCTTGATGATATTCATACATTCTGGAGGCAGGTTCAGGTAGCCAAACTACAAGACTTCAGGAGCCAGATTGCCAGGTTCAGCTGTTGCGGATCTGGGTGCTGAATTTCGCCATGGTTCTGTGTTAAAAGTTTGGGTGTTAGCCGCAGTCTTTGAGGCGGCACCACAGACAGTTCTAGTAACGTGGTGTACCATGGCTGGCGTGCTCACATTGGAGCAACCAGGATAAGTGTCATTGAGTGTTGCCGTAGTTTGCGTGCCACTAGCGGTATGAATGGCGCTGGGGGAAAAGCGTACGCAAATCTGCCTGACCAGTTCATCCATATCGCTTTGCCCTGCGACTGTGGATGAGGAAACCTGGCAGCAAAGCTTTGGCATTTTGCGTTTTCCCTTGTGGTGAATAGGTCTATCTCTGGATGACCCCACTGCTGGAAGTACGGTTGGAGTACTGATGGATGTAGCTCCCATTCGTGCATTTGGTGGCTGTGTCTGCTGAGCAGATCCGCCATCTGGTTGTCCTTGCCCAGGAGGTGTTCCGCCATGAGGAACATGTTCCTCTGAATGGCCCACTTCCACATGCTCTGAGCCAGATGAGACAACTGTGGAGAGTGTGTTCCTCCCTGCTTCTGTATGTAGTACATGGCAGTCATGTTGTCCGTTCGGATCAACACGACTTTGTTGCACAAGTGTACTTTGAATGCCTTCATTGCCAGGAAGATAGCCATCAGTTCCAGAAGGTTGATGTGCATCTTCCGTTGCTGTGTCGTCCATAGTCCCTGCACAGTGTAATTGAGTACATGAGCTCCCCATCCCTGGAGAGACGCGTCCGCCATCAGTATTATTTGTGGAACAGGCTCTTGGAACGGTCGGCCCTTGCAAAGGTTGTGTGGATTCCACCAATGCAGAGTTGTATGCCCGACCGCTCACCAACACTAGGTCTTTCAACTGTCCTTGAGTCTGATTCCATTGACGTGCCAAGCACTCCTGAAGCGGGCGCATATGTAGTCTCGCGTGCGGGACTATGAAGATGCAGGAGGCCATCATGCCTATCAACTGCATGAACACTCGCGCTGGAAGAGAGTGTTGTGGTCTGAATTTTTTTTTATCAGCAGTTGCATGCTGTTGATTCTCGCTAAATTTGGCTGAGCTTTGGCAGCCAGAGTGTCTATAGTCGCGCCCAGGTACTGCCGTACGTGGGCGGGTTGGAGATGTGACTTTGGATAATTCAGTGAGAATCCCAGACTGTGAAGAAGGTGAATGGTGTGGGATATGTGACTGGCACACTGCTGGGCTGACTTTGCCTGAACAAGCCAGTCATCCAGGTAAGGGACGACGTGAATGTGCTGTCTCCTTAAGTGTGCGGCCACTGTCGCTAGGCACTTGGTAAAGACTCTGGGCGCTGTTGTTACTCCGAAAGGGAGTACTTTGAACTGATAATGCTGATCCTGAAGAGTGAACCTGAGATATTTTTTGTGTGATGGGTGTATGGGTAGGTGGAAATACGCATCCTTTAAATCTCGTGTTGCTAGGAAGTCTCCCTGACTGAGTAACGGCAGAACCTGCTGGAGGGTGAGCATATGAAAATGCTCTGACAGAATGTATTGGTTGAGGGGGCGGAGGTCTAGTATAGGTCGTAAAGACCCGTCCTTTTTTGGGATTAAGAAGTGCAGAGAGTACACCCCTGACCCCCGCTGTTCCATAGGCACGAGCTCTATGGCTCCTTTTTGCAGCATACTTAGTACTTCTTGCTGCAATAATGTCAAGTGCTCTGCGGACATAGGACGGTGTCTTGGTGGTATGTTGGGTGGATTGGATGTTAATTCCAGACAATAACCGTACTGGACAATTTCTCTGACCCACCTGTCTGTGGTGATGGATCTCCAGACTGGCAGGAACTGTTGGAGTCTCCCCCCGACCGGTGTTATGTGGGCGGGGGGCAGCGACAAGACGTCACTGTTTGTTATTGGCGGATGACCTGGTGTTGTTGTGTCCTCGTCCTCTGCCTTTGGTGCTGGATCCACGATATCCACCCCTATTGTTTTTATTATAGGTACTCTGGGTACCTCCTTTACTGTACTGCTGCTGGGACCCCTGACCTCTAGCTGCTCCTCTATTCCCGGGGCGACGAAAGGAGCCACTCCGAAACTGCTGCAACTGTAGAGCCCCCATAGATTTAGCAGTTTCAGTGTCCTTTTTAATCTTTTCCAGTGTAGTGTCAACCTCGGGGCCAAATAAAAAGTCTGGGTTGACTGGTTGATTCAAGATATTATTTTGAATCTCAGGTTTGAAACCTGATATTCTCAGCCATGCGTGCCTCCTCAACATCACACTAGTGTTGATTGCCCTTGCTGCAGTGTCAGCTGCATCCAGTGCGCATTTGATGAACGCATTTGTAATTAGTTGTCCCTCTCTGATGAGAAGCTCCGCTCCATCTTTGTATTCATCTGGTAGGTGTTCTAGCAGTGTTTCTAGTGTATCGTAGTGTGACCTGTCGTATCGGGCCAGGAGTGCCTGAGTGTTGGCAATGCGCCAGATGTTTGCTGCTTGTGCTGCTACCCTTTTGCCCGATGTTTCTAGCACTTTGGACTCCTTGTCTGGAGGAGGAGCATCACCTGTAGTCTGCGAGTTAGCTCTCTTGCGAGCATTAGAAACTACCATGGAGTCCAACGGCAATTGACCTTTAATGTATATGGGGTCTCCGGGTGCAGGTTTGTATTTCTTCTCTATTCTGGGGTTCAATACCCGTGCCCTGGTGGTGTCCTTAAAGATGTCCTTGGCATGTTTAAGAACCCCTTTCAGCATTGGTAGAGTCTTGACCGTTCTTTCTGATGTGGAGAACGTGTCCACTAAAAAATCCTCCTCCACAGAGTCAGAAAGGAGTTCCACTCTGTGATTGGCAGCTGCCCTTTCAATGAGGGCGTTAAAAGCAGCAGTATCTTCAGTGGGAGATGGTTTGATATTGTAAAGATGAGTGTCAGGAGCATCTTGTGGGTCACCTTGGTCAGTAGGGTCTCCCCATGCTTGATCTTGGTCTTGCTGTTGGTCATCAGGGTCATTATCCACAGGATAAGTGGCATCCTCCCCAATATAGCCCTCTCCTGCATCCTGTTCTGAGTGTGTAGGAGAAAAGGATGGTGGTTCCTGATGATAGGTGTGGAATGTTTCTACAAGCACTGGCGTCGAACATGATGCCAGTTTCCTTTTTAGTGGAATCTTGTAGGAGTCCAAAGCCTTCTCTGGAACAATTCTCCGCTTGTGGAACAACAGCCTACCAGTGTCGGCATCGATAAACTGGTCCTGCGAGTCCTCGACATTGGTTCTTTCCGTGGACACTGGCCGTGGTTGTTCGACACTCCTCCTAAGTTCGAACATCTTCGGCGTCCCCTGTGGCGGCAATCCAAACTTGATCGGTGCCGGCGCCAAGTGAGCTTTGGCGACTGTGTGGTTCGGGACCCGTTTTTGGTTCGAGGGTTGCCCGTTCCCTGATGCGCTGTAGGGACTCCGACACCTGTTGCAACGTGAATGCAGACGGTGCTTTGGAACCGATAGGCTCTTTGGAGACCGGCCTCGACGCCATCTCCGGTTTCTTCCCTGCCTTCGGGTTTTCGATCCGAAGTTTGGGATCGACGCCTGGTTGATTTGAAAGTTTGGCGGTCGCCGCACTCTTCGGTGTTGATGTAGTTGGATCGGCCACCGTGACCTTGGTGGTCGGCGCCCCAACCTTCGGTGCCATAGGCCGTTGCGTCTTCTCGGGACCGAGGGCCTTCTTCTGTGTCTCGGTGCCGAAGCCCTTTATTGTCTTCTCGGTACCGAAGTCCTCCTTTCTTTGGTCGGTTCCGATGTCCCTTTTCTGTGTCGACGGATTGGAGGGCTTCGATGCCTTTGATCCGACTTGAACCAGTTGCACTTTCGGTTTCGATTTGACCGGTGCTGGTTTTGGTTTCGCTTTCACTGAACCGAATCCAGTCTTTTTTGATAGCGTTGGCTCCTTTGAAATGTTCGAAGCCGGGCCTTCAGGCGGGGCTGTAGAACGATCAGACTGATCCTGGGTAAGGCCCGCAGGCGATCCCTCGACCTGAGCCTTAGCAAGACTGTGTCCTTCGGCCTCCGCATCGACGGATTGGCCTAGCTCCTCTCCCGAGCTATCTTCCTCAGCCCCAAGGGCCTCATCGTCATCTCCTACCTCGTCGACGACGTCTTCGTCCTCGAAGATCACCTCATCATCGTCGTCCGAATGGGATTCAGGCTCCGAAGCATGGCTCGAGTCTATCTCTTCGACGCTCTCGACTTCCTCATCCTCGGTGCTGAATATGTTAACCGGGTTAGGCGCAGATTGTTTGGCCTCCAATCTAGCCGCCCGTCGATTCCGAAGTGTCTTCTTTGACCGGAACCGGGCGCAGGCCATACACCTTGACTCATCATGATCCGGTGATAAACATTTGTTACACACCGGATGGACGTCGATGTGTGGATATTTCGCATGACATAAAGGACATCTCTTGAAGGGAGTCCTCGATTCCATCCTCGAACGTCGATCGATGGTCGGACCGAAACTAGGTCCGAGAAGTGTGAATAAATCCGAGAACAGGTCTAAATATTTGTTGATACCGAACGCAAACAATACCGACGATACCTAAAGGCTTTTGGCCTTAAATAAAGTTTTCCTAACTCGAGCTAAGATGAGCACATCCGAACCCAATGGCGGAAAAAAACAATCTGAGGATGGAGAGGATGCCCATGCGCACTGTAGTCCAGGGGAGGAGCCACCTATCTCGTGATACTTCGAAGACTCTTCCAGGACAACAATGTGCAATCATCCGGACCCAACACTAGGCGGCGATCTATGCACAGATATGAATTCAGCAGCCCACATGCCTCGAACATTCGAAATTCAGCAAGGGGTCCTTTGTGAAGATCCTTCAAGGTTTTGCAAATAAATTGTTAAAATATAGAAATACTGAATGAGTAGGAAAAAACAGCCATTTGTGACAACGTTCATCTATAACTTTTTTTGATGATGACCAATTTGCAAAAGCAATATACCATTACGTCTGCTAGGCCCTTCTGGTTGTGGGGTTATGTATGGTTTGCAAGTTCTCAAGAACCCAAGGTACTCCGAACCAATAAATGAGTTGAACTCTACAATGGCTTTTCACTGTGTGCTGAGTATAGACCAATTCACATGAAAAATGGTAAACCTATATAATTCTGATATGGGAACTAGATATGAAGTTTAGAAGAAGCGGTTATTTGTACATTTCTGAATTTGTAGGTACCCGTACTAGCATATGATGACACATGGGGGAATCTAGGGTGGGGTGACTTGAATGGCTCTCACCATTGTTTTTTTTTCTACTCAGAATCCCTTGCAAACCTCAAACTTTGACAAATAAAATTGTGCTTTACATTTCCCTCATTTCTGTGATGAGACACTCTGGAATCTGCTTGGAGCGAGACACTTCCTTCCACCCAGCATTCCGACAAGTCTCCCGATAAAAATGGTACCTCACTTGTGTGGGTAGGCCTAGATTCCAAGACAGGAAAGGGCTGAAAACGCAAAATGGATACATCACATTTTTTCAATTCAAAAGTGACCATTTGTTTTGCAAAGTAGGCAGCTGTGGATTTTGGGCCCTAGTTCAGGCGGCACCTATGTAAACTATCAAATCTGCAATTTGTTTTAAAACTAGACGTTTTCTTAAACACAGTGCCTGGCAAACCTCAAACTTGCACGAAAAGACACATTTTCTTTATATTTTGGTAAAGGAAACTTATGAAATCCGTAGAAATCAACAAAATTCCTAACACCCAGCGTTACTCCCACTTGTGGCGATAAAAAAGCTGCACAACTTGTGTGGCTGGGCCTAGTGTCCATGACAGGAAAGGATCGAACCAAGGTCAATGGGAGTCATTGAGAAGGGACTCTTTGCAAGGGTTGGGGAGTGGCACAGCCATGGGCAGCCTGCAACCCTATAGTTAAAAAAGGAAGAAAAAAAAAGTTCCTGGTGCCTAGTGGAATTTCTGCCCCCCCCCCCCCCCCCAACCTGGGGAAGGGCAGATCAGGTATAATTACCCCCATCTGCCCCCCCCCCCCAGCAGGGGGCCGAAAGACTGTTGCCCTATTTACCTGGGGAGGGTGCATGCCCATGCTCATGCTAAACAGCCTGCACCCTTATATTTTTATAGGAAAAAAATCCTCGGTATCAGTGGGCCTCCTGACACCCCCTACCCTCCTTTCCCCCCCAGGAGTCAGATTACGGTAACTGTTCCCATGTGCCCACCACGGAGGAGGGGGGGCAGAAACAATGAAAAATAAATCCACCCCAGGGGTGAGCACAAGCCCATGCCCAGGGGGCTAGTGGGAGGATCCTGGCTTGTGGAGTGCTCTTCTGTGGTGATCTCCCAGCACGGATCCACTGGGCTGAGGTACCAATGGAATGGGCATATTCTCCCCTTTCCAATGATACCTCTCTCAAAAGAAGCAGAGCTCAGGTGGTTGAGATATGCCCCAAGCCCCGGATTTAGTGAAAGTAAAATGAGCTGATGGGCATGTTTTACTTTCACTTTTACTACAATGAGACCAGCACGCACTGGGGAAGAGTGCGGCCATTGGCGATTAGCCAACAGCCGCACCAAAGGGGTTGTCTTTTTCATTGTTGCAAATTCCAGAAAAGTAGCCTGTTGGATGGTTTTATTCAGGAGAATCTTTTCCTTCGGAATTATGCATGCATGAAACTTTGGGTCCCAAATACCTTTCGCATCATTATTGTTTTTCTAATACTCCCTGGGTAGCCAAATTATTTTTTTTTTTTAACTTTATTTATGACGTTTTGCTTATAAACAGTCAGAGTACACAATACATAATTGCATGAAGTCAGAACAGCACATCTGGAAGTGATACACAACATGTCAATACCTACTAACGAAGCACACAGCGAAGTACATGTAGTTCTTACTCGCCCTCTCTTATCCCACAGTCCATATCCCAGGCCAGGGGCCCGCAGTCCAGGCCGCCGTCATGAGGCATACGACGACGTACAAAATCTCAGACAGTAATTGGATTCAGGAGAGAGGTTACATCCGGCTATCCCCATCCCCAGCATCTCTCATGTCTGGGTAGCCAAATTCTGATTGAACTCAGTTGAATAAATTAGTTTGTTCGTGGTAATTCCTTTTTTTTCTAACTCTTGTGGCTCTTGTGAGAGCTACAAAGTCGACGGTGTGCCCTTTCCTTACTTTGAAAGTAGGGGAATTTCTTTAAAAAGTTAGGGTGCCTACCAGGGGGCAGTTCCTCACAATGCTCAGATTGTGAGTCATTTTAAATCTCTTTATGACTACTAGTCCTATGTATGTATGCATAATGATAAGAATACATTTATGGGTAATTAGCTGAATTTAAATAAGGATATTCCTCATTCAAAGTAGAATAAGCCTGCAAATCAGACATAATTTCTTTACCAGTCTGTGTCACAGTAATTTGAAACAGCGCCAAGAATCACAATATCATTAATTGAAACCTTAATTACATACTGTAACTGCAATTTCTCAGTGAGCCCCATAATCTGATATGGGAGGTTTTCCCAAGCTATGCTCTCGGGCAAAGGGATAAGCTGTGTTATTGACAGCGTAGAGGTCTCTGCGAGGTCTGTGGGAGAAAGAATGCAGCTGCAATCCACAAACAGGAAAGGAGTAGTTTCTTACCTGTAACTCCAGTTCTGTAGTAGGGGTATCTCTGTTATAGTCCTAATCTATGAATAGTCCCGTCCATGTGCGGGGACCCCGGAGCAATCAAAATATCTCTTAAGCTGTCCTGCATTTGCAAACCTGCAAAGACACTTAAGAGACAGACAAAATAATACAGCCTAATAACAACATGGCTGCACTGGCCAGCACTTCAGCTGAAGTGAACACAAAAGCCAAAATAAAGTTTAAATGTCATTTTTATTCACATCTGACATGTTCCTTTATTGTATCACACTCCCTTCACCAAAATCCCTTTAAACAATAGAGAGGAAGGGGTGGACAGACAAGCCCTATAGGCTTTCATTATGTGTCTGCTAAAAGGATACCGTGCCTTTAAGGAACTCTCCAGAGACCCCCGGTATCCCAGGATGCACAGCCAAAGCAAGTTACTTTCAGTTCTTTTTGAAGGTGTATAACAACAGGCCTGATACTGTCAGGTTACTCCACCGGGGAGGAGGGAGGGTCGCTTATGACTATAACAGATACCCCTACTACAGAACTGGAGTTACAGGTAAGAAACTACTCCTTCTGCAGTAGGGGATCTCTGTGTATAGTCATAATCTATGAATAGAATGGCAAGCCCATCCCAACCAACAAACAGCGGTAGAGTAAAAACCGAACACCAACAAATTACTGTGCAAACAAATTCCTCAGCGAAGCCTGTCCAACCTGCGCATCTGCCCTAGCATCAGAGTCCAGGCAGTAATGCTTTGTAAACGTATGGACAGACTTCCAGGTGGCAGCCTTACAAATGTCAGCAATTGGAACATTCCTAAGCAAAGCTGTAGTCGCTGCTTTGCCCCTAGTCGAATGCGCTGTAGGCTTACCCCCTAACGTCTTATTAGCTTTCTGATAACAGAGCTGAATACAAGACACAATCCATCTGGAGATGGACTGTTTCGAGGTAGCTAGACCAGTTCTTACTGAACCATAATTCACAAACAGTTGATCCGACCTGCGGATGTCTTTTGTCTTATTTAGATAGAATTTCAACACTCTACGCACATCTAGCGAATGCAGAGACCTCTCCGCCGGAGAGGAGGGATGCTGAAAAAATGTAGGCAAAGTTATCATTTGATTTACGTGGAAATCAGATATCACTTTAGGCAAAAACTTAGGATGAGTACGCATTACCACTTTAGAAGCATGGAATACAGTATACGGCTCTTGACAACACAGAGCCTGAATCTCACTTACTCTCCTGGCCGATGTAATGGCCACAAGGAAGGCGGCCTTCCAGGACAAATGCTGCAGAGAAGCCTTATGAATAGGCTCAAAAGGCCCCCTCATTAATCTGGACAACACCACGTTCAATTCCCATGGTGGAGAAGGTCGTCTAACAGGGGGAAACACCTTACGCAAACCCTCCAGAAAATCTTTTATCACAGGGATTTGAAAAAATTAGGTTTGGGAAGGGCCCTTTCTATACGCAGTCAAAGCTGCGAGATGAACTTTAATAGACTGAAAATTAAGCCCAGATTGAGCTAACTGCAGCAGATAAGGCAAAATAACATCATCTTTACAGGATGTAGGGTCAATGTCCTTTGCCGTGCACCATAAGCAGAATCTCTTCCACTTATAGGCGTAAGAAGTCCTCGTAGACGGTCTCTTCGCCTCTTTCAAGATCTCCATACAGTCCTGAGGTAGGTTCAAGTGTCCATACTGCACTAGCTCAGGTGCCATGCTGCCAAACTCAAGGACAAGAGATTGGGGTGAACCATCTGTCCTCCGAATTTCGTGAGAAGGTCCGGCCGACACGGCAGGCGCCGGTGTGGCAGAACAGACCGGTGAAGAAGGTCGGTGAACCACCAGTGCCTCGGCCACTCCGGAGCAATCAGGATCATCCTGGCTCTGGATTGCGACAGCTTGATCAGCACCGCCGGAATCAGGGGAATGGGTGGAAAGGCGTAGAGAAAGCAGTTGGACCAGCTGATCCATAGGGCATTCCCAAGTGTCCCTGGTTGGTAGTACCTGGACTCGAAGTCGCGGCATTTGCTGTTTTCTGCCGTAGCGAACAGATCGATATCCGGAGTGCCCCACTCTGCGAAGACGTCTCTTAGCACGTCGTCGTTTAGCACCCACTCGTGATTTTCTTGAACAAGCCTGCTGAGCGCATCGGCTTGGGCATTCTGCACTCCCGGCAGATGGGTTGCCGTGATCGTTAGGTTCCTGGCCACCAGCCAAGTCCAGATCGTCTGTGCCTCCCGAGACAGCGTGCGTGAACGGGAGCCCCCCTGCTTGTTGAGGTAATGCATGGTAGTAGTATTGTCCGTCTGAACTAGCAGGGAGTTCGTCTTGAAGGAGGGATGGAATGCCTTCAGGGCCAAGTGTACTGCTCTGAGTTCCAAAAAGTTGATGTGGTAAGTCATCTCCGTCGGTGACCATATCCCCTGAATCTGAAGAGAGCCCGAATGCGCTCCCCAGCCCTGGAGAGACGCATCGGTCACTATGGTCTGGACCGGAATATCCTTGTGAAAGGGAGTCCCCTTGCAGACATTCTCTGAGGAGCACCACCATTTCAGAGACTGTAGAGCGTGTTGGGACAGATGAATCTTGTCCTCCCAACGCCCCCGCCTCTGGTCCCATTGATCCTCCAGACATTCCTGCAGAGGCCTCATATGCAGACGTGCATTGGGGGTGAGAAAGATGCAGGAAGTCATCGACCCCAGTAAAGAGGACACCGTCCTCAATGTAGCAGAGTGGGCTGAGAGGAGGTGCAGGGCCTTCCAACGGATAGATAAGCGTCTCTCCTCCGAAGGACACACGCTTGCGTTCAAAGTATTGACTGAGGCCCCCAAGTACTGGAGACACTGCACAGGGATCGGCACTGACTTCGACATGTTGATGTGCAGTCCCAGGTCGATGAAGCAAGGCAGCTGTCCTGTTGAAATGACACTGGGCTTCCTGGTACGTGGAAGCTTTGATCAGCCAATCTTCCAGGTATGGATACACAAACACTTTGTTCCGCCGCAAGTGTGCTGCCACCACTGCCATGCACTTGGAGAACGTCCTTGGTGCAGACTTCAGACCAAACGGGAGTACTGTATACTGGTAATGGTTGTTGCCGACCAGAAACCTCAGGAACTTGCGATGCTTTTGTGCGATCGGCACATGAAAGTAAGCGTCCTGCAGATCTATGGCGCACAGCCAGTCTCCTCGATGCAACTGAGGGTAAATCTGATGCAGTGACAACATACGGAACTTTTCTCTGCGGATCCACTTGTTTGCTTGACGCAGATCTAGAATAGGCCTGAACTCGTTCTTGTCCTTTTTTCTGACGAGAAAGAACCTTGAGTAAAGACCTTTGCCTTTTTGCCTCAAAGGAACAGTTTCTATCGCCTTCTTCTTTAACAGAATGTCCGCCTCCCACTGGAGCTCTCGCACCATGAAGGGAGAGCGCACTGGTGGGATCTGTGGAGGCGGGCTGGTGAAACTAAGACTGTACCCATTGCAAACAATATTCAGCACCCACTTGTCCTGAGTTATTGTTCTCCACTCTGCCAGGTAGTATTGAATACTTCCCCCCCACCGGAGCGGGTAACGGATGAGGGGGAAGTGACTTTTCAGGGCTTCGACCCGGCCAGGCCTTTGTTCCCCGTCGAGGATTGATGCTGGCCTCTGCCCCTCTGGCGCTTTTGAAAGGACTGCCTCGGGAACTGTTGTTGTTGCTGGTGTGGTTGTTGTTGACCAGACTGACGCCCTTGGCCGCGTTGTTTAGAATAACGCCTGCCATAGGAACGGAATGATCTCTTCTGTTCCTTGGGTTTTTCCAACCCCACGGCCTTCAGGGTTTCTGCTTCGGCCTTCGTGCGGGCCATTTCGTCATCCGCATGAGACCCGAACAACGTCGTGCCAGAGAAAGGCAAGTTAGCAATCTTTTGCTGCGCTTCAGGCTTTAGAGAGATAAGTCTCAGCCAGGAATGTCTCCTCATGTGTACTCCATGACAGTACCCATGGGCCGCCAGCAATGACACATCCCCCGCTGCACTGATGATCTGGTTGGAGACCATCATGCCCTCATTCAACACCTCCTGGCAGTCTTCCCGTTTATCCCTAGGCAGGGAGTCAGCAAACTGTTGCAGGGAGTCCCATAACGATCGGTCATAGCGACCCAGCAGAGCGGAGGCGCTCGCAGCCTTCATAGTCGAGGCCGACGTAGAGCACATCCTCCTCCCCAAGGAGTCCATCTTGCGACTCTCCTTATCCGGAGGAGCTGTGGAAGAGGGCGACGTGGCATGTTGCTTCCTAGCCGCAACCACAATGACAGAGTCCGGGGGAGGGTCCACCCTGAGGAACGCCGGGTCCGAATCAGGGGCCCTGTATTTCTTTTGCAACCTTGAGGGGGCAGACTTCACCACGGCCGGAGTCAAGAAGACCTCCATGGCTGGTTCCTCCAGAACTGGAACCAAAGGGAGGAGGGGGCGTGATAGATGCGCCTTGTGTAAAGTCTCGAATATCACAGAGGTAGGGGGAACTGGTACTGTCACTGAGATTCCCAATTTTGCCGCCCCTCTCATCAGAACATCTTGGAAAGTGGCAATATCATCCACTGGCGAGATTCTAGTAGGCGGCGTTTCCGATAACGTGGGGGAAAGCCGTCCAGTGCCAGAAGAGTCCGAATACCTCGTGCCTCTGGATCGAGATCTATACCTCCGTCGTCCATGCGTTGTGTGAGTGGACGATCTGTGTCTGCTCCATGACCTCCGGCGCGATCTAGAGTGTGATCTCAGTCTCTTAGGAGCCACTGGTCGCCGAGGAGAAGGCGGGAGCTGTGGCACCGGAGGCGGTGGTGGCGGAGGTCGCTTAGGAGGCGCCACTGGGAGCCGGGGGTCAGGTGGAGGAGGAGGAGGAGGAGGAGGCGGAGGAGGCGTGGGAGGCTTAGGCTGCGGTCGCGGTAGAGGCAGCGGCAGGGGGTCCATTGGAGACTCTCTCCCATCACTCCTTGCAGGAGAACCCGGACTAGCCCTCTCCGGACTTCCGTCCACCCTTCTCTTCTTTGCGGGCCTACTCCGTGAAGAGGCCGAAGTGAACGAGGGGGAGCGTCCCGCTCTCCTAGATCCACGACTGGAGATCGTAATCACTGAAGACGTGTTACCAGGTGATCTCGTCCTCAACGTCGAGCCGTGCGTGGACCTCGTACGGCTTCTCCTCGCCGTTCGGCGTCTTCTCGACGTCGAGTGCCTTCGTCTCGACGGCGAGCCTCTCGACGTCGACGGTGATCTCCTTCGGCTCGACGGCGATCTCCGTCGGCTCGACGGCGATCTCCTTCGCCTCGACGGCGATCTCCCACGACTCGACGTCCGTCGCCGGTGGCTTCGCGTCGATGTCGTCGACGACGATCCATGAGTCAACGGCGAAGGAGGCGAGCGGGCTCGCCTCGACGGCGAGCGGCGCTGGCTGCGGGGCTCAGTACGACGTCGACTGTGAAGCCTTCGACGGTGACCTAGTCCGAGGTCTCGCCGGCCCCTCTCTCGACAGCGAAGACGCCGAGATCCAGAGCCCTGGATCGACGGCGAACACACCGGTGCTGTACCTTTCGCCGTCGACGTCGTAGCCCTCGACGTCGAACGGGATCTTCCGGCCGGTAGGCGTCGTTTCTGCTCCTTTTTCTGCCCGGAGGTCCCTCCAGTGGCTGAAGCATGGGCAGAGGATGGGGAAGGAGATCCTCCATGCCCAGAAGTCCCACCTGTTCTCTGCTTCTCCTGTCCCTGAAGGCAAATCTTCTCCCTGTCCCTCAGGGTCCTCCTGGAGAAGGTCTTGCAGATGTCACATGTAGCAGGGACATGTGAAGATGATAAGCAGAGAATACAGACATCATGTGGGTCCGTCTTGGCCATTTTCCTCCCACACTCAGGGCATTTATCAAATAAAGCCATGCTAAGAGTGGGTCAAACTGCACCAAATTGCAGGATGCAGCAGAGAAAGGCTCTAGACGTCGAATTAACAAACTTTATAAAAAAAAAAACAATTTTTATCCAAAATATCCACCCAAAAGGGTAGAGCTCAATGCTCCAGGGTCCTGCTAGCAGGAGCCGGAAAAAAGAACTGAAAGTAACTTGCTTTGGCTGTGCATCCTGGGATACCGGGGTCTCTGGAGAGTTCCTTAAAGGCACGGTATCCTTTTAGCAGACACATAATGACAGCCTATAGGGCTTGTCTGTCCACCCCTTCCTCTCTATTGTTTAAAGGGATTTTGGTGAAGGGAGTGTGATACAATAAACGAACATGTCAGATGTGAATAAAAATGACATTTAAACTTTATTTTGGCTTTTGTGTTCACTTCAGATGAAGTGCTGGCCAGTGCAGCCATGTTGTTATTAGGCTGTATTATTTTGTCTGTCTCTTAAGTGTCTTTGCAGGTTTGCAAATGCAGGACAGCTTAAGAGATATTTTGATTGCTCCGGGGTCCCCGCACATGGGCGGGACTATTCATAGATTAGGACTATACACAGAGATCCCCTACTACAGAACAGATTAATTCTTCCAGGGACGAAAGGTCCATTTACAAGCAGTAGAACGATGATCATTGTGGTTAGCCAAAGGATGAAAAGAAAAGGTCCCAGGCTGATCCAAACATAGGACCATGGTACAATCAGGGACCTGTCACACAGTCACTAGTAAGCGAGAAGCAGACTATGGAGGGGCGTGGCTATAGACTGAATGGTGAAACCTTCTGCAGCATTTCCAGAATCATCCTCAAAGTTAGTGGGTGCTCCAGATGTTGAAAAGGGCACCATCTCAAATGACATTGCGCCATGTAGGAGTTGATAATACACCATGGAGTCACGTTGAATATTAGCAACAACTGCAGAATCAGGTTCCGCTGACGAACTTAGGGCCTCTTTACGATGTCGATCGGAAAGCATTCCGACCGACTCCTTGTTGCAATAATTTCTGGCGGACTTGGGTTCGGTGAGTCCGACCGACCAATCACGAAAAACGTTCGGTCGGACTCCCATTGACTTCAATGGGAGCCTGTGTTCTGACCGACAACACAGGCTCCCATTGAAAAAAGGGGTGGTTGCGGAAAACCTTGCACCTTGTGGCAGGCACCCCAGGGTGCCTGCCAAACTGGTTTTAAAGAGGGGTCCGTTAGTAATCCCCATGGGCCTCAATCGGAGGCCTTCAGGTGAAGGAGGCCTGCTACTGGCCCCCAAAGTCGGTTTCCGACATCCGTGTCATGTCGGACTGATTCGGAAAGAATGGCTGAATGAGACCTCGTAATGCGTTGGTCAGAAACACGGTCCAAAGACCTGTATGATTCGGCTCCGACTGACTCGGAGTCTCCAAAAGCTTGTCGGAATCGAGTCGGAAAGACCGAACCGTTATCTTCTTTCATAATCGGTCGGTCAGAAATGTTTGAGTCGGTTGGAAACATGGGTTCTGACACAGGTTAGGAAAATCCGAATACCGTTCGGAGCCTCTCCGACCAACATCATAATCAGCCCCTTAATGTTTTCTGTTTCTTATTGTGCTCAGCAATACCCAGCTGGGAACTCCATGAGGTAGTGGTACGCTGTTCGAAGGGTGTTGTATTCAGTGTAGGGAGAGGTTAAGAGGTGCTACTCTGAATCCTTTTTGGTGTCAGGGCTCGTGGCTGTAGAGGACAGGGCTATTGTGTTTTTTCACATGATCAAAGGATACCTGCCTGTTTCTCCTTGAGCTAAGCAGACGAGGCAGAATGGCAGTTCTATTGCCTTACACGCTAAGTAACAGGTGGTCAGTAGGATGGCTCAAAAGCTTTGGGAACCCACCCATCAGCAGCAACTATAATCTTCTCTTCACAGGTGTCAGCGTCGGCATGGTTCACATTGAACAGCTTGTATCTGACTTCTTGAACATTCTGTAAAACATTCAAATGTTTCTCCAAGTCAAATATTTCTTCTGTATCCACCTTCCCAGAATTATCTAAAACGGGCACATACATAGGAACTCAGATGAGAAGAACCCCGTATAGAACGCACTCTCCAAAAACTCATCTAGGTAAGTTATTCAATGCTCTCTGGACTACATATGGGGTAACAACTAAGACCTGACCGTAGCACCCTAGCAGTCAAGGCTTGGTTTATCATGCTTAAGCAGGTTCAACAATGCAGTTCGGGTTGCTGAATTGCAGACAAACTACCAGGGCAGAATTTGAATCCCTGTGAGCCCTGGAGGCAAAACCTGTCTGACAGATTACTAAGAATTATCATTCATTCAAGAAATCAGTAGCCCGAATCGGGACATTTAGTGGGTATTGTAAATTTCAGAGTACATATGTATGGCACAATATGAAAGGGCTTTAGATAGCTGCAAAAGGACTGTATTTTCTCATATACAAACACTAGAAGACCAATGTATATCAGAGTTGCGAAAAACTATACCTCCCATAAAAATAATGAAATTCATGGTCAGTATTGTGTACCATCTTCACAGCTCTTATTTTGTACACCAATTTTTCTACTTAGATGTACAAGGTAAGGTTTTCTTCTACTTTCAAAAAAAGTGGTGAATAACCGACATTTCTTTTCACACCGTATTTACGGTTCTCTCCTGTTATACCCCGTTACAGTATGCTCCAGTGAACATAATTACTTCATTGTCCACCAATGGAAGTATTACTAGATGATTATTTTTGTGACCTTATAATAGCAAAAAAAATATCTAATTTCAGTGATTATGGTAATTGACAACATACAACTATTAGAAACGTTTTTTGTGAATATAACTGATTTTATTTTCTGCCTTTAACTTACAATTAATATAAATATCATTTATGTAACTGATATAGATTTTGCTACAAAGCATAGGCCTACAGCAAGGTCACTGTTATTTGGAACACTATGTGATAAGGAATATACATATTGTATGTTTGATTTGTTCACTTTAAAGAGGTTTCCCAACATTTATGTTTTTTTCCTCCATATTTGTTTGATATACAGTTATGGTTTGGATTCTGGAATTATAGATTTATAACAAGCATCTTTACTTTTGTGAAGTGCCTTTAGTTTCAACCTGTTTTTGATTTCCTATAGCCCTCCACATCAGCATCTCCTTTACACCAACGAAGATTTCTATTATACATATATTGCAATTGCCTTTTTTGCACAATTAAGAAACTGTGGCAGATTTCTTATGACTGTGTACCTATTCTTTCGTACTTGGTGCGAGGAGGAGCTTATAATTATCGGCTTGGCCCTGCCGGGGAAAACGCACCACCCATATGATGAGCGCTTGTTCCGTCTCAAGGGACCACAACGGTGAGAGAGGGAGTGAGAGAGTGAGTGTGTATATATATATACTATACTAAAGCAATTAAGCAAGGCACACCGGAGGCCTATAAAATGTGAAAATGCAGGGAACTATGGGAGCCAAAACACTGTGTGCAGTTGAATTTGCCTCTGAAGAAAGATCGTGAATGCTCTGAAACGCGTCAGGCAGGAGGATGTATAGAAGCAGAATGAAAATGCCTGTTCCTGAAATAAATGAATTGTGAAAATTCGCTGGCTGGAGGAGTGCGTCTCTAATGCAGGGCATTTTTGTGAGATATATATATTATTATCTACTGGCGGTCACCAGTAGATAGTTATAGTTAGGACCGTGTTTCCATAGGAAATCCGCAACATTCTATTTGGAATAACTTTGGCGCCGGTTGACGAATCCTCGCAAAAATTTCAAAATCGGTGGGGCGCTCCGCTCCGCTCCTACCCTGAAAGTCTCGGGGGGATTCGTCAAGCGGGGGCTGAGAAAAAAGGGGGGGGGCCCAAAACGCGTTTTCCCCATGCATTTTTCCATAGGACCTTTAGTCCAAGCTACAGCCCGAACGGCTGAACAGAATTGCTTGAAATTTGGCAGAGAGGTAGTCCTCAGGTCAGGGATGTGCCTTTTGCAGGTCTAGTGTAAATCTGTTCAGTATTTCCTGAGAAATTAGCATTTAAATCAATATATATATATATATCTATAAGCACGCTCCGAGCGCGTACGGTAAGCTTACCGTAAGCGCACGCTGCCGTTCGCGAGCTTAATTCTGATTGGTGGTTACATGACTGTAAACATTCGAATCGGTCGAAATCAGGAAGTGTCGGCCGCCATTTTGTGTGTCTCACACTCATAAACAAAGGTGGAGAACGTGAAAAGGGGGCAACGAAGAGAGTTGCAGACCCCCTAGCGTTTGTCAGGGGGTCCAAGAAGGTCCCAAAAGTATGAAAAATACATTTTAAATTTTATTAAAAAAATCGCGGGGCGCGCGTACGGTAAGCTTACTGTACGCGCACGGCAGAAAAAAATAAATTAAAAAAAATAGAAGTAAAAATCAAATTTAAGAGTTTAGATATTAGGGGGCTCTAAAAAGAGCCGTTGTGTTTATGAAGTGTTTTTTTGCGGTACCTACAAGTAAGTACCGATGCAGAGTCTAAAGTTCAAGAGGAAGACTCTGTTGCCTTCATCAGTGAAATGTACACCGTCTCCTCTATAAATGCCTTGCATGTTGTAACGCAAGTTGTTGTGGTATATAGAACCCATACCATAGTCTCTGAGGAAAGCAGAAATAGATTTGTTGACGTGCTTTCTTGCTTTGTCAATCTGTGGACAAAATTGGTTGGACCAGTTCCACTTTTGCCTTTGGCATATATTAGAATATACAAAGGCAGATTGAGGAAAAAGCAACATTAATTGCACAAAGGTGTCCTTAACAAGCATTTCCAGACCTACCCCAGTTAAAGTGCCTAGGTCATTTCCACCACAGTGCACAATAATAAGGTTAGGCTGCTGGAGGTGTAGAAAAGATTTCACCAAAGGCATTAATTGGTGACACTTTAACCCTCTGACCAATCCATTTAATGTCTACATTTGGCAAAGCAAGGTCTCTCACCATACCTCTTTTTTCTGCATACTTTTCACTCCAGAAGACATAGCTGTGACCTACAATCCACACTGTGAACATCTTTCAAGGAGATCTGGATGCACTCAGGAGGTGTCTTTCAGTAGAATGGCAATATGAAATGAAAGACAGTTGTAAAATGGAGGCATACATTTTTTTTTAATAAAAAGAATTCATTGGCTGATTCAAACCATTTTACAGTTAAAACTAGGCTGTATGTGTACATTTTTAGAAGCATGTTTTGTATTGGTTCAGAAAATTGTGTTCCCACAGAAGATTAATTTGGATTTGCTGTTAGGTTTGACAGGTGAAGCACTCTTGCTCTTTGGAATAGAAACATTGTGTGCTGAACTTCTGACCTCTCTGCTCACACCAGTGTTCCATGAGCTGTTGCTATGGTAGCAGGCAGAAGTCAAGTTGGGGGAAGGGTTCATTTGGAAAAGGGTTGAAGTTTTCAAGCAATAGAAATGTGTGATTTCATTTGAAAAAATGTTGGAAGCACTGAGATTTGTAATTTACATGTATATGTGTGAAAAAAGAGAGGGAAACATGGCCATTTACTGGTTCTGGTGAGAGGAAAGAGGTGTACAGCTCTGAGATTCTGACTCTGATAATCTGCTGTGTTCTCCTCTCTCTGCTTTTCTCATTTCCGTTGTACTCCCTCAAGGACCTTGTAGGGTGAAAAAAGAAAAAAAAAAATTTAACAAAAAATACGCGTAAAAAAAAAAAATAATTAAAAAAATCAGTGATGTCATGAGTGATGTCACTGACCATGTCATGAGTGATGTAATATGTGACGTCATCAGCAGTGGATTGCGGGTGCGCGAGTTATAGTTAGCTGAACTAACTATAACGGGGGAATTTCAATGGTTTTTTACGAGAGAAATGTCCAGCTAACTATAACGTGTGTGAAACCTATGGTTTTTTCAGTGAATATATATATTTCCTATATTTCCCCTACTGGCGGTTGCCAGTAGGTAGTTCTAGTTAGGACCAAGTTTCCATAGGAAGAGCATTTTTTGTTTTGCTTATAACTTTTGCGTCGTTTGATGAATGTTCATGAAATTTTCCAATCTAATTCTTTGTTCATAATAGCTCCTATGTTGAACGTTTGGTGGTGATTCGTCGGGGGGGGGGGGGGGGGGGGGGCGAGAAAAAAAGGAGGTCCCTGAACGTGTTTTCTCTATGTTAATTTCCATAGGAAACTTTAGACAAGGCTACAGGGTGAACGGAATTACCCCATATTTGGCAGGGAGAAGGGTCTTGGTCTAGAAAGCACGCTTTTGTTTATTTGGTGTAAATCCGTTAAGTAGTTTTGGAGAAACACCGAAATTTACAGATATCGATATTTGGGAATTCTGCCATCTGATTGGCTGAGGCGTTACGAGCACGAGCTTGCTGCTTATTGTCTGCGAGCGGTTGCAACTAGGAAGTGTTGGCAGCCATTTTGTGATTCCGTTGAAACGAATAAGGGGGAAAAAGGGGGAAAAGAATAGGAAACAGGAGGATAGGAGCACTGTAACCTCTGTGGGGGAGTGCGAAGCAAAGTAGTCACTCCTACCGGTCTAAAAGTGCGGTGTTGCTCAAAGTGACATGGTGCTGAGATGAGATGCTGCTACACCCGGGTATGAAACCGAGAGCCTAAACCGTGAGGTCATTGCTGTAAAGTGATGTGCTCTGGTGTTTGTAGCATACCTGTGGAAGTAGGGTTAGTAGGCGTTTATACCATACAGGAAGTGGGAAGCGAACTACTGACCTCTACCGTGCATTTATACTATACCGGAAGTGGGAAGCAAAGTACTCACACCTACCGGTGTGAAGACTCGGGGATCAAACCGAGCTGATTGTTGTAAAGTGATGGGCTGTGGGTGCTGTAGCATACTGGCCGCTGTAGTAGAACTGTGTAAGTAGTGTTAGTATGTGTTTATACTATACAGGGAGTGGGAAGCGAACTACTCACCCCACCGGTCTCAAGACTCGTGGATGAAACTATGAGCTCATTGCTGTAAAGTCATGTGCTCTGTGTAGAATTCCAATGCAAGTCATAGTAGACAGTTAGTATGTAATGCTACTATAATGTAAGTATGTAATGTTAGAATGTAGGGCTGTCATGAGGGGAATCTTGGGGAGTTTGTACATGGTGCTGGAGAAGACTGTTGCCATGCTGTCTGGTCCTGTTGGTGGCTGTTTAAGCGGTCTTTTTTTCCTGCAATAAATCTACTTATCGGATCCACTGCTGTCTTCCTCTTCACTACATAAATTTGGCGACGAGCGGGAGAAGGTAAAAAGAAGGGAGCACTCACCAAGATTTTGAGCTTGCTTGCGTTCTGATGAAGACCCATTTTTTTGGTGAAGCGGTTTCTACTCATCCCAGGGTCGTCAGCTGATTGAACTATGTGATCCTACCTCTGGTAGGATTTATATTTTTTGATTTTGGGCTTCCTCTGCCTCTTCACTACACTCGGATTGCTGTACTACACGTCTGCAAGTAGTGTTAGTATGTGTTTATACTAATTCTCTAGTTATGCATTAACCAATGCATCATGGCCCTAAGGAGCGCAACCTCCCAGGCGCAGGTCATAATAATGTCCCGGGGTGTGCATCCGCGGGACATTTATGTTTGCTATTACAGGGCGGGAGCATTGCTTCCACCCTGTGATAGAAAAGAATTCTTGTTTGCCTCGTTGAAGCAAGAGGAGGAAAACCTTGTATCGCTTCAATAAAGCGGATCCGGATGGTAAAAATGGAGAGAAAAAGAAAATGAAGCAGGGTCTCACCCGTTCATTTAAATAAGCCCACTGGTGGGTAATGTTCCAGGGCCAATCCTATTATTATATTGCGGGGTCTCTGCAACACTGGGGACCTTAATCTCATATGTAAATTAGGCGCGGGAGGGCACAGAGACCTTTCGCAGACTAGGAGATCGACACCTACCCGGGTATTGTTTACGAATTGTTTGGGGGGCTTCGAGGCCAACTCAAGACCGGGGATCGGCAACCTCTGGGGTTTACTTAAATATGCAGGGTGGGCATCGCCAGTCCTTGAAGCCTCGTCGGCCCTAGGCAGTGCCTTATTGGTTATGAAATCAAACGGGCAGTACTCATGGTATTATAAAGTGATATACTCATAGAACCCTTGCCGTTGTAGAATTACCCAAGCTTCATTTATGAAATAGTCTGTTGGTTTATATTTGGTAGGTGCACCGCAAAATAAAAAATGTTCTACCTCATAACCTACTATCAACCGCCGATTTTCACAATAAACTACAGACAAGTGTTGTCAGAAAAAGAAGACCCATACACTCACTCATTTATTGGTAAAAAAAAAAAAAATTATAAAAACAACACAAATCAATGGAAATGTAACTTTATTCGAACAACGGTAAAACATGAAAGAAGTGGGTGGGACTCATCCGGAAGCAGCGTACAAAACCTGCAAGAGAAAAAAGAAACATAAGTATGTGTGCCATGTCCAAGAGAACAAGCATTTGCAATGCAATAGGTCTCGCATTAACGCGAGTTTAAGCTATTGGCATTGTAAATGACAATGCCTTTAACCTCTTGAGTGCCCATGACGAGATGGTCTCGTCATGGGCCGCGGTTGCGCTGTGCCCATGACGAGACTATCTCGTCATGAACCCCGCCCGCTAATGAAAGGGCCGGCACAGGGCGGGGAAAGGGCGGGGCACTCAAGGGGTTAATTGATGTTTTAAAAACAAAAACAAAAATAAAAGGCATTGTTATTTGCATTGTCAATAGCTCAAACGCGCGTAAATGCGAGACCTATTGCATTTCATATGCTTGATAATTGCTGGCAGGTCTACAACCAGGAGGGACCCGGCACACTTTAAGCCCCGGCACTGTACATTTCAAGCAAGCGCCCTCTGCACGAGACTAAAGGCTACTTGCCCTTTGACCCAAGGCACCCTGCCCAGTGACACTGGCTCCTGCTCACAGTTTGAGGTTCCTATCCCTAAAATTCACGACCATTGGCTCACCGCATGAGACCAGAGGCAGCATTAAATCGCGCTCATGAGCTGGCATCAGAAAAGAGGCAATACCAGCACGCGCCCTGAAGTTCTCGTAAGGTGCCACTTAGGCGCTCTAAAAACGTCAAAATAAATACAATGAAATAAGTCCGGGAGTTGTGTGTGCGCGCGCGCTAAAAGAAAATTTTAAAAAGCACGCGAGTGGTGCTGAGAGGCGCTTGAGTGAGTGCGCTGGCGATGAGCGGGTGCCTGATCGCGCATCCTGCTCTTTTTCAAAGCACATACTCGTGCTTGTGGCGCGTGGCTGCGCACTCCCGCAAGCCGTATGCCGCCACAAACATGAGTATGTGCTTTGTAAAAAGAGCTGCACGACGACTAAAGGTCTCCTATGCAGTGCATGCGCACCGAGGGTTCACTGCTCCCCTGCCACAACCAAGGTGTCCAACTATGTGCCGGTGCGAGCTCCAACTCCGGGGTGCTGCTCTCAGGGTGGCACAACAAGTCTCCGATCGGGAACGGTGTCTTGATATCACGATGGAAGGCGTCAGACAGGCCAGAGCATCAGCACCTGTTGAGCACTTGCTGCGTGCTTTTTCGTGCAACTAACTCAGTGTCTGAAAAGGGGGAAATAATATTATGGTGGAAACGTCTTAAGGTAAATGAAGGTTTATTTCAAGCTTAAGAGAACACCAGTTGAGTGCATCCTTCCTTCTTGAAGTACGATCTACCAACTGTTAGTGGTAATCATGGTTCAAAGAGGAGTTAGAGTGCACGAAAATACACAAGGGTTAATAATATAATTGTTGTGGAGTTTAAATTGTTTTGACCTACGACCATAGGGTGGGATAAGGGGACACACCTCACAATAAGAAATAAGAAATGTGTGAAAATTGGCATGCCCTATAGGTTTATTGAAATATGTGACCATGGAACCACCAGCCGAGTAGAGGAGTAACAGTGGAGCACAGAATGAGGCAGTTAATGAGCATTGCATCCTAGTACTTCTGTGCACAAAGAGAACTATGGCATAATACCAAGATGCCAGTTGCAAATCAATTAAACAGTATCTTGTGTAATTAGAGAGACTAATACTCAAAATCTGTGAAATATAGGGCTGGGGACCAATTCAGTGACCGTGTAGTTCCTTAACAATGCAGCATAGCGAACTGCAAAAATGGCGTGAATTTAATGTGAACTTGTAACCAGCAAGGTAGAAATATTAACCTGGATAAATTCGAAAAATCAACAACCAGGGGGACCGGGGATCGAACCCGTGGTTCTGTAGTTCGCAAACTAGACTAAAAAACTACAAAAATGACGGCTGAAAATGATCGAAATTCGGTCTGAACAAACCGGTGTGCCCAGGAGGAAGTTTACAATATCAAAATAAGATGGGATATTGTTACAAATAAATTAGAAATAATACAAGTCACCAGCTGAAAATTCGGCAAATATGGATAAATTCGAAAATCAGTAACCAGGGGGACCGGGGATCGAACCCGTGGTTCTGTAGTTCGCAAATAAGACTTAAAAACTACGAAAATGGCGGCCGAAAACGATCGAAACTCGGTCTGAACAAACCGGTGTGCCCAGGAGGAAGTTTACAATATTAAAAGAAAAGGGGACAGTGTTATAAATAAATCAGAAATAATAACAGTCACCAGCTTAAAATTCGGTAAACAGGAGGACCCGGGATTGAACCCATGGACCTGTAGTCCTTAAAGGATTGATGCAAAAAACTACTAAAATGGCGCCGATAGACGGCTACCTTAATTGAATGTTAAATACCAATGTGGCAGGTAATGGGCATCCAATTAAGTATGCCTAGGGGTATTTAAAGCCTGCACAAACGACTGCATACACCAGTTGAGGTGGAAGCAGGACGTTGTGACAAGCAGGCTCGCCGATTTTTAAAGGTAAGGACCGCTTTGGTGCAAACTAGATGGATAGAAGACTTGAGTAAGCAGTGGGCACTCGAATGTATGTAGAGTGAGGGAGAGAATCTTTTCTCCTATGCAGGATTCCAAGAATGAAATCCTAGGAAAGGGGGAAAGTTGTGGTACTCCTTTTCTGAAGACCATAGTCTATCAGCTTGCATTACGTGACAATGAGAGTAGAGGTCATACTTGTAATTAGCAAATTTGGCAAAATCTGGGGAATGCGATAAGAAGATTCTTCTATGCGAGGATCTAAATAAAACCTCCTCCAATATGACTTTTAATACACAGGTTGGGAGTAAAAGTAAAAACACCCCCAAGAAAACCTACAGTGTGGCTGACAGCGCTTAAAGAAAAGAAGACAGCGTTGTCAAGATTCAGGCTGCCACAAGATATTGCAGGCTCTAACTGGTATGTACTGAACCCCTTTCTAATTTAGAAGGAGTAGGAGATAGGTAGATGTCTAAAGCCATGATCTATGGATAACTGTACACTTAAATTGAACGTCATGTTATTCCGGTACAGGTATCAGGACACCACTTGAAAAGGTGCAGGGAAGGACAGCCTGAACTTAAACATTAGGCGAAAAACCTATTGGTAGGTATATGGATGTATTTGTTGAGAATAAACACCAGTGCCATGACATCATTATTTGAAGTATATAGCATTATCTATGTACCTTACAGGCACAGCTAAAAAACTGAATACAGGCGGTGCATATCGAAAGACGTACCTGCTTTAAGACACCATTGAACATGTGTCAACGTGACTTTTTAAAAGTAAGTGTTTTGCTTAAGAGCATGAGAATAGGCTAATAGGCTCAAAAAGTATGGTGAAATAACTCCATGCTCTTTTGGTAGAATTCTATGACTCCACTGACTATGATGCAAGTGGTCTAAAATCACAAAAGTTGAGAGGTGATAAAGTCGTCCTGAACACCCACAGAAGGACTTCAACCCCTACACTTAAAGTAAGGGCAGACAACATGTAATAGTGACATTAACAGCATAGCCCAGAACTAGAATCAACTCTCCATAGGGAAATGGTATTAATTATATGCATTCTCTTTTTTAGAAAGAAGAACAAAACTTTGGTTTTAAATTCTCGTCCGTCCTGAGGAAGGTGCTACTATTGTAACCTATGCACCGAAACGCGTCAACAGTGGGACTTTTTAAAGCATATGAAATGTATTTGTGTAGTATTTAATTTGCAATTTTGAAAGTACATGATTTGAACTGTGTGTGACTCTGAGATAGATACCGTAATACGGAATTGTTAGATAGCATATATAAGATTGTACCAGAGCACCCAATCAGAGTATATATTGAATGCAATTTTAAAATATGATTTTATTGAATATAAGTGTTTTCCTATGAAAAATAAATTTTGAGAGTAACAAAAAGTATATTCTAGTCTGGAGTAATAATATTTGTCCAGTGTCACAGTCAAAAATCAAAGGTTATTGATCTAAATGTGTAGGCCTCATGGTCACCAACTAAAAGAGTAATACACGAGCGCTAGGTGGCGCCTGACCAGCATGGCCGTTTAGCGGTGAAGCTCCGGGCGCCGGACCCCGCAAATCCTCCCCAATCCGTCCTCAGCTGCCCTGGCCGATGCTTTCACGGGCGCGCTGAAGCCCGGAACCGTCCTGCTCTCCGTGGCGCGGATCTGGCGCCCATCTGCCCCCTCGGCGCTCGACCCGGCGTCTCTGCAGCTGACCGCCGAGAGGAAGCTGCGGTCCCGGTCCTGGGGCGCGGGCGAGCTGCTACTCCAGCCCGCGGCGCCCACGAGGTGTCTGGGCCCTGATGTGCCGGCGGCCTACAGGAGGCGTCTTTGCTGCGGTTGCGGCCCCCCCCGGGAGAGAAACGGAGGCCCCTAGCCGAGGCCACCCTGTGGAGTCCGCGGAGGTGCGGGACTGATCCGGAGGATCAGATTTGCGCCGCAGAACGGGCGGTGAGTGCGGCAGCAGGGAAGCGCACCAGCGGGGCTACTTGAGTTGTCGGGGGACTGGAGGTGGTGGGGACGCCCCCCCATCGGGCCGGGTGTCGTCGGTCGGGGGCCGGCTCCCCCCCTTCCCCCCCCTCGCCCACATTGCGGACCCCGGGCCTGGTTTCTACGGCCTGCGGGGGTCGCCTTGGTGGGTGTGGAGCCGCATTTGGGGATAGGGCCGCAGGCCGGCGGTCGGGGAGTGTACGGCTTCCCTCCCCCCCCCCCTTTCGGCTAAGGCGCACCAGGTGTTGGGCCTGCGGTTGCCCGAACCCCCAGGGGGGGATTGAACTGATCTGACCTTGGAGCCCGCGGTCCCGGGCTGCGTAAAGGCAGTGGTGGCGGCGGACCCACAGGGAGGAGGTCTGATGCTTGGCTGAGTGCCCCGAGATTTCGGCTGGAGCGGGGAGACCTAGCCTTGGCTGCGGTGTGCGGCGGAGGGTGACGCACCTCCCTGCAGGGCCGGGGCTAGGGGTTGGTGACGTCCCCCTGAGATTACCGGCTGCCACATCGGGCAGTGCGCCGAAAGTACCCTCGGAGAGGCGGGCTGCACGCAGGAGTTGCGGCCTTGGCTACTATCAACTGAGGCACTCTCGGAAGATTCTCCAGGGACCTGGGACCGTGACCCACGCTGCTGGACCTCGCAGTGTCGGCGGGAGGCTGCGGGCGCGACTGCGGCCGGGGCCTGGACTGGATTTCCTGCTGAGTGGCCCGCCGGAGCTTGACCGCTGGGGCTGGTGGCGCCCGACCATTTCCAGCCGTGGGACCCCCCTGGCCATACCTCCTGCGGAGTCCACGTCAGCCCGAGCACCCGTCGACATCCTGCAGGAGTGTCTCACACCCTGTCGCCCTGCTTAGCTGACTGCCACCCCAGACATGGGTAAGGACAGGGCCACTAAGCCGGCGTCCGGGGCCACCCAAACCAGGATGGACAAATTCACGACCTCTGAGAAGGGGTCCGGACCCACGGGCGAACTGGCCCCGGCCCCCGCTACGGACCTTGCTGCCATCCTGCAGGCCATCAACTCATCCCGCGCCTCCCTCGAGGGCATGGTGGGAGAGGTCAAGGTGGATGTTGCGCTTCTCCGGCAGGATCTGCGGAATGCCACCGCCCGCATCTCGGAAGCCGAATCCCGGATATCCACTGCTGAAGATGACATCCGCCATTTACAGGACCAGGTTCGGGAGCTGACCACCCACTCTAAGGAGCTACACCGCCGGGTCGAAGATGCAGAAAACCGCGCCCGGCGCAGCAACCTGCGCCTCGTGGGATTCCCGGAGGGAGTCGAATCGGGCCGGGTGGATGACTTTATGGAGCGCTGGTTCCGATCTTGGATGCCGGCGGACAGCTTATCGGCTTCGTTCGTGGTGGAGAGAGCCCATCGCTCCCTGGCCCCCAGGCCCCCCGGTGCGCCCCCCCGGCCGTTCATCCTCAAACTCTTGAATTTCAGAGACAGGGACGCTATTCTCCGCGAGGCAGGGCGCACGGAATCCCTCCACTACCAGAACCACAAAATCATGGTTTTCCCGGACTACACTCGCGAGGTCCAGGAGCTGCGCCGCTCCTACACTGAAGTGAAACAAAAGCTGCGTTCCCTGGGCCTCCAATACCAGCTCCAGTTCCCGGCCCGCCTCCGGGTCATCTTCCAGCATAAGACACTGTTTTTCGATACGCCACGTGCGGCCTGGTCCTGGTTGACAGAGGAGCACCCCCTGCACCGCTCTGGGCGCGGATCGGCCCCGGACATCGAAGACCCGCCGGCGGCATCGCACGTTACCCCGGGAGCGCACGGCGGAGGAGGCGGTCACCACGCGCTCTGGGGGACGGCCGCGCCGGGGATCGAGAGCATCTTCGGCCTCCTCGGCCACACATGCCAGTCCCGTGGCTGACGGGCGGCGGGCCATGTCCCCTCGGCTCACAGGCCCTGCAACCCAGCCGGCCGAGTTGGTGGACACTTCGGACCTCTCTCGCAGCCCTAACATTTGACTCTCTATGTTTCTTTGGAGGGGGGGGGTGGGGGATGCCCGGGCTGGGGGTTGGAATGCCCCGCTGTCAGTGTCGCTCTTGGCCAGGGCAGATGAATCAGGCGTGACTTCAGTTGTGCCAGGGGTCCACTAGCACTCAAGCCCGAGCGTTTTAGCTTGGTGGTTCTTCCATTTGGTTCGGGCTACAGATGCTTCTGTTTTCGAAGTATAGGGTGGGGGGTGGGGGTTTGGGGTTGGTTTGGGGTTGTTTCTTCCTCGTTGGGGAGGCTTTGTTGGTGGGGGGTGACTCCCCCTTATTTGTTGTGCCAAAGCATCTTGTACTCTTTGACCTGCTCTCCTGCCCGATGTCCCGCTGTCCTTCCTCTTTAGGGGCCTGCTCAGCCGCGCCTCCACTGGCCCCCTCTTCTGTCCTGGGCTATGGCTGACCCTCCTGTCCCTAGGGCCGCCATGCGCATATTATCCTGGAACGTCAATGGTCTTCTGGACCGTTTCAAACGCATGGCGGTCCTCAAATACGCGCAACGTGCGGAGATTGATGTTCTCCTCCTCCAGGAGACTCACCTCTTGGGCAATAACTGTCCCTTTCTTGGCCGCTATGGTTATGACAGGGTGTGGCACTCAGGTTTTACACGGGGATCCCGAGGGGTAGCTATTCTGCTCCGCAAGTCCTTTCCCTTTGTCCTGACTCAGGTGCACTTGGACCCCCAAGGCATGGTAGTGGTGGTATGTGGTACTCTTGAGGGGCGACCCCTCACCCTGACGTCCCTTTACGCGGCTCCATCCCTCCTGCCGTCGGCCCTCTCCTACACTGCGGGCCTCCTCCCGACGCTCCCGGCGGGTTCCCTCATTCTCGGCGGGGATTTTAACGCTGTCTACACGCCCCACCTGGACTCGACAGGTCCGATATCCCTGGCCCGCGCCGCTCGCGCGAAGCAGCTCTCGTCTTGGGCTGACTCTCAGGGCCTCTGCGATGTATGGAGGATCTGGCACCCGCAGGCTCGCCAATACACCCTCACTTCGGCGGCCCATCACTCCCATGCCCGGATCGACCTCATCTTTGTACCGTCTACCGACTGCGCTGGGGTGCAGGATGCGCGCATTCTCCCGAGGGGCCTCTCGGACCACTCGCCAGTGCTCCTTGCTCTTGGCCCCCCCCCCCTCTCCGCCCGTCCGATGTGGCGTTTGAATGCCTGGTTCCTCCACGACAAGGCTTTCCGGAAGGTGGTCGGGGGCGAGATAGCCGATTATTACTCTCACAACGAGGGCTCTGTCCCCTCCCCTGCCGTCCTATGGGAGGCCGGCAAGGCGACTATTCGGGGCCCCGCTAAGGGGCATCTGCAACGGCGGGCCCAATCTCAGAAGCTCGCAGACTGCGAGGCTCAAGCCTTGGACCTGGAGCGCAACCTGGGGGGGCTGGACGACAACACACGGTCTCGTCGCCTGGCTTTCCTGCGGGAAGAGATTCGCCTACACTCCTTGGAGGCAGCGAAGACTCTGTGGCGCTCCTCGGTGGCCCGGGTCTACGGCTGGGGAGACAAAAACGGCACTCTTCTCCACCGGCTGGCTACTTACCCCCGGGCAGGTAGGATCATTCCAGCCATCGCAGACTCGGCGGGTGGCCTCCACACAGCCTCGGTGGCGATGGCCCAGGCGTTCGCCGACTACTATTCCCGGCTGTACCGACTCCGGCCGTCCACGCTCTCCCTAGAGGAGTTGCTGGGGCCGAATGGGGCGATGCTTGAGCGGCTGCAGCCTGAGGTCTCTGAAAGCCTCGATTCGCCTATAGAGCTGCAGGAGATTGAGGAGGCGATCGGCCGCCTGGCGCCCGGGAAGACCCCGGGACCCGACGGGTTCCCTCAGGAATACTACGCTCACTATCGTGAGACTCTGGCCCCGAGGCTTCGGGACCTGTTCGTGGACGTGGTGGAGACGGGCTCGTTCCGGCCCGAAACGGACACAGCAACCATAGTTGTCCTCCCCAAGACGCAGCCCCCCTCGCGGTCCTGCTCGGACTACCGGCCAATTTCCCTTATCAACACCGAAATCAAAATCTATGCCACGGTCCTCGCACAGCGGTTGCGCCCATCTCTTGCCTCTCTGGTCCACCCGGATCAATGCGGATTTATGCCGGACCGGGGGACCAGACACTGCCTGCGGCGCCTGCACCTCGCGATGGCGCACCGCGGCCGCCTTTCCCCCTATCTGGCCCTCCTGCTGGTCGACTTTGAAAAGGCCTTCGACTCCGTGGGGTGGGCGTACTTGGGTAAGGTCCTAGAACACATGGGTTTCGGTCCCCGGTTCCGTGCCATGGTTGCGGTCCTGTACGCGAGCCCGCGGGCCCGTGTTTTGGTCAATGGGGCTCTGTCTCGCCCGTTTCCCATAGGTCGAGGTACGCGCCAGGGATGTCCGCTCTCGCCCCTCCTTTTCGCTCTGGCCATGGAACCCCTGGCGGTAATGATTCGCTCGGATCCCGCTCTTCGCGGATGGGATTGGCCAGGTCTGGCCCCTGATAAGATCGCCCTCTACGCGGACGACGTCCTCCTCTATCTCTCTGATCTAGTGACCTCGGGACCCCAGGTCCGCCGGATTCTCCGCCGGTTTGGTCAAACGTCGGGTCTCCATCTAAACCCTAAAAAATCCGTTCTAGTCCCGTTGCACCCGTCCCGGGACTGCTTCGACTGGCAATCGGATATTCCCCTCCGGAGACTCTCCTTTAAATACCTGGGGATCTGGGTCACCCTTCTTCCGGAACTCTGCTGGGCCCTTAATGTGGCTCCTGTAGTCAACAAGACCAGATCAGATATGCTCCGGTGGCAATCGCTACCATTGAATCCGCTGGGGAGAGTCGCCCTCTATAAAATGATGGTCCTCCCCAAGTTTCTATACATGCTACAAAACACTCCGTGCCCCTTTCCGCGCCCGTGGTTCCGGGACCTGGATAGGATGGCGATCAAATTTCTCTGGGGCGGCGGCAGGCCCCGGCTGGCTTTAGATCGCTGCAGAGTCCCCTCCTATGACGGCGGCTTGAGCATGACAAACCTATATCTCTATTATCTGGCCACCCAGCTACTGGTGATCCACGACTGGTTCTCGGGTGGATGGGGCGATCCGGCTTATCGACTCGAGGTGCATTGCCTCGGGTTCTCCTCTATCCAAAACATGCTCTATGGAGCAGCGGTTCCCCTGTCGCACCCCGGCGTCGTGCGGGCCCCTTTTCTCGCGTCCCGCGCAGCTTTGAGGCACACCCGGTGGTCGGGGACGAACACGCAACTCACACCGCTTTGGCACGGGACATGGCTGCGGGAGGTGGTGGGACTAGTGGGCTTTCGGCAGTGGGATCTTCTCGGGATCTCCACTCTGGGCGATATATGGCGTGGGAGCCACATGTGTTCCTTCCAGGAGCTTCAGGCCCGCTTCTCGCTACAGCCTTCTCAGTTTTATCGCTACCTTCAATTGCGCCATGCGGTCCGGACCCACGTCCCTCTAGACTCCAGATTGCCTTTCCATAGCCCGCCTGAAGCTCAGGTGATGTTAGGGTGCCTGGGGAAGGGGGGCATATCCCGCATTTACAAATCCCTGATTAACAATACCCCGGTAGACTGGAGCGGACTAAAACAGCGATGGGAGGCCTGGGTGGGACCCCTAGATGATGCGGACTGGAGGGACGCCCTTATGGCCCCACGGTCGCTTACCACCTCCGCTAGGTTGCGGCTCATTCAACTCTACTACCTCCACACCGCTTATCTGACTCCGGACCGCCTATACCGTGCGGGCCTCCGCGTGGATGCCTCCTGTGCCCGCTGTGGGACGGCTCCGGCGGACTTTTTCCATATGGTGTGGTCTTGTCCCCGCCTGGCAGACTACTGGGCAGCGATTGAAGCCGACCTAGCGGAGGTTCTGGGATGGGAGGTCCCCCATGAGCCTAGAATGGCCCTGCTGGGCATCACGGACGGGATGGATGGGTCCCGTAACGACAAGTACTTCCTCACTACTGCCCTAATGGTGGCTAAGAGGGATATAGCAGCCGCATGGTCACAGCCAGACCCGCCCAGAAGGGCTACCTGGAGTAGAGGGGTGGACTGGTGTGCGGCCCAAGAGCGGTCGTTATACGCTGCCCGGGGCTGCCCCAAAAAATTCCGCAAAATATGGGGGAAATGGCTGGGGGGACTGCTTTGAGGGGTGGGGGCGCAGAGGGTGGGGACGGGGGATGGGGGAGGAAGGGGGGGTTTTTACATTCGTTTGTCGATACTTCCCTGATTGCAGGTACCGATGCCATGTTCAATGCACTGTTGTATATCATTCTTGATATTGTCCTTTATGCTGCAAAACACAATAAATCTGTTGATCAAAAAAAAAAAAAAGAGTAATACACAGAAAGGAATCTTTTTTGATAAATAATAATATAATATGCCAACGTTCACATACAAAGGAACAGAGAGTATGCTAGAAGTATAATGTGCGCGTGCAATGCAGTTGGGCAAGCCTGTGTGCATGTACACTTAGTAACCAGCTCACTACAGTGGCCCAAAAGCCAACGCCACGTTTCTGTAGGACAGCGCTGCCCGCTAGCTCTGGCCTACTGTACAGTCCAGCAGGTCCTTAAAATGAGACAGAGATGTGATTGAATGAGGTCAGAGATCATATCATTACGCACAGCAACATCGCTTGTTTTCACCTATGCAACCAGGCTGATGCACCCCATCCCTTCCACCGCACCGCACTCAATTGCAGCCCCTGTGCACCCAGGCCCCACTGCTCACCTGCTGTCATTGGTTTGTGTCTAAACACGACGGCCAGCAGGGTTCACAATTCAGATGTAGTTTTGATTGCCAGGATGACGTACACCTCATGGATCCCTTTTTTTATTGCACATTGTGATATGCGAGGTGGATGCGGCCATATCACCTGAAGCAGTGTGGAAGAACTGGGACATGTGGCGTCGTCGTTATCCTATTTATACGTACGCAAAGTGGGCTGAGCTTGCGTACGTCAGGCTGGCGTAGGGGTGCGAATAATTATTCCGGGGGCCTGGGCGTTATTCAGTTCCTGCCTGGGCAGGAAGTGTACTTGTGTGCGTCCCTGTTGCATTTTTGACGTCGCATAATCCGCAATTTACATTATTGTAGCATGTACCGGGAGGGCGGTAACTATCGCTAATGAGATGCTGTCCGAAAACATTGAATGGACAACATCACATGTCGTTGTCAAGCTTGTGGATATGCGCAGACACCCATGTCAATGGTGTGCGGTATTATTGAAAGTGTTGCTATCGCGAAGCGCACACATGTGAATGTGCTCGGATGGAGGGAGGATCAGCAGTGAGGCTACGTCATACACAGTGATAACGCTCATTACAGTCAAGCAATGCATGTCAAATGTGAATCTGAAAGTCTCACATATGACACACTACTATACTGGTAAAGCCTGACAACAGACAAACTGCAACACAAATCTACACATTACTCTTTACAGTTTGTCACATGTGATCTAGGATGTGCACTCTGCCCGTGGCTGATGATACCCCTTCGAGCCACCAATATCCAGGCCGAAAGGCAGCACAATAATGTGCGCACTCACACACACCAGGGGCATCGTGTAACACACGTGTTTTTTGATGTAACGTTTCAGATGCATGGCTATCACACGTGGAACTACTGTACAGAGCATGATTATTGATCAAGATGATGGTTGCATGTTGTGTGTACTACAAGATATGTGTACAGAGCAAAAAAGTTTTCAAAAAAGCTCCAAGCAGAAGAGGTGTCTCTCATCAAACGGTGTAGAGAGAATGACTAAAATGGGTGGGGTCCTACAACTGTTACAATGGGAAATGTTATGAACCAATCAAAAGCTTTTTTTTTATTTTAAGGTCACATGGCAAGCGCGCACCGAGCGCGCAAGGAGGCCACACCCGACGCTTTTTTGAGAAAATATACTTACCATAATATAGGTTTATTACAGTTAGAAATGTATAAATGCGGAAAATATTTTAGATTATCGCTTGCTATCATATACACTTTAAATTTATTTAGATATAGTTTTGAGACATAAAAAAATACATGAGGAAATGGCGTACCCGGCGCGATACCATACATCTATTATGTAACACAGGGCCTGGCAGCGTGCACTCGTCGCATACGGAACGCGCAGCTGGTGCGACCCTATACATAGATGACGTAACGTGTGTATTGTTACCGCGTAGCCGTCGCATACCAAACTAGGAGCTGGCGCGACCTTATACGTATGTGATGTTAGGCAGGACACGGTGCTACGAAGCCATCGGATACGAAATGCGCATCTTTAACGAGTTTCGCAATATCGCGGATAGGATTCGCGTGGTGATGGAGCTTGGTACACTACCGTTACAGGAGTCTAGTTTTCTAAAAAATATATATATACATACTTTTTTGGGAAAATATAAAAAATTACATAATTTTTCCAAAAAAAAAAAAAATTAAAAAAAAAGGATAATAGTGTTGCAAAATATTACGAAAAAATATACGTTTTATAAATATTAAAATATGAAATTAACATTTAAAAAACCTTTGAAATTCACTGAAAAAAACATAGGTTTTTTAGGGATGCTATAGTTAGTTGGACATTTGACTCATAAAACCAGAGAAATTCGCCTGTTATAGATAGTTGAGCTAACTATAACTCGCACGCTCGCAATGCACTAGTGATGACGTCACATATTACATCACTCATGACATTGTCAGTGACATCACTGATGACATCTCAAATGACATCATCCAAGTGATAATCTGATGCACATACCGATGGCCTAATATAAACTTTGATACACGCACTCTAAAATAGACTATTTTTGAAACCATACACACAACAATGCCAGATACTACATACCACCCACTATTTCCTAGGTCTACACTCACATCCACTCACTTATACATGCAGTTACTCATCAATACAGTACTATAATATGCACTCAAACACCTATACATACAGTCACAGTCAGCCACTCATCCATAGAGTTACTCACACACCTAATCAGTCATGCAAAGAATTAATCAGGTATTTACTCATGTATACAGTTATACACACCAACTGTGTTATTTATACACACACCACATCACTTATTTATGCAGATACTAACACATACTTACTGTCTTATACAATCACTGATACAAGCAGACACTTTTTCATACACCCACTCTTCAAATAACTTACTCTCATGTATAGTCATTTATATACTCCAACATTCACATATACTGCCTTAAAACATATGTAGTTACTCACACAAATACCAGTGAGACATTCATTCACTCATTAACACACCCATACACACACTAACTCACCCATACAGCCCTTCCCAGTGCATTGCGGGCGCGCGAGTTATAGTTAGCTGAACTAACTATAACGGGGGAATTTCTATGGTTTTGTATGAGTGAAAAGTCCAGCTAACTATATCGCCCCTGAAACCTATGTTTTTTTCAGTGAATTTCTAAGGTTTTTTTAAATGCTAATTCCTAGCTATAACGTGCCTGAAACCTATGGTTTTTTCAGTGAATTTCGAAGGTTTTTTAAATGCTAATTTCTAACTATGCCTACAGAGATAGGACATGTGAAGAAAGAAGGAAAAACGCACAGAAAGAAAAAAAACAAATGCAGAAAGAAGCAACAGAAGTCCTCAAAGACGAAGAAAAGTGCAGGAAGAAATATAACATGCAGAAAGAACAAACAGAAGAGCAGAAAGAAGCCTTGTTGCAAAATCATCCTGTACCCTCAACTTTTTCAGACGGATACTGGTGGTAACTGAGTCTGACTAACCAGTCCTAGAGCCAGTGCTATGTTAAAAGACACTCAGAATACAGTGAAAACACCTACATACACTAGGGCACACTATGCGTTGGGGTCCCCCTGTGATTAGCATGACCTCCTCTGTAAGCCCCTAGTGTATAATAGGGCAGGGGATTAAAACTACCTCTTAAAACGCACCACAGGGCGTGTTTGAACACGTCACCTCATGCCCCGTCCACTCCCTTCCCCACTGTGTAAACATACCCTGTAGCCATTTTAAGTTGGGAGATTAAGTCCCCTTGAATCCTGAGGGTCCCTAGGGTCCAACTAGTCCACTAGGTACCTCCAGTAAGCACCACAGGTGTAAAAAGTGGCACGGCCTGCACCACCTCTCTGCAACGCAGAGCAGTGGTGCTTACTGGAAGCACCTGGTGGGCTAGTTGGACCCCAGGGTCCCTCAGGATTGAAAGGGAATTATTTCCCCAACTTAAAAACGCGCCACAGGGAGTGTTTGCACACGTCACCTCAGGCCCCGTCCCCTCCCTTCACCACTGTGTAAACGCGCCCTGTGGCCGTTCTGAGTTGAGAGATTAAGTCCCCTTGAATCCTAAGGGTCCCTAGGGTCAAACTAGCCCACTAGGTACCTCCAGTAAGCGCCACAGTTCTGCGTTGCATGGAGGTGTAAAAAGTGGCGTGGCCTCAGAACACCTGTCTGCAACGCAGCTCCCTGGCGCATACTGGAGATCCCTGTTGGGCTAGTTGGCCCTCAGGGACCCTCAGTATTGAAGGGGAATTAATTCCTCAACTTACAACTGGCTAGGGGACGCGTTTGCAGAGTACTGCAAGGAGGGGGCATGGCCTCCGGCGCGATGCCGGTCTTTTATTTATTTATTTTTAAGAAGGAGGGCTGTGTGGCCCCCTTTCTTTTTCTAAATTATTAGCCCTGGGGACCCCATCCCCCGGGGCCTGCACCCTAATTTTTTTTTGTTGAAAAAAATTAATTTGGCCCTCCCAAGGCCTTAATCGGCCCCGGGGACCCCAACCCCCGGGTCATGGCCTTTTTTTTATTTTATTTTTTTTATTCTTTAGGAGGGGGGCTGTGTTGCTGGACAAACCGTATGTACCCATCACCATGACGATTTGCGTGATATTCATTAAAAGGCGACTATGCATACAATGAATCCACGTAGAATGTTTTCACACCGCTAGTGAAGCTCTGACATGTCTGACACCCTACCGTGCCTAATCCCGGCACCCCCGCTGGTGGGTACTCTCCAAGTAGACACCCTTGTCATTTATTTATACAAACATGGGTAGCTATTGACGGGCACATTTAATACACATGCACACCAAACCATTCAAAGGGGATTCGACCAAACTATGCAAGAAACCCCCTCACGGTTAATAAAACACACATCCACCGCCGGATGTGTAATACTTTTTATTTTACTCTCTGGAAAGGAGACAAACCTCACTTGAGAGTCACAGCGTGCTCCTGGCTGGGCCCAATGCTGTGTTACACCCACCATTGCCTGCCGAGTGCCACACACCTCTGTGTTGTATTCCACCATCTAGTGCTTATGCTATGACACTCTCTAGCCCATGTGCACTGTAACACCACCCCGTGAATATGTTATGCCACACTTGCCTTCGCACGGGTTATATTGCCCCATCTAACGTGCCTTCCTCGATGCCTATGTTATAAAGCACAGCGCTATGCCATACTTATTACAATCTGGGATCCATATCTTTGTCACAGTGCATATGCAATGTTACACTACCCAGCACATATTTTAGATTACAACTTTAGAGACTACTTAGGTTACACAACACTGCCCTGTGCATATTACACTCCAAGGCGCATATCACATAGCAAGCGCTAGTGCCTGTGCTATCTCGCGCTCTCCAATGAATCTGTCATTGCGCACAATGTATTGCATATTATATTTCACGCCCCGGTTCATCTTATAGTGCTGCTTGTTATGTTTCTCACATACGGTAAACCCTGAATAAAGCCCTTGTGGGCATACGCAATGATTCTTACTGTTGTCTAACTAAGGGCTTTATTCAGGGTTTACCGTATGTGAGAAACATAACAAGCAGCACTGTTCTTTTGTGCGTATTTACGCTGAAATATCTGTGATATTTGTTAAATTTGAATTGAGATTAATTCCGCAAATGTCTGCTTTTGTTTTCACATTAACCTAAATGAACTACGAGTCTGTCTTTCAATGCACTTTATTTGTAGTTCATCATGTGATTGATCATGTGCACGGCTTTAAAATGGTGTTTTTTTGACAAAACTTTGTTGGTGAACAAGCCTGCTGGTTCAGGCGAAACGCGTCCGACATTGCCGTTGATTAAAATCTGAGCGATATTGTCAAGACATGGCGTCGTCATTCCTGGTGTGAGAGGAGTATTCATTCATATTTTGGACTTGGTTTGCGAGGTCTACTCGACGACGCACCTGCTGATTAGGAGCGCGGTGGCTGTTCGCAAACAGTGTGGAAGTATTGTTTGCCACCGCCCCCCCTTCACGTGCAGAAATTGGAGAAAATAACCTGAGGAAACCAGCCTGTGTGGCACGGTGGTCCGGTCGAGTCGGAGGGCCCGCGGAAACACCGTAACCCCAGGTGAGTGATCCTCTTGGTGTATAAGAAAACGTGAAGGGAAGCAGGGAAGCCAGCGAAGATACAGTGTATCCGCATTCAGAAAGTTTTGCGGACGCCGGCGGTTCTTGACGGTGTTAAATTTGGGATTTAATCATGTCGGCCACAGAGATGCAAGAAAGAGAAGCAGCAGCATTATCGATTTTTGACGATAGTCAACAAGTCAGAAAGAAAGGCAAACATATAGGAGGCCTGACTAACAGTGACAAAGTTTCGGATGTAATGGCTAGACTGAAACGCCTAGAAAAATTAAAACGTGGGGAATTGTCGAAATGGTGGGAATCGAAATCCCTTCAAAGATACCTGGAAGTTAAAAGAATTCCGAGAGGATTGAGAATCCTGGTGGCTCCAACCTACGAGGACCCTAATCCCAACATGCTGGTCGAGTGGGCGGAAAACAATCAGGAATCATCGCGCAGAATGCTTGCGATATTAATTAAATATGCTGACATAGACCGCACCAAGATTGTGGAAGAAATTGGTCAAATAACTGAAATGTTGGATAAGGAAGCTGACCAAGAAACTATTTTGAAATACAAGAAGGATATGATGGAACGGTTGCGGAAACTAGAAATCTCCATCAGAGAGCGTAAAGCAGAAAAGTTTTTGCGAGACAAAGGCGACTACGAGAGAGGTCAAATTTACACGTTCGCCAAAAAATTTGAGAATGTCCGCAGACAAAAACTGAATCCGGAACCTGGGTTTGCAAACTAAATACAATCAAGCGTGAGCAGCCTTTTAAGTTCAGAGGTGGAGACATCAGCAGACGAAGGTGCAAGCAGCGTTCTCGGTAACAAAATACCCTCGGTTATAGAAGAGTTTGGTTTTTTACAAGACGAACGGAGGTTCAACCTCCGACCAAGAACCACAACGAACTACGGAGGGCAAAGAAGGGGAAAAGGCAGAGGAAACAGAGGCGGAAAGGGGCCAAACAACGCCAATTCAGATGGGAAGAGAAAGTAATGAATGATTCACAGAATATGAACCAAGCAGCTGTGATTAATCTAACAACTATTCCGCTCTCCGAAAAAGAACAGAAGATCCTACAATTGGGTCTTTCCTTTTGCCCACCACAAGAATTTGATTATGTGTCAACGAGAATCGACACATTTAAATACACACGTATGCTAAAATTGAAAAAACATTTTGCGTTAGACTTTGGCAAATACAAAACAACGGGTATTCAGAGTGGTTACACAAAGTGATCTGTGTAATTTACAAGTTCATGATATGGATTTAATGTGTGATTTGGAACATATGGGATCTGTGAATATCAATGATGAAGTTCTGCCATTGAATGAAAGACATTCCAACATAGAAGAAATTGCCAACGAACAGGGTATTGATATTGGCGCAAGTGAAACCACGCCCTTTCGGCCACGATCCAAATTCGTTCCGATATCTGCTAGAGACTCGATAGATGTTTTCAATGAACTGGTAGTAAATGACTTAAAAAATCTGGAAAAATGTACTGGCGCAAAATACAAAAAATGGTCACAGCAGCAAAAAGATTGTATGGATTTGATTAAAAAATTGTCCATGAATAGCAACTGTGTTGTACAAAATGCTGATAAAGGGGGCAATATAGTCCTGTGGGGTAGACAACAATACCTGGACGAAGCATATAAGCAATTAAACAACAAAGCTAATTATGTGAGAGTTCCCTCTAATGTTATGCTAACACAACATCAGCTGTATAATACGCAATTACAACAATGGTTTGAACAAAATTTGCTGACACGGGAAGAATTTTTATATTTAAAGATTAGTAATCCAGTTGTACCGGTTTTCTATTTAATACCTAAGGTACACAAAAGTCTTACTAACCCGCCAGGAAGGCCCATTATTTCAGCTATCAGGAGTGCCTTTGAGAACACCTCCAAGTTCATTGATTCTTTTCTATGCCCAATGGTAAAATTGTTGCCCTCCTATATACAAGATACGGGTGACTTCTTGAAAAGCATTTACGATATACCATGGGAGGAGGACATGCTTTTAATAACTATCGATGTCGCTACATTATACACTAGCATTAGACATGCAGATGGCCTGAATGCCGTGAAACACTTTCTAGGCACACGGCATATTTCATTATGGGCCCATACACAAATGTTGATCTCCATGACAGAAACTTGTTTAAAAAATAATTTTTTTCTTTTTAATGGTGAATTATTTCACCAGCAATGCGAGACTGCTATGGGCACCTGCTTCGCCCCCAGCTATGCGAATTTGCATATGGGCTGGTGGGAGGAGCAGGTGCTACTGCTAGAACATCAGGAGATTTGGCATAACCACATATTGCAATGGAGTAGGTATATAGACGACTTGTTTGTCGTCTGGAAAGGTCCCGAGACACTAGCCAGGCAATTTGTGAATCAACTGCAAACCAATAATCTAAATTTGAAATTCACTAGTAACATCAGTGATTCTGAAGTCAATTTCCTTGATCTTACAGTTTATGTAAAAAATGCCAAGCTACAAACTAAAATGTATCGAAAACCGACGGCAGGCAACACGTTGCTTCATGCAACTAGTTTCCATCCGTACAGCTTGATTAGAAGCATTCCCTATGGGGAATGCTTGAGAACTAAACGTAACTGTAGTGATCCTGAAGTCAGGGAGATTGAATTAATAAACTTACAATCTCGCTTCAAATCCCGAGGCTATGGAGATGATTGTATTGATGCAGCGATTCACAAGATCAAGAACAAAACGAGGGAAGATATTTTGTTTAAAAACACAAGGCCCAACAAGAAAGTAAAGAATAGGGAAATTATATCGAACGATTGCAGAATGATAACAACATATAATAAACAGCATGGACAAGTAAGGAATATATTGTCGAGACATTGGCATTTAATTCGTAATGACCCTATTCTGAACAAAATAGTATCGGCCAGACCCTTAATAACTTTCCGTAGGGCCAGATCATTCAAGCAAATGTTAGTGAGTAACATGGCACCCAAACCCATTGTTGTATCTTCCAAAGCTGCTTGGCTGCAACGTAAAAATGGTTTCATCAAATGCACTAAGTGCAAAGCGTGTCATCATGGCAAGAACACCTCCAAATATGTAACGGGCTGCTCGAAAAAAGAAAAGCACATCAAAGGACAATATGACTGCAAAACTGATTTTGCCGTCTATGTACTTAATTGTCCATGCAATCTATCTTACGTGGGCAGTACTATTTTACCTGTCCACAAAAGAATTTTGCAGCATCTTCGAGCTATTAAGAATGGGGACAAGACATACCCTGTGGCTCGTCATTTTGCAAAATACCATGAAAATGATGCAGGCCTCACGTACTTTGTCATTGACGCGATTGCGCCCAATATTAGAGGGGGCAATAGGGAAAAAGATCTTAGAAAATTGGAGTCCCGCTATATCCTAGAGCTTAATAGCAGAGCCCCGACAGGCCTCAACATGTGTGGTAAATTTAAATTACCTAGACTTAATTTATGCGGTAAAGTTCAATAAGAATAACTCAGTAAAAATAAGAGGCAGAATCCGTGGTATTTGAGGTTTTAAAAGGGGATTTATTCCTTACAAAGGAATTGGTTCGAACCAGGCAATCGGATTCCGTCACCACGAAGGTTCGGGAAGGGATAGAGCAATACTTTATTGACAGGTTGTCATATATATAGTCAATGCATTACAGTGAAGACAAATGCAGGAGGCGTAACAGCTGTGAAGAGAGATAAGAACACACATACGTAATGAAAAAAGGCGTTACATAGGCGTGCATAAGGGCGTGTACTAGAAACGTCATTCTGAGGATGTCACAGGTGGGTGGATCCATAAGAGAATCCTGCAAAGTCAGCAGAAATACATGGCAGAGGTGCGCGCACGGCAGCATGACGTGTGATTGACGTGTAACTGGAGGGTGAAGGGGACTTGACATTTAGCCCTACATGAGGAGACAGAAGTCTGGGATGTCAGAACAACCTAATCCCAAATCGTATCTAATATCTTGTGTTTAAGGAACTGTATTATCTGGAAGGAAAGGTCTCTCAGGCAGAGGCTATCCTATACTGACTTCTAGTGCGTGTATAAGTGTCTACGTGTCTACATGAGATGCGAGGGGGCATGGGCCTACCATGGCAACAGGAGCTATGAATTACTTGCACGGAGACAGTAAGGCCGGGCCCTTTGCTCTGTAACTGGGAGGATGTTTACCTAAACTACTAGACAGGAATGTATTTCTCGAGGAGCGGAGCAGATAACTTGAAGGCTGAATACAGTCTTGGCAGGCAACAGGCCGGGCCAGGCACCGTTAGCCGCGCAGGAAGTAAGACAAAGGTCATGGATACAGATGCAGGTCCAGGCTGGAGCATTCAGAGGCAGAAAGCAGGAAAAGCTCGATGGCAGAATTCAGGGCCTAACTTGCCAGAGCTGAAAAACGTGAAAGGTACTCTATATAAAGACGGTGGCAAGGCATACTTAGGAACGGAATATTCGACCCATTCAGGGTGGATCTGAAAGAGGACATGTTAACGTTGGACACATATGTATTTGCGTCTTCATAGCTGGAAGTGGAGGGAACATACATGTACTTGTAGCATGTACATGGAGCCGTTGGGGTCTAAGATAGGGGACACAATTGATCATAAAATTCATATTTCCTCATTCCCTCCTTGTCCCCTACGGACCCTTCATGAGATATCGATCCTCAGGAATCCATCAATCTGTTCATGTAACATCATTTGTTCTTCTTTCTTCTTCCGGGATTTTGAATGAGAACTTGAGTGTGGAATACATGATGTGGCACACAGGCCGCAAATCGCTGGTCCACATTGTAGACACAGGCAGCAACTGAATACTATGAGAAGGGCAATACCTAGGAAGGATAGGACTTTCCATCCCCAGGCTGACAACACGCTCCAGAACCAACCGGACCACGTCCAGGTGCCTGGATTCTGGTGTATCTGACTTGCAATCTTATGAAGACGAGTTATGGCTTCATATACTGATAGCGCGTTTTCTGGAATGAAAACACAGCAACTCGATCCGATGACTCTACAGGCTCCGCCCCTATCGGCCAGAATGACGTCAAGGACAAGACGATTTTGGAGAACAACAATCCGCATCGCAGACTGCTCCTCTGTTAAGTTGCCTAGGGCAGAGGTAGTTTCATTCACTACTGCTTCAAGGGTTCTGGTTAATCTGCGTATCAGTTTACTATTAGAGACAACACCTATGTAGGGGAAGAGACCTTTATTGAAGTCTGTATATTGTTCCCATGCCGTTTCAGTGTAGTCGACAATCGGGAGATCTCTCTGGGGTCTATTGTGTACTAGATGGGTGTTTCTATGATAATCAGGAGGTGCTAGGAAAACAGGTGGCAGAAGGAATGCAATGTAACAGGTACCATCCCAATCTAGAGGTAAACGTATATATGCGGTATGACCACAAATGAAGTAGGAATGACGGGAAGCTCTAAATGTAGACTTGCCTTGATCACTGAATTCGATCACAGTAGTACATTTACTATGACCCAGGTGTACTGAACCATTCTTTCTTACACATAATTCACCTTTGACTGGTAATACTGACATAGCAGGCAAGACTGGTGCGGCTTCGGATTCAACATTCAGAATCATGAGGTTAAGTGTAAAATTACCTAATCCATATACTTCATTTTCTAGATCAGTTCCTGTCCTTTTGGGAAGTCCCTCCTTGTTAGGGTAGCAGGCTTTAAGCAAAGCTAAGTTCAGGTTTCCCCATACCCAGTTGCTCTGGTAAACTACGGTATTTGAATCTAAAGAATTAATCAAACTAAACCATGCACCACAGGAACCATTGTGTGTGAATGGATATGGAAAGAGGGGCAGAACTCCCTTGTATTTCTGGTAGGGAGGGAGTCGGCCACATATCCAACAATTTGTAGCGTTGTTGGCCTGATGGGAGTGATGTAACATACTAATGAATGTGTTATTGCGCAGCGCAAGTCTGTAGGGCAACTCATGTGGAGGTAATTCACTAAAAGAGTGTTCGGCAGTAACATCGGAAGCAGAATGTGCACGCTTGAAAATAGGGTAGTATATGTGCAACAGTATACTTGCAGCAATAATCAGAAGATTTAGAAAAAACATAATCAATAATGTCACTATACAGTGACTACGAAGTAATTTACAATATGCACGTTTCTTGAGCTGTTTCTGTCTATCTTTCTCTCTGTTTCGGTCTAGAGGATACATGTCAGAGACTAATTTAACCGATTCACCTAGGAGAGGACTTAAACAATCAAATTGTCTGACTTGCTAGACCTTAGTTTCAGTTTATATTCTTGGACAGCAGTTTTCTCGACCAGGGGGAGTTTTGAGTCAGTCTGTGGAGGAGGGTAGGGCTGAGAGTTCAAATCAGAAGGCAGTCCATGAAATTTCTTGATATGGCTCGAATGTAGCCAACCCTTGCGACCCTCAATCTTCACTGCTGTCCTCGTGGTCAGGAGTACTAATTTCGGCGTTTGCCAGCGAGGCTCCAGCGGGCTCCTCCTGTCGAAATTTCTTATGAAAACAAAATCTCCGGGAACCACTTCATGGGGCTTCACCTCGGTGTTGTCGGGAAAGGCTGCAGCTACCTGTGAACGGCAAGATTGTAGTGCAGACATCAAGGAAGCAAGGTAATCTGTCAGCATATTACAATCAACATCAGTGATTTTACGAGGTATAGGCGTCCCCCACATATTTGGTGGCCTACCGAAGACCACCTCGTACGGGGATAGCCCTGTTCGAGAATGTGCTATCATTCTCATGTAAAAGAGTGCAACTGGTAAAGCTACTATCCAGTCGACGCCTTTCTCTCTGCAGATTTTAGAAAGTCGTATTTTCAGAGTCTGATTATGACGCTCCACGAGACCTGCTGCCTCGGGATGCCGGACACAGTGGAATTTCCATTGATAGCCTAACAGGAGTGAAATGTGTTTCATTAGCTCGGATGAGAATGGTTGACCATTATCTGAGTACACGATACGGGGCAAACCATACCGTGGGAAGAATTCACGAACCAGCTGCTTGGCAGTGGTCGGGGCAGTGTAATCTGAGACTGGATATGCTTCTGTCCAACGGGAAAGTGCGCATACAACTACGAGGACATATTTGAATCCTCGACAACGTTCCATCTGGATATAATCCATCTGGAGGACTTCAAAAGGGTGATCGGGAGGTTGAAATCCACCTTGCTCTACAGGAACGCCTTTACCTGGGTTGAACTGACAACAAATCATGCAAGTACGCACTTTCTGTTTGGCTGCAGCTCGTAAGTGTTTATTAAACCAAATGTTTTGAATACTGTCTAACACAGCTTTCTCTCCTAGATGTGCTGGACTATGTATTGTGTTAATGATAACTTGAACCATGGAGTCGGGGAGAAACCATGTAGATTTTCCCTTCGTCATCCATCCCTGATCTGTTTGGATCCCTCCTAGTTCAGTCCATTTCTTGATTTCCTCTGGTGTAGCATGTGTCTGTATGTCAATTACATCAAGGGCGGGATCCCTAACTGTCATGCAGTGTGTCGATGTCGGAACTATTGTCTTTGTCAAGTCAGTTGCATGAGTTCGATTCTGTGCTGTTTGCTTAGCTGTTCGGTCTGCTAGGTCGTTACCCTGGGAAATGATATCGGTAACTTTTGTATGGGCCTTGCACTTCATGATAGATATTGAAGTAGGCAGATGTATTGCATCTAACAGAGCTTGAATGAGGGGACCGTGTTGAATGTTGGCACCGTGAGAAGTTAAATAGCCTCTCTCTCGCCAGAGGACTCCGAAGTCGTGTACAACTCCGAATGCATAACGTGAATCTGTGTATATGTTGACTCTTTTATTTTTGGCTTGAATACAGGCTTGTGTCAGAGCGATGAGCTCTGCTGCTTGAGCTGACAATGTGTCAATACAATTCGTTTCAATAATTTCGGTGTCTGTCGTGACTGCGTAAGCGGCCACTAACTCTCCTGTACTTGTTCTCATGCATGAACCATCCACATAAAGTGTCAGGTCTGGATCTGGTAATGGAATGTCTGTCAAGTCTTGTCTGGGTTTCGTCGTAATAGTAATGACTTCAATACAATCATGTGCCAATGGGTCTGTTCCACTTAATGGCAAAAGTGTGGCAGGATTTAATGTACTACAGCGTCTGATTTCTACGTGTGGCTGGAACAATGTTAATTCATAACCTGTCAGTCGTGCTATAGTCAAGTGCTGAGTCTGAGTTCGGTTTAAAAGAACTTCCACGGAATGTGGAACTTGCACGGTCAATTGATGTCCTAATACTATGGAATCGCTTTGTCTGATCGCTAAAGCTGTCGCTGCGACTGATTTCAGGCACGTAGGCAGAGCCTGGGCTACTGGATCTAATGTGCTAGAAAAGTAAGCACACGGCTTGTGTGAACCTGCTTGTTCCTGAGTGAGTACAGACAAGGCAGTACCTTCGCGTTCTGTAACAAAAAGTGTAAAAGGCTTACTGTAACATGGTGTCGCTAAAACAGGTGCTTGACATAAGGCTTTCTTTAAGTCTTCAAAAGCTTGTGCATGTTCCTGAGTCCAAGGGAGGACAGTCGAAGTCGCTGCCTCCTGGGTTGTCAACTGAATGAGTGGCTTTACTAGAAATGCATATTGGGGAATCCATTGTCTACAGTACGAAGTGAGACCTATGAAGGCCCGCACCTCCTTTTGTGTCTTGGGTGGTGGCATGTTTACAATTAACTGGATGCGGTCAGGTGTGAGCTGTCTCCCCCCCTTGGACAGCAAGTGCCCAAGGTACACAACTTGCTGAACACAGAATTGCAGCTTCGAAGGGGACACCTTGTGCCCCTTGTCGGCCAGAAAATGTAAAACCGTCAGTGATGCTTTTTCACATTCGGGCTCGCTTCGGGCGGTGATCAGCAGATCATCGACATATTGAAGCAGGGTAGTGTTAACAGGCATGTGGATACTGTCAAGTTGTCTTTTCAGTGCTTGGCTGTAGATGCTGGGGCTTTCTGTGAATCCTTGAGGTGCGCGTGCAAATTTGAAGCTTCGTCCATTTAAACAGAATCCGAACAAATATTGGCTTTCCGGATCGATTGGGACGCTAAAGAAGGCGTTCTTGAGGTCAATCACAGTAAAGAACGTTGCTTCTGAATCAATAGCTGTTAATAATGAAGAGATATCTGGAACCACGGGATACTGTGGTACAATGCATTTATTCAATTCGCGCAGATCAATAATTAATCGATAAACGGGGGGTGCATTTGGATCAGTTCGTTTAAGAATTGGAATAATAGGAGAATTACATACATTGGAGTCGGTTTCCACAACCACTCCTTGTGCAATGAGCTCGTCAATGATTTGCAGCAAAGCCACTACAGCATCTGGAGGTAACTTGTATTGTCGAATTCGTGGTAATACCACTCCTGCTTTGAGTGTAACTCGATATGGTGTAATGTGCATACAACCTACATCAGTGGGGCCTTGTGCCCATAAATGTGCAGGGACATTCTGTAACCGGTGATCCATGTCTCTAAATACATAGTGACCTTTAAAGTCACGCAAAAATAGTCGTACCCCCTCCGGGGAACAACATATTACAGCTCCTAGAGCTTTCAATGTCTTTATACCTAACAAGTTTTCTGGGCATGATTTAGTAAGCAATAAATCTGTAGTCCGTGTCAATGGACCAACTGCAAGAGGAAGAGGTTGCGATACTTCATTAACAATAGGTTTTCCTGAAAATCCAAGGGAAACATTCTGTGAGCCTGAGAGGGGTGCCCCTGGAACCTCGTCGTGACTTATAGTTGTTCTGCTTGCCCCTGTATCAATTAAAAACTTTCTGTCCTTCCCTAATACTTGACTATGTACATAAGGACCCTCTTGATCTACAGGAACCTCAATAAGGGGTAAGCCAACCTCCCTCTCTAGGCTGTTTCATGTGTATCGCTGATAATCGGGATAGTCATTTTGTGCATACTGGTACATCTGTTGTGTCGTGTTTTGTGTTGCGACACTAGGCTGTGGTTGTGGTACCGCTACGGTCTGTTGTGAAGCTGGCATAGGCTGTACATTCTGAGGTACTTGTGGTTGGATCTGATCCTGTCTAGGTGGACGCGGTCTCTCCTTGGTTTTACCCGTAGAGATATTATGTTTCAGAACTGCACAATCGTTTATATAATGACCTGGCTGTTTACAATAGTTGCATGTCCCTTTAACAGGAACCGCTGAATTACTGGACTGTGTCGCACCCTTTTTATGACTGTCAGCTGGAACTGACTGGGCGACGAGCATTTTCATTTTCGTGTCTTTCATACGTCTTTGTTCGTGTTTGTGTTCTTCTCTAATTCTATTCTGATGGTACTGTAACATTTGTAACATTTGTGACGGGGTGTTAGCTTGCCAAGAGCTCTCTACTTTCAATACTCTGTTCTTAACCTGGGGTAGGGAATTCTCGACTAATTTTGTTACAAAAAGATGTGGATATGAATCGCTACTTGCTTTCAGGCCGCTATTAATACCAAAACATTTTTCAAATCGGGAATAAAAATCACTAGTGTCTTCATCGGGTTTCTGTTTGCAAGCTGAGATTGCTCCCCAGTCTTCCTTTTTCGTAGTTAATAAACGTGGCAATACTTGTACTAATAATCCTGGTAATGCTTTAGTTTTGTCCCCAAGCCCTAGGCCTGCAGTTCGGGCATTTTCTTCGTTTTCTAATGCTGCCCAATCAATCTTTTGTTCTCCCACCTCCCATTCTTTTTCTTTGAGTTTCTCGTAAATACCGGCAGGCAATAATACTTTCAATATTTTCATAATGTCAGGATAGGTATAATCACCCATGAGTAACATGTCTTTTATTTCACGGTGGAAACCTGCTGGATCCCTGTCATGGCTGGGCACTAATTTTTTCATTTCCAATAGTTCTATTTTAGTTATAGGCGTGTACACAAACACGCGTCTAAAAGTATTATCATCATTTCTAACGGGGTGCACTTCGCGTAAGGGATTCTGTCGGTCTATGTAATACATTTTTCTTTCCATGGAGGGAGCTGGATCAAGCTCTGGACACAAAAAGGCACTATATCTGTGTCGATATTCTAGAATTACTTTAATTAGATCGGTACCTAGACCTCTCCATTTATTCATGAGTAGTTCTATCAGTATATCAGGTAGGGGACCAGGATCGGAATGTTGGCCTTTATATAATATAAGGAGGTGTTGTATCATGTATATACCAGCTAAACACTGTTCGTCTGGTGAAAGATTCAAAAACGTATGTACTAGCGCATCATCACTATATTTATCAGAACTGTCAGCCCATTGTACTGCTGACCTGGCTAATTCTTGTTCATCCATAGAATCGAGTACATGGTACCCCATTCGTTCTTGAAGTATTTTATCAGTAGCCTGAAATAAGTGTTCAGGGGTCTTTGGATTTGACATGGCTGCTTGAAAAATTCTCTTGCTTTCTGGACGTATCGGACGTAATGAATTATTAAAGGATCTTCCCTTACCTACATAAGCTATCATTTCTCTAGCTGGTAATTGAAATTGTCCTGTTGTCATTTCTAGTTGTTCCTCCTCCCCCGAGGACTCAGTCTTATCTGCATCTGTTTCTCTTTCAGGTTGTTCTCTTTCACATATTTGTTCTATTGTTTTTCGGATCCTTCGGTACATACTTTCTATACTATTCTGTTTATCATGTTTTCCGTCTGCTATATTCTGACCCCATTTGTTAAGTGCTTTCATTTCTTCCGGGTCTACACCTGGCCTATCTCTGTGTCTTATCAGGCAGTTTATGAAGAAGCGTAACAACAGTTTTTGCGTGTCCACTTTCTGGTATGCCATGGCCTCGCCAATACTTTCAGGGCCTTGCCCTGTTTGGACAAAGTGATATATTTTGTCTAGATGATCAATCATTCCTGGTAGTATCATTAAATAGTTCGCAACTCGTCGTAGACGTACTGATGATAGCATCATTCTGTCGTCTTTACCGGGTACTGGATCATATCTACAGTCTGTAAGAGGCTCTTTATATATGTCATAATTCGCTGTTTGAGGTGTACGTTGGTGTGCTAAATCCCTATAAGTCAATCGACGCACTGATGGCGGCGTATGAAAACTTCCTGTCGCACCTCCTGAGGTGCTAGGTCCAAAAGGATTCGTTGGGTGTAAGGTAGGAAGAATAGATGCAGGAAGGAGTGAAGGAACGGGCGGAAGGTTTGGAACGGAAGGAGGAGTATGTTGCTGCGGAAGTGGGGGCAGATTATCTCGGGGTCGAGCGCCGTTAGCAGGTGGTGTGTGTGGCGGCGGGGCATTAACATATTCGGGGGCTACATCGTCTAAATAGGATGAAAGGAAAATGTCCTTTGCGGTCTTGGGGAGCAATTTAGTCGGAAGCAATGGAGGTGGCAGATCTTTCGGTACTTCCAGAGTGGCCTTAGGTAAACCCTCGGCCAGAAGAGGATACATACCATTCATAAGATTGTTTCGTTGTCTGTCTACTTGTTCTGCTTTTACTCGGATACCTTCCTCAATTAATACGTTTTCTCGGGCTTTGTCTGAATCCTCCCTACTTTTCTCTTCTTTTCTGAGCGCTTTCTCTGTGCGTCTATGCGATTCTTTACGCCATAATTCAATGGCATCTTTCTGTGACTGTCTGGCTTTCTTTTTCCATAATGCTTCTTCTACTCTCATGATGCAATCTGCATCCCATGTCCCAGCGGCGGGCCATCTCTGATTCTCTGCTAAATCCTTGGTGTAGTTTACCCATAAATCGAGATATAATACGGCATCCAGGCCATGTTTATGGTACATAAAGTACCCTGGAGTGTCCCTTGGTGGAATGGGAACGGCTTCCTCGAGTATCCCTTTTCTAGTTCTAATCTGTCTTAATTTTGAGAATAACGGCATCTTAAACCTTGCTACTTGATTCTTTCTCGGACTTGAACACAATTAATACAATAAACACAGTAATGAAGATCGAACAATCACTCATACCACGACATTTAAAACATATTAAAACATTTTAAAACGAACAATAATAATTAGAATAAAACTAGCTAACTGCATAATACTAGATGTACTGCTAAACAGTACAGATACACTGCTAAAACAGTGCAGACCAGGTCTGTGTACCCAAACCCGTCTTGACCGGCACAAACCAATGCGCACGTCTAGATGCGTCCCCAGCAACGGTACTCACCGGGAAGCACGGAACGGAACAGAAGGCCTCGGAAAGTCTGGACTGGACTAGACCAAACTGGACTGGACTGGACTCGTGACTTAGTTACTTCGGAACTTCGGAATCTGGTGGGCCTCTATATACCTCGGATCTTGCTCTCTCAGCTAGGCTCTGGTCGGGATCCTCCGCACTCCTCACCGCCTCGTCTGGGTGTTGATCGCAGCCTCAGTCACCCCCGTTGGCCTGAGGGAGATACAGGAAATCCTGCAGGTACGCGTAGTTGTCCGTCCGGCTGTGGCAGGAGACCGGGTCTGCAATGCACCTCCGGCGCGTGGGGTGGGGGAGGTGTCCCTATTCGGGCGCCAATTATGTGGTAAATTTAAATTACCTAGACTTAATTTATGCGGTAAAGTTCAATAAGAATAACTCAGTAAAAATAAGAGGCAGAATCCGTGGTATTTGAGGTTTTAAAAGGGGATTTATTCCTTACAAAGGAATTGGTTCGAACCAGGCAATCGGATTCCGTCACCACGAAGGTTCGGGAAGGGATAGAGCAATACTTTGACAGGTTGTCATATATATAGTCAATGCATTACAGTGAAGACAAATGCAGGAGGCGTAACAGCTGAGAAGAGAGATAAGAACACACATACGTAATGAAAAAAGGCGTTACAATAGGCGTGCATAAGGGCGTGTACTAGAAACGTCATTCTGAGGATGTCACAGGTGGGTGGATCCATAAGAGAATCCTGCAAAGTCAGCAGAAATACATGGCAGAGGTGCGCGCACGGCAGCATGACGTGTGATTGACGTGTAACTGGAGGGTGAAGGGGACTTGACATTTAGCCCTACATGAGGAGACAGAAGTCTGGGATGTCAGAACAACCTAATCCCAAATCGTATCTAATATCTTGTGTTTAAGGAACTGTATTATCTGGAAGGAAAGGTCTCTCAGGCAGAGGCTATCCTATACTGACTTCTAGTGCGTGTATAAGTGTCTACGTGTCTACATGAGATGCGAGGGGGCATGGGCCTACCATGGCAACAGGAGCTATGAATTACTTGCACGGAGACAGTAAGGCCGGGCCCTTTGCTCTGTAACTGGGAGGATGTTTACCTAAACTACTAGACAGGAATGTATTTCTCGAGGAGCGGAGCAGATAACTTGAAGGCTGAATACAGTCTTGGCAGGCAACAGGCCGGGCAACGTTAGCCGCGCAGGAAGTAAGACAAAGGTCATGGATGCAAATGCAGGTCCAGGCTGGAGCATTCAGAGGCAGAAAGCAGGAAAAGCTCGATGGCAGAATTCAGGGCCTAACTTGCCAGAGCTGAAAAACGTGAAAGGTACTCTATATAAAGACGGTGGCAAGGCATACTTAGGAACGGAATATTCAACCCATTCAGGGTGGATCTGAAAGAGGACATGTTAACGTTGGACACATATGTATTTGCGTCTTCATAGCTGGAAGTGGAGGGAACATACATGTACTTGTAGCATGTACATGGAGCCGTTGGGGTCTAAGATAGGGGACACAATTGATCATAAAATTCATATTTCCTCACATGGAGGAGGACCTGTTTACACACCTATGAAGGCTTGAAACCCAAGTCATTAGGATTATGTTGTTGCTGCTCTCTTTCTGCATTCTCTTTTTATGTTAATTTTAAATGTAGGTATTGTATAAATTGTATGTTTTGTGAGGTTACACGGGGCAGCACTTTACTCTATATAATAAGAAAAGTCATGATGTGCTTTTAAGAGGTTGGAAAATCATGTAGTGTATGCCCACTGGGGCTTAATTAGTTAGACAACAGTAAGAATCATTGCGTATGCCCACAAGGGCTTTATTCAGGGTTTACCGTATGTGAGAAACATAACAAGCAGCACTGTTCTTTTGTGCGTATTTACGCTGAAATATCTGTGATATTTGTTAAATTTGAATTGAGATTAATTCCGCAAATGTCTGCTTTTGTTTTCACATTAACCTAAATGAACTAAGAGTCTGTCTTTCAATGCACTTTATTTGTAGTTCATCATGTGATTGATCATGTGCACGGCTTTAAAATGGTGTTTTTTTGACAAAACTTTGTTGGTGAACAAGCCTGCTGGTTCAGGCGAAACGCGTCCGACATTGCCGTTGATTAAAATCTGAGCGATATTGTCAAGACATGGCGTCGTCATTCCTGGTGTGAGATATATATATATATATATATATATATATATAGATATAGATATGGTCACTGAAAAAACCAAAGGTCACAGGGACGTTATATATTTAGGAATTAGCATTTTAAAAAAAGCTTAGAAATTCACTAGGATAAAAAAAGGCTACAGTGACGTTCTAGTTAGGCTGGCATTTCACTCGTACAAAACCAGAGAAATTCAGCAGTTCTAGTCAGCTTAACTAACTATAACTCGCACCCTACAATGCACTGCTTATGACCTCACACATTACATCACTCATGAAATGGTCAGTGATCTCACTGATGACATCTCAAATGACATCACTGATGACATCATCCAGTGACTGTTTTTAAAAAGTTTGTGTGATATATATATATATTTGTATATCAAAGTGTATTAATGAATCACAAGTATGATTTTATGTTTATGTATGAGTTTGAGTGCCTATATGGATGATTCAGTGGGTGTGTTACTGACTGTATAACTCTGTGATTAGGTGTCTAGAAACCCTGACGATTGCGCCTATTTTAGGAGGTGCAAAACATATATGCACAAATTTTACAGTATTTTAGACACTAGGGGCTTACTACTGCACTGTTTAAAGTAATATTTTTGTAGGGAGTTTGCATAAAAACAACCATTTGAACCAATTTTTCGTGGTGATGCCCAGCGTCGCAATCAAATCGGTAGCCGCAATCACCAAGAATACGCAGCGGAATGACAAAGCAAATGCAACATTCAATAGCTACCCACAACACATAAAAGAGGTAGGTTAAGTCAACTGTCGTTCCCATTTGTTAGACGTTATACGCCAGGGGAACACATTATACTTGTAAAAACTGCCCTCACCCACAATAAATTGTGGCATGCTTCATCATAGGGCTGCTACTGACGTCTCGGCGCAGACCAACTCTAGAGACGGAGCAATAGGGAGGGGTAGACAATACAACAATGATAAAGACATACAAGAATAAGAAAGGATCCTGAAAAAGCAGTGGTTCATGATGTTGAGGCACTGGGTAAAAAACAGAAGCACTCCTTTAAAAATATGACAAGAGAAGAAAGGGAAGCCTTACAAGAACTTAAGAATAATCAAAATCTGGTCATAAAGCCCGCTGATAAGGGAGGTGCAATTGTTGTCCTCACTAGAGACGTATATGACCACGAATGTCAAAGACTGTTGAATGATGAAAGGAATTATAAAATCCTTCCTATTGATCCAACCCCAGAATTGAGTAGGGTGATTGGAATGGTGGTAGAGGAAGCTCTTGTCAATGATTGGATCACAGAACATGAAGCTAACTTTCTACTTAAAAAAGACCCTATCACACCGGCATTTTACATTCTACCTAAAGTGCATAAAGTTACTAGACCCCCTCCAGGAAGACCTATAGTGGCGGCTATCGGCTCTATATTTGAGCCAGTGGCTCAATTTTGTGATTTCTTCCTGAAACCATTGGTTCAGAGTAGGAGGACATACCTAAAAGACACTACTGAGGTCCTCAATCTCCTCATGAACATGGATTTTGATCCGAAGGAGGAATATTTGATGGGGTTAGATATAGAATCCTTGTACACCAATATTCCCCAATTGGAAACTTTGAGGGTAATTGAGGAACTTTTATTTCAACAGGATTGGCAATTTCAAACCCCTAGACCATTCATTTTACATCTGGCCGAATTCGCACTCACAAAAAATTTCTTTGAATATAAAGGCATTTTTTATTTACAAACCCATGGAACTTCTATGGGTAGTGCATTCGCGCCGAGTCTGGCGGGGTTATATGTTTCTTTTGTTGAGGAGAAATATGTTTTTAATATTGACAATCCGTAGATACAGAACATCCGTGTCTGGAAACGGTTCATAGATGACGTCCTCCTGATTTGGAGGGGCAATGAATCATCTATAAAGGAGTATCTGATTGGTTGAACACACAGAACCCGTTCCTCCATTTCACTATGACCATCACTAGGGAAGAGCTTCCATTCTTGGATTTAGTCATTTATCCTTCTGAAGGAAAATTGTCTACGAGAGTTCACCACAAAGCTACGGATAAAAATGGATTGCTTCATTTTGGGAGTTTTCATCCCAAATCACATAGAGACAACCTTCCGGTTGGACAGTTTCTGCGACTTCGCAGAAATTGTTCTGAGATTGAGAAATTCAGGCAAGAGGCTTATGGCCTGACTGAAAAACTCAGAGATAGAGGTTATCCTAGGAGAGTGGTGAGTAGGGCACAAAAAAGAGCTTATAATTGCCCGAGAGAGGTACTTTTGGAAAAGTCAGAAAGATCAGCCAATAAGAATACAATATGTGTCACTACATTTAATACATCGTCTACGGCGATCAAACGCATTATTTTGAAGCATTGGCGCATTTTGAATTCAAGTGGCTTAAGGCTTGAAAAACCCTTATTCTCCTTCAGATGAGGTCAGAATATTAGAGATCAACTAGTTCACTCCCGAACTCACAAGATTACTCGAGGGGCTCCTCAAGCGAGTGGTACTCTTGTACCAGTTACGGGCCACACACGGTGTGGATCATGTGATGTCTGTAAACTAACAAGAAACACCAAAGAAGTGGAGGTTGGATTGCATTACCCGTGGCAACAGAGAGTACATACAAATTGTAATTCCTCTAATGTTATTTACTTCATTAAATGCCAGTGCAATCTAATCTACGTAGGGATGACGTGTAGAAAAGTTAAAGTGAGGATTATGGAACATAGGAGCAATATCCGATGTGCCAGAACAAATACACGACTTACGACACACTATGCGGAATGTAAACATACAGTGGATGAGATATATTGGACGGTGTTGGACAAACCAGTTTTTCCAGCTTCAGTGAGAGAGGTAGCGCATGCACTCTTTGTACGTGAACAAAAATGGGTATATCGCATTGGTAGTCATATTGTAGGGCTGAATGATGATATACCCTGGTTGGCTCTGGGCAAGAAGTAATATGTGAGGACTCAGATCCAATCTGCCTCGGAGATGGGGGTAGAGTGAACAAGCACATAGCTATCAGTAGAATGAATATCCTTCTACACCACTGGTGAGTTTAATTAGACATCATCACGTATTGGTCGGTGGGCAGTCCTACTAAGCGCTGAAGATTGCTACTGACAGGGATTTATATTAAAGGATTTTTTCTTTCTTGATATATCTTTTAATATAGATTAGAAAGTGCTTTTGAAAACATTTTTGGGGGAGCACTTGTACATGTTGCCGCTAGAAGTAGGAATCGCTAATATGGCCTATCGAATGGTTGAGCTTATCATGGGCGGAGGAAGGCTCCGTGATATGGATTAGAACTCTGGCAGTCCCAATGCGGGCGAGCGCTCTAGTGTTTTTTGAGCTACACCACGCAGCGCAGTTACGCAATGATCATCTGACCGGTAGTAACAGATGTAAGCAGCTGAGGAGAGACACTCGGTGCTTCTACGCGGCACCGAGAGAGACTGATTTTTTCGAGCAGCGCACCACCCTTGACGAAGTAAGGGACAAGGGGAATACCAATGGGGGTTGAGGGCAACCCATATAAAGATACGATGCTCTTTATTAATGTTGGATGAAGTAAGGGTTAAAATACCCATTGGTTGCTAATTTACTTTTCACAGGTTACGTGAGTGACGGATGGTAGTGATTTTTACACTATGGAATGAATTTTGGAAATACGATTGTGTGGAAGTTTGGTCCTTGATTCCATATGTCTTAAAATTGGGCATACGATTGCGACTTTCGAAGTAGGGGTACAGATAGACGGAGGCATAGCTGTGTTCTTTTAAGAGAATATGGACATAGAATAACGCTCGACTAGGTATGTGTGGCATTGCTCCGGTTATACTGGAGCTTTATGTTTGATAGGATGAATAGCAAGTTTACTACTATGTTTTAATATTTGTCCCTACAGTGTGTGACTACAGGGGGTCGCCCTCTTCTCCTCTGCCTGTTCAAGCGTTTTATCTAATAAACTCGGTAAGAGGATGTGGGTAATGGATTAATTAAAAAAGATCAGAATTTGGCCCGGTGTTGGATGGTGTTTTGCACGTTTCGTTCACACGTGTTTGTTTGGCTAGCACATTATGCAAATGGCATCTGGTGTGAGGTTCACATGAATTATGTGAGACACATCAGGATGAGAGCTAGTAATTCTCTGTTCCGCTGGGGTGAGTGATGATACCCCTCAGTATTTGGAACATTTGAAGTCGTACCTATTGGGTTGTGTGTAGATGTATGCGTTCTGGGGAGAGCACATTGATAAACTTGTGAATTTATGTGGTGTTGGTAAAATGTGACTGTGGAGTGGAGTTTATTTTTTTTATTTCTTCTTTTTCTTCTTTTTTTCGCAGTTGAAGAGTAAGGTTACCAACTAAAACAATTCTCCAGTGGAGTCAGAACCCCAACTGGGGAGTGTATAAGGGGTAATTAGGATAAGAGCATAGGGATCCGTATAGTCCTGATGAAAGCTGGATAAAGACGCTATAACCAGCTGAAACATGTTGACCTCTATGCAGACTGGGGGGTGGTGAGTACATAATTAACTCATACCACCATCACCCGTATACCTTTTAGTCCTGACGAGGGAATCTAGGAATAAAATTGTTATACAGATATCCCTCAGTTAGTTTTAATATTATTCGTTTCTGCACATTTTTCAGGATCCTTTCTTATTCTTGTATGTCTTTATCATTGTTGTATTGTCTACCCCTCCCTATTGCTCCGTCTCTAGCGTTGGTCTGCGCAGAGACGTTAGTAGCAGCCCTATGATGAAGCATGCCACAATTTATTGTGGGTGTGGGCAGTTTTTACAAGTATAATATGCTCCCCTGGCGTATAACGTCTAACAAACAGGAATGACAGTTGACTTACCCTACCTCTTTTATGTGTTGTGACTTGATAAATGAGGAGGATGAGGTAGGGTGTATCCTTCTCCCCCTCCGTTGTTAGTTTGTGTGGTACATTCAATAGCTACCACCACATTCACAACTTATAACTACAAAATGAATTATTACCAACACACTAAACACATTACTATCTAAACAAATGTATAATTGCATGTACATCTCCCTTAATATCTCTAAAACACAGTACATAACTTTTTAAGTGTAATCTATGACTGCATGCATCACTGTATCACTAAATCTCTTTCAGTATTCGAGGGGATCTGTGTGACGATGTATCAGTCTATCAATACTTCTGTAACAAAATGCGCGACTACCTCAGTACATCTATGAGTGGGTGTAACAGTGTCACAATGGGTCTGTGATTGGTTGTGTAAGTCTCTCACTCAATCTGTAAGTAGGTGCATGAGTGCATTTGTTAGTAAATGACTGTCTGACTGGATCCTTGAGTGGATACAGGAGTGGATAAGTAGGTGTCTGAATGGGTGGGAGCATGAGTGTCTGAGTGGATCTGTGATTGAGTGCATGAGTCTCTCAGTGGGTCAATGGCAGCGTGAGTGTCTGAGTGGTTCTTTCACTGGGTGCGTGGGTCTGTGAGTGCAACTATGCGTGGGTACATGAGTCTCTGAGTGAATAACTAACTGGGTGCATAAGTCTCTGAGTGGGTTTATGAGAAACTATGTCGGTGTGTGTCTGAGTGGCTCCGTGAGAACATGGATGAGTGGATCTGTGATTGGGTGTATAAGTGGGTTTATGAGAACATATGTGAGTGGGGTCGTACAAGGGTGCGTCACTCTGTAAGTAAGTCTGGAAGTGGGTGTGTAAGAACCTGAATGGGTATGTGAGTGAGTGCATGAGTATCTGAGTGGGTATGTGACTGGATGTGTAAGTGCATACATGAGTGTGCAACAGTGACCGGCGAGAGTGTACAAATATATATATATATATATATATATATATATATATATATATATATATATTCTATATTTTCACGAATGTTCGCTTAGACTTTGTGACATTCACAATGTCCCCACGACAATACACGGGGGCCACGCAGGTCATCACGGAATATCGAGCGCAATGAAAAATATCCATTTTGGAAACGTAGCTTGTGCCACTAACACACCCTGACCCATTATGTTGGCTTTCAAACAAATTTTCAACCCCAGGAACAGTTCCTGGACAATAAAATGGTGGGCGCAACTTTCTGTTCTGGTTGCGTCCAGACAATCAGAACATTCGCGTTGGCGCGTGCAATCGCGATTAATCGCAAAACCACTGCAAGATTTCCGCGGTCAGAGATATTTATACATTTTGGCTTAATTTTCTCAAAAACTACTGGACGGATTTGCCCATTAAAAAAAAAAGCATAATCTGCGTGGCAACATCTACCTTTCTGCCAAATTTGGTGTAATTACGTCCAGCGTTTAGGCCTGTAGGTTCAACAGCGTGTTCCTACGGGAATTAACATTACAAACGCATCTTTTTTAATAAAAATTAAAAAAAAAAAAAAAAGTTTTTCTTGCATGGCTGATTGCAACTTCCGGGTTTTGTTCTCTGTAATTGATTCGCTAGTAGAAAAAGAGGCTTTGGGAGAATGCCCTTTCAACCTGTTGGTGGCGGTTGGTTAGCCCCAAATTAGAGCACCTGCCCCCCATATCACCAACTATTTTTGTACCATTTGCCCGAGAAGCTGATCACAACGTTTTCTCTATTGGCCGAGCGGGGTCCAGCTAATAAGGTCCCCAATTCTGCTTGCTTAGAAACTCCAAATGGGAGCACTATAGATTCTGTCTTTACCCAACGGGAGTATTTCATCAACCATTATTAGTGGCGAGGTACTCGTACGGATCTACAGCGACCATAATCCCATTGCAGTGCAAGTAACGGCCCGCAAATGCGACATAATCTTAAGCCTATGCCTCCCCAAGTTTTAACTGTGAAGGATGTAGAGCGCAGAGTAGTTTGGCAAACTGCGAATCTGAAGCATATTATGTCCCAGGTTGCCTGCAATAGTAAGATATTGGTGAACTGTTAAAATTCTGAAATGTGTCATCCGGCTCTTATATTAAATCACTTCCCTGACCTGTTAACATGGATTAAAGAGATTAAAGAGATGTTATCTAGACCTACTGTCCACCACGTCTGCAAGTTGAATCCTGGTTTTACAAAGAGTGTAGAGCAGCAAAAGAATCCTTGAGTTGGGCTTTAATACAATCCCCTGGAGACCAGCGTGCTATCATAGCCAGCAAAAAGATTTATAAGCAGGCATTAAAGAAAAGGAAATTGGCCATGAAGGAGGAGAATTAGACTATAGAGCTTGCCAACTCAAAGATCCTCAGGCCTTCTGGAAGGCAGTGCAGTCAGTTATATCCCCTCCAACATCCCAAGTCAAAGTAACGGCTCATATTACAGCAGAGGTCTGGCTGACACACTTCTCTGATGTATGCCACTGACAACAGGGTCATTGAAGATGTGCAGATGGTGATTTCCTTTTGTCCAAACCATGATTTTAGAGAGGAAGAGGTGTTTAACATGATTGTAGAAAGCCGGTGTAAGAATGCCCTGGGACCAGACGGTGTTCCCCTTGATTTATTCAGGAAGGACCTGGGGTTTTGGTCCCCTGTGCTCACCTGTGTATTCAAGTCTGTTGTCCGGGTGTGCCCATGTTGTGGAGCACCTCAACAATAGTTCCTATTTAAAAAAAAGAAACGTGCACTACGTAAAGGGTTATATCCCAATATCTCTTTTAGACTCCACAGCCAAAATCATTGAGAGAGTAGTTTTGGACAGTCTCCTTGTCTGGATAAATAAAAAGAACATACTCGCCCCAAGTCAGAAATTATCTAGAAATCTCCAGCCAGCAGGCCTTCAATCAAAACAGTGGCGGAGCCTCCTGAATTTGAAGAGGCACCGTCATGGTGAAATCATTCTTTCCAAGATTAAAGCAGCTGGCGGGTCTCATTTACAATAATTCCAAATGCAAAATAGATAAAGGGAAGCCCATTCAAGCAGGTCGGGGCTTGTTGGCGACGTCACCACCATAAATCAATACAATATTCAAGCAACATCCCAAGCGCGGAATCTTGGAAAGAATGATTTCACCATGATGGTGCCACTTCAAATATGGGAGGCCCACTGTTTAGATTATGAGTAAACCTCATAATCTAAACAGTGGCTATTCTCTGCATACCCACAGGGGTGAGATTGAATATTTGCAGTTACGGCGGCACCCACTTGGGTTTAGATTATGAGTAAACCACAAGTACCAGCATTCCACCACGCAGACGCCCATTTGGGCGGGACATTGAAATTTGCGCAGGTTGCTTACTCTCGCTGCTGTTACCTGTGCCAGTGACCAAGGAAAACTCATTGACCCATACATGCAGTCACTTATCAATACAGCACTATCATTTGCACACATACACCTATACAGACACTCACACATCGTCACTCATCCATAGAGTTACTCACACACCTAGTCAGTCTTGCAAAGAATCAATCATACTCCCATTTACTTACCTATACGGTTATACACACACCACCTCACTTATTCATACAGATACTAACACATACCTACTCTCTTATACAATCACTGATACAAGCACATACTCGTCCATACAGCCACTCTCTCAATCACTCACTCTCAAATAAAGACATTTATATACTCCAACACTCACATATACTGCCTTTCACATATGTAGTTACTCAGACATATACCACTGAGACGGATTATCCATTCTCTCACCAACACAGCCATATGCACACTTACTCACCCATATAACCCTTCACAGACACACTCTTGAACCCAAACATCCAGTGAGTCACACATCTATGCACAGTCACATACCCATCCCCCGCCCACCCACCCACACAGACACTCAGGCACCCATACAAATACTCAGGCAACCAATCAATAACCCATATAGACACTCATGTAGCTACTCACCAACCCATGCAGCAGCTTACACAACAACAGACTGATACAGACATTCACACAGTTTAGTCACTAACCCATGCATTCAGTAAGACACATTTAATCATTAACTTGTACAGTCAGTCACGCACCTACTAAATCCTCCATCCAGACACTTCTACACCCACTCATTCTTCAATACACCTTGGCAAATATATAAAACATATTTAAACTTTATAGAAACACACAGTCACTGGATGATGTAATCAGTGATGTCATTTGAGATGTCATCAGTTATGTCACTGACCATGTCATGAATGATGTAATATGTGACGTCATCAGCAGTGCATTGTGGGGGAGCGAGTTATAGTTACCTGAACTAACTATAACGGCAGAATTTCTCTGGTTTTGTACGAGTGAAATGTCGAACTAACTATAACTACCCTGTAACCTATGGTTTTATCAGTGAATTTCCAAGGTTTTTTAAATGCCAACTTCTAACTATAACGACCCTGGAACCTATGTTTTTATTTTTTTGCTTTGATCAAAGAAAAAAAACATAGCCTAAACCTTATTTAAAGTTAGGAATTTATGCTTTTAATACAAACCAAACAAACTAAATATAAATACAAAATGGTAAACTCATGCCTTTACTTAATTTACGAAACACCTTCAAACCATTACAACTAGTGCACCTCCATGCACAGTGTATTCTAACCGGTAGCCACACTACATTAATTATAACTCGCCACTCTACCATGCACTGTATTCTCACAAAAGATAGATTTGTGATGTCATAACTATTATTGTAAATACTAATATTTTCAGTGGTATAAGTGAAATAAGCAGTGCATGGAGAAGGTGTGAGTTACAGCTAACCTAGTGTAGCTACTGTGTTTAATACTGCATTGACTGCAGGGGCGTAGAGTGAAGTTGGTACCACCAAATTGCATAAAGTGAAGTTCTGTGGAGTGGGTACAGTGGAGCGGCGTACAGTGGGGTGAGGTACAGTGTAGCGGGATACATTGAAACAGCATAACGTTGTGTGGCATACAGGAAGAGGTGTGGAGTGGGATAGAGTGGAGCGGTGTACAGTGGAATATCGTACAGGGGAGTGGTGTACAGTGAAGTGGTATACAATGGAATAGGGAATAGCAGACTAGTAATGACTGAAATAGCGCAGAGTGGAGTTGAGTGGCGTAAACTGGAGTGCCATAGATTGGAACATTGTACAGTGGAGCGGTACAGAGTGCAGTGGCATACAGTGGAGGGGCGTGGAGTGGGTTACAGTCGAGTAATGTACAGTGAAATAGCAGCGTTGCATACAGTGGAATAGCGTATAGTGAGTGGCATAGACTGGGATGCGGTACAGTGGAGTGGTGTACAGTGGATACAAAAGAAGTCAGAGAGAAAAGGGAATAATCCAAAAAATGGAGAGAGATACTCCTAATCCCCTTGAAATACTTTAGAAAAACACAAGGAGTATATCCAGGAGACTGGTCAGGGTCTCCGAAATACTGGGAAGAACGTGCAAGGTGCGAAAAACGTTATTTTCTTTAAAAGACCCCTCACTCATCAACCTAGTTGGTGACATGCTTCATCATCAGGGTCCCACCCGAACAGCCGAATGCCATCCGGGTGTGCTACAACACCTGATTACAGTGGAGCTGGTAGTTTTTTGTGGTGCAAGTGAATGAATTATGCTAAACAATGCACGCCCACACGATTATGTTTGAGAGCAATACACCCACTTTGAATGATGGATGAGAGTGGGTTTGTTTGAGTTTTTCACAGGCACTATTTATTCCCTGTGGATTAACTTAATGCATTTGCATTTCAATGGTGTATTAACGCTCATTGAATCCTACGATTATGAATGTGTCATAATCTACTTTCAGTAGCTGAATCGGCTATTGGATCTTCCATGTAGTTTTACTGCTGCAATTTAGGGGTAATCCTTTTGATGTGTATGTTCTTGTTGCATACTACTGGGAACTCAAGGAGTTTTTTCCACATTTAAACACTGTATTACACACGTAGCATTGCGTTTGCTTGTAATTTTGAGTTTTTCTTTTACAGATTTCTTCCGGTCTTCAAATGGGATGACAGGACACTTGACCGTGAGTAAATGGTTAGGTTTCTGTGATCAAGGGTAGGGTACATCTTAGAGTGTGTACACCGCCCGGGTCACATCATTCGGTCCTGACGAAAACCTAAGTAATATCATCACATAGGTTGAAACATGTAGACCTTCTTTTGCACTTATCAGCACTTTATTTCACTTTTAGATACCAGTGGTCAATTTAACAAATTAAGGTATCTCAGCAACGTTTTTAACATTGGCCAGTTGCTCCAGAATAAATCTTTAGTGAGTACATCTGGCCCATTTTTAATTCACAATTCATTCACTTGAACCACGAAAAACTACCAGCTCCACTGTAATCAGGTGTTGTAGCACACCTGGATGGCATTCGGCTGTTCGGGTGGGACCCCGATGATAGAGCATGTCACCAACTAGGTTGGTGAGTGAGGGATCTTTTAAAGAAAAGAACATTTTTCGCACCTTGCGCGTTCTTCCCAGTATTTCGGAGACCCTGACCAGTCTCCTGGATATACTCCTTCTAGTGTTTTTCGAAAGTTTTTCTGTGGTGTACAGTGGACCAGCATACAGTGGAGTGCTGGAGAGTGTGGTGGCAGAGTTGAGTGGTGTGCAGTAGAACAGCGTACAGTAGAGTGGTGTAGGCTGGAGTGTGGTAGCGTGTCATAGCATGCAGTGGAGTACAATGGAGTGGGATGCAGTAGAGTGGTGTGATTGGAATAGCTTATAGTAGATTGGAATAGCTTATAGTAGAGTGGAATAGCAAATTGTGGAGTGGCAAACAGTGGCGCAGCGTGGAGTGAGAGTAGAAAAGCAGAGTGGAGTAGCGAGAGTGCAGTTGTGTACTGTGGAATAGCGTAGAGTGAAGTAGCACAAAGTGAAGTGGGGCAAACTGTAGTGGTGTGGAGGGCCATACAGACTGACGCGACATGGATTGGAATAGCCTAGAGGGTAGTCGAGTAGAGTGCAGTGGCAGAGTGGAGCGGCGCAGAGTGGCGAACGGTGGAGTGGCATAGTGACTGGAGTGGCATAGATTGGAATAGCGTACAAAAGAGTGTACTTCAGTGGAGTGGCATGGAGCGGAGTGAACTACAAAGGGATAGCGTATAGTAGAGCAGTGTACAGTGGAGTGGCGTAGCCTTGAGCGAAATAGTGTAAAGCATCGCACAGCAGAGTAGTGTAGAGTGGAATGCCATATAGTGTAGTGGTATAGACTGAAAAGTCGTACAGTAAAGTGCCATACAATGGAATAGCATACAGTGGAGTGGAGTACAGGGTAGTGGTGTCGAATGGAGTGACATACAATGGACCAAGTTAGAGTGGAGTAGTGTAGAGTGGAATAGCGCACAGACAAGTGTTGCAGAGTCTAGTGGCATAGTGGAGTGACGTACAGTAGAATAGCATACAGTGGAGTGGCGTGGAGTGTGGTAGAGTGTAATAGCATACAGTAGAGTAGTGTAGTGCATAGAGCAGTGGCGTAAAGTGGCTCAGTTTACTGTGGAGTGAGGTACAGTGGAGTGGCATACAGTAGAATAGCATACAATGTAGGCGTAGAGTGCAGTTGTGTAGATTAGCATAGAGTGCAGTGGCGTAGAGTAGAGTGAGGTACATTGTATTGGCATACAGTGGAACAGTAAAGACTGGAGTGGGATAGAGTGGAGTATTGTCGAGTATAATATCATAGATTGGAGGGTTGTAGAGTGGAGATGGGTAGAATGTAGTGTTGCGGGGATTCTGCTCATGCACAGAACTATGCGCAGGAAACCAGGACCTCAGTGAATTGTGGTGTACCAAAAAACTCACCTCAGTACCCAGACCCCTATCTGACTAGCATCACGGTCTCATTCGTTCTCCATATCATCTCGAAGCTACCAATGATTAGACAACCCAGAACAAGCGACTTAGAGTACTCTCAGGAATGGTGTTATTCTCATATCAGTCCACAACGTGAGTAATCAGAGACACAGAAAAGTTTAAAATGTTTATTTTTAACTACGTGCTCTAAGCTGCTGTAATTTGGCTAACATAAGCAGACTAATGATGAAAAATAAAACCATCAGCATTGTTACAATACCATAAAAAAGAAAGGGAGAAATCATATTACAATGATAGTGGGAAAAGGTCCTATAATACCTTGTGTACCACCCGCACCTGGCTAGTAAGCTAGTTTTTTATAATAAAAGAAGGTCTCTAGCTTTGAATGGGGAACCCCATACCTCAAAGATCAGCTTCGGTAAATCACATCACAGGATCAGCTCTGCTCTCTGTGTCTGGAGAGGTTTTCTCCAAGTGCCTGAATCATGCGTGCAAATGCAATAATAAAGGCACCCGAGTTTCAGATATTTGCAGCTGTGTGCTTGTTGTGTCTAGAGCATGGGCCGATCAACCTGAATGCAACAGCATACATTGTTATTTGACCTTGACGGTTTCTGCACACAGTGTTCAGACTAAGGTCGCGGTGCACGTCTAGCGATGTGAAAAACAGACCGTTCTCATGTGAAAAAGCAAGCAGTTTTATTATAATAACAGCTACCTGTAGTGTCGTGTGCAAAAGCAGCAAAGTTGCAAGATGGCGCTAACATCTAAAACGCTTATGCTAACATAGCAATGTATGCAGACACAACCCTGTCTCGACTACATCCTCCCTTGATCGGACCACGAACAAAATAGGGAAGCAATGTAGGAATGCAGAGTTCAAGTTCGAGTGAGACAGAACCAAGTTCATATATTGCCAATCTGTATAATTGGTAGTGAAAGTTCAAAAAGTTTGTTGGAAAAAAGTAAAAAATAAAAAACAATCAGGGACTCTATATAGCTCATTCTGGAGCAAAAATAAAAATTCAAGGCAATGGAAAACAGGTTGCACGCAAGTAAAGTATAATCCATAGGCTACGCTCAAAGTGGCCAGTGGTAGTGTTCCATAGTATTCAAGCATCCGGTTACGCAGCTGAAGCAGCCGGGGCAGGCTGTCGTGTGACACAGATCGTGCAGCCATTGCGGAGCAAACAAATCAACAGCAGCACACCAGCAGTCAAGGCGAGAATTAATGGAAGCCCGCCGAAGATGCTGCAAAAAATAGAATGAAAAAATGCCGGTATCACACCAAATATTGTTTGGAACGAGGTCACAAGGCCGGAGCCCCCAACTTTGAAAAAATTTACCAAGCCAGTTGTTGACGAGGCATTGAATAAAGTGTGAATCAGAGCACCGAAATGAAGTGGGAGATCAGTATTTAAAAGCGCATGCACCTCGGTGCGAGTGTTTGCTAAGTGAAGGACAAATGTTTCACGAGAGGAAGTTAGGGCGACTTCTTTTTGAGACAATAGATCCCTTATTCTCCTCATCTTGTTGAACTCTGCTTTCAAGGTTGGTATGGTAGGCCAGATGGATACATCCAGTCTCCCATACGGGGTGGGAAAAGCACATTCTTACAACAGACCACTCGTTGTGAGATAGTTACAATGTACGGAATCCCTACTAGCATTCCACAGCATTCCTCATTATTTAAAAGCAAATAACTACCGTTAGCTAATAACGTGAAAGTGGGTGTAATCGCTGGCACAGGATTTCCCTTCAGAATGCAAGCTAAATTCGGGGCGTGAACGTTGCATGCGCCATGCAATTGGATGTTATAGCTAAATTATAGGATGCTATAGCTAAATTACTAAATATCAAAGAAGCAAGAAACACCCCTTACGGAACCAAGCTGCTTATAACACCTTCGAGAAACTTAAGGGCCACACTTAATATAACTTATTACAAAAGCAGCACGGTACTCATCCAAGTAGCCAACAAAGACCTTGAGCTGTTTGACGGCTACTTCCCCACTCTAAAAGAACAGGTTCATAACCCCCCCCTCCCCTAGCTCACCGACCAGGCAGCAACGCAGACAACATAACACATACACCACTGAGGATAACTACTATGAACGACAATGGGACAGTTCAGAAGAGGCAGCACCCCAATACCTCACCTACAAGACACAACACCAAGACCCACTCTACAGCCAACAATCCATGTCTGGATGTACACATAGGAATCACTCACAAAATCACAGAAGCAAACCAACTATACACTAACAGACCGTCTAATCTGCACATGTCTGGAGCTAATAGCCCCACTTCTTTACAAGCATTTGATCTTCCGCCTACAGCACCCATCAATCAATCCCCTATGAAGTTTAAGCTCAAGACTGACAATAATACAGAACAGACCCCTAAGTCTACCAAAGTAACGCCAGAAGACACTAAAGACAGCCACAAGCCTTCTGAAGCGGAACCATCCAACATACCGTTACACAGTACTACAAGCGCGTTGCAAGAAAAACATCTCTCCCCTCCTTCCAGAAGGGAATTAGAAATTCTTAATATCCAGACAGGTAGGATTGCTACGGACATAATATTCTACTTCGCTCAGAAAACTATCTCTGCAAAATCATCCATAGACAAAAATCAATACACGCTCTCCACAATAAACTTACCACTACACCACTGCCGCTGTCTAATAGGATTTACCGTCCACGTATTTTCCTTAGATACCTGACGGACACCGAAACTCAAATCCTACTACAATCCTACGAGACAACACCCAGATTACCGGCTAAGTTAAATGAACAGAAGATACAAAGAAGATACAAGTGTTTCCAATAAAAAGAAACAGAATCACACAAGCTAAGCACAGAGCGCAAAACCCCAACAACCTGAAGGAAATAACGACAATTCCCTTAGGACAGGGCTCTATCTCAGATAACCATACCAAGAAGATCACATGTCTACTTATCAACTGCCGCTCAGCAATAAAACATGCTACTGACATTGCCGACCTAATCCTGAATCAAGACATTGACATTTCTATCTTAACAGAATCATGGCTATCCGAATCATCCTCCCCATGCCTAGACCTACTTGTTCCACCAAACTATAACATCATAAGGCTAGATAGGTTAAACAAAACTGGGGGAGGTGTAGCCTGTATCTACAAAACAGACTTCACCATCTCCACAATTATCGCAGATCCCATGGAATCATGTGAATACTTAGGGCTCTCTGTACGATTTACAGACAACCAAATTTACAGATTTCACGCATTCTACCACCCCCAGGTTAAAACTTGATGTTTAAAAACCAACTAATGGTAATTATTACAGCAAACTCAGAACCTCATGCCAACAATATTTTCCTAGGAGACCTCAACCTCCGCTGGAACGACAGCAATGATATTCAAATCAATATTCTTAAAGAATTCCTCACTGACCACACACTAGTGCAAGCCTGTACCCTGCCAACCCACTCCAAAGGGGCTACTTTGGACTGGATCATATCCAAAGAACACATGGTCCACTCTGTCTCAATCGACCCTTGTGACTGGTCTGATCACCACATCATCACATTCCAAGTTCCATTCACTAAAAATACATCAAACACACAAACAGTTAAACCCAAGCATTGGGTTAGAGACACAAAAGATCTAAACCCTGACAGTTTAGCTTTACAATGCAAGAATGAACTTCAACCACCATCTGAACTGACAGAAGTCAGCCAGCTGACAAATCACTATAATCATACAATTTCAAAAATATTGGACAATATAGCCCCTCTTAAATTGAAAAGAATTCAAGTCAAGGATAATAGCCCATGTTTCAATTGTGCTCTGAATGAGGAAAGACGAAAACTCAGACTTACGGAACGGATTTGGAGAAAATATCCATCATCCCTCCACCTAAAACAATTACGAAAGTCCCGAAAAAACTACAATAAAAGCGTACTTAAATCAAAAAAAGAATTTCTTAGAAATGAGCTTGATAACGCAAAAAACAGTCCGAGAAAACTCTTCGATCTACTAAAAGATCAATCGAACAAATTAGCCAAATCCTCACTACTAACGGCTAAATCGGATTTGAACTGTGAAGACTTCTCAACTTTCTTTACCAACAAAGCCAGATCAATGGAGATAGAACTCAAGAATACCGCTGAAAAAGCCTGGAGTATAAGGAATATTAAAAACAATGCTCACTGGTCAGATTTTAAACTATACGACCAACATGACATTACCAAAACCTTACTATCCCTGAAACCCAATAACCACTACAATGACCCTCTTCCTGCTAAATGTTGGTCCTCATTCAACCACATGGCCATCCCCTACTGGACCACGATAATTAAGGAATCACTAGCCCAAGGATCTTTCCCGAATTGTCTAAAAACAGGGCAGGTCATCCCTCTTTTAAAAAAACCTACAGAGGACCCTTCGGATCCAAATAACTATAGACCGGTGACAACCATCCCCTTACTAGCCAAAGTTCTAGAAAAATGTGCTCAGCAACAACTGAATCAACACATTACCGAATTTAAGCCACTGAATGACTACCAACCAGGGTGCAGATCAGACCACAGTACGGAAACAGCAATCCTACAAATAGTAGATGACGCTCCGCTTGCTCTAGACCGTAATGAAACCTGTCTCTTGGTCCTTCTTGACTTATCATCCGCATTTGACACGGTAAACCATCCCAAACTATTAGACCGTCTCGAAAATAGAATGGGCTTATCAGGAACAGTCTTGAAATGGTTCTATTCCTTCCTAGAGAACAGATCGCAAAGATTCCTAGTGAACAAGAAGCTTTCCCTTCCATCCCCAATTCAGATTGGGGTCCCACAAGGTTCATCTATATCCCCTTCACCATTCAACCTGTACATTGACCCACTAACAGATGTACTACAGCAGGCCAACATCTCCTTCCACATGTATGCAGACGACACCCAACTGTATATGAAGCTCATATCGCCAGAAGAGATCGTCATAATGAACCAAGCACTAATTAGAACTGTTGAATGGCTAGGTGACAACCATTTGAAGCTCAACGCAAAGAAAACAGAATTCCTCTTGATCTCCCCGCCTAAAAACGCAACCAGGACTAAGGAATGGACCAAGATGGTCAATGCGCTTAATGGATCCCCAATTCTAGTAGACTCTACCAAATCTCTTGGAATCACTCTGGATAAAGAACTAAACACGCAAACCCACATAAACGCTATGGCCAAATCTGCTCGTTTCCATTTGAGCTACCGGAAAAAATTGAAGCCGTTCATCGATTCAGATGATCTCAAAATGGCAGTCCAGGCACTGGTCATATCAAGAATGGAGTATGGATGCACAACCCTCTCAGGGCTCCCTAAGATCTCTACAGCCCCCTAAAAGCATGTCTCAATACAGCAGCCATACTTATAACAGGATCAAAAAAATTTGACCACATATCTCCACACCTAAAAGCGCTCAATTGGCTACCATACGAGGCAAGAATACAATTTAAGATTGCCTGTATCACTCACAAGGCAATACACCACAAAACACGTTACCTGGCCCAGAAAATCACGCTATTGGGAGGCAGTAGAACCTCCAGAGAATCTAAAGATTTCTTGTTAAAACCAGCATTCTTCCGTAAGAAGAGATCATACAACAGAGCGTTCACGGGAGCTGCACCCAGGATCTGGAATTCGCTACCACCGAATATTATTAGAATCACATATGGTCCTCGATTAAAAAAAGAGACCAAGGCCTTTCTGATGGGCAAATTTCTCCCATAACTAATTTTAGGCTACAATAAGACTATACTGAACAATATACTTCGAACAATATACATCTGTTTTATAGTAGCAATATTATAAACATCGTAGACAGTTAGGATTTCAGGAAAGAACCTATTTTTGTTCAGAAGAATGTGTTTCTTATGTTTTACTTTTACCAAATTATTTCCTTATTCTTCAATACGTGACAGATTGGGGGAGTAGCCAAGCGTCGGACCAAGATGGCCGCCTGAGACCTCAGCTCCGTTGAGACCATCTCCCTGACCCGAACATCCCGTCAGTAATCCTGCCTCATCAGGTCCCTAAACGGTAACTGAAGGCGAGCGGAACCGTTTCATGCAACTCTGTCCCCCGAGCGGCGCCCTGGACCGGAGATACGAGGCCCGTCTATTTGGGCCTTGACAACTACTACACGCCGGGGGCTGGAGTGCTGGTGGCTGCCAGCGAGGCGTGAGGTGGAGCCAGTCACTCGGAGCGGAAGTCGCCGGTCGGCGTGGAATCTGCGGTACTGATTGCATCGCTATACCCTGTGGCGGCGCCATCAACAGCGATAACAGCGGCATAGCGGGGCTACCCCCCCCCAAGATTGTGCGTTGGGGTGATTGCACCCGCCGCAGTATACCGGAGACCAGAGCGGTGGCCTGATAGAGCCGGCGATTCACTAACCTGCCTGTCATAGAAGTGTGGACTGCCCCTCGCATTACTCTGACGGTCCTGTGGTGTCTGTTGACGGGGTGTGCTCAGAGGCTGGGATGTGATCGCCTCATTGCCTGCCAACACATGCGAGCCCACGGCTGCTGGATCCATAGCTGCTGACTTCACTGTGCCTTTCCGGGGTGCTAGTGCGCAGAATTAACGGAAGAACCCCCCGTGACCTGGGATCCGTCGAAGCTGTTAACCTGGACGCGCGGACGCTGATGTTGCACAATCAGGGTGGGTTGCGGCACCGTGAGGGAGAACATGTGCGGTTGCCCTCGCTTCCCTGCTGATGAACACCTCCTGCTTAATAAGGCTACCTTCCTGTACTCGCATGACACCCACCCTGGTCTGAGCGACTGCCACAGAGGGACATTGACTTCCAGAGGTGAGGTATACAGACGCTAGCTCACCAGCCGGATATTGGCACACAGTGCGGGTATACCTCTTGCGCCAACTACATCCGACCCAGATACCCGCTGCAAACAGACCGCTTAAGCACAGTGGTCCTTCCATCTTTGCCGTTCCTCCCCACGCCCACGACGGAGGACTTGGTCCAGACGCAGCCGGGGTGTCTGGGGGCTCGGGAGAACGATGGCAGGTGGACAAGAAGCAGATAAGGGCCCTGCCAGGGGTCCCAGGGGCACGAGACAGGTCCAATCAAACAAACTGGACTGATACACACTTCCCAAGGGCTCGTCGACAGACCTGCGCCCTATTCCTAGGGTGATGGCAGTCTCCGAGAGTGCCGCCTCAGACCTGACACTGCAGGACGTCCTAGCAGCCATCAACGGAGTTAAATCATCTTTAGAACACAAAATGGACACTATTTCCATTGATGTGAATCTCATCCGGGCCGACCTTACGAAAATGAACGAGAAAGTCAAATCTCTGGATATAAAAACAGTCAGTTTGACAGACGATGTATCTCTGCTGCAACAAGAAGTGAGAGATCGTAAATCCTTCTGTGAGACGGCCGAACGTAAACTGGATGATTACGAAGGACGTCTCGACCTAACAATGTTCGCACCTTGGGAGTGCCTGAAAAATCGGAAGGACCAGCGCCAGACCTGTTCGTAGAAATCCTCATCTTAAACCACCTCAAACCTAAGGGAGTGGGTACATTTTTCACCACAGAGCGCGCACACAGAGTCCCGGGTTGACGACCTAAGCCTGGTGCACCTCCGCGTCCCATAATAGCTCGTGTCCTGAATTTCAGAGACAGGGACGCAATTCTGCAGTATGCGCGGTCTGCGCCCCCTTGGTGCTACGAGAAAGCCATCCTCTCCTTTTTCCCGGACTTTACACAATTGGTGCAAAGACAACGTCGAACGTTCATGGCCATCAAAAAGAAACTCAGAGAAAAGGGACTTAAATACACCATGATGTTCCCAGCTCGTCTCCGTGTGGAATCTGGTGGAAGGGCATGGTTTTTTGACAATCCAGAAGTGGCTTTGGATTGGCTGGACAGTCGAATCATCGGCGGCCCCGGAGAGAGGAGCGGGGGCGAAGATCAAGAGTTGCAGGATCGAGCATGAGAGTTGCTGGGTGCCCCTATCGTCCCCATGATCTTCCTCAGGTAACGGGGTCCATGTGGCCCCACAGTTGGACATGATTTCACCATGCTCCGTATCGCACCAGTGAAGCTCAATGTGGACCTATTGGGGACACTTGACTTAAAAGTAGGGGTTGGGGGGATGGGGAGATGGAATGTTGGCTTACCTTTAGTTATTTTCTAGTATTGGAAATTGGGTGACAGGCACTCTGATAGTTTGGTATGGGCAGTTCTAAGTCCAGAGGGCAGGGAAGTGGGGAGGGAGGGTTGTTGGTGGGGGGGTTTGTTGGCATTTTTCATTGTTAGTTCTTCTCATCGACGCATAACTACAGGCACAGCGAAGGTACAACAGACACACTACGCAACGAATGCACACGCACTGGGATAAAAGCATTAAAATACTGAGTTGGAATGTCAATGGGCTGGGGGATAAAATTAAGCGGAGTATAGTCCTGCAATATATCAAGAAGCATGGCCCGGATGTCGTGCTTCTTCAAGAGACACACCTCATGGGTCACTCTTGTAGGGCGATGCACCAGTACAGATACAAACTAGTGGTGCATGCAGGATTCACGACTGGCTCCAGAGGGGTGGGCATTATGGTTAGGAACGCGTTCCCTCTTAGCGTAGCCTCCACTTGGACCGATGACGGGGGTCGTTATGTAGGCATATCTGGCACCTGGGAGGGACGAATCCTCACACTTATCTATGTATATCTCACCTGGCCTCCAATCGACTACGTTCCAGGACCTCCGTACTACCCTTCTCCCACTACCGGAGGGACTGTAGGTGTTGGGGGGGCGACTAATTCAGTATGCTCGGGCGAACTGGACCGGCATCCCCCTCGTGAGTTGGGGCCCTCTTCAGCGGACTACCAAACTTCCTTGAGGCCATGGGGCTAATAGATACCTGGCGCACGTTCAACCCAGAGACAAAGCAATACACATTCCATTCCGGAGCCCACCACAGTTTTTCCCGCCTTGATTACATCCTGGTTCCCAGCTCTCAAACCTCACACATCCGGGAGGTTCGACACCTAGCTAGGGGCATCTCCGATCACTCACCGCTATGGGCACACTTTCTCCTAGATCACATGTGTGTCGTATCACCCCCATCAACCCTTGGCACCTTTGTAACTCGAAAACACGCAAAGATCTCCTAGTCGCAACAGACAGCTACTTCACAGAAAATGTGGGACTGTGACCTCAAGCCAAACGCTCTGGGAGGCCTTTAAAACGGTGATCAGGGGGGAGGCCCTGTCCTTAATATCAGGTCACAAACGAGAGGAGCAGAAAGCGGTGTCTGACATAGAAACCAACATCCTCCGACTTGAGGGAGAACTGGAGGAGCAAGACTCTCCCGAGACGCTCCACCTATTGCGGCTTAAGCAGGAGGAATATAAAGCTCTTGTTACGGATGCAGCTCGGGCTCTGGGACAAGAAAAGCTTGGACAAATCTATGAGGTGGGAGACAAGGCAGGAAAACTGATAGCCTGGCTAGATAAGTGAGAAAGGGCAAGTTGACTGGTCCCGGTCCTCCACGATGCCTTTAACACCAAAATAGTAGAACCCCAGGACATAGCTTCTCAATTCACCGCACATTTCGAGGCGGTTTATAGGGCGGGGACGCCCTATGCCGAGGTAGATTCCGCTGAACTGTTATGAGACAGTACCCTGCCCACCCTCGGTTCAGCTAATGAGCAACTAATGGATAGTTCTCTGACCATGGACTAAATTGCCCAGGCCATTAGATCGCTTCAATCTGGTAAGGCCTCCGACCCCAATATACCCATAGAACTTTATAAACTCTACCCGGACAAAATATCAACTTACCTTAAAGCCATGTTCGAGGAAAGTGGGGAGTTAGAAGAACTTCCGCTTGATCAACGCATAGCTAACATCGTCGTAATCCATAAAGACGGCAAACCAAAAACAGACTGTGCACCATATTGGCCTATTTCTCTTCTCAATGCCGAGCCAAAAATCCTCGCAAAGGTTCTTGCTAATCGCCTAGTTAAGGTCATATCAACTCTCATCCACCCAGATCAATCTGGCTTTATCCCACGTCGGAATACGGCATTAAACCTTCGCCGTGTTCAAGGGGTGCTTGGCAGAGCGGATACAATACGCAAACCAGCGGTCTTCGTTTTCCTAGACGCTACTATGGCGTTTGACATGGTCGAATGGCCTTATCTCTTCGCCGTACTCCAGAAGCTGGGGCTTGGTCCGGAATTCATCAGATGGGTCCGCCTCTTATATGCGTCACCATTGACGAAGGTTGTAGTCAATAATAAGCAGTCGGACACCTTCACTCTGAGCCGGGGCACCCGTCAGGGCTGCCCGCTCTCCCCCCTTCTATCTGCCTTGGCGCTAGAGCAGCTTGCGGCCTGGATCCGGCAGGATCTAGTGATCCGAGGATTCCGCTGGTCAGTAGATTGGAAAGATCGGATATCACTTTACGCCGATGACGTATTCCTCTACCTTACCGACCCTCGCAAATCTTTAGTGGCCTTTTTGGCAGTGTTTGGGAGATACTCCGGATTCAAAATTAACTGGGCTAAATCTAATTTGTAGCTCCTTCATGGGGGCATACCTGCCTTGCCCCCCCAACTGCCCGATCCAAATTAGTACATCGGGGTTCAAATATTTAGGGATATTTGTATCCTTGAATCCTATACTCCGATATAACAACAATCTCCTTACCCCTCTCCGTCGTCTGCAGTGAGACATAGCCAGTTGGAGAACTCTCCCATTGTCCCTCCTAGGGAGGGCCGCCCTTTTTAAAATGATGTCCCTCCCCCGCTTCCTTTATGCCCTACAAAACTTGCTAGAAGCAGCGCCCCCTGCTTACTTTAAAGAAATTGAACGGCTCCAGAGGGAATTACTATGGAATGGACCACCGCTTGTAGCTCTCAGTAAATTGAGTCTGAAATGATATGACGGAAGTATCGCCCTTCCTAACATCAAAAAATAAGATTGGGCCGCCCACTTGGCCGCCATCAACCATGGCACCAATGGGGCCCCTGATGACCCTGGCTACCTAATGGACAGATGGCTTCTCCCGGGTGGGAACTATAATAGAGCACTATATTCCAAATTAGCTCGACCTGCACCAACAGGACCCACTGGGCACTCGATAACCGTCTGGCACACTGCCAATAGATCTCTGGGATGGGAGGGTAAACTGACATTGGCCACCCCCTTATGGGAGTCTGCGAAACTGGGACACCTATGGCAGACAAAGGGATTTGATAAGTGGGATATGATAAGCATCTCCTGCGTTCAAGACATGTGTGAAAAGGGAGACATTAAAACGTTCGCTTCCCTGCAGGAGCAGCATGAGCTGGCCGACTCAGATCATTTTTGCTACAGACAAATACGACATGCCCTGCGCTCAGCCTTCCCCACGTGTTCCTCCCCCCCCCGGAGTCCTCTCCACTGGAAAGTAGGATATTGGATGTGACACCTCCCTGAGAAGTCTCTCTCTCTCTCTTATTTACAATAAATTAATACATAACATGGAGGACCCTCTCACACAGCACCAACAAAAATGGGTGGTGGACGGTATTGAACTGGACGACGAAGACTGGCAGGAGGCTGTGTCATCTCCCAGAGTGGTAGCTATCCCTGCAAGACTGCGCCTGGTGCAACTTAAAATCCTACACAGAATATACATGACGGGACCTAGACTAGTTCTGATGGGAAGGGCACCCACGGGGGACTGTCGTAGGTTATGTGGCTGACTGGGCACGTTCCTACATATCATCTGGGAATGCTCACTAATACAGTCCTACTGGAGGGAGATTCACAGAGTGGTGGGGACGGTTCTGGGATCCCCCTGCTCCCAGAGGCGCGTAGGTGTTTGCTCAACATATGGGAGCTCACTGACCTAAACACACACCAAACACAATGGACCACCCTTGGTTTTATGGTGGCCAAAAGGAACATATCCCAGGCTTGGGGGGCAGCCGCCCCTCCAACGCTGAAAGACTGGAAGGCTATCATGGACTGGTGCATCTTCCGAGAAAAGACTGTTTATGTGGCTTGAGGTTGCCCCAGGAAGTGGTCCCGGATATGGGGGCCATGGAATCACTACAGAGGTAATATTTGTACCCCACCATTACAACTAGCCCTTGATAAAATGCATTCTCCTTGATTTGTCCCAAAGTGTACAATGTGCTATGTCGTGGTTAACTTTGAACGTGCCTGATCGGATTGCCTGCATTATTGTAATGTGCCATATTTACTATTTAAGTCGATGACCGTTAATAAAAAGAATTTAAAAAAATATATATGTGACAGATTGGACATTGGTTAACATCTGACATATTAATGAAAACGTTTTGTACGCTTATATCTAAAGAAATGAATATCCTCTTATCGTAAAGGGGTGTTGATGTAAAGCGCTCGGACACTCAATTTCTTGGGTCTTGTTCGCGCTATAGAAAACACTGAATAAATACAAAATAAAAAAATAAAGATATTACTACAAACTACTGAGTGATAAGGTGTGGAAGTGCAATCCTCTACTTTTAAATATACCACTTTACCCCCTCTCATGCACCTGTATGTAAATGGGAGTGGCCAAACTTCATTTAGGAAAGCAGTACCTAGTGGTTCATATCTGCCTAAGGCATAGTGTTCAATGGAAAAGGTAAAGTGATTAACCCATGGATAAGCCACACAGCTGAGTTCGATTCGGCCACGGAGAAAGGTAAAGGTTCCAACTTTTCAATATGCAATAGTGAGAATGTTGCATGCTTCATGGACATGAATTGTTGCTTATCTGTCAGATTAAACAGCAGGAATAAAGATGACGTATTCATGTAGTCCCAAGGAACTTTCCCAGCCTTTAATGTTTGTAAAGTCCACACAAACTGCATTATAGAACGCAATTGATTTTGACCAAGGTATAAAACAGACATGTCATCTTGCACAATATCCACAACAGAAGAAACAATATTATCTAATGTGTAAATTCTTGAAGAAAGAGTGTTAATGCTATTGTCAATGACAGCAAGCACTTTTTCCAAATGTGCTTGATCAATAGCTCTTAATCTAGAAGCAGCTTCAATTTGAGATAACTTCCAAACTTCGTTGTAAACAGCATACACCCATCTTTTGGACCTGCCACCCACAGGGCCCTTAACAAAATCATTCAAATCTACATCGTCAGTTAATTTGGATAAATGAAGTTTAACTGACGTCAAGGTGGAGTGTTGAAGCCAATTTTGACATAATTTTCCTACAGAATAGGTAGTAACAGAATGGGAAGATTCAAATCTGGGGTCTACTTTAACCTGCGTATAGGCAGGGAGCAGACCCAGAAAACGATGTTGACCGGTATCTGAACTTTTCTGCCATATCAACCATCCTTCTGGATCTAAGTTGGAAATATTGAAGGATGTATTAGTAATGCAGGACTGAAATTCATCAAGGGACATATCTGTGTGATTATCTCAGGTAGGATAAAGCGCCCAGATCAGAATAGTAGGGGAATTCATCTTTTTAGAAGTAGCCAATCCAAAGCAGGTGGTCTTAAAAATTGTATAATTCAAAAACATGTGTTTCAGGATAAGGCATGCACGATGTAAAGCCTCAGAACCTTGTACCTGACAGGCTTTAGAACCCTAAACAGATTTAAGATCAATAGCATCTTCCCACAGCCCATAGCTCCCTATAGCTAATTCATCCATAAAGGACTTTGAATACAGTAATTTTGTATGTGTCAGTCTAACTTTGGAAGCTGACTTGGCAGGCATTTTAAAATAAAAGGCTTCAGGATTAGATACACTGAAATCTGCAAAATATGTTACATTTCTTTCACCACAGGTTTGGAGCGGCATTCAATGGGAGCTGGACAATGTTTCCATTGGGTAAAATTAACGATATTCCTAAATGTATTCGCTTTATGCAGGAAATGATTGCCATAGTGTTGGTAGCAAAACAACTCTCCATAATTTGCGGAGTCTAATTACAAATCTTCAGCATCAAAAGCAGCATAATATTTCAAATCCGAAAAAAGAGCCTCTACGGCTTGGACATCCCAATCATCAGAGCATATGTTTTGTTTCACAACATCCCCCATAGAAACATGAAGTACATTGGGGACATTAATCACCTCTGTGGGGCCATGAATTTGAAATTTTACAGCATCCCATCTAACACAGGCGAGGCGGTAATATTAACAAAAGTCTGGTCCCTCTTCATGATGTGTGATGAGGAGTGGGGTGCCAAAGTTCCATCAATTAACCTAATTGCAGATCTTTCTGTTAGATAATGTCCATTCACTAGACGAAAAAAGACAACCACAAATCCAATGGACAGGAACAAAAAAATAGATATGAGCACCAGCCAAATGTAAGTCCAAGGGGGAATTAAAAAATGTCTTTTAAACTAAACAGCAAAAGATGACATTTTTTATGGGGCAATCGATGTCGTAGAGTTAGTGTCAAATGAAAAATGTGACTGGTCAACTGCACTTGATTGCACACCAGGCAATGACACATCTGTGGGATAGGCATATTCAGTATCTTCTTGGGGACCACCAGCCGGTGGAGTCAATAAAGGATTAGTAACTGTATGCATCTCAATGGCAATGTCAGGCCTGTTGGTATTTGCCGGAGCCAAAACAGAATTTCTCAGCATTGCTGGACAAGAGACCGCTGGAGTCATACTAAGAAGAATCGGCCACTCGTAGTTTGACATTGTCAATGGAGATGTACCGGTTATCCTTGCGACCAGGAAGTGGAGGTAAAATGACTGCTCTTGTACCCTGCACACCAAGCACTGGAACCGGTGCACGATAAGAGGGGCCAAACTCCTTATTGTTCTCCACCTTCTCGCAGACCAGGTCACCAACTTGAGGTAGCCAGCCAACAACCAGAATCTGAAGTGCAGCATCAGTTGTGGAGGGCAAGTGGTCCTTTGCAAGACTGTCTCGGGTCTCTTGTAGATTCTGTAACACAGCAGAATGATCATCTACGTCAAAGGGTGCGGCCGACGCCGCCATGTCCAGACCGTTAAGGTCTAGGACAAATTTTTTTTTGCCAAAGACCATTTCGTATGGGGTCCGCCCACCCAGAGACCTTCTAGGGAGATTATTAAGTGCACGTTGAACGCTATACAAATGGGCCAGCCAGTTCCTGCCAGTACCTAAAACTCTAGCTGTCAAGGATTGCTTTAGGTCACGGTTCATTAGCTCCACAACACTATTGCCCTCAGGCCGGTATGGAGACGAAAATTTGACTTGGACCCCCAAAGATCTCATGGCATCCTTGTACGCCTTAGAGGCGAACGCTGGACCCTGGTCCGAATGGAGGGTACCACAAGCAAAAATTTCCACAAAGACACGAAATCCCTGATGACAGTTCGAGCATCAGCACTCCTTTGTGGCCAGACCCATAGAAAACGTGTGCACGGATCCACTGCAACTAAGATGTACTTATACGCTGTATCAGAGGAGAAAGGACCGCAGTGATGCAAATAAACACACCAGAGTGGTTTATTTGATATGTACAACTGTGTTTGAGGTGGACACGCAGCAGTCGAAGGTTTAATCTGCTGGCAAATGTCACAAGTAAGGACATAATCACGAGTTTGTTTATACAATCCGCGCCACCAGTAACGTTGTTGTAAGATAGTGACAGTCGCTGAAACGCCGGCATGGGAAAAGGCCATACCTTCATGAGCGGCTGTTATCAAAGCAAGTCTGCGGTCCGCGTTGGGAATCAATCTGTCACCAACGTCGTTAATTCTCACATAGGGAACTTTATCAGGACTTAAATGATAAGAGTATTAAGAAGGGAAACCCCCAGGGTAATTATCACCCTTCTCTGTTGCAGCAATGGCTGTCAAGATGTCATCATCAACGGACTGGTGACCAAGAGTGTGAATTACATTCACGTGCGGCAGATGTTGTTTAAGTTCTGAGACTCGAACCCAAAGCATTTTATGTTTGATTGTGCTAGCTTTGGAATCACAATACTCATTTTGAGACCAAAAGAATAAATTGTCATTGAAAGACTGAACACAGTAAAAAGAGTCTTTTTTTAGTAGGCGGTTCTCTCGTTTTCCCTTTAAGAGCCATTCGCCCTCTCGTGGTAACCCTAAATGAACTCGGTGAACTAACATTGAGCTGGGACGTATCAAGAAAGCCCGTTGTAGGTGAGATAAGCAGGGGAACAGGGAGGATGCTGTCATCATTACAGGGATTGCTGGTTGTAGATAAAACAACCGGGGGCTGGGCACAGGGCAATGAAAAGGCAGGATCTAGAGAAAGTCTACGTTCGACAGCTTGAATCTCTTGATTCAATGCCGACTCTGCCCTGATTAAATAATCATCTAAAGTCCCCCCCCACCCAGTCACCAGCCTTCCTCTTATTCATGTTAAGATAAATAACAATAAGACACCCACCATACACATAAACAACCCACTTCCGTTTGGCACGTACTTAACTACCTACAACGGGGAAACGGGAAAACACTAAATTAAACAGATCCCAGTACGATCTCTAATAATACAGCAGAAATAGGCCTAACTAGTGTGCATATACCACTGTAACCAGATCCTGTCACAAAATATCAGTCCGTGCCCATTACCAACAGCTTAGGGGGGTGGCCCAGCCCAGCCCCTTCCTGCCACTGACGGCCTAAGATGGCCTGCCCTTTGCCTGGGCTCCGCCCGCGCGCGTCCCGCGACGCGGGCCTCTGTTCTAAATTTAACGCCTCCTGGCGCGTATGTGTCGCGGGCGGCTTCCGGCCGCAAAGGCTCCCGGGATTCGTAGTCCCCCCACACTGCGGCTGCGATGACCCAGCTGCGGCGGCAGGAGGGACCAGGGGCAGGAGATGGCTGCAGGCGATAGACAAAGCCTGTGAACACTGGAAAGGGTAATCAGACAGTCAAATACCCAAGTAAGTTAGGAGAAACCCGCTCCGTCGGGCCTCTGTTCTTTCCTGGCGCGGATGTCGCGCGGGCGGATTCCGGCCGCAAAGGCTCCCGGGATTCGTAGTCCCCGCACACTGCGGCCGCGATGACCCAACTGCGGCGGCAGGAGGGACCAGGGGCAGGAGATGGCTGCAGGCGATAGACAAAGCCTGTGAACACTGGGAAGGGTAATCAGACAGTCAAATACCAAAGTAAGTTAAAAGAGTCAATCACAATAAGAGTAGTCACTCGAGGATCAGCAAACTCCAGTGCAAGCACCAGAGCACGAAGCTCTGCCAACTGGGCGGTACAATCACCCAATGTCTGCGTATGCATGACATCAGACTTGAATTCCCCCTTCACAAAAGTACCCGCCACTATTGCGCAGGCCGCTGAATATGCATGCTTCGAACCAGTCGCCGGTTGCGCCGAACTGTCAGTGTAAATGATACAATGGTAATCCTCAAGTGGGTGCAAGGACAGAGGAGCTGGATGAACAAATTCATACTGTAAATATTCCTGAGTCTGCAATGAGGCATCAAAGATCAAAGTGACATCCGGAGACGTCAAAGAAGTGGCCCATTGTACCCAACGCGGATGCAAAGCTTTTGAATTTGGTACACTGGCTTTCGTCACTGCCTCTAGGGCAGGATACGGTGTGACAACCAACATGCGTTTCCCCTGCGACAGCGCTCTCTCTTTTAGAATCGCCATCTGCACTGCTGTCAAAACTTTTTCGATAGTTGAAAAGCGCATTTCAGCCAAAGTGTACAAGTGTGACTTGTAAGCAATAGGGCCTGTGTCTCCCTCATTAAACGTGAAGTACGTAAAACCCACTGCGCCAGGCACAATTCTTATCACAAGGTTTGTGTGGTTATTATGGGTCAATAAGTATTGAGAAGCAAGAAGATCAGCCTGCAAAGATTGCAGGATAGCTGAATGTTCTTGCAGCCAGCTCGATTTGGAAAATGTTGGTTGTACCAAGGCATATAGCGGATTGATACGCTGGGCATAATCGGGAATATAAGTATGCCCGAAATTCAAAAAACCCAGTAAAGATTGTAGTTTTTTCAGAGTTGTTGGAGCGCGCAAACATGCGTATTTCTCCAGGAAGTGAGGTGCCAAACCTCGTCCTTCGTTGTTGAGTTCATAGCCCAAAAACAACACTGTGTACTCTGCAATGTGTGATTTTGCAGAGTTAAATTTGTAACCGAAGTCCGCAAACATGACGATGCGGTCAACGCGACACAGATGCTGCCATAATTCGTCATCTGTGAGATAAATATCATCAACATACGAGTACGCATCAGGGTCAATGCTCTCCAACAGAGAGACTACACGGGCGGCAAAGACACCAGGACCGTTTTTGTAGCCCATGGCTAATCTTTTAAACTGTTTTTGTTTGCCACCTGAAGTAAAGGCTGTCCATTTACTACTAATAGAGGACAGGTTATGGCTATAAAAGCCATTGGAGATGTCAAGTGTGGTCTTAAACCTTTTTCCCATGAGACTATCAACGAAGGCAGAACTGTGGGTATTTTGTACCGCGCACGTCTGACAATGAGAGTTCAAATGTCGATAATCCAAAACTAGGCGGTACGACCCATTAGGTTTGGTTACAGTGACAAGAGGATTATTGACGGGTGACACACGTTTTAATTACACCTTGATATTCCAATTGTTAAAGGATCTCTGCGACGTGAGATCTAGCTTCTCGACGCATGGGATATTGGGGCTGTGGCATAGACCATAACGGAATCTCATGGCTTGGTGAGAATTAATCCCATCCAACTTGTGTACGGTACAACGCCGGAGCAAGCACTTGTGCCCACTCTACTGCAAAGTTCTGAGCTTTCTCCTTCGGCACAGTGTGTGCGAAAGATGGGAGGATTACCTCCTCCCCTCTGGGAGCGGCCAAAACGAAAGCTGGTGGCCAGTCCGCCTCTGCTAACAGAATGTCAAATGTAGAGGTCAGATTTTCCCAAAACATCCCTTTTATCGTACATTGTATGTCACCTTCAATTAAAAGGACTATGTCGTATAGTCTGTCAGGGGGAGCCGCTCTAGTGTCAGCAGTTTCTACAGTAATAAAGGTGTCAGTTGGGATGTGTAAACATGTTAGTCACAAGGGCAGAACAATACTGTTAAGAGTGTTGTAAGATGATAATTTGGATAACGAACTGTGTCGTGAGGATGAAGCCTATATTGACAAAAGGTGTACATTTGTTTCAATAAAAATTGTTTCCAAAAAAAAAATTTGTCAGTTGCTGTCGCCTTCAGATATGGACTCAGTGCTTGCCGCACTATTGTAACCTCCGCTGCGCTGTCTAGCAGCGTTAGTGTCCATGTCAGGTTCCGTAGCTGTGTTCTCACTATCTGTGGCATACCCCGCTGTTTGTGCAGCAACTTTCTTTTTCTGAAACTGAGGTCGTTGACGTGTATATTCGTCCTGCTTGCCTTTACTATCAGCTGGGCGGGGATGCTCACGTCCGTGTGGGGCACCCCGACCTCTGCCACGTTCACCTCCTGTGACTGTGAGACTGATGTTTCCTGTGAAGAACGAGGAGAACGTTGTTCAGGGACCTGAAATCTATCAGGAGACCTAATTCTAGTGCGATCGCGCAATTGATATGTGCATTCAGTAGTCACTGGTATTGGCGACGCGGGACGAGACCCCTGTTTCTGTTGCTGCTTCCCCTGTTTCTTAGTTTTCCAATTTTGTTTTGGAAAAGCTGGACAGTCGTCTTTAGTAGACTTAACTGTCTGAGTATGCGGTTGCGCTGTTGTTTTAGCAAAAGGCTTAACACCCTAACTATTGCGACCAATGGTCTTATAAGCCTCCGCAATAATTCTTGGTAACTGCCGGGGTTAATCGAGTCGGCGAAGAGGCACAGCTCATTCGACACTTGAAAATTAACCGTATCTCCCTTGACATTAGCAAGGATGAGATCAGCAACTACATCGAACACACCGACAAGCCTCATTCCAAACTCGACCGCCGCCTCTGGACCGTGCTTATCCTGAACATGCTTCATCACGGAGGGCAGTACAGTCATAGACGGTGTACTGAAGCACTTTGCGTAGACTGCTGCAAACACTTTACCCCAGTTCTCACAATCTGTTACCTCTGGGACCAAGACTTTCTGCAAACTAATGGTAAGGATCCTGTGTTTTTCCACAGGAGTAGAGTTAGGAAACACTGCTTCCAGCTGGTCAAATTTCTCAGCAAGCCAATAAGGCATATCATCCTTATTCTGGGGGCGCTTGCCCATTACGGAATTAACCATGACGGGACTAATATTAATCCAGGCCGGGCCAGCTGGTTGCGTCGCAACCCCAGGTGCCCCCACCTGGACATTGCAAGAGACGTATTGCACTAAAGCCCTATATACCGCAATCAAGGCGGTATGGAGTTGACGCAAGTCATCCACCGGGGCTTGCAAATATCGTGGATGAGGTGTGAACCTGGCCAAGACTGGCCAAGTGCCTCCAGGAATGGACAAGGGTCCTAACCAAACCGGAGTTACGGTGTGGGGGAGGGCGCCATTGAACCAAATACGATGCTGCCAAGCGGAAATTGGAATTTCCTGTGTCCTATACGGCGTATATTTGCTGGAACTGCCGTAGGAGTGTATGCGTGAAAATTCTTATCAGCCGCATTCACCTCCGGAAAAGTAACCCAAGAGTAAAACAGCTCATAGGGAAATGATGCATCAGCGCTCACTACAAAGATAATCGACATTCCATTATCTGGCACCCCGAACTGCGTCAAGTGACACCAGAGAGGTGCGCGACTATGCGCTGCAATAGCTACCTCAGCCATGAGGACGCAGAGAAGAAAAACAATCTATATTAATCTGTAGCACAAAATGGGTCAGTAAATGAAAAAGAAACCTTTTTAATTGTCAAGCTTGAATGAACCTATAAGTCCACTATATAGGTAGGTTTAAACAGTCACTCCCGTCAACCGGAAACAAGAGTGAGGGTGTTGTGGACGAATATAAGCACTACTATTGGGCGTGTGAGGTTCCTTCCCAGTTGGTTTGACCCTGATGGAGAGGGGGGGGGGAGGGGGGGGGGGAGAGACTGGAATGATACCATGGGGCCCTTGGACCGCCAGCACATCCTCGATTCCCCGCAACCATTGGGTCCGACCAAATTGTTTACTTTAGCTTCGACGATGGACTGGGCTAACATATGACGGGAATTTCACCCTACTGAACGTGCATACACATATCTATCAACAGTCCATGGGTCACAGTCCCGACTAGATTATTTTCTTGTCCCCCGGTTTTTCCTACATAGGTTCCCGACAATACAACATCGAACCCGCGGGCTCTCTGAACTGTCCCCGGTTACAATGCAATTCCACACGTGCTCTCACAGGCCCCCTTTCCGCTGGCGAATGTCCCCTTGGCATCTCCGCAGTCCGGCCTATCAGGATATGCTCAACACTGTGATTACTACTTATTTAGCCGACAATGGCCCGTCTGCCTCTTCGAACATTGTCCTACGGGAAGCCCTCAAGCCGACTGTCCGTGGTTGTAAAATAAGCTAACGCACACAAGAGAAACGCACGCGCCGCGAACAGCTTGACGCCCTAGAAACGCACCAGGCGTCCCTCTCTTCCCAACTCCATGCCAATCCCTGCCCCATCATTTGACGTAATTTAGTTCTTGCACTGTTGCACAAAGTCCTGCATGCTGGAAATGTTCGTGGACTCCGGAACTCCAGTGATGTGGAGGTTACTAAGACAGGAGAGCGCCTCCAAGTCCTCATTCTTATTGCGAATAATTTCTAGGAGTTTGTCCATCTGCGCCAGTTTGTGATGGTCTCGAGAGGCGGCATCCTCGGTATTGGAGATCCGGGACTCGGCCTGGAGGAGGCGAAAATCATGGGAGTCAACGCGAGCCTTCACCGAGTCCAGGCGGGTGGAGAGCCGGTCCAATTGTGAGGCTATGCCCGTGACCGTCGAACGGACATCCAGCATGATGGCCCTCAGGTAGTCGTCACGGGCCGGAGGCGCATCGATGGAGGGTTGCCCATCGCCGCCATCCAAACCAGCGCCGTCCTGGCGGGTCGACCTCTGCTGGTCGAAGGTGAGCTTCGGTTGCCGCGGATCCGTCCTCCCCATGGTGAACTGACAAGGCCGCCGGGGCAGAAGGAAGAGTGGGCGACCAATGCAGCAGCGGGCATAAGTGTAGGAGAGGGCCAACGGCCAGAAGGTCCAAAGCCGGAGGGGAGGCGCCCCAGGGGCAGATGCAGTCGGTCACCCACGACCCGGAGCCCCAGGGGCCGCAGCAGCCGAGCAGGGTCGCAGAAATGGACGCTGGGGCTGCGACATCGCTAGGGGTGGAACTGCGTGGCATCTGGTGGGGCGAGGAAGCGTGAGCAGGAGGCCCCCCAGGATGACCAGGCGAGCAACAGACAGTCCGCCCAGCCGAGGCAGCGGGGGAGAGCCGGAGAGGTGGAGGCCCGCACCCGGAAGCAAGGCCACAACAGTACGCACCCGGGCCCCCCAGATGCTGAGGATCCAGGGAAGCAGGCGACAATGAGGAGGCCAGCAGGAGGGGGTGCCCGAGATGGCGGCACCAGGATCTCGCCGCGAATGGCAGCCCAAAGTGGAGAGACTGGCCCCGCGCCAAGCCCAAGACCAGGAAACAGGCCCTCCGGGCCTGAATGGCGCCCAACGGCAGGCCCGGGGCACTGAAAACTGGGCAGGAGCGTGAAGGGCTGCGGATGACCGGAGCAGCAGGTCAGAAGGCGCAGGAGCTTAAGTCAGGGCCCAGCGAGGAGGGAAGCGCCAGACAACAGGAGATGCACCGGCCGCTGCTGGGAGCGCCCGCCCGACCGGGAACCCACTAGCGAGGAGACGCGGGGCGCGCAGCTAGCACCACCAGGACCCGGGCGCCCCTAACGCGAAGGCCCAGGCCAAGCAGAGTAGACTGCGGGCCCCCAACCACGCCAGGAAAGGCCGTGGCCGCAAAGCGACTCACCGGGGCAGGCGGGAGGCGGTGCACCGGTGTCCAGCAGGTGAAGGAGTGCCTTGGACACAGCACCGCTGACGGGAAGAAGACGCCAGTCCGGGGCGGCCACGAGGCGCGGGCCCCGCGCGGCAGCCTGGCGGCAGATCTCGGCTCTCAGACGTCGCCGGGGATCAGAAGCAATCTGTAGCCCAGGCGATGCTGGTTCCGAAAATGCAGGCTGGTAACAGGTAAGGCGAGGTGGTCTGTAGAATGATGGTGGATTATTCGCTTGGCCAGCAGAGCCCACTTAGAGTGCGGCCATCTTGCAGCCGGCTAAGCCATGCCCCCCATCCAGGAAGTGATCTTAGTTAGACAATGCCTGATGCTGTCAAACTGTCAGGTTCTTGCCTCGCAGGATCCGGATGTAGCGAGCAATGGTCCACCTCCTGATATCACCAACACCCCGGATTATACCTATAGGCACGGGGTGTTCGAGGGATCAGGAGAGGGAAGGGTAAAAGCGAAGGAACAGCGTGGGATTTGCAAGGACCTGTAACAACAAAGAACACGGTATAAACAAGGCACATTAAAAAGGTCTACTCTCATTAATTCTCGCAAGGTGGATTATATACCTTTACGGGCTGATGAGAATCCCTCAAGCACTTCAAGGCCTTTTGCACTTCATGGCCGCCATCTAGAATACAGAACTCATAAAGATAGTGCTCAACCTCAAATGCCATATAGTTGTCACTCATCTCCCGCAACATACATACCCGAGGTTCTAACCACCTCAAACGCTGGCGGGCATGAAGCAGGTGACAACCAGTAGACCCTCAATAGCGCTCCTCCCTAATACCTTTTAAAGAATAATGACCAAGTCCAAAGCAAACAAAAAGAAGGACGACACAGTTCCCAGCCGGGTTCAGTACCGTAGGGTGTTCTAGTTCACAAACACCCGCTGTTCTATCATCCACAATCGTTTTTTCCACAATTGATGTTTCCCCTGTGATTGTTATTCCAGGGTGCCAAAGCGTGGTTGGATTCACCACTTCACTCTAGCAGCAGTAAGTCGACACTACGGACCATACACGGCAACGCGTGGTATATCCCCACGACGTTCCGCTATGTGCAACACAACATCCAAAGCTCGTTTCACTCACGAGCGGTCACAGATAGTAGCCCTACTCCGGAAACGGTAAGGCTCTAACACTTACACCGCTGCCTTCCGCTCGGGGAGTTAGAACTCGGACTGACTCCAGTCCGCTTTCCTACCTTCAGGTAGCTAAGTCCAGCGACGAGGCCAGCGCACTCACGGTAGCTGGAATCCAGGACCAGAACAACGAAGCGGCTCCAGATACGCCGTATGAACTCTCCTCACTCAGTCGAGCGAGAACGAAACGTCAGAACGGAATTACGCATGTCGAGGACCGCGCGGTGGCGTCTGAAATACTGCCCACCGCCCGCGGCCGTCTGGGAAGTGCAGTCCGGGGCAATGTAGGCGCCGTTACGCTGGGATCCTGACACAAACGCAGCCTTAGCAGTGTCTTTAAAGGAAAACACAAGCTGCGTATCATCAGCGTAAGATATTACTCACTCCACAGTGTTCCACAACCGATGCCAAAGGAGCAAGAAAGACATTAAACAGGGTGGGGCTAATTGCCGAGCCCTGCGGAACTCCGCATACCATGGAGCAAGAGGAGGAGACATGAGGGCGCAGAAAAACCTGCTGAGACCGCTCCTCTAGAAAAGAGTGGAACCAGTTTAAGATGGTCCCCGAGATACCCAACTGTGCCGGTCAGTCTAGAAGAATCGAATGCGAGACCATATCAAAGGCTGCAGACAAGTCCAGCAGCACAAGAATGGCACAGCTACCCAGGTCTAGGGATTCTCAGATGGTTTCCACCACCTCCAGCAGCGCAGTCTCGGTACTATAGCCAGCCCTAAAACCCGACTGGGAATCATGAAGGAGGTTATTAGATTCCAGATAATTGGAGAGCTGTCTCTGAACTTCCTTATCCAGTATTTTCGCAGGAGCGGCCAGAAGGGAAATGGGGCTACAGTTCTCGAGTATTCCAGGATCAGCGTCTTCCTTTTTCAGAATAGGCAGAACAAAAGCTTTTTTCCAAACAGAGGGATATCTACCTGACATCAGAGATGCATTCCAGATAGCATTTAGATGTGGATTAAAAAAAGAGGGCCAGCTGGTTAAAAAATCTGGCAGGGTAAGGATCAAGAGACGAACCTGACTTAGTTCTAACTAGGTCTAGCAGGGACAAGGTAGAACAAAAAGGTCGGAATTCAGACCAATGACACGGAAAATCCGGAGCCAGTGAGGAGGTTGTACAATCCTCTGAAACCGGTAAGGAAGAATATATCGCGTGAACCTTCTCCTGGAAGAAGTTCGACAGATCTCTACATAAATCAACTGATGGCGCAATCGTGCTCACGGTGGCTTGAGGTTTCATAAAATCTTGCACGATCTTAAATACTTCCTCAGACGAATTATCCGACTCTTTAATTTGCTTGGCTAGGAAATTCCTACTAGCCAGACATTTAAGGGGATGACATTTTTTTAGTGCACTTTTATATAAGTTTTTCGCCAGTTGCGCTATAACTTTTTACAGGCGCTTTTCTCTAAGCGAAGCTCTGAGGAAAACCATGGAGCGGAAGGCTTTTTCCTAGACAGTTTTACCATTTTCAAGGGAGCAATAACATCTGGGGAGGATGCAACCAACTCATTGAAGGTGGTAGCATCCATGCTGGGATCACCTGTCAGCAGAAGTGGGGTATTAAGCAGGATGAGACCCAAGGACTCGGGGGAAACCCTCTTCCAATTTCTCTTCTTCACCATCTCCGGTCTCGAGCTTTGTTTCCCACCACTTCTTAGCAGGCTGAACAGAACCAGCACGTTAATGGCAGAGGAGCCTCAACCTTGACTGTGGGATCGTTTGAGAAAATAAGGTTCAACAAGTGACCCGCCCGATGTGTAGGGGCTGTGACCATCTGAATCAAATTTAGTCCCCCCAGCATCTCGGTCACTTGGATTGCTAAGGCACAGTCCACTTCATCGATATGGACATTAAAATCGCCCAAAACCGTGAGGTTGGCATGTCTTAACGAGAGATCGGCATGTCTTAACGAGAGATCTGCTATGATGTCACCCAGTTTTAAGAGGTGGGCGACTGCAGAGTCCGGGGGTCAATAGACCAATGTGCCTGCAAAAGTGTACCCTGGTAGGATTCGAATAGAAAAAGACATGGCCTTAATTGATCCCACATTCTCAATTTTGTTTACATGAGATTGCCCATCCGTCTTTCAAGATAATCGGTATGCCTCCTCCCCACCTATTATCCGCACGGTTAACCATAGAGATCTTAAAGCCTGCGGGTATCGCAAGCAAGAAGTCCGGGTAAGGAGACTCTATTAACCAGGTTTCTGTTAGAAACATAAGGTCCCTGTGATTGGACTTAAGGGACAGCCAAATGTCCTCCGAATGTTTTGGGAGTGATCTGCAATTTACCAGGCAGGCTTTGATAGGAGGCTTCCCATCACCCATACCGGGAATAGGTGAATTGGTATCCAATACCTCTGTCCCCTGTGACATCTCCCGACCTCCAAACACATAGGAGCATGACTTACATAGGTAGATCTGATCCTCGTTTGCCAAACGAAAGTCAGGACAAGTGGGATTACTACAGCGCAGCACATTCAGATCCCTTAGCTGATTGCTAGTACAGTGGTTATTACACCTGGGGCGTTAGAAGCAGCGTGGCTGACGCTGGCCACGTTCCGGGCGCGAAAGGGCGCAGACGAGTTTACCTTTGGTGTGCGCGTCCGCAAAGCTTTGTCCATAAATAGGGAAGAGACCCAGGTCAGTTACGCAACTAGAGTGCTCACAAAAATGGCGCTCGAGAGAGGCACTGCCCTAAGAGGAGAAATGGCCGCCAGTAAAGCCGAAAAAGAAGAGTAGAAAGGTTACAGCATCCTGCTCAGCAGCGATACCGCAACAAAAGGCATAAAAGAGAAATACAATTTGTATTTGGCAGCAACGGTAAGTTTTAAAAATACAAATTATCCTCAAGTCTTCAGCACAGTTAAAAGTTCAAAGCAATTAATAGCACGTCCGCGCTGCTAGGCATACAACAAAGAAAAGAATTGCAGAGCCGTCAGCACTAGCGTTAGTTTCCCGACCCTACTGAACACCACTGCGTGTCTGCAAAGCTTTGTCCGTAAATAGGGGAGAGACCCAGGTCAGTTGTGCAACCAGAGCGCTCACAAAAATGGAGCCTTCAAAGGATCAATTGAACTCTCTCTACACCACTTAACAAATCTGGCCCATCTACAGGATCAGATAGGTTTGGTGGAGTGTCTTCTGGCCGATAATATAACGTCCATCACATCTGGTGGGAGAGAGAAAGAACTCAGGCTGCCCCGTTCAATCTCCAGCCATTAAGGTGTTGGCTCTGGACGTGGGGTTGTAGAACCTGCCCATGCGATTGCAAGAGGAGGTCAGCCCTGAGAGATAGATGTAGCGGAGGGTGCAATGAGAGGTGAAGAAGATATGTGTACCACACCCTTCTTGGCTAATCCTGAGCGATCAATATGACTTGGGCCCGGTCTTGGCAAATCTTCCTCAGAAGCCGAGGAATCAAGGGTATGGGAGGAAATGCATAAAGAAGCCGACAACTCTAATCTAGTTGTAACGCCCCACGCATCGGATACTGGAGATATGCATTCTCGTGAGTGGTAAACAGGTCCACCTGACGAGACCCCCACATCTTGAAAATGTGGTGACTCACCTTCGAGTGAACACAGCACTCATGATTGGCCAAATATTGCAGTCTGAGACTGACCGCACACACATTCAGCACCTCGGCCCGATGATTTGTAATTACGCAAACCTGGTGGTTCTGAACCCGGACCAGAGCTGCAAACCCTCTCTGCAGAGACGATACTACCCTACACCTCCCTGTTTGTTGATGTAACATCGCAGTAGTGTTGTCCGTCAGGACCAAAACTGACTGACCACGAAGGGATGAAAGAAAAGCCTTGAGAGCCAAGGGTAGTGCCCACAATTCCAGAAAATTGATGTGACTCAATCTCTCGTCTGGAGACCCAAGACCCTTGATCTCCAGGTCCCCCAGATGAGCACGCCACACCAGAGTGGAGGCATCCGTTATTACTGTGGCCACTGGTGAGGGAGGTTTAAACGGCTCCCCTTGAGACAGGTTGCCTGAAACACTCCACCATAACAGATCTGCTGCAGTGTCTCTGGAGATTCTGACTACCTCCCTGAGGTCTCCGTTGTGTTCAAACTACTACCTGCGGAGGCACCACTGAAGTGCCCTTATTTGCCAGCATGCATGGTTGACCAACAGTACGCCTAAATCGAACAGACCGAGCAGGAGCAAGACTTTCAGGACTGGAACAGCCGCTCCATCTTGAAACATTGGGATCATATCCTGGTTGTCTAAAATCCTATCTTCTCCTTCTTCGCCCGGGCCATAAACAACTTGCTTGCCTTTCCTTAAGTGGCTTTGGGTTCATCCGACGGAACGAAGAACATTCTGCGACGTCGTAGTACGGCGACAAGCACCAAAGACAGTCTTCCTGGGGGTCAGTAACCGACATATGGCCCGACATTCCTTACAGGATTTAAAAACAGGCCTTTCTGAGTAGCCATCATGCAGAAACAGTTAAAGAACTGCAACAACTGCAACAAAGTAAACCACCAAGAAACGGAGAAACTAGAAAAAAATGTTACGCGCAAGGGGTAATTCAAAAGGTGAGGAATCCACAGGCAGATGTATCCATCAGAAATCGTGCCGCAGTATACCACCATGTAGAAAAATGTTTACGCGCAAGGGGTAATTCAAAAGGTGAGGAATCCACAGGCAGATGTATCCATCAGAAATCGTGCCGCAGTATACCACGGAAAGTATTCAGTATACAGTGCTGAATGCGGATGAGAAGGCAGTATCTGATTGGCTAATAACTGCGGTTACCAAACGTGAAAGACAGCCATGTAGTTTTTAGCACAGTTTGACTGTGTTCTGTGATACGCAGCTCTCTGGGTAAGGGTTTTGGGTATAGGTAAGTATTAGATCTTATTGTTATTCCCTACCTATTAACTTATTAAAGTGACATTAGGTAGGGAAATGTATTTTATAATTTTCTTTATATTTTTACTGCAGTTGAAGAAGGGTGAGTTAAAAAATAAAAAAGTATTTGGGTAGGTAATTTGTAGCTATTGCCGCAGTACTACGTAGACTTTTTGTACAGTATTAAATATGTGAAAAACTAGAAAATATATTGTAGAACAATACATTTGTAAAATATAGTGTAGTACAGTAGGTTTTTAATTATTTACCTTTTTTAAAAAAATGTATTTCAATAAGCGCAGGACTCCCGAGGCAGTACAGCGATACTCTATACATGTTTTAGAAAAATATATAGTAACTTATAAATATTTTTGCTTACCTATTCCCACTTTAATAAAGTGGTAATATATAGCGAGAAAATACCAAAATTAATACTTCCCTATGTCTAAAGGAGTAACGTAGAACACAGCGAAAGTGAACATATAAACAACATGGCTGCCTTTAACTTTTGTAAAGGCATTCATTACCCAATCGCATAATAATATACCATCATTATGTAGTGCTATACTTGCGCAAAATAACACAACTCTTCACGAAAGTACCACAACAACAGATATCACGAAGTTAAAATGCCTTAGAACTTAAAAAATACTAACTCTATTTATCTGTTGCACCAAAAAGGATCATCTGTGCTACATAATGTGTAGACCTGCCGAATTTCATGGACATTCTGTTTTGGCACTACGCAAGATAAGTCTATGGAAAATGCAATAGTGGAAAAACAGATTTTGGGAAACCCCCCTCTGTTTATCTTTGCATCCCCTTGACCAATCCCCGAAAACCTTTTCATCCTCCACCAATGTAGAAAAGGCTATAGGTCTGAAACATTTTGTGGAGATTCGTCAAACAAAAGCACGGGAGCAAAGTTAGTAGCGACAAAAGTCCTCAAGAGTTCTTATACTACCTGGGAATCCACCACTCCTTAATGCAAAATATATATATATATATATATTACCTACTGGCGGTCGCCAGTAGGTAGTTATAGTTAGGACCACGTTTCCATAGGAAATCCGCAACATTCTATTTTGAATAACTTTGGCGCCGGTTGACGAATCCTCGCGAATTTTTCAAAATAGGTGGGGCGCTACGCTCCGCTCCTACCCTGAAAGTCTCGGGGGGATTCGTCAAGCGGGGGCTGAGATAAAAGGGGGGTCCCAAAACGCGTTTTTCCCATGCATTTTTCCATAGGACCTTTAGACACAGCTACAGCCCGAACGGCTGAACAGAATTACTTGAAATTTGGCAGAGAGGTAGTCCTCAGGTCAAGGAAGTGCCTTTTGTAGGTTTGGTGTAAATCTGTTCATTAGATTCTGAGAAAATAGCCTTTAAATCAATATATATATCTGTGGCAGCTTACGGTGCGCTTACGGTGCGCTTACCGTACGCGTACGGTGGCGTGCGCGAGCGCGATTCTGATTGGCCCTTAGATCTTAGTAAACATTCGAATCGGTCGAAACCAGGAAGCGGCGGCCGCCATTTTCTCTCTCGCACTCTGACAGGGGGTTGAAAAACAAAGTGCAAACCATGTAAACGGGCTGTTTACACAGCTCCCAAGCACCTAGCCATGTCGAGGGAGTCCCCAACGATCCCCCAAGTGAAAAAAGGCAATTTTAATTTTTTCGAAAATTTCGCCGATTACGCTTACCGTACGCGTAAGGTAAGAAATAATAAAAAAAAAAAATCCACATTCTCCCCCACCCCGTGTGAAAAAGGTGCCCGAAGGGCACCTTTTGTGCATGGCTCATCAGAGATAAAAAAAACATATATTTTACCTGTCACAACGATGCTCATCATATGACCTCCATGTGCGCACGGTGCGCGAAGCGCATCGTGCGTTCATGGCCCATCTAGCGTAACGTGCTCACTGTGCGCGCACGGTGCGCGAAGCGCACCGTGCGTGCACGGAACGAACTGCGTTAAGTGGGCGCGCACGCCACAAATGGCGTAAAGTAACTTAGCATTTAAAAAACCGTACAAATTCACTGAAAAAAACATAGGTTTCACACATGTTATAGTTAGCTGGACATTTTACTGATAAAAAACCAATGAAATTCCCCCGTTATAGTTGCTGTAGGCAACTATAACTCACGCGACCGTAATCCTCTGCTGATGACATATGTGTCTTTATGAAAAAAAAATATTTGTAATATATGTATAGCTAAAATTTAATGGAAGAAGACATGGGCAAATAAGTGTCTAAATACAGTATTAGCATCAGCAGAGGATTACGGTCGCGTGAGTTATAGTTGCCTACAGTAACTATAACGGGGGAATTTCATTGGTTTTTTTATCAGTAAAATGTCCAGCTAACTATAACATGTGTGAAACCTATGGTTTTTTCAGTGAATTATATATATATAGTTATATTTTCGGCAAAGTATGACTCCAAAACAACCTCCAGCTGTCAAAAGCTGGCGAAGGAGGAGACGGACCACAAAGATTCGGCGAGATGAAATTTATTCAGCCCAGTTACAGCAGTGACGCGTTTCGAGCCCAGGAGCCCTTGATCACACAGCGGTCACAGTGAACATGATTCTTTTTAAATGCTTAAAGGTGCATCACCATGGTTTGCTCGTGTTTTATCATGTGACCATAAACAGAGAAAACACTATCCGTTTTATATCCTGAGCTTGGTGCTCGCAATGAATTTATAAAAATATCAAGTTCAATCTCAAAATATGTTATACCGGTATTAATACCTACATTTGTAACATATAAAAATATATACATATGCAAACTAATTAAAGTGACTGGACTTATACACATATATATTGAGATTTTTTGCTATGTCTGTATGCATACATAAATAAGTGATATTTAGATTATTTTATGTTGAATTATTTCTTTTACAAAAATTCTATTTTCTTTCTACACATTCTATCTGATCCAAACAGAACCAATTTGTTGTCATTAACTAATATCCAAGTAAGGTATCTAGCCCAGTCACATATAAACCAATTTAGTGCATCCATCTAAATTGCATATTTGATTAAAATTCATTGAATGATAGATAGTAAATAAAGTGCAAATAACAAAGCAGCTATCAATCCACTGTGCAAAACTGTGCAAATTAGTGCAAATATTCTTGAAAGTGCATACCGAATGATTGAATAAATATATATAAATATTGATAACAGTAAAACTACTATTTCTGGATAATATTGTTAAAATCATATAAACAATATTCAAACAACTTCTCATATCAGTAGAAAATAGTAAAGAAAGGAGGAGGTAAAAAATGTGTGTTGTTTTTATAAAGCAAGCTTTTAGAGTTATACGAGTTGTTTCAGGCAAAAAGGTCAATTTTCATTTTATGCTGTTTTATACTTAATATTAGGGAACCTATAGATTAAGATCGCAATACAACTAGAATTACATTTGTTGTATTGCATCAGCAAGGTAGAGAGGAAACACAAATACCATTTTTTAATTTATTTGATATAGAAAATAAAGATTCCAATAAGAATAGCTATGCCAGTACACAGAACAATGGGGAACTGAATACATTAAATGAAATTGTGCATGTCCTCAGTATTATTCAACCAATTAGGCCACTTGCTATCAAACTCTAAAATTATTTTTGTTTCAAGTTGTCTCAGCTGTAGCTTGCGGTTTCCCCCTCTGCGTAATTTCGGAACTGAACCTACCACAAAATATTTATGAGTATTTTTAAAATGGCGTGCCACTGGGTAACTAGGGTCACTATGTAAGATAGCACGGAGATGTTGCAAGATCCTGACATGCACCTGCAGCCTGGTGCTGCCAATGTAGTTCAATCCACAGGTGCACGTCAGGACATACACCGCAAATTCGGTCTTGCAGTTAAAACTTCCAGTCTAGCCACCTCCTGTGTATTAAATGGAGTTTGATAGTGAGTTGTATTAGTTACGAATTTGCAGGCTCTACAGCTAGAGCACTTACGGAATCCAGGTGCAGGTTGAAGCCACATTACATTTTGTCTAGTTTCAGGGCTATTTTTGTCCAGAACAGCACCCATATTTTTGGCTCTCCTAAATGTGATAGTAGGGGTGCTTGGCAATCTGGAATTAAGTACTCCATCTGTTAGTAGTATGGGCCCATTTTTCTTCACAATAGCCCTGATTTTTCTTTCTTCATTACTAAATGTAGTTATTAGTCTAGGACTTTCATTTGAAATGATTTCTTCCCTTGTGGCCACCTTTACTTCTGCATCTGAATCCGTAAACTCACTGAAAAAAATCATAGGTTTCAGGGCTGCTCTAGTTAGCTGGACATTTCTCTCGTACAAAACCACTGAAATTCCTCCATTATAGTTAGTTCTGCTAACTATAACTCGCGCGCCTGCAATCCACTGCTGATGATGTCACATATTACATCATTCATTACATGGTTAGTGACAGCCCTGAAACCTATGGTTTTCTTAAGTGATTTTCAAAGGTTTTCTAAATGCTAATTCCTAACTATAACATGTCTGAAACCTATGGTTTTTTCAGTGAATTTCGAAGGTTTTTTAAATGATAATTTTTAAATGTAATAATAGTTATATGTATTTCTTATACTGATTTTCTACAGTTTAACGGTTTATTTTTACATATTTTATTTTTTTAATTACATTATATATTTTTTATATAAATGGAAATAAAAATGTTTTTTAAAATATTGAAACTGAAATATTGTTTTTTTTTTTTTGTTGAATGTATAAGTGTAGAACTAAAAGTATGTTGGTTAGTTAAGGACTGCATGCATAGTGGATAGGGGTTTGAAGCAGTCCATGTGCTAAGGCCTGGCTTACTGCATGAATACTTGGGTACTGACTGAATGATTAGAGTACTGCAAGGAGAGTACCTGGGTGAATTTATAAGTGTTTGGGTTTTGGCACAGTGAATGGATTAGTACAGGATGCTGAATGGATCACTAGAGGAGTGCATGGGGAGTGACAGGGTGTTTGCTCTAGTGTATGAATACTGACTGGGGAATTGAAGGTGTGAAAGACAAGTGTGTAGGTGGTTGGAGGACTGCATGTATAGTGGATAGGCGTTTGAGGCAGTCCATGTGCTAAGGCCTGGCTCACTGCATAAATACCTACACAGTGGTGAATGGGGGGAATTGGGCCTGAGGTGACGTGTGAAAAAACGTCCTGTGGCGCGTTTTAAGTTGGGGAAATCATTCCCCTTCAATCCTGAGAGCCCCAGGGGGCCAAGTAGCCCACCAGGTGCTTCCAGTAAGCGCCACTGCGCTGTGTTTCAGAGAGGTGGCACAGGCCGCGCCCCTTTTTACACCTCTGCAACGCAGCTCTGTGGCGCTTACTGGAGGTACCTAGTGGACTACTTGAACCCTAGGGACACTCAGGATTCAAGGGGACTTAATCTCCCAAATTTAAACGGACACAGGGCGCGTTAACACAGTGGTGAAGGGAGGGGATGGTGTAGGAAAGTGGCTCTATATATACTGGACCAAAGAAAAATCAGCCGAACTACGAATTCCGATTTACTCACCAGTTATTAGGAGAGACCTCAGTGCTGCATCTTTGAGCCCAGTACTGATCCTGAAAAGTAATTCTACCCGTACTTACCAGTAACTTGAATTTCCTTCGTAGGCTAACATTGACTGGTTTCACTTGGAAATTCTTCTAAATGTGGAGTTTTGGAACTTACAAATAGTCCTCTAAAATCAGCTGAACTACGAATTCCGATTTACTAACTTGTTATCAGGAGATAACTAATAGCCCCGGGGACCCAATCCCCCGGGGCTGGCCCTCTCCGTTGGGGGCCGTGGGGGGGTCCCCCATCCCCCACGGTCCCGCCAGCTTCCTGCCTCCTGCGGGAGCCGGCATTGCTTTTCCACATGGGAAGCTGTGAAGATGCAGCTCCACATGTGGAAAAGCAATCTTCTTTGGTATTTGAAGAGAGAGCAGGTTTCCTGCTCCCTCTTCCAAATACCAAAGCAGTTTGCTATGGCAGAGCAGGAGCCGCGAGGCTCCCACCCTGCCATAGCAAACAGCAGTGTCCCCGGGGTGGGCACCCCGGGACACTGCAGGAGCCGGCCCTGGGGAGGGGGTGGCGGTCCCCAGGGCCACGACAAGGATCCAGGAGGGGGTCCATCACCCCCCAATTTGAATATTTAGAGCCCCAGGGGTGGCGGTCCTTGGGGCGTGTGGGGGGGCTTGAGCCCCCTGCATATATTGACAAAAAGCCATGTGGGTGGCGGTCCCCAGGGCTTGGGGGCCTTTGAGCCCCCAACCCATGTTTTTAAAAGCCCCGGGAGCGGCGGTGCCCAGGGCTAAGGGGGGGCTGAGAGCCCCCCCCACAATTTTATAAAGCCCCAGGGGGTGGCGTCCCATTACATTATGCAAATTGCCCCTGGAACTTGGCCCCCCCGGGGGCTAATCAACAACGAAGCGCGGGAGGCCGCGCTTCGTTTTTTAAAATTTCGGCTGAAATTTGCGTTGGGTGCGCAAATCTCGCCGTTTTCACACAAAAAAATGCTTTTTTTGGCCCTGGGGGTCCTTGTGAGACCCCCTGAGCAGGCCTAGGGGGTCAGGGTCTTTCTACCCTGCCCCCATTTTGCGCATTTGTTTAAATGTTTTCTTGTGCCTCGGTTCTACCGAGGCACAAGATGGCTGCCAACACTTCCTGGTTTGGAGTGTTGACAACCAATTAACATACAGCTCGTGCTCAGCAGGGTGCGCTTAGGGTGCGCGGATGCACCGCGGCCATAGATATATATGTGATTTTGATTTTCTCAGGAACTACTGAACGGATTTACACCATTTAACCAAAAGGTCTCCCTTTCTGCCAAATTTGGTGTAATTCCGTTCAGCAGTTCGGGCTGTAGCTGGGATTAAAGGTTCCTATGGGAAATTGCATGGGGGAAACACGTTTTGGGACCCCCCCTTTTTTCTCGGCCCCCGCTTGATGAATCACCCCGAGACTTTCAGGATCGGAGCGGACCGGAGCGCCCCACCAGTTTTGAAAATTTCACTAAGATTCGTCAACCTGCGCCAACGTTATTCCAAATAGAATGTTGCGGATTTCCTATGGATAATAGGTCCTAACTATAACTACCTACTGGCGACCGCCAGTAGGATATATATATATATCTATATATAAACATTATCTACTGCCGGTTGCCAGTAGATAGTTATAGTTAGGACCGAGTTCCCATAGGAAATCTGAAAATTCTATTTTGAATAACTTTGGCGCCGGTTGACTTATCTTCGTGAAATTTTCAAAACTAATGGGGAGCTCCACTCAGCTCCTACCCTGAAAGTCTCGGGGTGATTCGTCAAGCAGGGGCTAAGAAAAAAGGGGGGTCCCAAAACGCGTTTCCCCCATGCATTTTCCTATAGGACCTTTAGTCGAAGGTACAGCCCGAACGGCTGAACAGAATTACTTGAAATTTGGCAAAGAGGTAGTCCTCAAGTCAGGCATCTGCCTTTTGCATATATGGTGTAAATCTGTTCAGTAGTTCCTGAGAAAATTGCAGTTAAAAGTACATAAATATCTATATGTGCGCGAGCGTAATTCTGATTGGTGGTTAGATGTCAGTCAACATTCGAATCGGTCGAAATCAGGAAGTGTTGGACGCCTTTTTGTGTGTGACAGTGAAAAAGAAAGGTGGAGAACGTGAAAAGGGGGCAGGATAGAGAGTTCCTGACCCCCTAGCCTTTGTCAGGGGGTCGCGCACGGTGAAAAATCCTTAAATAAAAAAAAAACATTTTAAACTGTTTATAAGTTTATACAAGATATTAACTATGCTGTTCAAGTTTATCCAAATTAAAAAAAAAAAGAGCTGAGCCATTCCATATTACAGGATACAGTCAATCTATAACTATATACATAGGTAGTTTATTGCAAAATAAATATATAAAAAATATAATACATACATAAATTAGCATTTAAAAAACCTTACAAATTCACTTAAAAAAACCATAGGTTTCACACACGTTATAGTTAGGAATTAGCATTTAAAAAACCTTGCAAATTCACTGAAAAAACCATAGGTTTCACACATGTTATAGTTAGCTGGACATTTCACTCGAAAAAACCATTGAAATTCCCCCGTTATAGTTAGTTCAGCTAACTATAACTCGCGCGACCGCAATCCACTGCTGATGACGTCACATATTACATCACTCATGACATCACTGATGACATCATCCAGTGAATATGTGTCTTTCTGAAAAATAAATATTTTTTATATATGTATATCTAAAGGTTAATGGAAGAATAAATGGGTAAATAAGTGTCTAAATGGATGTTTTTTTTTGTAAAATTAATTGTATAACTGACTTATTAACAGTATCCTAGTGAATACAGTGATGTAATATGGGACGTCATTTTCAGTATATATATATATATATATATATACTGCTGGTCAGGATTTGTTGATTAGTCTTTACCCACTTGGGTTGCATTATGAGACTGTCATTGTGTTAGGCGATGTTGCTATGCATGTTACTAAACATCAGTCATAGAGACCCACGTTAAATCCCTTAGAATACTCGTTTTAGTATTTGAACCCTGTTTGTTCTCACCCACTAGGGTATGAAAGTCCAGGTTATTTTGTTCCCGTATACGAGTTATTTATGGGAATGTTCACATCATTGTGTGATGCATTCATTTTTCAAATATGGGATATTTGTTTAACATTGGGTCTTTTATTATTTGTATTACGACAGCACTTTTCTGAGAAAAGATTACTTTTCAGGCATGTGACCATATACTTTTACCACTCCAAGATGGCGACTTTGCAAAATCGAGTGAGTTAATCTTTAACACGCATAGTCTGTTTTCTATGTTGATGGATGGATTGGATTCAATGTACTTTATTTAAACAATGTTGTGAGAGGACTGCCACACTCGTGATCAAGGGATTCATCCCGAAACGCGTCGAGTGGCTATTTTCTGCATTATTAAATAGCGCATTTTGATCGTAAGAGTCCATGGTTGCTGTCTCTGTTTTTTCATGAAGAAAAACTCAGCTTGAGTCGAATTACTAGAGGTTTGCTTCCTCTCCACGGACCGCCATTGCAAGAGGCGGGGATAGGCGATTGTTAGGCTGCAATTTGGGCCGACACCGAGGATTGGATATATATATATATATATATTCACTGAAAAAACCATAGGTTTCACACACGTTATAGTTAGGAATTAGCATTTAAAAAACCTGGCAAATTCACTGAAAAAACCATAGGTTTCACACATGTTATAGTTAGCGGAAATTTTACTGATAAAAAACCAATGAAATTCCCCCGTTATAGTTAGTGCAGGCAACTATAACTCACGCGACCGCAATCCTCTGCTGATGCTAATACTGTATTTAGACACTTATTTACCCATGTCTTCTTCCATACATTTTTAGCTATACATATATTACAAATATTTTCTTTTCATAAAGACACACATGTCATCAGCAGAAGATTGCGGTCGCGTGAGTTATAGTTGCCTGCACTAACTATAACGGGGGAATTTCATTGGTTTTTTATCAGTAAAATTTCCGCTAACTATAACATGTGTGAAACCTATGGTTTTTTCAGTGAATTTGCCAGGTTTTTTAAATGCTAATTCCTAACTATAACGTGTGTGAAAACTATGGTTTTTTCAGTGAATTTGTACGTTTTTTAAAATGCTAAGTTACTTTACGCCATTCGTGGCGTGCGCGCCCACTTAACGCAGTTTGTTCCGTGCGCGCACGGTGCGCTTCGCGCACCGTGCGCGCACAGTGAGCACGCGGTGCGCTTCGCGCACCGCGCGCCCACTTTACGCAGTTAGTGCCGTGCACGCACGGTGGGCACGCGGTGCGCTACGCTCACCGCGTGCCCACGTTACGCTAGATGGGCCATGTACGCACGATGCGCTTCGCGCACCGGGCGCACATGGAGGACATATGATGCACTTCGTTTTTAAAGGTAATATTTTAATTTTTCGCAGTAGTTATAAGCCATGCACAAATGGTGCCCTTCGGGCACACGGGGTGGGGTTAGTGTGGATATTTTATTTTTTTATATATTTTTTTACCGTACGCGTACGGTAAGCGTAATCGGCGAAATTAGCGAAAAAATAAAAATTCCGTTTTTGGCCTTGGGGGATCTTTGGGGACTCCCTGTACATGGCTATGTGTGTGGGAGCTGTCAAAACAGCCCCTTTAAATGTTTTTGTGCTTTGTTTGTTAATCATCTCTCTCAGTGCGAGAGAGAAAATGGCGGCCGCCGCTTCCTGGTTTCGGCCGATTCGAATGTTTACTAAGATCTAAGAGCCAATCATAATCGCGCTCGCGCACGCCACCGTACGCGTACGGTAAGCGTACCGTAAGCGCACCGTAAGCTGGCTCAGATATATATATTGATTTAAAGGCTATTTTCTCAGAATCTACTGAACAGATTTACACCAAACCTACAAAAGGCACTTCCTTGACCTGAGGACTACCTCTCTGCCAAATTTCTAATAATTCTGTTCAGCCGTTCGGGCTGTAGCCCTGTCTAAAGGTCCTATGGAAAAATGCATGGGAAAAACGCGTTTTGGGACCCCCCTTTTATCTCAGCCCCCGCTTGACGAATCCCCCCGAGACTGTCAGGGTAGGAGCGGAGCGTAGCGCCCCAGCTATTATGAAAAATTCGCGAGGATTTGTCGACCGGCGCCAAAGTTATTCAAAATAGAATGTTGCGGATTTCCTATGGAAACGTGGTCCTAACTATAACTACCTACTGGCGACCGCCAGTAGGTAATATATATATTTATTTTTTTCACTAAAAAAAACACAGGTTTCCGGGACGTTATAGTTGAGAATTAGTATTTTAAAAAAACTTTAAAATTCACTGATAAAAAACCCCACAGATTTCAGGGACGTTATGGTTAGGTTGACATTTCACTCGTACAAAACATTCAGCTGTTATAGTTAGCAGAGCTAACTATAACTCGCGCCCCCGCAATGCACTGCTGATGATGTGACATATTACATAACTCATGACATGGTCAGTGACATCACTGATGACATCATCCAGTGACTATCAGTGTTTGTAAAAAGATTAGGAATGATATAGATAGATATATATATATATATATATATTTAGTTATAGTTAGGACCTATTTTCCATAGGAAATCCGCAACATTCTATTGGGAATTTCCTTGGTGCCGATTGACGAATCTTCGCGAAATTCTCCAAACTTTTGGCCAGCTCCGCTCCTACCCTGAAAGTATCGTGCTGATTCGTCAAGCGGGGGCCGAGAAAAAAGGGGGGTCCCAAAATGCGTTTTCCCCATAGGATCTGTTGTCGCAGCTACAGCCCGAACCGCTGAACGGAATGACACCAAATTTGGCAAAGAGGTAGTCCTCAGTTCAGACTCGTGCCTTTTGCATATTTGGTGTGAATCTGTTCAGTAGTTCCTGAGAAAATTAGGGTAATAAAGTTAGTGATTGTTATGGCCGCGGAGGATCCGCGGACCGTACCCGCACCGTACGCGAACCCTCCCCGAACCGAGCGCGCACACTCCCGATCGCGCGCTAAATGCTAATTGGCTGTCGAGCGTCTCTCTACATTCGAAACCAGGAACTGTTGGCGGCCATTTTCTGCCTCGGTAGAAGCGAGGCTGAAGAAGCAAGGGGAATAAGTGCATAAAACATATAAAGGGGGCAGAGTGGGAATACTCTGACCCTCTAGGGGTGCTTAGGGGGTCCCAGAAAGACCCCCTGGGGGCCCCCCTTTTTAAAAAAAGAAAAAGCGGCGAAATGCGCGCACGGTGCATGCATCCTATCGCGTTAGATGCACGGATTCTCTCGCGGTGGGTGCGCGGATCCACGCAACGTTTTTTGAAAAACGACAAGAAATCATTGGTTGTATAACAACTTTCTACACTGAAAGGTAGGGTGTATATTTTTGTTTTTTAAAGGTATGATTGTTATTGGTTAACAAAAACAGATTGTAAGGAATATTATATATGATAAGCTGATATGTTGAAAAGTCAAGCACACTTCCGGTCTTGTGTAGGAACATTGTGTGCTGAACTTGTGACCTGTGAGCTCAGTTCAGTGTTCCATGACCTGTTTCTATGGTAACAGGCAGAAGGCAGATTGGGGGAAGGGTTGAAATGTATTTCAGTTGGAAAGGGTTGAAATGTTTAACCAATAGAAATGTGTGTTTGCCTTTGAGTTTATGTGCAAAGGATTGTGATTTGATGTCTACATGTATATGTGTGGAAAATGAAAGGGAAACTTTTCCATTCTATGCTTTTGCTGAGAGGTGCACAGTGCAGAGATTCTGTAAAAGAAAATATGGTGAGTGATTGATATACTCCTTAATCTACAAAAGAACTTGAGAGATGTTATTTAATTGTGAGGGGATGTATGTGGACTATTTTGATTTTAATCAGACTAATGTATTTTTCCTGCTAAAGTGTAGGGAGTACTTTTTTTCTCTACTATGTGTGTGCATGTAGAAACCATTCTGTGATTGGCATTTGTGTTTTTCATGCGTTTGTAGAGAGATAACTGTGCAGTTTTTATATTTTAGTAGAATTAGAAACCAGTCATTGTTTATGAATTTGTGAAATGAGTTATGTTATGTTTCTATACTAAAATGTAGTACTACTTCTAGATGAAGAAATGTGTTTTCATATAGTGCAAGGGATAGTGTTGTTTGTCTAGAATCACACAGTGAATCTGTGTGCATTTCGGAACCACTGTGAGAGAAGCATTTGGTAATATCGTGTATTTGCTGACAGATAAGTGTTTTAAAACCAGTCAGATTGTCAAGTTTTAGTAGCATTAGAAGCCAGTCTTTGCTTATGTGTTGATTAAATGAGTCGGGCATTGACACTAAAGAGCAGTCGTGAAATACGTAGATTGTGTGCAGTTCCCTTATCACTTCCAGTGTTGTGAATGAGTTTTGGTAAACTCCTAGGGATACTGGTGCTTGTCTAGAATCACACTGAGTCTTTGTGCATTTGGGAACCACTGTGAAAGAAGAGTTTGGTAACATTGTGTATTTGCTGACAGAATAGTGTTTTAAAACTTGTCATGTTGTCAAGTTTTAGTAGCATTAGAAGCCAGTCATTGCTTATGCGTTGATTAAATGAGTCAGGCATTGGCACTAAAGTGCAGTCATGAAATATGTAGATTGTGTGCAGTTCCCTTACCACTTCCACTGTAGTGAATGAGTTTTGGTAAGCTGCTAGGGATAGTGTTTGTCTAGAATCACACGGTGAGTCTGTGTGTATTTGGGAACCACTGTGAGAGAAGTGTTTGGTAACATCGTGTATTTGCAGACAGATAACTAATTTAAAACCTCTCATGTTGTCAAGTTTAATTAGCATTAGAAACTAGGCTTTGCATATGCATTGATAAAATGAGTCAGGGTTTGAGACTAAGGTGCAGTACCATGTACTATTCTGTTCACTGTGGCAGAACTGAAAATGTAAAAGTTTTACCTAAGCACTGTCCTAGAAGTAGTCTGATTATTTAGTCAGTTTCTAAGTACCAAATAGATTGCTTCAAACAAAAGTGTTCTGACATACTATACACTTGTCTTTTACACCTTCAATTCCCTAGTCAGTATCCATACACTTCCAGGAAACATCCTGTCACTTCCTTTGCAGTCCTCTAGAGACCCATTCAACAGCATGTACTAATCCATTGACTGTGCCAAAACTCAAACACTTATAAATTCACCTAGACACTCTCTTTCCAGTACTCTAATGATTCAGTCACTGCCTAAGTATTCATGCACTGAGCCAGTTCTTAGCACATGGACTACGTCAAACCCATATCCACTATGCATGCAGTCCTCTAACCACCTACACACTTGTCTTTCACACCTTCAATTCCCCAGTCAGTATCCGTTCACTTACAGCAAACACCCTGTCACTGCTGTTGCACTTCTCTAGTGACCCATTCAGCATCATGTACTAATCCATTCACAGCGCCAAATCCTAATAAATTCACCCAGGCACTCTCCTTGCAGTACTCATTCAGTCAGTACCCAAGTACTCATCCAGTGACCCAGGCCTTAGTATATGGACTGCTTCAAACCCTTATCCTCTATGTATGCAGTCCTCTAACCACGTACACAATTTTCTTTCACACCTTCAATTCCCTAGTCAGTATCCATACACTTCCAGGAAATACCCTGTGACTCTCTTTGCAGTCCTCTAGTGACCCATTCAGCACCATGTATTAATCCATTCACTGTGCTAAAACCCAAACACTTATAAATTCACCAAGATACTATCTTTGCAGTACTCTAATCATTCAGTCAGTGCCTAAGTATTCATACACTGAGCCAGGCCTTAGCACATGGACTGTTTCAAACCCCTATGCACTATGCATGCAGTCTTCTAACCACCTACACACTTGTCTTTCACACTTTCCATTTCCTAGTCAGTATCCATACAGTCCAGCACTTGTCACTGCCTTGCACTCCTCTAGTGACCCATTCAGTACCAAGTACTAATCTATTCTCTGTGCGAAAAGCCTAGCACTTATAAATTCACCTAGGCACTCTCCTTTCTGTACTATAATCATTCAGTCAGTACCCAAGTAGTCATGCAGTGAGCCAGGCCTTAGTACATGGACTGCTTTAAATGCCTATGCAGTATGGATGCAGTCCTCTAATCACCTACACAGTTGTGTTTCACACCTTCTATTCCCTAGTTAGTATTCATACTCTTCTAGCAAACACCCTGTGAGTCACCAAGTGTGTCTCCTTATACTACTGTAATCATTTAGTCAGTTAGCATGTAGTGTTTTAGTGAGGTAGGCTTTAGGGCATGAACTGCTTCAAAGTAGTATGCACTATGCATGTAGTGTTTTAATGATCGTCACACTTGTGGTTCAGGGCTATAGTTTCATAGTCAGTTTTTATATAAAATGTGTTTGTACAGTAATGGAATAGTATAAATTTGAAGGTTATTAATATACATTTATTTGTGATTCTTTTTTACAGATACAGGAGTGTTTCTCATCTGTTTGCACTCTTCTCGTGCAAGATTGTTTGGATGAAGGTTCCTTAGGTGTTTCAACATACTTGCTGTGCCGCACGAGTATTTTTTGTTAGGATCTCCTCGTAACAGAACTCTTTGGCAATCTTGCGAGTAACGAAGGTGGCATTGGTCTTTGTTTGCTCCTTGGAAAAAGTAAAACATTTCCTCACCACTGAAGAAAAACGTTGTTTGTGGTGCCTTCTGCAAATCCTTTTCTTCAGATTCTGTAAATATTTTAAAGCGGCAACATTTACAGTTTTTGTAAGTTAAACTTATAAAATTGTTAGCTGTATGCATTTTATATATCTGTGATTTGTTTCTTGTGGTATTTTGTTGAGAATACCATGTTTTTTTTTTTTTTTTAACAATCTTTCTTATTTTCCAGGTCTGTCGTCGACATCCATTGTCCCCACAGTAGTGTTCCGCCTTGTTGATTTTTATTATTGTTGTTACATTTTGTTTATTAGTTTATTGTTCATATATATGTTAATAAAAAATAAAGTTTGAAAATAGTTTTTCGTTTATATATTTATTATTATAAAAAATAAAGTTTGGAAAAAAAATTAATAACGTTTTTGGTTGTTCTCTTAACTGCTGTGTGACTTTCTTGTTCTTTTTACTGTTATTTGATGGAGTCCACCATGGTGTTAAATTTTGGGGGACTTATCGCTGGAATACTGGTGATATCTGCAGTTTGCACTAACTTCTGAATAGTGTGTTAGATTTATCTCAACTTTACTTCCGTTAAAGTGCTGATAATGAAATGGAGAGTAGCCGTTCCCGTGCAAAAAGACACGAGGTGCACCTTTCCGATTTATTCTAAATACTAAAATCCTGTATTGAATTGCACTGAGGTATTGGCTGCAGTTACAGTGTACACACAAAATCTATTAAGAAATCTCATAGTATTTATATTGATTGGGAATAGTGCGTCAGGTGCTGGATCTTGATGAGATACACTGCTCAGTACGTATATTGTTCTGCACACGAAAAAAATCCCATCACAACTTTCACACCAATTGCAATGCGAAAAAAATTCGTGCGATAAGACACGTTAGCACCAGGGATTTTACACCTGCTTTCTGCTGGTGTTAAGCAGGACAACTACCTGCACCATGAAAGAGAACACAGTCAAGAGCCACACCAGAACACCCACAGGTACCATAGAGTCAATGAGCATGATACAGGGATACCCATGAGGGACAGAAGACTCATCTCAACAACTCAAGGAACGCCAATGCCCCCCAAACCCACATCTTAGTAAGTGTATCCCTGTGGTCATTGTCTTAGCATGATAGGCACGAGCCCTGCAACATCACAGTGTGCTGTCACCTCAGCGTTGGCAGTGAGCCTGGATGTGTAGCTACGTACGCATCCTCCTGCATGCACAACCGGCGTGTGCTGGTCCGGGGTACACAGGTCAGTGCAGGGGTGTGCCTATCCGGCAAGGGGAACGGGGTGTCTCGGACATGTCCGTGTACAGGAAGTGCGGTACAAGAGCTGCAGCAGTTGATGTTGTAAACTGGCATGCACCACCTCCAAACGGCACTGTGATGTTGTAGTTGGAATGTAGCAGGACATGCGCAAATAGGCATTACAATGTTGTGCTGTACGAGTGCACAAGATACAACAGCGCACCGTACAAAAGTGTGGGGGCTCGTGGGAGGGAGGTGCAGCCGTTTGGCAACATAACACAAAGGGAACTCGACCATGTGCCACATGCTGGGCATCTCATCCATGATGACCACGGTCGCAGACATCCCACAACACCAACGACTGGCCTTTGTACACATCCTGTATGAATGCAGCGTGGTTTTCACTTCTATGTTCGTTCAGTGGTGTGATGTTGGCGGGTTGTGTGACTTGTGCTGCTTGCTGGTGTGTTTCATTTTGGCCATTGTTAGTCTATATGTGTGTTGTACTTAATTGTGCATGTGTGCCATTCTGCCCATCTCCCCCCCACTCCCTGCTTCTTCCTCTTCCTACTGCTGTTGTGTCTATAATTTTGTTGCTGCACACAAATACATGTAAAGAATAAATTTGAATAGTTCCTTGATTCTTTTAGGTTTCAAAACTTCTCTATTGGTTTCTTTTTAATTTTCCATATGAACCGTTTTTTTAATATTGAACAACACATAGAAGTCAGAAGTGCAACGTATTCTATCAACACACTTTCTAGAACATTCTACAACACGTGCAGGTTAAAAGTTCATCAATTTTTTAAAACTTAACGATATTTTTTTGTAACATTTTCTTGAATATTTAACGACCTGTGCAGGTTAAAAGTGGACGATTGTTTTCAGGTCGAACAGTGCCTTTCAAATGCAAGTAGCAGGTGTTGTTGATCTGAGCAAATTTTATCCTTTGATATGTACTCCACGTTGAAACTGCTTTTTCTTAACAAATCACAAAGATGCTTTTCCACAAAACTCATGTGCACCCTACTTTTAAAAAAGAATGCTTTTCATTATATCTTCAGAGATAAGTTATAGATAGGAATTAGCATTTAAAAAACCTTAGAAACTCACTGAAAAAACCATAGGTTTCAGGGGCGATATAGTTAGCTGGACTTTTCACTCGTACAAAACCACAGAAATTCCCCCATTATAGTTAGTTCAGCTAACTATAACTCGCGCGCCCGCAATGCACTGCTGATGACGTCACATATTACATTACTCATGACATGGTCAGTGACATCACTGATAACATCTCAAATGACATCCCTCATGACATCACTGATGACATCATCCATGTGATAAATTAGTGCATCTTCTCATACCCTAATATAACCTTTGATACACCGACTCAAAATTTCAGATGGCCATTTTGTAAATCATAGATACTCCAATAACTACATACCCACTCATTAACTCTTAGGTCTACATACACCTCCACTCACTCACCTGTACAGTCACTCATACTTACACAGTCACTCCGTACAAGACTATGATATGCATTTATACACCTATATAGACACTCACACACCGCCAATCATCCATTGATGTACTGACACACCTAGTCAGTCGTGCAAGTAATTAAACACAGTCCAATTTACTCACCTATGCAGTTAAACACACTCAAGTTCACTTACTCATAAAAATAGTACCACATTCTTACGCTCTAATAGAATCATTGATACAAGCACACACTCATCCATACAGCCACTCTCACAATCACACACTCTCACATACACCCACTTATATACTCTTACACACATATATACTGCCTTTCACATATGTAGTTAGTCACACATGTACCACTGAGATATACATTCAATCCCTAACACACCCATACATACACTCACCCAACCATACAGTCCATCACAGATGCACTCTTAAAACCATGCACCCATAGAATCACCCACTCACACATCTATGCATAGAGTCACACACACCCTACCCACACAAACACTCAGGCACCCATACAGATACTCAGACAACCAATCAATAACCCATATAGACACTCATATAGCTATTGACAAAACCATGCAGCCACTTATACACCTACACACAGACACATACAGACATTCACACAGTTTTGTCACTAGTCTGCAGTAAGATACATTTAATGACTCACTTAAAGAGTCAGTTACGCACCTACAAAATCATCCATTCACACACTTGTACACCCACTCATTCTTCAACAGACCTTTCCCTATATATATTAAACATATAAAAACTGTACAGAAACACATACCTACTGGATGATGTCATCAGTGATGTCATCAGTGATGTCATTTGAGATGTCATCAGTGATGTCATCAGTGATGTCACTGACCATGTCATGAGTGATGTAATAAGTGACGTCATCAGCAGTGCATTGCGGGGGCGCGAGTTATAGTTAGCTGAACTAACTATAACAGGGGAATTTCTAGGGTTTTGTACGAGGGAAATGTCCAGCTAGCTATAACGCCCCTGAAACCTTTGGTTTTTTCAGTGAACTTCTAAGGTTTTTTAAATGCCAATTCCTAACTATAACGCCCCTGAAACCTATAGTTTTTTTCAGTGAATATTTATATATATATATATTTATATATATATATATATATATATATATATATATATATACCAAGCTGTATTGAAGAATGAATGGGAGTACGAGTGTCTGTATCGATGATTCAGTTGGTGCATGACTCTGCATGCCTCTGTGAGTGACTATAGTCACATAGTGAATGTACTGGTGAAGGACTAATCTGTATGAATGTGTGTATCAATCTTTCAGTTGGTGTAGGTGGCTGCACGGGTTGGTGAGTAGCTTTTTATGAGTGTCTAAATGGGTAATTCATTGGTTGTCTGAGGACCTGTATGTATGCCCGAGTGCCTGTGTGGGTGGATGACGGGATGCGTGTCTCCCTGCAAGGATGTGCGAGTCGGTGAATCACTGGCTATATGGGTTCATAAGTTTGAGTGTGAGGGGTTGTAGGGGTGAGTGAAGGTGTATTTGGCTGTGTTGGTGAGTGTATGGATGTCTCAGTGGTATATGTGTTAGTAACTATATATGTAAAAGGCATTATATGTGAGTGTTGGAATATATAAGTGACTGTATGTGAGAGTGAATGATTGCGATAGTGGCTGTATGGATGAGTGTCTGCTTGTGTCAGTGATTGTATGAGATAATTATGTGTCTGTACCTGTATGAATAAGCGAGGTGGTGTGTGTATAACTGTGTAGGTGTGTAAATGGCAGTGTGATTGATTCTTTGGGTTACTGACTAGGTGTACAAATAATTCTACGGGTGAGTGGTGGTGTGTGAGTGCTTGTATGGGTATATGAGTGCATATATTAGTCGCTGTATTGATGAGTGACTGTCAATGTGTTACTGTACCGGTAAGTGAGTGGATGTATAAAGAACTATGAATCAGTGAATGGGTATGTACTTACTGGTATTGGTTGTCTTTATCCTTTCAAGAATGGTACTATTAAAGGTTATAATAGGGTGTGAGGAGGAGCATCAGATATCAAGTGGATGATGTCTTCAGTGATGTCACACACCATGTCATGAGTGATGTAATATGTGCGGTCATCAGCAGTGCATTGCAAGGAAGCGAGTTATAGTTAGCTCAGCTAAATATAACGGCTGAATTTCTCTGGTTTTCTACGAGTGAAATTTCAATCTAACTAGAATGTCCCTGAAACCTGTGGTTTTTTTCTGTGAATTTCCAACGTTTTTTAAATGCTAATTTCTAACAATAACTTCCATGACACCTGTGGTTTTTTTCAGTGAATTTCAAGGGTTTTAACCCCTTCTGTGCTCACGACAGCCGGGAGCCGTCATGAGTCACAGTGGGGCTGTGCTCATAACGGCTCCCGGCCACCGTGACACCCACCCACGGGGGAAGCGCTGGTGCTTCCCCCGTGGCACACCGATCTCCCCGTCTGTACTGGGAAAGGCTGGGGAAGGGCTTCCCCTGCCTCCCCCACCCTCCCTGCCACGTCATCAATGACGTCAGCACGCGAGGCGCACTGACGTCATTGAGGGTTTCCCTTTGTTTACCCGACGCGCTAGAAGCCATTTGCTTCCAGCGCGTTGGGAAAGAAAGGTGAGTTTTTCATCATGGAGGGTGGGGGGGTGGTTATTTTTTAAAAAGGCAATCGAAGAAAGGAAAGGGTTTTCCTTTCCTCCGATGTCTTTTTAAAAAGCATTCCTGCTGCATGATCGCGCTGGGGTGCGATCGTGCACCAGGAATGCTTTTTTTTTTTATTTGGCAAATTGCGTCAAGGGTCGCTCTCCTTGGGGGTGATTTGCATGTCGGTGGGTCTGCCCCCCCTTTGGGGGCAGATCCATTAATTAGTTATATAATTTTAAGGTGTGTGTGCCCCCACTGGGCCACCAGGGATTTTTTTTTATTTAAAGCCCAAACTGTGTCGGGGAGTGGCCCCTTGGGCAAGGGTCGCTCCCCTTGGAGGTCATTTGTAGGTGTTTGTGTGACAGATCCATTATTTATTTTTTATAATTTAAAGGGGTGTGAACCCCCACTGGGCCACCAGGGATTTTTTAAAGCCCAAATTGTGTCGGGGAGCGGCGCCCTGGGCAAGGGTCGCTCACCTTGGGGGTGATGTTTATGTAGTTGGGTCTCCCCCCCCCCTTTGGGGGGCAGATCTTTATTATTTTATATTTTAAAAAAATGTGTGTGTGCCCCCACTTGGCAGATCTATTAAAAAAAAAATAAGTAGGTGTGCGCCCACTAGGCCACCAGGGATGTTTTTTTGTGTGTGTCCCTTGGGCAAGGGGGGGGAGGGGGTCTTCACCCTGTGTCCACTAGGCCACCATGGATTTTTTTTTTAAATTAGATTATGTTTTTGGGGAGCGGCCCCATAGGCAATGGTCGCTCCCCTTTGGGGATCATTTATTTTGGCCCTTTCTGCCCCCTTTGGAGGCAGATCGGCCTTGTGAGTCTAGGCCCATCCGCCCCCACGGGGGGCAGAAGCCATTAGACACCAGGGATTCTTTTGGGGAGCATTTATTTGGGCCGTTTCTGACCCCTTGGAAGGGCAGATCGACTCAAACAGTTTTATGGTATGCCCACTAGGCCACCAGGGATTGTGTTTGTGTTATTGGAAGCGGCCCCTTGGCCAAGGGTCGCTCCCCTTTATCGGGTAATTATTGTGGTCGTTTCTGCCCCTTTGGGGGCAGATCGGCCATATATTTTCATGCCCATCTGTCCCCTAGGGGTGCAGAAGCCAGTAGACACCAGGGCTTTTTAAATGTTGGTGTTGGGGAGTGACCCCTTGGGCAAGGGTCGCGCCACCTTTATGAGGGTGAATTTTTGGCCTGTTTCTGCTCCCTGTGGGGGCAGATCGGCCTTATTCTTTTAGGCCCACCTACCACCTTTGCTTGGCTGGTGGATAGTATGTGGACTAGTGCATTATTTACATATGTGATTGTAATGGGTTTTTTTTCTTTTTATTCTAGTGTAAAGCTTTTGATTCCTGTTCGCGGTTTCGGCAGTGGTTGTTCTGCAGTTTTGCGTAGTTGCATTTTTTTGGTAAGAAAAACTTTTTTGCTGTATTTACTCCAAATGAGTATTATTGTCATGCATGAATGAATTTTTTTGCAAGTGGTGTCATAATGGCGGCATATATAGGTAGCGTTTGGAGTATGAAATTCTTTGCAATGTGTTTTGCATTCTCTTATATGTAATTTTCTTTTCTTTTTCTTTTTTAGTGGGATATTGTTGATCCTTACTGTGTCTGTGCAGAGTAGGTGGTGGTGAGTCTAGCTGCTTCTGGCAAGTGAGTGGTATCGTTTTGGAGTATATAGGTCTTTCTGATTGAAAAATAAGTAATAGACAAAATGTGTCTAAGTGTTTGTTGTTGTTGACTTGTTTGACAAGTTACCTTTATTAGTAAGGATTATGGCTAGCCGTAGAATGACTGCTCAGCAGGTTGTTGGTATGCTGCTTGAATCTTAATCGGAGCAGGATTATGAGACTGACAGTGCGTCTGAGGGAGAGGAGGGAGGGGAAGATTCAGGCAGTGAGTTTTCTCTCCACATGGAATCATCGGAAGATAAAGATACTCTCAGTGCGGATGAAGGTACTCTCAGTGCGGATGAAGCGCCTGTTTTAGAGGGGGACACTGATGTGCCAATGGTGCAGCAAGAGACATCGGTATTGCAGCCTGAGGCTGCAAGGCTTCCTACTGGAAGTGCTGGACTCTGGGCTGATCCTAACATAACTAACCTAGCCACGCTTCAAAGTTTATTATATGATCCTAACATGGTGCAGCCGGCGTTGCCTGCCTTTAGTGTGGATGCAGGGTGTAGAGTGGATTGTGATTTTTTTTGCCTATACAGTTCTTTCAGTTGTTTATGGATGATGTATTTTTGGCTGAGATTGTTGAGCAGACTAATTTGTATGCTGAACAGTTTTTGAGGGACCACACTGCCACACTTAAGCCCCACTCCAGAGCTACCCGGTGGACTCCCTCAAATCTGGATGAGATGAAGAAGTTTTTGGGTTTGACTTTTTTGATGGGCTTGATAAGGAAGCCGTCCATGGCTTCATATTGGTCTATCAGTCCCTTGATGGCAACGGCCATATTTCCTGCGATTATGACCCGTGATCGGTATTTACTTTTGCTTCGGATGCTGCATTTTGTTGGTAATACTTTGGCGTTGGCACGAGATCACCCTGACTGTGACCGTCTTTTTAAGATTCGGCCTGTTCTTGATCACTTTGTAGATCGCTTTTCAGAGATCTATACTCCAGGGAAAGAAATATCTATTGATGAGTCTTTAGTCCTGTTCAAGGGCCGTTTGGTTTTTAGGCAGTACATCCCTAGCAAGAGGGCACGGTATGGAATTAAGCTGTATATGTTGTCTGAGAGTAGGACAGGATATGTTTTTAATTTCCGTGTGTACACTGGTAGGGATTCCACCATTGACACCCTCTGGTTGTCCGTCCTGGAGTTTCAGAGAAAATTGTGTGGGATCTTGCTAGAGGACTGTTTAACAGAGGCCACCATTTGTACCTTGATAACTTCTACACTGCTGTGCAATTGTTTAAGGAATTGTTCAAAGTGGACACTTTTGCTTGTGGCACAATCCGCTCTAACCGTAAAGGTTATCCAAAAGAGCTTGTTTCCAAAAAACTTCAGGGGGGGCAGTGCAGTTCCTTGCGTAGTGATGAACTACTTGCTGTGAAATTTGTGGACAGGAGGGATGTGTACATGCTGACTACCATCCATGATGAGAGTACTTCACCTGTGGCTGTTTGGGGTCAGTTTGCCGAAGTACGCAAACCGGTGTGCATTTTAGACCACAATAAGCACATGGGTGGTGGTGTTATAGTAGATCAGAGGTTGGGCCCTTACACTGCTATTCGTAAGGCGTACATTTGGTACAAAAAGTTGGCCATCCATCTCTTCAATTTAGCAACTTTCAATGCTTTTGTTGTGTACAAGGAGTGATCTCCTGAGTCAAAATTGACTTTTGTTCAATTTCAGCAGTCTGTGCTAGGAAGCCTTGTTGTTGTGGAACAGGCAAGTGTTCCTAGAGTTGCAGTGGTGGAGGATGTGGCTAGATTGGAAGATCACCACTTTCCTGATATAATTCCTCCCACGCCCCAAAAAAACAATCCCTGTAAGAGATTTAGAGTCTGCTTGCGAAGAGGTGTGCGGAAGGAGAGTCGTATGCACTGTGCCGATTGTCCTTCTAATCTTGGGCTGTGTGTGCCCTCATGTTTCAGATTGTATCACACTAAAAAGAGTTTTTGGGAGCAACCATGAGTCTAATAGTGTACTCCCTGGTCTGCATGGTTTGCATGGTTTGATATAGTTGTTCAGTTTCATGCTTGGCAATACAATGATGTCTTTAGTTTCGGCTGTTGTTTTTGTAGTTATAGTTTAGTATCAAGTTGCACTTGGTTTGTGTTCTCTTTCTTGTTTAAAAAAAATTTATGATGGTGTACGTGGACTGGCGGATGGCTGGCGGTGTGTGTGGACTGGAGCTTGGCTGGCGGTGTGTGTGGACTGGAGCTTGGCTGGCGGTGAGTGGACTGGCGCTTGGTTGGCAGAGTGCGTGGACTGGCGCTTGGCTGGCAGTGTGCGTGGACTGGCGCTTGGCTGGCGGTGTGCGTGGACTGGCGCTTGGCTGGCGGTGTGCGTGGACGGGCGCTTGGCTGGCGGTGTGCATGGACGGGCGCTTGGCTGGCGGTGTGCATGGACGGGCGCTTGGCTGGCGGTGTGCATGGACGGGCGCTTGGCTGGCGGTGTGCGTGGACTGGTGCTTGGCTGGCGGTGTGCGTGGACTGGTGCTTGGCTGGCGGTGTGTGTGGACTGGAGCCTGGCTGGCGGTGAGTGGACTGGCGCTTGGTTGGCAGAGTGCGTGGACTGGCGCTTGGCTGGCGGTGTGCGTGGACTGGCGCTTGGCTGGCGGTGTGCGTGGACTGGCGCTTGGCTGGCGGTGTGCGTGGACTGGCGCTTGGCTGGCGGTGTGCGTGGACTGGCGCTTGGCTGGCGGTGTGCGTGGACGGGCGCTTGGCTGGCGGTGTGCGTGGACAGGCGCTTGGCTGGCGGTGTGCGTGGACAGGCGCTTGGCTGGCGGTGTGCGTGGACAGGCGCTTGGCTGGCGGTGTGCGTGGACAGGCGCTTGGCTGGAGGTGTGCATGGACGGGCGCTTGGCTGGCGGTGTGCATGGACGGGCGCTTGGCTGGCGGTGTGCGTGGACTGGTGCTTGGCTGGCGGTGTGCGTGGACTGGTGCTTGGCTGGCGGTGTGCGTGGACTGGTGCTTGGCTGGCGGTGTGCGTGGACTGGTGCTTGGCTGGCAGTGAGTGGGCTGGCACTTGGCTGGCGGTGTGGGAGTAGTGACTAGCTGCTGGTCACTACACACACTGCTAGCCAAACGCCACTCCACGCAATCCGTGAGCTGGTGTGGTTGCTGTGGCAAGAATGTGAGCGTGTGAAAGTGATGAGCCCTTGAATGGCGCTGTCTGCTGGTGTGAGTGTTGTAATGTGCTGGGCCCGCGGCTGGCGGTGTAAATGGTTTTGTATGTGTCACATGTATGAAAGGTGTATGAATGGCCTTAAAGATGTTGGTGACTTGTCGTGGCTTTACAGCTCACGAGCTGTAAGTCAATGGTTCAGTTTCTCGTACTTTCAATTATTAACAGTGCATTTCTTTTTTGTGAAATCTCTGGTGAATACAACTATATATACTGAACCATCGCTCACCCTTGTGCCAAATCCAACCAGTATGTATGTGTGCTTGAGGAATAGATGGTTGTGTTGAAAAAAAATTCTATTCTCTTTTAGTCAAGCAGGGTGTACCTTGTCCCTTTTTCTTGTTTTTGTGCCTGGTGGTGTGAACGGTCTTGTGTGCATCATGTATGAAAGGTGTGTGAATGGCCTGTAAAGCGGTTGGTGCCTTGACAAGGCTTTACAGCCCACGAGCTGCGAGTCATTGGTTCCGTTTTTTGTCCTTTCAATTATTGACACTGCATTTCATTTTTGTGAAATCTCTTGTTAATAAAACTTTATATACTGAACCATCACTCGCCCTCGTGCCAAATAAAATATGAATGTGTGTGTGCTTGAGGAACAGATGCCTGTACAGTAATGTTTGTCTGTTTTGTCTCTCTGCCAAGCTGTACATTTCATTTAAGAATAACCTAACAACTGTAGTTTTTGTCGTGAACTAAACACCCATGGGAGTGGATGGTGATGTCTCTCTTGTGGATTCCAACAAGTTATCTTACCCACAATGTCCTGCAAACCTCAAAATGTGACTGACATTTTCCTTGCATTATTGTGCCCAAATTTTCACACGGCGTAAAGTAACAACAAATTTCCAACCCCCCTGCATTTCTCCAAGTATCCCAATAGAAATGGTACCACACTTGTATGGGTGGGCCAAGTACCCGCGGCAGGCAAGGGCCTAAAACCTATAGATGTGACATCAAAATTACCTATCACAAACCAACCTGGTTTTGCAAGGGGGGTCCCATGGATTTTTGGCCCCGTGCTCGGTGGCCATCTAGGGAAACCTACCAAACCCACACGTTTCTGAAAAGTAGACACCAGGGGGCTTCCAGGGAGGTATGGCTTGCATGGATACCCCAACGTTTCCTTACCCAGAATCCCCTGCAAACCTCAATTTTAGCTGAAAAAAATCACTTTTTTCACATATTTTTGTGTGGGAAAGTTGTGCATCACCGGGCTCACACAAATTTCCCACCACCCAGCGTTCCCCCAGGTCTCCCGGTAAAAATGGTGCCTCACTTGTGTTGGAGGCCCAAGTACCCGCGACAGGCAAGGGCCCAAAACGTAGTGAGGCGACATCAAAATTGCCTCTTTCAAAACCACCTGGTTTTGCAACGGGGGTCACCTGGGATTTTGGCCCAGTGCTCGGCGGCCATCTAGGGAAACCTACCAACCCCATACATTTCTGAAAACTAGACACCCGGGGGCTTCCAGGGAGGTATGGCTTGCGTGGATCGCCCAACGTTTCCTTACCCAGAATCCCCTGCAAACCTCAATTTTAGCTGAAAAAAAATCACTTTTTTCACACATTTTTGTGTGGGAAAGTTGTGGCATTACAGGGCTCACACAAATGTCCCACCACCCAGCATTCCCCCAGGTCTCCCGGTAAAAATGGTGCCTCACTGGTGTGGGAGGCCCAAGTACCCGCAACAGGCAAGGGCCCAAAACATTTTTTGATAGACAATGTTGATGTCGCCTCACTACGTTTTGGGCCCTTGCCTGTTGCGGGTACTTGGGTCTCCCACACAAGTGAGGCACCATTTTTACCGGGAGACCTGGGGGAACGCTGGGTGGGTGGAAAATTGTGGATCCACGCAGATTCCAGAACTTTCCACCACAGAAATGTGGGGGAAATGTGTTTTTTTGACAGTTGTTTAGGTTTGCAAGGGATTCTGGGTAACAGAACCTGGTGGGAGGCAGCTAAGTCACCCCATCCTGGATTCCCCTGGGTGTATAGGTTTCAAAAATGTATAGGTTTGCTAGGTTTCCCTAAGTCCCGGCAGACCTATGGTTCAATAACGACAGCTAGGCACTTTGCCAAAAAAGGGTCATTTTTCTCTGCGAAATTGAGGTGTGTCCAAGTTGCGTTTTGCGCCGTTTCCTGTCGCGGGGACTAGCCCGACCCACACAAGTGATGTACCATTTTTCTCGGGAGACTTTGGGGAAGTCAGGGTGGATGGAAATTTGTGGATCCACGCAGATTCCAGAACTTCCACCACAGAAATGTGGGGGAAATGTGTTTTTTTTTACAATTTGTTAGGTTTGCAAGGGATTCTGGGTAACAGAACCTCGTGGTAGGCAGTCAAGTCACCCCATCCTGGATTCCCCTGGGTGTCTAGTTTTCAAAAATGTATAGGTTTGCTATGTTTCCTTAGGTGCCGGCAGACCTAGTTTTAAAAAACTACAGCTAGACACTGCGCAAAAAAAGGGTAAATTTTCATTGTGAAAATGTGGTGTGTTCACGTTGGAATTTGAGCCATTTCCTGTCGTGGGCACTATACCTACTCACACAAGTGAGGTACCATTTTTATCTGGAGACTTAGGGTAATTCAGATTTGTAAAGCAACTGTTATTACCTATTGATTTTTGATTCATTTCTGCCTTCCAAATGAAAGACATTGTGTAAAAAAGAAGTCATTTTGAAAAATGACCGATAATTCTCATGCTAGTATAAGTATTCCCAAATTCGAAAATGTGCAAATATGTACTTTTTCAAAACTCTATAATTTGTTCCCATTTCAGAAATACATAGGTGTCGATCATACCGATTTTTCCATGTATACATTTTCCCACAATAATTGCTATATACCCGTAACATAATAAAAAACCATACAAATTGCTGCTCTGTTTTTGACTCTAGGTTCGTCGGGTTCTTTGTGAACCTACAAGTCCTATATATCCCCACAACCAGGAAGGTCCAGCAGATGTAACGGTATATTGCTTTCAAAGAGCTGTCATAATTAGAAGAAGTTACAGGTAAAAACGTTGACACAAAAGGCTGTTTTTTTTAAACTAATTTTCAATTTTTGCTATATTTAACTGTTAGTTTCTATAAAGAAACCTTGATGGATCTACACAAATGACCCCTTGCTGAATTCAGAAATGTATCTACTTTTCTAAAATGTATAGCTTTCCAGGATCCATTATTGCTTTCACACCCATTTCTACCATTAACTGGAAGGAGGTTGAAAGCACAAAAAATAGCAAAAAAAGGCTATGTCTCAGAAAAATGCCAAAACTGTGTGAAAAATGTTGGTTTTCTGACAAATGTCTGTCATTCCCTAAAAGCTGGGAAAACTGTGATTTCAGCCCCACAAACCCTTTTTTGATATCATTTGCAGAGAAAAACCCAGACGCTTTCATTTGCCGCCTGTTTTTTCCATTTTCCCCCCCCCCCCAGAAAAAGAAAATTGCTGTATTTTGGCTAATTTCTTGGACCCCAACAGGGGAATCCACAAACCCTGGGTACCTTTAGAATCCCTATAACGTTAGAAGAAAAGGATGCAAATTTGGCGTGGATACCTTATGTGGTCAAAAAGGTACAGGGGCCTAAGCGCGCACTACCCCAAATAGCCCAAAAAAGGCTTAGCACAGGGGAGGAAAAGGCCTAGCAGCGAAGGGGTTAAAATGCTAATTTCTAACTGGAACATCCCTGAAACCTGTGCTTTTTTCAGTGAATTTTTAAAAGTTTTTTAAATGCTAATCCCCAACTAGAACGTCCCTGAAACCTGTGGTTTTTTTCAGTGAATTTCTAAGATGTTTTAAATGTTCATTTCAAACTATAACATCCCTCAAATGTGTGGTTTTGTAAGTGAAAATCTAAAGTTTTGTAACTAGTAGTGAAATTTATAGAGTGGAACAAAAATGCTGTTGCATGTTCAACCATTTCTAAGGAATTGCAGTCTATAAAAGTTACAATACATGTTAAGAAAGTTTCTTCAAAATATTTCATAAAGGTAATGTAATTTTTTAATATATATTTACAAATGTATATACTTTTTTTTAAACTGTGAGAATCGCGTACCGATTGCTTACCAGTCGTGGTGGGTAAGCAAATCCAAGCATCGTGCCGCCATATTTGTTTGTTCACGTAGCATGCACGTAGGGTGCGCAATGGGTACGCGGTTCCCAAATTTTCCATCTTTTAAAAATGTAATTACATGTTATATACTATATATTTTTTAAATCAGCCATATATGCTTGATTGAAAGAGTTATAAAAGTGATATTAACATGAATATTTTAGTTCTTATAATGAAGTTACGAGAGCTGCAACGGTCCCGCATACCCTCACGCACGTATTTCCGCATACACGATAGGTTCACAAATCCAGAGCAAATTATTTAGTTCTAAAAAACATATATGTATAACTTTATGATATATATTATACCAAGAGATTTACATTCAAATTTGTGAAAGTACTATATTCGTAACTGGAATAAATATATATTACTGTTAAACATATTTTTTGGAACCACGTCTGGTGCTGGGTGAATACACGTCTGGTACGTGAATCTCATGTGACTTCAAAAGAAAGCATTTCATTGGTTAAGAAGCTTTCTATTCTACTACTTGGAGGACCCCCACCTATTTTTTTCATTCTTCCAGGAGCATCTTTAGAAGGAACACCTCGGTTATTTTATGTACCTCTTCATTTATTTTTGTGGGTGTTTTTTAACTGAACAAATAGCATCTTAAAATCCACCACAAGATATTCTTGAAGATGAAGAGGAGCTGGAAGAACCAACAAAGAAACTGAAAGAAAGTGTTGTGTGGGCTTTCTTCTCTATACCACCCTGTGAGAAAAAAGGGAATGTGGGCAAGGTCACTTGCACTGTGTGCGACTAAGTTTTATCTCAGGGCTCCGAGAAGAAATACTCTTGTGGAACATCATCCATGATGAAGCATCTACAAACGATGCATCCAAACTGTCTTGCGCTTGAACAGCATCGCCTACAAGGGCAAGAAACACAACAGGATCATTAAGTCGCAAGAACTAGTACTTCTGCGGGATCCACTCCAACAACGCAAACATCTTTAATTGTACCAGAGTTTGCAGGACTGGAACAGCACTGCATAAAGTGCAAAAAACATATTTGTGCAGGCGAACAATCTATTGCATCAGATGCTGTTGCAAAAAATCATAAATGTTACTTTTTTTATTGCAAAATGTTTTGAAAAGTTTACTACAATTCATTGTCTTGTTTTCTCAATTTTCTTTCTTTTAAAACACCCAAAAAATAAGTAAAAAAGAGTTCGGAAAACACAGAAAAATTTTAAAACAAAAAAGAAGAAAAAAAGGATTTTTAGAACCGCCTATTTGGTTAAAGATAGACAGACTTGTATGTGTTGTATAAATTACTGCAAGGGTAATGTCGGAGTCATTGTATGAGTGCATGTATACAGCTTGAGTGAATAAATGAATGCAATGGTATTGCCTAGGATATTGAATGAGTTCATGGGTAGCGCCCGAGAGAATGGATGAGTGCATAGGTAGTGCCTGAGAGAATGGCTGTGTGAAACAGTAGTGCCTAAGAATGCATGGCTAGCGCCTGGGGGATTGCAGGAGTATAGGGGTACTGCCTGGGTGATTGGAGGAGTGCATGGGTAGTGCCTCAGTAAATTGATGAGTGCAAGACAAGTACATGGGTAATAAGATGAGTGGATACCTACTGCCTGAGTGAAAGGATGAGAACAAGGGTGATGCCTAGGTCATTGGATGAGTGCATAGGTAGTGCCTGAGAGAATGGATGAGTACATGGGTAGCGCCTGAATGACCGATTTTGTGCAAGAGTAGTGCCTGAATGACTGCATGGGTGCCTGAGTAATTGCATGAGTGCAAAAATACTGCCTGGGTGATTGCAGGAGTGCCTGGGTAATTGTGTGAGTGCACAAATACTGCATGGGTGATTGCATGAGTGCAGGGGTACTGCCTGGGTGATTGCATGAGTGCATAATAGTGCCTCACTGAAAGAATGAGTGCATGAGTAGTGCCTGAGTGAAAGGAAGAGTGCATGGTTAGTACCTGGGTCATTGGATGAGTGCATGCTTAGTGCCTGAGAGAATGGATGAGTGCATAGGTAGTTTCTGAGTCAATGGTTGAATTCAAGAATAGTCCTTGAGTGATTGCATAAGTGCAACGGTGGTGTCTGGTGATTGCATGAGTGCAGGGGTAGTGCCTGGGTGATTGAATGAGTATCGGAAGTGCCTGAGTGTAAGGTGAGTGCAAGGGTAATGTCTGGGTCATTGGACGAGTGCATGGGTACAGCCTGATAGAATGGATGAGCCTATAGTTAGTGCCTGAGTGAATGGTTGAGTGCAATTACATGACTGCACAGGTACTGCCTGAGTGATTAGATCAGTGCATGGGTAGTGCGTGAGTGTAAGGGTAATCCCTAGGTCATTGGCAGAGTGCACAGGTACTGCCTGGAAGAATAGATGAATGTATGGGTAGTGTCTGAATGAATGGTTGAGTGCAAGAATAGTGCCTTTGCATGAGTGTTTGGGTAGTGATTTAGTGAATGGATGACTCCATGGGAACTGTGTGACTGAATGGATTCATCCAACTCTAGTGCCTGGGTCAGTGGATGAGTGCATGGACAGTGCCTTGGAGAATGGATGGGTGCATGGGTAGTGTCTGAGTGAATAGTTGAGTACAAGAGTAGTGCCAGAGTGATTATATGAGAGCATAGGAAGTCCCTAGGGGATTGTGTAAGTGCAGGGGTACTGTCTGAGTGATTTCATGAGTGCAAGAGTAACGTTTGAGGGATTAGATCAGTGCATGGGTACTGCGTTAGTAAAAGGATGACAGCAAGAGCAATCCCTGGGTCATTTGAAGAGTGCATGGGTAGTGCCTGAGGGAATGGATGGGTGCATGGGTAGTGCCTGACTTAATGGTTGAGTGCAAGTTTAGTGGCTGAGTGATTACATAACTATATTGTTAGTGTTTAAGTGAATGCATGAGTGTCTGGGTGATTGCGGTAGTGTAGGGGTACTATGTGAGCAAATGGATGAGTGCATGAGTCCTGTGAATGGTTGAATGCAAAATAGTGCCTGGGTCATTGGATGACTGCGTGGATAGTGCCAAAGTGATTACATGATTGAAGGGGTACTGCCTGGATCATTGGATGTGTGCATGAGTAGTGCCTGAGTGAAAGGACGACTGCAAGGATAATGTCTGGGTCACTGGATGAGTGCATGGGTAGTTCATTGGAGAATGCAGGAGTGCATGAGTAGTGCCTCAGTGAAAGGTTGAGTGCAGGAGTACTGCATGAGTGATTGCATGAGTGCAGGGGTACTGCCTGGGTGATTGGATCAGTGCATGAGTAGTGCCTGAGTAAAACAATCACTGCAAGAGTAAACCCTGGGTCATTGCATGACTGCATAGTTAGTGTCTGAGTGAATAGGTGGGTGCTTGTGCAGTGCCCGAGTGAATCAATGAGTGCATAGGTAGTGTTTGAGGGAATGGTTCAGTGCAAGAGTAGTGCCTGAGTGATTACATGAGTGTATCAGTAGTGCCTGGGTGACTGCATGCGTGCAGGGGTAGTAGCTGGGTGATTTGATGAGTGTATCTAAAGTATCTGAGTGAATGAATGAGTGCACGGGTAGTGCCTGAGTGAATGGCTGAGTGGAAGAGCAGTGCTTAAATGATAGCATGAGTGCATCAGTAGTACCTAGGTGATAGCATAAGTGCAGCGGTACTGCCTGGGTAATTGAATGAGTGCATGGGTAGTGCCTCTGTAAAAGAAAGAATGCAAGGGTAATGACTGTGTTTTGCTATTAGTGCAAAACTTGGCTTCAGAGAATGCATAAGTGCATGGGTAGTGTCTACATGTAAGGATGATTGCCTGCTTGATTACACGAGCAACTTAAATACAATTTTCAAGTAAGTCTAAAGGATCAACATTATTTATATTAGAAACAAATAACATATAATTAAACTTTAAACATTTTTTCATATTATCATGCATATATTATGTATTCTTACCTTTTAAATAATTTAGATACATTATTCAGTAGAAAATATTAGAGTACTATTGTTGTAAACAGCATTAAAACACTTCTCATACTTCAACAGTACCTACTATAAAATAGAAGAAAAATGTATTTAATGATAATAAATTACGGAAATTGTAAGATTATATTTTTAGCAACTCATTGAACAGCAGGGAAAAAAACAATCTGATTGTAGAAGAAAAATCATCATAAAGCATCATTTTCAATGTGTAGCTATGTGCTTTTCTATCTACACTTTAATTACTTTCTTCATCTACATCAACTCTTATTATTTAACTCAAATACATTTGCCAAAATATAGACTCTTATTTACATCTGGTACTATATAGACAACAAATATATAAACTATTTCCTTTTAAACAGAATTTTCCAAATGCAATATCAATTACTGCAAATAATAATCCAAATGAATTAATGTTTTTTTTCCATTACATCTCTTTATTTCCTTGTGCTTTGTTTTAAAATTTTCATTGTTGCTTTCATTTTATTGTCTTTCTTTAATCTCTCTACAAGTATTTTAATGAATTGTTTAGTACCCTTACCAGAACAGACTTTATCCTCAGTAACATGTTGGTCTCTTTCAAGTGTAGTCTTTTTATTTTTATTTAAAGTACTTCTGTTTTCTTTATTCTCTTCTCATGTTTTCTTGCCATCTTCAATTTATAATCCGAACAAAATAATTTTCTAAAAAACAAAAAATAGTTTGAATTGCTTGTTACATCAATTAATTTTAAATTAATTAAATATCAATATTGATTACAACTAGTAAGCATTTAATTAAAATTACATTCCTTTTCCATTTATAACAAATAGAAAAAGAAAGGTGTAGAAACAAGCAAGAAGACTGCAGAAAGAGAAGAAAAGGTGCTCACAGAGATAGAAAGGTACAGAAACAGTGAAAAGAAATAGTACCATCATATATAAAAGAAATATACACATAGATGTATACCCGAGTACTCCCTGAGTTAGTTTATGACTCCAAGGGTAATTTACGAGTGATTATATCAGTGCATGGGTAGTACATGAGTAAAAGGATCTCTGTAACAGTAACGCCTGGGTCACTGGATGAGTGCATGGGTACTGCCTAAGAGAATGATTTATTGCAAGAGTAGTGCTTGAGTGATTGTAGGACTATATGGGTAGTATGTTGAGGATTGCATGAGCACAGGAGTAGTGCCTGGGTGATTGCATGTAAGCAGGGGTACTGCCTGACTGATTGGATAAGTGCATTGAGTGAAGTCATGAGTGCAAGAGTAATATCTGCCTCCTTAGATAAGTGCATAGCTAGTGCTTGATTGCAAGGATGACTGTAAGAGTAATCCATGGGTCATTGTATGAGTGCATCAGTAGTACCTGAGGGAATAGATGGGTATTATCTGAGAGAATCATTGAGTGCAAAAGTAGCACACTGGTGATTGAAAAATTGGGTAGGTAATGCCTAACTGATTGGATGTGTGTATAGGTAGTTCCTCCTTAACTGTATGAGTGCATGGGTACTGCGTGAATAAAAGGATGACTGCAAGAGTAATGGGATGAGTGCATGGGTAGTGCTTCAGAGAATAGTTCAATGTAAGAGTAGTGCCCGAGTGATTACATGAGTGTAGGGGAAGTGCCTGGGTGATTGTATGACTGTATAGGAAATACCGGAGAAAATTTATGAATGCAAGGCCAATGCATAAGCCATTGCATGAGTGTATAGTTAGTGCTTGTGAGATTGGATAAAAGCATGGGTAGTGCTTGAAAGAATGGATCAGTGCATCAGTAATGCCTGGGTGACTGGTTGAGTGCAAGAGTAGTTTTCTTTGTGATCCCATGAGTGCATGAGTACTGCCTGGGTGATTCTATGAGTGCAGGGGTAGTGCCTGAGTGATTGGATGAGTGTATGAGAAATACCTGAGTGAAAGAGTAATGTCTGGGTCATTGCATGAGTGCAAGAGTAGTGCCCGAGTGAATAGATGAGTACATGGGTAGTGCCCGAGTGAATGTTTCAGTGGAATAGTAGTGCCTGAGTGGTTGCATGAATGTGTGGTTAGTGCCTAAGTGATTAGATGTGAGTTTAGGTAGTGCCTCCTTGATGGCATAACTGAATGGGAACGCATGAGTGCATTCATGAGTGCAAGAGTAATATCTACCTCCTTAGATCAGTGCATGGCTTGTGCTCGAGAACAGATATAACTGTCACTATATTTCAGAAAACAAACATGCATGTGTGTGTACCTTTTCGTAGTGGCATTATATATGAAAGAAACATACAAATAGATCTATACCTATGTGGCGTATTTGAAGTGTACATTTCTATACATTGACATTTCTATACACTGACATGATAATCACTAATCCCTCTGCCAACATATCTTAAACCTCACTTTTGTGTTGCAGCATCACTATTCAGCAACTACAGAGAGTGTTGGGCCTAGCCAAATATAAAGCAGCAACCCTTTCCATGTGTGTATTGTAACTCTCACTGCATTTCAGAAAGCAAGCATGCATGTGTCTGTACCTTTTCCTAGTGGTATCATATATAAAAGAAACATACAAATAGATCTATACCTATTTTTTTTTTATACCTCTGCCATCTTCATAGGCATAACACATGTCAGAATGCATGTGGAAATAGGGACATACCTCAGTCACAAGACCATAAAGGACTTTAAACTTGTCAGACTCCATTTCCCATTTGAAAGAGACACCTAAATTTAAGCAGCGTTTTTCAAGTGTCCTTTTCACAGACTCAAACATTCTCTAATCACTATTCCCTCACCCGACATATCTTAAACCTCACTTTTATGCTGCAGCATCAGTATTCAGCGACTACTGAGTGTTGGGCCTAGCCATATTCCTAAAAGCATGCATGCATATGTCTGTACCTTTTGCTAGTGTCATTTTCAGATGCATGACACGTGAGAATACACATGTAAGTACAGACATACCTCAGTCAGAAAATCAAGCAGACCTTAAAACTTAACATACTGCAGTTCTCATTTCAAGAAGACAGCTACAATGATGTGGCATACTTCAACTGTACCATTCACCAGACTCAAACAAACTACCATAATAAATAATACCTCTGCCAGCATGTCTAAAACCTCATTTTACTCTTGCAGCTACACTATGCTGTTGGGCCTAGCCAAAAATAAACAAGCAACCCTTCATTTTGTTTTTTTAATCAGATTTTATTGGCATTTGGTTCACATAATATTAAAATGTGCGTACTTTAAAACATTTACATATCCATATGGCTGTGTTACAATACTCTTCCTTTTTTCTGTTTTATTGTCGTTACGGAAGAGAGAAGAAACAGTTTAACAGGTTCAACCGATTATAACTCCCAATCCCCCCCACTCCCCACCATGAACAAGTCGCTTTAGTCTCAGTTTATATTTTCCAGCGGCATGTGTTCGCTTCTTTATCTAGCTGCTCTGTCTTTGTCTGGGGTTTGCGTGTGGCGAGGGGGTTCCTCAACTCTCATCCTAGCTTAAGCCCTCTGTGTCCACATATCATTGTTCCTTTCCTGTGGCGGCAAATTTGGTAGGTCTTCTGCTGTCTCATCTAGATCCGGAGTTCTCAGGTCATCCACCAGTTTCCCACAGGCTCTTGTGGTTTCCAGGTTCCCTATGCCTCGGTTCGCTGCTCTCAGCAAAATACTATTTTCTGCGTCTGCCCACTTCTCCAGTTCCCTTTTCCAACTCTCTATTCTTGGTCCTTTCGTGGCCTTCCAACTCTTCGTGATTTCTCTTTTCACTAATACATATGCTAGGTCTTAAAACCTCCCAGTGACCTTTGTCTTGGCAATGTCTGGAAACCAGTTTAGTATACAGTAGCTTGGCGTGTGTGGTACCTCCTTATCTACTGTGTTCTCGACCACCATCGGTTCCTTCTCCCAAAATCCACTCAGACCCGTGCAGTCCCACATCATGTGAAGAACATGCGCCTCCATCCCCGCATCTTGGGTAAGCCACTTCTTCCACTTGGAAGTAGAGCCTGATTCTGCCTGGTGTAAGGTATTCCCTATGCAGTACGCAGTAGTTTATGAGTTTAAACCTAGCGTTTCTAGATACCTTCAAGGTGTGATCAACAATGGTGTTGCAGTCTTTTTCTATGGTCAGCACCCCCAAGTCCTCTTCCCATTGTGTTCTTAGTCGCTCCATGGGATTCTGAACGTCTCGTCTGATGGCTCCATAGATACAGGAGAACGTCTTTATCCAACCTGCAGAAAGGACCACATATCTGCAACAGTCCAGTGCTCTGGGTTCTGTCGCTCCCGTAGCCCAATGCTTCCTGAACGCCGCCATAATGGCTCTATGTAGTAGGAAATGTCCCTGGATATAAAATGGATTGCACAGATTGCTCTTCTCATTTCAAAGAGACACCTAAAATCATGCAGCGTACTTCATCTACACCTTTCCACAGACACATACAAACTACCATAATCACTAATCCATGTAACAATGTACACGTTACTGTGCACAAACTATGCAATCGTCATTTCATGACAATAAAACAAACTACAATACACATCTACACATTTCATAACATATGTCAAACATCACACTTCTGTAATATTTTCCAAACTTTAAAAGAAAAATGTTTTGACATCTAAAACTATTACTACAAACAGTGAAGCACTACTACATAATACATAACAAACATTACAAATGTGTAACTCACCTTTGAAATAGTATTGCAGAATATCAAATATCAGAAATTCATTAAAGATTTTCTTTTGCACACAACAAATGTAATGCAGCACTCTAAACAAGGTAAAATCAGTAATGGCAAACCTTTCCTCTCTTTCTGCACACAAATAAATGTAAGTAACAAATCACATTGCTTCCTACATTATTTCAAATTATGAAACACATTTCTATTGGTAAGATATTAAACCTTTCTGTCTTCTAAAAATGCCCAAACTGGTTCTGTAATTTTCTAGAGTCACGACCACCACGGTGCCTCAGTAAAGCATCGCGATGGAACCGTGGACCCTTACGGGAGTTCAAAAACCTATTTCTAATAATACTAGTATTTTTTGGGGCCATCACACTACATCTACGCATACTACTGACTTAGAAAAACTTAATTTACTAACAAAACACTTATATATGTTACTATTTCACATTTTCAATCCACAGTTGACTTTCAACCCTTCCCCCATTCGGTTTAATCCCAGTTTCCATAGTAACAGTTTCTGCAACATTCAACTGTACTGGCAGGTCATAAGTTCATCACATTTTCAAGTTCAGCACACTAGCTAACAAATGCAAATAGCAGATGTGGTTGACTTTTGCAAAATATTACCTTATCCTATCTATTGTACCTTTCAAACATTTGTTAATAACCAATCAGAAACATGTTTCCTCAACAAACATGCATCCTATTTTTGAGTGCACAATGTTGATGAACAGCCAATCACTTATCGGCTTTTTAAAAAAATAGCATCTTCTCCACCATTTTAGATACCAGTCATTCTATCAACTGACTACCTCAGCTACATACATCTTTTTATTCCTTCAAGACATCCTTTCAAGATGCTTACAGTGTGGATTGTAGGGCACAGCTATGTTTTCTGGTGCATAAATTATGCTGAACACAGAGGTATTGACAAAGACCTAGGTTTGCAAAATGTGGATATAAAATGGATTGCACAAAGAGGATTAAAGAGGAACCAATTGCTGCCTTTATTTAAAACCTTTTTGCATCTCCAACCCCCTGACCTCATGATTGTGCACTGTGATGGCAATGACCAAGGCACATTGACTGGGGTAGGTCTGGAAAGGCTAATGAAGGATACCTTTGCACAATTGATGTTGCTTTTCCCTCAAACTGTCTTTGTATACTCTAAAATATGCCAAAGACAGAAATGGAAGTCGTCAAATCAATTCTGTCCACAGTTTGAGAAAGCTAATAAGAATGTCAATTAAGTTGTTTCTGCTTACCTCAGAGACCATAGGATGGGCTCCATCTGGGGAGAGGAGTTGGCCTAATGGCTAGGGCGCTCGACCTCGGACCTGGGTTCGAGTCTCGGTAATGACGCTGAACATCCTGATTCTGGGCTAATCACTTAATCTCCCCGTGCCTAACAGAAAAAAGAATGTGTGTCCTCATGTAACGTAACTGGTGCTATGTAAAGCGCTCTGATACCCGATTCGATTTGGGTCAAGTTCGCGCTATATAAAAAACTCAGCAAAAAAAAAATCTGTAACAACAATCTACGTTTTGATATGCATGACATCTACAGAAGTGATGGAGTTCATTTCACACATGAAGGAAACAAGAGTATTTTTCAACTACCTTAAGTAGTTGAGAAAGTTGCTGTGCATGTAGCTCCAACAAAGTCATAATGAAAACAAGGGCTCTTTTCAGAGCCACCCTATAACCCAACAATGTATCTTTAAAAAAAAAAAAAAATAAACATACATGCTCTTTTTATTTTTGGGGGGGGACTTGCGAACCAGTCGCGAATCCGCAAAATCAAAAGCACAAATTCAATGTACTACAACACAATACGCTCTACAAGTTTAAGTTTTAAGTTTTATTAGAATATTAAAAATTATCAAATGTAGTGTGAATAACTTTAATCTCACTAACGTTATAAAACAAGCATTTGCAATGCAATAGGTCTCGCATAAACAAGAGTATAAGCTACTGGTAATGCAATAGCTTAAACTCTCGCAAAAGCGAGACCTATTACATTGCAAATATTTAGTTTGTTTTTTTACTAGCATCCATGCAGCGCTTTCACATTCATGAAGAGCGTGTCCTACATTAGAGTGAAACCGCAGCATGGGGGCTTTCACAAAAAACGCATGTTGTGAAGTTGACAAACATGGTTTAATTTTTGTAAAAGCGCCTATGCCGCGCTTTCACTTTAATGTCGGCCGTGAACCTTTCTTTAGACGCAGTTTGTGTAAGGAAAGGGGGGCAGCCTTTATGAATATGAGAGCGCTGCAGGGGCGCTAGTAAAAAACAACAATAGTATGCGCGGCCGCTATATGCAGACCGCGCTGCAAAGAACGAAACAAAAACAAATAGATAAGTACGCGCGGCTGCTAAATGCGGACTGCACTGATAAAATAAATAAATTAAAAACGCAGTTGCTATAACTAAAGTGGACCGCCATTAGTAAACATTAAAAAAAATAAAAGTGTGCGGCCTGCTGCAAGGTACTGGTTGGAATAGGGGGAAGAGCATTAAATAAAATAGTGCTCACCAACTTATGAAGCAGACCATGTAACACCACCAGTAAAAGCTCCAGTCGTTATGGGAGGTAACAAATGCAGACAAGGCGTACCAAGGAGGGACTAACAAGCGTAAACAAGCAGGGTTGTCAGATTGTTACATAAACAACCGGATTACTTTCATTTAATAAATCAGTGCATGCTGGGAGTTGTAGTCCGATCCGGTCTAATTGACCCTCCATTGTACTCTTAACCTGAAAGGTGCACATGTACCCCATCATAACGACTGACAGCACATGAAAAAGCCAGAACGTTTACAAAACATTTTCCTCAACCCTAAAACCCTCGACCTCCTGTGACATCGACCTGGCTCTGACCCTCCAAGTTGGTAGGACTGGGAAAGATAGGGAAGTCTGCCATGTCGAGGCCATTGAATATCAGGTTAAAAGCAGGTCATGGTGGCAGCTAGGGGTGAAGGCTGAGGTCATGGTGGCAGGTAGGGGTCAAGCCAGATGTGAATCGCTGCAGATCAGGGCAGTCAGAACTCCAAGGTGTCCCCGGGTCATGCATACGTAGCTCACCGACGCCAGGTTTTTGCTTTTAATTCTGGCACATGTAGTCCTGATTTTGTAAAGAGAAACTGAACTACAAATCCCATAATTGAAAGCAGAAAGCTGGACAAGATGTGTTTACTTGGGACTGCAAGGGAAATTGTAAGCTCAGGGCAAGTCAAGTGCGAGGTCAAAGCAGGTCAAGGACAGGTCATTACCTTGTCCAGATCAAGCTGATGTTGATGTACTGATGGTTATGAGAATAGCACATGCCCAAAAATCGCAATCTGTGTGTAATAAAGCACATGGGGTAAAAGTCTAATCTCAGACAGGTGTGGAGCGATCCATGCACAGGTGGTGGCGTTACCTACGTACATAATGCACCAACTGCAGTGCAGATCTTAGACAGATGAAGGGCTGAGTCCGCCCCTCCAAGAGTCCATTCACATCTAGATCCCCGCAGCGCGCACTTGACTCGACAAGCTATCTTAGGAACGTCAGTTCAGTGGCTGTTGTAAACAATTGCCCAAAAACATGTGAGCAACGTCACCCGAGTGCTGCGGAAAACTCCTGTGTCAAGGGTTCAAGTCAAGGTCCCCAATAATGGGCTGGTTGAGCCTTCCAATGACAGCACAATGAGGAATAACAGGAGAATACAGACACTTTGTATAAAAGTGCATACCCTGTGTAGAGTGATTTGTAAAGAGTTCATTAATTAAACTTAAAATAAAATCATTTTAGAACCCAGAAAAAAATTAATTAAAAGGGTGTCCGATGAACAATTTGCTGAGATCCAAAGGATTGGAAAGGGTGGATGATGTTATTTAGTTTTACATGTCACAGTGATTATTGTGAAGCGCTCTGATACCCGCAAGGGTCATGTTTGCGCTATATAACACATTAAAAAAAATGCTTGGTGCCCACCCATCAGTGTCAGAGAAAGCGGGCGGTGGCATAGTCTCTTCCCTGTCAGATGAAGGTGATGGTCCGCTTACAAGAGAGCATTCCACCCAAGCCAGGTACACCCATGTGTTCAGCACCTGAGGGGCGCGAATAGCTCCTCGGCACTCTGTGTTCTTCTAGGCGGTAGGTAGCCCGATTTCTTTTGCGTTTGCGGTGCCCGTAGACCAGTACTGGTTTACAATGCGAAACTATCACAGTTCAACAATTTAATAAAATGGGGGGGGGGGGGGGGGGCGTTGTTTTATCTTTCCTCACGGGGGTGAGAATACTAAAGGAGCCTCTCGAATATTTTGCGGAGCTCTGCACTTTTCCCAAGCGCCCTTCATTCAAGAGGCACCATGAGTAGACCAGCACAGGCGGCACGCGCTTCTGGGGCCACATGCGGACTTTCTTCGGATGTAAAGAAATAAGCACGATACAATACCGCAGCCTGTGTCCAGCACTAATACCATGTACCGGCGCATGTACACAAACGTTCACGCGCGTGTGCACCCCAAACACAAACTGCCTCTGTCTTCGTTTCCAACTCTCTCTACATCTCCCCTACACTGCTCTGCTTGTTTCCTCTCTCCTATGTGCCTCCATCTCTCGCTGTCTCTCTGTCTGCCTTCGGCCTCACACTCTCTCTCTTCATTGGTCTTTCTCCCTCCTTTTCGACATCCCACTCAATCGCTCCTCTCCCCGTAACTCTAGGACGTGAAATGGAAGAATGGGCAGTCTGACCTCAGTAAGGTGTGCGCCATCCTCAGTGATCATCTCTCCCGGAGTCCAGGGTCACACAGAGCATGCAGCTGAGGCGGATCCCTGAATTATGCTCATTATGAAAGTAAAAAGAAAAAAAAGAAATTAACAGAGCGTGGTGTCCCAGAAGTGGACGCCGCGCTCAACTTCGATGTTCAATATAAATAAATAAAGTGAGCGTGGTGTCCCTAAAGCGGACGCAGTGCTCATTAAAGTTAAAAGCATACAATTTGGAACGCAAAGCGCTGCAGCCGCCATTGTCCCCATCAGTGTCCATTATCAAAATAGTGCTCACCCACCAGATAAAGCCCACGGTGTAACAAGCCAAGTAAAAGGTCCAATCCTTATGGGCATTAACAAATGGAGACAAGGCGGTATTAAGGTGGGACTAACAAGTCTCATAATCAATCAAAAGCCAGAATTTTCAAAGGACAATGATACCAAGCCATTCACAAATATGGGCAGAGACTGAGAGTGGACAAAGTTTCCACAGCATACCCTACTACAGCATATATCGCAGCCTAAAAAAGTACATTACGTCAACGCAAGTCGTACAAGGTACATCAGCAAAGTACTGACATCGTCCCATTTAAAAGCACTGCAGATTGAAAGTGCAAGGACTTTTCCATTTAAATGGAGATGCCCTCCCTACACTGTCCACATAAACTAAAGTGATCCTGATAGTACTGTTAAAAAAAGGAAAAAATATAAAAGTACCTGCACAACCCCATTAAACATACTGCAGCCCTCTTCAGTCGTGAATACTAGAGCTGCATCCAGAAAGGTATTTCTAACGGCAAGAGCCTGAGCACCTAGTCTTTCAAAAATCATTGAAGTGCAGTACTTAGGGTCTGTCAGTGCCTCTGTTTAAAGCGTTGTCGCCTTGGAGTGCAGGGCGGCCCGTCGACCTCTGCTGGCGACTTTACTGGGCTACCTTCTGGGATGAATAAAAGGGTTACGCCCTCCTCCTTCAACTTCAGGATTGCTCAAGCAGCCGGGCCAAGGTCACTCCTCGGACACATAGGAAGCGTCATTGTTGTAACGGCCCATTCGAGCCCACGGGACAGGAACCGCTTCACAGGTGTGGCGATTCGTGCAGAAATGGTACTCGCACTGTACACACGGTGCGCGTCAAACACGGGGGTGGGGGGGGGGTCTGATATGGAACACGCTGTACATAAAGCACACTATGCATCAGGCGCATGTCCCAAGGCAAGCAGTTCCTCATACCGGCTGGTACCGCCAGGCCCCATCCATGAAACGATGCGCCTTGATTTTACGCAGGACGCGGCAGAGCGACACCACTGTGCGGGGCAGCTGTACTTTTAATCGTGCAACACTATCTATGCCACCGTGCCCGTAAGGGCATAGCATTCGCAATGCTTGACAGGGCTGCAGGACTCAATGAAACCCCAGTGCCGCAAAACACGGCGGACGGGACAGCACCAGCACTTCACTGTGGGACTGCTGCTATACCTCTAAAGAGGTGTTGTGCAAGCACTTCTCAGCCATCATAATACTTGCTATACATTCGCTTAGGTAGTCTCAGCACTTGTCAGCGGGGCTACTGCTGTATGTTTAAAGGCTAGTGCAAACACTTCTCAACAGTTATGCTATACATCTGCTAAGATAGTATCAGCACTTCTCATTGGAACGGCTGTTGTACACTTACGGTGGTAATACAGGAACTTCACAACTGTCATGCTACACCTCAAATCCAAGCGCTTCTCATCGGACTCCTGCATTATATTTAAAGTGGTAGCTCAAGCACTTCTCAGAAGCTATCCTATGCATCTGGCAAGACAGTCTCAGCACTGCACTGCAATGCAGGACTGCTGATGTACCCTTAAAGTGATATACAAGCACTACTCACCTATACACCTACATCTGAGGTTCTTTGATAAGGCAGCATGAGCACTCATCAGAGGGCCTGCCACTGCTGGTTTAAAGTGGTAGTGCTAGCACTTCTAAGCTGTCCTGCTACACTTCAGGTACTTTCATAAGGCAGTCCCACTACTTCTCATCGGGACTGCTGCTGTATGTTTAAAGTATTAATAAAGGCTCTTCTAACCTGTTGTGTTATTCCGCAGGTCCTTTGATAAGGCACCTCTAGCTGTGGTATGTTTAAAGTGGTAGTACAAACACTTCTGGCGTGCCCTGCTATACATCTGATAAGGGAGCCGTAGCACTTCTCAGGGGGGTCTACTGATGTATATTCAAAGAAGTAAATTAAGCACTTCTTAGCTGCCCTGCTATACATCTAATAAAGTAGACCCAACACTTCTAAAGAAGACTGCCATGTGCTTGGTTGGGGCAGTTCAAGTAAGCCTCGCCTGAGCTGCCATATGTTTGGTGGGACAGAAGTAAATTGACACTTCTCAGCAGCGGTAATGTATGTACTTCTCAGAATGGCTGCTATACACTAGTCGAGAGCACCAACATGTCTAATCAGGGTTTTTAATGCATAGGACAGAGCTAGCAGTGTTACTGTGCTTTCAGGTGCCTTGACCCAGGGCTTTTCGGCAGACAGCTGTGCTGTTCGTTTGATGGGGCAATATAAACTCAGTGTTGCTATAGGTGCAGGCTGACAGTAGTTGCACTTTATGTTTAGTATGAAACAGAAACACGCTTTGCCAGGACTGCTCTTTATCTAATGGGTCACCGAAAGCCCTGCCCAGTTGTCTTATTCTGCTTTTCGTTCGATAGGAAGCACATCTCACTAAGATTAGAGAATGTTAAGCACAACAAAGCCCTCAGCAGGGAAGCTCCAATAGCATTTTTTTAATGTAACAGTAGGGGGTTCATCCCAGAAGATTTGCTTAAGCCAATGACTTGAAAACATTAAAAACAAGCATTTGCAATGCAATAGGACCCGCATTTACACGAGACATATTGCACTGCAAACTGCAGTGAGGGCGGGGGCTGGAGGGCGAGAAGGCACGAACAACGGGAGTGCGGGTGGGTGGAGGGGCGGGAAGGCAAGGGTAGAAAATAGTGCTCACAATCTAAACAACACATACCATGCAACACTCGAAGTAAAGGGGCCAGTAGCTATGGAAGGATACAAATGATGACATGGCCGTCATAAGGAAGGACTAACAGCCTATAAACCAATCGGAAGGCAGCATTTAGAAAGGACAAAGACACAGGCCAATTAAAAAGATGGGCGGAGGAGTGGGCGGAGCTTCCACTCCATATTCCATGCCTCGCAGCACATGCGCCCTGCCGCTATAGGCTCGACCTAAAAAGGTCACAAATCCAACACTACGTTCTAGATTATATATTATTACATTATTTATTTGAGGTGGGTCTGCGAATCCATCCCAACGCTACAAGGGGGGGCCGCACTGAGAGCCGCGATGGGGTTGTGACTCCAAACACTAAAGAAAAAAATGCCCCCAGTCCTATTACTCGAGGTCCGCCCAGGGGACCCCATCCCCGGGGCATGCCCTCAAGTTGGGGACCACGGAGGGATCCCCAATACCCCTACGGTCCCTGCCGGCTCCCAGCCTCCTACGGGAGCTAGCATTGCTTTTGGACAAAAGGAGCTGCAAACATTCAGCTCCCTTTGCCCAAAAGCAAATCTGCTTCGCTTCATGGAAGCAAGATCAGTTTTCCTGCTCTCGCTTCCATGAAGCGAAGCAGAAGTTTGCTATGAAAGGGTGGCAGCAGTGCTCCTGCCCTGCCATAGCAAACTGCAATATCTCGGGGGTGGGCACCCTAGGACATTGCTGGAGCCGGCCCTGGGGGGTGGCGGTCCCCAGGGCGAAGGAGGGCTCCTGAAAGGGGGCCACCTGGCCCCCCCCTCCCAACTGCTTTAAAGCTCTGGGGAGGTGGTAGGCCCCGGGGCCGCAACAGACCCCAGCACTTAATTGATGTATGCACCAGGGAGGTGGTGGTCCCCGGGGCAGTGTTGGGGGGATGCTTGAGCCCCCCACACTTCATTTATTAATAGTAGCCACGGGGAGGTGGCGGTCCCCGGGGCTTGGGGAGGCCGCCCATTATTTGAAAAGCCCCTGGGAGGTGGCGGTCCAAGGGCAGCGTGGGAGGTCATGGACCCCCACCCATGCTATTTTTTTCTAAAAAAGCCCCGGGGAGCTTGTGGTCCCAGGGACTTGCCTCCGGGACCTGGCCCACCCGGGGGCTTAAAACAAACAAAGCGCGGGAGAGCAGGTTTAATTTTTTTCCAAAAATTTCAGTGGATTCGCGGACCTTACGCGACCCACGACAAATTTTGTTTTAAAAAAAATATATACTTTTTGGGGCCCTCGGGGGACCTCTTGAACAGGCCTAGAGGCTCAGGGTGTTTCTACCCTGCCTCCATTTTGTCTTTTTCCACCTTTTTCTTGTGACTCGGTTAAACCGAGTCACAAGATGGCTGCCAACAATTCCTGGTTTGAAGTGTGGGCAGCCAATCAGAAGTCAGCTCGTGCTCCGGAGGGTTCACGGATCCACTGCGGTCACCAGATACTGTGTTTTTTAAGTAAGAATTTCTCAGAAACTACTGACCGGATTTACACCATTTAAAGCATATAGTGCACAATTGACCAGGACCTACCTCTTTGCCAAATTGGTGTCAATCCGTTCAGTAGTTCAGGTTGTAGCTGCGACAAAAGTTTCCCATGGAATTTAACATGGAGAATTCATGTTTTGGGACCCACCCCCCCCTCTCTTTTCTCTGCCCCCGCTTGACGAATCACCCGAAACTTTCAAGATAGGAGCTGACCTGAGCGGGCCATGAGTGTTGTTACTGACCATGTCATGAGTGATGTAATATGAGACTTCATCAGCAGTGCATTGTGGGGGCACAAGTTATAGGTTGCTCAGCTAACAATAACGGCCGAATTTCTCTGGTTTGTACGAGTGAACTGTAATCCTAACTATAAAGTCACTGAAACCTGTGACTTTTTCAGTGAATATCTAAGGTTTTTTAAATGCTAATTCCTGACTATATCTTCCGTGAAACCTTTGGATTTTTCAGTGAATTTCTAAGGTTTTTAAAAAAATGCTTATCCCTAACTATGCCTATGTAGGTAGGACATGAACAGAAAGAGGAAGAAAGGTGCAGAACGAAGCAAGAGAAGTGCAGATGGAAGCAACAGAGGTGCAGAAAGACGCCTACTTTAACTGTAACTTTCCGCAGACTCATACAAAGTAGCCTAATCACTAATCCCTCTCCCAAAATGTCTTAAACCTCACATTTCTTTTGAAGGTTCACTATTCATTCACTGCTCAGAATGTTAGGCCTACCAAATGTAAAACAGCAATGACATCACTATATTACTCTTGTAAGTCTGACCAAGTTGTTGAAGGTATGAATGCATGTCTCTGCTTTTACCTAGTGACATGTTACATAAAAATAAACATATAAATACTGGTATTTCTTTCTGCTCATAATACAGGGCACATGGGTATTCAATAGTATTTTTGAGGGGCTCTATAACACCTATATACATAAGACATGTCTGCCTGTGCAACTGAATGACAGAGCAGAACTGAGAAGATTCGACCACCTGTAGGAGAAGCTACCCGTGTTTTAAGCTACCATCTTCAGATACATAACACGTGAGAATAAATGTACAAGTAGACATATACCTCGGTCACAAGAGCACCCAGACCTTTAAACTTGACAGCTTGCACTTCCCAATTGAATAAAGAAAGAGGCAAGAGAAGTACAGAAATAAGCAACAGGGGTGCAGAAAGAAGCAAGAAGTGCAGAAAGAGGCAAGAGAGGGGCAGAAAGAGGCAAGAGAGGGGCAGAAAGAGGCAAGAGAGGGGCAGAAAGAGGCAAGAGGGGTGAAGAAAGAAGCAAGAGGGGTGAAGAAAGAAGCAAGAGGGTTCCAGAAAGAAGAGCGGTGCAGAAAAAAGCAAGTGAAGTACAGAAAGAAGCAAGAGAAGTGCAGAAAGAGGCAAGAAGGATACAGAAAGAAGCAAGAGAGGCACAGAAAGAAGAGGTGCAGCATTAAGCAAGAGAAGTGCAGAAAACCAACAGAGGTGCAGAACGGTGCAGAAAGAGACAAGAGAGGTGCAGAAAAGGGGAAGAAGGATACAGAAAGAAGCAAGAGAGGTGCAAAAAGAAGCAAGAGAAGTGCAGAAAGAAGCAATAGGGGTGCAGAAAGAGGCAAGAGAAATGCAGAAAGAGGCAAGAGAAGTGCACAAAGAAGCAACAGAGGTGCAGAAGGCAGTAAGAGAATTGCAGAAAGTGGCAAGAGAAGAGCAGAAAGAGGCAACAGAGGTGCAGAAAGCGGCAACATAGGTGCAGAAAGCGGCATCAGTGGTGCAGGAAGAGGGGTGCAGAAAGAAGGAAGTGAGGTGCAGAAAGAGTACAGAAAGAAGCAATAGAGGTGCAGAACGTGGCTAGAGAGGTGTCGAAGAAAGAAGCAAGCGAGGTGCAGAAAGAAGCAAGAGAAATGCAGAAAGAGGCAAGAGAGGCAAAGGAAGAAGCAAGAGTTGATTGCGCACCATTAGTACCAATTTAACACCCACATTTAGCAATAAGTAACAGGTGACCATTCCAGGTTTGCAAAGGGCCTTCCACCACGCTGTAACACTTGTCGCTGCATTTTTGATAATGTTTGAGCCGTTTAAGATGGAATCACGCTTTTTTGTTCAAATCTGCAGATTATGCAGCAGATGATGGATTATGTGGCAAATGCGGAAAATGTATAATTGTGCGAAAATTAGTGCAGCCGAACATTCGCATAATTCCAGTAGCCCTGCTTATACCCCTGACTGGGTCCAGAAGTGCTCCTCAGTGGGTCCTTCTTTTTTTTGTCTCATTGAGTTTATACTTTAGCTTCTATGGAAATGAGAAGACTAAACCTGGGGTTACCCCTCCACAACACAGACTACCATACCACATAATTACTCTCCCTAACATAATCCCACTCTACATAATTCCTATACACTAAATACCACATACTTTCTATCCACATAATTTCACTGAACAGACCACATAATTTCACTACACACAACGTACTTCCACTCCACTATAAAAAACATTAGTAAAAAACTTTTACATTTACAATAGCTCTACCTCTCGCAAATGCATTTGCAGGATGGGCTTCTTGGCCCCCAAAGTCCCTCAGGAGTAAAATGTACTTCATTTCCCAACCAGTAGTGTGCCAGGAGGCGTGTTTGCAGAGTGGTGTAGAAAGGGGGCGTGGCATCCGAAGACCTCTTGGCAATCCAACTGTGTGAGATTTACTGGAAGTAACAGGAGGGGGAGTGGGACCCAAAGGACATCCTTGGGGGCCAACTAACCCCCCTATTAACTCCAGTAAGCCCCACACAGCAGGATTGCTAAGTTCTCATAGCAGTATACGACCCCGTTGCTCACCACTCTGCAAACGCACTCCCTGGCGCGCTCTTGGATGGGGATTGAAGTCCTCTTCACTGCTGGTGGTGATAAGGGGCCAACTAGCCTACCTGTTATCTCCAGTATGCCCGACACTGTGAGATTGCTGAGAGGTGGACATGCCATGCCCCCTTTCTCCACCACTCTGCAAACGCACCTCCTGGTGCGCTCTTGGTTGGGGATGCCCTACCTTTTTTTTTTTTTTGGGGAGGGTTGGCCGCATGGCCCTAGTCCCGAGGCCTTTTTTGGCCCCGAGGACCACATCCCCCAAGGCATAGCCATAATGTTAGGGATCGCAGGGGTGCCCCAATGCCCCACGGTCCCTGTCTGCTCCCCGCCTCCTGTGGGAGCCGGCACTGCTTTTGGGCAAAGGGAGCTCCTGACATGCAGCTCTCTTTGCCCAAAAGCAATACTGCTTCGCTTCATGGCAGCAAAAGCAATTTTCCTGCTCTCGCTCCATGAAGCCAAGCCATAGCAAATTGCAATGTCCCGGGGGTGGGCACGCTGAGACATTGCTGGAGCCGGCTCTGGGGTGTGGCTGCCCCCAGGGCCAATGAGGGATCCTGGAGGGGGGCTGCACGGCCCCCCACCAGTCTGCAGTGCAGCCCCGGGAAGGTGGTGGTCCCCGGGGCAGTGTGGGGAGGAGGCAGGAGCCCCCCCACACTTCATTTAAGAAATTGAAGCCCCGGGGAGGTAGCAGTCCCCGGGGCTTGGGAGGCTCACGAGGCCCCCCAACCATAATTATTGATTGCCCCAGGGAGGTGGTGGTCCCCTGGGCAGCGTGGGGGGCAGGAGCTCCCCCACGCTTTGTCCTTTATAAAAAGCCCTGGGGAGGTTGTGGTCCCGCAGGGCCACCGCATCACATTTTGGCATTGCCCCGGGACCTGGCCGACCCGGGGCTTAAACGAAGTTTGGAAGACCACGCTTTGTTTTCTTAAATTAAGATTTTTAAAAAATGCTTTCTTGGCCCTGGGGGGGGGGGGGTCCCTGTGAGACCCTCTGAGCAGGCCGAAGGGGTCAGGGTGTTCTTACCCTGCCCCCTTTTCTTGTTTTTTTACCGTTCTTCTTGTGACTTGGTTCAATGGAGTCACAAGATGGCCGCCAACACTTGCTGTTGGAACTGTTGGCAGCCACTCAAAGTCAAGCTTGAGAGGGTTTGCGGATCCACCACGGTCAACACATACTAATATTTATAAGTATATGAATTTCTCTGGAACTACTGAACGGATTTACACCATTGAATAAAAAGAGTGCACTCCGAACCAAGAGCTACCTTTCTGCCAAATTGTGTAATTCCGTTCAGCAGTTCGGGCTGTAGCTGCGACAAAAGATTCCTATGGAAATTAATATGGAGAAAACGTGTTTTGGGACCCCCCTTTTTTCTCGGCCCCCGCTTGATGAATCACCCTGAAACTTTCGAGACAGGAGCTGACCTGAGCGGGCCATTAGTTTTGAAAATTTCATGAAGATTCGCCAAAGATATTCGCAAGTCAAAAAACGCTTTTCCTATAGAAACTAGGCCCTAACTATAAATACCTTCTGGTGGCCGCCCGTAGGTAATACATATGTATATATATGTGCAGAAAAGGTAAGGAGCCCTCACAGGGATTATAATCCATTTATTAGCCTCAGCAGACGCGTTTCGGCATCATTGGCTTTTTCAATACTTTCACCTGCTAAAAATGTAGTACAGAGCATTGCTGTTAAAAATGGATTATATTTAATATATATATTTAATTTTTTTAACCTTGTGGTGGTCGCCTCTAGGCAGTTATAGTTAGGTCTGCTTTTCCATAGATGGAGCGTTTTTTGGTTTGCTTTTAACTTTTGGACCCGTATGACCAATCTAGACAAAACATCCCCCCCCCCAAAAAAAGTTCATCCATCTCAGCTACTTTCTTTAAAGTTTCTCAGTGATCAGTCCAGTGAGAGCCGCGAAAAAAAGGGGGTTGGGGGGGATCTCAAAACGCAAAATAGTCATGCATTTTCTATGGACTTGTTTAAGACGGGCTACAGTTTAGTTTAAGACGGGCTACAGGAAAAACTGCTGAATGGAATTACGCAAAATGCGACAGGAATTAAATCTTGGTCCGCAGAATGTGCTTTTGATGATGTAGTGTAAATCTGTTCAGCAGTTTAAGATATTAAGGGTAAAAAATTATAGCTATTTGGACTTTTGGGCTTACGTAAGTAAGTCCTGCGGGAGTGGAATGCAGAAAATAAATCCTGTGTTTGGGAGAGAGGCCCATTTTACCTGTGAGCCTTCATGTTCTCATGGAAGAGAAAGGATCCAGCGAGAGTGAGTGCTCTGATTTGCTTGTAGTGAAAATATATTTTTGTTCTTTGATGACTGCATCTGTTTGAGTCACTACGTGCGAGTGTGTGTGTGTGTGTGTGCGCACGTGTGTGTGTACGTATACACAACGTAGAACGTTACGTTGTTACTGAACATTTTAATTAACTATCATGTCAAATACACTAGATAATATATTACTGTGCTTTGACCCACATGTTGATGCAGGGGAAATGGTGCTGGCTTTCTGTGACATTTTATTAAAGGTAAAAATGGCCCTTACCTGCACAAAAAAGTCAAAGAATGGAAAGGATAGGGGGTGGTTTGACTCACCATGTTCTAAAGAAAGGAAGTCCCCGACCGTAGCACTGAAAACTAGGCCTAGAATCCCAGATGAGATAAAAACATTACGGGCCAGATACAAAATGGCACGGAAAAACAGAGAAAGGGCCATTAAGGAGGACCTATGGGCAGATCTTAACAAGGCGGCCAGCACAGGAAATAGCAAGGATTTTTGGAAGCTTGTGAATGCACCTCATTTCAAAAGCAATAGTGACCCCACAACAGACATAAATGTGGATGAAGAATCATGTGTCTCTCATTTTGAAAACATCTTTGCTTCCAAACCTAAACCTCCAATCCCTTCTTTGATAGTTGAGTAAAGGTCTTATGCCCCTCTTGCATTCTCACACAATGAAGTCAAGGTAGGACTTGAATCTTGTAGTAAGGGAAGAGCTCCAGGACCAGACGGAGTTCCAATTGATTTGTTTCAAGGAAATCAAGACCTATGGGTACCACTTTTGACAAACGTAATGAATAGCATAGTTCTGGAGCCCCCGCCCCCCCCTTCATGGTCGACAGGTGTGATTGTACCAATCCATAAAAAAAGGAATAGGGATAATCCAAAGAACCATAGACTGATTTCCCTATTGGCTACAACATCTAAATTAATGGGCCGCCTACTCCTCTCTAGGTTAGAGGGGTGGGATAAGAAACATGACAAATTGATTCTAGCCCATTACGGATTTCAGCAGAGAAAAAGTACTGTGGATCAGTGCTTAAATTTAGCACTGACCATAGAAAAATATACTAGAATGAAGGGAGAAAGGATTTACATGGCTTTCATGGACCTGACGGCCGCAATCGACTGTGTGGTCCATGTTAAGCTATGGAACATAATGGAGGAGAGGGGGGGGGGGGGGGGGGAGGGGGTCGATCAACCCATTCTAGACTTCATTAGACAATCTTATTTAAATGCTGAGGCAACTGTCCGTTATACTAAGGACGGAGACTGTACACGCCCTTTTAAAATTGCTAGGGGAGTAAGGCAGGGCTGCGTCCTCGCCCCATTCGTCTTTTGCCTATATACCAATGGAGTCGAGAAAGCGCTCACCACGGCTTCCCAAGATGTCCCGTCTTTTGACTCTCAATCTTTACCAATACTGGCTTACGCGGATGACGCAGTGTTAATAGCCAGAACAGGTCTAGGCTTACAACGTCAAATAAACGCATAAGTCTCCTTCATGGATTCACTCCAATTGAAGGTGAATCAAACCAAGTTCTTTGTAATATTAGCGGGGGCGAAAAAAGAGACAAAAACACCGCACCTGCAAGCGGAGGGCCAAAGAATTGAGGTGGTGGATTCCTTCCCTTACCTGGGGGTCCTGTTTGACAAAGACCTTTCATGGACAAAGTTGATAGAAGGAAGGAAGCTGGTTATGGACAGAGGTATTGCTGTTGTCAAATCCTTTGCCCGGAAACTAGGTGCTAAACCCTTTTTACCAATGAAAAACATCTATCAGGCCAAGGTAAACGCAGCAGTGACCTATGGGGCGGGTGTGTGGGGTATGGCATCATCCACAGTCCTCCAGTCCACTGAAAACAGTTTCTTCAAATCCTTAGTGGGACTTCCTCCCTCAATCTGAAACTACATCTTACACTTGGAATTGGCCTTATCACACATTTCTGATTCCATACAGGTAGCCCAGATTCTACTTTGGCACTCAATCTGGCGAGAGGGACAGTGACACTCACCCAAACGATAGTGAAGAGTTGCTTGGGCATGGACAAGTGGAAGATGTCTAGATGACTTACTTATGTGGAATGCACTTTAAAGGAGATCGGCCTCCCCGAATTGTTTTATAACCCACTGGCCTGCCAAAAGGTCTCCAAACAAAAGGTCACAAACATGATTTTATTGTTGTCGGAGTTCAAGCGAAAGGAACACCATAAAGAGAAACGATCAGTCTGTTTATGCCATCAAAATACCACACTATCAGAGGAGGGGTTTTTATATTTAGTAAAGGTCTCCTGGCCGCAACACAGATTTATATTGTTGAGGTTCCACTTGAACAGGATTCCCCCTGATGTTAGGGTACCCGGAAAAAACATTTAATCACTCAGACTTAAGTACATGTCCTTGTGACAATCATTCATCACAGACAGAGTTGCACTTAGTCCTTTTTTGCAGGCTCTACAAAAAAGAAAGGAACAATTACCTCACCCCAATCTTAAAACAAAGGAATTTTAAACAGTGTAGGGTGGCACTATATTTCCTGAAATCATCATCTGATCCGTTGATTTGCTACTTGGTAGCGACTTTCCAATGGGCTTGCATGTGAAAGAGGAAGGGTGATGTGCCAAGCACCGTGAGTTGATTTCAATCCAACTGTATAGTATTCCCATCGATAAAATAATTTTAACTTCGAATTTATTATGAATTAGAGAGGGGGGGGGGGGGGGAGGGGAATGTTTTTACCTGCTTTTTTGTTGTTGAAATTGTGTTGTTTTTTTTGTTGTGTTTTTTGTTGTCCTTATTACACCATGGTTACTGCACGCTGGGCCAATTCGGGAAACCGAGGCACCCTTAATCCTACTATGGTCCAGGCAGTTACAACCAGTACCTTCCACGGCAACACATTGTCCTACTTAGTAGGACACGGGGGGAAACGAGATACTCCACTTACCTACCACCCCCCCCCCCCCGCCAATCCATGGGTTGATGTAATCATTGGACTAAGTTCCAAATTAGATTATCATTTCAGTTCAACCAGTTCAGAAAAAGGGCCCAGACTTCAGCCGGAATCTTTTTTCCACTTTTGATATGCAATCTACATGTCCATTTAACTACATTCATCCAGGCTATTACGTTAGGGGATTGGGAATCTAACCATAATTTACAAATTTCCCTTCTAGCCAGAAGGATTAAGAAAAACAATAGCCCGCTTTTTTTAGATCTTAACGCCTGTTGAGTTGCATAATCCACTCCTAGGAGCATTTCTGTTAAGATTATATTTTCTCCCAGAATATTACTTATATCTTTTTCCACTGAGCTCTAATAGCCCTTTAGCCCAGGGCATGTAAAAAAAGACATGAATATCATTTGCCTTCAGATGCTTATACCTTTTACATCTTGGCACCGGCTGTTGCACACATTTTGACAATCTATGTGGTGTCCAGTATAACTGATGTATGACAAAGAAATGGTGTCCTAAGATTTGCTGGGGTTATCATGTCATATAAGAGTTTAACTGAATCAGCCTACATATCCTTTATACTTCACTCCTGCAACACCTCAATCCAGACCTCTGATGGATCTTGAGCTTTTTCCTCCTCCGCATCCAACAAAGTTCTATACCACATTGCTACTTCTTTTGGTTTCTGTACAGGGTCCGGATTTAACGTCTCAAATTACCAGTTACCGACGATTTCGTGCCCTGCCATCATAGCCCATGAGGTAAGCTGTAAATACTTGAATCTCGAGAGCCTACTACCGGTCCTAATATTTAGGATTTCCCATGGAACCATTGTGCCTTCTGATGTTAGATCGCCCCATTTTTCAACTCCTGCATGTTGTAGAGGTAAACTCAGAGCATCCCTGAGACATTCTGGTGTCCCCGGGGAGTTCCATATTGGGGCGAATTCTGAGAAGTACCCAATTTTGAGAATTCGTTTTATTGCCACCCATAGGCTTAAAGCAGTTCTCAACACTCTGTCTTACTTTTTGAAAAGATTGCTGAGCTCCAAATTTATATACAAAAACTCCATCAGTCTCTTTAGTCATTTCGCTCAAGATTAAGCCCCACGTGGTAGTCTCGGGTTCTCCGGCCAACATCCGAAGGTTCTTCCATTGAAAGGCCATACAATATAACCTAATATCTGGTAATGCCAGTCCCCCTTTTTTTAAAGATCTTCTAAGTTTTTTCCAGGAGAGCCGTACTCCCCGTGAAGCCCAAATAAATCTAGCGATCTTCCCTTGGATTTTTATGACTTCTTCTTTTGGGAAACTTAGTGGAATACCGTTAAAAAGGTAGGTTAATATTGGCAGAACTAACATTTTAATCAGATTAAGCCTACCATATATAGAGAGTGGTAGGTTTTTCCATCTGGCCAAACTCCTGTCTATTTCCTTCATCACTCACTTCAAATTCACCCAGGGGATCTCTTCAATCTTCTCTACAATTAATATCCCTAAGTATTTTATCTCCGAGGAAACTCTGCCACCCCATCCATCCATATTCCAACACATTACTTCAGTTTTTTCTAAGTTTACAAGGTACCCTGAAAGTGAGCCAAATTCAGCAGTCAGTTGTTCTAATCTTGCCAATGTTCGTATTGGATCTGAGGTATATACTACCAGGTCATCCGCATATAATGCTATTTTACTGTGGGTCGGAAGTTGGTGTATGGGAATGATCTTGTCATCCAACCTTAATTTATGTGCAAAAGGGTGTATATATATATATATATATATATATATATATATATTTATTATCTACTGGCGGTTGCCAGTAGATAGTTATAGTTAGGACCGAGTTCCCATAGGAAATCTGAAAATTCTATTTTGGATAACTTTGGCGCCGGTTTACTTCTGTTCGTGACATTTTCAAAACTAATGGGGCGCTCCGCTCAGCTCCTACCCTGAAAGTCTCGGGGTGATTCGTCAAGCGGGGGCTGAGAAAAATGGGGGGTCACAAAACACGTTTTCCCCATGCATTTTCCCATAGGACCTTTAGTCGAAGGTACAGCCCGAACGGATGAACAGAATTACTTGAAATTTGGCAAAGAGGTAGTCCTCAGGTCAGGCATGTGCCTTTTGCATATATGGTGTAAATCCGTTCAGTAGTTCCTGAGAAGATCAAAAGTAAAATCATATACATATCTGGGCGGAGCCTAACCACACATCTCATTGTGAGATCTGATTGGCTGTCAGCACTTCATCCAAGAAGTGTTGGCAGCCATCTTGGGACCAATATACATGATAGCACCTCATTAAAAAGCATTGCAGTTAATAGAAGGTTTTAAGACTTTAGTTACATTATAAATCATTTGTTGATGGTACCATACTCATTTTAGGAATTGTGGTATGTTCTAAGGTGATTTTAACATGTGAAAAAGCCTTCTGCTGGGATATCATGAATCATCTTTGAGAGAAAACTATTTTCACATGCTTTTCCCACAGAGGTTTGGAAGGTGATCTATAAGCTAAACTGAGAGCATATTTTCTGTAAATTCACATTATCTTTCTCAGTCATGTGAGAATGAAGTCTGACATTCTCAGTAAAACATGTACATCCAACAAGGGCAGAGACTGTCAGTTGATTCCTTTGTGTTCTACTGCAGCTTCCCAGAGTGTTCCAAAGAACAGCTAGAGCGCTAACAGTCTTACTTATGACAAAGGTATGGCACACCTGACGCCATCTTGATTGGAATAAAGTGGTAACATTTAAAACATTTAATTTAAAAAGGAACAAAATGAGAGGGTTCATTTTGCCATAGAATGTATGATTAGTGCTGCAGAAATAAAAATTAGGGCACATTTTGAGTGACTTCTCAAATCCTCTTCTATTTCATTAAAGAATTCTGACATGCAGACTGAAACATGCACTTTCAATACCAGCAGCAGACTTCCCTGGTGAGCAGTAGCTTTACTACAGTGATCTAATGAGCAACTAGAATGCTACCATTCAGAATTTATGGAAAATGTGTGACACATCTGAATGCCTTCTTGATGGAATCAAAGTAAACAAGCATTGAAAATGCAATAGGTCTCGCCCTCGTTTAAGTTAAAGCAATTCTGTTTGTAATTAGGTGGCTTTTTAGCTTTGCTTTTATTCGTATTTTTCAAAATTTCATGTACATAACATGCATGTATGTATATGTATGCATGCATTTATATTTATATAGATATGCAGATTATATATATGTTTATATATGTATGTATATATATATATATATATATATATATACACATACATATATATAAATGCATATGCATATATGTGCATATGTGTGCGTGTAGAGAGGTAGAGAGGTAGAGGTGTAGAGGTAGAGACGTAGCGGTAGAGAGGTAGAGGTAGAGAGAGAGGTAGAGAAAGGTAGAGAGTAGAGGATGAGTAATAGAGAGTAGAGAGTGAGTAGGAGAGAGTAGTAGAGTGAGTAGTAGAGAGTGAGAAGTAGAGAGTAGTAGAGAGTAGTAGGGAGTAGTAGAGTGAGTAGTAGAGGGAGTAGTAGAGAGTAGTAGAGAGTGAGTAGTAGAGAGTAGTAGAGAGTGAGTAGTAGAGAGTAGTAGAGAGTGAGTAGTAGAGAGTAGTAGAGAGTGAGTAGTGGAGAATGAGTAGTAGAGAGTAGTAGGGAGAGTAGTAGAGAGTGAGTAATAGAGAGTAGTAGAGAATGAGTAGTAGAGAATGAGTAGTAGAGAATGAGTAGTAGAGAATGAGTAGTAGAGAGTAGTAGGGAGAGTAGTAGGGAGAGTAGTAGAGAGTGAGTAATAGAGAGTAGTAGAGAATGAGTAGTATAGAGTAGTAGAGAGCAAGTAGTAGAGAGTGTGTAGTAGAGAGAGAGTAGTAGAGAGTGAGTAGTAGAGAGTGAGTAGTAGAGAGTGAGTAGTAGAGAGTGAGTAGTAGAGAGTGAGTAGTAGAGAGTGAGTAGTAGAGAGTGAGTAGCAGAGAGTGAGTAGCAGAGAGTGAGTAGTAGAGAGTAGTAGAGAGTGAGTAGCAGAGAGAGTAGTAGAGAGTAGTAGAGAGTAGTAGAGTGAGTAGTAGAGAGTGAGTAGTAGAGAGAGAGCAGTAGAGAGTGAGTAGTAGAGAGTAGTAGAGTGAGTAGTGGAGAGTAGTAGAGTGAGTAGTAGAGAGTAGTAGAGAGTAGTAGAGAGTAGTAGAGAGTAGTAGAGAGTAGTAGAGAGTAGTAGAGAGTAGTAGAGAGTAGTAGAGAGTAGTAGAGAGTGAGTGGTAGAGAGTAGTAGAGAATGAGTAGTAGAGAGTGAGTAGTAGAGAGTAGTAGAGTACTAGAGAGTAGTAGAAAGTGAGTAGTAGCGAGTGAGTAGTAGAAAGTAGTAGCGAGTGAGTAGTAGAGAGTGAGTAGTTTAATTTAAAAGGAACACAATGAGGAGGTTCATTTTGCCATAGAAATTATGATTAGTGAGGAAAAAAGAAAAATTAGGGCACATTTTGAGTGACTTCTCAAATCCTCTTCTATTTCGTTAAAAAATTCTGCCATGCAGACTGAAACATGCACTTTCAATACCAGCAGCAGGCTTCCCTGGTGAGCAGTAGCTTTACTACAGTGATCTAATGAGCAACTAGAATGCTACCATTCAGAATTTATGGAAAATGTGTGACACATCTGAATGCCTTCTTGATGGAATCAAAGTAAACAAGCATTGAAAATGCAATAGGTCTCGCCCTCGTTTAAGTTAAAGCAATTCTGTTTGTAATTAGGTGGCTTTTTAGCTTTGCTTGTATTAGAGTTTTTCAAACTTTCATATACATACCATGCATATGTATGCATATATGTATATGTTTGCATGAATTTATATTTATATAGATATGCAGATTATATGTATATATATATATATATATTCACTGAAAAAACCATAGGTTTCACACATGTTATAGTTAGCTGGACATTTTACTGATAAAAAACCAATGAAATTCCCCCGTTATAGTTAATGCAGGCAACTATAACTCACGAGAGTGAGTAGTAGAGAGAGTAGTAGTAGAGAGAGTAGTAGTAGAGAGAGTAGTAGTAGAGAGAGTAGTAGTAGAGAGAGTAGTAGAGAGAGTAGTAGAGAGAGTAGTAGAGAGAGTAGTAGAGAGAGTAGTAGAGAGAGTAGAGAGTGAGTAGTAGAGTGAGTAGTAGAGAGTAGTTGAGAGCGAGTAGTAGAGAATCAGTAGTGGAGAGTGAGCAGTAGAGAGTAGTAGAGAGTGAGTAGTAGAGAGTGAGTAGTACAGAGTGAGTAGTACAGAGTGAGTAGTACAGAGTGAGTAGTACAGAGTAGTACAGAGTGAGTAGTATAGAGTAGTAGAGTGAGTAGTAGAGAGTGAGTAGTAGAGAGAGAGTAGTAGAGTAGTAGAGAGAGAGTGGTAGAGAGTAGGAGACAGTAGTAGAGTGAGTAGTAGAGAATAGTAGAGAGTGAGTAGCAGAGAGAGTAGCAGAGAGAGTAGTAGAGAGCGAGTAGTAGAGAGTGAGTAGTAGAGAGCGAGTAGAAGAGAGCGAGTAGAAGAGAGCGAGTAGAAGAGAGCGAGTAGAAGAGAGCGAGTAGAAGAGAGCGAGTAGAAGAGAGCGAGTAGAAGAGAGTAGTAGAGAGTAGTAGAGAGTGAGTAGTAGAGAGTGAGTAGCAGAGAGAGTAGTAGAGAGTGAGTAGAGAGTGAGTAATAGAGAGTGAGTAGTAGAGAGTAGTAGAGAGCGAGTAGTGGAGATCAAGTAGTGGAGAGTGAGTAGTAGAGAGTGAGTAGAAGAGAGCGAGTAGTAGAGAGTGAGTAGTAGAGAGTAGTAGAGAGTAGTAGTGAATAGTAGAGAGTGAGTAGTAGAGAGAGAGTAGTAGAGAGAGAGTAGTAGAGAGAGAGTAGTAGAGAGAGAGTAGTAGAGAGAGAGTAGTAGAGAGAGAGTAGTAGAGAGAGAGTAGTAGAGAGTAGTAGCGAGTGAGTAGTAGAGAGTAGTAGAGTAGTAGAGAGTGAGTGGTAGAGAGTAGTAGAAAGTAGTAGAGTGAGTAGTAGAGAGTGAGTAGTAGAGAGTAGTAGAGAGTGAGTAGTAGAGAGTAGTAGAGAGTGAGTAGTAGAGAGTAGTAGAGAGTGAGTAGTAGAGAGTGAGTAGTAGAGAGTAGTAGAGCGTGAGTAGTAGAGAGTGAGTAGTAGAGAGTGAGTAGTAGAGAGTGAGTAGTAGAGAGTGAGTAGTAGAGAGTGAGTAGTAGAGAGTGAGTAGTAGAGAGTAGTAGAGAGTGAGTAGTAGAGAGTCAGTAGTAGAGTAGTAGAGAGTAGTCAGTCAGTGTCAGTCAATGTCAGTCAGTCAATGTCAGTCAGTCAGTGTCAGTCAGTCAGTGTCAGTCAGTCAGTGTCAGTCAGTCAGTGTCAGTCAGTCAGTGTCAGTCAGTCAGTCAGTGTCAGTCAGTCAGTCAGTGTCAGTCAGTCAGTGTCAGTCAGTCAGTGTCAGTCAGTCAGTGTCAGCTAGAGCAGCTCTGCTGACCTGGTTCTCTGGCTCTAAAGCAGCTCTGCTGACCTGGTTCTCTCTCTCTAAAGCAGCTCTGCTGACCTGGTTTCTCTGGCTCTACAGCAGGTCTGCTGACCTGGTTCTCTGGCTCTAGAGCAGCTCTGCTGACCTAGTTCATATGCTACAGAGCAGCTCTGCTGATCTAGTTCTCTGGCTCTACAACAGCTCTGCAGACCTGGTTCTCTGGCTCTAAAGCAGCTCCGTTGACCCAGTTCTATGGCTCTGAAGCAGTTCTGCTGACATGGTTCACTGGCTCTATAGAAGCTCTGCTGACCTGGTTCTCTCCCTCTAAAGCAGCTCTACTGACCTGGTTTCTCTGGCTCTGCAGCAGCTCTGCTGACCTGGTTCTCTGGCTCTAGAGCAGCTCTGTTGACCTGGTTCTCTGGCTCTAGGCCAGCTCTACTGACCTGGTTCTCTGGCTCTAAAGCAGCTCTGCTGACCTGGTTCTATGGCTCTAAAGCAGCTCTTGTGATTTGGTTCTCTGGCTCTAGAGTAGCTCTGCTGACCTGGTTCTCTGGCTCTAAAGCAGCTCTGCTAACCTGATTCTCTGGCTCTAAAGCAGCTCTGCTGGCCTGGTTCTCTGGCTCTAAAACAGCTCTGCTGACCTGGTTCTCTCCCTCTAAAGCAGCTCTGCTGACCTAGTTTCTCTGGCTCTACAGCAGCTTTGCTGACCTGGTTCTTTGACTCTAGAGCAGCTCTGCTGACCTAGTTCTTAGGCTCTAGAGCAGCTCTGCTGACCTGGTTCTCTGGCTCTACAGCAGCTCTGCTGACCTGGTTTTCTGCACTCACGACGCACGCACCCGACTTCGCGAAAATATATTAAAAAATAATACAAGTTTCTTATAAGTACAAATATATTATTTTGATGAATATCTTACATAATGTCTTGCCTTAATATGTATATTAAAGACACATACATATCATTTTGGAACATACATTTTTTTTGCGGGAGTCGCGCACCCAAGCACGTATATGATGTCACGCGGGACCCGCAAGCGTGCAAACATCTTGTACCGTAATGCGCATGTGTCGCAAATGCGCGGGTGCAGGAGTCGCAGACTGGTCGCATACCAATCGCGCATATCACGTGATATTAAATGTATATGATGTAACTGAAAAACACGCAGCCGTCGCACACCATACACGGATCCTTCATGACTTTTCTAAAATGGCGGCTAGAATGCGCGCACCCACCGTGATGTGTACACTTTGAGTGCGCGACTGCGAAAATAATTGGATTTTTTAAGAAAATGATATAAATATATTAAAATAAAAAATGAAAACAAGAAAATTAATCAATATTTCAGTTAATAAAAAAATGTTTTTTTGCAATTTTCAGAATATATAATGTTATTTAATGAATAAAATATTTATAAATAAACAGTTAAAAAACTGTAGAAAATCAGTACAAAGAATAATATAACTACTATCACACTTAAAAGTTAGCATTTAAAAAACCTTTGAAATTCACTGAAAAAACCATAGGTTTCAGGGGTGTTATAGTTAGCTGCCCATTTCACTCGTACAAAACCATAGAAATTCCTCCGTTATAGTTAGTTCTGCTAACTATAACTCACGCGCCCACAATGCACTGCTGATGATGTCACATATTGCATCATTCATGACATGGTCAGTAACATCACTGATGACATCACTGATGACATCTCAAATGACATCACTGATGACATCATCCACTTGACAATCCGATACACCACATCATACACTAGTATAACCTTTCATCACTCACTGTAAAATACAGAGTATCATATTTGAAACCATTGACACACCAATACCAGTTACTACATACCCACTCACTGATTCCTAAGTCTACACACACAACTACCCATTCAACAACAGAATCATCTATACATGCAGTCATTAATTAAATAGAACACTATCAAATGCACTTATACACATATATAGACACACATCAGCAGTCATCTTAGTCGGTTATGCAGTCACCCTACTCACTCATGAAAAAAATGTATCGCACTTAAATTTACTCACTTACACAATTATCCAACGACACCTCATTTATTCAAACACATAGTAACTCATCGTTAATATGTTAAAAAAGCACCATTACAATTATACACTCATTCATATATTTACTCTCACAATCACTGACTCTTACACAAACTTATTTATATACACCAACTCTCACATACAATGCCTTTTATTTTTTTACTTTGTTGAATATGTACAACTAAAACATATATTCGCTCACCAACACACAAATAAATACACTCAGTCACCCAAACAACTGTTTCCACATGAACTCTTAAACCCATACACCTAGTCAATCAACCATTCACACATCTATGCATAGAGTTACACACACCCCATCCAACCACACACAAACTCAGTGTCCCATACAAATACTCACCCAACTAATCAATAACTAATATACACACTCATGTAGTTAGTGACCAACTGAGGCACCATGTTATACAACAACAGAGACAGTGCTGCACACATTCACATAGTTTAGTTACTAATCCATGTATTAAGTGAGACACTTTTAATTACTCACTTAAAAAGACAGTCAGAGAGCTACTAAATCCTCCATCCAGACAGTTATATATCCACTCAATCTTCAATACAGATTGGTATATATATAATACATATTTAAATTTCAAACTAAACCACATTCAGTGGATGATGTCATCAGTGATGTCATTTGAGATGTCATCAGTGATGTCATCAGTGATGTCACTGACCATGTCATGAATGATGCAATATGTGACATCATCAGCAGTGCATTGCGGGCGCGTGAGTTATAGTTAGCAGAACTAACTATAACGGAGTAATTTCTATGGTTTTGTACGAGTGAAATGGGCAGCTAACTATAACACCCCTGAAACCTATGGTTTTTTCTGTGAATTTCTAAGGTTTTTTAAATGCTAATTTCTAACTATAACGTCTCTGAAACCTATGTTTTTTTTCAGTGAATATATATATATATATATATATATATATATATATATATATATATATATATATATATATATATATATAAATAAAAGAAGGGGGGACAGGGGGCACCCCTGTTGCGTCCCCCTCCTAATTTCGAATCCTCTTGTTAGTACCCCATTCAGCAGGATTTTCACCGTGGGCTGTTCGTATAGTTTTTGTGCTGCACCAATAAATTTGTAACTAAGTCCCATTATGTCTAACGCGGCCCACAGAAATGACCAGTTAACCCAATCAAAAGCTTTGGCGGCATCTATTGTGATCACCGCCGAAGGAATTGATCTTTTGACTGCTAAATCTATTGTTCCAATTAATGAAAGTGTCAGATCTTGTATCTGTCGCTTGGGGACAAAGCCATTCTGGTCAGGATGTATCAGTTGTGCTGCCACCTTTGCTAATCGCCTCGCCAGTATTCCAGTATATATTTTTAAATCCACATTTAATAAAGATATCGGGCGATATGAGTCAGGGTTTTTTGAGTCCTTAGCAGGTTTTAAAATTAACAGAATAGCCTTGTTCCAATAATTTGGATTTTTTTCCCCTCCTTATATATAGCATTGAAAAGAAGCATCATTTCTGGGACTATCTCTTCTGTTAGTAACTTATAAACCTCAGCCGGAATTGAATCCAGGCCTGCCGCTTTTCCATTCTTCATATGTTTTATTTGATCCCTTATTTCTACCTCGGAGAACGGGGAGTCAAGCCTGTCCCTCCCTTCTGCTGTTAAGACTGGCAAACCGATGTTACTCAACCAGCTCTTTAAAACCTCTGCATCTGGTCTTACTGGCTCAGAACAGAGTTCTGTAAACAGTGTTATCATTCTTTCCTGCATTAACTCCTCATTATTAGATACATTCCCCTCAGGAGTTATAACCAACTCTCTAATGTAATTTCTTTCCCTTTCTGCCCTTGCCTTCCAGCCCCCGCTTTTTCCCCATATTCAAAATGTTGCTTACAGCTTGCCTCCCACCTTTCCCTACTCTTAGTCTCCAATTTCAGCCTATTACATATTCTAGCTTCATCTAGTTTTTTTACCGTCTCATCATCTGAAACTATATCTTGCTGCACTATCCTTTCCAGGGTCTCTATCTCCTTCTCCAATTCTTGTAATTCCGCTCGTTCCTCTTTGTTTTTATATGCAGCCTGATTTTGCAATACCCCCCCAAGATATGCCTTGTAGGTGTCCCATATAATACTTATTGGAGCGGAGTTGGAATTAATTATAAAGAATTCCACCGTTTTTTCCTTCATCGTGGCGGCAACTCTTGGATCTAACAAAATTGATCTCTTCAAGGTCCATCTGCCCCATTTCCTTACCGAAATCCCTTCCAGTGTGATACGGACCATACTATGGTCCGATATGTGTCCAGGAGATATATATATACATCTTTTATTTTCCCTGCCCATTCTCTATCCACCAGTATGTGATCTAACCGAGAGAAGGAGCGGTACTTCTTACTATGGAAGGTGTAGGCTCTTTTACCCTTCCTTAAATGTCTCCATGCATCAACCATTCCTAGCTCTATGAGCATATGTTTTAGAGCCTGTCTTGTTTTCGAAGTTTATACCTGTCCCCCTTCTACTCTTCGAACTGTCTACTAATGGATCTAACAATGTATTAAAATCTCCTCCTATCACTATAGGGAATGATTTCTCAACTAACCTCATATGTAGATCCACTGGATATTGGGGGTCATCCATATTTGGGCCGTAAAAACCAAAACAAATAAACACTATACCTGAGCAGTCTAGCGTTGCCATTACCCATCTCCCGGAGTCGTCCATACTTGACGCTTTTAACTCCACCCCTGATCCTTTCCTTACTAATATAGCAACTCCTTTTGTATAGTCAAGTTGATTGGATGTTGTGTAGCTTCCTATCCAATTATATTTAGAAAACACCCCTCTACTCTCATCTGCGGTTATATGTGTTTCCTGTATAATACATATTTGAGCTTTTGATGCTTCTAAGTGACCCATTACCATCCGTTGTCTTCTTTTTGATCTTAGTCCGTTTACGTTTCATGTTATAATTTTGATTTCATTATCACCTACTACCATTATTCCTTGTGACGGTGCCCCTTGTACCAAAGGGATTTTTGAGGACTTATTTTTTATTTTATCCCACTGCACCCCACCCCGTGCAACCTTGCTCCCCCCCTGGGAGCCCTCCCCATACTTCTAGGCATAAAGCTCTACATTCGAACCGTCGGAGGGAGATGCTCAGTCAAAAGAAAAAATACATTGTGCCTACCCCCTACCCTCCAACCCCCAAAACTTAAGTGACACTTATATTCTCTCATATTGAGTATGTTTTATGTGCGTAAACTACTACGAATGTTTTGAATATGTTTTATGTGCGTAAATACTGTGAAAGTAACGTTTAAATCTGACCTCATCCCTACTTAAACTTTTTTATTCCCTATTGTGATATTTTATGCATATTTTATGCACATCTGAATTTCGTCCAATGAGCCTCACAAGATTAACAAGCTTATTATTTTGATGTCTCTCCTCCCCTAATGTTGTTTATTGGTCTATCTGCTTCCTCTACTGATCTTATATTGCTCATTTGATTATTCCACATTACCCTCAATGTGGCCGGAAATTTTAACTGAGCTATGGCACCCAATTTGTTCAGTTCCCCCATTTTATTCTCCAGCTCCCACTGTCTCTGGGCGAAAGTATGGCATTTATCTGATCTGATGGTGAACTGAGTATCTCAAAATGCATAGGGGCCATTTTTTAATGCAGATGTCAGGATAGCCTCTTTAACCGAGTAGGAGAGGAAGTTTATGAGGTTCTTCCTTGGCTTCAGGCGCAGAGGATTTCTCTTGAAAGGGTCTCTATGGACCCTTTGTATTTCTGTATTTAGGTCTATATCCGATCTGCCCTTCAAGACTGTCTCAGATAACAATTTTATCATATATTCTTTAAGATTTGAGCCTTCATCTGCCTCCGGTATATTCAGGATCCTCAGATTGTTCTTCTGAGAATGATTTTCTAACCTCTCCAGGTCATCCTTGAGACTCACATTCTCTTTTGTCAGAGCTTCTACTCCCTTGGTATTCTTTAGAACCTCACTATTCAGGACGGCAATTTCTTCTTCCAAGTTACCTGTTCGAATTGCCACCTCATCCAATTTTTGGGCAAGTGCTGAACATGATGCCTGTATGTCGGCCTGATGAGCCTCAGACACCTCAAACCGCCCTCTCAGCTCCTTTTTCATTTCCATTAACAATGTAGCTAATATTGCCCCTGAGTTTTCTGGCGATGATACCCCCATCTTGAGATTCATTATTTCCTTGTGTCTCTCCACCCTTCAGGGATTTATCAGAGCTACCCATGTCCACTGCATCCTCCCCACTCCCATTCTGCCCATTCTGTCCAACATCCCCAGACGCCATATCTTGTGATAATACCCTGTAATATGCTTTTAAGGAGGGGGTTATCTTCGTTAAGGGGGGTGAGATCTTTTTACTTCCCCCCCCCTCAGGCTCTTTCCTTGGTTCTTTGTAGATTTTGTGAGGGGTTTACTGACAGAGAGATGCCCTTCTGTACTGATAGGAGTAGAGGTAAAGCTTAAATTTGCCCCTTTGAGGCTGTTCACAGCTCCTGGGGCGTGAGTGCGGAGGGTATACCTCGTAATTGAGTCAGGACGCGCCACCGGATGCCCCCCCCCCCAGTGCTTACCTTCATGTGGGAGCCAAAATTCCTGCTCCATGAAGGGCGGGACTCCACTTACCCTTCCCCCTTCCTGCGCTGTCCACAATACTCAGTGAAATCCCTTCTCCTTGTCCTTAAGGAACCTATCCTACGATAGAAACAATAGGAATCGAACGCCGCATTGAAGCTTGTGTTTCCTCTACCGCACTGTGTTCGCGCTCCTCTCAGCCGCCATACTGCCGCTCCAGCCTCACCACGTCGTCTCCAGCGCGCCCCGTCCAGCCTGTCTCGCATAGTCCAGAAGCTCCACCATACCTTTCAATCCTCGGCTTCTCTCCCCCTTGAAGGGGCGTCAAGACATGGACTCACCATCTCAAGTGCAGCTCAAGCACAGGTACTTACTTTGGTTGAGGGTGAGGGGTGATGCGGGGGGGGGGAGGGGGAGACGGCACAGAGTCAATCTACAGCAGCATCTCCTCTCTGGCGGTCCGCGACCATTTACCTCGCGGCTGCCATGTTCCCTTTTTTTTACTTATTTTTTAATGTCAATCTAAAGTATAGTACTCCCAGCTGATGAAATAAGCTTATTGCACTGTGCTTTTCCATTTTAGAGCTTACAATGAATTTGGGGGGGGGGGATTTTAGTGCTTCTTTTAAGAAATTGGGTTTTTAACCTGTGCTTTTAAGATCAAATTTACTTGATCAAACAAAGATTTGTAATGAAAAAACTATCACGTCACTTGAACGTTTGGTTTTTTTCCAGTGAATTTATGACTCTGTAGAGCACCACACTGATATTATAAGATTAATAGTTGTATACTGTGGACTGTGTGCCTAAATCCCTTATTCTCCCCACTTTTAGCACATGAAACTTCAATAGTCTGTGTGACTGAGGAGTGCCTATCCAGTTCTCGGTTTCATGTCTGATATGTTATTTTTTGTGGTCAATCCATCAAATAAAATTTGTGAAATGGAAGAAGTGAAGGACTACAGAGCGCCTCTGAAGGCAGTGTGTCCACTCTGGAAATCAGAAAGCCAGCTGTGGTCTACAGTGGAGTGGGTGAGGCCAGGCATTGAGCATGTATAGTGCTTCCTTGTAGGCCATGGCCCTTCTTAGGGGGATTTCCCTAAAACGTTTTGCTTGTTGCCCTCCTGGGTTTTGCTAACTCTCTTTTCCTGACCTTAAGATTCTGAGCACTTCCCCACTGTACTGCAGAGGGAAAGTTCACAAGCCCTTCCCGCACATGTCTGGATAGGGTGCTTACTTGATTGGGTTAGGTGCTGTACCTGTGATTACCCTGTAAAAAGGTACACCAAATACACAGGGCGGGTGCGAAACGGCCTAATAGGGGGATGTTGCACTGAGTGTGTCACCCACCATGCCTCATACTCAGGGTAGCCAACCCTGACAGGGCCATTCACTGCAACCAAAGCGGGGTAGGTGAGGGGCCAAATAGATACATTTGTGTGTGCACTGCCGAGGTAGGGATGAACCCTCATGTGGGTTTTCCCTACCTAGGGGGTCTGCTCTCCTGATGGGACACTTTCTGGATGCGCCGGATTCTCTTGTTAGTGCCGCTGGGCCTGGGGCACTTTCCCACAGTAGTTGCACTTGAAACGTGTGTGTGTGCACCCTTCCTACACACATTTAGAAAGTTGTGCTCACCTGAGGTTTCTAAAATGCCGGCCAGGTCTGACGTGGTTAGCCAGTGGGTGAACACTCGCACCTATTACGTTTTAAGAACTGGGTCCAGCCTGCCAGTGCAGACTGGTGTGCACACTGGCACTGATGGTACCTCTGAATGCGAGTCAGGCTGGCATGCGCTCGGCACTGAGGGTGTGCTAAGCATGGGTCCAGCCTGCCATTTCAGGCTGGAGTGCGCACTTGCACCAATGGTGCTCCTAAAATATGTGTCCAACCTGCCATTGTAGGATGGTATGCACGTTGCACAAATGGTGCTCCTAAATACGTGTCCAGCCTGCCACTGCAGGCTGGTATGCACTTTGCACCAATGGTGCTGCTAAATACGTGTTCAGCCTGCCATTGCAAACTGGTGAGCGCACTTGCACCAATAAAGAAGTGTCCAGCCTGTCAGTGCAGGTTGGCTTTCGCTTTGCACCAGTGGTGCTCCTAAATACGTGTACAGCATTCCATTGCAGGCTGGTGTGTGCTTTGCACCAATGGTGTTCTTAAAGATGTGTCCAGCCTGTCACTGCAGGCTGATGCACGCAATTGTGCGTTTACTGAGACTGCCTGTTTAAGTCACTAACCATCCTTAGACGACGTTCCATTTCCACCTGAGTCCTCCGTGGGTATGTATTAAGGGATGAAGCCAGTGGAAGGTGAAAGGCAGGTACACGTGTCCCCTGCCCAGGTAGTGAGGAATACCCGTGTATGTTTTCACTGCCTATGAAGTTTGGTCTTCCCAAAGGCTAACACGTGGAAATGGTTGAAATCACTTCAGACTGCAATAGTGGATTGCAGTGGAGCAGCCTCATGATCTTTCCTATCATTGGATTCGAAGTGACAAACCCTTGCCAGTGGTAAAGGTGGCTTTGTCATAATTTGCACAGAAATGGCAGTATTAGAAAGTGGGCATTTCTGTGCTCTAAACTCTTTGTGTGCCTTGGTGCTTCGCTCTAGTCCACACTGGAGGTTGGGGGGAGCACATTTGGACATTCCCCAGCGAGCTATAAAACACTGGGCATGCAACTGAAATGACAGACCTCTTCCATTTGCAGGCCGGTTGGAGAGATTGGAAGAAGAGATTTTGGCACTTGGCCTCTGAAGCCAGATCATGGGCCCACTAAAGATAAAGATCTACATTCAATGGCCTCATAGCAGCCAGGACTGAAATTTAGGGGAGACATCGGTGGTTCAAAGGGAGACCCTTTAAATCACCCCCAATTTCAAAAGCACACTCCAGTATAACCACTGGTGCCATACTTCAGCATGGCGGAGATTTGCTTGTGGGTCTGGAGAACCTGGACTACGTGGTGCACATTGCCAGAGGAATCTGTGGGGCACAAGGAGAATTACTGACCTTGAAAGGGATCATGTGCCCTTTCTTACTAGTAACTGGACTTGGCCGTCTACCTGCTGCTGTGTGGCACCATGAAGGGTGCTCTTCTAGGGATTGTTGAGATTACCCCCTATCCTTTCAGAGTTCTAAGGGACATCAAAGATCTCTTAAGAGGAGACGCTAGCTGAGTGCGCTCTGTGCAGTTAGGTTGTACAATCTGTAATCATCCTGCTCTGGGGGACTTTGGACGAGCATCCAGACACAGAAAGCAACCAGGAACAAGTTTGGCCCAGTAGTGCAGCGTGCCGGGACCGGCGTTTGGTGGAAGATTGCCCTGGGCTGCGTGGTCCATTGTGGCACCGGTCGGCGGCCAGCCGCTAGCCTGGGCAGAAGAGGTTATGGTGCTGAGTCGTGGCTACTGCCTGATCACCGTGCCGGTCTGCCGCTCTTGCCGTGGGACCCGCCGCCCGGGCGAAGAGACACCCCCTAGAGAAGGAGGAAGATGGGCAACCCCGCGACCTTGGACTGTCCCAGAGCGGTGCCCTACTGTGACGTATGGACAGAGGCTGCCAGAGGAGGCCCAGGTACAGACTGCGGATGGGTCAGAGACCAGAGTCACGGGGGCCATGGGCCCGGCTAAAATCGCTGCCATCGGAGGTCACGAGGCAGGGCGTGGAGCCGGCCCAGAGTAGAAGAGGACCGGCATAAGTAGCTTGGGGCACGGAAAGGTAGGCCTGCTCGGTGGGACTTGGGGGATGCTTGCGGGCCCTTCTCAGCACAGGACATTGAGGGCTGTTGCAGTCCCGTGGTTACATAGGGGAGGCCCACTGCCCTGAGAACAAGAGTTTGGGGCTGCTGGGCCCGCAATGCACTTGGTTGCACAGAAGCCTGGAGGAGATCCATGTGGTGAATGGAGCCTGGGTCCTGCCAGGTCAGCGCGTCTCGTTGCGCCGCAAGGCGCTTTCGTCAGGACGCAGGGGAGCGACGAAGCGGCAGGGGGGTCTTGCCTGCAGGTCCAGGGGGCCCCATTAGGGGGTCCACGTTGAGACAGACCCTAGTGCTGCAGAAGTGGACAGGCTAGGCTTGCAGTCTGGGGTAGGTCTAGACCGTGAGGCCAGCCCAAGGTTCTCTGTCCCGGGAGGGAGGTTGAACCTGGGACCGTCCCGAGAGGAGACGCTGCAGAGGTTGTGGGCTAGCTGTACGGATTCAGCAATCATAACACATTAAGCCAGAAGGTGCCTCTCTTCTGTCACAATGACCAAAGATAAACCTACCACCTCGCTGACAAAGCAGAGCTCTATGGATCACTACACAACCACCCATACAGAAGCAACTGGCGTCCCCGAGGTGGTGGGGTCAGTCCCAGACAACGCAACACCCCTAGCAGCCATTCCGCAATCCAGAGGCTAGGATTGAGGCAGTGGGCTCAGAGATCTCCCTGCTTTGACAAGATCTCCGCAAGGCAGTAAACCATATAACGGAGGCAGAGAACAGGGTTTCCACAGTGGAAGTTTCTGTGGCTTCGCTGCAGCAGAAAGTCAATAAATTGACCGTGGTTACACAGGAGTTGGCTCCACGTGTAGAAGATGCAGAAGGCTGTGCCCAGGGGAATAACCTGCCTTTTGTGGAGTTCCCAGAGGAGTGCAAAGGTCCGTCAATGGAGGAATTCACAATGGCTGCGCTCTGTCATGCCTAAAGAATCCTTGTCTACCTGCTTTGTGGTGGAGCGAACCGATTGAGCTTTTGTGAAGAAGCCTCCTCCTGGCGCCAGACCCCGGCCGGTGATTGCTGAATTACCTGGATCGGGATGCTATCCCTAAAACATGCTAGAGGCCAAGAGAAGCGGACATATAATTCACATTCACTGCAAAAAGGTTTCAGCACTATGTGCATTTATATTAATACGATGTTTTAATGTTCATCAACAACTGCTCAATAACGAAGACATCCAATTCAAGGTGTATGTTTCATAGAGAAATGTTCTTCTTTATTTTTCACAGGTGGAAGTTCTTTACATTTCACATCCTCATAGCCAACGCGTTTCGTCTCCCACGAGACTTCTTCAGGGCTTGCATATGTGATGTACAGAATTTTTCTTGTAAATTTATATAGTTCAAATTCAATGATCAACGTTTTCTATAGGTCACCCAGTCTTCAGCAGCGGTTTGATAGCCGGCCACATACGTCGTTAGTATTCAATTTTAGCAAAAAATTCACATCCGATCATGATCTTCCCAGACTACACTAGACTGGTATGAAACAACACCAATTCTTCGTTGTGGCAAAGACGAGGTTGCGCGAACTGAACATTCAATACATCTTATTATACCCAGCGCGAATGAGGGACATATATTCAAATTAGAGTCCTTATTCTTTGATACCACCAAAGCGTTTTTCAGTGGTTGAATGAAACAGTGCGCCCAAGGCCGCACACAACGCCTCCGTTGGATTCTGCCTCTTCCCAGGAAAATCAACAGTCGTACACAGAAATCAACATCGAAACGCCTGCATTTCTCTCGGTCCAACTGATGGGCACAACCACAAAGAGACAGTGCACAATCTGACTGAGATCGTAGTGGATTAAGTGGACTGGGGGTGACTGTGGTCTAGATATCAGGCCCATGACTGGGCCAGGACTTTGGTTCGCTTTATCCCCGTGAGGATCTTCTGACCTGACTGCCCTCCACTGGAAGAGTACCTGAAGTTTCCAGAGACTTATGTTTAGGGGAGTTCTAAGTTTGGAGTACCATTGCAGAGTGGCTCCTTCGGACCCCCGTTGTGGTCCCATGGGACCCCCTGCCTCGACAGATACTTCCTGATGGATGAGGTATTGGGGAGGGGGGAGAAAGGGAGGGGGTTTGTTATTTTTTTAGGTTTATCTTTTTTCCCGGGCACAGACATGGACACATCACAACCCATAGATACCCTGGCACTACATGGTTCCCACCCTAAATATGAATACAAAATGGGCTGCTCCTAGTCAAGTGATCTACAGGTGCCTAGAGATGCGCGATTGGTGGGGTCATCTTTCAAAAAGTGAAGGACTGGCCTCACACACCACCTGGTGTCATGCTTCATCATAGGCCGTCCTCTTAAAACTCTGTTTGATAGAGGGCGGGCATACACCTGGCGACAGGGATGCACTTCTAAACTAAGTGGGGGCCCGTGGGTAGAGAAAGTGATCTAAAAACCATTACAGTTGTCATAAAGATTAGGTTTAATTAATTGAGCAGCTGTATGGTATTAAAAGAAGTGTGCGGTGACTCGGGAAATAATTATCCCTTCACCGTAGTGTTTGTGGCCACCCTACATACACATGGCCACACACACACATGGTGAGGTAGGTCTGGGACATGACCTGGAACATACAGGGTCTCCTCGACAAAGTTAAGAGGGTGCGGTCTTCCGACAGGCCCAAATGTTAGACACAGATATATTGCTGCTCCAAAAGACCCAAATGATGAGCTTAAAGGTGCCATGCTTGGGACGTTTCGGGTTTGCCTATGGATTCATTCAAGGCTCCCGGGGCACAGCCATACTCATTCACCATAGGGTGCCATACAGACTCACAAAGGTGTGGATTTCCCAGTTGGGCGATACACCATAGTGATGGGGTTACTACACAGGAAGCCACTTACAATAGGCAGCGTATATGCCTTTGCTTGGCATTTGGGGGGAATTGGAATGACGCGCTCACACCAGATGAGGACAGATGGCATGTGACTGGCCCTGTCCAGCCCGGTGAGCCCAAGTTATGCCTTCTGGCAACTTCCTTGGGCTGGACAGACTCATGGAGGGCTAACCACCTAGGAAAGACGGGCTTATACCTTCTTTTTGACAGGCCATAGGTCTTTCTCCAGATTAGACTACCCTTAATCCCCAGCTCTTACATTCATCAGGTCTCGGAGGCCATGATCACTCCCCCGGGGGTCCTCAAATTGCTAACGATTTGATGGCGCATGTCACCTTGGCACCTCAAAAACCCTAGGTATAGTTTAATGCAACACCAGTCTCTTATGGAGTACCTTTCCTTTAATGTGGAATCTGCTTTCTCAGGAGGGGTTCTATGGGAAGCTATGAAACCCACTTTGCGCGGAGCAGACATCAGTTTCTGTGCGGGTGAGCAGCGCCGCAAACTGGCAGAAGTGGTTGAATTGGAGGCCCAGCTCCAGGCTCTGGAGGGGAAAATCAAGGGAGGAGGTTGGGCGCAGGCTACATTTCACTCAGACGCAGCAACAGCAGTTGCTTCTAGATGAGGGTTGGATGACCTGGCAAGCCGCTCAAAATTGAACATACTAGTGGGGCTACAAATCTAGCTAAATTCTCCACCATCTCTGCCAGATCGCCCAGAAATCAAAGACAGTACCAGTGCTCCAGGACTCGACGGGGCAGTTACGCTCTGGACCTCGAGAGGTGGCACTAACATTTGCGAGATACTATGAGATCCTCTACGCCCGACGGGAGGTCATGACCTATGACCAAGTTGCTGATTTCATATGCACCATGCCCCCCAAGCCAGTGTCCGACTCGGTACGCAAGTAACTAGGGGAGCAGATTATGGTGGCAGAGCAGAAGAGGGTGCTGGAAAGCCTCAGCCCAGGTCGTGCTCCTGGATCAAATAGGTTCCCCTGTGAATTCCTGAAAGCACATATGCCCCAATTAGGGCCGCACATGCTGAATGTACTTCAAGAGGCAGCAGACCAATTGATTCTTCCACTAGATAGGAGGCATGCAGAAATAGTGTCTTTCACAAGCCTGGTTGCCTACCTGAGGACCTGGCCTCGTACAGACCGATATTGCTGATGCTGAAGTGAAATTACTAGGCAGAGTTCTGGCTGACTGCCTCCTAAAACACATAACGGACTTAATACATCCGGATCAAGCTGGCTTCATGCCGCGGCGATCTACCCCTCACATTATCAGGGGCATACACAATGCATTGGCTAAGGCACCCGACCTGGGGACCTGGCGGCTCTACTGCGCGCCAACATGGACAAAGCCTTCGACTCGATTAGCTGGGACTACCTATTCACCCTCTTTCACACCTTTACCTTCGGACCACACTTCCTTGCTTATATCCGTCTCTCATATTCAGACTTGTCAGGGTCCGTCCAAGTAGCAGGCGCAGTATGCTATCCCATTTCCAGTGTGCAGGGGCACCAGGCAAGGTTGCCCGCTGCCCCCCTTATTATTTGCACTAGCAATTGAGCCACTAGCCGCATGGGTGAGAAGGGATCCCCTGGTGTGCGGGTTGGACTGGACAGCTGAGCTAATGGACAAAATCGCCCTTTACGCAGACAACGTCCTGTTTTTCCTTACAGAGCCAGCATTTTCCGGTCCACGGATATTACAGAACTTACGGGTCTTCGGGGAGACGTCAAGGATGCACATGAATCCGATGAACTCTGTAATATTCCCGGTTTGCAGGATCCAGGGGAGGATGGCATGGGCAGAGCAATTGACCAGGGTCGCTGAGGGCTTTCAATATCTAAGGGTCTATGTCTCTCCAGACCATCTCATTGCCGCCTCGTGTCCATAATGAGATGAACACCTGGTCCCCCTGCCTCTATCCCTGCTGGGTCGCTCCGCCATTTTGAAAATGGTGTCCATGCTGGAGCGGTTGTATAGGTTACAAAACAACCTATATAGCATACCAGACTCATGGTTCCGACAGATAAACGCTGTTCTCAACCACTTCCTGTGGGGGGGGAGGTGGGGGGGGGGGGGGAGGGGGCGCAATCCGGGTGGCTCTTAGCACATGCATTCAGTCCACCTATTGCAGGAGGATGGCAGCAGCTGATGTGCAGCCCTATTTTAGCGCCTCTCACCTCCTTCTTGTCAATGACTGGTGGTACAGTGATCAGTCTGCTCCTGCATATGCCATTGAGAGGAAGGGAATGGGGGCCCGGTCAGTCCTGGACTATCTATACAGTCAGGTGGGGGTGGAGCACCTGCTTCTGGCCACCAGAGCAGTTATTCCATTATGGAGGCTGATGACACTTCGAATGGGCTTGTGGAGTTGACTCACAGGGGAGACCCCGCTGTGGCATGGGACGGTACTGCGTCAGGTTGTAAGATTACGGGGATTTAGCGAATGGGACCTCATAGGCTTGTCCACATTGGGAGACGTGATGCAGGGCACAGCCTTAAAGTCTTTCCAACAGTTGCAGGAGGATTATCACCTACACCAGAATCAGTTCTACAAGTACCTACAGTTCCGACATGCCCTTTCCCCCATATCCTAGGCTTAGCAGGGCTGCCCGACTACACCCCATTGGAGTGTAGGTCGCTACTGGGAGACATGGGGCTGCATAAGATTCAGCAGGTATATCAGACCTTGGTTATACACAGTCCTACAACCGTACCGACATTGTGGGTGGCGTGGGAGGGCGACATAGAAAAGCTCAATGAAGATGACTGGACAGAGGCCTTAGCAGCCCCCAGGGGCGCTGCAATTTCATCACACCATCGCCTAATCTAATTCAAATACTTGCACAGACCCTACTACACCAGACACTGTTTATGGCGGATGGGAGAGATATCCTTCCCCGTATGCCTCCACTGCAGAGCTGAGGAGGGTACATTTTTCTTTTTTTACCCACGGTGAGGAGCTGCTCGGCACTACAGCGTTTCTGGCGTGGTGTGACCTCCAACTTGACCTGGGTATTAGACTGGGAAATCCCTTTAGGGCCCAAGCTGGTCCTTCTTTATAGTACAGAGGCGATCAGTTGGAACAGATCTAAGCAGCATCTCTTCTTTCTGGGAGTGGTGCTGGCCAAGCGAAACATCGTCCACCAGTGGAGGGGGGAGGCCCCGCCATCAGTGAATGGATGGAGAGTAGCCATGGACACTTGCATGGGGATGGAGGTGGAGATCTTTAAAGCAAGGGGCTGTCCACAGAAACATGGGAACATTTGGAAGAGATGGGCAGATTTCCGTGGTATCCCGCTGGCAAGGTATGATACTATGAGTGTCGTTGTCGTCCAGGGTTCAGGGGGGGTTTGTCCTTGTTATATTTGTTTAACGGGGCATATTTCTTTGGGTTCATCGAAGCCTACTGTTTTGTAAATTATATCTCAATGTATAGGCCTTTCAGGCCTGAATGTACTTGAAAATCTTCAATAAAATGTGTTTATAAAAAAAAAAAAAACTCTCCTAAGAGGGACCCAACACCAACTACCTGTGACACCTGAAGCACACTGCCCTCTCAAGAGCCCACATGGTCTGCTGGATTCCAACTGGTGGTGCGGCATGGGTGTGGAACTAACAGCTGTATCTGGAGACCAGATTGCCTTGTGCAGAACCCGAAGTCTGGCCCGCCTCTAAGGCATGTGGGCCCCCTCATCGGGGGGACCTTGGCAAGCATAAGTGTCTTGTTGGTGGTGAGTGGACTCACCAGTTGCAGGACCCACATGACCTGCTTTGTTAATCGTGTTGCATATCTCTCATACAACATGCTGACTGCATGCTCAGTGGGTGCAGTGCGATTCACAAGCTGAGACCCATGGAGATGGGGCGTAACCATAGTAGTGCCTCACTCTACATTGTGAAGCACTGCTGAACTTGTGTCTGTGTATGCGACCGGAGGTTGACTGGTTCAACCAATATTGACATGCACTGGACGTTGTGCCTCATTTAAAGGGAGGTACAGATTTTGCAACTCTTCGTTGTGTGTGACAGGAACGGTCTGGGGCGACCCCTGTTATCATGCACCTGACAATGTGCCCGGATTGCCTTGGTGCGACTCTGATCAACATGTAGCTGTCGGGGTTGCCTCTTCCTTCTCCATTCATCTACTGTTCCCTTACTTGGCCCTCAGCACAGCTTTCCATCTGCCCTTTCCTCATCAGGCCTTTCCAGACGACAACGTGTTGCCAGGTAGTATTGTCCGGCTCAGGCCTGGGTGATGGGAGAGACTAGGCTGGAGGAATGCTTGAGAGAATGATTGGAAATGGTTCAAGTGACTGTGTGACCCCCCCCCCCCCTTTGCTTCGCAGAATTGGGCTGGTGCCAGAAGGCCTTTGGGGACCCCTTTGGAGTGACCATCTATTGCCCTTCGCCTGTGTTGGAGCCACATCCTGTGGGTGAACTTCGAGTGGTTGCCAAACCCCTTTGCCAACTGCCTCCTAATTGACCTTGCTGTCTACCGCCACCTACTTCCTGGGTCTGTGACTAGGAGTGACTTCAGCTGCTTGCAGCCTAATGCCTGAGAAGGAGGGAGGGTAGGGGAGGGGAAGGGGGGGGTATCAGACGTACTTGTCTGAATTCCATTGCACCGCATAGCTGTGCGGAGTGTGTGTGGGAGTGACAGTGGGGAGCCGCCCGTGATTCACGACACTGGACGGCAGATTGCCTGATACGTTGATTTCTTGCCTGAATGACACTGCGTTTTACACGCGCAGCCTCAGCCCACAGAGCGGCTAAAAAGTGTTATAATTTGTGGTATTTACATACTTCTAATATTGTTGTGACCCAGGGATCACCCTATAACTGTAAGGTATTGAATTATAAGAATTGCTATGGTGGACAATGTATTGCAATGCATACTGCTGCGGGGGTTGGGGGGTTGTAGATTAGGATCTTTCCCAAGTGTGCACATTACTGATGTCATTTTGAACACGGGTGGGCCTAGATGCTAGTAATAATTCACCAATGTAATTTATGACCAAAATAACATGATGTTTATGTTGTGTTGATTATGTGTGTTCAATAAAAACGCCTTTTACACACATCACATTTGAAATCTCTTTTGTGACGCTCAAGGTATTCATCATGCATGAGTGCTGTGTCAATGCTTTGCACATTACCTCTGTGGTAAGCCTGACTGCTCAGTGCCAAGCTACCAAAGGGTGAGCAATCACCGACCCCTGTCGGGAGTGGTAGTTTCTACCTGGCTGGGGTTCTGCCTCAGTCAACCAGAGAGTGCCAGTTCCAACAATCCGTGATTGCACATTTTCAGAATGTCTTTTGTGGGAGGTTCCATGAATCTCGAAGAAGACTACGAGCAAAAAGCTGTGCATAGCTCTGATAACTTGAGTGACTCTCCAGTTATGGGACAGCAGAGGTGTGAAAAAGGGGCTGATTAAACTGTCCTTCATCCTAACTCTGTTACTTGGGAACAGGGAGTTTGAGCAGAGGACGATAAAGGTGGGGCAAAAGAGGTGGGCAATCCCAAGTAGAGTAACTGCTTAAAGAGGGGGAGGATATTCAGTCAAATCCTTCCACAATATTATTCAGAATTTCTCTGCTTCCACAGTCCCAGTGATAGAGACATGCTCAAGTGTGCGACAGGGTTTTAAATAGATAAGTGAGGTTGCCAGACCAATGTTCTCTTATGAAAATTGCTTACAAGTTTATGAGGAAATCTGTCATACTGACCAGAAGTAAAGGATAGGGAACTGAGTAGGCAGGGAACAGAGGGACAATGTGAACACAACCCTACGTGAGATGACCATAACTGCAATTCATGCAGAGGGAAAAGAACAGCTCTCCAAAATAAACTACAGGTAGCATTACAGCCTGACAAGATTACATGCTATGAACATCTGACGACATGTTTCTTGCAGGTAGATCTGTAACTTTAAAAGAATGATTACCCGCTGGTGGACAGTCCCAAAGTTTAGTACTTCATATAGGCTGCTCCTTCTAACTATATTTAAATTATTACTGCTAATGAAGAAGTCCATTTAGCAGTCTGGAGACCTCTGCAGTTTCACATGGAAATCAACTGATTACAGAGTATACATTTATGCAGGGTATGGAAAACAAAACTTGTGAGGTGCTCCATCAGCATTTAAGGAAAAAATGAAAACCCATAAATGACAAACATACTGGAAAAACACCAAACCCTATCTGAAACAGAAATGTACTGAGTTACTTGGTGGTTGGCGACATCTACTTTTTCTTAACAGTGATGGGGAAAAAAGGAAGATATATGTTCCCTTCCCTTAAGATCATTAAGGGAAGGGAACGGGTGATGGGTGTATTTGCTCTTAATACCTTGGTAATATCTGCCTTGATGCTGTCTCTATGACCATCGCCACTTAAACTGAAAACCATTCCAAAGAGTTGCTTATATTCATTATCTACCAAAGCAAGACTAAGATGCAAAACTTTAGTAAAACAGCTCATTTCAGAGGAGGAGATTATGAACGCAATGAAATAAATGTCTATCAAGAAGTCATCAAATCAAGGTTGTTTATCACCAGATTTCTACAAAATATGATTTGTAGACCACCTCACACACATCACACCCAACACTCCATGCTAGGCTACGGAAGAGTTGTCGGAGCATTCCAGCTTGACCAGTCCGATGACCTGATCAATCCACCTATGAAGAGGAATGATCTGGTGGCGTGCTTTGTCATGTACCAATTATATACATGCTCAACTTAATTTTCAACCAAATATACCTAATCCCAAATTTGATTAATCTATAAACCACAAACGGAGAAAAGGGTATCCGCATTTACAAAAGTAACAGTGATGAGTGGCTCTTATAAAGAATGCTATAGTCTGAATTTAATTTTGAATCTTCAGTCTATAGAAAGGGTTGGAATGTTGAAATTAGGTAGGCTCGAGGTTAAAAAAAAAAAAAACTCATTAGGACATGCTTTGACAGTGGGAAGAACCATATTCTCATTTTCGCATTTTTTTCAGGAAAGCTTGTACTTCCGTTTCCTCGAAAATTCAAAACTTGACCTTCCACAAAATGCAAAGTTGGACTGCAGCACCATCTGACCAGAAGCACCTGCCTTCTTTATTTATTTATAAAGTTTTATATAGCGTGAACTAGATCCCGAAGGATATCAGAGCACTTTACAACAGGATGGAAGGAGGGATACAAATGCAATGACGACATCAGATAAGACTACAAAACAGGATTAGTCACAAAATTACAAGACAGATGAATCAAAGAGAGTAATACAATAAACCAGTAGATAGCGGTTTATGCAGGGGGGCACACTATGCAGTAAAAAAGAGACAAATTAGATGATGGTACAATAGTTGTAGGATCAGTGACTTCGAGCAGGTGAACCTAGCCAAATTAAGGTAAGAATTTGTTCATTAGGAATCTTTTAGCTTCCAGTTTAAAAGCAGTCGTTGAGGAGATTCTAAGAACTTCCGGTGGAAGAGAGTTCCATATCTTTGGGGCAGCGCCGTAGAAGGCTCGGTAAAAGGTTCTCTTTTTGCTAAGGATGAGTGGTTTCAAGAGGAAAGTGTTAGCTCTTCTTGAAGCTCTGCCACCACAGAATAGTTCAAGCTTTTGCGCTAGGTACCTGGGAGTTTTGAAATGCAGGACTTTGTGCGCCAGAACGGCAATCTTTAACTGAATTCGAGCTTCGTAGGGCAACCATTTAAGAAAGAAGAGAAAGTACCCAGAAATGCAAAGAGCAAGGAGAAATCACAAGAGGAGAGTGGTAAAAGAAAACCTCAAAACCGGTGTCCTCTAAGAGGAGAAATACACCCAATATAAGAAATTAGAAGCAGTTTGCAGTGAATAGAATACACCTTCAATTTAAAGGGAGCAAGGGGGTATCCCATTGCAGGGCAGAAATGCAACAAAAACAAGACACAGAAAAGGTCAAGGAGAGAACCCTTGAGAAAAAGGTTTAACAATGGAGAGCAGGCACAAAACGAGGTCTCCGAGTGGGCAAGCAATGTAGGCCCACCCATGAAACCAATGTTAAAACACTCAAGGAAGGAAAACTTCCAATCAAAGGAGGGAAGTTGGCCACACCTAAGAATACACCATAGTGCAATGCAATAAGAATGCGACTGCAACGTGTACCGAAAGGCAAAACCATGAAGAAGAGTATTCAATGTATCAATCAATCGGGGAATTGTAAGCACGCTACTCACCTGTGAGGGTCTGAAGGCGCTGGGGGAGAGGGGTACGCAGCTCCGTTCAGCCAAATAGCCAGGTCTTGAGATTCTTCCTGAAGGTATTCAGGGAGGGGGCGCGCCTGATGTCTGCTGGTAGCTCATTCCAGGTCTTGGCTGCAATGTGAGAGAAGGATCTTACGCCTGCTCTGGCTCTGCAGATGCGTGGGGTTTCAGCCAGTGCAATGTTGGTAGATCGGAGGTTTCTTTTGAGAACGTAGAAGTTTATTCTGTCGTTGAGGTATTTAGATCCGTTGTTGTGTAGGCATTTGTGAGTGAGGATTTTGAAGGTGACGCTTTTCTCCCCGGGGAGCCAGTGGAGTCTTCGCTGGTGTTGGCTGATGTGTTCATGCCGGGTAAGCCGAGGACGAATCTGGCCACGGTGTTCTGTATTGTCTGGAGTTTGGAGAGTAGGGACTTATTGATGCCGGCGTAAAGTGTGCTTTCGTAGTCCAGTCTACTGGTGATGAGTGAGTGAGTGACTATCTTCCTTGACTCCGGGTGATCCATTTGAAGGTCTTTCGGAGGATCCGGAGGGTGTTGAAGCAGCTGGAGTTGACGGTGTTGACCTATCAGTTCATGGTGAGTGATGAGTCGAGTACGATGCCGAGGTTTTTGGCGTGGTCTGTGGGAGAAGGTGGGCTTCCGAGGTCGGTGGGCCACCAGGTGTTGTCCCATGCTGAGGGGGTGGTTCCAAGGACGAGGACTTCTGTCTTCTCGGCATTGAGTTTTAGCCAGCTGTTTGTCATCCAGACTGCGACTTCTTGCATTCCCTTCTGGAAGTTGAGTTTTGCACTGGTGGGGTCTCTGGTGAGGGAGAGGATGAGCTGGGTGTCTTCGGCGTAGGATACGATGTTGAGGTCATGTTATTGGACGATGGCTGTGAGGGGGGCCATATACATGTTGAAGAAGGTCGGGCTTAGAGATGACCCCTGTGGGACTCTGCAGGTGATTTCCGTGGGGGCAGAGAGGAAGGGCAGTAGTCTGATCCTTTGGCTTCTTCCGGTGAGGAATGATCGGATCCAGTCCAGGGCAGTTCCTAGTATGCTGGCTTGGTGTAGTCTGGCGACTAGTGTGCGATGAGAGACAGTGTCGAAAGCTGCAGACAGGTCAAGGAAGATGAGGGCTACGGAGTTGCCTTTGTCCAGCAGGGTGCGGATGTCGTCTGTGGCGGTGAGTGAGGCGGTCTCTGTGCTGTGGTTGCTTCGGAATCCGGATTGGGACGGGTTGAGGACGGCGTTTACATCCATGAATCGTGTCAGTTCCCTGTTGACTGCTTTCTCTGCTACTTTGGCTGCGAAAGGAAGGAGCAAGATGTGCCGCTAGTTCTTGAGTTCGGCCGAGGGCTTCTTGAGCAGGAGCCTGACTTCTGCGCGTTTCCAGTTGTCGGGGAAGGTGCCTGTTGTGAAGGTGGCGTTGATGGTCCGTTGCAGTTCAGGTGTCAGTATTCCTGACAAGAATTCACTGAAATTAATAGAAAATGATCAGTGAATAAGGCATCTGCACAGACAGACAGACAGAGCTTCAATCTCACAGGGGGAAACAAGGCACCTGAGAAAAAAAAAAGGGGGGGGGGGGCTCAAAGCTGTATAGGAGAAAACCAAGAAGGAGAAAAAAACATCCCAAAGAAACCTTTGCGGAAGAAAACCCTCCAGGGAATGAATATTCCCAGAACACAAGGTGGGGAATAGAACTCATACCAGCACATGGACGGAAGCATTAGCAGTAAATAGTGAAAACAAAAGAGGGACCAAATAAACCTAAGCCCCAAGCAATTAAAAGGCCAGCCTGCTGTAAGGAAGAACCACGAGGGTACCACTAGTAAGTGGAAGACCGTCTGGAAAAACACTGAAGGACAGGTAACCTGAACCCAAGCTGGAGAACATAGGGTTGCAAGAAGGTCTCCAAGAAGAACACCACACAAAATCCCCAAGAACGACAGCCAGGAAAAGAAGGCAAAAAGCCTAGCACAAACACCTCCACGATGAGGGGGAAACCATCTCATACGAGAAGGAAACCCCAAGATAATGATTAAGGAAAAAATACCTCAACAGAAGGTCCACCCAACAGAAAGATAACCCACGAGGGAGGGAAAAAAGAAAAATGAAAGACCTGCAACCGCAAGACCACCCCAACTGGGCGACAAAGAACAGGACCCAACGAAAACAGTCGCGAATCGAAGCGTTAATAGGTGGACAGGCAGACTATAAACAAGCCCTGCCCCATTAAATCAGGAACCGGATTTCAATGCCTTTCCTCTCTGAGAACTCCAAAGTGAAGGCTGAGAAGAGACGATACATGCATCTTTTTTTTTTTAGCAAATAATGAGCTGTTTTTCCCTGCCTTACCCAGCACTTGCTCCTTAAGTGATGACGGTCTGGGAGGGAAGTCTATTTTTGGTTTTGGAAAAGCAATATGGCTCACTCTCACAATCATCAAGTTGTGAAGTGTCCTGGAAAATCTGGCAGAATGGACAACTTATATATTGTTTAAAGAAAGATTTCCATAGATTCATCCCTTCTGCACCTTTAGATATAACTATGAATCGAATAGAAGATGTTTGGGCTAGTTTTCTAGATCCTCAATTTCTATGAAATTTTATTTAAAACTAAGACTATAGCCTGCCCCTTTTTAGGTTAAAATACATTTAGAGATGTATTCATTTCCATTAAATTACAGGACTGATCATCAAAGTACTATACTTTCTTATCCACAGCCATTAGTTGGTCTCTGGTTTTTACAATCTTCTTTCTGGTTGCATCCCGGCAACTGTAAGAAATGTGGTTGTTAGTTAAGACGGTGATTACCCACCTTAAGCAACAAACACAAACCTTGTTAGGATGAACCACTAAAGTCACAAAATTAACCTTAGCTCAATCCCTTGGCAGCTTTGGCACAGAGCAGACAGGATGAACGTAGGGGCGCAATAAAAATCCCATATAACATCAGAAAAATAGATAAATGTTTAATAAAATCACATCAAACTGACAAATCTGATAAGGGGGAACTGGAGTTATGAATTTTAAAGGTTGAAGTAAAAATAGCACCAAAAAAGTGTTAAGTGCACAGGCACTTTCATACTGGTTTGCAGGGGAACAATTCACACAGTTCTACAGTCAGCAAAATTAGATACCGCAAAAATACGGGGCTTCCTCATGCAGAAGAAGAGCATTTCAAACAGCAACTGACTGCTTAATGGCCCCAGGAACTTCCTGTCACAGCCCATATTGAACTGTGAACTTGTCTAGCGGAGGCCTTTTTAAAGTGGTTGTTCACCAAAATTGCTGGGCGCTGATGTCTACTCAGTGTCCTTGCCCCCTTCCTTTTCCTCCACAAAGGGATTTATTTCTCTTCTACTCAACTCTTGCCCTATACAGTTTTTTAAGCTCTTCATTCCCCTCCTTTTCAATGTATTTGTCATATAGATTGTATTTTGTGTGTGGACCTGCTTTTCATACCAGTCATGCTTTTCATGGCGCAGGCTGAATTCTTCTAGCTGGTCGGGTTTCTTGCAACATACATAGGTAATTACTCTTTTGACTTCTCACTGTATGTGAGGGTGGTGTGTCTCTTCCCTATGGTCTTGCTTGTCCTGTCACAGAGTTGAACAACAGAAGACAATTTTTCTGGTTCTTGATAAACCCCAAAAGAGTTTGCACTAGTGTCCCTGTGCTGGTGCTGGCTTTCCAGTGCTCTCTTCCTCTCTTTACCAATTAGGGCCGCTTCACCATGTTTGGCGCAGGCTGGAAATATATACGCTATATATATGCAGTCTGTACTGCTTTCCTGACCATCTACCTTGTCAAGAAACATCATCATGCAACAGACCTCACTCCTAGGATCACTCCAGCCTTAGATACTTGATCATTAAACAAAACATGGAAATAGAGAATCTTATGTTGGCACCTTAAAACCTTTTTAGGAAGCAGACCGAATTTTACTGTATCAAGGGGAATAGATTAGCCTAATGATATGACACAGATGTTAAAATATTCATATATTCATCACTAAACAAAACATGGAAATAGAGAATCTTATGTGGGCAATTCAAACCTTTTTTAGGAAGTAGACCAACTTATACTGCATCAAGGGGAATAGATTAGACCTAATGATATGACACAGATGTTAAAATATTAAACTCGTTTTTACTCCTAAATCTAATTCCAAAATTAGCATTTTTGCACTAAAACAGATAATTTGCCGTGGTGCTGTATTCTAAAAGGTAAAAATATAATTTGTGTGAGACAATCAACATCCCATTTTAGGGCAGTTGAAATTATATCTACGCTCTGAATCAGGGAGAAAAAGACTACCATATAGAGTCAAATATTTTACAGAAGTTTCTTGATTTACCACGTGATTTCTAATATGTTTCTTTAAAACCATATGGATACAAATAGAACATAATCTAATGGGTGACTTTAACGATGTTCCAATGATAAATGCCCCCTCAAGGGGTGCTAAGATTAACCCTATTTTGACCACCAATAATGAATGCCATCATGTGGCTGGTGCACCAGCACAAACATACATATACAAGTACGCACTCTTACAAGTGTGCACAAGCACACACACATATACCCTTTTATAAATTTGAATTGGGATTAGGAAAATAGAAGATATTGTAAAAGACAGAATGATGCAATTTTATTTGAAGATCTACTAAAGGTCTAGTAAAGAAATATAATTTATCACAATATGTATATTTGCTATATTTAGAAAGCAGTAGGTCTACAAATGAAAAATGCTTGGACAAAGTAATATCTGTTAAATCCGGGAAAACTACTCCTCCATCATGCTGGATTGTTGGGAGAGCTGGTATTGATTGTTTTCTACTTCATATTCATTCATAATACAAGAAGCCCATTCTCAAGAGTTCATGTCTATGATTAAGACTTGACAAGAATCTAACTTTAGTTATAAAATAATGAACCATTAGTCAGACACATTTTCTGTCATAATTAAGGTTCTTTAGACTTCTAGGCACCTGTGAAGATACAATAGTGAGAAGATAATATGCATGTAACTGTGATTTGGACACAAGGTTGCTGAGCTGGGGAAAGGCTGCATATTTGGAAAGACTATAACTACCATTCTGTCCAGGGATTAGAAGGTGGTCCCTGGAATCACCCGCACCGGTCTCCTGTAAGCGCTACATAGTGTACTCTTACACACTGCAGCGTGGGGAATGCACTAGGCCGAGAGAGGGCCCGTCTGCACCAGTCATCGCCCCCCCCCCCCCTTAACATCAGGCCCTAGGAAATCTTTGTTACAAGTATGGAAAAATGCTAAGTTAGCCCCAGTAAAGATACCCCTTTGGCTAAGGAAGGTTTTGTTCCTAGCACAATGTGGGGTAAGTCGTCCATCTTAATGTACTTGTCCTCTGCAGTGGGTGTGCTCACGGAGGAGATTGTGACTGTAGAAGAATTGGTTTCCCATGCTAATGCACGAGGCAGTATTTGTCCAGCAGGCCACAATGATTCTATCACCCCTATCCCTGGATCAAATACCAAGGTTTCACCTGTGGTTCAGGATGTACCCTCAGGGACCTGTAATGGCAATCCCAGTCTAACTGCAACAATTTATCAGGGTAACACATCCAGTAGGGTTTGTGGTCAGCAACGGAATGAACCGTCCCAAGCCAAAGAAACCTGCAGGTTGTAAAGCGTATTGAATGTGTTCTACCATAAAATTGAAAGTCTAATAACAAAACTCCAAGAGCCTGCCCTTCTGCTTTTGGAGCCGATTGAGCAGCTGATCAGTAACAAAGCTATAGCTGCCCTGCCAAAACCACTAATCACGCTGGCTCAACCTTGTGGGGAGTTTCATTTGAGGACCGGCAGCTGTGATACGCCTAGGGACTTTTACTCTCCCTCAAGCGCCTGTAAGAACTGAAGATGTTATAGTGCTTGGACAGCAACAGGATCTTGGTAATAAAGGGAAACGCCCCCCACCCCCTCAAATAAGGCAAATGCTAGAGGTCTTCCACCTCAGGCAACACCTACCCCTGCCATACCGCAGGATATATTAAGTAAACCATGTAAGGGGTATGAGCTGCAAAATGTGACTTTTAATCTTCCCCCAGAGGCGACTCCCTACGTTGTGGTACTGAAGAACGTCCCACCCCTTAACCATGATTCAGGAGAAAAGTTTGTGCAATTGATAAAAAAGTGATGCATTGGTTGGAGGCACACACCTCCCTGGGGACTCTTCCTGGCACTTGGATTAATATGGTCGGGCAGGTGAAGTGGATTAGAAGTGGACCGAAACCTTTACTGGAGGACAGTGTGATCATTAAGCTTTCTAGGGCAGACATGGCTGCACACATTTTTGAGTTTGTTAATCTGTTTGCCAAATCATCTATCTGCACCATATCATCGGGGTATTTCTATGGCCCAAATATGGCTCCACTTAATCGGTGTGCAACACCAGGGAATGTGTTGAATTTTAAATCCAACACATTCCCTGCTGTTGCGCTAACTGGAGTAGGAATAGCAATTTATACTATTCCTAAGTCCAGCGTGCCATCTAGAGCAAGTCGTAGAAACAACTTGCGATGTAAAGCCACACGTGGTAACAACACGGTCATTGTACCGACAACGTTGTAACCTACAGCGTGGTATTTGCTCACGTAGTAATGTCATACATTCGCCTACATCACGCCATGAAATTTGGAGAAAGTGGATCCCTTCACGTTGGAAACTCTGAATAGATTTGCGCCACCTGGGTCTATGGACTCCTGTGATTGACTGATCCTGTCTAACCAAAGCCCGGATTTCCCAGCTGGATTGAACATTTCTTCTGGGGCGAAAACTCTTTGCGGTCCTTAAATAAGTTTAATTTTATCAGCACATTCCTAAAGGGGACTGAGAGTCGGCCATACCTATCATCATATAGCACTTTACCCGGACGATCTGCTGTTGTTCATAGAAGGGAGAGACAGGGACTTGAGGGGAGCCCGAGGTCTGTTGGAGAGACTCGGCTCCATATAAGGGCTTAATGTGAGCTTGCGAAAGTCTCAACTCTTCCCGGTGATGCAGACGGGACATCCTCCGAGAGACCTCGAGCGCCTGCAGTTGGAGCGTGGCTGCCTGCCGTATCTGGGAGTCCAAATCTACCATACTGGGTCAGATCTATATGGGGGGCAATATAGAGAGGGCCTTACGGGGACTGAAAGTCAATGGACTTTTGGGGGACCCTGCCGCTCTTGCTGGCAGGATTGCACTCCTCAAGATGGTGGCACTCCCCTGCCTGCTGTACTTTTTTAATGCTCTGCCGCTGTGGATCCCTGCAGCCTTTTTCAGGGACCTGAACTCCCACATCCGAACCTTTATTGGGGGCTTGGGCGCCCTAATGTTGCCCTTACAAGGAATGCAGTGTACTGCAGCTGCGGGCGGTCTGGGGACCCCGGACTGCAAATTCTACTACATAGCAGCACAGCTGCAGTGGCTCATACGAAGCATAGCTCTGAGGAGAGAGCAGGTGGAGGGCCGGCGGGAGGATAGGCCGCCGCTGCATAATCATTGCAAATATGCCTCAGGGATACCAGATCAGCGGGGGAAGGACCCCCATGCGCTTTGGGTGCAAGCCAGATGCTGGCATCGGGGAATCAGAGGATGGGAGTTAGAGTTCTGTTTTCTCTGGACATTCCACTAGAGATGCTACAGGCACTTCCACACAGGGGCAGCTGGTGAGGCTTAGAAGCCTGGACGGAAGCAGGGTGAAAGAGATGGGTGACCTCTATAGGAACTCTGAGCTATTGCTGTTCAGGGAACTCCGAACTGAGTTTGGGCTACCCCAAGGACATTTCTGCATAGAGCAATTACACCTTCAATGAATAAGCACTGGAAGATGGGATCGGTAGAGCCCCCACCACAGCAAAGTTGTTATTATATGGCCCTGTTGGCGAGCACTATTAAGGCGGTATCATATCTGTACAGGGCACTCCACACAGACGACTGCACCCACTGGAAGAGTTACGTCTTCAGTGGGAAGAGGACTTAAAACACCCAGATTCTAGAGAAGGATTGGGATAGTATATTAGCAGGAATGCCAAGAGTGTCTAGAAACGCACGCTTCAAGTTAATACATTACTATGTCCTCCATAGAGCCTACCTGACCTCTGAGTGCATAAGCAGATATTTTCATGGGGACGAGGCAGCCTGCCCACGATGTGGCTAAGCGCGACCGCATATCCTGCACATGTTCTGGGCCTGCCCCATAGTGCATGAATACTGGGAGAGAATAATACATATAGTGAGTGAGGTGATTGGCAGTGAGATCCCTTACTCACCAGCCCATTGCCTGTTAGGGTGGTGCCCCCACACAACAAAAACCAAAGTCACTGGTAAATTTTAGGATCTAGCCTTCGTACTAGCGCAGCACGAAATAATCAGGAATTGGAAATCACTGGAGGGGGGCCCCCCCAGAGTGACCACCTGGAGAAAAATAACTCCTGAAATGGGCAGGCTGTGAGGGACGAATACTGATGAGAGAAGCCAAAAGAGGGCTGAGCACCATAGAGATAGCCACATCATGGAAGACTCTCTTGCATGATCTAGCACACGAGAATTGGAGGCCCCACAGGAGGAGGGAGAAGTTCTATAACAAACATCCCTCCAACACAGACACAGTAACTGTAACTGAGATACCCCTAGAGCTCCTACATGATCGGGACCCCACAGATTACACACTGCTTTTGCATTGCATTGCTCTTCAACATAGCTCTTAGATGATTGCTACATAAATAGTTTCGCACCATTCATCTGAGATATATTGCAGGTGACTCCCCGGGTAGGGAGGGAGGGATGTTTACTGCTATAGTTCTGAATCTAGTTGACTTTCTGGAATAATCTGGCAAGTAACAACAGTGAAATTTGCTACAGAACTTATAACAGATGTTTTAACCTGTACTACTGAACGGTCATGATATTGAGGGAAAATATCAATAAAATGTGTTTAAAAAAGAAGTTTAATTTTATCTTGTGAAATGTTGCAAGTTTAATGATTCTGACTGGTTGGAGTACGTGAAGCACTACGTGGTGATATGTCTCCAGGAGACTTCGACTTTAGACAGTTGCCAATTGGAGATATTTAAATCCCATTTTGTTCTTGCTAGAGAATACCGTAAGGTCAGGCAATGTGCGGTCCGAATGTCTTTATCTCTCTAGAAACCAAGGGCACTGTGGAGATCCTTGACACTGGGTCCCCTAACCTGCAAGTCTTTTCTCTTTCTTTTGCAAGAACTCGCCACTTTGTTGTTTACAATGCCAAGACCTCCCTGCAGGATACTTGCAGTATACATCTCTGGGATTCTTTTTTCGGGTCCCTGGAGGGCATTACATGGAGGGCATGGGCCTCATTAGCAGGAGATTCCAATTGTCACCTATGGGAGGACTCCTGTATTTTGCCTTTAAAACCTCTCCACTGCTTTTTGCCAAAGCACTTCGAACACAGTCCACAGGGGGATCTATTGAAATTGTTTCTTAGAAAGTATGACTTGGGTTTTACTCTGGATAAAACAGTGTATTCTATGGGGTGAGCTGGTCCCAACCTTTACAGGTAGAGGGTAAGCACCTTTAATCAATTTTATTTTTATCTCGAACCTCGTTTTTACTCACATTTTGAAGGTCACCATAGATTGTAGCCCTCATAGTGACCACAATCCTGATTGTATCTCGCTTAACTGGCAAATGGTGATAAAGCAGATGAGTGGAGCGCCTAGTGGATCCCTTAAGTCCATTAGTCAGGGTAGGCGGATATGTTGGTCTCAGGTCCCCCTGATGATCTCCACAATGCCCTTCCTACTATATTCCCGCAAGAGCTTGTTATATGTTCTCGTGAGTCAGCCAGTCCTAGAAAGTTTTTTGCTACATTTCCACAAATTCAATGCATAGTCACTGAATCCCTTACTCGCTCTGGGGGCTCTCGTGTTAATACAGGTGTAAACTGGTTTGATATGGGTTGCTCATTTGCAATTAGAGAACTTAAAAGCACCCTTAAGAAAACCTACTTTGGTATTTCTCTGCCGCTGTCACTATAAAGGGGAGGGAAAATTAGATTAGGTATGCTATATGGGAGAATGTGCTCGACACAGGATATCTTAAGAATAGTGCCAAGTTCTGGGGTATTATTATTCTTCCTTTTTTGCACAAGGGAGGTCTATAGTGGGGGCCGAGAAACAATGAGTAGCAAGACAAGCCTGCCATTTGCAACGTTTTCCAGTTTTGCCCAGGAAGAAGTCAAGAAGAGTATTATGGGTCTGTTCAGAAGTAAAGCACCAGGCCCGATGGAATCCGCCTGATTTATATCAGAGTGATGTGGCTACCTGGGTGCCGTTTTTGAATAATGTTTATTGAACGGAGCTGTAAAAAGGTAGCTCTTCTTCCTCACGGTCCGCTGCTGTCAGTATTCCAGTCTTCAGAAATAGGGATAGGGATAGCCCCTCATACTATAGACCAATCTCCCTTCTCAATTCTATCGTCAAGATTTTAGGGAGAGCCCTACTGGATAGAGCTATGCATTGGTCTGAGGAGCTTAGTATACTGTCGGAACTCCAATATGGTTTTAGAACAGGGACAGCAACAGTCGATCAATACATAAATCTTTATATAATTTTGAATAACAATTTTGTGGCCCGCAATGTCACTATCCAGTTAGCTTTTAATGGATTTAACCTAAGACTTTGACCAGGTTAACTGTGATGAATTGTGGAGAATTATTCTTAACATGGGGGTTAACCCGAAGATAAAATCTTCCTAAGGGATCTCCATGCATACACACGGAGGCTGTAATCAGATACTCCACTGGTTCCTGTAGGGCAGATGGTTTCACACTTTGCTGGGTGTCCGTCAAGAATGCATCTTGGCCCACTTTTCATTTACTTTATATATAAATCGACTAGACTAGGTTTTAGTGGATGAGCGAACAGACTTCCAATAGGTTAATGGCCAGCCCATGCCTGTTTTGCTGTATGCAGACAATGCCGTTTTAATGGCAAAAACAGTCCTAAACAAGGAATATTTCTTAAATTGAGGTAATCCTGTAGGTACAGCCAGCTAATAATATAAACTATATGGTGTCACTGGCTTTATATAACTCAATATTTCATAGATTAAATAATTAAGATGTTGTTTTAAATGTCATAAGGAATCAATGTTTTAATTCCTTGTACCCAAAGAATACAAGTTAAAGTATAGATAACTACTTAATTGAAACATACACTTTTACCTATACTGTAGGACTAAATGTTTTTTTGGGGGGGGGGGGGGGGGGGGGGGACTATATAAAATATATAGTCAAACTCCAAGTGTGTCCCAGGGATGATGCGCTGATTATTGTATAACTGTGTCTGCTTTGTTTTGCGATTTATAGGTTACGTTGCTATTTTAATTGTATTCATGTTTTATTGATTCTACTATGAGCACAATAAAAATAGATTTTTAAAACAAGTGATAAGGTATGAACATGTTTTAGTTTGTGGCAGTTATTTCATCATATATAGCCAGTCAGTCAACAGCTTTATTTCGATTGTTACATCATAAAAGCAACAGATAAAAAAAGCACAATCGTTTAAAATTTTGTATCTAAAAACAAGGAAAACAAATACAGGTTTTCATGCAAAAAAGGGAAAGCGAGTTATCAAACAAATAAACAATTAAAAGTCATCAATTAAACAGTGATTAACAGCCGTTTTGCCCTGATTGACCAAGCCCATGACAGAAATTTCGAGAGGCTAAAAACATACAAGGGCCGGGTATCTGATATTAAAATTCGAAGTGCCACAGATAAATGCCTAGTGCCCAAGGCCCTACACACGGGCTTAAGCAACGTTTGCCTTGGGCTAACATAGGCTGGGCACGCAAAAAGAAAATGTTCAATTGTCTCTTTGGGAGTGCTACAGGAGGGACAAGATGCAACTGTCTGGTAGGGCGGTTTCCAGCAAGATGTTAGGGCACGCACAGGGAGGGACCCCACTCTAAATCTAAAATAAAGGGCCCGATCATATGGCTTCCAGACCAAATCCAGGTAGAGATCCAAACAGGGTGAGTTCTTATGCACTAAAAATTCTTCTGTGAGCCTACCATGAGAAGGATCCGTGGAAATTCTGCTTCTAACCCAATTCCAATATAAGGTTTTCAAGGCTGCTTTCGGAGGGGAAGACCTGTTTTCCCAAGCTTCACTAAGGCCTAGTTTGCCAAGCATAGACTTGACATCAGTAAGCCATCTGATCCTACACCAGCCTACCATCGACATCACCTCTGCTAGGCCTTTAGCATACTTGGCAAGTTCGGGGACGCGCCATAGCCTAGCCCATAAAAGCAGTGGACGCAGTTTTGCTACGTCACTAATTTGCTGGCAACCAAGGTCCAAAAAGAGGGGTAGCGTGGGTGTACTCTGCGGGAGAGACATAATACATTTTAAAAACTTATTCTCAGACCTAGTTAGGACGCTGATGTTAGAGGTACCCCAAAGTTCAGCGCCATACAAAGCGGAACTAACACCCTTTGCCCTGTAGATATCCAGAACAGGGGCAATGGGCTTGGTTGAAGAGGATCTCTGCTCTCTAACAAGTGCCCCTATAACCCTTTTATGGTTAAGAGACATTTTTAATAAATGAGGGGTCCACTGCATGGAATCTGTAATACGGATCCCTAGATAGTCAAAAACAGTGACCCTTTCCAGAGGGGTTTCACTAAGAACAGGGGGTCGGCCTAATTTTTTTGGGGGGTTTAATACCAGGTACTTAGTTTTATTTGCATTTATTACTAGGCCCCGTTGGTCACAGAAGGTCTGAAAGTTGTTTAAGAGTCTCTGTAGACCCGCCGAGCTTTTTGAGATTAGAAGCGTATCGTCGGCAAAGAGAAGGGTGGGAATTCTCTCCCCTGCCAATGGTGGTGCGTCCGAAGGTTGTTTGTGTAGATGGTCCACAACCCCATTCACATAAAGTGAAAAAAGGGTTGGAGCCAGGACACAGCCCTGACGCACCCCTTTTGCCACTGGGATCCTGCTAGTTTTCTGGCCATCTGTACCCCAACGTACCTGTGCATAATTGCCATCATGCAGGCGCACTAAGATGGAGAGGATGTTTAGTGGAATCCCCATTTCAGCTAACACGCCCCATAACTGTTCTCTGGGCACAAGGTCGAAGGCAGTCTTCAGGTCGATGAATGCCAAATAAAGACTGCCTCCGCCTATCACTACCACCTTCCAATATAGTAGTAAGAGCCTGAAGGCCTGCTCTATCGTGCCCGTTCCAGCCCTGAAACCATCCTGATAGTCCGACAGAATCTCTTCGTCCTTAATCCATTGGAGGATTCTTTCTAGGAGCACCTTTCCCACAACCTTCTGGGTTGAATCCAATAGACTTATTGGTCGGTAGTTGGCAGGGTCGTCCCTCCGGCCTTTCTTAAAGATAGGGACAACCTCTGCCCCCTTCCAAGAGTCGGGAATGGCTGCTCCTTTGTCGATTGCGCTAATCAGAAGGTGAATAAGCTTCCCCCACCTCTGCAGGTTTGAACGCAGCAGATCCACCGGAACTCCGTCGGGTCCCGCTGCTTTCTGTGGCACAATACACCTAATTGCATGTTCTACTTCTTTAATTGTAAATGGGGAAACCATTTCATTTCTCGTGGGTACTAAGGGTCCGTAGGATGCGGGGGGGGCAAATGCCTCTTGAAGATTCGAATACAAGTTAGTGAAATGTTCGAACCAGGCCTGACCAGTTATGTTGCACGTTATAAGGTTACTATCGGGTCTGTTCCTTTCCCTAATAGTATTCCAAAAACGGGCTGCATCCCGCCCAGTGCTTGCTTCTCTTAGAGTTTGCCAGTATTCGTCTTCCCATTCCTTTTTTGCAATCCCAATCACTCGTTTGTATTCTGCTCTAGCCTGCAGCACAAGGGGCTACGATTTTGTCCTGACAGCTTGAATAAGGCACGCCTTCAATTCTCTGCATTTTGACGTATACCACCCCTGCTTATCTTTTGACCTGGGGTGGCCATCCGGCCTACCTACACGTACTTGCGCCTTGAAAAGATTACCAATCGAAATTGATGGTCTCCTGGAACATCAGCGTAATCCTGGGTAAAGCAGAATGATCTAAGGAGATTGTTGCCATCTCACTTAGTGTAGCTTCCAAAAATTGATCTATGGCCTGTAATTTTGGTGCGTCAGAGGCTACTTTCCGCCATTTGAGATGCCTACCGCGATTAGACAGAGTGACATCCGATGTTGACCTTTTGGCTGGTGATAAGGTTGGGGTACTATGATTTAACCATAGGTGCCTTAGGGAAAGCGAAAGGAAATTATGATCGCTATCTATGGTAGGTACTACAGCCATATCCACAACAGACAGCCAAAGGTCAAAATCAAGCAAGATGTAGTCGATCCGGGAAGAATGGTTAGCCCTGTTGTATGTATGACTGCCCAATGGGTCAGAGGTGGTTCTTCCATTAACGGCTCGCAGACCGTGCTCCAGGGTCATAGAATTTAACTGGATCGCCCTCTCTGTCCATCTCTTTATCGGCTCAACAGATAATGCTGGGATACCCCTCCTCACATCATCCTCTACCACACCCAGAATATCTTCTGCGGCAAGTGGTTCGAACGTGCAATTCAAGTCTCCTGCAATCATAACTTGGGCATCCTCACCACACTCATCTAAGACTTTCTCCAGTAATACTATAGTGGGGGAAAAAGAGCTACCTCTAGTACCTCTGGCATACATATTCAGAATCTCTAGGTGTCCCCTAAATCCTGGGCCTTTCAGTGAGATTCTAAGGATGTCCATTGAGCCACTATACTTCTGAGTAATACTACACCCCAAAGAGATATCCACCCAGATGAGGAGTCCCCCCGAAGGCCGGCCCCTCCCAGATGGTGACTGAAGGGCAGGCAGATAATATGTGGAATATCCAACTTTGTAAACAGGTTCAAGGCTCCAAGTTTCCTGGAAGATGCAGATACAGTGCTGTTCTACCGGTGAGTGCCATTCGGCGAGGTCCAGATTCCTACAAATGCCCGCTATATTCCAACACATAACCCCCATCATCGGTCCATTGCCATCGGACCCTCCCTGTACATGTGCAGAATTCTTTATACAAGAAGCACTAATGTCGTCTGAATTCGCAACCTCCGCTACCACTATTGGATTGCTTAGTGTGGATCGATTAGGAGAATGGATGGCCACTGGAGAGTACAATCCATGGTCGGGTATCGGCGTCTTAGGGATGTTACCACAGTCAGCCAATCCCTCCACTTCCATGGAGGCAGGTATAGAATACCCAAAGGGCCCTGACTGTCAATCACAATCGCTCATACCCGAGAGGGCATTAAATCTATTTGACACATCCAAGGGGGTCAGTGGGCCTGTTATACCTCTCCATCTAGGACCACAATGACTCTGTGGAATATTATGCCACCCAACAGATCTATTAGGAGCCAAGGGGTACAGTACATGGGGCACAGGCCAGTTGCTTCGGGGTGCGGGATGATGACTAGGTCTATCACAAGCTAAGATCCCAGGATTTGCTGGGGGACCTACCAGGGGTCTTGGATAGAAATACGTTAGGTCGTAGGGAGTGATAAGATTACTTCCACTCCCCGGGAACCAGTTTAATATATGCCTAACAACTCCCTGCTCTCTGAAGTTGACAATAATAATATCCCCCTGTAGGTCCTTAACCCTGCGACCTAGCCACGGGAGGCGCCGAACATGCAAGATCTCGCCATCGATATTACAGGGGAGAGGTCTATTCAGGGCCAACCAATGCATAACTTTGTGCTTTAGCTGGAAGAAACCCTCTCTTGTACCTTCTGCTAACGCGGGAACTCCAGTAAGGACTACCACATATGGTACTGATTCAGGGGGTAGCTCAACTGTACGCCCATTATACTCTGTGGTCACTGCTTGCGCATTACATACCCCTCTATTGCTATCAGGTTTTGGGTGGAGAATACTGTGCCCCCCCACAGCTACTCTATCGTCATTCTGTGCAGGCTGCTCAATAGTTTTAGGCGGAGCCTTCTGCTTAACACTAATGGTGGATTTAGTGGTTTTATTTGCCTCTTTGCTGCGAGTAGTACTAATAGCAGCAAGTACTGCGGGAGCTGGAGAGGGCAGTACCGATTTCTCAAAAGTTTTTAACAACCCAGTATTAGCAGCAATGGTTTGCTCTAGGGTCCCTAACCTTTGTTCCAACCTGTCTAGTGTTTGTTTGATAGGGAACATGAGGGATTTGATTAGCTGTTCTATGCCACCTAGGAGAGCAGGAGATACTACCTCATTCCCCGTAGGTTGTGCCTGTAGGGATGTGGTTGCTGGCTTATCTAAGGACAATACAAGAGATTTAGACGATTTACCAAAGTCTGAGTGACTAATTTTGGCTTTAGGTTGCTCACCCCCCCTCTTTCTCCTTTTACTAGGAGGGGGCCTGTTAGACCTGTCAGCCCTTTGGGTGGTCCCTCCTCATCATTATTTATTTTGTCCCACTTTTGCCTCAAACCCTGTTAGTATTTTTCCTTTTTGGGAACCACCAGACTTTTTAGTATTGATGCAGATTCAGGGAGCCATTTTATCTACCCCTGGAACTTCTGTCTGAGGGCCTGGAGCACAAAATGGTGGCCACCTGTGACATCATCAGAACCCACTGGAACCTACTAGAACCTTCTGCAACATTCTGGAACCCTGTGACAGTTGGAGGCGGTTTGGAATGTTGGGAAGCTAAGCCAGAGTTGACAGTTGGAGCTGGCAGTTGGCACCTGACTGGTGAAGAGAGAGCAGCAGAAACCTGAAGGAGGAAGGAGTGAGGCAGCAAGGGTGGAAACTTGTGCCTGGAGTGGGGTCCATAAACCCACCCTTGATACTAGTCCCTACTGACTGAGCCCAGCCTGGAGCCCTGTGTGGGAGAAAGCAAGAAAAACCATCTTAAGGACCTGGACAGCAGGAACAGGCCTTAAAAGTAAAGAACAGCAAGTACCTGACCTGGTTACTGGTAACTACCTGAAGTCCGACGTCGAGAAGCCTAGAGACCTGGAGCCCGAGGTGGAGAAGCGGCGCTGACTGGAAAGCAGACGTCGTACCCGGAGCCGCCAGAGGTCGAGAGAGGGCGCCGACGGAGGTCGTGGAGAGTACCAGAGGTCGTGGAGGAAGTCACCCGAGGTCGAGTGAGCGGCGTCGACGGGGGAGTGAAGTCCGCCCTCCGGAGTCGCCGGAGACCGAGGTGAAGCGTGCCGGAGGTCGGGAGTGGAGATCGCACTCCGGAGTCGCCGGAACCTGAAGAGAATCGTGCCGGAGGTCGGGAGTGGAGGTCGCACTCCGGAGTCGCCGGAACCTGAAGAAAGGAGCACCGGAGGTCGGGAGTGGAGATCGCACTCCGGAGCCGCCGGAAGTCGACATCGAGCCAAGGCCGCCCGACGTCATTGATCCGGAGCCGACATCGAGCCGAGGCCGCCGACATCGAACCGGAACCGCCTATCGACGTCGTCAAGAACTGACATAGCGCCGAGGCCGCCGACATCGAACCGGAACCGCCTCACGGCGTCGACACGACTCCAGCGGCGTCGGAGCTTCATAAAAAGGGCAGTAAGTGGAATAGAGGGCGCCTAAGGCCCTGTGGAGCCCTGAGAGACTATCCTAGGGGCTAGAGAGGTGCTGGAACCAGCTTGATTGTGCCAGGGGTGAGCTGAGACTAATACAGAGGGGTTGTGTAGTGTGGGAGAGCCAGATCTCTAGATTCCCCCTTGATCTACCTCAGTTTAGGCCTCAGCCTTGTCCAAGCCAAGGAGTATACCCCTCAGGCCATCCACCTAACCACAAGCTGTGACTGGGCCAAATCAGCCCATAGTATTTTAAATGTGATCTGATTTTACAAATGTCATTGTTGGCTGATATTATTTATTGAGGGTACTGTATTTATTGTATTTATCTAAGTTATTCCTGTGATGTATTTATTGTCCTGAGCTAACTTATTCCTGCACAGTATTTATTGCCTCACAGTATTTATTTGACCGGATCCTATTTATTGCACCTGTAAAGTGTTACTATTTATTTAACCTGCACTTTTTAAGAAAAAGCTTTGTGTACTGTGATTGTATTATTATTTATTTAATCAGCAACTAAGAGAAAAGAAGATAAAGAGATATATTTTCAGTATAATTTTTAAGGGGAACGGATGCACGCATGGTTATTGTGTGGGTATGACGTATGCTCAACACGGTGCCTGACCCCTGACCACTCGAGCCAAGCTACCACAGTGTATGTCTGGAAAGACCCCATTACCACCACCCTTCCGGTGTGGGAGTGGGGTTTTTCTAACAGGGCCCCAGCACCTTAGAAGTCGCTTTTTTCCTAGCTCTATTCACATGTGCGGTCCCTACAACTATAGGACGTGGCTCATGATGAATCTCCACCACTGTAGTTGGGCCTCTAACAGGGAGTACAGGAATAAGAGACAAAGGAGCAGTTATGTCAGGTACAGGAGATTTTTCGCGAAAGAGTACGGGAGTGCTGTCTAATTGAGACGCATCAGGGCCTTCGGATAAGCGAAGGATACTCAGAGGAGGTGAAACAATCAATTGTAGGGGTCTAAAGATGGGCGTCTACCCTTCATGGATTCAATCGAGCGACGACGCTCGATTCGTCGCCCAACCAGTGCTTGCTCCCTATCAGCTTCTAGTAAAGTCCTAGTAAAATAACCATCTAGGGTCCCTTGGTTCAGTCCCCCTGCTAACAGTGATATACCAACAGTGGGACTTGAAGCCATGATACTCCCTGACAGCTGTAATAACCACCAACAAATATAGCACAGTCTTTGTATTATATATTGGATTTACATACACTTAAATGTAGTTAATTTTACATTAGTTCTACTGTATGCACATTAAAAACAATTCCATATCAAAATAGTTAGTTATGAACTTAAATGTATATATTTTATTTGTGACATGAGACACGTTTTATGTTAAAGTGTTTCTGACAAGAAAACATTTTTTTATGTTTATTCATTTTTGTAACTTTGTTATATGAATAGTTTCATACAATGTGACTCACAACACAGCACACATTAAAGATAAATTTAAGGTAATGCAAACTTCAAGGCAAACAAAAACGGTTAGCAGACCCTTATGTCTTGCTCTACAAGTTCAATTGTTTTTAATTAAAGCTACATACCAGTTCGGCTGAAGAAAAGCTATGAACATTTCTACCAGTAGGAATAACCAAAGATGCTGAAAAAAAGTTGACAAAAAAAGGTTAAAATAGTGAATTATGTATATGAGATTTATGAATAACATCAACATTCCATCTGGAAATCATTTTTCTTTCCAATTCCACCTTCTTTATCTCCCCCATGTCTAGGCACTCAAATCTAATAAACACAATTGTATAGCCTTCATTGAAAGCACTAGATTAGACAAAGTAGAGATTATGGGTCAGATGGACGACCATTTTGGCATGCGCAAACGGGTTTGCGAAGCAGTTTGCGCATGCAAAAACAGCATGGGGAATGTACAAATCCTATTCTGCATTTCTCAATTTTTTCCAACTCGCAAAATAGGGTTTTGCGACTCGCTATTAGGAAGCAGCGTTCCCTTCCTAATAGCGAGCGCAACCCTATGTAAGAATATTTTGCGGGCGCCAATCACTTGCAAATTACCACCCTCTTCAAGAGGGTGGTAATGCACTCGCAGTAGGGAAGGGGACCCCAGGGGACCCCTTCCCCTTTTGCAAATGCAGGGGTAAATATTTTTTAAGGGCAGGCAGCGGTTCCAGGGACCACTGCCTGCCCTTAAAAAAGAAACAAAAAAGTTTAATTTTTTTTTAAAAAAATGCATCCCGTTTACCTTTAAGGAAAATGGGCTGCATTAAAAAAAAAAATGCTGATTTAAAAGCAGTCCCAGACATGGTGGTCTGCTGAGACTAGCAGGCCACCATAACTGGGAGGTCCTGCCATTCCCAATGGGGTAGCAAATTGTGAGAGGCTCATTAATATTCATAAGCCTCTCAATTTGCGAACCCATTGGGAATGGATAACAGTGTGAAATACACTGTTGTACATTGGAAATAGCGCCTCGCAAATTGCGAGTCGCAAAAAACTCACAATTTGCAAGGCGCTATTTCCACAGTCGTACATCTGGCCCCATGAGATCAAAGGTCTTTAATGTAGAGTACCTTTGAACAAAATACAGCATATCTACAAAACCTAGTGTTCTCATTGTGGATGAGTGCAGACTGCCATGCATTTGGTAAGCAAGATTGTAGTGGTTTGGCTTTAGGTAACTTAGTAGGCCTGTTCATGGCTTTCGCTCTTAAACAGTAAAACTCTCTCTCAACCAGGACCGGAAAGGCCATGTCTAATTGATCAGAAACCAAAATGATTCCTCTGCATACCTAGCAGCCAGTCACGAAGTTAGAACCAGATTAAGGTACCACAGAGGCAGGGTGAAGGGGGAAATGTGTTGCAAACCTTTCAAGAACCTCTCTACAGCAGAGGAGTAGCAAAGAGATACCTAATCAGGCAACCACAGAAAGTGAGAGACGGCTAAAAGAGAGCCATTTAAGGTGCCCAAAGCAGAGCCCTGCTGTGCAAAGGAAAGGCAATAGAGAGGGCCTGTGAGAGGGGAGCAGAAATAGGGTCAACCTGTTTCACCATGCCATAAACTTGCCCCAAAAGCAGGTGTATACCTGGCTGCCAAGATACATATGTAGACTTCGGGCAGAAGATCAAAAGCTTTTAACTGTCGCCACTCAATCTCCAAGCATTGAGAGTTGACAAGTGCAGGTGGAGAATCCTTCCCTGCTGCTGAGAAAGAAGATCCTCCCGAAAGGCCAGCCTGATCGGAGGCCCGAGCGCAATACGCAACAGCTCAGGATACCAAACTCTGAGCAAAGTCCGGAGCCACAAGAATGACTTGAGCCTGTCATTCCTGATTTTCTTGCGAGATCTGGGCAGAAATAGTATGGGCAGAAAGGCGCACAGGAGGCCCGTGCTCCACTTGAGATGAAAAGGGTCTCAGAACATGAGCCAACTTGGAAACTCCAGCGCACAGAACTGCTGGCATTGCATGTTCTCAGTGGTGGCAAACTGATCTAACCAAGGCTCTCACCACTGCTGAAAGTGACCATGCACCACTTCCGAATGAAGACGCCCCTCGTGATTCGCTAGGAATCTTAGGCTGACACTGCAGTGGTGTTGTCTGTGAACACTTGTACTATCCTTCCCTTGATGGAGGGTAGAAAGGCTTTCATGCCAGCCAGATTGTCCGGACCTCCAGAAGGTTGATTGTTAGAAATCGGGTTGCTGATTGACTGTGTTATAAGCTCAGGTCAAACAATAACCACAGTCCTAGTCAGGGTAAGAGACAGGCAACTCAAAATGTTTCCACACCAGGTTAATTTAATAAATAAACAAGGAAAAAATGACAAAAATTCAATAAGTAGAACTTGAGGTATAAAATGTTAAAGTTTATACTGAAAAATAGTGTCAGGAAGCAAAAAGCAATACCGGGGATATCTGATCACGCCGGATCAGGACAAAGTCAAAGTGCATGCCCAACACAATGGAGCAAAGGCAGGCTACAGGGACCAAGTTATTCACACTGAACTAAAGTACCTTAAATCCTGGTTGTGGAGCATTTGTATGGATCTGTGTCAAAGATGCATCGTGCACCAGAAGCAATGCAACAGTTCCCAGATGCAACGAGGCCGCGGTGTGAGGTCTTGATGCGTCGAGGATACTGTAAAATGGCTTGCAATGCGAATGCCAGAGTTGAGTTTGCAAGGTGCAGTGGAGACATTGCGTCGGTTACGACGAGTGGTGAAGCTGCGATGCAGAGGTTCGTGTCCTCGTCGAGGCTGCTACTGACATGGGATGCGAGGAGCTTACGCCAGGAAAAACTTTGTGTAGTGGGAGTTTCCGAAAGCAATGCGTCACTCCCAGGATGTGGGATGAAGTGGCGGGGCAACTCTTGTGCAACATGTCTAATCCACACAACAGCGGCAATGCATCACTCAGCAGAGGTTGCATTGGTTCTGCTGCAGAAACACCTGGGTGGCACAATTAGTACCGCAGGAACATTGGTAGCATTTAATTTATAGGCCCTGGACACAAGTAGTGCCACTTTACAACTCACTTATAAGCAGGGCCAGTGGAATTATGCAATTGTTCGGCTGCATCTTTTGTCACATGTTTATACATTTGCCACATAATCCATCTAGTGCTGAATAATCTGCAGATTTTAACAAAAAACTAATTTTGTTTCTAGCTCAAACGATTCAAGTTACTAAAAACACAGCAACACATGTCGCAGCTTAGTGGAAGGCCCTTTGTAAAGCTTGACTGGTCACCATTCTGTAGCTTACAGCTATATTTTTGTATTAGACTGGTTCTAATGATGTGCAAGCAATGCCCAGGAAGTGGTAACAAGTGCAAAAATGACAGGGCGTGGCTTGCACTGCCAAGATTGTGAACGTGCTATAGCGATGTTCTGCCATGCAGCTCCGATTATCTGTCAGTTATCTGCTAATGGGCATATCCTCTGACACCGATACGTAGCGGAATGCACTCCTCTAGCTCTGAAGAGCTGTGTCGTGGCCCCTTGATTGTCAAGCTGCCTGAATGAACTGGTAACAGAGGGAAATGCACTGCCGGCGATTGTGGCCTACACCTGGTGTGGTGTGCTACTGGAAGGAGGCACGGCAGACGCGGTGGGTCACCGGACCCGTGAGGCACACTGACCTGACCATCCGCTGTGCCGCCGGACAATTGCAGGGCCCTAGTGCAGGTCGCTCTCAGTGACCCTAATGGCTAGGGCCAGGTGGACTCACACCGTAGGGGGGTGGGGCCTGGGCCTGTCTGAAGGAGTTGCTGGAGCACAGCTGAACAGAGAATGCCCCTGGGCACCGGTGCTGGGAATTACGCTCAACCGGCTGCCCTTCCTGCATAACTGATGTTGCTGTGGCCTCGCGGCGCTTGACTTGGCGGCACTACTGGGTGCGTGTCGTATTATGAGGCCATTCGCTGACCCCACTGACTGCTGTGTGCAGCCAGGTAAAACTGCTGTACAGGCGGGCCTGGGTGGGTGGTGAGTGTCTGCGTGCCTGCCAACACACCCGGCCTGCTATTTCCATGGAACTTGCATGGACCTTTAGCCCCCCCACCCAGGCAGAACTGGGGCCCTCCAATATTTCCATACCTTCTGCACTGGGGCTAGACTAGCCTGCGTCCGGAGGTCCATGCTGGAACAGTCACACAGCCAAGAACAGTGTACTGCCTTCCCCCGCTGACTTCCTCGCACCGCTCCATGCTCGTCACTCTGTAGTGGTGATGGTCCAGGGCCATGCTCTTGGCTCGCGCCTTGCTCCATAACCAGATTGACCCCTGGAGGAGCAGACCTACCCAATGTCCCACACAGCAGTGGGAAGTCCTGTTATGGATATTACCTCAACCGCTGCGGGGGTTGGGGTCATAGCCGATTGACTGGTGGGTTGTGGACTGCTCTGGGGCCCGCTCTACTCCCTGTCCTGTGCTAAGATCACTCCTACTTTCTTCTGCTCCTGCCCTGCCTCCTGGAAGCACCTGTCTGTCCTCGTTGAGGTTAAACGAGTATACGGCGCTGGGCTGCTTGTGCTGCTGCACTCTCCTGGGATATGTGGAAATATGGATTTTCCTGGTCAGTTATGTCCCCTATCTTGGACCCCAACGGTTCTATGTGCATGTCGCAAGTACATGTATGTTCCCTCCAGTTCCAGTATTGATGACGCAAACACATGCGTGTCCACCGTCAACATGTCCTCTGCCAGATCCGCCATGAATAGGCCGGATATTCCACTCTTAAATATGAAAGGCCACTGGCTTTATATGGTTCACTTATGCCACTTTTCAGTCCAGGCAAGTAGGCCCTGATTCTGTCATCAAACTCTTCTTGCCTTCTGCCTCTAAAAACTCCAGCCCGAGCCTGCATCTGTGACCATGAACTTTGTCTCATTCTCTGCGCTGCTCACGAAGCCTGACATCAGCTTACTCTCTGCCAAGAACTGTATTTCACCTTCGAATTATCTGCTTCCCCCTCAGCCGATGCATTCCTGCCTAGTAGTTTAAGTAAACATTCTTCCAGTTACCAAGCAAAAAGACCCATCTTCTCTGTCCTCATGCAAGTAATTCATAGCCTTGCTACCATGGAATATTCCTACCCCCTCGCATTCAGTGTAGACACTTAGACGCTTGTACACGCACAGTCAGTATAGAATAGATTCTGTCCGAGAGTCCTCCTTTTTGGATAACATAGTTCTTTAAACATAGGATGTTAGATATGATTTGGGATTAGGTTGACTTGACCTCCCAGACTTCTCGTCTCCACATATAGAGCTAAATGTCAAGTCCCCGTCACCCCCTAGTTACACGTCAATTACACGTCATACTGCTGCGCGCGCATCCATGCCAAGTATTATCTTATAGATCCACCTATACATGACATCACAACCAATCATGTTCCTTTTTACTCATTATTACACCCATTTTCGGTTACGCAAACCAAACGTCAATGTCCTTATCAATTGTTACGCCTACTGTATTCACTTCATTATAATGTATGTATTATAAAAGTTACTGTTTGTCAATAAAGTATGTACTTCACTTCCTGAACCCCCGTGGTGATGGAACTTGAGGCATCCGATTATAATCGCTTATTGGAATAAAGCCCATTCCGAAACTCTAATATCACGGATTCTGCCTCTCATTTTACTGAGCTATTTTATAATGTTTCTGTACCAAATTCAGTCCCGGTAAAGGAGAAATATTTACCACATGATGGCGCCCGAACAGGGACACTTTCTCATCTCACGCGCCGGCGGTGTGTTGCAGGCCCGGTCTCCTGCCACAGCTGGACGGACAATAACGCGTACCAGCAGGATTTCCTGTATCTCCCTCCGGTCAAGCGGGGGCGACTGAGACTGCAATCAACACCCAGACGAGGCGGTGAGAAGTGCGAAGTATCCCGACCAGAGCCTAGCTGAGAGAGCAAGATCCGAGGTATACAGAGACCCACCAGTCCGAAGTCAAGCCCAGTGTCCGACGAGTCGAGTCGAGTCGAGTCCGGTCCGGTTCAAGTTCAAGTTACTGAGGCCTTCCGTTTCCGAAGCTACCCGGTGAGTACCATTGCTGGGGAGGCATTTCTGACGTGCACATAGGTTGTGCCGGTCAAGACGGGTTTGGGTACACAAATCCGGTCTGCACTGTTTTAGCAGTGTATCTGTACTGTTTAGCAGTATATCAAGTATTCCGAAGTATTCCGAAGTGTCTAGTTATTGTCTAGTTATTGTCGAGAATTAGGCTTGGTGATTAGTTATGCAGACGATCATCATTGTTGTTTCAGTTAACGGTTTAATGTTAAATGTTTAAAGTGTTTAAGTATGTTCTGAATATCGTGGTATGAATGACTGTTCATTATCGTGTTTATTGTATTAAGTCTGTTCAAATTCAAGTATCAGGTCAAAATCAAGTATAAGGTCAGTTCTCAATATGCCGCTCTTTTCGAAATTAAGACAGATCACTACCAGAAAAGGGGTTCTCGAAGAAGCCGTCCCTATTCCTCCTAGGGACACTCCAGGGCACTTTATGTATCACAAACATGGCTTAGACGCTATATTATTTCTTGATTTATGGGTAGACTATACCAAGGGATTACCAGAAAGTCAAAGGTGGCCCACAGCGGGGACCTGGGATGCAGAGTGCATCATGAAAGTCGAGGAAGAGTTATGGAAAAGAAAAGTCAGACAGTCACAGAAAGACGCCGTTGAATTATGGCGTAAAGAATCACATAGACGAACAGAAAAAGCACGTAGACAGGAGGAGAAGAGTAAAGAGAATTCCAATAAAGTTCGAGAGAATCTATTAATTGAGGAAGGTATCCGAGTAAAATCAGAACAAGTAGACAGACAAAGAAATGCCCTTATGAATGGTATGTATCCTCTCCTGGCCAAAGGATTACCTAAGGCTACTCCAGAGACACCAAAAGACTTGCCAACCCCATTGTTCCCAATAAAGGTACATCCTAAGGGGCATCCTAGAACCGCAGAAGATGTTTTTCTTTCCTCATATTTAGATGACGCAGCTCCCGAGTATGCTAACTCTGCCCTACATAGACCGCATACCAGGGAGGTTCAACGCCAAGATCCAGTACCCGTATCCCTGCAGCAACAAATCGAGTCACAAGTTCCGGCAAGCACATCTGTTTCTGTACCCGCTCCTACAGCTACTTCTATGGCTGTGTCCACACCTGTAGTTGCTGTGTCACGTTCGACGAATCCTTTTACACCCGACGCCCCAGATGGGGCCGCGGGAGGAGCTACCAATGTCTTTTCTACGCCACCCAGAATAAATAAACTTACTTTTCAAGAGTCAGCGCATTCACGTACACCCAAACTCCTTAGTACCCGTACGCTTAAGGAACTTCTGATAGACTGTAGATATGACCCGGTGCCTGGAAAGGAGGACGAAATGACCCTAGCATCATTGCGTATCAGACGAGCCGCAGTGTATTTAGCAAAGTTACCAGGAATGACTGCGCATCTAGATAATATATATCATTTTGTCCAAACAGGGCGAGATCCAGAATGTATTTACAGAGCTATGGAATACCAGAAAGTAGAGATACAGGGGGAACTGTTACGTTTCCTCATAAACTGTGTGATCAGAAATCAAGACCGACCGGGGGTAGACCCGGAAGCCATGAAAATTCTTACAAGATGGAGCCAGAATATATCGGAAGGGAGACATGATAAACAAAACTGTATAATAGCCATGTGCCGAAAGATCCGTAAAGAAATAGGACGCCTACACGAAGAGCGATTAGAGGTAGACGAGTTCGAACAAAACGAGGAAGAAGGGTCAGGACTGCCCACAGGACAGTCGGACACCATAGCCTATGTAGGTAGAGGAAGATCTTGTAATAGGAGTAAGACTAGATATCACACTGACTCAATACATCCGATATGTCCAGATAATAACAGAAATTTTCAAATACCTATAATTAACATAAGGTCTAACGAGCATTCGTTCCAAACCGCCGACAAACTACTACAAGAACGAAGGGGTTATCATTTCCTCGATTCTATGGATGAACAAGATTTAGCCAGGGCAGCTGTCCATTGGGTGGACAGTCCCGGAAAATATAGTGATGATACAGTAGTACGCACATTTTTGAATCTTACCCCAGATGAACAAAGGTTAGCTGGGATTTATATGATTCAACAACTCATTATACTATATCGGAGTCAGCATTCGGACCCTGGTCCCTTGCCTGACATACTGACTGAATTACTTATGAATAAATGGAGAGGTCCAGGTACTGAATTAATTAAAGAAATTCTAGAATCAAGAAAGCAGTATATTCTTTTTGTATGTTCAGAACATGTTCCATTGTCTGTCAAGGAAAGAACTACGTATCACATAGATAGACAGAATCCCTTACGAGAAGTGCACCCAATAAAGGGTGAGGACAACGAGTTTAAACGCGTATTTGTATATACGCCTATATCGAAAATAGAATTGTTAGAAATGAAGAAAGTAGTACCCAGTCATGACAAGGACCCAGCGGGGTTTCACCGAGAAATTAAAGACATGTTACTCATGGGAGAATATACCTACCCCGACATTATGACAATATTAAAGGTGTTGATGCCTGCTGGCATTTATGAGAAACTCAAGGAAAAAGAGTGGGAGGTAGGTGATCAAAAGATAGAATGGTCAGCATTAGAAGCAGAAGAAAGGGCCCGAGGTCCAGGTTCGGGGCTTGGGGACAAAACTAAGGCATTACCAGGACTACTAGTACAGGTACTGCCACGTTTATTAACTACGAAAAAGGAAGATTGGGGTACAATTTCAGCCTGTAAACAGAAGCAAGACGAAGACACTAGTGATTACTATGCCCGTTTTGAAAAATGTTTTGGTATAAATAGTGGCATAAAAGCAAGTAGCGAATCATACCCACATCTGTTTGTAACAAAATTAGTAGAAAATGCTCTACCCCCAGTAAAGAATAGAGTATTAAAATTCGAGAGTACCTGGCAAGGTAACACTCCAACACAAATGTTACAAATGTTACAGTACCACCACAATAGAATTAAAGAGGAACAAGAACATGAACACAGACGCATGAAAGACACAAAAATGAAAATGCTAGTTTCCCAGACAGTTCCAGCTGAAGGACATAAAAAGGGTATGACACATTCCGATTCAGCAGGACCTGTAAAGGGGACATGCAATTATTGTAAAAAGCCAGGCCATTACGTACACGATTGTCCAGTTTTAAAACATAATATCGCCATAGGTAAAACACAAGAAAGATCACGGCCACTAAGACAAGATCAGAATGAACAAGGAGCTATGCAGCATGCCCAGGCCATGCCAGCCTCACAACAGCCAATACAGTTTGTGCCAGCTGCACCACCGTTGCCTGCTGCTGCCACACAGACGACAACACGACAAATGTATCAGACCGCACAGTATGAATATCCCGAGTATCAGCGTTACGCATGAACAAGCCTAGAGAGGGAAGTTGACTTACCCCTTATCGAGATTCCTGTAGATCAAGAAGGACCTTATGTACATAGTAAATTATTAGGTCAAGATAGAAAATTTTTACTCGATACAGGGGCAAGTCGAACAACTATAAAACGTAGTGAAGTTCCAGGGGCACCCCTCTCAGGCTCACAGAATATTTCCCTTGGTTTTTCAGGAAAACCTATTGTTAATGAAGTGTCACAGCCTTTGCCACTTACGATAGGACCTCTGACCCGAACTACAGATTTACTGCTTACTAAATCATGTCCAGAAAACTTGTTAGGAATAAAAACGTTGAAAGCCCTAGGAGCCATAATATGTTGTTCTCCGGAAGGAGTAAGGTTGTTTTTACGTGATTTTAAAGGTCACTATGTATCTAGAGACATGGATCCCCGACTGCAGACTTTACCTACACACCTATGGGCACAAGGCCCTACTGATGTTGGTTGCATGAATATTACACCATATCGAGTCACACTAAAGGCAGGAGTGGTGCTACCACGAATGCGACAATACAAGTTACCACCAGATGCTGTAGTGGCTTTACTACAAATCATTGACGAGCTCATTGCCCAAGGAGTAGTTGTGGAAACAGACTCCAATATATGTAATTCACCGATAATACCGATTCTTAAACGAACAGATCCTACAGCGCCGCCAGTATATCGATTGGTTATTGATCTGCGCGAATTAAACAAATGCATTGTGCCACAATTCCCTGTGGTCCCAGATATCTCGTCATTACTGACAGCCATTGATTCCGAAGCGACATTCTTTACTGTAATTGATCTCAAAAACGCCTTTTTCAGCGTCCCAATAGATCAGGAAAGCCAATATTTGTTCGGATTTAGTTTAAATGGGCGCAGCTTTAAATTCACACGCGCACCTCAAGGATTTACAGAAAGCCCCAGCATCTATAGCCAAGCACTGAAACGAGAACTTGACAGTATCCACATGCCAGTCAACACTGCTTTGCTTCAATATGTCGATGATCTGCTGATTACCGCAAGAAGCGAACCTGAATGTGAGAAAGCATCACTGACAGTTTTACAATTTCTGGCCGAAAAAGGGCACAAGGTGTCCCCTTCTAAGCTGCAATTCTGTGTCCAGCAAGTTGTTTATCTTGGACACTCGCTGGACAAGGAGGGAAGGCAGCTTACACCCGACCGTATTCAGTTAATAGCTAACATGCCAATACCCAAGACACAAAAGGAGGTACGGGCTTTCATAGGCCTCACTTCATATTGTAGGCAGTGGATCCCTCAGTATGCATTTCTAGCAAAACCACTCATTCAATTGACAACACAGGAGGCAGCCACATCGACTGTTCTCCCTTGGACTCAGGAACACACACAAGCTTTTGAAAGCCTAAAGAAAGCTTTATGTCAAGCACCCGTTTTAGCAACGCCATGTTACAAAAAACAGTTTACACTCTTTGTTACAGAACGCGAAGGTACTGCTTTGTCAGTACTCACACAGGATCAAGCAGGAGCACACAAACCATGTGCCTATTTCTCTAGTACATTAGATCCCGTAGCTCAGGCTCTGCCTGCGTGCCTGAAATCAGTAGCAGCGACAGCTTTAGCAATCAGACAAAGCGATGCCATAGTGTTAGGACATCCATTGACAGTTCAAGTACCCCACGCAGTAGAGGTTCTTGTAAATAGAACGCAAACACAACACTTGACTATAGCGCGACTTACAGGATATGAACTTACATTGTTTCAGCCACATATAGAAATAAGACGCTGTAACACATTGAATCCTGCCACACTTTTGCCAGTAACCGGAACAGACCCACTAGCCCATGACTGTATTGAAGTTATTACTGTAACGACAAAACCCAGACAAGACTTGACCGATGTTCCATTGTCAGATCCAGACTTGACATTTTATGTCGATGGTTCATGCATGAGAACAAGTACAGGAGAGTTAGTAGCCGCTTATGCAGTCACAACAGATACTGAAGTCATTGAAACTAATCGTATAAATACTTTGTCAGCTCAAGCCGCAGAGCTCATCGCTCTGACGCAAGCCTGTATTCAAGCCACGAATAAAAAAGTCAACATATACACTGATTCACGTTATGCATTCGGAGTTGTACATGACTTCGGCGTGCTGTGGCGAGAGAGAGGTTATTTAACTTCCCACGGTGCCCACATTCAGCACGGACCCCTCATTCACGCATTATTAAATGCAATACATCTACCCACTGAAATATCAATTATGAAATGTAAGGCCCATACGAAGGTTACTGATATCATTTCCCAAGGCAATGATCTAGCCGACAGAACAGCTAAACTGACTGCTCAAGCTCAGACCCCCGACATGACAAAGACAATAGTCCCGACACCGACACATTGTATGACCGTTAAAGATCCTACTCTTGACGTAATTGACATACAGACACATGCTACACCAGACGAAATAAAGAAATGGACCGAGTTAGGAGGGATCCAAACGGACCAAGGATGGATGATGAAGGAAAGGTCTGTATGGTTCCTTCCTGATTCAATGGTCCAAGTCGTAACTAACACTATACATAGTCCGGCACATCTAGGAGAAAAAGCTATGCTAGACAGCATTCAACACATTTGGTTCAATAAACATTTACGAGCAGCAGCAAAACAAAAGGTCCGTACCTGTATGATCTGTTGCCAGTTCAACCCAGGAAAAAGTGTTCCCGTAGAACAGGGTGGATTTCATCCTCCTGATCACCCTTTTGAAGTCCTACAGATGGATTATATCCAGATGGAACGATGTCGAGGATTCAAATATGTTCTCGTAGTTGTCTGCGCTCTGTCCCGTTGGACAGAGGCGTACCCGGTTTCAGATTACACTGCCCCGACTACTGCCAAACAGTTGGTTCGAGAATTCTTCCCACGATACGGTTTACCACGTGTTGTCTACTCAGATAACGGCCAGCCGTTCTCATCCGAATTAATGAAACACGTTTCACTTCTGCTAGGATATCAGTGGAAATTCCACTGTGTCCGACATCCCGAGGCAGCAGGTCTCGTAGAAAGACATAATCAGACACTGAAAATCAGACTGTCCAAAATATGCAGAGAGAAAGGGGTCGACTGGATAGTAGCATTACCAGTTGCACTTTTTTACATGAGAATGGTAGCACACTCTAGAACAGGGCTATCCCCGTATGAGGTGATCTTCGGTAGACCACCGAATATGTGGGGGACGCCTATACCACGCAAAATAACTGATATTGACTGTAATATGCTGACAGATTACTTGGCTTCCTTGATGTCTGCACTACAATCTTCTCGTTCACAGGTAGCTGCAGCCTTTCCCCACAACACTGAGGTGAAACCCCATGACGTGGTTCCGGGGGATCTTGTCTTTGTGAGAAATTTCGACCGAAAGACTCAACTGGAGCCCAGGTGGAAAGCACCCAAGTTGGTCCTGTTGACCACAAGAACAGCCGTGAAGATCGAGGGCCGCAAGGGCTGGATTCATTCAAGCCACATCAAGAAATTTCATGGACTATCTTCGGATATAGACATTGTGCCCTGCACTCCCTCACAGACTGATACAAAGCTTCCTTTTGTTGAACCGAACAAATCTGAAAATTACAAACTAAAGCTTAGGCCCACCAAGTCGAGCAATTTGATTGTTTAAGTCCTCTCCAAGGTGAAGCGGTTGAATTGTCTCTGACATGTATCCCTTGGACCTGAGTAGAGAAAATACCCGAAAAATGTTGAAACGACAGGCGTATTGTAAATCACTGCGTAGCCACTGCATAGTGACATTATTAATTTTGTTTTTATTGAGTCTTTTAATAATTATTACAAGTATGTTGTTGCACATATATTACCCTATTTCTAGACATGTTTATAATGTTGCTGCTGAACATTCTTTTAGTGACTTACCTCCGCATGAATTGTCTTATAGACTTGCGCTGCGCAATAACACTTTCATTAGTATGTTACATCATTCCCATCAGACTAGTAACGCCACCAATTGTTGGGTGTGTGGCCGACTCCCTCCCTACCAGAATTATGAAGGAGTCCTGCCTTTCTTTCCACATCCATTTACACATAATGGCTCCTGTGGAGCATGGTTTAGTTTAATTAATTCCATAGACTCTGACACAGCAGTTTACCAAGACCATTGGATATGGGGAAACCTGAACCTAGTTTTATTCAAAGTCCGTTACCCTGACAAGGAGGGTCGCCCCAAAAGAACAGGAACTGACCTAGAAAATGAAGTATATGGATTAGGTAATTTTACACCTAATCTCATGATTCTAAATGTCGTATCCGAAGTTGAGCTAGTCTTACCCACCATGTCAGTATTCCCAGCAAAAGGTGAATTATGTGTAAGAAAGGTTGGTTCCATACATATGGGCCACAGTCAATGCACTACTACCGTAGAATTCAGTGACCAAGGCAAATCTTCATTCAGAGCTTCTCGCCACTCCTACTTCATATGTGGTCAGACTGCATATATGCGTCTACCCCTAGATTGGGATGGTACCTGCTACATTGCATTCCTTTTGCCACCTGTTTTCCTAGCTCCTCCTGATTATTACAGAAATATTCATTTAGTACACAACAGAAAACGGAGAGATCTCCCCATTGTCGATTACACTGAGACGGCATGGGACAAGTATGTAGATTTTAATAAAGGCATCTTTCCCTATATAGGTACTGTTACTAATAGTAAGCTGATACGTAGATTAACTAGAACCCTTGAAGCAGTAGTGAATGAGACTATTTCCGCCTTAGGCAATTTAACGGAAGAGCAGTCTGCTATGCGGATTGTTGTGCTTCAAAATCGTCTTGTCCTTGACGTCATCCTGGCTGATAGGGGCGGAGCTTGTAGGGTCATCGGATCAAGCTGTTGCGTATTCATACCAGAAAATTCGCCATCTGTATATAAAGCCATCACTCGCCTTCATAAGATTGTAAGCCAGATACACCAGAACCCAGGCACTTGGACTTGGTCCAGTTGGTTTTGGAATGCGGTATCAGCCTGGGGATGGAGAGTTCTATCCTTCCTAGGTATTGGCCTTCTCATACTATTCAGTTGCTGTCTATGTCTACAATGTGGACCAGCGATTTGTGGTCTGTGTGCCACATCGTGTATCCCACATCAAGATTTTCATTCAAGATCCCGGAAGAAGAAAGAAGAACAAATGATGCTATATGAACAGATCAATGGATTGATGAAGATTGATATCTCTTGAAGGGCAAGTAGGGGACAAGGAGGGAATGTGGAAATATGGATTTTCCTGGTCAGTTATGTCCCCTATCTTGGACCCCAACGGTTCTATGTGCATGTCGCAAGTACATGTATGTTCCCTCCAGTTCCAGTATTGATGACGCAAACACATGCGTGTCCACCGTCAACATGTCCTCTGCCAGATCCGCCATGAATAGGCCGGATATTCCACTCTTAAATATGAAAGGCCACTGGCTTTATATGGTTCACTTATGCCACTTTTCAGTCCAGGCAAGTAGGCCCTGATTCTGTCATCAAACTCTTCTTGCCTTCTGCCTCTAAAAACTCCAGCCCGAGCCTGCATCTGTGACCATGAACTTTGTCTCATTCTCTGCGCTGCTCACGAAGCCTGACATCAGCTTACTCTCTGCCAAGAACTGTATTTCACCTTCGAATTATCTGCTTCCCCCTCAGCCGATGCATTCCTGCCTAGTAGTTTAAGTAAACATTCTTCCAGTTACCAAGCAAAAAGACCCATCTTCTCTGTCCTCATGCAAGTAATTCATAGCCTTGTTACCATGGAATATTCCTACCCCCTCGCATTCAGTGTAGACACTTAGACGCTTGTACACGCACAGTCAGTATAGAATAGATTCTGTCCGAGAGTCCTCCTTTTTGGATAACATAGTTCTTTAAACATAGGATGTTAGATATGATTTGGGATTAGGTTGACTTGACCTCCCAGACTTCTCGTCTCCACATATAGAGCTAAATGTCAAGTCCCCGTCACCCCCTAGTTACACGTCAATTACACGTCATACTGCTGCGCGCGCATCCATGCCAAGTATTATCTTATAGATCCACCTATACATGACATCACAACCAATCATGTTCCTTTTTACTCATTATTACACCCATTTTCGGTTACGCAAACCAAACGTCAATGTCCTTATCAATTGTTACGCCTACTGTATTCACTTCATTATAATGTATGTATTATAAAAGTTACTGTTTGTCAATAAAGTATGTACTTCACTTCCTGAACCCCCGTGGTGATGGAACTTGAGGCATCCGATTATAATCGCTTATTGGAATAAAGCCCATTCCGAAACTCTAATATCACGGATTCTGCCTCTCATTTTACTGAGCTATTTTATAATGTTTCTGTACCAAATTCAGTCCCGGTAAAGGAGAAATATTTACCACAGATACACTAGCATACACAAGCTGGCCCTTCAATTCAGGTCTTGCAAAGGCATGTAGAAATCCCCTGATGACGCACTGCCTCAAGGAACTCTCTGACTGTACTTACCAGAAGGATTTATGATACCTTGCAACCCACCTGTATTAGGTACCGTCCTTAGGTCCTCGCTGTTGCTACTGATGCAGGTACTCGCTTGACTGATGCTCACTTCAATCAATCCTAGGTAGTAAATGTACTAATACTCTGCACTAAGTACAGTGTTGCAGTGGCTGGGGGTTCAAATGGCGCTGGCAAGCGGGCCCTGTAGCTAAACTGTCTGTGCTATTTCAAGAGACACACCCTTCATGCCTTGTGCCATGGGTCGCCTGAAATCTGGAACTGGTGGCACATCCTCAAACGCACCCACCCTGAATGACCGGCCAGATGTGCCAGAAAATTCTAATTCTTCTGCGTCCATGGGGAGCAAGCTAGACGCAGTCCTCGAGGTAGTGGAATGACTTGGAAACTCCCTGGATCAGATGAGAAAGTCCCTTTAAAATAAGTTTGACAATGTGGTGGCTGACCTCACATTACTGCATGCACATCACCAGATGCTTGCAGACAAAGCCCGCACCCTAGCTGAACTCGCTCCTAAAACCCATGAGATGGAGAACTCCATGCAGGCGTTGGCTGAAAGCGTGCACGTTCGGGAACGCAGAGCGGATATGCAGAGGGACGTTTCGGAAGAAACAACATCTGCATGGTTGGATTGCCAGAGGGAGTGGAGGGGAGAGATGCTGTTGCATACACAGAGCGCTGGATATGGCACATGATCCCACCAGAGACGTTATCACAGTTCTTCTCCACAGAGTGTGCTCACCGGATTCTGGGGTGGCATTTCCTTCCTGGATCAAATCTGCGGCCTCTACTATTCCATTGGCTACACCACGGTGATAGAGACTTCATATTATTTTAAGCAAGGGCACTCTCGGACATCACAGTGGAGAATGCCCATATAATAATATTTAAGGACTATACTATAACGGTGCAGAGACAGAGAAACTTCTTCCTGGACGTGAAACGCTAGTTGCGCACACTCAACTTAAAGTAGTCCCTCCTTTTCCCTGCACACCTGCGAGTTTTTGCAAAGGGAAAATCACAGCCCTTTGATACCCATGAGGCCACCCGGGAGAGGTGGTTTTCATCAAAGGACTTACCTTGCCGGTTCCTAACCCTGCAGGCTCCGAGTGGTTCTCAGGAGATGTCGTCGAGCCACTGCCGCCGCAATGTCGGGAGGCGCAGGAACCACCCTGCGCAACCCGAACAAGTCTCTGATATGGAACAGGTTGTACAAGATCAATGCAGGGCCTTACAAACGGTAGCAGGCATCAGAGAAACTACGCAGACATCCGACCTAGACATTGGACCTACCAGATCTGGCAGTGAAGATGGTTCTTCAAGTAACTGGCCTTCTGAGGCTGATTTTGCTACACCTTCCAATGTAACATACAAACAGTGGATAGCATAATTTAAACTGAACTCTGTGCCGCATTTACGAACCCTTGCTGATACTGATAATATTCACTATCTTATAGTCGATCCTGCATTACATTGCTGCATGTCCGGAGCTGGGAAAAGACAAGTACCGCAATCTATTCCCCCTTTTTTTAAGGCATAAAATGTTGCGCTGAACGCCTATTCACTCTAAATGTTGGGGACACCTACTACTGGGCTCCTTGTGCCCTGCCTCCCCCCGCAGGTATACTTTCTTCCCTTTCACTAGCTGAACCAAAGTACACAGTTCGTTAGGATACACGTTGTCCCTCTGCTCTGATTGTATTTACTGCTTATGTTTTTTAGTTTTAATTGTTCAAATGTGTTCTTTTTTTGTTGTTCAGAGGAGTCCAACTCCAGACCCATACCCACGCACTTTGGCCACTGTTTATGTGGTGTGCTCCTGGCCACTGTGTGACAGTCAACGGTGCTGCTCCCTTTCACTACACTAATGGCTCTCACTAATAGTCTAACATGGAACGTGAGGGGCATCCATACGCCTACACTAATACTCCATCTGCTCATACCGGAGGGGACGCTCCACCCACATTGCACTCCTACAGGAGACACATTTAACACTTCCGTAGGCAACTAGGCTCCAGAGTCGCAGGTGTAGTCAGCTGTTTGCCACTAATTTTTCCACCTACACTAAAAGGGCCTTAATATGGATTAGGTAGGGGACCCCCTATGTAGCAAAAAAGACTGATATTGACACGGAGAGAAGATACGTTTTTGTGCAAGGTCGCCTAGATGGCCGACAGATACTAACAAGCTCGGTTTATCCACCGAACTCGGAACAAACCATTTTCCTCAATAAGATGTCTGGCACGCTTTTCCGCTAGAGCAGGCTTCCGTGGCTCATAGAAGGGCACTTTAACAGGGTCAGCGAGCCAGGACTTGACCGCTTGTCCCCCCCCTCCCCCCAATTCCCCAGTGGGGCCCGAGGTCTCAACTGCGCAAGCACTGCACAACTGGCTCCAACACTGGCAGTTAATTGACATCTGGCGCCAGCATAAGGATACAGTTAGGGTGTACTCATTCTTCTCTGACCCACATCAAATCAATGTCCTACTTGACAGGATACTCGGTACAACTAATCTGCTGCCGTCAGTACTACAAACCGACTATTTGGATCAGACCCACTCTGACCACAACTTGCAATACTTACAGTTGGCATGGGATACCACTACCCCGGCCATTCCCACTTCGTAACTGCAGCCGGGGGAGCTGGAGGACCCTCCTTTCTGGGCATCCCCAGGTACCACCATAAACCAATACTTTGACCATAATGATTGCACTGCATCCACACGACTTCGAGTGGGATGTGTTCAAGCTCACTATGTGCGGACATTGCATGGTTAAGTAGTAGAATATGCGTAGGCACCTTAAAGGCGACCTTACTCGCATCCAATGCACACTTCTCCATATCGAAACCAGAGCCAGACACAAACAGAATGAGGCACACCAATTAGCAAACAAGCGCCAAGAGCATGTATCCCTGCTTGAGAGACTGCTTTGCTCAATTACATGGCCCACTCAGCCCATAAGCATGCTGCTGCAGATCAATCCGGATGATTGCTGCTTGGCTCATTTGCCAGAACCAATCCTGTTCCCCTATCTTGACGTTGCTCTCTACCACCGGCGCTTTACTTTATACCAAGAACAAAATACATGACGAGCTTACGCGACATTATAAATACTTTATCAGTCAATCAGTGAGGCAGAGCCTGACAAACTTAATGCATTCTTTTCCACAATCTCTCGAATCAAGCTTGCACAGCAAACAGAGCAGGATGATCCTACCACACAGTTCAAAATACAGGAAAGTATTTGTGCGAATGCCACGGGCAGGACCCCGGGTCCCAATGGCTTACCTGCGAGTTCTATAAAGCCTATGCTCCACTCGTTGCTCCCCAGCTGAAACTCCTGTATGAGAAAGACCTCTCTGCTTCTATCTTAATTGCTTCCCAGTGAGAGGCTCTGCTTGTCTCCCTCCCCAAACCTGACAAGGATCCCACTGTACTGGGGCTGTACAGGCCACTGGCATTGCTAAATACAGACTGTACTGTCCTGGTTAAAATCCTCGCAACTCAATTAGCGCCCCTGGTTCCAACGCTGGTCCACCCAGACCAAAACTGGTTTCTACCAGCACGTAGCACCTCCTTGAATCTTAGGCGTATCTTCCACTTTATGAAATTTTCACCACAGCATGGGCCTCAAGCAGGATTCCTTGAACTCGACCTCGAAAAGGCCATCAACTCTTTAGAGTGACCCTTTTTGCTTAAGGCATTGCAATGGCATGGACTTGGATCCAATTTTTTGCGCTTAGTGCAAATATTGTACACACTGTGGATCAGTGGTCGAAGTGGGCGGGATCGGCAGGGCACGGCGTACCCCTACTTCTTTAATTTCATAGAGTCCGTTCCCCTACTTTCTTATTTTAAACATGCCTCTCCGATGGCAGAATTCGCCAAGGCCGATAGTTAAGGCTCGGCTTTTGGGGACGGGCGGAAAGGGCAGAGAAGGAAAAGGACTCCGTCTTTTCCTTTGTGCGCTCCTCCTCATTTTGTGAAACCGAAACTTCAAGAAACAGGTATTACCTTCTCTTTCCTCCTTTCGATTATTTGCTCCCCTGTGAAATGGATCCAAAACGAAAAACATTTTTGCTGGAAACTTCATCTTTTTCTGACATTTTTCAATTTCGAAGTGCAGCCTCAGGGTGGAGAGAAATAAAACATTAAAAATATGAAAATTAACTAACTAACTAAAGCAAGACAGAGTGGTTGCAAGGTGGCCAGACTGATTTATTCACACTTAAACACATTAGCGCCACTTTACAGTGTTTGCCAGTGAAGCGCTACTTTTGTTTTCTCATCTCTCTTTGTTTTCCCTGGGCTGGAAAGTGCACTATTCCTGGAGATGCTGAAATACCTGTTTGATGTGTGAATTGGAAAACAAAGGGCCAGATGTGCGACCATTTGAAATTGCGAGTCGCAAATTGCTCGTCGCAATTTACGAGTCACAATTTTGAATGTACAACAGTGTCTGAGACACTGATTGTGATTCCCAATGGGGTCACAAAATGCGAGCCTCATGAATATTATTGAGGCACTCGCAATTTGCGTCCCCACTGGGAATTGCTGGCCCTCACAGGGATGGTGGTCTGCTGGGCTAAGCAGACCTCCATGTCTGGGGCTGCTTTTAAATAAAGCAGTATTTTTAACGCAGCCCGTTTTCCTTAAAGGAAAACGTCCTGCATTAAACAAAAAAAAAAAAAGAAAAGAAACGTTTTTGTTTCATTGTCTAAGGGCAGGTAGTGGTCCCTGGGACCTCTGCCTGCCCCTAATAAATATTTTCCCCTACATTTGCAAAGGGGAAGAGGTCCCCTAGGGACCCCTTCGCTTCTGGGATTGCATTACCACCTTCTTGAAGAGGGCGGTAAATTGCAAGTGTTTTGCAACCACAATTGCTGTCGCAAAACATTCGTACATGGCTTGTGAGTTGCTACTAAGAAGGGAACGCCCATTCCTAATAGCAAGTCGCAAAAAGGTTACCAAGTTGTTCCTGCTTACATTTCACATGCTTTACTTAATCTTGCATTCCCTACGAGTGTTTGCTTTTTAAAGGATGTTGTAAAAAAAAAAATGTAGGTAGCATATTGCTCTTGTCTAGTGCGTAATTTGAATGGAGTCAAATCCAGGTGTTTATAGCGGGTCAGTGCAGTGCAAGTTTCTCTCAGTCAAGCAGTATGGTGTTCAATGGGGAGAGGATGTGACACTATGGTCAGAGCTGCTGAATTTGGAACTGGAGAACCAAGTTCAGCCTTCATGACCAGGCCACCAGACCACTTCCCCTGAGGGAGCACATTTCCATGCTAGACCTTAGAAGGCCCGCAAGATCTTAAAAGCCCTGGTGTCTTAGCACCAGCAGGTGGACCTTAGCAGTGGCAAGTGTGGGTTAACCTTGAAGGCCTGTCCGCCATAATTAGTTCAGACGTTCACCTCCAGTCTTGCAGGCAGGCCTATGAAGCAGCACACCATAGAGTGACTGTGAGCAGGGTGGCTCTAGGGCAATACGACCGAAACAGTCGCTGACCAGCCGTGGTCCGTGCAGGTAATAGCAGTGGGGCAGAGGGGCCGGGTAAGGGGAGATTTGGAGGGACGATGTCGAGGGAAAATTAAATAAATAGTTAATTTTCCCTCGGCATCGACCCTCGAAATCCCCCCTTACGGTGACTTCAGGTGGGGGTATCGTGTTTGCAAGTATAATATGGTTTTAAAAGTACTTGGTGTCTCCTTTCTGGCCTCCAACAACTTTTGGCAACAATAAAAATGTCTTGATAACTCCAGTGATTAATGTTCTTAGTAGAGAGAGATGGTGTTTTGTCTAGTGGACGTTTTGACTCATGGAAAGGAAGCGCAGAGGGTTAATGTGCCTGCTGCTAAGAACTTGTACCATGCAGATCACAAAGTGCACATAATGTAAATAGGTGAGTGGGTTACTGCTTTTGTCAGAGACCCTATTGTTACTTTCAGTTAATAAGTTAAAATCTAAACATAGAACAGTGAGTTATTAACGGTCATGTAAGAGCTGCATATTTAAAGAGAAACCCCAACTATGGTATTACGTTTTAAATGCTGAGTTTGTGTTTCTCCAGACACATCACTATTGAATTTTGATGCCTGCTAGTATGGTTGTCATGTGACTCCTACACCTTGTAGTCCATTGTCTTATGTAACATTTCCTATACAGTGATTTACACACATACAATTCATTGTCTCTGTGTAATATGTGTGTTGTAAAGTGCTCTGACACCATACACTGGTATTAGTGGTGCTGTAAATTTTTGATACTTTATTATTTTGACATTTGTACACATGCTAACAGTCTCTGCAAAGCTTTTTCCTTATTAGTACCAGTGGAACATACAAATGAAGCAGTGAGACAAGTGACCAGTCAACTTTTACGAAGGGCCCCTCACTTCACAGCAGCACAAGTCACATTTTTTAGTAACTTTTGATCCATTTGTGCTATAAACAATTTATTAGTTAAAATCGTCAGATTATGCAGCAGATTATGTATTATGTGGCAAATATGGCAGAGCCATAATTATGTGGAAAACATTTGCAAACTAGGATATTTTGCCATTCATGTTTGAACTGCTCTTGTGGAAAAAGGGAGGAAAAGGGCTGATGACAGAAACTCCAAGGCTGGGAGACAAATGTTTTGCGATTCAACGTTTAAGGATATTTGGGACATTCTGTGATTGGAAACGTATCCCACTTTATGAATGTATTTTAATGTCAATAACTCATTAAACCTTAAATAAACATGTGTATCCATTTGTTAAACAAAATAATGTAATAAGCTGTAACCGGTTAGTGAAATGGGAAACGCATATTAAAAATTGGGATATTTTGCTCTTTCTGCCACACCTCTGAATCCGCCCACTGACCCAATCCACAGGTTATTCTCGCCCTACGATTCGCCGCCCACAGTTACCTTAATTTTTTCCCCCCACTTCGACCGTTGTACACACACCATTTGATTAGAGTCAAAACTGACTCCTCCATCTCCAGACCAATATCAATTGGCAAGGGACCCACAGGGTTGCCAACTCTCCCCCTTACTCTTAACTGATGATAGAACTGCTAGCTGCAGACCTCTGGTGACAAAGGGAGACCTGGGGAATACCATTGGGTGATGGTCAACACGTCATATCTCTTTGTGCAGATGATCTGCTACTGTACCTTAGAGACGGCCATCACATCCCTGACATGATTGTTGCAGCGATGAATTGCTTTGCGGCGCGGTCTGGCCTCCGAGACATCTTGGCAAAATCATGCTTATTTCCCTTTATACAGGGCTTATCGCACGCATGCTTTGCCTTTGCTAGTGCACCAATACCCTGGCAGCCCAGAACATTCCGATACTTAGAAAGTTGCATTTATCATTCGCCGGAGGATCTGTTTGATGGCAACCTCACGCATGCAGCCACGTCTATCAGTTCCCAGGTGGCTATTTAGCAGACATTACCGTTATCGGTGATGGGCCGAATTGCCTTAATGAAGATGGTGGTCCTCCCTTGTTTTTTCCCACTGGTAGGGCGACCTCACCCTTCACTGCAGGGACAGGGAGTGGACTGCAATCCTAGAGAGACCCACTAAAACTGTACAATCAGAGGCTCCGCCTAAAACTGTTTTATATTGTACACAGGGCCCGCCTTACTCTTGCCAACATCAACCGCTATTTCCACCTTGCAGATATTTTCTGCCCCCAATGTGCCCTGGGAGATGCAGACCTGCTCCATAGGCTATGGTCTTGCCCCGCACTTCATAGTTATTGGCAAAGTGTCACGACCCAGCTATCTGCTTGCGTAAAACGCCCGAATTACATATGTGGGAAGCATGCATGCTGGGCCTGTTCCCCAGGGCCAAGAAGACTAGGGCAACCCCTAGATTCCTCGATTTGGGCTTACGGACGGCAATCTCCCATAAGGTGGAAGTTGCCAGACCTCGAGGCTTGGATGCAGAAGAACAAGTTACTTACCTTCGGTAACGCTTTTTCTGGTGGATACAGTATCTGCCTGTGGATTCCTCACCTTCTGAATATCCCCTGCGCCAGCAACATTCGGAAACTTTTGTAGCTCTCCACGCCGATGAGGACGAAGTCACAGAAGCGCGGCTCCGCTGACGTCACTGGATCCATAAGAGGATCTCATCGGCGTGATTACGTCAGTTCCGCCATTTTTTCCGTGCCTTCGAGGCACACAGACGGACCGACAACAATATATATACAGTATACACAGTACATAATATACAAACCAACACACACAGTGTGAAGACAATGCAGGAAAGCAAAATAAATAACAGTTCCTAAAAAATAAATTTGACACATCATCACTATTGTAGGTATACAAGGGTGGACAACAGGGAGGAGGGTGGGTCAGTGAGGAATCCACAGGCAGATACTGTATCCACCAGAAAAAGCATTACCGAAGGCAAGTAACTTGTTTTTCTGATGGATACATCTGCCAGTGGACTCCTCACCTTGTGAAAAGATTCCCACAGCAGTCCCACTCCCGGAGGAGGGTGTCCACCCTTCTATACCAGAAAGTCCTGAAGGACGGAACGAGCAAAGTGACCGTCCTTCCTCACCTCGGAATCCAAGCAGTAATGCCGACTACATCCTCCTCGGGGACCTCAACTTCCACCTGGAGAACAACAATGACCACAACACCACCGCCCTGCTGGATAACCTCGCCAACCTCGGACTTCAGCAACTGGTCAACACCCCCACCCACTTCGCCGGCCACACGCTCGACCCACTCTTCTCGTCCAGCAAGCACGTCACCTTTAGCCACTCCACCGGACTTCACTGGACCGACCACAGCTGCGTCCATTTCAGCTTCAGAAAGAACACGGTCCACAATCACCCGAAGCAGGCTCCCCACAGAAACTGGAGCAAGATCACCGCCGACCAGCTCGCCACCTCCCTCAGCCAGAGCCCACCTGCCAGGACCACGGACCCTAACACAGCTGCCCTCGACCTCACGCAGTGGCTGACCTCCTGTGCCGACGACCTCGCCCCACTGAAGAACCCCCCCTCCAGACCCAGAAGCAAGAAGGCCCCCTGGTTCACCGACGAACTCAAGGACTCCAAGAAGGCCTGCCGCACCCTCGAGAAGGCCTGGCTCCTCAACAAGACCGCCGACAACAGAACAGCACTCAAACTCGCCACTCGCAGACATCACCAGCTCATCCGCACCACCAAGAAGAAATCTCTGCGGGAACGACTGGACAAGAACGCCCATGACAGCAAGGAGCTCTTCAACATCGTCAAGGAGTTCTCCAACCCCAGCACCGGCAACAACGACATCACTCCCTCACAGGACCTCTGCGACTCCCTCGCCTCGTACTTCCACCGCAAGATCGCCGACATCCACAACAGCTTCGACATTTCACCCCCGCACCCATCGGTTGTACCTTCGCGCCCCGCCGCCACCCTCCAGACATGGACCGAGGTGACCCCCGAAGACACGTCACGCATGATGAACACCATCCACTCCGGATCTCCGACCGACCCGTGCCCCCATCATGTCTTCAACAAGGCAGCCTCTACCATCGCACCCCACCTCCGAGACATCATCAACACCTCCTTCAACACAGCAACCTTCCCGGAGAGCTGGAAGCACGCCGAACTCAGCGCTCTGCTGAAGAAACCAACAGCGGACCCGACCGACCTCAAGAACTACCGCCCCATCTCGCTCCTTCCTTTCCCGGCCAAAGTCATCGAGAAGGTCGTCAACAAGCAACTGGCAGCCTTCCTCGAGACGAACGGATCCCTCGACCCATCACAGTCCGGATTCAGAGCCAACCACAGCACCGAGACAGCCCTCATCGCAGCCACCGACGACATCCGAGCCCTGCTCGACAACGGCGAAACAGCGGCACTCATCCTCCTAGACCTCTCCGCAGCATTTGACACTGTCTGCCACCGCACACTAGTCCAACGCCTCAACGACACCGGCATCCAAGGGAAGGCTCTGGAATGGATCATCTCATACCTCTCCGGCAGAACACAGAGAGTACGCCTCCCTCCGTTCCGCTCCGAGGCCACCGAAGTCATCTGCGGCGTCCCGCAAGGATCGTCGCTCAGCCCTACTCTCTTCAACATCTACATGAAACCCCTCGCTGCCATCGCACGCCAACACAACCTCAACATCATTTCCTACGCCGATGACACCCAGCTGATTCTCTCCCTCTCCAGAGACCCCGACACCGCCAAAGCCAGCCTGCACGAAGGGATGACAGACGTCGCTGAATGGATGAACATCAGCCGCCTGAAACTGAACACGGACAAGACAGAAGTCCTCATTCTGGGACCATCACCCTCCGCATGGGACGACTCCTGGTGGCCCCCGGCACTAGGCACCGCACCTGAACCGACGGACCACGCACGCAACTTGGGCGTCATACTGGATTCCTCCCTATCGATGACCAGACAAGTCAACGCCGTCTCCTCAGCTTGCTTCCACAACCTCCGCTTGCTCCGAAAGATCTTCCGATGGATCCCGACCGAGACCAGGAAGACGGTCACCCACGCTCTCGTCACCAGCAGACTAGACTACGGAAACACCCTCTACGCCGGTACTACAGCCAAGCTTCAGAAAAGACTTCAGCGTATCCAGAACGCCTCCGCCCGACTCATCCTGGACGTCCCCCGACGCAGCCACATCTCGTGCCACCTGAGAGACCTGCACTGGCTCCCTGTCAACAAGAGGATCACGTTCAGACTCCTCACCCACGCACACAAGTCCCTCCACGACCTAGGCCCAGGGTACCTCAACAGCCGCCTCACCTTCTACACGCCCACCCGCCGGCTACGTTCCGCTAACCTCGCCCTCGCCGTCGTCCCTCGCATCCAGAGAGCCACCGCTGGAGGAAGGTCATTCTCCTACCTGGCAGCTAAGACTTGGAACTCCCTACCCGTCCACCTGCGGATGACCCAGGACCACCTGGCCTTCAGGAAACAGCTCAAGACCTGGCTGTTCGAGCAGTAGCAGACCCCCTTCCCCAAGCGCCTTGAGACCCTTACGGGTGAGTAGTGCGCGATATAAGTTCCATGATTGATTGATTGATTGCTTTGCGAAAGTGTGGAGGGAGGCCCAAGTTACCGCCCTACCAATGTCCTCCACAGGAACACCTCTAGACAAGGCAGATGTAGAAGACTTTGCCCTGGTAGAATGAGCCCTTATACCCTCTGGATGTTCCTTACCGGCCAAAGAGTAACATATCTTGATGCAGAAGATAATTCATCTGGAAAGGGTGCACTTGTGCATCGCTCTGCCTTTCCTGCAGCCAACAAAGCCCACGAAGAGCTGGTCATCCACTCGAAAGTCCTTGGTCCTATTGAGGTAAAAGCTCACCGCCCTCTTAGGGTCCAAGCGGTGAAGCCGCTCCTCCTCCTTGGAAGGATGAGGGGGAGGATAGAAGGTAGAAAGGCTAATGGACTGCCCCAGATGGAAAGGAGTTACCACCTTACGCGGAAAAGCAGCCGTGGTCCTGAGTACCATTCTTTCAGCATGAATGGTCAAAAACGGGGGTTTTGAACTCAGAGCTTGAAGCTCACTTACCCTCTTTGCCGAGGTAATGGCAATGAGAAAAACTGTTTTGAAAGACGATAGCCTTAAGGGACACTTGTGCAAGGGCTCAAAGGGAGAACCCATCAAGTAAGTTAAGACAAGATTTAAGTCCCATTGAGGCACAATAAATGGAGTGGGCGGAAATTTGTTGGTCAAGCCCTCAATGAACCGTAATACAATAGGTGACAAACAAGGACGGCTGATCCGGCAAGCAAAGGAATGCCGACAAAGCCGATAAATAAGCCTTCACAGTAGCTACAGCAAAGCCTTGATGAGCAAGAGAGAGAGCAAACTGAAGAATGTTGGATAAACAAGCCTTCAAAGGGTCAATAGACTTCTCTCCGCACCAAAGGGCAAATTTAGACCACCTATAGGAATAGACTTACTTCGTGGAATGACGTCTGGCAGACAAAATTACGTCTACCACGTCAGGCGGGGGAGAAAAAGAATTCAGGTTGCCCCGTTCAATCTCCAGGCATGAAGGTGTAAGCTCTGGAGGTGGGGGTGTAGAACCTGCCCCTCCGACTGCGAGAGGAGGCCTTCCCTGAGAGGGAGACGGAGCGGAGGGCATGAGGAGAGGTGGAGAAGATCTGTATACCACACCCTTCTTGGCCAATCCGGGGCGATCAATATGACTTGGGCCCGGTCTTGGCAAATCTTTCTCAGAACCCGAGAAATCAAGGGTATGGGAGGAAACGCGTAAAGGAGATGCGAGTCCCCTCTCAACTGAAACGAGTCCCCCAAAGCTCCCTGCATTGGATACTGGAGACTGCAGAATGACGGGCAGTGAGCGTTCTCGTGAGTGGCAAATAGGTCCACCCTATGGTGCTCTACTGGTGGGGAAACCATACCTGCGTGCTGCCGCCTCAGCGTCTTCCCTCCCGCCGCCGCAGCTGGACTCCTAGCGGCCGCAGAGAGGAGGGGGACTTCACCTCCCAGCCTGCCCTGCTTCCCGTATTGATGGTGACGCGCCCGGAGGCGCTACAAAACAACGAAAGGCTCTGTGGAGCGGGTGCTCTACTGGTGGAGAAACCATACCTGCGTGCTGCCGCCTCAGCGTCTTCCCTCCCGCCGCCGCTGGACTCCTAGCGGCCGCAGAGAGGAGGGGGACTTCACCTCCCAGCCTGCCCTGCTTCCCGTATTGATGGTGACGCGCCCGGAGGCGCTATAAAACAACGAAAGGCTCTGTGGAGCGGGTGCTCTACTGGTGGGGAAACCATACCTGCGTGCTGCCGCCTCAGCGTCTTCCCTCCCGCCGCCGCTGGACTCCTAGCGGCCGCAGAGAGGAGGGAGACTTCACCTCCCAGCCTGCCCTGCTTCCCGTATTGATGGTGACGCGCCCGGAGGCGCTATAAAACAATGAAAGGATCCGCGTCGCGGGATCGTGCGCGGGTCGCGCCGGCCAGAGGCCGAAGGAGACCGGGCTGGGCCACCCCTCTAACAAGTGGGAAACGTGAGAGGCATAACCGCTTATATATTCTGTTGACTGTGTACATGAGTTTGCTGTGACAATCCTGAACTAAAAGGTAGGGGGAGGCTGTTATATCTAAAGATCTGGTTATGGCAAGGCATCGAGCCAAAGTGCTAGCTGACACAGCATGCAATACTATTGATACATACTTAGTAAAAGCGGTTAGTGCCCTTACTCAAAAAATAGACCGAACAGAAAGGCGACTATCAATGGGATCAAGCATACCGCAACCAATAGATCAAGGAAATCTTAGTAGAGCAACTAGACACACCAGTGAAGCGGGCATAGGTACGAGTATCTCAGATGAATTTGTTATTAATGATAGTATTCAGTCTAAAATCACGAATACTCCTAGCTTGTCCGACACAGATGATAGTCCTGCCCCTTTATTATCCCCATCAGCTAACCCGAAATGTGCTCGGAAAAAAATCATAGGACAGGGCAACATGATGAGGAAAAGGGGAAAAAAATTAACTACTACGGAGAGTATGGTCACTACACGTACAAGGGCTAAGCAAAATTCTGTGGGCATATGTAACATGGAAGAAATTTTTTACAAATTGACTGAACTGATTAGGCCCTTACATGAAAAAGTAGATAATTTGGCAAGGGAAGTTCATAAATTAAGAGGTTCTATTGACAGAGATAGGTTGTATGAACCACAAAGAACTGGTGCAGAAGTAAATCACTATACCAGAGGGCGGTAACGTAGGAAGTACAAGCAAATCAAACATGACTAAGAATAAACCCTCCATGGTTCCTACCACAATTACTGGCAGTATTCCTGTCAGTGTACAACATGTTATACATCAGCCATGCGGAGGTTCAGCCATAAGTCCTCAAATATCCATGGGAGGAAACTTAACAGCGAGTATAAATCAGGGTACACAACTTAATGTAAATACCACACCCATAGACCAAATATGTAGGGACAAGGAAGCACAAGTGACAGCAATAACTACCAGACAGCCCCCACCTTGTATCAATTTGCCCCCGGAATGCAGTGCTTATGTGGCAGTACTCGCAAACGTACCTAAGCTAAGAAATGGGCAAGCAGAGAACCATCATACACTAAAAAACAAAACCATCCACTGGCTGGCCAAAAATTGTAATTTCCCTATCGAGGGGGCTTGCCAGATCATACTAACACAAAGGGTGGGCTGGGTAGGCCCGTTGAGGAAAAACTTTGAGGGAGACTGTGTTATAATTAATTTCAAATCTTGTTTCTGGGCTAAAAGTACCCTAAAGAATGCTCCACTACCTTTGGCGAGGGAATTCAATACTACTCTACTACCATTAGGTTACTTTTATAGGCACCTACTGGAACCCAGCCATTTAACCAACATTAATGTTGTGAACCACCCGAGACACTATTCTAATTTTCCATCCCAATATATAATAGATTCAAGGCCCTAGAAACCTTGGAGGATATTGATTGACTTAATCCACCAAAAGGCATAGAACAGGTTAGTTATCAAACAAGTTCCGTACCAACTGTAACATCCGCAGAATGTGAGGAAGTAAAGAGTTACTGTAGTCAGGATACCTGCCATACATTTAGCGCAGTAATAACTACACAAATACCTACTGCACTTAAATTTAATATAGTTGAAGCTGCTAACACAATAAAGGGATTGGAATCTACCAGTATACCAGGGAAGTTACATACGGAAGATACCGCCCTATCTACAGATATCCCTGTAGTAGCAAATAACGGATGTGTAGCTGTTAACTTAGATTTGGATTCAGGATATAGAATCGTCACCTGGAATATAGCAGGTATAAATAGGAAACTGGATACACCATTCTGGAAGGATTTCATAACAATTGGCTATGATATAATATGTCTCCAAGAAACCTGGTGCAAGGAACCTATTTTCATCGAGGGTTATACCTCATATTGCCTGAATGCAGTTAGCTCAGGGCTAAAGGCGGTCTACTAATCCTTATATCAACTAAACTCAACATTCGTAAAACTAGCAGCTACACCTCTGTGGATATATTCTCACAGGTGTTACGGTTAGAATTTAATAAAGGAAGAGATTTACTACTGATTAATTTTTATAATAATATTTTTAGCAACGATAGAGGTAAAATCCTAGCCCCGTTGGAAAATGAAATCGAAAGGACTTTGGCGTTATCACGCAACCAGCCCACTATTTTATGGGCTGGAGATTTTAATATTAGTCCATGCCCATTTGCAACGAGTGACCTGTGTGGGTTTAGAAGGGAAAGTGGAAATGTGGAAGATGTCGATTATTTGCACTTCCCACATTGTACTAATGGTTCACTGCTGAATAATATGATAGCAAAGTTTGATCTGGAAATGTTAAGCTGCACGAAAAACAGGGAAAACTTTGACTGTCCAACTTTTTCAGGGAGAAATGCTAATACTTATATTTACCATATTCTGCTCTCCAACAACACTGCTTACTCTAACCTATGGGTCAACGAGCAAGCATTAAGTGACCATAACAGCATATCCATAATATTACAATGCTGGGGTAATAAACAACCTAAGGGAAATAATTGTAATAATAACGTCGAAGCCGTGAGACCAAATGGGACAAGGATTAGATGGACAAGGATTGTCCCACAAAAAAATACATGAGGAGGTGATCAGAAAATGTAGCAAGGAGATAGATTACGGTCTTGGTGAGTAAGTTAATTCCAACAGTATACTTACTAGCTTTCTGAGGATTAATGAAACAATAGAAAGCTTGCTCACTAAGAAAAATAATGGGAAAAAAGAAATTAACTTAGGGTGGTTTGATAAAAGCTGCACTCATGCTCTACACAATTTAAAACAAGCTTTGAGTACTAAACCGCGTAATTCTACTAGTATTAAATACTCTCGCAGTATTTACAAAACAACTGTTGCTAATAGGAAAAGAGACCTTCAAGAAGAGGCCTGGAACAACCTTAACCTAGCGGCAAGCACAAACAACAGTAAACTCTATTGGGAGACTATAAACAGTGCCTTTTAAAAAAATGACAGAGTGCCTGAAATAACTTCACATGTAGATTGCAATTCATGGACCGAACATTTTTTAAATATTTTTAACCCTGGTAGAATAGTTTTAGATCCTTTATTATATAGCGATTGTACTTGGCCAATGTTACCCCTAGATATAAGTCTAGATGAGGTATAGGAGGGCCTAACCAATAGTAAAGGAGGTAAAGCTCCTGGACCTGATGGGGTCCCGTTGGATTTATATAAAATTGAATTACACCTGTGGGCCCCTATTTTGACCAGGCTTTTTAACGCAACGGTGGAGGGACAGATACCTATATCATGGGGCCAATCCTTAATTATTCCCCTTTTTAAAAAAGGTTCCAAATCTGAGGCAAGTAATTATCGCCCCATCTCTCTTTTGGACTCCTCAATTAAAATAATGAGTAGAATTATGCTAAAGAGATTAGAAACTTGGGCCATGGATAACACAATTTTATCAAAAGCACAATATGGTTTTAGAAAAGGTTTGGGGACACTGGAACAGTGTGTAAATTTGGACCAATAAATACACCATTGCTAAGGAGGGTAACATGTTCCTCTGTTTCGCAGACCTGAGCAGTGCTTTTGATCTTGTAGATCATAAAATCCTATGGGAAATCCTATTAGAATTAGGTGCCCCAAAAGAATGTGTATACTTTTTGGCACGGCTCTACTCTAGACTGTCTTGTAAAGTCCCGTTATGGACCATTAGGGGAATGTACTCCGTTTTTTAAAGTTGCTAGAGGAATCAGACAGGGTTGTGTTTTATTTATTTTCACTTTTTATTAATCAGATTGACTCTATTTTAAGTCAGTTACCCTCGGATGCCTCTACTATAGATGGGAGTCCTATCCCGATTTTACTATATGCGGATGACGCTGTCCTCCTATCGCGAACACAGGTTGGACTACAACGCCTTATTGACAAGTTTGTATTATTCATTGAAAATAGAAAACTGATAGTCAATAAATCCAAGACTATCGCGATGATTTGTGGCAAGAAAGTAAAGTCGGCCAGTACTTTCTATATTGATAAAGTCAAAATGCAAACGGTCAATAGTTTCTGCTACTTAGGAATAACATTCTCTAGAGATGGGAAATGGATAAAAGAGGATGAGAATGTGAGAATGAAGATGAGCAGAAACACTAATAGTATATTTAGATTTTCTGCAAAGTTGGGGCAAAGAAGAATAAAATAAATGATGGCTATCTACAATGCCAGGTGTGTCTCATCAGCACTGTACGGGGCGGGCGTGTGGGGCCACCATTGTGTGAACGCTTTACAGAGTGATGAAAATAGGTTTAAAAAAAAATTATTATGTGTCCCCCCCTCAGCATCAACTGTGTTAATTCACGAGGAAGTTGGAATAGAATATGTCATGGATTTAGCTGCATTACGCCCTTTATTGCTCTGGCGTTCTATCTGGTCTAAACCTGAAACATTATTTACGCAAACAGTTATTAAAGATTGCCTGAGGCTTGACCACTCATTTCGTATACCTTGGCTGAGCTACATCTACTATTGGTTTAATCTTTTATATAATTGCAATATCTATTTGAAACCAGAAGATGCAGCATTGATATCAAAGAAAGATTTCAAACTGAGGTTTTTGTCATATAAGAGATCGGCCAGAGAGAAGCAGATAAGAAATCACCAAACTGCAGTATTCTATTATGATTTAAACTTAAATAAAGGTTTTCAGACATATCTTACCACAGTAACACGCAATTCACCGATTTGTTTTAACCCGGTTAAGGTTAGGGATTGTCCACCACTTAGTGTCATTCCCGCACATGAGAATTAGATCTAATTCTAAATGTCCTTGTGACAATATCTCAAAACAAAGTTGCTGTCATTTTCTATTGTTCTGCAAGTTTTATCACTATTTTAGGAAATGTTCTCTTAAACCTATTTTTATTAAATATAATGTTCGGTCCACCAAAATAGCAATGAAGTTAATATCATCCCTAGGAAGTCCAGATATCTGCTTTTTTACTGCATCTTATGTCTTAAAATGTATATCCATTAGGAAGTCAATAATTTGCACTGTGTCATTTTTAATTATCTGCGTTTTTGCACATTATGTACTGATATCAACTTCTCCATTTTTCTAATTTCAAGGAGATTATGTATGGTTGGATATTACACTCTAAAAATGTTTTTATTGCACATTGCACTTTTGTATTGCTATTATATAAATGTTATTGCGTATTTTGCACTTTGCTGATTTGCACAGTCACTATATATCTGTCTCCATTTGTGGAAATTGTATACTGTCAATTAATACTCAACTGAATACTTTATCGGTATTGAAAATGGTTGAACCTTTACATTGTAACATATTCTGCTTGCTCCATATGGTATCCTCCTGTTAGATAATCCAAACCTCTTCGTGATCAAATTTTATTGTTTTATTTTAATACAATCTTTTAAATTGTTTATTATGCTTATATGGTTGTATTTTTACAAACCAAATAAAGCTTTTGAAACTGAAACTGAAGGTCCACCCGAGGAGTTCCCCACGTCCGAAAGACGTGACAAACCACCTCCGGATGGGGGCTCCACTCGTGGTCAGCAAAGAAATGCCGACTGAGACTGTCTGCACGCATGTTCAGAACTCCGGCCAGATGATTTGCCATCAGACAAATCTGATGATCCTGAACCCAGGACCAGAGATGCAGAGCCTCTCTGCAGAGACAATACGACCCCACTCCTCCCTGCTTGTTGACATACCACATCGCGGTAGTGTTGTCCGTCAGGACTTGAACTGACTGACCGCGTAGGGAAGGGAGGAAGGCTTTGAGTGCCAAATGTATCGCCCGCAACTCCAATAGGTTGATGTGAAGCAACCTTTCCTCTGGAGACCAAAGACCTCTGATCTCCAGATCCCCCAGATGCGCACACCACCCTAAAGTGGATGCATCCGTTATCACTGTGGCCACCGATGGAAGTAGATGGAAGGGCTTTCCTTGAGACAGATTGCCCTCCAAGCTCCACCAAGACAGATCCGCTGCAGCTTCTCTGGAGATCCTCACAGACTCCGTGAGATCTCCCTTGTGCTGATACCACTGCCTGCGGAGGCACCACTGGAGAGCCCTCATGTGCCAGCGTGCATGGTTGACCAACAGAATGCAGGAAGAAAACAGCCCGAGCAGACGAAGGACCTTCAGGACTGGAACGACCGCTCCATTGTAAAACAAAGGAATAATTTCCTGTATGCCAAGAATCCTTTGTGGAGGTGGGAATGCTCGACACACAGTAGTGCCCAGTACTGCCCCTATGAACAGGTTGCGCTAAGAGGGCACAAGGTGAGATTTGGGCACGTTTATCGACAAACCTAATTTGTACAACAGCTGAGTTGTAACCTGCAGATGATGAAGCACCTTCTCTGGCGACTCCGCTTTGATCAGCCAGTCGTCCAGATAGGGGAAGACTGGAATCCCCGACCTTCTGAGATGTGCTGCCACCACTGCCATCACCTTGGTGAAGACTCCAGGTGCAGTAGTAAGACCAAACGGGAGGACTGCAAACTGATAATGTTGAGACCCTACCGTAAAACGAAGAAACTTCCCGTGCAACTTCAGGATGGGAATGTGGAAATACGCATCCTGCAAGTCGATCAACACCATCCAGTCCTCCTTTTGCAGCGCTTGAAGACCCTGCGCAAGGGTGAGCATCTTGAACTTCTCCTTCTTCAGAAAAAGGTTCAAGATCCTGAGGTCCAGGATTGGACTCAGCCTGCCATCCTTCTTCGGAATCAGGAAATACCGGGAGTAGCATCCCTGACCTCTTTCTTGCTCTGGAACCAACTCTATCGCACCTTTTTAGCAATGAAAGGACGTCCTCTTGCAGGAGAAGAAGATGGTCCTCCGAGCAAGCACCTTAGCAAGGAGGATAATTCGGAGGGAATTCCTGAAAGGGAAGAGCATACCCATTCTCTACAAGATCTAGAACCCAAAGGTCTGTAGTGACCGATTCCCAATCTTGTAGAAAATGGGTAAGCCGACCCCCCACAGGACCAACATGATCCAGAATGGTGGATCCAGGGCTGCTTTGCAGTGGTAGGAGGGAGGGAAGAAGAGGAGGAGGAGGAGGAGAGCTGGCAACCTCGAGCACGACCTCTGTTCCTGCCCCTGTAGCTCTTATACAGGGTATTTTGCTGCTGCTGTTGCTGAGGCTGAATGTAGGTCCGAAAGGACGACCTCCCAAAACCTCTGTAGCTCCTATAAGAGGAACTTCTAGGCTGTGCCTGCAGGCCCAGAGACTTTGCCGTGGCTTTGCTGTCATTTAACCTTTCCAAGGCTGCATCCGCCTTTTTCCCCGAACAGCCCAGAACCATCAAAAGGCAGGTCCAGAAACGTTGCCTGCACATCAGGGGAGAACTCTGAAGATTTAAGCCAAGCACTCCTCCTTGTGGCGACTGAGGAGCCCATGATCCTGGCAACAGTGTCCGCAGTGTCCAAGCCACTCTGGATAACCTGACGTGCAGCCGCCTGAGTGTCCGACAGGACTTCATCAAAATTCTGCCTTTCCTCCTCAGTTAACTTAGGAGCCAGCTGTTTAGCAGAATCCATGAGAGCGTGGATATAACGGCCCAAGAGACAAGTGGCATTTGTTGACTTTAAGGCCATACTCGCCGAGGAGAACACCTTCTTGGCCGATTGGTCGAGTTTTTCGAGTCCCTATCACTAGGAACCTGTGGAAAGGCTCCAGAAGACTTATTTGAGCAGGCAGCCTGAACCACCAGACTTTCAGAAGGATGAGAAGTAAGAAAGTCCGGGTCTCCTGGAGACTCCCTGTACCTTCTAGCAACAGACTTGGATACTGCCGGAGCCGAAAAGGGCTAACGCCAACCCTCCATGACTGGCTCAGTGATGGCATCATTAAATGGCAGTAAAGGCTCAACCACGGCGGAGGCAGAATGCAGAACCTCAGTCAGGATGTTGGGTTTAAACTCAGCAGTAGGGAGCTGTAAGTTCAAAAGCTCTGCTGCTTTCCTTATGACCGTGTGGTAAGGAGCCACATCTTTAGAGGGAGCATCAGTAGGAGGAGTAAGCTCCCATTTCGGTGACAAATCAAGGCCACTTGCTTCTTTAAGTTCCTCAAACTAGTCATCTGACTCCATGAGCTCACCCTCTTCCATTTCTTCCACCTGGTACCTTTGCTCCTCCAAAATTCTCTGTGCTTCTCACCTGGATCTAATCCTCAGAACCGGCATCGGCGGCACCGCACACGATTCCGACGGAGCCGGCGTCGAACACGGATCCAGAGGAGCAGCCGGAGTCGAACGAGGTCGAGCTGGAGCCGGAGAAGAAGGGAGCGACGTCCTCGGTGCCGGGAAATGCCAAGACTGCGTCGCTGGAAAGAATGGCATAAATGGAGCCTGAGCGTAGGCCTGAGGGACCCGAAGGTGCTCCAGAGGGGTACATCGCTTTCGAAAAGACGCCATACATAGCATTTAAATAATGCGATGGGTCTTGCCCCGGGCCAGGAAAGGGGGGGTAAGGCTCATTACCGGACTCGGGCCAATCGGTGCTGACGGTGGAGCCGGAGACTCTTCCACCAGAGCCAGAGAATGCGTCAGCCTCTGTGATGGAGCCGGAGAGCGCTCCGGAGAAGCCGCAGGCGAAGTCGGGCAAACAGGAGAAGCCGGATTTGACACAGAAGGAGAGGGAGACCCATAGACCTTACGACCTCGAGGAGCAATTGAAGTCGATCTCGGAGCAGTCTCCTTATCCGGACGGTGCCGAGTGCCGTGCCTCGTCTTCTTTTTATGTATCTTTGATTAGACTTCGAGCCCGACCTAGACATGGACCACGATCTTGAGCGCCTTCGACCTCTCTTCTCCCTTCTCATTTTCGCTATAAATAGCTTAGCTTCTCTTTCTTTTAAGGCCTTTGGATTCATCTTGCGGCAGCAAGAGCATCCCTCGACGTCGTGATACGGCGACAGGCACCAGACACAATCCTCGTGTGGATCCGTAATGGACATGTGTTTACCACACTCTACACGGCTTGCATCCAGACTTCTTTGTTGACATCTTGAAAAAGAAACAAGAAGAAAGCAGAAACACCAGCAGAAACACAAAGTAACCAGTAAAGCTACGGAGAGTCCCAGAAAACCATTAGCGTCGACGGCGCGGAAAAAAGGGAACTGACGTCATCACGCCGACGAGGTCCTCTTATGGATCCAGTGACGTCAGCGGAGCCGCGTACGGAGCCGTGCTTCTGTGACGTTGTCCTCGTTGGCGTGGAGAGCTACAAAAGTTTCTGAATGTTGCTGGCGCAGGGGATATTCACAAGGTGAGGAATCGACTGGCAGATTTATCTATCAGAATTTCCTTGTGTGGATGCAGACAGAGTGTGTTGTTGCACAGGGAGGATGCTCTGGGGTTGCGCAAATACCCAGTGGCCTCCAACTGGTACACCATACTGACAGATCTCCTTACTCTCACACAGGAGAATGATGGGAGCGATCCCCACCCTTAAGAAAATGGGGGCAGTGCAATCGTTGGTTGTTGCGCACGACTAGTGGTTCACCACGCTGATCGATCTTTCCTCCTGCATGGCCCACTTAGGTTGTATTTCAACTTCCATATTTACTGGCATAGTTAGATACTTCATTGGACAGTATGGGTTGGGGCGGGGGAGGTGCTGGGATTTGCAGCTGCAGGCTTAAATTGTTTCTACTGTTTTGTTCCCATATAATGGAATTGTTTCTCCTCTAATGCAAAGATATGGGTAGCTGAACCTCTTATGGGATTCATGTGGACCGCTCCATGCTTTAACTTACTAATTATTCTGCTGAACTTTATTAGGCACGTCACCTGCCGTTTATGTGATCAATTGACTGCTTTACCCTCTGTATTCGCTGAAAGCTGTATTGGTCAATTCTGTGATACCACTGAAAAGATCTACTTTGACCAAAATAGGACTACAATCCTGCTTTTCTTCGTTGAAAACGTTGTATAGCAAATGCATAAAAACGTAATACTATCATAAAATGAGCTGCATTAAGCCGCCTAATTTGCCTTTTTTTGCTGCATACTTTACTCAATCCTGCTGCATAATTTGACCCTTTCTTGGCGCATAATTTCAGTGGCCCTGCTTCTAAGTAAATTAAATATGCCAATTGGGTATTAGCCAATGTTACTATGTTTAGAAGAAAGAGCACATGCACTTTAGCGCTGATTAACAATAGTGAAATGCTCAGCGTTCTAAGGCCAACAAAAACGAGGTCGAAAAAAAGTCGAGGAGGAAGGCAAAAAGGTTGGGGGTGACCGTGCATAAATGCCCATTTTCTAACACAACCCTACCCAGCCTAAAGCCAGGGTAGACTAATCAACACCTTGATGGACTTTCCTGTTTAGGCAACAGAACGTGGACAATGGGCGTCTACGGAAGGGGCACTTGTCAGTTCTATGGGCCTGATTTAGTTCTTGGTGGACAGGTTACTCTGTCACAAGAGTGACGGATATACCGTCCGTTGAAATATAAATTCCATAGGATATAATGGGATTTATATTTTGGAGGATGGGATATCTGTCACTGTTGTGACAGGGTAACCCGTCCGCCAAGATTTAAATCAGTTCCTTTGTCTCTATGAACTCAGACTCTCGGTCTATACCCTCCAGAGCCACTGAACTGACACATGGGGAACCCTCCTCCTCATCTGTGGACTTTATCTGTGCATCATCTAACCTTTACTTGCTCACAGATGAATCCCAATACGCAGTGAGTACCCCCTTGACCATTAAAGTGATGTGGCCCATTCTGCCCTTTGGGTCTGAGTTCTGTCCCCAATCCAAATGGAAAATTTGGTCAATAAGGACAGTAACCAACAGAGGCCATTGACATCTGCCAGTGTTAGGAGTCAGACCATCCACTGCTAGGTGGAGGATCTAAGTGGGGATATTGGGTATGCCTCTTTTAGCCTTGGGGCTGGCAAGGAGTTCTCTATGGGCTTCTGAGGTTGCTTTGGCCTCAGAGGTGCCACAGAGTAGGAGACAGTAGCCCTGGGTGTCTTGCAACCTACTTCTATTTTACCTCCCACCAGTTCAGGGGTGGTTACTCCCTCACCCTGCCCTCTATCTGGGCTCCAGTACGCTCCACGAGATTCTGCGTAGTCATGGAGGCTGCGGTCGACAAGGGATTCAATGAGCTTGTGCCAGGAAAAGCATGGCACAGTGGAATCCGATGGCAATGCGTCATCCCAAGATGCAGGATGCAGCAGCGAGGCAACTTTTTTGCAACAGGTCCAATCCGCACAACAGCCGCAATGCATTGGTTGTGCTAGAAGATGTGCCTTCCGGCTGAGGAGAGTTGGTTCTGCTCCAGGATGCGTAGCTCAGCAGAGGATGTGTTGATTCTGCTGGAGTAACACCTTAGGACCACTACAAAGGATCCAGGATTGGGGAGGCACCACTTGGCAGGATATACCCACAGCTGGCAGAGTCTAGGTGCAGAAGCAGGTTGGTGGAAGTATTTTATGGCCCTGAGGCTTCAGATCAAGAGGCCAGCCAACTAGCCCTTGGAGTAACTCTAGGTTCAAGCGATGCAGGTCCAGTTACCTCACCCACGCAAGAGGGTAGCAGGTCAGCACAGCAAGGCAGGAATTCAGCAAAACAGGAGTTCAGCAGAGTGGCCGTCCTTTCAGCAGTACAGCAGTCCTTCTTCCTGGCAAAGTCTTCAGAGGTCCAGAAGCGTACTGAAGTGGTGGTGTCTGAGGTCCAGTACTTCTATCCAGTGGTGCCTCTGAAGTGGGGGAAACTTCAAAGACATGCCTTTGAACTGCAGAGATGTCCTCCCTTCCAACCCTGGTTCCAGAATCGCTACAGGGGGATATTCAGCACTTTCGTGTGTGGACAGACACAGCATATTCAGGTGTAAGTGAGCTATACCCAGCTCCTACCTTCCATCCTACCAGGGTAGCATATCAATTCACACCTAAGTTCCTATTGTGTGTGGCTGTCAAGGGGAAATCAACAAAGCCCAGCTGTCACCCACCCAAGACGTGATCAGAGACAGACAGGCACCAAATGGCTAAAATATGTAAATGCCAACTTGAATTTTCAGAATTGCAATTTCAAATCCGACTTCACCATAAATTAGGATTCTAAATTAGGATTCTAGAGACACTAAACTTGATCCAGTTATATTTTCCAATTTGAAAATAGTACTTTTAATTTGTAATACATTGTAATACAGTAATCCCAATGTCATCCTATGGGAGATATAGGCCTGGCAGTAGTAACAAAAAAAAGAAAAAAAAAAGAAGAAAAAGACAACATTTTTCACTACCATACAGTGCACCCTTCCCCTCTGGGTTGTCCAGGGCCTACGTTGGGAGTGACGTATATGTAAAAAAAGGGAAGCTTTAGGCCTGGCAGAAGGTTTATTTTGCCAGGTAGACATGGCACTTTGAACTGCACACAAAGGCTCTTAAATGGCAGGCCTGAGACATGGTTAGATGGCTACTTAAGTGGGTGGCACAATCAGTGCTGCAGGCCCACTAGTAGCATTTAATTTACAGGCCCAGACACATGCAGCGCCACTTTACAAAGGACTTGTAAGTAAAAATAAATATGTCAATTAGGTATGAGTCAATGTTACAATCTTTAGAGGAGAGAGCTCATGCATTTTAGCACAGGTTAGCAGTGGTACAGTGCTCAGAGTCCTAAGGTAAAAAAAACCGAGGTCAGAAAAAGTTGAGAAGAAGGCAAAAGGTTTAGAGGTGGCCCAGCAGAAAGGGCCATTTTCCAACAATGGTGTGGAGTCCAGATTCCGACGGAGACCAGAGTCCTCTGATCTCCACTTCTCCCAGATCGGCACCCCAGCCCAGGAGTGACACATCTGTCACTACAGTCAGCTCCGGTTGGTGAAGGGAGAGGAGTCTGCCACTGACCCAACTGCGGATTGTCAGCTACTACCGCAGGTCTTTTGCATTTCCCTCTGAGATCTGGACCAGGTCGGAGAGATTCCCCTGATGCTGTGCCCACAGGAACTTCAGGTACCTGCCGAGCCCTCATATGCCGAAAGTCACTTTCACCGAAATCCAGGATAGAAGCTGAAACATCAGTATCATAGCTTGACTATCCTGTACTTGTCGTTTGGAGGTTAGGCCCAAAACTGTACTGTGTCTATAACGGCCCGACGAAAGAGAGTCTGAGAGGGATTCATTTGTTTGGCACGTTGATAATGAACCCCAGTGAATGAAGGTGGTGTCCTGTAATCTGGAGGTGGGAGAAGACTGCCTGGGGCAAGCCCACCTTTAACAGACAATTGTCAAGGTAGAGGAAGAATGGAAAACCTGCCCTCCGAAGATGCATTGCAACCACCTCTATCACTTTGGAAAACACCCGAGGGGCGCTGGTGAGGCTAAAGGCGAGCAAGGCAAACTGAAAGTGCAGGTAGCGCCTGTGGGCAGGCAGGACGGGGATGGAGAAAAATGCATCGTGCAAGCACAAAGCTACCATCCAGTCTCCAGAGTCTAGGGCAGAAAGAACCTGTGCTAAGGTGAGCATCTTGAACTTTTCCTTTTTTTCGGGAAGAAATTGAGAATTCTCAGTTTTAGGATAGGACAGAGGCGTCCATCCTTTTTGGGCATCAGAAAACAGCTGGAATAGCAACTGTGTCTTACGCCCGAGTCTGGCGCCTACCCGATGGCCCCTTTGCGCAAAAGGGTCAACACTTCCTGACGGAGCAAGGAGAGATGGTCTTCTATCAACCGGTCATAAGTGGGTGGAATGGGTGGGGTGATTTCCAGATATGGGATGAGAAGCCCCTTTGCAAAACCTACTTGTCTGATATTATGGCCTGCCAGTGAGGCATGTGATGGTGGATTCCGCCTCACACTAGGTGCCTGTGCTGGTATTAGGATAAACGAAAGGGGTTTGGAGGATGCAGCTACCAGGGGGTGGTTGACTGACCTGACCTCTGGCAGGTGGTCCCATGTGGTCTGTGGGAACCGCATCCGCGACCAGGAAAAGGCTGCGAAGTCTGTTGGCCTTCGTGGTTAGGCGGCAAGGGATGCAGTTGGTATGCCCCACTGTCGCCACAGAAGGTGTAAAAGGCGGGCTGGGGTTGGCGAGTGGCCATAGATAGGACCAAGGACTTGGCTGTAGCTCTACTGTCCTTAAAGCCCTGACTCTCCATTCCCACCGAAGAGGCAAGAGCCATCAAAGGGCATGTCAATGAGCAAAGGTTTGACCGACACTGAAAAGCCAGTGGTTTTCAGTCAGGCCTGAAATCTTGGCGCCACTGACTATGCAATCGCTATGCCCAGCAAGGCAATCATGTCAAGACCACATGTGTGGGTGAAATTTGCTGGATCTCGCCAGTCAGCGATAGCATGGCCTCCTCCGAGACCATGGGCAGTACTTGTGCAAACGAATTCCACGCAGTGTGGATCTATCAGCCTAAAAGGCAGGTGGTGTTCACCCACCGCAGTATTAAGACGGAAGAGAAAATCCTCTCAACAAAGCTATCCAGTGGTAGGGAATGCAAAGGGATTGATCCTGGAAGTGGAGGCTTTGACCACCAAGCTCTTTGAGGTAGGATGCTGGGTGAGGAACCTGGGTTCTGCACAAATTAAACATTTTAATGCTTGAAAGTAGAGTTCATACAAAACAATATATTATCATCTGGCAAAATACAATTCCTTTGTGATACATCCTCAGCGATGCTTCTATTTCTTAAATGTTTACTAATTAGTTTCATTACACATGCACGCCAGAACCTTTACGGGGTTCCACTTTGTTAACCCTGATGAAAGTTCTTGTTGACACGAAATGCATTGGGCTGAGTGTTCGGAATACATTTAAGAAACAGACGCATCGCAGAGGATGTATGACAAAGGAATTATATTTTGCCAGATGCTAATATATTGTTTGGAATAAACTCTACTTTCAACCATTTAAAATTTTTAATTTGTGCAGAACTCGGTCTTCAGACAGTTTATTAAGCATCAAATGGATTGAGCCCACAGGCGCATTTGTGACAGTTGCATTTTAGCAGTCTTGCTGTCAGTAATCTCATAACGCTTACTGCAGAGCTGCCTTCTTGGCTCACGGCTCGCAAGCAACCTAATGGTGGGCTTTAGAGCATCTGGAGAGATCCCTCATTGTTGCAATGCACTGATAATCTCGGAGATGTCGGCAAAGGTGGCGATGCCCTGTTTGATGAGGGAAAGAGGGAGAAGATCAGAGCCTTAGCATGGAGTTTGAATATTAGAGAAATGAAGAGTTGTGTGTGTGATTACATTGTATGTTGTAACATGATATTTTTGAACCATAAATTGCTTTAATGTACACAAATTGTTGAGCCGTGCACAGCACTGTCTAGCCTCAGTACAGTTGTATTTCTGCAATCTGCATCTTTCTTTTCAGTGAGGATGCCTGCCAGTAGTTAGCAGAGAATCCAGCAAACCCAAATGCTCCTTGTGAAATGATGCAATCCTAGAGATCTGCCTTTCATTTTTCTGGTCTCTCTCTCTCTCTCTGAAGGCACTGCCATGACAGCCGAAGGTACATTGCCGATCAGCAGAACCCCTGTTAATGCGTGTCTCACAAAGGACCTCAATAAAAGGTGGCCAGAGCCTAGGGCCCAAGATCTGATGACCTGCCACTAAAGATCTGCAGTTAGATAAACCCCAGGACTTCATCTAAAGGCCATGTGAGAGTGAGTGCCCTTGGAGAGTCAAAAAGCCTGTAGTCCGTGAGTTAGGACATCTGTAGGCGAGACACAATAACACAAACGCTCAACTGCTAGACCAAGAAGGAAAGGAGTAAGAGCAATGATTACCCTGATCAGTCATTCCAAGGCATAGTGACCAGAGACACACATTACACTTTAGGTTCACAAAGACTGGTATCAGGATTTGATGCCTGAAGAAACACCAAATGGTAGTGCTGAGGTTAAAAAAAAAGGTGGTGGAGATTCTAACCTGAAAGTGGGTTACCAAAGTAGAGTGGGATCAACCTCACAGTATACAGAACCTGACATCCTAAATGCACATCAAAGAACCGGAGTACACAATAGCCTAGAATCCTCGAAGCAGACTTGGATTTGGAGGCTTTAAGACGTAACTAAACAGGGAGGATGAGAGTCCTTCCCAAGTAGTAAGTTCACAATTGCCTTTGTACTTGGATTCAGGTATCCCATTGTAGCATGTGACTCTCCCAGTAGCGAAGCAGAGCGGTCCAAGGTCCACTCAGGGAAGTTAGTGTGGGCTAGTAACCCCAGCTCACAGATACACAACAACAACACTCAATAAATCATTGTTCAGTCAGTGCTTTTTCTTATAAAAAGGAAAAGTACTGTGTGACGCACACACTACTGAATACTACGCAATAATTAAAAAATATATACAACAGATAGATGGAAATATATTTAGTGGCACGCTCATAAATATGTTACACCACTAGTGGATCCTGAACTCAACCACAATACTCCAGACTATAACAGATGCAATATAAAAATCTAAGATGGTGTCCTTACTGCCTATTGGCTTAATCAGGGTTTTACAACATTAGTAAAAGCAGAGAACAGGTTATATTTCACCATAGTGACACCACTGAAATCACTGGGCTGGGGACAGTACCAATAAGCAATATAGATTATAGTCCACCATCAAAGTCAATGGGGGAAGTACCAACATTATAAACCGCATTCATTATACTGTGAAAACTTGCATCGTTAGCCACAGACATTTTCAATAAAGAATGAAAAGGAAATGAAAGGCATGTCCCAAAGTCTTTCTTTTAGTAGGCTGCTACTGCGACTTGAGGACCAGCCAACAGTACTGTTGGTGGTGCCCCTGTCCTTCTTGGGGTACCATATAAACAAATATGCTAATATAAGGCTCATGTGGGGGCTTATGGGTGTTCCTTCACCCAATGTGTGCATTTTTTATGAGAGGTCTCGACCGCAATCCTTTTCGTTTTCCTTGATGCTGCGACACTGACAATTTTTTATGGAGGCCCTGTTACCACATGGGGCACCCATAGCTTAATTTTTCAATGGGGGGCTAAAGAGGGCACGTCTGCTGCCTCAGACTACTCACACACAGCACCCTTCCTTACTGTGCCACACAGGAGCTGGCACACATGTGCTCCTGCTACGGAAGGAGACACAAACCTCTTGGTTCCCACCCGCAGGTGGAAACGATGCAATCTCTCCTGCCCACAGACAGGGTGGGAGAAAGCTGGCACGGCTGAACCCTCAGACACGACCGAAGGCAACATTCCCCTCTGTCCCAGGTGACGGGCTCCTCAGGCCAGTGTACTATTGCAATGGGCTTGAACTGTATGGAGCAGCTCGTGGAGGGGGCCCGACGTATGCCCCCCCCCCCCTATCCATCAAAACTTTTATAATGCAGGCTGCACCAACCCTTGGGGACTTACCAGTCCCTGGGGAGATTTGTTACTGCTGCAGTGAAGAGCTACATGCTCATTTCGGGTTCGGTCCCCCAGGGAACAAGCTTCAAATGCTGTAACTTCAGCTGCATCTGGGCTTTTTTTTTAAGTTAATGGGCTCGCTCTGCTCTTGGTGGCAAGCTCTAGCCATCTTTTCTTTAAGAGTCTTGGTCCCTAAAAGGGAGCTTTGCATAAGAAGCTTGATTTCAGTGTTCGCTGCTCCAGACCTGTCCTCTGCCTGCACTCCTGGTACTGGGTAAGCACTGCTAATGGCTTTATTGTATGGGAATACGTATGATCCTCCTGCTGGGCAGCAGAGTAATTAATTTGGCCCAGCAGCTGGAAACAGATTATAGGCTAAGCCAAGGAAATAGGACAATTTTATAGTGTCACAAAGAATGTAGATATGATATAAAAGACACTGCATCTACACTCAGCGTACATGTTTACATGATTGATATCCTCATTGGACCCTATAGGCCTAAGTGGGGCAAAACTGCAGTTCTGTGCAGATTTTGGATGGAACTTGTAAAACATTACAAGCACCACACAGACCGTCAGAAAGCACAACAGACATGCACTATGAATGCCAACTCACATTATAAGGCCTACCCCAAGTAAGTACCAATCCTTGAAGAGTCCCTTCTGCAACAGGCTACCTGTGTACAGATATAAAGCTGTGCAAGACAGTAGTCTCACTCGTGCAGCCTGCACACGTGCATGCACACATATTTACATATAGCCATCCTAGAGCGGCTTACCCTATCTGCACAAAAGCAAAGGCAGATACTGGCAGCTAGCATTAGGATCTTTAAACCTGAGCTCACCAATGTACATACTCAGGAACTTCATCACTGTATTCTGATGAGGTACTAAAGGCCTGTGTGAGGAACTAATGTCTGTCAGTAATGTTGTCCAGCCCTCTGGGTCGGTCTTATACAATAATTCCATAAATGGCTGTGGTAACTTATCAGCTGGGCCCTTTCCGTCTCTGGCTAATAAGTCCTTCACCATTATTTTTTCTTTCACTCTGAGGGGGTTTCAGTAATTTCCCTTTCTATGGCTTCTGGTCCCCTTCCACAGGTCTAATCACTCTTTTGTGCACTGATGCGACAAGTTACTTGCCTTCGGTAACGCCTTATCTGGTAGAGACATGATCTAGCCGCAGATTCCTTACCTTTGAACTTCCCGGCATCAGGCTGGATCTGGAAAAATATTCTTAGCAGTACCCCTGCGCACCGGTCGACTCGACGCAACGTCGTCGGCGTCGTGTCGTCATCGTGATGACGGCATCGCCAATATAACCGACACTTTGGCGTGCTGACGTCAGTACTTTTCACAACTTTAAGCCATAAGAGCCATTAAGTGACTGCCCATGGTGTGATAAAAAAAAGACAACTAGGGCCCTGAAGGGGAACATCCCTGACACTAAAACCAATTCCGCAGTGCGGGGAGGATGGGTGGATTGGTAAGGAATCTGCGGATAGACTATGTTTCTACCAGATAAGGCGTTACTGAAGTTAAGTAACTTGTCCATCTAAGAGTGACATCTAGCTACGGATTCCGTACTTTTGAACAGACACCCAAGCAATAGCTTCACCGGAGGTGGGACTGCAGAAAAGCTTCAGACCAGAAAGTCCTGCAAGACAGAGCAGTCGAACAGGCCCTCCCTTTGAACCTGAAAATCCAAGCTATAGTGTCTGGCGAACCTGTGCAGAGACACCCATGTGGACGCTTGGCAGATATCAGCAATTGGAACACCACACTGGAAGGCTGTGGTGGCTGCCTTCTCCCTCGTGGATTGGGCCATAAGGCCTTAAAGAGGCTGCTTCTTCGCCAAGGCGCAACAAAGATGGTCCTCTTTTGAACAGTACTTCCCTTCGTTGCTCCCATGTACCCTATAAAGAGTTGGTCACCCTCCCAGAACTCTTTGGTGCGATCAAGGTAAAACGATAAAGCTCTTTTTAGATCAAAGACAGTGGAGATACTTCTCTTCTTTAAAAGGGTGCAAAGGTGCATATAAATTGGGCAGAGTAACAGACTGTTCCAGATAGAAGGGTGTTACAACCTTGGGCAGAAAAGATGCCCTAGTTCGGAGTACCACTTTGTCCAGAAAGATGGTCAGGAAGCTGTGATGACAGTGCCTGCAGTTCGCTCACCCTCTTGGCAGAGGTAATTGCCACCAAAAGGCTGTTTTGATAGTGAACATCCGTGGAGGGCAGCTGTGCAGCAGCTCAAACGGTGTGCACATCAAGAAAGTAAGGCCCAAATTAAGATCTCACTGTGGCATAATAAAAGTAGAAGGGGGAAAAGTGGGTTAACCCCTTCAAACAGCTCTGCACCAGAGGGGATTTAAAAAGTGAAGGCTGATCTGTCAGCCAAAGAAAAGCTGAGAGGGCTGAAAGGTAGGCCTCCAGAGGGCCCAGAGCATAGCCCTGCTGGGCCAAGGAAAGGATGAACAGGAGAACATCTGACAGAGAGGCAGATAAGGGGTCAATAGACCTTTCTGTACAATATTTACAAAATCTGTTCTATCAGCAGGCATATACCGATTTTGTGGAGAGATAGCTGGAGGGCAGAATAACTTTTCTAACTTCGGGAAGGTCATAAGCTATCAGCTGTCGCTGCTCAATCACTACGCAAGGAGGCCGAGTGGACAGGTTCGGCTGGAGAAGCCTCCCCTGCTGCTGCGACAGAAGAACCTCCCGAAGGGGCAGCATGATCGGAAGATCAATGCTCATTGCCGGAAACGGGATACCAGACTCTCCGTGCCCAGTCCGGAGACACAAGAACAACTTGTGCCCAGTAGCTCCTGATCTTCTAGAGCACTCTGGGCAGGAGTGGTATGGGCGGAAAGGTATACAGGAGGCCTGCGCTCCACTTGTGCCGAAAAGTGCCACTGAGCGAGAGTCGCCTTGCAAACTCCAATGTAAAAAACGGACATTTCGGGGGCGAACAGATCTAACCAAGGCTGTCCCCACCGCTAAAAGAGACCTTGTACCACCTACAGATGGAGATGCCACTCGTGATCCGCAAGGCACCATAGCCTGAGTTTGTCCGCTCTGGCGTTCAGAGAACCGGCCGGATGTTAAACCACAAGGGAAATGCCCTGATGTTCCAGCCAAGTCCAGAGGCGCAGGGCCTTTTGACAGAGTCCACGACCCCACACCACCCTGCTTGTTGCAGTACCACATGGCGGTAGTGTTGTCCATGAACACCTGAACCAACCTTCCCTTGATGGACGGTAAAAAGTCTTTCTGTGCCAATCGGATCGCCCAAAGCCCACTAGGTTGATATGGAGCCTGCCTTCTGCTGAAGACCAAAGTCCTCTGATCTCCATCTCCCCCAGATGGCTGCCCCATCCCGGAAGAGACGCATCCGTCACTACTAGGAGATCTGAGTGGGGAAGGGAGAAGGGTAAGAACCATGTCAGTGAGATTTTCCTGATGATGTGCCCATTTGAACTTCAGATCCCACTACAGACCCCACATGTGCCATCTGGCATGGTCCACTAGCAGGATACTTGAGGTCATGAGGCCCAACAGCTTCAGAGTCATTCTCACTGAAATCCAGGATAGAGGCTGAAACATCTGTATCATAGCCTGAATATCCCGAACTTGCCGTTCAGGACGATAGGCCCGTACCTGCACCGTGCCCAGAACCTCTCCGATGAAAGGGAGCGTCTGAGAGGGAATCAGGTCTGACTTCAGCACATGGATAGTGAACCCTAGCGAATGCAGGAGGTTTGCCGTAGTATAGATTTAGGAGAGGACTGCTTGGGACGAGCCAGCCTTCAACAACCTGTTGTAGAGATAGGGGGGAAGACTGGAACCCCTGATCTCCACAGATGGGCTGCGACCACTTTAATCACCTTGGTGAACACCTGAGGGGCACTGGTGAGGCCGAAGGGGAGCATGACAAAGTGCTCGTGGCCCACCATGAACCGCAGGTAGCGACGATGGGCAGGCAGGACAGGGATAACAACATAGGCCTCCTGCAAGTCCAGCGTTACCATCCAGTCTTCCGGGTCCAGGGCAGACAGGCCATGAGCAAGGGTGAGCATCTTGAACTCCTCTTTTTTGAGGAAGTTGTTAAGGGTTCCCAGGTAGAGAATTGGACGAAGGCCTCTGTACTTCTTTGGAACCAGAAAATAGCGGGAATAACCACCGCATTCTATTTCTGGGCCATGTACTTCTCTTTGCCAAGAGAGTTTTAACTTCCTCGCAGAGTATGCCAAAGCAATCCTACATCAGCCGATCGTAAACTGGAGACATGGATGGAGGGGTAGTCTCGGAGGGGTGGGAGAAGCCCCTTTGGACTATTTGCAACACCCACGTGTCCAAGGTGATGTTCTGCCAAGAGTGGAGATGATGGCGTATTCTGCCACCAATTGGGTGTGAATGATCCTGGGGGATCAGACTAGGAGGGTTTTGCAGTGGAGGAGGGGCTTGGCTCAACTTCTGGCCTCCCAACCCTCGGGGCTGGGGTGAGCCGAGTCTATGGCCCCCGCAAAGGTTGCTGAACTTGAAGGGCCCTCTGGCTGGAATAAGGTTGGTGCTGTTGGTAGCCCCGTTCCATAGTCACGAAAGGAGCAAAAAGCGGACACAGGTCGGGATGTTATGGTGAGGTCCAAGGACTTGGCAGTAGCCCGAGAGTCCTTTAAACGCTTAAGTGCTGCATTTGCTTTGTCTCCGAAGAGACAAGAGCCATCAAAGGGTATGTCCATAAGATTAGAATGGACATCCCCTGAAATGCCAGACGTCCTCAGGCAGGCGTGGCGACGTACGGCCACTGTAGTCGCAATCGCTCTACCCAGCGAGTATGTCATGTCCAAGCCACATCAGACGGCGAACTTCGCTGCATCTCTCCGTCTTGGCTTGGGAGCACAGAATCCAGTCCTTTTCCGAGACTTTGGACAGCACCTGCGGAATAACGTCCCAAAAAGGCATCAACCGCAATGTTATACTGGTGGAAGAGAAAATGTTCTTCCCAAAGCTTTCCAGTCTTTTGGATTCCCTGTCTGGGGGTGCGGAAGAGAAAGCACCATGGGAAGTGCAAGCTAGAACCACCAAGGTTTGTGCAGTGGGGTGGGCGGTGAGGAAAGCTGGGTCGCCCGGTGCAGTACGATGACGGCGGGCAATCGTTCTGTTCACAGGAGCACCTGTACTGGGATTGGACCAGGTGCCCAGATGAACGTCTGACAAGGCCTCATTGAAAGGCAGCAAGGGTTCCGAGGTGGAGACATCTGGCTACAGGACCTCTGTAAAGATGTTAGTCTTGACTGCCACCAAAGGGAGCTACAGGTCCAAGACCTCCGCAGCCCTGCACACCACCATAGCAAATGATGCCCCCTCCTCTGTAGCCAGGTTAGGGGAAGACATCATGCCAGAATCTGTGGCGGTGTCCAGGCCACTGGTGTTGGAAGGGGCGTTCTCCGGGGGGCTTCGGAATACGTTCCTGACCACCCGTTGACCCACCTCTCCCAGAGTTAGGCCGAGCACTGGCGGGGAGGCCCTTCCGGGAAGGGACTCGTTCCTAGGGTACACGCTGAACTTACTCTCGCTGACAGAGGAACACCACACAGTAGTTTTTAGTAAGACAGTATACTTTATCAGAAGGTCAGGGGATCTTTATGATCCGTGATACAGCCGTAGATCAATGCCGCAAGCGGCGGCGGTCTCGGGATTGGGGTATTGGGGTAGCGGGACAGTCTTCAGTTCAGTGTCTCTGCGGAGTATCCTTCGCACAGCTGTCAATCCTCGAGCTGGGGGATTTGGGTTCACTCGGCAAACTCCGCCGATCTTTCTGGATAGGAGCGCCGCGAGTCTCTCAGCAGGCACAGGTGGTTTCGGGTTCTCGGGAGCCGCGACAGCGTCAGCAGGGCTCAGATGGTTCAGAGTTCGGGGAGCCGCAACAGCGTCAGCAGGGCTCAGATGGTTCAGAGTTCGGGGAGCCGCGACAGCGTCAGCAGGGCTCAGATGGTTCAGAGGTCGGGGAGCCGCGACAGCGTCAGCAGGGCTCAGATGGTTCAGAGTTCGAGGAGCCGCAACAGCGTCAGCAGGGCTCATGTATGTCCAGGTCTTCTCTGCCTCCCGTCCCTTCAGCACCCCTTGTTATACTCCCCCTCCTCTTTGAAGTCCGGAGTCCTCGCGGAGAGGGGTCTTGGTGCATGGGGGCGGTGTGTCGGGATTTCCGGCTGCTCGGCCCTTTGATCTATTCAGGTTAGTCTGGGAGGGACTCCAGACGCCCAGCATGCGAGGCACCCGCTCACCGGGGGCCTGGTGGCCGATCGAAACCCTCCTTGGGGAGGAGATCAGAGGTGTGATCGAGACGGCGTCTCCTGGTCTTGCTTGGGGGTTTCCCGCTCCCTCGCCCGGGCATGCGTGGTAGTGTTGTGGGTTCGGCTGGGGCCCGGCCGGCCATCGGGTTTGTTGGGTCATGGTGGCCGGAAGTCTGGGACATTGGGGATCAGGTGCGGTTGCAGGGCTGCTTGCTGGTCGGGAGGGCCCACGCCACGAGGCCGGTCTCACAACTGGCATCACCAGTTCTTCATAGCAGTCTATGTCTTGAGGTTGCAGGATTTCCAAGGGAGCCTGATACCCCTCCCAATTCTCCTCATCCATTCCTAACCCTTCAGAATAGGGCAGGTGGAAAGGCATGGAGCCGTACAGCTCCGCCGGCGCCGATCTTGGCATCGGTAGATGCCCGACCAGCTCTGTGTCATCCAGAATGAGGATTGGGAGAGGTCCCACCGGTGGGCACCGGTGACGCAGAGGACCTCAGCTGCAGAAGCGGCACTGGTGAAGGACGCTGTGAAGGCGGCACCAGCACCGGTCCAGACCCAGGAATGGGTCCAATATGAGGCGTGATGCCAGGGCCAGAGCTGAAGGACAGACTGCCCAAATAAGGCGACATAAAACTCTTTAAGTTGGGTGGGGGTCACTCCCAGCCCCGGAAAGGGAGGGAACCATGGAGCTGACCCAGGAACCCACTCCGTATAGCGGAGCCTTGAACGCGAAGTTTCTCCATCCTGTTGTGAGACAGACGGGCACGCTTCAACTTCTTGTGATGCCAGTCAGTCAGTCAGTCAAAATACACTTTATTCGATTTGTTAAAATCATAAAAGACATAGAATTTACATACATACATGAAAACACCCAATTATATGTCTAAAAATCAGATGGATCAAATTAAACCTAAATTTGGTCAACAAAAACCTATGTAAGGGTTTAGTAACAACTTTAAGATAAGGCTCTAGAGAAGGAGAAAAGGTTAGCATAAAATGCGACCTAACAGCTGGTTTCTCAAGTTCCTGCTCTTCTCGAACCAATCTGGCCCTATCTAAAAATTGTATCTTGTGATGCCTTTTACCAGACTGCGACGACTCGCAAGAATAAGACTTCAATCCTCTGGAGCAGTCATGAGACCTTCCTCTCGACCAAGATCAACAGGGTGACCTCCAAGGTGTCGGACCATGAGCAGCTTTAGAGTCCGCTCCCTCAAAGCTTTTGGCACCATGGCCCGCAATCGGAGCACAAGTTTGTGTCGTGGTCGTGCTCCAGGCACCAGAGACATACCAAGTGGAGGTCCGTGACTGATATGGGAGGGTGATAGGCGACGCACAGCTTGAACCCCGAGCTCTTCTTACTAGACATCCCTAGCACACCAAAAGAAGTTGGCAAAATATTGAAAAAGTCTGTCAAAAAATGACAGGGGGAAAGCTCTCGTCGATGGATCTGTGATGGCTGGGTACGGAAAGAAAAGAACTGATGTCAGCGTGTCAGAGTGCCGGTTATATTGATGACGCGGATGTCATGACGACGTACCGTCACGTGGAGTCGACGGATGTCACCAACCGTCACGCAGGGGTACTGCTAAGAAAAATCTTCCAGATCCAGCCTGACGTCTGGATGTTCCAAGGTAAGGAATCTGTAGCTAGATGTCTCTATCAGATATTCCACTCCAACTAGATGCTCTTGATCCATCTTGTTTTAATTTTGTTCTGTGGATGGAGGAGGGGTCTTGTTTCACAGCAAATTTATTTACCGGTTTTGGATAACTCCATCTCACTATACTCAGGTGCCACTGTGGTACCCCCTTTTGCAGGTTTATTTCTTTTGGCACGGATATTCCATACATTCCCTGAAGATATGCCCTTGGATATAAAGTAAGTAGCAGGTTTCGGAAGAGTATTTTAGAGACTGGGCCCATTTGCTTAGCACAGTAGAAGTCCAGACAGTGGGAGAGCTGAGTGGAGCAGTCTGCCAATAACTCTTATTATACCTTCACCCGTGGGGCAACAGTGCTAACAACATTTCCATCATGTTACCAATACAGTGAACTGGCTGTTTGCAGTGCAGGTACAGCATTGAGCCAGTAGGAATGTGGGAAAGACCAAGTTATATTTATCGATTCGGCATGCAGAATCTGTCAGCATATATTAAATTACATTAGCAACAGTATCTAACCTGTTGAAGTTTGCAGCGTTTGATGTAAATTCTGTGGAAGTTGGAGAACAAACTGAGTTGAACTGTGGTTCTCTCTGAAGAAACCCTCTGTTGCTTTGGATTGCATAACCTTGGATTCCCACAGCTGATAAAGCAAGCACACAAGCAAGTTAGTCATGTCAATTACTTTCAAAAGATCAACAACATAATTGCATCCAAGTAAATTCTGCAGTAAACTATGAAAAAAATTGCCAATAGAATTAAAAAAAACTATTTTATCACTGACAAAAAGTTGCTAGTCTTCAGGTAACATCAGCCTATGAAATTTAAATCTCTAAGATTAGCTGTTTCTGGCTCCTTACTTTTCGTAAAAACACAAAACAGAAGTTACCTATATACAGCAATGGTTTTCCAGCATAGATAAGCATAACTTAAATGGAAAATTTAGGACCTGGTGTGAGAAGTTCGCCTGGTATATGCTGGTCACTAGTTAAAGTGGCCACGTTGCACCAGTACAATTCAACTCTTATGGTAGATAGGTTTAAGACAACCTTTTTAAAGAAAGCTATCCTAGTGGTAGCTGTGGAGAGCAGCCTTCAGGCTAAGTCTTTAGAGGAATGTAAAGCAGCTTGTTTTGCCTTATAATCTCTTGAATCACTAAATGAAAGGACACCACACAGGTATATATATAAAATATATATGTATTTATTACTAGACACACTCTACAAATCTCTTTATGAGATTAGAAGTTAAGGACATATGCACAAATCAACATTTCACAACAAGTTAAGAACAAATATGGCTGGGGCCCTAGGGGCATACCAGACCATATACTAAAAAAGAGACCTAAGAATATCGACTTGCGAGGGGACAAGGCCTAGGGCTTTCAGAAGCGCTGGGGCCTCACTATTCCACCCCAGGCAGGTAGGTAAAGGACCCACGGGAGACGCATGCAGTGTGAGAACAAAGCCGCGGATCCCAACTGTCTTCAATGGAGCAAGTCGCGGCTGGAATTTTAAAGTTTTAGGATACTTTGGAAGAGTCTACAAGCAAGTCACTTACAAGGTAAGTAGTTCGAGAGTCAACACACACAGGAGCACCGTAGTGCTGGAGTTACCTCACCCAGGGAAGCCGGGTGCATAGCTGTCTTTTGGTGTCGGGTCGCAGCGTCGTTTTCAATGGGAGCCAAAGAAGACTTGCTGCTTGTGAAGACAGGAGAAGTGTCCGATGGATTCCAAGCCTGGATTCCAAGCCTGGATTCAGAAGAAAGAAGACCTGAAAGCAAAGGGACAGTGTTCAAAGTCACTTGGCAGTGACCCGGGGCAAGGAAGATGGATGCCCACAGTCGTCAGGTGATTTCAGGTGATCACGGGTGTCTTGACTCTTCAGCCACGAGGTCCAGGAGGCGTCGACGACAACCAGGAGCTGGATTCGGCGTGTCCCACGAAGTCTGCAGCTTACTGAGGTGTCGGCGACCGGATTGGAGCCAACAAGCCTTGGCAACAGCAAGTCTTGTGGAAAGTGTAAAAAATCAGCGGTGCAGACCAGCAAGGTCTGAGGGACTCACCCAGCGAGGGTAAGTCAGGGCAGGCCTGGAGCAACCAGGGGTGCCCTTTGGTTTTGTAGAAAAGTCTTCTGGGGACCCACAAGCCAACCGGCAAGGGATCGCGAAAACGCCTCGGGAGGATTCACTCAACAGGGGCCCACGGTCACTCGGGACGGGGTAGGCCTCTGATCTTCGGTGGAAATCCTGCTGGAGGCTTGGACAACACGCGGTCCAATGCACAGGTTCGTAGAACGTCGTGAAGGGGTTGCACTCGAAAATAGTGTACGGTACCCAGGGATTGCGGTTCCTCGTCACTCGTGGGGTCCACTTGCCTCAGCGTCGCTGGGGACTCACGATGGCCTGGAAGAAGTCAGGAAATCCTCTTCCTAGGATGCAGGGACTTCGAACTCCGGCGGGAGCGGGAAAGATTGCGACAGTTGATTGCAAGATTGGGTGCCTGCCAAGCAGGGGAGTCACTCCTTGCCTCCAAGGGAGATTCTTCAGTCTTCCAGAGGTAGTGGAACGTCAAAGGCCCAGGATTCTTCTTCAGAGCGTCATCCAGGGATATCTAGTTTGCCATGGCAAGGGTTCCCTAACTTATACTAGAAGGAAGGGAGGGACTAGCTCTATGACCCCACCTATGGGAGGGTCAGGGGAGTGGGTGGCTACACCCACTTCCCTTTGTCCAGTTTCACATCCGAGCAGGGGCTGGTAGCCCCTGAGCCGGTTTGAGCTGGCATATGCACAGAGGAGCCTACTGCTCCCCCAGTGCAGGACTTCAAAGCACTCTAGGAGTGCACCCACCCAGCCCCAATACACTAAATCCTGTCTGGGAGGTGACCACACCTCCCTGTGACAGGATGCCTATTGTTGGGCCTCCTCCATTGCGAGTGTCGGTCAGCAGCAGGAGGGCAGCCCAGTGTCTGTGACTGGTGGCATCCATTTTGTGATGTCAGGGCTCTTCAGGATTCTACTGTGTTTCCACAGTAGGTACATGTCTATCCCTCTAGAAGGGTGGGATCATAGTCCCACATCAGTTACTGGTGTGGGGGTATGATTCCAAAGCGTTTCACACCAAACACAACATGTTTTGATGCAGCCATTCCAAAGTTAGTATTTAACGCTAGGTTATAATGCACTTAAGAGTATATGGTTTAACCGCATCCACAAACAGCCAGAGAGAATGGACTCAGAGCTGCAGAGGGGCCCTGCTCAGAGAGAGGCACCCCCTCACATGCAAACTAAGCACTCTGCCCTCAGGATTGATAGTGCCTGCCTTAGGGGTGACTGATAGGTTTATATGTGTGTGCAGGTAGAGATATAGTGTACCTATATCTCAGTGAGGAGTGCTAACACTACCTCACCCAGGCTGCAGTAGTAGGCCTGTGGTGTCAGATTTAGTCTGCTTCCCAGGGGTGGCATAATACATGCTTCAGCCCCTGGTAGGCCTGTGAAGTACCTATGCCCTTGGTACCTAAGGTACCATATACTAGGGGCTCATAAGGTACCACAGTATCCAATCACTAGTGCATCTAATATGCACTCCAAGTTGTTTAGAGAGAACAGAAAGGCTGGGGCCCTGATTAGCAGAGTCCAAGCCAGACTATAGCCAGAAACCAGTGTTAACATCAGAAAAAAAGGTGGGGGCAACATAAGGTGCAGATCCTACTCTCCTACACCTGGTATTGCTAATTAGAATGTTTTCAGAACTAGAGCAACATACAGTTTATTTTAATCCCAGTTCTTATCTCTTAACTTGGTCCTGATCATATGAGATCTTATAGTCTACTAAATGGTTCTGTCGGGTAGCACCTAATTCCTTTATCCGTACAATCGTTATACAATAATTTAACAATAAACATTACTTTTAGGACAAATCACAATTTTGTAGAAAAGCAAGTGTATTTTTCTTTTTTATATTTCATTTTTAGGAAACAACTGTCATACAATATGTAAATAAGTGATTAATTAGTGACTGTTTTGACAGGAAGTGATTAAAGTGAGGAAACAAAAATAAATAAATAACACAAAATGAAGAGTATTATATTTAAGTCTCTGCCCCAGTGTATTCTTCCAGTAGTAACCTGAAACTTCAACTTTTTATGGTTACACTGCTTAAGAACATGAGAAAGCAATACGTCGACGTTTCAACCCAAATGTCTGTATTATAAGGACATCACATAGGTTCTTCTTCACGATAAAAGGAATAGTGACAGCCGAGTCGAAGTGAAATGGACTCCTCCAATCCTGGATGGAGTGCAACTTATTAAACTTAAGGCATCAACAGCTGGCTGGATTGGATTCCTCCCATGAAGGGGGGGGGGGGGGGGGCTTAGGATGATCACTTCCCAAGGGGGTAATACATTGATCTCCCAACGGTTGTTCAATGGAGTGGCCTCCATAAGGTGAGGGGATCCGGTAAAAATGATGTACAAACTGAGTGAAGTGGTTCCAGATAGCAGGTCACTGTTTGACTAGGCGAATGGCACTGCCGTACTCCTGGTTACAGGGAATGTAACCGAGTGAAGTTGCAATTAATGCAACACGAACTTTCAGCCAGCGTTGGTGATCTGATTTACTACCTGCACTGACCCCAATATAACCTCTCATACATAATTGCATGTTTTTTCCATCAATTAATTAATTACCCCCTTTGGAAGTGATCATACTCAGCTCCCCCTGCACATCTCTATGACCGTCTTCCTCAAATGAGTAGGTGCATCAGAGATTATGTGGATGATGTCATGAGTGATGTCATTTGAGATGTCATCAGTGATGTCACTGACCATGTCAGGAGTGTGGTAATATGTGACGTCATCAGTAGTGCATCACGTGGCGGGAGTTATAGTTAGCTCAGCTAACTCTAACAGCAGAATTTCTCTGGTTTTGTACGAGTGAAATATCAGCCTAACAATAACATCCCTGAAACCTGTGTTTTTTTCTGTGAAATTCTAAGGTTCTTTAAATACAATTTCCTAACTATAACGTCCCTGTAAAGAGGCAAGAGAGGTGCAGAAAGAGTAGGAAAGGTGCAGAAAGAAGCAAGAGGAGTGAAGAAAGAGTATGAAATGTGCAGAAAGTAGCAAGTGAGGTGTATCAAGGGGAAGAAGTAAAGAAAGAAAAAAAGGTGAAGAAAGAAGCTAGAGATTTGCAGACCGAGGCAAGAGAAGTACAGAAAGGAGCAAGAGGAGTGCAGAAAGAGCCAAGAGAAGTGCAGAAACAGCCAAGAGAAGTGCAGAAAGAAGCAAGAAATGTGATGAAAGCGGCAACTGAGGTACAGAAAGGCAAGATAGCTGCAGAAAAAAGCAAGGAAGGTGTAGAAAGAAGCAAGGGAGATGTAGAAAGAAGCAAGAAAGGTACAGAAAGAGGACTAAAGGTGCAAAAAGAAGCAAAAGAGGTGCAGAAAGAGGCAAGAGAAGTGCAGAAAGAAGAGAGGTGGATAAAGAAGTTAAAGTGGTTCAGAAAGAAGCAAGAGAGGTGCAGAAAGAAGCAAGAGAGGTACAGAAAGAGGAAGAAAGGTAAAGAAAGAGGCAAGACAAGTGCAGAAACGGGAAGAGAGGTGCAGAAAGAAGCAAAAGAAGTGCAGAAAGAGGCAAGAGAAGTGCAGAAAGAAGCAAAAGAAGCGCAAAAAGAGGCAAGAGAAGCGCAGAAAGAGGCAAGAGGTACAGAAAGAGGCAAGAGAGGTACAGAAAGAGGCAAGAGGTATAGAAAGAGGCAAGACACTGCAGAAACGGGAAGAGAGGTGCAGAGAGAAGAAAGAGAGGTGCAGAGAGAAGAGAAGTGATAAAAGAGGCAAGAGAGGTGCAGAAAGAAGCAAGAGAAGTGCAGAAAGAGGCAAGAGAAGTGCAGAAAGAAGCAAAAGAAGTGCAGAAAGAGGCAAGAGAGGCGCAGAAAAAGGTAAGAGATGAGCAAAAAAGACAAGAGAGTTGCATAAAGAGGCCAGAGAGGTGCAGAAAGAGACAGAGGTACAGAGAGGGAAGAGAAGTACAGAAAGTGCAAGTGAGGTGCAGAAACAGGCAAGAGACGTGCAGAAAAAGTGAAAAGGGGTGCAGAAAGAGGGAACAGGGGTGCAGAAAGAGGGAAGGGTGGATTAGAAAGAGACAAGAGGGGTACAGAAAGACGCAACAGAGGTGCAGAAAGATGCAAGAGAACTGTAGAAAGAGGCAAGAGACGTGCAGAAAGAAACAAGAGACGTGCAGAAAGAAACAAGAGACGTGCAGAAAGACGCATCAGAGGTGTAGAAAGAGGCAAGAGAAGTGCAGAAAGCCAAGAGAAGTGCACAAGAAGCCAAGAGAAGTGATGAAAGAGGCAAGTGAGGTACAGAAAGGCAAGTGAGGTACAGAAAGGCAAGAGAGCTGCAGAAAAAAGCAAGGGAGGTGTAGAAAGAAGCAAGAAAGGTACAGAAAGAGGAAGAAAGGTGCAGAAAGAAGCAAAAGTGGTGCAGAAAGAGGTAAGAAGTGCAGAAAGAAGCAAGAGGTACAAAAAGAAGAGATGTGGAGAAAGAAGTAAGTGGTTCAGAAAGAAACAAGAGGTACAAAAAGTGGAAGAAAGGTAAAGAAAGAGGCAAGCGAGGTGCAAAGAGAAGCAAGCGAGGTGCACAGAGAAGAGAAGTGCAGAAAGAGGCAAGAGAGGTGCAGAAAGAAGAGAAGTGCAGAAAGAGGCAAGAGAAGTGCAGAAAGAGGCAAGAGAAGTACAGAAAGAGGGAAGAAAAGTGCAGAAAGAAGCAAAAGAAGTGCAATAAGAAGCAAAAGAAGCGAAAAAAGAAGGAAAAGAAGTGCAAAGAGAGGCACAGAAAAAGGCAAGAGATGGGGAAAAAAGGCAAGTGAGGTGCATAAAAAAGCAAGAGAGGAGCAGAAAGAAGAGAGTGAGGTGCAAAAAGAGGCAAGAAAGGTGCAGAAAGACAAGGTACAGAGAGGGAAGAGGAGCGCAGAAAGTGCAAGTGAGGTACAGAAACGAGCAAGAAAGGTACAGAAAGAGGAAAAGGGGTGCAGAAAGAGGGAACGGGGTACAGAAAGAGGGAAGGGTGGAGTAGAAAGAGGCAAAAGGGGTACAGAAAGACGCAGAAGTACAGAAAGAAGCAACAGAAGTGAAGAAACAAGAAAAGTACAGAATGACAAAACAGAGGTGCAGAAAGAGGCAAGAGAAGTGCAGAAAGAGGCAAGAGAGGTGCAGAAAGAGGCAAGAGGTGCAGAAAGAGGCAAAGGGGTGCAGAAGGAAGCAACAAAGGTGCAGAAAGAAGCACGAGATGTGCAGAAAGAATCAACGGAGGTGCAGAAAGAGGCAAGAGAAGTGCAGAAAAAGCAAATAAAAATATAGAAAGAGGCAAGAGAAGCCCAGATAGAAGCAATATAGGTGCAGAAAGCGGCAAGAGAAGTGCAGAAACTGGCAAGAGTAGTGCAGTAAGAGATCCAGAAACAGGCAAGAGAGGTGCAGAAGGAGGGAACAGGAGTGCAGAAAGAGGAAATATGGGTGTAGAAAAAGGCAGGAGGGGTGGAGAAAGAACAGAGGTGCAGAAAGAAAGCAAGCGTAGTGCAGAAAGCAGCAACAGAGGTGTAGAAAGAAGCAAGAACTGCACAAAGCAGCAAGAGAGGTGCAGAAAGAGGGAACCGGGGTGCAGAAAGAGGCAAGAGAGGTACAGAAAGAGGTAAGAGAGGTACAGAAAGAGGTAAGAGAAGCACAGAAAGACGCAACAGAGGTGTAGAATGAGGCAAGCGAATGGCAGAAAGAGGCAATAGATTTGCAGAAACAGATAGAAGAAATGCAAAAAGTAGAAACAGAGGTGCACCAAGAGGCAATAGAGGTGCAGTGAGAGGCAAAATAAGTATAGAAAGAAGCAACAGAGGTGTGGAAAGAAGAGGAGTGCTGAAAAAGGCCACCGAGGTGCAGAAAGAGGCAAGGGGGTGCAGAAAGAGGCAAGAAAAGTGCAGAAAGAGGCAAGAGAAGCACAGCAAGGGGCAAGAGAAGCACAGCAAGGGGCAAGAGAAGCACAGCAAGGGGCAAGAGAAGCACAGCAAGGGGCAAGAGAGGTGTAGAAAGAAGCAAGAGATGTACAGAAAGAAGCAAAAGAGCAAAAGTGCAGAAAAGAGCAAAAGTCGTCAAGAAAGAGGCAAGAGGAGCACAGATAAAGGCATAAGATGCGCAGAAAAAGGCAAGTGAGGTACAGAAAGAGGGAAGAAAAAGGCAGAAAGTGCAAGTGAGGTGCAGAAACAAGCAAAAGAGGTGCAGAAAGTGACAAGGGGTGCAGAAAGAGGGAACAGGGGTGCAGAAAGAATCAAAAGACGTGCAGAAAGAGGCAAGAAGTCCAGAAAGAAGTACAAGATATGTAGAAAGAGGCAAGAGAAGTGCAGAAAGAGGCAAGGGATGTGCAGAAAGAGGCAAGAGAAGTGCAGAAAGAGGCAAGGGATGTGCAGAAAGAGGCAAGAGAGGTGCAGAAAGAGGGAACTAGGGTACAGAAGGAGTGAACAGGGGTGCAGAAAGAGGCATGAGGATTACAGAATGAAGAATGAGAGGTACAGAAAGAACAACAGAAGTGCAGAACGAGGCAAGAGGGGTGCAGGCAAGAGAAGTACAGAAAAAAGCAACAGAGCAGCGGAAAGAGGGACGAGAGCTGCAGAAAGAGGGACGAGAGCTGCAGAAAGAGGGACGAGAGCTGCAGAAAGAGGGACGAGAGCTGCAGAAAGAGGGACGAGAGCTGCAGAAAGAGGGACGAGAGCTGCAGAAAGAGGGACGAGAGCTGCAGAAAGAGGGACGAGAGCTGCAGAAAGAGGGACGAGAGCTGCAGAAAGAGGGACGAGAGCTGCAGAAAGAGGGACGAGAGCTGCAGAAAGAGGGACGAGGGACGAGAGCTGCAGAAAGAGGGACGAGGGACGAGAGCTGCAGAAAGGCGGACGAGAGCTGCAGAAAGGCGGACGAGAGGTGCAGAAAGGCGGACGAGAGGTGCAGAAAGGCGGACGAGAGGTGCAGAAAGGCGGACGAGAGGTGCAGAAAGGCGGACGAGAGGTGCAGAAAGAGGCAAGAAAACTGCAGAAATAGGCAGGCCAGGTGCAGAAACAAGCAACAGACGTACAGAAACTAGAGAAGTAAGGAAAGATGCATCAGAGGTGCAGGAAGAGGGATGCAAAAAGAGGGAAGAGACGTGCAGAAAGAGGGAAGACAGGCACAGAATGAGGGGAGAGACATGCAAAACAAGGCAAAGGGGTGCAGAAAGAAGCAAAAGAGGTGCAGAAAGTATCAGCAGAGGTGCAGAACGAGGCAAGAGGGGTGCAGAAAGAGGCAAGATAATTAAAGAAAGAGGCAAAACAGGTACAGAAACAGGCAAGAGAGGTGCAGAAGGAGGGAACAGGAGTGCAGAAAGAGGTAAGAGAAGCACAGATAGACGCAACAGAGGTGTAGGAGGCGGCAAGCGAACGGTAGAAAGAGGCAAGAGATTTGCAGAAACAGGTAGGAGAAATGCAAAAAGTAGAAACAGAGGTGCACAAAGATGCAATATGGGTGCAGTGAGAGGCAAGAGAAGTATAGAAAGAAGCAACTGAGGTGTGGAAAGCAGAGGAGTGCTGAAAAAGGCAACCGAGAAGCAGAAAGAGGCAGGGGGTGCAGAAAGAGGCAAGTAAAGTGCAGAAACAGGCAAGAAAGGTGCAGAAAGAGGCAAGAGAAGCGCAGCAAGGGGCAAGAGAAGCGCAGCAAGGGGAAAAAAAACAAAAGTGCAGAAAAGAGCAAAAGAAGTCAAGAAAGAGGCAAGAGGTGCGCAGAAATAGGCATAAGATGCGCACAAAAAGGCAAGTGAGGTACAGAAAGAGGCATGAGAAGTGCAAAAAGTGACAAGGGGTGCAGAAAGAGTGAAAAGGGGTGCAGAAAGAGTCAAAAGAGGTGCAGAAAGAGGCGAGAAGTCCAGAAAGAAGCACAATAAATGTAGAAAGAGGCAAGAGAAGTCCAGAAAGAAGCAATAGAGTTGCAGGAAAGAGGCAAGAGAAGTGCAGAAAGAGGCAAGGGAGGTGCATAAAGAGGAAGGAGGTGCAGAATGAGGGAACTAGGGTACAGAAGGAGAGGGACGAGAGGTGTAGAAAGAGCGATGAGAGGAGGTGCAGAAAGACAGACGAGAGGAGGTGCAGAAAGACAGACGAGAGGAGGTGCAGAAAGACAGACGAGAGGAGGTGCAGAAAGACAGACGAGAGGAGGTGCAGAAAGACAGACGAGAGGAGGTGCAGAAAGACAGACGAGAGGAGGTGCAGAAAGACAGACGAGAGGAGGTGCAGAAAGACAGACGAGAGGAGGTGCAGAAAGACAGACGAGAGGAGGTGCAGAAAGACAGACGAGAGGAGGTGCAGAAAGACAGACGAGAGGAGGTGCAGAAAGACAGACGAGAGGTGCAGAAAGAGGGAAGAGAGGTGCAGAAGGAGGCAAGAAAACGGCAGAAATAGGCAGGCCAGGTGCAGAAAGAAGCAACAGACGTGCAGAAACCAGAGAAGTACAGAAAGACGAATCAGAGGTGCAGAACGAGGCAAGAGGGGTGCAGTAAGAGGCAAGAGGTACAGAAAGAGGGAAAAGGGGAGCAGGAAGATGCAAGAGAGGTTCAGAAAGAAGCAACAGAAGTGCAGAAAGAAGCAATACAGGTGTAGAAAGAGGCAAGAGAAGTGCAGATAGTGGTAAGCGGTGCTGAAAGAGGCAAGAGGTGCGGAAAGAGGGAGGAGAGTGCAGAACGAGGCAACAGGGGTGCAGTAAGAAGCAAGAGAAGTGCAGAAAGAAGAAAGAAGTGCAGAAAGAAGCAATAGAGGTGCAGGAAGAAGTAAGAGGGATGCAGAAAGAGACAAGAAGGGTGCAGAAAGAGGTAAGAAGGGTGCAGAAAGAGACAAGAAGGGTGCAGAAAGAGACCAGAAGGGTGCAGAAACAAGCAAGAGAACTGTAGAAAGAAGTGAGGTGCAGAAAGAGGCAAATGAAGTGCAGAAAGAGGCAAGAGAGGTATAGGAAAGATGCAATAGAGTTGCAGGAAAGAGGCAAGAGAAGTGCAGAAAAGAGCAAGAGGAGTACAGAAAGAGGCGAGAAGTGCAGAAAGAGGCAAGAGAAGTGCAGAAAGACGCAAGAGAAGTGCAGAAAGAGCCAAGAGAAGTGCACAAAGAGCCAAGAGAGGTGCAGAAAGAGCCAAGAGAAGTGCAGGAAGAGCCAGGAGAAGTGCACAAGAAGCAAGAGAAGTGATGAAAGAGGCAAGTGAGGTACAGAAAGGCAAGAGCTGCAGAAAAAAGCAAGAGAGGTGTAGAAAAAAAGCAAGAAAGGTACACAAAGAGGAAGAAAGGTGCAGAAAGAAGCAAAAGAGGTGCAGAAAGGGGTAAGAGAAGTGCAGAAAGAAGCAAAAGGTACAGAAAGAAGAGATGTGGAGAAAGAAGTAAGAATGGTTCACAAAGAAACGAGAGGTACAGAAAGAAGCAAGAGATACAAAAAGAGGAAGAAAGGTAAAGAAAGAGGCACGAGAAGTGCAGAAAGAGCAAGAGAGGTGAAGAGAGAAGCAAGCGGAGTGCACAGAGAAGAGAAGTGATCAAAGAGGCAAGAGAGGTGCAGAAAGAAGCAAGAGAGGTGCACAGAGAAGAGAAGTGATCAAAGAGGCAAGAGAGGTGCAGAAACAAGCAAGAGAAGTGCCGAAAGAGACAAGAGAAGTGCAGAAAGAGACAAGAGAAGTGTAGAAAGAGGGAAGAAAAGTGCAGAAAGAAGCAAAAGAAGTGCAAAAAGAAGGAAAAGAAGTGCAAAAAGAGGCAAGAGAGACACATAAAAAGGCCAGAGATGGGCAAAAAAGGCAAGTGAGGTGCATAAAGAAGCAAGAGAGGAGCAGAAAGAAGAGAGTGAGGTGCAAAACGAGGTAAGAAAGGTGCAGAAAGAGACGAGATACAGAGGGAAGATGTGAGACCGGCCTCACGGCGTTGCCCTCCCCATCACCCAGCCAACCTGCCACCACCCTCAAGACACGACATCTCCGACTCCGGCCGCTCCAGCCACCCAGATCCGAGGGCCGGCCACAGCCCTGACAGACTCGACACCCTACCACGCATGTCCGCCCGAGGGAGCGGGAACCCTCGAACCAGACCCAGAGGCGCCAGCCCAGTCACACCTCGGATCGCCTTCCCCGGGAGGACTCGATCGGCCACCAGGCCCCTGGGGAGCAGGCGCCTCCCCTGCCGAGCGTCTGGGGTCCCTCCCCGACCCACCTGAAAAGACCAAAGAAGTGAGCGGCAGGAAATCCCGCCGAACCCCCTCCGTCACCCCAGTCCCCCCTCTGCGAGGACTCCGGACTTCAAAGAGCCAGCGGAGTATAACAAGGGGTGCCGGAGAAACGAATGGAGAGAAGACCTGGAACCATCCGAGCCTGCTGACGCTGTCGCGGCTCCTGAACGCTGAAGTCACCTGGGCCTGCTGAGTGACTCGCGGCCTCTCGCTATTGAACCATCTGAGCCCTGCTGACGAGGTTGCGGCTCCCGAACCCTGAACCACCTAGGCCTGCTGAGTGACTCGCGGCCCCCAGCTATTGAACCATCTGAGACTTGCTGACGGAATCGCGGCTCCCGAACTCCGACCACCTGTGCCTACTGAGAGACTCGCGGCGCTCCCCTTGAGGACGACTCGGTAAGAGATCGCCCAGAGACACGACACCCTCCAGCTCGAGGATTGTGAGCTTTCCGCAGGGTATTTCGCAGAGACACTATCTTGAAAGACTGTCCCGCTACCCCCATTCCCCACGACCGATTTGTGGTACTACGGGCCACTGCTGTACTGCTTGCATCTTGGATCATAAAGATCCCTTGAAAACATCGATAAAAGAACCTATCGTCCTACAAAGAATACATGTGGTGTCACTCTGTTCGTAGTGTATCTCAGGGTGTGCGCGCCTGGTTCGGCCTACTTGGGAGAGGTGGGTCAAAGGGGTGGGCAAGACGGGTATCGAACCCCCCTCCGGCGAACGCCTTTCCAACAGAAGAGAAGTGCAGAAAGTGGAAGTGAGGTGCAGAAACAAGCAAGAGGGGTGCAGAAAGAGGGAACAGGGTACAGAAAGAGGGAAGGGTGGAGTAGAAAGAGCCAAGAGGGGTACAGAATGACGAAAGAAGCAACAGAAGTGCAGAAAGATGCAACAGAGGTGCTGAAAGGTGAATCAGAGGTGCAGAAAGAGGCAAGAGGGGTGCAGTAAGAGGCAAGAGGTACAGAAAGAGGGAAAAGGGGTGCAGGAAGAGGCACGAGAGGTGCAGAAAGAAGACACAGAAGAGCAGAAAGAAGCAAAACAAATATAGAAAGAGGCAAGAGAAGCCCAGATAGAAGCAATATAGGTATAGAAAGCGGCAATAGAAGTGCAGAAAGAGGCACGAGAGATCCAGAAACAGGCAAGAGAGGTGCACAAAGAGGAAGAAAGGTGCAGAAAGAAGCAAAAGAGGTGCAGAAAGGGGTAAGAGAAGTGCAGAAAGAAGCAAAAGGTACAGAAAGAAGAGATGTGGAGAAAGAAGTAAGAATGGTTCACAAAGAAACAAGAGAGGTACAGAAAGAAGCAAGAGATACAAAAAGAGGAAGAAAGGTAAAGAAAGAGGCACGAGAAGTGCAGAAAGAGCAAGAGAGGTGAAGAGAGAAGCAAGCGGGGTGCACAGAGAAGAGAAGTGATCAAAGAGGCAAGAGAGGTGCAGAAAGAAGCAAGAGAAGTGCACAGAGAAGAGAAGTGATCAAAGAGGCAAGAGAGGTGCAGAAAGAAGCAAGAGAAGTGCAGAAAGAGACAAGAGAAATGCAGAAAGAGACAAGAGAAGTGCAGAAAAAGGGAAGAAAAGTGCAGAAAAAAGCAAAAGAAGTGCAAAAAGAAGGAAAAGAAGTGCAAAAAGAGGCAAGAGAGACAGAAAAAGGCAAGAGATGGGCAAAAAAGGCAAGTGAGGTGCATAAAGAAGCAAGAGAGGAGCAGAAAGAAGAGAGTGAGGTGCAAAACGAGGTAAGAAAGGTGCAGAAAGAGACGAGATACAGAGGGAAGAGAAGTGCAGAAAGTGGAAGTGAGGTGCAGAAAGTGGAAGTGAGGTGCAGAAACAAGCAAGAGGGGTGCAGAAAGAGGGAAGGGTGGAGTAGAAAGAGGCAAGAGGGGTACAGAATGACGAAAGAAGCAACAGAAGTGCAGAAAGATGCAACAGAGGTGCTGAAAGGTGAATCAGAGGTGCAGAAAGAGGCAAGAGGGGTGCAGTAAGAGGCAAGAGGTACAGAAAGAGGGAAAAGGGATGCAGGAAGAGGCACGAGAGGTGCAGAAAGAAGACACAGAAGAGCAGAAAGAAGCAAAACAAATATAGAAAGAGGCAAGAGAAGCCCAGATAGAAGCAATATAGGTATAGAAAGCGGCAAGAGAAGTGCAGAAAGAGGCACGAGAGATCCAGAAACAGGCAAGAGAGGTGCAGAAGGAAGGAACAGGAGTGCAGAAAGGTAAAAAATGGGTGTAGAAAAAGGCAGGAGGGGTGGAGAAAGAAGCAACAGAGGTGCAGTAAAAAGCAAGCGTAGTGCAGAAAGAAGCAACAGAGGTGCAGAAAGAGGCAAGAGAACTGCACAAAGCAGCAAGATGGGTGCAGAAACAGGCAAGAGGTGCAGAAAGATGGAACCGGGGTGCAGAAAGAGGGAACCGGGGTGCAGAAAGAGGGAACCGGGGTGCAGAAAGAGGGAACCAGGGTGCAGAAAGAGGGAACCAGGGTGCAGAAAGAGGGAACCAGGGTGCAGAAAGAGGCAAGAGAGGTACAGAAAGAGGCAAGAGAGGTACAGAAAGAGGTAAGAGAAGCACAGAAAGACACAACAGAGGTGTAGAAGGAGGCAAGCGAATGGCAGAAAAAAGCAAGAGATTTGCAGAAACAGATAGGAGAAATGCAAAAAGTAGAAACAGGTACACCAAGAGGCAATAGGTGTGCAGTGAGAGACAAGAGAAGTATAGAAAGAAGCAACAGAGGTGTGGAAAGAAGAGGAGTGCTGAAAAAGGCAACCGAGGTGCAGAAAGAGGCAAAGGGGGTGCAGAAAGAGGCAAGAAAAGTGCAGAAAGAGGCAAGAAAGGTGCAGAAAGGGGCAAGAGAAGCGCAGCAAGGGGCAAGAGAAGCACGGCAAGGGGCAAGAGAAGCGCTGCAAGAAGCAAGAGAGGTGCAGAAAGAAGCAAGAGATGTGCAGAAAGAGGGAACTAGGGTACAGAAGGAGGGAACAGGTGTGCAGAAAGAGGCATGAGGGTTACAGAATGAAGAATGAGAGGTACAGAATGAAGCAACATATACAGAAAGAACAGAAGTGCAGAAAGAGGCAAGAGAAGTACAGAAAAAAGCAACAGAGCAGCGGAAATAGGCAAAAGGGCTGCAGAAAGAGGGACGAGAGGTGCAGAAAGTGGGACGAGAGGTGCAGAAAGAGGGACGAGAGGTGCAGAAAGAGGGACGAGGGGTGCAGAAAGAGGGACGAGGGGTGCAGAAAGAGGGAACCGGGGTACAGAAAGAGGGAACCGGGGTACAGAAAGAGGGAACCGGGGTACAGAAAGAGGGAACCGGGGTACAGAAAGAGGGAGCCAGGGTGCAGAAAGAGGCAAGAAAGGTACAGCAACAGGTAAGAGAAGCACAGAAAGACGCAACAGAGGTGTAGAAGGAGGTAAGCGAACGGCAGAAAGAGGCAAGAGATTTGCAGAAACAGGTAGGAGAAATGCAAAAGGTAGAAACAGAGGTGCACAAAGCGGCAATAGGGGTGCAGTGAGAGGCAAGAGAAGTATAGAAAGAAGCAACAGAGGTGTGGAAAGAAGAGGAGTGCTGAAAAAGGCAACCGAGGTGCAGAAAGAGGCAAGGGGGGTGCAGAAAGAGGCAAGAAAGATGCAGAAAGAGGCAAGAGAAGCGCAGCAAGGGGCATGAGAAGCGCAGCAAGGGGCATGAGAAGCGCAGCAAGAAGCAAGAGATGTGCAGAAAGAAGCAAAAGAGCAGAAAAGAGCAAAAGAAGTCAAGAAAGAGGCAAGAGGTGCGCAGAAAAAGGCATAGGATGCGCAGAAAAAGGCAAGTGAGGTACAGAAAAGTGCAAAAAGTGACAAGGGGTGCAGAAAGAGGGAAAAGGGGTGCAGAAAGAATCAAAAGAGGTCCAGAAAGAGGCGAGAAGTCCAGGCAGAAGTACAAGAATTATAGAAAGAGGCAAGAAAGGTCCAGAAAGAAGCAATAGAGTTGCAGGAAAGAGGCAAGAGAAGTGCAGAAAGTGCAGAAAGAGGCAAGGGAGGTGCATAAAGAGGCAAGAGACGTGCAGAAAGAGGGAACTATGGTACAGAAGGAGTGAACAGGGGTGCAGAAAGAGGCATGAGGGTTACAGAATGAAGAATGAGGTACAGAATGAAGCAACAGAGGTACAGAAAGAACAACAGAAGTGCAGAAAGAGGCAAGAGGGGTGCAGGCAAGAGAAGTACAGAAAAAAACAACAGAGCAGCGGAAAGAGGCAAAAGAGCTGCAGAAAGAGGGAGAGCTGCAGAAAGAGGGAGAGCTGCAGAAAGAGGGAGAGGTGCAGAAAGAGGGAGAGGTGCAGAAAGAGGGAGAGGTGCAGAAAGAGGGACGAGAGGTGCAGAAAGAGGGACGAGAGGTGCAGAAAGAGGGACGAGAGGTGCAGAAAGAGGGACGAGAGGTGCAGAAAGAGGGACGAGAGGTGCAGAAAGAGGGACGAGAGGTGCAGAAAGAGGGACGAGAGGTGCAGAAAGAGGGACGAGAGGTGCAGAAAGAGGGACGAGAGGTGCAGAAAGAGGGACGAGAGGTGCAGAAAGAGGGACGAGAGGTGCAGAAAGAGGGACGAGAGGTGCAGAAAGAGGGACGAGAGGTGCAGAAAGAGGGAAGAAGACTGCAGAAATAGGCAGGCCAGGTGCAGAAAGCAACAGATGTGCAGAAACAAGAGAAGTACAGAAAGATGCATCAGAGGTGCAGAAAGAGGCAAGAGGGATGCAGAAAGAGGGGAGAGACATGCAGAAAGCGGGAAGAGACATGCAGAAAGAGGGAAGAAAGGTACAGAAAGAGGGAAGAGATGTGCAAAAAGAGGGAAGACAGGCACAGAAAGAGGGGAGAGACGTGCAGAACAAGGCAAAGGGGTGCAGAAAGAAGCAAAAGAGGTGCAGAAAGTATCAGCAGAGGTGCAGAACGAGGCAAGAGGGATACCAGAAAAGGCAACAAAAATGTAGAAAGAGGCAAGATAATTCAAGAAAGAGGCACAACAGGTACAGAAACAGGCAAGAGGTGCAGAAGGAGGGAATATGGGTGTAGAAAAAGGCAACGGGGTGGAGAAAAAAGCAACAGAGGTGCAGAAAAAGCAAGCAAAGTGCAGAAAGAAGCTACAGAGGTGCAGAAACAGGCAAGGTAACTGCACAAAGCTGCAAGAGAGGTGCAAAAACAGGCAAGAGGTGCGGAAAGAGGGAACCGGGGTGCAGAAAGAGGCAAGAGAAATACAGAAATAAGCAACAGAAATGCAAAAAGAAGAAACAGGGGTGCACAAAGGCAATAGGGATGCAGAAAGAGGGCATAGGGGTGCAAAAAGAGGGTAGAGAGGTGCAGAAAGAGGGTAGAGAGGTGCAGAAAGAGGGCAGAGGGGTGCAGAAAGAGGCAAGAAAGGGGCAATAGAAGTGCAGAAAGGCAAGAGCTGCAGAAAAAAGCAAGAACGGTACAGAAAGAGGAGGAAAGGTGCAGAAAGAAGCAAGAGGTACAAAAAGAGAAAGAAAGGTAAATAAAGAGGCAAGAGAAGTGCAGAAAGGTGCAGAAAGAAGCAAGAGAAGTACAGAAAGAGGCAAGAGAAGAACATAAAGTGGCAAGAGAAGCACAGAAAGAGGCAAGCGAAGTACAGAAAGAGGCAAGCGAAGTACAGAAAGAGGCAAGCGAAGTACAGAAAGAGGCAAGCGAAGTACAGAAAAAGGCAAGAGATGGGTGAAATAGTTAAGTGAGGCACAAAGAGGCAAGAGAGGTGCAGAAAGAGGAGAGTGAGCTGCACAAAGAGGCAAGTAGGAGTGAAAAGGGGCGCAGAAAGAGGGAAGGGTGGAGTAGAAAGAGGCAAAAGGGGTATAGAAAGACGCAAGAGGTACAGAAAGAAGCAACAGAGGTGCACAAAGACGCAAGAGGGATGCAGAAAGAGGCGAGGGGTGCAGAAAGAGGCAAGAGGTACAGAAAGAGGGAAAAGGGGTGCAGGAAGATGCAAGAGAGGTGCAGAAAGAAGCAACAGAAGTACAGAAAGAAGCAACACAGGTGTAGAAAGAGGCAAGAGAAGAGCAGAAAGAGGCATGAGGTGCTGAAAGAGGCACAAAGTGCATCAAGAGGGATGAGAGTGCAGAACGAGGCAACAGGGGTGCAGTAAGAAGCAAGAAAAGTGCAGAAAGAAGCAAGAGGTATAGAAAGAAGCAAGAGGTGCAGAAAGAGTGAAAAGGGGTGCAGAAAGAGTGAAAAGGGGTGCAGAAAGAGGGAACAGGGGTGCAGAAAGAGGGAACAGGGGTGCAGAAAGAGGGAACAGGGGTGCAGAAAGAGGGAAGGGTGGAGGAGAAAGAAGCAAGAGGGGTACAGAAAGACGTAAGAGGGGTACAGAAAGACGCAAGACGGGTAGAGAAAGACGCAAGACGGGTAGAGAAAGACACAAGACGGGTAGAGAAAGACGCAACAGAGGTGCAGAAAGATGCAAGAGAACTGCAGAAAGAAACAAGAGACATGCAGAAAGATACATCAGAGGTGCAGAAAGAGGCAAGAGGGGTGCAGAAAGAGGCAAGAGGTACAGAAAGAGGGAAAAGGGGTGCAGGAAGATGCAAGAGAGGTGCAGAAAGAAGCATCAGAAGTACAGAAAGAAGCAACGCAGGTGCAGAAATAGGAAAGTGAAGTGTAGAAAGAGGTAAGAGGTGCCAAAAGAGGCACGTGGTGCAGAAAGAGGGATGAGTGCGCAGACCGAGGCAACGGGTACAGTAAGCAGTAAGTAGTGCAGAAAGAAGCAATAGAGGTGCAGGAAGAAGTAAGAGGGATGCAGAAAGAGGTAAGAGGGGTACAGAAAGAGGCCAGAGAAGTGCAGAAAGAAGCAAGGGAACTGTAGAAAGAAGCGAGAGGTGCAGAAAGAGGCAAATGAAGTGCAGAAAGAGGCAAGAGAGGTGAAGAAAGAGGCAAGAGAGGTGCATAAGGAGGGAACAGGAGTGCATAAAGCAGTAACTGAAGCACAGAAAGAAGCAACAGAGGTGCAGTAGGCAAGAGAACTGCAGAAAGAGGCAAGAGATTTTCAGAAACAGGCAGGAGAAATGTAAAAAGAAGAAACAGAGGTGCACAAAGAGGCAATAGGGGTGCAGTGAGAGGCAAGAGAAGTATAGAAAGAAGCAACAGAGGTGTGGAAAGAAGAAAGAGTAGTGCAGAAAGGGGCAATAGAAGTGCAGAAAGGGGCAAGAGAAGCGCAGAAAGAGGCAAAAGCGGTGTAGAAAGAGAAGAGAAGTGCAGAAAGAGACAAAAGAAGTGCAGAAAGAAGCAAGAGAAGTGCAGAAAGAAGCAAGAGAAGTGCAGAAAGAAGCAAAAGTACAGAAAAAAGCAAATGAGGTGCAGAAAGAGGCAAGGGAAGTGCAAAAAGAGGCAACTGAGGTGCAGAAAGAAGTAAGAGGTACAGAAAGAGGGAGGAGAACTGCAGAAAGTGCAAGTGAGGTGCAAAAACAGGCAAGAGGGGTGCAGAAAGTGAAAAGGGGTGCAGAAAGAGGGAACAGGGGTGCAGAAATAATCAAAGGTGCCGAAAGAGGCAATAGAAGTCCAAAAACAAGGAACAGCAATGTAGAAAGAGGCAACAGAAGTCCAAAAACAAGGAACAGCAATGTAGAAAGAGGCAACAGAAGTCCAGAAAGAAGCAAGAGGAATGTAGAAAGAGGCAAGAGAAGTCAAGAAAGAGGGAACAGGGGTTCAGAAGGGGAGAACAGGGGTGCAGAAGGGGAGAACGGGTGCAGAAAGAAGCAAGAGGGTAGCAGGTGAGAGAAGTTCAGAAAGAAGCAACAGAGCTGCGGAAAGAGGCAAAGAGGTGCAGAAAGAGTGAGGAGAGGTGCAGAAAGAGGCAAGCGAGTTGCAGTAAGAGGGAAAAGGGGTGCGGGAAGATGGATGCAGAAAGAGGGGAGAGAGGTGCTGTTGGACAGGCCACACGAAGGGCTCGCTCCCTCCCCGCATGACAGGGCCCCAGCCCCCACCGGCTCCCCCGGCCGGGTCAAGCCGCCATCTTGGGCCCTGCACCACGAGGCCGCGTGGCCTCCACCCGACCCTAACCCTGGGCCTGGCCGGCCCCGACATCCCGGCACCACCATCCACCCAGGAGGTGAGCGGACCACTTGGCAGGTCAATGGGAGAACGAAGCGTCAAGGGCTCTTCCCCCGCCAGGTGCCGATCGCCTCCAGCTCCCCCAGGCGCTGGCTCCACCCCCTGCTGGGTGTCTGGACACCTTCATGCCGGGCCCTCCGACCTCCAAGCGCGAGGGTCCGGACATCAAAGGGCGCCTGCCCTATAACTGGGGCAGCTCCGGAGCAGGAAGGCAGTTGTATCCTGGAGTCGAGAGACACCGAGAGAACTCAGCCTTGACGGACTACTGGCGCTGCCGTAGCCCTATCTTGCGAACTATCGTCCTGCCTGCTGGCGCTGCCGCGGCCTTCTGCAACATCCATCCTCGTCGGGACCTGCTGGCGCTGCCGCGGCCCGTTGTATCGACCATCCTCACCGGGACCTGCTGGCGCTGCCGCGGCCGTTGTAACGACCATCCTCACCGGGACCTGCTGGCGCTGCCGCGGACCGTGTACCGACCATCTCTACCGGGACCTGCTGGCGCTGCCGCGGCCCGTACCAGCTAAACCACCAAGCTCGAGGATTGTGAGCTAATCATCATTTCATCCGAACTACCAGACTGGTAAACAGACTGTCCCGCTACCCTTTCCCTATCCTGAGAGACCTAAGTCGAGGGGACCCCTGAGTCCAGACCTCCTTGTACTATTTCATCGTACCTTAAGAAGTGCATATAAAGAACGCTAAATCTTCTCCCTGTGTGGTGTCTGTCTGTGGGGGGGAAGTTATTCATCTGTACGATCGCTGGAGACGGCTCTCCCCGGAGACCTCTCCCCTTGTCCTCGGCCGACCCTCCCGGTCCGTCTAACATTGGTGGCCAGCGGCGCGATCCGAATCAACGCATAATCGTACAGAGAGTAGCTCACCCCACGACAAAACCACGATGTCAGCCAAAGATAGCGGTTCCACTGAAAGATTCCAAATGGATAAGTTGGAAGAATACAGCCACCGCGAACTAAAAGAATTCTGCATGGAACTAGGCATTGCTACCACCGGCCTGAGTACAAAAGATGATTTGAAGCGCGCCCTTGAGTCGTGGACAGAAACTGGGATCGCCGGGCCCTCCGACCGAAACAGTGTCACACCGGAGGGGAACGCCACGGCTCCCGAGGAGCGGGGAACGGGCCTCTCGCAGGAGGAGATCCAGGAAAGAGAAAGAACCAGATTACACGAGTTGGAAATGGCACGACTCAAGATGGACGGTGAACTCAAGTTAGCCGAGCAGAAACTAAATCTAGAGCATATGCGGCTCCGAGAAGAACGAGAAGAAAAGCAGAGACAGAGAGAGCTTGAGGAAAAGAGAATAACACTCGAACACGAGCGCAAACTGGCGGAAATAGAACTTCGGAAACAGAATAAAGAACCGGGGGTGCCTGAGCGACCGCACACCCCGGGGCCAACCGAGAAAAAAGTCCACATCCCCAAGGATGTTGTCCGAGAGTATGTCCGAGAAGACGACATACAACAGTGGTTCAAAGCCTACGAGATCGCCATGACCTCCCACCGGATCGACCGGAGTGATTGGGGAGGCGGACTATGGGGGAGGTTCGTCAACTAAGGTCGCGATGCCCTGCTGCAGCTCCCAGATCACCAAATGTCGTCCTACGACCACATGAAGGCTGCCCTCCTCACCCGCTACGGCCTCACACCCGAGATGTACCGCCAGAGGTTCAGAGATTGCACCCGGATCCCGGGTACAACTTGGGTGGAGTACGTTAACTATTTCAGCCGAGCCTTCGAGGGTTGGATCAAGGGGAGCCATGTCACGACCTACGAACAACTCTTTAACCTTATGGTATGGGAGCACCTGTCGAACAACTGTTTCGTCGAGCTCAGGCAGCACCTCCTCGACAGTAAATTGACTGACCCCCGGCAGCTCGCCGCCGAAGCTGACCGATGGGAAAGCACCCGAGTGGGCCGGAGAGGGCCACACGAGCAGAACCGAAGCAACCAAGGCCAGCACCGTCCTCGAGGAGGAGGAGGCCAGGGCCGAGGGAGAGACACCATCCCGGCAACGCCCGTGGCCAGCACCCCGCCCCCGGCCGGCCGGGGCAACCCCCCGATGCGTCCTGGGTTCCGAGCCAACGTCACGTGCCACCGATGCCAGCGAGTCGGCCACTACGCCAATGACCCGAGCTGCCCGCAGAACCAAACACCAAGGCCCCGCCAGGTAGCTGCCGCCGCCCTGGGGGAAGAACGACTATCAGAGGAACAGGAAGAATATGAGCCGGCCCGGCCAGAGTGGGAACCGGCCGCCATGGTTCTAGCGTGCCTCGGGGGAAAAGACATGGTCCCGCGGGCTCCCCTACCCGCCAATACCCGGAAATACGGTCAGTGGGTGACCATTAATGGGCGTCGGGCCGAGGCCTTACGTGACACGGGCGCCAGTGTGACGGCCGTCCGCTGTCACCTGGTGAAGCCCGAGCAGATCCTGCCGAACATTCTCTGCCCCGTCCGCTCAGCCGACAATTCCGAAAGTCTGTGTCAAATGGCCTGCGTCCCATTCGAATGGGGAGGGGTCTCCGGCCTGTTGAAGGTGGCGGTCCGGGATGATGCCCCCGTGGACTGCCTCCTGGGGAATGACCTCGAGAGTTCCCCGTGGGCCACCGTCGAGAGAAGAGAGCACCTGGGGATGCTGGGCCTCCCGGACTGGGCCTGCATAACCACCCGGTCCATGGCCGCCCGTGCTGTCCCCCGATCAGAAGAACCGGAATGGCCAGCACCTCCACCCCCGGTCGCCCCAGTAGAGGACAACGACGAAGCCAACCCCCCAGAACCAACGGCCGAAGGAGTCGCGCAACCCCAGGACCTTCCCGGCCTGGCTCAGTGGCGTCAAGAAGGGGGGCCCACCCAAGAACAGTTCCGCCAGGAGCAAAAGACCTGCCCCGCCCTCGAGGGACTCCGACAGCAAGCCAGCGCCCAGAGCGCAGGGGACGCCACCGGAACTCATTGGGTCTATTGGGATAACGACCTGCTATACAGCGAACAGAGAATCGCGGAGCTAGGGGCCGGTCGGGTGCTGGTGGTACCTCTCCGCTTCAGAGACTTCCTACTCAACCTGGCCCACGATGTCCCCCTGGCTGGACACCTGGGCCAGGACAAGACTTAGTCGCCTAGTGACCCACTTTTTCTGGCCGAAAATGAGGAACGACGTCCTGAACCACTCCCGGTCCTGCCCCACGTGCCAAGCCAGCGGGAAGAGTGGCCGTAAGCTGAAAGCCCCTCTGCAACCCTTCCCTGTGGTCACCACCCCGTTCGAGAGGGTAGGAATAGACATTGTGGGACCCCTGGACCCCCGCACGGCACAAGGACACAGGTTCATCCTGGTACTGGTGGACCACGCCACCCGCTACCCCGAGGCGGTGCCCCTACGAACCGTGACAGCTCCGGTGGTTGGCCGGGCCCTAATGGGGATCTTCTCCCGGGTGGGCTTCCCCCGGGAAGTCGTCAGCGACCGAGGCACGAACTTCATCTCCAAATACATGAAGTCCCTCTGGCAACAATGCGGGGTCACCTACAGATTCACGACCCCCTATCACCCCCAAGGGAACGGACTAGTGGAGCGTTTCAACCGCACTCTCAAGGGGATGATTGGGGGATTGGAAGAGCCCCTCCGTCGCCAGTGGGATGTACTACTCCCGTGCCTCCTCTTCGCCTACCGAGAAGTTCCCCAGAAGTCCCTCGGCTTTAGCCCTTTCGAACTCCTGTACGGGCACCCTGTGCGAGGGCCCCTCAGCCTAGTCAGGGAAGGTTGGGAGTTGGCCCCCCTAAAGACCCCTCCAGACGTCTTCAAATACCTCCTGGCCCTACGCAATCAGACCCGGCGCTTCAGGGAGATGGCCAAGGCGAACCTCGAGGCCAGCCAGGAAGACATGAAGAGATGGTATGATCACAATGCCTCCTCCGTCGAGTTCGAGCCTGGTCAACAAGTGTGGGTGATGTCCCCCACCGAACCATGTGCCTTGCAAGATAAGTGGACGGGGCCCTTCAAGGTGGTCGAGCGCAAAAGCCCCGTCACTTACCTCATCGACATGGGGACCTCCCGGAACCCCCTTCGGGTCCTCCACACCAACAGACTCAAACCACACTTTGTGCGCTCAGAACTCAGCCTCCTGATGGCTACGGACAGTGGGGCAGAGGAAGACTCCGAACCCCTCCCGGATCTCCTGAAGACTCAGGAGAATGACGGTTCCGTGGACGGGGTCCGGCTCTCCGATGCCCTCACCCCGGAGCAACGCCAGGGCTGCCGGAACCTCCTGCTGCGGTTCGCTACCCTGTTCTCCCTCACCCCCGGGGTCACCCCTTGGTGTTTGCACGACGTGGACACCGGGGACAGTCCCCCTATCCGACACCGGGCCTACCGCGTACCAGATCGGGTACGGGCCTGCATACAAGAGGAAGTGGCCAAAATGCTCACGATCGGGGTCATCGAGCCCTCGGACAGTCCCTGGGCCAGTCCGGTTGTATTAGTCCCCAAGGCCGCTGCCCCCGGCACCACACCTGAACTGAGATTCTGCGTCGACTACCGGGGCTTGAACGCTGTCACCCGGACCGACGCTCATCCTATCCCCCGAGCGGACGAATTGATCGACCGGCTGGGGGCCGCCCGCTACCTCAGTATCTTCGACCTAACAGCGGGCTACTGGCAGATCGGTCTCACACCCCGGGCTCAGGAACGGTCAGCCTTCTCTACCCCCGATGGCCACTACCAATTCAGGGTCATGCCCTTCGGCATGAAGAACGCCCCCGCCACGTTTCAACGCCTTGTGAACCAGGTCCTGGCGGGGCTCGAAGAGTTCAGCGCTGCCTACCTGGACGATATCGCTGTATACAGCCGCCACTGGTCCGACCACCTCCTCCACCTCCAAGAAGTCCTACAGGCCCTCCAGCGGGCCGGACTCACAATTAAGGCCGGCAAATGCCAAATTGGCCAAGGGTCCGTGACCTACCTTGGGCACCAAGTGGGAAGCGGGCTGGTGGCCCCGCTGCAACTTAAGATTGCTGCCATCCAGTCCTGGCAGCCCCCCGTCACCCCGACCGAGGTCCGAGCCTTCCTAGGGCTCACCGGCTACTACCGGCGGTTCGTGAAGGACTACGGCAGCATCGTGGGGCCCCTCACGGGTCTCACGTCCAAAAACCAACCAAAGCGGATTAACTGGACCCCCGATTGTCAGGCGGCCTTCGAGAAGCTGAAGGCCGCCCTGTGCACCGCCCCTGTGCTCCAGGCCCCCGATTACGGTCGGGAATTCGTGGTGCAGACAGACGCCTCCGACCACGGCATCGGAGCGGTTCTTTCCCAATTGAACCCCGAAGGTCATGACCAGCCGGTGGCCTTCATCAGTCGACGTCTCCTGGCCCGAGAACAGCGCTGGAGCACCATCGAGAGGGAGGCCTTCGCAGTGGTGTGGGCCCTCAAAAAGCTCCGGCCCTATCTCTTCGGTACCCACTTCCGGGTACAAACCGACCATCGACCCCTGCAGTGGCTGATGCAGATGCGGGGGGAGAACCCAAAACTATTGCGCTGGTCCATTTCCCTGCAGGGAATGGACTTCACCGTGGAGCACCGACCGGGCCAAGACCACGCCAACGCAGATGGCCTGTCACGCTTTTTCCGCCTCGACGAGGAGAGTCCCCAAGAAGATGGGTGACTCTCCCCGCCTTCAGCTGGGGGGGACGCATGTTGGACAGGCCACACGAAGGGCTCGCTCCCTCCCCGCATGACAGGGCCCCAGCCCCCACCGGCTCCCCCGGCCGGGTCAAGCCGCCATCTTGGGCCCTGCACCACGAGGCCACGTGGCCTCCACCCGACCCTAACCCTGGGCCTGGCCGGCCCCGACATCCCGGCACCACCATCCACCCAGGAGGTGAGCGGACCACTTGGCAGGTCAATGGGAGAACGAAGCGTCAAGGGCTCTTCCCCCGCCAGGTGCCGATCGCCTCCAGCTCCCCCAGGCGCTGGCTCCACCCCCTGCTGGGTGTCTGGACACCTTCATCCCGGGCCCTCCGACCTCCAAGCACGAGGGTCCGGACATCAAAGGGCGCCTGCCCTATAACTGGGGCAGCTCCGGAGCAGGAAGGCAGTTGTATCCTGGAGTCGAGAGACACCGAGAGAACTCAGCCTTGACGGACTACTGGCGCTGCCGTAGCCCTATCTTGCGAACTATCGTCCTGCCTGCTGGCGCTGCCGCGGCCTTCTGCAACATCCATCCTCGTCGGGACCTGCTGGCGCTGCCGCGGCCCGTTGTATCGACCATCCTCACCGGGACCTGCTGGCGCTGCCGCGGCCGTTGTAACGACCATCCTCACCGGGACCTGCTGGCGCTGCCGCGGACCGTGTACCGACCATCTCTACCGGGACCTGCTGGCGCTGCCGCGGCCCGTACCAGCTGAACCACCAAGCTCGAGGATTGTGAGCTAATCATCATTTCATCCGAACTACCAGACTGGTAAACAGACTGTCCCGCTACCCTTTCCCTATCCTGAGAGACCTAAGTCGAGGGGACCCCTGAGTCCAGACCTCCTTGTACTATTTCATCGTACCTTAAGAAGTGCATATAAAGAACGCTAAATCTTCTCCCTGTGTGGTGTCTGTCTGTGGGGGGGAAGTTATTCATCTGTACGATCGCTGGAGACGGCTCTCCCCGGAGACCTCTCCCCTTGTCCTCGGCCGACCCTCCCGGTCCGTCTAACAGGTGCAGAAAGAGGGGAGAGAGGTGCTGAAAGAGGGGAGAGAGGTGCTGAAAGATGGGAGAGAGGTGCTGAAAGATGGGAGAGAGGTGCTGAAAAACAGGCAAGAGGGGTGCAGAAAGAGTAGTGCAGAAAGAGGCATGAGGGGTGCAGAAAGAGGCAAGAGGGGTGCAGAAAGAGGCAAGAGGGGTGCAGAAAGAGGCAAGAGGGGTGCAGAAAGAGGCAAGAGGGGTGCAGAAAGAGGCAAGAGGGGTGCAGAAAGAGGCAAGAGGGGTGCAGAAAGAGGCAAGAGGGGTGCAGAAAGAGGCAAGAGGGGTGCAGAAAGAGGCAAGAGGGGTGCAGAAAGAGGCAAGAGGGGTGCAGAAAGAGGCAAGAGAGGTGCAGAAAGAGGAAACCGGGGTGCAAAGAGGCAAGAGAGGTGCAGAAAGAGGTGAGAGGTGCAGAAAGAGGAAACTGGGGTGCAGAAAGAGGAAACCAGGGTGGAAAAAGAGGCAACAGAGGTACAGAATGAGGCAAGAGAACTACATAAACAGGCAAGCAATTTGCAGAAACGGGCAAGAGAGGTTCAGGAAGAAGAAAGAGAAACGTAGAAAGAAGCAAGAGGTGCAGAAAGAAGCAAGACACGTGCAGACAGAAGCAACAGAGGTGCAAAAAGAAGCAAGAGAGATCAAGAAGAAAAGCGAGAGGTGTAGAAAGAGGCAAGAGAAGTCGAGAAAGAAGCAATAGAGTTGCAGAAACAGGCGTGGGGGGTCAGAAGCAGGGAACAGGGGTTCAGAAAGAAGCAAGAGGGGTGCAGAAAGAACCAAAAGAGGTACTGAATGAAGCATGAGAAGTGCAGAAAGAAGCAACAGGACTGCAGAAAGAGGCAAGAGAACTGCAGAAAGAGGCAAGAGAGGTGCAGAAAGAGGTGCAGAAGGGGAGAACGGGAGCAGAAAGAAGCAAGACGGGAGCAGAAAGAAGCAAGAGGGTTGCAGGTGAGAGAAGTTCAGAAAGAAGCAACAGAGCTGCGGAAAGAGGCAGAGGTGCAGAAAGAGGGAAGAGAGGTGCAGAAAGAGGCAAGCGAGTTGCAGTAAGAGGGAAAAGGGGTGCAGAAAGAGGGAAAAGGGGTGCAGAAAGAGGGGAGAGAGGTGCAGAAAGAGGGGTGCAGAAAGGGGGAGAGGGGTGCAGAAAGAGGGTAGACAGGTGCTGAGAAACAGGCAAGAGGGGTGCAGAAAGAGGAGTGCAGAAAGAGGCATGAGGGGTGCAGAAAGAGGCAAAGGGGTGCAGCAAGAGGCAAGAGGGGTGCAGCAAGAGGGGTGCAGAAAGAGGCAAGAGGGGTGCAGAAAGAGGCAAGAGGGGTGCAGAAAGAAGCGAGTAGGTGCAGAAAGAGGCAGGAGAGGTGCAAAAAGAAGCAAGAGGGGTACAGAAAGAGGCAAAAAGGGTACAGAAAGAGGCCAGAGAGGTACAGAAAGAGGCCAGAGAGGTGCAGAAAGAGGCCAGAGAGGTGCAGAAAGAGGGAACAGGGGTTCAGAAGGGGAGAACAGGGGTGCAGAAGGGGAGAACAGGGGTGCAGAAGGGGAGAACGGGTGCAGAAAGAAGCAAGACGGGTGGAGAAAGAAGCAAGAGGGTTGCAGGTGAGAGAAGTTCAGAAAGAAGCAACAGAGCTGCAGAAAGAGGCAAAGAGGTGCAGAAAGAGGGAAAAGGGGTGCAGAGAGGGAAAAGGGGTGCAGAGAGGGAAAAGGGGTGCAGAAAGAGGGAAAAGGGGTGCAGAAAGAGGGAAAAGGGGTGCAGAAAGAGGGGAGAGAGGTGCAGAAAGAGGGGAGAGAGGTGCAGAAAGAGGGGAGAGAGGTGCAGAAAGAGGGGAGAGAGGTGCAGAAAGAGGGGAGAGAGGTGCAGAAAGAGGGGTTCAGAAAAGGGGGAGAGGGGTGCAGAAAGAGGGGTTCAGAAAAGGGGGAGAGGGGTGCAGAAAGAGGAGTGCAGAAAGAAGCATGAGGGGTGCAGAAAGAGGCAAGAGGGGTGCAGAAAGAGGCAAGAGGGGTGCAGAAAGAAGCGAGATAGGTGCAGAAAGAAGCGAGATAGGTGCAGAAAGAAGCGAGATAGGTGCAGAAAGAAGCGAGATAGGTGCAGAAAGAAGCGAGATAGGTGCAGAAAGAGGCAGGAGAGGTGCAAAAAGAAGCAAGAGGGGTACAGAAAGAGGCAAAAAGGGGTACAGAAAGAGGCCAGAGAGCTGCAGAAAGAGGCCAGAGAGGTGCAGAAAGAGGCAAGAGATGTGCAGAAAGAAGCAACAGAGCTGCGGAAAGAGGCAGAGGTGCAGAAAGAGGGAAGAGAGGTGCAGAAAGAGGCAAGCGAGTTGCAGTAAGAGGGAAAAGGGGTGCAGAAAGAGGGAAAAGGGGTGCAGAAAGAGGGGAGAGAGGTGCAGAAAGAGGGGTGCAGAAAGGGGGAGAGGGGTGCAGAAAGAGGGTAGACAGGTGCTGAGAAACAGGCAAGAGGGGTGCAGAAAGAGGAGTGCAGAAAGAGGCATGAGGGGTGCAGAAAGAGGCAAAGGGGTGCAGCAAGAGGCAAGAGGGGTGCAGCAAGAGGGGTGCAGAAAGAGGCAAGAGGGGTGCAGAAAGAGGCAAGAGGGGTGCAGAAAGAAGCGAGTAGGTGCAGAAAGAGGCAGGAGAGGTGCAAAAAGAAGCAAGAGGGGTACAGAAAGAGGCAAAAAGGGTACAGAAAGAGGCCAGAGAGGTGCAGAAAGAGGCCAGAGAGGTGCAGAAAGAGGCCAGAGAGGTGCAGAAAGAGGGAACAGGGGTTCAGAAGGGGAGAACAGGGGTGCAGAAGGGGAGAACGGGTGCAGAAAGAAGCAAGACGGGTGGAGAAAGAAGCAAGAGGGTTGCAGGTGAGAGAAGTTCAGAAAGAAGCAACAGAGCTGCAGAAAGAGGCAAAGAGGTGCAGAAAGAGGGAGGAGAGGTGCAGAAAGAGGCAAGCGAGTTGCAGTAAGAGGGAAAAGGGGTGCAGAGAGGGAAAAGGGGTGCAGAGAGGGAAAAGGGGTGCAGAAAGAGGGAAAAGGGGTGCAGAAAGAGGGAAAAGGGGTGCAGCAAGAGGGGAGAGAGGTGCAGAAAGAGGGGAGAGAGGTGCAGAAAGAGGGGAGAGAGGTGCAGAAAGAGGGGAGAGAGGTGCAGAAAGAGGGGAGAGAGGTGCAGAAAGAGGGGAGAGAGGTGCAGAAAGAGGGGTTCAGAAAAGGGGGAGAGGGGTGCAGAAAGAGGGGTTCAGAAAAGGGGGAGAGGGGTGCAGAAAGAGGAGTGCAGAAAGAAGCATGAGGGGTGCAGAAAGAGGCAAGAGGGGTGCAGAAAGAGGCAAGAGGGGTGCAGAAAGAGGCAAGAGGGGTGCAGAAAGAAGCGAGATAGGTGCAGAAAGAAGCGAGATAGGTGCAGAAAGAAGCGAGATAGGTGCAGAAAGAAGCGAGATAGGTGCAGAAAGAAGCGAGATAGGTGCAGAAAGAAGCGAGATAGGTGCAGAAAGAAGCGAGATAGGTGCAGAAAGAAGCGAGATAGGTGCAGAAAGAGGCAGGAGAGGTGCAAAAAGAAGCAAGAGGGGTACAGAAAGAGGCAAAAAGGGGTACAGAAAGAGGCCAGAGAGCTGCAGAAAGAGGCCAGAGAGGTGCAGAAAGAGGCAAGAGATGTGCAGAAAGAGGCAAGCGAGGTGCAGAAAGAGGCAAGAGAGGTGCAGAAAGAGGCAAGAGGTGCAGAAAGAGGCAACTAGGGTGCAGAAAGAGGCAACTAGGGCGCAGAAAGAGGAAACCAGGGTGCAAAAAGAGGCAAGAGAGGTGCAGAAAGAGGCAAGAGAGGTGAAGAAAGAGGCAAGAGAGGTGCATAAGGAGGGAACAGGAGTGCATAAAGCAGTAAGTGAAGCACAGAAAGAAGCAACAGAGGTGCAGGAGGCAAGAGAACTGCAGAAAGAGGCAAGAGATTTTCAGAAACAGGCAGGAGAAATGCAAAAAGAAGAAACAGAGGTGCACAAAGAGGCAATAGGGGTGCAGTGAGAGGCAAGAGAAGTATAGAAAGAAGCAACAGAGGTGTGGAAAGAAGAAAGAGTAGCGCAGAAAGGGGCAATAGAAGTGCAGAAAGGGGCAAGAGAAGAGCAGAAAGAGGCAAAAGCGGTGTAGAAAGAGAAGAGAAGTGCATAAAGAGACAAAAGAAGTGCAGAAAGAGACAAGAGAAGCGCAAAAAGAAGCAAGAAGTGCAGAAAGAAGCAAGAGAAGTGCAGAAAGAAGCAAAAGTACAGAAAAAAAGCAAATGAGGTGCAGAAAGAGGCAAGGGAAGTGCAAAAAGAGGCAACCGAGGTACAGAAAGAGGGAGGAGAACTGCAGAAAGTGCAAGTGAGGTGCAAAAACAGGCAAGAGGGGTGCAGAAAGTGAAAAGGGGTGCAGAAAGAGGGAACAGGGGTGCAGAAATAATCAACAAAGGTGCCGAAAGAGGCAATAGAAGTCCAAAAACAAGGAACAGCAATGTAGAAAGAGGCAACAGAAGTCCAGAAAGAAGCAACAGGAATGTAGAAAGAGGCAAGAGAAGTCAAGAAAGAGGGAACAGGGGTTCAGAAGGGGAGAACAGGGGTTCAGAAGGGGAGAACAGGGGTTCAGAAGGGGAGAACAGGGGTGCAGAAGGGGAGAACGGGTGCAGAAAGAAGCAAGAGGGTTGCAGGTGAGAGAAGTTCAGAAAGAAGCAACAGAGCTGCGGAAAGAGGCAAAGATGTGCAGAAAGAGGCATGAGAGGTGCAGAAAGAGGCAAGCGAGTTGCAGTAAGAGGGAAAAGGGGTGCGGGAAGATGGATGCAGAAAGAGGGGAGAGAGGTGCAGAAAGAGGGGAGAGAGGTGCAGAAGGAGGGGAGAGAGGTGCTGAAAAACAGGCAAGAGGGGTGCAGAAAGAGTAGTGCAGAACGAGGCATGAGGCGTGCAGAAAGAGGCAAGAGGAGTGCAGAAAGAGGCAAGAGGGGTGCAGAAAGAGGCGAGAGGGGTGCAGAAAGAGGCGAGAGGTGCAGAAAGAAGCAAGAGGTGCAGAAAGAAGCAAGAGGTGCAGAAAGAAGTGAGATAGGTGCAGAAAGAGGCAGGAGAGGTGCAAAAATAAACAAGAGGGGTACAGAAAGAGGCAAAAAGGGTGCAGAAAGAGGCAAGAGGGGTGCAGAAAGAGGCGAGAGGTGCAGGAAGAGGCAAGAGAAGTGCAGAAAGAAGCAACAGAGGTACAGAATGAGGCAAGAGAACTACATAAACAGGCAAGCAATTTGCAGAAATAGGCAAGAGAGGTTCAGAAAGAAGAAAGAGAAACGTAGAAAGAAGCAAGAGAGGTGCAGAAAGAAGCAAATGAAGTGCAGAAAGAAGGAAAGGGGTACAGAAAGAGGCAAGACAAGTGCAGAAAGAAGCAAGAGAGGTGCATAAAGAGGCAAGAGAGATCAAGAAGAAAGAAGTGAGAGGTGTAGAAAGAGGCAAGAGAAGTCGAAAAAGAAGCAATAGAGTTGCAGAAACAGGTGTGGGGTGCAGAAGGAGGGAACAGGGGTTCAGAAAGAAGCAAGAGGGGTGCAGAAAGAAGCAAGAGAGGTGCAGAATGAAGCAACAGAACTTCAGAAAGAAGCAACAGAACTGCAGAAAGAAGCAACAGAACTGCAGAAAGAGGCAAGAGAACTGCAGAAAGAGGCAAGAGAACTGCAGAAAGAGGCAAGAGAACTGCAGAAAGAAGGAAGGGGGTGCAGAAAGAGGCAAGAAGGGTAGAGAAAGAAGCAAGAGGGTTGCAGGTGAGAGAAATTCAGAAAGAAGCAACAGAGCTGCGGAAAGAGCCAAAAAGGGGTGGAAAGAGGCAAGCAAGTTGCAGAAAGAGGCGAGAGAGGTGCAGAAAGAGGCAAGAGAGGTGCTGAAAAACAGGCAAAAGGGGTGCAGAAAGGAGTGCAGAAAGAGGCATGAGGGGTGAAGAAAGAGGCATTAGGGGTGTAGAAAGAGGCAAGAGGGGTACAGAAAGAAGCAACAGAAATGCAGAAAGAGGCAAGTACAGAAAGAGGCAAGAGGGGTGCAGAAAGATGCAAGAGGGGTGCAGATAGAGGCCAGAGCGTGCAGAAAGAGGCAACAGAGGTCCAGTAAGAGGCAACAGAGGTCCAGTAAGAGGCAACAGAGGTCCAGTAAGAGGCAACAGAGGTCCAGTAAGAGGCAACAGAGGTCCAGTAAGAGGCAACAGAGGTCCAGTAAGAGGCAACAGAGGTCCAGTAAGAGGCAACAGAGGTCCAGTAAGAGGCAACAGAGGTCCAGTAAGAGGCAACAGAGGTCCAGTAAGAGGCAACAGAGGTCCAGTAAGAGGCAACAGAGGTCCAGTAAGAGGCAACAGAGGTCCAGTAAGAGGCAACAGAGGTCCAGTAAGAGGCAACAGAGGTCCAGTAAGAGGCAACAGAGGTCCAGTAAGAGGCAACAGAGGTCCAGTAAGAGGCAACAGAGGTCCAGTAAGAGGCAACAGAGGTCCAGTAAGAGGCAACAGAGGTCCAGTAAGAGGCAACAGAGGTCCAGTAAGAGGCAACAGAGGTCCAGAAAGAGGCAACAGAGGTCCAGAAAGAGGCAACAGAGGTCCAGAAAGAGGCAACAGAGGTCCAGAAAGAGGGGAGAGGGGTGAAGGAGGGAAGAGGGGTGCAGAAGGAGGGAAGAGGGGTGCAGAAGGAGGGAAGAGGAGTACAGAAGGAGGGAAGAGGAGTACAGAAGGAGGGAAGAGGGTATAGAAAGAAGCAAGAATGGTGCAGACAGAAGCAGAGGAAGTACATAAAGAAGCAAGTGAGGTGCAGAAAGAGGCAAGAGAGGTGCAGAAAGAGGTGCAGAAAGAGGCAAGAATGGTGCAGAAAGAAGCAAGAAAGGTGCAGAAAGAGGAAAGAAAGGTGCAGAAAGAGGGAAGGGGGTGCAGAAAGAGGCAAGACAATTGTAGAAAGAAGCAACAGAGGTGCATAAAGAGGCAAGAGAGGTGCAAAAGAAAGAAGCAAGAGGTCCAGAAAGAAGCAAGAGGTGCAGAAAGTGAAAAAGATGTGCAGAAAGGCAAGAGGAGTGCAGAAAAAGGAAGAAAGGTGCAGAAAGAAGCAATAGAAATGCTAAAAAAGACGAAAGGTGCAGAAAGAAGCAAGAGTGGTGCAGAAAGAAGCAAATGAAGTGCAGAAAGAAGCAACAGAGGTGCAGAAAGAGGCAAGTGCAGAAAAAGGCAAGAGGTGCAGACAGAAGCAAGAGAGGTGCAGAAACAGGCGAGAGGTGCAGAAACAGGCGAGAGCTGCAGAAACAGGCGAGAGCTGCAGAAACAGGCGAGAGCTGCAGAAACAGGCGAGAGGTGCAGAAACAGGCGAGAGGTGCAGAAACAGGCGAGAGGTGCAGAAGGAGGGAACAGGGGTGCAGAAAGAAGCCAGAGGGGTACAGAAAGAAGCAAGAGAAGTGCAAAAAGAGGCAAGAGAACTGCAGAAAGAGGGAACCGGGGTGCAGTAAGAGGCAAGACAAGAGAGGTGCAGAAAGAGGCAAGAGGGGTTCAGAAAGAGGCAAGAGGGGTGCAGAAAGAAGCAAGAGGGGTGCAGAAAGAAGCAACAGAAATGCAGAAAGAGGCAAGAGATGTGCAGGAAGAGGTAAGAAGTACAGAAAGGCAAGAGAGGTGCAGAAACAGGCAACAGAGGTGTAGAAAGAGGGAAGATGGGTGCAGAAGGAGGGAAGAGGGGTGCAGAAGAGGAAATAGGGGTGCAGAAAGAAGCAAGAGAGGTGCAGACAGAAGCAATGGAAGTACAGGAAGAAGCAAGCGAGGTGCAGAAAGAAGCAAGCTAGGTGCAGATAGAAGCAAGCTAGGTGCAGAAAGAGGCAAGAGAAGTGCAGAAAGAGGGAAGGGGTGCATAAAGAGGCAAGACAAGTGTAGAAAGAAGCAAAAGAGGTGCAGAAGAAAGATAGTAGAAAAGATGTGCAAAAAGAGGCACGAGAAGTGCAGGAAAAGGAAGAAAGGTGCAGAAAGAAGCAAGAGAAATGCTGAAAGGGACAAGAGGCGTAGAAAGAAGCAAGAGTGGTGCAGAAAGAAACAAGAGTGGTTTGGGCACTATTAGTACCAATTTAACACCCAAATTTAGCAAAAAGTAACAGGTGACCAGTGATGTGTGCAGGTGTGTGGTTGCGTAAATCATCTGTGGCAGCCAAGATATATGAGAGTATGAATGAGGTTATGTGCACTCAGTGGCGACTACTAATCTCAAGTTCATCACATGGAAAGTCTGTGGCATTGCGGCCTTTGAGAAACAGAGGCGAGTTATTGCATACCTGAAGAGGTACAAGGTGGCGGTAGCCTGCTTGCAGGAAACACATACCTGGGGGGGACACTATTCCGTGCTCATGTAAACGCTGGAGGGGGAAACTGTTTGCCACGTCTTACTCCGGGTTTGCCAGGGTGGCCCGCACATGGGTGGCGCCAGGGTCACTTTTCAACACTTACATCATGTGGTGGACATGGAGGGGAGGTACGTTAACCTACATGGGAGATTGGACGGTATGGAGCTGTGAATGATTAATGTGTATGCCCCAAATGAGGACAGCGCCACCTTCTTCCCTGCTCTCATGGAGGCAGGTTCACCGTACCTGGGGGCACCGATGATACTGACTGGGTATGTTAATTGTGTACTAGACTGCTTCCTCGATCGTGAACCCCTGGTCACCTAGAATGTCCACCATGCTACAGGATATGCTGGAAGTCATGCGACTTCAAGATGTATGAGGCATATGCAATCCTGGCACCAGGCAATTCTCTTGTTATACCCCTGCCCCAGGGACCTCTAGTAGGTTGGATTATTGGTTCCTCTCCACTGACTTGGGCTGGAATGTTGGCGGGATAACATACCTACCTGGGTATATATCGGATCACTCCCCGGTCTGGATGGAGCTGAGGGGGGGAGAGATTACATCTGAAATTCCCCTGTGGTGACTCAATACTGAGGCTCTGATGGACCTCCTATTTGTAGCCGCCATCTCGGATGAAATAAAACGATACTTCGAGGAAAACGGGGAGTCGGCCTCCTGTCATGCAACCGAGTGGGAAGCCATAAAAGTGGTCATGAGGGGAATTTACATAAAAACAACCTTAAGGGGTACAACGGAAACTGGGGCAAGACGTGGCAGCACATGAGGCAGAACTGGGCAGACTGGAGGCCGAGATCGCAATGGCCCCTCAGAAGTTAGGGGAGTGGGAAACGGCCAGGGAGGCACTGTTGATGGATCTTTGTAGAATGGGAAAACATATCCATGCGGCCTACCATCAAAGACTATACAGGGAGGGAGATAGAACAGAAGTATTGTTGGTGCGATTAGTGCAACAGGAAACGTCTGTGGTTCCAATAACACAGATGTGGGATGCTGGAGGAACATTAGTGTACACACAATGAGCAATTGTTGAAACCCTGGAGACCCACATGCAAGCGGTGTACACGGTTCAACCTGCCTCAGGGGTAGAGGTGGTCCACGCCGTTCAGAATGCAGTTGAACTTTCCCACTTGAGTCTGAGGAAACTGAGGCACTGGGCGTCCCAATCACCAAGGAGAAATTGACTCGGGCTATATTTCGGCTCAGGCCTGCAAAGAGCCTGGGATCCGATGGTCTCCGGCAGAGTTTTAGAGACAATTTGCCCCAATGATAGATAGACTCCTTGAAGTCTACAACGAAGTGCTGGAACAGGGAGTTCTGCCGCCCACTATGGGGGAAGTATTGGTGATCATGATCCTTAAAAGTGATAAGAATCCAGACCTGCCCAGCTCCTATAGGCCAATTTCGCAGCTAAACATTGATGTAAATCTACTCGGTGGGATTCTAGCGGACCGTCTCCTCTCGGGAATACCCCGACTGGTGCATGGAGATCAGGCAAGGTTTATAATGCGATGAAGTACCGCGTTAAATTGGAGACATTTGGCGCATGTGTGGCACGCTCCAGACATGTTAGACACTGACCGTGCTATTGCATTGTTGGATATCGAACAGGCGTTCGACTCGGTGGAGTGGCCACACATGTGGAGTGGCCACACATGTGGCAGGTCCTTCAGCAATTCAGGGTGGGTGAGAGATTTCTCAAGAGGGTGCAGTTGATCTACACGGCCCCACGTGCCAGAGTCTGTGTGGGGAGGACAGTTATGTTATGTTATTTTAATTTATTCAGCTCGCAGTTACTCGCAAGTGTCCCGGCGCTAGCATCAGAAAGGCGGCCGAACCTCGTAGGTCCATCAAAACAGCAATGTCTTCAAGGACTTTCTAAGCAGGCGCGGATCACAGATAGCCCTCAGAGTCAAGGGAAGAGTTCCAGGCAAGGCAGGCTCTGCGGGCAAACGAGTTGCCCCCCCAACCGTTGACGCTTGAATTTGGGGCTCTGCATAAGCAGCAGAGAGGATGACCTCAGCTGTCTCCTAGGGATATAAAAGGAGAATCTATCCAGCAAATACTTGGGGCCGCGACCATACAGGGCCTGATGTACGATAGACAACATTTTGAATTTAAGGCGTGATTCCATGGGAAGCCAGTGAAGTGACCGAAGTTGAGCCCGAGCACTGTGCCAAGGGGACAGGCCGCCTAGAAGTCTGGCTGCTGAATTTTGGACCACCTGCAGTTTCTTTACAAGGTAGCCCGGGCATCCCACCAGGAGGGCATTAGCGTAATCTAGGCGGGAGAGAAGCAGAGCTCGCACCACCGTCTCTCTGTCCCTGTCTGGCAGCAGAGGAAGAAACTTCTTCAGACTCCTCAGTAGCCCAAAGCATGTGCCAGCAAGTTTTTTTTCATGCGAAGCAAAGTCCAGGTTTTCATCGAACCAAACGCCGAGATTTTTAACAGCCCCATTGATCGCTGGGGGACATGGAAAGCCTGAGGGCCAAAGTCTTGCTCTGAACTCAGAGGAAAAAGAGCCGAAGAACAGGACTTCCGACTTTGCCTCATTGCATTTCAGCTGTGCATTGGCCAGCCACTGAAAGACAGAGGACAAGCACTGATGTGGTCTGAACACCGAGTCGTCTTCTTTGTTCCAAGTGAACAGCAGTTGGGTGTCATCCACGTAAGCCATCACTTTAGCCCCCAGAGACTCCACCAAAAAAATCAGCGGAGTCACATAGATGTTAAAAAGCAGAGGGCTAAGTGACGACCCTTGTGGGACACCCGTAGTAACCCTCAAGGGGACCGAGGCACAAGGAGGGAGCCAAACCTGCTGCATCCTTCCCTCCAGAAAGGAGCTGATCCAAAGCAGAGCTTTCCCAGATACTCCAATATCCGAGAGGCGGTCAAGGAGCATGGCGTGAGGCACCGTGTCGAATGCCGCCGAGAGATCAAGCATAATCAATGCCGCTCTCCCGCCGGCATTCAAACACTCCCGAATCGACTCCGAAACCTCCAACAGAGCGGATTCGGTACTGTGGGAGGCACGGAAACCAGATTGCGCCAGATGGAGCACGCCCGCTCCCTCGACAAAATTAGTCAGTTGGAACGTGACCGCCTTCTCGCAAACTTTGGCCAGGCTAGGCAAAAGTGAGATGGGTCGATAGTTTTCTGGGAGCAAAGGATCAAGGGATGGCTTTTTGAGGAGTGGCAGAATTAAGGCATGTTTCCATGCCATGGGCACATGTGCTTCCCTTAGTGATTGATTAACCAAGTGATTAACCTCAACATTGATGGTATCTGCCACATCCGCAAGTAATCTAGCAGCGCACGAATCGAACGACGAGCCAGACTTGAGGGCTTTAAGAATTCTCAGGGAGCCAGACAAGTCGATCGGACAAAACTCAGGGAAGCTGGAGATGGGTAGAACCCTAGGCAGGGAGGGAACCTGCTCAGGACTGCCTGACTTCGTCGAAGGCCGAAATGTCTCCTGGATGCTAATAATTTTATCCTTAAAGAAAGATGCCAAAGTGTTACACCAGGTGTCCGAGACAGGGGCAATTGCCACCTGAGCACTAGGTGCAAGGAAACTCTGCACTATGGCGAAGATCTCTTTGGCGTTGTTATTAGCACGTTCAATACGGGCTGCATAGTACAGGCCCTTGGCCTCCCCAATCGCTCTATAGTAGAGTTTTTGTTTAGATCTAAGAATCACTGTCATGGTGCTGGTATCCACCGGATCGCCGATATGCTTAAGACTCCGCAGCGTGGGAGTAAACCATGGCTTAGAAGGGGCGTCTCTTCTCAGCCTGGGCAGCCCTGAAGCAGACACCGCAGCCACTGATCCATTCAGCGAATTGGGTGATATTAACCTCCAGGTCTATGCCAAAGGTGGGCCGAGAGACATCAAGCACGATGGTGAGCTGAGAGGGGACCACCTTCCTGGAGAGGGGCGGGCATTTACAGTAGGACGGTCTCCAAGGTTTTTGTAAAGCCCAAGAAAAAAAGATAGGAAAATGATCCGACCAAGCCACTGGACGCGGCTTCATGACTGAAATGGGAAAATTAGTACAAATCATATCAAGAGTATGACCACCCTTATGAGTTGGAAACAAGACCATTTGGGAAAGATTTACAAGATGTAAGGAATCTAAAAAGGCAACCGAAACTGCCTCCTTACTGCAATCCAGGTGGATGTTAACATCCCCAAGGAGAACAAACTTCGAAAACCTCAAAGCCCGCTCTGCTAAAGCCTCGCCACAGGAGGATAAAAAGTTCACAGCTGAACCAGGGGGGCGATAAATCAGAGAGCCGCCAAGAGTGAATTGGGCCGACAGTTGGAAACTAAAATGCAAGGCTTCACAGTCGCCCCAGAGAGTAGAAATTTCACTCCGAAAGGTCCAATTGTCCCTGTACCAGATGGCCAGGCCACCACCTCTGCCAGAGCAGCGATCAACCCGGTGAACTTTAAATCCCATGGGTGTGGCCATGGTCACTAAAGGATTGGAAGAGGCATCTAGCCAAGTCTCGGTCACAAACAAGATGTCCAATTTATTATCTGTGACCAAATCAAACACATCCACACAGTGCTTTTTCACGGATCTCGCATTGATGAGGCAGGCGCTGATGGTGACAGAACTTAAAGGGACATCAGCTGAACCAATTGGTGTAAGCTCCGGCGAAAAGCGAAAAGCACAGTCAACACAAGCAAAGTCAAAAGGGGGGACGTTGGGGCAGGCTTTATCATTTGGACATGCCCTGTGCCCTGACAGTGCGCTGACGGGCGCAGACGGGCTTGCCTTAGGCGCGCCATTGGCGCGCCTTTGGCGCGCTGGCGGCGCCCCCGCTGCGCTCGTCCGCTGCGCTTCCTGTCAGGGATCCTACTTAAAGGGCGTGGCTGGGCCCGGGGTTCAGAGTGCAACATCTAGAGCGCTGACCACGAAAAACGCGCGTCGCGCTCAAGATGGCCGCTGAATTACAAAACGTCTCCCAGACCAGAAGCCCAATATACGAGGCTCGTTTCGAAAATTCACACAATAAAATTCAGCCCCCCCACAATTTCCCTCAATTGACAGACAATCAAAAAGAAAGCAATTTAAAATGGATAACAGGCTGAACGCAGCCTTTCTGAAGCACCGCGCCGCCGGACTGACCAGCTTAAAAAGGATTTGCCTGGGCCCGGGGAGCAGAGTGCAACATCTAGAGCGCTGACCGCGAAAAACGCGCGTCGCGCTCAAGATGGCCGCTGAATTACAAAACGTCTCCCAGACCAGAAGCCCAATATACGAGGCTTGTTTCGAAAATTCACACAATAAAATTCAGCCCCCCCCACAATTTCCCTCAATTGACAGACAGTGTTCGGTGGGCTCACACTGGGTCAGGGCACCAGACAGGGATGCCCTCTCTCCCCTCTCCTATTCGCGATGGTGATGGAGCCCTTGGCCATGCACTTGAGGAATGTGATGGACCCCTGGGGTATTACGCTTGGGGAGACCAATCATATAGTCTAGCTATACGCGGATGAAACCCTATTGTATCTGACATGTCCAGAGCACTCGATACCTGTGCTTCTTCGGGTTTTTGCGGGGCTTTGGGGCTCTGCATCAATTTCGGGAAGTCCCGAGTGGTTCCAATGGGCAGATTAGCAGTAGTCCCTGAGCTGGAGCGACCGCACATTCAGCTACCGTGGCTGGGAGAGGGCACGCAGTATCTAGACAGCCGTCTGACCAGCACAGACTCTTGCTATCTTTAACAGAACATAGGTCGGATTAGAACGGGGCTACAGGACTCGATCTGCTTCTGGACGGAATTACCGTTGTCGCTCATGGGGCGTATCGCAGTCATCAAGAGGATTATACTGCCTGCTGCCTGTATGCAATGCAACATTCACGCTATACCATTCCGCTGGATTATTTCCAGACACTGGAGAGTCTGGTGGTAGACCTCCAATTGAGAAGAAGTGCAGGAGAGTACACTTAACAACGCTACAGAGGAAGAGGGGGGACTAGAGGTGCCTCGTTTGGAGTTCTACTGTATGGCCTCTCAGTTGCAGCATGTGGTCCACTGGCTGGATGGCGAGGACAACTTTGAGAAACAGCTGCTAGCTGGAACCTACGGTGCCAGTTCACTGCCAGAACTAGTGATGCTGGGAGGCTGGATCCCACAGGATTGCCTGTACATTGAGCGTCATGTGACTACAGTATGGGGAAATGTAGTGAGGGGAGTGGTCGAAAGGCTCCGTTCGCTCCAGATATGCCCCTCTGGGCACTGTGCCCGTTTGCCATTACTGTAGACTCCATGACTGTGCGTCGGTGGCGGGAGGGGGGAGCTGCAAGACGTTAGGAGACCTTTACGTTGACGAAAAACTTATGACACGAGACGAAGCACAAAAAACTTTCAGTTTAGGGCTGGGCCAATTTCTACAGTATGGGAAAATATCCAGTGTGGTTCAAGAGCTATTGCCAGGGTTCCCGGAGGAGCCTCCCAAAACTAAGAACCTGGAAGTAATGTTATACATGGCGTGGGGTAGGCGCTTCATTTCACATCATTACAGAGCACAGAGGGAGGACCTTATGGAACAGACTCTAAGCATTCAATCCAAATGGGACACATTCATGACGCAGGCTCTGACAGAGAGTGAATGGAGGACGCTGCACAGGGGAGTGAATAAGTGAGTGCAAATCCGCAGTTTAAACTCTTTCAATACAATTTAATACACCAGGTGTCCCTCACGTTGCGCACATTGCACGCAATTTATCCGGCCCAGAGCGATTAGTGTCCCAGATGCCATGGGCAGGGAGCGGACTTTTTACACATGGTCTGGTCCTGTCCTCTGCTGCTTCCCTACTGGGAGGACATACTCGAGAGCTTACAGGAGGCTATGGGCTGGACCATACCTAGGGAAATTCGGCAAGTATTATTAGGTCTGCTACCCACGCCTAAAAATAAAAAACTAAGCAGGCAATTTGTCAATTTGGGGCTGGTTCTGGCTAGGAGGCGGATACTGATAGCACGGATGTCTGCCCGGATCCCACATGTTGTGGATTGGCTCAGGGATGTGAGCGAGTGGGCGATAGCGGAGGGGGTACGAATGAAGTCGGTACGGAAGGGCGAGAAGGTTGAAAATCATTGGCTGGCTTGGGCTGCTATGTTGGTGGACTTAAAAATGAGGCTACATCCACATCTCAGGGGGCCTCTGGAGGGGGACAGTCACCACCAAGGGGGTAGCAGTGCAACAAAGTCCAGGCCATGTTTATGATAATAGTTGATGGAAATAATGTGGTAAAAAGTAGCAACCAGACCACCTGACACAGAATGCTGAGGGAGATGGGGGGGGTAGCAGGGGTGTTTGAAATCAGAAAAGAAAACTTTGTTCCATATATTTATTAAGACGGACTGTGTAAGACAATAAATGTTATGGTGTAGTAATTCGAAATACGGAATGCCTACGCATTCGGTTGTAATGTCAAGTTGTATAAATGCCAATCAAACTTTATTGAAAAAAAAAGTAACAGGTGACCATTCCAACTTTTTAAAGAGTCTTTCACCATGCTGTAACACTTGTCTCAGCATTTTTGGTAATGTTCTTGCCGTTTGAGCTAGAAACAAGGTTTTTTTTTGTTCAAATCTGCAAATTATGCAGCAGATGATGGATTATGTGGCAAATGCGGAAAATGTATAATTATGCGAAAAACAGTTGCATAATTCCGGTGGCCCTGCTGATACCTCTGACTAGGTCCAGAAGTGCTATTCGGTGGTTCCTTCTATTTTGGTCTCATTGAGTTTGTAATTTACCTTCTATGGAAATGAGAAGGACTAAATCTGAGGTTACCACTGCACAACACAGACTACCATACCACATAATTACACTCCATAACACATAATCCCACTCTACATAATTCCTAAACACTAAATACCACATACTTTCTATCCACATAATTTCACTGCACAAAATACCACATAATTTCACTACACGCACTACACTCCAAAGAAAATTAGTAAATAACTTGTACACTTACAATGCCAATAGCTCTAACTCTCGCAAATGCCAGACCTATTGCATTGCAAATGCTTCTTTAACTACTTGTCGGGATTGAGAGTGTTGGAAAAATGGGGCTGGGCCTCCGACCCGCGCTTAAGAATCCGCTGTGTAGGGCTTACAGGAGGTACCAGGAGGGCTTATTGGCCCTCAAAGTCTCTCAGGAGTAAAGTGGACTTCATCCCCCCAACGAGTAGTGGCACGCTCTTGGATGGGGATTGAAGTCACCTTCACTGCTGGGGGTCCTTGGGGGCCAACCAGCCTACCTGTTACCTTCAGTAAGCCCCACACAGTGAGATTGCTGAGAGGTGGACACAGGTCACGCCCCCTTTCTCCACCACTCTGCAAACGCGCTTCCTGGTGCGCTCTTGGTTGGGGGATGAAGTCCCCTTGCCTCCCGAGGATCCCTGGGATCCAACTAGCCCTCCTGTTACCTACAGTAAGCCCCACACAGCTGGATTGCTGAGAGTGGTCCGAGGCCACGCCCCCTTTTTACACCACTCTGCAAATGCACCTCCTGGCACACTGCTGCTTGGGGGATGAAGTCCACTTTAGTGCTGAAGTCATCAGGAGACAAGGGGACCTCAATGCTCCACCAGCAGTGTGCCAAGAGGCACATTTGCAGAGTGGTGTGCAAAGGGGCATGGCCTCGGACCACCTCTCAGCAATCCCACTGTGTGGCGCTTACTGGATGCACCTAATGGGCTAGTTGGCCCCTAAAGACCCTTAGGATTCAAGGGGACTTAATCCCCCAACCCAGAATGCGCCAGGAGGAGGGTTTGCAGAGTGGTGCAGGGAAGAAAGTTTTTAGCAAAGGGGGCTGTTTACCCCCCCCCTTCCCTCAACCCTTTTGAGCTCTGGGGACCCCATCTCCTGGCAAAAAGTGTTTTTCTATCGGAGGGCGGCCACGTGCCCCCCCTTCCCTGGCCCACTTTTGGCCCCAGTGGACCCAATCCCCCCCCTCCCCCCCGAGGCCTGCTCAGCCTTTTTCTTTTTTAATTAAAGAATTTGAGGGTGGGTGCATGGACCCCCTCTTTCCGGCCATTTTTGGCCCTGTGAAACTCATCCCCCAGGGCTTGGCCTCACTTTGGGGACCGCCTCCACGGTCCCAGCTGGCTCCCCGCCTACTGTGGGAGCCGGCATTGCTTTTGGGCAAAGAGAGCTGCTGACATGCAGCTCCCTTTGCCGAAAAGCAGTACTGCTTTCCTTCATGGAAGCGAGAGCAGTTTTCCTGCCCTCGCTTCCATGAAGCGAAACAGATGTGCTCCAGCCCTGTCATGGCAAACTGCAATGTTCCAGGGATGGGCACCACAGGACATTGCTGGAGCCGGCCCTGGGGTGTGGCGGTCCCCAGGGCCTAGGAGGCTCTGGCCTCCACAATTTTGTAATGCCCCTGTGTCCTAGCCCACCCAGGGGCTCCAAGAAAACTAAGTACGGGAAATTTAGGAAAAAAATGCTTTTTGTGACCCCCTGAGCAGCCCTAGAGGGTCAGGGTGTTCCTACCCTGCACCTTTTCTTCTTTTTCCAAATTGTTTCAAGATGGCTGCGATCAATTCTTGGTTTGAAGTGTTGGCAGCCAATCGGAATTAAGCTCGTGCTCGGGAGGGTTCACGGATCCACCGCAGTCACCATATACTAATATTTTTTTATGTATGAATTTCTCAGGAACGACTGAACGGGTTAACACCATTTAAAAGAAAGGTCACTTTCTGAACCAATACCTACCTTTTTGCCAAATTTGGTGTAATTCCGTTCAGCAGTAGGGGCTCTAGCCTTGTCTAAAGTCTCCTATGTTTATTAACATGGAGAAAATGCGTTTGGGACCCGCCTTTTTTCCTCGGCCCCCCGCTTGACGAAGCACCCCGAAAGATCCGTCAATCGGCGACAAAGATATTGCCAAAAGAAAAAACACTTTTTGAATATAAACTAGGTCCTCACTATAACTACCTACTGGAGACCACCAGTTATATATATATATATATATATATATATATATATATATATATATATATATATATATATATATATATATATATATATATATATTACCTACTGGCGGTCGCCAGTAGGTAGTTATAGTTAGGACCCCTTTTCCATAGGAAATCCGCAACATTCTATTTTGAATAACTTTGGCGCCGGTCGATGAATCCTCGCGAATTTCTCAAAATAGGTGGGGCGCTACGCTCCGCTCCTACCCTGAAAGTCTCGGGGGGATACGTCAAGCGGGGGCTGAGATAAAAGGGGGGTCCCAAAACGCGTTTTTCCCATGCATTTTTCCATAGGACCTTTAGAACGAGCTACAGCCCGAACGGCTGAACAGAATTACTAGAAATTTGGCAGAGAGGTAGTCCCTATGTCAAGGAAGTGCCTTTTGTAGGTCTGGTGTAAATCTGTTCAGTAGTTCCTGAGAAAATAACATTTAAATCAATATATATATGTGGGCGGAGCCTAACCACACATCTCATCCTGAGATCTGATTGGCTGTCAGCACTTCATCCAAGAAGTGTTGGCAGCCATCTTGGGACCAATATACATGATAGCACCTCATTAAAAAGCATTGCAGTTAATAGAAGATTTTAAGACTTTAGTTACATTATAAATCATTTGTTGATGGTACCATACTCATTTTAGGAATTGTGGTATGTTCTAAGGTGATTTCACCATGTGAAAAAGCCTTCTGCTGCGATATCATGATTGAGAGAAAAATATTTTCTCATGCTTTTACCACAGAGGTTTGGAAGGTGATCTATAAGCTAAACTGAGAGCTTATTTTCTGTAAATTCACATTATCTTTCTCAGTCATGTGAGAATGAAGTCTGACATTCTCAGTAAAACATGTACATCCAACAAGGGCAGAGACTGTCAGTTGATTCCTTTGTGTTCTACTGCAGCTTTCCAGAGTGTTCCAAAGAACTACTAGAGCGCTAACCGTCCTACTTATGATAAATGTATGGCACACCTGAAGCCATCTTGCTTGGATTAAAGTGGTAACTCTTAAAACATTTAATTTAAAAAGGAACAAAATGAGGGGGTTCATTTTTCCATAAAAAGTATGATTAGTGCTGCAGAAAGAAAAATTAGGGCACATTTTGAGTGACTTCTCAAATCCTGGCATGCAGACTGAAACATGCACTTTCAATACCAGCAGCAGTTTTCCCTGGTGAGCAGTAGCTTTACTACAGTGATCTAATGAGCAAAAAGAGTGCTAACATTCTGATTTTATGGCAAATGTGTGACACATTTGAATGCCTTCTTGATGGAATCAAAGTAAAAAACTGAAAGTATTTCCTACTGAGGAGACTGCAGTAAATGAGGAAATTAGGAAACTTCATAACAAATAAGTCTCCCAAGATGGCCACCAGAGACAAAAGAGCCCAAATGTAGCCCAAATATCACCCAGATGTAGCCCAAGTATAGCCCAATGACAGAATGTCCAAGAATGTTCTTAAAAACAACTAGAGCACTTACTGTCTTCATTATGACAAAAGTATGGCACACCTGAAGCCATCTTGATTGGAATAAACTGGTAACACTTAAAACATTTAATTTAAAAAGGAACACAATGAGGGGGTTCATTTTGCCATAGAAATTATGATTAATGCTGAAGAAAGAAAATGAGGGCACATTTTGAGTGACTTCTCAAATCCTCTTCTATTTCATTAAAAAATTCTGACATGCAGACTGAAACATGCACTTTTAATACCAGGAGCAGACTTCCATGGTGAACAGTAGTTTTACTACAGTGATCTAATGAGCAACTAGAGTGCTAACATTCAGAATTCATGGCAAATGTGTGACATATCTGAATACCTTCATGATGGAATCAAAGTAAAAAACTGAAAGCATTTCCGACTGAGGAGACTGCAGTACATGAGGAAATTAGGAAACTTCATAACAAATAAATCTCCCAAGATGGCCACCGGAGACAAAAGAGCCCAAATGTAGCCCAAAATCACCCAGATATAGCCCAAATATAGCCCAATGACAGAAGTGTGCAAAACACTTATTATTTTGTGTTTTTGCAGTGTTATATAGTGCAGACTTGTCAGGTATTGGAGTGCTTTACATGAGCATTGGTTACATCACACAAGAACAAATTAATTTTGGTTGTAGACATGGGGAGACTAAGTGATTTGACCAGAATCACAGAATGTCGAGCTGAAGCAGAAACTTCAACCTGGTTCCCCAGTTGCAAAGTCTGCAGTTCTGGAAGTAACACCACATCCTCTCCCCTAAGTGCAACATTTAATCAAGTTGTCAACTAGATAAAAAAACATAAAGATAACAAATAATTTAAAAGTGCTTTGTCGCTATTTGAAAACTCAGAAAATATGTCCTTATTTTAGTCTTTTAGAGCACTAACCATAATTTTGATGCCAATAAGACCCTCTCATATATGTAATTTCTAAAGGAATGCTCTAGGTATTACAGTTTTGATTACATCAAGATGATGTCAGGCGTTCCACACTTTTGTAATAAATATAGAATGTTAGCAATCTAGTTGTTCATTAGGATACTGTTGAGAGGCAGAGGCCAGGGGCACGGACTCTGAAAATTGAAGGCAGGTAGGAGGGTGCAAAGGCAACAATTTAACCACACTGAGCAGGCAGGAAGGGCCGTGGAAGCACAACAGACTATGGAGGGCAGTGGAAAGGGGGGCAGGGGCAACAAACCAACAATACAGGACTTGCAAGAGAGGCTGTTGGAGGGAAGATCTATTACGGGTCAAGGAAGCTAGGGGCGGTCCCCAGAGCCCCGGGAGCCACCACAGAACTGAGCAGGAGAGTGAGTCAGGGACAAAAGGGGCACCTTAATTTGAGCCGGGGTGCCTAGGAACGCTTGCTCCAAAAATGAAGAAAACAGACATATGAGACATGGAATTGGAGGCAGAATACAATGGCAGTTTAATGAGAAGATGCAACTTCAAAGAAACCGCAGAATAGAGACATAAAGTACAAAATACAGAATCCAGATAATCATACAGCTGTCATGATATTCTCTGTATCTCAATTAATGGACTGACAGAGAGAGAGAGAAAACACATCTATAAATGCATCATGAGAAACAAGTTACACCAAGGAAAATGTTACCTAGGGACACTCACATTTACTCTTAGAGCAAGCATTCCTGCAATTACAATACAACATCTTTTAAATGCAAAAGTAAAGAGAACAATGGTTAAACATAACATGACATTTCATATAGGTAAAATAGAATAAGATACTTCAAGCAAAGCAGAGCAAGACATTTTAAGCAAAGGAAGACAAGAGCTCCCAGTTCTTGGGGAAAACCTGCACAGCCTGTTAACCTACATACAGACGGCGAGGTTGTCCGTCGATATCTGTGGGTGCTCCCTTTTTATATCATTTTATGGGCTCCTTTGCACGCTACATCTACCTACGTATGCTACCCAAAAGCTTCGTCTGCAGATTTTACCAGACATTTCGTCATTTACCCACTTAATGCTGACAATGGACTGGGTGAAAAGGTCAGTCTCTCAGGCCAATCGCTTATCGTAAGTTCCATAGAGCAAGCAGAAAATAATGGGTATTGTACAGGAATTCAATATATTCATGTATAAAATCTCCTCAGTTCTCCTAACTTGACGCTCTGCGGTTGCCACTTCCTTAAAAGCGGGAAACCTGCCCAGGAAGCAAGTACCAGTCCAGGATGCAGCCTACTGTATGTCGACAGCTTCAGGGGGATGTTGAACTTTGATACCGAGCACGGAGCACTCGGGTAGGGTGGGGGCTACTAGTTTGGAGCAGAAGGCCTCGCAGACCTGCCTTCAGACTGCTATACACTAAAATTGCAGAGCTATGGTCAATTTAACAAAGAGGCCTACAATTTGAATAGAAGGGCCTACACAGGGGTTTTATGCTGGCTGAGTGGTAAGGATGTCTCAGGATAATTATATAGCAACACAGGACCCGCTGGTCAATTTAATACGGCCTACAAATGCGGCTGGCAGGGCAAGGACAAGGGTCTCATACTTCAGGTGTGGACAGAACGGGCCAGGGGCCCCCTGTGATACAAAATCTACCCTCCTTCAAGGCTGTGGCAATGTAATAGACCATTGTGGGCAGAAGGAAGAGGCAATGGTAGTACAACCATACATGCCAACAGACCCGATTCAGCCAGGAAACGTCCAATGTTTTTAAGCTCAAATGGGCTTTATTTGATCTGTCTCCTGTCTACAATATCCTCTTTTTCAATGTAACTCAAAGGGGAAAATCAATACCCCAGTTTTTTTTCAAAATCTCCCTCTTACCAAGTTCAAAATGTTCGCAAGTATGGTACATTGGATCATGGAAGGAAATGGGATAGGGACATGGACTTGGATAACAGAGGACAGGAGAGACATGGAGAGGTGCACCAAACTGACCCTGCAGGGCAGGCATCAGGGTTTGCAGCAGCACAATACACCACACAGGGCATGCAGGACGGGAGTGCAGCACAACAATCCATAGAAAGCAAGAGGGAGGGGACAGGACCATGCACATGGACAACAGAGAACAGAGGGGCAAGAGGCAATGGTAGCTAGCTGACCATAATGGACAGACAGGAGAGAAGGCTGCAGCATAACAGACCATAAAGGGCAGGAGGGACGGATCAGGGGCATTACAATGGAACAGACAAGCCAGGAGGGAGGGAGTAGGGGTCTGCACATGTAAACAGAGGGCTGGGGGCAAGGGGGCAGGGCAGGAGCAGCAAGATGGCCATGGAGGTCAGGCAGGATGGGCACTAGAAGCAAGACACAACATGAAGAGCAACAGTGAGACTGTGATGGCATACACACAGACCATGGAGGGAAGGTGGGAGGGGGTCAGGGGCAGCTAACTGACCACACAGGGAAGGTGGGAGGGGCCATGGCAGCACAGAAGACCATGCATGGCAAGTGGGAGGGTTAGTGGCAGCACAATGGCTATGATGGGCAAGAAGGAGGGTGCAGGGGCATGCACAAAGGACGATGGAGGATAGAAGGGAGGGTCAGGACCTGTGCACAGACAAGAAAGTTCAGGGGAAGGGGCCGCACAACAGACCACACGGGGCAGGCAGGAGGAGCAGTTGCAGCACAACAGACCAGGGAGGGCAGAAGGGTGTGGCAGTACAATGGACCATGTAGGACAGGAGGAAGAGGATAGAGGCATGGCATGTGGACAGGCAGGGTGGAGGTGGCAGGGACAGGTTACAGTCATCTGACAATGCTAGGCAGGTGGGAGGGGAGTGGCAGCTCAACAGAACACTCAGAGTAGATAGGAGTGGCAGGTCCATGGGACATGGTGGGCAAAAAGGATGGAGCAGGGGCATGCACAAAGACATCGGAGGGCAGGGGGAAGGAGAATAGGGGCAGCAAGCTAAGCACAGAGTTTAAGCAGGAGGTCAATGATGGGGCATAGAATTGGGCAATGGAGGGCAGGAGGAGTGGACTGGTACATCATACTAAATTGAGGGCAGTGGCAGCACATCAGACCATGCATGGCAGGAGGGAGGAGGCTAGTCCATGGATTCACACAACAGAGGATAGGGAGGAGGGGGACGGGGCAGCAAGCTAACTGTTCAGAGAAGGCGGGTATTAGAAACTTTATTGTTTTTAAAACATTTTGTCTGTGCAAACTACTTAAAATATGAACAAGTATGCAGCATAATCTCACTTTTATTCAGGAAGAAGAAGACGTTAGTGACTGTGACTCCGGGCTCACTTGGCAAAAACACCCCCTGACCCTCCACCCCCTATCGCAAAATGTAATGCCCGTGAAAAGGGTAGGTGAACACAGTGTTATATAAAACATAGTCCTGAGAGCACGATTGAAAATGAAAACTAGATATAGTGTATGGTATAAACTATGCACCAAAAAGTGTGATATAAGATGAACCAGGCGTGAAATATAATATGCAATACATTGTGCGCAATGACAGATTCATTGGAGAGCGCGAGATAGCACAGGCACTAGCGCGTGCTATGCGATATGCGCCTTGGAGTGTAATATGCACAGGGCAGTGTTGTGTGACCTAACTAGTCTCTAAAGTTGTAATATAAAATATGTGCTGGGGAGTGTAACTTTGCATATGCACTGTGACAAAGATATGGATCCCAAATTGTAATATGTATGGCATAGCACTGTGCGTTATAACATAGGCATCGAGGAAGGCACGTTAGATGGGGCAATATAATCCGTGCGAAGACAAGTGTGGCATGACATTTTCACGGGGTGGTGTTACAGTGCACATGGGCTAGAGAGTGTCATAGCATATGCACTAGCTAGTGGAATACAATACAGAGGTGTGTGGCACTCGGCAGGCAATGGTGGGTGTAACACAGCATTGGGCTCTGTCAGGAGCGCGCTGTGACTCGCAAGTGATGTTCGTCCCCTTTCCAGAGAGTAAAATAAAAAGTATTACACATCCGGCAGTGGATGTGTGTTTTATTAACTGTGAGGGGGGTTTCTTGCATAGTTTTGGTCGAATTTTTGTCGAATCCCCTTTGAATGGCTTGGTGTGCATGTGTATTAAATGTGCCCGTCAATAGCTACCCATGTTTGTATAAATAAACGACAAGGGTGTCTACCGGGATTAGGCACGGTAGAGCATCAGACATGTCAGAGCTTCACTAGTGGTGTAAATACATTCCACGTGGATTAATTGCATGCATAGTCGCCTTTTAATGAATATCACGCAAATCGTCATGGTGATAGGTACGTACGGTTTGTCCAGCATGTCCTAGGCGTGCCTATAAATATATATTTTTTAAAAATAATAAAAAACAGTGGCCGGCCCTGGGGATTGGGGTCAAAAAAATATAATTAGGAGACAGGCCCTGGGGGATGGGGTCATCAGGGCCAATAAATTAGAATAAGAAGGGGAACCACACAGCCCCCCTTCTTAAAAAAATAAAATAAATAAAAGACTGGCATCGTGCCGGAGGCCATGCCCCCTCCATGCAGCACTCTGCAAACGCGCCCCCAACAGGCATCTCCAGTATGCGCCAGGGAGCTGCGCTGCAGACAGGTGTTCTGAGGCCAAGCCCCTTTTTACACCTCTCTGCAACGCAGCTCTGTGGCGCTTACTGGAGGTACCTAGTGGTCTAGTGTGACCCTAGGGACCCTTAGGATTCAAGGGGACTTAATCTCTCAACTTAGAACAGCCACAGGGCGCGTTTACACAGTGGTGAAGGGAGGGGACGGGGCCTGAGGTGACGTGTGCAAACACGCACCATGGCACGTTTTAAATTGGGGATATAATTTCCCTTCAATACTGAGGGCCCCTGGGGGCTAACTAGCCCACCAAGTGCTTCCAGTAAGCGCCACTGAGCTGCATTGCAGAGAGGTGGTCCAGGCCGTGCCACTTTTTACACCTCTCTGCAACGCAGCTCTGTGGCACTTACTGGAGGTACCTAGTGGGCTAGTTGGACCCTAGGGACCCTCAGGACTCAAATGAACTTAATCTCCCAACTAAAAACGGACACAGGGCGTGTTTACACAATGGTGAAAGGAGGGGACGGGGCCTGAGTTAACGTGTGCAAAAACGCCCTGTGGCCTGTTTTAAGAGGTAGTTTTAATCCCCATGCCCTATTATATACTAGGGGCTTATAGAGGAGGTAAGGCTAATCACAGGGGGACCCCAACGCATAATGTTCCCTAGTGTATGTAGGTGTTTTCACTGTATTCTAAGTGTCTTTTAACATAGCACTGGCTCTAGGACTGGTTAGTCAGACTCAGTTACCACCAGTATCCGTCTGAAAAAGTTGAGGGTACAGGATGATTTTGCAACAAGGCTTCTTTCTGCTCTTCTTTTTGTTCTTTCTGCACGTTATCCTTCTTCCTGCACTTATCTTCGTATTTGAGGACTTCTGTTGCTTCTTTCTGCACTTCTTTTGTTTCTTTCTGTGCATTTTTTCTTCTTTCTTCACATGTCCTATCTCTGTAGGTATAGTTAGAAATTAGCATTTAAAAAACCTTTGAAATTAACAGAAAAAACCATAGGTTTCAGGCACGTTATAGTTAGGAATTAGCATTTAAAAAACCTCAGAAATTCACTGAAAAAACCATAGGTTTCAGGGGTGTTATAGTTAGCTGGACTTTTCACTTGTACAAAACCATTGAAATTCCCCCATTATAGTTAGTTCAGCTAACTATAACTCGCGCGCCCGCAATGCACTGCTGATGACGTCACATATTACATCACTCATGACATGGTCAGTGACATCACTCATGACATCACTGATGACATCTCAAATGACATCACTGATGACATCACTGATGACATCATCCTTGTGATAGAGTGGCAGACCTCCTCTCACCCTAATATAACCTTTGATACACACATTCAAAAATAGAGACTAAAATTTTCAAAACAATGGACATACCAATACCAGTTACAACAACCTATTCAGTAATTCTAAGATCCACATACACATCCACTCATTCACCAACTGTCCAATACAGTCACTCATACATGTACTCACTCATCATAGGTACTCATACACCTATACATCCTGTTACACAATGCCACTCATCCATAGAGTTACTCACACACATAGTCACTCATGCTAATAAAGAATCAAACATACATTTACTTGCATATACAGTTATACACACACCACCACACTTACTTCTACTGAAACTTACACATACTTAGTCTTTTAAACAATCACTTATAGAAACACATACTTATTCATACAGGAACTCTTTCAATCTCTCACTCTCACATATACTCACATATATACACCAATAGTCACATATACTAGTTTAAAACATATGTAGTTACTCATAAAGACACTATTGAGACAGTCATTCACTCACTAACACACCCATATCCACCCATACAGTCCTGCACACATACTGTGTTCAACACATACCAACAGTGAGTCACTCATTCATGCACCTATGCACTACGTAATACCCCCACCGAACCATGCAGACACTCAGACTGATACTCAAAAAACCAACTAATAACCTATATAGACACCCATGTAGCTACTCACCAACCCATGCAGCCACTTATACACAAAGTGAGAGACTGATACAGATATTTACATATTTAAACATTACTCACTAAGCCATGTATTCACTATGATACACTTAATCAGTCAGTTACACAATCAATTTTTCAAAAACAAATCATCCATTTAGACACTTATATACCCATTTATTCTTCCATCGACCTTGAGATATACATATATAAAACATATTTAATTTTCAGAATAACACACATTCACTGGATGATGTCATCAGTGATGTCATCAGTGATGTCATTTGAGATGTCATCAGTGATGTCATGAGTGATGTCACTGACCATGTCATGAGTGATGTAATATGTGACGTCATCAGCAGTGCATTGCGGGCGCGCGAGTTATAGTTAGCTGAACTAACTATAATGGGGGAATTTCAATGGTTTTGTACAAGTGAAAAGTCCAGCTAACTATAACACCCCTGAAACCTATGGTTTTTTCAGTGAATATATATATATTCAGGCTACAAAATATATATTCACTGAAAAAAACCAAAGGTTTCAGGGGCGTTATAGTTAGCTGGACATTTCCCTCGTACAAAACCCTAGAAATTCCCCTGTTATAGTTAGTTCAGCTAACAATAACTCGTGCCTCCGCAATGCACTGCTGATGACGTCACATATTACATCACTCATGACATGGTCAGTGACATCACTGATGACATCACTGATGACATCTCAAATGACATCACTGATGACATCACTGATGACATCATCCAGTAGGTATGCGTTTCTGTACAGTTTTAATATGTTTAATATATATAGGGAAAGGTCTGTTGAAGAATGAGTGGAGTGTGTGAATGGATGATTTTGTAGGTGCGTAACTGAGTCTATAAGGGAGTCATTACATGTATCTTACTGCAGACTGGTGACTAAACTGTGTGAATGTCTGTATGTGTCTGTGTGTAGGTGTATAAGTGGCTGCATGGTTTTGTCAATAGCCATATGAGTGTCTATATGGGTTATTGATTGGTTGTCTGAGTATCTGTATGGGTGCCTGAGTGTTTGTGTGGGTAGGGTGTGTGTGGACTGTATGGTTGGGTGAGTGTATGTATGGGTGTGTTAGGGATTGAATGTATATCTCAGTGGTACATGTGTGACTAACTACATATGTGAAAGGCAGTATATATGTGTGTAAAAGTATTTAAGTGGGTATATGTGAGAGTGTGTGATTGTGATAGTGGCTGTATGGATGAGTGTGTGCTTGTATCAATGATTCTATTAGAGCGTAAGAATGTGGTACTATTTTCATGAGTAAGTGAACTTGAGTGTGTTTAACTGCATAGGTGAGTAAATTGGACTGTGTTTAATTACTTGCACGACTGACTAGGTGTGTCAGTACCTCAATGGATGATTGGCGGTGTGTGAGTGTCTACATAGGTGTATAAATGCATATGATAGTCTTGTACGGAGTGACTGCAAGTATGAGTGACTGTACAGGTGAGTGAGTGGAGGTGTATGTAGACCTAAGAGTTAATGAGTGGGTATGTAGTTATTGGTATTGGAGTATCTATGATTTTCAAAATGGCCATCTGAAATTTTGAGTCGGTGTATCAAAGGTTATATTCGGGTGTGAGAAGATGCACTAATTTATCACATGGATGATGTCATGAGTGATGTCACTGACCATGCCATGAGTGATGTAATATGTGACGTCATCAGCAGTGCATTGCGGGGACGCGAGTTATAGTTAGCTGAACTAACTATAACAGGGGAATTTCTAGGGTTTTGTACGAGGGAAATGTCCAGTTAACTATAACGCCCCTGAAACCTTTGGTTTTTTCAGTGAATTTCTAAGGTTTTTTAAATGCTAATTCGTAACTATAACGCCCCTGAAACCTATGGTTTTTTCAGTGAATTTCAAAGGTTTTTTAAATGCTAATTCCTATCTATAACTTATCTCTGAAGATATCATGAAAAGCATTCTTTTTTAAAAGTAGGGTGCACATTAGTTTTGTGGAAAAGCATCTTTGTGATTGGTTAAGAAAAAGCAGTTTCAACGTGGAGTACATATCAAAGGATAAAATTTGCTCAGATCAACCACACCTGCTACTTGCATTTGAAAGGCACTGTTCGAACTTAAAACAACCGTCAACTTTTAACCTGCACGGGTCATTAAATATTCAAGAAAATGTTACAAAAATATCGTTAAGTTTTAAAAAATTGATGAACTTTTAACCTGCACGTGTTGTAGAATGTTCTAAAAAGTGTGTTGATAGAATACGTTGCACTTCTGACTTCTATATGTTGTTCAATATTAAAAAAACGGTTCATATGGAAAATTAAAAAGAAACCAATAGAGAAGTTTTGAAACCTAAAAGAATCAAGGAACTATTCTAATTTATTCTTTACATGTATTTATGTGTGCAGTAACAAAATTATAAACACAACAGCAGTAGGAAGAGGAAGAAGCAGGGAGTGGGGGGAGGGGATGAGATGGGCAGAATGGCACACATGCACAATTAAGTACAACTCACATATAGACTAACAATGGCCAAAATGAAACACACCAACAAACAGCACAAGTCACACAACCCGCCAACATCACACCACTGAACGAGCATAGAAGTGAAAACCACGCTGCATTCATACAGGATGTGTACAAAGGCCAGTCGTTGGTGTTGTGGGATGTCTGCGACCATGGCCATCATGGATGAGATGCCCAGCATGTGGCACATGGTCGAGTTCCCTGTGTGTTATGTTGCCAAACGGCTGCACCTCCCTCCCACGAGCCCCCACACTTTTGTACGGTGCGCTGTTGTATCTCGTGCACTCGTACAGCACACCATTGTAATGCCTATTTGCGCATGTCCTGCTACATTCCAACTACAACATCACAGTGCCGTTTGGAGGTGGTGCATGCCAGTTTACAACATCAACTGCTGCAGCTCTTGTACCGCACTTCCTGTACACGGACATGTCCGAGACACCCCGTTCCCCTTGCCGGATAGGCACACCCCTGCACTGACCTGTGTACCCCGGACCAGCACACGCCGGTTGTGCATGTAGGAGGATGCGTACGTAGCTACACATCCAGGCTCACTGCCAACGCTGAGGTGACAGCACGCTGTGATGTTGCAGGGCTCGTGCCTATCATGCTAAGACAATTACCACAGGGACACACTTACTAAGATGTGGGTTTGGGGGGCATTGGCGGTCTTGGAGTTGTTGAGATGAGTCTTCTGTCCCTCATGGGTATCCCTGTATCTTGCTCATTGACTCTACGGTACCTGTGGGTGTTCTGGTGTGGCTCTTGACTGTGTTCCCTTTCATGGTGCAGGTAGTTGTCCTGCTTAACACCAGCAGAAAGCAGGTGTAAAATTCCTGGTGCTAACGTGTCTTATCGCCGGAATTTGTTTCGCATTGCAATTGGTGTGAAAGTTGTGATGGGATTTTTTTCGTGTGCAGAACAATATACGAACTGAGCAGTGTATCTCATCAAGATCCAGCACCTGACGCACTATTCCCAATCAATATAAATACAATGAGATTTCTTAATAGATTTTGTGTGTACACTGTAACTGCAGCCGATACCTCAGTGCAATTCAATACAGGATTTTAGTTTTTAGAATAAATCGGAAAGGTGCACCTCGTGTCTTTTTGCACGGGAACGGCTACTCTCCATTTCATTATCAGCACTTTAACGGAAGTAAAGTTGAGATAAATCTAACACACTATTCAGAAGTTAGTGCAAACTGCAGATATCACCAGTATTCCAGCGATAAGTCCCCCAAAATTTAACACCATGGTGGACTCCATCAAATAACAGTAAAAAGAACAAGAAAGTCACACAGCAGTTAAGAGAACAACCAAAAACGTTATTAATTTTTTTTCAAACTTTATTTTTTATAATAATTAATATATAAACGAAAAACTATTTTCAAACTTTATTTTTTTATTAACATATATATGAACAATAAACAAAATGTAACAACAATAAAAAAACAACAAGGCGGAACACTACTGTGGGGACAATGGATGTCGACGACAGACCTGGAAAATAAGAAAGATTGTTAAAAAAAAACAACAACAACATGGTATTCTCAACAAAATACCACAAGAAACAAATCACAGATATATAAAATGCATACAGCTAACAAAACTTTATAAGTTTAACTTACAAAAACTGTAAATGTTGCCGCTTTAAAATATTTACCGAATCTGAAGAAAATGTTTTGCAGAAGGAACCACACAAACAACGTTTTTCTTCAGAGGTGAAGACATTTTTTACTTTTTCCAAGGAGCAAACAAAGACCAATGCCACCTTCGTCACTCGCAAGATTTGCCAAAGAGTTTTGTTACGAGGAGATCCTAACAAAAAATACTCGTGCGGCACCGCAAGTATGATGAAACACCTAACGAGCCTTCATCCAAACAATCTTGCACGAGAAGAGTGCAAACAGATGAGAAACACTCCTGTTCTGTATCTGTAAAAAATAATCACAAATAAATGTATATTAATAACTTTCAAATTTATACTATTCCATTACTGTACAAACACATTTTATATAAAAACTGACTATGAAACTATAGCCCTGAACCACAAGTGTGACGATCATTAAAACACTACATGCACAGTGCATACTACTTTGAAGCAGTTCATGCCCTAAAGCCTACCTCACTAAAACACTACATGCTAACTGACTAAATGATTACAGTAGTATAAGGAGACACACTTGGTGACTCACAGGGTGTTTGCTAGAAGAGTATGAATACTGATTAGGGAATAGAAGGTGTGAAACAACTGTGTAGGTGATTAGAGGACTGCATCCATACTGCATAGGCATTTAAAGCAGTCCATGTGCTAAGGCCTGGCTCACTGCATGACTACTTGGGTACTGACTGAATGATTATCGTACAGCAAGGAGAGTGCCTAGGTGAATTTATAAGTGCTAGGCTTTTCGCACGGAGAATAGATTAGTACTTGGTACTGAATGGGTCACTAGAGGAGTGCAAAGGCAGTGACAAGTGCTGGACTGTATGGATACTGACTAGGAAATGGAAAGTGTGAAAGACAAGTGTGTAGGTGGTTAGAGGACTGCATGCATAGTTCATAGGGGTTTGAAGCAGTCCCTGTGCTAAGGCCTGGCTCAGTGTATGAATACTTAGGCACTGACTGAAAGATTAGAGTACTGCAAAGATAGTATCTTGGTGAATTTATAAGTGTTTGGGTTTTAGCACAGTGAACGGATTAGTACATGGTGCTGAATGGGTAAACTAGAGGACTGCAAAGAGAGTCAAAGGGTATTTCCTGGAAGTGTATGGATACGGACTAGGGAATTGAAGGTGTTAAAGACAATTGTGTAGGTGGTTAGAGGACTGCATACATAGAGGATAAGGGTTTGAAGCAGTCCATATACTAAGGCCTGGGTCACTGGATGAGTACTTGGGTACTGACAGAATGATTAGAGTACTGCAAGGAGAGTGCCTGGGTGAATTTATTAGGATTTGGCACTGTGAATGGATTAGTACATGATGCTGAATGGGTCACTAGAGGAGTGCAACGGCAGTGACAGGGTGTTTGCTGGAAGTGAACGGATACTGACTGGGGAATTGAAGGTGTGAAAGACAAGTGTGTAGGTGGTTAGAGGACTGCATGCATAGTGGATATGGGTTTGACGTAGTCCATGTGCTAAGAACTGGCTCAGTGCATGAATACTTAGGCAGTGACTGAATCATTAGAGTACTGGAAAGAGAGTGTCTAGGTGAATTTATAAGTGTTTGAGTTTTGGCACAGTCAATGGATTAGTACATGCTGTTGAATGGGTCTCTAGAGGACTGCAAAGGAAGTGACAGGATGTTTCCTGGAAGTGTATGGATACTGACTAGGGAATTGAAGGTGTAAAAGACAAGTGTATAGTATGTCAGAACACTTTTGTTTGAAGCAATCTATTTGGTACTTAGAAACTGACTAAATAATCAGACTACTTCTAGGACAGTGCTTAGGTAAAACTTTTACATTTTCAGTTCTGCCACAGTGAACAGAATAGTACATGGTACTGCACCTTAGTGTCAAACCAGGATTCATTTTATCAATGCATAAGCAAAGACTAGCTTCTAATGCTACTAAAACTTGACAACATGAGAGGTTTTAAAAGAGTTATCTGCTAAAAAATACACAATGTTACCAAATGCTTCTCTCACAGTGCTTCCCAAATGCACACAGACTCACTGTGTAATTCTAGACAACAACCACTATACCTAGGAGTTTAACAAAAATCATTCACTACTGTGGAAGTGGTAAGCGAACTGCACACAATCTTCATATTTCAGGACTGCACTTTTGTGTCAATGCTTGACTCGTATAATGAAAGCATAAGCCATAACTGTCTTCTAATGCTACTAAAACTTGACAACATGACATGTTTTACAACACTTATCTGTCAGCAAATACACGATGTTACCAAACGCTTCTCTTACAGTGGTTCCCAAATGCACAAAGACTCACTGTGTGATTCTAGACAAGCACCAGTATTCCTAGGAGTTTACCAAAACTCATTCACTACACTGGAAGTGATAAGGGAACTGCACATAATCTACATATTTCACGACTGCACTTTAGTGTCAATGCCTGACTCATTTAATCAACACATAAGCAAAGACTGTCTTCTAATGCTACTAAAACTTGACAACCTGACTGGTTTTAAAACACTTATCTGTCAGCAAATACACAATATTACCAAATGCTTCTCTCACAGTGGTTCCCAAATGCACACAGACTCACTGTGTGATTATAGACAAACAACACTATCCCTTGCACTATATGAAAACACATTTCTTAATCTAGAAGTAGTACTACATTTTAGTATAGAAACATAACATAACTCATTTCACAAATTCATAAACAATGACTGGTTTCTAATTCTACCAAAATATAAAAACTGCACAGTTAACTCTCAACAAACACATGAAAAACACAAATGCCAATCACAGAATGGTTTCTACATGCACACACATTGTAGAGAAAAAAAGTACTCCCTAAACTTTAGCAGGAAAAATACATTAGTCTGATTAAAATCAAAATAGTCCACATACATCCCCTCACAATTAAATAACTCATCTTTCAAGTTCTTTTGTAGATTAAGGAGTATATCAATCACTCACCATATTTTCTTTTACAGAATCTCTGCACTGTGCACCTCTTAGCAAAAGCAAAGAATGGAAAAGTTTCCCTTTCATTTTCCACACATATACATGTAGACATCAAATCACAATCCTTTGCACAAACTCAAAAGCAAACACACATTTCTATTGGTTAAACATTTCAACCCTTTCAAACTGAAATACATTTCAACCCTTCCCCCAATCTGCCTTCTGCCTGTTACCATAGAAACAGGTCATGGAACACTGCACTGAGCTCACAGGTCACAAGTTCAGCCCACAATGTTCCTACACAAGACAGGAAGTGTGCTTGACTTTTCAACATATCAGCTCATCATATACAATGTTCCTTACAATCTGTTTTTGTTAACCAATAACAATCACCCTACCTTTTAGTGTAGAAAGTTGTTATACAACCAATGATTTCTTGTCGTTTTTCAAAAAACGTTGCCGTGGATCCGCGCACCCACCGCGAGAGAATCCGTGCATCCAACGCGATAGGATGCGCACACCGTGCGCGCTTTTCGCCGCTTTTTTTTTTTTTAAATGGGGGCCCCAGGGGGTCTTTCTGGGACCCCCTAAGCACCTCTAGAGGGTCAGAGTATTCCCACTCTGCCCCCTTTATATGTTTTACGCACTTATTCCCCTTGCTTCTTCAGCCTCGCTTCTACCGATGCAGAAAATGGCCGCCAACAGTTCCTGGTTTCGAATGTAGAGAGACGCTCGACAGCCAATTAGCATTCAGCGCGCGATCGGGAGGGTGTGCAGTCGGTTCGGGGAGGGTTCGCGTATGGTCCGCGGATCCTCCACGGCCATAAAAATCACTAACTTTATTACACTAATTTTCTCAGGAACTACTGAACAGATTCACACCAAATATGCAAAAGGCACGAGTCCGAACTGAGGACTACCTCTTTGCCAAATTTGGTGTTATTCCGTTCAGCGGTTCGGGCTGTAGCTGCAACAACAGATCCTATGGGAAATTGCATGGGGAAAACGCGTTTTGGGACCCCCATTTTTTCCTCGCCCCCCACTTGACGAATCACCACGAAACTTTCAGGGTCGGAGCGCAGCGGGCCAAATGTTTGGAGAATTTCGCGAAGATTCTTCAATCGGCGCCAAAGAAATTCCAAATAGAATGTTGCGGATTTCCTATGGAAAATAGGTCCTAACTATAACTATCTACTGGCGACCGCCAGTAGATAATATATATATATATATATATATATATATCATTCCTAATCTTTTTACAAACACTGATAGTCACTGGATGTCATCAGTGATGTCACTGACCATGTCATGAGTTATGTAATATGTCACATCATCAGCAGTGCATTGCGGGGGCGCGAGTTATAGCTATAACAGCTGAATGTTTTGTACGAGTGAAATTTCAACCTAACCATAACGTCCCTTAAATCTGTGGTTTTTTAATCAGTGAATTTTAAAGTTTTTTTTAAATGCTAATTCCCAACTATAACATCCCGGAAACCTGTGTTTTTTTAAGTGAGAATATATATATATATATATATATATATATATATATATATGTTTTACACAGGATAAGATCCGAGTATTTCTCCGAAATAAATCCAGCGGCACACCAAGGACAACACAATACACCTTTATTGTGTCACAAAAACAGAACTACGCGTTTCGGCGAAGCCTTTGTCAAGTTGCTGACCTGTGCCCAACTTCCCCTAGAAATACAGGTCAAGGTTCATCGACATAAAAGAAAAACTTTACGGGCGCTCCGTTCGAAACAAGAAATAAATAACAATTACATTCTTCAATGATAATATTTCATCCAAATATGTGCAATTAGAATTCACAATTAAATAATTTGCAATTTCTTTTCAGTTTGACATAATAAACTCAAAATTGTTATAGTATTTAGGGCAAGTGCCTATGTCATCCATTGTTGCACATTTTTTCAAACAGAACGGTTTCATAATCCAATTGATTAATTACAAGGAATAGCTCGAGTTGAACCTTGATATATGGCACCCTAGGATTCATGTAAGGTACGGAAATACTAACGAATAAAATAATTATAATTATATAGGCAATGGTAATGTACCCGCAATGTTAACTTCTGATAGACAAGTGCCTATGTCATATAACAGCCCATATTATGCATATTGCATCAAAATTGCTGTGGGTAATGTACCCATTCAATTTACGGACAATCAAAACAATCATAATGCGCCGGGCTATTTCAAAAGTTCGGATATTGTGCCAAACTCCAAATAATTAGACGTTAGGACACGTACGTATGATTTTGGTGCCAATCAAGCTCATATAACCTTCCACGTCATACAGGGGGAATATATAAGTGGGCATATAGGTCAATCACTGTTAGTGAAATGTGAGGGGCGACCCTAGTGAACCAAAATTATACAAATAACCAAAGAAAAAACACTAAGTGAAAAATAATAATAATAAGGATAAAATAAAATAAAGATAGGTACAGATGGTCTCTGTTACTATGCTAAACCTAGCTAATAGTCTAGAGATAATGAAAATATTCAATTGATCAAGACACTTTTCCCATGCAATCATAAATCTGTTTACTCTATAATGTCATGTTAAAAATAGTGTGATGTTTAAAAAGAACACTCAGTATGGTAGTGCAGAGAGAAACAGAATAGCACCATGCTAAATCAATTAACCTATATGGGTTGCGAGTTCTTCCCCATAATTCATCCCATTGGGAATTTTTGTATTAAGTTCGATGATGTACTTTGACTCGGTGATTCTCAAGAGTTTCTCCCGGTCCCCTCCTCTAGGAAGGGGTAGGATTCTATCAATGCCGAAGAATTTAATCAAGTCGGCGTTGCTCTGATGTTTATCCTGATAATGCCTCGCTACGGGATAATTGAGATCCTTATTTGTTACTGCCCTCATATGCTGTAGTATTCGGGTTTTTAACTGCAGTTTGGTACTGCCCACGTAGTTTAACCCACAAGGGCATTCCAGGACATAAATCGTATAGTCACTGGTGCAGGTGATGAATTTCCTGATAGGCTTTCTCAATATCGTATTCTGGCCCGCAATGTAGCTATCACGATTATTGCTGTGTTTACATGCCTTGCAGGAACCACATTTTTTGAAACCCTTTGCTGTTCCCAACCAACTTGTGCTGTTAGATACATTTTGATAGCTATGTACCAGTTGGTCTCTCAATGATTTGGATTTTTTATATGTTATCGCAGGTGTTGTGCCTATGTCTGAGCCTATTATGGGGTCCGATTCCAGCAATCCCCAATGTTTTTTCATCAAGTACCTTAGGGTATTAGATCTACGATTGTATGTAGTAATTAATCTAGGTGTCCCTTTGTTTTTCTCTTCTTTTTTATGTGATGAAAAAAGTGCTTCAGCTCTTGGGATGTTTTCCACTTTCTGACTTGCAGTGGCAATCACCTTGGGTGCATAGCCTCTCTGTTCAAATCTCCTCTCCATGACACGTTTTTCATTCAAGAAACCTCCTTTAGTGTTGCAGTTCCTACGAGCTCGTAGGAATTCCCCATAGGGAATGCTATTTAGTAAGGGTGTAGGGTGATTACTAGTTGCGTGTAGCAACGTATTCCCCGAGGTCTCCTTACGAAAGAGGGTGGTCACTATTTGGTTGTTTTCTATGTTAATGGAGATATCCAGGAATTCACAGTGAGAGCTGCTAATAGAATGTGTGAATGTGAGGTTGAGATCATTTTTCTCCAGAATGTCAATGAATTCTTGTGCTAAATCTAGGAGTCCATCCCAAATCAGGAACAGGTCATCAATATACCTGATCCAGATTGGGATGTGTTGTATGAATCTTTCGTTCTCCTCCACCCACACTACACATTCGTCCCACCATCCTAGGAACAGGTTGGCTAGGCTAGGTGCAAAGGATGTTCCCATTGCTGTACCGGACTTTTGGCGATACAGTGTTTTGTCAAAAATAAAAATGTTTTCCTCTAGGCAATAAAGCATCATCTTCTTTAACATCTGGGTATGTTCCCATAATGACACGTGTCTTTCTTTCAGGAAATACATACAAGCCTCCATACCTTTTAGTTGTTCTATACAGGTGTAGAGGGAACAGACGTCTAGTGCTATCATGAGATAGTTACTTTCCCATGTGATGTCATGGATTCTACGCAAGAAGTCGGTACTATCCTTGCAGAATGATCTTAGTTTGGAGACAAAAGGTGCCAGAAACAGATCTAAAAATATCGATGTATTTTCTAGAAGTCCTCCGTTGGAAGACACAATAGGTCTCCCCGGTGGTCTAGTGGGATGTTTGTGCACCTTGGGGAGCAGATAAAAACAGGGGACCCGTGGATTTTCATTCTTGAGCCAGGAGAATTCATCTTTAGATAATAAACCATCCACCCTCCAGCTTTCCAACAGTGTATGATACTTAGTAATTGAGGCTCTGTAGCTTTCCCAACTTATCTCCTCATAACACGAAGTATCCTGTAGTTGTCTTAGAGCCTCCCGGTTATACTGGGAAACATCCATGACAACTACATTCCCCCCTTTATCAGAGGGTTTGATGATTATGCTGGTATCATTACTTAATGCTCTTAGTGCTTCCCTTTGTGTCTTAGTTAGATTATCCTTGTATTTTCTAGTTTTCTGTTTCTTTAGTTTGTTAATTTCCCAAATCATAGTCTGATTAAAAGTCTCGATGTTATCATGCGGAACATTAGGATTAAATTTGGACTTAGGTCTTAGTCCTGTACAACAAGTTGCATCAGTCCGGAATCCCAAGTCCATCAATGTTTCACTTTTTTCTTTTATTGACATTTCCGTCACATCTTGCTCCATGTAATGTAAATTCATGATCAGATTTGCATCTTCAATATTCAAGTTGTAGTCGTCTTCTCCCAGTACGCCATCTATTCTTGGTTTTTTTGATTTAGTGTTCATTTTAAAGATCTTCATCAGTTTCAGCTTACGAATGTACAAGAATAAATCGATACGTGTGTTAACAAAATCCATATCCATCGAGGGACAAAAGGAGAGTCCTAATTGCAATAGTGATATTTCCTCCGATGTTAAGACCCTGGAGGATAGGTTAATTACTGACTTGTTGTTCTGTTCTTCCGTTATGGATATATGCAATCTTGAATTAGTTCTGCCACCACGTCTGTTCCTTAATCTGATTCTTTTCTTGTTCCTGCTCCTCTCCCTCTTTTTGCTCCTCTCCCTCTTTTTGCGCCCCTTCCTCTTCCCCTTCCTCTCTTGGATTGTGGTCTTTCCTCCTGGTCCTTTCTCTGTTTCAAAATCTGAAACTCGTGTAGGAAGGTTAATGGTCGTACTCCTAAAGGGACACTTTGAGCCTCTGTGTCGGAGCTTAGTTCAGAGCTAGAACCAGTTGATATTAGTTCTTGTTGTCTCTGTCTGGTATGTAGATTTCTCTGAGCCCAGTCAAAACGTTTAGCATATGTTAGGATGCGGCCTTCAGCATAATCCTTCTTATCCCGTAAGAATTTCCTCTGTTTTTTGGCCTTGATAGTATCTTCGTAAGTTTTTAAATTGTTTTCCAGCTGTTTCAGAAAATCGATAATTTTTTCAGTTTTGGATTTATCCAGTTCTTGTCTTAATTCTGATAGTTCCTTCCTGGTTGTTTCTAGATCGATTTTGGCATATTTGACTAACATTTCTAACATGCCTTTGCAGGTTTTAGCCATAAATAAGGACCATTCTTTCAGTAATTCGGGGTTTGGGTTTTCGTAGGTCGGAATGATGGCAATCCTGAGTCCTCTGGGTACTCTATTTACCTCTATGTAGTTGGTTAACGATGTTATCTCCCACCATTTATTTATCTCTCGTTTTGATAGCTTTTCAAGTTGGAACAACTTCTGTTTCAATGATGATTCCACTGTGTTTCCACTGACACTTGTCGTTGTTGGGACACTTATATTATCCAAGCCTTCATCGAATAAGGATAGTGCTTCGTTCCTTCTCTGGGTTTCCCATTCATTCATGTTATGTACTTATATCCAAAGTCTATTCAAAGTCAAAGTGTGGGTGGAGGAGAACGAAAGATTCATAAAACACATCCCAATCTGGATCAGGTATATTGATGACCTGTTCCTGATTTGGGATGGACCCCTAGATTTAGCACAAGAATTCATTAACATTCTGGGGAAAAATGATCTCAACCTCACATTCACACATTCTATTAGCAGCTCTCACTGTGAATTCCTGGATATCTCCATTAACATAGAAAACAACCAAATAGTGACCACCCTCTTTCGTAAGGAGACCTCGGGGAATACGTTGCTACACGCAACTAGTAATCACCCTACACCCTTACTAAATAGCATTCCCTATGGGGAATTCCTACGAGCTCGTAGGAACTGCAACACTAAAGGAGGTTTCTTGAATGAAAAACGTGTCATGGAGAGGAGATTTGAACAGAGAGGCTATGCACCCAAGGTGATTGCCACTGCAAGTCAGAAAGTGGAAAACATCCCAAGAGCTGAAGCACTTTTTTCATCACATAAAAAAGAAGAGAAAAACAAAGGGACACCTAGATTAATTACTACATACAATCGTAGATCTAATACCCTAAGGTACTTGATGAAAAAACATTGGGGATTGCTGGAATCGGACCCCATAATAGGCTCAGACATAGGCACAACACCTGCGATAACATATAAAAAATCCAAATCATTGAGAGACCAACTGGTACATAGCTATCAAAATGTATCTAACAGCACAAGTTGGTTGGGAACAGCAAAGGGTTTCAAAAAATGTGGTTCCTGCAAGGCATGTAAACACAGCAATAATCGTGATAGCTACATTGCGGGCCAGAATACGATATTGAGAAAGCCTATCAGGAAATTCATCACCTGCACCAGTGACTATACGATTTATGTCCTGGAATGCCCTTGTGGGTTAAACTACGTGGGCAGTACCAAACTGCAGTTAAAAACCCGAATACTACAGCATATGAGGGCAGTAACAAATAAGGATCTCAATTATCCCGTAGCGAGGCATTATCAGGATAAACATCAGAGCAACGCCGACTTGATTAAATTCTTCGGCATTGATAGAATCCTACCCCTTCCTAGAGGAGGGGACCGGGAGAAACTCTTGAGAATCACCGAGTCAAAGTACATCATCGAACTTAATACAAAAATTCCCAATGGGATGAATTATGGGGAAGAACTCGCAACCCATATAGGTTAATTGATTTAGCATGGTGCTATTCTGTTTCTCTCTGCACTACCATACTGAGTGTTCTTTTTAAACATCACACTATTTTTAACATGACATTATAGAGTAAACAGATTTATGATTGCATGGGAAAAGTGTCTTGATCAATTGAATATTTTCATTATCTCTAGACTATTAGCTAGGTTTAGCATAGTAACAGAGACCATCTGTACCTATCTTTATTTTATTTTATCCTATTTATTATTATTTTTCACTTCGTGTTTTTTCTTTGGTTATTTGTATAATTTTGGTTCACTAGGGTCGCCCCTCACATTTCACTAACAGTGATTGACCTATATGCCCACTTATATATTCCCCCTGTATGACGTGGAAGGTTATATGAGCTTGATTGGCACCAAAATCATACGTACGTGTCCTAACGTCTAATTATTTGGAGTTTGGCACAATATCCGAACTTTTGAAATAGCCCGGCGCATTATGATTGTTTTGATTGTCCGTAAATTGAATGGGTACATTACCCACAGCAATTTTGATGCAATATGCATAATATGGGCTGTTATATGACATAGGCACTTGTCTATCAGAAGTTAACATTGTGGGTACATTACCATTGCCTATATAATTATAATTATTTTATTCGTTAGTATTTCCGTACCTTACATGAATCCTAGGGTGCCATATATCAAGGTTCAACTCGAGCTATTCCTTGTAATTAATCAATTGGATTATGAAACCGTTCTGTTTGAAAAAATGTGCAACAATGGATGACATAGGCACTTGCCCTAAATACTATAACAATTTTGAGTTTATTATGTCAAACTGAAAAGAAATTGCAAATTATTTAATTGTGAATTCTAATTGCACATATTTGGATGAAATATTATCATTGAAGAATGTAATTGTTATTTATTTCTTGTTTCGAACGGAGCGCCCGTAAAGTTTTTCTTTTATGTCGATGAACCTTGACCTGTATTTCTAGGGGAAGTTGGGCACAGGTCAGCAACTTGACAAAGGCTTCGCCGAAACGCGTAGTTCTGTTTTTGTGACACAATAAAGGTGTATTGTGTTGTCCTTGGTGTGCCGCTGGATTTATTTCGGAGAAATACTCGGATCTTATCCTGTGTAAAACATTTGAGGCGGAGTTGTGACCGTTGCTGGCACCGGCGTCGTGAGGGAGGAGAGCGGTGAATTCACAACGAACTTTTGGAAACATATATATATATATATATTATATATATATATATCTCGCTCCAAGGTTTTTCCTCTCTCCCGTCCGGGAAGAAGATAGCTGCACTCGCGGGTTAGGTTGGTAACCAGTTTTTTATTTAGCGCTTCACAAACGCGTTTCGGGTCTTCCCTTCGTCAGTGTGTTGTATGACAGACACAGCGCGGCGCCATTTTATATACAAAAAATACATCACAATCACCATTGCGGTCACTTGAAAGTAAGGAAGGACTTCTGCCACATAGTTTATATGGGCGCCATCTTTCAATGTACATATATCGTATTTACACTTGTTTGTCAGTAAAGTTTTGTACAATATTTACAAAAGTGTTTTCAACATAATTCATTCTGTGTCAAGTGTAATTCATGATAGGTTAAATCCTAATGAACTTCATATCGCGCCGTGGATCGGCCTTAGTGGTTCCATTGAACCACCCTCTACCTCCTCACTTTCTGTTATCTCGCCGTGTATCGGCTAAAACCCTAGAGTGTGTGTATTTTATTAAGAGGTGTATACAGTGTTATTCATTCTCATTTGTCACCTAGATCCCCAGGTGCACCGTTAACTCTTCTTTGCTATTCAGACCTTTCGGGCTTTTTGTTTGTAGGTCAATTATAAATCTCGACTCTAATCTCCTCAATTTAAGTACCCTGTCCCCTCCTCTGATATGGGGAGGAACATGATCCAGCCCAAAAAATTGAAGTAAGTTTCTGTTACTTTGGTGTTTGATAGCAAAGTGTCTCGCCACTGGATAGCTCATGTCCCTGTTTGTTATGGCACGCATGTGCTCTAAAATCCTGATTTTAACACTGTGTATCGTGCTCCCAATGTATCTTAACTTACAGGGACATATCAGACAATACACTACATGCGTAGTTTGACATGAGATGAATTTTTTGATGGTTTGTCTTTCCCTCATACCCTTGATTTCATAATTGAGGGTTCTTTTGCTAAATGTACAGGCTTTGCATTTCCCACACGGGAAAAATCCCCTTAGTTCACCAAACGCCCCTTGTTTAGCTGTTGGGTTTTCCAGATGGCTATGAACCAACTTATCTTTTAATGATCTTGCCTTTCTAAAAGTCATTAACGGGACAGGTGGAATATCTTTCCCAATGATCTGATCGGTTTTCAAAATATGCCAATTTTTTCTAAAAATGCGTCTTAAGGAGTCCGCATCCTCAGAAAAGGTCGTGATCATACGAAATTTGCCCTCTTCTTTCTTTCCTTCCTTTTTGTTGACCTCTAGCAGTTTCTCTCTTGGTATCTTGTTGACCTTTTCTAAGGTGTTTTCTAGCAATTTTAAGTCATAGCCTCTGGCAGCAAATCTGTCAATGCTTTCTTTGGCTGCATTAGAGAAATCGCATTCCCTGGAGCAATTGCGTTTCAGACGCAATAGTTCTCCGTATGGGATGCTTCTCTTCAATTTTTCTGGATGGCCACTGGTTGCGTGTAGTGTACTGTTGCCTGCGGTCGGCTTTCGATAGAGAGCCGTAGTGATCCTGTTCTCTTGAATCCTCACTTCCAGGTCGAGATAGTTCACTGCCACTGAACTAATCTCGCCCGTGAAATGTAGATTAAGGTCATTGTTGTTAAGATGGACTATATAGTATTTGGCACTATTGACAGACCCTCTCCAGACTATAAAAAGGTCGTCAATGTACCTATGCCAGGTCACTATATTTGCTGTCCATACAGCATTTAAGGGGGACCGGACTACCTGCTCCTCCCACCAGCCCACGAACAAGTTCGCGTAGCTGGGGGCGAAGCAGGTACCCATGGCGGTCCCCGATACCTGCCTGTAGAGGTCACCTTGGAAGAGAAATATGTTATATAGGCAGAACCGTATGAGCTCAATTAGCATCTTACTATGTTCCAGTAATTTGATTGCCCTTTTGTTCAGAAAATATTCCACCGCCTCAAGTCCCTGTTGGTGGTCTATGCATGTATACAATCCTGTGATATCCAATGTTATAAGAACAAATGATGACTCCCATCTTACATTTTCAATGCGTGCAATGAAATCTTTAGTGTCTCTTATGTAAGAGGATAACTGTAGGACAAATTGAAATAAAAAATGGTCCACAAAGATAGACAGTTTTTCTGTAAGGCTGCCCAATGATGAAACTATGGGTCTGCCCGGTGGATTTACTTTATCCTTGTGAACCTTGGGCAGATAGTAAAACGTTGGAATTATGGGATTGATCGCTCTCAGAAAGAGAAATTCTTCCATAGTTAACATCAGTTTATCCTGCCATTTTTTAATCATTTGATGGTATTCATTAATGCTCTCTTCATATCTCTTCTTGGTTGTTATCTCATAATTTAGTTGGTCAGTCAATTGGCGTAGGGCTTCTCTCACATATTGTTCCCTCGGTATTAGGACAATATTACCCCCTTTGTCTGAGGGTTTGTATATTACCACCGGATCCTTTTGTAGATCTATTAATGCTTTTTCCTGGGCATGGAGATCTTTTATCACCGATTCAGAAAAAACATCAATTGCGTCTTGAGGCATTTGAGGTAAAAATTGTGAATTCGGTTTGAAATTACTACGTGGTGCCTCCTGATCGATCCCTAGGTTCCTGGATCGATCAGGAGGCACCACGTAGTAATTTCAAACCGACTTCACAATTTTTACCTCAAATGCCTCAAGACGCAATTGATGTTTTTTCTGAATCGGTGATAAAAGATCTCGTCCAACTACGAGAGAAAGAAAATCATGGAACAACAAAACGCAATCTGACCAAAGCCCAGGAAAAAGCATTAATAGATCTACAAAAGGATCCGGCGGTAATATACAAACCCTCAGACAAAGGGGGTAATATTGTCCTAATACCGAGGGAACAATATGTGAGAGAAGCCCTACGCCAATTGACTGACCAACTAAATTATGAGATAACAACCAAGAAGAGATATGAAGAGAGCATTAATGAATACCATCAAATGATTAAAAAATGGCAGGATAAACTGATGTTAACTATGGAGGAATTTCTCTTTCTGAGAGCGATCAATCCCATAATTCCAACGTTTTACTATCTGCCCAAGGTTCACAAGGATAAAGTAAATCCACCGGGCAGACCCATAGTTTCATCATTGGGCAGCCTTACAGAAAAACTGTCTATCTTTGTGGACCATTTTTTATTTCAATTTGTCCTACAGTTATCCTCTTACATAAGAGACACTAAAGATTTCATTGCACGCATTGAAAATGTAAGATGGGAGTCATCATTTGTTCTTATAACATTGGATATCACAGGATTGTATACATGCATAGACCACCAACAGGGACTTGAGGCGGTGGAATATTTTCTGAACAAAAGGGCAATCAAATTACTGGAACATAGTAAGATGCTAATTGAGCTCATACGGTTCTGCCTATATAACAACATATTTCTCTTCCAAGGTGACCTCTACAGGCAGGTATCGGGGACTGCCATGGGTACCTGCTTCGCCCCCAGCTACGCGAACTTGTTCGTGGGCTGGTGGGAGGAGCAGGTAGTCCGGTCCCCCTTAAATGCTGTATGGACAGCAAATATAGTGACCTGGCATAGGTACATTGACTACCTTTTTATAGTCCGGAGAGGGTCTGTCAATAGTGCCAAAGACTATATAGTCCATCTTAACAACAATAACCTTAATCTACATTTCACGGGCGAGATTAGTTCAGTGGCAGTGAACTATCTCGACCTGGAAGTGAGGATTCAAGAGAACAGGATCACTACAGCTCTCTATCAAAAGCCGACCGCAGGCAACAGTACACTACACGCAACCAGTGGCCATCCAGAAAAATTGAAGAGAAGCATCCCATACGGAGAACTATTGCGTCTGAAACGCAATTGCTCAAGGGAATGCGATTTCTCTAATGCAGCCAAAGAAAGCATTGACAGATTTGCTGCCAGAGGCTATGACTTAAAATTGCTAGAAAACACCTTAGAAAAGGTCAACAAGATACCAAGAGAGAAACTGCTAGAGGTCAACAAAAAGGAAGGAAAGAAAGAAGAGGGCAAATTTCGTATGATCACGACCTTTTCGGAGGATGCGGACTCCTTAAGACGCATTTTTAGAAAAAATTGGCATATTTTGAAAACCGATCAGATCATTGGGAAAGATATTCCACCTGTCCCGTTAATGACTTTTAGAAAGGCAAGATCATTAAAAGATAAGTTGGTTCATAGCCATCTGAAAAACCCAACAGCTAAACAAGGGGCGTTTGGTGAACTAAGGGGATTTTTCCCGTGTGGGAAATGCAAAGCCTGTACATTTAGCAAAAGAACCCTCAATTATGAAATCAAGGGTATGAGGGAAAGACAAACCATCAAAAAATTCATCTCATGTCAAACTACGCATGTAGTGTATTGTCTGATATGTCCCTGTAAGTTAAGATACATTGGGAGCACGATACACAGTGTTAAAATCAGGATTTTAGAGCATATGCGTACCATAACAAACAGGGACATGAGCTATCCAGTGGCGAGACACTTTGCTTTCAAACACCAAAGTAACAGAAACTTACTTCAATTTTTTGGGCTGGATCATGTGCCTCCCCATATCAGAGGAGGGGACAGCGTACTTAAATTGAGGAGATTAGAGTCGAGATTTATAATTGACCTACAAACAAAAAGCCCGAAAGGTCTGAATAGCAAAGAAGAGTTAACGGTGCACCTGGGGATCTAGGTGACAAATGAGAATGAATAACACTGTATACACCTCTTAATAAAATACACACACTCTAGGGTTTTAGCCGATACACGGCGAGATAACAGAAAGTGAGGAGGTAGAGGGTGGTTCAATGGAACCACTAAGGCCGATCCACGGCGAGATATGAAGTTCATTAGGATTTAACCTATGATGAATTACACTTGACACAGAATGAATTATGTTGAAAACACTTTTGTAAATATTGTACAAAACTTTACTGACAAACAAGTGTAAATACGATATATGTACATTGAAAGATGGCGCCCATATAAACTATGTGGCAGAAGTCCTTCCTTACTTTCAAGTGACCGCAATGGTGATTGTGATGTATTTTTTGTATATAAAATGGTGCCGCGCTGTGTCTGTCATACAACACACTGACGAAGGGAAGACCCGAAACGCGTTTGTGAAGCGCTAAATAAAAAACTGGTTACCAACCTAACCCGCGAGTGCAGCTATCTTCTTCCCGGACGGGAGAGAGGAAAAACCTTGGAGCGGGATATTAGACACGGAGCACCACCGTGTGAGCAGCACCCGCCAGCGAGTGAATCCGTTTTCAAAGGTGCGTTGGAGCAGTTATATATATATATATATATTTTCACTGAAAAAACCATAGGTTTCACACATGTTATAGTTAGCTGGACATTTCACTCGTAAAAAACCATTGAAATTCCCCCGTTATAGATAGTTCAGCTAACTATAACTCGCGCGACCGCCGCAATCCACTGCTGATGACGTCACATATTACATCACTGTATTCACTAAGATACTGTTAATAAGTCAGTTATACAATTAATTTTACCAAAAACATCCATTTAGACACTTATTTACCCATTTATTCTTCCATTAACCTTTATACATATATAAAAAATATTTATTTTTCAGAAAGACACATTCACTGGATGATGTCATCAGTGATGTCATCAGTGATGTCATTTGAGATGTCATCAGTGATGTAATGAGTGATGTCACTGACCAGGTCATGAGTGATGTAATATGTGACGTCATCAGCAGTGGATTGCGGTCGCGCGAGTTATAGTTAGCTGAAATAACTATAACGGCGGAATTTCAATGGTTTTTTACGAGTGAAATGTCCAGCTAACTATAACGTGTGAAACCTATGGTTTTTTCAGTGAATTTGCAAGGTTTTTAAATGCTTATTCCTAACTATAACGTGTGTGAAACCTATGGTTTTTTAAGTGAATTTGCAAGGTTTTTTAAATGCTAATTTCTAACTATAACGTGTGTGAAACCTATTGTTTTTTTAGTGAATTTGTAAGGTTTTTTAAATGCTAATTTCTGTATGCATTATATTTTTTATATATTTATTTTACAATAAACTACCTATGTATATAGTTATAGATTGACTGTATCCTGTAATATGGAATGGCTCAGCTCTTTTTTTTTATTTGGATAAACTTTAACAGCATAGTTAATATCTTCTATAAACTTATAAACAGTTTAAAATGTTTTTTTTTTTTTAAAGGGTTTTTCACCGTGCGCGCACCTCACGATTTTTTGACCAAAAATAAAATGTTTTTTTCACCCTTCGGGGTCCTTCAGGGACCCCTGCCAAAGGCTGGGGGGTCAGGAACTCTCTACCCTGCCCACTTTTCACGTTCTCCACCTTTCTTTTTCACTGTCACACACAAAAAGGCGTCCAACACTTCCTGATTTCGACCGATTCGAATGTTGACTGACATCTAACCACCAATCAGAATTACGCTTGCGCACATTTGGTGCGCGCACCGTGCGCGCACGGTGCGCGCATATAGATATTTATGTACTTTTAACTGCAATTTTCTCAGGAACTACTGAACAGATTGACACCATATATGCAAAAGGCACATGCCTGACCTGAGGACTACCTCTTTGCCAAATTTAAAGTAATTCTGTTCAGCCGTTCGGGCTGTACCTTCGACTAAAGGTCCCATGGGAAAATGCATGGGGAAACGTGTTTTGGGACCCCCCTTTTTTCTCAGTCCCCGCTTGACGAATCACCCCGAGACTTTCAGGGTAGGAGCTTAGCGGAGCGCCCCATTAGTTTTGAAAATTTCACGAAGATAAATCAACCGGCGCCAAAGTTATTCAAAATAGAATTTTCAGATTTCCTATGGGAACTCGGTCCTAACTACCGGTAGTAGATTATATAAACACATATACAATATATATATATATATATATATATATATATATATATATATATAAATAAACACACACACACACCGTGTATTGGTGAATCAGTGGGTGTATGAGTGCCTGTATGGATGATTCAGTGGGTGCGTGACCGAGTGTATAAGTGGGTGATTAGGTGCTTCAGTGAATGCATGGGTGAGTGACTGGTTGTGTGAATGTTTGTATCAGTCTGTCAGTTGGTGTCTAAGTGGCTGTATAGGTGTGTGAGTGGGTATGTGAGTGGCTGTATCGGTGAATGATTGGTTGTTTCAGTGCCTACTTGGGTGTCTGTGGGGGTGGGTGTGTGGGTGTGTGTGACTGCCTGTACCGATGAGTGAGTGGGTGAGTGGATGGGTGGGCGAGTCACCAGCTGTATGGGTTAAGGAGTGTGTGTATGCTCTGTGGATGAGTGAGCAGAGGTGCCAGTGGTATATGGGTGAGTAACTAGGTATGTGAAAGGCAGTATAGATGAGTAATGGGGTATATGAGTGGCTGTATGGGTGAGTGAATGAATGTGAGTAGCTGTATGGGTAAGTGTGAGATTGTGTCAATGGCCGTATAGGTGTGTGAGAACGTGTTAGTATATATGAGTAAGTAAGTGGATGTGTCTAACTGTATGGGTGAGTACATGGCTGTGTGACTATGGTTGAGTTAGTAGGTGTTTGAGGAGCTCTATGGGTGACTGACTCAGTGAATGGCTGTATGGGTGCATGAGTGGATATGTCAGTGGCTGTATTAGTGAGTGAGTGGGTGTATGAGTGACATGTTTGCAGAATGATGGAGAAAGAGGGGTTAGCCTCCAAAGACCTCTCAGCAATCCAGCTGTGTGTGACTAACTGGAGGTAACAGGAGGGGGAAATACGTTTATTGTGTGGTTAATTAAACCTTAACAATATAGCACAGTGTGTGGGAGCCAACCGACTATTCGGTGCCGCAGACGTGGTGGGTGACTCTGGGATACATGGTGGCCAAACGTGACATTGCTCAACTGTGGGGTTCCCAGAGGTCGCCGACTGTCTCGGCGTGGAAGGATAACTTGGATTGGTGCATGTTTCGGGAAAAGGTGGTGTATGTTGCGAGAGGTAAGCCTGGTACGTGGGTGAAAGTGTGGGGCCCCTGGAACGCCTACCGTGGGGGAATCTGTATCCCGCCGGTGTTGCCTGACCAGTCACCGGCCCCGTCTCCCTAGCCAGTTTGTCCTCCCGGTTTTGGGCAATGAGTCTAATTAGTCCCCGTCCTGGTCTTTTCCCCCCCTCGATACTCCTATGGATTGGTGGGGTCCCCCTCTTAGGGGAGCACATGCTGCTGTTTCCGATTGTGGGTTGCCTTGTGGATTTGTTTTGTGTTGTTATTTTTATTTAAAAAAGAAACCGTTATGTGGGGTCCGGATGGTGTGGCTGCCAACGCTCCTTCCAACTCCTGTGAATTTCCCTCTGCCGCAGCATGCGTGCTATTGTTTGTATCATATGCTCCTTCTGCTTGCTAGCGGCCGGCCTGAAGGTTGTAGGCCCATCTTTGTATATTTTTTGGATTATGTAATAAACGGTTTAAAAAAAAAAAAAAAAACAATATAGCACAGTGAACCAGCATAAAAGAGAAAAATAATTAATTTGGGGGGGGGGACGAAGGATTAAAAGAGATTATGGATATCTTATTGTTAATACGTTTAAAATCAATTACTATTTAGTCAAAGTCCACAGTGCATTAAAATTGATGGGTCTTGAGTACCATATGTTCCTCACGATCTTGTGGTATCAAAAAGAAAGCGTATTTTACCATCAACAGTCATTACATGCAGGTTCATATGTTTGGGATCTGTAGGAAAAAATAGAACCAGAAGTCATGTGTGTTTTAATGATCAGTGATCTTCGCTGCACTTAAGTGGTAGTTTTAAGCAGATCCTGCACCACCTTGAAGCATTTGCCTATTCAGGTCTGTTCTGAGGGGACAGTTGTGGTCCAGGTCGTAGCATTGCTGCAGGTCCTGAAGCCATGGATTAGAAAGAGTGGCTTTAGCTACAATCGCCTGGAGTGGAGTAACAAGGGGCAGCAGCATAGTAAGTGGGAGAAACATTCAAGTTTGTAACCACACAGCCTGCACCAAATTAAAGTCTTTAATTTGTTGTGTTATCGTCCTCGCAGTCAACATTTGAGTGACGCAGGCTTTCCGTATTGAACAGCTAAGGTATGGCTGTGGCTTTAGGCCGACCTGATGTTCGTTGTCACACGAGGCTACAAATGCTTGTGAGAATGAAATAGTCTTGATAGTTTCCGCATCAGCAAGTTTTGAAAGGGATCTGTTTCATCCTTGTGTTTCTCACTGCTGCGTGAGGAAGCGTTGGCGATTACAATACGCTTAAGTCAATTTGAAGGGTGTCCGCTGATGCCATTAATTTTGTTCTCCAGGGGCTATTTTTGGTTTTGGATATATTTTGGGGGGCTTGTTGGCCCCCAAGGACCCTCTGGAGCCAAAGGGACTTTATCCCCCAACCGTCAGTGAGCCAGGAGGTGTGTTTGCAGAGTGTTGGAGAAGGGGCCATGGCCTCTGGCAACTTGCCAGAGGTTTTTTCTTTAAAATTGGGGTGCCCTGTTTAACCCAGGGCACCCAGTTTCTCACGTTGGGGACTGTGGGGGGAGCCTGAAGGCCTCCTCGGTCCCTGCTGGCACCGCTTTTGTACAGAGGAAGCTGCTGAACATCCAGCACCCTCTGTCCAAAGCAATACTGCCTAGCTTCATACACGTGAGTATTTTACATGCGCTCATTATTACGAAGCAGAGCAGAGTTTGCTAAGGCCTGACAAGCCCTAGCAAACTGCAGTGTCCAAGGATTGGCACCCTGGAACATTGCAGGAGCCAGCTCTGGAGGGTGGCGGTCCCCAGGGCCATTGTTGGCTCCAGGAGCCCCCCCTCCATTACAGGATACAGCATCAGGGAGGTGGTGGTGCCCAAGGCAACGCAATGGGGTGTGTGCCCCACACTCAATGTTAAAAAGCTACAGTTAGGTGGCAGTCGCTGGGGCTGCAGGGGGTCCGTGCAGGCCCCCGCATTTTTTCAAATTAATGCCCCTGGAAGATGGCAGCCCCCGGAGCTGCGGGGGGGTCCATACAGCCCCCCCATCAGTGATTTACAATAAAGCATTGGGGAGGTGGTGATCCCCGGAGCAGGGAGGGAGGCCATATAGGCCTCCACCCGCATTAATATTTGAATAAGCCTAGGGTAGGTGGAGGTCTCCGGGGCATAATAAGCACCAGGAGAGGGGGGCATGCACCCCCCTCCTTTTTTACATAATGCACCTGGGACCTGGCCTACCCGAGAGCTGATAATGAACAAAGCAAGCCCGAGCTTCATTTACAAAATTACAAAATCCAGCCGAATTTTTTTTAATGATTATTTGGGCCCTGTGGGGTACCAGTGGGACCCCTCTCCCTGACCCCCAAGAGGCCTAGAGGGTCAGGGCGTTTCTACCCTGCCACCTTTTTATTTTTTTTACATTTTTAGTGAGACTCGGTTCAACCAAGTCCCAAGATGGCTGCCAACACTTGCCGGTTACAGTTTCAGCAGCCAATCAAATTTCAATAGGGTTTTAGTAGGATTTTGGGCTCCCAGATATCTATTATTATTTTTAACTTAAATATCTCTGAAACTACTGAACGGACTTATACCAAGTCACAAAAAAAGCGCGCTTTCTGGACCATCATCTACCTTTCTGCCAAATTTGGTGTAATTGCGTTCAGGCTTTTTCTCAGTCCGCGCTTGACAGATCACACTGAAATTTTCAACACAGCAGCTGAACCACAAAGGGGACCTTTTTGTTACATTTTGTGAAGATTCATCAAACGGCGTCAAAATTATTGGCAAAATAAAAATAGCTTTTCCCATGGAAACTTTGGTCCTAACTACAACTACCCACTGGCGATATTTATGTTTGGTCTAAATGGGTGGACATTAATATGTTCTATTGTTTTTCTTCCTCTCCGGTCTTTCTGTTCAAGCGGGTTGCTAGGATCCCGGGCTTGTTTGGTTGATGGGTTTTGGATCAGGGAATTGTTATGAATTTTTGCGGCTATATGTGAGATTGGGGTAGTGGCAGGGTTGGCCAGGGGGTGGTCGGGGGAAGATCCTTATTTCCTTCGGGAAACTAGGATAGACATGGGTCCTTGGAAGGGTTTGGGGGGAGTTTCGGAAGGGGTGGGGGAGGCGGAACGGTTCAAGGTCTTGGCTGGTGGTTTAGAATAATCTCATAAGGCCAAAAGGACTCACCAGGGAGTAGCAAAGTATCATACATTGTTGCTATATAGCTCTCCATATGTAGCGATCTAACTTTTTGAAGCCTGAGAATGGTGGCTGGGGTAGCCAGGTAATCCATATCCTCAGCTGGAACATGAATGTTTCAGAGCAGCTGCTAAACTCCAATGTGTTAGAAAAATGAGAGCTCATTACGCTAAAACCACATAGCTTATGCTCACAGGAGACCCATCAAAGCTTACAGGAGGTTAAGAAAGTGGAGAATTTGGGCTATAGGATACTCGCAGCTTCGAGCAGCGAAGGATCACAGAAGGAGGGTTGACCTACTCGCTAGCAATAAAGAGTGGTCTGTTCCTAAAGTAATTACTGACAAAAGGGGCCGCTGGCTTATTGCTCAAGTAATGAAAGCCAATTTTCATGGACAATCCCTTTATCTTTAATTTCCTTCTTTTGGAACAGAGTCAGTAGGAAGCGGCGGCAGTTTCTGATAAAGGGCGTTGGGGCTCCGCCCCCTTTATTTTCATCCCCCCAGCATCGGCATTGCTAAAGTTAAAAAAAAAAAAACTCTTTAAAACACATTTGTTAGGGGCAGGGTTGTTGATGTGCTGGCACACTGCCAGCGAGTCCGATACATTGCTAAACTTTCTGCCTCTGGGCAGGCCCTGGCGCCTGATTCTAATGTATTTGGTGGGCGGATGAGCTCACATCCTTGAGGCCTGTGAGGTCATCAGCTCTGCAAAGACAGACTCGAGCTCCAGTCTCCACACCCTGATGACATGTGAGTAAAGTTTGCCCCGGGTGCTTCAGGTTGAAGCCCTGTAGCACCGGGGATCCATGTCAGTCAGGGAGTGGAGATGGTCACCCCACACTTTCCCAATTCGTCACAGGGGGCGGTACCTGCACTATGACGAGTTGTGAAGGGGTGGGGGTAGAGGCTGCAGACAGGCAGGAAGCTCAAAAGTCTATTGTGCGCAGTTTGCCATATAGACTTCTGAAGCGGCGCTTAGCAGACTCGAGGAGGTGTCTTTCCTGCGCGGCTAACTGCAGGATTGTGTGGAGGCCGCCATTTGATATCCAGCGCTTCAACTTCGGAGACAGGTCTACCGTCTGAATGGTATTTCGGGCCAGTAGTCAGAGAGTAGACAGAAGCCCTGTTGACGGGACAACACCCCTGGAACCTGGCAGGCGTCACTCGCACTGGCAATCTAGAACAATCCCTCAGGAAGGTAAGCGCCATGGGAAAGCTTGGCAGTGCGTACATTTGATTTCCTTTGACATAAAAGTATTTTTCTGTTTTGTTAATTTAGTGCGGGTCGTGATTGTTTTGCAGAACACTTATGTTGAGATGTTTTTAAGGGAATGGCATGCTACTGGTACACAGCATCCTAATTTAGTATTGCAGGATTTGTAAAAGAGGTCAACTTTACAGTTAAAAACGGGAGATATGCTTTTTATGACCGAGGGAATGAAAGAATGCCTAAATGGTCTATTTAAACAAGCATTGGCAAAGCCAATAGGTCTCGCCTTTGGGACCTTACAAGTGTTTAGCAATGCAGCACATTATCTCCACTCTCATGCCCACCCACTCCAACGTGCTGGTGACGTCTTAGGCAGGAGTGTGTGGAATAGTTATGCACATGGACAGTTGTCAAAAAGCTTCCCAAGTGTGTATTCTTTAAATGTTGAATTCATGAGCAGCAATGACATATGGGTGCAAATTCTATGGGTGCAAATTCTATCCACATGGGAGCGTGTTGTATGCATTGGGTTCTAGGTGGTGTAGGCATTTGTATTTGTTTGCCGTTTGTTGGAGTAAGGTGTTGAGGTGTAGTGCCTGCAAGCCAAGTGGATGTGTGTATGAGCTAGTTGCCACAATATGCTATGCATTGCTTTCTATACGGATTTAAAGTGTGCCAGTGTATGAATGACTTGCAGAAGTATATTAAGTATGCAGGAGTAGGATTCATTGCGGGGTGCAGTGAGTGTGTGTGTGTCAGTGTGCTATGGACAGTGCTTCAGATGTGTCAGTCTGATGGTTCAAGAGAACGAACAGTGGGGCTCTTGGTGTGTTGGTTTCACAACGGTAGTTTCTTAGAAATCTGATTTGGGTGCTACACAAATGTGTATCTGTTTATTTTGTTAATAAATAACAGAAATTAGTGCTACTCTGGAGCACTAATTTGTAGAGCTTCCTTGCGGCCATTTCAGACATCTTAACACATGGATACATTTTCAAAAGTAACGGGGAGAGCACGCATATAATGTGCTTATCCACAAGCAGTGAAGGCTACAGAATGCGCACAGGCCTCCTTTATTTCCATAATCACTCTTCCTTATCAGCCCTATCAGTGCCCACATGCAACAGTCAGATGTTTAGGCTCACGTTTCAGGGAAATTCTTGCAGCTGAAAACAGAGTACACATCTAGCATTTGATTGAAATGGCTCCCGTGAAACATCCATGGAGAGGGCTACAACAATAAAACCTGGTAGAGATCTTTATCTAATGACCAGACTGGACTTGCATTTATTTTATTTTTAGCTATGAGCCATGTCTGTGGCCTGTTTTTCTTTTTTTATTATCTTGGTGCCAAGTCCGATTCCGGGGCGAAGTGCACAGAATTTCTGTGGAAAAGCGGCGCCCCCTTTAAATCGGCTGCTCTGTGCTGTGGACTGAGGGAAGAGTAGGATGTGATGAGCAGGGAATGAGGAGAGAGTGTTTCCAAGCGGCCAGAGATCGTGTCTGGCCAGAAACAGACCCGTTCTTGCAATTTGAAGTGCACCCGAGTTTTTATTTATAAAGCTTTATATAGTGCTGGCGAGACCCGTGGGTTTCGCCGCGCTTTGCAAACAAATAAAAGAGGGTGCGAAATGAAAGCACAAGGACAGACGAAAACTCAAGCAAATGTTACAATTTAAATGTACTCGTGCTGCCTTTCACCATCACATTTCCCTAACTACGAAAGAGAAGAAAACGAAACAAGTGTATAACAAGCAATGGCCGAATGTGAAAGTAATTAGGCCAGCAATGCGGAGGAAGAGATAAGAAAGGCAGATGGCGGCATGCACGCGAGCGTGCACGCAAGCTTTATGCCAAGGAAAGCTTGTGGGTAGCACTTTCAAAAGCCCGTTCCTAAAAGTCGAGCAGCAGCGCATGCGCTGCTCTAAGCTCGACCTAAAAACAAAAAGCATGCTTCATTGCCAAGTTTAATGGTATTCGTTTACCCTCATCAGGACGATGGAAATTCAAGACCTCTTGCTGGTATTCGAACTTGTGACCAGCCGATCACCTCATGCTTAAACAGGAGCGTTCAGCACAGGGTCATCTGGTTGGAATGCATATGGTAACATTGCTCACTGCAGGGAAGTGTTGCATAGTGTAAAACCCCGCCAGTCACTCAATAACGTGTGCTGGGGTTGTTGGCGCGTGCCAGGATTGATGCGGACGCAGCCGGTTATGGTTGTTGCTAGCAGTGACCATACATTCCAATGCAGACGCCTAGACAGTGATTGGCATTACACATCTATTGTATGCATCAACCCTTCCTAGTACCAGTATCTACACAACATGAGGTAACATGAGGCGACGTTATGGAATTAACATTACCTTTACGTAATCGTACATTTCTAATGGATGGTTAAAACATTAAGCGACAGTTGGATTAATTTGGATTAATTTACTTGTCTACACCTTTCATATGGATCCATGTGGTCCATGAACAGACCTATTTATCAAATTGCACGTAGCAGACATAATTTAATACCTTCTCTGAATATTTACAGTCTAGGTACATGCACAGCTTTTCAATAAGAAAGGCCGGTGTGTTTTACACCATGTTTGTTACAATAGAAATGAATCACAGACTCGCCAATCGCGGTTACATTTTCTGTAGCATAGCAAAGGCGGCCCATTGAGTGAAACTCGAATGGGTATAATCTTATTGGCATGCGAGTCTCTGCTGACAGTAAGCAGCACCCTCCTTCATATTACTCAAACACACCTCAGAGATGAGCACAATGACAACTCTCCGTTATGGAGAAGTGCAAGAAAACAGGTCTGGTTACTAAACAAATAATCAGCATAACATGTCTTCAAGTGACACCACCATTCATGTACTTAACTGTTTTGTATTGCGCTAGCTTGTGAGTGACATGAAGCAAGTTTGATGTTCTGGCTTGTGTCCTTGGTTTATTCGTGTAAGCTCCTCCCAGTATGTTGGTGGGTACAGCGAGACAGAGCATGAGAGAAGTAAATCAGTGGCGTAGCAAGGGTGTCTTGAGGCTCAGTGCAAGTAGTGAAAATGAATATGCTTCCTCAAGTAAAGTCACCGAAACAAACAGCACGACAAGCTTTGCTCTGGACATAATTTTTTATAAATCTAAAATCATTTAAGACACGGTCCATAATTACGCAGTTCATTTTTTTTTTTTTTTTTTTAAATAAAACTGGCTTTACCCGATATATCACTGGCTAAGATGGCCCACATAACCCTGGTTTAAAGGTGCAATGCTGTTCGTCAGCATGTACATTTAGGCACCACTTTTTTTCTGGGCACAATTTGTTTTATTTTTGAGTTGTAAACATTCCACCCTGAAAGTATGATAAATGCACGAAATGGACCTAGAATTGCTTTATTAACCTTCCTGCTTTCTCAAATTTGCTTGAAAATGTATCATTTGCCCGCTCTTTTTTCAAAATTTTCTCGGGGGGAAAAGCCCCCCGTAGATGGTTCAGGCTCGCTCGCTAGCCACAGTGCAGTACGGCAATTGTTTTACGCCTCACTACCTTCAAATGTCACAAGCCGCCACTGGTAGGAAGATCACATTATAATCTATGTGGATTTTTAATCGGTACTAGAGCCTGGTTTGGATTAAACTACTTGGAGCGAGGCAGCTTCTAGACAGATGAAGATATCATGGCCGGCTCTTAATCAGGTTAAGGATTCACATGCCCTTCAGGATGTGTGGTGGGACTGGCGTGGGCTAGAGTAGGGCTTTACATTTTATTCAGACCCACATGATATAATGTCACAGATTGACATGATTTTAAATAGTCATAAGTACCACCTCGTCTCTCTGGAAACAGGCTCAAATCTTTTGGGATCATCGTGCTCTATTGCAGCTTTTCAGTCATTATTCTGCCACGTAGGTGACCGGCCCTCATGTTGGTCACTTGACCATTAAGATGTATTGCCTATATTAACCATTTTGCTGCTAGGCTAGAATGCTAAGCTCTTTTTTGGCTATTTGGGGTAGTTCGTGCTTAGGCCTCCATAATTTATTTTCTATGCTAAATTTGCATTTATTTTTTCCAACATCCTGGGGACTCCAAAGGTACTCAGGGTTTGTGGATTCCCCTGGAGGGGACTATAAAAATAGCCAAACTATAGCAAAATATGTTATTTTGGGGGAAAATAGGAAAAAGTGGTTCGCAAAAAAAAGCTTGTTTATTTTCTTAAAAAAGTATCAATGAAAGGTTTGCTTTGCGAAAGTCATTATTTTCCTGCCTATCAAGAACATGCACAGCTGAATCAAAAAAAATGTGGGCATTTTTCTAAGAGGTAGCCCATTTTTCCAACTTTGCATGCTTTCAACCTACTTCGGGCTTGTGATGGAAACCAGCGTGAAACCTATGGGTGATCCGCGAAAGCTATACATTTCTGAAAAGAAGACGACATTCTAAATTCAGAAAGGGGTCATTTGTGTAGATCCCTCAAGGTTTTCCCAAAGAACCTAACTGATGAAATAGAAATATATTGAAAAGGAGTAGGAAAAAACAGCTTTTTGGGACAACATTTGGAACTTCTTGCCACAATGACTGATTTACACAAGCAATTTACAATATGTCCACTACCCTTCTGGTTGTGGGGATAGATAGGGTTTGTAGGTTTTCCTAGTGGTTACGTGTACACCTCTGAATTTGTGGGTACCCATATTACCATGTGATTCAGAGGGCATTTATCAAAATGTCTTCTTTCTCACACACTGCCTCACATTTCGAAGTCACAAATGTATTGAACTACAGTTGGTAATAACAAATGTTCTATTTTTCTGTATTCCCACATGTCTCCAGACACAAATGGTATCTCACTTGTGTGGCTAGGCCTAGTGCCTGGGAAAGCAAAAGGCCCTAAACACAATATGGATACATCAAAATATTTTCCCACTAATAACCGGCCCTTTTTCCAATGTGGGTAGCTGTGAATCTTGGTCACTAGTTCAGAAGGTACTTAGGGAAACCTTGCATACCTGTACATTTGTGAAAACTAGACACACAGGGGAATACAGGGTAGGAGACTTGTGTGGCTCTCACCAGGTATTCTTACCCAGAACCCTTTGCAAACTTCAAACTTTGTCTAAAAAACACACTTTCTCCACATTTCTGAGAGGAACACTTCCGGAATCTGCAGGTAGCCACTAAATTCCTACCACCTATCATTACGCCACATCTCCCAATGAAAATGGTACCTCACTTGTGTGGATGGGGCAAATGCCTGCAACAGGAAAGGCCCCAAAACGCAATATGGACGCTTCACATTCTTCCACTGGAAAATGACCTTTTTTTTGCAGTGTGGCTAGCTGTGGATGTTAGGTCCTAGCTTATCCTGCGCCTAGGGAAACCTAGCAAACCTGTACATTTCTGAAAACTAGACACCCAGGGAAATTGAGGGTGGGGTGACTTGTGTGGCTCCCATCAGGCTTTCCTACTCAGAAGCCCTTGTAAACCTCAAAGGTTGACTAAAAACACACTATTTCCTCACGTTCCTGTGAGGAAAACTTCTGGAATGTGTGGAGAACCACAGATTTCCTACCACCCAGTATTTCCTCAACTGTCCCGATAAAAATGATACCTCACTTGTGAGAGTAGGAATAGTGCCCACAACAGGAAAGGCCTCAAAACACAAAATGAACACATCACATTTTTCAACTGAAAAATGATCCTTTATTTGCAATGTGGCTAGCTGTGGAATGTCGGCCCTAGCTCAGTCGGCACCTAGGCAAACCTAGCAAACCTGTAAATGTTTTAAAACTAGGCACCCAGGGGAATCCAGGGTGGGGTGACTTATGCAGCTCTCAAAAGTGTTTTTTTTACCCAGAAGCCCTAGCAAACTGCAAACTTTGACTAGAAAAAAAACACATTTTCCTCAAATTTCTGTGATTGAAAGTTCTGGAATCTGCTGAGTAGAATTTTCTACCACTTACAATTCCCCCAAGTCTTCCTATAAAAATGGTGCCTCACTTGTGAGAGTAGGCCTAGTGCCAGTCACAGGAAAGGACCCAAAATACAAAGTAAAGACACAAACATTTCCCATCACAAAAATGATCCTTGGTTGACCCTATGCAGCATGGGTTGATCCCTGCTTAATCAGTCTACCTCTATTCTGGAGGTTGCGGAAGATCTGCAGGAGCCTGCTGTGATGATCCTATTGGATGCAGAAAAATCATTCAATAGGGTCTTCTGGAGCAGTTATCAATCAGGTGGGTCTGAGCAAAAAGTGTATCTGATGTTAAATCTCTTTATTGCTCATTGCCAGCTTGAATTGTCTGTATGGGGTGGATCTCAGATCGGGGGCGGAGACATTCAAAGACTTCTGAATAGGTGTGAATGCCGTTGGATTGCTCGCTTCAACACCATTGGACAGGGCCTGAATTCTCTTGACAAATGGAATTCTACCCTTGCATAATTATGTCTTCTTGCTGCATATTGCTCCTTCTGTCTAACTGATACGTCTCTCTCTTTCCCTGCGGTTTCTAGTTGCGATAAGCCCCCCCCTTTTTTCTCTTCCTTCCCTTCCTCCCTGCCCTGCCTGCCCTCGTCTCTCTTCCCCCTTCCTCCCCATCCCCGTCGTGCCACCATTGTGTTGCCTTGATATCGCAATTTAATATGCACCCTTATTGACTCGTGCCCCAGTCTGTGTGTATGAACAATTTGTTTGTCTCCTACTGTTAAATTGGATACGGTTGTCTATTGCTGCCATTTGTTGACTTCCCCCTCTCTCTCTTTCCTCACCCCTCCCCCTCTCCCTTTTTCCCCTTCTCTCCCCCCCTCCTTTCCCTATCCCCACCCCATTTCTCTCTTCCCTCTGGTTGCTACGAGTGTTTTTGCTAATGAATTGTAATTCAATATGCACTGTCTATTACTTCTTGTTGTACCATGCTACTTTTTTTCGTATCTCATTGTTGCGCCATTCTTGCCCTTTACTTTCAATTTGTATTATGACCTTTTGTATCATTGACCTTTTGTAACTCCCGGTCCCCTCTTTCTCCCTTTCTTATGTATCACATGCGTTTCACCGCTGCCGTCATTCACAGTCGGCCCGCTGCATATACACTGGTTACCATGACAACCTGTCCGCGACCTTTTCTCCCTTAATCCGCTTCCGGTTATACCATGGGACGCGCTCCAGTGTTTTTCATCCCTCCCGTAATTCGTCCACCCCTCATCACATGACTCGGACGCGTCGTGTTTATTCCTACGCGCACCTCGCATCTCAGTCACTGCCCGACTCACGCCGGCAGCCTACACACCTCGGACCCCCCTGTGGTGATTTACTCGCCTTCCATTGTAAGTACCCTTTCCACTCTTGGCCCCTCTCCCCTTTCTGTTTCACCGACACCAGGCCCGTAACCCTACTTTCCCTTTTTCAACAGCACTCCGATTGACCGAGTACCTCGTCCTTTACTAAGTAAGTACCGCCCATTCTCCTAACCTCTTCCCCTGTCCGGACCTGGCTTTCTCATTTCTCTCTCCCTTCCAACTTTAGTTTCCACGGACCTTCCACTTATCCGCAAGGCCGTGTCCCTCCTGGTGAACCTTCTCCCGGTTGCCTGTAAGTTAACCCACCTTTCTCCCGCTCGATCACGACGCTTCGGGGCACCCCGTCCATTTTACTCGCGTTCCCTAAACCGCACCCAGTTCACTGTCTACTCGTCTCACTCCTCCCTTCTCTTTTCACCTACTCCGTTTTAGCTACGCTATATTGATTGACCGATTCACTCGGATCCTTCATCTTTTCCTTGCACCAATGCCTATTCCTAGGACACTCGACCAAACTGTCTATTCGGTTCACTCGTCTCCCTATTGACTGCCTTGTTTGACAGATTCTCTCGAATCCTTCATCTCCACTTTGCACTCTTAGTACACTTCACGAACCGTCCATCCTTTTGACGCGTTAATTGTCCTCACGTGGCATTGTCACTGTTGCTGCGCACAGAGGCCATTCATCTGGCACCCCAGAAGTTGCACTCTCACCTCTCTCTCCTGCTTGCTGTCCCTTCACCCCGTCACATTGCAGGTTGTCTTATTCTAGTTCGTCTACCGCCGTCCCTAATCACTTTCCACCACTGCGTTGCACGTTATTCAATTTTTCCTCGTCTGGTCCATCCCAACTGAGTTCTTCCCTGAGACAATTTTCTCTGATTTCTCTAGCACTGCCCCAAGTATGTGTAACCTGTCCTGATGATGGCCTAGAGTATTACAGGCCGAAACGCCGTCGACTTCAACAGCGTTATTTTTGGCGCCTTTGTCCATGGGCATTTGCTGTACTGCTACTTGAAAAACTCTTACATTAATTGTACAAATGCCCTAACTTTGCCAGATTTATGTACCATTATTGTTTCTGTTGCGCCGTCTTCACCGCTGTATATACCACTTTATGTGTCACTTGCGCCGTCACAAACTCCACGAGCACTTGTGCACAGTATTTTGTTGGTTACATTGCCACTAATTGTCACGCAGTGCTTCCCTTCCATATGATATGTACGTATGACGTAATATGTCCATCATGTGTTGAACATCCTTAAAAATATACATTTGTCTATATTCTTGGTCTCCCTGTGTCTTCCCTATGTGGATTCATTCCTCCAATAAGTACTTTATTACACGGCTCGTTTTGATATTACTTGCCCTTTCAATGAATTCCACATTGAGACATTGTTGTTAGATATAATATACACACTATGCTGGAGTTTATTTTCTTAATTTGTTCCAACAGAGTGTGACTACAAGGAGAGCTTCCTTCTCCCAGATTAACCCTCGGATTCCTTATTGAATAAATTGGCCAAGTAGGTGTAGATTATGTACACTTTTGAAATTACATGCATGGTGTGCAATAGCACTTTATTTCATTATAAATGCTGGATACTTGTTTTAACCTAGAATGTAGACTATAAGAGGTTTGTAACATGAGTGCATGACAAGACGCACAACTGCATGGGAGAAAATACGTACAATGCATAAAAATAGATATTTCATTACTGCATAATGCTATTGGTTATCTTTCCCTTAGCTCCGACCACAGCAAAACGTCCAAAAAACTGGTCTGTATGATTTGCATGCATGCCTTTTCTAAAAACATTTTTAAAAACACATATATACACAGCGATAAAGGCCAGTTACATCTTTAGGATTAGCGTACAAAACGATCGTGAAGAAAGCCGACCGACCCATACGGGCGATTCTAATGGGCTGAAACATGCGACATCAGATGTATAGGGTCACTTCGCCCCTATGACATAGCACGGTTTATAACCTTGCCAATGGACCAACCATTAAAAAAATAGTAGCATCCGGCAGGTAATTTTAATTTCTTCTCACAGTCCCTAAAACCACACAGCCAAAGAACTCCACTTACAAACGTGTTGAGCCCATCTCCCCCCACTAGGTGAGCAGGACGAGGGTCCGATGATGAAGCAAGCCATAGGTGGTACCTGTGATTTTCACCGATTTACCTGGATGAACAATCCTACACCCGAGTGAGATATTGGCAAAGCAACATTCTGTCTTGTGGATAGTAATAGGATTCAACAAAATAAGTATTGCTGTTCCCATGGGGAGCAGGATCAAGACTGATTTGCTTATGGCTGGGTCCAAACTTAGGTGATGTGGCGAGTAAAATAATGATAGATTAAACCCAGATCTGTGACTGGGAAGGGGGGGGGCTGCTGGGTTATTTTTTATTTTGTGATGTTGCATGTCCACTAGTAGCAATTAACTTACGGGCCCCAGGTACAGGTATTACCATTTACTAGGGACTAAGATGACAATCAAGGCAGTGCCAGTTGTACCATGTTTAGGGAGAGACCACAAGCACTTTAGCAGTGGTTAGTAATGCCAACAAAAATGAATTCAGCAAAACAGGAGAAGTGAAAGCAAACAAATACCACACCAAGGTTGTCAAGTTTAACAGTGGACTGTGAAAAACCTTAGTGAAAGGACAAAATATAAGCAAGGGAATTCAGAAGAGGATGCCACTAGCAGAGAAGACTACGTGGGGGCGCTCTTTAAAAGTTCCTTAAATCCAGCCTTCACGAGACCTCAATACGGATACAATGTCAGCTAGATGATCTTTATCTTACCCATGAGTTTACATGCCAAAAACTGGTACAATTTTGAGGAGACATCCTAGAATGAATGAGCCAAATATTTAGGTGTGGAAGTGTAACTACTGTAGGACAAAGATGGGCATTTTTAACAAGCAGAACCATTTATTATTACTATAGAAGTTGCCCGATTAATAGTTTCTAGGAATTTGATCAACCCATCTTTGTGCTATAATGGTGAGGCAAACATCTATCAGAGAAAGAAATGATCACTGACGTTTAACCACATTAGTTTGGCATGCATTCATTTTTATGTTACTTATGAATTAGACATATTTTCTTTCTTGTATATTATGTTGACGGTCTTACGGGTTTCAAGTTTCCACACATCGATCCCTGTTTTATGTGAAAATAAATGTCAGTAGTAAAAATGTAAAATAAAATGCCTAGGAAAAACCATCTGGGAGCTGGCATATACAAGCATGACCATGGAACAAACTGCTCCTCATCACGTCCATGGTTGCCAGCACCTCCCGTCGAACAATGGGTATTTCAGGCAGTGGTGAACAGATACAGGTGAAAAAGATGACGCATTAGGTTGGTGAATTTTAGCTGGTTGGGGGTCTTAGTAAAAATACATATTGGAATCCAACGCAGCAACTTTTAATTAAGCTTAATTACTGTGAAAGGCGTCTTCCTGGCGCCCCAAGTAGTGCCATTTTTTACTTTTCATTGTGTTGCTGTTTTAGATGTGAAGGCAAATATATTGACAATTTATTTGAATCAACAGGAAGTACAGATTCGTTTTATATCTGAATATAATAGAAATCCCGTTAAGTCCTGAAGAAGGTGGTTTCAAAGCATTATAATCCAACGAAGAGTCTGCAAATACAAAGGCTAATTTCTTGCGCAACGTGTGGTTTGAGAAAGCAAAAAAACAATGTATTCATTACCATATGTTCTGTGATGAGAAGAAGCCTGATATTTATGTGATTATAATAATTGTTATGGAATCCTTATGTTTATTTATGTATTGGTATTTCTGCTGAGATTATTTTTTATATATCGATGTCAAATTTTAATAAATATTTAAGTCTTGCACGTTGTTGTAATTTTTTTTTTTTTTGTTGCAGTTAGGATATGGTCCATATAGTTACTTATAGCTGCACCTAGTGGAATAGTTTGTTTTTGCCTGTCTTTTAGATCCTGTCCCCTTGGTTCTGAGGGGTTCTGCAGTCGAAGATCGAAGGGGCCATTCACTGCAATTAAAACCTAGGCCTTACACTCTACTCTCTCTGATCAGGACTGGGAGCTAAGTCCTGATAGTCTCCATGATGGGTGACGGGACATTACCCAGGGAATCCAAGACCAACTGTCTTCGAGTGCCAACATCTAGCTTCTTGCCAAGACGACTGCCCTGGAAGGAAGAGAAGAGCATTGGAGAGAGCATGGCCCAGTGGGGAGGTGTGTAGAGTGGGCTGCCAGTGAGTTGTGGGGAAACCGCTCCTTCACCGATCGGGTCGTTGCCCATGTGAATGACAGGTTCGAGAAAGTTAATGTATGGTCTCATAATGCTGGTCTATGGACGAAGGATGTCTTTTTCTAGGTTCGCTATATAGATGTTTTTATGATCTGGATAGGCACTGAAACCAACTGCTTCAATATTTTGAATATCTAAATGAGAAACCATTTTTGGGTCTGGAATTGTATGTTGAGGATCTCAAATTACAGAGTACGATGTACAGAAAAGAGACGGCCGTCAATAGTACTTTCGACTTTAACAGTGCTCATTCTTCTAGTACTAAATGTGCCATACCTTTATGTGAATTGATTCGGGTTCGAAGAAATTGTACGGATGATATCCAGTTTGAAAAACAAGCCGAGGGCTCTCTGCAGCGTCTCAAAAAGAGGATACAGGGATTATGACCTTAAACAAGCACTTAGACGGGTCAGATGTGTTAAAAGAACTGACACACTCAAAGCTAAAACTAATAAAAAAATCCCTGACAGAGAACGTTTGGCATTCATCATACACTCTCTGTATTAAACCAGGATCTATTCAAAATTCGACACAGACATTGAAAAATCCTGAAGGGAGCACCAGGAGTGGGTCCTCTTTACGTGATAAACCTGTGATTACCTATAAAAGATCGCAAACCTTGAGGGAAATACTATATCCAAGCTATATGGCGACCAGACCGACTGTTGTCGGTACCTAGCTTAAACACCCTAGAGGTTTCTTTACGTGTGGAAATTGCAATGTCTGTCATATGGGCATGAATAGAACTCTATGCTTTTCGTACAACAAATATGTACACAATGTTAAACACTTTATGAATTGCCAGTCGAATTTTGTAGTTTATGTGATGGTCTGCAACTGTTCCAAGATCTATGTTGGGAGCACAGTGAGGCAACTACTAGTGCGTACCCAAGAACATCGGAGAGCGTGCCTGAGCAATGATAGCACCAATGCGCTGGACTACCATGTTTGTGATTCTGGTGTCCTCAAAGTCAATTACAGGTTCCATGCAATCGACTGTGTCCCCCAAGATAGAAGGGGGGGGGGGGGGGAAACAGAGAGCTACGCCTCAGACAGTTGGAGGCGCTTTGGATTTGTAAATTAAGGGCAGTGGTGTCTGGATTCAATTCTGATAATGAAATGCATTTTTTGTTACAATCGTAATTCTATATCCTTTGATCATGATAACGGGATATTGTCTGTCACCCTCTGGTATCTGAGGTGATCGGTCATGTTTTTGGTTTTTTTCAATTACTGTTAGTCGTGGACATAGATTTGTTTTTAATGTAACCCAGATATGCTTTGAGAACCTATTTACTGGGAAATGTGAATCGTGTATTTGTCACTTTTGATTTGTTTGGGGGTCATTATTCCATTTTGGGGGCCCCACGCATTTTTTTTTCTTTTTTCTTCTTTTTATTTAATTTCTTCATCTCTCTTCTTCCCTCCATGTATATATTTTGCTGTAAAGCTGTGGGGCTGAATTGTGCAATTGTATCATATGAAGCACACCTAGAAAATACTTATGAGCTACATATTGTTGGTTTAGGACCTCAGTGTGATTTACTGTAAATATTAAGGTGGCTATTCTGACCTTGTTTCTTGGCACTGGTATTCTTTTGTGGCTCTTCCTTGGATTTTTGTCAGGTGGTTGGTGGTTCTTTTTCTTTTCGTATTCCTTTGCTTTTGGACACTGTTTTATAATGAAATTTTACTTCATGAAAACATTGTATGTAAGGAATATATAAATTCCTAAGACCAAGATCTGACAATAGAGATGATATCACCTCATTCATGAGTGGATAAGAATCTTGGCAGGTTTAGTGAATTTTGTGTTTATTTCATGATTTATTTGGCTTGTCATTGTGTTGATGTTTGATTGTATTTATGTTATGTTTGCAGCCCTGATGAAGCCCTATTCAGGGTGGATTTGGTTGGCTGCATCTGCTTTGTATTCCACATCTGTGGTTGAGGAACTATTAAAAGAAGCATTAACTTCATTGAAGAGTCCGGAAAGATTTGTTTTGCTAGGATTTGTGCCATTGATGTTCATGTTGCCTCTCTGTGCTTCCTTTCTGCATGACAAGGTCGGTGACCCTCGTATGCCAAGATAAAGCAATGTGAATTGAGCTGTGTGCTGCTCTGTGCAGATTGGGCCAGAGCCCATGTGTAGTGTGTTGTCAAAATGGTCGTTTACCACAACTCTTATGTCATTTCTTAGTCCTACCAATCCAGCTTCAAAAATGATTCTTCCATGAAGCAAACACTTTGCGAATATAATTCCTCTGGGGTATGTAGCTTCATAGGATTGCTCTGCCCAAACTGTTTACCAACTGACAAAGGTGGACTGGCGGCCCCAGACCCTAAACTTAAACGAAAATAGGCAGCCTACTGGAGGTCTCATCATTGGGGCGATGTGGCTATGACCACACAATTAGTTCCAACTCGCCCTACCTCACTATCCCTCGTGCTCACACAGTTAGCCAAAAGTTGAGATCACCTAAGCAGATTACTACTTACTGCCCTAGTTTGCATGGACTCGCGCCTTACAATGCACAAAGATAAAATGGTGCTATGACAGGAACCTACCCATGACAGCTCAGCTGCACCTCCCCATTAAAGGGGACAGGTCAGGGTTACACAATTTGGGCCATCGTGGCCTTTCCACACTCTGGGATTTGCATGCCAAAGGTCACTTATGAAGTTTTCACAATTTAACTGCAACTCAAGCTCCCTCCCTCAACCACGTCTTACTATATTGGGCAAAGACTTCAGCTAAATGCTGAGCTTGAGAAAATGGTGAACCAGATACCCCCGGGGCATAAGTGCTTAAAATGAATCTGTACTATTGACGGTAACACACACAGGATCACTGTTCTTTATAGGACACTACTGGGCAGCCAACATGGGTCAGGAGCACACGGACAAAGACTGGACAAATATGTTTACATTAACTTCCCAGGTCTCATGCAATGCCCACTTCAGGGTGATCCAGAACTATTATTTACAAAGAGTCTAATCGAGCATTAATCTAATTTGATCTGGTTCTCATACAACCTGTCAATGATGTCAGTCGGTTGGGGCGGACTTTTACCACATGGTGTGTGACACCCTGGCCTTTATGCTCTACTGGTGCATAGTGCTGCGCCTCAATGTGGCTACGGACAGACACTTGAGCTGTTCCCGGTGGTATGTCTGTGAGGCTTATTCCCCAGGCCCAACACAAAGCTCTTCACTACCAAGTCTGCTGATCGGGCACTCGTTCTCGCACAGTGACAACTATCCTCAGCTTCGAAATCACTCTCAGCTTCCTCCCTGCAGGGGTGGAGGCAGGAGTTGCTTAAATGACTGAGGGGTTCTATTGAAGTTGGAGGCACAGAAGGGGCAGCGTAGTCTCGAACAAGTGACAGGCATAGACATTGATTCTTCAGGACTGCTCAGGCACTGACAACCACGGTCAGTTGTTGCCCTTCCCCACTCGGGTTGATGACCCTGAAAGTGAGCAACATACCCCCAAGGTCTAACCTTACGAACTAATAGTGATTGGAATGGAGTGATGGGGTGGATTTGGGTGACCCTTTCCTCACCTTGGTACTCATTAGGCAATTCTCCTGTTTTATTTATAATAAAAAATAAAAAAAAAAAAAGGACAGACAAGATTAGAACTTGGACTGAGAGACCAAAAAGAATTCCAGAAATCAGCATTCTTAAAATATATGCACTCACTGAAAAACGGCACATAGCGCATTCTATCTGGGAGGAAACAAAATCAGAACTGTTGACAAAGAAGAATACATAGTGTCTTTCTTTTAGTATACTAAAGCTTCATTGCGAGCAGACATCCTGTGGCTCTTGCTAATGCTGCTTTTAAGAAATCTTTGAATAATCATGCAAAGTTACAATCCTAAGCAGCTAACAAAGCAAAATTTTGCAAAAGAGGGCACACTGGGCTAGTCATTAATACTTGCAAAGCTCTAGGATCACAGAATTTCGTAGCCAAGACATTCAGTATTCTACAAAATCAACTTCTGCAACTGTGTTTTGTGATCCTTCCTTCCCAGGACTTCACTCTGAAAGGGGTTGACAAACCCCTCACACAGTACTGCTGGCTTTGTAACAAGCATCAACAAGCATTGGCATAGCCATTGGTCTCGCTTTTGGGACCTTCTAAGTATTTAGTTATACAGCACAATATCCTTGGTGCAACCACATCAACTGTTGCGTGGCTAAACACTTATAAGGTCCCAAAGGTGAGACCTATTGGCGATGCCAATGCTTGGTGTGTGTGTGGTTGGGGGTGTGCGGTTGGGGGTGTGCGGTTGGGGGTGTGTGGGGTTGTGAGCGTGTGGGGTTGTGAGCGCGTGGGGTTGTGAGCGTGTGGGGTTGTGAGCGTGTGGGGTTGTGAGCGTGTGGGGTTGTGAGCGTGTGGGGTTGTGAGCGTGTGGGGTTGTGAGCGTGTGGGGTTGTGAGCGTGTGGGGTTGTGAGCGTGTGGGGTTGTGAGCGTGTGGGGTTGTGAGCGTGTGGGGTCGTGAGCGTGTGGGGTCGTGAGCGCGCGGGGTCGTGTGCGCGCGGGGTCGTGTGCGCGCGGGGTCGTGTGCGCGCGGGGTCGTGTGCGCGCGGGGTCGTGTGCGCGCGGGGTCGTGTGCGCGCGGGGTCGTGTGCGCGCGGCGTCGTGTGCGCGCGGCGTCGTGTGCGCGCGGCGTCGTGTGCGCGCGGGGTCGTGTGCGCGCGGCGTCGTGTGCGCGCGGCGTCGTGTGCGCGCGGCGTCGTGTGCGCGGCGTCGTGTGCGCGGCGTCGTGTGCGCGGCGTCGTGTGTGCGTGGTTGTGTGTGCGTGGTTGTGTGTGCGTGGTTGTGTGTGCGTGGTTGTGTGTGCGTGGTTGTGTGTGCGTGGTTGTGTGTGCGTGGTTGTGTGTGCGTGGTTGTGTGTGCGTGGTTGTGTGGTTGTGTGTGTTGTGTGTGGTTGTGTGTGATTGTGTGTGTGCTTGTGTGGGTGTGGTGTGTGTGGTTGTGTGTGTGGTGGTTGTGGTTGGTTGCGTGTGTGCTTGTGGGTCTGGTTGTGGTTGTGTGTGTGTGGTTGTGTGTGGGGTTGTGTGTGGGGTTGTGTGTGGTTGTGTGTGGTTGTGTGTAGGTGGGTGTAGGTGGGTGTAGGTGGGTGTGGTTGTGGTTCTGTGGTTGCGTGTGTGTGGGGAGTGTGGTTGTGTGTGTGGTTGTGGGTGTGTGGTTGTGGGTGTGTGGTTGTGGGTGTGTGGTTGTGGGTGTGTGGTTGTGGGTGTGTGGTTGTGGGTGTGTGGTTGTGGGTGTGTGGTTGTGTGATTGTGTGTGATTGTGGGTGTGTGATTGTGGGTGTGTGATTGTGTGTGTGGTTGTGTGTGTGTGGTTGTGTGTGTGTGGTTGTGTGTGTGTGGTTGTGTGTGTGTGGTTGTGTGTGTGTGGTTGTGTGTGTGTGTGGTTGTGTGTGTGTGGTTGTGTGTGTGTGGTTGTGTGTATGTGGTTGTGTGTGCGTGGTTGTGTGGTTGTGTGTGTTGTGTGTGGTTGTGTGTGATTGTGTGTGTGCTTGTGTGGGTGTGGTGTGTGTGGTTGTGTGTGTGGTGGTTGTGGTTGGTTGCGTGTGTGCTTGTGGGTCTGGTTGTGGTTGTGTGTGTGGGGTTGTGTGTGGGGTTGTGTGGGGTTGTGTGTGGTTGTGTGTAGGTGGGTGTAGGTGGGTGTAGGTGGGTGTGGTTGTGGTTCTGTGGTTGCGTGTGTGTGGGGAGTGTGGTTGTGGGTGTGTGGTTGTGGGTGTGTGGTTGTGGGTGTGTGGGTGTGTGGTTGTGGGTGTGTGGTTGTGTGATTGTGTGTGATTGTGGGTGTGTGATTGTGTGTGTGTGATTGTGTGTGTGTGGTTGTGTGTGTGTGGTTGTGTGTGTGTGGTTGTGTGTGTGTGGTTGTGTGTGTGTGTGGTTGTGTGTGTGTGTGGTTGTGTGTGTGTGTGTGGTTGTGTGTGTGTGGTTGTGTGCGTGTGGTTGTGTGCGTGTGGTTGTGCGTGTGGTTGTGCGTGTGGTTGTGCGTGTGGTTGTGCGTGTGGTTGTGCGTGTGGTTGTGCGTGTGGTTGTGCGTGTGGTTGTGCGTGTGGTTGTGCGTGTGGTTGTGCGTGTGGTTGTGCGTGTGGTTGTGCGTGTGGTTGTGCGTGTGGTTGTGCGTGTGGTTGTGCGTGTGGTTGTGCGTGTGGTTGTGCGTGTGGTTGTGCGTGTGGTTGTGCGTGTGGTTGTGCGTGTGGTTGTGCGTGTGGTTGTGCGTGTGGTTGTGCGTGTGGTTGTGCGTGTGGTTGTGCGTGTGGTTGTGCGTGTGGTTGTGCGTGTGGTTGTGCGTGTGGTTGTGTGTGCGTGGTTGTGTGGTTGTGTGTGTTGTGTGTGATTGTGTGTGTGCTTGTGTGGGTGTGGTGTGTGTGGTTGTGTGTGTGGTGGTTGTGGTTGGTTGCGTGTGTGCTTGTGGGTCTGGTTGTGGTTGTGTGTGTGGGGTTGTGTGTGGGGTTGTGTGTGGTTGTGTGTGGTTGTGTGTAGGTGGGTGTAGGTGGGTGTAGGTGGGTGTAGGTGGGTGTGGTTGTGGTTCTGTGGTTGCGTGTGTGTGGGGAGTGTGGTTGTGTGTGTGGTTGTGGGTGTGTGGTTGTGGGTGTGTGGTTGTGGGTGTGTGGTTGTGGGTGTGTGGTTGTGTGATTGTGTGTGATTGTGGGTGTGTGATTGTGGGTGTGTGATTGTGGGTGTGTGATTGTGGGTGTGTGGTTGTGTGTGTGTGGTTGTGTGTGTGTGTGGTTGTGTGTGTGTGTGGTTGTGTGTGTGTGTGGTTGTGTGTGTGTGGTTGTGTGTGTGTGTGGTTGTGTGTGTGTGTGGTTGTGTGTGTGTGTGGTTGTGCGTGTGGTTGTGCGTGTGGTTGTGCGTGTGGTTGTGCGTGTGGTTGTGCGTGTGGTTGTGCGTGTGGTTGTGCGTGTGGTTGTGCGTGTGGTTGTGCGTGTGGTTGTGCGTGTGGTTGTGCGTGTGGTTGTGCGTGTGGTTGTGCGTGTGGTTGTGCGTGTGGTTGTGCGTGTGGTTGTGCGTGTGGTTGTGCGTGTGGTTGTGCGTGTGGTTGTGCGTGTGGTTGTGCGTGTGGTTGTGCGTGTGGTTGTGGTTGTGCGTGTGGTTGTGCGTGTGGTTGTGTGCGTGTGGTTGTGTGCGTGTGGTTGTGTGCGTGTGGTTGTGTGCGTGTGGTTGTGTGCGTGTGGTTGTGTGCGTGTGGTTGTGTGCGTGTGGTTGTGTGCGTGTGGTTGTGTGCGTGTGGTTGTGTGCGTGTGGTTGTGTGCGTGTGGTTGTGTGCGTGTGGTTGTGTGAGTGTGGTTGTGTGAGTGTGGTTGTGTGAGTGTGGTTGTGTGAGTGTGGTTGTGTGAGTGTGGTTGTGTGAGTGTGGTTGTGCGTGTGGTTGTGCGTGTGGTTGTGTGTGTGGTTGTGTGTGTGGTTGTGTGTGTGGTTGTGTGTGTGTGGTTGTGTGTGTGTGGTTGTGTGTGTGTGTGTGTGGTTGTGTGTGTGTGGTTGTGTGTGTGTGGTTGTGTGTATGGTTGTGTGTATGGTTATGGTTGTGTGTATGGTTGTGGTTGTGTGTGGTTGTGTGTGTGCTTGTGTGTAGTTGTGTGTGTGGTTGTGTGTGGCTGTGGTTGTGTGTGTGCTTGTGTGGTTGTGTGTGGTTGGGTGTGGTTGTGGTTATGTGTGGTTGGATGTGGTTGTGTGTGGGTGTGTGTGGTGGTGTGTGTGGTGGTGTGTGTGGTGGTGTGTGTGGTGGTGTGTGTGGTGGTGTGTGTGGTGGTGTGTGTGGTGGTGTGTGGGTATGGTTGTGTGTAGTTGTGTATGGTTGTGTGGTTGTGTGGTTGTGTGTGGTTGTGGGTGTGGTTGTGTGTGGTTCTGTGTGTGTGTGGTTGGGGGTGTGTGTGGTTGGGGGTGTGGTTGTGTGTGGTTCTGTGTGTGTGTGGTTGGGTGTGGTTATGTGTGGTTGTGTGTGTGGGTGTGGGTGTGGGTGTGGTTGTGGGTGTGGGTGTGGGTGTGGTTGTGGTTGGTTGTGGTTGTGTGTATGGTTGTGTGTAGTTGTGTATGGTTGTGGTTGTGTGTGGGTGTGGTTGGGTGTGGTAGTGGTTGTGTGTGTAGTTGTGGGTGTGGTTGGGTGTGGTAGTGGTTGTGTGTGGTTGTGTGTGGGTGGGGTTGTGTGTGGTTCTATGTGTGTGGTTGTGGGTGTGGTTCTGTGTGTGTGGTGTGTGTGGTGGTGGTGTGTGGTTGTGTGTGTGGTTGTGTGTGTGTGGTTGTGTGTGTGTGGTGTGTGTGTGTGGTTGTGTGTGTGTGGTGTGTGTGTGTGGGGTTGCGCGTGGGGTTGTGTGTGGGGTTGTGGGAGTGAGTGGGTGTGGGTGAGTGGGTGTGGGTGAGTGGGTGTGGGTGAGTGGGTGTGGGTGTGGGTGAGTGGGTGTGGGTGTGGGTGAGTGGTTGTGGATGTGTGTGTGTGGTTGTGTGTGTGTGGTTGTGTGTGGTTGTGTGTGTGGTTGTGCGTGTGACAATAATACTAAAAGCATCTCAAAATAAAGGAACACAAACATCGAGTTTGTGGAAAGAGAAAGCACATTGTAAGTCAAACGGGCGCAGCAAAGCATTAACACAATAACAAAACAAACAAGATCACTTAGCGAAGACTGAGTGCTGATAATGGATACACACAGACCATCATCTTAAGAGTTGGATTGCAGCCAATGTGCACTCAAACCTGTCCCCTCCTTGTGAGTTGCACCCACCATAGCGCTTTGAGATCTAAAGCGCTACATAGGTCTAATCGATTAACCAGTCGCCAACATGCTGTGCTTTTAAAGAGAATGTGCCAAAAGATTCCAGCTTAATCATGTCCTCATGAAAGCGCCAACGAAAGGACTCCCTGAATGGTGCAACGGACATGAAGCAGCCGCTGCGATCAGAAATAAACACTGTGAACGTTGTCCAGTTTCACAGTAACATTTCCTTAATGTTCTTTAAGTCACAAAACAGTAATACTAAAAGCATCTCAAAATAAAGCATTGAGTTTGTGAAAAGAGAAAGCACATTGTAAGTTAAACGGGCGCAGCAAAGCATTAACACAACAACATGTTCTTTGATGTTGATGTTCTTTGAACGAGAACATCAAAGGGGCGCCGCGAAAGTGATCGCCGAAGCTTAATGAGCATGACAAGGTTTGCCAGCCTCTGCTCCCAAGCACGCGCCGCGCACATGCACTGTAGCTCTAGGCTGGCCACGGTAGCATTTTTTGAGCCCTCACAAAAAGTCTTGCCAGACCAGCACATGCGCTGGGTCAGGCGAGACCTAAAAAACACTTTGGCCCATTTGCACTAGCCTGCTTAATGAACGTAGCACTTGGTTAGGAAATGTTTTTACCAGTTCGGCATATGCACTTGTTGTCATACTATTATCTTCTGGTTGTAGGTTGTCAACTAGCAAGTAGTGGTGAGATTCATTAAATACATTTATCATGTGGGCAAGCTGATAGCAAAGACATTAAACCTTTTGTCCCTTTGACTTTTGGAATGGTAACTGAACAACCAAACACCCTACGCAGCATTGATGAGTGGTTGCTAGATAAGAACAAATCATATAGACTAGAAATGCACACTAAACATAGGATTTTGTTGTTGTCACAATGTGATTAACATGTATCGCCACATATATGTATGACATGTAAGCTGACTGAAAAATGCTAACTTTAAAAAGAAAAAAAAGAAACAAAAGAAGCTGTTAAGCACAGTGCTACCTGAAAAGATCAAACACTATGTAGCATTTCAGACAACATCTGAGTGCAGCACTCCAAACACTTTGACTAAGTGATTCAGATGCTTCAGAAAGCAAATCTGCCCCTCAATATAGGGGAAACAAACATAAAAACAACATCTATTCATATATTTCTACATACAATTACATTTGGTGAACTCTCTAGGCATATATTCACTTACAGAGCTATGTATTATACTCTTCTCTTGTTATTCTGCAGGGGTGTTGAATTTAATAAAATATCTACTTGTACATGGGGCAGGTTGCTTTATAAATCTACTTGTCCTGTAACAAAATCCACTTGTCCCTTTGATGCCATGTAGTGTGGCGACAACTTCTAGCAGCAATCTCGTTATGCAAGATCTGATATAGCCTCTATGATTATGCCATGGCTCATACCATAGCAGTGTTTGAATATTTGCAATCCCCTTATGTTGCCACGTTTCCGCAGATCTACATACTGAGGCTGAAGGCAGTGGTAGGCAATAGTTCCAGGGTTAGAATGCCCCTTTGAGTCTGCGCAAACCTACTAACTTGCATGTTTTAAGGGTTTTCAACAACTCTTCTCCAATCTTTCCCCATACTGAGAAATGTTGGAAATCTACTCCTGACAATGGCAGACGTAAACCTTCTTCCAGAGTTGGAAAATAAGTGGTTGGAGGGAAAGTGAACTTGCAAACACTCAGATTTTCGCATGAGCAAATCTTCACATGTATATTTGCTCATGCTAAAATGCAGTTCACAAATATTTCCTAGGAGTACTATTTCTTGTGCTACTTCTGTAAATTCTTGGGCATTCTTGAAAGCCGTACAGCTGCACTTAATGCAAGGGCACATACCATTGGTGCATTTTTGAGACTTTCTTTAATAATTGGGCCCTAAATTTAGTCTTGCATTGACCATGACCTTTTGCGTTTATTACAATTCTCTCTCTCTCTCTGTGTATCGGCTGGCTTCACTGTGAGTGATAGCATTCTGCTCTTTCACAAGGAGCATATCGGCACACAAAGTAGTTTTGTTCAGTGCCAGTGACTACTGCAGCAGTGTGTGCTATTGAGACCAAAAACAATTTTTGCTTTTGCCAATGTTTGTTATAGCGGTGAGGGCTTGGCATCTACCACACCAATAAGGGTTTTAAAAAACGATGCCAAAACAATTCACACATTAACAAAACTAAAAAGCGGACCACCAATTTCAGACCTATTGGCTTTGCCAGTGCTTGTTTATTTTTATTGAAACTGATTACACTGATTTTCCATTATGAATATTTTTGGGAAATACTACTATGCATCAACACATGTTACTAAATGATACTGCAAAGAAATGGTACCTGGAAATTTAGTAGTTTAGCAAAATGTAATTTTTCCTGCTTTTATTTTGAAAGCAGAGAATCATCAACTTTACTTTCAAGCTTCTGCAAATATTTGCATCAAATCAGAGTGCATTTTGGGAGAATTATACATAGCCTCATATTGCTAAACTTTGAAAACGTGTGTACACACTTTTATACTGGAACCACTGTCAGTACAGTCAGAGCTTAGAACATTTACTTAAGAGCGCTCACCTTAATACTAAAGGCTTTCAATTAATGAACCATAAATACAAGTTTGAACAGCATTTACATATGGACAAAAATATTACCTTAACTGCAGACAGTGCCCTTCTCTGACCCATAATGTTTACTGCAAACTGGCAGCCAAAGGGTCTGTGCTGCAGGGGGTTGGGCCTACTTGTTCCAAGGACAAAATACACTTGAAAACTTGTTGCCCTTGACCCCAAACAATATGTCCTGGGCGTCGGGCTATAGAAATTCCACATCCCTGATTCTGTCACAATCTGTTATATGAATGCAAAGCACCTATGAATGTTATACAAGTATAATAAATAAAAAAGCACAAACGTTTGAATTAGGTTTATTTGCTTCTCAAGTTTGAAAGTTTAACACACGCACACAAATGAAAAACACCTCAATAACCCACAAGCCTTAAATGTGCACAGTTTCAAAATACGACAAACTACAAATGAAAGAAAACCAGGTTACTCATTGTTTATGGAAATTTCATAATTACATACATTTGTGGCAAATATATCAATTATTACAAACAGTGTTAATCATATAGAGAATCCATAACCATACAGTGTTCTAACTAAGAAGCAATGTAACAACCGTGAAACCTCCTAACTGTGCACTCACACCCACATCCACACTTCTAAAAGCAGCCCCTGATTACTCCTAAATGCTAACCAGTAAAGATTTTAGTTTAAGGCATACATCTTGACTTCTAGTGGTCATAGCCAATGGGCCCATTGATTTAATTGTTGATGTGAGTTTCAGTGGTGAAAACGCTTCATCACTACTTTCTTCAAACAACAAGACTAAAGCAAAAAATAACCAGGAAGGTCTCATCATTCAAAGGGACAAAATGACTAAGTAGCTGTCCTCCATTCAAATGTCCTCTAAACATTGGCTAAAAGGGCCTGGTCTACTGGCTTTGAAACTTGTCAGATTTAACAATGCGTCCTTATCTTGAAGTCTGCACTGTTCGATTCGCAGAGACGTTATGGACCAACTTCCTAGTACCCTACCTTATAACCGGTACGTGAATTAGAACACTAGGATGATGCAGTAGGGTTCAAGTAGGTAGGCCTAGGAATTCGATGCTTTAATGTTCTTAGTTGTCGAGCTGCGAGGCAACAAGAAGTCACTATTACATCTTTTGCCTAATAACCTACTCACTTCGTTATTTACTCTATGTAATGGTATCATATATAGTATATTGGGTGTACATGTCCTACCTGCGATCAACTGTTCTTTTTCTAGTGTTCGTTGGTGGGGGATCAGCTACTGTTAGTTCTGTCAATAGTCTTCTAGGAAGATATTGAACAGTGGTGTTTAGATTGTGTAACTACAACAAAACAAGAGAAGGAACAATCTTTGACAAGTGTTACAAAGAGTTTGATTTCTGTCCTTCTCACAAGTGTATTATTTATAAACCCTACTTTTACAGGTTTATTATTTATACTCACAGAGATGCCTAGTCCCCACAAGGCAGATTTGTTGATGAAAGCTTCAGTAGTTCTCTATAAATAAACTATATAAACAAGTTATTGAAATTCTCATCCAAACTAATGAGAATATTAACTGCGGTCAAATTCAAGAAACACTTCTATTATCATGGTCTTTGTTGCACCACAAAGTTCTGTGAAAGATTCCAAAAATTGTTTGTGCACAAATAAAGAGTAACTCTTACTTGCATTGAGTACCACGAAGTTTTTACATGTTGTTATTCTTTCTTTTCAGATCATACCATGAATGAATAGCCAGAAGAGCACATTGCTGTTGTCTTGGAGACGGAGGCCGGAGCATCTTGGAAACAGGTAAGAGTCCTTTTTTTCACGTGTGAAAGGTGAAGCAACTTCCAGAACTCTGGTGTGCCATTATATATTTATGCCACACCCAAGATGGCTGCCACCACGTCACAACGTCATACCATGACATCGAGCATGCGCAATAACGTGCTCTGTGCAGGACGGGAGTCAGCAGGAATCTGGAAAGCACAGACTTCTACAAGTGAGCGCTTTACAGAATTCTCAAATAAACCAAGCATTTGTTCTAGGAACAATATTGATTGAACATAGCTCTCTTAGTCATATGAAATGCTACTTGTAGATGACGGTTTGTCTTATCCCACATGTGTACTTGGGCATATTGACATCAAGCCTTAAAAGTAATTAGTGAAAACAAACATCCGATCCTATATATTAAAGATCACTCCAATTATGCATTAAGCAGAACATGCACAGGGATATAGGGCATCATAGGGGAATCATGACATTTGTGACTCAATGGTCTCAAGTATGGTATGGTCTCAAGTAAATAGGTTTGACTTTCATGGTATTGACTCATCAAATTACTTGTCTTCTTTCTATGGACCCAGTTTCACATTGTAAGGGCTAAAATCACATTGTACACAGCATAGTTCAACACAGACAACATTGTAAGTATTTAGTCGACAGAACTCCACATCAATAAATCAGAGAAAGGTCAAATATTTTTTCAGTAGTCAATTATATGCTATAAGGGTTTGGGTTAGTGACATTACTGGCTCCATGATAGTGCTCATCTATGTGAAATACGTTGCTTAAATAGATACATCTAGGTAGGAATTCTGTTATTATGGCGTTTCCTACGATAGTGAGAAAACATCTGTGGATTATAGTCCTCAAAATATTTGTCGTTGTAAGGAACAGCTTTATGCATAATAGGAACGGTTTGAGAATTGTCCCTGCAATGATGGCGGCCATGTATCTTGGATGCCGCCGTAATTTACGTTAGCACACTGGCAAGAAGTTGGCTTATAATGTTTATCATCGAATAGTATGAATTTTTGGAATGCTATGCGGATCATTTCATTTTCAAAAAAAGAGAACAAAATTGGTGTTAGCAATACCATGGCTTCACTATTGTCAACATGTATTTATCAAACAGTGAGCTTATGATCAGTAACGTCATCAGTTTTGAGATGACGAATACTAGAAATGGATTTTACCAGGCCTCCATAATTCATCGCTAATAAAATTCGCAGGTATGTTTAGAACATGGTATCCCGCTTGGACAAGAAATAATTCACTTTGCAAAAATAAATTGATTGATATAGTCCCTTAGAACTACGGAGAGAGAGCTTTGCATACAAGTTGCACATTAAAAGATGGCAGTCGTTTACTAGGTATGCCGCTTTCTGTCTCCATTCACTGCACAGATGTTTTCAATTAGAGAGACTATATATATTGCTGCAGTATATAGCTTGAACTCTTTGGTCATAACGTGCTCTAATTTCTGTTCACCAGGACCTTATGTAAGAACATAGGACAGCATGACTTTTTCACATGCTATATTGATTGTTGCATCACAATTTGAATGATCTAAACAAACAGAAGTATGGTTCTGATAAACCATCTGATAAAAATCATGTGGGCAATAGCAGTTTGTTCACGAGACAAACAGATAACTTAAGAGGCACGGTATGGAAAGAAAAGAGTCTTTGAAACACTCTGTAGTGTGAATAAACATAATGGCTTTTGTGAAAGTTGCACAATGTAAGTTGGAGGCCACTTACTAGGACTCGTGCTGATACTTGTATTCACATTTTGTGTAACTGTTACAAACTAGAACGATTCAAAATAGTGCAATCAGTGTGTCTGTGAGGTAAACTAATACATTTAAGAAGAATGGGGTGGATGGTGAAAAACATTTCCGCAAATTCTGAGCAGTGTGACTTTTTGCTGCAATTTACACAAAGACTGTATAGAGGAAAGTGTTTAGAACCCTGGGCACTAAGATTTAATCATATGCATCATATTGAATTTGCACATTACAAGATGGCCACTAATTAAGAACTGCGATGGAATCTGTATGCATATTTTGGGTAACATGTACAAATTAAAATAATCTATATCAATGTAGACAGTATGCTTGGGGGGTATGTGACTGTGCTGTGATCTGTATGAAAATTGCACAGAAAAAGTTTTTTTGAACCCATGGCAATGTGTACTATTTTCTGTGAACAGCGTCGGCAAAAAAACGTCTTTCTTCATATTTATTGCAACTGTTACGAATTAGAATAACTCAAAATAATGCAGACAGAATGTTTGTGAAATTGACACATTTTTACAAGAGTTGCACATTACAAGATGGCGGTTTTTTTTTAGTTTTTCCTTTTAAAATCGGGAACGCCATCGGTATATCCAGGCATACATTGTGCAACTGTATTAATTCGAATAACCCAATATAATACAGCTTCTTTTCCAACAAAATAACTTAGGAGTCAATACATTTTCATACCTTTATTGATTAGAATAATCCAATATAAGATGGCAACTATTTTTATGGTATGATTTTGCACACTGCAAGATGGTGGATTTTTTAAATCAGGAACTCGATCGCTATTTTCAGGTAGATATTGTGCAACCTTAGTAATTAGAACAATCCAATATAATACAGCTCACAATCGCACACAAAAAAAGTTTAGTCGATCTTTTTAAAACAGATCATAAAAGCATAAATTAATCCAAAGTATTAAACAGCAAACTTATAAAGCCATGTATACATTCATGAATTTTGGAAGCTTAAAACAGGTTCATTAAATTACCATACACATAATAAAGATAGAATCATAAAACCATTTAAAAACACTTTAAAAAAAACTGTCATGGTCACTTAGTGGGTCCTCGGGCCATATTTCCTAAGTGTGCCTATTTTTATCCTAATTATCTTAATTTAAGACAACAGCCTTCCACTTTTCCTTTTTCTCATGCAGGCTTAGAAAAATGAGGCGAAGGAGAAGCAAATAAAGTGATCGGGGAGGGCCTTATGGAAATACAGCGCCACCCTGCATTGTTTGTGGGACCTCAAGATTGGAAGGATGAATACTTTTCTTTCATTATGGTAAAACTTGCAGAATAAAATTAAGTGTAGATCCGACGGAGGATAATGATTATTGCATGGGCAGGGGAACAAGTATGAATGTTTATATCTCTTCACTGGGTACCCTAGCATCAGTGGAATAAAATGAAGTCGGAAACGCAATAGTATAAATCTATGCTGAGCAATTGGGATGCTAGAAAGGTACGAAAAACCCTCCCCTGATCTTGATTGAAAAAGATCATATCCAAGGGAGGATTTTTGGAGGCGATTTCTTGCCCTCCTAGCATAGTTGGCACGCTGCATGAATGATTCTGTTATTTTCTTTTCCAAAACCCTCCTACAAGAGTCAGGATCACAGAATAATTTGCCCTGCCCTAATGCAATCAATTCTGCCTCTACATAACTAAGCCAACCAATCCTCTTATGATGATCCGTTTTCCGACAATCCTCAATAATGCGTTGCGTTAAGTTGACACTGGACCTACACCAGGAAGACTTCCCTGTAGAGGTTTAGACATGACAAAGGTATATACATTTAATCTAAATAAAACTAGTTTAAATATTCCGTGGGTAACCAGAAAGTTTTGCAGGTGTGGCTTTCTGTCGTACACACGACACCCCTGAGATAAGGTATCCACATACATTTTCCCTAACTACCAAACAGATGGCAATGAAGAACCAAGTAGCTTACACTGTACAGCACCATCCCTCGCCTCCCTCACTGCTGTAGTGGAGATGAATGCATCGCACATGGTGTCCCTCACTGCACTGCACTTTGCCTCCCTTTCTGCTGCAGTGAGGCTACTGCACTGCACACTGGTACCTGCACTGTACTGCACCCATCCCTGGTCTCCCTCACTGCTGCAGTGAATGCTCATCACTGTACAGGGGGCTTCCTCATATGGCAGCAGAGGGGGTGTCACTGCACTCGCAGACTACAAAACTGACAGAGCAGTGGGGCGCCCATGTGCGTTTTATTTGAAACTGCCTAGGCCCTCACAGTGCAGCAGTGACAAGCGGTGACTGAACCATACCTTGCCCCCACAACACCACACCAGAGACAAGGTGCCACTGAACATATACCTGCATTGCTCACACTACAACAGCAGCAATCAAAGTGAAGTGAGGGGAGGGGAGGGGCGGGCGGGGTGGAAGAGTCACTGCTCACCTAACCGAGCAGCGCTCACCAAAAAGCAGTGATGTTGTGTCTATATTCCTATTGAGCCTCCCTCACGCTGCAGCAAGGGCCAGAAGTTACTGCATTCATACCTCGACTCTGATACTAGCAGTGGCAGGCTGCCCTCGTACGTTGAGCTCTCGCACTGCAGCAGTGATCAGATGTTACAGCATTCACTGCTCGGCTCTGACTCTGCAGCACTGATTAGCTGCCCTCGCACACGCGGATAACTTGAGTCATAGGGCAGCAGTGGGCAGTTGTTACTGCATTCATACTTCGGCTCTGTAGCATAGACTGACCCACCCGGTACGTACCTTAGGCTCTTGGGCTGTACCAGTGACCGGTGGTACTGCACTCACTGCATCAGCTCCCCGTTACCGTAGTACCGAGGCTTTCCCCGTATGCTTTAAGTGATTTGCCCAGAATCACAGGATGTTGAGCCGACGCTTCGGTTGCTCTGGTTGTTACGTCACATCTCCACTTTTTTTTTTACCTCAAACCAACATTTGCGTTAAGTAAACCTCAATATAAAGCTTAATTAAAATAAATACAGCAGAGAAAACACATCAACAACTTGGTAGTCGTGATAAACATTTGCGCTTCATGGAAAAGTGTTGAACAGAGGAGATTACTGGATCAATCCATTCACTCCTTCTCAACAATGCATGCGTGTGGGTTAATAAGAATCGTTCTAAGCTCCCTTTATGTCGGGCTGAAGCAAGCACAAGGCACTACAAAACTAAAGTGATAATGTTTTGGAGAGCGCACTGCAGAAGCGGAGGGGCTCTGGGCCAGGGCCGGTTCTAGAACGGTTCAGTGGCCCAGCGCCGACATTACCCGATGAATGTGCTGTATAGAAAATATACCTGCAGGTCTGTGGACTGTGAGGGTCGGTGAGAAGTAGGGGGAGGAGCAGCGCACTGAGTACAGGGGTCACCAGTAGCACCTGGCCTGTGACAGGGGGAAGGTATCATCGCAGCACACCCCGACTCCCGTTCAGCGCAGGCTTTCATCTCAGGGCTTTATAGTTTAAATCAGTATAGCGCTGTCCGAGGCCCACGACCCCAAAGCGCTTGTAAATGCCGCAATCCTGAGAGAGGGCCCTTGTTGTGCTGCAGAGCCGAGCGACCTCTGCCGCGCTCACTGAAGCCCGCAACGCTGTCCGCGCTCATTTCACAGAGGGGAGAGTCTTTCCTCTGCAGCCCGAGTCCCGCACCAGGACTCTGACACCGCGTTTAGCTCGAGTTTGGCAAGGGTCTTCCTGAAACGGCTCGGAAGTGTGCTTTTAAGGGACGCTGGCACCTATGTGCCCGTCCTTGCCACTTCTGATTACGTGAACGGTTCAGCGCCGATATTACCCGATGAGCGAATGCGCCAAAAATGTTTTTTATTCAGTAAGCATTTTAATTTCCAAGAAAGGGCTCTTCTTAAATTATTTGTAAATGCTTCCACCGTCCCTCTAAAATCATTTTGTTAAGCATTCTTCTGTCGGAGCAGCTGCGACTTGCGGGAGGTGGTGGGGGATGCCCCGGGGAAATTAGGCAATTTATGGCAAACAAAGCGCGGCCGCCCGGCACAATTCTATCATCCAATGCTGCCACTGTAGTTACAGAGGCTGATCCCAGTTACAGACGCAGGGGGTGATCTCCAAAATAAATAAACAACGCTGCACGCAATTGCGGATGAGAACTATAGTTAGGCGCCGCTGCTTCGGGACTACACGGAGGTCAGCATAGGATCAAGAGCAAACCGAAAGCTAGATAACAACAGCAATGATACAGGTAAACCAATCACAAGAGGAAAAACAAATTACATGGAGTTTGAGCCAACATACAGATTACTTTAGGTCTCGCTGAGACAGCGCATGTGCTGCCAAGGCGAGACCTAAAAATGGTTGTAAATTGATATTGATTTAACAGATATATTGTTTATCTATTATTCAATAGATCAAGATACAAACATAGGCCTGTGATGTGTGCCATGGTTAACTGAACTTTGTCGACCTGTAGAAGATACTGTTGTGAGGATTGAAAATAATAAATCCCAATGGGATCGCACATATCTGTGCGAGGATTCGAATTGTGGCTAACAGGACCCATTTATGAGATTGGGCAACTAAATAAGGTAAATTGTCCTATGTATAATGTCCAAAATAACATAAAAATGTCTATAAAATGGAGTTGACCGAATTTAATAAAAATTGAAATGCATGTTTAAGGCAGGATCGATTTGGTTTGGAAATTGAAATAAGGCCTTTTATTTCATGAATTGGATAGGTCTCTGAAAATGAAAGTCTATGAAATCAAGTTGAACCCAGTGTGTATATGGAGACATGAAAAAAGTATAGATCCCCATGGATAACTTTGAATTATGATCATTCATTGAAGTATATAAAAAAAGTTTATTACATTGCTAAGTTAAATCTGGCCTCTTTAGTGAATCCACATATTTTATAAGTGAATTACATATAAGGAAATACATGACTTGATAGATGGGTTGCATATAGGAAGTGGAAATTCATGCACAAATTGAGAGGTAAACTGCTACTACCTATTTATTACGATGAAATGGAATGGGCCATGTAATGTTATGTACATAGATTTTAGGCTGTATAAAAAACATTTTTGAAAATGGCTTTAATTATGTGTAAATTCTTTATTATTTGTAGCCCTGAAGCAGTCTCTTTATAGAGATGAAAAGTGTTGGCTGCTGAGAATCCCTTTTTTATCTTGTGAAGAATTGAATAAAGAAGTTTTTTAAAGAAACAAGGACTCTTGTGGATGAATTGCTGTGTAACCTACGTTGTAAAAAGCCAACAACCACTCAAATACTGATAATTAAGTGTGTGTGCTGGTCAAGTTTGTTTAATCCAATCATATGCTATTCAGATTATTGTTAGATGAAAAAGATCAGGTATCCAAAAATGTAAATTGTTGGTTGTGCAGGTCATTAAAACATGTATTTTGCAAGTGTTATCAGTAAATTAATACTTGGTTAGTGTTCACAGAATAGCTGCAAAGGGTTTATGAAGGTCAGGTTTTCAAAGCTTCCCCAAAAGGGGCTGCTCGGTCAGGATTACACTTCTGTAATCGCAGTATTACACTTATGTAATGCGCCTCCTACAAGACAAAATAAATGTTTAAGATATATATGCGTCTTTGCCCAGTGGTTCAAGCATCAACAACATGAAGCTTTGTGCCTTACTGAAATATTTTGCTTTTGTAATGTGATGTGAGGAGAAAGGAGTTCATTGTGAAACTAAGTGCATTTTACGGAGACACTTTTATTCAGGTCCACAATGAATAAAATGAAATTTCACAAACGGTGACTTTGCTAATTAACAATTAGAGGTATGAAACCTTAGCATTACTCTAACATGTTATGGTAGTTTCACTCACCTGCCTGAGGTCTTTCAGTACTTGCTCATCCATGCCTTCCTCTGCGAAAATCTCACGAACATTTTCTATCACATCCTCAATAATGGATCTGTATAGTTTAGGCTACAGAAAAATAAATTTTCATTATTTATTCACAACCACGTTTATAACCATAAATAATGTAGTCACAAATAAAGACTTTACAATTGTTTATTATTTACTTTATCAAGTTTGCAAAGGCTATTCTAAAGCTATTGTAGCCATAGATAAGATGTTATTAACTTGACTAGGGTGAGTGAGATTCCATCAACCTTGAGAAAGACAAAGCTCAAGTTGCCTATCTTAGCTGCCTGGCCCAAGTTTCGAACCATTTAGAAAATACAGAGGTGAAATTCGGTATTCCAACAGCCGGTTTCAGATTCTACAGTTCCAACCTTAGAAAAACTGGTACTGAAAGTGTGAAAGTGTTTCCCATTTTACACATTAACATTTGGTTAAATGTAGGGGGCGTGGCCAAGATGGCGGTGTGATCGAGATGGTGTGGTGCGGATCACTGCCCAACTCCTCCACACCGGAGCTTTTGCCTCGCCTGTTCTGGCGCTTTCGGCCACTGGAGATGGAGGCCGTCGGCACCTGAAGCGAAGTGCTCGCGACCTCCGGCCTGCAGTGATTGCGCAGCCGGGGACGTTGCGTAGCAGAGAACGACCGCCGGCAGCCAGCCCTGGAGCAGAGGGATTGTCGGGGACAGTGGAGGTCGGCTGCGCCACTGTGGACCCTCCACTGCGAGGCGGTGAGTGTGCGCATGGGCCCTTGATCCTTCACAGATGTGGGTGGTGGCACCGTGAGCCTGAGCTGAACCCCTGAGCCTGCGCCCCTTGGCTCTTGGGCTGCCATTTTGTGTTGAGTGCAGATCAGCTTGCAGCTGAGCCAGATGCCTGCGGTGGCCTACCCTGAGCCCGAGGGGAGCCGGTGAGACACAGATTACACTCTGGGGAACTTCTCCTGTGCGAGGTGGGGGCGCATCTGGCCCCCCTCCCTCCAAGTGACTTTTGGGAGTGAGCAGGGAGACCGGGACCCCTCCTTGTGGGAGCATATCCAAGCAGTGTGCCCCTTCTGGTGTACCATCGATCGTCCGCAACACGCCGGGACGGACACCCGAGGCGATACACGGCTGCTGTAGGAGAGGCCTGCGGGCGCAATCGGGCCCCACACTGAACACGGAATGGAGCGGCTGCAAACACAACCACCGGAGGTGGCACCAGCATCCTCGGAAACTAGGAGTGCAAACTCCTCATGGCCTCCTGCTCAGGGGGATCGTAGCGATCACTCCCATCGCTTTGATGAATTGCTAGCGGCAATAATAGACATTAAGACCACCCTAGGTACAAAGATTGACTCCCTCAGTATCGACATGGGGTACTTAACGGAGGACCACAAGAAACCGAAAGGCCGGATGGACAATACGGAGTCTGCCCTAGCATTGCTAAGACCCACTGTAAAGGAGACGACCACTCAACTGCAAACCCTTCAACAAGAGGTTAACCTCCTCAAGGCGCGAGAGGAGGACCAGGAGGGGCTCTCGCGCCGCAATAATGTGCGCATTGTGGGACTTTCTGAACGGGCGGAAGGCTCCAACATTGGGCTCTTCCTGGAGGAGTGGTTCACACGAGAAATCCTGCAGGGTAAGATGGCAAAGTTTTTCTCTATTGAGCGGGTGCACAGAGTACCAGGGTCCCCCGCACCCGGATGCTTTCCCTAGACCGATATTGGCTCCGTTCTTCAACTACCGTGACAGGGACCACGTGTTGCAGGTCACCCGTGCCCGGGGTCCCTAGCAAGTCGACAACGCCACAGTTCATATCTACCCGGATTACACGCTGGCTGAACAACGTTGTCGCTCCTCATACCTGGAGGTCAAGAAATATCTGAGGGATCATGAGGTTCAATATTCCCTCCAATTCCCGGCACGTCTTCGTATCTGCCATAAGGAGGGCACGGTTTTCTGCAATACTCCCGATGAGGCGTGGACTTGGATCGATCAACAGGGCCTGGCTCATGAACCTCCCACACTATTGAAGGGTCCCCCTCAACCATGGTCAACTGTTGAATCGCGCAGGGGCCGGGGCGGTGGTAGGCCGCGCCGTCCGACCAAGGCACAGGTGGCCCAGGAACGAGCTCAGGCCATTAAGTCGGTGGAACACTTGGGATCTCCCGATTCTTCCCCTCGACAGGACTCTGACTCCGACATTACCATGGACCTACTGCTAACTATCACGGCCTCGCAACTTGAGGCGTTGTCTGGGGACAGCCCTGCCCTTACCCCGCAGACAGTAGATGTACTGGGTTGATACCTCCGGACTCTACGATGTTTTCCATTAGAGTGACAAGACGATCGGCAACTACTCACTGAGTGCCAGACTGAACCACGGGAAGCGACCTGGCTGATATGTGCAGATTATGCAACACCCTCCCCCAACAAGCGATAAGTAGCTGATATAGCACATCATTTGTATTTGCTTGTTTTATGTTATAATTGTTGTATAGATTGATTTGCAATATAGTGCAAGTGGCCCATTGCCCGTTGGCAAACAGGCCTGGGGTGGGGAGGTGGGAATCTCAGATTTTTATGTTTATCTCTTTGTGTGTCTGCAGACGATGGGGACTGGAGCTAGGTCCCTTTTCATAGGGGTAGAGGGACGCATGAAGGGGTGCGTGCTATATGCCGTATTTACATCCTACGACCATGGCGATGGCACTAGGGGATTATTCTTTACTAACCTGGAACGTGAGGGGGCTGGCGGGGTGCACTAAGAGGCACAAAGTATACCAATACATGCGCAGTGACAGGATTACATTTGCGCTGTTACAAGAGATGCATCTCACGGCACTGACACTTGCATAATTTCGCAAGCGATGGAGGGGCACGGTTTTGGGCACAGCATATTCTGGATATGCCCCGGGAGCACTCATATGGGTTGCACAGTGGACTCTTCTGCAGATTCCAGGTTCCAGGGTGGACACGCAGGGCCACTTCATCACAACGGAGGGCCTTCTAAATGGGTCTCCCCTGGCACTGTTCTCCCTATACGCCCCAAACACAGAGCAGTCCAACTTTTTACAAACACTCACACCTTCCTTGCTGGCAGATCCAACAGCCCCCGCATATTGGAGTGGCGATTTCAATGGAGTGCAGGACCTGGACTGCTACCGCCCTCCTCTCCTATGGGCGCTATCTATTAAGCTAGCACAACACATGTCAGAATGGGTGTCCAATATGCAGGTGCACGATGTATGGTGCAGGCTACATCCCCAGATGCGAATCTACTCACATCAGCATTACATGACTTTACATGACTTATATATTCTGATACACTGTATTTTTTTTGTGATAATGCCCTCCGTAGTGTGGTACACGCTGATTATTTAGCGTGTGCGCTTTCTGATCATGCTCAGTTACAATTGACCTTGGTTTGGGGCGAGCGGCACCCTGAGATTTTGACCTGGCGCCTCATCGACACTACAGTGGGATGCCTTTAAATCTATCCTCTGAGGACGGATGGGTGGCCGGCGGAATTCTATTCCACTTTCTTCACGCAGTTGGCGCCTAGGCTGGCCAAGGTGTACACCGAAGCATATGAGAAGGGCGTATTACCGCCCACTTTAAGGGAAGCAACGCTAGTGATCCTACCCAAGTCGGGCCGAGATCCTCATTAACTGGACTCATATCGCCCTTTGTCGATGTTGAATGTCGACAATAAAGTGCTTGGGAAATTATTGGCAAACAGGCTGATCACTGACGTTCCCCTGTTAGTCCACGAGGATCAAAATGGCTTTATACCTGGGCGAAAAACAGGTCTGAACTTGCGGCGGCTGTTTACATTGTTGGATTGGGCGCAGAGTCAGGCGGATGCACCCTGGGTCGCCTCCTTAGATATAGAGAAGGCATTCGATACTTTAAGTTGGGCATATCTTGAGGCAACACTAGCGAGATTCGGTATTGGTCCCAATTTCTTACGGTGGATACGACTGCTGTACTTCAAGCCGCAGGGTAGGGTAAAGACAGGCCACACTTTCTCGCCGCTCTTCTCAATAGTGAGGGGCACGCACCAGGACTGCCACTTATCACTGATTGTTTTTGCCTTGGCCATGGAGCCACTGGCGGGTAAACTGTGACAACGAGTTATGAACTGGGGCCTGCAGGTAGATCGTAGATGGCACATTGTGTCATTATACGCGGATGACGCGTTAATATATCTGCGTGGCAGGACAGTGATACTGCAATCCATGGACCTTTTAAATCAGCACGCGAGTGTCTTCGGACTCCAGGTTAACTGGACCAAGTCAGTAGTGTTCCCATAAAAACGGATGACACCGGCAAAAAGGCCAACGGCGCCAAACACACCGTTGACGTGGGCGTTTGATACTTTTAAATACCTGGGGGTCGAGATTTATCATCTGGGGACGGACACGGTGGATGGAAACCTCGGCCGGGCGATAGCACGTGCCTGATCGACTCTCCCGTTCTGGCTGAACCTGCCTTAGTCACCTATGGGCTGAGTGGCCATTTCAAAAATGTTAGTCCTGCCCTGCCTACTGCATTTCTTTTCTCACTCCCCTACCGTCTACCTTGGAGAATTTTGCAGGAGCTCATTACTGATCTCCCTGATTTGGGGAGCCTTGAGGGCTAGAGTGGCTCTACATAAATTATATCTTCCATTGTCGGAGGGCGGCGTGGGCGCCCCAAATTATGAGCGATATTATGCTGCAGCTCAATTACAATGGCCAATGCGGTGGCCTGCCAAAAGCAACCTCACTGAAGTGTCCACGGGAGCCATGACTTGGGATGTCCCGACGTTGCTGGAATGGATGTCGGGAACGACTACTCCGACCCAGAGACAGCGGGGCAACATATTAATGACAGCAGCTAGATGGCACTGGTCCAGATATGTGCTGCCCAAGACTCGCCCGGCGCCTTACGCTTCCAGCTTGCCTCTGGAGCTCCTTCCTGGCCCATACTCCTGCCATGGTCGACCGGAATTGGGGATGTGGAGAGAGAGTGGGTTGGATACATGGGGCGACATGTATGCAGAATCGCAACTGCTAACATTTGAAGACTTGGTAGACACTTACGGAGTGCCGCAGGGTTCCTTTATACTGCATGCATTGTTGACGCACCGATCCCGTTAAGTGTGGGGTAATGAACGGACAGAACCTACACATCGCATTTATTACAAACACTGCTCACACATGGCCGCGGTCGTCATGCCGCAACAGCCATATACACTTCAATCAGATTGGACAACCCGCCCGAATTGACGGCGCTGCGGGAGCATTGGAAAGGCGAACTGTCCACCACCCTTTCAGAGAAACAGTGGCTACAGTGCCTTAATCACCCGAAGATTATTTCGGCCAACCCTAGACTAAAATACCCCCAGTTCAATTATCTGCACCACACATACCTCTCCCACCACAGATTGGCACACATAGTTTCCTGCCGCCATGGACCTATGGCCTAGATGTCATGATCAAGGAGCTGCATTCACACAGATGCTATGGAATTGTAATGTTATTCAAACATTCTGGTCTGAGGTAGCCGCTGTACTCACAGAGGTAACAGGCACGCGGGTGGCGGTGGAACCTCTTCACTTTTTATTGGGAGTCATGAGACGTAGCTCGTCTCGCAAGGGCCTGAACAAATTCCTGGACCTTGCTCTAGGCCTGGCGAAACGTAAGATTGCAATGGCCTGGAAAGCACCAACAGGCCTCAATGTCCACGCATAGATGCATGATCTTCGTAGGGTGTTACTTTCCGAGGACACCAATCAGCTGCAGACTATGGCATGTGCGTCAGCACCTCCATGACAGACCTCTATACAATGGCAGGAATATTTGACCGTGAGTCAGACTAAATTAGCTGTACATCCCCATCCCGAATAAGCTCGTTCCAACTATACATCCCTCCTCCCGTCACTTCCCTTCTTCTCCTGACCCCCGCACCAGCACCTCCTTATACTTGTCATATACATTAGTGCATGACATAAAACCCAGCTCTGCAACCACATAAATGTTACTCATTTCTCCACTTATTTGCCAGACACACCGGCAACTGCAACTCCACGAAGAGTTCAGTTTTAGTTTCCTTTTTTTTCCCCCCCCCACTTCTTTTATATCCCCCCCCCCCCCCCTTTCTCTCTTTTTTCTGTGTTCCTTCCTGTTCAAGTTTGTACTTCTTGCAGTTGCATGTACCTCACAGGGGAAGGAGTTTTGGGGAACAATAGCCAATACATTATTTGGTAATCCTGATCTCATTGGCTGTTTTTTCAATTAAGCGGCACCGCGGAGTGAAGCGGCATGCCAGCCAGTACTGTGGACTTCTATGTCTCCAAAAAGAGTGGTTCCTTATGTCCTCACCACTGCCATTTCAATTTATTGCTATTACATAATGACAATGCCCAATTGTATCGTCATACAAAAGTTCTTGATGTTATTTTATTGAAATCAATAAAAATCATTTATTAAAAAAAAATCATTTGGTTAAATGTAGACAAAGTTAAAGATAGATCCACACTTCAACCTCACCCATCACAGCTCAGGAAACTTCCAACAACCTTCAGTCTTGTAACCTTCATCAAGAGTGGCCCATTCCTCCATCAAATAAAAGAAGTCAGTCTTGAGATTATAAAAATGTGTATATTTCAAGAAAAGCCACAAGCATATGTTCAAAATGGAGAGTGTTATTTTTGTTGCCATAAATCAAACAAATAGTTCTTTATTAAAATGAAAATATTTTGTTCCAAAGGAGCACTAAAAAGAATTTTGTAAAAGTTGAGAATGATGTGGGACTTGCAATGTACAGAATGTGAGGGTCTGACAGGAAAGCCACCATAGCATGAAGTGTACAGTTCTGAACAATTTGCAATGTAGTTTCAGTGAAGATAATGTCTATTCTGTAGACCGTCACGGGGGCGCCCTGATGACGAAGTGGAATGCATTAGTTTTGTTAGCTCATGCCGGCTCCCATTTGAATTCTGCCAACACCTACTTGAAAAACAAACAATGGTCTAGAGACACTAATTCATGTGTTTTCACCGACAAGACATTTATATCAGTACTTCCCTGTACTTAGCCTGCTAAAGACAAAATTACCTCATGCACAGAGGAGAAATACTATTCATCAGCCTATGCTTAACACAAGTGACTCAGGCAACCTCGACTGGGCCAAAATAGTGGTAATTAACCACCATGCTTGGAAAGTAGTCTTTTGCTGATGATAGGGGGCCCTGCCCCCTCTACTATGGAAAGTAAAGGTCGGTAGGGTAGTTATCAATCAATAGGCTACATTAAATTTCATATCAAATTGGGGATTATCCCTAGTTCCTACATGCTGCAGACACTGAGAAAAATAGAGCATTTTCTCCTACGATCACAGCACAGTTCAGAGGTTGCATCATGTGTTCCATCTAAACTCCACCAGTAACTTTACTTGGGAATACATACACATCTTTTGATGCGGCTGCCAAAAAGTGAGAGCACTAGCATTTGCAGCGAGAGCAGAACATTCAACCATTTTTCAGAGGCCCAGAGAGCTTTGCACTGGCTGGTGGTTCAAAAGACAGTACAAGATAACTGCACAAATTACTTACCAGTAAGCTACATTATTCCGAGTCCCTGCCTTCCTCCACACAGTATGAGCGCTAGACTCCTGTCCACCCCTCGTTCGTGTTTCTTGCCCTCAACTACACCTTCAGGATAGCAGTGTGCGTGGCAGGCACTGAAAGGTTACATTTACTATTCTAATTCAGGTCCTAGAATATTTGGGGGAAAAAGCAAGTTTCCCCTAAATATTCCAGAAGGCCTACTTACTATTCCAGGTTCAGTCTAGGAATATTTTGTGGCAATGTATAAATTACCCAAATATTTTAGGAAGAGCTGAAAAGTAGTCATTTTGAATTTGACATAGTGCTGTCCTGAGGTTGCAGCGGAGGGCAAAATAGTAGGAATATCCCAGTCCACAAGACGTCCCCAATAAATAGAAAAAACACTTCACCCCTTCTATTATGGCCGACATGAACACTTTTTGTGTCAGGCTACTTAGACGGGACAAAGGAGACACACTTCCTGCAATACGAAAGCAAGATAATCCCTTCTTGGGCTGGCAATTTTATCCCTCATTCCTTTCCCTTAATAAAGGCTGCGAGGAGGAAGACAAGGACTCATAGTAATAAAGCTTACTAGTAAGTACTCCGAGCATTGCCTCCTTCTCAGTCTTCCTCCTCACAATGAGCAAGTTCCCAAGCTAGATAAAATTACATCAGGTAGGAATAAAACTATGGACCACTTAAAAAATTACTGCACCCTATGCCTTTGTCATCCAGACAATCAAGTAATAGTAGATAGCACTGCATTCCCAAAACAAAGAGAACAAATTTCGTCGATTCAAAGTCTGTAATGGAAAATGTACTGGGTGTGGCCCACATAGCTGATGCACAAAAGTCCTTTACAAATGTCCCTTTAAAAGCAGCCCATGTTGAGCAAAGGCTCCTAGTGGATCTTCCCTGAATCAAAGAAGGGAGAGGGATACCTGCCTAGAAACAGGAAAGTGAAATAGCTGGCTTTACTCATCTACTAAAAGAAGAGGTAGTGGGTTTATGACTAGCCAGCGAGAAGGTAATTAAAAGGGCATTCAATGTCTGAATGCAAATGTTCCGTCTAAATAAATGGACAAGGATCTAAGTAAGCCCATGGTGTTCCACAATCTTCCTGGTCCAAAGACACACTAAGGAAAAGCAAAGAAATAAATAAATCCGAGGATCAATGTAAGCAAATGATACATTGGGCAGAAAAGTGGGATCTGGCCTGAAAACTACCTAATCCTCAAAGAATCCTATAAATATGTCAATCTCCTCCCCGAACCGAAGGCTGCAAGTAAAAATACCTTGTACATGAGGAAATTGGGAGCGGCAGAATTCTGTGCCCCAAAAGGACTTGCTCTCATGAAATTGAATGCTAAAGGAAGATCTCAAGCTGATACCAGTGCGTGACAAACTGGTCTCCTCAAAGCAAAATTTCTCAAAAACATTTAGCCAGGAAGTCAACTGAAAACAGGTTAGGACCAATGCTGACTATGAAGATTAACCACCAACTCCGGAGAGTGGAGATGGCCAAACCCCCCAAAATATATATATACCTCAGAAATTCCAGGACCAAATTCGTCTCACCAAAAGAGGCAACCAAATTCCTTGGAAGACTTCAGGAAATAAAATTCTTCCAATGTTGTTTGTAGACTCAGAGGGTGCGCAGTTTCGTGGAAGTCTGGATGGAAAGAGCGATGTCGCAAGAAGTTGAGAGCCATCAGAGTTCTCCCTTTCAACTTAAAAGCCACCAAAGCTAGGCAGTTGCTGTCCCTCTCTGACAGAAAACTGTGAAAGTGAGATGAGATGTAGAGGTTGGAAAAATCGGAGGCAGGAGGATCGACAACTAGAGAAGGAACTCCAAAGGATCGCTTAAAGAGATCAATAAGACTGAAGAGACAGAGGAATTTCCATTGAGGACAAAAAGTCACCAATAAGGCAGTCAGCAGGCCCATTATATGTTCCTGAAAGATAGACTGCAGAGATAGACTGAAGACTGAGCTCTGCCCACATACCCAACTCCTCCTCCAACTGATTCACAGAATGGACTCAAACTCCCCAGGTGTTGATGTAGGCTCTGGTCACCTGACTGCCCGTTCAAACTTGGAATGCCTGATTTTGGACAGGAGGGGCAAGAGCTAGAAGGGCTTTGAAAACTGCTGCCAGCTTTTTCTGGTTGAAAGATGTCAGAAGCTTTGATTCTAACTAAACCCCCTGGAAAGGGAGACTGGCCAGAGCGGCTCTCCCCACGAGCCACTGGTTGTTCAGAATCAGCTACCACTGCAGCTTCTAGACAATGTTCGGAGTCATCGGAATGTCTGCTTCATAGTACCCAGAAGACAGGTCTCATGGGGACAGAGATGGAGACGAGCCAAAGGAACCAGTACCCCCTGTGCAGTCAGCTGAGCCAGGCCCTTGCAGATGCCAACTGCTCTGCAGTAAGGATTAGAGATGGGAGATCAGTTTCTGTTTTCTCAGAGGAAAAATAACAACTGTCATAGATCCAAACGGTACAACACCAATGTACAAAAGGTGGGATTTCTCCATATTAACTAGGAATTTGTGATCTATTAACATCTTGCTCAACTGAGAAACTGATTCTAATGTCTTGGAGAAAGAAGAACCACACCTTAACCAATCATTAAAGTATGGAAAAACCAAAATGTCTAAAGCATTAAGATTATCCACCAGCACAGCTAAGGTCTTTGTAAATATTCTTGGGGCTGAAGAAACACTGAAATGCAGGACGCAGAACTGAAAATTGTCTACAGCGACCGTAAACCTCAGGAATCCGGATGCACTGGAATATGCAGGTAATCATCAAATAGATCCAAAGAGGCCAGACACATCCCTGGGAGGACAAGATGGCGGATCGTCTAGCTGGTTACCAACTTGATCCTTCGATACAGATACATGGAATCACCTTCTTTAAATCTAGAACCGGATAAATGTCTCCTGATGCTTTCTGTACCAAGAACATCAACCCTATCCTCTCTATTCCCTGGAACGGGTCTTAATACTTCCTTTGTCAAACAGTACAAGATTCCCTGAAAAAGAGCCTCCCAGAAGACAGGACACTTCAAAACCGGAGTTGGCCAGAAACTAATCTTCTGATGTATTCGGACACAATTTGCAGAATGAAAAAGTCCTTAATTGTTTTTCTTAATACGTGGTAGTAGAGTGGGAGCCTTCCTCCTACTTTCCTGGATTAGTCATGATTTTCTGATAGAAAGGTTGATTATAGTTGGATCCGGGAAATGTCAGTTGATGAGCCGCCCCAGCCAAGACGCCTGCCATGAAAGGACTTGTTCATGCCTCTTGAGGAACAGAATGCACACTGTTAAACAAATCCTTTTTCCTCTATAGGAAGAACACTAGGGAGCGCTCAACTTCCTGTTTTCACCCGACTTCCTAACTAGACCTTCCAGTTGTGGGCCAAACATCTTGCCACCAGTAAAATTAATGTGTGGCACCAGCAATTTCTGGGAGTGGTAAGCCTTCCAGTTCTGACACCAGAAATGTCTTCTTGCAGAAACAGCCAAGCCGGAGGCAGATGCTGCAGCACACAAGCTGACAAAGGAGATATCAGACAAGATTCTCACCTTTTTAAAATTTTTTCCATCATCAACAGCCTTGCTGTATTTGCCTGGAAATCATGTAGCAGGGGTTGGACTGCATACATTACATAAGCGCCAGTTGTTATGGCAAAGTTCGAGACTGCATAGGGTCGTCCAACTACCCCATCCACTTTTTGTCTGATGCATCTGAAGGAGAGGCATCCTAAAAGACAATATTATTTCCTGACAACAAACCAGCTTCCAGAGCGTCCACCTTCACCTAAGTTGGAGAATTCTTTGTGGAACCCATTCAGGGTGTTACGTTTCGCAAAGAGCCTTGTAAAGATGGATTTCTCTACATCTTACCATTCTCTGGATAATACATTTCTATGTGCTTCTTGAATAGGCAATGAATCGGCATCTGACTCTGTACTGAGAAGAACAAATGGTCTTCTTCAGCAACTGATTATGGTTCAAGCATAGATAAAATAGACCTGATATGTCTAATTGACTAGGTCACGTTGATCCTTGGACATATTGACATCTCTGTTCCACTTTGTCAGAAACATCATTATCCATCCACATCTACATCCTGAGGCTAGGTTGAGGGCTTTTTTCTTTGGAGCCAAAGGGCCCGCTCAGGTCCTAAATGCTGCCTCTAGGCTTTTTTGTATTGTATCCTGCAACGTGTCCAACTGCAGCGGATTAGACTTCTGCAGAGGCTTGATGAGGAGATACCCCATCAGAATAATTCTCCACATGCCTCCTTTTTTCAATTGTCTTGCTTCCCTCCTTATCACCACACACCTAAAGCTTCAGCTCTCCGGAAGCTTAAATGAGGAACATCCCACTTTATATGGTTGCCCAGCACTGAAGTCAGGGTGTAGCGCTATGCCATCATCTTCAGGATCAGGGGGAGCACATAAACAGGATTAACAAGAGAAAAAGCAACAAACACAATGAGGCAAATAAAGGGGCTAACTCTCTATGGAAAGTAATGCATGTAAAAACAATTGTGCTTGTATATCGTTGCGCTCAAAAGTGAAATTCACCCTTGAGTGATTCCAGAGGAAGGGCACTAGAGCAGGCCTATCTGCTTGCTACAAACACAATCAACAGAAATATTTTAAAAAAACAAAAGATTTGAAGGAAAACCTTACCCAGTATAGCAGGACCCCATCGGGTGGAGAAAAAAGAAACAGGAAGGGTTTCTTCTGTGGCCCTACTAATTAGCCTGACTCAAAAAGTAACCGTGTCAGCCATATTAGGAGGGGGTGATGTATAAGGAGACAGCTTGTGGGCAGGAGACTAACACTCATACTGTGAGGAGGAAGATTGAGAGGGTGGTATCAGTAATCAGGAATCCACTGTCCACATTTGTGTTGGCTGTCACATTGAGAGCACGCATCCTAGCCTCTGGCATTTTCTCAAGTGGGAGTTCAGAGCTCCAGGAAATTACTTACCATTTTGTATGAAGCTAAGATCAGGTCTTTGATGTAACAATTTCTCTAGAGTAGGATGCTTGTGGTCTGACCGTTATTTGTCATGTTAGTAAATGTTTTGTGCTTTTTGGATGGTCTTGTGTTTACGTTTTTTCTGTTGAGTAACTTGAAGCCTTGGGGTAAGACTGCAATTTACAAAACTAAATAATACTATAAATGATATTAACTAAAGACTCAGAAGTTAAAAACTAATTGACAGTGCATGCCGATAGAAGACTACCCTATAGACATGAGCAGCGATTTCAATCTGCCTTGTCGGCATGCTGGGATAAGTGTTGGTTTCATGTTCATACTCGTCACTTCAGACATAAGTTGGCAATGAAAGCACTCAAAAGGTGTACTCAAGATATGAATCAAAGTTTTTGCTGATGCTCCATGTCTACTGCAGTTGCTCTTTATCCTGCTGTAATAGACTGGCTTTTGGTTTAGAAGGGTGTAAACCTTTTTCAAGCAACAACCACAATCCTTGCCAAGATGAACCACTAAAGTCACTAAATTAACCTGTACTTAACCCCCTGGTAGCCTGGCACCAAAGCAGTCAGGCTTAACTTAGAGGCACTGTGTTAAGTATTTATGCACCACACGACCAGTAATAAAGTGAAAATACAGCATAAAAAGATCCCACACCAATTTAGAAAAAGAGAGAAAATGATACCAAAACTATTCAATCCAATTAGTAGAACCGGCCAACCGCGGGCATCTAGTCGCGCGTGACCAGGACAAAGTATTAAGTTAGGGCAGACTGCGATGGAGCACTATTTGGATACACAAGGTGGATTGGGCCCGGTCACTGCTTACCTTTAGACGTAGAAAACATTTCCAGTAAAGGTTCCTGAGAAGGTAGTTCAGCAGGGCAAGAGGTCAGGGAGCCGCTGGACAAGGTCGCAGTTAAGATTTCTTCCTTCGGACTCTGTTACTTCTTTTGAAGTCTAAAATCTCCAGTGGGACGAAGCTGCAGGCTGTAGCCAATGAGGGCTGCATGAGGTTGGATACCCATTACTAGAGAAGTCGCTAAACACAATTTGCTGATGCAGAGACAAACAAAGCAGGAATTGCTGCAAAGTTAGGATGACTGGCGATGCACCCTGGACAGAGCAAGTTCCTAAGATGCAAGGGTTAGGCTGGTAAAGAACCTTGAGCACCACTCCCCTAGGGCCCAGGACTGGTTGGCACCAATGGGGGCTTTGGTCAGGACTAACTTCAGGATGGGTCCAGGTTCAAGGTTGTTGGAGTAGGTTGTGTCTCTGTATCTGGGAAAAGGAAGTCAGTTGACTAGCCCTTGTAGTCACTCTGGTAGTCATGGGTTCAAGCAGCAAGGCAGCCTCAAGCAGCAGGCCAATCCTCTGAGGGTACAAGATAGGATTCAAGCAGCAGAACAGTCCTCTGGTAGAAGCAAGGCAGTCCTCTGAGGTACAAAGGATGCATCAAGCAGCAGGGCAGTCCTCAGGAATATAAGTCAGGAGTGAATGGAAGAGTTGGTGTTGGGTCCAATATTTATACTGGTGCCAGTCTTTGAAGTAGGAGAAACTTCAAGATTTTCCTACATCTAGTTCTGTAAATTCTGGAGGTCGAGGGAAACAAAAGGCTGGTGTCAAGTTCTTTAAAAGTGTGCTTGAGACAGCTCTTTTTGAATTAAGTGGACAGAGAACAGCTCTGTCCCTCCCACCCTGGGAGGACAGCATATCCTGCCAACACCTACTCCCCCTTTGTCTCACTGTCTGAGAAGAATACACAAAGGTCAACTGCCATTCTATTCACAGTCAAGTAGCCCAGGACACAGTTTGCAGGTGCCAAACAGTAAGGACATGAAAATGCCAACTTTCAAAGAATAAGTCTTGACCCTGCTCCAATGGGAATAGTTCAGCCTGAACTGCCAGGCCAAGTCATCACTGAACCAGAATACAAGCAACACAGGACCGGTTTCCCCCCCAATTAGGGCTCATCAGCCAGGTATAGCTTGATTCCAATGACAGCTTGCACAAGACTCGTGCCAAAATGTTTTAAATACAATGCATTCTCCCCTATGAGCTGTTTTGGCCTACATTAAGGGTGACTTGTATGTATTCAATGACGGTTTCAGCCTGGCAAAAGGTATTTCTGCCAGGTCGAATTGGCAGTTTAAAACTGCATACAGTCTGCAATGGTAGCACGGAGACATATCTTAAGGGCTACTTAAATGGGAGGCACAAAACATTCTGCAGGCCCACTAGTAGCATGTAATTTATAGGCCCTAGGTACAAGTACCACTTTACTAGGGACTTTAGTAAATTAAACGTGCCAACTGGGTAGAAGGGAATTTCTTCCATGTTTTAAGGAGCAAGCACAACACTTTAGTACCGGTTAAGCAGTGGTTAAGACTCTTGAAGCCCACAAAAAAGAATTTTAGCAAACAGGCGGAGAGAAGGCAAAAAGGTTGGGGGGGAGGGTGCGGGGGGGACCACACCAAGGCTGTTAAGTGTTACACCTGCTCTGCTAGAAACAGAGATAAACCAACAAAACATATGCAGTAGAAAAGGCTCATTACCAGATGTGTAGAAAACAGATACTGAACATCAGATGTGGATGGAACAGTCATTGGGCAACAAACAGCACTGAATGAATTAAACGGATATTGCACTAATAACTAATAACACAGAAAAACCAAAAGTAGTGGTATTTGGCCCAAAGGTTAATAAAAGAGGGTATATGCATCTAGAGGACATTAAAATTGAAATTGCCTATGGTTATAAATACTTAGACCTATGGTTGGCGGAACAAGGAAGCGCTAAACAGCAGAATGCTGCAAAGAGATCAACAGCATTAGGCCTCAAAGCCTCTTTTTTGCAATTAAGTAATACATTATCTGGGCCATCTGACTGAAATTCTAAGCATCATTTCAAGATATGATGGTGACTCAATTAACTGGACATTTTTTCACATTTATGCAGAGATTTTTTTAAGATTCATAATATTAAGATCAAGTTGTATGTGGATATGTATTTTAAGTACTATTGATCATTACATTTGTTTCTGCTAGTAATGTATTACAATTTGTTTTATGTAATTGCAATGGTTTTATTTAATAATGCAATCTACAGGTTCTACCTCATACTATGCTCAAAATATACTACCCAAGCAACTCTGAAAAGGCCAAAATATTAGCTGACCTAATGATCAAAGGATACATAGTAGCAGAAACGTGTTATATATGGCTTCCATTGGAAGCCTCTCTCATTAATAGCCTGTTCAATAGTCATCATTCACTGCTGTTCCATAACAACAGTGGGTAACAAAACTGACTACCCACCGTTACATGTTTCAAAGGAAAGCACTTTGTTCCACCACCTCATACCGGTCTGAGGACACCAGAGCACAGTGGCGGAATGGCAGTAATGGTCTCTAATTTATAAAAATAGAGAATAATTAAAATCACAAAATGACCACAAAACGGCAAAAATACAATAAGTAGAACCAGAGAGATTAATTTTTAAAGTTTTAAATCAAATGGCACCAAAAAGCACTAATCGCCACTGTGGGTCAACTGGTCACGGTAGATTTCAGGCCAACCGTGATGGAGTGAAGGTCAGCTACGCAAAACAGTTTCAATCAGTTGGAGGTTTTACCTTGGGACTTAGTCCTTAAAGGAAAGTACGATCTCCTTCTTATGGTTACCCCCACTTTTTGATAAATGTAATACTGTTTTTGACTAGTCTGACTGTGATCCTGATAATCAGGACCCCAGTCTCTCTGCTTTCTCCCTAAACTTTTATTTTATGAACTCAGGTACACTCCAGATTGGAAACTGGGGTAACCTGGTCAGTCCCTAGTATATGTCACCCCTCCAGCAGGCCTTTACAATCCTTAGGGTAGTGTGCTTGGTACTATGTGAGAGGGTGCCACTACATGGGCAGAACACCACTGCAGCCTACAGAGACCATTCTCCAGGGTTGTCACTGAGGCAGCCATTTATGACAAATAGAGTGACATTATGCGACCGCCTGATGACCAACTTTAAAACGGCTGAAACTAACCCTATTGTGTCAAACATGTTTGAATCATACCCCCACACTGTTAACCGGTGTGGGAGATATGATTCCACCCCTCAGAAGCGAGCTTCATGGGGTCCCTGGTGTTCCAGTACCAGCCATTTAGTCCTGGGCAGCCCAAAATGGTTGCTGCCGACCAGAGACACATTTCTGCCCTCCTGTTGCTGAGCCAAGCTCGAGCAGGGGAAGGCAGGACAATAGGCATCCTGTCACAGGGACGTGTGACCATCTCCCTGACAGGATTTAGTGTATTAAGGCTGCGTGGGTGCACTTGCAAGTGACTGAAAGTGTGCATGAGGGGCACATTTGGTGTCCCTGTGCATAGTCCAGTTCAAACCAGGCCTAGGAGCCATTGGCTCCAGCTCGGGCACAAAACTGGACAGAGGACATGGGAGTAACCTCCCCACTGCCCAGACCCTCCCCTGGGAGGGTCCCCTGAATCTGTCCAACCCTCTCCTGTGGGTACAAAAGGGCTTACCTGGCTATAGGACCTTAGCTTTGACGTGGACAAGATTCTAAACACGAAACCACTGAACTTCAACCGTCTGGACACTAGACTGCGCTGGACTTTGTTTGGGCCCGACTACCAATCCAAAGCTGTAATACTGTGCCTAGAGTGGTAAATGGCTTTTGTTATTTTACAGCTTGGCATGGATATTTTTTTTATTTTTTATAAACATGGTAACAAAAGGATTGGCACGTAGTTAAAGCGGTCTGTAGCCAGACCTAAATGAGTATAACGTGAATACTGATAAATGAAAGACCTGGAGACACTACATGAAACACAAGCACATGGACACTGATAATCTATGAAGAATCCGACTGTAATTTGGCCTGCATCTAGCCTAACACAGAGGTTTCTCTGAGGGTATTACTAAACCTACAAGGTAATGGAATGAACGCCTGAAGTAATCTCAACCACTGGAAATCATTCAGGCCTGCAGTCAAGACCATTTTTTGCCCTCTATGCTACTCCATAGTCCTACAATATGCAAGTGGTGGTTAGTTCCCATCTGCGATCGCATGGTGGGTCAAAAACTATGGACTGGATTGTGGCACTTACCCCTGGCTGGGATTAATTTAAACACACTCATCACTTTTTTCCTCAGGGCAACGCATATGCCCAGAAGTGGATCCCATGCTCATTGTGGCACAGGACTTAAACTGCATACTACCGACAAGGCCCACACAGGCCAAAACTGGTCTGGGGTTGCTTGCAATCCCATTCAGAGGGAACTTAGCCAGGCAGTTCAGGCTGGACTGTTCCTATTAAAGCAGAACCAAGGCTGATTTCCATATAGCTGGGTCCAGTCTCAGGCAGCATGGTGGACAAAACAAAAAGGATAGACTAGATGGTGGCCAAGAGTAACTACCAGCGGCGGGGATTAATTCAAGCAATCCACCTATCAATTTTTTGTTTTAAGAAAGGTTCCCTTATCCACAAAACACAAGTGGTGCCGACAGAAGGCAATTGTCATGAATGAGAGGTGGCACCCAGCCCAACACAGAACTGTGGATAAATACAGAAGATTTGACACCATGTGGCTCTGACAGGTATGTCAGTTAGAGAGAAGCTGCTTTATCCTGTGGCTATGGTAGCCAGAGGCATTTGGCACAAAGAGAAGAGTTACTGAGAAAACTGGGGATAGGTTGCTGTGATAGAATGATCACATAACAGGATGCAGATACAGTACAAGGTTTTGAAAAGCAGTTTCACTTTCTTAGTTGAGAGAGCTGGTTGCAGGCCATCTTTGTTTACTTTGTGATGTGATACTTAGGTTGCTGTCCAGAGTGAAGACAAGTGCTTTGGCACTTAGTGAATGTTGGTGTTCAAATCCATCAAGGTTAAATTATTGGGCCAGGTTAGCACGGTTTCTTAATTGCTGTTCTTGGCAAATACCAAGAATTCTGGATGAGGTGAAGGACTTTTTTGAGATGTTGGATGCCTGGATCAGAGGACATTTTTAAACAGTTGTGTATTGTGGGCATCATGGTGAATTTACCTACCGTTATTGGGGAGTACATCCTCAAGATGGTCCTTGCAGAGATTGACAACGAAGTGGGACATTATGGAAGCCAGTGTTGCCAGAGTACGAAATACCTTGAAAAAAAACAAGTTACAGGAGCCGTTTGGCAAAACAGGAATAGTTTGTTTAATTAAACAGAGGCCACGAGAACAGGCACAGGGTCGGAGGACTGTCTCAATTTACATTCAGTTGGACTTCGCCTACAACCAAGACCGCTTAAAGGAAGACTCCTGCTGCTCCTGGTCTCGTCGTCCTGCCGGTCTTCTGCGTCGCCTGTGCTTCATCCAGGTTCTTCTCCTGCATTTGGCGAGTCCCTTGGACCTTGCTGGTCCCAACACTGCTACTTCTTTGTTTTCCTCGTCTGTTGCTGCTGCCAAGGCTTTTTGGTGCTCCCGCCGTGTAACGACCATCTGGTTCTCGACTTCTGACGTGGGATAGCTCGTGAATGGCTCCTGGTCTTCCACAGCGTCACCTGGTCCTCACAGCGGCAGCGACAAGGTCACTGTCAATTCTCCTGCATCTTTTGTCATCGGTGGTCATTGGTCTTCCATGCCTCCTCACTCCTGAGTGGCATAAACTCTGTCCCCTCTGCTTGAGGGTACTCCGCTTCGAGAATCCATCCTTCAATGCCACAGACTCTTTCATCTTCTTAGTCAGCGACAGCTTCACTGAAGTCCTTCATTGTGGTCTACAGCGGTTTCCGACATCACTTCGCACCTATGCACCTGGCTTCCCTGGTGTAGGTATCCAGGTTTCTGGGATATACACGGGTGGGGTGACTCTACAACCTTCCATCTTCCATGGGGTTTCTTCAGGGTCCACTGAGAAGGGCCCTTCTTCAAAACTGCAACCGAGCATATCCCCACTGACTTGCATTGAGTAGGTGGCTGTGTTTCCACTCTGCACACAGCCTCTGTGGTGTTCCTGGTTACTTACCTTGGGTGGTTCCTTCTGAGTCTTCTGGGTCAAGTCTTGACTTTGTCGCAGTTTGAATTCCAATTTCTTAGTATATGGTTTGGTCTCCCCATGGAGACCACTGTGTATGTGTTCTACTTTTGAAATATTGTGTGTATTTGTGCTGACATGATAAATTCTGGTAAAACAAGCTGCTTTACACTCCTTCTGGACTACGCCTGAAGGCTGCTCTCCACAGCTTATTTGTATCCAAACAGGATGAGCTCCTGAATGCAGTGCGCACTGTACCTATAGTAGAACAAACTGTTCTGAATTTTATAATGAATTTAACCACTGTATATAAACATTCCCTTTGTAGGCAAAAAATAATAACCAATTTTCTCCTTTTATGAGTAATTATTTATTATTTAGTGTATCGCATAACATGAAACATATAAATGTTTTTACAAAGAACATAATTTCATAATGCAAAAATCAAATCAATGAATTTTTATTTGCTAAATGCACAAACAAATTGTATCCTGAAACAGTTTGAGAACCATGACATTTAACATTCAATGGAATTATTGATGAAAAGGCCCAATGCATTTTGGGACTCCTAGGTCCCTTCTTCAGGGGAAGGATATGAAAATAAAGGATAGTATTTACCTTCATGTAAATGGATATGATGCCGAGTTGTTAGTAATGGAGAGACCCTTAATCCAACAACCGAAAAGGTGCCAGATTTATTAAATGTTGTGAAAACTAAAGAGGCCACTTTTACTGATGGGAGTCGAAAGAGACGATGAATCTGTCATAGACCCATTGTTAACCGGGTGTTACAGATATATGTTTAGAAAACAAAATGTGTAGAATAGACATGCAAGATGATAGTGTCCCACAATGTAAGAAAAGATCAAGAATGTGTCTAGCTTAAGAATACTATAGGAAGCCGGTAAGTGCTCCTACTTGTCATGTTCTGCTGTACTCCTAGTATATGCAAGTGATCATAATGTGTTGATTAAAAATCATGGTATGGTATGACCTGGCAACGGTACACGAAAGAAACAAATATCAAAAGTCATATACAGCCTCTTCTTTATATCTATATTGCTCTGGTGTTCAGGTAAAAGCAGGTGTAGCTGTGAACAAAAAACGGGAATGATGTGGTAAAGAGACTGTATTGTAAGCAGGATGCAATAACACACTAGGTACCGTGATGCTTACCGGCACTGGCAGCGACATGATATCTTGCCAATATTCTATTGCGAACAGCCCGAAACAGAGAGATAAATGAACGTGAGCGGGATACTCGCGTGTGTGAAAAATATTGGTATAAAACAATACTGAAGAAACAGACATAATGCTGAGCTTATTCTTACCGAAGTCTGCGAGACCAGGGACGCTCAGAATCTTGCGTGAGGCGGATGCAGTCACTAAGCTGTCTGGCGCGCTACTTGAAATTACGGAAAAGCGCGTTGGATACGTATCGTGAATAATAGAAATCGAAAGAGGACTAAAAGCTAAATACTGCAAAACGACGGACTCTCGTATGAAATGGAGAAAAGACATGTAGAAATGTAAAAGAAATAGAGGGGTGTGTATCTGAACTTCAACCAGAAATCCAGATGAAAAATCGATAATTATATGGACTAAATGTACTCTATGAAAAAAATGTTGTCAAATAACTCAAAAATCTGCATTTTCCGTAAAGGCATATGTATAATATGGTAAACTGAACGTTCACCATATTCACCGTCTATTCGAAAAATAGGAATAGAAGCCAGAATATGGTTTGTGGACTAGACGACATAATATCATTGAGATACGAAAGTGGCATCTGATGCGATAATGTGGGTGAGAAGAAAAAACATGCTAGGGGTAATGATGTCAAAAATAAAAGGATCTTGTGGAAAACTGAAGTATTACTATTATGGATATGAAGATGAATGATATATGTAAGTTAAGTTAATACCTTCAATGTTGAGTGCCCCAGTGTGGCAAAAGAGAGGTGTAAAGACTCAATGACAGTTAAAAAGAGGAAGTATATGGCCTGTTATTTTCACAACAAAAACATACAGTTTGAATATGTAATAAAATGAGAATCCACTTTAAAAAAAAAAAACTGCTCTCTATTTTATCATTCAAAACAGGTTTTTTAAATAAACTACCAACAATTCAACCATTTACGCAACCACATTGGATATTGTGTACAATTGACGTTACCGCTTTGTACACATCTATAGCACACTCTGAAGGATTACAAGCGACAGAATGGGCACTTCTGAAAATGGAACAAACTGATCAAGAAAATGTGTTCTTAATGAAGTTGCTATTTTTTTGTTTGCACAACAGTTATTTCAAATGGAGGATGATTTTTATGGTCAATTAACTGGCACTTCCATGGGCTTTTCTGGAGCACCGGAATACGCCAATATTTTCATGTCAAAATTTTAAAGGTTTCCATCTTGACCCATGAAACTTGGTCCAGAGGTTTAGTACAATACTGTAGATATATTGATGATATATTTCTAATTTGGTCCCAACCACAAACCATTTTGGAACAACTTATATGGGAATTGAACACAAGGAATCCAAGAATCCAGTTCACTTACACTATTAGCACACAGCAAGTTAATTTTCTTGATATTAAAGAGCCAATGGGATCGGGATTACACACACAAATTTACACGAAACCCACGGACAGAAACAACATATTACATTATTCCAGCTTTCACCCAAGTGGATTAATTTCTAACCTGCCTTTTTCAAATTTATCCAAATTAAACAGATCTGTTCAGAACCAGACACAGCACAGAAGAAGATAAGCGAATTCCAACAGAAATTTACTCAAAGAGGTTATCCTGAAAACATCATACAAAAAAGTACCTTTAGATTACTAGAGAAGGATATAACATCATTACTTAAAAAGACTTCACGTAACGAGGAAAATGCACCCACTTTCGTGTCAAAATACTCTAGTTCGAATCAAATAAAAAGAATTATCAATAAAAGATGGGATCTTCTTCAAAATGAGCTAGACTTCAGAGGCGTATTTAACAAAAAACGATATTCGCATATACAAGAGGGAAAAATCTACAAGAACTCATGAAAACTCCAGAAATATTGATGCCAACTATGATTCACAAGGGTACTTTGAGATGCCATAATTGTATTCACTGTAACAACATAATAGGTGATATATTAACACATCCAGCTTCCGGTAAAAATATAAAACTTAAACATACTTCGGATTGCAATACCATGAACATTATCTATTGCTTGAAATGCCCCTGCGGAATGGCATACGTGGGCAAAACGCAAAGCAAATTAAAACTCCGGCTGACAGAGCATAAGAGTACAATACAGACTGGTAATAAAGCCTCCAGTGTAGCAGTACACTGTCATGAAGCTAAACACACTATCACCCAAATAAGAGATCAGATTATTGAGGTAGTGAGTAATGCATTGATAACAACAAAAAATTGTTACAACGTGAGGTATTCTGGATAAACTACTTGAAAACTTTATTTCCCAAAGGTTTGAATGATAAAATAGAGAGCAGTTGTTTTTTATAAAGTGGATTCTCATTTTATCACATATTCAAACTGTATGTTTTTGTTGTGAAAATAACAGGCCATATACTTCCACTTTTTAACTGTCATTGAGTATTTTCACCTCTCTTTTTCCACACTGGGGCACTCAACATTGAAGGGATTAGCTGAACTTACATATATCATTCATCTTCATATCCATAATAGTAATACTTCGGTTTTCCAAAAGATCCTTTTATTTTTCACAATATTACCCGTAACATGTTTTTTCTTCTCACCCACAACGTTATCGCATCAGATGCCACTTTTGTATCTCAATTATATCATGTCTTCTAGTTCACAAACCATATTCTGGCTTCTATTCAGATTCAGATTTTTCGAATAGACAGTGAATATGATGAACGTTCAGTTTACCATAATATACATATGCCTTTTAGGAAAAAGCAGCTTTTTGAGTTATTTTACAACACTTTTTTCATAGAGTACATTTAGTCCATATAATTATCGATTTTTCATCTGGATTTCTGGTTGAAGTTCAGATACAAACCTCTCTATTTCGTTTATATTTCTACACAACAGTCTTTTATCCATTTCATACGAGAGTCTGTCTTTTTTGCAGCTTTTAGTCCTCTTTCGATTTCTATTATTCACGATGCGTATCCAACGCGTACTTCCTTATTTCAAGTCCCGTGCCAGACAGCTTAGTGAATGCATCCACCTCACGCAAGATTCTGAGCGTCCCTGGTCTCGCAGACTTCGGTAAGAATAAGCACAGCATTATGTCCGTTTCTTCAGTATTGTTTTTTACCATTATTTTTCACACACACGAGTATCCCACTCACGTTCATTTATCTCTTTGTTTCGGGCAGTTCGCAATAGAATATTGGCAAGATATCACGTCGCTTCCAGCGCCGGTAAGCATCACGGTACCTAGTGTGTTATTACATCCTGCTCACAATACGGTCTCTTTACCACATCATGCCCGTTCTTTGTTGTTCACGGCTACACACGCTTTTACCTGAACACCGGAGCAATATAGATATAAAGAAGAGGCCGTATATGACTTTTGACTTTGGTAAGCGATATTTGTTCCTTTCGTGTACCGTTGCCAGCTCATACCATACCCATGATTATTAATCAACACATTATGATCACCTGCATATACTAGGTATTACTTGGAGTACAGAAGAATATGACAGGTAGGAGCACTTACCGGCTTCCTATAGTATTCTTACGCCAGACACAGTCTTGATCTTTTCTCACATTGTGGGACACTATCATCTTGCACGTCTATTCTACACATTCCATTTTCTAAACATATATCTGTAACACCCGGTTGACAATTGGATCTATGACCGATTCATCGTCTCTTTCGACTCCATAAGTTAAAATGGCCTCTTTAGTTTTCACAACATTTAGTAAATGTGGCACCTTTTCGGTTGTTGGATTAAGGGTCTCTCCATTACTAACAACTCAGCATCATATCCATTTACATGAATGTAAATACTATCCTTTATTTTCAGATCCTGCCCCTGAAGAATGGACCTAGGAGTCCCAAAATGCATTGGGCCTTTTCATCAATAATTACATTGAATGTTAAATGTCATGGTTCTCAAACTGTTTCAGGATACAATTTGTTTGTGCATTTAACAAATGAAAATTTATTGATTTGATTTTTGCACTATGGAATTATGTTAATTGCAAAAAAATGTATATGGTACATGATACACTATATAATAATGAATAATAATTCATAAAAGGAGAAAACTTGATATTATTTTTTGCCTACAGAGGGAATGTTTATATACAGTGGTTAAATTCATTATAAAATTCAGAACAGTTTGTTCTACGATAGGTACAGTGCGCGCACTGCATTCAGGATCTCATCCTGTTTGGATACAAAATAATTGGTGCATGTGTAGTCAACACATCGCAGCAGTGCAGCACCCTTAGTTTATTTTGTGGAAACTGCAAGGTTAAAAATTTAGTTATTAATAGTGATGCTCCTCTAAACCCCAAGTTTTCAATGCTCGCCACAGCTACCACTTACAGAGCTTTCTATGGTTGTCTAAGACCACTAAAATCACTATAAAGTTTGTCTGGATTAGTGCAGGGTGCTTACCTTAAATAAGTGGGCACCAAATATTATGCCAGGCTCCTACAAAGTGGTTTTCAGGGAGTTCAGTATGTTGGGGAGGTTTGTGAGAGACAGGATTTTGTAGGATGACCATTGCGGGATGTTATAAGAGGAAGGTCCAAGTGGAGAAGCAGTATTTGAGCTGTAAATGTGCTGCCGGATCTTCGGTATTTTTTCATCAAAGAAGAGGATAACGGTGTTGCTTTTGTCTGTAGAGTGTGAGATAGGGGAGTGAGGCAGGGGGTTGATGCCATACATGAATGTCAAAGTTTTTTCTGCTTCTGTTGACAGCATCATCAATGGTGTTGGTAAAATACTTTGCTTTGGCTGCTGTTACTTCAGTAATGTGAGATCATCGGGCTTCTGTTTCTAGTCCACGTTTATTTCCCTCTGCAGATGGAGCTTTTGTGTGTTGATGAGGTCTTTGGAGTACCACAGTGTTGAAGTTTTGGCCTGAACTTGTGTGCATTGGTTGGAATGGGGGTGTTCACATGGTTATCTAGAAAGGTTCTTCAGTTGTTTACAAGGGTGTTGGGTATGGGAGAGTAGGGCCAGGTCATCTGCAAAGTCCAAGTAGGAGAACTGCATCCAAGGTGTCGATTGGATCCTATTTCTTCTCCTTACAGTGGATGTATTCATGATCCAGTCTATGGCCAACAGGAAGAGAAAACAACCCTGGCCGACTCCGGTCCTCACTTGGAAGGCTTTGTGAGCTGTCCTCCATGGACTATCTTGCATGTCATTCCCTCGTATGAATTCTTGATGACTCTTACAAAATTATCTGGCACACAATAGTGGCGGAAGTGCTGACAGAGGGTCTTTCTGTCCACGCTATTGAATGCCTTCTCAGTCAAACTTAAGATGGAGGGGGGAGTTCCATTGAATCGACTGCTCAAATGATGATGTTGCAACCTGGTTTGTGCAGGATCCATCTTTGCAGAAGCAGTCTTGTTCCTTCAATCTGTCTAGTATGACTCTCTTTGCCTGGGGTTGACAGAAGAGTTATCCCTCTGCAGTTTGTGCAGCTACTCAGGCCACCATTCTTGGGATCTTGATGATACATCTCCTTCCAGTCTGATGACATATTTTCCTCTACCCAGATCCTTCCAAACTTGGGGTAGAGCAGGTCTACTGATGTTTCTATGTCTGTATTCGGTGCCTCTGCAGGAATGTTGTCAGGTCCTGCAGCCATCCCATTTCTCAGATGTTTGACGGCTTGCCATACTTCTTCATTGGTTGGTCTGTTGCAGTCGACTGGCAAGACCTTGTCTGCTGACTGTTTGTTTGGTGGCGACTGCGGCACGCGTTGGTTCAGCAGTTCTTAACAGTGATCCACCAATTCATTGTTGGCCTTCCTTACTCAGGATTGTCTTCTCAGCTTTGACTTTAATGAGTCTTTCTGGATTGCTGTATATGCCGGAGAGTGTCCTTGTTATGTTGTAAAGTTCCTTCAAGTTTCCATGGTTTCCTGCTTCCTGGGCTTCTGTAGCAAGACCATCGAGGAATCTTCGCTTGTCTGCTCTTAAGAATCCTTGTTGGTTTTGGTGTATTCATCTGAGCTTTAGCCTTTTCTGCTCTTGTTCAGCTGGTGCTGATGGCAGCTTTCTTTTTCTTTCTCTCTTGGAACTTGTGGATAGTCTCATTGGAGATCCATTATTTATGCTGATGCTTCTTGGGACAAGTACCTGGCAGGTGATGTCACTGTGTCTTTGATTTTCTTCCACTGACTTTCTACTGGGTCTCTGTCATCTTCTAGTTCATGTAGGACTTGAAACTTGTTATCGAGAATAACAGAGTATTCACTCAGTTTCTGTACATCTTTGAGGAGGGTTGCGTTAGATCGCTGGTGTTGTTTTTTTGGTTCCATCCATGCTTTCTTCAGCTTGGCCAAGTCTAGGTGATGCTCTGATGCTACGTTTGCTCCTCTCCTCAATCTAACATCCAGTAGGGACCTCCAGAACGTCTTGGCAATGCAGACATGGTTGATCTGATTCTCTGTTGAATGGTCTGGTGACACCCCACGTTGCCCTGAGTATTCGTTTGTGTGGGAATACACTACCACCCATCACCAAACTGATCAGGGTACAGAGATCTGCATGCCTTTCACCATTCCCATTCATGTTGCCAAGACCATGTTTGCCCATGACTTCTTTGTACTGAGTATTGTCGCTTCCTAGCTTGGCATTGATGTCCCCCATCAGTATGGTGATGTCTCGCTCAACCCATTGCTCCAGGATGGACAGACGTCTGTTGAAAACTGTCCTTTTTCCACTTCTTTGCTGTCATTTGTAGGTGTATTGCCCTGGATAAGATTCACTTTGATCCTCTTTTTCTTTGAGTAGAAAGTCAATGTGATGATTCTGGGACCATGGGTTTCCCATCTAATCAGAGCTCTGTTGACTGCCGACGTTAGAATCAGTGCTGCCTCCTGAGACTGCGGGGCACTCTTCTTCATGTCTAGAATACTGCAGCTATTCTCCTGGAGCCAGTCTAATCTGCTCAGACTGTGTCCATCTTGTCTCGCTGATGCCAAGCAGGGCAAGGTTTTATTTTTTCATCTTTCACTTGGGCTGTCTTGTCTGTCTAGTACAGGGTCCTCACATTCCATGTCTCAATGGCGATTGTCTTGGTCGAAAGCAGGAGGATCAGCTTTGTGGCTTCCAGGGATTTCTGGCTTTCAACACAAAACCACCACAGCTTTCTGTGAAGGAGATTCCCATCTCTCCAAGGCCCGGGATGTCTTTTGGTTGTCGTTTCTGCTGATAGGATTTTTTTGTATGGTGGGGTGGCTAGACCCACGCATAACTCTCTCCTCCTTTCAGAGCTGGGATTGGGACTGGCCTTACCCATCTGCAGATGCAAAAGAAGACTGAATATGTGGCAGCCACATCAGCACAACTTGGCCTCAACATATACAGGGGAAAACCCAAGATTCTTTTTTTTATTTTTATTCTTTTTATTGGCAGTATGCAAATTAGGATCATTGTACATACATTGTTTCAAAAACATCGATAGCTGTGTGATCACCCTATCAGGGGACCTTTGGTACTGTTCTCATAACACAGATCAGCAATTTGCAGTATTTTACATAAGCAAATCTTTTTGTACTAACCCAGCCCTCATCTCAGGTACAACATTTCTGATAATCACAGGGGGCGGGCTTCACGCCACATTGCCCAGCCTGTAACCTCTTCTGATTGACCGAAGGAGCGACCCGTGTTTAGTTGCTACCCTTCCATCATCTTATCCCTTTTATTTATTTACCACAAAAAACATTTAAACGTATTGGTGCTAATGACAGCATCTGGCGTAACCGCATTCTCCCTCTCATTATACTTTTGTGTCTTTGGTTGAGTGTGGACAGAGTTTTCACGTATTGCTGCGTCCCTCGATCCCTGTCCCCAGCCGAGGTGCGTCTGGGTGGATGGAGAATGGTGCAATGGGTGCATAAGTGAGGAGTAGAGCTGAGAAAAAGGCATAGTTAATCTATAGGGTCTCTGAGGGACGTGAGCTAGTTGGCGGCTGACACCCGGATGCATGTTGTCGGCCAGGAAATGTTTCCTCAGTGAGGGAGGGGCCTGTAGTTACGGTCTATATGGAGCAATGGGAGAGCGGGGTTGGAGTCCCTCCATGTGGGCGTCAGGGTCCCGTTCCATGAACGTTCAGTGTCGCTTCCTAAAGTGTGGTCTATCCCCTGAGTACGCTCTAGCAAAAATCCCCAAGTCTCTAGATCTCCGTCATCGTTCTAGTCTGTACAGACAGCATGTCGACGGCAAAAACCAAGATTCTGAAGGCGAACACGGCCAGCACAACTGCAGTCACTCTTGCTGTAGATATACTGGAAGAGGTTGAGGCTTTAACCTACCAGGGCAGTGTCAAAGACAAACAGGGTGGCACAGACTCCGACATCAAGGCAAGAATCAGCAAAGCACAGGATACTTTCATTTAGCTAAGGAAGATATAGAGCTGCAAGGACCTCACACTGCAAACAAAGATCAGACTTTTTAACACCAATGTAATAACAGTCCTTCTATATGGAGCAGAAACTTGGAGGACAACCGTGATTACCACCAACAAAGTCCAGACCTTCACCAACTGTCTGAGGAAATCCTCCAAATCAGCTGGCCAAACACCATCAGCAACGACTACTTATGGTAGCAGACCCTGCACATGAAGAAATCCTGAAAAAAATCTGGGACTTTATATAGTCACCCCCTCCACAATCCAGAGTCAAACACCAACAGGCAAGCCCTGACCTGGAACTTTCAAAGGAAAAGCAGAAAAGAAATTCTAAGAAACACCTCGCCCGGAGACTTTGAGGTTTCCTACAAAGAGATGGGTTACACCTGGAGTTAGATTGAAAGAAAAGTCACGGACAAAGATGGCTGGAGAGTCAGGGTTGATTGCCTATATACCCCTAGGAAGGGTAGTAGGCACAAGTAGGCTACAAGAGTGTTGAGGTCGGACATACAGTTGGTAGAAGAGGGCACTAAGCTCCAAGTTAATAGTCCAAGAAAGATCTGATGGTTTGGTGTTCTCTTCTGGGTTGAACTTTGGTTTTTTGGCTGGACCCAGAGTAAGGAGATGGAATGGGCAAATTAATCTGTCCAGTTCAGGGGTATGGGTTGGCTGCATTAGACTGCTGGTGATGTTGAGAAAGTGAGATTGAGTAGGACTCCTTTGAAGTGGGTTAGTTGGCTTACGTGCTGCACCACATTGTGTGTGTGTCAACGAGGCTGAGGAGGGCGTTCTTATTTCCTTGCTTTGAAGTCACCCAGGAAGCATATGTGGCATGCTACATGGATAAGTTGGTGAACAGATCAAGGAATTTGGCAAATAAATTCTTGTTCTGTGCCTGGATTAGATTGAGTGAGGCAGATTTAGTTGCACAGAAGGAATGTGGCATGTGAGGAGCACCATGGAGTTGAGGCACACCTGCCTAGAGTGCAGGACCAGGAGGACCTTTGGAGGACAGCAAAGGCCTCCTCCAATCTTATGTTCTGGAGAGCAAATTATGCATCCTTTAACTTGTGGGAGCAAGTCTAAGATATGTGAGGACGTGGGAGTGAGACATGTTTCGGTCATGAAGAGCATGTAAAGCTTGCAACAGATGAGGTATGTGATGTCTTGTCTGGAGCGTAGTGTGCTACAAATCGTGAGTTGGAAAAGGTGTTCAGTAGTTTGAGGATTTAAGGTGGCTAGTGGGATGGATACGAGGTTGGATCTGTGTGTTGAGACAGTAGTTCCAGTGGGCTAGCAAACAGAGCATTCATTGCGGAGGAGCAAAAATAGAACCAAAATGAAGAAATGAGGAACAACAGCAGCAGGAATCCGCCAAACACACTGGAAAAAAGGGAATAAATAAAAGCCAGTATTACTCCAAAGATGTGACAGTAAAGCTTTTGTTGGGCTCCTTGCTGTGTTGGCGTTGTACCGGCATCCTTTTTAATTATTCCTATGCACTTTGCACTTTAGCCTTTACTGAAATATTTGTAAAAACTGTATGACTTGTGATCCTTTTAATCATCGGGGGTAACTTGCACGGGGGAAAGTGAATCAAATAGGAATCGAAGGGGAGTGAGAATTGTATTTTTAAATTACCTGTGATTGTGTTGCTTTAAAAAAAAAAAAAATCGGGGGAATTCGCGCTGGGGGAAACTGAATTACGAGATCCTTAATTTACCAATGAGGCGCATGGTCGCGGTATCCGCATGTTAGAGCGGTCCCGCTTTTCCTGGTTAGCGCTCTAGCTTTTTGGGCGCCAGGTCTACAAAAAAACGGATGTAGTGTCTGCGCAGCCGGCGCGGGCAGCTGGCACGCCGGCGGCACGCCGAACGCGTGCCAAAGGCAAGCCCGTCTGCGCCCGTCAGCGTCCCGGAGTTGCAGGAGACTCTGCCGGTTGCATAGGCCATGCTGTGAAAAGAGAGATATGATAGAGACGCGCTTCTGTTGCTGAGAACCCCCACAAGTTGTAGGTATGTCTTTCCATCATCTAATGATGACGGGATTCTGGGGTGTAAGCAATATAATTGGGGGATCCCTGACAACGAGGAGCTCTGCCAGACTTGTAGCCCTAATGCTGGTATAATCAAACAAGAAAATATTAGAGCATTGTTATTAAATTGCCGCTCCATGAACAAACATGACCTTCACATCTACGACCTATTAATAGAGAAAAATCCGGACCTATTGTTGTTGACTGAAACTTGGCTTAATGAAAGCTCAAATCCAACCATAGCAATAGCGATTCCTCCAGGGTACTCTATATTGAGGAAAGACCGTGTAGGCAGTAAAGGGGGAGGGATTGCTATTATTAGTAAAATAGAATATTCGATCTCTCATGTTGATATGGAGGACATAGAAGGGGCGGAATGCCTTAGTTTTCAATGCATCCTTTCCCCCCCCCCCATCAATGCTTAGCAGGGATATTAATCTATAGACCCCCAGGTAATGCCGGTGGTTTCTTGAGAACTCTCGATGCATCTTTGGCCTCGCTGGCCCCCAGATTCAAACACTTCTTGGTCCTCGGTGATTTTAATATTCACCTAGACAACCAGGAGAGGGTCGATGCTTCTTTTTTTCAGAAGTCAATGAAATCTTTAAATCTCGACCCGCATGTGACATCTCAGACTCACATTAAGGGACATATCTTAGATCCAATTTTCACAAATTTTGATATTCAAACCGATGTTCCCCTACCCCTGCCTTGGTCGGACCACTTCTTGATTAGTTTTGAGATTCAGAAAGTCCTCAAACCTCGACAGCCCCAGGCAAGGCAGGCATTGTTTTCCACTAGAACACTGCATAAAATTACGCCAGAAGCTTTCAAATAGGAATTAGCCAGGCACCCCATGTGGGGATATAGAACGGGATGTGGAGTCCCTAGAAAGTTGGGTCACTTTCGGCACTAGGTCTTTAGCCCCACTGACTGTTTGTCCAGTAAGATCGGTAAGAAGGTCTGCACCCTGGTTTAATGCTACTCTGTTGCAGACAAAGAAAGACTGTAAACGTTTGGACAGAGCGTGGAGGAGAGATTTTAGTAAGGAAAAGAATGAAAAATATAGGCAAACAATAAGAACCTATCCTAGAATGATACAGGAGGAAAAGAAATCTTTTTGTTCACTCGAAAAATTGAATGTGCCAGGAATATAAGTCGAGAACTCTTCAATATAGTCAAAAGTTTTCTCGTCACCCAAAGCGGGAGTCAACCATCCCTCTTTTACCGCAGACTGGATTACTCAGTTAGCCAGCTTTTTTTATTCTAAAATCATAGAGATCCAATCCTCTTTTGGTCTGTCAGACGGCCCAGCGAATAAAGTTCCCACCTTGGTAAATTGTCAAACTACGACAGGAATGGCTTCTCTCTCCCTCATTTTCCCCCGATCTCTCTAGAATCTTCTTTAATAATAATTAAGGGCCTGAAGTCCGGCTCCCCGTCTGACCCTTGCCCGGCCAATTTTTATGGCAGAGATACTGAATTCAACCATTCTGAATCTGTCTTTGAGCTCAGGCCAGGTACCAGAGCTATGGAAAAGCGCAAAAGTAATTCCGTTGCTGAAGAAACCCGCTGCAGATCAGACTATACTCTCCAACTATAGACCGATCTCCCTTCTTTCATTCTTTGCTAAAACATTGGAAAAATATTTACATTCGGTAGTTTCCAACTTTGCTGAAACCAATGACCTCCTGTATTCAAGTCAATCAGGATTCCGTTCTAATTTCAGTACGGAAACGGCCTTACTTGAGGTCTCGGAGACCATTAAAGAAATACTTGATAAGGGTGGAAAAGCTGCCCTGATTCTTTTAGATCTTTCGGCAGCTTTCGACACCGTGCCCCATGATCGCCTGCTGCAGAGATTAGAGCAGCGTGGTTTTGGTGGCACGGTGCTGAAATGGTTTGCCTCCTTCTTAAAGGACAGAAAGCAAGAGGTTTGTTCTCCTCCCTTTACCGCTAGGATCCCGCCTCTTAATGTGGGGGTCCCTCAGGGCTCTATTTTGAGCCCGGTATTATTCAATCTGTACATGTCACCCCTTGCAAAATTGGCGGAGGCAGGAGTTGCGAAGATTATATCCTATGCGGACGACACGCAGTTGTTGTTCACTTGCGGGAAGGGTGAGAACTTTCAAGGTCAGATGATTAGAGCTTGCTTGACCGAAGTGTTGCTCTGGTTCCAATCCCACCAACTCAAATGTAATCCGGAGAAATCTGAGATCATTTTCTACGGTTCCCCCCCTTCGGACATTTGGAAACAGTGGTGGCCTGAAGAAATGTTGCCTCCCCAGACGGCCGTTAACCTGGTTAAAAATCTGGGGGTAAAAATGGACTATATGTTATCAATGAAAACACAAGTCCAAACTGTGACTGGTACTTGTTTTGGCTTACTAAAAATGATTAAGAAATTTCTCCATCTCCTGCCAATGACACATAGAAAGATGGTTGTGCAGGCCCTTATCACCTCTAGATTAGATTATGTTAATGTTCTTTTTTTTGGCATACCGGAGGGATTATTGAGCAGACTTCATGTCGTGCAGAATTCTGCGGCCAGAGCAGTTCTGAAACTGGGAGTCAGAGAACGGATTTCGCTCCACTTGAAGAAATTACACTGGCTCCCGGTTCGCTGCAGGATTCTTTTCAAAGCACTAACCCTTGCTTTTAAAGCTCTGCACGGGTTAGGGGCTCATTACTAGCGAAAAAGAGACTTTACTACACCCGTGGAGATCCCTTAGATCAGCACAACAATATTTGATCTCAGTGCCAAGGTTTTACAGAGCACGCTGTGGAGGACAGTCTTTCCAGGTACAAGTGGCTCGTGCCTGGAATACTCTGCCATTCCCCCCAAGACTGACTACCTCCCTTTTGGAGTTTAGAAAAAAATTAAAAACTTGGATGTTCCAACAGCTAATCTAATCCACTTCCCCACTTCTTCAATAGTTTTGGGTGCATAGCTTTTACTTGTCTTTATGGCCATAGCGCCAGGACACTCTGTTGAGTAGCTGTGCGCTCTTTAAATCCCTGTTCAACAAGTTACTTACCTTCGGTAACGATGTATCTGTAAGAAACATTAGTTAGTTAGATTCCTCACCTTAGAATATCCCCAGGCGTCAGACTGGATCCGGAAGATTTTTCGTCAGCAATACCCCTTGCGCGTCGCTAGGCGTCGTCTGCGGCTCCGCGTCCGTCGTCGGCGTCGTGCGCCGGAATGACGTCGGAGTACTTAGACGCCACCCTCGCGCGCTGACGTCAGTTCTTGTACATAGCTTTCCGCGCCAGGAACGCAGAGCCATGCAAAGACCGACACTGGTGCCAAAAATAAAATCTAGGGGCCTGAAAAGGATAACCTTAACCCTAGATGTCAGTTCACAGAACGGGGAGGATGGGTGGGTCGGTGAGGAATCTAACTAACTAATGTTTCTTACAGATACATCGTTACCGAAGGTAAGTAACTTGTTCATCTGAAAGAAACACGTTAGTTAGATTCCTCACCTTAGAATAGATACCCAAGCAATACCATCCCCGGTGGTTGGTCTGCGAACCACGATCACACCAGAAAGTCCTGGAGGACAGAACGGCCAAAGAAGCCATCCCTCCGGACTTGGCTGTCAAGGCAATAATGTCTGGCAAACGAGTGTAGCGAAGCCCACGTCGCCGCCTGACAGATGTCCTGCAAAGGGACACCCCGTCCCAAAGCAGTAGTAGCCGCTGTGGCCCGAGTAGAATGGGCGCGCAGCCCAACAGGAGGGTCCTTTTTTGCCAAGGAGTAACAAATTTTGATGCACAAAACGACCCACCGAGAGATGGTCCGTTTGTGCACAGCTTTCCCCTTCTTAGCACCCACGTATCCAACGAAAAGTTGGTCGTCCACCCGGAACTGCTTTGTGCGGTCCAAATAAAAGGAGAGCGCACGTTTTGCGTCCAGACGGTGGAGCCTCTCTTCCTCTTTGGAAGGATGCGGAAAGAAGGTGGGCAAGGTGACAGACTGCCCAAGATGAAATGGAGTCACCACTTTCGGAAGAAAGGAGGGACGAGGCCGAAGGACAACCTTGTCCGGATGAACAGAGAGAAAAAGGAGGCTTTGAAGATAAAGCCTGGAGCTCACTCACCCGTCTAGCCGAGGTGATGGCTACCAGAAAAGCAGTCTTAAGCGTCAGCAGACGAAGAGGACAATTATGAAGAGGCTCAAAGGGAGCACACATTAGAAATGTGAGAACAAGATTCAAGTCCCACTGAGGCATTACAAAAGGGACAGGAGGGAACGTGTGAGTAATGCCTTTTAGAAAGCGTGTAACGACAGGGGACTTGAAAAGAGAAGGCTGATCAGGAAGCCGCAAGAAGGCAGAGATGGCAGCAAGATAACCTTTCAGGGTGCCCAGGGCAGAGCCCTGCCGGGCCAAAGAAAGAAGAAACAGTAGAACCTCAGAAAGAGGGGCGGAAAGGGGATCCACAGCCTTTGCTGTGCAACATGCCACAAATTTGTTCCACCGGCAGGCGTATACAGTCTTTGTGGAGGGACGCCTGGCTGCCAGAATGATATCACAGACTTCAGGAGGCAAGTCAAATGGCATCAACTGCCGCCGCTCAATCTCCACGCATGGAGGTGGAGGTTGGACAGGTTCGGGTGGAGGACCGTCCCCTGCTGCTGCGACAGAAGATCCTCCCGAAGGGGCAGACGTATCGGAGGATCGGTCAACATACTGAGTAGCTCGGGATACCAGTACCTTCGTGCCCAATCCGGAGCCACCAAGATGACTTGGGCCCGGTCGTGCCTGATCTTCTTCAGCACTCTGGGCAGAAGTGGTATAGGCGGAAAGGCGTACAACAGACCGCAACTCCACTCGTGACGAAAAGCGTCGCCGAGCGAGTGCCGCCTTGGAAATTCCAACGCGCAGAACTGCTGACATTGCGCGTTCTCTTCGGTGGCGAATAGATCTAACCAAGGCTTTCCCCACTGATGAAAGAGACCTTGCGCCACTTCGGAGTTCAGACGCCATTTGTGATCCATCATGCACCGGCGGCTGAGTTCGTCTGCTCTGGCGTTCAGAGAGCCCGCCAGATGTTGAACCACTAGGGTGACGCCCTGGTGTTCCAGCCACGTCCAGAGGCGCAGAGCCTCCTGACAAAGGGTCCACGACCCCACCCCGCCCTGTTTGTTGCAATACCACATGGTGGTGGTGTTGTCCGTGAACACCTGCACGACACTTCCCCTGACAGAGGGAAGGAAGGCTTTCAGTGCAAGTCGGATCGCTCTCAACTCCAACAGGTTGATGTGAAGACGAGACTCCGCCGGAGACCAGAGGCCTCTGATCTCCGCCTCTCCCATATGGCCACCCCATCCCAGGAGGGACGCATCCGTCACTACGACATGCTCCGGTTGGGGAAGGGAGAGGCTCTTGCCCTTGACCCAATCGCGGTCCGTGAGCCACCACTGCTACTGCTGTGCAGTGCCCTCCGAGATCAAGACATGGTCGGACAGGTTGCCGTGATGCTGGGCCCACTGAAACTTCAGGTCCCACTGCAGAGCCCGCATGCGCCGCCTGGCGTGATGCACTAGTAGGATGCAGGAGGCCATCAGCCCCAGAAGCTGCAACACTAGCCTGACCGAAACACAGGATAGAGGCCGAAAGATGGGAATCAGGGCCTGTATATCCCGGACCCGCTGTTCCGGCGGATAGACCCGGAACTGCGCCGAATCGAGAACCGCTCCGATGAAGAGGAGCTTCTGAGAGGGACTCAAGTCTGACTTCGGCACGTTGATGGAAAATCCCAGCAAATGCAGGAGATCCGCCGTAGTCTGGAGGTGGGAGACGACTGTCTGGGGCGAGCCCGCCTTCAACAACCAGCCGTCGAGATAGGGGAAGACTGGAACCCCTGATCTGCGCAGATGAGCTGCGACCACCGCCATCACTTTTGTGAACACCCGAGGAGCACTGGTGAGGCCGAAGGGGAGCACGGTAAACTGAAAGTGCTCTTGGCCCACCGTGAACCGCAGGTAAAGCCGGTGGGCCGGCAGGACGGGGATGTGGAAATATGCGTCCTGCAAGTCCAACGCTACCATCCAGTCTCCAGGGTCTAGGGCAGCTAGAACCTGAGCCAAAGTTAACATCTTGAACCTTTCCTTCCGGAGGAAGGCATTGACGTTCCGGAGGTCCAAGATAGGGCGTAGGCCTCCTTTGCCCTTCTTGGGAACCAGGAAGTAGTGGGAATAACAACCACGACCTACTTCTGGGCTCGGAACGCGCTCGACGACCCCCTTGGCCAAGAGGGCCGAAACTTCCTCGTGGAGAAGATTCAAATGATCCCCCGAGATACGGTGGTGCTGCGGTGGCATGGCTGGAGAGGTCGTCTCGAAGGGGAGGGAGTAGCCCCTTCGGACGATTTGCAGCACCCACCTGTCCGATGTGATGGACCGCCAGTGGAGCAGGTGATGGCGAACTCTGCCGCCCACTGGCGTGAAATGGGCCTGAAAGCTCGGACTAGGAAGGCTTTGAGGCGGATGCTGCCGGGGTGGATGTGGGCTGACCTAGTCGTCCTCCAGAACCGCCTCGGCGGAAACCACGTCCGCGCGCAGGTTGGTTCTGCGGCTGGTGGCTAGGCGTACGTGAGAAGGCACCCCTTCCTTGGCCACGAAAGGGGCGAAAAGCGGAAGTTTGCGACCGCGGGGCCGAGAGGCCCAAGGACTTGGCCGTAGCCCGGGAGTCCTTAAAGTGATTCAGCGCACTGTCCGCTTTCTCACCAAAAAGGCGAGTGCCATCAAAGGGCATGTCCATGAGAGTGCTCTGGACATCACCCGAAAAGGACGTGGACCGCAGCCAGGCGTGACGTCTAAGCGCCACCGTGGTAGAAATCACCCTACCCAGCGAGTCCGTAGTGTCAAGCCCACATCTGATAGCATGCCGTGCTGCATCCCTCCCATCGGCCAGAGCCTGGGTAAGTCGTGTCTGGACCTCCTCCGGACACAGGGGCAGCACGTCCTCCACCGTATCCCACAGAGAGTGGGAATAACGGTCCAAGAGACAGGCGGTGTTCAAAGACCACAGGCCCAAACTAAGGGAGGAGAACAGCTTTTTGCCAAACTGTTCCAGTCTCTTGGAATCCCGGTCCGGCGGAGCGGTCGGGAAGGAGGATTGGGAGGTAGAGGCCTGGATAACCAGGCTCTCGGGGGTAGGGTGTTGGGACAGAAAACTGGGGTCGCCCGGAGCAGGGCGGTGGCGCCTGGCGACATTCCTGTCCACAGGAGGAACTGAACTGTGGAGGGCTTGGACCAGGTGCCCTGCAGAACGTCAGTGAGGGCCTCATTGAATTGCAGCAGAGGCTCAGTGGAGCTTGCTGCAGACTGAAGCACCTCAGTGAGGACGTTAGTCCTCACAGCCACGGCAGGTAGCTCGAGCCCAAGGGCTGCGGCCGCCTTGCGCAGCACCACAGAGAAAGCAGCACCCTCCTCCGAAGCCACAGTCGGAGGAGAGATGAATCCAGTGTCCGGAGAGGTATCCAGGCCACTGGCCTCCCCCAGTTCATCTGCCCAGTCCTGTGACAGTTGAGCCTGAGCGGCCATAGGATCCTCGGATCCCTCCCAGTTGTCCCCATCATCCGATTCCTGGTATGCAGGAGGAAGGATCGGATTCGGGCGATAGACAAAATGTGCCTCCAGCGGCGCCGAACGCGGCGTCCATAGATGCCGTATCGGCGCCGGGCCCAGAGTGGGGCTGAACCGGGGCTCGACGCCGAGCGGAGTCGCCGTCGGCGGTGGTACCGGTGTCGACGCCGGCGGAGGAGGCGTGACGAGGTCGACCGGCGTCGGCGGGGACTCGGGAACGGGTCCCTCGGGCGCTTGCGGCGTCGAGGCCGGAGCAGTCAACGGCGCCGGGGCCGGAGCCGCCGGCAGGCAAGGCTACCCAGTCGGGTCCGCAGGGCCCGAAGGCGCGCCAGCGGGCGTCGACGGCGGAGCCAGGTTCCTCATGGCCGAGAGGAAGGCACTGACTTCCGCCGGCGTCGCGTCAGTCCCAGGGACCGGTGGGTATGGGGACTGGCGCGGCGCCTGCGGCTCCGCTGGAGCCGCGGGGGTGGAACCACCCTGACCCTCGGCCGAGTCGCGCGACCGGCGAGGGGAGTCCGAAGAGCGGTGTCGCCTCTTGGACTTCTTGGAGTGCTTCGACTTACCCGAAGACTTGGATCCCGACGACCGATGATGACGTCGGCTGCGGCTCCGCGACCGATCCTTGGACCTCCTCCTGGACCGGGATCGAGAGAGGCGCCGAGCCGAGTGGCGAATCTCGAGAAGCTTACGGGACCGCTCCCGTCTAGCCTTCGAGGTCAGGGCCTTGCAGTCCGAACACGACTCCGCATCGTGGTCGAGGCCCAAGCAGTAAAGACACCGGCGGTGATGGTCCGTAACCGACATCAAGCGGCTACAGTCAGCACAGGCTTTAAAACCAGGCATCCTACCGGCACCGGAGTCGAGACAAGATCAAAAAGGATCGAAAAAGTTAGTCAAAAAGTGACTAAAGGGGTAGCTCTCCCGGATCTGCGCTTACTGGCGCGGAAAAAAGAAGAACTGACGTCAGCGCGCGAGGGCGGCGTCTAAGTACTCCGACGACGTCATTCCGGCGCACGACGCCGACGACGGACACGGAGCCGCAGACGACGCCTAGCGACGCGCAATGGCTATTGCTGACGAAAAATCTTCCGGATCCAGTCTGACGCCTGGGGATATTCTAAGGTGAGGAATCTAACTAACGTGTTTCTTTCAGATCAACATAACATAACATTGTTTGGAATGAAAAGACTAAGCCAGAGCCCACAATCTTAAAAAAGTGTGCAAGGCCAGCAGTATGAGCTGCATTAAATATAAGATGAACTAATTCGGCAAAATGTAATGACAGATTTAGGTTTACCAAGGACTGTCTCTAACTGAATGTCCTTGCCACCACCAATACAAAAGTGTCGAGCAGACGCGAGAGCTACTTCTTTTTGAAACAATAGTGATTTGAGTCTGCTTAGCTTGTTAAAAACTGCCATCAAAGTTGGAATGGAAAGCCATAACGGACTATCCATAGCCACTTACGTGAAGTGGGTGGGGGGGAAGTTATTGCAGCAGGTGACAAGCTGGGATATTGACAAAATGTAGGGGATCCCAGCTAGCAATCCACAGCAATCTTGGTCACTAAGCATTAAATAACTTCCATTTCAAAGGACAGTGATAAGTGGGAGTATTGCAGGAGCTGGTACTCCTTTTAGATAGCAGGTCAAATTTCCTACTGAAGCATTACAAACGCCCTGAATAGTCATGTGTTTGCAAATGAGTGAATGTCTCACAATCTTCTCCAGTAAGGAAGACTTCCTTGTTGGCATGTTCACAACAATAGGAAAATGGGAGTGGCAATAATTCATGAATGATGCTGCCACCTAGGGGTTCATCTCTACCGGCTGGAAAGTGTTTCATGCAAGATGTGAATTGAAATGTTGAAATCGATAGAGGTATTGCACAGTGTATTAACAAGACAGCTAAAGGTGTTTCGGCTATGGTAAATATTCAAACTTCTCTAAGTGCAACATTGTATAGGTGGCATCTTTCTTACCCATGAGTGGTTGTTTACGTGTCAGATTAAAGGGCAAAAAGAGGTACTGTCGTTTAAATAGCACCAGGGTACGCACCTATTCTTAAGGGCCTGCAGTGTACAACTAAATTGCATGATAGATCTAAGCTGAATTTGCCCATGATATAATGTCAACATGTCACTTTGCATAATATCAATAACAGATGACACTATGTTATTCAGATTGTTAATACAAGAAGACAGTGTATTAATAACATCAAAAACGGCAAGCACTTTATCCAAAGTATCTTGATCAATTTGTCTTCAGATTCCATTTGTGACAATTTTAAAATGTTATTATATGTAAAATAAATACATCTTTTAGAACATTGAGATTTAGGGCATGATATAAAAATAGGATACATCCAGAGAGCAAGAGGTTGTTTCACTGCAGACAGTGTGGAATGTTCCAACCATTGCTAATACAACGTCCCCACTAAATAAGTGGTAACAATAACTGAATGTTGAGAGTGTGAATATTGGGCATTGGGTCTGCTTGCCTTGAACCCTGGAGCGGAATTAAAAAACAAGCATGGCAACTATTTGTGCCCACTGGCCACAACAACCACCCATGAGGACCTGAAAGTGTGGAATTAAATGTACCATTCCACAAAATACTATGGAGTTATTCTTCAGTGTAGTTCGTCGAATTTTGCCAATTTTCAAAGCGGTCAATTGATGGGATGATTGGGCCATTCATTTCTTTGATTTTAACCAGTCCCAAACATGTAGTCTGCTGGATAGTATCATTCAGGAAGATCATATGTTTGGGATTAAACAAGCTCAAAACTAAGTTTCTTTCCCCTGAACTTGTCAAGGATTGGTACCCCAAATCAATTTTATTTCAATTGTGACCTTCCAAAAGTCTTAGCCTTTAACAGCCAATTCAGTAACAAAGGAAGATGTATATATTAGCTTAGTTTGTCGAAGCATGTATTTCTTTGGTGGTGTAGGGACTAATTTGAAATAATATGATGCTGGGTCAGATGTATCATATCCTGAAAAATACATGAATTTTACTTGATGAGTTTTAGAACTTCCTTGTGGGGGAGTCGGGCAATGTTCCCATTGTGAATAATTAAAAATGGTGCTTTGGGTAGTGGCTCAATATGGGAAATGATCATAGAAATGAGCAGAATTCATGAACAGGTCCTCTGACTCAAAAACAGTATAATGTTCCAACTCCAAAAGCATGGCATTTACAGTTTCAATATCCCAATCATCCATAGAAACCCGAAACACATGGTATCTGCAGGATCTCAGTAAGACTGAATATATCGAAAGGAACTTTATCTTAAACAATTCCATCAGTTACTGGAACAGCAGGAATTTTCACGAGGGACAAGCCTCTTTTTAAGTTATAGAAAGAAGAGTGGGAGGCCAACACCCCTTTGACCAGTCTGTAGAGAGCGTTCACAAATCCAATCCACAGGAAGAAAAAAAACTAGGAAAGTGTAATCCAAACATATATCCAAGATAGGACCAGATAAGTGTGTTTCAGCCATTACATGAAAACAAGGATCCTTAATGGAGGAATGTCAAAAGCAGAAGAACTGTGAGAGGAAAAATCATCTTGATCCGTATAATACCCAGGAGCAGTTAGTTGAAAAACCGGTGGCTCCCCGGTTCTGCATTAGGACTCGAAAAATCCAAACGAGATGGATCCTCTGATGGTGGATCTGCATAAACTACACAAGTTGCACACGACGCAGTAGTAACAGAAGTACTCACTTGAATCGTGTTGCTGAGTGCAGATGCACGGATTAGTTGTAGTGCATTCATCACACCCCACAGCTGGGAAGAAACAGATTAGGTGGTGCTCACCAGCTACAGAGGAATTTCCTGAATGGTAGCGAGAGAACTTAGGGAACTACCAAGGACTCGTGGCTTACTGTTTAGAATCGGACATATGGTGCAATTTGACATGATCAATTGAGGCAAAACGATTGTCTTTAGAACCAGGGAGTGGTGGCAAGTAAACTGTTCTTCTGCTTTGAATGCCAAAAACTGACACTGGTGCTCAGTATGATGGGCCAAACTCCTTTTTCACCACCACTTTTTCACATACGAGATTCCCAATCTTTGGAATCCAGCCAGAATGTTCTGGTTGCTCCTAAATTCTGGCCGAGTCCTTCAAATGTTCATTGGACTGGGTGTCACCGAACTTTTGTAGATCCTTTGAGACATCACAATGATTAGCTATGTCTAAGGGCGTAGCAGCCGCCACAATGTCTGAACCGTCAAGTTCTGGAACATACATTTTTATGTAAAAAAGTACATCGTATGGGGGTCGCCTACCCAGAGATCTTTTATGGAGGTTATTAAGAGCTCTCTGAACCTCGTAGAGGAGATGGATCCAACTACACCCAGGGTGTAATACTCTTGCTTCTAAAAGACTGCTTTGAGTCACAGTTCATTCTTTCCACAACAGAATTGCCCTTGGGCCGGTATGGAGAAGAATAATGCACCTGTATATCCAGAGATGCCATAGTATCCTGGTACACTTTTGAAGCGAAAGCCGGACCCTGGTTCAAGTGGATTGTACTGCATGCATGTATCACGATGAAGACTCGCAGGTCTTTAATAACAGTTCGAGCGTTAGCAGAGCGCTGTGTCCAAACCCAGGTGAACCTGGAGCAAGAATATCCTGGAGAAATAATCACCTGGAACTAGGATAAATTTAAACGCAGTTCTAGTAAAGAGGACCACAATGGTCTAAATAAACAAACGCAGCCGTAAGCTTTATTAGAAATTAACAGGTGTGTCTGTGCTGGATGGGCCACAGTAGAAGCTGTAAATTGTTGACAAGTGTCCCGACAAAGGACATATTTTTGGGCCTGTCGATATACGCCTGGACACCAATAACTTTGTTGTAGCTGGGAAATTGTGGCCACCACACCTGCATGTGAAGAAACAACACCTTCATGCGCAGCTAAAACTAAAGCTATTCTGCGGTCTTGATTGGGAATCAATCAATTACCCACTCTTGGAATAGGTACATAAGGAATATTTTGTTAATTTAAGTGGTAGATATATTTGGATGGAAATCACTTAGGGAACGGGGTGGCGTCTTTATTTGCACCAACTGCAGCCAAAATATCAGAGTCTATTCTCGTTTTAGAACAAGTAATTGCAGTAACATTAGCAGTCGCAACTGCAGATTTGGCTGCTTCATCAGCCAAAGAATTCCCTACAAAGTGCGTTCACACACGCTGATGACTCAAAGTATGAGTAACATGATCCCGTGGTAACCTATCTTTGAGGTCTGCCATCTTAACCCAAAGCGTATTATGCTAGATTGTGTTGCATTTGGAATCTTTGAATCCATTCTGTCTCCAATAATGTAAATTATCATTAAAGGATTGTACGCAGTAATACAAATCACACACTATAAGTGTGGGGATTTCAGGATCTATATGTTCAAGTGCAAGAAATAAAGCCTTCAGTTCAGCCAACTGCGCAGTACAGACTGAGTGTATTTTGTGGTTGGAATTTTCCATCTAACATCACACCAATAACAGTGGCACATGCAGCTGAATAATGTTGTTTAGAACCTATAGCAGGTTCGGCTGGACCATCAGTGTTAACAATATATTTATACTGATCAAGAGGTACGACAGAAGTCAGCGTGAAAAAATATGCACATATTGCAAGAATTCTTGTGTCTGTAAAGATGGGTCAAAGATGAAGTCTACATCAATACCCGATAAGAATATTGCTTATTGTATCCATTTAGGATTAAGGGATTTAGAGTTAGGAACGCCAGCCTTTGTGACAGCCTCTATGGCCGGTAAGGGAGTGACGAGAATGATGCGTTTCCCTTGTGCAAGTTGCCTTTCTTTAAGGACAGCCATCTGCACTGCAGTCATTTTTTCAGTGGAAGCAAAACGCATTTCCGCATTGGAATATAAATGCGATTTATATGCAATCTACACAGTTTCACTTTCATTAAAAGTGATATGGAGAAGTGTGGCTCAATGATTAGAGCGGCAGACCCTGATGCAGAGGTCTAGCCCGGGACCAGGGTTCAATTCCCCGCCTCGGCGGGTCTTGGGCTCAAAAATTCTACGGACCTGATAATTCTCGCCTCGGTGCCTATTCCAATCATGGAGTCCCACTCTGCAACTCTGGGCAATAGCTTGCTTAACCTCCACAACGGCCCCCACAACGCTAAGGATGCCTGGCCTCCACCTTGGGGGTGCCCAGGAGTGGACGCCTCACAGGGAAAGCCAGGATGGGTTCCACAGCGGTATTCGTACAAGCGCCTTGAGACCCTTGCGGGTGAGTAGTGCGCTATACAAGTATCAATTTACATTTTACATTTATATAGGTAAATTCAATTGCACCTGGTAGAACCCGGAGGATAAGGTTTGTGGTAGTCGCACGTATGTAGATATCGTGTATCAAGCAAATCACATTGCAACAATCTGATTGAATTTGTGTGTTCTGATGTTCAGTGTGTAGCAGAAAAATCAGAATGTGTTCATTCATTCAGAGGTTTAATGCGTTGTGCACAATCTGATATGTATGTTCTGCCAAAATTAAGAAAACCCAGCAGGGATTGTAGTTTCTTAAGTGTAAGTTCATAGCCTAAGAACTGGGAACTCAGAAAAGCTACATTAGAATTCTTGAAGTTGAACTTGTAGCCAAGTTCAGCAAATCCCAATATAATGCGATCTACTCTGGCTAAGTGTGGGTTTAGTTTATCATCCGTAAGGTAGATACGATCTATATAGGACAATGCGTCTGGGTCAACAGCGTGTAGAATTGACATAATGCGTGATGCAAATAGCCCTGGGCTATTTTTATAGTCCATTGGAAGCCCCATGATGAAAAATGCATGTTCAAAACAGCAGCTAATTTTTATAATATGCCAAGGTGGTAGTGTCCGACCACAGAGAAAACAGAGCAGTGTTGCCTTGTATGAAATGTTCTGTTTAAATCCCAGCAGAAGAACTAAATAACAAAACATGTGCAGACTATTTGCAAAATAAATGTGCAGCACAAAATCGAGCGTGTTCTTTAATAACGTGTACAAAGCAAATGCTGGATATTACATGCAGTTAGGCTAACATAACGAAAAACACAACCACTTTTAATTGTCTTGTTTGAATTCTTGTTGTTAAAAACACACAGGCAAATTATAAAATGCAATAACCGGAGATAAATAAAGCGATATCTTCTGTAATGCAAAAATCAGGAATCTTCAGGTTTTGATGAGGATTCAAGAATTGTCATCACATGACAATCATGATGTTGAAGCCATGAGTCTCTCAAATTATGAAGACGTTGAAATCACAGGTTAATATTGTGTAAATGGCATCAATGGCAAGAGTCAGTGTCCCGTTTTCTAGGTTGTTTCCGGGGATAAAAGTACAACAGGAAGCACCGATTTTGGCACACACCCCACCCTCCATTGCAAATCAGCCAACACAGCACAATGAGGTGGATGGCTCTTAGTTCTTCTTTGATAGCATTTAGGGCAAGCTCAGTATTGTTGATCATTATAAGTAGCTCTTACCTGGTTATTTGTAACTAGCAGGCATTTGCTTTCATTTGCATGGTGAAGAAGGGCATGAAAACTGTGTTTAGTGGTCAGAAAACAGTTAGACTACTTCTGGGATGTCCTTGTACTGACCCTAGCCAAAACAATCAGCAGTTCTTTTTTATCAAGCCGGATGCAATAGCGTGATTTTCTAATGTAGCGGATGTTGGTACAACTCAGATTGATCTTCTCCAGTGATGACCAGGGTCGGGTGTGTATGTTTACGAGGGTGCAGAGGCCCCGCCATCCGGGGACAAGTTGGGTGTAGGCAAACTGCCCACATTGCCGATAGGTATCCGTCAACACCGAGGTGTCCATTGCATATCTTGTATATGCAGTATTGCTTCACAATGTTCGCTGGTGCCAAGCGGTATCGTTCCTTTGCCTCCGAAACACAAGGACTACATTGTACGTTCCCTTCTACCCATGTGTACCCATCTATCTCAGTGTCCCAGTATTTTGGACACGAGGTATCTATGCTAGTATTCAACCCTTATCTTCTAGACTCATTTCCCATGGTATCATCGAGGTGAATGACCCTGCACTGAATCTCCATGTCAGGGTCCATTTGTTATTATAGTATACTGACTCAGATAAGCTAAGTGCCACCCTGGGACCACAGACAGAGGCGGGAGCTGATATGTTTATGCACTGGTGCACTGGTCTTGCTACCTCTAAAAACTTCTTTTCTGGAAAATCTCTCGACCAAACAGTGTCCTCCCCTACGGTGCCCCAGCTGCAAATCCTGCCTAGCTCAGTTTGAATATCGCAAGGCTCATTGAAAAGGTGTAACGCTGTGGGGTTGGTTTCATACCGGGTAATGTATTCTACTACTCTAAGGGGTTTTGATCAACTGGGTTGTATCTTGGCCCTAATCCTACGTAGGTACAGGTGGATGAGACATTTTGCTTTCTCTGGGGCTATTTCTTGGGATAAGTAAAGTATGACTGCACCCACGGCGGGGGGTATCCGCGAGCAGACCGCATAACTTAGCCGACGTCTCAACGTCCATGGCGGTCATGTGCTGGTACCATGTGTTCTGGAGTAGTGCACTGTGTAGTGGGTGTGGAGTACTAGCATTTGGTTCAGTGTAAATGAAGTGAGAGAGATCCCTACGCAAGTGTTGTAGAAATGTCAAGGTAGACTATGTGACTAGGCAGATTTCATGCTACGGACAGATGTGACCACACCCATGCTAAGCAGATGATGTACAAAGATGCAATATTACGTAATTTTGGGAACTTTGCAGGTTTAGGGATGGAGTCTGGAGGGGTCATCTGCAGCTTTCTGGCATACGGGCTGTCTTTGCTTGGCACAGTGCAAAGCCCATCTGCAACAAAAACTCTGTAAAAAAACAGTCCATGGTCTTTATTGGCTTGTATCCTCAGGCCGTAAAAAAAAATAGTCCAGGGTCTTTACTGGCTTGAATCCTCAGGCATTGTTGGGACTTTGGCGGTTATTAGTGAATAGGTTGCGGTTCCCAGTAAAGGTGGTTCACTTGTGGCTTTATTGAAGAGCTGTTGGTTGTAAGTTAGCTTGTTCGAGAGAGACCCAAATCTTTACCCGGTTTTGGAAATTTATGTGCCGTCCCTTTTTGGGGCTTTACTTTGCATCCATTTTGTGCAATCTTAGGCAGGGTACTGAAGGGGGGGCCCCGGTTTTAGTTTTGGACATTGGTCATTTGGTCCTCCTCCTTTGCCATTGCGTAGGGCGGGTGGCCAGGCCCCCGCTTGCTCTGGACTCTCCCCATGCGACCAGTGGGGCACTTCCTTGAGGGGGGGTGTATCATCTGCTGGGTGTGCAGAGTTCCCTCCAATGGTCACCCGCTTGGGCTCCGCTTTCAGCATCAGGTAAGTGGTGTCGGGTAAGGGGGACACATCACATAATGCCGGGGAACCTTGTCTGCGCCCCTTACTCACTTGGAGATGTGCCAGAGTGGCGACAGAGGCTGAGCTCGGTAATCCCGGGGGCATGCGCTATTTGTCACTGCAACTGCCCTTATGTGCCTTGGACCTGCTACACACCTGGCCTCAGGGGATTCGGCAGGCATTTACAAGTTGAGGTCTTGGACCTCTAGCTCCTTGTGCACGTTACTGACTAACAACGTTTGTTGTCCTTCTTGCGGTTTCCACTAAGAGGTGGAGTGTGCTGCATGGCCGCCCCCCGGGCAACTTCATATAGCTCGAGGAGGTTTTCCATATACTCCAGGACTGCCGTCATGAAGGGGGTCTGCCTGACCGGGGATGGAATATATGTGGCATGGGAGTGCATTGCTGGTTGATGCCCTGTGGGGGGGAAGCAGGCTATAGCCTCATTCTCAGCAAATTGGATTGACATTTCAGTTTGGTCATTAGGTTCCGACCCAAGATACTAGTCGAGTAAGAGGGAAAGTATAACAATTGTTCCCTCGCTCTCCCCCCGCCCCTCCCCCCCCCACCATCTCCAGCAGTTCTGAGAAGGGGATCCCTGTGACTGGTTGCAGTGCTCTTTCATAGGGGATTGCCCCCTTCGGTAGGTACGGCCTAATTGCCCCCATGTCTAGTAGGAAGTGGTGAGGTGTCCTGTTTATCAGCATCATGACCAGTGTCCTCCTCAGTGCAGCCTAGGGCAGACAGTAGTGGGTGGGTGTCTTTGGGTATCCTGTCCGTTTCAGGCGTGACTATTCCTGCATCCCCGTCCACGCTGCCGGACCCCAGGGGACTGGTGTTCCCTCCCACACAATCGCTACTCGTGTCACTGTTTAGAACAGCACTGAAGTTCCAAGTCACTCGTGGAGGGTGGTCGAGTTTTGGGGAATTCTAGCACCAAGGCTCGAATTGTCTGCGTTTGCCAATCTGGTAAACTCCCTGCCCTAGTTCTAGTGGCTCGCTGCCTGGTGTGGGGCCCTTCGTCCCCCACGACCAGCAGACTGCAAACCGAGTGCAGGAACGGCAGGGATGGCCAGCATTAGAGAGAGCACATCTGTGCCTGTGTATGATTGGGGAGGGGAGGACACCTTGCTTGAGAGGTCTGGGGCAGAATTGTAGGTCAGGCCACTTTGAAGAAGGCCCAAGTGCCTCTCTTCTAGACTTCTTCTGCCCTACGTACTTGGTCCTAATGTGTGTTCTATCATGTTGGTGTTGAAGGTTCCCACCCCATCTGGCCAGGGGAACGCATGCATCTTAGTGTGTGCGTGCTATTCATGGCAGAATTTATCTAGTTTCTTAGGCTGCGTGGGGAACTAAGTTTGCATGTGTTTTTTTATTTTATTTTTATTTATAGCCACAAACAAAGATAAATTAAATGGACAGAAGATTTTTTAAACCATTTTCCATTATACCAATAATGATCATTAACAAAAAAAAAAACTGAGAAAGAGCCAGAAAAAATATATAGGAGCATGTACGGAAAACAGAGACCTAGCCACATTATAATTTATAAAAAAAATAGAGATTATACTCTCAATCCCATTGAAGACAAAACCATGTCCTTTCAAAATTTACACCAAGATCGAGGGCCTCTAGCCTTAGCTAATGCTATCTCCATTTCGTTGATTTCTCTTAATAAACTGCAGAATTCATTAACACTTGGACCCTTGCTCTGGATCCAGGAATGAGCTATACATAAACAAGCACAAGCTGATACGATAGAAGCGAAGGATTTAGTAAGACAACCTAACTCTGAGAAAATTCCCAGGGCCAGCTCTTTCTCAGTGACCACATTATCGTACCCAGCTCAAACTGCGAGAGCGAGGGTGATACCAGCACAAAATTCCTTCAGTTAAGGACACAAAAAGAACATATGGCATAAATCTGCACCATTTTCCTGGCATTTCGGACAGTATGATTTAGTGTTGTTTGAGCCAATAGCCCATTTAGATATTCGTTCGAGTATAATAAAGCATAAAAATTAGTCTGATTTGCTGGAGTTTCAGGTTGACTGAAGTTACTGCCGAATCTATTGTTTCAAGATATTCATTAATCTCCTCAGTGATATTGCAGTTAAAAATCCGACTTAATTTAGCCGCTATCTGTGTGCCATCATCACTAACCCCCCCGCCCATTGGTTTCCGGTACGTTTCGCCGATGGCACCTCGTCTAGATGCCCCAAAAAATTCAGACAAAACCTCGTTCCCCTAGATAGCTCTAGCAAACCTCTGCCTCGAATTGCAAGTACTTGTAAAAGTATTTTTGGGACAGGCTGAATTCCTCTTTCAAAGACTGAAAAGATCGGAGACCCTGTCTGTCGTAGAGATTACTCAGCCGAGTCACGCCCTTACGTTGCCATTCTTTTCCAACGTGGTCCAGAAATATACTTGGCAGTAGAGGATTCCCCCATAGTACAGTATAAACGTGCAGATCAGGGAATTTGTATGCCTTAGAAATTTCGCACCATATATTAGTTATGTCCCTTACTATCTTGAATCGCACCCTCTTAACCCCTTCTCCGCTCATGACGGAACCGTTCCGTCATGAGCCACGGTTGGCGTGTGCTCATGACGGAACGGTTCCGTCATGACAATCCTGTTGGCAGCCGCTCCGCCTGCGCGGCGCTGTTTCCCCGCCTGTGCGGGGCGACAACGCAAATGGGCGGAGTCATGACGGAACCGTTCCGTCATGAGCACAGCTCAACTGTGGCTCATGACGGAGCGGCTCCGTCATGAGCACAGGCCCACCGCGCTGCCCCCCTGCCCCCCCCAGCGCTGCAGCGGAATGTCCGCAGCAGCGAAGGGGTTAAAGTAATTAGGATCGGATGTTTTATATAGCAAGTACCCAGAGTCAGATCCACAAGCTAGCTGGTATGAAAGCCAGCTGGAACAAGCTTCAGGTCCTTTGAATAAACTCTGTATTCGTCCAATGAACGAAGCCCAAAAGTATAACTTAAAATCTGGAAGTATATAACCACCCTGCTTGAATGATAATTTTATATATTGTAAATCTCTCCTGGCACGCCGATATCCCCAAATAAAACTACTGACAGCGCTATCCAGGCACTTAAAAAAAGTTTGGGGCACCCTCAGTGGGATGGTACGAAAAAAAGACAAAAATTTTGGGAGGACATTCATTTTCACAATGTTATATCTCCCATATATACTTAAGGGGAGCAGGTGCCAGCACCGTAAATTCGCAACTACTTTCCTCAACAGAGGTTCGTAGTTCAATGCGATAATATCCCTGACTTGACTACTAAGAGAAACTCCCAAATATACTGCATCTTTTGTAACGCCTAAGGCCGTTGGGAGATTATCAGGTCAAAAATTCAATAGTGTCTGTGTTTTGTTTAAGTTGAGTTTATAGCCGGAAAAAATGCCAAATCGCTGTGCCTCGATAGTGATAGCAGTCAGAGCATTTACCGGCTGACTTGAGAACACCGCGATATAGTCTGCATATGCGGTTAGTTTGAGGTCTATCCCATTTAAAGTTGCCGGGATGATATCGGTACTAGATAATAGATGTTTATTAAATGGCTACAAACAGATGTCTGACCATTAAGTTCGATTGCTGCTGTTGGGCTCCTATACAGTTTTTGTACTGCCGAGATGAACCTTTGACCGAGGCCCATGGAAGACATTGTTGTCCATTAAGCTCCCCAACTTACTCGGTCAAAGGCCTTCTCGGCATCTAACATCAGCATCCCCAGCTGATGACCTAATTGCCCCGAGATATCGAATGCCGCAATTGCAGTATTAATATGCTCCGCTGTGTCTCTTCCTGGAACAAAGCTGTGTTGTTGATCTGAGACCAACAAATGGATAATGGGGGCCAATCATGTGGCAAGAATTTTAGAAAAAAGTTTTGCGTCAGCATTTATCAGTGCTATCGGCCGGTTAGAACTCATTTCGTCTATAGGCTTCCCCTTCTACGAAAGACAACAATATTCGGTCCGTTCCAAGAGAGGGGAACTTCACCGCCTTTCATAATTGAATTACAAAGTTGTAGGTATATTGGGGCTAGTGTACTTTTAAAGACTTTATAAAATTCCAGCAGAATCTTATCCTCCCCGACTGCCTTGCCAGCGGGCAGAGCCGTGATTGCTTCCTCAACCTCCCCAACCCCGACATCTTTTTGCAGAAGCTCAGAGTGTAGAGAATCCAAGACCAGCATTGCACAAACCTGTATATAAGCTGAGGCAGTTTGTTGATCAAAGTAACCAGAAACACCATATAGGTCAGCATAAAATAACCTAAATTATTCTAAAATATCCGTAAATCTTGTACAAGTCAAACCGTCTACCCATTTAATTGTTTTGACACATGATTTGGCCCTCCGATCAGCTATTTGATTAGCCAACAAACGACCCACTTTTTCGCCATATTCGTACTGATTTGTTCGAAACTTATGATAGCTATGTGCAACTTTTTCCCTTAGCCTTCTCTTAATCTTAGTTCTAGCCTCGATAACATGCTGGTAAATAAGTTGTTCTGCGACATCCTTAGAAGCAATAGCTGTTGCATGTAAACACTCAAGATATAAACAACACTTTTGTTTTTGCTCCAGCTGGAAGAAACCCTGTTGATTTTGTTTAATGACATATTGCAGCGTAGCGCCTCTTCTCTTACACATGCTTTTAGACAGTCCCAAACTATTGCAATAGTAGCCGTGCCCCTATTATGATCTATATACTCCTCTAATATAGTTTTTATAAAATCAAGATATTCCAAGTTATTGTGGAGATGCCTAGGAAAAGTAAATTCCCTAGTAGGTTCCTGGACATTAGACTGCAGCTGCATTGTTAACATGACCGGATTGTGATTGGATGTAATTTTGGGACATACCGTGACAAACACGTTCTCTAAAATAGCCCTACCAGCAAATATCATGTCTATCTTTGAATAGTGTTTGTGCGGTGCAAAATAGAAAGTAAAGCCTGATACTTTGGAAATAGCCTTCTCCACGAATCCTCCAACTGGTGCAAATGGAGGAGTTCTAAGACTGCGGCCCTGGTTCTGCACATTCTAAAACGTGCAGTAGTATTAGTAGTATTGATCTTTCTATCCAAAATACAATTGAAATCTCCCATCACGATCTTTTCACCAGACCACTCTAGGAGCTCAGAGATTAACTGAAAATGACATCCAGGCAATCGATATTCGGGCCATATACCATGAATATTGTAAACGTACGCCCAGAAATTAACATCTGTGAGATAACCCATCTCCCCTTAGAGTCGGCCACTGATCGGAGGACAACAGCCCCACATCTCTTAGATTTCAATAAAGACACCCCCCCGAATAGAGGTAGTTTGTGATGTGCACACGATAACATCATACCCCAGCTGCTTTAATAAGGCTCGATCCTTATATGCGATGTGAGTTTCCGCCAGTCCAAATATGTGGGGCTTAAATACACGTAACTCTTCTGCTACTAACCGTCGCTTACTAACTTGATTGAGTCCGGCTACGTTTCAACACGTACATTTAATTTCTGACATCGGATAATAAATGTAAACTCGGTCCCGTCATCCTCACCCCAGATACATACCCTTCACCCCAGTGCTCTGGCCATGTGAAGTCCAATAAACTGTGGCTTTTTGAATCGCCTCTCCCAAAATCCCCCTCCCCTTCCTCTTCCCCCCTCCCCCCACCCTAGTACCTACGAAAAGGAAATGGCCCCCTTCTTTGCTGTCCCATGTTGACAGCTGCTGAAGACACCCTCTCGGGTCCCCCCTCCGCCTCCCCCCGTGATCACATCAACCCATGCAACCCAGTACAACCCAGCCTACCAGTATTATTTAGTGTCCCGTATCTGATAAGACAGCAACCAGTTTCAGAGTCATTTAAAGTCGTGAGTTTTAGGTATTGTATCAAAGAAAAAAAGAAAGAGGAGAAAGACCTCTCTTATCTCACTGTAAACCTTCAGTCAAAAAAAAAAAAAAAACCTTAGAATCATTCTTTGCCGGTTGCTTGACATCTTGAAAGAGCTTGTTTTGCGTTTTTGAATTGTGAGGACCCTAAAACACCGTTTTTCTACACTATACCTAAAATTCACAAGGGCAAGAATCCACCTCCAGGGAGACCCATCGTATCCGGAATTGGGTCCTTATTGGAACCCCTATCAAAATACACTGACGGGTTCCTTCGCCTTCTGGTCACACGTATCGGGTCCTATATACAGGATACAAAACATCTTCTCAATACCCTTCAAAATGTGGCCTACAATCCAGAATGCAACAGACTAGTATGTCTAGATGTAGAAGCTCTTTATACGAGTATCCCACAGGAAGAGAGTATTCAGACAATAGAAGCTCTGTTGAATCAAGAGAACTGGACCTGGGACGCCCCAGTGAGTTGATTATCACCCTGATGCGCCTGGCACTGAAAGAACATTTCATTAGATTCGATGACCAGCTATACCTAAAAGTCCACGGTACATCGATGGGCAGCACGTTCGCGCCTAGCATAGCGTGTTTATACTTGCGACAACTCGAAGAACACCACATCTGGGCCCCCAACCCCTTCTCAAACAACACAAAGAAGTGGTGGCGCTATATAGACGACATCCTGGTTGTGTGGGAGGGAGATATAACCACACTGGGACAGTTTCATATGTGGTTGAACCATCGAAATCCACATTTTAAATTCACGATGTCCCATAATCAGTATCAAGTGTATTTTCTAGATGTCACCATTAGTGCTAAAAATGGGGGAATTGCCAGCTCCCTATATACAAAACCGACAGATAAGAATAGCTTACTACATTTCAACAGCGCCCATCCCCGAGCACTTAGAGAACTTACCTGTGGGGCAATTGCTGCATATACGCAGAAATTGCGCTGATCTCAGTGAATACAAAGCTAAAGCAGAGATCTTGACCAGGAAATTGGAAGAACGATCCTACCCAAAAAGAATTATAGAAGAGGAAAAAAAACGATCCCGAAATACACCTAGGGAGGTTCTGCTTGAAACACACCAGAAAGAGGAACCAGGCACACTCATATGTGTAATGACGTTCAATGCATCATCTAATGATATTAAAAAAATCATAAATAAAAAATGGCCAGTGTTAACATCTAATAAACTGGAATTTGAGAAACCCATGTTCTCTTTCAGAAAGAATAGAAGCTTAACAGATGCCCTCATACACACAGACCTACAAAAAACAAAAACACTTCATCAAAGTACATTGTGGAATCAACCACAAGTCATGGGCCATTACCCTTGTGGATCCTTTGTGGCTTGTGCATTCACGGAGCACACGAAGGAACTAGATGTGGGTATGCACCATACGTGGGAGCAAAGATCACATACAATTGTAACTCATATAGTGATGTATGTGATAAAATGCCCGTGCCAATTGATGTACATATGGATGACAGAGAGAAAAGTAAAAGTACGCATAAACGAAAACAGGAGCACAATTAGAAAGTCCATTACCACGACAAAATTGACTGCACACTATATAGAGAAAAAACATTCAGACAATGACTTCTGGTGGTCAGTCATTGAGAGGGTCTGAGGAGAGGGCAATACAACTAGGACCCTTTCAGAATGAGAACAACAATGGGTTTACAGATTAAAAACTCATATCTCCGACTGCATTCCGTGGAACCAACTGAATAAGAATAAATAAGACCATTCTGTCTTGAAGTGCGGATTTGTAAATCAGTAGACAAGGTCCATATGAGCAGTGAGATATGGTTGTTTGTGAGAGATCTGTAGTTCAGTTCTTGCAGATGACAATGATAAAATACTAGATATATCTTGGGTGGCAGTTAAAATTCCATAATTATAACTGCTTTATTAATTAATCACGACTCCAATCATAATAATAAAGAATAAACTCTAGATTAGACATGAGTTTGCACCAAGATCGCTGGTAAAAATCCTATTGACAATATAACTTTATTAGTCGACCTATAGAGCAGACAAGGGACAGGAGTTCACATGACATTGAAATGGGAGGACTGGGTCCATGCGAGGATTGGCCAACTAATTAATCGTATGTACGCACAAAGCCCAAAGATAACATGTAGAATTTTAAATAGGATCATTCTTTATATATAAAGAACTCGCAAATAAGATTGTTTTTTTTTTTTTAATTGAACTCCGTGCAGTTGAAACGCCCGGGACTACAATCCCCAGGTTTTCAAGTACGGAACACGCACGGAACACTCTCCCGTCAGAGGGCGTGGCTACGCATCCCCGGGAGTAGGCAGGTCTAGGTCCCCATCGAGGTTCCGCACATCAGTGAAAAGCCATGATCGGGGATACAACGGCTACTCCAAGCGGTTGAGGTTCCCACCGAACAGGTTTACATACGGGGCAGGACCCTTGATGGCATAAGTAGTTTCTACATGTGCATTGCACAGAAAGGTACGTTTTGGGGCAAGTTCAAGGCGCTGACCAATAATTATTGTGTTCCCGCCTTGATGGGCGTTTTTCCCTTTCCTCCACTACCCTCCGGTTTCGGTTCCATTGATTTGGCTCTTCCAAACGAAAAACAGTACCCATGTCCTCGGTTTTGCTTGTCTTGGACTCCTTGAATTTTTCTGGCCTGCTGAGTTTGACTACAGGGCTACCCCATTTATTGAGGACCCACGTGGGGTTGATCGTCTCCTAAACTGGGGTAAGCGGAAATGTACAACTTGATGATTGAATATGAGAATGTGTGGAAAACAATCACCACAGGAATGAGAGGTGGGCACTTTTGTGTTGTTTTCATTTGTTCATGTTAGTATGTCTGATTAATATGACTGATTTTAGCGAATCACGCACCAATGAGTGTATGATATTGGGATGCGGTAAACGACCGACACCCTTGAATTCACGCGCTACAAAGTATGTGGTATGTGTATGAAAGAATATGCTATAATCATGTGCATATTCTCTTTGGTTTCACTTACAATGATGTTTGGAATACGGTGATATAAGCACAAACATATATTAATTTTATGCAACTATACATCAGGATACAACGAGGTTGTATTTTGTTTATCTTGTTTCTTTTTCCTAACAGATGGAGTGATTTGTGACGACAAGTGTCTCGTTCATATCCCGGGTGGAGGGGCGGGCACTCCACAGGCGCTCGCGGGGTCAGTTGTTTTACACCACCTATTCCAAATTTGCAAGGGGCACCCTTATCTGGGTTAGAGCGGGTCTTCCTTTTCAGCCCCTCGCCTCGCAGGTGGACCCGGAGGGACGGTTTGTGGCAGTGCAGGGCCGGCTGGATGGGAGAGACGTGACGTTATGCAGCCTTTATGCCCCAAATATAGAGCAGGCGGCCTTCTTTACGCGTGTTTCGGGCGCCTTAGCGGAGTATTTAAAGGGCCGACCATACTTGGGGGTGACTTTAACTCCATCACTGATGTCCACTTAGATCGTTCTCACCCGCCCCTGACTCAATCTGCAATACATCGGATGGCCAGAAGTAGGCGGGACTGGCAGACTGCGTGGGGGTTGGTGGACACAAGGAGGGAGCACCACCCACTGGAGAGGGACTATTCTTTCTATTCTGCCCCGCATGAGCTGCATGTGCGTCTGGATGGCATATTATGCTCTCCGGGCATACAGGCTCTGACTCGCCATAGCGAATACTTGGCGAGAACCATATCGGACCACAACCCATGTCTGGTTATAGTGCACTGGAGTAGGCAGCGCCAGACTATACCCACCTGGCGCCTGAACCCGCGGATGCTGGAGGACTCGGTCTTCCATGCGGAGGTCCGGGATGGCATCACAAATTATTTTACAGAGAACTCGGGGACAGCGTCCAAGAGGGCGCGGGAATGGGACTCGTTCAAGGCGGTCATCAGAGGGATATGGATCTCCTCCACGGCCGGGGTCCGGAAAACGTTATTAGGAGACAGAGAAGGCGGAGGCTGCGCTGCGCGCCACGGAGAGAGCACAGCACTTGGGGGAGCAATCCCAAGATGAGGTGGTTGCGGCCCGAGAACAGGTGGCAGTGCAGGTAGAGCGGCTCCGCTGTTTTGACTATAAGGCATACCTCGCCAGGGCGCATGCAGAGAGGGACAAAGTCGGGTCGCTTTTGGCCTGGTTGGCGAATCCGAATGCGCGCGGCTCTCCCATACTTTCGCTGACCACCGGGGAGGGGGTGACAGTGCACTCTCAGAGGGAGATTAATGGTCAGTTCTTGGCGTATTATGCCGCCCTTTATACTAATACCTTACAAGACGCTCCTGGGGAACTGGAGGACTTTCTGACGACGGCCCACTTACCAAAACTGGACCCCACTCTCAAGGAGGCGCTGGGGGGGGGGGATCTCTCGCTAGGCGAGATTCGTATGGCGATCAAACACATGGCGCACAAGAAAACCCCGGGCACAGATGGGCTCCCTGTGGAGTTTTATGCGGCCTATACGGACATACTTGCCCCACAGTTACAGTCGGTCTACCGGGAGGCCTGGAAGGAAGGTCAGTTGCCTGCCTCAACACGTGAGGCGCTGATTATACCGCTCCTGAAGAAGGGAGGGGACCCGAGTGCCAGGACAGCGTATCGCCCACTCTCCATGCTCACCGTGGACTATAAGATCCTGAGCAAAATCTTGGCCACGCGATTGTTGGCGCATATGCCCTCCTTGATACACCCTGATCAGGCTGGGTTCATCCCCCGACGGAACACGTCGACGTGTATCCGGAGACTATTGCGGGTTATGGAAGTGGATGGTCTAGATTACCCGGCCGCTCTGACGCTGTCAGTTGACATGGAGAAAGCCTTCGATAGCGTGGAGTGGCCTTACCTGTTTAGGGTCTTGCAGGAGTTCGGCTTGGGGGATGGGTTTGTGCGCTGGACGAGGTTGCTTTACGCTAACTCGGTGGCCAGGGTGCGAACGGGGACCACGATATCGGCCTCCTACCCAGTGAGAAGGGGAACGAGGCAGGGTTGCTCGTTATCACCTTTGCTGTTCGCCCTGGCGGTTGAGCCCCTGGCGGCCCATGCCCGACTGGGACGCGCATACGCTGGGCTGTTACTGCGGGGGGAAACCCATTATATTTCCCTCTATGCCGATGATCTACTGCTTTTCCTGGCTGACGCGGAGGGGGCCTTACAGGGTGCCAAGGCGTTACTGAGGGACTTCGGACACTTGTCGGGCTTGAAGGTCAACTGGGGCAAGACTTGTGTATACCCTGTTACACAGTGGGAGGAGACCCCCCCCCCCCCGCCCTCAGGGCTATCCGCTGTGAAGCTAGCTGTCTGCCGTACCTGGGAGTGCATATCTACCGCACCCAGCAAGATCTGTTGGAGGGGAATGTAGGGAGGGCGATTAGAGGTCTAGCGGGCAGTATTAGATTCTGGAGCACCCTGCCTCTTTCGGTAACTGGGAGGGTAGCGCTACTGAAGATGGTGGCGCTCCCGCGACTGTTGTAGTTTTTTCCGTACGCTCCCTATTTGGGTGCCGGTGTCGTTCTTCCGCAGGCTCACAGCCATGATCACGGGCTTTATCTGGGGATCTGGCAGACGACGGGTGGCGCTGGCCACACTGCGACGGCCCAGGGCAGAGGGAGGGCTTGCTGTGCCAGACTTCGAGTGGTATTATTTGGCGGCCCAGCTGCAATGGCTAACGCAGGCGGTGGCAAGGGAGTTTAGAGGTCCCGAAGACCCGCAGGGCAGGGTGATCCCGCGGCATGTCCTTTCTTTTATTGTCTTCCAGCAGCGACTCGAGCTGTCGCAACTGACGCTTGAGGAGCGAACGCTCCGGTTGTGTTGGAACCACAGCTTGCGGAGGGTCGGCACTGTTCACCCCTACGCCCCGGAGATCCCATTGGGTATGTGCACGGCCCTCCCCCACAGCGGGGACTGGTCGGGGCTGGCTCAGTGGGAAGACCTAGGGATACAGATGGTGGGGGACCTGTACCTCAATGGAGCGCTCCAGCCATTCCAGGGACTGCAGGATTCCTTTGGGATCCCGAGGAGAGACGATCTACTCCACGCGGCCCTGGTGGCAGCCCTACAAAAGCACTGGAATACGGGACTCTCTGAACCGCAGACGGCTGCCAGTATGTGGTCATGGCGGCGGGCACAGTCAAGGCCATTACATGCCTCTATCAGAGAATGGCGATGGAACACCTAGCCCCTTTGAGTGCGCTGAAGGATAAATGGGAATTAGACATCGGGAAGCCCATCCCGGACTTGACGTGGCCCAGGTTACAGAGACGGGCCTGGAAGAGCACACGTAATGCCAGGTTTCAATTGGTTCAGTACTTTATCTTGCATAGGGCTTATTTGACGCCAGCTAAATTATTTCAATATTTTGGGGGTCCCGCTCCGCAGTGCCCTCGCTGTGGGGAGGAGGGGGCCGACTTTAAGCACATGTTTTGGTCCTGTGGCGTCCTCAGCGGTTATTGGGGGGAGGTCATTGATTGCTTGACCCAAGTAACGGGGCGGGAATTGGAGGTGGAAATGGGAGTTTGCCTGCTGCTGTGGTTTCCCCACACACCACGCACGAAAGTCACGAGCAAGTTTTGCGACCTAGGGCTGGTGGTGGCTAAAAGAGAAATTACCCTGCACTGGAAATCGAGAACTGGCCCCAGCTTTGAGAGGTGGAGAACTACCTTCACAAAATGGGCGGGTAGCGAGAGTACACTTAGGCTGCAGCTAGCGCTGCGGGGAAATGATGAAAAGGCATTAGCCATGGCACATGCATGGGAAGCGCTAGTGGTAGACCTCCGGGGGTGGGGCGCAGAAGCGGAGGAAGGTTTTGAAGCACAGGAGCAGCATGCAGCAGAGTAGCGGTGGAGAGGCAGCTGACGGGTCACACGTGAGGGCTTCTCTTCTCCTTGCTGCTTGGCGCCTGATCATGGGGGTGGAGAGTGGCCCGCGGCCGTTCCCACGGCCAATCACGAGACAGACTTATCACGGTACCTGCGACTATGGCACACTGACATGCGGGTGGGGGGAGGGAGTATTTGTATTTGGGGAGTGTTGGGGGGGCAGTGCGTTGGTAGTTGGAAGTGGTCTGCACTGTACTATGCAATGGAGTATATTACTAGAAGACCAATGATATGCTGGTCATTGCAGATGGCTATTGTAATTGAATTATGCAATAAAAATTGTTTTTGCAAAAAAAAAAAAAAAAAAAAAAGTGTCTCGTTCATATAAGGAGCAGCTATCCGCCCTTATCGCGAAGTAGTATAGGGAAATTCTCTTACTATTCCAATTTTCCAGGGGGCCGACGCCCTGAAGAAAGTCCAAGCACCCTTTATGGGGCAGCAAGGGACAAACATGTTGGCAATAGGGTCCTAGGACCATAATATCCCTAGAAACCCCTAACTCTTTGTTTTTATTATCATTGTCAGATCCAAGAATAAAGGGAAACTGGGGTCTGATAGGGATTCTTAATCTTTATCCCCCTGGCCAAAAAGCTATCTCAGTAAGTGCTCCCTGAAAAACGGTCGAGCCCACCCTGACTTCTAGACGTCGGGGTGTCCCTATGATCAAGCATGACACCACTAGGGTGTGTGAGGAATAAAATAACAAAAGGACGTGCTACCTTCCCCACGCATCGGTGGTGTTAATAACTTCAAATAGGGCATACCATCTATCCCCCATCGGTAAGCTGTTCTAGTTAGCCAGAATCTTCTAATGGCAGACTAGTAAACCCAGGGAGTACTTATAGTGATACCATATCGAACCATCCCATATCTGGAGCCGTTGCGGCGCTGCATGGGCCAACCGCCCCAGCATCAGAGACGGTGGCAGCATATGAATCGGCAAGATTATGGACACGTTGCCCTGTTTGCTCAGATTGCTCTGATTGTGGTTCACCGTCAATACGGATGACTCCGGAGCTGCTGCAGATATCACTGCTGTTCCCCTGCAGGGGTTTTTCCCCCACTATTATCTGATCTGTGGTCTCCGCTGGGTCTTTGCGTTCCTGCATAATTAAATAACCATGTCCAATAATTGTTGCAATAATTGCTGCAGGGCTATTCGTTATTTTACCCAGCAGACTGTCTGTCTCCAACACAGAGTCGCAAGCCCAGCTAGTTGCTGAATTGATTAGATGCATGTGGTTTAATGGCGACTCCATGATGGGTTGGTAACTTTTTAAAGGCTTGTACACTTCTAACGTAACAAGTCTTTAAAACAAACTTAATACTACTCTGATCATGGAAACAATACGTACAAAAGGATTATGCCAGCAATAACTACTTTTACTATGAGCTCAGCTTAGGACAAGGATGCATAAAACAAACTTTCACAATACATAAAACAACACATATGGAAAATAACAATCTGTAAGAAAAGTACATTGGTTAACTCAAAAACTTTCTGAAGTATACTTTTAGCAGCGGAATAGCAAGATATAAACTAGTGACGACTTGTTCCATATGCACATGTAATCGTTAACTGGAAATCACAACATAAAACACAGTTTGCAATAATTTATCAGCACAACAATATCAAGAAAAATGCATCAATTGAAAACAACAATGAAAATAGAAGAAAAGAATTAGAGAGGAAAACATGATGACTTTGTCCAAAAAACCTTAGCCAGCTCCATGAGGAGGGGAAGCTCTGCGCAGTGCCTGGAAGTAAGTGAGCCAGATATTCTGTCAATATAGTCTCAGGACAAAGACAACAACAATTTACGTGGAGAAGGGGGAGCGACTTGACAACTATAGGCCCTCCTTGGCGATGTACAAGCTGCACCTTACTCTCCAAGGTCCATTTGTTCCCCCCAATGTCTGAATTACACCCTATGTCTCACCCAGGGGTAATGCATACTGGCAGTGTCATGCCCAATGGTCCAAGCGAATAACACCTCTCACTTCTTTCAGATGCTGCGAGTGTTAAGAAACCGATAGCACTAAGAAAACTCCTATAAACAAAAAAAATTAAGAGCGAGATGCTGGCTCTAGATCACACCCAGAGCCTGTGTGTACCCTTTATGTAACGTTCAGTGGTCCAAGCGGCCTGTAGCAGACCCAGAGACAAGCGTACCATCTGTGTCTTGCCCAGCGGTCCCTGTGTCACACCCAGAGGCAAGCGTACCCTCTAAATCATAGCCAGTGGTCCAAGCGACTAGTGTAACTTGCACCTTTGCTAGCGAGTTGACTATCAAAGAATGGTGATCGCTATCCTAGTTGCCATACGCCAAGTGCGGGGACTAAATTTATTTGAAAAGTTTTATAAAGTGCGAACAAGACCCATGCGGGTATCAGAGCACTTTACACTATGAGTAGAGCAATGATCAATAAAACATTTAAACATGGTAAATGTACATATGGTGTAGCAGAAAAATAACTAACAATACGAAGGAGAGAGATTGAGGATCTAAACCAGGAATCTGTTCATTAATAAGAGTTTGCCTTTTTTCTTGAAGGAGACACTGTAGGGAGTCAGTCTTATCTCATGGGGAAGAGCATTGCAAATTCTGGGAGCAAGACCCGAGAATGATCTGTTATAGGTTTTTTTTTTTTCTTGTTGGAATGTTGTGGTTTAAGCACGAGGGTAGAAGTACTTCTGGTGGAACTAGCACCACCTGATAGCTCAAGTTTGCTGGTGAGATAGGTTGGGGTGTTAAAATGTAGAGATGTGTGTGTCATGCATGCAATTTTTTGTTGGATTCTTGCTTCGTAGGTGAGCCAGTTGAGTGAATTAAGGTCAGGGGAGATATGATTGAACCTTTTGACCCCGTGATGAGCCTTGCTGCTGAGTGAAGCCCTTAAGGGGCTGTTGTGGCCCTAGGTAGGCCAATGAGAGTAGCATTTCTATAATATAATCTGGGGATTACGAGTGCTTGCACTACCAGTTCGGAGTCTGTTTCCGGGAGGAAAGGTTTTACTTTACGTAGTATACTCCGGTGTAAGTTTACTCCTTTGGTGGTGGCACCGATGTGTTCCCACATATTAACATTTTTGTCCTGGGCTATACCTAGTGACTTTGCTGATCAATTATTTGTGGTGTGCAATTGAAAGCTGTTAAATGCTTTATCCAATCCTTTCTTGAGTATCTGGTTAGGTGGGGCGATTAGGGGGAATTCCCGTTTTTTGCGTGTTGAGTTTGAGATGGTTGCATTCTAACAAATTTTGAGTGCTTTGAAGGATGTTATTGATGTCTTCAGGAGATGAAATTTTCTAGTACAATTGGATGTCATCTGCATAAAGAGGATAGTGAATGCTGGCAGACATTAGCATTTCAGTTAGTGGTTCCATGAATAGGTTGAAGATAGTGGGGGGGAAAAGAGGAGCCTTGTGGGACCCAGTGTGACCAGCGTGGTGTTGGAAACGGATTGATTTACCTTCACTTTTTGTGTTGCAGTAACAAGGTGAACCAATTTAAGACAGACCCAGATAATCC